>NC_138160.1:56062055-58549431 GCF_964165515.1 Mesoplodon bidens | reverse complement strand
CGGCGTGGAGGTATGCACGAGTAATCATACACATGAAATCTATTCCTCAGCAGGGAATTTCAAGCTATATTAAAATTCTAATATTACTTAATCCTATTTAAACAAATCAATTCCACCCATCTCTTCTATTCTTAACACTACTAGAGACAGAGTCTGGCTTCCTAGGCACACACTCCTGTACCACTATTTAGCAATTAACCTATTACCCTAATTTTGTAACTATTTTACCTTAGTGTATTCTCATACTTGTAAGTTCAGTGAGAAAACACAGATGTTTAGATGTGGTACTCTAAAGCTAGTGTTTACTGAGACACAAAACTACATGGAATTAAGTAAAAGCTGAAATCCAGAGTATAAAACCTTTATCCTCTTTCCTTTAGTCACTCTAAAAAGTGTTGATGCATTCATGTGATACGCTCCTGTAATCTACACACCCTGCACATATTTATTTTTAAAATACTACTTAAAAGGTGAATACACTTGCTGTCTTTTCAGCTCTACATTCTTAAAACAGCAAACACCTAAGTGTTCACATCTCCCCAATATATTAATTTTCAAATATGTTAACCTATTGATTGTAACTATGCTTTATATTTAATTTTTTCGTAACAGTTCATCATAGGTACTTACAGGTTTGTTTAAGTGATGTCCTACTGAATCTGCTAATGTTCCTATGGCATCATAAAGAATGAGCAGGTTTTTATGCTGGTATTTACTAAATGCAAAGACCAAGGTATCAAGTATATAAGCAAGGTAAGGAACAAGTTCTGTACAAGCCTCCTCTTCCAGGGTAGCAAAGGCACTATAATTTAAAAAAAAGAGAGAGATCCTGTTGTAGAAAGAAACAGTTTACAACAGAGATAGGAATCTAAGTCTACAGTTTATAGAATATACCTATTACACTTTACATGCATACCTCCCTACCGTACCACACCAGATGCTTATTTTTAACCATTTCTTTCCATTCCTTATGCTGTCACTTACGGGCATCTGCTTAACTACAATGGTAAAATCTAAAACTACTGTTGGTTCATTCAACAATTTATTTGCTGTTTACTATTTATTTAGTGACTGAGTGCTGGGAACATAGCAATGAACAAAACAATGTCCATTCTGGGGGTTTACATTCTAGTGATGTTCCAGATTAATGAAATCAGAATTGAAACTGTTAAATGATAGAAACATTTTTTAACACTTAGGGTGCTTGAGATGTATGAGAACACAGCAGTATGACGATCTCTCAAATGTTTCTCTCAGTGGGAAGGGGAAATGGGGTGCTGGAGGTCAAAGGGCACAAATTTTCAGTTATAAGAATAAATTCTAAGTGGCGGGTTGGTGGGGGTAGTGGGATGAATTGGGAGATTGGGATTGACACATACACACTAATATGTATAAAATAGATAACTAATAAGAACCTGCTGTATAAAAAAATTCGAAAAAGAAAAAAAGGAATAAATTCTAAGGATCTAATGTACAGCATAGTGACTATAGTTAACACAGCACTGTATACTTGAAAGTTGCTGAGTAGATCTTAAGCATTCTCACAGAAAAAAGAGTTACCCATGTTAACTACAGGATCTTGATCTTGGTAACTGTTCTACCATGCTGATGTATATCAAAATCAACATGTGGTACACTCAAGTATATGCAATTATTTTTGTCATTTATTCCTCAGTAAAGTTTAAAAATTTTTCTCTAGACTCCACACTATACATTAGAATACACAGTGCATTTGTTATTATAAATTTGTTTATTTGCAGCTTATTTTTTTAGGACAAATATACAAGAAACGAACAAACTCCAGGGCCTCAGGGCAATTACTTCAATTTATACCTGAATGTGTCTTGACTTTTAAGGTGTATCTGGCCCTTCGTTTGTAAAATTAAGGTTATTTTCTTCTGTTCTAGCCAGGTAAGAATTTCCTAAAATGATAGGCTTAAGCCATTTGTTAACTGAAGTCTTATTCATTAACACTGAGCTATAGCTATTTCCTTCATGGCACTTTCCACAAATTATAATTATTTAGTTGTTCAGTATACCCTACTAGCCTGTAAATTTTAAGATGCAGAGACTGTAAGCTCGGCATTTAATATATGCCTAACAATGAGTAGAGAACTAAAAAAAACCTTGCTGAATGAATAATCTACAGGAAACCAAGCATAATCGGTATCCTCCCCCCCCGCTTGAAAAAAAACTGAGTGCTATTAATCACCAAAGCTCCTTTGTTTAACTTTCTTTCACATCATTACGAATTAGGACTCTTCCAGACATTTTTGCTTCAGATCTGGTAAAGTCCAGCTACACTGAAATTTACTTTCCTCTCTTTCAACAGCTATTTCTTCTTATTAACAAAGTCAACAGTAAAAGCAATTCTATTTGAAAAATTAAGAACAATAAACATTAGGTGGCAAGCCTTTTTAGAACGTGAAGGTTTGTTCTAGAAAACGGAAATGCTGGTAGTAATGAAACTAACTGCTGATCTGATGTAAAAAGAGAGACAGCCCCAAATGCAACTGACAGAGTGGCTACTGGAGTTGAATCACTATGTGGCAACTTAGTTATCACAGTTGACCTGTCGACTAATAATGTCACTCTGCTCACACTTTTTTATTCCTTCAAGAGTAGGACCCTTGCCACTTCCACTCCAGATATCTGTGTAGGAATTAGGGTGGAAGATGATGCTACTGTTAAAGCCACTAAGGAAAAAAAAAATGTGAAGAAACAGCAAATATACATGTCTAGGTAGAGTCTCATTTGGATTTATAAAACCATCAGGTCAAAGATACAGATAACAAAAACCCCATTAGTGGTTTAATATCAACATTCCATCACAAGCTTGAAAATTAAGCTTCTCCCTGAAATACCCACACTCCCATCTCCCACAATGAACATTTTGTTATGAATGTCTCACCTGCAGGCAGCTTCTTGTACTCTTTTGTTGCTATCCAGGATACGCTTTAGCAGTTCTGTCATTAATGGCTTCAGGTACGTGTCTGGGGGCTGGCTGACTACCCAGTGTGCATAGCGGCTAAGAGTCCAGCACGTTATGGAACGCACAAGAGCCTTTTTATCAGAGAGGCACTGAATAAGGTGAGGAATGAGCTCAGGTAGGTATGGAATCATGCCCTGCATGCAACCTAGGAAAAAAACCCACAGAACTATTTCAGGAAGTGCTGAAATTTGGTTAAAATAAAATTATTTCAGTTGAATACTAAACTGATACGTGCATTCATGAAACATATTCAGATCATCTCCATTCTAATAAATACATTGCAATAATCTGTTCCAAAATTATTTTAAAGAAATAACTGAAATGAGCGCTAACTGCTCTTTAAGTATCTTTCAGTAGGATTAGGAAAGCTTATTTTACTTCTGCTACAGAAATTATGGCTTTCAAAAATGCCTGTAAAATGCTTCAGTTTCTTGTAGATAGATGTTTACAGCTAGGACAGAATAATAATCCTTTATAGAGGATGATGACACTTGACTTACGTTTGTTACACTTACCTATGGAAGTTATTTTTCTAGCAACAGGGATGCTTCTGACATCAGAATCCTCTCATTCTGTTCTCTTTATTATAACAAAAGCATTTGCAAAATATCTGGCTGGGGTTATAAGTCAGTCTATGATTGTTTAATAATAATTAACTAGCTCAAAGTAAAAACTTATCCTAAGATGGCTTTTAGACTCAAATATCGTTTTTAAGGTTAATGTGGATCATAGTCTCACCTACTTCAATAGTCTTATTAGCAACATAAGACAGCAAAGTACGTGAACAGTTTCTGCTTATAGAGTAACAAGTCCTTAAAGTAGCCTAGTCACATTAGCACCTATTGAGGACTTTACAGTTCAAGTTTGATTTAGACTTACCTTCAGCAATTGCTCCTAAAACCAAGATGCCTGATTCTTTAACAACCCATTCATGATGAAAAAGTAATTCTTTCAAAAGGGGCAAAATATGTGGCAAAAGCTCATCACGATACACATTTGCAAGAACATCTAGGGCAGCCGCAGAACATTTTCCTAAGGAAATATTTAATTCAAAGACATTACGTTAACTTCCATGATCATCTATAGGTAAATATCTATAAATCTATCTGTATCTATATACAGATAAAATTTGTTGTATGTACAACACTTCATTTTTACCTCTACAAAGTTTTAAAGAATTCAATTAAATCGGAGGTAGTCTGTCACAGGAAAAAAAATTCTATTGACAAGAATACTTTATGACCAAGAATTAGCAAACTAATTATGAAGATATTTTATCCTGTATACGACTGCCTTTTTTTTTTTTTTTTTAAATAAAGCTGTTACGTTGGCCAGAAATAACACCTTACTCATCAAAAGGGTCTTAGTTATACTGTATGGTAGATCCATTCATATGAATATTATACTGCCAGGAAACAGAATGAAATATTTATATACTGACACAGAATGAGTTGCATGATATATGGAAAAGAATCAGCAGAGTACATATGATCTGATTTCACTTCTAGAAAATCAGCCTCCCCTCCTAAAAAGAAGACATAGGCCTACCTCAGATATTGCAGGTTCAGTTCTAGACCACCACAACAAAGTGAGTCAATTGAACTTTTTGGTTTCCTAGTGCATATAAAAGTTGTTCATGCAATACTGTAGTCTACTTAAGTGTGTAATAGCTTTATGTCTATAAACCATGTACATACCTAACCTAAAATATATTTTATAGCTAAAAAATGCTAACCATTATCTGAGCCTTCGAAAAACTGTAATCTTTCTGTGGAGGGTCTGGCCTTGATGTTGGTGGTTGCTGACTGATCAGGGTGGTGGCTGCTGAAGGCTGGGGTGGCTATGAGCAGTTTCTTAAATAAGACGACAGTGAAGTTCGCTGCATCAACTGACTCTTCCTCTCATGAACGATTTCTCTGTAGCACGGAGTGCTGTTTGATGGCATTTTACCCAGTAGAACTTCTTTCAAATTGGAATCAATCCTCTCAAACACTCCCGCTGCTTCATCAACCAACACTATGTAATAGTCTAAATCCTCAGTTGTCATTTCAACAATCTTCAAAGCATCTTCACCAGGAGTAGATTCCATCTCAAGAAAAAGCAGTTTCTTTGCTCACCCATAAGAAGCAATTCCTCATCCATGAAAGTTTTCTCATGAGACGTAGCAATGCGCTCACATCTTCAGGCTCCACTTCTAATTCTAGTTCTTTTGCTATTTCCACAACATCTGCAGTTACCTTCTCCACTGAGGTCTTGAACCCCCTAAGAAGAATCAACTTCTTCCAAACTCCTGTTAATGTAATGCTGATATTCTGATCTCTTTCCGTTAATCACAAATATTTTTAATGGCATCTAGAATGGTGAATCCTTTCCAGAAGGTTTTCAATTTACTTTGCCCAGATCCTTCAGAAGAATCACTACCTGTGGCAACTATAGCCTTACAAAGTGTATTTCTTAAATAATAAGACTTGAAAGTTGAAATTACTCCTTGATCCATGGACTGCAGAATCGATGCTGTTTTAGCAGATGTGAAAAAAACCATGAACCTCATTGTACATCTCCACCTGAGCTCTTGGGTGGCCAGGTACTTTGTCGATGAGCAGTAATATTTTTAAAGAAATCATTTTTTCTGAGCAGTAGGTGTCAAGAGTAGGCTTAAAAGAGTAGGCTTAAAATATGCAGTAAACCTTGTCATAAACAAATGTGCTATCATCTAGGCTTTCTTGTTCCATTTATAGAGCACAGAGTAGATTTAGTGTAATTCTCAAGGACTCTAGGATTTTCGGGATGGTAGATGAGCACTGGCTTCAACTTACAAGTCACCAGCTGCATCAGCCCCTAACAAGAATCAGCCTGCCCTTTGAAGCCAGGTGCCTGACTTCTACTCTCTAGCTATGAAAGTCTTCGATGGCATCTTCTTCCAACAGAAGGCTCTTTTGTCTACATTGAAAATCTGTTGCTTTGTGCTGCCTGACTTCTACTCTCTAGCTATGAAAGTCTTCGATGGCATCTTCTTCCAACAGAAGGCTCTTTTGTCTACATTGAAAATCTGTTGCTTTGTGCAGCCACCTTCATTAATTATCTTAGTCAGATCTTCTGGATAACTTGCTGCAGCTTCTACATCAGCATTTGCTGATTTACCCTGCATTATGTTATAGAGATATAAAGACTTTTTTCCTTAAACCTCAAGAACCAACCTCTTCTTCTGCAGCTTCCTCGCCTCTCTCAGCTTTCAGAGAATTGAAGAGAGTTAGGGCTTTGCTCTGGACTAGGTTTGGCTTAAGGGAATGTTGTGGCTGGTTAACCACAAAAACTTTCTCCTTATCAGCATTCAAGCTGTTTTGCTGTTTTGTTTTTGTGTGTTCACTGGAGTAGCACTTTTAATTTCCTTCAAGAACTTTTCTTTTGCTCACAACTTGGCTAACTGGCGCAAGAGGCCTGGCTTCTGGCCTACCGCAGTTTCTACATGCCTTCCTCACTAAGCTTAATCATTTCTTTTAATTAATTAGGTGACTGATTTTTTGGCTGCGTTGCGTCTTCGTTGCTGCGCACAGGCTTTCTCTAGTTGTGGTGAGCAGGGGCTGCTTTATTGTGGTGCACAGGCTTCTCATCGTGGTGGCTTCTCTTGTTGCGGAGCATGGGCTCTAGGTGCACGGGCTTCAGTAGCTGCAGTTCGCGGGCTTAAAGTCCCAGCTTCATCATTTCTAACTCTTGATTTAAAGTGAGAGACGTGGGGCGTCCCTGGTGGCGCAATGGTTAAGAATCCGCCTGCTAATGCAGGGGACACGGGTTCAAGCCCTGGTCCAGGAAGATCCCACATGCCGCGGAGCAACTAAGCCCGTGCGCCACAACTACAGAGCCTGTGTGCCGCAATTACTGAAGCCCACATGCCTAGAGCCCGTGCTCTGCAACAAGAGAAGCCACCGCAATGAGAAGCCCATGCACTGCAATGAAGAGTAGCCCCCGCTCACCGCAACCAGAGAAAAGCCTGCGCCCAGCAACAAAGACCCAACGCAGCCAAAAATAAAATAAAATAAAAAAATAAAAATAAAGTGAGAGACATGCAACTAACTCTTCCTTTCACTTGAACACTTAGAGGCCATTGAAGGGTTATTAATTGGTCTAATTTCAATATTGTTGTGTCTCAGAGAACAGGGACACTCAAGGAAAGGGAGAGAGAAGGGGAATGGCTTGTGGGTGGAGCAGTCAGAACACACACAACATTTACTAATTAGTAAGTTTGCTGTCTTATATGAGCATGGTTCACGCAGCCCCCCCAAAATTACAACAGTAACAACAAAGATCACTCAGCACAGAGTGCCCTAACAAATATAATAACAAAAAGGCTTGCAGCATTCCAAGAGTTACCACAATGTGACAGCGTCACAAAGTAAGTAAATGCTGTTGGAAAAACGGCGCCAACAAACTTGATCAGTGCAGGGTTGCTACGAACGTTCACTTTGTGAAAAATGCGGTTATCTATGAAATGCAAGAAAGCGAAGCGAAACAAAAGGAGGTTAAGCCTGTATACCCGTTTTTCTGTATCTGTATAGAAAAACTTCTGGAAGAACACAGATGGGTGGGATGTGAAAAGGAAGTATTCCCCCCTCCAATTCAACACACATTATGACTTTTGCAGTTATCTACATTAAACCTTAATGCATGCTCCCCACCAACCTTAAAGTAGGGATACACTGGGAGGTAATTCTGTGGTAGTAATGAAGACCTTGGGTTCTCTTGTTGTGTGAGGTTTGGGTTCCAAAACTACATGTGCCACCAGTACTAGTTAAGCTGACCTTAGGAAGTTTCTCTTTTTGCAGTATCTTTACCTACCCAAGGCTGTTGGAAAGATTAAATGTGACAGGCATACAAGGTCCTCGGCCTAGGGCTGGGCATGTTAGTCACTCTAAGGAACCGTTAGTTATAGGAAACTACATGGGCAGTAATCAGCATTATTCCAAATAATTTACACAGTTCAAGCTGATGATTCATGTCCTTAATTGCTCTATCAGTTAGTTACTAGAAACCTCAACCCTCTGAATCACAGCGTGGTTCTCAACTGGGGGTGATTTTGCGTCCCAAGGAACATTTGGCAATGTCTCGAGACACTGCTGGTTGTCACAGTTTTGTGTGTGTTCTCCCCCCACCTCCTGCGCTACTGCCATGTACTGGGCAGAGATCAGGGCTGCTGCTCAAAATCCTATTCTGGACAGGATGACCCCACAACAAAGAATTACATGGCCCAAAACGTGAAACGTGCTGTGAACTAGAGCAGCAAGATTTAAAAACCAGTACACAAGCAAAAGCAAAACACAGGTGTCTAGATTCTCCCCAGAGTTATCTAATTAGTATGTGGCCCAGAATGCAGGCTTCACATATGATGTGGATTTGCAGGTAAGGTTGAAAACCAAGATTTTAAAAAGCGTATTTGTAAGTCTGAATATGACAAAAGCAATTTATATCATTTTGGAAAACTGCATGATAATCAACCAATTTTCATGCAAATTATCACACAAAAAAATAAGTTTATGTTAGGAAAACAGGAAAAGCTGGTCAATGTTTCTATTTCATAGTATCAAACAAAATATATACCCCTTTGAGAAATGACAGTGTGAGATAAAGTCTTTTTAAGGAATAAAATGACAAGTAAATGAAGAGCAGACCCGTCAGGAAAATACAAAAACAAACCCACGATAAGATTATCATTTCACATCCAGAATGGTTATAACAGAAAAAGACACCCCAAAAGTATTGGCAAGCATTGGAGAACCTGGAGCCCTAAGACACTGCTGGGGGGGAATGTAAATGGTGGAGCGACTTTGAAAAACAGCCTGGTAGTACCTCAAAAGGCTAACCATAAAGTTACCATATGACCCAGTAATCCTACTCCTGGGTATATACCCAAGAGAATTGAAAACTTACGTTTACACATCAAACTTCACATAACTGTTCACAGCATCATTACGCACAATAGCCAAAGAGGGGAAACAAAATGTCCATCAAATGATGAACAGATAAGTCAGTCACAAAGGACCACTTTTTGTGTAATTCCATTTGTAGGAAATGTCCAGAACAGTTCCTAGAGACAGAATATAGATTGGTCGTTGCTTAAGGCTAGCGAACTGGAAGAAAATGGGAGTGACTACTAATGGGTACGGGGTTTCTTTTCGGGGTGATAAAAATGTTCCAAAATTTACTGTGGTGATGGTTGCACAACTCTGTGAATACACTAAAAGCCACTCAACTATATCCTTTTGTATGGTATGTGAATTGTATGATATGAGGGCACTGTATGATATATGCATTATTTCTCAACAAAACTGTTATCAAAGCAGGCGACTGTGCTTCTCCCTAACTTACTTAGATTCCAGTCAGAAATTGTATCATCATCATCAATTTCATCGTCATCATCATCTTCCTCTTCAATTCCATCTTCATCATGCTGCTGAGCCACTGTCCTTGATCGATGAAAACGTGGCCTTATGTCCTGTTCACTATCAGGAATTGTTTCATCTTCTTCAACATCACCCTGTATATTTTTTTTAAAGGAAGATTTTGGTTATATTCATTATAAGCTAATATGTATATCAGTAAAAGAATGAGAATATTCAGAGATGGGGTTATGCATATTATTTTGGAATACAGTTGACTCTTGAACTATATGGGTTGGAACTGTGCGAGTCCACTAACATGCAGATTTCTTTCCAGTAAATGAAGTCTTAACACTACTACATAATCCATGGTTGGCTGAATCTGCAGATATGGAACCATGGACACGGAGGGCCAACTGTAAACTTATACAGGGATTTTTGACTGCGCTGAAGGTCAATGCTGCTAACATCCCATTTTCAAGGGTCAACTGTATACCTCTTCATTAAGAACCACTCCCCTGGGCAGAAAATTGTCCTTTGTGAAGGGGAGAATAGGCTATCACATAACCCATGTTAGGTATCAGGCACTTTCAAACCACATTGTATGGTTTCCCACCAGCTGGTATAATCTAGAGTATCTGAATCAAGATCAGAACATATTTAACGTATTTTAAAATAAACTCCAAACAATTTGTATTAACAGGAAATGGATGCGAACTCTATTAGTGTCACCGTCTAGTTAGTTCCAATTAAGCCAGAATCTATTACCACCCAAATTCATTATCTTTGAACTCCGTAGCATACTATATAACAGAAAGCCTATTTACATAGGGCCTACTCTAAATAAATGTTCTGTTAGTCAAATCCAAAGATCTACTAAGTCAATAAAAATAATCTTCCCTATTCATCAGGAAATAGTTTCCTTACCTTAAGTAGGATGATATCTATATCTGAGTACTTCATGCCATTCACTAACACAGGAATCAACCTGTAAAGAAATGAATTCATGAAACAAAGATCTAAAGATCTCAAAGTCTTAACAACCTCATGAATACTAATAATACCAATAAAACAACCACCACTGCTAATACTGCCTTATAGTATGTTCTTTGTCTGCCCTTCTCAAATGATGAGTACTCCCAATATGTATCTCAGGCCTTTTAAATACTCATGCATGGGATCTACTGGATGGAATCTTAGTGGGGATAAGATAGCTTATCAAGAGTGCTTAGAAATAAAAACAATAATTTTTTTTTTCAATTTTTCCCCTAAGAATTTATCCCAAATATATGAACGAATATTCCCAATTTTTAAAGACCAATGTTCCCTGATGCAAGAACAAGAACAATGGAAACAATCTAAATGTCCATCATTAAACTGCAGTTGGGAATTCCCCGGCAGTCCAGCAGTTACAACTCTGCGCTTTCACTGCTAGGGCCCAGTGTTCAATCCCTGGTTGGAGAATTAAGATCCTGCAAGGATCTTATTTTTGGATGCAGCACAGCCAAAAACAAGCAAACAAACAAATTAAGTAAAGTTGAAAAAACAAAAAGCCCTCTAGGTGTAAAACACATAAAGCACATTTCCATTTAAGATAAAAATAATGAGAGATTCCTAGCTACAGCAATCAGAGAAGAAAAAGAAATAAAGGAATCCAAAATGGAAAAGAAGTAAAGCTGTCACTGTTTGCAGATGACACGACACTCTACATAGAAAATCCTAAAGATGCTACTAGAAAACTACTAGAGCTCATCAATGAATCTGGGTAAAGTTGCAGGATACAAAATTAATACACAGAAATCTCTTGCATTCCTATACACTAACAATGAAAGATCAGAAAGAGAAATTAGGGAAACAATCCCATTTACCATCAAATCAAAAAGAATAAAATACCTAGCAATAAACCTACCTAAGGAAGCAAAAGACCTGTACTCAGAAAACTATAAGATACGGATAAAAGAAATCAAAGATGACACAAACAGATGGAGAGATATACCATGTTCTTGGATTGGAAGAATCACTAGTGTCAAAATGACTATACTATCCAAAGCAATCTACAGATTCAATGCAGTCCCTATCAAATTACCGATAACATTTTTCACAGAACTAGAATGAACACTTTTACAATTTGTATGGAAACACAAAAGATCCCAAACAGCCAAAGCAATCTTGAGAAAAGAAAAATGGAGCTGGAGGAAATCATGCTCTCTGACTTCAGACTATACTACAATGCTACAGTAATAAAAACAGTATGGTACTGGCACAAATACAGAAAAATAGATCAACGGAACAGGATAGAAAGTCCAGAGATAAAACCACACACCTATGGTCACCTAATTCATGACAAAGGAGGCAAGAATATACAATGGAGAAAAGATACTCTCTTCAATAAGTGGTGCTGGGAAAACTGGACAGCTACGTGTAAAAGACTGAAATTAGAACACTCCCTAACACCATACACAAAAGTAAACTCAAAATGGATTAAAGACCTAAATGTAAAGCCAGACACTATAAAACTTTTAAGAGGAAAATACAGGCAGAACGCTCTATGCCATAAATTGCAGCAAGACTTTTTTGATCCACCTCCTAGAGTAATGAAAATAAAAACAAAGACAAAAGGGATCTAATTAAACTTAAAAAAGCCTTTGTACAGCAAAGGAAAGCATAAACAAAACAAAAAGACAACCCCCAGAATGGGAGAAAGTATTTGCAAATGAAGCAACCAACAAGGGATTAATCTCCAAAATTTACAAATGGCTCATGCAGCTCAATATCAAAAAACCAAACAACCCAATCCAAAATGGGCAGAAGATCTAAACAGACATTTCTCCAAAGAAGACATACAGCTGGCCAAAAAGCACATAAAAAGATACTCAACATCACTAATTATTAGAGAAATGCAAATCAGAACTACAATGAGGTATCACCTCACACCAGTCAGAAATGACCATCATCAAAAAATCTACAAACAATAAATGCTGGAGAGAGTGTGGAGAAAAGGGAACCCTCCTACACTGTTAGTGGGAATGTAAACTGGTACAACCACTATAGAGAAGAGTATGGAGGTTCCTTAAAAAACAAAAATAGAGCTACCATATGATCCAGCAATTCCACTCCTGGGCATATATGTGGAGAAAAACATAATTCGAAGATACACGCACCCCAATGTTCACTGCACTATTTACAACAGGCAGGATGTGGAAGGAGCCTAAATGTCCATCAACAGAGGAATGGATAAAGAAGATGTGGTACATATATACAATGGAATATTACTCAGCCATAAAAAAGAACGAAACAATGCCATTTGCAGCAACATGGATGGACCTAGAGACTGTTATATTGAGTGAAGTCAGTCAAAGACAAATATCATATGATATCACTTATATATGGAGACTAAAAAAATGGTACATAGGAACTTATTTACAAAAGAGAAAGAGTCAGGGATGTAGAAAACAAACTTATGGTTCCCAAGGAGGAAGGGGGACGGGGATAAATTGGGAGATTGGGATAGACATATACACGCTATTATATATAAAATAGATAACTAATAAGGACCTACTGTATAGCACAGGGAACTCTACTTAGTAAATACTCTGTAATGGCCTACATTGGAAAAGAATCTAAAAAAGAGTGGATATGTGTGTGTGTGTGTATATATACGTATATATGTGTGTGTGTGTGTATATATATATATATATATATATATATATATAAAACTGATTCGCTTGCTGTACATCTGATACTTAACACAACATTGTAAATCAACTATACTCCAATAAAAATTATTTAAAAAATTAGATTACCTATACAATAACTTATATACACAGACTATCTAGGAAGGCTATACAATAAACTGCTGTCTTCAGAGAGGTGAGTGAGTGGGCTAAAGAGGGAAGGTATCCATCTTCTACTTTATTTCTAAATGGTGTGACAATTTTACAATAAGCCTACATTCAGTATTTGTATTCCTTTTAATAAGAGATGACAGTGTTTAAAATATAAAAACAGTAAACTTAAAGGAATTAATCCAAAAGAAATAAATCAAAAAGGAAAAAAAGAGCTCTACCAACAAGGTTATCACAGTCTGATAAAAAGTTTGGAAATTTAAATTCTAACTTCTTAAGACATTAAGAACTTAAGCTTCCAATAAGAAAATAGTTAAATAAATCAGAATATTATATCTAATCTGAAGTATTATGTTGTCACCAAAAGGGAACCATAATGTCTGTAAACACAGAATTCCAGGTATACTGAAATATTTATGATGACTAGTTAAAAAAAATATCAAAACATGTTAAGTAAAGATCAAAATACTAATTTCAGTTCCTTCTGTAGCTATGATGTTTTTATCTTGGACAGCTTTCTTAAACTTTGAACTGTTTCCTCACTGTCCAATCATACACACTGAAATGAGTCTACTGAGGACAAAAGGTATGAGAATACTTTGGAAACACGTAACAATGTCCACAGTCCACTGCTTCCAAATTCTACCTTTCATTGTTCTGGGGGGCATGGAAAGTGTGAACAGGCAAAAGACTCATGAGTACCAGCTGTGGGGTTATTAATAAAGCACCTTCTTAATACCCTAGTGAGAAAAGTATTATGATCCCTATTTTACAAATGAATAACTAAAGCTCAGAGAGGTAATATTATTTCCACAAGGCCATAAATGTTAAGTAAATTTCCTTTCTTTACCCCAGATGTAAAAATCTCTGTCCACATTCATGTCCTCAGTGTTTGTTGTGGCTTTACTTCAAATAGTTACATGCTTTAACACACACTAAATAAATATGTATGAAACCAATTTTAAGCACACCTCTACTTTCAATGAGGTAATTTTGCAAGCCCCCATTAACCAAAGGAATACTAACAGTAAAAAGGAAGCAGTGGGATTTCAAATTTGTAAAAAGGAAAATATGAGCCACCCAAACTTTCATGTTCAAAGTCCTTCTAAATTCTAAAATAGATTAACGGTAGTAATTCAACATTATAGCTAGTATACCATAAGTAGATAAAATTATAATACACAGAACCACACTGGGTAAGCAAGCTACAGGAATCTTGCAAGAGAACCAAGTCCATTTGGATCACCAACAGTTAAATCATTTACGATCTTTGTCAATAATTTCACGAAAATGATAAGGATGGATGGCAGACCATAAAACATTGAAGAGTTCACCTGAGGTGAGGTAAAGAAGTAAAGACAGTGAGCCCCATCTATTCTTTGAATCTTTTTAAGATGAAAGAAACTGCAGCCAGTTAAAAAGTTAAGGCAGCAGAGAGGGAAAAGTTTAGAGAGAATTTATCTATTTGATAGAGTGAGGTCCCTAAGGATAAGGAAAAAATTATGCTATCCAAGACCATAAATAGAAAGCCTGGTTAGCAAGAAGACAATTCACATGAAAATATATCTATAAGTTTTGGGCAAAACGTGAAGGGTCACCTGTTTTCCCTACAAAGCAGAAGTGCTCAAAATGAATGAAGAGAACTTCAGAAGAGTGATAAAGGTATCAAATAGTTGCTCTGGTGAATGGAAGATAAAAGCTGATCTGGAACAGGAAAAATTGGCAGATGGTATGAAGGGTCCACTTGATGTTGAAGACCATGGATTTCTATAGCCACCAATCCTCCTGGCAGTGTAACTTTTCCCAACAGTATTTAAGAAGTAGCAAAGACAGTTCGATTAATCCAGAGCAGGGGGCAGCTGGAGGTTTATGGTCAGTACTGTTGATTTGTGGATCATGATATCTGTGCCACATAGAGAAAGAATAAGAAGATGTGTAGGAAATAAGGGACTGATAAGGCAGGGCAAGTCAAAAAGTGAGGTAGGAAAGAGATACTGGAGTTAACTGTGACCACGTGGCAATATGGCATGTGTCTGACAAATTCCAATCATACAAAGCAGACCATTATTTTAAAAAAAAATCTAATTGTTAAGAAGCTTTCTCCTGAAGCCTCATGTAGAAAACAAGAAGAGAATTTTAATGCAACATCATGGAAAGGCAACAATGAATAAAGGCAACAATGAATACCAACAATGAATGTTTACTGAGTACTTAAGTATATGCCAAGCACTGAGTTAGTTGTTTTACATGGATTAATTCATAAATAAGCCTCAGGAGATATTAATGTACAAGAATAAAGGTGGGAAAAAAACAAAATAATTCAGGGAAAAAAAAGAAGACCCGTTCTACCAGATAACAAAATATATTAGCAAATGTTCAATAATCAACAGAGTATAGTACTGGCTTAAAAAAAAAAAAAACAGAAAAAGGAAAAGAAAAAACAAGAATACACGACACAGCCCAGAAAGGTAAAAGAATTTAACCTTACTCTTTATTGCATTAATGCTTTCTATGTGAATTCATTTTAATAAGAAAGATCTCATCACATTAACAATTTTTATTCCTCAGCAAACATTTTTTGCTCATACTAAACAAGAATCTGGTTAACAGATCTAGGAAAAACAGTTCTTTTACTGTGTTTTTAATCTCCAGATCAGACTGATGTTGATATTTTCCCATCCTCACAATACATTATTTGAACCAAAAATAAAAGCAGTCTTGTTTAATCTAAAAATGGTTCCCAAACCAGTGGCTTGGAAGACATATAACTCAAATCCATTTATCACTGGAATGGGTTGTTTAATGTTCACATATAGCACAACTAAATGGGAACTGCTGATCTTTTAGCCTGCTACCAAGTTCTTGGTTGCTTACCAATGTTTAGATTTTATTAGGGTAATGAAAGAGACCACCAACCTATAACTGCTCTTATCATCTCCTAATGTTACAGCTTAGGTTTTCATTAATAAAATCTCTTCAGTTTTATAAGAATTAATGTCTGTTTATATAACTTTTAGAATTATATGCTCCTACGGTAAGAAACAAGCATATCATAAAACTGGAATCACAAATCAGGGAGAAGAGAATAATTAATATATGAATTTCCTAAGGGGGGAAGAATCCATTTAGCACATCACCTTGCACGTTACTCCCAAATAAATTCTAGATTGACTGGAATAAGACATAGGTGGCATTGTTTTCTTGGTAGGGAAAGAATTTATTGGAAAAGAAAAGGAACTTAACTAACTACATGAAAATGAGAATATCCAAGTACCCTAACTTCTGAAAAAAATTTGACTCCACTAATACAACAACATATTATAACAAATGGTTTTGTTTTTTGCTCATCCAGAGGGCTAAGACTGGAAAAATTATGATTAATGGATTGCAAAAGTTGTGACAAGATGGGACCCTGCTGGTGGGGTGTAAACTGGTATAACTTCCCTAGAGAACTATGTGGAATATTTATGAAGATGCTTTAAAATACTCAGGGCCCTTTGACCTTGGTAAAAATCACTTCTAAGAACTCTACTTGAAAGAAATCACTACTTATGGGCAAAGAAAGATGCTCAGTCCAGGATTATTTATGAGTTAAAAAAAAAAAAGGGCAAACAACTAAACATTCAACAATAGAAGAAGAGTCAATTATATATATATGGTACACATACCATGATAGAACAGTACTGAAAGTTTAAAGACTAATGACATGGAGGAAAGTGCACAACCTACAATAACTGAAAAGAGCCAACCATAAAAGAGTAAAATCAAAAATTTAAGCATCAACTATAGCCAGATGCCATGTACATACTACCAAATTTATTTCTTCCCAAAACACTCTGAATATATCACATTTGTTATATGGTACTAACACAGAAAAAAACATCAAAAGACAACACACCAAAAATACTAACAGTGATGACTCAAGGGGGTGGAAATCCAAGACATTTTAAGTTTTCTACATTTTGATTTTCTTTTATGAGCCTGTATTTTCTTTATTTTCAAAAGAACATGAGCATTACTTTTGAAAGTAACTGACTTTAATATAAGAAATCATTATGTTGTACACCTAAAACTAATATGCTGTTTTATATCAAATTCAACTTATCTCAATAAGACTGGAAAAAATATATTAAAAAAATAACTGATTTAACAGCATCCACTGGGTTAAAAATAGGTGTAACAACAGATTAACCAAAAATTGCATAGCATCACAACTAGTAGGAAATCCATGAGACCCCATAGTCAAGTTATAAGATTATAAAAAATTGTGCCACAGATTATCCAAAATTAGTTATAATTCAGCATAAACCACCCTCATGTAATTTAGAAAACAAAAGTAACTGCTTCTTTAAAAATGTCTTTACTTATAGCATCAGCAAAATTAAGTGTTACTTCTTTAGAACTTCATTACCTGATGGCATAAGAATGTAACCTAAAAATATGAAAATGAGGAATCACTGCTAAATTTAACAACAAGGGAGTATTTGTAAGAAGGAACACTTACTTGGGAAGATGCCTTATGAGTACATCTTTGCATATTGGTTGTTCAGCCAAAGTGAGCCAAAATTCGCAGGCTTCTAAAGCCACATTTTCATCTTGATCTTGGGTCCTCTGCAGCATGTACTGTAAACAAAGGAGGCTTAGTATTAATCATTTTAAATCATACAATTAAAATAAACCTAATCTAATTTCAGCAAGTTAACGGCCCTTTGCTATGGGCCTTGCACTTTTACAGTGGTTCTCGACTTAGGCTTTGGATTTTTTTAAAAAAGCTTCCTAATCAATTCTAAAAAGCAGCCAAACTTAAGATCTACTGCTTTAGAATGTTGCCTAATGTAAAGTGTCCAATTCACGTTTATCTGCTTCTATATAGGCGTATATTGTTTCATGAAACCACTGGGATTTTAAAAAAGTATTAATATTCAAAAACTGTCTTCACAGATGCATCAAAATAAAAAACACCATTAAACTGTTCATAAAATGGACAATCTTTTTTATAACATAACCACCCAAGCTGTCTCTTATAATTACAACTACCCCTTGAACAGTGAGGAGGTTGGCATGCCAACCCTCCAAGCAGTCAAAATCCACCTATAACTTATAGCCAACCTTCTATATATACAGTTCCTTTGTATCCAGTTCCTCATCTGCAGATTCAACCAATCTTGGGTTGTGTAGTACTGCAGTACATATTTAGTAAAAAGAAATCTGGGTATGAGTAGACCCATGAAATTCAAACCTGTGTTGTTCAAGGGTCAACTGTATATACTTCCACATACTTAAAAAGATATATACATATTATACAATTACAAAAATTCATTTTATTTTTAATTTGGAAAAAAGTAGTGACATTTCTTTGTCAACTATATAATTTTTAGTTGCCAGCAAAATAGGTTTATCATGTTCTTCATGTCCTTTGAACATACCAAGCCAAATCCACTCTTAAGTTGGAGGAAGAATCTGATCTCCAAATCTATCCAAATCTACCCCTCTTTTAAAAACCTAACATACCGGGAATTCCCTGCAGCCCAGTGGTTAGGACTTGGCGCTCTCACTGGGTTCGATCCCTGGTCAGGGAACTAAGATTCTGCAAGGTGCACAGCACGGCCAACACCTCCCCCCCCACCAAAAAAACACCTTACATGCAAAAACAAAATAAACATAATCAAAGGCATGAATTCCCAATGTACCTGGGACTGAATCTGGGGTCAAGTGATGAATTCTTGAATGAAACATCTCACACGACAAAATACAGCAACACACCTGCTGTGACAGGCTAGCCCCTACCATGTCCTACTACTATGCTGGGTATTGTTGAAGAAAGAACTGTAGCCTTGTAAATTAGGCCCCCCAGCTGTGACGTGGCAAATGATTAAATGTCTTTCTCAACTTTCTGGTTAACCCCAAACTCTCACTAAACTCTCAACCAACCCCACCTGTTTCTTCTGAACACTTTACAGAGAGAATATCTTTATCAGAGAGAAGGTCATGTATCCCCATCTTTTGCTGCTACATATCCTTATCACCACAACTATCTTTCCTAATGTTTTAGAAAAGGAGTTACTGAACATCATGAATGCCAGCCTTCTTCTAACCAGTCTTAGATGCCATCCTTTAAGTACAACTATATTCAGCAATACGAAAACTAGGTATGACTAGCAATAATGAGTATTGCCCAACAAATTACTTTGTCCTAATAATATGTTATCATGTATTCCTTCCTTTAATTACAACTATCTGTGCTCAACGTAATTACAATATCCTAGTAAAATTATTTTAATCACATAAGGACTGAAAGAGAGCCTTTTAAAATCTAAATGGTCTGCTAGAACTCACTATAATGGTTACGTATTTTCTATTCAGAAATTGTTACCACTGTTACCATAAATCAAGTTGATCAGATCAATTTACCAGTTAATGGGTCAAAAACAAACTCTTTTAAGTACTACAGTTTTATTGGCCTAACCCATATCTAATAAATACAAATCTAAATATTTCCTAGTTACACTGGTTAAAAGCTATCTACTCCTTTAAACAACGTTCCCCTCTATAACATCTTATACCTCATGAGAGAAAAATCGCCATAAAGATAATTTTTAGCTTTAAGATGATCTAACTAATTTTTATAGTCCCACCCCCAACAAATGTGACAAATAAATTGGAAGACAGTGGTTTCACACTATACGTTTTGTGCCCAAGATTTTTCTTGAGGGGAAGATGAGGAGAAAGCCTTTAAATTGCTTGTATTACCTCAACTATATTATGCATGTGAGGAAGCAGGCGATCCATTCGAACTTCAAGCAACATCACAAGTGCCCGGCACACATTTTTCCGTACCTCTGGTTCTTCATCACCAGCCAATGCAAAGAGATTCTATTGCACAAGAAATATTTTCTTCTAGTTAAGTATTCCAACATACTAGAAAGGTTTATACATAATAACCAATAATCTGCAAGGTGGCAACACTTAAAGAAACCCTAAGAAGATACTGTACAAATAAAGGCTTATGAATTAACTGGCCCTACTAATACTTCATAGCATTAGATTATAAAATAAGACAGATGCAGGATGATAACTGCCAAAAACTATGATTTTGGTAAATGATCTAAAGCCATTTTTCA
Source organism: Mesoplodon bidens (assembly GCF_964165515.1). NCBI lineage: Eukaryota > Metazoa > Chordata > Mammalia > Artiodactyla > Ziphiidae > Mesoplodon > Mesoplodon bidens. The sequence continues at coordinate 58,529,102 of NC_138160.1, read as the reverse complement.
GAGTATGAGTGGTTGCATCTTGAAGTAATCTTTAGTTTATGAGAATAAAACCATGTCATTAGGACATAGGAGCATTCACCCAGATCACCCAGAATTAGAGATAATCATTAAAATACAGTTTGATTTACCCTTCAAAATTACCGTCTGTTAAGAGATTATTCCTACCAACACTGATTCTTAGTAGGCATACATTCTATAAAAGCACCAACAATTGGGAAATATATACTGAGTTTCCAACAATGTGACCCTAAACTGTTGTCATTCACTGAGTCAACTACTGAAAAAATAGTAATAGTAGCAGTCGATCTTATGCTGTTAAGTTTCTCTACAAGGTTTTAAAAAAAAGTGTGAATCAACAACACTGTTTCAATTAACCTTCTCAACTCTAAGATGCTGCTACTCAATTTTACAAGTTTAGACGTTATATAACTTGCTAGCAAGTGGGGGAATCTGAATTTGGTTTTCACGAAATCATGGGTGAGTCCACACTCATTTCATTATACCAACAAGCCTCCACTAGAAAAAGCTGTCTCTTGCAGAGGTTCAAGTGGAGATGTCAGAGGAAAAAACAATTAAGCCTTCTCTATCTCACTCCTGAGGTTTTACTTTATTTTATTTACACACACATACTGAAAGCAGTAAAAAGATGATTAAAATAATTAAGTAAAATCCAATGTGTCCCATTGTCTCTTCCCAGGACCACAGAAACATCTCCAAAGAGACGAACCTGAAATCGTACTACAAGAAATGGGTAAGACAATGGAAAAATTTAAATATCAAATGTGACAATATGTGAACTACTGTTGTAGCATTTTAAAAACTGTCATTTCTCCAAGTCCTGCCTCTACTTCTGAGGCTTTCAAAACTCTGTAGTTGCTCTTTTAATTTTACATGGTCAGAAAGAATACAGTTTTTCCAGCAGGTGCTGCTCATATAAATCCTTCGTGAAATTTGATGTTGTCTTAAGTATGAATACCCAGCTTTGCCAAGGTATGTTATAGCCAAGTATTAGTAACCAATACACTTTTCATCAGTACCAGCACACGTAGCAGGCATGATTTCAGCCCCCGATAAAAACACTGGTGACTGAAGAAAACTAACCAGTTATTGATTTAGCAAATAGTTACTGAGAGCCTACCATGTGTCAGGCGCCTCCTCTGGAGGTTTACTACTCTTAGAGGATGAAGAACTGAGTGAATCTTACTGGATTACCAAGTAGCACAGAAGTGTTAATATGGTATTTAACACTACTGGAAAATATCATTAAATGTCAGGAAACGTTCTTGTTCCACTTGCTGAGTATGGATGGCCCTGTGGAATTTTTATTTTCAGAAAGAATTTATTTTATTCTAAATTATATTTCTGTATAAGATGCTGGTATGTCTATTACTGTTCTCTTTAATAAGCCATGAGAGAAGAACACTAAGAGGGAATACTATTATAATTACAATAAAAACTACTACTGCTTCTAAAAATAATAGCAGTAGCTACCATGTGGAGTGCTTACTTTGTAGCAGGCACTGTTCCAATTTATTTTTAGCCAATACCTTTTTTAACAATCCAACAAGGTAAGTCTATTATTAGCTGGATTTTATAAAAACTGAAAATACCAGTTAAATAAGGTGCCCAAGGTTAACAAGCTACTAAGCTGTGGAGCTGGGATTTGAACACAGGCAGGCTTACTCCAGACTTCTAATACTGTCCACTACCCTCTATACCAAACTAGACTGAAAACACCTTGAAGCATAAAATTTCTTTATGTATCCTTAGCACCAAGCACAGTGCCTGAGTCACAGTAGGTATTCAGTAAAATGTATTTAAGATGCATGTTTTCATTTCAATTTTCAAATGGCTTGAGGACTCTAATGGCCACTACTTGTAGTCTACTGGTAAAAGATGTTTAGAAGAAGCTTGTCAATTTAAGTGATGAGAAAAAAAAAGACATAATTTCCCCCCCTTCTTTCTTGTAATTTCCCAACAGGAATACCAGCAATATGGTCTCTGAAGGACTTTTTTTTTAAAGAAGAGCTGAAAAGGAAAAGACTATTTAAATTTCATTTGATGAAAATAAAAGTGAAGTGCTTAAGGAACTTTAATAATCCTTTCACCATCGCTGTTATCAAGCAGAAGTTCTGAAAAGAAATTCTACTGCTTAGGGTTCAATGGACAAAAAACTATGTCCTGTTGTCTTTCTGCTTTTATCAAAAAGTTAAAAAGTACCATTAGAAATGCTCGCTGAGCTTTAACAGCCAATTTTCCCCCCTGAAACTTCTCATTTTACACTGAAAACCAGTGGAAAAATAGAAGTACTATCCTTTTAATTTATACCTTCAGATTCTTTATCAAATTGTGTTTATTCAACCTCTTCATGTTTCTAATATCACAAATGAGGTGGGAGGTTTAATTTCCATATGCAATTTGAACAGTATATTAAGGTAGAAATTTTTATAATCAAGATATTAAACACAGACATACCATAATCAATGTTTGCACAAGTAGAAAACTCAGTGAGAGGAAAAGTACTTTTATTTTCAGTTAACGAGAATCACAAAGTTTAGACTGTACCCAATTTTAATACTATCAGAAATAATTTAAATATTGACAGCTCATAATTATAGATTATCGTATTTATAAAATAAAACTACATAACCTCCTCAAAAATAAGGTGGGGTGGGCGGAGGACAAATCTTACCTCAATAAAGGAATCAATGTGCAACATCAGAGCTTGAGTTCTACTGATGATAAACTGATTGACACAGGCAACAGCATGAGACCTAGAAACAAAATTCAAAATACACTCATTGAAGCTCTGTTCCATTTACAGAAGACTGGCAAGAATTTAAACGTTCCTCCATAAAAATATTACAGTGTATGTACGGCCATGCGTGCGCACACACACCCTAAAAAGAATGAGTCAAAATTCTCTATGTATTAAACATATCCTTCACATTCTTTCCATGTTAAGTGAAAAATGCAGGTTCTAGAGCAATATGTTAATGCTACTAAGAAAGTGGAAAAGCGTCTGGAAGGACATGTTCGCTCTCAAGAGTGGGAGGTTGGATGGGGACATAATGGGAACTTATTATTTTAGATCTTAAAGTAATGGGTATGCATTCCTTCTGAAACTGAAAATGTGGACTGTTCTACAGCCTATGTGTTCTGACATACCTAATCTAATCCCATAGCAATTCTTAATGGCACTACTGTTAAAAATATACCCATAATCTAATCACTTACTACCTCCACTTCTCCTCTAGTCCAAACCATAATCTCCCATCAGGACTATGCCAACAGGCTCTATAACTGGTTTCCCAATTTCCATTATGCAAAACCCCACTACCTGTTTGACACACATAAATAAGATCACATAATATCCTTGTTCAGATTGCTCCAGTAGGAATCTACTTTTCCTGACAAACGTCAAAAGGTAAATATTTTAAGCTTTGTGGGCCACATAAGACCTCTGTGGCAGCTTTATTACCCACCCGCCCACTTCAACCTTTTAAACTATGAAATCATTTGTAGCTCATATGTCACGCCTGAGTTTGGCCACACGGGTCACAGCGTGACGATTACTGGCGTAAACATCCCCTGTAATGTGCTACTCCCTACCCCTCTAGCTCCATTTCCTACTGTGCTACAAAATCGTTTTCTTCTGTCACTCTAAAAGGTTTCTTCCTAACTCCAGGGACTTTGTACTGTTGTTCCCTCTTAAGTGATCTTGGCTTTGATCGTTCAGAAAGCCTTGCTTCTTTACTTTGATCAGGGTTCCTGCACAACTGCTGCCTGTGACAAAGAATGTGCTGTATAACACACCTGTGAATCACTACCTAACCCCTTATGCTCGCCATTTTTCCACAGTATGTGTCAACCCCGACAAGCTCCGCAACACACTGAATTTCAGCCTCACACAAAGGACTTTAAAAGCGTGCCTGTTAACCATTATAAATGTAATTAACCATGCAGATGATGGAGAAGTGTCATAGTCAACGAAAATTTCAGCAGAGTGACATTTCACAGACTGTCATTAGGAGTAGATTTTAATTATCAAGTCCACCTCTATGGAACAGCCAGTTATCTTCTGCCGATCGCAAAAATACTAGGTAGTGCAAAATAAGGGAGTGGTCAGGTTCGTATCAGAGTTTATAAATTAATTTAAGATTGGCTATATAGATACCTTATTTTTGGACTACTGTGCTTGAAGAACTGTAAAAATTTAGGAATCATGATGTTGAGAGGACGATCTAAAACATCACTGTCTAAAATCTCAGCAGAATCTTCACAAATCTTCTGAAGGGCACCAAATGCTCCCTGTAAAAGACATTTCAATGATGAGAATTAAAAATGAAGCCATTTTAAAAGCAAATTGAGGAATATTAACTAATTTGTATGGATTCATGTTCCCAGTCTGCATAAAACCTGCATCATAAAATCCATATTTAATCATCAGCTATAAGAGAAATTTATTATACCACCGAGTCATTTAAAACCTCAGTTTAAATATAATGGTACATTTTAATTTTAGCATTAAATGTCTTAGAATTAGAATTTTGATCGTCAGGGACTGTAAATAATATCATCTAATTTAAAAACTTAACTTCTGAAGTATTCTTGCCAATTTTACATCAACACTAATTTTTCTCTTATTAAATACCAGTTTGTTAAAACAATGTAAAACTCTATGTTTCCGTATAAGTGCATTTAACCATTGTACCACTTCTCTTTTTGAAGCACAAAAGGAGGTCTTAATTATCATCAAAAAATTATTTATATGTAAACCATTCATTGACAAAAGTTGTTAAAAGGGCAGGCAATTCAATTTTGCAATTTCCCCTACAACCACTTTACAACCAAGTGGCTTACCTACAGAGCTCCTGTATATTAATATCTAACCTACCAGTTACCTCAACCACCTAATTTACTCTGCTTATAATTCTATCAGCAGCACCTTGGGACTTATTCTCTATACTACAGGTTAATTTAAGAATACTGTATGACTTAGTAGCTCCACAATTTCATGATTATCAGTTTAAACTTTTTATTCTTGGAAAGTGCTTGCTTAAAATTTTGGCTTCCTTTTATGTTATCATTATACCAAAGCACTATTTAAATTTTAATCAACTGTTACCTGATGGCTAAATATTATTATTTTAGTTTTTCTGTAAACTTCCAAGGCATTACTAGAAAATGTATATATGAGAAAGCAAGATTGCTTTCTTTTTCTTTGAGGGAGGGAGAAGAGTGACTTTTTAAGACTCCTGTTTGCTAGCTCTCCCTCTCCCTGGTCCTCTCTTCCCCAAGTCGGATCTGGCAACAAAATGTTAAGTCAAAAAGACCACCTGATTCCTTTTTATTAGGTTATTTTTGTACCTGCCTTGCCTCCAAGCCTTGCTCTTTTTTGAGAGGGAGATAAATCACTGCCTTAAGAGAGGCAAAACACCTAAAATGATTTCTATTTAAAACAGATTTCTATCCAAACTGGAAGCCTGCTAATGAAAGAGATGGTTAAGGTACTCATTAAGTGAGAAATTATAGGAAAACAAATCCATACAGATTCCCTTTCATCTCCCCAAATGGAAAGGTTGCTACTGATTTGATCAATGGCAAACAAGAAACTATAATTAATATATAATTAAAACTATACTACAGGGCTTCCCTGGTGGCGCAGTGGTTGAGAGTCCACCTGCCGATGCAGGGGACACGGGTTCGTACCCCGGTCCGGGAAGATCCCACATGCCATGGAGCGGCTGGGCCGCTGAGCCTGCGCGTCCGGAGCCTGTGCTCCGTAATGGGAGAGGCCACAACAGTGAGAGGCCTGCATACCACAAAAAAAACCAAAAACCAAAAACCAACTATACTACATATACCTCAGACATACCATACAACAAGAGGCACAAAAACAACTTAGAGACACTGAAAATGTACCCACAGTCTGGGAATTGGGTAAATTTAATTAAGTCCATCTTCAAAAAATACGACTTCACCTGATTAAGCTTGACAATTGCTCTGCTGATTACATATACACACACCCAAGAATAGTTTTAAAATACAAAAAACAGAAGATATTTCTTTGTAGGAAATACAGTAAAGAGGTTTTATAACTTAACGGCCTTTAAACAGTAAGATACACGATCACTAACATAAAACAAAAAGGTAACTTTAGGCTTCTAAGTTTTGAAGTTACATGTTTCAGAGGAATTATTTTTTCTCAATATTACTAATAGACATGAAAAGAAAAATAGAAAAGAAAAATTATACATGAAGCAAAAATCCTTACCTCACAAGTGTTGTAATCTTCAGAATCCAACAGGCTACAGAGTTTTGGTAAGAGGTCAGGCCAATTCTGCAATTCTCCCTTGGAGGCTATAGTTGTAATCAAAATACCTTGTAAAGAAAACACATCCCTTTAGGAAATCTGACTGCATTATGTTAGATACTGCCTTGTGAACCACCACAAGCCAATGTGAGTGCTCACGTTTGCACGTGCACACACACACACACACACACAGTTTAAATGTTCCAAATCAGTGTACGACTTGCAAACCATGTCAACAGTAACGTTCACCAAGGATCACTGTATCACCACAGTACATCTGTGGAAACCCCAACATAAATCAGATCCATTTCTAATCTTGCTTGCCAACACTTCACCCTCTTTGTATTTTTAACAAGTACCTGTACAAAAGACTACAACCTGCTCTTCTCCAACAATACCAAGAATAGTTCTACTATTTAAAATTACCCCTATTTTATAAAAATTATATACAAAAGAGTAGAAAGAAATACACCAAAATGTTATTAGCAGCACTTATCACTGGGTGATGAGTATGAGTCTGTTAGATTCAAATAAAAACACATAAAAGAGATAACAGCTCTCTGACTTAACCTGGGATCAAAGACATGACTCAAGGCAGAGAGAGAGAAAGTAGATGAGCCATTAGCCCAGAACATTCCAAGGATGAATCACTGGCAAAGTGATCTTGGATCATGGAGGCTAGTGGCACAGGCTGACTGATCATGTCACTCTGAATGGATTATTTCAACTGTGTTGTGTGGCTTAGCTGTAATAGCTAAGGATCATGCAAATACAGAAATATGTATGTAACACAAAAATTTTGTGTATTTTTCTCTGCCTTAGTAAATTTAATATTAGTAACATAATGTAATATGCCTGGTGATTACAGATCTTTTAGCACCTTAATTAAGAGTATAAACAGTAGGCAAATAATATGTAATTCAAAATACTACTCTGTAAAAAAAACTTAAAAGAAGAGAAAAAGTTCTCTCTTCATAGTTATTTTGAGAATTCAGTGAGATAGGCACACAAAATGCCAGGCATATAGTAAATACTCAATAATTATTATTGAACAGCAAATTCTACTGTCTGTGTATATAAATTCTCTTTGAGTTTTCCGTTGTTAGTTTTGAGAAGGCTGCTCCCAATGGTAAAGAGTTAAAAAATGTAAAGAGTAAAGTTGTTAGCCAAGATTTATTCTCCACTAAAAAAATTAAATTATATGGTAAGGGTCTTAAAATGATAGCATTTTTAAGATATAACCCGTTCAATTAAGTGGCCTTCTGGTAAGATCAAAAAGCAGCGAGACTAATAGATCTGTTCCTTCTTGCCATGTATTCTTTCCTGAAGTTAAGACATGAAAGAATTGAGGGCAAGAGAAATTTCTGGATCTGCCTAAAGGAAACCAAACATGTCTTAAAACAAGCAATAATAAAAATTAAACACAAACTAAAACTCGGTACTAAGAGTCTGCTGACATTCATGACTTCTGCTGAGAGAATATTAAAGAATGTTGACAGACTGACAAATTCAAATTAATTTGACCCATATAATCTCATCCACTCTCAAAAAATATTCTAATGACAACACAGTTGCAAAAAGTGAAAAATTGTAATTCTCAGCGGACTCAACAAAGATGGGAGTGAAAACTGATGTGCTTGGTAATACCTATTAAAATTTTAAATGTTTAAAACACACACTCTGACCCAGTAATACCACTTCTACGAATGAATTCTATAGAAACTTTCTCACCTGTGTATGAAATACATAAAAGGATGTTCACTGAAATAATAAAATTACAAACCATACATTCTTTAACAAGGAGAAACAATTTTACACCTCTCTAATGGATTACCACACAGTCACTGAAATGTGGTCCTTCCCAACACACTTCCCTGGCAAGATTTACCGTATGTACTGCTAAGATTAAAAAAAGTTTTAAAAGACTGGTATACACTGGTACACCATCCATTTTACCACTGTCAAGAGTCTGGTAGAAAATCAGGAGTATATGAGGGTCCATGAGAATACCCTAGGGAGACCCTTTCCTCAAATTATAAATGCCCTCTATCTATCCTATTTAAAATCAGTGTTAATAATGGCAATGTTTAATATTTGGAGGGAAGTTACAGAGCCTCTGCTTTTTGAGTAAGAGATGAACTGGGTACTTTTCAAACCTACCATGAGACAAAATATACAAAAGCAAATAACTTTTAATGAAAATGACTGACTCATTATGGAGGTTCTTAACTGAATTCCATTTAACCAACCTGCCAGATTAACAGAAGCTTTCCAGGTCCTTGTAAAACATAGCTGCTGAAACCCCATGGCATATGGAATCTACCCATTGGTGGGCTATTCTGCGGTACATGTCTATTTCTGCTTCTACCAGATGATGTGTGTGCTTACCCACAGTCAGTTGTATTGGCTCCCAAACCTACTTATTCCAGTTACTATAAACTAAGCATTTTAACACAGTCTTTCATAAAATGGTAGAAAGTTGTTCTTTCACTGAAAACAAGTTGAACACTGAAAAGACTCAAAAATTACTGTAATTAGGTACAGACAAGGCAAATATGAATTAAAAACGGGGGGGGGGGATATAGTGAAAATCGAAGGTCCTACACGGAAGATGTTTTACAAAGAAGTTTTTCTTCACATGTAAAAGAAAGTGAAACTGGAAATTATACCCCATGTATGACACAAGGAAGACATAATTAAGGAACCCACAGAAGAAATAGTAGTTCTAGATTAATATCACTTGTTAATGCCCCACTGTAACCAACTTTGATTAAGCAACTACTAGTCTAGAACCTGGTCTCACTGGATTAAGAGAGCTTTTAGTAACATTATTTCAAAAGCAGTATTGAAAAATTTTCCCCATCACAATTCAACATGAAATGGACGATAAAAATTCCTATGGAAATGGTCTGTCATATCAGAAACCAACCCAGTGACAAACAGGACAAGCAAATTTGTAACAGATTACTTACCTACAGTAGCTCTAATCAAAGGAGAGGAGTCACCGATATTGTTTAAACATTCACTCTTAATAAAGTCTGTTACACCATTTGGGAAGTTCTGAAAGTGTGCTTTCACGTTATTCTTCAAAATTAGACCACTCAATGATCTTGTGGGTTCATCTGTGACAAAATAACAACAGCACTGAGTTTTAAAGTAGCTTTCATTTCAAAATATACCAAGAACGGTAACTTTAAAAATGTATTCAGAAACTGATTGTAACATTTCATTAATTTGCTATAACCAGGAAAAAAAAATACCATAAATGATTATCCAAGGATTAGCTCCATGATTTATAGTTCAGGGTTTCTCAACCTTGGCACTATTGACATTTTGGGCAAGGTAATTCTTTGTTGAGGAGGGCTGTCCTGTGCACTGTAAGATGTTTAGCAGTATCACGGCCATAGGTGCCAGTATTGTGACAAGCAAGTTGTGACAAGCAAAAATGTTTCCAGGTAATGTCAAATGTCTCATTGGGCAGTGGGGACACACACGCGCGCGCGCGCACACACACACACACAAAACTGCACCTGGTTGAGAACCACTGATTTAATTTAAGAGTTAATTTAGTTTATATATGGCCAATGTACTCAAGCTTTATTGGAACCTGATATAAACATCAAATTACAGATCTGAAAGTATTAGTCACTAAAGATATCCTATTAAAAAATTAAGTGGACAAAGAACATATGGGATCACCTTCACATACAAATAACTGCCGTTCATTTATATCATGTTTTTCACTTGCCTCTGAGCTAAAAAAAAGGGGTGGGGTGGGGAGTAAAACAATATTTAAATTTCCAGAAGTTTTTAAAAAATACAATCTATGTAAAAGAAGTTTAATCCGTAGATAGTACTAAGAAATTTTCCAAGACCAATTTAATATTAGAATATAACCAATGCTTTAACAATTGGCCTCATCAGCAACATTAGCAACAGTTAACATTTTCTGAATGTTTATTAGGTACTAAACACTGCTAAGTGCTTTCCAAGTAGTTCGCATTTAATCCTCACCACCTCATGAGACAGGAATTATCATCTCCACTGCACAAACAAGGAAACTGAGGCCTTTGCCAAAAGTCACACAAGGCTACGAAGTGGGGAAGCCAAAACATCAACCTTAGGAGTCTGGCTCCAGAGCCTACACTTGATGCACGGTACAGGATCACCCTCCTCAAAGGGCTGGAAGACATGAACAGGTGGTGTATTGAACACAATATGCTGTTTCAGCACTACTGTTTTACATACTTTATTAAAAAATAAAACTACCCAAGCTTGTTCTAGTTAGTAGTATGCTCTCAAAGTCTGATTGGCATTGAAATCTTCAGGGGTACAGGACAGGGGGAGGCAAAAAGATAGTGTTTCTTTGCATATAAACCCCATTCAAGCCATCACAGCAATATAGCCTACGAGCTTTTTATGTCACCTTCTAAAAATTTCTTCCTGGTTTCAATTACCATCATTCAATCAGTAACTTATAATGAAACAAAAACACTTCTAAATTCTCTTGAAAGTTTAAAACTTCCATAAAATAAATGAAAAGATTTATTTAACTTTATAAATTTAACTTCCTCGAGCAATAAGCTTTTTTCTTAAGTCAGCCATTAATAATTCAGTCATGTAATTTTAAATGGCATGTGTATTTGTTTATAAGAAATACACTATATCATTTTTACAATTAAGATTACAAGATGAAGTTTTAAAAAAATCACGAGGTGCGGGCTTCCCTGGTGGTGCAGTGGCTGAGAGTCCGCCTGCCGATGCAGGGGACACGGGTTCGAGCCCCGGTCTGGGAAGATCCCACATGCTGCGGAGTGGCTAGGCCCGTGAGCCATGGCCGCTGGGCCTGCGCTCCGCAACGGGAGAGGCCACAAGTGAGAGGCCCTCGTACCGCAAAAAAAGTAAAAAATAAAAAAAATAAAAATTACGAGGTGAAATGATTTAAAATTAAAAACATAAAATATTTTATATCAAAATACTTATTTTAATTAAAAATATCCCCAGTCCCAAATTCATTTAGAAGAGCCAAAAATTAACCACGTCCTCTTTTTCAAAAGACTACTAGGTCTCAATTCTCATCTGTAAAGTGAGGGAAGTAGATGACCTGATCACTGAGGTCTCTCCACACCTAAAATTTTACTCCATGATTCAGTGTAAACAAATTCACATGAGGAATGGCAAAAAGGTTCCTCAATAAATAAGCATTTTCATTTCAAGAATTTACTTATGTTCCTTCTCTAATATGAATGGCCACAATGCTAATTTTTTTAAATAGAAAACTAGATATAGAAAACTTGTGTCCCAAATGAATAAACACAGGAAGAAATACCAAGTATTACATAAAATCCTTTCCAACATTTTGTGGTTTTGTAATTAATAGGTCTTTTGGGAGGCAGTTACACACCCAACCTCTCTTGCTGCTATTTGAATTGTAAGTTTGTCTGCTTTTAAAAATACTTCTGATGTATCCTCATAGCCCAAGAAAGTTTTAAGAAAGTATAATATTATACCTATCTTAATATTTGGAATTCAGGATGAGGACATGACAGAATAGATGACTTGGTGAAAACAAACTTAAAATTTTCAAGTTAAACAATATAGTTTAGAAAAATTCATTTATTAAATCTTTAAGTCCTTATAGAATTATCTGATTACAACTACGATGTGGGAAAAATAAAATTTCTATGTTAAAAAATAACACATCACATTAAGGTATATTTATCAAACTAGGAATATTAATTGCTGAATGTAAAGATATGTTGAAGGACTTTCTAGTTTCTTAAAATTTAAATTTAGAAATTTAAAAAGTTTCTCTTGGGCTTCCCTGGTGGCGCAGTGGTTGAGAGTCCGCCTGCCGATGCAGGGGACACGGGTTCGTGCCCCGGTCTGGGAAGATCCCACATGCCACAGAGTGGCTGGGCCCGTGAGCCATGGCCGCTGGGCCTGCGCGTCCGGAGCCTGTACTCCGCAATGGGAGAGGCCACAACACTGAGAGGCCCACGTACCACAAAGGAAAAAAAAAAAAAGTTTCTCTTACATGCTTCAATCACAAATTAAAATCCCTAAAATTAACTAGAAAATTTGAAAATAATTCAAAATAAATCATTATATTGTGCATGAATTATTAAAATCTGAATAAATACAAGATTAGTGAGATTTTAAGGCCGTTAACCTACTCGCTAGTGGAGTTGAAACCTTATGGACGGTCTGGTAGGCTAACACAGGCATTTTATAGCTGAAAAAAGCAAGAGAGGTGAAATGAGTGTCAGAGTCTAAGACTTATTTCTCAACTCCAAGTGTAGTAGTTTTTACTAACTGCACTATGGCTTCTGAAAGGGTATAGTGCTTTCATTTAGAGGCCAGTCAGTTGCTCAAAAAATACCTGAGTGCGATCTGGGCACCTGACAATGTTCCAGGAAGGGAATACTCAAATTAACTCTACGAAGAACACCTGTCACTACAATGTAAGCGCCACGAGGGTAGATTCTCATTTATTTTGTTCAGTTTATTGCCCCTGAGTGAGCAAACTGCCTGGCAAAGAAGAGGTGCTCAATAAATATTTGTAAAATGAATAAAGTAGAGATGGACACATTATTTGTATTAGAAACAATCAAATGACCGTTTCATTTAAAAATCAGGCTGTTATAGGGGCAATTTAAAACTGTTGTAGAGAGCTTCCCTGGTGGCGCAGTGGTTGAGAGCCCACCTGCCGATGCAGGGGACACGGGTTTGTGCCCTGGTCCGGGAAGATACCACGTGCCGCAGAGTGGCTGGGCCCGTGAGCCATGGTCACTGAGCCTGTGAGTCCAGAGCCTGTGCTCCACAACGGGAGAGGCCACAACAGTGAGAGAGGCCCGCATACCGCAAAACAAAAAAACAAAAAAAACCTGTTGTAGAATAGTTAATGAAAAAGTTTCATGTATACTGTTAGAAGGTTTAAAAAAGTTACAGGAGTCTATAAATAGAATGATCCTTTTTCTGGTTAAAATTTAAAACAGTACATAGCCATATAAAGGAGTATAAAATTAAGAGATTAACAATTGTCTGAGTGATGGGATTATACATGACTTTTCATTTTGGTTATATGAACTTTTAATCATACAAATATGATCACACATATAGTCAGTTATTTAGCAAATTCTGCATTCAATCTGTGTATTAGAAGAAGTCAACCTCTATGACATTCATGTAAAAGGACTGAAGCAAAACACCAAAGTAGACTTTGCAACATTCTTTTCATTTGCAAAGAATGAGTGAATTTATTACAAAAACACCCAATTAACAACTGAATGCTCTTTAAGCATCCAAATGCTTAGAGTGATAGTAACTCTTTCATTCCACATGTTTAAAGCAAGTGGTTACTACAAAGTGAAATCCTTTGAAATAAGTAACTCTTCGTATATTTTAACACATTTCAAAGACAAAATTTGAAGTGTAAGAAACTTTTAAGTAGTTACCAACACAAACCCTACTTACCTTCAGATTTTAATTTTGTAAGAACAAAAATCAGGTAGTTGTTAAAGTCTGGATATTGATTGAGCTGTTCCAGTTTCTAGAACAAACAGTAGTTAAGGAAACTTCTCAGTGTAATCTAAGGAAGGAATTAGGCAGTTTTAACCTAAAATCAAGAATCTCTTTTGTGATTTTTAGCCTTGCATTTTTTCCAGCAAGAATAAAGTTATCTTATTAAAACCATTAATATGCTATTCCAAGAACACACCAATGGTTGTTAAACCTCTTAGGCGCTTTATGGCTGAAATATTAATATTTTACATCAATTATATTCAAGACAACATAAGCCAAGCTCCACCTTCAGCACAGGCGCATATCATATGAAAAAATTTTTCAAAACAATTTCTGTGATTTATTTGAACTTAAAAAAAAACCCTAATCAGAAAGGTATTTAAGTATAAAATAATGACAAAATGAAAAGCATCTCAAAGAAACAAAAACAAGTCTCTTAAAGATCACTTAGGGAAATTAACTTTATAAATCGCCTTTTAACTTAAAGTGCTTTTATTAGACTCATTTGTTCTTTAGAATTCAAAAAGTTAAGATAAAATGTTATTTATGTGCAAGTCTACATATCAAACCTTGTAACAGTCAGTATTATAAAATTACCACACTGCAACAGTTCTACAGTTCTGCCCCCCATCCCCCAACAAGACCTAACATTTCCAGTGACACCTACGTGCAGGTATTTCATTCTGTTGGCAGGCAACAATGACATAATGCTCTACTATGTCGTTCTTCAAGCCCTCTAATCCCTAACATGCTTTTTAATAACACCACTAATTGTGTTTTATTAAGACAGAATTTTCTCAATAGACCTAAATCTTTAAATTAAATCCACGATACACACTCTAGGCACACCATATTAGCTACTTATTATACACTAGAATACTCTCAGTGTTCAGTGCTCGGGACATAAATTAACTATCAAAATACATTTCTCTAGAAAAATTCCAAGGTGTACTTTCTTTGACCAAAAAAACCCTAGTGATTTCTTTCTTTAGTGAACAGCCAAGATTAACAGCATGCTGATATGCTAATAATCTTTTATAAATATTTCCTGATAAGGTTCAATTTCTTAGGACTTGAGCTATCTATCCATAATAGTATAACGGTCTTTCTGAAAGTGCTCAAGCCTATACAAAAACAATAATTACATTCCTTCCCAAAGAAACATAAAAGAACAAGGTCATTATTAGGCACTCTGAAAATATAAAGCAGTGAGTATTTTAAAAATACTATTAACTTTTATCTACTGAAATTTAATTTGTTCCTCATGCCATACTATGCTCCAGGCACACAGAATAAACCGTAAATTTGATTCCTAGCGCACGCATAGTACTGAGCATATAAAAGGTACTTAATAAATATGTACTAAAACAAAAAATTAGGACATACAGTGCTGTACAAGAAATTACAATGCAGTTTTGGGATTGGCTAACAAGAAATTAACTGTCACATAACACCTACAATTCATCAAATATCAACTTTTATCATTTCTACAGCTATGACAACACAAATTAAGACTGAGCCACAACGTTTCAAATACAAGCTCCAATACACCCTAAAACGACTATTCTTCCCTCAGTACTAGCAGTATACAAGCGAAATGGCTTAAAAAAAAAAAAAAAAAACCAAGTAGACCTAAATCATTAACACCTCCATTTTAGAATAAGCAGTATTAATTAACCAAAAGGCTAGATACTTACCTACTGAAAAGTTTTAAGTTACAGCAATGCAGTACTTCTTTGAGAAACTTATTTACCAGAACTTCTCAAGTAACTGTATTTAACTTAACGTTTAGTGTTTTAAATTTAAATACGTCCAAACTACGCCAAAAAAACGTACTTACCAAATTCCATACTAAGCAATTTCCCGTTTATTAACAATAAAAATTAAGTTTTTTTTTTTGGCAAACAGCAGACTTAAGTTTCCTAAAGAATTAACTTCGGCTTAAAATAAGAGATAAAACGGTTATTTCTGATCGGGTGAATTTGTTTCCCTTATTGGATGCAGCAAGAGCTCTCCATTTGATCACAGTTTAGGGCACTACAGAAAGCACACAGTAGGGGTTTTGCTTCTTCTCTTAAGCCTTTCTGCCTCTAAATCCGTAGTAATAGGACCAGCAAACTCGGTAAAGACTTGGTAATTGAGCAGACCGTCTTGAGCCAAAGATTTAAAAAGAAAATCTCACTTGGGAGGCAGGGAGCTCGCAACAGGTGTTGGCACGAACAGCCCCGGGGTGAGGCCTGAGACCCCTCACTTCTTGGTTTCCAGCCCTTCCGGGCAAGGGCCTGGCAGAAACCCCAGGCCCAACACCCAGGCGGTTCAAACCCCGCGCCAGCTCCACCCCACTCAGGCCGCCGATCTCCGCCGCATTTACTGCGCTCTGCCAGCCGCCCCCTCCGCGCATAGTGTGGGCCGAGGCGTCGGTCGGGGGTCCGCGCCGGCACCCGGCTGCTCCGCTCCCCACCCTCTCAGCCGGTCAGCGGCGGGCGGAGACGTGAAGGGCGGCTGTCTCACATGTCGCGATCGCGGGTGGCGGCCAGGAACCCCCAGCCTCCCGCGGGCCGGAAGCCGGCGGGCGCTGCGGCGCTCCGAACCGGAGGCACGAGGGCCGCGTGCGCGAGGCGGCGGGCAGGGGCGGCGGCGGGCGGGCCTCTCCTCACGGGCGGGCGGACGGAGGGCGGAGGGATCCGGGGAGCGGGAGGAGGGGGAGGGGCGGCGGGAGCCACCCGGCCGCCGAGAGCGGGCCCCGCGCGGGGCAAGCTGCGCGGGCGGCGGCGAGGCCTCGGAAAGGATACTTGTTGCACGGTTCTCTGGATGGTGGTGTCGGGGGACTGGGACTCCTTCAGCAGCTGCAGGATTTGCTGAAGCCCTTGCTCGTCAGGTTTCCACTCATACTCCATCTTGGTTTGCTGCAAATAAAGCCAGACACAGGAAGAGACGGAGCAAATGTTACTCCCCGTACACAGGCCCGAGGGCTTCCCGCGCCGAGCTCCCCCCTCCTCCCCGCCAGAACGACCCCTGCGCTCCCCGGACGCCTCGGACCTGCCTGGGGCGCCCCGAAAGAAGTCTCGGACGGTGAAACCCGGGGAAACTGATCCTAGCAGCTCGGCCGCCAATGTCTGCTGCTGCTGCCGCCGCGGCCGCCGAGCGCAAGGAGCCGACCAGACTGAGTCACCGCGAATTTGCAATCTGGCCCCTAGATCCGCTCACGGGAGCCCCCTGGGTCCTAGTGCCACGCAGTTTTCTCCTACCCAACTCTAGTTCCATCCAGATTATTACTGATTTAAGGGCTAATCAAAAATCAAGTCCTTATCAAAATCCCTGCGAAACACCTGAAGAGATCTGATTTTGGGTTTCAGTCATTGTAAGTTAACATGGTTAGTAATTAAGAATGACTGTAATAAGGAAAAAAGCCTGATAATTCCCCCGACAGCTCAACAATACTTAAGGAGAAGAAATAAAAATGTTTACATTTCAGTTTGATATATAAAACACTAAATACTAATATTTAGTCTAAAATATTAAAGATGCATTGCAATCACAACCCACACTTCGATAAACACTACATGTTGCATTTATATTTGCATAATTTGACCGAAAAATGCATCCTTTCATAAACTTCAACTTTTGAACTCTTTACGTGAAATAAACTCCACCTGAAATAACCGCATTTCACAATTTATGACTTTGGGCTGAAGAAACACAACAAAAATAACGCAATTTTACAACTGGATAGTGTTTAATTCTATTAACGTGTTTTCACATACATTTTCTCATTTTATTATCACTCAGACCGGAGGAAGTATTATTTGCCCCCATGTGGCAACTATGGAGCAAAAAGATCAGAGGAAATTACAACAGTTAATTAGTTAAGATTGGGAGGACAATATAGGTTTCTTAAACTACCATGAGTTGCATCTGCTACAATCAATGGAAACTATCGTATCAATGACAGTTTCTTTAAAACTAAATGCTTAAACAAAAACAAAACTTAAGTATCAGGCATGAATTATTGTAAAAATCAAACTGAATTTGCTGAAGGAGAGGATTTTTTCATATGGATCTACTACTACTTGATGGTTTGACAGCTGAATTTAAGTCCCTTTCTAGCAGGAGTCCCTTCCTAGCAGGGGTTACAAAAAATTACCTGACCTTACAGTACCTCTCTAGTTAGCAGTGTTTTTCTTTTTTTTTTTTGCGGTACGTGGGCCTCTCACCGCCGTGGCCCCTCCCGTCGCGGAGCACAGGCTCCAGACGCGCAGGCCCAGCGGCCATGGCTCACAGGCCCAGCCGCTCCGCGGCATGTGGGATCCTCCCAGACCGGGTCACGAACCTGCGTCCCCTGCATCGGCAGGCGGACTCCCAACCACTGCGCCAACAGGGAAGCCCCTAAGGTTCTTTTTTTTTGCGGTACGCGGGCCTCTCACTGTTGTGGCCTCTCCCGTTGCGGAGCACAGGCTCCAGACGCGCGGGCTCAGCGGCCATGGCTCAGGGGCCCAGCCGCTCCGCGGCATGTGGGATCTTCCCGGGCTGGGGCACGAACCCGTGTCCCCTGCATCGGCAGGCGGACTCTCAACCACTCCGCCACCAGGGAAGCCCGTTTTTCTATTTTTAAAAAACCTTTTCCTCTCTCCTTCTTCACCTTTATTTTCTGCTTAATATCCTGTAATCTGGCTTTGCTCACCAAATTCTACCAACTTCCTAAATGACCCAACCCCCAAACAAAACCCCCCAAAACAAAAATGATATCTGGACATAATATCTATTAATAATATTCTAGTGTTTTTATTCCAGTCTTCATTCTGTGTGTTTATATATTTTATAATAATGGGATTGTCTTGTTTCTTGGCCAACTCCATATATCATTAAATATTAAAAGTATTTTTAAAAGAAGTATTCCATTGTATTGACATGCCATAATTTTAATAAACTTTTAATTGATATAATATATACAATAACCTGTACAAACCATAAGCATACAACTAGATGGATTTTTATAAAGTGAATACCTGTGAATACCTGTGTGACCAACATCCACATCAAGATAAAGATTATTACCAGTACCAAGGTTTCTCTTGTACCCATTCTCGGTCATCAACCCACGCCATAATCCCTATTATAATTTCTATCACTATAGACCTCTCCCCTTTCCCTCTTGACTATTTTACTTCAGAAACTTCAAAAAAACTTTACAAAAACAATATTACAGCAAATCAAACAACGTGGTTGTATAAAATAGTTAATTCAATTCCATCACTAAGCTTACCTCCCTGACAGAATCAGTTTTAACAGTTTGATATGAATCCTTCTACACCTTTCTCTATTCTCAAACATACACATAGTTCTGGTTTGTTTTTTAGGATCATGCCACATACTACACTCTATTAACTAAAAACTTTAAAACACATAATATCGCATGGCCATCATTCCAGGCCACTACGTACAGATTTAACTTTTCACTTTTTAATAGATGCACATTGGTCTTTAGAATGGATAGAACATAACTTGTTCAACTATTTCCTGATTGGCTTCCAGGTTGCCTCTACCTTTTTGTGACTACTAACAAGGCAAAAAACATCCTTGTACTAATGTCCCCCTACCCAGTAATGGCAACCCAGTGTGATTATTAGGTCAAAAGTATGTGTATTTAAAAATTTCTAATAGTTATTACCAGGTTACTTTCCCAAAACACTTGCAATCCACACTCACCAATAATATGTTTCCCATATATCCACCAGCGCGTTCTTTTAATTTTGGTTAATCTAATGAGTGAACATTTTAAATTTCTCCTGTTCCTGGACGGGGGAGGGAGTGGGTGAAGAGGGGGTGAGGAACCTTAAAGTCTGAGCCTTAGTTATGAGTTGAGCTGCTACCATGCATATTCCACCTGTTGAGGTGACAACTGGATACCTACTTAACTCCTTAGCTGCCTTTCTGAAAAAGAAACTAATGCCAGGGGCCAAGAGCAGCCAAGTCCAAAAGATACCTTCATCATACCTATCCTGAGGATGGCTGCCCCATATCATCACCATGCTTCCTTCTTTATCCCTGCATCAAATAAACAGAATTCTTTTTCTTTTTGAATAGCTTAGTATTAAGAACATTTAATGTGTTCAGCCTATGATGATGAGATAGGAAGAATTGAGATAAACTGTTCCCTCACACCTTACTCAAGTTATCTGGAACAAAAGGCTCTCAAAAATATTTCATTGTTAATTGCTTGATAAGAGATCTCAGGCCACTTTGAACTTCTATACCACATTTTTTAATTGTGGTAAAATATACATAATATAAAATTTAGCATTTTAACCATTTGAAGTGTACAGTTCAGTGGCATTAAGTACATTTTCATTGCTGTACAACCATTGCCACCTCTATCTCCAGAACTTACCACATTTTAATAGCCATTAAAATTAGGAAGAATCTTATCCTAGGGTAGCCAGAGATATCGCAGGGTTATTTACATGTCTGAAGTACTTCAAGCTAACCAAGCACACCAGAATTATGAGGTAGAAATCATTTACTTAAACAGTAAACTACATCTATATTAATTAAATAGAATATTAAGATTAATATTAAATTTTCTTAAAATAGTTACTATTCTTTTTGCACACTGAAGACTCAGAAATGTTTCAGAAAAGGGAAATAGCACTTCAAATTTTTCTCTTTTAGAGTACACAAATCATGCTGATTGGCCCATGACATTCAATGGTAAGTCCCTGCTCTGCCACAAAAGGCATTTCAATAAGCCAAGACAGTTATTTGAACTATCTATTCAGAAGCTGGCACCAGAATAAAAAGCTTGCAAGAGGTAAGTTACTGTAAGATAACATCTTGGCCTTCAGAAGACTAAAACTTACTCTAGTCCTAAACTGTTAAGAACTTGAATTTACATTAAAAATTTGAATTTACTAGAGTTTATGAGAGGTAAAGAAGCCAGACTGGTTGAAGTAAAGATAAGGCAGACAGAAGGTCTGGACTCAACCAACCTAAATTTAAATCCTAGTTCTTTCACTTAGTAGCAGTGAAAATCTGGGCAAGTTAATTAATCTCTCTGAGCCTCAGTTTCCCAACTATAAAATGAGAACATACTGACTCTGTAATAGGATTATAGATACTTGCCTGGCATACAGTATGGTTTGAAATTTAGTGGCTTTGTTTGTTACATCAATCAATGATTCTCTGCTGCCTGCAAGATGAAATCTAACTTCCTTTTCATGGAAGAGGCTCTTCATGATCTGGTCCATCACCTCCAGGGACAGCTTTATCTCTTACAACTCAACCTCTAACTTTTATGCTCCAGCAATACCAGCTGTGCCTCTCATACCTCTGAGCCTTTGAATAGGGACTTCCTGTCTGGAGTGAACTCTTTAAATTTGACCATTTGGCAAACTCCATCTCACTCTTCAGAGATATGCTCTTCTACTCAGTTTCCAAGTGTTTACTGAGAGTCGTCCTTGGCACTATGATTGGTATTGGATACTACTATTTGTCTTCTGTAACATTATTGTAGGACCTCCCCACAAGACTTAAGTATTTTTTTCATTACAAATCTATAGTTTATGGCTATTTCCATTTCACAAACTGTCATATTATAATTATTTCCAGGTCTGTCTTAGCAACACATCATGTGTTCCTTGAGAGCAGTGACAGTATCTTTTTGCCCCTTTGAATCACTCTAGCAGAGTGATTCAATAAGTATTTGATGAATAAATACTATTATTGTCCATTAATTCAACTGAATAAATATTAAGCTGAGCAACTATCATGTACTCAGTGAGCATTAGAGATTCAAAGGTAAGTAAAATACTGTTCTTGCCCTAAGTTCTCATTTAGTGACAGAGACAGATGCACTACCTATGAATGAAGTATGTGATTGAAGTGCAATAGGAAAAAAAAAAAAAATTCTGCCAGGAAGAAAGATGTGCTTTTCTCCCATATGCTTCAGAGTCTTTCTTCTCTCCTAATTTCAATTAAATTCGAACAAATATTTACTGAGCAGTCAAATGTTTCCACCTATATGGTGAATCACCATGAATGTGATAAATGTTACCATCAGTGACATGATTTCCCAAAATGGTGAACAATTCTTGGTAGAGTTCCAAGCAAAACAAGGTACAATCTTCCTTCAATAATACAGTAGTTTGGGCTTCCCTGGTGGCGTAGTGGTTGAGAGTCCGCCTGCCGAAGCAGGGGACACGGGTTCGTGCCCCGGTCTGGGAAGATCCCACATGCCGCAGAGCGGCTGGGCCCGTGAGCCATGGCCGTTGAGCCTGCGCGTCCGGAGCCTGTGCTCCGCAACGGGAGAGGCCACAACAGTGAGAGGCCCACATGCCGCAAACAAAACAAAACAAAACAAAAAAACAGTAGTTTTATTCCTGGAAAACTCAACATTTAATTAAAATCCTGCTAAAAATTCCATGTGTATATGTGAAACTAAGTTAGGCTCTAGGCTCTGACAGCTATGAACAGATTTTTTTCACCTATGTAACTCCCTAATGGGACATTCAAAGGTCATTCAGGGCTCCAGACAATTCCTAATGATGAACATCTAGTACCCCTCAGCTCCACCTACTAAGTGGCAAGAGCACCTCCCAATTACTAGGACATTCCCCTCCCCGCTCAGAGAGTGGCACTGCCTCAGTGGAGAATGACTGTGGTAGGGGATAGTACCAGGGGCTGTGGGGACATTATGCTAACCCAGTTAAGAGGTCAGGAAAGGACTTCCTTGAGGAAGTGACTTTTTACCTGAGATCTAATAGGACTTACTAAAAAGTGAAAGTGAGAGAAAGGCAGGGCTAGGAAGACCTCACAGACTATGTTAGGAAGTTTGACTCAAACCCATGACTCAAACCCAACTAACCTGGTTCCAGGGTCCAGTCTCTAAGTCCCTGATAAACTGCCTTTCAAACAGAAACATCAATTTCTGTAAACTGGGAAACCAATCATAAAGAAAACCATTTGTATACTAAAGAAATAAGATGTATTTGATACCTTTGTAGTGAGGTAGAAAAGTAAAAATCGTATTTCACTATTATAACAATTATAATAGATCTAAAAAAGCAGTATGTATACAGTGTGAAAATATAATAAAAATGAGATATTTCAATAGCATTGAGTAGATGAGTTCAAAACATTCTAAATCTTATCTTTACAACATCCCTTTCTTGTAAGTAGGTGGCAAGTATTATCTTCATTTGACAAGCAGATAAATCAAAATACAGCTGAAGTCATCTGCTGAATCATTTGCTGAATGTGAATCAGATCTTCCAAAATAAAATGTCTCTTCCACTGGTTTTTTACAAAAAGATGTTATGATGAACAAGAAAGAAAAAAAATCAGAGATGTCTAGAGGGCTAAAAAGAGCATGCTATTTTTTTAAAAGTTATTTAATAAAACTTTTATAAGAAATTGAACCAAAATTCAGGTATGAAGGGAAAGAAGGGAAAGTCTAAAGGCAGATGATTATTAGTAACTTTTTAAAAATGAGGTTTTATTATGTCAAAGAATGAAAATGTCGACAGGCTTGCTAAATAATAGATATCAGTAGAACTAGAAGGTTCTTCAAGAGATTCTATAAAGTAATCAGAGATTAAGGATCAAAAAAAAAAAGAGAGGAAAAAGCAAAAGCAACCATTGAGCTTAAGCTACTTGAGGAAATGAGCTCAACTAGATTAAAGGGCAGGGACCACAGCATATGGATCCTCTGATGTTACATGGTGCTAGACACATAGTAGGTTTTAAATTGTTCTTGACTGATTGATTAGGGTGATGGATCTCATTCACCACTTGGAAGAATTATGCTAAGAGGTTAAAATTACAATCCTCTGGCATTACAATTTATTGTCATCTAAGAGCTGAAAGATTTACAGAAAAAAAAAAGAAAATGAAAAATAAGTACTATGGAAAATTTAAATAAATGTATTCTTAGAGTGCCCTTTCAGGAAGACCTCTGAAGACGACTAGTCATGAGACTCAAGTGCTAAAGTTTACAAACAAACATTTTTTAAAAAAGGCTAGTATCAAACTGAGCAGGTTACAAGAAGGAAAACTAGATCTCAAAACTCACTCCCATCTACAATCAGGTACTTCCTATATAATTTAGTTCATTAAATACTCACAGCAGCACTATGAGGCAGATATTAACTCTACTTTATATTAACTGAGGTTCAAAGAGGTTAAGTAGCTTGCCCAGCCAGTACGTGGCAGATTGGGCATTGAAAACCACATCTGTGTAATTCCGAAGTCTGGACTGTGTCTAGTAAAGAAAAGCAACCCTGTTAGCATTATGGAGCACTTCTATGTGCCAGTTATTATACTAAGTGATTTAAATGCATGACCTCATTTAATTCCATGAGTAGGGACTACTATTACCTCCATTTTATAGAAGAGTAACAGGCTTAAGAAAAGTTGAGTAATGTGTCCAAGGTCACAGAAATAGTAAAGAACAAAGGCAGGACTCAAGCTCAGATGCACCCAACTCCAGAGCCTGGGCACTGATTCATGCTGCCATATTATTCTCATTCTGCCACTTCCACGAACATGTGACTAATCCTTAACAGAACTCTTGGGCAGAGTTCACGGGTAGGCTTATCCTTTTCTTTCTATTCCATGCATCACCAAGAACTCAAAAGCTCTCTTATTTAAGGGTCTCCATTCTTTAGTTCAGGTGTGATAACGGCACTTTGCTTTTCAGAATTCAAACTTCTTATTGTACATCAAAACAAAAAGCTGATACGAGTAATACTTCCCATATATTTAACTTTTGGTCACATAATTTTCATCATAACACCAATTCTCTGTTGATTTCTAAGACAGATATAACTGTTTTAACTCTTTAATATCACAATTGGTCTCAGTCTCCATGTACCTTAAGCTATGTAAACCAGTGGTTCTCAGCCCTGACTGGGCATTATACTCATTAGGGGCTTTAAAAAACTATGCCTGTTGCCTATGACCCCCACTGATTCAATTTAGGAGTGGAGCCTAGGCACCTGGGCATGGGTATGTTTAAACAACTCCCAGGTGGTTCTAATATACAGCCAGTTGAGACTCTTTGTATTAACTCAATAAATCTGCTCCTGGCAATTTTCATGAGTTTCTTACTCTAATGAGCAGCAGTGTCCTAGCTGTACCAGAAATGACAGAAAATAGAAGAAAGTGGAAGCGAATGCAGACTGCACTGATTAACATGGAAATATTCTAACCACTAGAAAAATGTCTTTGATGAAAACCAAAACATAAGAACATGTTTAAAGTCACATCATAATTTGTACTACTTGGTAAGGACTGCATGTGTTGGAGCTATTAAGTACAATGGTCATTTACTTCATTATTTATCAGTGACAGAGGCTGGGTAAGGAGTTGCACTTAGGTTCTTAGAAATGGAAACTTGGGAAAAGTCAAGATACGGGGGAACAACAAAAGTTGTTATATAAATTAAATACGTTAAGTAAATTATAAGTAAAACATACTAAACAATTATGGTCCTTGACCAGCCAAATACAATTTAAATTCATATATCAAATCAACTTATCTTGCAGGTAATAACCTCATCTTTCTTCAGATGGCAATATTAAGACATTCATAAAATTGAAAGAAAACCTTTCTAAATAATAAGCCCACACATTAAATACAAATATACAAAATAAGTAAATTATGTCCCTGATTCTTTTAGCATTGTAGCTTCATTAAAGAGCTTTACTAGAGATCTTCCCAATACTACATTCAACTGACTATTCTCATTGAGTATGTCAACCATACTCTAACACAGTTGTCATTTCCATGACATTGATTTAAGAAAAAATCCTCTTTTATTAACATGATTGTAAATTCCATTTCAGAATGTAAATTCCATTTCAGAATGTTCACTGATCATTGCCTAGTGGTTTCAGGTAAACACAGTGCTTAGTAATTTTCAAAGTACTGTCACACTTTATCTATAATTTTCAAAGCTAAACTGTGAGTTGAGGAAACAGTTTCAGTTATGTTAAGCAACTTGCCGAAAGTCAGTTGGTTAGTAAATGTTAAGACTTGGGTTAGATTGCTGAAAACTTCTCAAACTTGGGGAGAGAAATGAATTTCCAGATCTCAAATAGGTTAAACCCAAAAAAGGGCTACATCAAGAATCTATCATTGTCTTAAGTCAAAAATAGAGAATTCTGAAAGCAGCAAGAGAAAAGCAACTCTTCACATAAAAGGGAGCCCCCATAAGATTATGAGCAGATTTCTCAATGGAAACTTTGCAGGCCAGGAAAGAGTGGAATGACATACTCAAAATAGTGGGGAAAAATCCCACCAAAACTTGTCAGCCAAGAATACTATACCCAGCAAAGCTGTCCTTCAGTAATGAAGGAGAGGGACTTCCCTGGTGGCACAGTGGTTAAGACTCCACACTCCCAATACAGGGGGCCTGGGTTCAATCCCTAGTCTGGGAACTAGATCCCACATGCATGCCGCAACTAAGAGTTCTCATGCTGCAACTAAGAGTTCTCATGCCACAACTAAGGATCCAGTGAGCCGCAACTAAGGAGCCCACGGGCCTCAACTAAGGAACTGGCAAGCCACAACTAAGGAGCCCTTAAGCCACAACTAAGAAGCTCTCCTGATGCAACTAAGGAGCCCGCGAGCCACAAGTAAGGAGCCTGCCTGACACAACTAAGACCCGACGCAACCAAATAAATAAATAAATAAATATTTTTTAAAAAAGAAAGAAAAAAGAAATTCAGGAGCGATAACAACATTCCCAAACAAACAAAAGCTGAGGAATTTCATCACCACTAGATCTGCCTTACAAGAAATGATAAAAGAACATTCTTCAAGTTGTAAAGTAAAAGAATGCTAATTAACATCCTAAAACCATATAAATGTATAGAACTCACTGGTAATGGTAAATATATTATGAAACACAGATTCTTTGACATTGTAATGGTTGTATTTAATTCACTTACAACTCTAGTTTAAAAGTTAAAAAAAAAGTATTAAAAATAACCATAGTTACAATACTTTGATAATGGATAAGCAGTATAAAAATATGGATACTGTAACATCAATAACCTAAAATGTGATAGGGAGAGAAGTAGAAGTATAAAGTTTCTGTATGTTCTTGAAGTTGTTATCAGCTTAAAATAGGATGTTATAAGATATTTTATGTAAGCCTCATAGTTACCACAAAGGAAAAATCTGTAGTAAATGCACAAAAGATTATGATAAAGGATTCAAAGTATAACACTACAAAAAGTCATCAGATCACAAAGACAGCAAGAAAGGGTCAAAGGATCTACAAAACAGAAAACAATGATCTAAATGGCAACAGTGAGTCATTACCTATCAATAATTACCTTAAATGTAAATAGATTAAATTCTCCAATCAAAAGACAAAGAATGTTGGAAGAAATTAAAAAAAAAAAGATACAATATGCTGCCTAAAAGAGACTCACTTTATCTTTATGGACACACACAGATTGAGAGTGAAGGGATGGAAAAGATATTTCAAGCAAATTGTAACCAAAAGAAAGCAGGTGTAGCTATACTTATAGCAGACAAAATAGACTTTAAACTAAAAATGGTCTAAAGAGACAAAGAAGTTCATCTTATTATGATAAAGGAATCAATCCATCAAAAAGATATAACAATTGTAAACATTTAAATATCCAGCATTAGAGCACCTAAATATATAAAGCATATAATACCAGAACTAAAAGGAAAAATAAACAGCACTACAATAATAGTTGGGGACTTTACTGCTCCACTCTTACAGAGAATCGATAAGGAGACACTGGACTTGAATAACACTAGAGAGTAAATGGACATAACAAATACATACAGAACATTCCACTCAACAGCAACAGAACACACATTCTTCTCAAGTGCACACGGAACACGTTCTAGGTTAGATCATATGTTAGGCAACTAAGTAAGTCTCAACAAATTCAAGACAGAAGTTATATCAAGTATCTTTTCTGATCACAATGGTATGAAAGTAGAAATCAATAATGGGGAAAGCTGGAAAATTCACAAATACATGGAAATGAACACATTCCCAAACAACCAATGGATCAAAAAAGAAACTAAAAAAGGAATAAAAATATATCTTGAGACAAACTGAAATGGAAACACAACATACCAAAACTTATGAGATGCAGCAAAAGCAGCTCTAAGAGGAAAGTTTACAGCCATAACCACATACCTCAAGAAAAATAAAGATATCAAATAAACAACTTTAGCTTATACCTCAAGGAAATAGGAAAAAGAAGAACAAACTAATCCCAAGTTTAGCAGAAGAGAGGAAATAACAAAAATTAAAGCAGAAATAAAGGAAATAGCGAAAAAGAAAATAATAGAGAAGATCAACAAAATCAAGAGTTGGTTCTTTGAAAAGATCAACAAAATTGACAAAAACCTTTAGCTAGTCTAACCAAGAGAGAACTCAAAATTATAAATGAAAGAGGAGGCATTACAACTGATACCACAGAAATACAAAGGATCACAAGAGATCACTATTATACACCAATAAATTGGACAAACTAGAAGAAATAGATCAATTACTAGAAACATATGATGTACCAAACTGAATCATGAAGAAATAGAAAATCTGAACAGACCAATAATGAGTAAGAAGATTGATCAGATTGAATCCCAACAAAGAATAGTTCAGGACCAGATGGTTTCACTGGTGAATTCTAGCAAACATTTAAAGAAGAATTAATATCAATTCTATAACTCTTACAAAAAAATGAAGAGGAGAGAACACTTCCAAATGCATTTTACGAGGTAACAGCATTTCCCTGATAGCAAAGCCAAGTTAGGACACTAGAAGAAAACTACAAGCCAGTATCTCGGATGGATAAAGATGAAAAAAATCTCAACAAATTACTAGCAAACCAAATTCAACAGCACATTCAAAAGATCATACACCATAATCAAGTGAGATTAATCCTTGGGATGAAAGGATGATTCAATACACACAAATCAATCTATGTGATGCATCACATTAACAAAATGAAAGATATGAATCATGTGATCATGTCAGCAGAGGCAGAAAAAACATACAAAATTGAGTAACTATTCATGATAAAAACTCTCAACAAACTTGGTATAGAAGAAACATACCTCAACATAAAAAAGGCCATATATGGCAAACCCACAGGAAGCATCATACTCAATGGTAAAAGGTTGAAAACTTTTCCTGTAAGATCAGGAATAAGATAAGGGTGCCCATTCTCACTACTACGATTAACCACAATACCAAGTAACCACGCAAGATAAAAGTAGTAAAAGGCATCCAAGTTAGAAAAGAAGTAAAATTGTCTCTGTTTGCTGATGGCATGATCTTACACATAGAAAATCCTAAAGATTCTATCAAAAAACTAAATGAATTCAGTAAAGTTACAGGATACAAAATCAACATACAAAAACCAGGTGCATTTCTATGCACTAACAACAAATTATCTGGAATAAAAAACAAAACAGTTCCATTTACAATACCATCAAAGAGAATAATAAAATACTTAGGAATAAATTTAACCAAGGAGGTAAAAGGTCTGTACACTGAAAACTATAAAACTATGATGAAAGAAACTGAAGAAGAAACAAACAAATGGAAAGATATCCCATGTTCATGAAGTGGAACAATTAATAGTATTAAGATGTCCATAATACCCAAAGCCATCCAGAGATAATGCAATCTCTATCAAGATTCCAATGGCATTTTTTTTACAGAAATAGAAAAAACAATCCTAAAGTTCATGTGGAACCACAGAAGACCCTGAATAGCCAAAGCAATCCTGAGAAAGAAGAACAAAGCTAGAGGCATCCTTGATTTCAAACTATATTACAGAGCTAAAGCAATCAAAATGGTACTAGCATAAACACCGACATACAGACCAATGGGAAAGAACTGACAGCCCAGAAATAAACCCATGTGCGTGCAGTCAACTAACATTTGACAAGGGAGCCAAGAATACTCAGTGGGGAAAAGACCGTCTGTTCAATAAATGGTACTGGGAAAACTGGATATTCACATGCAGAAGAATGAAACTGGACCACCTTCTCACTCCATTTACAGGAATAAACTCAAAATGGATTAAAGACTTGAATGTAAGACCTGAAAACATACTTCTGGAAAACAGAGGCAGTACCCTCTTTGACATCAGTCTTAGCAATATTTTCTTGGATCAGGCAAGGAAAATAAAAGCAAAAATAAACAAATGAGATTCATCAAACTAAACTCCTTTGGCATGAAAAGGCAGCCTACTGAAAGGAAAATGGTATTTGCAAATGATGTATCTGCTAAAGGGTTAATATCCAAAATATATAAAGAACTCATACAGCTCAACATCAAAAAAACCCAAACAACTCAATTAAAAAGTGGGCAGAAGACCTGAACAGACATTTTTCCAAAGACATACAGATGGCCAACAACACTGAAAAGATGCTCAACATCATTAATCATCAGGGAAATGCAAATCAGAACCACCATGATATAACACCTCAAACCTGTTAGAATGGCTATTACCAAAAAGAACAGAGATAGCAAGTGCTGGTGAGGATGTGGAGAAAAGGGAACCTTTGTGCACTGTTGGTAGGAATGTAAATTGGTACAGCCACTATGGAAAATAGGATAGAGGTTCCTCAAAAAATTAAAAACAGAATTACTATATGAGACAGCAATTCCACTTCTGGGTATATATTTAAAGGAGAGAAAAGCACTATGTCAAAGAGATATCTGGATCCTCATGTTCACTGCAGCATTATTTACAATAGCCAAGACATGGAACCAAGGTATGTGTCCACTGACAGAAGAATGAATAAAGAAAATATGATACACACACACAGGCATATTATTTGGCTATAAAAAAGAAGAAAATCCTGTCATTTGTGACAACATGGATGAACCCTGAGAGCATGATGTCAAGTCAGATAGAGAAAGACAAGTGCTGTATGACTTACTTATATGAGGAATCAAAAAAACCCTCAAGCTCACAGAGAGCAGACGGGCAGTAGCCAGGGGCCAGGGGAGGGAGGAATGGGTGAAGGTGATCAAAGAGTACAAACTTCCAGTTATAAGATGAATAAATTCTGGGGATGTAATGTGCAGCGTGGTGACTATAGTTAACAATACTGTATTATATATTTGAAAGTTGCTAAGAAATAAATCTTAAAAGTTCTCACCCTACGCCCCCCAATATTTTTTAACTTGTAACTACACGAAATGATGGATATGTTAACTAACCTTATTGCAGTAATCATTTCTCAATATATACATATATCAAATCATTATGTTGTATATCTTAAACTTACACAATGTTATATGTCAATTATATCTCCATAAAGCTGGTAATATATAAAAAAATAAATAAGTTTTACTATTACTTCTATAAGAAAACAAAACACGTTGGGTTGGAATGTATGTCTTTCTGGTCCAATGTTTCTTTTACTTCAAACTGCTTCTTTAATTCATAGTTCATAAAATATGGAAGTATAATTAATTAAAAGAACAGCTTGTCTTAAAGTAACATCACTCTACACTGATTATTTACCTGATGGTTCATGTGTGGACATACATGCAAGATGGAGACAAATCTGTAGGTACCTTAGCAAGACTGTAATAGCTCTTGGTAAAATGCTGGTAATGAATGATTAAGAACGTATCAGCACCAGGCAAGCTATTGATTATAGCTGCACTTACTGTATTTAAGACGATGGTAAAAAGGGCTATAATGCAAATAGCCAAATATTTTCCCATATAACACATCTGAAATTATAAGTTAAAAAAAAAAAGGTATGATTCACTATTTTAGTATCTACTTTAAAGTGAGACATGCCTGTATAGTTGATAGGGAGCTAAGCTGATAGTTTTTTGAAAGATTAGCACATGGGGACAACCATTACAGATCATTTTGGTAACTACAAGTATACTGTTTCATTAGTTAGATTCCTCCTAAAGTTCTGAAGTGAGAGGGCCCTATGAGTTTCTCATTCATGTCCAAAACTACCTTTGATTGTTAAAGTGTAATGGGCTGATTCAATATTTCACATTTTCAAGTGTAAACAGAAAAAGGAACATAGCAGAATGCTCACTGGCCAGGGCTGAATTGGTAAAAGGGTCAGAGCAGTTTAGACAGTAAAACAGAAAGGTGATAAATGGTAAGCAGTCAGTAGGCTGATTATCATTCGTTTTTATCTAATCTTTCCTTTGTTCATTGAAATCTCACTCACACATACAGGGGCATATATCATTCAGATTTCAGCTGTGGGAAGACAGACACAGCAGAAAAAACTCATGAAAGGAAATCAATTTTTATTCAACACAATGTTAGTGCCTGAGCTGAATATTGTTCTACACTATTTTTGTTGCTAAGCAGGAAGATAGAGTAGAGGAAAAGCATGGGCTCCAGAGTCATACATACAATCTTAGTTCTCCCAATTGTCTATTTTAGGAAAGTAGCTTAACTTTCAGAGCCATAGTTTAGTCATCTGTGAAATGGTATTGATGAGAAGATTAACTGAGAATGTAAAATGATGCAATAGTAGGTACTTAACGTTCAATCCCTTCACACTTCACCCCCCTACTAAAATTATCATTACGACACAGTTTTACTGATGATAGTTTGTATCGTCAGATAGAATTAAGATGAAGATTACTTACATTATTTTTGTATGATCAAAGAATATGCAACAAAATGGGCTGTTTGACCTGTCATTTAAATGAGCTGATAGTCTAAAGAAATAGAAAAATCAAAAGAGAAATATTGGAGGAGTAGAGGAACAAAGAAAAGAACCAGAAATCAAGTGGTGAATATTAAATCAGATATAAGTGTAATCAGTCTGTAAAAATTTTATAAGTGTGAAAACTGAGTAGGTGATTAAGGGCAGTCGTCATGGTATGCAAGGAGATAGAAAAAGAATATCACAAAATAAATTCTACAGATAGTCCACAAATGGACAAAAAGCAGGAAATAATGTTGTATGATAGATGGTATATACAACAAGTTGTTTAGTATGAAAAACAACAGCACATACTCTGAGTGTTCAAGTTTGTTGTTTTATTACCATGACAAAGAAACAATGAGGCTCAACCAAGACTGGCACATAAAAAAATTAATGAATATAAAACCTAGAAAAAAATGTGAGATGGTAAGGAAATCTGAGATTACACTAGACATAAAAGATAACACTAATCTCTTATACATACTAAGGAAGTGTTCAGTTTATAAGAATATACCCTTAAAAACTGAACCTTGGGTTGAAAAGCTTATTGTTATCTTATAAACAGAGACACTGAGTTATCTATCAGCCAACTAAATATCATGTTGTTATCACCATCCATCCCCCTCGTCCCATGAAATTAGAATTTATCAATTTAAACTCTGACTGTAATTAGAAAATAGCGATCCCAACATCTTATCTCCAAAATGAAAACAGCATTAGACAACATCCCTATCTTGTTTTTTTAAAAATGGGGATATCAAGACCCAGAAACCAACATTACAAATTAATTAAGAAAAATAATTTGATTTTTATTTTTAAAAACATAGTAACAACATCCAGTTCTATATTATAAGGTTCTTTTCTCTCTTTGTTTTTGCATAGGGCACTGATTTTCTGATAATTATCAGTAAAACCAAAGGCTCTTTCTAAAGGAAACTAAGTAGCCTACAGCCCATGTCTAACCAATGGTTCTAATGGCAAGGTTGATACTTTGTGATTGCATTTCCTAAATGCAATTAATTAAACCAGGATTGGGCACCCAACTCTCCACATGATAAATCCCAGCACAAACAGATAAGCTAAGTCAACTGAATTTCCCTTCTCAGAAATATAAACAGGAAGTACTAGGATCATTTAAGCATTTACCAGTTCTCAAAGCAGAAGCTAAAAGGTCACAGTGTGGTAGGCAAGTGGCCATCATTCGATTCCACACACATGACAAAATTATAAAGAGGCAGGAATTGTAAGCAAAAGCAGAGGAGAATGGACCAGCACAGAGAGGAAGCAAGGAAGCATTGAGCAAGATTACATGGTCCACCAGAATGACAGTATCTGCTTCTGGGAGCTGCCTTGCTTCCAGATGGCTTTCTATTTCCACAAATGACTTAAAAAAAAAAAAAAAATCTCTCCCTTTCTCTTAAGACAATCTGAATTAAGTTTTCTTCCTTGGAACCAGAAGCACTTAATCAGAATAGAAATAGTAAATAACTATTTAAATATATAATCACATAATTTTATATATATATAAAAATAAACTATTCCCAAAATGTATTTGCTTTAAGTAGAAGGAACTGAACTTTTTAGGGGAGTTCTCTCAGAACTGTAGGGCTCGGAACTAATGAAGGCTGATGACTATCATGTAAATCAATTTCCTCAGACTGAACACCAGAGTAAATCTGAAAGCTGGCATGGAAGTCTCTGAGAGGTACTGAGTATAATGAATACACCCAGATGGGCAAAGAGCAAACTGAATAGGAAGAATAGAGAAAGCCAAGGACAAAGCCAGCTGCTAGTTCAGGTGTGCACCCTTTTTACAGACAACAGAATTCCTTACCCATCTACTTCTATTCCTCCTCTCCCTTCTCTTGCCTTTTCCAAATTATATTACTTTGGTTCTGAGCACTGGCCATCACTGCCTCTGCTGCCATCAAGGGAAAAAAAAATGCCTCAAATTCATTTTATTAACATTTATACTAGTGGGATATGTAGGGACAGTAGTAACTTACCCTCACTGTGATGCCAGCTTTCAGGTAATACTTGCTTCCCAAGACTCAGTTCACATCTCAAAGGACCTAAAACATCTCTTATCATGATTTCCAGGAGGCACCACTGTTTACAGATATGGTGGATAAACACATGCTTTATTTGAACAATTATAAAAGGGAGCTCCTAGCATATCTCATCAATACAAACTTAGTCGATCCAACAAAACAGTAATACAGTAGGCCCTTTCTATCCACAGGTTCCACATGCCAGATGTGGAAGGCTGACTGTTCTACACCATTTTATATAAGAGATTTGAGCGTTGTGCATTTTGGTACACGTGGGGGTCCTGGAACCAATCCCTTGCAGATACCGAGGGACAACTGTACACTAATCACTTTACTTATCTGGAACTCTAATTTAGAACCAATAGATAACACATGAAAGAAAAATTCACAAGAGGAAATACAACAGTAAACAAACATGGGAAAATGCTGAACCTTACTAGTAATCAATAAATGTAATTATGAAGTAATGTTTTTAGACCAATTAGCAAAGATAATTTTATAACAATATCCTATGCTGCTGAAGACATGATGAATCAACTCTAACAAATTACTGGTGGTAGTGTAGACTAATACAACCTACTGGAAATCAACTCAGCAATCTATATCAAGAGCTATTATCCATTTTTATACCCTTTGTCCTCATGATTATATTTCTGAGACTACATCCTAAGAATCTTAATTACAGAAAAGAAAGCATTATTCTCAAAGATTTTAACCCAGGAGTATTTCTAACACAACAATAAATATATGGGTAACTAACACAACATCCAACTGAAAAAAGATAATTTCTGTAATGACGTGGAAAATGTTTATGATCAGAAAGTGAAAAAAATGATAAAAAGTTGTATGTAGAGAACAATTACAGGGAATTCCTTGGCGGTCCAGTGGTTAGGACTCCATGCTTTCACTGCTGAGGGCCCAGGTGTGGCCAAAAAAAAAAATAGAGAACAATAACAAATATGTAAAAAACATGTATTAAAAAAAGACAATTATTAAATGAAAAGAACTGGAGGGAAACAATGAAAAGCTCATAGTGTATTAGGATGTTAAGATTATGAGTGCTTTTTTCTTTTCTCTTTAAAAAATTTTCAATATTGTGGTTATATTACCTTCATAATGAAAATAAATAATAAAAATCTCCAACAGTATAATTACTTTAAGTCATAAATAGGGCAGGAGAAAAGACCCCGGAGAATGTAACTATATTATGGTATGACGCTTGCTACTCATAATAATGACAGAATTGTTACAAAGTTTAAATTATACCTCTCCTGCTTTTTAAGAAGGTGTGAAATATAGTTTAGAAAGTTTTTTTGTGAAAATGCTTAAAGGTTATGGTACTTAAAGTGTTAAATTTTAGTTACAGAAAAGTGATGCACTTGCAGCAACTTTTTCCCAGATCATGCCATTCAAATGAGTAGACACAATGACATGAAGATAACATTGAAAATAAAGAGTATCTTCGTAGTACTGGGGAAAAACGCATTCAACCTTTGGAAAGCAAAAGAACTGTACCAAACCCTATACTAGAAAACAGTAAATGAAAACTGTTTATTTAAGATTAAAAAATTGTTTTATGATTCCAGAGACCTAGTCTCAGAGAAAGGCTGTCCTGAGAATTAGAGCACAGTTTTACTTTTGCTTAATGGGAATTATTTACAGATTCCATACTTGTGATTAGTTTTTTATTATGGTTTTAATATCTTATACGCATGGAGATATCTTTTAACAGTGCTATAGTAACAAATTAATGTTAAGACATTTAAATGTAAAGATACACAAAAACAGTAAGCCTACTACAAAATTTACAAGAATACCATAATTCTTTAATATAAAAAAATTTTCAAGCATCTCTCATCAACTTCCTAATTTTTCAAAACATCGATACATAATTCTGGAAATATCATTTAAGAAAAAAATCAATAAATAGCTCAATTAAACCATACACTGAACTAGAAGAAAAAAAACCCACAAAAATGTAAAAGCAAAAGCAAATTAAAATGAATTTTACCTTAGAAAAGAGGATCTACAATTCTTCTACAACAGTTCTTGAGACTTCTGTACTAGTAAGTTCTATTGATTTTCTCAATAATTATAACTATAAATATTTTAAGCAAAAATTACTAATGAATAAGAAAATTTTGACTACAGAAATAAATCAATGAGCATATACCACAAATAATTTAAATTTGTCATTTAGCATATACTGAACTGAAAAAGGCTGGAGTTCTAGTACTTTTCATTTTGTTAGTTATTTGTGTCATATACTATTTCACTCTTTAAGAAAATAAATCATAAATCATTTAAGTAATTTAAAATTAAGATCTTTAGAAGTCAGTCAGACAGTTTACATGTGGAATCTAAAAAAATGGTACAAATGAACCTATTTACAAAACTGAAATTGAGTTACAGATGAAGAAAACAAACTTATGGTTACCAAGGGGAAAAGGGAGAGGGGAGGGATAAATTGGGAGATTGAGACTGACATATATACACTACTATATATAAAGTCTATAAACTAATAAGAACCTATTGAATAGCACAGGGAACTCTACTCAATACTCTGTAATGACCTGTATGGGAAAAGAATCTAAAGAAGAGGGGATATATATATATGTACAACTGAATTACTTTGCTGTACAGCAGAAACTAACAACATTGTAAGTCAACTATATTCCAATTAAAAAAAACAGAAAGAAATAAAATTAAGATCTTTAGAAAATAAATGAAAACTGTTTCATTTAAGATAAAAAAATTATCTTAGAATCGTCCACAGTTTCTTCTTAATGTATTTTTCTGCCTAAGGAAGCTAATGTAATAACTAAGATAGGGTGGGAAAAAAATGCTTACAAATTATAACTTGACACTAATGGTATAGCTCTGTGTGTCTATTTAGTCTATGAGATGGATACCATCCATGATCATACACTTATAACTGGTAGACATAGGAGTCTAATGAACTGCCTTAAAAGTATACACTATTTCTACTACACTAAACTGATTCTTAGAAAAATAAATTCATTTATTATAAAACAAATTTTTCCTAAATCATTTTCCTGGGGTAGGGTTGGGGACATAGAAAGCAAAACCTTTGTCTTAAGTCATATAATATTTCAATTTTAGAAAAAATGTCATAGACCACTAATCCATATTATTTACAGTTAATAAAATACATAGTCTTCATTTAACTCTTCATTATATACTCTTACAGGAGTAATATGCATATTCTAGAAGGAGAAACTCCAGAAATTAAATCAATAAGCAAACATTTATTCAGCACTTGTAATAAGCTGGATTTTATAGCTGGAAACTACGAATACAATAAAAGTCTGGAAGGAGAGAGATGAACTAGGAAATTCCTAAGATTTTTTTATGTTATTCAATTCAGCAATTCAATATGTGGCTAGGTATTTTGATGAACTTGATTCCAAAGCATCTGAGATGTACGGGAGTTTGTATTTCCCAATAAATAATAATTCCCAAATGATAATTTTATCTGAAATCACAATTTTTTCCTGGTTGCTGACAGGACAACTCTACTAGAATCTCACCGGTGAATGTGTAGATTCTGTTTTACAAATAAAAATACCTGCTGTGCACCTTATCAGCAAGTAACAACACCAACACAAAAGCCTCTAGCCCACTGGGATGTAAGGTTAAAATAAAGCTAGGCTTTTTATTAGAGCCTTTTCTTTTTTATGCTTCAACTTTTTATTTCTCTACTGGCTCTTAACCTTCCCCATCAAATTCCTACATTAAATCTTAAACTACTATACCACTCTCTTGATTCTGAGCTTACTACCTGTGCTAAAACAAGACTCCAGAAGAACCTCCTACCTTTACAGTTTCTCCACCATTTCATCCTTGACTTACGGTGGGGTGGTGTCAGACCAAGGGAAGGATGACATGTGGGGAAGCGAAACAGACACTTCAACTCCCAGCCACAGTCATGGGGTTTTAAGACAAACTGCCCAGGTCTTTAAGTCTTCTGTGCCACGATGAGCCAAAATAACATCAGGAAAAAAGGCGTGTCAGAGATCTGGGGCTCTTGTCTCAGTTCTTCTCTGCACAAAGAACTGGCTGGGCAATCCTGTACGAATCATTTACACTCATTTGGTTCATTTCCTCATTTATAAAGCAACTAAAGACCATGCTCCTTTTCAGCTTCTAGAAGCAAAACATTTAGTAAATAATGAGTCTGGTCATATTCTACATACAAAAGCCAGCCTTACTTCTTTTCTTTATACTTGCTACTGAAATTCTCCAAGTCTTCAGGGAAACTTGTATTCAACTCAATTGTTCAAAGTGTAGTTCTGGGACTACTGAATTACCTGAGTGAGAGCTTCATGTTATTTGATTCTTTCAGCAAATACTTGGGCTCCTGTGAAAGGGCACAGTACTGCACCAGGTTTAGGTCATTTCTTACCGAAGTCATTCAGTAGTAAGAACAATCTTTAGCTGAAAATGTTATGTACAAAAATTTTCATCACAACTTGAGTTTCTACCCAACAGAAGTCGTTACCCATTATCCCCTCAAAACTGTGTAACAGAAAACTGTATAAAACATTATTGAACTAAAAATCCAATGGAGCATTCTAATTCCTGCTCTGGAGCATCTGTGGTTTCAATGATTCACTGTTTAATGCTCCTTTCCTAAATTAAGTCTCCTAATATTTTCTAATAAAGGTTTGACAAGCAGCATTTTATGAGATGAAACATATATCAGGACTCTTCAGTCCATGTCCATATATACTGTCAACTAAACTTTACCACAAAAGAGTTAACCCAAGTACTTTATTTTACCTTCCTAAACAATCAGCAGCAGTAACTCTGAAAACATATCATTTATACTGAAGTCTGGTAAAATTTCCATATGAAGTTTAAATATCTTCACTTTCCTTGGGCTTTCCTTCTGGCCTGATGCTCATCAAGGTGACATATTACACTCTGATCCACCATTACAAAGAGTTATAATCCAGATCTAGAAGCTTAAAATCATCCTTTTAATATAAGAATCAGTGCCTCTGATCTATATATTTGACTTATCTGCCCACTTCAAACATGGAATTTCAGATTTTTCCAAGCACTACGTGGGAGGCACTGTTGTATAGAGCTTAAGAGTACAAACCCTGGAGTCCCTTGGCTTGACTTTGAGTTCTTGCTCTGCCACTTATTAGTCATGGAAAGAATAATTAACCTATGACCTATAAAATGATATAATTAATAGTACTTCTATCTCATGGGGCTGTTATGAGGAGAAAATGGCAAAGTTCCATTAAAAAAAAAACTCTTTGTCTAAAAAGATGACAACTAAAAGCAGTATAAAACCCTAGACTGGATCCTGTACTGGAGGAAAAATGTTATAAAGGATGTTACTGGGACAAGTGACAAAATTGTAATACAGATTGTAAAAAACTAAATTTCCTGAATTCGATAACTATATGTGCTTTCAGAAGAGAATATCCTGGCTTTTAAGATATACAGACTCAGGTTAAGGGGTAGAGGGGCAAGATGTATGCAACCTACTCTCAAATGATCAAAAAAACAATAACGTGTGTGTGGGGTGGGTGGGAAGAATGTGGCAAAACGTTAAAAATTGGTGGATCCAGGTAAGGGGTATATGGGAGTTCTCCCAATTATTCTCACAACTTTTCTCTAATTTTCAAATTATTTAAAAATATCTTTAAAAACCAGCTTTGACTCCATTTACCCTCCACTACTGCTCAATTTCCCTTCCATTCACAGAAATATCTTGAAAGTTATGTACAGTCACCATGTCCCCCTCTTCACTCCACTCCTCAGAGACTGAGATTTCCTTGTTGCCAAACCCAGTGATTTCTTCTTGGCCTCATCTGAATTTCTCCACAGTGCTGAAGACGGGCAACAATGCCTTCACCTGTTAGCCGGTGGCACCACATCTCCCTTGGTTTTCCTTTTACTTCACTGGCTGCTCTTTGTCGGTCTCCTTTGCTGACTCTCCCACCCCTAAATATCCCAGGCACCTTTCTCCTATCTACATAACCTCATCCAGTTTGTGCCACTGAATAGCTCTCTGAACTTCAGACTCAAGTAACCAACACCTTATAAGACATAGCCACTTGTTTGTTAAGTGGGTATCTCAGACTTTGCTGACTACAACGGAACTCTTGCCCATCCCAAGTCTGCTCCTCCTCCAGTTGCCCTATTATCACTAAATGCAGTTATTACTGTTCATCCAGTTGTTCAGGCCAAAATACCGAGGACTCATCCTTCATTTCCCTTATATTCCACATTTAAACCATCAGTCAGTACTGTCAAAGTATGCCCTTAAAATTTACCTTCAAAATATACTCTGAATCTGACCATTTCTCACCTTCTCCACTGTCTACCCCAGTCCAGATACCATTTTCTACAAAAGCATGGTCTACTACATTTGGTTTCCCAGCCTTCTCTCTTGTTCACTTGCAGCCCCATTCTGAGACAAAGCAGCAAAAATGATCAAGTTAGAACTGGAATTAAATCATGTCTTCTCTCCCATCAAAACCATCCAACGGTTTCTCATCACACTTAAAAATAAAACCTCATATTCTTACCATGGCCTACAAAATTGTTCCCAATGTGGGGTCCTCCCTACTAGCAGACTCTACCCCCCTTTTCCACTATGTTCCACACTAGTTTTCTTGCAGTTCCCTGATGTTGTTATGCTTTTTCCTACTTAAGAGTCTCACTTTTGCTTGTTCTTTCTTCAGATATTCATATTGCTCACTCCTTCTCATTCAGATTGCAAATATGACCTTTAAGAAAGGCAATGTTCTCTTCCCTCTCTCCCCACCCCATTACTCTCTATTTCTTTTCATTGCTTTAGTCAGTACCTATTTTTTCCCCTTTCTCTTCATTAAAAGTATCTTTAGGGCTTCCCTGGTGGTGCAGTGGTTGAGAATCTGCCTGCCGATGCAGGGGACACGGGTTCGGGCCCTGGTCTGGGAGGATTCCACTTGCCGCGGAGCAACTAGGCCCGTGAGCCACAACTACTGAGCCTGCGCATCTGGAGCCTGTGCTCCGCACCAAGAGAGGCCGCGATAGTGAGAGGCCCACACACCGCGATGAAGAGTGGCCCCCCCTCGCCGCAACTAGAGAAAGCCCTCGCACAGAAACAAACAAAAGACCCAACACAGCCAAAAATAAATAAATAGATGCCCTTTCCTTTAAAAAAAAAAAAGTATCTTTAAATGAAAAATTGATGTTACTGCTTCTCATCGTATAAAAAAAGTAAACAATATAGATGAAGTGCAAGTTCTCTTTGAGTACCTCTCCTAATCCTGGTCTCCTCCCCAAAGGTACTCTAATATTCATTTGATGTGTATCCTTACAGAGCTGTTTTTTGCTTATTTAAATTGTATGTTTCTGTCAAAATAAAAAGAATTTTATTTCTGTTCTATAAAAACTCATCCAAAATATGCCTTAGCTTTCCTACTCATCGTATATATAGCTCTATTTCATTATAATTTTATACCATTACAAGCAATTCATTCATTCAACCAATATTTACTGAGTGCCTATATTCTAGGCACTGTTCTAGTTATTGCAAAGAGAGCAATAAATAAAACAAAGATCTTTGCCCTCTTGGAGCTTATTCATGTGGGAGGAGAAAGATAATAAACAGAATTTTTAATGCTAACTTTCCTGCAAAGGCCCAGAAGGTAAATATTCTGGATTTTGCAGACCACGTTCAGGCCAAACAGTAAGAATACGTCTGTTGTATGTTCTTTGTTTTTGTTTTACAACCCTTAAAAAAAAAAGTAAAAACCATTCTTAGCTCATAAGCTGTACAAAAACAGGCCACAGAGCAATGGGGCTCTAGCTTGCTGATCCCGGATATAGTGTGTTAGGAGGTGGTGTGTGCTATGCACAAAGTAAAAAAGAATCCAGGATAAGGGGGATGGGGGGTTAGGATGCAGTATTAAACAGAGTGTTTAGAGAATGTGAGATCTGAGCAAAGACCTGGATGTAAGGCCAGTGAGCAAGGAGGGAAAGTGGTACTAGCAAATGAGGTCAGGGAAGCAAGGAGAAAGGGGAGTGGGCTGGGCAGACTATGTAGAGCCTTGTAGTCTACTGTAAGGACTAGATTTTCTCTGAGTGAAAGGGGGAACCATTGCAGGGCTTTGAATAGAGGAGTGACAGGGACTATCTTAATTTGTGAAAGGTTTGCTCTGGCTACGATACTGAGGGAAGACTACTGGGAGGAGGGTAGGGTAGAATAGGGAGACCAGGTAGTAACCTATTTAAGTAATCCAAAGAGATACGATGGTAGTGGCTTGGACCAGGGTGGTGGCAGTGGAAAAGGTGCAGCATGGTAAGATTCTGGATATATTTTGATGATATAGAAAAAAACTGGTCACCCTGAAGGAATGGATCTAAAGTGTCAAAGAAAAAGCAAAGTCAAGAACAACTCCAATATTTTAGCCTGAGGTACTGCAAGGATGGAGTTGCCATTGACAAACCAAAATGGGGAAATCTATGGGTAGAGTAGGTACTGGGGAGGAAGTTTAGGGGGTAAGTTTTGGACAAGCTGAGTTTGAGGCCTATTATTAGACATTTAGGTAGAGATGTTGAATAGGGAGTTAACATGTAAGGAATTAGGGAGAGAGGCTAAAGATCTAAATTTGGGCATTGCTAGCATTTAGATGGTATTTAAAGCC
Source organism: Mesoplodon bidens (assembly GCF_964165515.1). Lineage (NCBI taxonomy): Eukaryota > Metazoa > Chordata > Mammalia > Artiodactyla > Ziphiidae > Mesoplodon > Mesoplodon bidens. The sequence goes on along the minus strand of NC_138160.1, from coordinate 58,485,825 downwards.
ATGAGACTGAATGAGATTATCAATGGACTGAGTATTTATGAAAAATAAAAAACAAGGATTGAGCGAGTTCTGGGGCTCTCCAACACTAAGAGGTCTGTGAGAAGAAAAGCAAAGGAGAATTACAAGGAAGCAGGCACTGAGGTAGGAGATAACCAAGGGTGTAAGGTATCCTGCAAAGCAAAGAAGAAAGTGTCTCAAGAATAAGAGAAATAGCTCTGTCAAATGTTGCTGATAGGTCAAGTAAGATAACAGAATCAAGGACATATGGCATTTGGCAACATGGAAGTTACTGGAGAAATTAAGGAACCGTTTCAGCAGGAATGGTGCACTGGCCTGATTGGAGTGGGTTTAATAGAGTATGGGAGGAGAAACCTTGGCAATAGCAAATATAGACGACTCTTTCGGGGAATAATGCTGCAAAAGGAAACCAAAAATATGGGGATCAATTTTTTTAAGATGGCAGAAATAATAGCTTGTCTGTTTGCTGACAGAAATAATCCAGTAAAGAAAAAATTTGATGTGGAAGGACAGAAGCTGAAGCAATTCCTTGAGCAGATGATAGAGGAGAAAGGATGGATCTAGTACAAAAGCAGACAGAAGAACACAAAACAGTTCATCCAAGATAAAAAGCAGGAAGATAGCATGTACTGACACAGATCATGGTAGTTCATGGGGTGGTGCGAGTGTGTGGAAGTTTTCTGATTGCTTCAATTTTCTTAACAAAATAAGAAGCAAGGTCATGAACTGAAAATGAAGATGGGAAAAGTTATACTGGAGGTTTGAAGAAGATATGAAAGTTATTGAGGAAAGTAGGAAAGTGAACAGACTAGGAAAATACAGTATAATCAACAGGCAGCATTAACAATTAATGTGAGGTATGTGGTCATATGTGGTTGTGTGTTTTCTTCCAGCCATACTAAGTTATATAGGGGCAGGCACCAAGAAAGCAGAGAGTTGGTTTTAACCAGGGTATGGTTCTACTAAACAAGCAAAGAGCAAGGGAGCTATCCAAAGGAGTGATTAACCATGGAATTTAAACTGAGTAAGAAAGGGAAGTAAAAACATCAAGAGGGTGAATGGCAGTGACACAGTAATAGGATCAAGGGACTGGCGATTCCATTGGGATAAAAAGAAGGTTGGGGCTGAGATACCAACTAGAAGGAGTGAACTACTAAAAAAGGAAGTATGGTCAAGGAGTAGAAAACATGAAATGGTAACCATAGAGGGCCTGTAGCTATTGACAGTGCAAGAGGGTATCACTTTGGGAGTGAATGACTGAGATAAGATAGAACAGATGGGAAGAACACTGGAGGAAAGATCAGGTATACTCATTTTAATCTCAATATAAAGACTGAGATGGATATTAGAGAGAGAGGCAATGAGCCTGGAGCTAAAATAATTGAGAAATGAGGAGGAATGACCTGAAAAGTTAGCAGATGACAGCAATCATGAAGGGTAGTAGTCACATAATCTGATGACATAGTCCAAAACAGGATTTTTAGGGAGAAGGGAGGGAGAATAGTAGCTAGGTTGAGACTGGATTTTGTAGATGACTGTAAATTCCAGTGGGCACAGTAGAAGAATATGAAGAGTTGTTAAGCGGTTTCAAAAAAAGAGGACAAATATAGACCTTTTAATGATTTAGAATGCAGGAGATAAAAGGTGACCTGGGCTTCCCTGGTGGTGCAGTGGTTAAGAATCCACCTGCCGATGCAGGGGACATGGGTTCGAGCCCTGGTCCGGGAAGATCCCACATGCTGCAGAGCAACTAAGCCCACGTGCCACAACTACTGAGCCTGTGCTCTAAAGCCCGTGAGCCACAACTACTGAAGCCTGTGCACCTAGAGCCCATGTTCCGCAACAAGAGAAGCCACCGCAATGAGAAGACTGTGCATCACAACAAGAGCAGCCCCCACTCACCGCAACCAGAGAAAGCCCGCGCGCAGTGACAAAGACCCAATGCAACCAAAAACAAATAAATAAAATAAATAAATTTAAAAAAAAAAGGTGACCTGCAAGTCTGGAGGTTCTGTGGCAACTGACAAAAATATTCTTGAATATACATGATTCCTGATATACCCCTACGTTTCTCTAAGAAATGGAAATTGCTTAGGTCAAAAATGTTTTTACTTTATGGGCTTCCCTGGTGGTGCAGTGGTTGAGAGTCCGCCTGCCGATGCAGGGTACACGGGTTCGTGCCCCGGTCTGGGAGGATCCCACATGCCGCGGAGCGGTTGGGCCTGTGGGCCATGGCTGCTGAGCCTGCGCGTCCGGAGCCTGTGCTCCGCAGCGGGAGAGGCCACAGCAGTGAGAGGCCCGCGTACCGCCAAAAAAAATGTTTTTACTTTAAAATTAAAATGGCTATACTGATTTATTCAATGTTTGAGTTTCCCTACAATCTTATCGATACATACTAGTAAAACTTTATCACTTTTGCCAATATGATGGGTAAAAAAAAAATTTCACTTTGCATTTCCCTATTGGTGGGGTAGAGCATTATTTCATGATTATTGGCTAGGTGTACTTCCTCTTCTGTGAATTTGCCCACTTAAAAAATTGGATTCTCTTCTTAGTTTATAGCACCTAAAAATAACTTATTTTTCTATTTCTCAGCTCTTAATGAATCACACAAATCAACGCTGCATATTTCTCATTTCAAATCTTTCAATGGCTCATGCTACGGCAACACAAGGCTTGGTAGGTACCTCTTCCTGAAATCCTTCTAGGATATACTTTAAGAGATTCTCTACTTAAAGCCCACCAATCAAATCTGGCCACACCTATAGTTCCATATTGTCTATGGCTGCGTTTGCCCTACAATGGCTGAGGTGGTTTGGCCTACAAAGCAGAAAATATTTACTAGGTGTCTCCTCAGATTTATATCATAAGAGCTTTATCTACACTTCATTGCACCTTTTTGTTTACATATCTCTCTCTACAGTAGTATCTAAATGGCTTGAGGACAAGGGACAATGTCAGCACTAAAAATGCTTACTGAATGAATAAAGGGCACAAGTCCTTCATAATTTGGCATATTTCTCATCACTTTCCTATGCTCTAGCTAAAATAAACTATATTTTTACTTCATTAAGTATTTTTCAAAAACATTATTTCTAATGGCAGCATAATGATCAATGTTTTATATTCGTTTACTTACAATTTTGATGGATACCACCTATTCCTAATCACTTATTTGTATCTATTTTGTATACTCACAATCTGCTGAAGTATTTCTCTCCCCTAATTCCTTCCCTAGTAAAGACAAAAGCAATGGAATCTTGGCCTTTCTGGGATCCACCTTTTCATCTATGGTGGTTACTTTGGCACCTGAGGTTTCAGGGACTTCACTGATAATTATTTCACTAATGGCTTCGGAGTGCTTCAAAGTCAATTATAAAACGTGACTCAAAAAAATTTTCTTGCTTTAGTTTTCAGTATAAAATTAATCTCACACACCTTGTTGGTAGTCTTATTCTCCTTAACTGGAATATCTCAATTATTTATTTATTTATTTATTATTAAGATTTTATTTTACTTTGCCAGGGGTTTCACTAAACATATTTTTCAAAATAGTTATTTACTGGGCCTTTGTCACTCCTCTTATACCCTAAATTAGATGGATTTGTTTTTTTTCTCCTCTATTTGTGTTGAGGTCTTTACAAAGAGTGTTTCACCCACAAATGCTTGCTGCAATCATTTTAGAAACCAACTTTATATATTCATTACATTCATTACATACATACATACATATTACACCTCATCCAGGTAAGGAGTTTTTTTTCTTTTTAAAATATACTTGGATAGTTAAGCCTTACCTGTTTTAACTTTGTAATTTACTCATTCATTACTTCCAGCTCAGTTTCACTATCTTAATAATGTGATCTATGATCTACAGTTAATAGATTCACTGTTATAGTGAATTATAAGATTCCTTTAAAGATTTTGTATTCATTCAATGTATACATATTCATTATAAGATTCTGAATATGTGTATCACATAAAACTTTACAAAGTTTTGAGTTTTGTAATGAGGGAGATCTAGACTCAGATCCAGCCTTGAACACTCTTGAGTCCTTGGGCAAAGTACTTACCTACCGATACTTCAGTTCTCCCATCCAGTAAAATGGAAGTAACTCTCATGTGTAAAGCAACATAGGGCTAGGATAATGAGCATAATGTACATAAAAGTAACAATGTATGCTAAGTGCCTACAAATGATGCCCAGTATATTATACAGAAAAAAATGTTAATTCACTCTCTCTTCCCTCCCAACTCAAGGAAAAGGGCAATAAATGCTGTGCTCCTCAACTTAAGTCCCTTATTAAATTCCCTTAAGTAAAAGCAGTTTGGCGATATGAACCATGAGCTCTGGATGTTCATATACTCTGACCCAACACTTTCACTTTGGGAAATCTATCTTAATGAAATAATCTAAAACACAGAAACTGTTTTATGTATAAGAATGTTCACTGTAGTGTTTCTTACAACTGCAAAAAGAAACTTGCTAACTGTCCAACAGTAAAACGTTTACTTATGAGAAATTCACAAAAACATTGTGGTCATTTGAAAAGATGCTGATGAAATAATTTAATAGCAAGAGAAAGCTTATGGTGCTAGGTGAAAACAGCAGAATGCAAAATTGTTAATATTAAAGTCTCAACTGTGTAAAGATCAAACAAACTGAGAAAAAATATTGGAAGGAAATGTATCAAAGGGTTTATAGTAGTTACCTCATGGTCCTGATATTAGTAATTATTATTTTATGGTGTTTTCTATAGTTTTCTAAAATACCAATGATCATGACAATGATGATAATAATAGCAGTTATTACATATGAAGTGTTTACTACATGCCAGGCCAAGTTCTAAGAGCTTAGTATTAACTCATTTAATTCTCATAAGATTAATTCCTTAAAAGATGAGAAACTGAGGCACAGTGAGATGAAGTAATTTGTTCAAGGTTACACAGTTAATTATGGAACGTGCCAAGACTTGAATCCAAGTAGTCTGGCTCCAGAGTTCCTGCTTCTGTTATACTACACTGAAAAGACTTGCTTTGTTTAAAAATTTTAACCATTAAAAAGGCACATGTCAATTCAAACCTTGTGGCCTTTCAGATATGAGATTTCTTTCAGCTTTCCTTCAGTTCTGAATTCAAATATTTGCTTTGCCATCAGGTGCCATTTTGGAATAAGATGTAGCCACCATTCCTGCATAGGTTCTATCTACTCCAGAAAATTCTAAGACAAATCTCCACCCCTATTTCCTGTTCCAATATCTCATTTAACCATTGAGACTCTGGAACTCTTAACATTCTTACTTATTACACCTACTGACAGTACTTCAAAGAATTCTTCTAGTAAGGAGGTCTTAGAGCCAGCAAGGGTGGCTTCTAGAAACTCTTTCCCACACTAACACCCATCCATGTAACTACAATTACAGTTTGTAGTTGTAATTGTAGTGGTAAATCTACAGTTACCACTTTTGCAAACATCTGTTTTCCATTGTAAAGTTCTCACCCTTGCAACCCAGGAGACCCCTCTTACCTGCCAACACTCACCAGATAGCTACCATAGCACTGGCTGAATGGAACTAACTAAGAAAGATTTTCAACACCTGGGGAATTTAACTGTCTCTCATCCTCCTTTCTGAAGGTGGCATTATTCTCCATTGTTTTTAAAAACTTCATCAGTTAATCAATCACCTTGACTTTATCAGCTTTCTCACCCTTTTGCTGGTAAACCAAATTGTTTTTTTAGGAACAAGGTCTTTTTGGCACCAATACATATTCAAATATCAATTCCAGGAAAAAATATTCATCATTTACACCCTGGGCAATAAAAATAACTTCCACTTACTGCTGTGTTCTTCTCTGCAGTTTACATTTGATAAATTTATTTCATTACGTATGTCACTTGGTTTGGCTTCCTTTATAACCAAATTCCTTTTCTTAAAAACAGTATCTGCAGAATCCAACATGGTTGACTGCAAGCAATTCTTCTAAACATAGTACATTTATATTTCAATGCAGTTCATTTACAGTATTTAGAAAAACAGAGTTCATGAGATGGCTTTAACATTATATAAAGAAGAAAAACTAGTCATAAAAACAATGAATACAATAACAAGTTGATAATGGAAAGATTTACAACCAGAATCATACATATTTTTACCAAAAGCTTATCCTGCTCACAATATATAACGATAATAAGCTCGATTACCTTAAAATATTTTTATATATATTTCAGTGGGAGGAATGTAGTAATTCCCTGAATATCTAGGATGAAGATGTAACTACATCAAGGCTAATCTGGTGGTGGCCCCTTTTAGGAAAAAGAAAATGGAGCACTAATAGTTCATTAGGCTCCCATTAAATTAGGTGAAGTAAAAACCGTACTGCCAAACTTACACATTTATGCGTTTCATATGCTGAGGAGTAAAGAAGAAATCTGCACCTTCAAGCTAATATTTCTCTTTTGCAGTTGCAAGTTTTCAACTTGGCGGAGTCACTCTCTAAGAAGAATGGGGTGCAGGAGGGAGTGAAAGTGGAAAACAGAATCGTTTTCAAAAGACGGAATCCTCCCCTGCTTCATTAGGCATAACTTATTTACCATTCTAATATGAAAATTTAATAAAACAGAAAAACTTAAAATCCAAAAGTAACTTGTTATCCTAATAAGGAGCATGTCAGGACAGCCATTTTACAGCCTTACAGTTTCAAATACCTATTCCACGATACAATTTGTATTTTAAAAACATCTTTCCTTTCTTTAGATGAAAAAAAAAGAAAAGCACCATTTATGCACTCATCATTTAAGTCATGAGCTTCAACGCAGGATCGTTACTGAGCTTCTTAATACAACTGTCAAAATCAATTTGTGGATAGTCTGCAACTTTAAATTTCTACATTTTTATCTGCTGAAGAACCAAACTGATAGGCGATTGTTAAGATAATGGACTTAAACTGTAAGCAATCCTTGCAAAATCCAATTGATTTTTTAAATCAGGAAACAAATAACAGCCGATTGTTTTTGAAGGATGAAAGCCATGCCCAAAACAGGTTGACTGTGGCGTGGGTCCGCTTCTCAGCAGCAGTTCCCTGTGGCGCGTTCGCGTGAGAGAAGGGCAAATGCGCAAAAAAACCCCACAAACCCACACAAAACCCGTACAGTTACAAACATTAAAATTATGTACACATGTCGTGAAACCATGAGTCCCCAAGTGGAAAGAACCGTCTGGGGAAAGCGATCAGCCAGCTGAGTGTGGTGGCGATGGTCTGTGTGGACCAGGGACACCAGGGCAGAGGGGGCCGGGCGGGGACAAAGACCGGGCATCCGGGGAGGCGCCCGACAGTGCCCAGAACCCTCGGGAAGCAGGTGTCCCAGGGCAGTGACTGCGGTACCCAGGGCCCTGAAACGCCGCGGTTTAATGGTCGGGGGCAAAGGCTCCCCGAGGAACACACCCTCTTCCCAACGCCCCTAACGGGCTTCAGGCCCTAACCTCGGACACCTGAAGAGCCGCCGCCAGCCCCCTGCCCTGATCCCCAGGGACGCCCGGGTGGGCAGCTGTTGGCCTTAGAACCGCGCCGCCACCGCCGACGGGCTCCAAACGGCCGAACGGGCACCGAGAATGCGGCGGCGGGTCCGGCGCCTCTCCCCGCGGCCCGTCAGACAGCTTCCGAATAGCTTGTCTCCGTTCCCGCCCTCCAGTCCGGGGCCGCGCACCCTCACGCCACCTACCCGGTCCCACACCATCCCAGAGGCCTCCGGCGCTCGGGCCCTCTGCCGAAGCGGCGTTGCCTCCCCTCCGGGGCCTGAAATGGCTGCGGAACAAAGAAAATCTGGGCTCCAGCGAGCGCCGGTCTGATTGGGCGTGGGCGGGGCCTGCTGCTGGAACATTCGGTGGCTGTCGCCTTGGCAACGGCGGCGGGGCTGGGAAAACCGCGGCCTGGGCCTGCGGGCCTGTGGACCTACGCCCGGCGGCGCGTGGCAGCGGTTTCTAAGCCCGCGCTGCAGCCTCGGGCTTCGGCCCGCCGCCGGGCTCCCGCTCGCGCCCCCTGCGGCCGGCGCGCGGGCTCGAGCCTCTGGCTCACTGGAGGAACCCGCACGGACGCTGCTCCGCGCTGTGAGGCCTCGACCAAAATGGCCTGTAAGTGTGGCTGCCTCCGAGCACGACGCCCCTACCCCAGCCCAACTTCCATACCTCAGGACCACGTCCAAAGTGACAGCCCTTCCCTGGGAGCCTATTTAAACACCGAACGTGGCGCATATTCCACAATAATACAGTTCCATCGCCGCTGGTAAAAAGTAGAAATGGCTTCAGTGGATAGATTCGGTGGACGGTCCTCCGCTAATATTGCAGGATAGCTTTTGAGGTATGCTGTTTCTAACACATCAACTGCTTTGTAGGTGAAATTAAATGCCTTCTAAAATTAGGTTTTACGTCTCCAGGCATGTATTCATATAAAATTAGGTTCTTGCTCTTAGAAATAACAAGTCCTCCTCTCCGTAACCGGCCATCACGAGAAATTAAAATGTCTTCTATTTTCCGAACAGAAAATAATTCAAAATGGGAGAGGTAGACTTTTTATATACTCAATTATAATAATGGTAGTGAATAAATAAAAAGCAGTGCCCTTACCCCACAGTATTCTTCTATATAAATTTACTATATGTGAATATTTTAAATTTGCATAGCTAGATAATTATTTCCTAAGGTGATGATGCCGCTGATGATATTCTTCCTCACATGGTCAATGTGTCAAAAGGCCAACAGTTTTGACTATCGTACTTGCAAGTGCTGTATATATTATGTTTTGAAAATGTGTAGTGATTGTTGCCTTCCAGGAATATTCTAGATAAAATTAGAGTACCAATACTAGGAAGTGTTTTTATACTGAGACATCTTACTTGTTAATAAACTTGTTAATAATTTTCGTTTGCAACAATCATTTTACGAAAGAACAAGTTTATTTAACTTAAATTTTGAGTATAAAAGGACCATTTCTCCAGGACATGGAAGCAACCTAAGTGTCCATCGACAGATGAATGGATAAAGAAGATGTGGCACATATATACAATGGAATATTGCTCAGCCATAAAAAGAAATGAAATTGAGTTATTTGTAATGAGGTGGATGGACCTAGAGTCTGTCATACAGAGTGAGGTAAGTCAGAAAGAGAAAAACAAATACCGTATGCTAACACATATATATGGAATCTAAGAAAAAAAAATGTCATGAAGAACCTAGGGGTAAGACGGGAATAAAGACACAGACCTACTAGAGAATGGATTTGAGGACCCGGGGAGGGGGAAGGGTAAGCTGGGACGAAGTGAGAGAGTGGCATGGACATATATACACTACCAAATGTAAAATAGATAGCTATCGGGAAGCAGCCGCATAGCACAGGGAGATCAGCTTGGTGCTTTGTGACCACCTAGAGGGGTAGGATAGGGAGGGTGGGAGGGAGACGCAAGAGGGAGGAGATATGGGGATATATGTATATGTATGGCTGATACACTTTGTTATAAAGCAGAAACTAACACACCACTCTAAAGCAGTTATACTCCAATAAACACGTTAAAAAAAAAAGGACCATTTCTGTCATTAGGAAATTGAACATGGCAAGAAAAAAATTTTAAATAACTAAAATATTCGTAATTATGATTTTAACATTTTCTGATGGTAATTCGATAGCAGTTGAATACAGCAGTGTACAGCAAAAAGAGGGCCCCAAAATAGAAATAGATTACCAAGAAAAAAATCTTAATGTAAACCTTCCTAAATGGTAGTTCAGTGTATCTGCAGGGATATGTGTCCAAATAACAAACAGGGTTTATTTCTGCATTTGAAAATTTCCATCATGGAATAGGGAGCCTTGTTCTGTACAAATGAGCGTGTATGTGGTATCTGTATTCTACTTTGCTAAAGAAAAATAACAGGAATACTTATTTTAAATGTGTAGGAGTAGCGAATAATGACCGATGTGAAGAACTATTGATTAATTAATTAGTAAGGAATTCACCTGATTAATAGTTTGGAAATAATTGAAATGGATTGGAAAGAAGTGAAGTATTATTTAGTGTATGTGAGAGGATTTATTGGCCAAAATTTTTTGAAAGAAAAAATATTGATTACCAGTATTTTGAAATTAAGACTAGGCAAATTAAATATCCATTCTTTTATAAAATTTAAATGCAAGTGGATTAATATTTTAATATAAAATAGTTCTGCAATGAATAAAGAGATACTTAGACATGTAGCCTTTTTATCTTTATCCTTTAGGTTAAATTAAAAATACATGTTTTAAACAGTAAATCTTCTTATCATTAGCAAGGATTTATTAACACAGCTTATTTTAGTTTACATTTCCTGTTATTTTTTTTCTCTTGGCACAGTTTGTGCATGAAGTAGCAGCTACCCAGTAGTGTTTCCTCTTTATACCCAAATACAGTCCTGCAATGCTCATGTGATAAAACTTTGAAGAATTGTCAGTACTTTTTAATGACATATACTGAAATTAAAAACAGTAAATAAACTTTGAGCTTAACTTCAGAACCTATTACAGATATCTTATATTTTAAATTTCTGTATTAAAATTTATTTCTTAGATAAAAAAATTGACCAAGATAAAAATCAAAGAATGGTAGAAATTACAAAATAGCATTAAGGGAGAAAACATACCTATAACTTTCACCTTGGAAGGAAAAGATGCTTACTCTGTAGGATGTAGCACTGTCAAAACAAGGATGAAGCTGGGAGGCAGAGGGCTTGTATGTACTTGCAAACACTTTCAGTTCAGTCCTTCTGAGCTTCACTTTCCTTGCTTTAAACAGGATTAAATATGAAAGTATATTAGGAGCGCATTAGCAGAGTGCCTGACAGATAGTTAGAGGGCATTACAAGACAGTATTACTAGGTATTAATATGTATAAAAGAGCAGATGTTTGAGAAGGAGGAATGGTTATTGAAAAAATAATAGGACTGGAAATCCATAAGTTGTTAAATAAATATCTTTAATAGTAAATTATTAGTGAGTATATAGAAACTCAGTAAGAGAAGTGAAATAATCTATTAGATACAGGTAAGCTTCTAAAATAGAAAACTTCTAAGAAATGTTGTTTCCATCTTATGCTTCTGGAAAGTTGGGAATTCTCATTCAATCCTTTAACACTAGGCAGTTTAAAGAATTGCCTTCCACTGAAATATGTTCAGATTGGCAATAACGAAAAAACATTTAAAAAGTAATTATTTAGAGGAATTTAATTCAAATATTGGAAAAGGACAGTTGTAGTCAATATTCAGAAATGTGTATATAATCTATAAGCATTTCTCATTTAAATCAAACCCAAGATATAGTTTGAATGTACAGAAGAGATACACAAGGGAATTATTATTAACTGGGAAAGGATTAACTTCAAAGTTCCTTTAACAATTAATATCTCCTAGTGATTAAAATATGATTCTATTTATAGAAAGGTCTACTTAGACTTCTGCTTCTGGGAAGATGGAATAGACCTACTTTTCCCTCTTCCTCTCACTAAGTACAATGAAAAACCTTGAATATTACACATAAAACAAACATAAGACTCTGAAAGATGGAGAGAAGACTGACCATCTAGGGCCCTGGAAACCCAAGGAACATGATGGTTAGTTCCCTGAGTTTTCTTTTTGCCTCATGTTCCAGACTTGAAACTGAAGAAGCTGGCTACCTGGAAGTGCCAATGGTACAGACAACAAAAGGCCCAACAAAGTATTGCTCTCTTTAGCTGAAGGACCAGTAAAGGGGCAGTATAGCAGATAGAAAACATTTAGACAATAAATACTCTACTCCAGACAGAAACTATGAAAAAAACCCAAATGTGACACCCCCCCCCCAACTCATGCCAGCAAAGGTCTGGTGGAGAGCCTAGACTTCCACCCTCAGCAGGCTATAACATGGTGCCCCAACCTCTCCTCCCCTCTTCTCGTGTCAGATAAAGTTAAGTAGGGAATTAGAACTTTCATCCCACTAGCCAGTAATGAGGAGCCTCCCACCTTGGGTGTCAGTGGAGGCCAAGTGGGGAACTTGGACTTCTCCCCCAACCTGGCAGTAATAAGGTGGTGCACGCTCCCCAACCCCACTTCCACTTGCATTGCTGTGTCAGAAAAAGCCAGCTAAAACAAAAGATTTAAATAAGATCTAAAATCTCATGGCACAATATCCTAAATGTCTAGATTTCAATTGAAAATCAATTGTCATGTTAAGAACTAGGAAGATTTCAAACTGTATATAAAAAAGACAATAAATGATAAAACCAAGATGATAGAGATCTTGGAATATCTGACAGATTTTAAAACAGACAAAAATGCTTCAATGAACTACTACAAAAACACTTGAAACAGAGAAAAAATAGAAAATCTCAGCAAAGTAGTAGAAGATATAAAAAAGAACCAAATGGAAATTTTAGAACTAAAAAATATAATAATTGGAGTAAAAAACTAAGTGGATGGGATTAACAACACAATGGAGGAGTACAAGGAAAGAATTAGTGAACTTGTAGATAGAAAAATAGAAATTACCCAATCTGACAATAGAGAGAAAATAGATTTTTAAAAAATGAACACAGTCTCTTGGAGTTGAGTGACTATAACAAAAGATCTAACATTCGTGTCATCAGAGTCCTGGAAGGAGAAAAGAAAGAAGGTGGGGCTAAAAATACTCAAAGAAATAATGGCTGAAAACTTCTGAAATTTGACAAAAGACATAAACCTACAGATTTAAGAAGTTGAGCAAATTTTCAACAAAAGTGCCCAAACAACTAAATGAGGGAAAGACAGTTTTCAACAAATAGTGCTGGGAACAACTGAGTATCCACCTGCAAAAGAGTAAAATTGGACCCTTGCCTCATACCATATTACAAAAATTAACTCAAAATGGATCATAGAACTAAATTTAAGAGGTAACACTGTAAAATTCTTGGAAGAAAACATGGAAGTAGATCTTTGTGACCTTGAGTTAGGAAAAGACTTCTTAGATATGACATCAAAAACACAAGCAACAAAAGTAAGTACTAGATAAATTGGACTTCAACAAAATTTAAAACTTTTGTGCTTCAAAGGACACCATAAAGAGAGAAAGTGAAAAGACTACCCATCGAATGGGAAAAAAATATTTGCAAGTCACATATAGGAGACTTTTTCTAGAATAAAGAACTCATGGGCTTCCCTGGTGGTGCAATGGTTGAGAGTCCGCCTGCCGATGCAGGGAACGCGGGTTCGTGCCCCTGTCCAGGAAGATCCCACATGCCACGGAGCGGCTGGGCCCGTGAGCCATGGCCGCTGGGCCTGTGCATCCGGAGCCTGTGCTCCGCAACAGGAGAGGCCACAGCAGTGAGAGGCCCGCGTACCTCAAAAAAAAAAAAAAAAAAAAAAGAACTCATATCTCAATAATAAAAAGACAGATAACCTAAATAAAAATGGGCAAAGAATCTGTATAGACATCTCTCCAAATAAAATATACAAATTGCCCATAAGCATTTGAAAAGATACTCAACATCATTACCTATTAGGGAAATGCAAATCAAGACAATGAGACCCAACCTCACACCCACTAAGATAGCTATAGTAAGAAGCACAGATAATAACAATATTGGCAAGGATGTGGGCGAGAGGGGGATGTAAAATTCTACAGCTGCTTTGGAAAACAGTTTGGCATTTCTTCAAACAAACACAGAGTTACCATAACATCCAGCAATTCCACTCCTAATGGAAATGAAAACATATGTCTACACAAAGCTTATGCACAAATGTTCATAGCAGCATTATTTGTAATAGCCAAAAAGTGGAAACAACTCAAATGTCCATCAATTGATTAATGAATAAACAGAATATAGTATATCCATACAATGGAATATTAATTGGTATTTAAAAAATGAATAAAGTACTAATACATGCTACAATTTGAGTGAACCATGAAAACATTTTGCCAAATGAAAGAAGCCAATACAGAGGACCATGTATTGTATGATTACATTTATATGAAATCTCTAGAATAGGCAAATTTACAGAGACAGAAAGTAGATTAGTAGTTTCCAAGGATTGGAAGAGGGGAAATAGAGAGTGACTACCAGTATGTATCAGAGGTTTCTTTTGGAGAGGATGAAAGCAGTCTAAAATTAGACAGTGGAGGTTGCACAACCCCATGAATATACTATAAAGTTTACTTTATGGTAAACTTTAAAAGGGTAAATTTTATGGTATATAAATTATATCTCAGTAAAGCTATTATTTAAAAAAATAAGACAGGGGCTTCCCTGGTGGCGCAGTGGTTGAGAGTCTGCCTGCCGATGCAGGGGACACGGGTTCGTGCCCCCGTCCGCGAAGATCCCACATGCAGCGGAGCGGCTGGGCCCATGAGCCATGGCTGCTGAGCCTGCGCGTCCGGAGCCCGTGCTCTGCAACGGGAGAGGCCACAACAGTGAGAGGCCTGCGTACCGCCAAAAAAATAAAAAATAAAAAAAATAAGACAAATGAAACCCAAATAGGATTAATCCAAAAAAAAAAATCCATGCCAAGACACATAGTTCAACTTCTAAAAATTCAAAACAAAGGAAAAAACCCTGAAAGCTTAGGGAACAAGAAATGACACCTTACCTATAAAAGCTTATATGAATGACAGTGAATTTCACACCAGAAACCATGGAGGCCAAAAGGAAATAATACTGTTTTTCAAGTGTTGAAAGGAAAGAACTATCAACCCAGAATCCTATATTCAGCACCAATATCCGTTTAGGAATGAAGGGAAAATCATGACATTCTCAGATAAAGGAAAATTAAGAGATCTTGTCACTAGCAGACTTTTTCTAAAAGAATGGCTAAGGGAAGTACTCTAAGCAGGAAGGAAAGTATAAAAGAAGGAATATAGGAACCCTGGAAGAAAGAAGAACAGATTGAGCAAAAATACAGATAAATATAATAGGTTTCCCTTCTTCTTCTTGAGTCTTCTAAATTATATTTGGTGCTTGAAGCAAAATTTATAACATTGTCTGATATGATTCTGAATGTATGTAGAAGAAATATTTAAGACAATTGTACTTTTAAATGGAGAAGGTAAAGATACATAAAGGGAGGTAAGGTTTCTGCACTTCACTTGAACTGGTAAAATGACAATACCAGTATACTCAGATAAGTTATACATACACTATATATATTATATATCATATATAAATGTATGTAATTTAAATATATATATAATGTAATACCTAAAGCAACCAGTAAATAAGCTATATAAAATGATACACTAAGAAACATTATAGGTAAATCTATATGCAATTCAAAAAAATGTGTGAATAGGGCTTCCCTGGTGGCGCAGTGGTTGAGAGTCCACCTGCTGATGCAGGGGACACGGGTTCGCGCCCTGGTCTGGGAAGATTCCACATGCCGCGGAGCGGCTGGGCCCATGAGCCATGGCCGCTGAGCCTGCATGTCCGGAGCCTGTGCTCCGCAGCGGGAGAGGCCACAACAGTGAGAGGCCTGTGTACTGAAAAAAAAAAAAGAAAAATGTGTGAATAATCAACAGGAAAGCAGGAAAAGCAAAAAAAAAAAAAAAAAGACAGAAAACAAGAAATAAAATGACAGCCCTAACATATCAATTACATTAAATATAAATGGTCTAAAAACATCATTGTATTTTGATTGGCAGGAGTGGATTAAAATCATGACCCAAGTATTAATATATGCAGTCTACAAGAAACTGACTTCAAATGTGATATAAGCAGGTTGAAAGTAAAAGGAAATAATAAAGATAAGAGTAGAAATCACTGAAACTGAAAACAGAAAAATAATAAGGAAAATCAATGAAACAAAAAGCTTCTTGCGGGCTTCCCTGGTGGCGCAGTGGTTGAGAGCCTGCCTGCCGATGCAGGGGACACGGGTTCGTGCCCCGGTCCGGGAAGATCCCACATGCCGCGGAGCGGCTGGGCCCGTGAGCCATGGCCGCTGAGCCTGCGCATCCGGAGCCTGTGCTCCGCAACGGGAGAGGCCACAACAGTGAGAGGCCCGCGTACCACAAAAAAAAAAAAAAAAAAAAGCTTCTTGGGAAAAAAAACAATATAATTGACAAACCTCTAGCAAGACTGAAAAAGAAAGAAGACACAAATTACCAAAAACTCAGGAATGAAACAGGATATCACTACAGACCCTGCAGAAATCAAAAGGATGATAAAGGAATATTATGAACAACTCAGCACACATACATGTGAGAACTTAGATGAAATGCCAATTCCTTGAAAAGTACTAATTACCATAACTCACCAACATGAAATATATAATTTGAAATAGTGCTATAACTATTAAGGAAATTGAATTCATAATTTCAAACTCCCCCCAAAAGAAATCTCCAGGCCCAGATGGTTTCACTGGAGAGTTCTACCAAACATTTAAAGAATTAATACCAGTTATACACAATATCTCCTAGAAAAAGAGAAGAAATGAAAACACTTCTTAACTCATTTTGTGTTGCTACTGTTACCCTGATACCAAAACAGACAAATATGGTATAAAAAAGAAAACTACAAACAAGTATCTCTCATAGATTCAAACATAGACTCAACATAGACTCAAAAATTCTTAACAACATATTAGCAAATAAAATTCAGTAATATATAAAAAGAATTATATACAATGACCAAATGGGGTTTATTCCAGGGATGCAAGGCTAAATCAGTGTTCAAAAACCAGTCAACGTTAGCCATCAGAGGAATGCAAATTAAACCCAGGTGATGAGATATCACTACACACCCATCTGAATGGCTGAAACTAAAAAATAAATAAATAAATAATAACACCAAAATCTGATGAGAATTCAAAGAAACTGAATCACTCATATGTTGCTATTGGGAATATAAAATGGTACAGCCCCTCTGGAAAATAGTTTGGCACTTTCTTAAAAAACTAAACATGTGACTACTATATGACCCAGCAATTGCACTCTTGAGCATTTATCCCAGAGAAACAAAAATTTACTTGCACACAAAACCTGTCCATGAATGTTTATAGTAGCTTTATTTGTAATAGCCCCAAATTGGAAACAACCCATATGTTCTTCAATGGATGAATGATTAACAAAACTGTGGTATATTCATACCATGGAATACTACTCAGCAATAAAAAGAAACAAACTATTGATACACACAACAGCTTTGATGAATCTCCAGAGAATGATGAATGAAAATAAGCTAATCCATGATTTCTTCTAGCAAAGTTCATTCTCTCTGCTTCATCTTCCTCTAGCCTTTTCTAACCTGTATCTTCAACCTCTCCCTCTCCACTGGATCCAAAACTTTTCCAGAATTAAACCGGATATGATTTTAATGTTTGTAAGAGTTGTGGGATTCTAAGTTAAGAAAGAATTCAAGATTCCATCAAGTTCAAAAGTCTTTTTAGGGTTGAAGGGAGAATGCATCTGCGTCTCTTAAGAGCCAACGGAACACAACATCCAATCAAGTCATCAACCAGAATAAAAATGCAGACCTCAGTGATAAACTAGGGCTCCACTAAGTGGAGTTTGGGTGCCACAATGAGCAATCTGCCAAGTTATGAAGAACCTATTATAAACTATAAATAGGGGCCAGTATGTTCCATCAGTGTTGCTGAGAAGACTCGAGCCAATGTCGTGACCTGAAATTTCTAATGATTGTGCAGTCTCAAGCTAAGAACGAAGTATGTTAGTTAGGATTATATTCAGCTGCAAATGACAGAAAACTTATAACAAGATAGTCATTTATCTCTCATGTAAACAGAGGCAGTTCACATCTGGTCTGGAAGATTCATAATTATCAAGGATGTAGGCTTCTCTATCTTGCTACTTTTCCATCCCTAATATGAAGCTCCTTTCTCAAGGTCTAATATGGAATACCAGATTTCAGCTTAGCCATTTACAACCACATCCCAGCCACTGGGAAGGAGAAAAAAAAGGAGAGGTATAGGACCCTCCCTTTCAGAAAGTTTCACACACCACTTTCATTTGTCATTAGCTAGAACTTTGTCACTTGTCATATGACACATACGTAGCTTAGCATCTAGGCTTAACTCCACTCCCAAAGAAAAGTCTAAGTTTTCCTCTCATTCCAGTCCAAGGCCTGACTCCCAGAAATTGGATTCTGTCATTCTGAAAGCTTCCTCAATGGCTTCCAATAACTCCTAGAATTAAATTCTTATCATAGCTATAAAGCTCTACTTGATCTGGCCCTTACCGACTTTCTGACCTCACCTACTACCTGTCTACTGCTTGCTGACTGGGCTCCAGCCACACTGTCCCTCAAACATAGTGAGCTCATCTCCACCTTAGGCTGTCTACACTTTCTGTTTCCTCTGCTCGATTGCTATCCCCCTAGGACTTAACACAATGATCTCTTACCTCTTCAGATCTCAAAGATCCTGCTAGATATTATTCCTTGACCACCCTATTAAACCTCTATCTTCTTACCATGTTTAATTTTATTCATAGCATGTATCAGTATCTAAAATCACATTCTCTATTTGTTTGAGGTTGTCCATCTCTTTCACTAAAATGCAGGCTCCATTAGAGTGGGAACTTTGTCTATCTTACTAATAATCACATTCTCAGTATTAAGAACAATGCCAGGCATAAAGTAGGTACTCAATAAATAGTTAGTGAATGGAAAAATAAATGGATGAATGGATGACTAGCTTGGTGAAGCATTAAGAGAACCTAACTCCCTGGATTTGTTTCCATGCTACTCAGCAACCTTCTGATTATAACTTAACTTCCCACATAAATTTGATGATTGGAGAAACAACATTCTAATCGTGTTTGGACATGGACTGATATTCTGGCTCTTATGCATGTGTCTCCCCACATTTTGTTGACAAGAGTTTGCTCCTGAAAGGGAGATGTGCCTTTGGGTTTCGACTCTTTCCAGATGACCCCTTATCTTGCTGTACACCTTCTTTTGGAACAGCACTAAGGACCCCCACCACTGGGCTGTGGTAACCCTATCAATACCCTATCAAGTTAAGGGCCCTGTGTGACGCTCTGTCTAGGAGAACATCTCTGCTCCCTTTGTAATATTTCTAGGTCTGTATTTATCTTCAACTTAAAAAACTTTTGAGGAGCACATCCATCAAGAGACACATATTACCAATTTACCATTTACTCCCTCTCCTGTACCCTCATAATACAACTTTGATTTTCTTTTAAAATTTTTTTAAGAAGTAGTGACCAGGGAGGTTAAAGGCAAACCTTTAGTTCCAGGCATATCTAGATTCAAATCCTGGCTTTGTCATCTTGGAGATATCAGTTGACCTTTGGAATCCTTGGTTTCTTCATCTGTGTGATGAAAATATTCGTTGTACCCACCGACTAGGGTTGTTGAGAGGATTAAAAGAGACTATGCTTGTAAAGGTTTTGTCACAGCACCTAGCACAAAGCACTCAAAAAATGCCAGCTATTTGGAAAGAGTAATAATTTTTCCAGGTGAATTGAAAATAATGCTAATTATACTAACATTATTAACAGTATGATAGAGGAATGTGAACTTTTTTCTTTAAAAATGTTTATTTTTTGATAAATGTTTTGAGTGTTTGTGTTATACTCTACTAAAGAGGAATTGGGCAGATTGTCTAAACCCAGCAAGGCAGAAATAACGGCAAATAGTGGCAAAACTTAGTGAGAATGCTACCTAAAGTTATCTCAGATCCAGCTCTTTTATGGATGGAAAAGACTGGGTTAGTCCTCTCACCTCTTGGAGGATATTAATCAGAGTTACAAAACAAAGTTGTCTTCTATTGCCTGCATTCCGCCCCTCCCTACCCCCCAAGTTCTTTTTCTTCTTTTTATTTTTGTCTCTGCCTTTCATTTTGGAGCTTTCCTTAAATGTCTGGTGAGACTTGGCTCTCCATCCAAACATATTTAAGAGTAAGGCACTGAAAAGCAGATTGTAGGCTCTGTTGTGATGGAGAAATTTGTGGACAGGTGGGCATCTCCGTAGTGCGATGGGGCACTGAGACAACTTTTGTGTCAACGACTTTTCTGATGTCTTGATTGGGGGAAATAAGCCTGGCTCCTGGTGTTTTGTGACCAGGAACAGGTTATAAGGATGGAAGTGGGGGGGTCTCATTTTTCATTATGCCTAACTCTGATTAGTCCTTTATTTTCATTTTGGTGCTATCCTTGTGTTCTACTGTGCCTGGAGTCCTCAAGTCTGGGGCCTCTCTGGTTCACTTATTACCATTAAGGTGAGACAAGAAAGAGTAGTCATCTGGCTTCATAGGGGAGGGTTCCAGTGTTCTCTTCAACCAGTTCTCCTGTTGTCAGTGCCACTCTGCATCTCTGCCTTTTTTAGTACCTCCAATTCCTGAGCCCTTCCTGGGCTCTATGGAGAGACTCAGCTTGCTTCAGTTTGGCATTAGGCACTTCAATTTCAGATTTCTCTTCTCTTTTAAGCCAGTTTCCACTTCTTCATCTGCTTTCCATCTCCTCAAATTTGTTAACATTTCTTGTCTGCTATAGTGTCTTTCCAGCTGTCTTTGTGCTTGTGAATTTATACCTTAAAAAATTTCTTTTACTGTCATTTTCAGGGGATTTCAGAAAAGAGAAAAATACATCTAACAAGTTAAACTAGAATTTTTGATTATACTTTTAAAAAGTAGCTGTTAGATATTATACTGGACATGGTTTCATTTTTAATTTTGAGTAAGAAAGAGAGTATTTCAATGTATGTAATTTTGAGTCAGTAGGTTAGCAACTGGGAATTAAGTATTTTAAAATTAAATTTAGGTTTAATTCAAGTGATATCTTAGGAGTCAGTGTTATGATTTTGTTATAGCCCATAGGGAATTACATGAAATTGATCCAAATAAACTGCCATGTAATTTTTCATGTTTTGTATGTCATGAAAATTCTTCACAAAATTAATTTACAAATTGATTAGCAGCTTTCATAGAATAAAGACATTCTGTCCAGAAAGATTTATATTTTAAAACACAGGTTATTAGAGTAAAATTTATAGATAAATGTATATTCATAACTTTGAAAATAAATCATCCCTTGAGACAGAAAATGGGAAAGTCTTTTTCTAACTTTTAATTTCTGCACCAGAAATTTTGGGGTCATAATATCCAAGCATCCAAAGAATTTCACCAAACCATGAGGACTTTCTGCTACAAAGATATTTATTCATAAATTTTAAAGCAATAAAAGGTATCCTTATGAAGTTTTCTCTTGGGGCTCTGAAGTTACATGTATGCTGGACTGGCTCCTTTTCCCCCCGCTTCCTCTGCATTTTTAGTTCAGTTTTCAACTGCATCTCTCATCTATTACTTTTGTTTTGTCCTTAGTGTTCACTGTTGTTCTTTCAAGAATCACTAGATTGGCAGTTTGTCAAAAGACCAATTTGTGATTCTGTATGCTATGCTTTTTCTAGCCCTCCTGGTGGGGAAGATTTAAAGAATTCTAAAATGAGGGCTGTCTCTTCTCTAGTTGGCCTGAAGTGGAAGTGGTAATTTGGATTTGCTTTGCTTATACTGGTAATGATTGTACAGTCAGAGAAATGAATTTTAAGGCATGAAAGCTCTGCCTGCATTTCACAGGACTTGTGTTGCCTCTGGGGGTAAACGTATTTCATGGTCCCTAAGGACTGAACAGAAGATTTCTCATCTTGGAATTGGATTTTTCTGAGGGGATACATATTCACAAAAATTAGAAAGAAAAAACATTAGGGGGCTTCCCTGGTGGCGCAGTGGTTGAGAGTCCGCCTGCCGATGCAGGGTACACGGGTTTGTGCCCCGGTCCGGGAAGATTCCACATGCCGCGGAGCAGCTGGGCCCGTGAGCCATGGCCGCTGAGCCTGCGCATCCGGAGCCTGTGCTCCGCACAGGAGAGGCCACAACAGTGAGAGGCCCGCGTACCGAAAAAAAAAAAAAAAAAATTAGGGAATTTTGTTATGAAGAACATGTAAGCCAGTAAGACATCTAAAAAAATCAAAACAAAGGACTATTTCAGTAATAGTTGTGGATAAGCTATTAATTCATATCCCTTAATACCTTTCCCATTTTCTCATTAACTCTTTTTTTTTTATGCTGGTTAGTAACATTTTTGCTCAAATAATTTGTGCATTTGTGTTCCTTCCTCGGAAGGATTTTCCAATACTATGTGGAGTGCATATTTACATTGTTACAAATGGATGTAATACTGGAATTTGGATTGCTGAAGAGACAGGATGCCATCACCCTGCTATTTTGATGATTTACCATGATTCTAGTATATCTTAAGTTGTTTGGTTCAAAGGATTATTTCTTGTAAAGTATCACACATCGTTTTTTCCCTCTCACTTCAAGATCTGAGTAGATGAAATTAAGATCCATCTTACAGGTGCAACAGAATATATATAAAAACAAGTAATATATATATATATATATATATATATATATATATACTTGTTTTTACTGAACTGTGTCTATAGAATTTTCTTTTACAGGAAACTATAGTACTCCTGTGCAACAGAATCTGAAGGAGAAAGGCTCAGAAGTGAAAGAAACAAGCTAAAAATATCTCTAAGTCATACAGGTCAATTTTAGCTGGAGAAAGTACATCGTTTAGTAGTTAAGCTAATGGAAATCTTTCAATTTAAAAGAATGGAGGAATGTGAGCAGATGACTCAAGGCAGTATTATAGAAGTCATAGAGATGGACAGGGCTATGAAAGAAGCAATCATCCCTGGCCGGGAGATTATCTGAAGATGAGAGAGTTCAATTTATTTGGATAGAAGTTGTGTTACTTTAGATTTGGGGCTTGGGGAGGAAGGCAAGCAAACCAGATTTTGATCACCTAAGGCAAAAAGAACTTATTGAAAGTATACTGGATTATTTCTCAAAAAAGAGTTGAACAACCTATTCTAGTGATAGGAATACAGCTTGTCTGTAGACCAGCAATGTCAGACTCTCTGTTTGCCTCTTGTTTATATAGACATCTTTCCCATGGGGAACATGGCTGCCCAGTATACCCAAGGTCTACATTTTATGGCTTCAAGCATTAGGGACCAACTCTCCATCTTTTTCCTTTCTAAGACCTAAATTCCTGGGGATGGGACTTACTGGCCTTGACTGAGTGAGAAACCCAACTTGGACCACAAGTAATTAACTGTGGCTAGAAGGAAGGGTCATGTTGCAGTAGGGCTGTCCTGCTGTGGCTGCATTGTAGTGGGAGGGGATAAGAGAGAAGGAAGAGCAGTTTCTAGAATAAGCAGAGGGGCTAGGGAGACTATCTTAGAGTTCTCCACTGGAGAAGTACGTCTCCAAATCATTTGATTCATGGGATTTAACTGGAAAAGATGATCTGATGCTCGGGTACAAAAATCCCACCAAGCTACCAACATACTCTGGTAAAATAGCATTGCCTGAAGGTTTACCAAGGTTTATTTTAACTACTTAGATATAACAAGAATAGTTTATTGATATTAATTTTATGCATTTTCTCTAATAGTTCATTTGGAATTGCAGCTAGAAGGCATTGATAAATCTAATGCAGTTCTCTCATTTTATAAAGATGAATCTAAAAGGATAGATAACTTGACCAAGGTCAATGGTACATTAAGTGAAAACATCTAGGCTGAAATCCAAGTGTTACTTCTTATCTAGTGCTGATATTTTGATCTTATTTGCTTAGAAATAGTTTATATTTTGCTAAAAAATTTAAGGATGATGGGTTCTTTTTTGCACAATCTCTGAATAAAAGTATATATAAATCCCTGGTCTCAATGTGTCCAGTGGGTAGCAAAACTTAACAGCAGGTCAGAACTTTAGCTCAGAAATTGAGGAATATCAATTACACGCAGTGCTCTCGCCTTAGTGAAAGACCACTTCTGCCCAGAGATGACTTGCAAATATATCTGCAGGGAAAGCCAGGATTTAGGGAGCAAATTTGGATTCCATCAGCTCTGAGATAGTTCTATAATGTTAGATCAGGGTATATCACAATTTAATATGGCAGTGATGATCTGATCAGTAAGAGTTTCAAAGCAGAAATACCAGTAAGGGCCCCATACGTAAGAACAGACATAAACATGTAAACAAATAAACAAGATAATTCCTGACAGGGATAACTGCCATGAAGAGAATAGAATAGGGGATGTGATAAAGACTGATGGGAGGCTACTCAAGATAAGGGCATCAGGGAAATTCTCTCTGAATTAATGAGTGATTCAATGAAAGGAAAACTATCAAAATTAAAACCACATATCAATAACTTCAATAATAACATCATACAGTCATATCAATAAAAGCCCCAAGTGATATTTGATAAAATTCAACATCCAGTCTTAAACACCTTGAAAGTGAGATATAGGGTTGCTCTTTCTTGATATAAAAAAAGGAAAAACTAAGAATTTGAAAATAAAAGTTGATTTTGTAAATGGTAGAGCAAATCTAGCAACATTCCCTTTTAAAAAATGAACAAAACAAAGGTGCTGTTTTTCACTATTATTTTCCATTATAATGCTAGAAATTTTTTTTTATCCCAGTACAATCTCCAGAAGAAATGAAAACTAAATATTGGGGTGGGGGAGAGGAAACAAAACTGTGATTTTAAGAAATAGAAGACCTAAATTAAGCCATTCCCACCCTCCACAAAACTATTTACGATGTTAAAAGCATTCAGTGAAATGGGAAAATACAAGATAAATCTGTAAACATGTATATCTTTCCTAAATATCAGTAAAAACCAGCTAGGAAAGGTAACTAAAAAGAGATCTTATTCACAAAGTCACTGAATTATAAAATATGCAGAAGTTAATATAAAATGTTCAAGGCACATAAAATAAACTATAAAAAAACTTTAATGAAAGAATTCAGAAAAGCAAACGAATGCAGAGACATAGCATGACTGTGGACAGCAGAAATGTATTTCCTGAATTAATGTATAGATTTAGCATAAGCCCGTTAAAAACCAAAGAATACTTCATAGAGCTCAATAAAATGACTCCAAAACTGTTTTGGAAAAACAAATTGGCAGAATTACCAAATATTACACTATGGGGAAAAAAGAACAATGAGGAGGAACTATCTTTGCTAGGTACTAGAATTTTAGAGGAAATGAATGGAAATAACATGGCATTAGTTCAAAAATGGAGTAAAGGGTAATGGAAAGGAATAGAAAACCTAGTCTGCATATAATGTAAGTTTAAGATATTAACTCAGTCTACCCAAACGACAGAGAAAGTAGTCATATTTAAGAACTGGCAAGGAAACCACATATTAATGTGAAGAGAAATAAACTTAGACTTCATACTACATTTTTATCCCTTCTGCAAGAAGCTGCCCATCAGGACTTTACTGTTTTTGAAAGCTGGCATTAAATCATTTACAAGTTGCCATCTATTTTCTTCTTCTAGGGGTGGAGTCATCAATTCATCTTTGGAAAAGACTTTCTTTGTTTTGGGAAAATCACCAGAATGGATCTTTTTACTTAAACAAATGTAGAACAAACACTCACTTGTTGCTTTTGGAGGAAATTGAAGTCTCCCATAAGCTGACAACTTTGGGTTTATTGGCTGGCGTATGTCCTTTTGGAATCAGGGGAAAAATATATCTCTGTATCTTAGTCTGTTTGGGCTGCTATAACAAAGTACCAGACTGAGTAGCTTATAAACAATAGAAACTTATTTCTCACAGTTCTGGAGGCTGGAAGTCTGAGATCATGGTGCCAGCATGGTCTGGTGAGGACCTTCTTCTGGCATGGCAGACTTTTCATTGTATCTTCATATGGTGGAAAGGGCTAAGGATATTGCTAGAGCTTCTTCTACAAGGCACTAATTCCATTCATGAGGGCTCCTCCTTCATAATTTAAGCACCTTCCCGTAGGTCCCACCTCCTCATACCATCACGTTGAGTATTAGGATTTCAACACATGAATTTTGGGGGGATTAGAACATTCAAACTATAGCACCCTGGAATATGGATTTAGGCTGAACTGTCCTTGCAAAATAGTGTTTATTTTGGAAAAGATAGAATAAAATAGAAAAGAATAGAAAGAAAGAAAGAAAGAAAGAAAAAGAGAAAAAGAAAGAAAGAAAAGAAAGAATGTTTTGTCCATCTAATTGTTTACAGGAGATTGTCATACTGGACTATACCAAGAGGGTTGTGTAGACCTGATCTCTTTATGCTGGAGATTAAAAGTGTGAAAGGGAATCAGTAGGACTGGACTTGGTACACTAATATTTGGATTGGACCATTACTGCCTTTCACATAGTGTTATTTAAGACAAAATAGCTCAGACCTGGGACATGCACTGCTGACCTTTATCATAGCCTTCTTTGAGCCATGGGAGCCAGATTATACTCTCTGGGTGGGTGTTCCCACTGTCAGTTATTTAATTTGTTTAACTCACTTAATCTTCATAACAGCCATATGGGACAGGGCATGGGTTTGAAGAGGAAAGATCCCTCTCTCTCTCTCTCTCTCTCTCTCTCTCTCTCTCTCCATCTCTCTTCTATGTGTGCATGTATGCACACACACACACGTGCCTATGCACACAGACACAAGCACATACACATTCACACTCCCACTCATACTTCCACCACAGGGATTCTTAGGGCCAGTATTCCAGAGTGTAGAGATGCTTGGAGATTTTCTCTTGGTGGGGGTGAGCTAGCCATTGCCACAGTGGGTGTTCTAACAGGAATTCCTTCTAGCAGTAGTACACTGTATTGTTATTTCATTCCTGAATCTGCAGTAGATTTTGTTAATTGTTTTATTATTATCTTAGCTGTGCCTTGGAGAAAGAAGGGTGATATCTGTGTCCATGCTAGGAGAGAAACTGGCTGGGCAGAGTGGTGCTCTGGAGAAGCTGGTTATCAGGTGGCAGGAGGAACCTGCTAGACTCCAGCAGTGGTAATCAGGAGAACTGATTTAGGGGGACGTGTAATAGGTCTGCAGGAAGGAAATCCCAAGGAAGAATGGGTTTCTTAAAGCTTATGGAATGTAGCTTCATGGTTTCTGTGATTTGGCTGTGAAAGAAAATGTGACCTTATTATGTTATCCCAGATTTGTGTGGTCTGTGGACTACTGAGGCCAATTCAGTTGTTCCTTTACTTACTCATACATTCCACAAATGTTTATTGGTTGCCTACTATGTTCTGGGACTGGGTTAGGCATGTAGTTACAATGATGAATAACAGTCTCTGCCCTTTAGGAGAATACTCCTTGAAGTTAAATATTAACAAATCAAATTGTAAGAAAATAACAAGGAAAATAAGAGTGGAAACAGAGAAGTGAAAAAAAAAGATGGATATATATTACTGTATAAACATTTTAAGTGTCTATAAAATGAAAATCAGTGAAGGAAGCTGAAAAAGAAAACAGACTTAGGGAATTACTTGTACTAAATATGACAAGTGAGCTAATGGAATTTTAAATACATCAGTCTTTAGTCAAAGGTAAAGCCTAACACCAAATCCCTAAAGAACAAAAGGACACTAACAGCATTCAAATAAGAGGAAACTTTAAAAAATACCTTCAGGGCTTCCCTGGTGGCGCAGTGGTTGAGAGTTCGCCTGCCGATGCATGGGACACGGGTTCATGCCCCGGTCCGGGAAGATCCCACATGCCGCGGAGCGGCTGGGCCCGTGAGCCATGGCTGCTGAGCCTGCGCGTCCGGAGCCTGTGCTCCGCAACGGCAGAGGCCACAACATGAGAGGCCCACGTACTGCAAAAAGCAACAAAACAACAACAACAAAACAAAAAATAACTTCAATAGCAATTAAATAAATTTGCATTAAAACCACAATAAGCTAATATCTCACACTTAATAAATTTAAAAGTGTGTGTAAGAGAAGTATAAGAAGAAGCAGAAAACGTTGAAAGAGGCTACGGAAAAATAAGCACCCAGACATTGCTGTTGTTGGTATAAATTAATTCTTAAATCTTAAGTTCTCAATTTAATTCTTAAAAAGTGACTTAGCATTAAACATTGAGAGCATAAAAATATAAATGCCCTTTTACAACTGAAGATTCATCCTAAGACAAGATTTCACTTTTAATAGTAATCGCCACCTAGAATGCTTACTCCATGCCAGGCACTTTTCTAAGTGCTTGATGCGTTTAATCTTCATTGCAGTCATATGAAGTAGGTACTTTTATTATCCCCATTTTACAAATGAGGAAACTGCGGGACACTGAGATTAAATAAATTGCTTAAGATCACACGGCAGAGCTGAGATTTGAAGCTCCTGGGACTGGACTCATAATCACTGCATCATGATGTTTTGATGAAAGAAAAAAGTTCTGTATACAAATATGCTTGTAGCATTATCATTTATAATGTAAAAAAAAAATGGGGAGAAAACGACATGTTCCACAAGGGGAATGGTTAAATATATTATAGTACATTCATTCAATAGATAATTATTCAACCAGAGTTGTTCAGAACTTTTCTTGGTATAGGACACCAACTTCACAAAAGTATTACTTGTCCTTTTGCAAGCCTTCTCTGTGTCTCTGTATCTTTGAGCCATTCATAAAGATCAGGAGGTTCTATCCCAATTGGACACTCTATTATTTTCTGCTGCAGCAGCCCATGGCTCCATATATTATGTCACTAGATGGACGGAGTGTGGCTGGAGTGAAAGTTCCTTAGGAGTATAAATTACCATCTTCCCTGGACACTTTAGCCACATTTAATGAACTCATACATCTCTGTGACCTCATATTCTCACCCTTGTTACCTCACCCAAGTAAAGCTGATTTTTACCGTAAAAATATATATTAATGTAGTTATCAACACATTTCTTACATTAACAGGCTGTGAAGATCTAAGTAGAGTTTTGTGTTGGAAATGTTAGTAAAAGAGTTTCAAAATACTTAAAATAATTTTTTTCATTTTCTAATTAAATATTTATTCAAGCAATATTAATGTAGATTGACATTGCATGCTCCCTGGAAAAGTGCCTTATGGTGGTTCCCAAATAATTTTTTTTTTACATCTTTATTGGAGTATAATTGCTTTAGAATGGTGTGTTAGTTTCTGCTTTATAACAAAGTGAGTCAGTTATACATATACATATGTTCCCATATCTCTTCCCTCTTGCGTCTCCCTCCCTCCCAGCCACCCTATCCCACCCCTCTAGGTGGTCACAAAGCACCGAGCTGATCTCCCTGTGCTATGCGGCTGCCTCCCACTAGCTATCTGTTTTACGTGTGGTAGTGTATATATGTTCATGCCACTCTCTTGCTTTGTCACACTTACCCTTCCCCCTCCCCATATCCTCAAGTCCATTCTCTAGTAGGTCTGTGTCTTTATTCCTGTCTTACCCCTAGGTTCTTCTTGACATTTTTTTTTCTTAGATTCCATATATATGTGTTAGCATACAGTATTTGTCTTTCTCTTTCTGACTTACTTCACTCTGTGGGACGGACTCTAGGTCCATCCACCTCATTACAAATAGCTCAATTTCATTTCTTTTTATGGCTGAGTAATATTCCATTGTATATATGTGCCACATCTTCTTTATCCATTCATCTGATGATGGACACTTAGGTTGTTTCCATCTCCGGGCTATTGTAAATAGAGCTGCAATGAACATTTGATACATGACTCTTTTTGAATTATGGTCTTCTCAGGGTATATGCCCAGTAGTGGGATTGCTGGGTCATATGGTAGTTCTATTTGTAGTTTTTTAAGAAACCTCCATACTGTTCTCCATAGTGGCTGTACCAATTCACATTCCCACCAGCAGTGCAAGAGTGTTCCCTTTTCTCCACACCCTCTCCAGCATTTATCGTTTCTAGATTTTTTGATGATGGCCATTCTGACTGGTGTGAGATGATATCTCATTGTAGTTTTGATTTGCATTTCTCTCATTCATAGTAGCAAAAGAAAAAATGAGAAAGAAAAGAAAATGTATATATTTTAGCATGTCTCTTCATATTTTTTCCTATTAATTACAAAAATGATACATCCCGTTTATTAGAAACCCACAATGTGCCAGGAACTATGCTAATCTCGCTACATAATTTATTGCTTTTAATCTTCTGAATAGCCATATTCATTATTACCATATCACAGATGAGAACACAGAAGCTGGAGAAGTTGAGTAACTTGCCCCATGTCACACAGTTTATAAGTGGAAGAACCAGGACTTAAACCCAGATCTGTCTGAATCCAGAAATCAAGCTGTGATTCATACCAGCTTGAATCATACCGATACTATCTTTTCTTCCTCTTCTTTTCCAAAAATAAATTTAGATTTACTTTCTCTAATGTTTAGTTCCATGATAAAGTTCTAATTCTGTGGTTACAAATAACATTATAACCAGTTGCCTTGGAAATGAAGAGGGTATCATGAATTAAAACTAGGTGTGACTTACAGTATTGAATATGAAAAAAAGGTGAACTTATGAAGTTCTTTGAAGAGAACCTTGCTGTACGATGAAATAAAGAAAAACCAAGTAAAGGAATGTAAAAGTGGAATATGGAACACTCTCTCGAGAAATTTACATATATGTTTTACAAATATGTTTACTAAAAAGGAATGTTGTGTACAATAAATGTTAATGCCAGTAGGGAATGAAAATTTGAAATGATCTAAATATGTACTGATTTCAACTTCAACCCTTCTTCCAGAAGTCTCCTTTTTTTCCTTCCTCTGCTGCCTCAACCATATAAAGTACAACTGTACACACAGAAATCTCACTCATACCAAAGACTTTGTCATCTAACTCAAAGGCTGGCACCTGTTTCAGAGTGGTCAATTTTACCATTTTGACACCATGAGTAGCTTCCAATAGTTCTCTTACTTTTTCCTTTTTTATCTTATTTTTGAACTTGAGGGAAAAAGAACCAACTTACAAATGTAGGAAAAGACTGATTATTCTGAAGCTGTAACAGGGGTGGAGCCTGCACACAGCATGACCCTTAGCACGGCGGTTAGAGGTCCCGCTCCGCCAACAGGCAGCTCCACCAACCTCCAAGGGCAGTGCTCTGAGGGGCAGAGAGTGCGGTGAGAGGTGGAGCTCGGCCTCCTCCCCGGGCCCTGCAGGCCCTCAGGCCTCGGGACTGGCGAGTGTACTGGGGGGCCCGGGGACAGGCTGAAGGCTGTGTCCCGTAGAGCTCCAGAGCCCTCACCATGGCGGCCCACTGACCGGGCCCAGGCCTTGAAGCAGCAGCAAACCTCTGCCCCATCCCTATCTCTGCGACCAAATGGCAGTGGTGGTCTCCATGGGTCGCAGTCCGTGTGACCTGGCCCCCTTTGGGCGGTCTTAGGAGCCTGAGGGCAGCTGGGTACTGGGCGCCTTGCTCCCTCAGTGATGACAGCAGGGCAGGGTCTGGGGACCTAGCCCTGAGGGTGCCGCCAGCTGAGATCTGCCTCTTCAGCCAGGCCTGGACACTGGTAGGAGGACCCAGACTAGGTGCTGGACGAACGCTCCCAGTCAGGGTAACTGGCTGGCACAAGGACGCCCTCCTGAGTCAGGGCTTAGACCTTGGAGGGTGAAAGTTGAGCCTTGGGACCTTGCCCTTTCTTGTCAGAACAGAGAATAACATTTGTTTTGGTGGAGGTTTATAGGAACATCATGACCTGACCGTGACCTGACCTCAAGAACAAGGATCTGACACCAAGAACTTTGCGACCATTAACCATGCACCTCCCTTACCTTTCCTATAAAAGGGCTTTGCTGAAAGCTTTAGGGGAGTTCAGGGTTTTTAAGGCATGAGCCACCCGTCTCCTTGCATGGCCCTGCAATAAACCTTTCTGTGCTCCAAACTCCAACGTTTTGGCATTGTTTGGCCTCACTGTGTGTCGGGCACGTGGACTTGCATTTGATAACAAAGCCATGAAACAAGCAGGCACCGTAATTAATTTAAAGCCTGTTCTGTCATATGACTCACCTTGGTAAACACACAAGCCAACCACTCTTGTCAGTCTCTCACTTCTGAAAGTCAGCCTATCAAGGACAGACTCACTCCAATAGCATGCCTCTGAGTGGTACCCAACCAACAATAGTCTCACCTGAGTAACCACGCTTCTACAGATGATGTCAACCCAATTACACCTCTGAGAGTTCACCAGTTCCTGAACTTCATGCTTCCCTAAATCCTTATATAATAATATCGACGGCTTCCCTGGTGGCGCAGTGGTTGAGAGTCCACCTGCCGATGCAGGGGACATGGTTCGTGCCCCGGTCCGGGAGGATCCCGCATGCCGCAGAGTGGCTAGGCCCGTGAGCCATGGCCGCTGAGCCTGCGCGTCCGGAGCCAGTGCTCCGCAATGGGAGAGGCCACAACAGTGAGAGGCCTGCGTACCGCAAAAAACAAAAAAACAAAACAACAAATAATAATAATATCGACGATGTATTCTGCTTGAAAAAATTGTCTGACTAGCATCTCTTACTATAGCAAGCAATAAGTTAGCTTTGTCTTTTTATTTCAGATGTTGAGTGATGGTCTCATTGGACAGTTTTGGAGGTTCCACTGAGATTGTTTTGAAGACCCTCATTTGGCGGCATACCAGGGAAGCCTGAGGCCAACAGGTATACTCGCTGGGCACATTGTGCCAAAATTCTATCTACTCTTCAGATATGCTGAGTCAGTTTCAACAATAATCTGATCTCTGACTAGTTTCACTGAGTTCATGTTGCTGATTTTATTTTGTTATTCTAGGATTTGTAAACAAATATGTCTTTGTTTAGGCCTAGATTTTTGTGTAGAGCAATTAGATCTTTTGATTTAGAGATGCACCATTTACTAAAATAGTTAAACCTAGGTCTTTGTATAAGATCATTATACCTTTTATTTTGGAGGCATGCCATTTGAGAAATGTTTTTTTGCCATTAACCTACTTATTCTCCTGCTGCTTGCCTTGCTTTTGCTGCTGTTTGTTTATATGTACAAAGTCTTATTTCCTGTGTTTTTGCTTTGCCCTAGGTTGTTTTCTTTTTTCTTTTCCTTTTTTTCTTAATTTTTTATTGGAGTATAGTTGATTTACATGTTGTGTTAGTTTCTGCTGTACAGCAAAGTGAGTCAGTTATACATATACATATATCCACTCTTTTTTAGATTCTATTCTCATGTAGGTCATTACAGAGTACTGAATAGAGTTCCCTGTACTATACAGTAGGTTCTTATTAGTTATCTATTTTATATATAGTAGTGTGTGTATGTCAATCCCAATCTCCCAATTTACCCCTCGCCCACTTTCCCCCTTGGTAACCACAAGTTTGTTTTCTACAGCTGTGACTCAATTTCTATTTTGTGTTTTGTTGCTTTTGAAGGTATAAGGAAGTGTTCCATAGGGAACAGCTGGGAGCATAAGCCTGATAAGTTTTCAATTCAATGCAAGCCAGACTTGAGGGCTAATTGGAAATCTGTTGCACCAGCAATCAACTTGTGAAAAAAAAAAGGTTTTTCAAACTTTATCTAGGGTCCCCTATAAAACCTTCATGAAGGTACCCTCTTTCTTGTTAATCTGTTCACTTTGTTTTGCCCATACTCAAGCGTCAAGGGTTGTCAGGTTGTTGACTGAATGGCCCTTTCTTAGTCTCTGCTTGGTTGGGCAACCCAAATACCCTTCAAAACCCCATACTATAACTGACTGTAGTGGCCTGTCTTTCTTGTGTGTTATGGGTTTGTCTATGCCAAAATCTCATCCGTCCCCTTGGAAGAGCTTCTGTTTCCTTTAAGAAGCACTGTAATCTAACTTTCGCACTTTTCTTGGTAAACAGCAAAAAGTTTTTTTGACTTAAAATAATAATGTCATATTTGACATGTCCAAATCATTAAATTAATATCATTAAGAAGAACTTCAAAAATATTAGGAGACAAAATACCAAATAATCTAGTCAACTTGTTTAATTATCATGCTAATGCAGAAAACTATAAGACACTGATGAAAGAAATTAAAGATGATACAAACAGATGGAGAGATATACCATGTTCTTGCATTGGAAGAATCAACATTGTGAAAATGACTATACTACCCAAAGCAATCTACAGATTCAATGCAATCCCTATCAAACTACCAATGGCATTTTCCACAGAACTAAAACAAAAAAATTCACAATTTGTATGGAAACACAAAAGACCCCGAATAGCCAAAGCAATATTGAGAAAGAAAAATGGAGCTGGAGGAATCAGGCTCCTGGACTTCAGATTATATGACAAAGCTACAGTAATCAAGACAGTTTGGTACTGGCACAAAAACAGAAATATAGGTCAATGGAACAGGATAGAAAGCCCAGAGATAAACCCACACACATATGGTCACCTTATTTTTGATAAAGGAGGCAAGAATATACAATGGAGAAAAGACAGCCTCTTCAATAAGTGGTGCTGGGAAAACTGGACAGCTACATGTAAAAGAATGAAATTAGAACACTCCCTAACACCACACACAAAAATAAACTCAAAATGGATTCGAGGCCTAAATGTAAGACCGGACACTATAAAACTCTTAGAGGAAAACAGGAAGAACACTCTTTGACTGAAATCACAGCAAGATCTTTTTTGATCCACCTCCTAGAGTAATGGAAATAAAAACAAAAATAAACAAATGGAACCTAATGAAACTTCAAAGCTTTGGCACAGCAAAGGAGACCATAAAGAAGATGAAAAGACAACTGTCAGAATGGAAGAAAATATTTGCAAATGAATCAACGGACAAAGGATTAATCTCCAAAATATATAAACAGCTCATGCAGCTCAATATTAAAGAAACAAACAACGCAATCCAAAAATGGGCAGAAGACCTAAATAGACATTCTCCAAAGAAGACATACAGATGGCTGAGAAGCACATGACAAGCTGCTCAACATCACTAATTATTAAAGAAATGCAAATCAAAACTACAATGAGGTATCACCTCACACCAGTTAGAATGGGCATCATCAGAAAATCTACAAACAACCAATGCTGGAGAGGGTGTGGAGAAGAGGGAACCCTCTTGCACTGTTGGTGGGAATGTAAATTGATACAGCCACTATGGAGAACAGTATGAAGGTTCCTTAAAAAACTAAAAATAGAATAACCATATGACCCAGCAATCCCACTACTGGGCATGTACCCAGAGAAAAGTATAATTCAAAAAGACACATGCACCCCAATGTTCATTGCAGCACTATTTACAATAGCCAGGTCATGGAAGCAACCTAAATGCCCATCAACACACGAATAGATAAAGAAGATGTGGTACGTATATACGATGGAATATTACTCACCCATAAAAAGGAACGAAATTGGGTCATTTGTAGAGACGTGGATGGATCTAGAGACTGTCATACGGAGTGAAGTAAGTCAGAAAGAGAAAAACAAATATCGTATATTAACACATATATGTGGAACCGAGAAAATGGTACAGATGAACCAGTTTGCAGGGCAGAAATTGAGACACAGATGTCGAGAACAAACGTATGGACACCAAGGGGGGGAAAACGGCGGGGGGTGGAGGTGGTGGTGTGATGAATTGGGAGATTGGGATTGACATATACACTGATGTACATAAAATGGATGACTAATAAGAACCTGCTGTATAAAAAAATAAATAAAATTAAATTTAAAAATTAAAGAAAAAACCTCCAGAGCAGAGAAAAAAATTATAAAAAGGTTCAAATTGTAAACAAAACAAAAATGAAAAATATACTTCAGGAAGTAGTCTAGAAGCTGGAGTAAACCCACAACTAAAATAGAGAGATATGTCTTGTCTTGTCATAAATGAAATCAAATTTGAAATAAGGAATTTAATAATAAAAAAGAAAGTGAAATGTAAAATTGCCAGTCTAGAAAATATTCAGTGTGTGGCTAGATATTGCCTTAGGAAGTAAATAAGCTGAAACTCAATGCTGTTTGGCTCACTAGTTATAAAATAACTAAAAAAGCCTCTGTTCCCTAAAAATTGGGAGCCTGTGGATAGGAATACCTGTAGATATTGGAAATACAATGGCAATTGAAAGAATCAGTGTTCCATAATGGCTAAGAAATAGATCCGGGAGAGGCCACAACAGTGAGACTCAGGACTGTGTGCCGCCAAAAAAAAAAAAAACCAAAACAGAAAGTAGAATGGTGGTTACTAGAGGCTGGGGAGAAAAGGGAAAAAGGAATTTGTTGTTTTAATGCAAATGCAAGATGAAAAAGTTCTGGAGATCTGTGAATATACATAACACTACTTAACTGTTAAAAATGATTAAGATGGTAGTGACTTCCCTGGCAGTCCAGTGGTTAAGACTCTGAGCTCCCAATACAGGGAGCACGGGTTTGATCCCTGGTTAGGAAGAGGCCACATGCCACATGGTGCAGCCAAAAAAAAAAATTGCGACAATGGATCCACAACTCTGTGAAGATACCAAACACCATTGAATTGTACAATTTAAATTGTTTAATTATATGGCGTGTATCTCAACAAAGCTGCTTTAAAAAATATGATTAAGATGGTAAATTATATGTTAGGTATTTTTTACCATACAAAAAAAGTCTTGTTTTACAATAAGACCATTTTCTCATATAAAATCTAATTCCTGGGACTTCACTGGTGGCGCAGTGGTTGGGAATCCGCCTGCCAATGCAGGGGACACGGGTTCGAGCCCTGGTCTGGGAAGATCCCATGTGTCGTGGAGCAACTGAGCCCGTCCACCACAACTGCTGAGCCTGTGCTCTAGAGCCCGCGAGCCACAACTGCTGAGCCCTCATGCCACAACTACTGAAGCCCACCTGCCTAGAGCCCATGTTCTGCAACAAGAGAAGCCACCGCAATGAGAAGCCCGCACACCGCAATGAAGAGTAGCTCCTGCTTGCCACAACTAGAGGAAGCCAGGCACAGCAACGAAGACCCAATGCAGCCAAAAATAATAAATAAATAAATAAATAAATAAATAAATAAATTTACTTAAAAAAAATCTAATTCCTTACCAAATTGATCAAATTGTTCAAATGACTGAACTGTGGCCTTCTCTAGGGCATTTCAAATTACTAAAATAAAATAACAAATACATAAATTAATAGCTAGTATTCTCTCAAAATAATTCACTTTTAGAAACTTCTATACAAAAGAAGTTTTAAAATCTTAGGTACTCTTTAAAAATAACAAATACATTACTAACTAGACACCTTCATGATAGCTAAAATAATTGCTGTAATAAAAGTTGAGACTCACAGTAAAAGAAGTATTATAGGAGCTAGTACACCATTCAGTAGATAGTATAAAAATACTTTAGAAGTACTATTAAAATATTTTAACAGAATAGCACACTAGATAAACTGACTAAAGTCCTCATACAAGGACTTCATATAAACAACAACAACAACAACAGAATAATAATAAGTTCATGGAGAAGTTCAAGAATTCCATAATGAATATATAAAATCTGGACCCCCCCAAATTCTTAAACACTAGGAATGATCTGCTATGAGATCTGTGAGAGGAAGATCTAGCAAAAACAGACCTTATAGCACCAGAGGAAACCTCAAATTGACATTTGCCAAAATTCTCCATGAACCAATCCATCATAGTAGGGATAAATTTTCCATATTGTAACACTTTCTCCTTTACTGGTTTAAGGTATTCCACTTCTGATTTAACCTCTCCTATTCCCCTTCCTAGTAAAAATGACTCACATAAATCTAGACTACAGTTCGTAAAGAATGGCTTGCAGACCCAATCTGGCCTGCCCCCTATTTTTGTAAATAAAGTGGAATTTTGCAAAATAAAGTTATTGGAAAACAGCCACACTCATTTTTTTTTTTTTTTTTTTTTTTTTTTTTTTTTTCTTTTTGCGGTATGCGGGCCTCTCACTGTCGTGGCCTCTCCCGCTGCGGAGCACAGGCTCCGGACGCGCAGGCCCAGCGGCCATGGCTCACGGGCCCAGCCGCTCCGCGGCATATGGGATCCTCCCAGACCGGGGCACGAACCCGTATCCCCTGCATCGGCAGGCGGACTCTCAACCACTGCGCCACCAGGGAGGCCCAACACACTCATTTTTTTTAACATGTTGTCTGTGGCTGCTTTTGCACTACAACAGCAGAGTTGATTAGCTGTGACAAAGAATGTATGGCTCACAAAGCCGAAAATATTTAATATTTAGCTTTTTACAGAGGAAGTTTGCTGACCTTTGGCCTAAATAATTATCATCATAACTTTATAATTCAGCTCTTCCAGGCTATTTTTAATTCAGCCATTTTAATGAATGATGTAAGGGTATATTGCTCTAACTTTACCAGTAATGATACTCTGCATACAATACATAAATGAAGGAAAACGTCCTTGCACCAAGGAAATTGCAAAATGAAAACAATAAGTTTTTGTCATACCATACTTAGAGATAATATATTTGCAGCTCCATCAAAGTCAAATTATCTCATGAATGGCTTTTTGCTCTTCTTTTTTTAAAAAAAAATCAGTTTCTTCAATGCCAATCCAGGACAAGGGTAATTATTCTGTTGAATTATTAGTTAGGCAATTCCAAAGATATGATTCTTTTGGTAGCCAGTGCCCAAGATGGTCCCTAATAATTCTCACTTCTTGGTATTCATTTCCTTGTACATCCCTTGTACATTGTACCCCTCCTGCATTGTATCAGGGTTGGTCTATGTGACGAATAGAATATGGCAATAGTGAGGGTATGTCACTTCCAAAGTTAGGTTATAAAAAATGTTGTAATTTCTGCCTTGTTCTCTCTAATAGCATTCACTGTAGGGAAAGTTAGCTACCATGTTGTGAGCAACCCTATAGAGAGAGAGGCCCATGTGGCATAGAACTGAGACATCCTACCAATGGACAGTGAGAAACCAAGGCCCGCAGTCAACAGCCATGTGAGTGAGTCTTCTTGGGAGCAGCTCCTACACCTCTATTCAAACCTTCAGCAAACTGTAGCTTTGGCAGACATCTTGACTGCAACCTCAAGAGTAATCCTGAACCAGAATCGCCCTGATATGCTGCTCCCAGATTCTTGACCCTCAGAAACAGTGTGAGATACTAAATATTCTTGTTTTTAAGCTGCCAAGTTTGAGGTAATTTGTTACAGAACTATAGATAACTAATATAATTCCCCAACATCCTAAATGGACTAGATCTCCTTTCAAAGAGTACAAAAGTATAAAACTTTTAATGGTGAGAGAATCCTGAGAATAATGATCCTATCCAGAGGAGTTAAACTACTAAAGGCATTTATCAAAAATATGTTCCATTACTTTGGCTGACATAGTAAGTAGTACAGCCCAAACTCAGGGGCACAAGAAACCAGTTTAAAATCTTTAAACCAAGTAGTTATAGATAATAGAATGGCCTTGGATTTTCTTTTGGCCAACTAGGGAAGATTCTGAACCACTGCTAACACTATATGTTATACCTAAATACTACAAGTGAATTGGAATAATCCATATCTAAGCTAAAGGAAAGGTAACCTAGCTCTCTAAAATAGACTCAAGAATCTTTGAGACTTCTTTCATGATCAGGTCTGGGAAATTTGACATCATGGTTTTGAAATGTCTTCCAGTCTCTTCCAGTTATACTTGTCTCACTGCTTATTTTTTTGAATTTTATTTATTTATTTTTATACAGCAGGTTCTTATTAGTTATCTATTTTATACATATTAGTGTATATATGTCAATCCCAATCTCCCAATTCATCCCACCCCTGCCCCCCTTGTTTTACCCCCTTGGTGTCCATACGTTTGTTCTCTACACCTGTGTCTCTATTTCTGCCTTGCAAACCAGTTCATCTGTACCATTTTTCTAGATTCCACATATATGCGTTAATATATGATATTTTTCTCTTTCTGACTTACTTCACTCTGTATGACAGTCTCTAGGTCCATCCACGTCTCTACAAATGACCCAATTTTGTTCCTTTTTATGGCTGAGTAATATTCCATTGTATATATGTACCACATCTCCTGTATCCATTCGTCTGTCGATGGGCATTTAGGCTGCTTCCATGTCCTGGCTATTGTAAATAGTGCTGCAATGAACATTGGGGTGCATGTGTCTTTTTGAATTATGGTTTTCTCAGGGTATATGCCCAGTAGTGGGATTGCTGGGCTCACTGTTGTTAAATGTGTATTTTCCACAGTCTTAAACACTTTAGTGCAGCCACTGTCCTTATAGATGATTCAAGAAATGATTTAAAGACAAAACAAACAGAATAAAATCACATTGATAGACATGTAAACTGAAAATAAAATTTCCACTGATGAAACCTCACCTTCAAGGAAAATCAACAACAGTGGTAAAGACCTACACAATCCTTGAAGGTCTCTCCTGAAGCCTTGACTGAATGACAACCAAAAGGAAGGACTGAGAATAAAGAAGTTTCTATAAACTTAGAAAAAGACTGATTTTTGCTATAGCAAAGGTAACAAATAGCCACAAAAACCAGCTTTAAACCCATTCAATCGGTTAAGAATAACTTGCCTCAGTAAGCCCCTCATGAAATCAGCCTATCAGGGACAGACTCACTCTAATAAACATACCTCTGAGCGCCAACTAATCTACAACAGTCTCACCTGAGTAACCACGGACTACAGTTGATGTCAACCCACTTACACCTCTGAAAATCTGACAATTCCTAGTACTTCATGCTCCCGCCAAACAAAAACCCTTTGTAAGGTCAACAGTTTGCTCTGCTTGGAGAGACTGCCTGACCATTCAGCTTTGTCTTTTTATTTCACGTACTGAGTGGTGGTCTCAACATCCTTTGCAAACTCTCCTGATTCCTTTATAATTCTTTAAACCTCTTCCCATTTAATAGTAGTAATAGCGATAGTAATGACAATGATGAGGATGATATAAGCTCCATTTAACTATATACCATGCTAAGGGCTATACATACGTTATCTCAATAATTGAGGCCTGCCAGTAATATCTGGCTGCCAGCACTTTTTAGATTTTCAGGTAGCACTCAGACTTGAAGAAGTTATTAGCCCTGGCTTATTCAGTGCGCCAGTCATTTGCTTGTTTGCTTTCAATGCACTGCTCACCCTTTCCCTGTTCTGCTCAATATCACAGAGGGCTGACTCCTACAGACTGAGTTTTCCAGGCTCTCTGTCACCTGGCTTAAAGGTCAGTTCTGCTAATGGGAATCTGGAGTGAAAGATGAAAGGCAGGAAGGGAGGAAGAAGGCAGGGGTATCTCTCCTCCAGCAATAGCTGTGTTTCCTTCGGTTGCTCCAGCCCCTTTGAATGGGCCTTCCTTTGTGGTCATCACTCACATTATTATGTTTGAAATACCTAGAGCACCTTCTGGTTTTCTGGAACTTTACTGATACAATCAGAAAAAACTGGTGGTAGAAATTGTACCGGGTAGATTTGAGAGACTTGAGATTTAATTCCAAGTCTGCCTCTAAATTACTTGTGACCTTGAAACAATCACAATTTGGTGCCTCAGTTTTGCTATCTATGTAAGAAAATAGTTCATCTTTAAGGTTCCCCCCCGCCATCCCACCCAACTAGAATCTTCTAAAATGCTGGACTTGCAAGAATTGGTTGAATATTTATGAGTTATAGCTTTTCCCTTCTCCCATATAACAGTGCTAGAACCAGCTTTAAAGGCCTT
This sequence comes from Mesoplodon bidens, assembly GCF_964165515.1. NCBI lineage: Eukaryota > Metazoa > Chordata > Mammalia > Artiodactyla > Ziphiidae > Mesoplodon > Mesoplodon bidens. The sequence continues at coordinate 58,444,301 of NC_138160.1, read as the reverse complement.
GATTATATCTAGAAATACAGCTGTTCTCTTAATCAGGTGAGACATAAAAATACCGTTTTCCGTGAATAGGGCAAGCTAGATAATTTGAGGGGTCCAGTGCAAAAGGAAAATGCAGGCTCTTACTGAAAAAGCAGGGAAAAAGTGCCATTAAAAGTATTACAAATAAAGCTTTTTCCTTTAAAAATATTTTGTTACTTATAAGATACAACAGAGGTACTACTGGTATATAAGTAACAATATAACTTACAAAGTGCAAAAATACTATTGGTGCCATAATTTTATATAATACAATAAATTATAATACTTTATCAATGTCATATCTTGATTAATCATAATTTTGTGGCTTTCTTTTATGCAAATTCATTTTAAAAGTCATTAAAATATATACCTTTAGCAATTTCATTTTCTTTTTCTTTGATTTGGGAAGTTTTTTTTTTTTTTTACATCTTTATTGGAGTATAATTGCTTTACAATGGTGTGTTCGTTTCTGCTTTATAACAAAGTGAATCAGTTATACATATATATATGTTCCCATATCTCTTCCCTCTTGCGTCTCCCTCCCTCCCACCCTCCCTATCCCACCCCTCTAGGTGGTCCACAAAGCACCGAGCTGATCTCCCTGTGCTATGTGGCTGCTTCCCACTTGCTATCTATTTTACGTTTGGTAGTGTATATATGTCCATGCCTCTCTCTCGCTTTGTCACAGCTTACCCTTCCCCCTCCCCATATCCTCAAGTCCATTCTCTAGTAGGTCTATATCTTTATTCCTGTCTTACCCCTAGGTTCTTCATGACATTTTTTTTCTTAAATTCCATATATGTGTGTTAGCATACGGTATTTGTCTTTCTCTTTCTGACTTACTTCACTCTGTATGACAGACTCTAGGTCTATCCACCTCATTACAAATAGCTCAATTTTGTTTCTTTTTATGGCTGAGTAATATTCCATTGTATATATGTGCCACATCTTCTTTATCCATTCATCTGATGATGGACACTTAGGTTGTTTCCATCTCTGGGCTATTGTAAATAGAGCTGCAATGAACAATGCAGTACATGACTCTTTTTGAATTATGGTTGTCTTAGGGTATATGCCCAGTAGTGGGATTGCTGGGTCATATGGTAGTTCTATTTGTAGTTTTTTAAGGAACCTCCATACTGTTCTCCATAGTGGCTGTACCAATTCACATTCCCACCAGCAGGGCAAGAGTGTTCCCTTTTCTCCACACCCTCTCCAGCATTTATTGTTTCTAGATTTTTTGATGAGGGCCATTCTGACTGGTGTGAGATGATATCTCATTGTAGTTTTGATTTGCATTTCTCTAATGATTAATGATGTTGAGCATTCTTTCATGTGTTTGTTGGCAGTCTGTATATCTTCTTTGGAGAAATGTCTATTTAGGTCTTCTGCCCATTTTTGGATTGGGTTGTTTGTTTTTTCGTTATTGAGCTGCATATAAATTTTGGAGATTAATCCTTTGTCAGTTGCTTCATTTGCAAATATTTTCTCCCATTCTGAGGGTTATCTTTTGGAATTGTTTATGGTTTCCTTTGCTGTGCAAAAGCTTTGAGGTTTCATTAGGTCCCATTTGTTTATTTTTGTTTTTATTTCCATTTCTCTAGGAGGTGGGTCAAAAAGGATCTTGCTGTGATTTATGTCATAGAGTGTTCGGCCTATGTTTTCCTCTAAGAGTTTGATACTTTTTGGCCTTATATTTAGGTCTTTAATCCATTTTGAGCTTATTTTTGTGTGTGGTGTTAGGGAGTGATCTACTTTCATACTTTTACATGTTCCTGTCCAGTTTTCCCAGCACCACTTATTGAAGAGGCTGTCCTTTCTCCACTGTACATTCCTGCCTCCTTTATCAAAGATAAGGTGACCATATGTGCGTGGGTTTATCTCTGGGCTTTCTATCCTGTTCCACTGATCTATATTTCTGTTTTTGTGCCAGTACCATACTGTCTTGATCACTGTAGCTTTGTAGTATAGTCTGGAGTCAGGGAGCCTGATTCCTCCAGCTCCGTTTTTCGTTCTCAAGATTGCTTTGGCTATTCGGGGTCTTTTGTGTTTCCATACAAATTGTGAAATTTTTTGTTCTAATTCTGTGATAAATGCCAGTGGTAGTTTGATAGGGATTGCATTGAATCTGTAGATTGCTTTGGGTAGTAGAGTCATTTTCACAATGTTGATTCTTCCAATCCAAGAACATGGTACATCTCTCCATCTATTTGTATCATCTTTAATTTCTTTCATCAGTGTCTTATAATTTTCTGCATACAGGTATTTTGTCTCCTTAGGTAGGTTCATTCCTAGATATTTTATTCTTTTTGTTGCAATGGTAAATGGGAGTGTTTTCTTGATTTCACTTTCAGATTTTTCATCATTAGTGTATAGGAATGCCAGAGATTTCTGTGCATTAATTTTGTATCCTGCTACTTTACCAAATTCGTTGATTAGCTCTAGTAGTTTTCTGGTAGCATCTTTAGGATTCTCTATGTATAGTATCATGTCATCTGCAAACAGTGACAGCTTTACTTCTTCTTTTCCGATTTGGATTCCTTTTATTTCCTTTTCTTCTCTGACTGCTGTGGCTAAAACTTCCAAAACTAGGTTGAATAAGCGTGGTGAGAGTGGGTAACCTTGTCTTGTTCCTGATCTTAGTGGAAATGCTTTCAGTTTTTCACCATTGAGGACGATGTTGGTTGTGGGTTTGTCATATATGGCCTTTATTATGTTGAGGAAAGTTCCCTCTATGCCTACTTTCTGCAGGGTTTTTATCATAAATGGGTGTTGAATTTTGTCGAAAGCTTTCTCTGCATCTATTGAGATGATCATATGGTTTTTCTCCTTCGATTTGTTAATATGGTGTATCACGTTGATTGATTTGCGTATATTGAAGAATCCTTGCATTCCTGGAATAAACCCCACTTGATCATGGTGTATGATCCTTTTAATGTGCTGTTGGATTCTGTTTGCTAGCATTTTGTTGAGGATTTTTGCATCTATGTTCATCAGTGATATTGGCCTGTAGTTTTCTTTCTTTGTGACATCCTTATCTGGTTTTGGTATCAAGGTGATGGTGGCCTCGTAGAATGAGTTTGGGAGTGTTCCTCCCTCTGCTATATTTTGGAAGAGTTTGAGAAGGATAGGTGTTAGCTCTTCTCTAAATGCTTGATAGAATTCGCCTGTGAAGCCATCTGGTCCTGGGCTTTTGTTTGTTGGAAGATTTTTTATCACAGTTTCAATTTCAGTGCTTGTGATTGGTCTGTTCATATTTTCTATTTCTTCCTGATTCAGTCTTGGCAGGTTGTGCATTTCTAAGAATTTGTCCATTTCTTCCAGGTTGTCCATTTTATTGGCATAGAGTTGCTTGTAGTAATCTCTCATGATCTTTTGTATTTCTGCAGTGTCAGTTGTTACTTCTCCTTTTTCATTTCTAATTCTATTGATTTGAGTCTTCTCCCTTCTTTTCTTGATGAGTCTGGCTAATGGTTTATCAATTTTGTTTGTCTTCTTAAATAACCAGCTTTTAGTTTTATTGATCTTTGCTATTGTTTCCTTCATTTCTTTTTCATTTATTTCTGATCTGATTTTTATGATTTCTTTCCTTCTGCTAACTTTGGGGTTTTTTTGTTCTTCTTTCTTTAATTGCTTTAGGTGCAAGGTTAGGTTGTTTATTCGAGATATTTCCTGTTTCTTAAGGTAGGATTGTATTGATATAAACTTCCCTCTTAGAACTGCTTTTGCTGCATCCTATACGTTTTGGGTCGTCGTGTCTCCATTGTCATTTGTTTCTAGGTATTTTTTTATTTCCTCTTTGATTTCTTCAGTGACCACTTCATTATTAAGTAGTGTATTGTTTAGCCTCCATGTGTTTGTATGTTTTACAGATCTTTTCCTGTAATTGATATCTAGTCTTATAGCATTGTGGTCGGAAAAGATACTTGATACAATTTCAAATTTCTTAAATTTACCAAGGCTTGATTTTTGACCCAAGATATGATCTATCCTGGAGAATGTTCCATGAGCACTTGAGAAAAATGTGTATTCTGTTGTTTTTGGATGGAATGTCCTATAAATATCAATTAAGTCCATCTTGTTTAATGTATCATTTAAAGCTTGTGTTTCCTTATTTATTTTCATTTTGGATGATCTGTCCATTGATGAAAGTGCGGTGTTAAAGTCCCCTACTATGAATATGTTACTGTCAATTTCCCCTTTTATGGCTGTTAGTATTTGCCTTATGTATTGTGGGGCTCCTATGTTGGGTGCATAAATATTTACAATTGTTATATCTTCTTCTTGGATCGATCCCTTGATCATTATGTAGTGTCCTGCTTTGTCTCTTCTAATAGTCTTTATTTTAAAGTCTATTTTGTCTGATATGAGAATTGCTACTCCAGGTTTCTTTTGATTTCCATTTGCATGGAATATCTTTTTCCATCCCCTCACTTTCAGTCTGTATGTGTCTCTAGGTCTGAAGTGGGTCTCTTGTAGACAGCATATATATGGGTCTTGTTTTTGTATCCATTCAGCCAATCTGTGCCTTTTGGTGGGAGCATTTAGTCCATTTACATTTAAAGTAATTATCGATATGTATGTTCCTTTTCCCATTTTCTTAATTGTTGTGGGTTCGTTATTGTAGGTCTTTTCCTTGTCTTGTGTTTCTTGCCTATAGAAGTTCCTTTAGCATTTGTTGTAAAGCTGGTTTGGTGGTGCTGAACTCTCTCAGCTTTTGCTTGTACATAAAGGTTTTAATTTCTCTATCAAATCTGAATGAGATCCTTGGTGGGTAGAGTAATCTTGGTTGCAGGTTTTTCTCCTTCATCACTTTAAATATGTCCCAGCAGCCCCTTCTGGCTTGCAAAGTTTCTGCTGAAAGATCACCTGTTAACCTTATGGGGATTCCCTTGTGTGTTATTTGTTGTTTTTCCCTTGCTGCTTTTAATATGTTTTCTTTGTATTTAATTTTTGACAGTTTGATTAATATGTGTCTTGGCGTATTTCTCCTTGGATTTATCCTGTATGGGACTCTCTGTGCTTCCTGGACTTGATTAACTATTTCCTTTCCCATATTAGGGAAGTTTTCAACTATAATCTCTTCAAATATTTTCTCAGTCCCTTTCTTTTTCTCTTCTTCTTCTGGAACCCCTATAATTCGAATGTTGGTGCGTTTAATGTTGTCCCAGAGGTCTCTGAGACTGTCCTCAATTCTTTTCATTCTTTTTTCTTTATTCTGCTCTGCAGTAGTTATTTCCACTATTTTATCTTCCAGGTCACTTATCCGTTCTTCTGCCTCAGTTATTCTGCTATTGATCCCATCTGGAGTATTTTTAGTTTCATTTATTGTGTTGTTCACCATTGCCTGTTTCATCTTTAGTTCTTCTAGGTCCTTGTTAAATGTTTCTTGCATTTTGTGTATTCTATTTCCAAGATTTTGGATCATCTTTACTATCATTATTCTGAATTCTTTTTCAGGTAGACTGCCTATTTCCTCTTCATTTGTTAGGTCTGGTGGGTTTTTATCTTGCTCCTTCATCTGCTGTGTGTTTTTCTGTCTTCTCATTTTGCTTGACTTACTGTGTCTGGGGTCTGCTTTTTGCAGGCTGCAGGTTCGTAGTTCCCGTTGTTTTTGGTGTCTGCCCCCAGTGGCTAAGGTTGGTTCAGTGGGTTGTGTAGGCTTCCTGGTGGAGGGGACTAGTGCCTGTGTTTAGGTGGATAAGGCTGGATCTTGTCTTTCTGGTGGCAGGTCCACATCTGGTGGTGTGTTTTGGGGTGTCTGTGGACTTATTATGATTTTAGGCAGCCTTTCTGCTAGTGGGTAGGGTTATGTTCCTGTCTTGCTAGTTGTTTGGCATAGAGTGTCCAGCACTGTAGCTTGCTGGTCGTTGAGTGAAGCTGGGTGCTGGTGTTGAGGTGGAGATCTCTGGGAGATTTTCACAGTTTGATATTATGTGGAGCTGGGAGGTCTCTTGTGGACCAGTGTCCTGAAGTTGGGTCTCCCTCCTCAGAGGCACAGCCCTGACTCCTGTCTGGAGCACCAAGAGCCTGTCGTCCACACAGCTCAGAATAAAAGGGAGAAAAAGTAGAAAGAATTAGTAGAAGAAGAAAGAAAGAAAGAAAGAAAGAAAGAAAGAAAGAAAGAAAGGAAGGAAGGAAGGAAAGGAGGAAGGAAGAAAGAAAGAAGGGAGGGAGGGAGGAAGGAAGGAGGGAAGGAAGGAGAAAAGAAAGAAAGAAGATAAAGTAAAATAAAGTAAAGTAAGATAAAATAAAATAATTAAAATAAAAAAATATTAAGAAAAAAATTAAAAAAACAAAACACGGACAGATAGAACCCTAGGACAAATGGTGGAAGCAAAGCTATACAGACAAAATCTCACACAGAAGCGTACACATACACACTCACAAAAAGAGGAAAAGGGGAAAAAATCATAAATCTTGCTCTCAAAGTCCACCTCCTCAATTGGGGATGATTGGTTGTCTATTCAGGTATTCCACAGATGCAGCGTACATCAAGTTGATTGTGGAGCTTTAATCCGCTGCTTCTGAGGCTGCTGGGAGAGATTTCCCTTTCTCTTCTTTTTTCGCACAGCTCCCGGGGCTCAGCTTTGGATTTGGCCCCGCCTCTGCATGTAGGTCTCTGGAGGGCATCTGTTCTTCGCTCAGACAGGACGGGGTTAAAGGAGCAGCTGATTCGGGGGCTCTGGCTCACTCAGGCTGGGGGGAGGGATGGGTACGGAGTGTAGGGCGAGCCTGCGGCGGCAGAGGCCGGCGTGACGTGGCAGCAGCCTGAGGCGCGCCGTGCGTTCTCCCGGGGAAGTTGTCCCTGGATCCCGGGACCCTGGCAGTGGCGGGCTGCACAGGCTCCCCGGAATGGGGGTGTGGATAGTGACCTGCGCTCGCACACAGGCTTCTTGGTGGCGGCAGCAGCAACCTTAGCATCTTATGCTCGTCTGTGGGGTCCACGCTTTTAGCCGCGGCTCACGCCCGTCTCTGGAGCTCCTTTAAGCGGCGCTTTTAATCCCCTCCCCTCATGCACCAGGAAACAAAGAGGGAAGAAAAAGTCTCTTGCCTCTTCGGCAGCTCCAGACTTTTCCCAGGACTTCCTCCCGGCTAGCCGTGGTGCACTAAGCCTCTGCAGGCTGTGCTCACGCCGCCAATCCCAGTCCTCTCGCTGCGCTCCGACAGACGCCTGAGCCTCAGCTCCCAGCCCCGCCCGCCCCGGCAGGTGAGCAGACAAGCCTCTCGGGCTGGTGAGTGCCGGTCGGCACCGATCCTCTGTGCGGGAATCTCTCTGCTTTGCCCTCCGCACCCCTGTTGCTGCGCTCTCCTCCGCGGCTCCGAAGCTTTCCCCCTCCGCCACCCGCAGTCTCCGCCCGTGAAGGGGCTTCCTGGTGTGTGGAAACCTTTCCTCCTTCACAGCTCCCTCCCACTGGTGCAGGTCCCGTCCCTATCTTTCTGTCTCTGTTTATTCTTTTTTCTTTTGCCCTACCCAGGTACGTGGGGAGTTTCTTGCCTTTTGGGAGGTCTGAGGTCTTCTGCCAGCGTTCAGTAGGTGTTCTGTAGGAGTTGTTCCACGTGTAGATGTATTTCTGGTGTATCTGGGGGGAGGAAGGTGATCTCCGCGTCTTACTCTTCCGCCATCTTCCCCTCGTCAATTTTATTTTCAATTGATACAATTGTAAGAGACCTTAGCTGCTCTTGGAAAATGAAAGATTGCAAATAATTTTTGATCATTTTAAATTTTGACAAGGATCTCTCTGCTGATGCAATTATTGGAGCTATTAAGAGTATTTTATAGGCTGTGACAACATTTGGGATGAATTTCTGATAAATTATTTTGAAATAAAAATTTTAGTGCATGTAGAGCTAATGCATCCCACAGAACAATTTTTCTAAAAATATTTCATTCTTCATACAAATCAGTTTTGTGTAAGCTGAAATTTAATTTAAAATGTAAATTTATACAATGGCATTTTAATATTTCCTCTGACATTTCCTGTAATTTATGGAGGTTGTACAAGAACCAAATGTGACTTCATGATTTGTATAAAATTCAAAGTGCTGGTTTATGCATTCTATTGATGCATCTTCAACTACAAGGAAGAAAAAATTTTTTAAATTATCCTCTTCATTAATAATTGGTTCATCTGAAGCTTCATAGTAGGTAGTGTATCTTTCTGTCAAATGCCCTGATCTTTCAATTTATTTTCTATTTCTAAGTCTGTGGATATGGGGACTTCCCTGGCGGTCCAGTGGTAAAGACTTCACCTTCCAATGCAGGGAGTGCGGTTTCCATCCCTGGTGGGGGAGCTAAGATCCCACATGCCTCGAGGCCAAAAAATCAAACATAAAGAAACAGAAGTAATATTGTAACAAATTCAATAAAGACTAAAAAAAAATGGTCCACATCAAAAAAAAAAAAGTCTGTGGATATGTGCTTTGCAATGTTGAAGCAGTTTTCAAAACCTGAGATTCAAAAGGGAACCCTCCTACACTGTTGGTGGGAATGTAAATTGATAGAGCCACCGTGGAGAACAGTACGGAGGTTCCTTATAAAACTAAAACTAGAACTACCCTACGATCCAGCTATCCCGCTATTGGGCATACACCCTGAGAAAAACCATAATTCAAAAACACATGCACCCCAATGTTCATTGCAGCCCTATTTACAATAGCCAGGACATGGAAGCAACCTAAATGTCCATCAACAGATGAATGGATAAAGAAGATGTGGCACATATATACAATGGAATATTACTCAGCCATAAAAAGGAACGAAATTGAGTTATTTGTAGTGAGGTGGATGGGCCTAGAGTCTGTCATACAGAGTGAAGTAAGTCAGAAAGAGAAAACAAATACCGTATGCTAACACATATATATGGAATCTAAAAAAGCATACGGATGAACCTAGTGGCAGGTCAGGAATAGAGACCCAGATATAGAGAATGGACTTGAGGGTGCAGGTGGGGAAGGGGAAGCTGGGGTGAAGTGGGAGAGTAGCATTGACATGCATACACTACCAAATGTAAAATGGACGGCTAGCGGGAAGCTGCTGCATAGCACAGGGAGATCAGCTTGGTGCTTTGTGATGACCTGGAGGGGTAGGGTGGGGGGTGGGGGATGTGGGGATACGTGTGTACTTGTGGCTGATTCACTTTGTTATGCAGCAGAGGCCAGCACAATGTTGCGGGGCATTTACACTCCAATAAAGATGTGAAAAGAAAAAAGATTATAATGACTCCCTGACATGCTTTCTTGCAGTATTCATGTGTACAGTTTTATTTTGTAATAACTTACTGTCAAAGTTTACTGCCTGTGTGCCGGCGGTTCCTGTCCCATCCTCAGGCCAGAGTTAGTACTTGTGCAGATGCCACAGTCAGGCTCTAGGGACTGATGGGCAAGAGCCTCCCACCATGGGTCCCAGCAGTGCCTGTGTGCAGAAACCTTCCTTTCTCACATGGCTCTGGCCACTGCTGCCATGGCCGCTGCTTTTGCACTGCAGTTGCCATCGCTGCAACTTCCATCGCTGCAACTGCCATTGCTGCTGCCAGTTTGGGCCTAGGTCCTGGCCTGGCAGCCTTGTTCAGGAAAATTTAGTACTTTTGTGCACCGAAGGCCTTGAAAATTTAAGCCAAAATGCTGCAGAAGAGGAGCCTAGGATGCATGTCTTTATAAAATTACTTGCTAGCACCAGTAAGTCTAAAATCATGGGGTCCAGACACAGGGCTACAGGTGCCAATGGAAAACCTTAGCAATGCTAGGGGATCCATGGGAATGAGCACAATTGTTTCCAATATGTTCTAATGACATAATTAATATTATAGGTGACTGCGAATCTTCCAGAAGTAATGATGCACGAAGATTGGTGTGTTTGGAGCCAAATCTATCCAAAGATGCATTTTTGGATGAAAAGTAGAGGTAAGTAAGTTTGTGTTGACCTAAATTTGTACTTCCTCCAGACTATGTTGTTCTTTATCTTGAAGGATACCATACCATACTTTATCTTGAAGGACCACTTTGAAGGAATGGGAGTTTATTTATATGCATGCATGCCATCTTGAAGATTCTACAAGATTCATTCATCTGATTCATTCATCTTAGGTGTGAAATATGTTGTAGTACTTTTCACAGTGGTATATTAAAAAACTTTTTATGTAAAATTTCAAATATATACAAAACTAGAGAGAATAGTATAATGAGCCCCTTCTTATGTACCCATTACCCAGCTTCAGTAATTTCATGACTGAGTTTTATCTGTACCTCCACCCACTTTCCTCAGTTCTAGATTATTTTGAAACAAGTCCCAGACATCATATAATTTTATCTGCAAAAATTTCAACATGTACCTTTAAAGGATTAGGTACCATTACTTCACCTCAGATTTAATGATAATTATTAATATTATAAAATAGTTATAGCTATTATTTACATTTGTCTATCTTGTTTCATTAGATGGCTTTGGGATAAGAATTCAATAGATGGAGAAGGAAGGAGAAAGGGCATCCCAGAAACAAAGGGACAGGTGACCAGTGAGAGTGTAGGTGTGTTTGTGTGACTCATTTGCCCATAACTATTGTCATATGAATCAGTTTTAAAACCAGGATTTGTACCAAAACAATTCATCCTGTTTAGAAATGTTTGATGATTTTGCAGAACCAACCAGTATGGTCTAAGTGGAACATTCTTAAACAAGAACATATTTCCTCTCATAGAACTGCATTATCTAGAGTTAGCAATTATTTTTCTCTAAACCAAGGCTGTCTGTGAAAAAGGCAAGGGAGCCCTCTTTAAAGCTCTTGCTATTTCACAAAAATCTCAGTTGCTCTTTTCACAGCCCTAAAAGTGGAATTGTGGCATAAGATGGGGAAAAATTGTTCTCAGTTGTTCTAAATGGTTATAAGTCACCATCCATTATAGTGTGCTGTTTTTATTTTTGCTGTGTGACTTGTCAGGTTTGGGAAGGAATAAAATATGTTCTTGAATACTGTGGTAAGAGAAAGATATTTCTGTATTTGATCAAACTTTAGATGCCATTGATTGTACCATTATGTACCATTAAGAAAGGGGAAAAAAACCTGTTGACTAAACTGTAACATGATATAAAATTCATTCCAATTTCCGAGATGTTAAAATGTGAAAATGAATGCGCATTTTTGAATCTATGATATATGGCATTTATTGAGTGCCTTTTATATACCAGGTTCTGTTCCTGATCTTGATAAACATTATCTCAATTAATTTTTATAAAAACCTAGTCACATGGGTATCCCTGCCCTCATATTACAGATGAGGAAAGTGAAGCCCAGAGAAGCTAAAGACATTGGCTAAAGATCACAAAGTTAGCAACTGGAACAAGTTCATCATACCTTCCTCTTCTCAAACTTCTGTTCTTAATCTGTGACTCTCTAGTCAAGCTATGCCTTCATAAATTGTGACACTCGGGTATTTGCAGCATGTGGCCTGTTTTCAGCTTGGGCATTTTTCATTTATGGCAAACCCTTATAGGACCTTAAGTGAGGCAAAGACTCATGCCGCCCTAAGTCAGATGGGAAAGCCCAGTTAGAACCTCAGTTTTATCACCTGGTCAGAATGGTAGAAGCAGAATATATATATTATATACTATAGCTCAGTGGGTCTGTGGATCCTCAGGGCCTGAGAGCAGGTTCACCAGACACTTGACCTGCAACAGCATACCAACTCCATGTGCCAGCTCTCACTCTCACTGTTGAATGGCCAGGGTCGGACTGCTTGGGTGGTCTCAGGGGCTGAGGCTGAACTGGAAGCGCTGGGGAAGGAAGGCCCTCACATTCTTCACTTAGGAGAGAACCAGGTGAAGCTAGACAGGCAACAGTGGGATGTAGGTTGGACAGTCCTGATCTTGCTACTTTTCTGCTTATGCTTCCTGAGCCCTCTCTTTTGTGTCTAAGTCCCACTCAGGCTCTTAATTAGTTTTGTGGCTGTAAAACAAGTCACTTAACCTCTGTTATCTTCAGTTTACTTTAGTATTGTAAAATAGAAATATCTAATTCATACATTGGTTGTAAGGATTAAGAAATACTGATTGCAAAGTTGGTCTCAATACACGTTAATTCCTCTTCCTTTCGCTCTCTCGGGTCATGTATTAAATGCCATTTGTACAATTATCTACCCTTCTACCACCTTAACAAGGCAATAATGTTAATAATTTTTACAGTTTCCTAAAAGTTGTTCTATTCATTACCCTATTATCTCAGATGATTTTTCCGACAATCCATTGAAGTAGCTAGCAAAATATTATCTTTGAAAATTTCAGTTAAATAGTAACATTTAATAGTAACAAAATATTTTTTAAAATTCCCTGTTGCAGAGGAAAGAAAAAACTTGATATATTGATAGGAAAGTCTAAACTTGTTTAATATTTCTTGTCTAAAACAGAGGAGAGAGGTTGGTGAATAGATGATTGAAGATAGTTTGAATTCTACCCTGAGTATTATGATACTACGGATATAAGAGCCACTGAACTTTAAATTAATGCTTGAGTAATATAAGTAAAAATCTTCTGGGGTACACATTTGAATGCCAAATGGTTTTTGACTATCCAAAAAGTGGTTCTCTTGGATTTTAGATAGGGTCTTTAGCTTATATGTCTAACATCCCTGAAAGAGTTTCTGGCCAAGGGGTATTACTGTGTTCAACAGTAATAGAATGCTAAAATACCTTTTTTTTTTTTAATGAACTTATTTATTTTTGGCTGCATTGGGTCTCCGTTCTTGGGTCTTTTTTTTTTTTTTAACATGTTTATTGGAGTATAATTGCTTTACAATTGTGTGTTAGTTTCTGCTTTATAGCAAAGTAAATCAGCTATACATGTACATATATCCCCATATCTCTTCCCTCTTGCATCTCCCTCCCTCCCACCCTCCCTATCCCACCCCTCTAGGTGGTCACAAAGTACCCGAGCTGATCTCCCTGTGCTATGCGGCTGCTTCCAACTAGCTATCGATTTTATATTTGGTAGTGTATATACGTCCATGCCACTCTCTCACTTTGTCCCAGCTTACCCTTCCCCCTCCCCGTGTCCTCAAATCCATTCTCTAGTAGGTCTGCGTCTTTTTTCCCAACTTGCCCCTAGGTTTTTCATAACCTTTTTTTTTTTTAATTCCATATATATGTGTTAGCATACGGTATTTGTTTTTCTCTTTCTGACTTACTTCACTCTGTATGACAGACTGTACGTCCATCCATCTCACTACAAATAACTCAATTTCATTTCTTTTTATGGCTGAGTAATATTCCATTGTATATATGTGCCACATCTTCTTTATCCATTCATCTGTCGATGGACACTTAGGTTGCTTCCATGTCTTGGCTATTGTAAATAGGGCTGCAATGAACATTGTGGTACATGACTCTTTTTGAATTATGGTTTTCTCATGGTATATGTCCAGTAGTGGGATTGCTGGGTCATATGGTAGTTTTATTTTTAGTTTTTTAAGGAACCTCCATACTGTTCTCCATAGTGGCTGTATCAATTTACATTCCCACCAACAGTGCAAGAGGGTTTGTTGGAAGATTTTTAATCACAGTCTCAATTTCAGTGCTTGTGATTGGTCTGTTTATATTTTCTGTTTCTTCCTGGTTCAGTCTCAGAAGGTTGTCCTTTTCTAAGAATTTGTCCATTTCTTCCAGGTTGTCCATTTTATTGGCATATAGTTGCTTATGATAATCTCTCATTATCCTTTATATTTCTGCAGTATCCGTTGTTACTTCTCCTTTTTCATTTCTAATTCTATTGATTTGAGTCTTCTCCCTTTTTTTCCTGATGAGTCTGGCTAATGGATTATCAATTTTGTTTATCTTCTCAAAGAACCAGCTTTTAGTTTTATTGATCTTTGCTATTGTTTCTTTCGTTTCTTTTTCATTTATTTCTGCTCTGATCTTCATGATTTCTTTCCTTCTCCTAATTTTGGTTTTTTTTTTGTTCTTCTTTCTTGAATTGCTTTAGATGTAAGGTTAGGTTCTTTATTTGAGAGGTTTCTTGTTTCTTTTTTTTTTTTCCACACACACACACACTGTATTTTATTTTTACAAGACATAAATAAACTGACACCAAGCACTGTAAATGGATGACCACAACAAAAGCAACAATGACTGCAATTACCAAACACGAAACCCACTCATACTATGTCATAATATTGACATTCCGTCCAGTAATCCTCCACTGTAACAGCTCCTTTACTTTGCAGTGAAAATTGATTTGTATATTTTTTGCCTCTGAGTCCTTATGAGATTTTTTTTTATTCAAACAGAAAGTCACAAAAATTATAATCACCCTCATCAGTTTACTCAGTCCCATGTAATTAATTTTTTTATCTTGATCTTTTGTTAGCCCTTTTATGAATTCATCAATTTTCCATTAGAGTTCTGAAAATGCTTATTCATTCAGTTCAGCAGTATAGTCAGTTACCAGAAACCTGTACTTGTCAGAGTCTTTTCCATGAATTCCTTGAGGATGAAACCCTTTTATAGGAACATATTTGCAAAAGCATCAGAGTACACCCAGAACTGTCTGTAAATGACAAAAGACTTAAAAATGACCACGGTTAAAGGTTTGATGAAAGTTCATAATAATGCAATTGACAAGGAAATTTAGTTATTTCCGAGATACACATTTTAAAGTAATAACTAGAATTATGACTTGTAACATTATACCAGAACATATAAGATTTTTATAAATTTCATGTAATGTCTGAGACATTTATATTAACATATTTCCATACAAATAACCCAAAGAAAGTTTAGTATTAGTTGTTTTTTTTTGGTTTGTTTGTTTTTTTATACTGCAGGTTCTATTAGTCATCAATTTTATACACATCAGTGTATACATGTCAATCCCAATCGCCCAATTCATCACACCACCATCCCCACCCCACCGTGGTTTTCCCCCCTTGGTGTCCATACGTTTGTTCTCTACATCTGTGTCTCAACTTCTGCCCTGCAAACTGGTTCATCTGTACCATTTTTCTAGGTTCCACATACATGCATTAATATGCAATATTTGTTTTTCTCTTTCTGACTTACTTCACTCTGTATGACAGTCTCTAGATCTATCCACGTCTCTACAAATGACCCAATTTCGTTCCTTTTTATGGCTGAGTAATATTCCATCGTATATATGTACCACAACTTCTTTATCTGTTCGTCTGTTGATGGGCATTTAGGTTGCTTCCATGACCTGCCTATTGTAAATAGTGCTGCAATGAACATTGAGGTGATGTGTCTTTTTGAATTATGGTTTTCTCAGGGTATATGCCCAGTAGTGGGATTGCTGGGTCATATGGTAATTCTACTTTTAGTTTTTTAAGGAACCTCCATACTGTTCTCCATAGTGGCTGTATCAATTTACATTCCCACCAACAGTGCAAGAAAGTTCCCTTTTCTCCACACCCTCTCCAGCATTGGTTGTTTGTAGATTTTCTGATGATGCCCATTCTAACTGGTGTGAGGTGATACCTCATTGTAGTTTTGATTTGCATTTCTCTAATAATTAGTGATGTTGAGCAGCTTTTCATGTGCTTCTTGGCCATCTGTATGTCTTCTTTGGAGAAATGTCTATTTAGATCTTCTGCCCATTTTTGGATTGCATTGTTTGTTTCTTTAATATTGAGCTGCATGAGCTGTTTATATATTTTGGAGATTAATCCTTTGTCCGTTGATTCATTTGCAAATATTTTCTCCCATTCTGAGGGTTGTCCTTTCTTCTTGTTTATGGTTTCCTTTGCTGTGCCAAAGCTTTGAAGTTTCATTATGTCCCATTTGTTTATTTTTGTTTTTATTTCCATTACTCTAGGAGGTGGATCAAAAAAGATCTTGCTGTGATTTCGGTCAAAGAGTGTTCTTCCTATGTTTTCCTCTAAGAGTTTTAGAGTGTCTGGTGTTACATTTAGGCCTCGAATCCATTGAGTTTATTTTTCTGTGTGGTGTTAGGGAGTGTTCTAATTTCATTCTTTTACATGTAGCTGTCCAGTTTTCCCAGCACCACTTATTGAAGAGACTGTCTTTTCTCCATTGTATATCTTTGCCTCCTTTGTCATAGATTACTTGACCATAGGTGCATGGGTTTATCTCTGGGCTTTCTATCTTGTTCCATTGATCTATGTTTCTGTTTTTGTGCCAGTACCATATTGTCTTGATTACTGTAGCTTTGCAGTATAGTCTGAAGTCAGGCAGTCTGATTCCTCCAGCTCCGTTTTTTTCCCTCAAGACTGCTTTGGCTATTTGGGGTCTTTTGTGTCTCCATACAATTTTTAAGATGATTTGTTGTAGTTCTGTAAAAAATGTCATTGGTAATTTGATAGGGATTGCACTGAATCTGTAGATTGCTTTGGGTAGTATAGTCATTTTCACAGTATTGATCCTTCCAATCCAAGAACATGGTATATCTCTCCATCTGTTGGTATCATCTTTAATTTCTTTCATCAGTGTCTTACAGTTTTCTACATACAGGTCTTTTGTCTCCCTAGGTAGGTTTATTCCTAGGTATTTTATTCTTTTTGTGGCAATGGTAAATGGGAGTGTTTCCATAATTTCTCTTTCAGATTTTTCATCATTAGTATATAGGAATGCAAGAGATTTCTGTGCGTTAATTTTGTATCCTCCTACTTTATCAAATTCATTGATTAGCTCTAGTAGTTTTCTGGTGGCATTTTTAGGATTCTCTGTGTATAGTATCATGTCATCTGCAAACAGTGACAGTCTTACTTCTTATTTTCCAATTTGTATTCCTTTTATTTCTTTTTCTTCTCTGATTGCCGTGGCTAGGACTTCCAAAACTATGTTGAATAATAGTGGTGAGAGTGGACATCCTTGTCTTGTTCCTGATCTTAGAGGAAATGCTTTCAGTTTTTCACCATTGAGAATGATGTTTGCTGTGGGTTTGTTGTATATGGCCTTTATTATGTTGAGGCAGGTTCCCTCTATGCCCACTTTCTGGAGAGTTTTTATCATAAATGGGTGTTTATATTGTCAAAGCTCTTTCTGCATCTATTGAGATGACCATATGGTTTTTGGTCTTCCATTTGTTAGTATGGTGTATCACATTGATTGATTTGCATATATTGAAGAATCCTTGCTTGCATCCCTATGATAAATCCCACTTGATCGTGGTGTATGACACTTTTAATGTGTTGTTGGATTCTGTTTACTAATATTTTGTTGAGGATTTTTGCATCTATATTCATCAGTGATATTGGTCTGTAATTTTCTTTTTTTGTAGTATCTTTGTCTGGTTTTGGTATCAGGGTAATGGTGGCCTCATAGAATGAGTTTGGGAGTGTTCATTCCTCTGCAATGTTTTGGAAGACTTTGAGAAGGATGGGTATTAGCTCTTCTCTAAATATTTGATAGAATTCACCTGTGAAGCCATCTGGTCCTGTACTTTTGTTTGTTGGAAGATTTTTAATCACAGTTTCAATTTCATTACTTGTGATTGGTCTGTTCATATTTTCTATTTCTTTCTGATTCAGTCTTGGAAGGTTATACCTTTCTAAGAATTTGTCCGTTTCTTCCAGGATGTCCATTTTATTGGCATACAGTTGCTTCTAGTAGTTTCTTAGGATGCTCTGTATTTCTGCTGTGTCTGTTGTAACTTCTTTTTCATTTCTAATTTTATTGATTTGAGTCCTCTCTCTCTTTTTCTTGATGAGTGTGGCTAATGGTTTATCAATTTTGTTTATCTTCTCAAAGAATAAGCTTTTAGTTTTATTGATCTTTGCTACTGTTTTCTTTGTTTCTATTTCATTTATTTCTGCTCTGATCTTTATGTTTTCTTTTCTTCTGCTAACTTTGGGTTTTGTTTGTTCTTCTTTCTCTAGTTCCTTTAGGTGTAAGGTTAGATTGTTTACTTGAGATTTTTTTTGTTTCTTGAGGTAGGCTTGTATAGCTATAAACTTCCCTCTTAGAACTGCTTTTGCTGCATCCCATAGGTTTTGGATTGTCGTGTTTTCATTGTCATTTGTCTCTAGGTATTTTTTTATTTCCTCTTTGGTTTCTTCAGTGATCTCTTGGTTATATAATAACGTTTTGTTTAGCCTCCATGTGTGTGTGTTTTTTATGTTTTTTTCCCTGTAATTCATTTCTAATTTCATAGTGTTGTGGTCAGAAAAGATTCTTGATATGATTTCAATTTTCTTAAATTTACTGAGGCTTCCTTTGTGACCCAAGATGTGTCCTATCCTGGAGAATGTTCCATGTGCACTTGAGAAGAAAGTTTAATCTGCTGTTTTTGGATGGAATGTCCTATAAATATCAATTAAATCTATCTGGTCTATTGTGTCATTTAAAGCTTCTGTTTCCTTATTTATTTTCATTTTGGATGATCTGTCCATTGGGGTAAGTGAGGTGTTAAAGTCGCCCACTATTACTGTGTTACTGTCGATTTCCTCTTTTATAGCTGTTAGCAGTTGCCTTATGTATTGAGGTGCTCCTATGTTGGGTGCATATATATTTATAATTGTTATATCTTCTTCTTGGATTGATCCCTCGATCATTATGTAGTGTCCTTCCTTGTCTCTTGTAACATTCTTTATTTTAAAGTCTATTTTATCTGATATGAGTATTGCTTCTCCAGCTTTGTTCTGATTTTCATTTGCATGGAGTATCTTTTTCCATCCCCTCACTTTCAGTCTGTATGTGTCCCTAGGTCTGAAGTGGGTCTCTTGTAGACAGCATATATATGGGTTTTGTTTTTGTACCCATTCAGCAACCTGTGTCTTTTGGTCAGAGCATTTAATCCATTCACGTTTAAGGTAATTATCGACATGTATGTTCCTATGACCATTTTCTTAATGGTTTTGGGTTTGTTTTTGTAAGCCCTTTTCTTCTCTTGTGTTTCTCACTTAGAGAAATTCCTTTAGCATTTGTTGTAGAGCTGGTTTGGTGGTGCTGAATTCTCTTAGCTTTTGCTTGTCTGTAAAGCTTTTGATATCTCCATTGAATCTGAATGAGATCCTTGCCAGGTAGAGTAATCTTGGCTGTAGGTTCTTCCCTTTCATCACTTTAAGTATATCATGCCACTCCCTTCTGGCTTGTAGAGTTTCTGCTGAGAAATCAGCTGTTAACCTTATGGGGATTCCCTTGTATGTTATTTGTCATTTTTCCCTTGCTGCTTTCAATAATTTTTCTTTGTTTTTAATTTTTGCCAATTTGATTACTATGTGTCTTGGTGTGTTTCTCCTTGGGTTTATCCTGTATGGGGCTTACTGTGCTTCCTGGACTTGGGTGGCTATTTCCTTTCCCATGTTAGGGAAGTTTTCAACTATAATTTCTTCAAACATTTTCTCTGGTCCTTTCTCTCTCTCTTCTCCTCCTGGGACCCCTATAATGCAAAGTTGTTGTGTTTACTGTTGTCCCAGAGGTCTCTTAGTCTGTCTTCATTTCTTTTCATTCTTTTTTCTTTAGTCTGTTCCACAGCAGTGAATTCCTCCATTCTGTCTTCCAGGTCACTTATCCGTTCTTCTGCCTCAGTTATTCTGCTATTGCTTCTTTCTAGTGTAGTTTTCATTTCAGTTATTGCATTGTTCATCTCTGTTTGTTCTTTAATTCTTCTAGGTCTTTGTTAAACGTTTCTTGCATCTTCTCGATCTTTGCCTCCATTCTTTTTCCGAGGTCCTGGATCATCTTCACTATCATTATTCTGAATTCTTTTTGTGGAAGGTTGCCTATCTCCACTTCCTTTAGTTGTTTTTCTGGAGTTTTATCTTGTTCCTTCATCTGGTCTATAGCCCTCTGCCTTTTCATCTTGTCTATCTTTCTGTGAATGTGGTTTTTGTTCCACAGGCTGCAGGATTGTAGTTCTTCTTGCTTCTGCTGTCTGCCCTCTGGTGGATGAGGCTATCTAAGAGGCTTGATGGGAGGGACTGGTGGTGGGTAGAGCTGTCTGTTGCTATGGTGGGCAGAACTCAGCAAAACTTTAATCCACTTGACTGTTGATGGGTGGGGCTGGGTTCTGGTGGACCAATATCCTGAACTCGGCTCTCCCACTTCAGAGGCACAGGCCTGACACCGGCCAGAGCACCAAGATCCTGTCATCTACATGGCTCAGAATAAAAGGAAGAAAAAATAAATAAATAAATAAAATAAAGTTATTAAAATAAAAAAAATTAAAAAGTTAAAAAAAAGAAAGAAATAAGAGAGCAACCAAACCAAAAAACAAATCCACCAATGATAAGAAGCTCTCAAATTTATACTAAAAAGGCTTCCCTGGTGGCGCAGTGGTTGAGAATCCGCCTGCCGATGCAGGGGACACGGGTTCGTGCCCCGGTCTGGGAGGATCCCACATGCCTTGGAGCGGCTGCGCCCGTGAGCCATGGCCGCTGAGCCTGCGTATCCGGAGCCTGTGCTCCGCAACGGGAGAGGCCACAGCAGTGAGAGGCCCGCGTACCGCAAAAAAAAAAAAAAACTATACTAAAAAAAAAAAGGGCAGACAGAACCCTAGGACAAATGGTAAAAGCAAAGCTATACAGTCAAAATTACACATAGAAACATGCACATACACACTCACAAAAAGAGAAAAAGGAAAAAATATATATATCGTTGCTCCCAAAGTCCACTGCCTCATTTTGGGATGTTGTCTATTCAGGTATTCCAGAGATGCAGGGTACATGAAGTTGATTGTGGAGATTTAATCCGCTGCTCGTGAGGCTGCTGGGAGAGATTTCCCTTTCTCTTCTTTGTTTGCACAGCTCCTGGGGTTCAGCTTTGGATTTGGCCCCGCCTCTGTGTGTAGGTTGCCTGAGGGCCTCTGTTCTTCACTCAGACAGGACGGGATTAAAGGAGCAGCTGATTCGGGGGCTCTGGCTCACTCAGGCCGGGGGGAGGGAGGGGTACAGATGCGGGGCGAGCCTGCGGCGGCAGAGGCCGACTTGACGTTGCAGCAGCCTGAGGTGCGCCGTGCGTTCTCCCGGGGAAGTTGTCCCTGAATCTCGGGATCCTGGCAGTGGCGGGCTGCACAGGCTCCCAGGAGGTGAGGTGTGGATAGTGACCTGTGCTTGCACACAGGCTTCTTGGTGGCGGCAGCAGCAGCCTTAGCGTCTCATGCCTGTCTCTGGGGTCCGCGCTTATAGCCGCGGCTCGGGCCCGTCTCTGGAGCTGGTTTAGGTGGTGCTCTGCATCCCCTCTCCTTGTGCCCCCCGACACAATGGTCTCTTGCCTCTTAGGCAGGTCCAGACTTTTTTCCCAGACTCCCTCCCGGCTAGCCGTGGCGCACTAGCCCCCTTCAAGCTGTGTTCACACAGCCTACCCCAGTCCTCTCCCTGGGATGTGGCCTCTGAAGCCCGAGCCTCAGCTCTCAACCCCCGCCTGCCCCGGCGGGTGAGCAGTCAAGCCTCTCGGGCTGGTGACTGCCGGTTGGCACCGATCCTCTGTGCGGGAATCTCTCCGCTTTGCCCTCCGCACCCCCGTTGCTGCGTCCTCCGCGGCTCCGAAGCTTCCCCCCTCCGCCACCCGCAGTCTCCACCCGCGAAAGGGCTTCCTAGTGTGTGGAAACCTTTCCTCTTTCACAGCTCCCTCCCACTGGTGCCTGTCCTGTCCCTATTCTTTGTCTCTTTTTTTTCTTTTTTCTTTTGCCCTACCCATGTACGTGGGGAGTTTCTTGCCTTTTGGGAGGTCTGAGGTCTTCTGCCAGCGTTCAGTAGGTGTTCTGTAGGAGCTGTTCCACATGTAGATGTATTTCTGATGTACTTGTGGGGAGGAAGGTGATCTCCACGTCTTACTCTTCCGCCATCTTGAAGGTCTCTAAAATACCTTTTAATAAGACAGTTCTTTATGGTTTTTAAAATGCTCTTGGCTATTTTCATTCTAAACAACTGAAGCATACACTTAGGGAAAAGCAAAGTATACCTAACACATAATGTGGTTAAGAGCAGAACTCTGAGGAAATGAGATACTTGACAGGGAAACATTTGTCTTTGAGGTGAGACTTCTCTTGGTTTGAGGGTGGACCACTTGGATGAATCCTTTTAGTAATGTATTTGTAAGGCAAACACTTACCCATTTTTCTCAAGGAAGCCCATAAAGTAGCGTAATAACTCCAAATGCAAAAGCTTCAGAATAACATATTAAGTGTTCTGTTTGATAAAGTAAATGCAGTATATTAACAAGCTAATGAAAAAAAATTCCCGTATATCTGGATTTAGACTGTCCTTTGCCTGAAAATGATGTGTCAGTGGAGTCAGGTGTATTCTTTTTCTGTCTCTCTCTTTCTCCCTGTCTCTCTCTTTCTTCCCCTCCCTCTCCCTCTCTCTCTCCCCGCTTCTCTCTCTGTCTCTCTCTTTCTTTTTCTTTTTTTAAAATTTTATTTATTTATTTTTGGCTGCATTGGGTCTTCATTGCTGCGCATGGGCTTTCTCTAGTTGCAGTGAGTGGGAGCTACTCTTTGTTGCTGTGCGCTGGCTTCTTATTGTGGTGCCTTGTCTTGTTGCAGACCATAAGCTTCAGTAGTTGCAGCATGCAGGCTCAGTAGTTGTGGCACACGGGCTTAGTTGCTCTGCGGCATGTGGGATCTTCCCAGACCAGGGCTCAAACCCATGTCCCCTGCATTGGCAGGCGGATTCTTAACCACTCTGCCACCAGGGAAGTCCAGTCCAGTGTATTTTTTTCCAAGAAGTGTCCATAAAAATCTGGGAACCACAGCAGGAAGGTCATGCAGGCCTGGACTTCCTTTTACCCCAAGGCCAAGGGAGGGAGGTCTGTGATATGGATACAGACAAGCTTGAAGCAGCACTAGATGGATTAGGCCATTGGTGTCCTACACAGGAGTTAAGATGGAATAACCCTGATTTGGGGCAATGTTTGAGGACTCACATGATTGTCCTAGGTGTCTTTGAGTTGAGGGCAGCATTACCATGAAGGAAACGGGTGTTCATGCACCTGCCATCCTGAGGTGGAAAAGAGAAGGGTCTTAGACTGCGGAGAGAAGGTTTTTCTTCTTCCTTGGGGGCAAAGAGGGAATTGAGCTTGGACTCTGGAATGTGAGATGTCTAAGGATTCCTGTGCATGGGGTGCAGCTGGCACCTACCCCCATCAGGAAAGGACCTGTGAGAGCTAGGAGGAGACAACTTGTGTTTGGGTTATGACCCTCAGAGTAACCATCTTGAGTCATAGTTGTGGACTACCTTCTTGATGTATTTCTGTTCTCCCATCTTTCAGTGAAGCCTTATTTAAAGGGACAGCTCCTTCTTAGATTGCCTCGGGGCATCGGTAGAGGGTTCTGTGTCCATCTTGAGGCTGAAGTGTAACTGGGAAAGCAGAAACAGCCTGGAACAGCTGGTTAGGTATGAGCAGACATGCTGTGCACAAAGTAGAGCAATAATCCAGAGACAGCATCTGGCTGGGGGAGCCCAAGTGTTTGTGGAACATGTCATCATTCTTCAAGTTTTCACTGCTGTCCTTGAGAGGATAACCCAATGAAAGATGAGACTTTCTGTTTTTGCAGGGATGTGAGTCAGGGTTATTTGGGCATGAAAAAGAAGGTTGACACCTGAAAGCTTCAGAACTTAGAGGAACATTTGAGTTGTACAGCCTTCAACAATCAACTCAGGTATCTTCTTAAAGGCTTCTCAGCCTGGTGTCTGGGTTCAGTATTTTTTTTTTTTTTTTTTTTTTTTTTGCGGTAGACGGGCCTCTCACTGTTGTGGCCTCTCCTGTTGCGGAGCACAGGCTCTGGACGCGCAGGCTCAGCAGCCATGGCTCACGGGCCTAGCTGCTCCATGGCATGTGAGATCTTCCCAGACTGGGGCACGAACCCATGTCCCCTGCATCGGCAGGCAGACTCTCAACCACTGCACCACCAGGGAAGCCCAGCATCTTTTTTAGTGTTCCTTTAGCACTCTGGGTTCTATTTTTAATGCAAACAATAATAACTAACATTTACTGAATGCTTACATTGTGCCAAACAGTGAGTTAAGTGCTTTACATGACTCTTCTCATTCAGTACTTTGTTATCCTCATTTTTCAGATGAGGAAACTGAAATATGGAGAAGTTATGTGATTTGCCTCATGTCCCACAGCTAGGCATTCATGGAGTCAGAATCTGAACCCCAGTTCGTCCCAGAACTCATGCGCACAGGAATTAGAAAGTACTCATTTTATTTCTCTGTTTGTTCACTTAAAAAAATACTATCAGTTTCCTTAGGATACTAGCTGTTTTTTATCTGTGTATCCCTATCTAGTAGCATAGTGCTGGGTACATAATACATGTTTGGCAGATGTTCATGGAAAGGATGACAGAGCGTACCGAGCAAAATCACACACTGAAGCTCTTGGCACATAATAATCACTTAATAAATGTTAGAAATTATTATAATTTTTTGAAATAAAAATACATTTAAAAGAGGGCTTCCCTGGTGGCGCAGTGGTTGAGAGTCCGCCTGCCGATGCAGGGGACACGGGTTCGTGCCCCGGTCCGGGAGGATCCCACATGCCGCGGAGCGGCTGGGCCCGTGAGCCATGGCCGCTGAGCCTGCACGTCCGGAGCC
Source organism: Mesoplodon bidens (assembly GCF_964165515.1). Lineage (NCBI taxonomy): Eukaryota > Metazoa > Chordata > Mammalia > Artiodactyla > Ziphiidae > Mesoplodon > Mesoplodon bidens. The sequence goes on along the minus strand of NC_138160.1, from coordinate 58,419,786 downwards.
TGTGCTCCGCAACGGGAGAGGCCACAACAGTGAGAGGCCTGCGTACCACAAAAAAAAAAAAAAAAAAAGAACAGTGGTTTTGTGTAGGAATGTGTCATATACCTTATTTTTTTCAACATTTTCTTTAATTGTGTATTTCTGTACACTTTTAGAGAGAAGTGGACTTCTAGTTTCTATGTAGTATTTTGAACATATAGAAGTTAAATATCATTTTTGATAGAGTTGACATTTGAGCTGTGTTTGCTTGAAGTGTGAATGTAGTTAAGTAGAAAAGAGGGCTATGGCAAGTTCAGCTTAAGTCATCTGCAGCGCAATGACGTGAGAATACGGAGGGCGTTACACGTGAAAGAGTTTCTTATCACATGCTTCCAGGCACCACAGCCTGAGGACAAAAGCCAACTGTCAGGTTAGAAGATTATTTTGATTTTAGTGTAAAACTCAAATTTTCTCAGTTTTGGCTTCATAGTCAATCCGTTCCCTTTATTCTTGCTACAAAAGTATCTAAATTAATTTCACTTTTAAAATTTTGTAAATAGAATGTTGTACCATGGTGCCAATTTACTTATGACGTTGAAATATCCTGGTGTGGATGTCTTTGAAGAGGTAGGTAGATTGAATGAATTATATTATTGCTGTTGTTGTTATTTTTTTACCCTTTACCCATTTGTGGCAGAACCTGCTTGTTGCACACCCAGTATCTGTTCTCTTTCCTCCTCAGTAATATAATCCTGTATTTATATGGGGACAATATATCCAGCTGAAGGACTTAGCCTCCCTTGCAACCAGGTGTGAATGTGATTATGGTATGAAATTCTGTTCAGTGATATATAAGTGGAAGTGTTGTGAGTTATATCTGGAAAATCTCCTTTTAAGGAAAGAGTAGTCTCTTCTTTTCTTCTTCCTTCGTCTTATTCCCTGAAATGTGAATATAATGGTTGGAGCTCTAGCAACTTGCTTGAGCCAGGAGGTGACTTTTCGAATGGTAGCCAAGAATGGCAAAGCAACAACAAAGAAAGATCCCGGCTCTCTAACACTGTGGAGACTCCACACTGGCCAAGAACTGCCAATTTCTGGCCACTATACGAAAGAGGTACAAACTTTCTCATTTCCACCGTCATTTTGGATCTCTCTGTTATATGCAGCCAAACCTAATCCTAATATGTATTCTGAGGAAGTAACAGAAACTTTTCAAGAGAAATTTTCTTTCTTTCTATCAGTGTATTAAAGTACTTCCATTATGTGGTGTTTTGTTTCTGTTCATCTCTAGCTTCTTAGTCCTATCTTCCTTCTTCAAAAATCTTTCAGGCTTCCCATTAAGATGTCAGCTGTTTTGAGGACCCTTATTGCTATACCCCTATTTTCAACATCTCTATAAGGGTCTTATGATTTCCTCAGTTCTCATCTCTCTCTTCTCCAAAACCCCTGGGAGTTTCCAGCATAAAATTATAGTTACATCAATGAACTTAGAGGTTTCTCATTATTTCGGAAGGTAGGAACTTTGGAAACAATTGTTCTAAGTGATTTTTTGTAGAAACTGATTTTTAGATACTGTTTCTGAGGTGATAGATTAGCAAACACTGAGTTGAACACAGGCAGTCTCGATTTCAACTGATAGTATCCAGTGAGAAGCAGTGAATAGAAAGAAATCCAACTAAGCTTTGACTCCCAGCTCTGACACTTATTAGCTATAAGAATTTGGAAAAAATACCTAAACTTCTTGGGCCTCAATTTCTTTATCTATAAAATAACTTGTCATAAAGATTAAAAAGAGCTAATACACATGTAAAAATAAACATGCTTTTGTTAACTCTACTGTACTTTGCAAATATAAGGCAGTTTGGTTCAGTGGAAAAAAATCTGGGTTCAGCACTTAGTATATGCTTGCTAGCAGGGTAATTTTGGCCAAATTAGTTAATGTCTTTGAGTCTCTTCTTATCAGCAAAATGAGAAAAATAATAGTATTGCCTTACAGGGCTGTTGTGAGTGTTAAATGCAATAATGTATGTGAAGACTCTAAGACAGTACCTGTTGCCCCCCCAAATGATAGATATTAGTATTCTTGTGGTTGTTACTGTCATTTTTATTTTCTTGAAGATTAATGGCAAACTATGGTGTATTGACACAAAGTAGCTAAGTGGCTGCGTTGTTGAATCATACTGTAAAAAGTGTATCCATTAATAGCTTTATGTCTGCCTAAAGGTACAGGTTAGGTAGAATACTGCAGGCTCAGCCAATATTTTCATTGATGCTATGCATGAAGGTAAAGTTTGATGATAACACAAAGTCAAGATGATGGAACCATGAGCATGATATAATGAAAAGGACACAGACATTGATGACTGAAGACTTGGCTTTGAGTCCCAAAATTCCATCATGTGATGACTCCATTTCCTCATCCGCAAAATGATAACACTAGCAAGAATAGGAGGCAGGGGCTTCCCTGGTGGTGCAGTGGTTGAGAGTCCGCCTGCCGATGCAGGGGACACAGGTTCATGCCCCGGTCTGGGAAGATCCCACATGCCGCGGAGCGGCTAGGCCCATGAGCCATGGCCGCTGAGCCTGAGTGTCCAGAGCCTGTGCTCCACAACGGAGAGGCCACAACAGTGAGAGGCTGCGTACCGCAAAAAAACAAAAACAAAAACAAAAACAAAACAGGAAAAAAAAGAATAGGAGGCAGATGCATTTTGTGAACATATGTTCTTAGAGATATATAATTCATGACTCACTCTGAAAAATGATAATGGGCTTGCTTGTTACCATCCAAAATAGTCCTAATAAGTGACAATAGTATAAGCATAGTTCACCAGCTTCAAAATTTTGCAATTATTGACAATTTCTTAAAAATTAGTGAATTTAGCAGAAACTAACACACCATTGTAAAGCAATTATACTCCAATAAAGATGTTAAAAAATTAGTGAATTTGAACTATTTCAAATTTTATGCACAAGATGTGCCTTTACTACTTATATTTCAAATTCATGTACTTAAGATTTGCATAAAATGGAAGCAAATGAATTAATCTGGCCTGCTATGCAGGAGAAAGCTGCATTTTAGAGATTCTGAGGCCAGCTTGAATCATTGGGAAGACATGAGAAGAGCAATTGAACCAAAACCTGATGATTGTTCCTAAAAAGATCAGCCTTGAAAGAGTGTTGACAGTGAAAATCTTTCATCTTTTATCCCTGTCTCTGAGACAATGGTATTTTGCTTGTGTCAGGGAAAAAGGGCTGGAGCTAACTAGATAAGTTAGATTTATGTATAAAGTTGGATAAAACTGGACTTTGTAGATATACTGGATACTTGTTATTCTCCTGTTTGTCATCCAGACTACAAGAAGGTCCTATCCACAGATATCTACCCATACTGGCTGTATTGAATGCATTCTTTCAGCCTCACCTGGTCCCTAAAACCTTGGGTTTTCATGGCTTTGCAATAGCTACTGTGGTAAAGGGCTATGTGGGGGTCATGCATTTATGCTACTTGAGACCAGTGCCCCAAATCTCTGGCCCCTTTTACCAATTCCAAATTTGTATGAAGTATGATATATTTTCCCTAGTGGTTGCTGAAGAGGCCACAGCCTGGGTGTTTAGGGGAATAAAATCCTCATAGAACAAACTTTGATCCGTGGGAAATAGAAGTCGAGATGGAGCTAGCAGAAAAATTTCCTCTCCATTTTTTCTACAATAGACTGTTCTGAGTCATGGTTTTTCCATATAATCTGTCCAGACATGTCCTGCATGGCCAAGTGGGAACACCAGTCAAGCGATTGCTTGTTATAGACTAGTAGCCAGTGTGCTCAGTGCATTATCTTGCATTTTCTTCCTATCCTCCTCTGACTCAGTTGCCTTTTCCTTCATTTTTGCTGCCCTGGGATTGTACCTGCCAATAAAGTCTTGCTTCAGATTCACTTTTTTTCTGGGGGAACTCAGACTAACTTACTAACTATGAACAGTGAATTGAGCTAGGTACTGAGTTCCTACTTTCTAGGAGCTTACAGTTTAGGCCAAGAGATGAATATGTGAAACATGATCCACAATACACAGTTAAGCATGATGACAACTCACAGTCTCATCTTTGAGATCCTCCAAAATGTGGGTAGTTGTCTCTAGTTCTGGTTATTATTTTTTGTGTGTGATAATGGAAACATCTTGATTTGCTTATAACATTGCAGATAGTCCTCTGAGATTTATGTAAGCTCCTCACCTTGTGTAGAGGCCAGCATTTTCCTAGGAGTTTCAATAAGATATTTTGAATGTGTTCGTGTTGCTGTAGGTATTTTGCTTTGGAAAATACATAATTTTTCTTAATAGTAGCAGTTTATTAGAGTTTTCTTTTCCTAAAATCAAATTACTATAAGATTTTTTTTTTGCCTTCTCTGTTGAGTCAGATCATTGAATTCAATGATGTTGTTTATCCATAGAGACTGTCTAGACTAATTTTTTGCCTGCTTTAAAAACTTAATTTATCAGACTTTGCAGCCTAGCTAGCTACCTGTATTGTACTATAGAGTAAATGTGTATTTTGGACTTAGATTTTAATATTTCTGAACATTATCATCTCTAAGGGGAGACAAAAATGTGCCTGAATTTGAAAAGAGCCAGAAATTTGCCTTAGTTTCAGAAATTTGCTTTGACCAAAGGTGGAAGATAAAGCTCATTGTGGGGGCAATCTCTTTGTTTTGGGAGGATTACTTTGGTGAGTTGTCTCATTCATGTGGATATAAATTAAGTATATAAATTAAATATTGTTGCCTAACAAATTATTTCCAAACTTGCAACGATAATACTGATTTATTGTTTCCTGACATTTCTGGGGGTCAGGAATTCAAGAGCAGCTGAGCTGGGTGGTTCTGGCTTGGAGTCTCTTGTGAGTTTGCAGTTAAGATGTTGGCCAAAGCTTCCGTCTTCAGAAGGCATGACTAGGGCTGGAAGATCCACTTCTAGGGTGGTTCACTCATATGGCTGGCAAGTTAATTCTGGCTGTTGGCAGGAGACCTGAGTTCCTCACCATTTGAATCTTTCCATAGGCCACTTTGATGTTCCCAAGACAGGGTGGCTGGTTTCTCCAGAGTGAGTAATCCAAGAGAAACCTCCTTCCAAGGAGGAAGGAGCAGTGTTATTTTGACATAGTCTTGAAAGTCACACACCGTCACTTCCAGTGTATTCTATTGGTTAAACAGACCAACGCTGTTATATTGTGGGAGGGAACCACACAAAGACATGAATGCTAGGATAAGAAAATCATTAGGGGGCCATCTTGTTGTTCTTGAAAGCCTTTTTTTTTACTGCGGAGTAACCCAAATGCAAATATATCAGACTAAAATGAGAGATAGTTTGTTTGATAATAATATTCTAAAACGCTGACTTGACTGGGGATCTGCATGCATCCCTGTAGAGATTAATTTGATGTTAGGTGATTTTTCTGTCTCCTTTGCTGGAGAATCCACAAGAGCAAGTGAGGAACAAAAAAAGAGATGCCCATTGGAAGAACTTATGAAGGTGGGGTAAAATCTTCTATTCTTTTCAGTTAAAACCTTAGTAACTCAAATTTCCTGTACTACACTCTCCTGGCAAAGTTCCCCACAGGAATTTCTGTGATTATCCCAGAGGGGTCTGGCTTCACATGTGCCCACAAATCAGCCCATCGGGAACATCATAGGACACTACTTTGTTCTTCCTCTTTTCTACCAGCTTCAGATAGGAGTCCCTATCTGCAGCCTCTACTTTGGGATTCTGGTCCTAGGGCAGAGAAGGGAAAACAGCCTTTTCCTCAACTTCTGTGTCCCACTTCCTTGCCAGGGCCCTGAATGAAGCTGCACTGCCTGTGCCCAGACCAGCACACAGTTTTTCATAAAAAGAAGCCCTTTTTGCCTCTGAGTGACTCTCCACCAGGAACACAAAAAGGACAAGCAGCAGTTTTATTTTTCAGGACTCTTTTCATCTTGAATGTAACTGACTAACCTTTCACTTTGACTTATATTTACAGGCTGCTATTTCTCCCATATATTTATGTAGTCTGCTGATGTCTCCCCATACTGCCAATATCTCCCCAAACAATCAGCTGTCAGAGCTAACAAAATCTGTCAAAACATGATATGTAGCACAGAACAAGGTTGTGATGAAAACTGATCTGGAGTATTAAAAATTCAAGCTGTCCTCTTCTATTCAAGCTTTAAACAAGTGCTAATCATCTGCCCCAAGGTTGTTTGACTTTTGCCAGATCCTTTGCCTGTTGAGCACACATATGATGCCCCACATATGGCACCATTTACAATGGTCTCTTACATGCTGTCAAGATATTTAACGTGGAAGTGTTAAATAAGCTGAGCCTCGTGGCTTGGCTCCATCCATCAAGTCTCCTTACCCAGAGCCCTGGGAATCCCTCGTTGGCTATTTCTCGTTTACTGCACACATTGCACATATCTCCTGGGGATTCTACCTCCTAAGAGTCTTCCACATCTATCTCTTCCCCCTTTATTTCCACTGCCAATGACTTGGTTCAGGCCCTCATTATGGCTTTCCTGGATCACTCCAGTAATATGCAAACTGGTCTCTTTCTGTTTTAATTCACTCTCCTCATTTCTGCTCCTGGAATAATCTTTCTAAATACAGACGAAATCACATCTTTCTCCTGCTTAAAGTCCCCTCACGGTTCTCCCCAAAGGTACTGGGATCAAATTCAAGTTATAAGTCAGCCCACAGATTTTTGCCTACCTCTCTGACCTTATTTCCCCATCCCTCCTCCTGTGCTGTTTGCAGCTATGTAACTTTCAGTTATCTTAAATTTATACATTAATGTCCTATACTTTTGCAAATATTGTTTCTTCTACCTATGTGCATTTTCTACTCATCTTCAAGACCTAGGTCAGGTTTCATCTCCTGTTAGACACCTTTTCGTTCTGGGTTAGATGCCCCTTTCAGGTTCCACAGTATCTTCTACCTGTCTCTCTCCATGTGAGATGCTACTGTATTGTGCTTTAAGTGATGGGCTTTAGAGCCAGAGTATGCGGGTTTAACCACAGTTCTTTTATTACTAGCTGTGTGACCTCTGGCAAGTTTGTTAGCCTTTTTTATGCCACAGTTTCCCTGACTGTAAATGATATTAGTGATTTTCTCATGTGGTTGTCTTGGGCTTTATATTGAGGTGATATATATGGAGTACTTAGAATAATGTCTAGCTCAGAGCCTAGACTCTCTGTATGTCGACTGTTCACAGTAATTTATTTTCAGTTTGTTGTTTCATAAGATTCTAAGCTTTTAAAGGGATGAACTTGTTTTCTCAGCAACTATCACAAAGAATGCATTTCTGTGAATCCATAATGAACTATAAGTAACATACATAAGGTATTATACTTTATGGTACTTTCCTATTTCCCAGTGCTTTGACACATTTAGTTCATATAGGAACAGTCTAGCAGTGTGCATAGCAAGTCTTTAAATAATTATAGTAAGTGACAGCATATATTTATATGAGATTACATTAGTCATTTCCAAAACAAGGTTTCTAAGCTCAGAGAAGGCTAATCTAAGTTTGCTGGAATTTTATTGTTTGGGTAATTTGTATTACAAAATCAGCACTATTCTTTCTTGTTGGTGTGAGAAATCTTTTATTATAATGTATGCCACTAGCTTCAAATTACCACAGGATCCACACATTGGTCATGTTGTTGGCTAAGTTGGAAATTCTCTTTCCTAAATTCTTTGACTCTCATTATTTTTGTATTTTAAGTAATGTTTCAAAATCACATCATGTGTCCAATAGACTAATGGCAGACTTTTGCCATGTGCATTACACATCTCTGATGAAGAGTTGCTAAATAGCATGAGATTTCATTTTACAGCAACATCTTCTGATAAATAAACAAGACATTTGTCATCCTCCATTTCCAATATGTTTTTATTAGTAAGTGTAGAATCATTCTGAGACTAACTGCATTGTTTAGCAGTCAATAATCTCCTGGGGGGCTTCCCTGGTGGTGCAGTGGTTAAGAATCCGCCTGCCAATGCAGGGGACATGGGTTCGATCCCTGGTCCGGAAAGATCCCACATGCTGCGGAGCAACTAAGCCCGTGTGCCACAACTACTGAGCCTGTGCTCTAGAGCCTGCGAGCCACAACTACTGAGCCCGCGTGCTGCAACTACTGAAGCCTGTGCACCTAGAGCCCGTGCTCCACAACAAGAGAAGCCACTGCGGGCTTCCCTGGTGGCGCAGTGGTTGAGAGTCCGCCTGCCGATGCAGTTGACACGGGTTCGTGCCCCGGTCCAGGAAGATCCCACATGCCGCAGAGCGGCTGGGCCCATGAGCCATGGCCACTGAGCCTGCACATCCGGAGCCTGTGCTCCGCAACGGGAGAGGCCACAACAGTGAGAGGCCCGCGTACCACAAAAAAAAAAAAAAAAAGAAGCCAATGCAATGAGAAGCCTGCACACTGCAACAAAGAGTAGCCCCCACTCGCCACAACTAGAAAGCCCACACACGGCAACGCAGCCAAAAATAAAATAAAATAAATAAATAAATAAATAAAGGACTAACCTCATTTCCATAAAGACAAGCAAAATATATATATATATTATTAATGTTGCAAATAACTTTCTCATAAAGGAGCAATACAAAATATAAAGTGAAATATTACACCAAAGGCAAGGACAACAAAAAGAAAAATAGGCAAATTGAACATCATCAAGAGTAATAACTTTTGTGTATCAAAGGACACTATCAACAAAGTGAAGAGGCAACCCATGGAATAGGAGAAATATCTGAGAAGGGATTAATATTCAGAATATATAAAAAGAATTTCTACAACTCAACAGCAACAAAACAATTAAAAAATGGACAAAGTACAAATGGCTAGTAAGCACATGAAAATATGCTCAATATCACGAATCATTAGGGAAATGCAAATAAAAACACTTTACATCCATTAGGATGGCTATTATACATAAAAATCAAAACCAGGTAATAAGGGTTGATGAGGATGTGGAGAAATTGGAACCTTTGTGCATTGCTGGTGGGAATGTAAAATGGAACAGCTGTGTGGAAAAGGGTATGGTGGTTCCTCAAAAAATTAAAAATTGAATTACCATGTGATCTAACAATTCCACTTCTGGGCATATACCTAATGTGAGATATTTGTATACCCATGTTCATAGTGGCATTATTTTCGATAGCCAAAAGGTGGAAGTAACCCAAGTGACCATCAATGAATGAATGTATAAATAAAATGTGTTATACATATACAACAGAATATTATTCAGCCTTGAAAAGAATGGAAATTCTGACATATGTTACAACATGGATGAGTCTTGAAGACATTATGCTAAGTGAAATACGCCTGTCACAAAAAGACAAATGCTGTTGGATTCCACTTATAGGAAGTACCTAGAGAAGGTAGATGAAAGAAGATGAAAAAGTTCTAAAGATGGATTGTGGTGATGGTTGCATAACAATGTGAATGTACTTAATGTAACTGAACTGTACATTTAAAAATGATTAAAATGGTAAGTTTTATGTTATATATATTTTACCACACTAAAAAATCATTTAAAATTTTTTAAAATGTGTATTCTTATACACACATGCATTTATATAATCAGACTTGAAACAAATTCCAGAATTTTTGCTAAGAATCTTGACCTTATTTTGAGATTCTGTTAAAATGTTTCAAAACATACACAAAGAGGGAATAATATATGGGGAACCCCCTAGTTTCCTTAAAGTAAGGCCAACTTTAACACCTCAATTTATAATAAAACATTTTTTCTGAATAATTAATCCATTGCCCCAATTATGTACTCTCTTTAGTCCAATGTTTTGAAAGCCAACTATAAACTTTTTTTTTTTTTTTGTGGTACGCGGGCCTCTCACTGTTGTGGCCTCTCCCGTTGTGGAGCACAGGCTCCGGATGTGCAGGCTCAGCGGCCATGGCTCACGGGCCCAGCCGCTCCGTGGTATGTGGGATCTTCCCGGACCGGGGCACGAACCCGTGTCCCCTGCATCAGCAGGCGGACTCTCAACCACTGCGCCACCAGGGAAGCCCAACTATAAACTTTTTATTCTTGTGAACTTTATTTTATAGAGATAGAGGTGTCCCAAGCAAAGCCTTAGAAAACCTGCTGTATCACAGACCCTGCAAAAAAGGAGCAGCATCGTATAGACCAGATATTTTCTGTAAAGAGCCAGATAGTAAATATTTTAGGCTTTGTGGGTCACATTATGCCTGTTGAATATTCTTTTTTTTTCCTTTTAAATACCACTTTAAAAATGTAAAAACCTTTCGTAGCATGTGGGGGTCAAACAAAAAAGGGCTGCTTCCAGATTTGGCCCAAGGGCAGTAATTTGCAGATCCCAGATAGAACTTTGAAGCCCTTCTAATGCCAACCCCCAGCAGAGTGGCAGATGTGGGCATCTAACCATGGTCAGCCACTCTTTAGGGTGGCAAGCAACCTCTGTCAGGGCCTAACTCAAATCGGATGGTTTCGAGTCTGGTTATATAAAGGCATGCATATAAAAATACCTGCTTAAATTAAAAAAACTTTATTGTTGTACTTCATATAAGTGGAATTCAATAGGCCTGTCATGTCTATTTCCTGGAACTCTGAGAAGGAAGCATTTAGAAGTGAGCAACCCCAGGAAAAACAGAGAATATGTCCTAAGTGAGAGACACCTAGAATAGTCTCAGTTCCAATCCCAGTATATACAGGAAGCCCTCTTTTCTTGAGGAAGCTTAAGTGATATGTTCCTTGTAACCAGAAGAATCCAAGTTACTCTCATTTCCTGCAAATGTAAATTGGTACAAACACTTTGGAAGAGAGTCTGTTAACATCTAGCAAAGTTGAATACAGGCATATCAATGACCCAGCAATTCCACTGTTAGGTATTTTACCTAGAAAAATTTTTGTGCATTTGTACCAGAAGATATATGTACAAGAATGTTTACAGCATGTAGCATGTGTTCAGAGTGGACTCTGTCAACCTGGTCAGATCCCAGATCTGCCACTTACATAGGTATGTGACCTCAGACAGCTACTTATTTCTCTGTGCCCCATTTCCTCATCTGTAGGAGGGAAAAATTATTTAATCCTCACAAGGTTGTCATCCCTATTAAATAATTTATGTAAAATGCAGGGCACATAGCAAATGCTATGTAAGTCTTAGCTATTGTTACAGCTCATTATAGCAGCATTGGTCATAAAAGCAAAAAAAAAGTGAAAACGACACAAATCTCCATCAACAGAGGATAGATAAATAAACTTGTATATTCACATTATGGAATACTATGTAGTATAGGCGTGAAAAGAATGAACTAGAACTATATATATATGACAACAGGTATAAATCTTAGAAACAATGTTAAAAGAAAAAGGCAGACACAGAAGGAGCTAGGTAGTGTGGCCCCTATGTTACAAAATAAGGAAAATTAAACCTGTTATGTAGAGATGTATACAAAGGTAGCAAAAGTACAAAGAAAAGCAAGGTAATGGGAAACAAAACTCAGGATAATGGACAGGGAGATGGCATTGGGAAATATCTCCAATGACATTTGTAAAGTTCAAAGTTTATAAATTGAGTGGCAGATTCCTGGGTGGTGGTCTTATGTTATAAATATAGAACAATAAATTCCAGTGAACCAAATCTAAAGATAGTTTAAAAATTGGCCCAGCCACTATGGAAAACAGTATGGAGTGTTCCTTAAAAAACTAAAAATAGAGTTACCATATGATCCAGCAATCCCACTCCTGGGCATATATCCGGAAAAGACAAAAGCTCTAATTTGAAAAGATACATGCACCCCAGTGTTCATAGCAGCACTATTTACAATAGCTTAGACATGGGAAGCAACCCAAGTGTCCATCAACAGATGAATGGATAAAGATGTGGTATATGTATACAATGGAAGACTACTCAGCCATAAAAAAGAATGAAATAATGCCATATGCAGTAACATGGATGGACCTAGAGATTATCATACTAAGTAAGTCCAACAGAGAAAGACAAATATTATATGATATCACTTATACATGGAATATAAAAAATAAGACAATAAACTTATTTATAAAACAGAAACAGACTCACGGACATAGAAAACAGACTTATGGTTACCAAAGGGGAAGGGGAGGGATAAATTGGGAGTAGAAGATTAACAGATGTACACTACCATACTGAAAAGAAAGCAAATGTAAAGATAAAAAGTACATGGATATGAACTGAGCTTGTTGAAGGAAATGGTTAACATGCTCTAAAGGGACTCCATTAAAGAACTAAGTGAATGTAGTTTGCTCTAGAAAATAGTTGTTTGATGTAAATTTAGTAGCACTGGTATACTTCTGATTAAAAAGTTTGTCTTCATCAATTCAAAGTCAGTGCAACCTGGGGGGTCAAAAGAGCTGGATTAAATCATCCTTTACATAGTTAACAATACCTTAACAATACAATAAGCATTGAACTTATATAATGAGATTTACATATTCATAGGAAAAACAAGAGTTCTGGATGGGAGTTGGGTGGGGAGCAGGTGTCAGGAAAACCTAAAGAGTAGTCAAATTGTTAAAAGGTAAAATAGCAAGAGAGTAATTCTTCTCTAGAGATAAGACAAATAGGGAAAATACCAGGAAATACAACTATGTTATAAAAAAGAAGAATGAATTCAATATTCAAGTGATCATTTGGGTAGTAAGTTCGATTTACTTTCCCCAAGATTTAATGAAGCTGGAACATGGAGTTTAGGAGTGGACATACCGTTGAACAGCTTCATTTCCAAAAGCCACTGCATACCTAGCTAGTTTCCCAGGCAACAGAAAATACACTGCCTTCTGGGTATCTTCAGGGGAGAGGGTATGATGATTTCTGAAATACATCAGGTTGCAGGCTTCCTTAGAAATGTGTTCAAAGATGTCACTGATCATGGTGTTCATCATGTCCAAGGTGCGAGATGATATGCCATTGTGGGGAGCCACTTCCTTTAGGACGCTGTTTATAGAGTGAATAATTTCTATGGCCAAATTCAGTGCTGAAATGTAATTTCTTTCTGGGGATTGGGTTTCATTGTCCTCTGGAGCACCTGTTCTTTTTGGTGATGGTTCTGGCCATTGTAGATGTTGTTCTCCTTATCAGTTTCAAGTGGAGAGGAGAAGGGCCTAAGAGTAGGGGGAGCTCTCATATTTATATTGGCATGTCACAATCAGACTGCTGGGGCTTCTCTTTGATTGGAGGTTACTCTTCCTACGTCATAATCACCTAGCAATGGCACTGATTTGTTGTTAAGGGAAAATCTTGTTCTTGGCCAACATAAAACTCTCCTAAGAGGATAGTGCTGCAGAAGGATTGAGGTGGACTTTATGGCAGAAGAGTACTCATTTTTCATACTTTATTTTTTAGCAGTTTGTGAGCATAATATACAATATTTTCAGAATCGGCAGACCTCATCAACTTGGGAGGTTGGTTGCAGGAAAGTAGAGGAAAACAATGCCATAAACCTTTTGTGGCGGGAATCTCTGTTTATAAAAGTATTTATAAATTCATTTTATAAGCAAATGAACAATTAAACCATTAAAAATCTCAATATGATTTTATAACAAAAATAAATATGTATAGCTAATCTGCTTTTAAAAATTGTGACTTATTTAAAAAAAGAATTCTAATTTTTTTGAACCACAGCTCCTTAGGAGCAATCCCATACCACTAGAGAATAAAACAAAACTCCCCTGTTTTATTGCTTAAATTATGATATATGAACTGTGTTCATTAACTTTTTATAATGATATTAATATAGTCCTTGAAAATTTCACAAATTTTATTACATGGTCTGCTTTTTACCAGCTATTGAAGTTATTCTGTCATTATTAACCAGAAGTGTTTGTAGGGTCATTCTTGGTCATGTGTCATGTTGATATTCATGCTTTAAAAAAAATCTCCATTTGCTTTCTTAATTGAATTAATCCCTGAATAAAATAAAAAAGAAATATAAGTAACTATAAAAATCCCAACTCACAAGCATTTCAATAATTCGCAGTTGCCATAACTATTAATGCTACCATGAAAGGTCCTTCACTATGAGCCACTTCACAGATAAGGGAGACTGGGTTATGTGTAATTTCTGGAATGCTATCTATAAGCCCTTCCCTTTTTCTCCCACTCAAGACAGTAAATCTGAAATAAGGCAAGTAAGAGTAATGTTATTATAGGGACAACTTTGAACAAGCTCTAATTTCTGAAGCCAACAGGCATCATTTGTAAATGTCCGTGCTTTATCGCTAGTAACACACCTCAGACTGTCCCCCATCACACTGAGAATGGAGGCTGCTGCTTCCATGTATGGGGTGATGGATCTTTAGTCAGATCTTGCTAATATTGCTTTCAGATTTCTTGAAATATAATAACTTAGCTTAATTATAGCATAGCTTTATTTGCTATCATTTAGAAACAGCTATCAGGTGAAGAACATTTATTCCCTATTCCTCATGTATCCATGTTGAGACCTTTTACTAGTGTAACACTCCTGGCCTTTCTCTCCTCCTCACTTACTCCTCCCTGGGACAGTCTTCCCTGGGATGGGAGGTTGGGAGACAATGGGCCTGCCTATTTCAGCCCCTCTGGACTCTTTTTGGGCTTTAACTGGGCAGCTAAGCTCCTGGGGCTGGATCACTTTTGCCAGCTGCCAGTAACTGAGAAGGTCATTCTGCTTAATCTGGAGGTGCTGTAGTAGGAAGCCTGTAGTTGCCACATACCTAAGGGCTTTTCTCCAGTTTGTCAGTAATGAAGCTGACATTTTGATTTCCATATTTCTGATCCCTATGACTCTCTCAATTGGTTCGGTGCTTGGGTGGGGAGAAGAAAGGGTGCAATATACTACAATCATTAAAAGAAAAAGACTTTAAAGCTAACATGATAAGCTGTACGATAAAATACTGACTGATCAGAAAGTTCAGATAATGAGGAATACTGATTCTGTAAAATTTCTGGCTACTTTAGAGTTAACCTGAATTCTCTTTTAAAATTTAATGAATCATTCTAAAATATGTATGAGTTCACCATTGGTATGGTTTTTCTTTTCCTTCTCCCTTCCTCCTCCTCCAGACAGTCTGGAGCAAGGAATAGACACTGTTTAGCATCATGTCCTTCAGGAGATGCCTGTTATTATTAGTCTGGGCAATGCAGCAAGTCTGATTATTTTCCATCTACCATAACCTAAGAATGGGCACCGTGAAGCCCCCTATCCTCTTTCCCTTTCTCCTCTGCCCCCACCCTCAAGGTCCTAGCCTTAGAACAAAGCCTGATGTCCTTAAGTAGGGAACATAACAGAGTGAAAGGACTAATAACCAGTGTTCCAGAGCTCTGGAAGCTATTCAAGGATAGCTGGAGTCCAAAGTTAAGAACTGTTTCATGCATTTTTCCAGGCACTTCTTTTTTTTTTTTTTGGTGCTTGAACATACTATGTCTATTTGGAGCATGGGTTGTATGGTAGCCTCCCTTCCATGATTGAGTATGTATACTACTGGGGTTACAACTGCTTAGTCTTTCATTTATTGAGTGTCTTGTCATGACTCAAGGTCATCATCAAGACTCTCAGTGATAATTCCACAATAACTGTGGCAGAAGTGACATCAATTCAAAGCAGAAAACATGCTCTGACAAGAGTGAGTGTACCCAGTGAACATTTAAACAGCCACTTTATTAGTTTCCTATTGCTGCTGTAAAAAAAAAAAAAAAAAACACCACAAATTTAGTGACTTAAAACAACACAAATTTATTGTTTTACAATTCTAGTGGTCAGAAGTCCAAATGGGTTTCACTGGGCTAAAATCAAAGTTTCAACAAAGCTGTATTCTTTCTGGAGGCTCTAAGGAGGAACCTGTTTCCTTGCCTTTTCTAGCTTCTAGAGGCTGCCTGCATTCCTTGGCTTTTCTTCCATCTTCAAAGCCAGTAATGGATGGTTGAGTCTTTCTCACACTGCATCATCCTGACACTGAGTCTCCTGCCTCCCTCTTTCACTTAAGAGGACCCTCATGATTACATTGGGTCCACCCAGATAATCTCCACATCTCAAAATCCTTAATCACATCTGCAGATTACATTTTGCCATAAGAGTTAATATTCACACATTCAGGGATTTGGGATATGGACATCTTTGAGGGGCATTATTCTTCCCACCATGGCCACTGTAAACAGAATGAGATTGTCAGGGAAGGTCTGGGTCACCAATGGTATAGAAGTGGGAGGTGAATAATACTGTCCTTAGTATTGGGTTGACCAAAAGATTTGTTCGGGTTTTTCCATAAGATCTTATGGGAAAACCCGAACGAACTTTTTGGCCAACCCAATAGATGCTTAGAAATATATTCTAAAAATACTTTCTATATATAGGCTAACTTTCTTATAATTTGCTTATTTTTTCTAAAAATGAATCATTGTTTTTGATTTCTACTTTCTATGCTGTGTCTCTACATTATGGTTCCAAAAATATGCTAAGTAAAATCAATTTTATCCTTGGAAGGCCAGAGGATGACAGTAGAAGAGAGATATTTTTTCTTTATTCCTCCTCATCCTCAAATTTCCTTTTCTATCTCTTTTCTCCTACTTGCTCTCTCACAAGTAATTATTGAATGCCAACCATGTGCCAGGCACTGCATAGGTTACATGTGGGGACTCAGAGATGAAGAAGCTATAATTCCTACTCTCAAGGAACTCATAGTTTATTGAGGTGGGCAGACAGGGAAGTAATAGATCCCTATGAACAGGGACCTAAAGGCTATGACAGGGCATCCACTGGGCGTAGCAAGAAGACATGGTGGTCCTTAGATCACTCAGCCTGCCAGAGCAGGCTTCTTGGAGGATGGAGGACGTGATGTTTTAGTTGAATCTTAATTGATATAGAAGTTATTCAGACAGATAAGGGTGATGGTAGGGGTAGAGGAGACAGAGTTGTATAAATAACCTCCAAGAAAGACAAATTTTTGTTGTTTTTTGTTTTTGTTTTTGCATGAGAATGGAAGACCTATGATCTGGAAGAGCCTGAGTTTGATTGCCCTTTCTTGTCTGGTGGTATTCAGGTGTGGGAGAATGTGTAGTCTTCAGAAAGAGGTAAAGGGAGCCGGTTTGCCAGGGGAGAATCCCATTTTTGTTTAGGCTGTGGTTCTCAAGCTTGGATGTACATTGAAGTCCACTAGGGAGATTAAACAAACAAGCCCATGCCAGGGCTAGAGCCCAGACTAACTTAATCAGGTTCTGCAGGGGTGAGGCTCAGGCATTTTTTCTCTTAATTTCTTTTAATGTGTAGTCAGTGTTGAAAGTCACTGGTTGAGATAAAATAGAGCAAAATATTTGACGGTGTTGGAGTGTTCTTTGTAGACACTGGAATGGGAGTTGTAAGGGAAAGAGTTAAGAGGCAGGGAGAAATAAGAAGGGGAGTTAGGAGGAGGAAGGTGGAGTGATAAAGTGAGTAGATGAGAGGACTGATGACAGGAAAAGTGGCTCCTGTGTTCTCTGGTCACAGGTCTCCAGGTTCAGAGACGTGAAGAAATGCAGACTTTGGTGTAAATTTGTTTCTGTGCACTTATCTATCTATCTATCTATCTATTTTTGGCCATGCTGCGCAGCTTGTGGGAACTTAGTTCCTTGACCAGGGATTGAACCCAGGTCCTTGGAAGTGAGAGCACAGAGTCCTAAGCCCTGAACCGCCAGGGAATTCTCGCCCCACCCCCACCTTTTCTTTTGTTTCTGTGCATTTAAATAAGGCTAATTTTGCTGAAAAGGTTTTTCAGTGCTTGGCAAAGAACAGATCTAGGAGAGCTGAGGAGGGATAACAGAGGAGGGTGGAGCCAGGCTGGGGCTCACTTTGCTGTGGATTCTTACCTTTTTATATTTCCATGTTTGAGGGTGAGTAAAACAAACAAACTTTCCACGTTCCTTTTTCCTGATTTGTTGACAATTCTCTGGCATAGGTCATTCCTCTTTGACTTTTATTCTATCTTCTTTTGCTGGATTCCTGAGGCTGACATTCCTGACCTCACCAGTACAACGCCCTCTCCCTCCCATTTCAGAGTCACCTGTGTCCTGCTTTGGCTAATCTGAAAGCCAGGTCATTATTCTTGGATGACCTGAAAGAGAGTAATTAGATTAGCTTTGTGCAGAGTAAGAACATTATAAAGGAATTAGCCTCGAAAATAAGTAGAAGGTTGTCAGTTGAAGTTCCTGATGAGTCTGATGTTCTTTAGCAGAAAACAGAAAATGTATTGGGACAACAGAGCGAAGAAAAATTTTAATTTTGTTTTCATTTCTGATTCACATATAATAGGAAAACATCAATTAACTAAAAAGTAACTGCCCCCCAAATCAATAGATTATCATTGTAAAATGGATTTTCCTCTAACTATAATAAGAGTGCTCTTGCTAAGCACATAGAGTAGGAATAAAAGTTGCCCAAGGTCACCTGTCCAGGAAGTTGTGGAACTAGGAGATAATGGAGGCCTGTGAGACATCCAAGTTGGAATTCTTTTTTTTTTTTTTTTTTTTTTTTGCGGTACATGGGCCTCTCACTGTCGTGGCCTCTCCCGTTGTGGAGCACAGGCTCCGGATGCGCAGGCTCAGTGGCCATGGCTCACGGGCCCAGCCGCTCCGTGGCATGTGGGATCTTCCCGGACCGGGGCACGAACCCGCGTCCCCTGCATCGGCAGGCGGCCTCTCAACCACTGCGCCACCAGAGAAGCCCCCAAGTTGGAATTCTTAACCACTGGGCACACTGCTTCACATTTGCTGGCCAAGATGGGAGGACGTTCCAAGCAGGAGGAAAGGAATGACTAGCAACATGGAGGCACAAAAATCACAAGTTATTTTCAAGAATGAGAGAAAAGTGTTTTGCTAGAGTAGAGGGATTGTATCTGAGAGAGACGGAAAGGTATGGTGGGTTTAGTTTATAAAATGTTTTAAATTGTAGTCTAGGAGTTAAAATTATTCTGTAAGTATTTGTGAGTCACCAAGAAGTTTAAGTATGTATGTGATTGGCTCCGAGTGATGTTTTGAGAGAATGGATTTGGTGCCAGGTACAGGAACAAATAGAAGAAGAAACAAGAACAGAGCCCAGCAATGTCATTGTTTGGTGGCCCAAGAGAGGGACAATAGAGGTCTGAACAGGGTGTAGTGAGGATGGGAACAATGAACTGTCTTTGAGAAAATTGATAAGATTTGATGATTGATTTACTATTCGTGGCAAAGGAGAAGGAAGAGTCTAATATAATGCTAACCTTTACTGAGTACTGACTATGTGTCTAGACACTGTTCTAAGTACTTCCCAGGTATTAACTCAATTAGTGTTCACAACAAGCCTATGATATAGGTCCTACCATCATCAGCATCTTTTTTGCACAAATGAGGAAACTGAGACACAGAATAGTTACATATCTTGCCTCAGATCACACAGTTGGTTAGTAGCAGAGCTGGGATTCACACTCAAGCATCTGGCTGCAGACCCCATCATCTTCACCCTCAGACATCCCATTTCTCTTGTAA
The DNA here is from genome assembly GCF_964165515.1 of Mesoplodon bidens. Lineage (NCBI taxonomy): Eukaryota > Metazoa > Chordata > Mammalia > Artiodactyla > Ziphiidae > Mesoplodon > Mesoplodon bidens. Next base: position 58,400,285 of record NC_138160.1, on the reverse strand, counting down.
TCTGTAATGTGTATGATGCTCTACATGCTGCAAGTATTTGACTATTGCATGTTATTTCATCTTCACAAGAGTCTAGAGAAGTAGGTGGGACCAGTAGTACTTCCCATCTCACAGCTGTAAATTTGGCTGTTGCCAACAAGTAAGTGGAAGGACCAAGACTTAAACCCCGATCTTCTAACTCCACCCCCAGTGCTCTGGCCAAAGCATCATGCTCTATAGAGATTACTGTGGGGGGGGGGAGGGAAAATTCATTAACCAAAGTACAGTTGGAACAATGGAAAGGATGTGGTTTTAGAATTTAGAGTGAAAAATCTGATTTTAAGCACCGGAAGTTGCTTTTCTCACTTTACATGCAATAAAGTCCCTAAAGCTGTGATATATATAAAGGAGGAATCATTACTTTCCTCAACAAGGGAGAAGATTCTGACAGCCATCATATAGCTTTACATTCTAGACAGGTCAGAGAGGAAAAAAAAAAGAAACCACCTTTACCTAGGGGGAAAGGATGATTGATTCTAAATTGGGAATAAAGGATTTAAGGAAGGGAGCCTATACTCAGAGAATCCTAATAAGGTTTTAAACCACATCTCTTCTTCAATTGTCCTGTGATGCCCTTTTAAGCTGTTTACACATAAAGAAACAAGAAAGACAGATATTTTGACATCACAAAATTAGAGGCTGATATTATAATAAGAAAATTATGTTCATTTTAAAACAGCTAAACTAGAAACCAGGAGCTGTCAAGTGTCTTTCTTTAAGTACATAAATTTTTTCCCATTCTAGGTGATATAATAAAGTCTTGCCCTGTTTACACTCAAAGGAAAAATACCCAGTGTTCTTGAATTTAAGAAAATCCAAATACCTAAATCCAATGTCTCTCCAGGGCCCAATAAAAGAATACAAGTCTTTCAGCACCTCAGACTGAAGACATTCACACCAAAGGCCCATTTCCAACATTCTTGTTGTTGAGTTTTATTTTAGGACTAGCCTCTGAAGTACTACAGTCTCTCTCTAATCTCTTTGGGCAAGGCTGTGTTACTACAGATATCTTAGAGAAATGATGGAATTAGTGAAGCTAGCTTGCTCTGGAGTATGCTGGAAGCTGCCATCTGAGGACATGATCTTTCCATTCTATTGTGTCCTGAAATCATAATACCTCATTAACACCTGCAGAGTACTTCCTACCTTCCAAAGTATTAGGAGTTTATTAAAAGAATAGCACTGTAGGAAGAGTTCCCAAGATAGTATAGTAGGAAGACCCTGAGCTCACCTCCTCACGGGCACACCAAAATTAAAACTATTGATGAGAAAGATTAGAACCTACCAGAAAAGACCTTCAATAACTAAAGATGTAAAGAAGGAACCACAATCAGATGGGTAAAAGGGACAGAGTCACGGTATAGTCAAGACCCATACCCCCGGGTGGGTGACCCACAAATGGGAGAACAATGACAATTTGCAGAGGTTCTCCCCAGTGAGAGAGAGGCCTGAGCCCCACATCAGGCTCCCCAGCCTGGGGGTCCTGTGCTGGGAAGATGAGCCCCCAAAACATTTGTCTTTGAAGGCCATCAGGGCTTCCAAGAGCCAGAGGGTGGTGAGAAATAGAGACTCCACCCTTAAAGGGCATACACAAAATCTTACACACTCTGGGACCCAGGTCAGAAGCAGTAATTTGAAAAGATCCTGGGTCAGAACGACCTGCTGATCTTGGAGAGTCTCCCATAGAGGCAGGAGGCAACTGGTACTTACCCCGAGGACATAGATATTGGCAACAGCCATTTTTGGGATTTCGCTCTACCATGTGGACACTGGTGCTGGCAAACACCATTTTGGAATCCTCCCTCTCTTATTAGCACAGGGACTCAATCCTGTCCCCACCCACCACCCTGTAGGCACCAGTACTGGGATACCTGAGGCACCACTAGTTGGGCAGGGACACAGCCCCACCCATCAGCAGGCAGGCTGCCTTAAGACCCCCCGAGCCACTTCTGGACATGGCCCTGTCCATCAGAGGGCCCAGAACCTGGTCCCACACACCAGGTTGTTGGCACTAGAACTGGGACCCCCAGAGCCCTGTAGCCAGGGGCCCTGGGACCTGGCTCTGCCCACCAGTGGACCGGCACCAGCCCCAGGACAACTGCAGCCCCACAGCCTGTTGTGGCAGGAACCAGCCCACCCACTGACAGCCAGACACCAGCCCTGGACTCACTGGCCCCCACTCCACCCACCAGCAGGCCACCACCAGCTCTGAGACACCGTGGGCTCCTTAGCCAGCTGCCCCAGGATCCAGACCCACTCACCAGTAGGCCAACACAAACTTCAGGTCACCCCGGACCCATAGCCAGCTGTGTCAGGAAGCAGCCTCACCCACCAGTGGGGAGACACTGCCCCCAGGACCATCAAAGCCCCACAGCCAGCCTTGTCAGGACCCAGGCAACACACAAGTAGGCTGGTACCAGCCCTAGGACTCCCCCTGGGCTCTGGGCCTGCCCACCAGCAGGCCAACTCTAGCTCTGAGTCACCTAGGGCCCTTTTGCCAGTGGCCCCAGGATCCAGCCCCCCCCCCCCCAGCAAGTTGACACTAGATTCGGGAACCCCAGGGCCCTGCAGCCAGAGTCCTGAGGACCCAGCTCTGCCTACCAGTGAGCCAGCACTAGCCCTGGGAGCCCTTGGTCTTGGCTGAACCCACCAGCAGGCCGATAACCAGCTCTGAGGTACCTTGGACTCAGCCAGCCTCCCCAGGACCCAGCCCCTCTCACCATTGGGCCAGCAGCAGCTTTGGGACACCCTGGAACCCACAGCCAGTTATGTCAGAGACTGGCCCCACTCACCACAGGCCAACACTAGATCTGGGAACCCTGGCCCCACAACCACCCGCCCCAGAACCCAGTTCTGCCCACTAGTGAGCCAGCACTAGCCCTGGGATCTTCTGGGGTTCTGCAGCCAGCCACATTGTGACCCAGCCCCACCAACCAGTGGCTGGCAGCCTCTGCACAAAGCAAGGCCTGGTAATCAACCAAACCAGGGGCCAGCCACACCTACCAGACCACCCATAGTAGTCAACCTGCCACAACTGAAGGACCTACGCAGCCCTCATTGGGGGCACCACTGGAGCATATAGTTCTGGTGACCAGAGGGGAATGAGCTGCTAGAATGCATAGGATGTCTCCTATAAAAGGCCAATTCTCGGGCTTCCCTGGTGGTGCAGTGGTTAAGAATCCGCCTGCCAATGCAGGGGACATGGGTTCAAGCCCTGGTCCAGGAAGATCCCACATGCCGTGGAACAACTAAGCCCATGCACCACAACTACTGAGCCTGCGCTCTAGAGCCTGTGAGCCACAACTATTGAGCCCACGTGCTGCAAATACTGAAGCCTGCACACCTAGAGCCCATACTCTGCAACAAGAGGAGCCACTGCAATGAGAAGCCCATGCACCACCACAAAGAGTAGCCCCCACTCACTGCAACTAGAGAAGGGCTACGTGCAGCAACAAAGACCCAAGGCAGCCAAAAGTAAATACATAAAATAAATTTATTTTTTAAAAAAAGGCCAATTCTCCAAGGGTGGGAAACATAACCAACCTACCAGATATATAGCAAAAAACACAGCAAATTAGGCAAAACGAGGCAACAGAGGAGCATGTTGTAAATGAAAAAAAGAGATAAAACCCTAGCAGAAGAACTAGGTGAAGTGGAGATAGGCAGTCTACCCAAGAAAGATCAAGGGAATGATCGCAAAGATGATCAAAGAACTTGGGAGAAGAATGGATGAACAGGGTGAAAGTTAGAAGTTTTAACAAAGAGTTAGAAAATACAAAGAAGAACCAAACAGGTAAAAAATACAATAACTGAAATGAAAAATACACTAGAAGGAATCAATAGTAGATTAAATGATAGAAAGGAATGGATCAGCGAGCTTGAAAACAGAGTACTGGAGATCACTGAAGCTGAACATAAAAGAGTTCAACATCACCAAACCAGCATTACAAGAAATGTTAAAGGGACTTCTCTAAGTGAAAAAGAAAACACTACAACTAGAAACATAAAAATTATGAAAGGAAGAAGCTAATCAGTAAAAACAAATAGACAGTAAAGGTAATAAATCAACCATGTACCAAACTAGTAGGAAGGTAAAGACAAAAGAGGTAAAATCATCTATATCCACAATAAGCAGTTAAAGGATACACAAAACAAATAGACATAAAATACGATATAAAAACCAGTAATCATGAGAGGAGTGCAAAAAAGCAGGGATGTTAAAATGTGTTTGATATTAAGTGCTAACAAAATATCAAGATGAAAAAAAATTAATTACATGGGACTGAGTGAACTGATGAGGATGATTATAATTTTTGTGACTTTCTGTTTGAATTAAAAAAAAGAAAAATCCCACAAGGACTCAGAGGCAAAAAATATACAAATCAATTTTCACTGCAAAGTAAAGGAGCTGTTACAGTGGAGGATTACTGGACTGAATGTCAATATTATGACATAGTATGAGTGTGTTTCATGTTTGGTAATTGCAATCATTGTTGCTTTTGTTGTGGTCATCCATTTACAATGCTTGATGTCAGTTTATTTATCTCTTGTAAAAATAAAATACAGTGTGTGTGTGTGAGTTGTGAAAAAAAAAGGAAACTTAAAAAAAAAAGAGGTAAGCAACTTAAAATAATCAGAGAGATAAATAGGTAGATAGATAAATTGTTATATATAAACCTCATGGTCTGGGACTTCCCTGGTGGTACAGTGGTTAAGAATCTGCCTGCCAGTGCAGGGACATGGGTTCGAGCCCTGGTCCGGGAAGATCCCACATGCCACAGAGCAACTAAGCCTGTGCACCACAACTACTGGGTCTGTGCTCTAGAGCCCTGGCTACTGTAAATAGAGCTGCAGTGAACATTTTGGGAAGAACCCAATCCAAAAATGGGCAGAAGACCTAAATAGACATTTCTCCAAAGAAGATATACAGATTGCCAACAAACACATGAAAGGATGCTCAACATCACTAATCATTAGAGAAATGCAAATAAAAACTACAATGAGGTATCACCTCACACCAGTCAGAATGGCCATCATCAAAAAATCTACAAACAATAAATGCTGGAGAAGGTGTGGAGAAAAGGGAACCCTCTTGCACTGTTGGTGGGAATGTAAATTGATACAGCCACTGTGGAGAACAGTATGGAGGTTCCTTAAAAAACTACAAATAGAACTACCATACGACCCAGCAATCCCACTACTGGGCATATACCATGAGAAAACCATAATTCAAAAAGAGTCATGTATCACAGTGTTCATTGCAGCACTATTTACAGTAGCCAGGACAAGCAACCTGAGTGTCCATCAACTGATGAATGGATAAAGAAGATGTGGCACATATATACAGTGGAATATTACTCAGCCATAAAAAGAAATGAAATAGAATTATTTGTAGTGAGGTGGATGGACCTAGAGACTGTCATACAGACTGAAGTAAGTCAGAAAGAGAAAAACAAATACTGTATGCTAACACATATATATGGAATCTAAAAAAAGCAAAAAGCAATGGTTCTGAAGAACCTAGAGACAAGACAGGAATAAAGATGCAGACATTGAGAATGGACTTGAGGACATGGGGAGGGGGAAGGGTAAGCTGGGATGAAGTGAGAGAGTGGCATTGACATATATACACTACCAAGTATAACATAGCTAGTGGGAAGCAGCACATAGCACAGGGAGATCAGCTCAGTGCTTTGTGACCACCTAGAGGGGTGGGATAGGGAGGGTGGGAGGGAGATGCAAGAGGGAGGGGATATGGGGATATATGTATTCGTATAAATGATTCACTTTGTTATACAGCAGAAACTAACACAACAGTGTAAAACAATTATACTCCAATAAAGACGTTAAAAAAAATAAAATCACAATGAGAGATCACCTCACACCTGTCAGAATGGCTATTATCAAAAAGACAACAAATAACAAGTATAGGTGAGGATGTGGAGAAAAGGAAACCCTTATGCACTGTTGGTGGGAGTGTATATTAGTACAGCCACCATGGAAAACAGTATGGAGATTCCTCAAAAAAATTAAAAGTAGAACTACCACTTGATCCAGTATTTCCACTCTGGGGTATTTACCTGAAGAAAATGAAAACTCTAATTAGAAAAGATACATGCACCCTATGTTCATTGCAGCATTATTTATAATAGCCAAGATATAGAAGCAATCCAAGTGCTCATCAATAGATGAATAGATAAAGAAGATGTGATACACACACACGCACACACACACACAATGGAATATTACCCAGCCATTAAAAGAATGAATTCTTGCTATTTGCGATAACGTGGATGGACCTAGAGAGTATTATGGTAAGTGAAATAAGTCAGACAAAGAAAGACAAATACTCTATGATTTCATGTATATGTGGAATCTAAAAAACAAATGAACAAACACAACAAAACAGAAACAGAGTTATAGATACAGAGAACAAACAGGTGGTTGCCAGAGGGGTGGGGGTTGGGGAGAGGAAAGAAACAGTTGAGGGAGATTAAGAGCTATAAACTTCGAGTTGCAAAATAAATGCATCACAGGTATGAAATTACAGTGTGGGGAATAGTCAATAACTATGTAATACCTTTGTATGGTGACATATTGTAACTAGACTAATTGTGGTGATCATTTTGAAATTTTTAGAAATAATCACTATGCTCTATAACAGAAACTAACACAGTGTTGTAACTCAATTATATTTCAAAAACAGACAAACAAACAAATAAACTCATAGAAGAAGAGATCGATTTATGGTTACCAGAGGAGGGGATGGCAGAGGGGGAATTAGATGAAGGATGTCAAAAGGTACAAACTTCCAGTTATAAGATAAATAAAGTATTACTAGGGATGTAATGCACAACATGATAAATATAATTAGGGAATTCCCTGACGGTCCAGTGGTTAGGATTCCAGGTTTTCACTGCTGGGGGTCCAGGTTTGATCCCTGGTCGGGGAACTAAGATCCCACAAGCCGTGCCGCGTGGCCAAAAAAATAAATAAACTAATAAATATAATTAACACTGCTGTATGTTATATATCAAAGTTGTTAAGAGAGTAAATCCTAAGAGTTTTCCTCACAAGAAAAACAATTTTTTTCTTTTTAATTTTGTATCCATATGAGATGATGGATGTTCACTAAACATATTGTGATGATCATTTCATGATATATTAAGTCAAATCATTATGTTGTCTACCTTAAACTTATACAGTGCTGTATGTCAAGTATATCTAAATAAAACTGGAAGAAAAAATATAAATATGGGCTCAGTGCCCATGAATTAATAGAAAAATAATTTCCTGGAGACCAGGACAAAGTGCTTTTTGTGGGAGTTGGCCACCATTTTCATGGAGCAGCTCCTGTTGGTGTGAGTGGTGGCCAGGGTCCTCAGACACAGTGACCTTCAGTAATGAGGTCATGCCAACTTTTTTTTTTGTTTTGAGGAAAAATCACCAAAGTTGATTTTTCAAATCAACTTTCAAAGATGAACGGTTCATGTAAACAAACTAGGAACAAATTATTAACTACCTACTATGTGCTAAGCGCCATTCTAAATGCTTCATTGTTTCATTTTAGCCTCTCAACAGCTCTGCGAGGAAGGTATTATTATCCTCAAATTAGTGAGTTCGTGGTTGTCCTTATATTTATATTCACTCACTTGTGTTTTGATATGCTTCTTTGAATGAGAAAAAATGGAGTGGGCCCTAGGTTTTCTGTTGGAAGTTGCCCAGAAGTTCAGATATTCATGTGGGAGTATGCTGATCGTATGAAGGGCATCTATATCTTAGTGGGAAAAAAATGAGAATGGCTAGGCTATAGCTTGAAATGTAATCCTGCATAGAATTTTCCACCACCAGGGGAAATGTCAGGTAGCACATTCATACATATTTTTACTTTTTAAATTATGTGCTTAATTTAAGGTACATATGAAAAAAATGTTGCCAGCATATAGTGCCATAGTTTCTCAGATTTTATTACTTAGGACCAGTGTAAGCAAAAAACCAGGGATTATTTACTTAAAGACAATGTAAAGAAAGATATTAAATAATGAATATAAATATTAACTAATTAATATGAAAGGTGTTATGAGGATATAACAAAATCTTGAAGTGACTGACATTTGGGAAACAAGGTCCCTGCCTGGCCTGAGGTATGGAGCTCAGGCCAGAGGTAAGTGCTGGTTTGTATCAGTTTTTGTTGGATCAGCACTCACTCACCTTCTAGGACCCTAGGAATCTTCCTGTAACTTTAGTTACTCCAGATTGGAGTGTTCAGGAATGGAATAAAGTTGAATCTGAGTCAGACAACCAGGACCCTGATATGTCAGTTCTCCCCCTTAACTATTGGTGGTCATAAATACTCAGAAAGAATTAGTGGACTCTATGCCTTGTGGCCTTTTTCTGGGTGAAAGTCAAGGGCTGTTATCAACCAACTTTCTGTGGAAGAGGCAGGAAATAATCCATTCTTCTTTGCTATTGCTGAGGTTTCCAAGACCTTTATTATTCTTATTATTTATTTTTATTGCAGTGGTTTTCTTTACTTCTCAGAGTTGAAAGTTGTTCAGGGACTGTTTATCAAGTACTACCAGTGTGTCTGGCACAGTGCTGACCAGGGATACAGAGAGAAATGATAGGCTCTTCCCTTGGAAGATCTATGGAAAACCTTTTTAAGGAGAACTCCACATGCTGGTCAGGGAGATGGACTAAGAAACCGATTCAGGATGGGTAAACCCAGAAAATAATGAAGACCTCTAAGAAAATCTCTATATAATATACTGTGATAAAGAAGGAATTGGGTTGGAGAAAACTTAACACAGAATCATAGTTGTATATAGATGGATGTATCCTTGAAAGTTTAGGTATCCAGGTTTGCCCTTATGCTGCTAGTAAAAGACAGTAGCTACCCCTATGATTTCTTAGTATCTTCAGAGATGGGATTTCCACATTTTTCTCACAATACTCATACCCAGGATATTTTCTGATGTCTATGCTAAATCCCTTCTATTGAAAGTTAAGCCTGTCCTCTTTTAGAGAACAGCTGTCTGCTGTTTCTTTCAATATCATGAATAATTGGAAAGAATTTCTTCTGAATTTTCCCTCCCCATCTCCAAATCTGTATTCTATTCCAAATTCTACTATTTTCAGGACCTCTGGTCATGAATTCTATCCTCCTGTTTTTTTCTTCTCATTTTTTAACCCCCTCCCAAATAATTACACATCACTTTCAGTGTTTCCTTCTGACTATATAAACATGAATTTCTTTTGGTTATTCTTTCAAAAACTCTTCTCTCATTGTTCAAATTTCTAAGGTCTTTCATTCGCCCTTCTTGCATTTTTTTTACTTCAAATTTTTCTTCTAAAATCCTAAATTTTAATTTTATTTAAAGCCTAAGTCTTTGTACCTTTTAGTTGGATTTAATTTTCCTTCTCAGGGAGTCAGTATTGTCCCTTTTGCACATATGCACCTGGGCAAGGTAAGGGAGCCCACTGGTTTAAATCATGCTTTGCTGGATCATGAGGACTGGAGTCACACTCCAATGTGTGAAAATCCAAGGGAGAAAATGATCCCTTTACTACACTGAATGATCTTCTGAATGATTTCCAGGAACTGGATCTTTAGGGGCTCATTAATGCTGTTACTAGCAGGGAAGGAGCAGATGGAAAATAAATATACCCGAGGGCTCAGAGGCTATTGCTGATGCTGGAGGCAGGTAGTTAGGCAACAGGAAGTAAATACAGCAGAACAGTAGGAAAAAGATATTTACCTTTGGTCCCTTTAGCGACACGAGTCAGGAGCTAGAAAAAGATTTTCCCAGGGTTTCTGCATGGGGCAGCCTTAACAGGTGGTTTGTAGAGCCTTCTAGCCATGTAGCAACTGACTCTGAGCAGCTGCATCTTACAGACCTGAAAATAGCCTGAAGGTGAGTTTTGTCAGTCCCAAGAGTTGCATAAAGCAGAGCTGGTGAGAGACACGACAGCTGGACATCAGTGATTTTTGAACAGCACTCCATAAAGTACTTTCCATGCCCATCGTTGGAAGGGGACCTCGTAACAACCCAGGGAGGAGCAAAGAGATGATATCATTAATACTCTGTTGAATAGATGATGAAACTAAGGCTCAAGGAACTTAAATTACCCAAAGTCATGCACTTGGTTTTAATGTTATTCCAGGCTTCCCAGGGCATAAGAGATTGAGGGTAGAACTGAATCCTAATAACAGTTTATAAGCATTATTAATCTTTACTCACCAACTTTTGGGAATTTCAGATCTCCTAAAATTCAATGATAATAATAATGATAATAGTAATTATAATAAAAACACAACCACCATTGTTTAAGCACTTACCACATGCTGTTTAAACCTCACAGTAAACCTAACACCTAACAGTGATATTATTAGCCCTGTTTAGCAGATGAAAAAATGAGGTCCAAAGAGGACTAGTACTTTGCCCATGCTAACACATCTAGTACGTGGCTGGTGTAAGATTATAACCGAAGTATGTATTATTCCAAAGTCACATATTTCCAGCGGGAAAAATTCAGTGGTTAATTTAAGGAGTCCCCAGGGATGTCCTCTTGTGCTCAATAAGCACAGCCCTATTGGCTACAGTAGCATTTCTTCCTCTCTCAGGTAGTGACCCCATGGGGCTACTCTGACTCTTGGCCTTGGCTGGTATGGGCTTCTGTTCATGGTGGCTCTGGCTACTTCATCCCTGACATCGTTACTGTGCCTTGTTCCCGTGTGCTCCAGCAGTCACTCCAGTGAAGGAGGGCCCAGTATGAACTATTTCCCAAGCAGCGTTGCCTGGTGCTCTGGTTTCTTATAGAGATTTCAACAGTAAAGCTCTTTATCTCTCTTCGAAAGAACTTGGGCATGAACCCAGAGAGGCAGAGCCAGGGGACTTAACTAGTATGCCCTTGGCTGTGCTCAGAAGTGCTCTTCTTTTTCAAGAGCTACTTCTCATCTTTACATAAAGAATGTTGCCCCTCAAATCTTCCATCCCTTAGCAGCACTCTCCTTTGCCTTTCATGCAAATAGAGCCCAGTGGGCCAGTCACACGTGGCCAAGTGGGTCAGATCTCTTAGAATTAACACACCCTTAGACCCTTAAACTTGAAGACCCGCATTATTATGACCATTGCTTGTTATTTATGTATTGGATCCTCTTCCATTAAATTGTGCTTGTGATATTTTTTAGGCAACTTGTCTTTGCATTCACACATACAGTGATTGCTTGATATGTAGTTTATTATATGAATAAATGAGTGAATGAATGTAGGTAAACAAAACTAAATGGTTTCTAGTTTTTGCTGATTTTAGGCTAGGTTCCTACCAGAATCCTTAAATCAGCTCTCCTCATTTATGCCTCAGGGTATTTGTACATGTTCCTTTTCCCCAGCTCTAGAGTTTTGCATAGTTCCTTCCTTCACTTCATTCAAATCCAATGTAACCAGCCTCCTCAGAGAGGCCTTCCCAGACAAATCCATCTAAAATATTACCCCTTGAAGTTCTCTATCCCCTTAATCTGATTTAGTTTTTCTCAACAGAATTATTTTGTGTTGGCTTACGGTCTGTTTTACCCACTCAGTTCCATGAAGGTTGAGACCTTTGCTTTGTTCCCTGCTATATCTCTAGAGTTTTAAATAGTCACTGGCAGATAGGAGCTTAATAAATGTTTGCTGAATGGGTGAATTAAACTGAGAAAGGCTCCCTGAAAGGGGTGTGTGCCCACATGCAGAGGCTTCCTTAGTCTTTGTTAGGCACTAGTCTAGCAAAGACATTCAAAGTTCAACAGTTTGGTAACATCTAAAGTGTTGACTCCTCAAATTAGTTAACTGTTTATCTCTTCTTGTTGCTCCTTGCAAATGTGCATCTGGAGCTATAAAACTTTTAGTTCAGAGTTCATTATTTCCTGGTGTTTACAGCTGGACAGCTTCATTATGAATGACAACTTATAGTAGAACCTGGTTTATCTGCCATCAAAGGAAAAGGTAGACTTTAATGTAATGTAAATTTATTTTTATATACCCTTATACTAAAAAGAACCTATTTTGCTGAGATTAAAATAGTTAACTATTTTTTGGAGCTTCACTTCTGGACATGGTGGAGTAATAATGTTTAGATTTACCCTCTTGCCCGAAATAAGTGAAAAGCAGGGCAAAATATATGAAACAATGGTTCTCAAGATATTGGACACCAGATAATGAAAAACAGTGAAAAACAAATCACGTGAGTCTTACAGTTGCCCCAGTTTACTGTCTTGAGACAGTTTCTATAGGCTGTGGTGTAGGGAGGGGAAATTAGGACTCCCCAAGTTTAAGGGGCTGAAGCTGGAAGTTCAGGTAGGTCAAATGGTCAAGAGTTCACAAGACAGAGTAGAAAGGAGAGAGATGCACATAGAGAGAATTTCAGAGACCAGCATAGGCTCCCTTTGAGTAGTCAACTGAGTGCTGATCAGCTCAGGCATATGTACAAGTCAACTGCGTTGGAGGGAAAAACCACTCAAAACTCTTAGAGGGAGCAATCTCTCTGGCTCACACAGCACAGGGCATAGTGCCTGTTCCCACCAGCAGAGATGGAAAATGTCATAATTCATGGGGCATCAGGTGAAGTATTCAGAAGCATTTTCTCTTAGTAGAAGAACAAAATTAGTTTTATTCTAAATGCTGCTCTGTCATGCCTAACAAAGCTTAAAAGCAAGACCTGAAGTTTCCAAGTAACTTGACCATGTGTCAGAACAAAGCTCAACAGCATAGTAAATATCTGGCATCCACTAGAAAGTTACCAGCAAAAAACAGGGAAGTACAACCCATAATAAGATTAAAAACCCATAATAAGATTAAAAAGTTTGTTAATAGAAGCTGACAAAAAATGATACAAATGATAGAATTAGTAGACAAGAACATTAAAACAATAACAATATGCTATATATTCAAGAAACTAAAGGAAAGATTGAACATGTTAAGTAGAGACAGGAGAAATATAAAAAAGATGCAAACTGAAATTCTGGGGGTGAAAAACACACTAGATTGTATTAATACGGATTAGATATTACAGAAGAAAATATCAGTGAACTCTCCAAATTTAATAATAAGAAAAACTTAATAATAAGAAAACAAACAACCCAGTTAAAACTAGACAAAAGATTTGGATGAACGTTTTGCCAAAAAAATATATGTGGATGGCAAATAAGCACATAGTAAATATGCTCAACATCATTCGTTATTAGGAGAATCCGAATTAAAAGTACATTGAGTGCTCGCTTCGGCAGCACATATACTAAAATTGGAACGATACAGAGAAGATTAGCATGGCCCCTGCGCAAGGATGACACGCAAATTCGTGAAGCGTTCCATATTTTTTTATATGAAATATCCAGAATAGGTAAATCCATAGAGACAGAATGCAGATTGGTGGTTGCTGGGGGAGGGAAAACGGGGAGAGACAACTCAATGGGTATAGAATTTCCTTTCAGAGTGATGATAAGGTTTTGGAACTAGATAGATTTGGTGGTTGCACAACATTTTGAATATACTAAGTGCCACTGAATTGTTCACTTTTAAATGGTTAATTTTAAATGGTTACTTTTGCTATGTGGATTTTACCTCAATTTTTTAAAAAACTTGTATAGCATATGAACAAACCTGGTATTAATGTGTAATAAGTGATGCCAAGAAAACATTTTTGTTATAGAATAATATTAAAAATATATGATTCATTTTCAAAAAAAAAAAAAAGTACATTGAGATACTATTACATCCTTAATTGAAAATGACTGACTCTACTATGTGAGGGTATGGTTGTGGAGCAACCTGAGCTCTCATACGCTGCTAACAGAACTGCAAAATGGTACAATAGCTTTGGAAAACAGCTCGGCGTTTTCTTAAAATGTTAAGCATATATGTACTGCCTGATCATTTCAATACTAGGTATTAATCCAAAAGAAGTGAAGGCATATGTCCATACAAAGACATACATAAATGGTCTTAAGATCCTTATTTTCAATAGCCCCAAACTAGAAATAACTCAAATATCTATCAATAGGTAAACAGAAGTTGTTTATATATTCATATAATGGAATTCTATTCAGCAACTTTAAAAGAATGAACTACTGGGGGCTTCCCTGGTGGCGCAGTGGTTGAGAGTCCGCCTGCCGATGCAGGGGACGCGGGTTCGTGCCCCGGTTCGGGAAGATCCCACATGCCGCGGAGCGGCTGGGCCCGTGAGCCATGGCCGCTGAGCCTGCACATCCGGAGCCTGTGCTCCGCAACGGGAGAGGCCACAACAGTGAGAGGCCCGCGTACCGCAAAAAACAAAAAACAAAAAAAATAAATTAAAAAAAATAAAAGAATGAACTACTGATACACAAAACAATACAGATGAACTTCAATATAATTATGCTGAGTAAAAGAAGCCAAACAAAAAAGAGTGCATAATGTATGATCCATTTATATAAAATTGTAGAAAATGCAAAATAATCTAAAGTGATAGAAAGCAGATCTATATTTGCCAAAGAATTGGTTGTGGGAGCAGAGAGAGGTAGGAGGGAGGCATTCCAAAGAGGCATGAGTAATCTTTCAGAGGTATTGAGTATATTTATTATCTTAATTGTGGTGATTGTTTCACAGATGTTTGTGTATATCAAAACTCCCCAAAGTGTATACTTTAAGTGTATGTCTTTTACTGTATATAAATTATAACCTACTGTATAGCACAGGGAACTCTACTCAGTGCTCTGCGGTGACCTAAATGGGAAGGAAATCCAAAAAAGGGGATATATGTATACATATAGCTGATTCACTTTGCTGTACAGTAGAAACTAACATAATATTGTAAAGCAACTATACTCCAATAAAAATTTTTTAAAAAGAAATAAAGCAAATCTCCCATTGCATAAATAAATAAATATTAAAAAATAAATTATACCTCAATAAAGTTGTTAAAAATATGCAACAATTTTTTTCATGAAAATCTTTCAAAAAGGAATTTGAAAAGGAATTTCCTTTTTCTTGCATTTCTTAAAAGAGCCAAATGAGCATATACATCCATCTATATGCAACCTATGATTCTGTGTTGTTTTCTCCAACCCAATTCCCTCTTTATCACAGTATATTATATAGAGATTTTCTGAGGAACTCTGGGATCATCACTATTAATATGAATTATTATTAGACAGCCTCAGACAAATATAAGTGATTCAGCCTGAACCTTGGATTTGGTCTGCTCTTCAAATTCTTCTGGCCCCTCTCGCTGCTGTTAGCTTCATGACCTCCTGCCAACAGCATGTCCTCCTCTAACCTGAAACTTTATTTCATGTGCTATTGGCCTCAAGTGTGTTACCAAACTTTCTACAGAATAAAGCTCACAGGCCATAGCAGCAGATGCTCTCATTCTTTACTTCCCAGTACTAAGAAGTTCTCACTCACTCCACTTCCTTGGGCTATGCCCAACCTTCTCTCCTTCTGCACTTTCAAGATCAATCCCAGCTGGTGGGACATCTATTACCTTTCAAAGGCTTGGCCAGTAAGCAGTCTTTGCTTAGTAAATGAATGAATGAAAAATGATTAAATAATTCTATTACCTGAAATATGCTATCTTCTTTTTTGTGCCTCTATTTGAGTTGCTGATCTTTCAATGCTGTTTTTTTTAAAGAGTGCTGCTCTGTGGGATCTCACTGTTGCTCATGGTGATGGGACATTAAAGACCAGGGCTCTAAGGTGTTAGTCACATTACATTGTAAGCATCTAAGTTACAGAGATGAAAGGAACAACCTCGTGAATACTGTGGAAAATGGCATGAACTTGGTTTTGTTGTCAGCTCTAGGCATATGAAAATCGGTATAAGTTTTGTTTGCCAAGCAGAGAGCTAGATATTTTCATATTACTTTTTCTTCTCTTCATCATTCTAAAAGTTTTAAGCTATTTCCGGTGCCTCTTTTAATCATTTATATTGAATGCAACAAGGCTTTCTCTGCAGGTTTGTTGACAGCTTTTCATTGAACTTTTCTGGGAACAAGCATGTTAATGGCATATTTAATGTCAATATAAGCCATTGATTTGGGTTTGTGATATTTGCTGGAACACTGTGTCCTGAATAAAACATAAAAACGCACTAAAATGTAACCTCAGAAACTGAATATTTAAATAGTCATGAATGAGAAAGCAAAATCCAATTATTTTTCCCCTGTAGTATAACAGAATGTAGAAATTTAAATCTATTGGATCAGTACTTGATTTTAAGAGTGTTATGTTTCAGGAAAATTCCTTTGAAGAACAAATATAGAATATAGATAAGGACATCAGAAAAGTTTCTTGCTGAAAATAGCTACAAAATGTGTAATATATGATACTAAAATTCATTTATTGGCATTTATCATTGAAATATTGGTCTTTAGAAGTGAATTGCTTTAATGTAGATGAATTTGGTATTGCTGCTGTTATAATAAAAATATGCTAAATAATAACCCCTGTGAGGTTGATGGTTTATTTAATCTTCTTTGCACTGTTGAAAATTATTATTCTGCTTTTGTAGTCATCATTAATTTAACTTCAGAATCTGTGTTCAGAAATCTTAACTTTGAGATAATAAAACAAGACTAAGTTTTTTTCTCCACTGTGGTAAATTACAGCATTGGCCTTAATTCTTCAGCCCTCCCTGTGTCCACGTCCTCTGCTATGTGAATTTGTAGTTCTTCTCACCTCCATGGGTGCGGTATATTTTATCTGCCCTATGATATTGTGTTTGAAGGGAATGGACAAGATGTGATGGTGTGCCAGTTCTGAACCTCAGTCTTACACGATTCCACTTCTCTTGTGCCTCTGCCATTGCCATGAGAAGAACATGCCTAGTCTGGTGATAAAAGGAAGAGGATGAGGGACGCACGGAGTAGAGCCATTTAAACTGAGCCCAGCCTAGGTCAGCTGATCACAGATGTGCAAGGTAAATAAATGCCTACTTTTATATGTCACTGAGGTTTTATGTTTATTTGTTATACACGTTATTGAAGCAACAGCTGACTGGTACATCCACAGATACAGAAAATTTCAATGCCAACACCAAATATAGTTATCCTCGTTGAGGTTTCTAAATATTTGTAGTAAAATGGCACATACATAATGTTTTGCTTGTGTGTTAAGGTCCTAGGTTAGAAACAATCATGGCATCAATTTCTTGGAAATATAGAAGTTAATCAAACCATGATAATATTAAATTAAATTAGTGATATGGAAAGCTTAAAATTTGGGTTGTGACTACGTCTTACCTATTCATCTTTTAAACAATGCCTATTACTTAGCAGGTATTCAATAGAAATTTGATGAATGAATAAATGAATGAGGGAGTACAGCTTCTTTTCCTTCCTTTTCTTTATTTTTCCTCTTAATGGTTTACTACAAAAAGGCAAACATTTAAAGAAGAGTCTTCAAATAACAAACAAATCAATCAGCAATTCAACAAATCATTGCTCTAGGTCAGTGGTTCCACCTGGATGTGATTTTGTACCCCAGGGGACATTTTGCAATGTCTGGAGACACTTTTGGTTGTCATAACTGGGGGATGGTGTCCTAGTGACATCTGGTAGGTAGAGGCCAAGGGTATTGACAAACATTCTACAGTGCACAGAATAGGGCCCCAGAATAATTTGACCCAAATAATGTTTGCGTGTCCTTTGAGTTTTTGGTTTTCTCTTGTCTTGCAGGACCCTGAATCTTTCTCTGGTGTTTCTTTTTGCCTTCCTTATGTAGTATCCAAAGATTGCTTCTGATTTTCTTTTTATCCTTTTCTTCCCCAGTCTTTCCAGAACTGCCTCTTTGAATCTCATCACTTTTCAGTGTCTTCCCTATAGTCAGTACTCTTACGACCAGAACATTTTCAATATTTTGATACTTAAGATGGACTTTCTCTTTCTGGGAGCTATTTTAGCTTAATTCCCTTTTCTCTTCCATGAAGATTTTCTGGAAACCCTCCCTTAGGTATCTGCAAAGGCTCGTAGTGGAAGATCTAGATATAGTGCTGCTATAAATTCATGTGTTTTTTCCTTAATTACAGATAATTTAAAGTTTGTAGTATTATTGGTTTTTTAGTTATGAGATTTATGTATGTGCATTTTTAAAATAGATTTATTTATATTTTGGTTTTGGCTGCATTGGGTCTTCGATGCTGCACGTGGGCTTTCTCTAGTTGCGGTAAGCAGGGGCTACTCTTCATTGTGGTGCACGGGCTTCTCATTGCGGTGGCTTCTCTTGTTGCAGAGCACAGGCTCTAGGCACGTGGGCTTCAGTATACTGTTGTGGCACGTGGGCTCAGAAGTTGTGGCTTGTGGGCTCTAGAGCACAGTCTCAGCAGTTGTGGCTCATGGGCTTAGTTGCTCTGTGGCATGTGGGATCTTCCTGGACCAGGGCTCAAACCCGTGTCCCCTGCATTAGCAGGTGGATTGTTAATCACTGTGGCACCAGGGAAGTCCTGTATGTGCATTTTTTCTTCTTGCTGACCTGTATAGTTTTTTGGAGGATGTGTGTAGAGATTCAGATTTAGGTGGCCACAAATACCTCAGCTCTCCAGAAATGATGTCATTTGTCTTTTAAGTTTGCTTATAGTAAGTACCCTTGCAGTACAGAAGTTTTGCAATTTTATGCAATGAAACCTGTCTGTCTTTATTGCTTATGGACTTTTGTTATGCTTGAGAAAGTTTTCCCTTCTCCACGATTGTAAAACTGTAATTTAACATTTTTCCCAGTATGATATTTTTAATAATAAAAAATTTAAATCTGAATGTACTTAGGTTGTGGGAGGTAAGAATCTAAGTTTAAGTTTTCCTATAGTTATTAAAGTAACTAGTTATATAATATAAAATAACATACTATTTCAGGGATTTTATGGATCCTTCCCAAATTCTTAGGCTAAAGAAATTTTAAAGCCTATATAGGGAACGTGTAAAGGATTTCAACGTGAAAATACTTTGAAGGCAGGAGCCAAAGCATGGGATCCATGACCGAATCAAAGTTTACTAAACAGAAGTTGAGATCAATATTAATAAGAAATATACCCTCTTTACATAAGCATTTGCAAGCTATACCAACTTAATAACCGTTTAAAGTATTTAAAGACTAGTGATTGTGTTTTATGCACTCAGTCAGGAATGGCAAATAAATTTTGATTCATGCGTCAGCTCCAATTGATTGGTAATAGCTGCCTGGAACACTGGGTTAGGAAGGGTTCTGAGCCTAAATTTGAATCCAGTTAGAAAGAAGGTTATAATGGCTACTGATGGTTAGAAGTGGGATGGAGGTATTATGAATGCAACATACTTGCCTATCCACACAAGCACGTCTTGTCGTGATCATCATTACCTGGGGTGGTGTCTGGCATATGACAGAGCTTGGATAAAGAAGCTACACTGTTTGAATTTTAATCCTGGCTCTGCCATAGAGTTAGTCTGTTTGGGATGCTATAACAAAATACCACACGCTGGGTGGCTTATATACAACAGAAATTTATTACTCACAGTTCTGGAGGCCGAGAAGTCCAAGATCAAGGTGCCAGCATGGTTGAGTTCTGGTGAGAGCCCTCTTCCTGGTTTGTCGCTGGAGTCTTCTCATGTGTCCTCATATGGTGGAAAGGGGTAGGGAGCTCTCAGGGGTCTCTTTTATAAGGCCATAATCCCACTCATGAGATCCACCCATATGACCTAAGTACCTCCCAAAGGCCATACCTCCTAATACCACCATCTTTGGGGTTAGGATTTCAGCATATGAATTAGGGGGACACAAATGTTCAGACCATAGCAGTCACATACAAGTTGTATAACCTTAGGTAAATTATTTAGCTTCTTAGTATTTCACTTTATCTGTGCAATAGGGCCAATAGTTGTATTTGCAGTATAAAATTGTAAAGAATAATGACTTTTTTGTAAAATGCTTAGAATAGTCCCTGGTTTATTATAAGCATTAGTTATTATTATTATTGTCATTAGTATCAGTTATTTTATTATATAATATATTGTATTAGTAGTAGTAGTATTATAGATGCTAAATAAAAATCTGTGGAATGAATATATTTAGCTGTTTTATTACAATGTTCCTTTTGTGCATAGGAAATTATGCTAGTATCTGTGAATTCATTAACCATGCTTTTGGAAAGTGAAGTTATACTCAATAAGAGAATCACATCCAAGGTGTTGCTATGTTATACTTAGTATCTACTTACTCAAATTACAGAAAAGTTAAATAGTTTTTCATATTAGTCTTGCAAACCCAGATCTATAAAGAGAAACTATTTCCTTACCAAATTCAGAAAAGATTAATGGGAAGATGAATATGAGTGTTACAAGCTCCCCAGAATAAAGCAGTTATTAAATACAGGGCCTTAAACATTTTGGTGCATGTGTCTTTTTGAATTATGGTTTTCTCAGGGTATATGCCCAGTAGTGGGATTGCTGGGTCGTATGGTAATTCTATTTTTAGTGTTTTAAGGAACCTCCATACTGTTCTCCACAGTGGCTGTATCAATTTACATTCCCACCAACAGTGCAAGAGGTTCCCTTTTCTCCACACCCTCTCCAGCATTTATTGTTTGTAGATTTTTTGATGATGGCCATTCTGACTGGTGTGAGATGATATCTCATTGTAGTTTTGATTTGCATTTCTCTAATGATTAATGATGTTGAGCATTCTTTCATGTGTTTGTTGGCAATCTGTGTATCTTCTTTGCAGAAATGTCTATTTAGGTCTTCTGCCCATTTTTGTATTGGGTTGTTTCCAAAATGTTCACTGCAGCTCTATTTGCAGTAGCGAGGACATGGAAGCAACCTAAGTGTCCATCAACAGATGAATGGATAAAGAAAATGTGGCACATATATACAATAGACTATTACTCAGCCATAAAAAGAAATGAAATTGAGTTATTTGTAGTGAGGTGGATGGACCTAGAGTCTGTCATACAGAGTGAAGTAAGTCAGAAAGAGAAAAACAAATACCGTATGCTAACACATATATATGGAATCTAAGAAAATAAAATGGTCATGAAGAACCTAGGGGCAAGACAGGAATAAAGACACAGACCTACTAGAGAATGGACTTGAGGATATGGGGAGGGGGAAGGGTAAGCTGTGACAAAGTGAGAGAGTGGCATGAACATATATACACTACCAAACGTAAACTAGATAGCTAGTGGGAAGGAGCCGCATAGCATAGGGAGATCAGCTCGGTGCTTTGTGACCACCTAGAGGGGTGGGATAGGGAGGGTGGGAGGGAGGGAGACACAAGAGGGAAGAGATAGGGGAACATATGTATATGTATAACTGATTCACTTTGTTATAAAGCAGAAACTAACACACCATTGTAAAGCAATTATACTCCAATAAAGCTGTTAAAATAAATAAATAAATAAATAAATACAGGGCCTTAATATCATTAAAGGTGAACTAGAATATTCTGACCTTTGACATTTATCTCCACAGTCAAATTTGTATTAGGCTAATCAACTTCAAAGGAATTAATTTGAATAACATAAATCTTATTTAAGTATGTCATATTTAAATAAACTTTGCACAGCAGATGAGCATATAAACTTGAATCCTATTCTCATGAAGAAGTTTTTGAACATAAGGGGAGTGTATTTCGATTTGTTTGTGTACATTTACTGCAAAGAAAAAGCCAAGCAGTCATCAACAGTACAGCTGGGGGAAAGTATTGGATTTAAGCTTTGCTTTAAATGAATCTGTTTGTGTTCTGCTTTGGATCACTTCCTGAAGTCAATATTAATCAACCTTAAAGGACCTCTTTGAGCTCTAAAAAGATGTCTATCCATGGAGATAACATTTAGGAAGACTACAATTGTATTTTAAAATTCATGTCTAAAATTGACTTCTCTTTAAACATAATCATCTTATCTTTCAGGAAACAAATCACATGAAATTATGTAATTGTGTTTATATTTTCTGTTGGAAATTTTAGAGAATGTGATTAAGGTGATCTATGCCCAATGTATGAATCTCATCAGGTGATCTATGCCCAATGTATGATGCATCAGTTACATCAGCATCACCTGAGAACGTGTTAGAAATGCAGGCCCTCAGGCCCCATCCAGACCTACTGAACCAGAATCTGCATTTTATTCAGATTCCTGGGCAATTTGTGAATACACTCAAGTTTGAGAAGCTCCGATCTCTGTAGTTGGACAATCGAATGAACTGAGACTTTTGCTAAGCATCTGGTAGGTGGGGTAGTCCATGACACAATTTAGACTGGTGGTCACTTACATTAGTAGAAGTTGGATAAGGTGGAAAAAAATGTTGCTCAAATGGCATCTTGATTTTTATAAAAAAAGGTCACCTGAGGATATTGAAATGAAGAAAGCCAGTCTGATCATTGTGTATCATGCTCCTTCCTGTCCTGTCATTTACATTATTAGAAACGTATTGTATCCATTGTCTGCTTTTATAGCCAGATGCACACTGGACAGCCCATCACATCTGGTTAGTGATTCAGGAGTTTGATTTTCATGGGACAAAGTTATCTAATTACAGTGTCACTAAACTTGTGCTAATTTCACAGCATTCATTTTTCAGTCCTTTTTGGAGAGTGAGATTAGGAAACATCCAGAAAGAGCAAGTCAGGTCTCCTGTATGAAGTCTGCAGTCATTGGCTAATTTAAAATAGAACAACCACAAAGCCCAACCCACATACAATCCTGTTATCTTCTGCAGACTCTTTTTCTGTTAAAGCTGATATCCAAGGATATTTATCCTTTCCTTCCTTGGCTAGAGCACCAGGGGATTTAAAGCTCTTTTTCATATGGTTTGTCACGAAGTAAGGGTAACTGATAGTTGATCTCCCTTCTCCTGGAGACAGAGCAAGCTAATGAGGTTTGGTGACTGCCTCTGGTTAAAGAAGCAGGACTGCTGAACGCACCAGTGACTCTATTGACCCCAGTAAACAGATTTTTATTGACAGCCTGTTGACATAACGAACTAAGAGTTTGTGATTTAAGGTTTTCTCAGCCCTTAAATAAATAAGATTTTTTATAATAGTACTTATTTTACTAGTGTCTAGGTTGTCTTGATTATACACACCTATCACATTCCTGGAAGCTCTCTCATTGTTTTTTAGTTATTTACAAAATGTGTTTTTTTTTGTGTGTATATATATATGTACATACATATATATCTATATCTATATATATATATATATATTTTTTTTTACTGTCCCTGCCCCATACCCAGCAAAACTCAGCAACATATAAAACCTGGGTGCTGTAATTTATTTTTCAATTTCAGTGTTGTTGAGAGATGGAAGAAAAAGGGTTACATTAGAACCCATCTGGAAACATTCTGCTCTAAATCAACCTACACTGGTGGGTAACAGTCATTGCCTTGGTGAACTTTATTGCCATTGCTGATGTAGCTTGCTCTAGCCAACCTACCACAAGGGACATTTAATGGGAGCCCTGTATTCAAGCCCCTCTTGGAAGAAATCCATAAAAGAGCAGAGATGTGAACCCAGCAATAAATCCTAGAGGCATTTGTGCTGGAGTCATGAAATGATACCAGTAACTCCTTAGTAACACATTAAAGGGACAATAAAGGGAATTCACCAGTTTTTTTTTTATGTATTAGGGCTATTTTTAATGGAAACTCATCAAAAACACAACAGAGCATGTGACAGCAGCTGTATGCCCACTGCTTTTCATTTACTTGAGATTTTATCTTGAACTCTACTTTTATTCTGCCACTTATAGCACATTATTTAAAACACCCTTGAAGATTGGTTCAGCCATACTCAAGGGCCCTAAGTGGGTTCATCAGCCTACAACAAGCTCCACACTTGTGCTCATCCTTATAAAGTTGCTTTCCTTAATCTCATCTCGTTTCCCTCAGTAAGTCAGCTGAGTACTCAGCCAATCAGTATAGGCTGAGGTGTTCACCTTATATGTCTAGCACTGTGCTAAGTGTCACAAAGACTATGAGGAAGGAGACACACTGCTTCTATTTTCAAGGAGCTCAGAGGAAATTTAGAGATGCCCAGAATACAGGGACTTCCCTGGTGGTCCAGTGGTTGACTCCATGCTCCCAATGCAGCATGGGTTTGATCCCTGGTAATTGTGTTTATATTTTCTATTGGAAATTTTAGAGAATGTGATTAAGGTGATCTATGCCCAATGTATGAATCTCATCAGGTGATCTATGCCCAATGTATGATGCATCAGTTACATCAGCATCACCTGAGAGCTTGTTAGAAATGCAGGCCCTCAGGCCCCACCCAGACCTACTGAGCCAGAATCTGCATTTTATTCAGATTCCTGGGCAATTTGTGAATACACTCAAGTTTGAGAAGCTCCGATCTCTGTAGTTGGACAATCGAATGAACTGAGACTTTTGCTAAGCAACTGGTAGGTGGGGTAGTCCATGACACAATTTAGACTTGTGGTCACTTACATTAGTAGAAGTTGAGAATATTGAAATGTTCCCCTGGTTGGGGAACTAAGATCCCACATGCTGCACGGCCAAAAACCAAACCAAACCAAACAAACAAAAAACAATAGAGATGACCAGAATAAAACAAGTGAGCTAGGTAGATAATAATGCAAGGTAGAATTAAATGCTAATCGTTTAAGGAGGGGAGAACTCAGGGTGGTTGCAGTAGAGGGTTTCTTTGAAGAACAGGATCTAAGCGGGGCTCTGAACAGGAGGCAGAGAGTGAGGCCAGGTGGGAGGTGGTGTAGGTCATAATGGTGTCCAGGCAGACTGGGCTGTCTGAAGCAGAAGCTTTATGTTGGAGATTGGTGGGAAAACTTGGATGGATTTGAGACAGGCCGGGACCTGGGACCCTTTGCTGCAGTGCTACAATACTTGCACCTGGACACACTTCTCCTCCAGCAACAAAACACAAAGAAACTGTATGGGACTAAAAATAACTGCATGCATGGGCAGTTAGGGCAAATTCTGGACAAAAGATACAAAGAGACCAAAAACCCAGCTACCACTTTTGAAGAGCCTGGAGCAAAAGCAGGGGGTTGGGAGCAAAAGCAGGGTACTGCGCATGCCCCTGCACACAACACCACCTAAGGGGTGGGCAAACCACCTAAGCCACCCTTCTGGCCTGACCCCTGGACACACCCCTACCCTCACCCCATATAAGGAACAAACTCGCCCCTGCCTCGGGGAGCAAGCAAGCAAGGGAACCTGCTGTTTGTTCTTGCTTCCCCCCTATTGCAGCAGGGGCCCCAATAAAGCCTTGCCTGAATTTCTTGTCTGGCTTCTGATCAATTTCTACTGATTAAGGCAGCCAAGAACCCTGGTCGGTAACAGACTGGGAGTAAGGTACAGGGTATAGGAAGACTTCACTTGGAGAAGACCAAACTGGAGTTAGAGAGGCAAATTCTGGGGCATCTTCTAATGTGTGAGAGGGTAAGGGTACAGGCAGCAGGGATGGGGAAGTGGGGAGCTGAGGAGACAGTGTAAAGGGTTTGGGACCTCTTCCTCCATCTCACAAATTCTTTAGTTAGCTCCCTTCCTACGCAGTGTTTCTCGGAATATGTTCTGTGAACCACTTACATTGGACTTGTTTAAGAGGCAGACTTCAAAGTTTTACCCAGGAATCATTGAAAATGTAGATTTGTAGTGAGTCCTCACATATTTTACATATGAGGAAACAGATTCAGGAAGGCTAAAACTTGCCCAGTCATCACAAAGTCCAGCACAACCTCAGCTGGAGTTTGTATGCAGGTTCTGAAGTCCATTCTGTTTCCACCCAACCAGATGCCGATCTTTTTATTCTCTCTATTGTATGGAGAGGCTAAACTGGCAATGTTTGTGTTGTTGTGGCTCTGATATCTTTATTTTTTTAAAAAAAACTTCTGTTTTTTTTTGTTTTGTTTGTTTGTGGGACAAACTTTCTAATAATAGAGGGAATAGAAAAAACCATCCACAATACTTCATGTCATCAAGTCAACTGTCATCATTTGTAATGTTTCTAACTGGCTTGCTGATCTTCCCTACATATTGTACGAAATATTCCTTTGTGTAGCTTTCAGCATTTTCCTAGTTACATAAAGAGAGATGAGACAAACGTTGCAAAATGTCCACAATCAATACATCTAGGTGAAATGTTCTTGGTTTCTATTTTTTAGAAATCTAATTTTTTCTGTAGGTTTGAAATTTTTCAAAGCAAAAAGTTGCTGGGAGAGAGGGAAGCTGCTTTTGCTCCTCTTCCTCTTCCCACCTTCCCAGTGACTAGGGAGTGGCAACTAGCCCAGGGACAGCCTTGCCTATAGAGATAAAAGCCACACGTTGAGGAAAGCAGATTCTTCCCTGCAGTCCTGGATCCTGCGTCTCTGTGCTATAATGCACAACACAGAAACAAACATCTATCTTATTCAAACAAAACAAAACACCCCCCGCCCTCGTGACAACAACAAAAAACCCTCATGAGATGTTATGAATGCGTTTTCTGGAGCCAGATTGTCTGAGTCCAAGTCTAGCTCCACTGCTTGCTAATTAGGCAGGTTACTTAAAGCTCTCTCTGTCTCTGTTTACACATTTATAATGGGCACAGTATCACCTTTCTCATAGGCTTGTTATGGCCATATGTTGTTCACAACATGTAAAATGTTTAAAATAGTGCCTGGCATAGAGTAAGCACTCAATAAGTGTAATTATTATTACATGTATTTAAAACATATATTTAAATATAATTATTGAATGCCAGACCTGGCTCTGAGGCAAGTTCATGGGAGAAGTCGAAGGAAGAAAGTGAGTTGCATATTGGTTTGGGATTTGAGATAGCTCTAGGATAAAAGGAATGCTAGTGCCAAACTAGGTGTGAATCTGTGTTTTATGTAATAAACAACCTATAAGAAGAGCATTGGAAAAGGGAGTCTATTCATTTACTTACAGACTCCTTGTGCTAGGAGAAGGAAGAAGAACCTCTAGGTCTATCAGTCTGTGAGAGCCAGGGTTATATCACTGTCACGCTAGGGTCAGAGGCAGACAGTTGAGAAGGTGCTGGCCTGGCAGGTGGGGACCAAGGCTCCTGGCTGTGTGATTTCTCTGCTTTCAGTTTTCCCATCTTCAAAACAAGGTTTGATTTAAATGTCTGTTTTAGTTCTAGAATTTAAAAGTAAGCATTGCCTTGAAAGTTCTTTGAATTTATTTATTTATTTATTTATTTTTGGCTGCATTGGGTCTTCGTTGCTGCGCGCAGGCTTTCTCTAGTTGTGGCATGTGGGCTTCTCATCACTGTGGCTTCTCTTGTTGTGGATCACGGGCTCTAGGTGCACGGGCTTCAGGAGTTGTGGCATATGAGCTCAGTAGTTGTGGCTCGCGGGCTCTAGAGCACAGGCTCAGTAGTTGTGACGCATGGGCTTAGTTACTCCGCGTCATGTGGGATCTTCCCAGACCAGCGCTTGAACCTGTGTCCCCCGCATTAGCAGGCGGATTCTTAACCACTGTACCACAGGGACGCCCTTCTGCCCATTATTTGATTGGGATGTTTGATTTTTGTTAT
The DNA here is from genome assembly GCF_964165515.1 of Mesoplodon bidens. NCBI lineage: Eukaryota > Metazoa > Chordata > Mammalia > Artiodactyla > Ziphiidae > Mesoplodon > Mesoplodon bidens. The sequence goes on along the minus strand of NC_138160.1, from coordinate 58,372,752 downwards.
TGAGTTGTATGGGCTGTTTGAATTTTTGGAAATTAATCCCTGTCAGTGGCTTTGTTTGCAAATATTTCCTTCTAGTCTGTAAGTTGTCTTTTTGTTTTATGTTTAGTTTCCTTTGTTGTGCAAAAACTTGTAAGTTTGATTAGGTCCCATTTGTTTATTTTCCCTTTTATTGCTATTGCCTTGGGAGACTGACCTAAGAAAACATTGCTATGATTTATGTCAGAGAATATTTTGCCTATGTTCTCTTCTAGGAGTTTTATGGTGTCATGTATTATATTTAAGTTTAAGCCATTTAGAGTTTATTTTTGCATATGGTGTGAGAGAGTGTTCTAACTTCATTGATTTACATGCAGCTCTCCAGCTTTCCCAACACCACTTGCTGAAGAGATTGACTTTTCTCCATTGTATATTCTTGACTCTTTTGTCAAAGATTAATTGACTGTAGGCGTGTGGGTTTATTTCTGGGCTCTCTATTCTGTTCCATCAATCCACATGTCTGTTTTTGTGCCAATACCACACTGTTTTGATTACTGTAGCTTTGTAGTATTGTCTGAAGTCTGGGAGGATGATGCTTCCAGCTTTGTTCTTTTTCCTCAGGATTGCTTTGGCAATTTTGGGTCTTTTATGATTCCACATAAATTTTAGAATTATTTGTTCTAGTTCTGTGAAAAATATCATGGGTAATTTGAAAGGGATCGCATTAAATCTGTAGATCACTTTGGGTAGTATGGCCATTTTAACAATATTAATTCTTCCAATCTAAGAGCATGGGATATCTTTCCATCTTTGTATCATCTTCAGTTTCCTTTATCAATGTCTTATCGTTCTCAGCTATAAGAATCTTTCACCTCCTTGGTCAGTTTATTCCTAAGTATTTTATTTTTTGATGCAATTTTAAAAGGGATTTTTAAACTTTCCCTTTCTCATATTTCATTGTTAGTGTAAAGAAATGCAACCAATTTCTGTATATTAATTTTGTATCCTGCTACTTTGCTGAATTCGTTTATCAGTTCTAGTAGTTTTTGTGTGGAATCTTTAGGGTTTTCTATATAGGGTATCATGTAATCTGCATATAATGACAATTTAACCTCTTCCCTTCCAATTTGGATACCTTTTATTTCTTTTTCTTGTTTGATTGCTGTGGCTAGGACTCCCAACACCATGCTGAATAGAGGTGCTGAGAGTGGGCATCCCTGTCTTGTTCCAGATTTTAGCAGGAAGGGTTTTAGCTTTGCACCATTGAGTATTATGTAGGCTGTGAGTTATGTCGGTTCCCTCTATAACCACTTTGGTAAGGGTAAGAGTTTTTTTTTTTGGCTCTTTTTGTTTTTGTTTCCTTGTCATGAATGGATGTTAACTTTTAGCAAATATTTTTCTGCATCTATTGAGATGGTCATGTGGCTTTTATCTTTTCTTTTTTTGTTGTGGTGTATCACATTGTTTGATTTTCATATATTGAACCATCCTTATGACCCTGGGATGAATACTGCTTGGTTGTGGTGTATAATCTTTTTTATGTGTTGTTGGATTTGGTCTGCTAATATTTTGTTGAGAAGTTTTACATCTATATTCTTCAAAGACATTGGCCTGTAATTTTCCTTTTTGGTGTTATCTTTGTCTGGTTTTGGTATCAGGGTGATGGTGGCTTCATAGAATGACTTTGGGAGTGTTCCCTCTTCTTCAGTCTTTTGGAAGAGTTTGAGAAAGGTGGTATAAATGCTTCTTGGTTTGGTAGAATTCCCCAGTGAAGTCAGCTGGTCCTGGACTTTTTTTTGCAGGGAGTTTTTTAAATTACAGGTTCTATTTCACTTCTAGAGATCAGTCTATTCAAATTATTTCTTCTTGATTCAGTTTTGGTGGGCTGTATGTTTCTAGAAACTTGTTCATTTCTTCTAGATTGTCCAATTTGTTGGCATATAATTGTTCATAGTATTCTCTTATGTCTTTTTTTGTATTTCTGTGGTATTTGTTGTTATTTCTCCACTATCCTTTCTTTTTTTTTAATTTTTAAAATTTGAGTCCTCTCTCTTTTCTTCTTGGTGAGCCTGGCCAGAGGTTTGTCCATTTTTTTTTTACCCTTTCAAAGACCCAGCTCTTGGTTTTATTGATTTTTTTCTATTTTTAAAATCTCTTATTTATTTCCTCTCTGATCTTTATTAGTTCCTTCCTTCTGCTGACTTTAGGTTTTGTTTGTTCTTCTTTTTCTAATTCTTTTAAGTGGTAGGTTAGGTTGTTTATTTGGGATTTTTCTTTTCCTTTTTTTTTGTTTTTGAGAAAGGCTTGTATCACTATGAACTTCCCTCTAAGGACTACTTTTGCTGTACCCCATAGATTTTGTTTGGTTGTGTTTTCATTGTCATATGTCTCAAGGTATTTTTTAAATTTCCTCTTTGATTTCCTCATTGACCCATTGGTTTTTAAGTAGCATGTTGTTTAGTCTCCATGTAATCTTTTTTTCTCATTTCTCTTTCTGTGGTTGATTTCCAGTTTGATGCTGTTGTAGTCAGAAAAGATGCTTGGAATACTTTTTATCCTCTTAAATTTGTTGAAGCTTGTTTTGTGCCCTAGTATTTGGTCTATTCTAGAGAGTGTTCCATGTACACTTGAAAAGAATGTGTATTCTGGGTTTTTTTTGGATGTAATGTCCTGAAAATATCAATTAAGTCTAACTGTCCAGTTGTGTCATTTAGGATCTCTGTTGCCTTATTGATTTTCTGTCTGGAATATCTGTCCATTGATGTCATTGGGTGTTAAAGACTTCTACTATTATTGTATTCCCATCAATTTCTCCCTTTATGTCTGTTAATATTTGTTTTATGTATTTAGGTGCTCCAATATTGGGTGCATATATGTTAATAAGTGTAATATTCTCTTCTTGTATTGATCCTTTTATCATTATGTAGTGTCCTTTTTTATCCTTTGATTTAAAGTCTATTTTTTCTGATATGAGTATTGTTACCCCCACTTTCTTGTCATTTCTATTTGCATGAAATATCTTTTTCCATCCCCTCACTTTCAATCTATGTGTGTCCTTTGCCCTAAAGTGGGTCTCTTTTAGGCAGCATATTGTAGGCTCTTGTTTTATTATCTAGTCTGTCACTCCATGTATTTCGATTGGAGCATTTTGTCCATTGACATATAAGGTAATTATTGATAGATATGTATTTATTGCCATTTTAAACCTTATTTTCCAGTTGATTTTGTATTTCTTCTTTGTTCATTTCTTTTTCTTTTTGTTTTCCTTTTGTGATTTGATGATTATCTTTTGTACCGTGCTTGTGTTCTTTTCTTTTTGGTTTTTGTGAATCTGTTGTATGTTTTTGATTTGTGGTTACCCTGTTTTTCAAGTATGTTAACTCATTACTATATCTACTTTCTTTAGACTGGTAATCATGTAGGCTAAAGCATGTTCAAAAAAAAATTCTACATTTTTTTTACTCCCCACATGTTTTATGATTTTGATGTTCTTTTTTACAGTTTCATGTTTATCCTTTTTCTGTTCATTGTAGTTATCATCACTTTCACCAGAATTTTTTTTTTTAATCTGTGTACTGGTGTATTTAAGTGGTTTACTTTCCAATTGTGATTTTCTCTTTTCTATAGATTTTTGCTTCTTTTCTAGTTAGAGAAGACCTTTCAGTATTTCTTTTAGAACAGGTATTCTTTTAGTTTTTACTTGTCTGAGAAATTTTTTATCTCTCCTTTTATTCTAAATGATAATTTAGTTGGGTAGCGTATCATAGGTTGCAGATTTTTCCCTTTCAGGACTTTGAATATATCTTGCTACTCCCTTCTGACCTGTAATGTTTCTGTAGAGAAATCAGCTGATAGCCTTATGAGGGTTCCCTTGTAACTATCTCTTTGTTTTTCTCTTGCTGCCTTTAGAATCCTCTCTTTACCTTTAACTCTTTTTTTAAAAATAAATTTATTTTGTTTATTTATTTTTGGATGTGTTGGGCCTTCATTGCTGTGTGTGGGCTTTCTCTAATTGCAGCAAGTGGGGGCTACTCTTTGTTGTGGTGTGCGGGCTTCTCATTGCAGCGGCTTCTCTTGCTGCGGAGCACAGGCTCTAGGCACGTGGGCTTCAGTAGTTGCAGCACGCGGGCTCAGTAGTTGTGGTGCACAGGCTTGGTTGCTCTGCGGCATGTGGGATCTTCCCGGACCAGGGCTCGAACCCGTGTCCCCTGCATTGGCAGGCAGATTCTCAACCACTGCACCACCAGGGAAGCCCCATGTTTAACTCTTGCCATTTTAATTAAAATATGTCTTGGTGTGGGTCTGTTTGTGTTCATCTTGTTTGGGACTCTCTGTGCTTCCTATACCTGGATATCTGTTTCCTTCTTTAGGTTTGGGAAGTTTTTAGCCATAATTTTTTTAAATACTCTTTTGATCCCCTTTCTTTTTCTTCTCCTTCTGGGATCCCTTTTATGTGTAGATTGGCACAGTTTATATTATTCCATAGGTCTCATATATTGCTTTCAATTTTTTCACTTATCTTTCTGTCTGCTGTTCTAATTGTGTGATTTCCATTATTCTATCTTCCAGATCACTTATTCGTTCCTCTGCATTGTTCACTTTGCTATTTATTGCCTTTAGCTTAGCTTTTGTCTTGGCAAATGAGTTTTCTAATTTTAATTGACTCTTCTTTATAGTTTCTAGTTTTATTTTACAGTAATCTGCATTTCTATTGATAACGTTTCTTATTTCCTTCAGTATTTTTATTACCTCCTTTTTGAACTCAGGATCTGGTAGACTAGAGAGGGCTTTTTCATTGTTTGTACTTTCAGAGGAATTCTCTCGATCTTTTAGTTGGGAGTGGTTCCTCTGCTTCTTCATTTTACTTATATTTCTCTGACTATGAGGTTAGAAGAAACTGTTACCTACTGTGGTCTTGAAGGGCTGTTTTTATGTGGAAGCATCCCTGTGTAGATTGTGCAAATCTAATATTTTTGGCGTGAGGGTTGTTTTTAGTATGGATGCCTTCCATGTCTTTCCTCAGTGTGTGCTGCCTGTTATCCCCTTGATAGGGGGTGTGATTGGTATTGTGATGACCAGAGCCTGCATTGTATATTGAGCAGAGCCTCCTCTTTGCTCTGTGGTTGTCAGAGCCCTGTCTGGGACAGGGTCTGCTCCCCAGTTGTTGGAGTAGAAGCCCCCAGATCCATTTCTGAGCTGTGGTGTGAGGTAGGCGGGACTGGAACACTTCTGCTAAGAGAGGAGCCACTGTGTATTCCTCCACAGGAGCTGTCTACTGAGAGGTGCACTCTGTGGTGTCACCTGCCACCTGTTGTGTGGGCTCACAAAGTATACTGTTGTTGGCACTGCCCCCAGCCCCACCACAACCATGGGAATGCAGGCAATGAGCCCAGGTGTCCCTCAGGTGCTGTGCTCACAAAGCCACCAGCACAGACTCATTGGCACAGATTTGCTGAAGTCAGGCACCAAGACTGCTATAGTCATGCACCTGGATCTGCTGTGGGAGTTATGACATTAGCCCAGACCCTGACCCCACTTCTGCATGAACGTGTGCCCTCAAAGCCTGCAGCTGCTGATGCTGGACCCACCCCAGCCATGGGAGCACCAGTAATCTGCTCAGATGTCCCACAGGCACTGAGCTTACAAAGCCACTGGCAGCACATAAATCCACGGGTAGCATAGCGCTGGGAGATGGCTCAGATTTTAGCCCTGCTTCCGAAGTTGCACAGCCCCTGGGAATGGGCTCAGATTTAAGCCCCGCCTCTGCAAGTGGATAACCCACTGGTGCTTACACACTCCCAGAACTCATCGAGGTGGAGCTGTGCCTGCTGTAGGCACGCTGAAAATGAGGCTGCTATGGCAGGGCCCTGCCTCTCCCTTTGCGCACATTAACAATATGGCTCCTATGGCAGACCCAGACTCAGTTCTGTGTATCTGATTACAGCTCAGACCACACTCCAGCCCCTTCAGGCTGTCTCCATGCAGCCAACCCCAGTCCTCTCTCCGGGTCTGTCCGCTGAAGCCCGAGTTTCAGCACCCAGCCCCCATGCACACCAGCATATCTGTATCTTGGCCTGGAGAGTGCAGGGAGGTGGCCAGGACCCTCTGTGCTGGTTTCTCTCTGTTCTGCCTGCTGCAGCCCAGCTGCTGCACTCTCCTCTGAGGCTTTGAAGCTCCCTTTCTGTCCCAGCTGATCTCCCAGTCAGTGAAATGTGTTCCCAGGGTGAGGGAACCTTTCCTCTTTCACAGCTCGCTTCTAGGAGTGCAGGTCCTGTCCCAATTCTTTTTTTTTTCTTTTATCCTCTCCGGTTACATGATGATTTTTCTTGCAATTTTGTTTGTACAAGATCTCCCAGCATTCAATAGGTATTGTGTGAGAATTGTTCCACATGTAGACATATTTTTGATGTATTTGTGGGAGGGGGTAAGCTCCACGTTTTTCTACTCTGCCATCTTGATCTCTGCCCTCACTTTGGTATTATGAGACCTTATGTCTATATCCATCTCTGCATCTGTGTCTTTGTTGCTCTCCATTTAAGTCTATATCTTTATCCATATTTCCATATCTATATCTATCTACAAGGAAACATATAGCTTGTATTATTTTACAACTTGCTTTTTTATTTGTGAAGCAAGTCTCAGGCACCATATCATTTCATCTGTATTTCAGAATACATACATCTTTTTCCTAGGGGTGTTCATACTGCACTGAGATGGTAAGGGAAGTGACAATAATGTTGGTATCAGTCATTGCATTTGGGTCATGGAGAATAACTGGGCATTTCTTATTCTAATACCTTTCCAGTAATAGCAACAACAATCACTAACATTTATATAACGATTATAGCTTTTTCAATCTCATTTTCTCATTTTATTCTTTTCTCATTTCATTTTATTAGGAAGCACTTTTATTTGTATTTTATAGATGAGGAAAGAAAGCGCAGAGAAATGACAAGACTTCCTCAAATCGACGTAACATGCTATCAGTCTAGGTCTGAATCCTGTGCCCCATCAGTATCCAAGAAGGTGCTTTGGGATTTTAATTGGATATTAATTAATAATTTGGATTGGAAGTGTTCTCTTATCAAGACAGAGAAGGCAAGACTGAAGTAAGTATTTGATGATACATTTAATAAGATTCTACTTTTAAGAACTTATTGCCAAACATACAATATAAAATAATTATTCCCCTCCCAAAGTATAAATATACCCTTAAATTTTAGAAAAGACTGCATACCAACTGGCCTAATTGGTTTTGTTTCTGTCTGTGAATTTTTGAACCTTTTTGTAAAGTAACTAACATGGTCTTCCCTAGCATATAAATTTGGTCACAAATTTTAAGCCTGAAGCCATATTGTTAAGTAAGAACAAAGAGCTAGCTAGGTGATCTATGGAAAGGTAGACAATAATGGATGTGCCTCCTCTCCAGCAGGGGAAATCAAGCCCTTCTCCCTGTTACTCCTCTCTATCAGAGCAAACTGATTACTTGGATGTGTTTTGAATAGTTCATCTAAAATGGCTCGAGGCAAGCAGACACTTGAGGTTTTATAATCAACCTTCGGGCTTCTATGGATCATTCTTATGCACAGAAGTCATCTTCGACAGGCTGACAATCACACACAGGTTTTTCTGGGGGATTAAGTTGGTTATTTTTGTATGCTGTTAAAAGGTTTTCTATCTGGGTTGCCAGATTTCCACGGAGAGAAAGAAACAAGTATTTTTTAACTTGAAAAACTCCATGATAATACTAGAATTAATAACTAACAATTATCTTCATAATGCTTTGGAGTTTATCAAGAGCTTTTAATTATCTTATTAACAACAACTCATTGAATGTGGCATTATTTTCACTCTCATATCTTTTTAAAATTAATTAATGTATTTATTTTTGGCTGCACTGGGTCTTGGTTGCTGTGCATGGGCTTTCTCTAGTTGTGGTGAGTGAGGGCTACTCTTCGTTGCAGTGCATGGGCACTGCAGAGGCTTCTCTTGTTGCAGAGCATGGCTCTAGGCACGTGGGCTTCAGTAGTTGTGGCCCACAGTCTCAGTAGTTGTGGCTCGTGGGCTCTAGACCGCAGGCTCAGTAGTTGTTGTGCATGGGCTTAGTTGCTCCGCGGCATGTGGGGTCTTCCCCGACCAGGGCTTGAACCTTGTCCCCTGCACTGGCAGGCAGATTCTTAACCACTGAGCCACCAGGGAAGTCCCTCACTCTCATATCTTAGATGAGGAAACTGAGACTAAGAGAGTGACTGAAAACTACATCTTTCAAGCACAGGTTCCAATGTTTCCTGTAACCAAATCTGTTGCCTTGCATACTCAGCAATCATAATGAATAGTGATTTCAGTTTAAGGGATTATCCTTTCATGAATCAAGGGTAATGTCTCTCTTTGATGATAAAGGTTACCCAAAGAGGAAAGCAGCCAATCTGCCACCTTTTCATGCTTCTGGCTCTACTGAGGGGAATGCCTTTTGGTCCAAGGGAAGATTATTTACCGCACGGGCAGTCCTCAAGGAAGCTCAGGGTTTACACATGTGTCTAAACACTGCTTGACACTCTGGCCAGGAGCAATTTTCCCAGAGTCTACTAGCACCCTGCACCTTTCGGCTCAGTTTCAAACTGGAGACAGGCTTGGGAAGAAAAGATCTTTCTCCTTCACTTCCCTGGGGAAGTCTTTAGAAGATGTCTCCTTTGTTACTGGTTCCCAAATTGCCCTCTGAGTGGTCTTGGAGTGATCTAGAGGGGTCTGCAAGAAGTTAATGGGTACTAAGCATGGCCTGTGAATGAGATAAATGAAGTGTCTCCCATGGAAGTGTTACTATTTTTCAAGTAAATGAGGTTGCTATTGGACTTAATTAAAATAAAAATTAATTTAAGAGCAACGCCAAATGCTTAGTAGCATTTTGCCATGATGTATGTTTGTAAGCAGTGGTTATGAAAACTACTGCCACAATCATATGGAGAATGGCATTTTTTTGTGTGTGGTACGCGGGTCTCTCACTGTTGTGGCCTCTCCCGTTGTGGAGCACAGGCTCCGGATGCGCAGGCTTAGCGGCCATGGCTCACGGGCCCAGCCGCTCCGTGGCATGTGGGATCTTCCCGGACCAGGGCACGAACCCGTGTCCCCTGCATCGGCAGGCGGACTCTCAACCACTGCGCCACCAGGGAAGCCTGAGAATAGCATTTTTTAATGTGCAAATCTCCTCTTACACAAAAATGCTGAGAATGGCTACTTACCTCCAGAGGAGCAGGACATCAGAAGGCAGTTTATTACATTCTTTTTCATACTGCTTCACATACTGCTGAAAGTCACAATATCTCCCATTATTGATATGATGCAGATTTTTCTCCTATGAGGATTGAGCCACAGAGATCCTCAGAGATCAGCTAGTCAGAGTCCTCATTTTAAAATGAAGAACCTGAAGCTAGGAGAGGTGAAAGGACTCACCCCAGGGCACACAGTTGAGGTAGGCTGAACCCACATCTGAAATCCTTTGACTCTTTGAATCCAGAGTACCCACTCTGCTGCCACCACTTATAGTAGCTGTTAATTATGGCCTCATTATCTGAATCTTCATAGTAGTCCTGTGAGGTAGATAGTATCATTTCCTCTTTACAGATGGAGAAACTGAGGCACTAAGCCATTAGGAACTTGCCCAAAGTCATACACAAATTACTACAGATTGAGTGGCTTCAACAACAGAAATTTATGTTCTCACAGTTCTGGAGGCTTAAAGTCCAAGATCAAGGTTGTGGCAGAGGTTGGGTTTCTGGTGTGGTCTCTCTTTCTAGCTTGCAGCAACCACCATCTTGCTGTGTTGTCACGTGGTCCTTTCTCTGTGCACCAACGGAGAGCAAGTTCTAGTCTCTCTCTTCCTCTTCTTATAAGGACACTAATCCTATTGGATTAGGGCCCCACCCTTATGTCCTCGTTTAACCTTAATAAGACTTTAACCTGCTTAAAGGCACAGTCACATTGGTGGTTAGGGCTTCAACATATGGATTTGGGGGGGGTTGAGGGGGACACAATTCAGCCCATAGCACTCTGTGTTTCAAAATATTCTCCAGAGGCATGTAAAGTTTATGTGCCTACCATCAGTTCATAAAGAGTTTTCTCCTGTATCCTTGTGTACTCTGTATCCTTGCCAACACAGGGTATTACTATTTGAAAATGTTTGTCAAATTGATGTGCTAAAAAAATGGCTTTTTGTGGTTCTAGTTGTAATAATTTTTCATGCATGTATGTATTTTTGTTTTATGGGTTTCCTATTTATTCCATTTGTCCATTTTTAAATTTGGTATTCATTATTTGGTACATATGTGGGCACATTTGTCACATATTATAAAAAGCTTTTTTAAAGTCATTTTTACTTTTAAATTCTGTTAAGGGGTATCACTGTTTTAATTTTGTTGTGATTTATTTGTTAGATAATATTATACTTTAAAATTGATTTTTTCTTTTTTAATATTTTATTTATTTATTTATTTATTTATTTATTTATTTGATTGCCCCAGGTCTTAGTTGCGGCTCTCTGTTCCTTAGTTGTGGCATGGGAACTCTTAGTTGTGGCATGCATGTGGGATCCAGTTCCCTAACCAGGGATTGAACCTGAGCCTCCTGCATTGGGAGCATGGAGTCTTAACCACTGCGCCACCAAGGAAGTCCCTAAAATTGTTTTTTAATTACCAGCATTTATCTCCCCTTCTTCATTTTATACAGGAAATAAAAGTTTATTATAGTAAACCTATAAAATTTAGATAAGCAAAAGAGAAAAAAATCACTTAGATGTTAGCTTGGTAACTGTTTTTGTGTATATTCCTCTAAACTTTCCTATGCAAATACATGTATTTATGTAAATTCATATATTATATATAGACTTTTAAAAGTTGTGCAAAAAATGGGATCATACTTGTATCAAACCCAAATTAGGCACAACCTGAAGCTGTTTGGCCCTGTTTTGCCTTGCTCCCCTGATGGAGCTGCCCTGGCAAGTCTCACCTGCCACCACTGTCCTTGCCAACTGAAAGGAGGGATGCCACGCCTGTCCTCTGGCTGGAATGGAACTGCAGAGGCTGTGATATTCCCATTGGCTGTCTGGAGAGGCTAAGTGACACAATCTAGAAAGGGGGAAAGGGCTAATGCCTTTGACTTTGACCAGTGAGAGGAAGATAGGAAGGGACCAGCAGAGAAATTGTTCATCCTCTCTCCACTCAGTGGATTGTTCTGAAGAGGAGTGCTACATGTCACCTCTCTGGGGACGTTTTGTTTGAGCAACCAGCTGTATTACTTAATAACATGCCACAATGTATTTGCTCTCCCTCTTTCCCTGACCACTTCCCTTTTCCTTCCCTAATGCTTCTCTAAGATTGTCGCTCCAATAAAGCATTAGCACGAAAGCTTAGCCTCATGTTCTATGGGATAATTTCGGCTAATACTATTTTTGTATTTTTATCCCAGGATGGCAAATAGGTCTGTTTAATCTTACACATTAATTCTGATAATCTATATTATACATAGACTTCTTAAAGTTGTGCAAAAATGAGATCATCCTTATATTGAGCCCAGTTCGAACCAGTGTATTGGTTGTGGCTATTGTGAAGATTGTATTGGGAAAGATTCTAAAGCTCTATTCTGATCTCAGCTGGAAAGAGAGTTATGATTTATAAGCAATATCTGCAGTGCGCGTTTAGAATGGGCTTGGCAGAGCAGTAGAATGCATGAGCCAAATTGACCTCCTGAGAAGTTATCCAAGTTTATATGGCAGGAGGGGTGTTTTTCCCACACCCAACATTGAATATTATCGTTCTTTAAAAAAAAAACTTTTCTAGTTTTTGGGTTAAGATAAATTATACCTTATTTTCTATTTCTTTGATTTGAAAGTAATTTTTCATATCATTACTGAGTTTCCTTTATGAATTACCCAATTTCCTTTCCCCTCCCTCCCTCCCTTCCTTCCTTCCTTCCTTCCTTCCTCCGTTCCTCCGTTCCTCCCTTCCTCCCTCCTTCCCTCCCTTCCTTTCCTAAATTTTAAATTTCATTTTGAAATAAAGTAATTTCGATGTGTACTATTTAAAAGTCAGATAGTAAAATGGCTAATAACAAAGAACAGCTGCCCTTCTCCAATTTTTCTACTCCTGAGTCCTCTCTCCATAAAACCATTTCCATTTCTTTTAGCTGTCATTTCTTTTTGGGGGAGGGAGAAATTTGTCTCAATGTTTCTAAATAATATGCTTACGCTGCTACTTCTTGATTTTTCAATTGTAGATATTATCCATAGACTTTCTACTATGGAAGATAGGAATTTATCTTCCTACTATAGAAGATAAGAATTTCTCGTCTTACATATTTTCAACTACCATCTCCTCATACCTCCCCCCATACTTTTCCTTCTTGCATTCTCCGGATACAGATGTATAATAATTTTGGGATAAGTCAGTATTCAGGATACACATTGTTACTACTATATAAATACTGTAACAGCTAAATCTCAAAGTGTATTATGATTTCTTGTTCAACTCCCGCCACCCCCCCAACCCCTGCCCTGGAGTTGATTGCCTCAGTTTTTGTGTTTTATCACTAATGTAACTCCAGACTCTCTGGTATAAAACCGTTTGGTATAACCAAAGACTTCAGATAATCTACTGATTCTACTTTTTTCTTGAAGGCCCTTCTGAAACCCGTGACCTCTGCTCTGATCTTTTTTGGTTGCTTTCTAAGCCTGCTTCCTAGCCATTCTCCTGAGATTTTTTACCACCATTCTGAGAATTCCCTTCATCTGACTCATATATCAGATTCCTAGCTGCCTGGATTTTACAACTTCTTTCTTTGTTTTACTCCCTTATTTTGATAGAGTTCATCCTCTACTTGCTTTTTCAAGAAAAGATGCAGAGGAGGTAAATTTTTGAAAACTGGATTTTTTTCCTCTTTGGCCATTTAATGGATAGTTTGAATTGGTACAGAATTTGACAGTGCTGCATTAGTCAGAATGGGCTAACTGTTGTACCAAACAACCCTCATATCTCAGTGTCTTAACACAAAGAAAAGTTTTGCTCAGTGCATTTTATGTGCAGTTGTTTGGTGGGTAGCTTTCCACATGGTGTTTTGTCCACCTGGAGGCTTTACCAGGATCTCAGAGTCTTCCTCTAGGTCTTCTGCATCCTTCCAAATGACAAGGAAAGAGACTCTAAAGGACCATGAGGAAGATTTTAGAGGTCTGGCCTCGAAGTAGGTTTCACTTCCACTCATGTTCCATTGGTTAAAACTCAATTACATGTACCGCCTAAGTGAAAGGCAGCTGGGAAAACACTCTCCCTTGTAATTTTAAAGGCATTCTTGTGTTCTGGCTTCCCATGTTGTTATTGAATCGTCTGATACAATTCTCATTCCTAATTCTTTGCATCTAGGTTGTCTCATTTGGTGATTGATTGATGAAAGTCCAGTGGAAAAACAGATGAACAAGGGAGAAAAGTCCACGAGAAATGTACTCCATTGTCACATTGTACACCTAACCTGTGGGGGGTGATTTTGCCCTGCAGGGGATATTTGGCAATGTTTAGAGACATCTATGATGGTCACAACTGTTGTGTGCCTGCAGTTGCTACTAGACTCCAGTGAGTAGAGGCCAGAGATGTTTAGTAGAGGCTAAATGTCCTACCATGCACAGGATAGCCCCCTACAACAAAGAATTATGTGGTCCAAAATGTCAGTAGTGCCAGGGTTGAGAAACCCTGCACTAAATGTTATGTCTGTGCTATTAGGTTAGAAAGAATGGTTGCCGCCACCACAATAGAAGCATGCATAATGGTAGCACACAGAGAGATATGATTAAATTTCCCTGGAGGATATGAGGGTCATAGATGTGGTCCTTGTCTTCTGTGTAAGAAACTAGTCTTAATTACATTGCTGTATCTGGGCTTGGGTTATTGCAACAGGTGATTCTGGTCAGTACCAAATTAGATCAATTGGTGAATAACTGGCATCTTTATGATATTGAGTCTCCATAACCATGAACATGCATTTCTGTTTTATTTTAGTATTCTTTATTGACTTTCAAAGTAAAGTTTTTTAAATTTCCTTCATTAATGTTATTTTCTACTTTTGTTGGATTTATTCCTCAGTATCTTATTTTTTTGTGTGTGGTCACTGTAAATGTTATATCTCTGCTTTCTTCTGATAATTTGCCCAATATTTCTTCTTTATTTTAAAAAAATTTAAAGTACATAGAAAAATAGAAATAGTACAACAAACGATGATAACTTTAAAATTTTATATTTTCTACTATTTATTTATTTATTTGGTTGTGCTGGGTCTTAGTTGCAGCAGGTGGGTTCCTTAGTTGTGGTTTGCGGGCTCCTTAGTTGCAGCTCACTGGCTCCTTAGTGGTGGCATGCAAACTCTTAGTTGTGGCATGCATGTGGGATCTAGTTCCCTGACTAGGGATCGAACTCGCGTCCCCTGCATTGGGAGCATGGAGTCTTAACCACTGTGCCACCAGGGAAGTCCCATAAAATTTTATATTTTCTAAGTACTTTTCTAAGTACTTACTCTTAGTATATAGAAATGCAATTATTTTTGTTTGTTGACTTTTTATATAACTTCCTCTTCTATTAATTCTAAAAATTAGTATAGTTTTTCCTATGTAGGAGATCAAAACATTGGCGAATAATGACAGTTTTGTTTCTTCCTTTTCAATTCTTATACTTTATATATTTTTTTCTTGTCTTACTGCAAAGGTCAGGACAATATTGAATAGAAGTGGTGAAATAGCAGACATGTATTTCTTGTTTCTGCTTACAAAGGGAGTACTTCTATTTTGTTTTCTTCCTGATTATTAGGAAGATGCCTCTGTTAAAGGAATTGTTCACTGTGGAGTATAATATTTGCTGCAGGATTTTCAGTAGTTGTCCTTTATTAAGGAATTTAGTTTCCATGCCGAGTTTGCTTAAAAGTTTTTAGGAAAATAAATGTAGTATTTTTATCAAATACTTCTCTGCATCTGTTGGGATGTTTATATAATTTTTCTACTTTAATCTGTTAATGTGGTGAATTACATTAATAGATTTTCTAGTGTTAAATACTCTTGCATTTTAGGATAAACCAATTTAGTAAATATAGATTATATTTATTATTCACTCTGGATTTGATTTGTTAATATTTTGTTCAGGATTTTTGTATCTATATTTAGAAATGCTATCGATCTATAATTTTCTTTCCTTATACCAGCCTTATCTAGGTTTTGTATTAAGATTATACTAGTCTTTTAGAAAGACGATGACTATTTCCATTTTCCCCCTTCTCTGGAATATTTTGCATAAAATTGGAAAGATATGACCCTTGAATATTTGTCTGAAAATATCATGTGGGTCTAATATTTTCTCTGGGGGAAGATTTTAATTACTGATTTGACTTCTTTAGTGTTAGAAGACTAGTAGGGTTTTATATTTTGGTAAGTTTTTTTTTTTTTTTAAGAGGGGGTTTTTCATTTTGTCCATGTTTTCAAATTTATTGTTATAAAAGTTATTATTCTTACTTTTAAATCTTTTTAAAACTTAGAGTTTATTCCTAATATTGTTTTTATTTTTATTTTTATTATTTAATAATTTCTTGCTTGAAGCTTTTAAAGAACAACTCTGGTTTTGGTGAGCCTCTACAAATTTTAGTATTTACCCTTGAAATTTTAATAAAATATCCTATATGTTAGTGAATATGTTTTTCCTCCTCCAGAACAATAAAAGGACCTTAAAAATTTGAAAGCCACAATCATCCTTCCTTTCTGAATTGAATCATTTCTTTTCTTTTATTGGTATTTTACCTCCATCTTTTTTAGTCCACAAATTACATATTATTGTTTGATATTGTTTTAATTTGTTAATGTTCATTTAGAGTTGCCTATATCATTATCATATTTTTAATTTTGGTCAACATTTCTGTTAGTATTGCAGACCTCCTTCTGGAAAATTTTCCTTCTTCTTGAGTACATGCTTTAGAAATTCTTTGTTGAGTATCTCAGATTTTGTTCTTCTGAAAATATTTTTATTTTACCTTTATTAATTATTGAATGGCAGGTTTTTCTTGTTTGTTTGTTTTTGATGAAATTGTAGGTCAGTTTTACTTATTTTTTTCTCACCACATTGAAGAAACTATTCCACAGTGGCTTCCACTGTTGTTGAAAAGTCAGCTATGAGTCTACCTGCCTCTCCTTTGAAGATAATTTGTAGTGCCCTAGCTACTCTTTTTTTTTTTTTTTAATTTTTTTTTTTGCGGTAAGCGGGCCTCTCACTGTTGTGGCCTCTCCCGTTGCGGAGCACAGGCTCCGGATGCGCAGGCTCAGCAGCCATGGCTCATGGGCCCAGCCGCTCCGCGGCATATGGGATCCTCCCGGACCGGGGCACGAACCCGTATCCCCTGCATCGGCAGGCGGACTCCCAACCACTGCGCCACCAGGGAGGCCCCCTAGCTACTCTTAAAATAGTCTTGCTATCCTAGCTTGTCTTCTACTTTACTATGATGTGTTTTAGGTGTGCGCTTACACTTATTTATCCTGTTTGGGCTTCATTGTGATTCTTGATTTGAGAATGCATGCAATGTTTTTCCCACAATCTCTTCAAATGTTGCCTTTCCTTTATTACTTCTATAATCTCCTCTGTTCCTTCTGAAACTCCAAGTAGACATATGTGGGTCTGTCTCATTATATCCTCTGTACCTCTAAACTTCATTTCTATATATGAAGTCTGTGTGTGTGTGTGTGTGTGTGTGTTGTTCTTTGTATGCTGCATTGCATATAATTTCTTTCTGGTTTAATAATTCTCTCTTCATCTATGTCTAATCTGTTGTTTAATACATCCATTGAGTTTTTTCATGGTTCCTCTTTTTAAAAAATTAACAGACTTTATTTTTTAGAGAAGTTTTAGGTTCACAGTAAAACTGAGTGAAAAGTACACATATACCCTCTCCCCACACACACCCACAGCCTCTCCCACCATCAATGCCCCACACCAGTGTGGTATATTTGTTAAACAATCAATGAACCAACACACACACATTATTATCAACCACAGTCTATAGTTTATATTAGAGTTCACTTTTTGTGTTGTATATTCTGTGGGTTTTGACAAATGTGTAATGACATGTATCCACCTTTATAGTAGCATACAAAATAGTTTCACTGCTCTAAAAATTCCTTGTGCTTCACCTATTCACCTCTCCTTCTTCCTAAACCTGTTCCACTGAGTTTTAAATTTCAGCTGTTTTATTTTTTATTTCTAAAAGTTCTATCTGGTTTTACCTCAAATCTTGATAGTTTATTGCTTGTTATTTATTTTTTCAGTTTTTTCTTTTAATCTCTTTGATCAAATTATAATACTTATCTCAAATTCTGTATCTTGTCATTTTAATATATAAAATATTAAAATACCTCAGGTGTTTGCAGATCTGGTTCTGTTATATATTCTTCTTGTGATTTGAATTCATGGTGGCTTGTGTGGTTTTTTTTCCTTTTATTTTTGCTGCGTTGGGTCTTTGTTGCTGTGTACAAGCTTTCTCTAGTTGCGGTGAGTGGGGGCTACTCTTCATTGCTTTGCATGGGCTTCTCATTGTGGTGGCTTCTCTTGTTGAAGAGCATGGGCTTTAGGCATGCGGACTTCAGTAGTTGCAGCACACGGGCTCAGTAGTTGCGGCTCACAGGCTGTAGAGCGCAGGCTCAGTAGTTGTGGCGCACGGGCTTAGTTGCTCCACAGCATGTGGGATCTTCCCAGACCAGGGATTGAGCCTGTGTCCCCTGCATTAGCAGGCAGATTCTTAACCACTGCACCACCAGGGAAGTCCTGGCTTGTATGCTTTGTGAATGTGTGTGTGTCTCTGTGATGGAAATTTTGCTTGAAATTCTTAAGAGTCCTGGGTTGTCAGAGTACTTCTCCAAGGAAGATCCATGTCTGCTTTATTCAGCTGTTTGAAGGTACCACAGACTTGGGATCACTAACCACAATTCTTACATTATAGTTTTTTTTTAATTAATTAATTTTATTTTATTTTTATTTTTGGCTGCATTGGGTCTTTGTTGCTGCACGCGGGCTTTCTCTAGTCGCGGCGAGTGGGGGGCTACTCTTCATTGCGGTGCGCGGGCTTCTCATTGCGGTGGCTTCTCTTGTTGCAGAGCATGGGCTCTAGGTGCACGGGCTTCAGTAGTTGTGGCACAAGGGCTCAATAGTTGTGGCTCATGGGCTGTAGAGCACAGGCTCAGTAGTTGTGACCCATGGGCTGTAGAGCACAGGCTCAGTAGTTGTGACCCATGGGCTTAGCTGCTCCGTGGCATGTGGGATCTTCCTGGACCAGGGCTTGAACCCATGTTTCCTGCATTGGCAGGCGGATTCTTAACCACTGTGCCACCAGGGAAGCCCACATTATCGTTTTTTAAGGACCATGGAAGTAATGCAGATTTGAGCATTAAGGACACTAGTCCTTAATCTACTCAAGACTAGTCAGAAGGTACAGGTTCCCTGAGGAGACTTTTTATTCCTGACTTCTAGAGCCAGGATAGAGACAGATAGTATTTGTTTTTCTTGCATTTTCTGTGGGTCTTTTTTTTTTTTTCCTATTTCTCTCTTTCCCTGACAGTATATCCATTTCTGGATCTCACATTGTCACCTCCTTCTACAAGTTCGAAACTTTGTGTGCTGGCACGAGGCTTTGTTTGTAGCCCCCTCGTGTCCCCATGCTATAGACACAGTTACCCAGTGGCTTCCAAGCTTCTTTACTTTCCTAGACTCATGTTCTGGGCTTTGGCAGAATACTCACACCTTCTCATAGCCTCAGATATTCAATTAAACGTACCTATCTGCCTATCTACCATCTCTATATATGCTTTATTTATGTTTAATTGTGGTTTCAGGATCTCCATTCTGCCGTATGCCCTCCAGTCAGTTTTTGTATTCTATTATATTTGCCGTGCCTAAAATCCTTTCTCCTTCTCCCATTTTTCTGTAGAAACCCATCACAACTTCATTTAGTGAGAAGAGTGAAGCACTAGTTCGAAGTGATAATATTATGTGTCAAAAGTCATCAGCTGTCATCCTGGCTGTGCCAGTTGAGACTTATTAACCTCCCTGCACCTCAGTTTTTCTGATCTAGAAGGGACACACAGTGTTACTCTAGAGATCTCACAGCCTCCTTCTAGCCTTGACATTTGATACAGAGCACGAATTCCTTCATGAGCCTGGCCCCTGTGGCTGTCGGCTCTTGATTAATGTTTTATTACACTATTTGTCCTTCTGAGTATTTTTAAACACAGAAATTTATTTTAGCTTGATTAGCCAGGACTCTTGTGTAGGCCTGTCTTGGTGCCTTGCCTAGCCTTGGAAATGTTGCTGAGCCTGTCTGAGCCTGTGACATATTGGAGAAAGACAATGTGGAGTGTTGGGGGTTGGACAGGGAGGCACACCAGTGAGGAGGACTTTGTTTTCACACTGCTGTTTTAACATTTTCCCTTCCTTCCTCCCTGTAAAGGAAAAACTCAGTTTCCTCTTTCCTATGTAGGGAAAACCCCAGTTCTTTGCTACTGTTTCTCTCCTGTGAGTGTCCTGTACTACTCACACAGAACACTTGACTTCTGGCACTTCTGGTCAAATGTGTGTGGGTTCTCACCACAGGAAGCAAGTCTCTCACACAGCTGGATGTCCTACAATTTAACTCAATTCTGACGCTGTCTACCTGGAGATTGTCAGATCTCACAGGTAAGGGCTCAGTCCCACAGGTCTGCACACACACCCCAGCCCCCGCCTTCAAAAGCCAGTCACAAGCTCAGGTCATGACCTGTGCTTCTGACTGAGAGGCTGTATAGTTTGGAGGTTCCAATGACCCCCTCCACAGATTTGATTAATTTGCTAGAGCAGCACACAGAACTCAGAGAAACACTTATGAAACAGTGCACCTCAGATTGGGATTTGAACCCATTTGCCAGGACTCAAACCCAACCAAAACCCGGATTGGGACTTGAACCCACACGGCCAGGACTCGAACCTGGCCAAAACCCACAGTCTTCCAGCTGAGATCACACACTTGGTTTCAGGACTTAAGGAAGCTCGGGTTCTTGATGTCTCATCACAGAAAGAATTCAGTGAGAGACAAAGTGATAAGTAAGAAGTGGATTTGTTTAGAGAGAAACACACTCCACAGACAGAGTGTGGCCCATCTCAGAAGGTGAGAAAAGGCACCAGGGTAAGGGGTTGTCAGTTTTTCTAGGGATGGGTAATTTCATAGGCTAATGAGTGGGAGGAGTATTCCAGCTATTTTAGGAAGGGGAGGGGATTTCCAGGAATTGGGCCACGGCCCACTTTTTGATCCTTATGGTTGGCCTTGGAACTGTCATGGCACCTGTGGGTGTGTCATTTAGCTTGCTGATGTGTTACAGTGAGCGTATACTGAGGCTCAACATCTAGTGGAAGTCGACTTGTCTGCCATCTTGGACCCATTTGGTTCTAATCAGTTTACGTCATGTCCTTGGGCTGTGTCATTCTTTCAAAGGTTGTGCCCTGCCCCCTTCCCTCCTGTTTCACTTACTTACCTTTACCAGTGTATTAAAGAATATGATAAAGGATACAAATAATAGCCAGCTGAAGAGGTACATAGGGTGAGGTCTGGGAGGGTCCCCAGTACAGGAGCTTCTGTCCCTGTGGAGTTGGGGTGTGTTGCCCTCCTGGAATAGAAGATGTGTCCACCAACCTGGAAGCCCTCTGAACCCTCTACTATTGGGATTTTATGGCAGCTTCGTTGTGTAGGCATGATTAGTTTTAAACTCCCTTTCTAGCTCCTCTTCCCTCTCTGAAGGATAAAGGGTAGGGCTGAAAATTCCAAGCTTCTAATCATGGCTTGATCTTTCTGGTGACCAGCCCCCATCCAGGAGCCCATCCAGAATCACCTCCTTAGAACAAAAGATGCTCCTAGTGCTCTTATCACTTAGGAAGTTACAATTGTTTAGGAGCCTTGTGTCAGGAATGCAGTCAAAGACAGATATTTTTATTTATTTTTATTTTTTTTTTTTTTTCTTTTTGCGGTATGTGGGCCTCTCACTGCTGTGGCCTCTCCCGTTGCGGAGCACAGGCTCCGGACGCGCAGGCCCAGCGGCCATGGCTCACGGGCCCAGCCGCTCCGCGGCATATGGGATCCTCCCAGACCGGGGCACAAACCCGTATCCCCTGCATCGGCAGGCGGACTCTCAACCACTGCGCCACCAGGGAGGCCCAAAGACAGATATTAGAACAAAAGATACGTGTAGTGTTCTTATCACTTAGGAAATTACAAGGGTTTCAGGAACTCTGTGCCAGGAACTAGGGGCAGAGACCAACCTATATTTGCTCACACTCCCATTCTCTATTCTTCTCCTCTTTTCCCCTCATCTACTTCCCCCTTGTTCCCTTCTTTCCACAAATATTTATTGAGCATAACAAGTGTGGTGTGGAATACAGTGGTGAACAAAACAGATATGGTCCTAACCTTTAAGAATCTTACAATCTAGTGAAAGACATAGATATTAAACCAATGTAACAGATATGAATTTGTGTCATAACACTTGGGCACAAGAAATGTCATGTCACTTTTTTAAAAAAATCAAATTACTTTTAGCTTGGACAAATAGTTATTTGGGTCAAGGAATACAAATGTAATTTTTGGGTAGCCTGTGTCCCTTCCATGGGGCTTGCAAAATCTAGGGGATAATGAAATTTGGAGATTTAAGACATCTAGGAAACTCAGGGAAAGGCTCCTGGTCTTTATCCCATCAACTGGCCATGCAATAATCCCAGTCCAAGCCTGCAGCATTCACTTAAAGGTGGGAGACACATATGTATTGCAAAGCATAATAAAACCCTTTGAAAGAAAAGAAAGCATGCTCTTCTGGGTTTTTCGCTCCTGTGTGTTTTTAGTACATAGAGATACTTTTCTTCTTTTGGCTATGCAAACAAAAGGGGTCTAGTGCTTTGATGGAAATACAAAATTTCTGCTCTGCCTAGAGCATACGCATCTTCTCTGCAGATGTTTACTCAGTTGGCATGATGAAAACATTAAACCAGAAAAAGAAACATAAATTTATGCTTCCACTTTATGTTTTTCAAAATGGTGACTGGCATAAATTCAGCACTCACACACCGAAATGAACCAAATATATAATAAGCGGGACTAAACTTTCCTATTAGTATGTAAAACATTATTATATTCTCCCCAATTTGCAAAATTTACATATCTCATTATGAATAGGATGCTCAGAATGCTATACAGAATTTCATTTCACCCTTTTTGTGCAATACCTGGTTTCTAAGAAATATTAAAGAGACAATCTCATAGATCTCTATTTACTGAGTCTGGTGTCTACCCTAAATTTACATTTGCAAACTATGATTGCATTATGTTCCTAGCAGACTGGCATATGAACTTACATATACAGACTTGCATATACAGGCAGCTTCCTTAAAGCCTCCTTTATTCAGGAGTGTTGGAAGAGGGGAAATAGCCACTGATAAAGATATATTTGAAATTCATCTGAACACATTCTTTTGTATGTGTTTAACAGAATTTAAATGTGCAGGAAGATTACATTTGACCTTTTTTTTCCATTTCAAAGAAACTTCCTTTAAATTTTTTAGTTTATGTAGCTGAATATGTAACATTCCAAAGCCTTTCCTAAAAGACTGAACTGTTAAAGGAAAGAAATAAATAGTACAGCAGTAACAGTAATTCTAACACCCTCTGGGAAGATTGCATTAACTTTTAATTTGCAGGTATTTGTACTTTACAGTGGAAATCAAATATGTGCATAATCTGGAGATCAAACTGTTCAAAACCCTCAACCTCATAAGTTTTGACCTATTTAGAAGGCAGACAAGAGGTTAATCTTGACTCTACAAAACAGATTTATCTTTTAAAACTTTCTTGATCCTAGAGCATCTCAAAGAATTGCCAAGGGAGGGAACAAATTGCCCTCTAGAAGCTTATATAGTAAAGAGATGTTTTCCCAAGGATGGTGTTTTGGTTGCTGGTAGTCCTGTAAAGACTTTAAGTAGTACATAGACACTTTTTAAAATGTCAGTAATTATATATTTTTTGTAATGTGTATATTTTTTGTAATTTGAAAAAAATTAACTTGGATATAATTTTTCAGGGCAAGTCTTAAGGAGGTGGCAATATTAGATGCATTGATATAAAGAAAAATATATTAGTTAAATAATAATAATATGGGGGATATTCATATATGACAAATTTTCTCCACCTTCTGTCTTAACTGTCTGAACATCTTCAAAAGGTTTCCAGGCTGTTCTTTGCCAAACTTTTTCTTCCAATCTCACATGTACTGACATTCTAATCTTCCCTTCCCCAGCCTCTAGTACCCTCACACCCTCTCCCTAGTCTTGGGTGACACCGTGGTCATGAGAAAGCCACACTAAGGAGCAGAGTTAAATATAACTCAGAGTCCTTAGATAATCTTCAGTGCGATGTTGCCAAAGTGGGTCCAGGAATGGCCTACATCAGAATCATCTGGGCTACTCATTAAAAATGCAATTTCTATTCTGGGGTGAGACCAAGGAAGATAGATTTTTAATAAGCACCCCAGGTGATTCTGATCCTAAGTAAAGTTTAAAAGAGAGGCATTGGTGATGGAAATAACTGAAGACAGTCCTAACTGCTTATCCCAGGGTAAGCAAAGGAACCCAGGAAACTCATCTGGGTAACAACTTCTCTATCCAATGGAATATCCTTATCATCTAACTTGAAAATTATACCTGGAAAAATAGAAGCTCTTTCTGGACTTTTGAAGTCAAGAGCCCCTTTCCAGCTTGCTGTACTGCTTCTGTCTGTGGCTTGGTCCTGGCCTCCTTGAACACCAGCTTTGCATACAGGCTGCTGATGGACAAGCCAGATCTCAGGGAGGTGGCAAATACCCAGCAGGAAAATAGCTATCCCCGGGCCCAGCCCAGTGATATCTACTGTAATCTTCTTTTTAAAGAGAAAGTGCTGTAGTCATAAGGCTCCTACAATCCATCCTCATAATCTTTTTTCCCAAATTAAAAAGGTTTCAATTTCACAAGTAACTTTGGTTACCTGAAAATCCAGGTAGCACATCTACTCCCACGATTTACAAAGGACTTGATTTCAGTGATGCCACTTTGGTTACGCTGAAGAAACCCACTAAAGAAGATATGGGGTGAAATGGGGAGTAATCTGGAATGTGGATAGACACTGGCAAACTCCTCCCAACTGCCATATGTAACACCAGCTCCATCACCAGAAGAAGCCACCCTAAAACAAATTTCTTTGGAAACAGAGTTGAGGTACTAGTAAATTCATAGCGATCTCTTGGGGGAAGTTTATTAAAAAGCAAAAATCATTCAACAAATAATGCTGGGACAACTAAAGATATCCACATGCAAAGAATGAATATAAACCCTTACTTCACACAGTACACAAAATTAATTTAAAATGGGTCAAGGACATAAAGGTAAGAGCTAAAACTATAACACTCTTAGAAGAAGACAGGCATAAATCTTTGTGGCTTTGGACAAGACAATGTTGTTTTCTTTTCAACATGATATTAAAAGTACAAGTCACAACAGAAAAAAATAGGTAAATTGGACTTCATCAAAATTAGTAAGTTTTTTTTTTTGCTTCAAATGACACATTATCAAGAAAATGAAAAGACAACTCATAAAAGGAGAGAAAATATTTGCAAATCATGTATCTGATAAAGGATTTGTATATAGAATATATAAAGAACTCTTACAACTTAATAAAAAAAACCTGATTAAAAAATGGGCAAATATCTTAATACACATATCTCCAAAGAAGATTAAAAAAAATGGTGAATGAGTACGTGACAAGATGTTCAACATCATTAGTTGTCAGGGAAATGCAAATCAAAATCACATTGAAATACCACTTCACATTCATTAGAATAGGTATAATAAAAAAAAATAGTAACAGATATTGACAAGGATGTGGAGAAACTGGAGCCCTCAGACACTGCTGCTAAGAATGTAAAATAGTATGGCTACTTGGAAGAACAGTCTGGCAGTTTCTTAAAAGGTTAAACATAGACTTACCATATGACCCAGTAGTTTCACTCCTAGGTATACCCATGAGAAATGAAAACATACATCCTCACAAAAACTTGTACATGAATATTCATAGCAGCATTGTTCATAATAGCCAAAAAGTGGAAACAACCCAAATGTTCATCCACTGATGAGTAGATAAAAAATGTGGTATATCCATACAATGGAACATTACTCATCAACAAAAAGTAATGAAGTACTGATGTATGCGACAATATGGATGGACCCTGAAAGTATTATGCTAAGTGAAAGGAACTAGTTTATAAAACATCACATATTGTATGATTTCATTTATGCAAATGTACAGAATAGGCAAATTCATAGAGATAGAAAGTAGATTGATGGTTGCCAAGAGCTGGGATGGGGGCGGGGGGTGGGTGGAGATTTGGAGGAGAATTGGGAGTGACTGCTAAAGGTTCCTTTTTAGGGTGATTAAAATGTTCTAAAATTGATTGTAGTGATGGTTGCACAACTCTTTAAATAATCCAAAAACCATTTAATTGTACCTTTAATGGGTGGATTGTTTGGTACGTGAATTATAAGCCTCTAAAAATGAGATGGCCAGGTGGGCAATCTTTAAATAGGACGAATGGAGATGTGTTTTTTGTTTTGTTTGTTTGTTCATTTTGGTTGCACGGTTTGTGGAATCTTAGTTCCCCAACCAGGGATTGAACCCAGGTCCTCACCACTGGACCACCAGGGAATTCCCTACATGTGTGTTTCAATCTAGTGAGACAAAGCTTCCTTCTGAGTTCTCAGGGAACTGAGTGGACTGTGTAAAATAGATGGTCCCCTTGAAAAGTGTTTACTGACCTTCTGAAGCAGATATTGACAGTCATGAAATGTATGTGCATGGAGATTGGGGCCAGAGATAGATTCCGGGCCTATGTGTTTTAATAAGAATGAAAGTAGGAATGTATAATGGGGAGGAGAGTAGGCAGAAGAAGAGGAAGAGGAGGAGGAGGGAAGGAGGAGGAAGAGGAAGAAAGGGAGGAGAAAAGTAGGTAGATAATTTGACTGTGTAAAAGTGGTAAGTGGGAAAACTATTAGTCCTGATCAAACCAGGACTAAGAGTCTCTTACCTCTCCTACCCTGGACTTCTGTCTTTTAAGTATCTGCCTCTGCTGAGAGTTCCTCTATGAACATCAAGAACAATTGTCATGCAGACTCTTATTCCCAGTTTTGGCTTCTGTTCCTCTACTTTGCTAAATTGAGCTGAACGTATATGAACCTCACTGTTCCTCAATCCCAGGATTGTGCTCCTTCTAACAGTCTTACTCCTTGAGGGCAAAATGGGGGCTTCAGAAGTATGCTCCCAGTTCTCCATTTCAAAGGGAAGCAGCTAAAAGAAGGAACTTAATTTGTGTCCCCTTTTCCTAGTCATTAAAAGCTTGGCCCTGTAATATGGATGCCCCACTGTGTGTCCTTTAGTGTCCTTGATGCATGAAGTTAGAGTAAAGGATCCTGATAATAATAAAAAAGGAAAGATTTGCAAATGCTTGGATTTTGTATCAAAATAATACTAATTCTATTCATTTACATGATTTGTTTATGCCTGGTTACCAGGTAGCACAGTGATTGTTTGTACTGGAAAATCTGAGTCAGATTGATTTTATCGTGCATTTTGATTACTAAATTCTTTCCTTGAATGCTCTAGTTTAAGAGCTTATTATTTGTGACATGGTCATGACTTCCCATAGCTGAAAACAAAATTAAAGGGAATAATTGTGTGAAATGTTTTCTACTAAACCTAATAATTAACTTTTTCTCCAGTAGTGTTTTAGGACAAAAATCTCAATATGGCCACATTTATACATGCTCTTTTATCCTATGGCAGGGCTAGAATTGGAAATGGACTTAGTTTACAAATTTCTGTGATACTCATCTGTGCCATATGATGGAATTAAGGCTTATCCTATTTAGAAAATGCTTTCCTGGGGATAGAAAGGAAATCAGTGCTATTTGGTCTTCCTGGTACATCCCAGAGAGGATGCATTCTCAGTGGCATATGTAGGTCATTGTTCTTCCATTCTCTTCAGTTCTTTCTGCAACTGTTGATCAACCCTCCCTAACTACAGTGGTGTTTTAATGCTCTTTTGGTATCAAAGAATTTCAATCAATCCCTTATTTCCTGTTGATCTATACCCTTGATTTTCAAACCATTTTCTTGAAGGAGACTTGAGCTACCATTATTCCTACATTTTATGGCCGGTGTGATTGTCCCTTGGTTTATTTTCAGCCGATCAAGCATGGTCACTTGTATACCCTTTCTTCAGTCATTAGTCATCAAAACTATCCACAGAAAAGAAAATAATGGCTGGAGGACAGATGTCATCTGAGTGAATGGAGTAGATGGTGCCCCTCAGATCTACTGAGGACATTCGATTACATCATGTTAGAAGCCACCAGCTATGTGTCACCAACTGTGAAGGGTCTGAAATTTTACCCTCCTTGCTAAGTAACAAGTTAGCCTGCTACAGTTTCATGGATGCTGATAGAGGACATGGGACTCCTAGGTTAGAGATCAAGAACAGTTTATAACTCAGAGTTCTAGAGTATTAGCAATATTGAGTGGGTTCCCTGAGCCCCAATTCTCATAGTGTGATACTACTAGGGCCAGATGGTGCCTGCACAGGTAGAGTGTTGCATTACAGAGAGCCGTGGACTCAAAGAACCAGATCTTTTACAATGGGCAGTCAGCAAGGCTACCCTTTGCTCTGGAGGGAGACACTAGCTCTATCTTCCAAGGTGTTTCATTACACAAACATTCTTGAAAAGATGGTCAGGAACAAAGGGCAGTCAGTGCCTGACTTGTAGGACATGCACAAACATGAGAAACCCACAGAAAATTGTCTGCCAGCACTGAGAACACACAGTAGCATGCTGTTCACTGCACGGACTGGCTAGCTGTGAGAGAATTACACACTAATGCACAATTCAGCACCAGAGTGAATTAATGCAAACTATATGAGATAAATGTACTATATAGGCGGTGCTGAAAGAGGCATGCTCCTTTCTACCTACCTGATGCCTGTCTTGCCTCTTTAGCTGGCCTGTAAATTCCCTGCGTGTGTATATATATCTCTCACAGAAGAGCACAGAGTTGATTGACAATGCTAAAGACAGTGTAGGAATTGAAGGATTGCTTTTTCTTCAGAGTTCAGAAGGCAACTCTACTAGGTCTCCTCAGGGCTGACAATTGTGAAGTGTTAGCATTTTCAGGATAATTTCAGGTTACTTTCTAGTATTCTGGCCCAAAGTCTAGACAAACTCTTTCCAAAATATGACCACCTGGAAAATCTGTTCACACTGGTCCTATAAATAGGCACCCACATCCTGGAGGACTCAGCTGGGATCTTGTTTAAAGGGGGCAAGGATAGGCTTGCTTCTCCAGTCTGATTGGGGAGGCTTGCTCCCCAAGGGGCTGTGGAGCTGCAGAAGTCTGGTCACGCTGGTCGTGAGGAGTGAGGAGGGCAGGCCAAAAATGGGCAGGAGGAGAGGCTTCCTGCTGCTGTGAAGATCTCAGTGGTGGGGGGGGAGGGTGCAGGGGGTTGGACACACCCTTAACATTTACCCCCTAAATGCAAAAACAGTAATGCTTAGTGAGTAAAATTTGGGAAATACAGACAAGTCAAAAGAAGACTCTGACCCCAGAGGTTCCCACAGCTAACATCTTCGTGTATATAGAGGCCGGAAGGTGGATGGTGATGTGAACAGGGTATGTGATCAGTCAGCCTGGGTTTAATTCCTGAGTCCACCACTTATACCTTGGGTGATTTCTTTAATCTTTTCTGTCTCGGGGTGCTCATACCTACCCCATTCTATCGCTCTGAGGACTAATGAAAGAGGTAGCACAGTGCCTGGCACACAGTGAGCACTCAACAAACATTAGCTATTATTATTATTATCGTTATTCTTTTCTCCCCCAAATACTATCATACCTTACATATTATTTTGTAACCTGGTTTTTAAATTTAGCGATATATCATGAACATTGCTTCTGATTTGGGGGTTTTTTCTTCAGGCAAATGGAACTCTTACTAGGCAGGGGATGTAACTCAGGTTGACCACCCAGGAAATAACTAGCCAGTCTCTGAAGAAGTGCCCAGGCAAATCTGGACCTGATTTGGGCAGTGGCCGGTGAGGAGAAGGTACAGGGTCATAGGAGAAACAAACAGAAAAAAACTGATCCTTTTGAGGGCTGCAGTTAGGACTCTTCAAATTCAGCCTGGGCAGGTGACTCATGCTCTTTTACCTCCTCACAGCTGAAGAAAACCTTTGGTTTGGGGACATAAAAGAGAGTTGTTTGATCCAGCTCATGAAGCAGGGTGACATAGTGTGTTTACAGGTGAGCTGGTGTCAGATATTTTTATGTTAGAGATGACACACTTTTGTTGTTCCAGCTCCTAGCTAGAAACCTGGGGAATTCTCTCCACTGAGCTGTCCTTTGGGCCTGTGGGCACCCGCGTACAGGGCCCAGAAGACAGCTTTGTTACAAGAAAGGAAAATCAACATTCATATTCTTCAATAGGCAAGTGAGCACCCAGAACCGCACAACACATCATAGCTTCAGAATAGTCGACCCTAATGCTATCCCATACACACTCTCCCCATAGTTTTCCCTGGACGTCCTGCACTGAAATCCTAGCTCTGCCGTTTTCCAGCTGCGCGATCCAGGGTAAGCAACTTAACCTCTCTATGCCTCGCTTTCCATATCTGTAAAACAGAGATGATAATACTACTTACCTCACAGAGTTGTCACAGATGTTGAGCCCGTGTATAAAGTGATTAGATCAGTGTTGGCATATGGTAAATAATGATGATTATTGTTTTTAATCATTATCGTCATTACACATGAGCCCCAGTATCTGTGGCTTGATTAGGGCTGTTATTGCTGATTTTCCACCAGATTGTCTAGCTCCAGTACACACTAGGTTAGGGTCCTTCCTGGCCTTAGCACCTAGGAAGGTGGCTTTATTTCTTTGTGGAGAGGTGACTCTCCCTCTCTGTTCTGGGGCTCACTTTCCCTTTTTTTTTTTTTTTTTTTTTTTTTTTTTTTGCGGTACGCGGGCCTCTCACTGCTGTGGCCTCTCCCATTGCGGAGCACAGGCTCCGGACGCGCAGGCTCAGCGGCCATGGCTCACGGGCCCAGCCGCTCCACGACATGTGGGATCTTCCCGGACCGGGGCACGAACCCATGTCCCCTGCATCGGCAGGCAGACTCTCAACCACTGCGCCACCAGGGAAGCCCTCACTTTCCCTTTTGATTGTGGGAGAAGCAGTAGGGTTTGTTGTACTTTCTAAAGAGCCCACTCATCACCCCCAGTCTTGTCCCATCTTGACAGCAGGATGGTGTGGCCCCTCTTACAGGTAACTACGCTGTCTAGGAGCCTCCACTACGCTCTCACTCAGTACAGATGTTAAAGTAGTAGGGATTCTCTCAGAAAGCTTTTCTGTGCCCTGCAGGCCCGCATGCATTTCTCCAGTGGGAGGTCAGAGCGCCCAGGACTTGCTGCTGCCAAAGAGGGCTCTGTGAGCCTAACGGCAGCACGGCTTTCAGGCATCTGCCCCCTTGAATGATTGTTAAACAAGTCTCTTCTGGAACATGTCTATACTAATGATGCCTTTTGGTTATGCGGTGATTATACCCCGAGCCTGGCAGCTCCATAACAGGACGGGGCCTGACGGGGCCTCCTCCCTGCTGCAGTTGTGTGTAGGGAGATAAGGTGTCTTCAGCCCTTCTCTGGAGCGGGAAGCAAACAGCTACAACTGAGGGCCAGCACAGGCGTGCGTGTGGAAAGCCACTTCCCAGAATAGCACCATACTGTGGCGCTCATCCTCAACGAAAAGGCCAGGGTGGCAGGACTGAAGGTTTCGTGCTGCTCTGGGACTCTCCCAGGGTGGCTCTTGCAGGACAGTGGCAGCCACCACCAGCTCTGGCACTGCTAGCTGAACACAGCCCAGGGCTCAGGACTGGAGTCCTGTACTCAGCACGAAGAAAGAAACACGCAGGGATGGCGAAGTGCCCATGGCGCCAGGTTTGTATGGGGTCGGCCAAAAAGTCCGTTCGGGGTTTCCATTCCTCAAAGCCCGAACGACCTCTTTGGCCAACCCCATAGTATTGTCCGGCCCTTACCTAGCCCGCCCCTGGGTAACAGCCCCAGCTCCTGACCACTGCACAGTTCTGCCCTGTCTCGGAATGAGATTCCTGCATCTGCATCCCAGCCCCAGCCCCCAGGGCGACTTTGGGTAAGATTCTTGACCTCTCTCAGCCACGCTCTGATCCTCTGTAAAGTGGAGATAGTAGTACCACCCTCATGGTAATGAGGATTTAAATTAGACACTTTACCTAGAGGCTGAGCAGAGGCCGGGCCCATGGCGAGCACTCGATGAATGCCAGCCAAGGTGTCACTGTTGTTACTCCTCAGAGATCTGAGCATTCGCCTCGTCCTGCATGTCAGCCTATCAGCTTCCTGAGTGAGGAGGAGCCTCCATCCCTCTCTGCGAGGCAGTGCGGTGAAGAAGGGAGCACATGGACTCTGGAGTCCCTCAGCCTGGTCCAACCCTGCCTCTCCCGCCATCCTGCTGTTTAACTTCGGGCACATTCCTTAACCTTCCTGTGCCTCATATTCCTCTCCATGAGTGGAAGAGCGATAGGATCTGCCTTCTAGAGGTGTTGTGAGGACTACTGCCTTCATCTACAAGAAGCCCTTCTGCTTGGCACTGATGAGTGCCCAGGAAACATTAACCATGATTGTGCATGTCCAGGCATGACCTGGCCCAGTGCCACTCATCAGTTTGGCACCCAACAAATGACTCTGCTGGGTTGGGTCCAAAGTGGTGGACCAGCCACCTTTCGTTCTGTCCTCTTCCCCACTTCTCCCAGTTTCCACTGAAAGTCTTTAAACGTACGGCCCACGAGAGACAACAGAACTATGCGGTGGTGGCCAGCTGCCCTTCTTTGCCAGAGTTTGAGCGATTTCTCGGGTTGCAGGACTTTCCTTGCTAAAGCTGGAAAGTCCTGGGTAAACTAGGATGGTTGCTCACCTACTACTGCTCGCGTCTGCCATTCGTGGGGCTGGAGCTAAGCTGTTTGCTCCTAGAGCTACTGCATGGAGAGGCTGCAGTTTAGGGGATGCCTTTCCCCTGCTCCCACACTTGTTATGAACGCCTCCCTTCCCCTCAGTGCTACGGAATCTGCTTGTAACCTGACTGTGCACCCCCAACCAGAAATGCTAGCCTGGGCGCCAAGGGCATGGAACATGTTGGCCTGGGTGGTGGAAGAGTATCTTGAGCAGCTCGCAATTTGTCTTAATCATGCTTCTGGGCTGATTTCTTGAAAGGTTGGTGCTGGTGGGAACTTGGGGTCCTATTTAGCACCAGATTTGAAGTTGATACATCTGATTCTTATCTCCACTTTCCTTTCTTTGAGCTATGTGACCTTGGGCAAGACATTAAACTTCTTGTCTTTACCTGTAAAATAGGAAGGAATTAGATAATCCATCTAGATCATTCCCTTGTGCCCAGCAGGGCAGTGGCAGTGGCTTTGCTGGCTGGGGCCTGCAGCCTGGGGCAGGTGGTGCTGGCTGAGAGGTGAGGAGGGCAGGATGCTGCCCGGCTGACCTGCTTGGGCTGTGGCTGCTCTGCTTCCTGGTGAAGACTGGGTCACTTCCCTTTGATGGAGGCCCTCAGTGGGCTCAGTGCCTTCACCTGCTCTTACATGAGGCTGTCCCCCGACAGCATGAGGACAAGGGCTATCGCTTAGGGATGGTGGAACCTAGAGCTGGAAGGAGCCTAGGTCCCTCATGGCATTTTGGAGTCACCAGACTCTAGAATTCTTATTTCATAAGGGAAAAAGAAATCTCTGCTGGATTTAAGTCAATATTTTA
This sequence comes from Mesoplodon bidens, assembly GCF_964165515.1. NCBI lineage: Eukaryota > Metazoa > Chordata > Mammalia > Artiodactyla > Ziphiidae > Mesoplodon > Mesoplodon bidens. The sequence goes on along the minus strand of NC_138160.1, from coordinate 58,339,793 downwards.
AGTCTCAGTTACTAGCCGCCAAATACAATTTCTAGTTGATCTATCTAACAGATGTGGAGCACAGTGCAGAAACAGATCTAATTTTTTTCCCCTAAACATCAAGAGTGAAGGTCATAGAAATCTAACAAATAAGAGCTTAATATTTAAACACAAGACAGTCAATCTTTCCCCATATATAACAAGAGAAACTGACTAAGCCTGCCTTTTCCTCCTATGTCTTCCATAAGAATGATGCTTGATATACAGGTTTCCCCCACAATCTGAAAGTAGAGAAATGTTTCCTAAGCTGAAATGGCATAAATCGAAGAAGCAGTTAGGACACATGTTGCTAACGGATGCACAAAATAAATCGAGATAAAGCACATATACTCACAGATGTTTTTCAGAGCTACGGCAGCTTGATGCTGAGATGCTAAGTGTAGATCCTGGGGAACGAGCTTGCTGGTGCCACTCTCACTGCTCTGCTTGGGGTGTGCACTGTCTCCATGACTCCTGCAAAACAAATGTTGAATGCTATTTTCACTTTCAACCTTTCTTTGTAAAAGCTAAAATCCTCTTCTGATTTCTTTCAGTTAGTGAAAACAGGTACTAACGTAGTTCTTTTGTAAAAGCGAATTAGCATAAAGTGAACTTTGGAAAAGTGGAGGTTACCTGTACCCTTAAATCCCAGTCCCTCTAAGATTTGACATCAGAGAATTAAGTTCACAGAACCAAGTTTTTTTTTTAATTAATTAATTTATTTATTTGGCTGCACTAGGTCTTAGTTGCGGCACATGGGATCTTCGTTGCCGCATGCAGGATCTTTTAGTTGCGGCATGCGGGAACTTTAGTTGTGGCATGTGGGACCTTTAGTTGTGGCATATGGGACCTTTAGTTACGGCATGCAAACTCTTAGTTGCGGCATGTGAGATCTAGTTCCCTGACCAGGATGGAACCTGGGCGCCCTGCATTGGGAGTGCAAAGTCTTAGCCACTGGACCACCAGGGAAGTCCCCTAAGTGTTTTATTTCATCTTTGTTGGTATTAGATGGTAAGCCCGATTCATCTTTTTTTCTTAGTAGAGTATTCACAAAAGCTCAAAACTTTTATCGTAAGTCCAGATTGTTTTATCTATCTGCATACCACAATATGGTTGTATTTTTAATAATGTTAGTGGAACTAGAATTTTTAAATTCATCTAGCATACATTTTTACTCATTCCAAGCAATAATAAGAATACCTTGTATTTATTGAGTACTTACTCTTTGTCAGTCACTGATAAACACTTAACCAACAGTCTCATTTAATAACCTCAGCATTCCTACAAGATAGATGCTATTATTATCGCCATTTTGCAGATGGGGAATCTGAGGCAAAGGGAGTTTAAGTAGCCTGCCCAAGGTCACATAGCTAAGAAGTGATGATGGGATATAAACTCAGCTAGTCTTAAAAGTAAACTATCCTGTCCTGAGATAGATGAGTGACTTTAAACAAAGCTATTTCCTTACATATCAAAAAGGAAATATATTTTCTAGAAACTTTACTTAAATTTGCCCAAGGACATATTGAATTCACCCAAGATCTTGGGCAATCTCTAGGAAGCCCCTGGTCTTAAGGGATGGTAAAAAGATATTCCCTTACTTGAAAGCAAGTAACATCACATAAAATATTTGTGTGTTCACATTCTCATTTAGAACATCTGCGTTCCATAACCATTCAGTTAGGTAGGGTAGGAAGGCAGGGGAGACATTCAGTATTCAATGCCTGGTAAGTAACCAGATGCTTGTCAGAGTGGTAACCTGCTTTATAACACACCATTTATTGGCTTCCTTCTCTTACTTGTCTCACTTCCCTTCTTCCTTATCAGCTCCCTGGGATTACCTCCCAAGTAAATGACTTGCATTCAAATCTTTGTGTTGGTATCTGCTAGGGAACTCAGACTAAGTCTCCTGTTATCTACAACATCCGTCATCCGTCCATCTGTTCATCCATCCATCCATTCATCCATTCATCCGTCCAACCTTACTAACCTATATGCCTGGAAACATATGAGGTACTCAGGATAAGAGATAATTAAGTCACTGTGCTAGAACTAAAATTGTTCCATTGAATGGCTTTATGTTTCCCATATCACCAAGCAGAGATATTGAGTACACTGACTGTGAAAACAGTATTGGGAAGACTGGAGAATTCCCTTCTCAGAGTCTTGAAGAGGGCTTTCCCAGCAGAGTCACCCTTGCAGGGGCAAACAGTGCCTACCATATGGTGGCTGTTCAGGAAATATTTACTGAATGAGTGTGGAAATGGGCAGAATGAACAGGTGGCTTAATTATAAAGTAGATCAGGTTTTCTCTAGGATCCATCTCTCTCTTTTTTTTTTTTTTCTTTTTTTGCGGTACGTGGGCCTCTCACTGTTGTGGCCTCTCCCATTGTGGAGCACAGGCTCCGGACACGCAGCCTCAGCAGCCATGGCTCATGGGCCCAGCCGCTCCACGGCATGCGGGATCTTCCCAGACCGGGGCCCGAACTCGTGTCCCCTGCATCGGCAGGCGGACTCTCAACCACTGTGCCACCAGGGAAGCCCTATCTCTCTTGTTTCTGAATCCTTGCCCCCAAATATTGTAAATTTATAACTAAAAATACAGTCTCAGAAAAATCAAGAAACTCACACAGGTAAGATGGGTGTGAAATCCCTCTTAACAAATATTTTACACTTGAAAGAAGAGGGGCAGGGAGACAGTTGAACCCAAAAAAGGCCCTCTGCGCTGGTGTGGAGAGATTTGAGGGTGACAGTCTTTTCTGGTACATCTCAAATCGTAGGATACAAATAAGGTTAGTCCCAGTTGCAAGAATGAACAGGGCCACGTTTTGAATTCTTGTTTTATCAGTTATTATGTGCAATCCATGGGGTATTGCTTACAATTCCTGTACATTTGGGAGTTCTAAGAATGGCAGCTCTTAACCCTCTCCACCCTGCCTTGTGGAGAGACCTGATGAGCCCTGATCCCTTCAGAGTTGCCACAAAGATGAAGCATTCAAATAATCAGTGTTATGGGAGAGTTCAGAGTGGGCTTTTAGTTCATGGTGGGCTCTTGGAGTACTTTATAGAAGAAAAGGGGCTTGAGCTGGTTCTTGGAACATGGGTAGGATATGGCTGGATGGAGAAAATAGTAACAAGTCCTCACTTATCCAGTACTTACTGTGTGCACGCCCTGGGGTAAGGGCTCCCAAGCAGCATTCATTTAATCCTCCCAAACCCAAACAAGCACCTATATCATTATCCTTATTTTAAAGATGAATGTTAGAAAAGTTAAATAATATGCTCATATCAAAACAATGAAAAAAAGGCAGAGCCAAGGTCAGATTCAGGCAAACTGCTATCCCTTTAGCAGACATTTTGAACTGCTCTACAGCTATGCTATTTCTTGGGGGCCAGTATGGAGGGAAGTTAGAAAAAGAAGTTTTCTGCAATGATCATGGCTTTGAGAGCCCATCCACTGCTTCCTTGGTAGTGTGTTTCAGACTATAGGTCTGAAGCAATCAGAGTGGAAGCAGGAGCTATCTCTGTTCTGTTAATTCAGTGTGTAACACGCCACTAGGCATTCACATCTGCGTGTTGGCAGTGGGTCGTTCAGGTGTGTGCTCAGGTTTCTTGTGCAGAGAAGGCTTCAGTGACCCAGGTGAATTCTAAGAGGGAAGTAGGCTAAATTTTTCTGACCAACACTGAGTGCAGCACTGGGCTGTAGAGCAGAACTGGGCCCTGTCTTTATAAGGGCTCAGCTTGAGACACACTGAGTGTCAAGTACTCTTGTTGTACCATGGCCTTGCCACCAGATTAGTTGGGACAATGAATATGGAATCCACACAGGCCTTGCTTTCCCACGTGCCTCATCTACTGCCACTTGTTGTTTCTTTCTTTTAAAAATTTTTAATTGTTGTAAAATACATATAACATAAAATTGACCACCGTAACCATTTTAAGTCTAGAGTTTAGTAGTGTTAAGTACATTCATATTGTTGTGTAACCAATCTCCAGAACTTGCTTCATTTTGCAAAACTGAAACTCTATACCCATTAAACTATTCCTCATTCTTGATTCCCCCAGCCCCTGGCAGCCACCATTCTATTTTCTGTCTCTAGGAATTTGACTGCTTTAGAAACCTCAGATAAATGGAATCATACAATATTTATCTTCTCCTGACTGGCTTACTTCACTTAGCATAATGTCCTCAAGGTTCATCCATGTTGTAGCATTTGTCAGAATTTCCTTTCTTTTTAAGGGTGAATAGTATTCCATTGTATGCACACACCACATTTCGTTTATCCATTTATCTGTACATGAACACTTGGGTTCCTTCTAACTCTTGGCTACTGTGAAAAATGTGGTTATGAACATAGGTGTGTAAATATATCTTTGAGATCCTGCTTTCAATTCTTTGGGGTATATAGGCCATTGTTTCTTATGTCCAGTGACCACAGTAGAGGGAAAAGAAGGAAAAAACTACACACACACACACACACACAAAAGTAAAGCTTCACAGATGACCTCTTAAAAAGCCGTAAAGGGGCTTCCCTGGTGGCGCAGTGGTTGAGAGTCCGCCTGCCGATGCAGGGGACACGGATTTGTGCCCCGGTCCGGGAAGATCCCACATGCTGCGGAGCGGCTGGGCCCGTGAGCCATGGCCGCTGAGCCTGCGCGTCCGGAGCCTGTGCTCCGCAATGAGAGAGGCCACAACAGTGAGAGGCCCGCGTACCAAAAAAAAAAAAAAAAAAAAAAAAAAGCCGTAAAGGCAGTGTAACAGCCCAGCCAAGGGAGGAAAGGAATCTGCAGCCATACTAAGCAGTTCCAAAGGCAATTTCTAAGCCCAAAATGTTGGGCAGCAGGCAATCCTTGTGGGGCTAGAAAAGAATCTGGAGCTGCCATATCTAATTCCCTCATGAACTCTTCAGTGGCACCACTGTTGGGTCCTTGTCTTAGGTCCTGCATTCAGCTGGACAGTATTTGAAATTTGTTCTCATAAAGACATGATAGGAAGTTCTAGATCCAAAGCCATAACAACCAGCTACTTCCGGCTCTGCTCCAAAGACCCCAGACAGGAATCAAGAGTCTTGAAAGAGATTTTCCTGTCTCCTTAGCCTGTCACCAGAGCCCAAATGCACACCATCTGAGCTCTCAGGGCAAGCTGGATAGAAGTGTGATTTGCTCCAGCCTTGCTGTTTAGGGCTAGATGCATGGCAGATGTCCTTTACAGAGACCATATGTTCCCCTCCCTCTTCTGGGAGAGGGTGGAGGGCTGTAGGATGTTTCCATGTCCCTTAAAGTGGCCTAATCCTGGGGGAAGAAAGATAGCTCTCAGCACAAGGTGATGATGCCTCATCTCTCTGACAGGGGCTGTCCCGTCTAAGGCTCTGAGCTGTAAGTGCCAGGCTGCGACTGGCTCCAGGGAGATGAGGGTGCAGCAGAAGGCAGTGGAAGCCAGCTCAGGGTCCAATATTTTTGTGCAGAGAGCCCACAAGGGAAGTCCTCGTGCTTTTTGTCTCCACTCTGCATTCAGGGAGTTTCTAGCTGGCACTCCCTTATGGGCTAAGTGAAACAGGCCTGGTCCCAGAGGTGTGCATCCCGGAGGCTGTGTTCTTTGGGTTGGGATGGCGAGGGCTCCCTATGGCTGCACAGACTAGCCCCTCCTCAGGGTTTGTATTTAGAATCCTGTTAGAGCTGGAAGGGGCCCTAGAGATCATCTGGTTCAAGCCATTTTATTGAAGTTTTAATCAAGCTAGACATGTGAATGACTTGCCCTAGGCCACAGCATTTAAAAAGAGCAGATCCAGCAGTGAAACCTCAAAGTTTCTTTCCTCTGTCCTACAGGGCCTCCTCCGAAGTTAGGAATACAGACAGTCTCAGGCGAGTTGTCTCCAGCATGATAAACACAAGCTTCAGTCTGAATGAGGCCATCATAAGGACCTACACCATGCGGGCAGGTAATAACAGGTGCATGCAGGAAATGGAAAATTGGGCTTTGGTCAGTTTAAGAGATGACTCTTCTTAAAATCTCTGCAATTAATTAAGTTCTTGAAAGATTCCCTCTTCACAGAGAAAATTCATATTATTAGGTTCCATTTAGCTAGTCTCTTGAGCTGAGCAAACATCCTCTCTGCTGGTCCCCCAGGTGATAGTTCTCTTCTGAGACTTCAAATCTGTAAACCTAAATGATCTTTTCTCTTTGTGGATATGTCTTCCATTTTCTCCTTGATTGGCTTTCTGGACCTGGACATGTCTGACCTGTCCTGAGAGAAGCCAGGTCAGGAAACATTAAAACCTCCACACGCAGCCCAGACCCTCCGGATTGCTCACCTATAGCCAGTCCCTGTGGGTCTTTTGTGAAGTGTCTTCCCCCTACCCACCGTCAACCCGCCATGCCCCAACACGGGTGAGATGCTTGGGGGGTGGTGTCAACCATAACACGCAAGACCCCAGGATTCACATTGTTTATAAAGGGAACCCCAGAAACTGGGCATCAGTTAGCCCTTTGGTATTATTTGAAGCTGTATTTTGAGGACTGGACTTCAGGAGGAACAATCATGGAAGGGATTATCTTAGCTGCCTGTTCACCATGTCACATCTAAAGGGGTTAGAGCTGAGGTAAATCTACTCACATCAGAAATCTTCCCCCACTAGACAGAGAGTAGTTTGAAGAGAACACCGCATTCTCTCAGAGAGCGATGCCCTCTCTGCCTTTCCAAGGACACAGCAGCACCTCCTATGCCTGCTTCCTCAGAGGTGTGTCCATGAGGGAGCTTGTGAGGCACTGGACCATGGAGCCGCAGGGCTGGAAGACACCTTGGAGATCATTGAGACCTGTGATTTTCAAATGTGTCTTTAGCAGAAGAAACTATCCAGAGTCTTACAGGGAGGCTGTAGCAGGTGCTAGTGGGCTACCTGAATATATCCCCTCAGTCCACCCCAGGGGTGACCTGCAGCAGATTCCAGATGCTCCCAAGGCTCTAACTGGCCAGGCCTAATTCTCATGTACTTTTTGGAATTAAAGGAACAGTCTAGTCCCTGCTGTACATCCTGAGACTGGGAGAAGGGGTTTCCTAAGGCACATCAAGGGGTGTAATTGGAAGAAGAGTAAGTGGATGCTGATCAGGCAAAAACAGCAGTTGTGAATTCTAGCAGTATTACTCAGATTCTAATGTGCATACAAGTCTCCGGGGAATCTTCTTAGACATCGATTCCTGGGGCACGCATTTGAAGATTCTAGTTCAGAAAATTTGCAGCAGAGCCCGTGAACCTGCATTTCTAAGAAAACTGATGTTGCCAGTGCCTGGCTATTGCACTGTGGTACTCGGTGACCATTAAATTTCTCAAGCCACTGCTGAAACTCCTGAAGCAGTATGCCTCTGGAGATAGACTTCTTTGAGGAGTTTGCAGAATATGGCCACAGGGAAGTTTGCTCTGCTATATTTTCCTGGGTATTACCATCCTCTCTGCTCTTCCTGAAGATCTGAAGATGATGAGACTTGGCTGAAGGATGCCTGTGTAGGGTATCCAAGGCTGTCACATAAAGGCTTTTCCTCCAGGTCTCTTCAGGGCAGGACTCTTTCTGCTACAGATCCTTCCCTGGGAGGTGGCCTTCTATCTTGGGAGGAAAAGAGAGAAAGGGAGTGCAGTGGAAGGACCCAGGGCTAGGTTGGGCCATATGGGAGTGATTTGTCCTTCCTGAAGAAGGAAGTTTCTGAAAGGGGAGCTAGTGACCTTCGTCTTCTAACCGCTCACCTTCAGCGGAGGGCAGAGAGGGGTTGGATTTCTAAGACATTCGAAAAAGACCCATGCCCTGGATTTGCCACATGCTGGGGTAGGCTCCTTCCAAACACATCCAGACGAACCTAAGAACAGACCCACTGTGACAGGAGCTGAGTTGAGGTGAGATATGATCAGTTTCATGGCTGCCAAGGCAGAGGCAGCAAACTCAAGTCCTGTCTTACTTACCTGAGCCAGCAGAAATGCTAAAACTCCAGTGCAGCCCGATAGAAATACAATGGAGATGGAATATGAGTCATATATGCAATTTAAAAATTTTCTAGTAGCCAGGTTACAAAAGTCAAAAGAAAACAGGTGAACTTGATTTTTTTTAAAGATGTTTTTGATGTGGTTTTTAAAGTCTTTATTGAATCTGTTACGATGTTACTTCTGTTTTATGTTTTGGTTTTTTGGCTGCGAGGCATGTGGGATCTTAGCTCCCTGACCAAGGATCCAACCTGCACCCCCTGCATTGAAAAGTGAAGTCTTAACCACTGGACTGCCAGGGAAGTCCCTGAAGTTGATTTTAATAATATATTTTATTTACTCCAATCTACCCAACATATCGTTTCAACACATAGTCAATTAAAAAATCATTACTGAGATAGTCTACATTCTTTTCTTCGTATGTTATCTTTGAAATCTGGTGTGTGTTTTACAGTTGCAGCACATCTCACTTTGGACTAGCCACATTTCACATACTCACTAGCCACATGAGACTAGTGGCTGCTGAATTGGACAGCATAGCTTTAGTCCCAGCAGGCCAAAGCTGTCCTCCGTCTCTTCCCCATTTTCTTCCTCTTCCAGAAAAATGTGGTTGTCACTTGGATGCTGAACTGAGATAGTACCAGAGCCCGCAGGCAGAGGCTTAGCTGCAGAAAGCTCAGACTGAAGGATGGCAATGGCTTGTTCTGTGATCAGTTCTCTTCTGTCTTGGTGGCTCTGTGAAATGTGTGAGTCATCATGGGGCAGGGAGGCTGGCAGGCATGGTGGGCGAGGTCCTCTCTATTCTGAGGTCTCCTTGAGGGCTTTTGTGCGTGTGAGGGCGGGAGGGAGGGAGGGAGGGACAGACACAGTGGAGGATGGGATGGTGAGGGAATATGGAGGGATGTGTCTGGATTCACAAAAATAGACCTGTATCTGTGGGCTGGTTTCAAAAACTCAAAATACCATTTCCTTGTGCAGGGGAGGAGCAGGACGAAGGAGATATTAAAGAGCTACATGCTTTTGTGATTAAAATACTCAGGAAGGATAATGAAGACCAGGGCCCTCGGAAATGTCACGATCTGGGACTCTCTTTTAAATTGGATCCTAGAGTTGTCTCAATTTTCCAGAGTTATGTCTGAAGAGCCATTTTTCTTTCCTGTGTCACACATCTGTTTTCAGTACTTCCTACTTCATTTGAACATTTAAGGAAATCTGGCTCGTATACAGTCTCCCACTGGCTTCTAAAAGATGCAGACGTGTTTGAAAAGCAATTGGTCATTATGCTCCCTCACAGGACGTGGTTACACAGTTTGGAATCTTTTGGGAGGAGTGCTTTACTCCATTAAAAACAATAGCCATCGCCAGGGGCTATGAGTGAAAGCTGGGCTTGAACCCCAACTTGTTACTTGCTAGGGGTCTGCCAAGTTACCTAACCTCCTTGAGCCTCATTTTCTTCTTCTACCGCATGTGAATAATAGTTCTTACCTCACTGGGATGTTGGGAGAATCAAATGAAGAATGTGTGTACTGTGCTTAGCACAATGTCTGGCCCACGCCATTATGATTGTTTCTCTGTAGGAAACACCAGCTCTTCTGTAGCTCAGTGCCATGGCTGGAATCCTCTCATTTACCAAACTATAGTATATTTATATTAGACAGTGCAACATGACAGATGTGGAATATGACACACAGAGAAGAGGGATTTGGCCACAGCTGTTTAGGGAATTGATGGCAGAACTCAAGACAGAACAGAATTTCTATTTTCCAATGCTTATTTAGCAGGGTTTTCTGGGTCTCAGAACCAGTGTCTTAAATTTCAGAAAGCATAAAGAGGAAACAAATAAGGCAGGGTTTGAATATATAACCACAGAGCAAACATAGCAGCCTAATATAAAAAGACAAAAAAGATATCCTGAACTATAAGTACCAGAAATTCAATACGATGGGCTAATATGTAGTCACTAAAAATCCGTATGCTGAATATTGATTTGACATGGGGAGGTACTTTTGATCTGCATCAAGTGAAAGAAAAAAAAGGAAATAAAATTTCCACATAATTTAATGCTTAAAAACTAAAAACATTTTTCATATATATATGTAATCTCTAAAACCAAAATACTCTAAACCAGATGTTATGTTTGCTTATCTCTGTTGGATAATAGTTTTTTCTTGGTGCTTTCATGTATTTTCTATAATGAACACTCGCACTTTCATAATAAGGAAAAACAGTGAAGGTTTTGAAAGATTTCCAGTCTCTGGTTTCCACCAGGGAGCCTGTAGCTCATTCTCATCTCTCTCAGCCTTGCAGAGCTCCTAGCGGCTTCAAAGCCTGCTTTGTTTACAAAAGGATGATTATGTGGGGTGTCCAGGGAGATTGACTGAGAGAGAACAAAGTGAGACATGTTTTATTGAAGACACCATCCAGAGTCAAGACACTTTCACAACAAAAACCTTTAATGAATTCAGTGGATGGCTGTTCTAGTCAAAGTAAATTGGGTAAATGGGAAACCGGAATGTTAGCAAGCTCTGTGAGGGAGGACGAGAGACTTCTTTGTTGATCTCTATAGGGAAGAGATTACAAATAAAATTCATGGAGATCGTGATTTTTATTTAGTTAGGGTTGAGTTAACTCAGTTTATCAGGACTCTGATGAGGTCACTGGCAAGATTTCATCCCTCCCCCTCATTCCACTGGCTTTCTGACCACCTTCCTCCATATCATGTGTGGATTCTGCTGCCACTCTCCCAGGCTTCAGGGTCTCACCTATGGCTGTCTTCCCAAACTGCCTCTTCTGTTAATGCTGCTCAGTTGAAGTTCTTTTGCCTTGGATCCCATGGTTCCTCTCTGCCCAACCACTTTGAGTCTGTCCATTGTTCCCACATTTCTTTGTTGCATCCACCCCTACATTTGACCCTTTGCCCATTCCTCAGGTCCCTGCACTGCAGCTTTGGTGCACATGGACACTGACCAGTCAACGCAGACCCACCCTATGAACCTAGTTCTGCCACCTCCTGATTTTGAGACTTTGGTCAATTTACTTAACCTCTCTCAGCTTCAGTTTCCTCATCTGCGAAATGGTGATAATAATAGTTACCTGAAAAAGTGAACAATTACATGTAAAGTGCATCTATCTCATCTGGCACATAGCTAGCAATCAATTAATATTAGTTGTTACAGTGCTATTATTTTATTACAGAAGCAATGGTAACCCATCATGTAGTAAGAGCACAGGCTGTGGCATCAGAGAGACCTTTTTAAACTGCACCTCTGACTGTGGCTATGTGTGGCACACCTGTGTGCTTCAGTTTCTTCTATAAAATGGGATCACAAAGGGTACTGACTCTAGGACTTGCTGTAGGGACTGGAATGAAATAATGCACATGGAGCACTTACAAAATGCCTGGTACAGAGTGCCACAAAATGTTTGCTATTGTTTGCATTATGGATGACGGATAGTCTCACCAGCTTTTTCTAGGAAGGATGACTATGAAATTAGCATTCCAGAGTTACATTTGAATTCTAAAGTAGATCAATCAAGATTTCATGGTTGTGCTGAAGAATCATAACAGTACACGAGTGAAATTAGAATCAAAACTGGCATGCTGAGTTTTTCCTCTGTCCAGGGGAATGAGCTCATTTTGTCCTAAACCAGATTCTATTTGTCTCAAGTGCACATGAACTGAAACCAAGGGGGCTCTGAGTAGGTGAATCTGGCGGCTAATGGTAATGTGTTTGGATGTACATGTAGACCATAATGTTAAAGATATAGTCTCTTTGCTTTACATAATATAAAGTAAAAAATGGTAATTCAGAAAATTATGTTTTGTTCAAGGCTGCAAAAGTGACTCCAAATCATCCTGGGAATCACTAGGAACAGAAAAATACAACTTTATGGAGTCAGCTAGGGGTGGCTGGTCATCTTCTAGAGAAAGCCAGCCTTTGACATCATTACAACCCTCCCTAATTTAGAATGACCATAAAACTCAAGGAGGAAAACTTTCCTCCTGAAAGGAAACATGCTTTAATGAAAACTATGTCTGGTCACCACTTAGTTCAGCTACACATGAATTTCAATTTCTTAAAAGCCTCTAAAGTGAAATCTATCTGTTCGAAAACATCATAATTGAATTCTAGATTTACGAAAACAAATCACTCAAGTACTAATGCAATAAGAGGCTTGTTTTGTACATGAAATGGGGCTTTTACATCAGATATTAAAAAGATTTTATATCCATTGACTCATTAACGATGACTGGGCTTTATGAACCAGGTACTAGATGATTTTTCCAAGAAAAAATAAGCACCAAGGAATCCAGGGACTAGGGCTAGGCTCTGAGTACATCAGTGGAGAGTTGCACATCAGATTGAGACTTCTGTTTTCAAACCTGGTTTCTGGGGCCACATGATTTCCCCACCCAATACCTAGGTAATTGGTTTCTGCAGCAGGGAAGAAGTCCTTGAGGTTAAACCTGTTTACAAAGAAGCTCAACAAATAACAACTGTTGTTCCTGATTTCAAGGTCTATATGAATTCAATAGAGATGATTAAAAAGGAGGGGAAGAGGGACTTCCCTGGTGGTCCAGTGGTTAAGAATCCACCTTCCAATGCAGGGGACACAGGTTCGATCTCTGGTCAGGGAACTAAGACCCCACATGCCTTGGGGCAACTAAGCCCACCTGCCGCAACTAGTGAGCCCGTGTGCCACAACTGCTGAGCCTGCGTGCTCTGGAGCCCACACGCCTGCACGCCGCAACTAGAGGGAAGACTGCAGCTGCATCTGGGACCCAATGCAGCCAAATAAACAAATAAATAAAAATTTTAAAAAAGAAAGGAGGGGAATATTCAAAACCAAATAAAAACACAAACCTAGCAGCTATCCTCAACTAAAGAGTGGTTTGCTTAGCAGAGACTTAAGTAAAAGTGGAAGAGTACACTTTAAAAAAAAATGGCAGTATAAGGCCTATGTGTAAATGCTACAGTCAGTGTTTTGTATGCCTCACAATAACAATTATCAGAGAGCGTTTATTAAACTCCCATGTGTGTCTAGTGCTATGGTGCTATGGTACCCGTCATACAAATCAGTCTAAGCAGAAGGGAGTCCTTCTCTTACACTTTAGCATGCTAACCAATTGCTGCAGGTGCTTCTTAGAAACACTGACTCCCAGGCATCACCTCCAGAGGAGAGCCTGTAGGTCTTAAGTAGCTCTGGGACTCATCATTTTTCTTAAAGAATCACATCAGGTGGTGCTGATATAGATGGTCCACAGACTGCACTTTGAGAAACACTTGATTTAGCAAACACAGTAAGTTATAAATCAAATTAGAACACTACACATTGCAGAGGAGGAAGACTAATAAATCCAACAATATAGTTATATAACAGTTCCATAAGAAAGGCAAGATATTTAAAAGTTGTCTGAAATCTGTGTTTTAAAAAACTTGCAGGTAAGTATTTAAAGGGGCTAGTTAGCTTCTACAAGAGGCATAAAAGTGAACCTAAACCTAGCCAGTTTACTTAACAAATGATATTATTTGATACCATGCATATTAGTATTTAGTAGTAGCTGAGTGATTCTCTACCCTGGATGGATGCATATTAGAATCATTTGGGAGCTTTTAATAAACTGATCCCTGGGCCCCAGCTCCAGAGATGATGCAACTGATCTGGACTGGGGCCCAGGCATGGGCATGTTTATAAAACTGCTCAGGTAACTCTAACGTGCAAGTAGGGCTGAGAATCACTGTGCACGTCCTGTACCCATCCCCCACCACCACCACACACATGCACACACACACACACACTTTTTAAAAAGATAGGTAAGGAAACTACATTGCAGGGAGATTAAGCAATCAGAGGTAGGCTCGTCAGAAATTAGACAGCAAAATGCTCAAGGGGGAGGGAAGATACGGTGGTTGAGAAGAGATTGTGAAATCAAGCTGCTACTGGTCTCCCTGCAACCCAGGAGATGAAAGATCTGCACTAAACAAAGGGAATTGCTGGAAAGACTATTTTGTGGGGCTTAAAAGCTTCAAAAAGGAGATGTTTTTCTTTGATGAAAAGGGACAGAAAAGCACTAGAAGGTGTTCCAAGGAGGCAAATTAACACCTTTCCTCTGGTGTGTAGAAACCAGGCGGTTGTGTTGCCTGATATTCAGGAGGCAGCATGGCACCTACCACCCTCTGTCTTTTTCCCCACCAGAGGTGCTGGCTCAGTTATCCGTTGTCAACAGCACTCTCTTCCCTGAGCCTAGGCCCAGCCCCAAAATGCTTCTTAACACAGCACTCACCCACCACCAGTGCATCGCACTGGGCACATGAATTGGAATCTACCCACCTTCTCTGGCCTCGTGAGAATAGTAGGCTCTTTGTACTCAGGCTCAGCTTGGCCCATTCCTAGCTGCGTTGTCTTGGGCAAGTTACTTAGGTTCCCAAGTCCCAGTTCCCCACTAAGTTAAAAAGAAGCAAAACAAATGCCCATACTGTCGTATAATGTAAGGTAAGTGACAAATGGAGTTTCTGGCACATAGTAGGCCCCTAATAATGGTAGCCAGAATTATAGGTTTTCTGTAAAGTTGTGGGCGTGAATATGATTGTCAACAACCTTGAGCTAGAAATATAAAACTAGGTGAGACTCAAACATGGAGCCTTGGAAGGCCTCATCCAATAAGAGCCCAGGCCCATGTGGAACCCTATATTTTACAAAAAAATTTCAAGCTTCGGATGAAATACATGGGATTTGCCAAATCACATGAGTTCACCGCATGGCCCTCTGACCGTACATGGAGTAAATGTTCATACTACCGAGCGATTCTCTGCTCCGTGATGTTTGCAGTTAGTCCCTGAATTAAGAGAGCAGCAGGAAAACAACAAGAACGAGAGATACTCAGGAGCCAGAGCGTGAAAAAAGGAAGCAAATTGAGAGAGGTCTCTGCCCACCCCCTTCTTCCACCTCCCCTGCCCAAACTGTCATCTTCTCTCATTTATCCTAACCATGGCCCCCACACGTTATGTTATTATGATGGTACCAATTTCACCAATCAGAAAACCCAGGTCAGAGAAGATAAATATCCCTCATGGAAGTGGTGGAGCTAAGATCTGAGTTCAGACAGTTAGACTCCAGAACCTGAGCTCTTTGCCAGGTACTAGAGACACAGTCATCAAGATTCCTTGCCAAATTAAATAAATAAATATATCCTTCCAGTGGAGCATGTATGTCATATTCTTTTATTTCTTGATCACAGGTTATTGAAATAATCTATAAGCAACAGTCCACTCTCATTAAGAGCCCTGATCCTTCCCTGTCAGTTATGTTTGATTCATCTAGAGAATTATAGAGGGCCAAGGAGTTGTAAGCTAATCAGCAGTGGTTATTTGTGGATATTTATCAATTTGCTTTGATTTTCCCAAGTTAAAGAATGAGGAGATTAAAATTTAGTCTTTTAAAGTACGCTTCTATGTGAGAAACCTCATAAAGTAATGCTTTGGGTCCTTTAAGAATTAGAACTGCTGGGGCTTCCCTGGTGGCGCAGTGGTTGAGAGTCCACCTTCCGATGCAGGGGACACAGGTTCGTGCCCCGGTCCAGGAAGATCCCACATGCTGCAGAGCGGCTAGGCCCGTGAGCCATGGCCGCTGAGCCTGCGCGTCCGGAGCCTGTGCTCCGCACCGGGAGAGGCCACAACAGTGAGAGGCCCACGTACCGCAAAAAAAAAAAAAAAAAAAAAAAGAATTAGAACTGCTGTCATTAGTGAGGAACACAGAACCCAGTCTAAAGAAAGTAAAATAAAAACAGTATCTTTATATGCAGTGTGCTACAGAATCAAGGTAAGTTCTCATGGAACAAAAATAAGATAAATAATTAAGCACGCAAAACAATAGTTTTTCCTTTCAGTGGATTATTATGTGCAGTGTGGTGTTGCCCTCTCTGGATTGACGGCCATGGACTTGGACCACACTGCCGCCAAGATATGGGAGCATTTGTGGAGGGGCTGGGGTTTTGGTAGGTGTTTGAAAGAGAATAGAGCTGGCAGATGCTCAGAAATCAATGGGTTTTAAACCTGTACAGAAAGCACTTTCTTTTCCTGCAGATATAAAATAGAGGATTTTATTTTTTTTAATTTTTTATTTTTGGGGGGTAGGCGGGCCTCTCACTGTTGTGGCCTCTCCCGTTGCGGAGCACAGGCTCCGGACGCGCAGGCTCAGCGGCCACGGCTCACGGGCCCAGCCGCTCCGCGGCCTGTGGTCTCCTCCCGCACCGGGGCACGAACCCGTGTCCCCTGCATCGGCAGGCGGACTCTCAACCATTGCGCCACCAGGGAAGCCCAGAGGATCTTATTTTAGAGAAGGATTTGTGGTTGAAATTAGAATAGCACTATTGTGACAAATCTGGCTTTCAGTCTAAGTGAGAGGTTTGCTGAAAATTATATCTATGCCTTCAGTGGGAGCTCACAGTAGGTTACAGCTTACTCCTATGTTTTGAAAATATGTTCATAAGCAGTAA
The DNA here is from genome assembly GCF_964165515.1 of Mesoplodon bidens. Classification (NCBI taxonomy): domain Eukaryota; kingdom Metazoa; phylum Chordata; class Mammalia; order Artiodactyla; family Ziphiidae; genus Mesoplodon; species Mesoplodon bidens. The sequence goes on along the minus strand of NC_138160.1, from coordinate 58,323,310 downwards.
GAGAGCAGAAGTTCTTTAGAGTAATATTGACTTAAATGTCATTTTCTGTCAGCCTAGGAAATTATGATGATTTAGATTTGGTTTCCTGGACGAATGCTAAATGTAGTTCGTTAGTATAGCAATAGAGTTTTGGAGGCTTCTAGGGTTTCATGGGGAAAAAAAGGCATTTGGTCATATTTGGACTGCTTGAAGTGCTTAAAAGTGTGTTGGGAAATTTGGAGCAAATTTTCTAAAACAGTGTATATTTCTCTCTCATAAATCCACCTTTCAAAAGGTGAAGTAAAATGTCACATTGGGTAGATCAGAGATTATTCATCTGGAAAGTCTATGAGATGATATGGTCCAGGCAATGAATAGGATTAAATATTCCATGACACCCAGAGAAACATCAAAGAGAATCAGACTAGAGATCTCAGAATACCAAATAGATCTTCAAACCTATCGGTTTCCTTCAAGCTCTAAAATGCATGGATTGCATGACCTGACAAATATTAATAATGGCATCTAAAACCATTTCTGCCAGAATTCTTATGCCCTGGAGGTTGGGCTGGGAATAGGCAGCGTATGCAAGGCATAACTGGAAGTGCTTAAACAGAAAAGTACCTAGGAACCTCAACATAGTTAGAATAATACTTTCCTCATGAGGAAGTTAATTAAAGTACGGACAATTATATTATCAAGTCTTTAAGAATTCTTTAGAGAAAACAGTGCTAAGTAATGGTATCTTAAACTGCAAAGACAGAAACCAGGAATTGCTCTGTTTGAACATTTGACCCATAAATTCTAAGGAAACTAAAAGAAACCAAAAGCTAATTTATAATGAATTAATTGAAGATACAAACACTATTCTAGAAATTGGTTTATGAATCACTCAAATTAGGGACATTAAGAGGAAAGTAGATTATGGTATTCTGGGTATTTTGCTTCCTTTTTCACCTGTTTTTATTATTTTATTTGGTCTGTATATTTTTTTCCAATATTATTGGATTTTTTCTCGATTCTTTGTAACTTTTTAATGAAACTAATCCATCAGGTTATAATTCAATTTGGGAAATAAATAAACAATAAAATATTTTTGACACATTTTAATAACAGTGTTTTCTTAGGGGGTGGGGGAGGGAGTACCAGTAAACAAAGGAAATAAATTACATATTGTTGGTCCTAAGATAACTTTCATAGTTTACTGTGGATCTTTTTATATTTAAAAATTTGAATTTTCTTTGTTTTCAAAAGCTAATTGACAATGGAAATTTCTTTTAAACATTTCCATATGCATTTCTGCCCCATAATTAAATCAACTGCTGATGTTACGTTCCACTACATAAATCAAATTTGTTCCTATTTCAAGAACCTTGCAAAACATCTATAAAGCAATAATTGGAAAGAAAATGCTGGCCAAAACATTGTTAGCAAAATAAAATCTAGTGAATGTCAAATTGATCAGATAATTCCAGAGAGCTGGGAGGCAGTGCTTTGGCCACAAGGACATCAGATTTAAGTGGAACAATTCAGACCTATAATATTTCCAAATGCTTTGCCCATCTTTAACTTTGCATGACTTCTGGATTAAGTAGACAACCAGCATGTTCTATCCTAAGTACAGTTGTCTCTTGTTATCTGTGGGGTACTGGTTCCAGGATCCCCCATGGATAACAACATTCGCTGATGCTCAAGTCCCTTATATAAAATGGTGTCAGAGGGTCAGCCCTCCATATCCGCAGATGTGGAACCCATGGATACAGAGGGCTGACTGTGCAGTCCTTCTCTGCACCTTTGTTGTGCCCAAGGGAAAAAACCTGATAATCATGACCGGAAGGGAGGAGTAGAAACTTTTAAGCTCTCAGGTTTTAAAAAGCCACGTTTAGAAGTGTTATATTGACTTTCATATTCAAAGAAGACACGTTCTAGGGTGATCCCTCAGCCTGTAATAGTTACAGAGCTGCTGCTAATGCTGGCCGGCTCCCCCTTTAGTGGGAATTCAGAGAACAGTGAGCTTGTCCTCATGGTTTGTTCACACGAATTCTTCTTTTCTAGTAGCTCATCTGTAAGAAAACAACAACAACAACAAAAAAAAAAAAACAAAAAATGAAAACCTTTCCAAACCAACTGAGGATTATGCATGTGATAACTAGAGGTTAAAAACAATCTCATTCCTCCAGTCCGTTGGCTGAATTAGCTTATTTTACTGGGCTCCTTGGCTATCCTTTTGTGTTTTTTCTGTGCAAAAATACTCTTAGCATCTGCATTTTAAAATCCACAGCATCGGGCTTTCCTGGTGGTGCAGTGGTTGAGAGTCTGCCTGCCGATGCAGGGGACACGGGTTCGTGCCCCGGTCCGGGAAGATCCCACATGCCGTGGAGCGGCTGGGCCCATGGGCCATGGCTGCTGAGCCTGCGCATCCGGAGCCTGTGCTCTGCAATGGGAGAGGCCACAACAGTGAGAGGCCCGCATACCGCAAAAAAAAAAAAAAAAAAAAAAAAAAAAAAAAATCCACAGCATCTCCTATCAGTTACTCGGGATGTAATCTTAACCCACACTGCCTCATAAATTAGAAGCCTATGATCCCTACTACCTCCTTTCCCTACAGCCATTGTCCTGTGGCTCCCGGAAGCTGTCTCTCAAATTCAGCCCAGTCCTCTGTCTCTACTGACAAAGTCTTGGTTCAGGCCAAGCAGCATTAACCTGGATTTGTGCACTATTCTACTGAGTCTCTTCCATTTCTTGCTCTCTTTACACGGTCCCTGGTCCCCTGTGGGATCTGTGTTTAAAAGCTCTAGTGAAAAGGCATTCAGGACTGTCACTACTTAGCCTTTAATCTACCTCTCTAGCTTCTCTCAAAGCTCTACCATTTACCTCTTTGTACAGGCCTCAAAACATGGACGTTTTGGGGGGAGTTTGGGCTTTGGGGGCAGGTAAGGGTTCTAATTCTGACTCGGCCTGTTATTCATTGATTAACTGTGGGCCAATTAACAACTCGATATTTCATGCAGTGTTCTGGGCACTGGGGGGTGGGGTAGAGTGGGATGGGGGTCTATAGTGAAGAAAATAGACCAAGTCCCTGCTCCTATGGAGTGTATGGTCTAGTGGAATCACTAGGTACTTCGGACAGCATGTTTCTAATAAGCAAATTGTGTCAGAGGTCATTAGTTGCCTACCAAAATATCCATTCTCCCCATCTCCCAGATGGGAATTTGTTCTGCTGAAAAGATGGAGGTTCCCATATTCCCTTACTGCTTGAGATGGTCACTGCAATGTAATTGAAAGTCATTGAGTGGGGCTTCTGGGAAATCTATTTAAAACGGGGCTGGCTCCGTTGGAAAACACTTCCATTTGCAATTTTCTTCTTCCTTTTTCTTCCCAGTTAGAATACAGATATCATGGTTGGAGATCCAGCAGCTATCTTGGCCAATGAGGCAGCTTTGAGAATGGGAGCCTTTTGCTAAGGAAGGTAGAACACAAAGATAGAAGACAACCAGGTTACTGATGACTACGGAGGCTCCATATCAGCCTTGGATTGCCTGTCTTGGGACTTCTATGGGCAAGAAAAATTCAGTAAGTCTCTATCTCATTCAAATTTTCTTGAGTTGAGTTTTCTGTTTGTGTAGTTGAACCCAAGCCTAAATTATATACGATGTAACTATACACAATCACCACTTAAATGCTAGATTTGGAAATCATGACTTTAAAGGATAAGTAACAAATTACTTAACTGTACTCTTGATAATCATCTCTTGTTCTAGTATCATTTAAATAATCACAATGATGATGATAATGTCTAATAGTAAGATAATATTTATGTAAATAAATTTTACCTTGACATAATCTACCTTAAATCAAACCTCAAGTTATCTAAAAATTGAGGACAAACTTACAGTACTGTATCTCATTCCTGCTTCAAATTGGTCTTAGTTTTCTCTATGTAAATTCTGAATTTTCATATTTATTTCAATTTCTGAATATGGTCCAGGAATGCCAAATACTTAACATACACGCCACCACTGCACAATCCTGTGTCCATGCCAGAGATTCATAATTGATTATGGCATTTTCTCTGTCTCAGGCTCTTTCTCATATACCTTTTCAGCATAGTGCCAGGTAACTCCTACCACTGGATCAGAATTGGCAGCAGACATATATTTATTGCAAGCCACTTTCAATAACTGAAAATGTTGGGCAGAGTTGAATATTATAAGTTAATTTTTTTCTTCGAGTTTTCTTTAAGTATTGTACTCTAAACTTCCAGTTCATTGAGTGGACATTGCTTTTATGTCTTAGGTTTTAAGGAAAAGCAAATGGGGGCATATTTTGCTTACAGTAGTTCTAATATCAGTATAGGTTAGTGAGCTTTAGGGAGTAGGTCACATTTGTTTGGGCACCTACTGTTTTTAAAGCATTAAATAATAAGGATATAGAGAGAAAGTGGGAAATATAATGGTCTCTTCTCTCCGTGGATTTATAATCTAATAAGAGATATAGAATAAATCCAAAATTTAAAAATTATAGATATTAACAGTAACAGCTAATGGTGTGCCACAGATCTACAGGGAAGAGAAATTTAAATTTCTAAATGCTACCTCTATCATAATCATTGAAATAATAATAGCTAACACCTCATGAGGACTTCTATGTGATGGACCCCATATACTATGGCTTTTCTATACATAGAGGAGGCTGCATGGTTCATCCAGATTCCTCCTTCCCCAGGACCTCCCTCTAGATACACAAAGGTGGACTCGCAGTGTCATGTGCCCTGCATGACTGTTGGGGCCTCTCCTCATCCCATGGTTGGTTTACCCAGCTGACTGACTTGATCCAAGCTGAGCCAATGAAATTCTCTCTCCCTGGAATTTACATGGGCAGTGAAGAGGCCAGGGACTGTAACCGTTGAAACTGAGCCGCATATCCACGTGTTCCAGAAAGAATGGGCACCATTGCTGCTGCTGGGATCCCGGAATGGTACTAGTTCTTGCTCTCTCAGAGCTTTACCAAGCTCGAAACCATAAGAACTATGGGGAGGTCTGTATGTGATATGAGTGTTTTAACCCACTCTTTCTTCCCTTCTTCCTTGAACACCGAGATACCCCACTATTTCAATACCTTACTTCTTTTTCTTCTTCCCTCCTTCCTTCCTAGCCAGAATCAGATGTAAATCAGAATCATATTTGCAGTGAAGAACTTTTCCTAATACAGATACGTTATTTTCTTTCATTCTCATTACAACACTAGGAGGAGATAGCGTATCTCCAATGATCAAATAAGGACATTAAGACTTAGTGAGATTATAGAATTTGACCCAAGATCACCCAGCTATTAGGTGGCAGAGCCAGGATGCAGACCCAGCTAGATCCATGTGATTCTAGAGCCAGGACTTTAGGAAAATGTTTGGTCCTACAAGTGGTGAAGCAGCATTTTCCCATCCTCTGTTCTCTAGAAGATCAACAGATTGCTTTCAGATAGCCGTGGTTCTGGACACAGCATTATTAGAGCTCAGGAAAAGCAACTCCCTGAAATGTGGATCTACCTCATCTCTTCTTTTTGGCCTCACTGTCATTGGGGTGCTTGCTTTCAAATACAGCAAAACCCACGTGGAAGATGACAGCACATAGTTTTTACTCTATTTGATATAGCAGGTGATGTATTTGTGCTGTATTTGATAGGGCAGATAAGATGATAGTAACACCAATAATCTCTTCCATCAATAATCTCTTCCTGTGATTTTCTTGAATATCCCCTAGCCATGCCCCCTTCTTTCTTAACATGTAGCTTAAGACTTACTTCCAGGAAGATTTTCTCAATTGATTTTATCCCATGCTTTTAAAAATTTTTAACAGAGGTTGGAATGAAAGGGAAAAAAAAAAAAGATGCTCATGCTCAAGTCTTGATGCATTGTATCCTGGGTATCTTCCCTTTTTTGGAATGGGGTGTATCCTCCTTTGCCCCTCCAGGATTTCTTATTCTACCTGCTCTCTAGCCAGGAGGCTGACCTCCTTGGACCACATAAGGGGGCTTCCTTTGGTCTTGGCCAATGAGAGAGGGAGAGAGTAGATTAGGGAGAGGAAGGAGATGGAGACTGGGGTATTACTCCCTGTGTTCTCCCTATGGGGTCACCTCAGACTGGCTGTTTCTCTGGACTAAAAGTCACTTCTCTTACATTATGCTTCTACTCAGCACTTCTCATTTTGGGTTCCAGTAATTGCTCCTTCCCCTCTCTCCTTCAGCTGTAGGAGTGGTAGCAGCTCCACTATTCCTTGCCCAGGGGTTCTGCACTACCCCTTATGGTTTCCTGTGTCCTGTCTGCTTCCATAAATAGTCCTTCCTTGGATCATCCTCATGTAGCGCACTTCTGTTTCCTGCCGGGGTCCTGAGTGATGCTAATTCTAAGTGCTTCTCCTAACTAGTCCTTCTGTGCCCTCTTGTCCTGCATTTTCATTGACATGCAAACTTGTTCTGTGTTCAGTACTCTCTGGGAGAGTCCAGTCATTCAAAACTAACCATTACAACTATTATTCAACAGGCAGTCACTCTGTAAATATATATTGCATTAGGCTAACCAGAAATCATAAATTCACATTTAGAGAAAAGACAATGTTGGTAGTGGGTCTGATTTATGGAAATCATTCATTATACTCCTTTCCCATCCCTGCCCCTTTAATGGTATCACTGTGTGTATTTTCAGGGGACATCCACATGTCTCTGTGTAGAAAAACTGGAGGGACCATGGATGTCGATGTTTTTTGGACAAGCACTTATTGGGTTTGCTCTGAAAATTCCATTCAGTTGAATTCCTCAGGCTACCTGGAAAAATATGCATAACCCTGAAATTTGAGGGCAAAATCAGACTTCCATCCCAGAGCTGTCTCCAGATTATGTGTCATAATTTGTACCTAATATTTTTACAATCAAATTAGAACTGACCTGATTGTTAGAAGCTAGCATGGCTTTTTTTTTTCCAGTTTTTTTTTTCACACTTGCCAACTTATAGTTAAAAATATGGAAACTCAGAAGGTCAGACAACATCATCCAATGGTAACTTGCTGTGCATAATGACTGTCTTTGAATTTAGTTGTGTTGCCCACAGTGGGGATGATTTGGTTGTCCATGAACATTAGATCCTGAGAAATGCTATTGACTATGGGACTTGCTTATGATGATTTGACTATGATTTAGGATATAGCTAGCTTTATGCAGACTTATTCAGATTTTGTAACTGAATAATTTACTTTCTCTATGGAGGTGTGTGTGTGTGGAATTCATGGCATAGTAAGCTGATTGAACCATGAACACAAAAGCCCTGAAATTTAGGGTAGAGAATTCATGCAGAAAATACACTATCAGTAAAGTCATCACTGTTTTGCTCAAAAGGGATGGAAGGTATGCTTGATCAGATTGCAGCAGGTACTGCCTGGCTTGAGAACATGAGCCCTCAGGAGGGAGTCAGACAGAGCTTTATTTTTTCCTGGTTGAAGTTCTTGTGCACATGGTAGAATTTCCTCTTAATTTATTATGCAACATCAGTTTCTCTATATGCTATTTATTCTGCCAAATCACCTATTCTTTGTATAACTTCATCTCAAAAGTCTGTTCCCAATCTCCAAAATCATATGTACATGTAGATAAGTATTCACAAACAGCCATGTTCCGTCTTCCTCAATGTTGGGTTCTACCACTGGAGTCCTTACCAGGACGGTTGCTCTTAACAATTAAAGAAAAAGAAATGGAGATTTTAGAGATTCTGCTGGCTCAGGATTAAGAGAAAGGAAGATGTATGACAGGTCAGGCTTCTGTGAAGCAGACTCGCAGATGGAGATTGGGGTGCAGTATATTTATGGGGGAGTAAGGGAGGCAGGATCAGCAGAGGGATAAGCTGGCCTGTGATGCAGCCACAACAGATGCTGCAGCCAACCCCATGGTGAGGCTCTGGAGCTGGTCTGGCCCTGCAGAGTTATCTGCGGTTGAGGCAAAGGGCCAGGTTTTTATACTGTTGTGTACTGATGAGAAATGTTATTTCCCAGGCAGCCCCAGGGAATTGGGGTGTGGCCTTGGGTTAGGCAGCTGTCTTCAGCTTAGGCAGTCACTGGTATGAGGGCTCAGCTGTGAGCTAGCAATACCCAACAATCAACACTGCCGGCAGCTGCTGGACTGAGGGCTTCCGTTCTGAAGGGCGGTGAGCAGCATGACTGCTGGGCGCTGATCCCATTTGTTCCTCTTGGTCAAAGTCTCCCCTCTCTGTCTAGTTGCTCTGGTACTTAGCTAGGAATGTGAACAGTAGAGAGCTATTGGATTAGAAAATATTCTCTTTCTTTTCAAACTATGCAAGAACTTTCTAAGATGACCAACCATCTTAAAGTGCAGATGAGCTTCATTTGTTCAAAATGTAACTTGCCTTATCAAATATATTTTCATAAAGAGAATGTTCCCAGGGACACCCCCGTTACATAAGGCTGAATGCATGGGGATATGGACGTGGACTGTGCACATTTCACAGAGGTCTTCTCCAGGGGACTTTAGCTTCCAGTGAGGTCAAATCTTACCCTTCTCCAGAGGTAGCTCAAGGTCTGGCCTTTGGAAAGTCACTGTTTTTGGATTGGTAAACTTGAAAACTCACTTTTTTTTGGTTTTAACTCTTCTTGAAAAATCTCACTTTTCTACCCTAGGAAGTGAAGGCACAGAGGGTCTTTCCTTCAGAGACAGCCTGGGGTTATGATGTGAACATGGCTTTGGGGTCCGAAACCTGGTTCCCTAATCTGGCTCTTCTGTCTCTTAGCTCTATAAGCCCCAAGCAAATCCCTTATTGTTTCTGGGTCTCAGTTTCCTCAACTTATGAGATGAGTTGTAGTGAAGATTGTGTTAATAAACATGAAAAGGCTTTGTAAATTGTACTGTACAGTTTGAATGTCTTGTTCCACTTGTTAGAGCTGGAAGAAAGCTGGGTGATTATCTTGGCAAGCTCTTCAGTGGCCAGATGATGCACAGAGTCCCAGGGAGGTCAGAGGACTCGCCTAAGTTTGCACATCTGGTTAGTGGCAGAGCTGGAGCCAGCCCCCAGCCCTCTCCGCTCCCAGGCTAGTACTTTTCCATGACACAAGTCTGCCTCCAGTCTCTCTCCCCACAGTTCCTCTCACTGCAGCACGGGGAGACTGTGTGTGCTGCTCACTCCCATGCAGCTGCCGAGAGGATTTCAGAATGGCATGTTTGCCAAAGCTTTGAGTCTGTAATCTGGAAACAAGACACTCTTCAAATCTGAAGAACTCTTATTCAAAAATTGTTACCTTAGTCATTATGCTAAAATCCCCTTGGGCTACAGTAAAGAGGAGAAGAGCTCATGTTGTATTGGTAATAGAATTACTGAGCATGTACGTCTATTTGTGCATGCGTGTGTTTGTGTATGTGTGTGTGTGTAGTTAGTCAGAGAGAGGAAGACAGGGAAAGAAGAGGAGAGAGAAGAGAGTCTCCTTAAAAAACAAATTACTGTACCATATATTTTGTATAATTTCCTATCCCCTTTATTTAATAAGTCCAAATTAAGAGTTCTTGTAATTCTCTTGCATCAGCAGATAGGCTCTCGGCATCCTTGAGTGCTGCAGGGCCTGCAGTTTTTCTGCTTTTCTGTAGGTATTCATTTCCAAAATTTCATTACCATCCCCCATGTGAGTCATTCACTCCCATGCAATCCATTTAAAACATCCAGCACACTGTGGGGGCCAGAAGGACAAAGCTCAGAAAAGGCCAAGCCTATTCATTTGGTATGTTGAGGAGTTGCCAGTGTGAAATGGGAGAGGAGGCCCAGCAGGGTTCCCCCAAGGTAGCCAGCAGACCATGTGGCAGCATCTGATCCCTACCCACCTCCCCTCTCCAGGAAGGTGCCCTTTTATTTTGCTGTATGCTTCATGCATGGGAGTCTGGAGGCAATACAATTGGTGAGCGAGAACAGAGATGAGAAAAATTCCTTTAGCAGGATAATAAAAATGTAAGCTGAATATTGTTAAGGAATATTTGCACATGCCATGTACGGGCAGTCGCCTCTATTCAGGAATCAGAAGACTGGGATTCTAGTGCTGGCCTTGCCATCAGCTGGTCGTGTGATCTGGGGCAAATTTTTGTTTGTTTCTTGTGGGTTTTTTGTGGGTTTTTTGGCCATGATGTATGTGGGATCTTAGTTCTCCGATCAGGGATCAAACCCGTGACCCCTGCAGTGGAAGCGCGGAGTCTTAACCACTCGACCACCAGGGAAGTCCTTGGGGCAAGTTTTTTAACCTCCCACGAACTTCAACGTCTTCAGTTATCAAGTGAGGATAATGAAACTTGCTTTAGTTATTGCACGAGGAATGTAAAAGTGCTTGGTGATGTGAACAGCTTTATACAAATGTAAATTTATTTTATGCATTAGCTATGAATTATTTACCTGATTTCAATATGCTTCTCCTATATGATAGGCAAGCATGTAGCTTCTAAGGGGATCTTGGTGGCTGGCTCCCTTTGCCCTTGAAAGTACAGAGCAGCACAGCAATGCTGTCCAGCTTTTCCTTATTAAGAAGGAAGTCATCAAGGGGTAAATCTGACAAAGGAGCCTCATGGAAGCTTTTGAGCTATTGCCTTGGGCTGCACTGACATTGGAGTTTGGCATCTGGGGCTGTCATGCTAAGCAGGCCAGGAGGTTCCTCACAACAAGGTGTCACTAGAAGGTGCCACACCGTAGCCCTTTGGCATCAATTATTTCCAGCTATGCTTAGAAAAGCGAATCAATTTTTCATCATCCCCTAGGAGTGCCAGCTTGAAAAACACAGTGTGAAAAATGCCCAAGGGATGCCCATTCTCTGCCTTCTGCCATAGAGGGGTCCATACAGAGAGTCCTGCTGGCAGGGGTAACTCCCACAAATGAGCTACTGCCTCAGGAGCAGGTGGTGAAGAAGGGGGGGGCATGGCTCCCACATCTTTATTAGCAATTTTCTGTGTGTGGCATTTAAAACTGAAGAAGGATTTAGATACTAGCTCTTGGCTGAGCCTAACACTCCGAAATTCATTCACTAGGTTGCTGCTCTCAGAAACACGATTACATGAGCACCATAGTGCTCTCTGCCCTTAGAATGGACGTAACTGTTTCAGAAGTGGTTCTGTTCTTGTACCTGAATATTTTCTCTGTCCTCAGAATTCCTCAGTGGGGAAGAGTCATGCTTCTCTCTACATAAAAAATTCAGCATATGGGTTCAAGAACTTTCAGGGACTGAATACATCAGTATACCAGAGTTGGGTTGGGTGTATTGATGTCTGGTGGCTAAGAGATTCTTTCCTTAAGCTCTTCAGCATCCAGCAGAATTACTTCAATTTTTATGTTGGAGGAAGAAAATGGAATTTGTGGTCCACAAGAGGCACAGCTAACCTAAACTCGGAGAAAAGGGGGAATTCCATGACCTTGGCATGGAGTTAGGCCCAAGAAGTGAAATGCAAATCTTTTCTGATTCACATCATTTTGTAGTATGGGTTCTCTCAGATTCTGGAAGCCTGGATTCCTTCAAATCTGTCTATTTAGTTCTATAGAAAGAAAATTTCAGAGGTTGTAGAGAAAGTAAAAATTAGAGACAGAGACAAAGTGAATTGTAGGTTTAAGGTAATTGGAGTAAGGGCTTGATGATCCAAGTTAACATCCTGACTCAGCTCAGAGACCCTAGGAAAAATCATCCTTACTTATCAGAACCTTAGGTTTACCTAGAAAAAAATGGAGGCAATTGTAGCTGCCTTCTCCACTAGCATCCCACCTATGTCACAGTTGTTATGATGGGCATGAAAGTTTTTTGCAAACTATAAAGCACAATGCTTCCAGGATGAGACACATCTTGCTCATGTATGTGCACATGAATGTATGTAAGTGAATATGAACCAAGCATTTCGTTCACATGTGGGCTTGAGGTTTTCATTTAAATTTTCTTTTTGTTTGCTAATGGGGTAAATTAGGTGCAAGTGTGTCAGTGAAGAGACATCATCCGCGATGTTTATGACAGGGTGGACGCATCAGCCAATCTGTACTCCCCTGTAAACTGGAAATCTACAAGTGCAGAAATTATGCCTCAGTTCAACTTTGTCCTGGGGTGGGTGTCACATTAGTCTTCAGAGAGAGACAGGTGGGCCTGTAACAAGGCCCCAAGTGTCAAAGGCCTGCTGTAAGAGAAGAGTGTCAAAACCACAGAGGGGACTCAACATTCCTTTTCTATTCCTAGAAAGTCCCATGATGGTTTAAAATATTTTCCTTCACATCTCCCTGGTCTGACAAAGCCTTTATCTGACCTTAAAAAATATTTTCAAGAACTATTTTAAGGTTCTGTTTTGATTTGGTTTTGGATGAGATTCTTAGGGAGAAAGAAATCTTTAGTTTCTTCTTTTTAAAACAGGCATTTTTACATGAAAATCCCCTTGAATTAAAGCGACAGTCTCTATGTAGAGAGAGATCACTGCTCTGCAATGGTCATTATGGAACTAGTCACAGACTTTGTACGCAAAAAAAAATTGTTTTCCCTTCCACTACAAGGAAACTATCGAATTCCAACTCCACAGTATTAGGCCAAGTTCACTCAGTATGGCTTTCAAGCACAACAGACAAAGCGTTGAATAAGCTTCCCACTGGCATTGCCCTAAAATTGCATCACTAACCTTGGAAGCTAAAGCTGTTGAAATTAAACAACAGACCAAATGTAAAGACAACCTATTGTGTTTCCATGTAAAAAGCACCCTCAGGTTTTCTTACAAAGTTCAAGACCAGTGGAGGCTTAGAAATGTTTCCCAAGAACAGCATTTTTTTAATCTTTTTTTTAAATTGAAGTATAGTTGATTTACAATGTTGGGTTAGTTTCTGGTGTACAGCAAAGTGATTCAATAATATATATATCATATATTTATTCATACTCTTTTCCATTATTGGTTCATTACAGGATATTGAATATAGTTCCCTGTGCTATACAGTAGGACTTTGTTGTTTATCTACCAAGAACAATATCTTTAAGTGAAAGAGAGAGACTTAGTAGACGAATTTTGTGACAGCTATTATTAATAGTATAAATGTACACTTTATAATGGTACCTTTTATCCAGAGAACTCAATGAACCAAAGTATCAAGTACTCACCAATTTCTTAGTCCTTTCATCTTTAAATTCATTTTATCCATAGACTTTATGTAATTTTCTATCAGCTTTTGGATCTGGATGGAGGTGGTGGTGGTGAGGGGGACATTGTGTCACCATTGGATCTCTTTATCAGTTGAGGTGGAACTCAGATTCAAAGGATCCTTCTTCCTGCAAGTCATATTGAGTGTTTTAGTGGACCGGAGACTAGAGATCTTATTGGCAACAACCTCTACTTCTGTTGATCTAAACTCCTGATGGTCTTTTTCAAAAGTGTATTTCTGTATGGTAATAAGTTACTTGAACCAGTAGAGCCTTCCATTGCTCTTCTCTTCCACTTTTGCTTTCATGGTAACCAAAGCTCTTGACCCTCATCAACATGAGTGAAATAAGAGAGTGAAGGACTGGGAGGTGGTCGGTTTCTCCATGTACTGAATAGTTCTACTGGGCTTTGATTCGTGACTGAAAAATCACTGGCTTCTGGCTAACCTGAATTTCTGCATCTTCATTTTAACCTAATATTGCTACCTTGATTCAACCTGTAGATGTCTGTAGTAAATAAAATCGTCGGTAATGACAATAAAGCAAGAGATATACACTTTGAAAATGTAACCTTGTGGCTGTTATAAAGTACTGTGAATTGTCTGCCAGCACACTTCATAATATCTTGCAATTTTAGTAGGATAAAAAAATGTTAGCCTCTATTTTGCTGACTAAAGTCTTGCTGACTAATTGAGAATGTTCAAGATGGTCTCATTTCAGCATTAGTGTACACTGAGTATCACATTCCAAGAATTAAATCAGATGAAGAGCTAAGACCTTGTTCCAATATTATGAAGAGGCCAGGGGAAGAATGGGACCTGATAAGCCATCTGCACTCATGCTCCCAACAAACCTGCACAAGTTGCCTGTAAAGTCATGGTCAGTGGCAGCCACCTTGATGGGAGGTTCTTTTGACCTTGGGGCATATCTGAGCATTTGCCTTGGGGCAAATGAAAACGGAAGCACCGTCTATACTTTTCAATATGCTCAACTTACTCGTAAGTCCATGGATGACCACTGTGCTGCATGAATTCTGTAACTAGCCTGTGGCCAACTTTGAGAGTGGTAGCTGGTTCTGGTCCAGTGATAACCACTCCAGCTGCAGTTATAAGTCAGAGGGAAGTTGTGAAAGAGCCTCTAGCAGAGGCTAGCAAACGAAGCTGTTTGTTTAGAGACCACAGAGAAACTGATGCCAATAGCTGAACCTGTCCTATCCAGAGGAGGGCGCCAGCTTCAGACATTCCTCTCAATTTCAGTCTCAAGCCCCATCTTCTCATTGTTTCCTTTCAGTGTGCCAGTCTGTGTTCCTTCCCCATGACAATACTGTCTTGGTTTTTAAAGAACACAACATTCTGCTGCTGTGAACAAAGTCATTAAGGTTGTTTTGAATTCCAGAGCATTTGATTGAGGTGGCTATTGGTATAAGCAGCATCCTTTTCTCCAAGGAATAAATTCCCAGTCCCCCCTTTGGAAACTGACTCATAGCAGGGCAATAGCACGGAAGTGTGAGAACTAGAGGTGAAAAGTTGTGTCTCCAGTTAAAATTGGAGATGATACTTAGAAATTATTATTTGAAACCCTGAAAAAAAAAGAGCGTTACCTACTGACTCACTGATCCTATTTCCTTAGGACTTTCAATTCAGAGTGATATAATTTACCTACAATTATCAAAACATTTTTTGTGTTTTACTATATCAATAGCAATCAACACTATAGAAATTCAAGACAATGTAATTTCATATAATTTTGGAAATGATGTAATTAAAATGAATCCTAAAACCAAAGAAAAAAATCCAAGGAAAATAACAAAGAGAAATAGATTGGAGGCATAAGGACCCAGGAAACATTTTTTAAAGAAGAACACCTAAACTATTTTGATTTGATTTTTACCCTTCTGTGAAGGTAACAAGGTTGTCTGAAACTTGGGAAACCATTGGTAGAAAACTGAAATGAAACAACACAACACAAAACAGAACTGGGGTCAAATCTTCACCAAATCTGTTACCCTCTCTAAGAGCCAAGTGTAACTTTGAAACTTGATGCCAATGCACAAGTGGTCCAAGTTACTACTGCCTTTGCTCTTTTTAATATGTTGGCTGATTATGGAGCTAATAATAAATATAATTGAAAATCACTGTTGGATCCTTTGAAGTTTGCTGCCAAATAACGTTTTGTAGAAGAATATATATAAAAAAAAAAACCTTGAGGGAAACTTCAAACAATACTTCAGAATCAACAGTCCTAGTGTTAGATTTACCTCAAGAAGTTCATAGTGATTGTAAAATATAATATTAACTCAAGAAAGCACTCACTTGGGCTTCCCTGGTGGCGCAGTGGTTGAGAGTCCGCCTGCTGATGCAGGGGACACGGGTTCCTGCCCTGGTCCGGGAAGATCCCACATGCCGCAGAGCGGCTGGGCCCGTGAGCCATGAGCCTGCGCGTCCGGAGCCTGTGCTCCGCAACGGGAGAGGCCACAACAGTGAGAGGCCCGCCTACCGAAAAAAAAAAAAAAAAAAAAGAAAGCACTCAATCTAATTTCCCATCTCTAAATGTCACCAGGGCAGTCGTTGTCCTAATTACTTTATTTCTGCCTGGCTTTGACTGAAGTTAATTTTTTATTCTGAAACAAATATGTGACCAGGACAAAGTACCCAAATTAATCAGCTATTGTTAGTCAATTTCATCCATGGCTTTGGAAATGATGCCATTATGACAATGTGGTTCTTTAGCAGAAACAATGTCATTCTGCCCAGACTTTCATTTTAGGACCGGGTTTCTGCAGTGAATTAAGAGTCTCTGGAAATGGTGCAGAGCGACAATAACAGCTTTCTGGTTTTGATTATAAGGCAGAATGATTTCTGGTTTTCTGTAATATTTGCATGTGAATGGGATTCCATTTTTTTCTCATTTAGATGCAGTGATCAGGTGAGAGAAATCTGAGCCCATTCCATCAAAGCTCCATATTGTGACCAGAATACAAATCACTCAATTCTGGTTCCTTAAGAAATATAGCTTATTTTAAAACAGAGAGAGTATTCAGGGCAATGCACAAATGAGAATTAGAGATGGTGTTCAAGAAACCATGCACATTTGAGCTGAAGTCACGATGTATTGCTCTGGGTTTCATGGTGGCTAAGAGCATATCTCTACCAAAATGCTTTCATAACACTCTTCTAGGGCACTGAATTTTGAAAATCATGTGTATACAAATAAATACAACTTAAACAGAGGCAGGGTGGTGGGATGTTATCACAACCATCACCATATTCATGACTCTAAGGTGATGGCTAACTGAGATAAGAGGCATCAAAGCCCATTGATTTCAGCAGAGGTGTGAACAGCGAGAAAAATGGAATGGTGAGTTCTAGTCTCCATTCAAACCTGGGAAAATAACTGAAGTGCCTTTCCTTTACTTAATTTTCATCCCCTGAAAATGGGATGGTGATGTGTATACCTAACCACAAGGCTGATCAAAATCTCTGGAAAGGGCTTTTTCAGAGACATGGTCCTCCATGCCCAATGATCAAAAAAAAAAAAAAAAAAAAAAAAAGGCTCAAGGCTGAACTAGACTTTCTTCAAAGTAAAGTGAAACCTCTTATTTCATTATTATTGTTTATATTTTCAGTCAATTAGTGCCTCTTCCAAACCCCTGGCATTTCCTGTGTAGAAAGATTTTTTAATGCCAGTTTGGCTTCACATTGAACAACGTTTATTTTTCTCCCATGTGACTGTCCTAAAAATATTTGAAACAGCTGTCATGATGCCCTTAAGTATATTCTCTCCAGGCTAAACAAGTCCAGTTCTTCATAGGCCAGGGTTTTAAGTTCTCTTGTTGTCTTAGGCTCTCCTAGCTGGATGAGTTTAAGTTTACAAAGGTCTTTTCCAATAGTGAGATATTGGGAGCAGAATACGGGGCTCAACTGTGATCTGTCCATGTGGAATCTGGCAAGAATTGTTGCTTCACATATTCAGCCTACCATGGCTCTTTAAAGACAGCTGAAGTTGAATCAGTTATTTTTGGAGGCCACATCATATCACTGGCTCATGTTGAACTTGGAGTCAATTAAAACCACGAGTCTTTTTCACACGTGCTCCTGCTAAGCCACTGTATGTGTGTATAGCTATATATAGTTATTAACTGTTGAGTGCTTATTATGGGCAAGGCAATGTGCTAAATGCTTTGCATCTTTTGCATCTCATTTAATCCTCACATGAACCCAATGACATAGTAAGTATCCTTAGCCCCTACTGTGGGTAAACTGAGGCTCATACAAGCAGAGACTTGCCTAAAGAGGTCTGACTCCAAAGCAGGTACTCTTGAAATTGATGCTATTTGGCCTTCTAAAATGGCATGATGTTTTTGTTGCTAACCTTTCTTGGAAGGAGAATGCAGAGGACCCATCATCAAAGAGCAGGACCATTAAATATAAATCAGGTTACACTTGCCCTTCCTTTTAGCCAGCTGAGATCTTTTTGGATCCTGGTCTTGTCCCCAGATATATTAGCCATTTCCTTAAAGCTTCATGCACCCATGTATTTCATCAGCTGCCATCACTACTCTCATTCAAGTCATTGCTTCAAAAAATAGAACCAGGCCAAGGACAGAGCCTCTCAGTCCACACCAGAGCCTCCATCAAGTTGGCATTGATCACCACTCTGATCACGTTACAAATCCATGGTACTGTGATTCAGCTCACATTTTTTTTTCCTCTTGTCCATCATGAAGACCTTGCCACATCCTTTGCTAAAATTAAAGTGCAGAATTTCTAAGCCATGCTGCTATTGAGTCTAGCATTACTGCCTCAGAGAGCAAGAAGGAGTGGTCTGGCAAGATTTGCTCATTGTGAATCCGTGTTATTTTTAACTGATCACCATTTCCTGTGCTAAGGAAGCATGGTCCAGTCCTAACTCTCCATTCTAGCCTCTGGTTTGGGACTGATATCAAGGTGACCACTTTCCAGTTTATAGCATCAGCCTTCTCCTCTTTGAACATTTGCTCTACATGTGACCATGTTTAGTTTTCCTATTTTTCAAAAGAAACATTAGTGACTGTGGTTGGGTGTGCAAGTTCTTTTTATATCTTGGAAGACATGTTTTCTTGGCAAGTCGATTTGAACAGATTTAGGACACCTTATCATATTTGCTGAACCTTTTTTTCATGCTGAATATAATTTTATTTTACAAAGGAGACAGAAGTAAAATGATCTGCATTTTATTTCTTTCAAGCTATTGAGATGCATTTGGTCCTATCAGTAAAGCATAATACATCATTACTTCTCAGTTTTGGATCTGCTTTTAAAAACCGGTGTTCCAAGGTATGTATACACCCTTCTGATATGAAATAAAGATAATAATATAGGATGCATCAGTATCCTAGGAAAACAGCAGATTAGGAGGTAAAACTCATACTATACTAGATATTTGCAGACTGTAGTACACAGTATAACTCAGCTGAATGGAGAGAATAGAACTTCTTCAGTTTTTTTTTGGAATTAAATGCCAAACCTTTACACTAACTGTAGTCTGATATGAAAATTTAAATTGTTTCTCTAGGAAATAATGTCATTGGAATAAAAACCATCAGTCTCTAAAGGTTGCTTTCACCTTTTCTTGCTTCTTTCCCCAAGATGATATTCAAGTAGGAGGGGAATTTTTATGTCATGACAGCCTGTGCAAAGATGGAATGACTGGCCTCATGCCAGTTCTCTGTTTACACTGTCTCCTTCTTGATTGGCCTCTAACGTGATGGCCTGGGAACACTTGGCTTTTGGCTTTCTGGGTGCTCTGGTGGCCTCCAGATTTGCTATACATGACCAATGAACTTATGATCCATTCTTTTGGTTTGTATGTGCTCCCAAGAAAGATAAACCAACCCTCTGGATGACTCAACTTTCTTTCAGCTCTCACAGGAGGCAAATCCTAGGATTTCTATGACTTCTCTATCCAATACCCTGGGCGGATGGTTCATCCCAGCCTCTGTTTCTAGGTCAGCTTGTCCCACCGCACTGGGCCTCATAGCTTGCACTCCATCAAATATCCATCCCATGCAGGAGCTGGGGTTAGCTCATGAGTGCCAATTAGACTTCTCTCTATGTGATCATGCACTTTGACCTCTACTCCCAGAATCCAATGTGGGAACTAAGCAAAGATAACCTTGCCCTTGGTGCTCCCTCAATGTATTTAACAGCCCCACTTCTGCAGGCCAAAGCTCATAGAGAAGTCAGGAACAGATCTTATTGTTTACCCCTTTGATTTCTCTCAATTCTCTTGTGCTCCCTTTCCAATTTCTCCAAGACAGGAAAAGAGCTGGCATTTCTTTGGTTTCCCCAACATTATGACTTAGTTCTTTCTAATTCTGGCTAAGCTATAATGGTAGGTGTTAGTATCTCCTCCATGTAGCAGTAATTCTTTCTCTCTGAGCTGAGTCCACAGAGTTCAGTTGTCGTTAGACTGAGGGGAAGACAGAAGAATTTGAACAATTTTGCCTCAAGGCAATGAATGGCCTGATTTTCAAGGCTATCTTCCTGCTGCTTATTTTTATTTTATCTAATATAATCTCATCTAACCTAATCTAATCTAATCTAACATACATATGTTATATATATACACAATATATATAACTATATGTATATATATGCATGTATGTCTGTATATCTGTATATATGTCTGTATTATAACTTGTTTAAAGGTCTATTCCCTTGGGTGAATACACAAAGCTTCCTTACTGTGACTTATTCTGGCCTCTCTAATGAAGTACCTGGCACTAAATGAGTGGGGCACTTGGGTTGTATCCCTCTCCATTTTTAGAGAACTGCCTTCATTCACTTAGGGGTAGACAGCAATAATTACTGTTAGACAAGGAAACAGGAAGTTCCAGTATCTTTTCTTTGGATGTTAAAAAAGTGTATATTGCTCTCATAAAAATTTGCAGCAAATGACTTTGTTACGCTTGGGAAATGTATTTTGGATTCTGAAGGTTCACTTTCATAAGCCTCAACAATGTGCATTTGATTAACAAGGAAATGGCAATGGGTCAAGGCAGGAGGATGGATTTGAAGTTGGGAAGGCTGAATCCTCAACCATTGGTAGTAACTTGCTGGCTTGACTCAAGCCAGTTGCTTGATCACTGCCTGCCTTGTTTCCCTGTGTCTAAAGAGAGACAAGAAATGCTTCCATGGTTAACACTTGCACAGTAAGATGACACCAGGAAAGGAAGTGACTGCAAGTTGCCTATGCTTTGCCCTATCACTTTTGACCTGTTTTTCATATATGCTTTGCCAGTTGCCTCTAAAAATACAAATCCTCTGGTTCCACAGTTCTAGAACCATGTGACTGTAATCCAACTCCTGGACCAAGTAGAGAAAGTGAAAATATTCCTCTTACTCTTCCGCCCTTCCATCAGTGACACAGCGGGTAAGCAAGGCCAAGATTGAGGAGCAGAAACTCATAGATGATAAAATTAATTTGTCTCCACAAGATAGTTGGAAAGTTTGTATATATATATATATATATATATATTTTTAAACAACATATATACTCCATTTATTTCTTTTAAATTTTTAAAATTTGTGCTTGGTCTACATGTAAAGATAGAGAAATGGGAATATTTTTTTCCTATTACTTACAAACTAGTATTAACCCTTTGGGTCTTTTCAATCACTGCCTCCTTCCAGCAGTCTGGGTCACTGTCATTTGGGGTCACTTTTGGCCCCTGGAGCCACATCCTTGTGAGGCTGGGATTGTACCTCTAGCTGAGAGTGAGCAGAGAGAACTGTGCTCCATCCTGGAACTCAGCAACCTCTCAGTTCACCTTAGAACTGGTCAGGCCTGAAGTCACTCCCAAGGTACTTGTCAATAGACCTAACCTCCTGAGGAAATGGAGTCTGATTTCCCTTGAAGTAAAAGTTTAAGCATTGATAATGACCCCAGATTATACCAGGCTGAGACAAAATCTCAGGAGCCAATGTAGGGAGCAAAGATATTTCTTTCCTTTAAGGAAAAACGGTAGAGTTCCCCTTTTAGGTGAAGGCAGGCCACAAACCACAGCTGATGGTGGGATTTGATGTGGTAACAGCCCAAATGCCCTCAGCTTCCAGTCAGTGCACAGGGACATTATGATCTGTGGTTGGTGTAAGCCTGTGCTTTTTATGTCTCTCCCCATGCTCTGTAGCTTTTGATTGATTGTGGAAAGGAGGAGGAAACTGTTAAATGCTTGTATTCATATTTTTATCCCTTTGCTTATATCATTCTCGTCACTTCTCCCGAGTCACACAGGAGGGCCTTTCCGGCTTATTTCCATCTGCAAGCCTGAGACCCAGGGGAGCCAGTAGTGTAGTCTGAAGGCCTGAGAGCCGGAGAGCTGATGGGGTAGATTCCAGTCTGGGTCTAAAATCCCGAGAAGCAGGAATGCTTAGGTCAGGAGAAGATCGATGTCCTAGCTCAGCAGTAAGGCAGAGAGTGAATTCCTTCTTCCTCCTCTTTTTGGTCTATTGATACTCTCAGTGTGGGTGGACGATACCTACCCACACTGGGGAGGACCCTCTGCTTTACTCAGTCCACCAGTTCAAATACTAATCTCTTCTGAAAATACCCTTACCAACACACCCAGAAATAACGTTTAACCAGCTACTTGGGTATCCTGTGACCCAGTCAAGTTGACATTTAAGAGTAATCATCACATCCTCTCCACAGGGGACATTTTTGTTGGATTTGAAAGAAAATATTCTATGTGCAAGCCAAATTCTCTTCAAAGTTAAGCACCAAATATAAGATATTAGCCACATGATTTATTTACAATTTGGGATAATCCACACAGCTTGTGAATGGGTCTCTCTCAGTATATTCCTGCTAACCAACTCTAGTAGCCTTTTTCAGATCTCCTTGCTTGATCCATCAGTACTATATATGTCCTTTGATTGCCTTAGCAGCAAGGTTAGAATCTTAAAGCAAAGGTAGTTTTATTTTGTTGGAGGGTGCAGAGAGGAATTGGGGGAAGGAGTTCGGTGCCAGGAGGGTCCCCATGACTCTTCAGTGATTAGTGTTGTTCCATCAGCAGGTACAGAGCTAAGGGACTTTGACTCTAACAATCCTTAAATCCCCTGGGGATAGGATTCATCCCACTGAGCTGGCACAGAGTGCAGGCTCAGTTTGCTTCTTGGGTGAATGAAGGAAGGACTGCTTTGGCATGCTTGGATTCGACCTGTCTACCCCTTCTTGGACTTGTTCCAGCCCTTTCCCAATCTTAAGGCTCAATACCTTATTTACTCAGGAGAAAAAAAAGAAGTGGGTATAATCAATTTAATGAGTTAATGACCAAAGCTCAGATGTTACGCCATAGCTAAATACCTTGGTGACAATTTATGAACCTTGAATCCTAGTGACCAGCCCTTTTCTGCTTGTGAGCAGTATTAACTTGAACCACATATTGGGGATTAATTGTTCTTTACGCTTATGGGAACCCAAACTAGGAACTATTTGGTTCTAATGATGGTGAAGGAGAGTCAATAGGTTGTATTATGGTATAGATTTTCCCTTGTTGTGTCTCTTTTTTTAATGTTACAAAAGAACTGTTTTAGGCTTAGATGTATTCATCAGCCATTTAGTACTCTTAGACACATTGCGTATTTAATGTTCCACTTTACTGCTTGATGAAAGAAATAAATGCATAACAAAATGCTTTGAAAAATGCTTAATTTTTCAACTGTTGATTTAATATATAATGGTTCAATAGGCAATGAATCGCCCTGGTCTACAACTACTGAAAAATAGAAAAATTACCCACACTGATATGTTGGATCTGTGAATATTAAGTTTGTCAATGTAATTTATGACTAGGCAGGTAATATACCGGTAATTTGCATACTAATTGCTCTGGTGGAAGCCAAACGACTTTAATTCAGCAAATTAGTCTGCTTAAGCAGAAGCCAGCAATTGCCTCTCTGTTATAGAGAGATGAAGCTTATTTGGGAGTGAGAAAATGGAGCCCTGGCCAGGAGGTCTTTCAGAGCTGTAGAGGCCCCCTGCTGGCAGGCAGGCCACATGGCTGCATAGCCAACCAGCATTGCTGAGAGCCTACTGTCAGCTTCTCAGAGCCAAAGCCCAGTGGATTTTCCCAGTGATTCAAATTCAGAAAACAGAAGAATGAGGTCAAAGCAGTTCACTCTGGGTAAAAACAATATACGCTTGTGTGTCCATAACAGAAGCAAATGGAAAATTGAAGGCAGAAAAATAATCCATTCCAGCTTCCTTGAAGAGGTTATTTTAATGTGGCATATTTTCTTTAACTCCTTTAAAAACAGATTTGATTTTCTTTTTTAAAATAGGAGTGTGTCTGGAGAGCTGTAGGATAATCAAATGATATTTAAATGCTACGGGAGCAAGAGGCATACAAAAAGATGTTCGGCCTCCTCAATAATAATGAAAGAAAAGCAAATCAAAATAGTGAGGTGTAATTTTCTAGCAAAAATGAAAAAGATAAGAAGCTTTTATTGTTGTCAAGGGCATGGAGAAATGATCATATAAATTGGCATAACCTTTTAGGTGAGCAGTATGGTAGTAGCTGCAAAATTTTAAAATGCACATATGTTCTGACTCACCAATCCCACATCAAGAAGTGAATCCTATAGAAATATAAATGTATAACGTGAACTATATGAAATTACTGTGATCAACCATTTTGATATACAAAAGCAGCAATTTAAATGAGTCAACTGGGATGTCACTGTAGCATCTTGTAATGATTACAGTTTGGAAAAAGCTAAATGTTTAGCAATAGGAAACATTAAATAAATAGTGGTACATACTTTATGAAGCTTTTAAAAAGCATGAGGTAGAGCTAATCTACACTGAAAAGGAAAGGTGACCATGGAATATTAAGTAAACAGACCAAGTTGAGTAACATTATGTGTAATCCCATTTTTGCTCTTAAAAAAGTATTTGTGTGTATATATATTTATGTATTTCGATTTGTGTATAATGCAGGTATAGGAAAATATTGGACAGTTAAATGCTAACATTTAACCATGACTACCTTTAGAGAGTGGCACTCAGGATGGAGTCTGGGGAGAGGCATCTTCTTTCAACTTTTTGTACTGTTTGAATTAAACATAGCCAATGTGCCCTTTTCATGGTTAAAAATCCCCCACAAAAGATAAGGAAAATAAGACATAAAAGCTGTGGGGGATTTACCCAATTAAAAAGAACACTTTGTGAACTAAGTGAATATTCAGTGATATAATATTTGCTCTGTTTGGCATGTTAAGATTTTTACATATTAACATTTTAAAAAGTGGGGCACACCTATATGTGTTGCATGTATAAGTGTATTTTACGAGCCAGGGTAAAAATTAGGATAAATGTTGTATTAAAAGTAGTGATATATGAACTAAAAATGCTCATCAGCTTCAAGAGTACCCAGTGCCAAATCAGCTATTTTCTATAATCATGGTGACCCTCAGTTTTAGAAAACAGAACTCATGAGGACTTGCAAAGGTACATGAGGGCATGAAAGTCAAGGATGAACCACTGGGCTAGATCACTAATTGAAGACACTATTTTATCCTCCATCTTTATTGCTACTAGAGCTACAGGAAACTTCATGGTTCTTAAGTGTATACTTTGATGAAGTTTGACGAATGTATTCAGAGATGTGCTGGTAAGCTGGCTCTCCAGAAAAAAAACCAAAACCTGATTTGTAACATTTGTTGATTTTCCTGGTTTAAATAATCCCACCATGGCTGATTTCAAGCTAGCAATGGTTTAACAACCGGCTCTCAAAATTATCCTGGGGCTTCTCTGGTGGCGCAGTGGTTGAGAGTCCGCCTGCCGATACAGGGGACACGGGTTCGTGCCCCGGTCCGGGAAAATCCCACATGCCGCGGAGCGGCTGGGCCCGTGAGCCATGGCCACTGAGCTTGCGCGTCCGGAGCCTGTGCTCTGCAACGGGAGAGGCCACAACAGTGAGAGGCCCGCGTACCGCAAAAAAAAAAAAAATTAGCCTGATTATTTAAGAATTGCCTCTCAGGAGCATGAGAGCCAGACACAGCCCACTGCTGAATGTATTCAATTGTGTAACCATCACCCAAATCAGAACCTCTTCATCACTCCAGAAGATTCCCTCATGGTCCTTTCCTGTTAATCCACTCCTTACCCCCTCCTTACCCTTCCCTAGAAAACCATAATTCTGACTTATATTACCAAAAATTAGTTTTTAATTTCATATAAATGAAACTATAGAGAATGTTCTTTTGTTTGGGGCTTCTTTTGCTCAACTTAATATTTTTGAACTTCATCCATGTTGTTGCAAAAGACACTATTTAAAAATCATTGCATTTTCCTATAAATCTATTATCTGTGTCCTTGTATGGATCTTTGATCCATTACTGGAATAGAATCTACACTTTAAAGCATAGTTTTCCTTCTTCAAAACTCCTCTTTCTTATTTTCTTCCTCTAGTTGCTCAGTGTGTAATGTTGGACACACCACACATAGGATGTAAGAGAAGCAGGAGATTCTACAATTCTTAAATATTTCTAAATTTCAGATCTCACATCTTATCAAAATGAGAATTGAGTGGGGAAGAAAATCATGGAATATCAGCAGACACCGTTCCCCATTTGATTTCTCTCTTCATGGTGCGCACATGCGTGTGTGTGTGTGTGTGTGTGTTTGTGTGTGTGTGGTGTGAATCTCTGAATATGGTTAAGCAAAGCCTAGCCACAAGATAGTATGTACCAGTCAGACTCAAACCTAAGAACAGCCTGACTTTGGTCCACCAGCTGGGAATGTTTTCCATGGCAACACTCTAGCCTCATCATAAAGACATTAGAAGCCAGAGAATAGGGATAAAGGCCTGTCATGTCCAAGCAGAGGGCCCAGGGGCTGAATGCAGGTACTTCTCAGATAAATTGAAGAGTCTGATGGCCATGATGCTGTACACTGTCACTAAGCATTTCTATGACACTTTATACCATTTCATGGTATTTTTAAGTCATTTCCTTGGGGTTTTCCAAAAGAGCCATTTCTAACAGTCCTAGAATTGTGACTGTTTTTACCAATAAGAAAAACAGTGTGATCTTGAACCAGTGGGCACCTCAAATCATCTGTTCCCAGTGGGAGCCCACCTCCCTAAATTCTGATCAGCAGTTTTAAATGTATCACTTGGGGTTAGGTGAAAATTGGGAATGGATTTCAGGGAAGAATTTCGGAGTGCTTATGTTGATTGGGTTTTTATTATAAACAGAGCTAAACTTTTAGGTTGAAATAAAATGCTGTAGTCCCAGAACATAACCCTCCCCTTTCAACCAGGACTAGCTGAAGCCTTGTGATCCCTGGATCTTGAGCACTGGCCAAATGGCTGTCCCAAGTGCCTGCGGGAGACAGGTTTGAGTTTCCGCAACTCCCTGCTTTCCAAGCATGGCCTCTCTCTGCTCTGGCCTAGCTCCACTCAGATGTCTGCTTGTCCTTTCTTTCCTGTTCTGGGAGAGTGCTGGGCTGAGACAGGGCAGTTTAAATGGTGGAGCTCATGGAGACCTGGGGGAAGAACAAATACCACAGCTGCATCTGCATTGAGGGCATGTCTCCCACAGGCTGCTCCCGGCCGGTGACCACCTGTGGCAGGGAGGCTAAAGCAGACCCATTCCAGGGAAACATGGGACTACTTTGCCAGCTGGCTTTGGCCTCAAGAACCTCCCAAAGGTTTTGCTGAAACTTCCTTGAACTGCATGACAGTCTAGGATGCTTTCACCCAATCTGCTCCTTCTGTCTGTCATTTAGGGTCCGAATTGCATGTGCTCTCCTAGCCTTCTCTGGCTCCCATTGTATTTCTTTCATTCAGGCACCTCCACTAATAAAATCCTTGCACCTTTAATCCTTGCTTGACATTTGCTTCTCAGAATATCCAGTCTAATACAAACTATTCAAGAACCTCCTGCACGGCTATAGGGAAGGATAGTGAAGGTGGGATTCAAGTATCAGGTAGATGGTGACTTGCCGACCTGTAGGTTCTCCCCTAACACTGGCATCTAGAATCCACTTTTCTAAGTACCCTGAAGTGCTCTCCCTGTCTGTGGCCAAGGAAAGGCTCCTCGGCAGCAGCCAGGAGAGGGGACTGTGGAGGAGCAGCCCTCAGCATTGCCTGGCGTGGTGTCCTTCCCCAGCATGTGCTTTCATCTTTTTCTTGTCCATGCCATCTCTGTGGTATGCAGGACACCTCCAGACATAAAAGGGAACCTGGGCTTGAAAACAACAATGGAGGTGGGAATGAAGGAAGAGCAGACCACCCCTTTGGTCTCATCAAAAAGACACTAGAAACCAGAGGCGAGGGGTGAGGCCTGCAATGTCCAAGCAGAGGCCCGGGAGCTGAATGCAGGAGCTCCCAGATAAATTGAGGATGTGAGAATCTGGACCAATATCCTCACTCACTTTAGAAACAGCCATAAGACAAAAGAATGCTGTCCAGACACTGCTTCTTCCAAATGAGCATCACAGAAGGCAATAAGAGTTTGCCCGCCCGTCCAAATTTCAACAATAGGCTGTAGATGATGGAGGATACAAAGAATGAGAGAGAAGAGATGAGGATCTCTGCCTTTCCATCACATTTCTAGCTTCTACATGTAGCCAACTATTGAAAATCTCATAGGAAAGTAGGGGGACAAAGATTCTAAAGCAAACATCTCCCACCTTCAAAGGGCCACTGACTCATTAGGTCCTAAGAATGTGGTCAGAACCAAAGTGGGGTGAAGAAGCCTGCTTTCTTTTCTGGAGGTCCAGCTCCACCAAGATCTGGTCATTCTGGGTCTCTGGGATTCTCGGGGTTGGTTTGTTCCAATCCAGCAGGGAAGTCTGTCTCTTGTATAGTGGCCCAGAGCCCAGGTCAGTTCAAAGCCTTGCTGCAGGCAGTCAAGAGAGAGCCACAGCTGGGTCCAGCTTTTGAGCCCAACCCAATCCAGATTATACTCTGGGGACTGGGCTGAGCCATATGAACATCTGCAAATTTGAGCAGGATTTGGGACTAGAGAGGGGTGGATGATATTTTCCAGGGCTTATGCTTGGACCACAGCACAGTCAGGCTTTGCTGGACCACCCGATTCTCTCAGTTTTGAAGTCTCTCTAGTTGTATAAAGAAGAGACCCTTGTGTCCCAGGCTATTACCTTCTCCTCTTGCTAAGGATTTCATCAGGGCCAAGTCTGCACACATGTAAACCACCACAGAAATGTGTCTGGTGAAATTTTCGGTTTTACTTAATTTTACAAAACAAATAGGCATCTTTTCATCAAAATTATAAGTTGGAAAGATGAAACAGAAATTTCCAAACTTGGGGGACAGAGAAGGGATATAGGGGAGGCATAGCACCTTGATGTGTGCTTTTAAACCATCAGACTCTGAGAGCAAAATTAAACTGTTCTCTGTCCCAATTCACAAGGCAACCCTAAGCATGTAGACACATTTGGCTAATAGGAGCTAGACACACTGAATTAGCTTCCAGATGCACAATCTAAAATATAGGCATGCAGTTTGAATACCAATTGTCCCCTTGCCAAACCTAGTAAATAACAAGCCTTCTTGGGGAAGATGGTCTCATTTCAGTTCATCCTGCTTTTGAAATCTTTGCAGCCGGCAGAAATTTGACACATCTATATCTTTCCTCCTCTCTGAGGAAAGAAGTCTTTCCTAAAGTTAAGCCCCTTGGCAAGGTCCTCTGAGGTTGTTCTATTATGGGCTGTAGGACATGAATTAATTCTCTCATTTCTATTCTGGACACAGTTGCATGCATTTGAATTCCACAGGTGCATGCTTTTTATTTTTTTAAAAAAAGGGCAAGGGAAATGGAGTTAGACTTTGGGAACAATTTGTTCCATAGAAGAGAGTGAATCATCGCCCATAATGAGCAGTGTCAGCCAGAGCTGCAGCAAACACTGAACGGTCCCATTCATCAATTATTCAAGGGCCCTCTGCCTACCAAGGACATTCATTAATATATTGAGGACCAAATGGTTCTTTCCCCTGTTACTTGTGTCCATCCAAAGGATCTGGACTTGCTTGCCATTCTGACTCAACAATGGAGTGCATTTCCACTGAAGATAAGGGGTTTGGTCAGGGAGAATTTTCACCAGAATGTTTCTCCCCTTGTCTGAGGACCCAGTGGCATGTGATGTGAAGCCTTTTTATGAAGACCAGGAAGCAGAGGAGGAGTGTGCTCTGCAAGTCTAAGTTCCAGGAACAGTTCTTGTTCAGTCAGCAAGTCTGTGTGCTAAGCCCTTGCTGGCGTGTGACTGGGAGCTTGCTAGATATGCAGATTCTCACCTCCACCCAAAACCTACTGACCCAAACCTGCACCCTAATGAAAGTTAGCTGTAGGAAGTGAGAGGATACTGAATGCTGGGGGTACAAGGTATCCTGGCTGCTGCCATCCCAGAGCTGTGGTCTGGAGGTGGGTGGAAGATGATGTGTTACAGAGAACTCATTCCATGGGGGGAGTGCTGTGGTAGAGATCTGTATAAAGCCTAGATAACTGAAGAGGCAGTGGTTCATTCCTCCGGGGGCTTGTCATGTGAGGAAGCGGTGGTAGATCTCCCACTGCCTTAAGCCAGCCCTTCATCATCTCTTACTTGGACTGCAGTAAGAGTCTTCTTGCCTCTGCTCTTTGGGGCCCCTCAAATCCACTTCCTAAAGCAACCCCTGAGTTAGCTAGCTAAACACCAACTAACCCTCCTCTGCTTAAAGCAAAGTGTAAGCTCCTCAGTTAGCACACAAGCCATTTATCTGGCACACACAGACCTTCCTATGTCCAACTCCTGCTCTTCTTCAGCCTGCCTCCTTCGCCCAGCTCTCCAGAACTGCCCATGAATTCCTTCACATGTCTTTCTGTTTTTGCCACTCTGCCTTTTCAATGGCTGTTTCCTTTTGCCTGGACTGTTTTTCCTCCATGTTTACTTGGTGAACTCCTCTTCATCCTTCAAAGCCTTTATTACATCCTCTGTGAAGCCTTTTATGCACTACTGGAGAGCGTCAATAATTTCCCACTTTGCTCTACTTCTGCACTTTGCAAATCTATTATTTTATTTATCAGATTCTATTGTTATAATTTGCTTAATGGGAACTTCACCTATGATGGGAGCTGTGAGTTTGATCTTTAAAAGCAGGAAATGTGTTCATTTGCATACCTGGACTGACACTTGTTTTTTGGATTAACTATGATTTGGAAAAATCTTGAAAGCATGAAGATGCTGGACATGGTGAGAGATCTCAGTTCTTTTGGTCTGTCTTGAGCACGAAGTGAATGAGTGGGTGCAGATATTAACTGGAAAGGGAGGAGGAGCCTAAGTTGGGAAGGGTTTGAACCCTGAGAAATGCTTGATGTTATTTACAACTGGAGAACCATGGGACTAGTCTTTGTTTGGGTAGCTGTCTGGGGACAGATAGGATATAGGTGTCAGCAGTGGGGGAAACAGGAAACACTGAGACCTGAGAAGCTGCTTTCATAACAGCCTGGGAAAAGAATGACAGAACAAGGACTAAACGAAGGGTAAAGAGTCAAGTGTTAGCTCTCAGAAAAGTACCTTAAATGTGGGTGTAAACAGTGATCTTACTGTTTGGAGTGTTTATGCTGAGGCCAGTGTGTTATTGGAGTGTTGGCTTTTGTAGAGCAGAACTTTGAGAAGTTGGGTCAATGGGGGTGAAGCGTGGGGTGGGGGAGGGCAACAAAGCGGGGATTCTGATTAATTTAACTTTATGGTTAACTCAGCTTTTGTGAAAACTCGTCCATTTTGTTTTCATCAATATTGAAAATTTTTTTCTACCATGACTGCTCTCCTGCCCTAAGTGATACAGTAGAAAGAGCATCTCGCATTGGCCTTTGAGTGGGCCATTGGTAAAAGGAGCACCAAGCATACATGGGTGATTTGATTGTAGTTCTAGCTCTCTCATGACTTTATGCAAGTCACTTAATCTTCCTGACCGCAGAATCCTCATTTTAAAACGGAGGCATTTGCCTCATACAGGGCTGGTGGGAATGTAAAATGGTGAGCCACTGTGGAAAATAGTCTGGTAGTTCCTCAAAAAGTTACGCAGAGTTAGCATATACCCCAGCAATTCCACACCTAAGAGAACTGAAAACAGGTTCAAACAAAAACTTGTACATGGATATTCTTAGCAACATTCTTCATAATAGCAGGAAAAAATGGAAACAACTCAATGTACGTCAACTGATGAATGAATAAAAATGAATTTTAGGGGGCTTCCCTGGTGGCGCAGTGGTTGAGGGTCCGCCTGCCGATGCAGGGGACGCGGGTTCGTGCCTGGGTCCGGGAAGATCCCACATGCCGCGGAGCGGCTGGGTCCGTGGGCCCGTGGGCCGTGGCCGCTGGGCCTGCGCTTCCAGAGCCTGTGCTCCGCAACGGGAGAGGCCACAACAGTGAGAGGCCTGCGTACAGCAAAAAAAAAAAAAAGAATTTTAAAATGTGGTATATCTGCACCACAGATATATTCAGCCACAAGAAGGAATAAAGTTGTAAAAAAGGACACAGGACATGGGTGAACCTTGACAACATGCTAGTGAAAGAAACCAGAGACACAGGTCACGTATTGTAGTACTTCATTTACATGAAATGTCTAGAGCAGGCAAATCTATAGAGAGAGAAGGTAGATAAGTGTTTGACAAGGACTAGGGGGAGGGAGAGATGGGGAGTGACTACTTAATTGGTACAGGATTTCTTTGGGGGATGATAAAAATGTTCTGGAACTAGATAGTAGTGAGAGTTGCACAACATTGTGAATAAACTTAAAAAAAAACCCTACTGAATTGTACACTTTAAAATGGTTAAAATGGTGAATTTTATATTATGTGAGTTTTATCTCAACTTGAAAAATGAGAAAGTTAAGCTCAAATGTTTCTTAAACTCTAAGACTCTATAATTTACTGAAACCTCTCTAGCACACAATAGGTGCTCAAGAAATACTTGCCGAATTGAATTGAAAGGAACACTGGAGTGTGATTCTTTGGATGAGAGACAATACTTTGCTACGTATAGAGATATCTGGATCAGATGACATCTTCAGGTTCTTAATATAGTATATCTGTGGGGCAGAATCACCTTTAAATGAATGCACTTCATCAATGGTGTACTGGTAAAGGGAAAAAGGAACCATCCAATATGTATGTATGTAAGTTTATTCAAATTTATTATAAGTTTTACTGATATAAAGGAGAAGAAAAATTTACAAATAATAATAAAATATATAATACTCTTTACTGTAAATTCCATATAGCCAATTGATTCTCACAGAATGCTTTAATCGATTTTTGCTGAACTCTTGAATCTGCAGCCAAGCTATGGTTGCAATTGAACCATGATTTAACACATGGAGTTGCATCCGAGTCTCCTCTTTTCCCAATCAACTTATCATCATTTCTTTGATATGTAATCTATTGTTAAACTATTTCTTTCCCTTGTACAGATTACATCCATTAAACTGAAACCTCTTTCAGTTTTGGCACTATACATTTCAGAAATTCACTTATTCATCAGTGATGTTAGCAATTTCTTTGCTGAATTGGATTATATTTTTGAATACTGGAAGAATATTTCCTCATTGTGTGTGTGTGTGTGTGTGTGTGTTATTCACAGAGCGTTGTCTATAGAATGACAGCTTTCAAGTTTAATCTACATTATTATTTTCTCTACCTTTTTTGTAAGTCTAGACAAATGATAAAATAATAAATCAAGCCCTGAGTTATAGCATTCTCTGATTTCCATAGTGTAAGTACTCCCATTGTGACTGATTTCAAGCTACAAGTGTGACATCACTGAACACGCAGTTGGGGAGAGAAGCACAGTAGCTCACCATTACATAACATTTCCACTATACTGATACAATAGAATCATCCACAGAACACAGATAATAGTAAACTAAGTACACAGTAATGAGTTTTGAATATTTATTACCTGTGTTTTTAATAAAACATATTTAATTATAAGTTCATATGATTTTATTTTTAATAATGGCTGTTTTTTATCAACCAGCTCTTAAAATTCCAGGAAATTTAACATTGGTTCACATGAGCCAGTGCAAGCTGGCTTCGGCACACTGGTGGCCGTTATGCTATTTAGTGGCTTATTATACGTTTTTTAGTTAAAGACCCTACCAGAAACTTTATAAATATACTCTCATAGAGATATCAACACTCTTCTTATTAGTGTTTCTTAAACTTTGTGCTACAGAATATTTTTCCCTTGAGATTGTAAAAGGCACTCCACATTGAGAATAATGGGAAAGGGTGGCATTCTAGACTCAAAGAAGTTGTGAGAAATGTTGTAGGACTTCTCGGAGTCTAATATGCTAGCACACATTTTAAATCTATCAGAAGAGTATATAATATTCAGTTATTATATTTATTTAGCAGGATATAGTTTAGAAAATGTGGCTAAACCGTGAATGGACTTCTGGTAACACTGCAGCTTCACCACAGAAGTCTTTGTACTGCTCCCCCAGCACTGTTGAGGCCCCCCAAATCCCTACAGTGGAAATTAGAACTGCACTCCTCTAGATCCCACACCACACCATGGTCCTTTGCCCCACTCTTAGGGATTTGGGGGTCAACCTAAATGATTCATGTGGTTAATGAACGCTTGGGTTATCATCTTATTATCCTCTTAGGATGGAGGCCCAATCACACAGGTTGGGCCAATCACACAGGTTCCAAGGAGTTTGTGGTCCCTGTATCTGCTAGGGGACTGATACATCCTTATCTAGAACTCCTCTTCGTCCTATTACTGTAGGGGCACGTGCACAGAGGAGGTGGTGTGGGAAACTGATTCACACCCTCCAGTGCTATCCTAGGCCAGTTTACATTCAGATCTTTTCCTTGCTCTTCTTCTGCTTTGCTCTGTAACATAGGTGGGGGTAGGGGGCTGGAGAAGGTGGAGGGTGAGAGGATGGTCACCAACCCTTGCAGACTTCACTTTCCAACTCCCCTGTTAGCTGGCTCCCAGCTAGGTTTGGTCTCTGGTGAGAGACTGGAGGGAGGAAGAGAAGAGCCAAGGTATTTGCCTCCTACTTCTGCCTTGGCCAGTGTCTCTGGCAGTGGCTGCGTCTTCTCCATTGTTCTGCTCCTGCAAGACCATCCTTCTCTTCTTCATTCCATTTACTGCCTGTGGTCCCAACCCCTGGATCCAGGAGCCTGGCTTCCCACTGATGCCTTTCCATCCTAGAAGTGGTAGACCCTTTCTGCTGTTGCTCATCTCTGGGTGGCCTCACCGTCTTTTGTTTGGCTTCTCAGCTCTCCATCACCTGTCGTAGCAGAGAGTAGAGCATGCTACACTTATCCTCTAGGTAGCAACTTTACAAGCCAAGGCTACTTACTGGAACACCTGAGACTCGCTGGCCAAGTCTGGGTCTGACCATTGGAAAATATTCAACCTGTGTTTAGCACAAGCTGGAGAATGAATGTTCCCAGAAGTAGCCTCAACTCCGAAGGAGTATTGATACAGAAATACCCCAGCTCCCTTTCCCACGGGGGTGGGGATAACCCTGAGGCTACACTGGCTTCCACGGTTCCCTGGCATTGGGCTCTCCTTCCACACTGGGATTATGTTTGATAATGGACCCTTTAGACTGGTTTCCTTCCCTTGCCCATCCCACTACTTCTCTACCTGTATTCCCTGGGATCACCTCCCAGTGAAACTGCTTGCACTGGAATCCTTGTCTCTGGCTCTCCTGGGGACCCTAGCCAAGATAACTGTAACTTACTTCCTGCATTAAATCCTCTCTGCTTTAAGTACTTGCATGGTTTCTGTTTCCTTGGTTAGGCACCAACTGACACACCTACACTCTGACACAGGAGCGCTGCTGTAGCCTACCTTTCTGCTTTGCTGGGAAGGAGGAGGAGACCTGCTAGGCTACTGTTTCTTAGCACTGCCCCCAAAAGGTAGGTCTGGTGCAAATTATGTATATAAGAGGCAGAGAATCCCCATGACCACTATGTATGACATCACTTAACAACTCTGCAAGGCTGATGGAAGGGTTTGATTCTAGCCTGTTCCATTTCAGATTCTTTCAGATACATCACTCTTCTAGAGGGGAGATCTTAATGCTCATCTTACTCTTTTGTTTCTCAGGATTAAATATGCCCACTCTCATTCTCTGGTACATGGGGGGCTGCAAAGAGCCTTCTGGTGAGCTTGCTCAGTGCTGGATTACTCAGTGGATGGGCTACTCATGAGGTTATGGCACTAAACAAAGGAGCATTGGTGGGGAATCCATATGATATTTCAAAACAAGTATTAAAGTCATCATCATGAGAAAAAGCCCCAGAATTTTGTTGCACTTCGTTACGGTTTTTTTTATGGCTTAGTGTTGTGTTTGTTTTGTACAACATCTGTGCATCACATTGTGCGACTATTAGATAGATACACAGCCCTGTGTGAATGATGCCCCCTGGAGCTGTGGGATGCAGCAGCCCTGGGAGAAGGAGGCACGAGCATAATTTTGATGCTGATGGATTTCAGTCCAGTCTTGGGTCTTTAACCTACAGGGGAAGTCGAAATCAAGACATTACCAGTGACTGCATGGCAACCTGATTCCTAGGAAGTCAAAGGAAGCAGAGATCTAGAAAAAAAACAGTGTCTGTTTAAAAAGAACCCCTCTGGTCAAAGGGGAAGCAGGCTTGGTGAGATGTACCAAGGGAGATCTCCTACTTGGGGTGTTAAGACCGAGGAGAGCTGAGGAGGAGAGAGGGCCCTTGGCTCACACAGCCAATCGCAGGCAGAAGGAAGGGAAAATAACATGATTAGCACGTTTCTCTCCTTCTCTTGATTAAGATGACGGAAGCAGGCAATCTGCTTTTGGTGCAGAAAGGCCACCGGGAACGAGGGAAGAAGCATCTGTTCTGAGAAACTGCTGTTTAAAAATGCAAGACGTACACAAAGCAAAGGAGGAAGGCTCCATAGGGCAGGCCACTGGCTTGGGAAACAGGGAGAACCGGAGGGGTACCCTCTGAGAAAGGCTCAGGTTGCGCCGAATCCCAGCAGTGAGGCTATGTGGTCCCATGGAGGGCCTACTGGCCTTTCCGCCAGATGGCTCTTGGTGGTGATTCCTGGCTCTGAGGTCCAGCTAAGGGACGCCTTCTGTCAAGAGAGAAGAGCCACCCCTCCCCCTACCTCTGTGGCCAACCATCCTCACTCTCACTGACCAGTGCTGTCCATTTTCAGAATGAGTTACAGTGCCCACCCTCACACCTTCTCCTCTGTTCTCTGCCCAAGGGGTGACAGTAACTATTTCTAACAGAACATAGGATGAGACAGTGTTTCCAATGACCTTCAATGACGAGGTCACTCAAAAGCCCCCAGATTTGAAGGGGCTACATGTGCCTAGAAGAATCAGGAGCCTCATTCGAAGGTGCCAGCAAAGTGGCCTGCTAGCAGGACCAACTATCTGAGGCCCTGAGAGTTACACTTGGCCTCTAAACCCTCCCTTTCTTGGGGGACTCAGTCAGGTACAAAGCAAGCTCCCCTATCAGGCACCCCTGGCTGCCTGTGATACTCAAGTTCACCACCACAAAGGCTGTTGGTCAGAAGGGAGGTAGTGTGACCCAAGGTCACACGTTTCTGAGGGCATGTATATTCTACCTTGGTTAATTTGTGGACCAGACTAGATTGTGAGCATGTGCAGACAGGAGCCATCTGTGCATTCCTCGTGTGATGGGCTTAAAGCTCTTATCATAGTAGGTACTCAGTCTCTATTTAAATTTGTGAATAATCAGTTGGTCCTCAGGTCTTGCAACTCTCCCAGTTAAAGTAAACCAGCCTTGCAAAGAAGAACAGAAAATGGAACAATCTTCTTTTCCAGAATCCCAGGGTCTTTTTTCCCCTACTCACCTGGTAGAAAGGATCATCTTCAACCAAGTTTTTCACAGTAAAATGAGAGTAATAATAGAACATTTTTACAAGGGTTTAACGAAGTCAGGCGTATAAAACAGCACAGCATATAATGATTACTTCTATTATTGTTGTTGTTATTATTATTATTATATTGTTATTTCTAAAATGAAGCATATTTTCTCCAGGGATTCTGTGAGCAAAAGGGGAGCCCTCTGACCCTCCCCTTCGAAAGAGAAGAGGGCGCCATACAAATGTGGCTGATGCAGAAGGAAGCTTGTGATAGTCATACTGATATGCCATCAGCTCCTGGCCGCCAATTCTCCCGTGACTAAGCATTTGCATTCCATAGCCTGCCTGCAAATCCAGTGGTATCCACAGACACATGTCTTTCCTTCTCTTACACTCTGGCCAACCATTGCCAATTCCTTGAAAGAGGTTCGGCCTGCAGCCCTGCCTTGTGTTTGGATGGGCACTCCCATTTGCTTGTGGCTTGCTTTTAGGTCAAGACAACTTATTCTCAGGTTCTAGGAGAGATTACTAGCAATCGTAAAGGAAAGACTCACTGGCATACTTGTGCTCTGTGACGTCACAGCCCTGAGCATCACTTGTCTGAGACGTGCAAGAGGCAGGTGGTCAGCCAGGATGCCTTTGGTTTTTTGACCTGCCTTGCCAAAAAGGCCCTTGTTGAATTACATTTTAATATTGTCCCCTAGTCTTTTAAATCAAGGGTTAACGTAATAACAGTCATTTGAAGAGTGTTTATGTGTGTTTTATAAAACCATCGTAGAATGCACTTTTATTATTGCTGGTGTTGATATCCTTAGTCCTAGCTCTAGTGATAATATCTTACATTTGTAATATGTTTAGTGGGTGAATAAATGAAGGGAAAGAGCTGAAGTGGCAGTGTGAGGCTGAACTGAGCCTCAAACCAGGTGTTCCAGGTGCTTGTACTCCCTAAGCTGCCCTCCCTTTGGACCACACTGGCTAGCATGCTGTTTTATATATAATGACCCATACGATAAAGTCCTCTAAGAATCGGGACCCGACACAAGCCTTAATGGCCTGCGTTCTTGTATCAGATCATGTTTTCTTTTAGCTTTGGGCTGCCAAGCAGTGGAGAAGCAAACTAAAGATCAACCACAACCATACGGCTTTTGGAATTCAAACTTCCTCATCCCTTTCTATTTCTTTTGAATTTCTATTTCTATGTTAATGGGATGATTGTCTGTGCCTTTTGTTTTATGCCATTTCAATCCTTTTGGGAAGTAAATGGAGAGTACGTTTCAAGAAAGACAAATTAGTCAGCCACTTCAGCTTTACCCCGTAGGAAAAAGGACCACAGAACGTTTCCTTTACTCCAGATGTTTTGCTGCTCTGCTCTCTAGGGAAAGACCTTTTCAGAGTAAGGTTGCCAGATAAAACACAGGACACCCAGTGAAGCTTGAATTTTTTTTTCTTTTTTTTTTTTTTTTTTTTTTTTAACGTGGGCTTCTCACTGCTGTGGCCTCTCCCGTTGTGGAGCACAGGCTCCGGACGCACAGGCCCAGCAGCCATGGCCCACGGGCCCAGCCGCTCCGCGGCATGTGGGATCCTCCCGGACCAGGGCACGAACCCGTGTCCCCCGCATCGGCAGGCAGACTCCCAACCACTGCGCCACCAGGGAAGCCCTGAATTTTTTATAAATAACGAATAACCTTTAGTATATTGCATACTAATTTTATACTAAAAATTATTTGTTGTTTCAAATTTACCTAGATGTCCTATATTTTACGTCAATAAAATGTCAACTTTTATGTCCATTAAAATTTACCTAGATGTCCTCTATTTTATCTATTAAATCTGGCAGCTCAAGTTCAGAGTGACAGAGGTCCTTGCTTTTGCACCTATGCATAGAATAGTTAACAATAAAGGTGCAAAGTTCAAAACAGGTTTAATAATAAGAGTTAAAACCCCCCAGAATGAGCTGGAAATCTTTAAAGTCAAATTTTGAATAAATGGCTTTTGGAAAGTTCACTGTCCACGCCTAGGGGTGGCAGGCTCTACCGAGGCTGGATCTGACTGCAGTTTGGGACCCTTGAAGACAAAGTGGACCTGCTTATCGTTTCCAAGGAACTGTTGAGCAGCCCTTGACTGGGTCAGCCTCTCCGCCATGTACCAATACAAGTTTGGGCCAGTTTCCCCAACCTCTGATTTAGAAAATTGCAAATTTAACTCCTACTTCCATGTAAAAGAGGCCAAATTCTTTCTCTACCCCAATAAAAAAAAGTCTGCCCGTTACTTCTGGGATCCCTGGGGGTATTTTATAGGAGCTCCAGAGT
The DNA here is from genome assembly GCF_964165515.1 of Mesoplodon bidens. Lineage (NCBI taxonomy): Eukaryota > Metazoa > Chordata > Mammalia > Artiodactyla > Ziphiidae > Mesoplodon > Mesoplodon bidens. The sequence goes on along the minus strand of NC_138160.1, from coordinate 58,283,964 downwards.
CATCTTGGGCCTCCCCTCCAGTCCCATCATGGTGGTCTGCAGCCCTCATCCATATGAAGGGTGCCTGGCTGCTGAAACACAGTCAGTGAGCGAAGTGGGTGTGTCTGCTGGCTCCCTCGACCACCGGGCCCCCTCTGCCTGAAACCCCAGAAGCTGACTTCACAGTCCCACGTTTCCTCCAACCTCACTGCCCCGCTGTGCTCCAGGAGGAAATGGAGAGGATCATCTTCCCTGCACTCGGTCCCACTGCTAACACAGGGGCCCTCCACAAGCCATCGAGTGCTTCAGGACCACAGTGCCTTCTGCCTCTTGCTGAAATCCTCTCCATAGGACTTAAATGGGGGCAAGGCAGGGGACAGACACCCCATGTCTGCTTTCTTTCCCCTAAAGAGCAGAGCTCAAAGCTTCCTCCCTATAACAATAAAAGCCTTCGTGTAAATCAGCTTATGATATGGACTGGTCTTGAACCTTTTCCAACAGTTTGCTAAACACGCTTAAACTTAACTGAAATTCAGTAGGGAGCAGACCCTAAAGCTCACCCTGTGATCCTCTTGGCAAAAATCATGTCTGACAAGGGAACCCTAGTTGGTCTTAGAGAAGGCTATGGTTGTGATCTTAATCTGCTTAAATCTGTGTTTCAAGGACATTGGTACCAAAGGACGTTAGGCTGCTTGTCAGATGTTATTTTCCTTTCTTCTTGATGCTTCTCTTTTGGGGACATGAAGTCCCAGATGTCTCAAGTTTCCCGTGGGTGTATAGTGGTTTACCAGCAGCCGACAACCAAAGCTGCTTGCAGGAGTGATCTTGTTTCCGGGGGCAAAGTGTCCAGCTGAGTCAGGGTGTGCTTCCCACTGAAGACATGGACAGTCAGTAGCTAAAATCAGGCCTTTATAGGGCACTGTACCACAACCTCTCTTTTTCCTCCTGTACTCTTCCCTCTCTCCTCTTGTGCAGGCAGTGGATGACGGTGCCTGCAGAGCACTTGGACATGCCATCTCCATGTGCCAGAGCTGCACTGCTCAGCAGGGAGCTCTGGCTTAGCTTTGCCCCGCAGGTGTCCCTGGGTGTTAATTTCCACATTAAATTCTGACCTAAAGGGACAGCCACACGATGCATCTGTCCTTCCTAAGGAAGGCGCCTCTGATTTTCTCACTGTGGTTACTCAAGTGAATCTGCAGACTCAATAATAATACACATGTGCTAACCACTAAGTCAAAAGCCCCTGGAGGACAGGTTCCCCCCAAAGCAGAACCTGAGACAAGGATTTGGGTGTGATTAGTTTATTTAGGAAATGATCCTAAGAAGCGCAGTGAACAAGGGAGGAAATGAGACAGGGAATAGAGGAGAGACAAGAGAAGGAGCATTAATGACAATTCTGCTGTAGGGCTCAGTTCTCTTGGGGGCGGGGGAGCTTGAATAGTCCGTAAAGAGCATACCTCACGCTGTCCCACCTAAGGGCAAGGAAGCTGGGGCACATATCCACTAACTTCCTCCCTGCATGGGCTGAGGGACGCTCCTCTGCATGGGCCAAGCATGCCAGGGCCAGAGAGCACTCTGAGGCACAGAGAGGCTGGAAGCCTTTGGCCTGGATGGGACCTGTCTGCAGGTGACCTCCAGGATGGGTAGACTAGGAGTGGGCTGTGGACAACTGCGGCTACAGAGACTGTGCCTTCTTCCTCACTGCATCCTTAGCACCTAGACAGTGCCTGGCACTTCACGGATGTTCAACAACCATTAGTTGGATGAGCAGATGGGTAAATGAAGAGCACATATGCACAAATATAGCTTAATGGTTCAGTCAAGTCTGCTCAATTGTCAAAAAACTTTGGGGACCTTTTTTTTTTTTCTTGCAGTACGTGGGCCTCTCACTGCTGTGGCCTCTCCCATTGCGGAGCACAGGCTCCGGACGCGCAGGCTCAGCAGCCATGGCTCACGGGCCCAGCCGCTCCGCGGCATGTGGGATCTTCCCGGACCGGGGCACGAACCCGTGTCCCCTGCATCGGCAGGCGGACTCTCAACCACTGCGCCACCAGGGAAGCCCTTGGGGACCTTTTAAAACCAACTCAAGTGTCAGTGACAGTGGTTAGTAGTGGGCAGGTCAAGATAATCTGCTTGCAGTTTGAAGTCCTTAACCAGAGTAGATGGGGAGGAACCAGCAGGGCCATCAAATCCAAAACCAAGAAAGGGAGTCTCCCTATAAAGCACCTTGGAAATGATAAAGTGGATGTAAATCGAAGATACTATTATATTGTTACCTATTTTCCTGGGTGTTTCTGGGCACAGGGGATTCAGAACCCCGCTGGGCTGCCTATCTCATTGTTATGAAGCTTTGGTAGTTAGACAACCTCTTTTATTTTATTTTATTTTTTTAAACATCTTTATTAGAGTATAATTGCTTTACAATCATGTGTCAGTTTCTGCTTTATAACAAAGTGAATCAGTTATACATATACATATGTCCCCATGTCTTCTCCCTCTTGCATCTCCCTCCCTCCCACCCTCCCTATCCCACCCCTCTAGGTGGTCACCAAGCACTGAGCTGATCTCCCTGTGCTATGTGGCTGCTTCCCACTAGCTAGCTATTTTACGTTTGGTAGTGTATATATTAGACAACCTCTTTTATATTGAACCATAATTTGCCTCCTAATTGCAAATTCATTTCCAATGGCTTCAAATTCCACTCATCACTATTTAGCTGTGTGTCTATGGTGCAATGGCTTATAGTTTCTGTGTGTTATCTTCCTCACCGGTAAGATGCCTATGATAATACTGTAATACTTTCTGCATAAGAGCTGGACTCTGCTTTTCAACTGCATCATTCAAATTCAGGCTCCACCATTTAATAGCTTGACTTAGAATGGGTTTCCTTAACCTCTCCATGCCTTCGCTTCCTGATCTGCACAACAGGGACAATAATAGTACCTAATTCATGAGGTTGTTGTAAAGCACTTAGTAAGTGATTTATGTGTTAGTTATTATTTTATCTCTTAGGGGTGTTTAGGTATTAAACAAGATAATGCACATAAAGCTTATGTAGAGTTCAGTACCCGATACAGGCTCGATCAATATCAGTCATTATTACTATTTTTTAACTGCAGCAACATTAAAGTACTTTGTCAATTATTTGTTCCTCTGGCTTCCTCTCTTTTCCAGCTAAACATCCATTCCTCCCAGCATGCATGGTAAAGCTTCCATCCCCATATGCCATCTGACCTGTGCAAATGTGGTGTGACCAGTATCCTGTCCTCCCTACACTGACGTGCAGCATGATTGCTGTAATTGTGTGAGGTGTATCCTTTTAACTTTCTTTGCAATCCCTCACACAGCAATTATTATCAGCAAATGGCATCTAATTAAAACACTTTAAAAAAGACTGGAAAATAAGACTGTACCCTACAGTTCCTGCTGTGTCTGCAGAAACCCAGCTTTATCTTTTGTCAAATAGCCTCATTTTTTTTCTTTTGTCCAACAGATACTGCTCCATTAGCCCAGTCAAAACAAACAACAGAACCTATGTTAAGAGCTGATAGAGAAATTGCATGTAAGAGTGAGTTAAACTATGGTCAAATTGTGAGATTATGAGAGAGGAGGAAGGTGTGAATTAAAAAAAAAAAGAGGAAGTTGAGATTCAGGTGAAGGGTCATGTTGCAGAAATGAGGTTTCAGGATTCAACTTGGACAAGCTTCTCCTATGGCTACATCCTGGACACTGTCTTCCATCTGATGTTAGCTTTATTTGAGTCCTAATCACCAATCATCCTTTAGATCTCCTTTTCTCCCCCAGCTTTTGATCTCGCTGAGGACTTGGGCCTTTGGTTCTATTGACAGCAGTCACCATCTTGTGTTCCCACCTCCACAAGGCCTCAGAGCATCACCCTGGTTTACCTCTTAAACTTATAGTAGCTCTTTCCCAAGTTCTTTCATGGACTTGCCTTAGATCTTAACATCCTCCTCTATTCATTCCCTCTATATCCGTTCTTGCATATTCTTAATGACATCCATGCCTTCAACTACCATCCATGCTCTTACAACCCCAAAGTCTAAATCTCTACTCCAAACTTCCCTCTTCTCTTGTAGACTGGCCCATACATTTATATCTTCTAACTATACATTTTTATCTAGATTCCCCCAAACTCAAAATGTCCAACCTGAAATTCTTTACCTCTTCCCACATCCAACCTCTTATCATGCCGCATTTCCTATTTTGGATAATGACACAACTATCAAAGCCTGAAACCTAGGAGTCGTTGCAGATTCCCTTCTTCTCCACTCCAGTGAGATTCCCACTGATTGTATTTTTTTACATATCTCTTGATTCAGTCTTGTCTTTCCCTTGATCCTTGTCATTGCCATTATTCAGACATTTCCCCACCTGGACCATTTCAGCAGCTTCCAATAGATCTCCCTGTTATCATCAGCTCTCCACCTCTTTTCTCCTTTTAGCTCTAGCCTCCACATGCTTTCAGAGTCATTTTCCTAAGCTGCAGATGTTATCATCTTCTTTGACATGGCATTTACAGCTCTTCATCAATTGGACTCTCCTTACCTCTCCAGCTATTTGTTAATACTTAAGGATTAGTATTTTATCTGTTGAAATCAATCAATTAAAAATATTTCTTGAACACCTTCTACATGCTTAAGATTGTGTTAGGTCTTGTGGAGGTCATAAAAGACGTTTAGTACATGATCTTCCACTTCTAGGGCTTTTGAAACTAACATGAAAAGAATTAGTGTATAATTAAGTGCTTACTTGTGTGGTGTAGACCATAAAAGCAATATGAAATATCTTTCCAAGTTGGTTTTCTAAGGTTCACAAAAATCCACAAATATGTGTACCCATATAAATTATGCATGTGTAATTCCTTCATAAAAAGTTTATAATATGGATTTGCCTGGGTAATGTTAGTTATTTATACTGTGAAGCAAGAAGGAGGTCACCTTTATCAGGCAACAAGCCTTTATTAGTTTGAGTGCTTACTTCACAAAACTGCTTATTTTATTGCATATTCATCCTACTCTTATCTTAGTAGGAAGGAAAATGATCTCTGTAATTGAAATAAAAATGGGCCGTTGCCTATACTTCTTGGAGGGATATATATCAGACAAGGTCAATGTCAGGTCAAATAGGCAAGGTCAGGAAGAGCTCATAACTGTTATGAACTGCATGCTTGTGCTGCCCCCCCCCATTCATATCTTGAAGACTAATCCCCAATGTGTTGGTATTTGGAGCTGGGGCCTTTGGGAGTTAATTAGGTCATAAGAGTGGAGCCCTCAAGAAAGAGATTAGTGTCCTTGTAGGAAGAGATGGGAGAGAGAAGGCCTCTCTCAGCCACATGAGGGTGCAGAAGGTAGCTACCTACAAGCAAGGAAGCAGGCCCTCAATAGATACCAGACCTGTTGGTGCCTTGATCTTAGACTTCCCAGCCTCTAGAACTGTGAGAAATAAATGTTTGTTGTTTAAGCTACCCAGTCTATGGTATTTTTATTATAGCAGTCTGAAGTGATTAAGACAAACTCATTAGTCTAACAACCTAAATCTGTGTATTGCCCAGCTGCAAGACAAATCTAGCTCAAAGCAGAGAACCTCTCCAACAGATGGGACCCCTCTGCAGTCTAATGCAGGCCTAGCTCTCTCATTATGAAGCCTTGTCAGCCTGCCCATTGTGATGCTCTCATCTTGTTAAATCCCTGCACAGAATTCCACAGGGAGGTCATAAGCACCCAGTTTCCTCCTCTGAAAATAGATTTGGCTTTGCAAAAAGGAAATCAGTTTAGACAAAACATGGTGCCCATTACTTTCCCTGTGAAAATTGTTCTTAGGTGAGATATCAGAAGTCCAGGGAAGTAATATCATCTCTCCTTGTTCTTGCTCATTAACTTGTACCTTGAAACAAAGGGAACTGGTGCTGATGGGTTTAAATCATGCTGGAAGGTTTTCCTGGAGTGGCCTGAGCTTTAGACTATGAGCCAGGAAGCTTGAGCCTTGTCCTAACCCTGCTGTTAACCAGTTGTGTGTGCCTGGTAAGCCCATTAACTACTGAAGTCGAAGCCTCCTTATTCCTTACAAGGTCTCTCTAGCGATAAACACAGTTTATGTGAAAACATTTCAGGAAGTTTGGGGCCCTAAAAATGTAGGATATCTGAGATTCCTACTGTGACCCTTTAAAGTGCCCTTGAGCCATTTATTCCCAAGGGCCATGATCCCTTTGTGACTTGCCTCTATGCCGCGTTTCCCATCATGATGGCACCTGCTTACTTGTTCCAGGGCCAAAAATATCTTTAAAGGGACCTGGTGTATTAATATAGTGTTTTCAAGTTTTGAAAACACTTTTACACATATCATTTCATTTAATCCTCATAATACCACTTTGAAATAGGCAGACCAAATATTACTTATTCTTATTTTAGGGATGAGGGAACTGAGGCTCAGAGTCCAGGAGTGTTTCCCTTCTTTTGACCTCTCCCAACTCCCTAGCTTCTCTCTCTGCTTCTCCTGAAGTTCACATGTCATCCTCTGTGCCTTCCAGGTTAGCACCTAGAAGCTTAGATCGGTCTCCCTCACTTCTCAAACACCCCCCTGCCCAAGACAGATGTACTCTCTTGCTCCTTTAAATCTCAGGTTTTCTACACTTCTTTATCTGGGAGAAAAAGAAAACTCCCAGTCTTTCTGCAAGCATATTTATTTCCTGCCTTCCCTAGGCCGGGTACTCTGCCTGTTCTCATCCTTCCTCCCTTCCTTGTTACTCTCTATCACTATGAAAATAATCTATTCAGCAAATACTCCTTGAGTTCCTACTTTTTCTCAGGGCACTATTTAGATATTTAGTAGTGAAGGTAGCAGGTACATGCAAGATGCTCACAGTTGGTGGGGGCAACTATATTTGCATTTTTAAGTGGTGTGTCTATTTTATGACTTCCCTGTGTTCCTCGACATTTGTATTTTCAGTCTTGGATTGTAAATTACATGAGGATGGGTCCCTGCATTTTGTTCCTTTTTAAAAAAATTTTATTGAAGTATAGTTGATTTACAATGTTGTGTCAATTTCTTTTTTTTTTTTTTTTGCGGTACGCGGGCCTCTCACTGTTGTGGCCTCTTCCGTTGCGGAGCACAGGCTCCGGACGCACAGGCTCAGCAGCCACGGCTCATGGGCCCAGCCGCTCCACGGCATATGGGATCTTCCCGGACCGGGGCACGAACCCGTGTCCCCTGCATCGGCAGGTGGACTCTCAACCACTGCGCCACCAGGGAAGCCCGTTGTGTCAATTTCTGTTGTACAGCAAAGTGATTCCATTTTTTATATATATACACATATTCAGTTATATATACATATCTATGTATATATATTCTTTTTCATATTCTTTTCCATTATGGTTTATCACAGGATACTGAATATATTTCCCTGTGCTATACAATAGGACCTTGTTGTTTATCCATCCTATATATAATAATAGTTAGTTTCTGCTGATCCCAAACTCTCAGTCTTTCCTCTCCCACCCCCCTTTCCCCTTGGCAACCACAAGTCTGTTCTCTATGTCTGTGAGTCAGTTTCCGTTTCACAGATATGTTCATTTGTGTCATATTTTAGATTCCATGTATAAGTGATATCATATGGTATTTGTCTTTCTCTTTCTGACTTACTTCGTTTAGTATGATAATCTCTAGGTCCATCTGTGTTGCTGCAAATGGCATTATTTCATTCCTTTTTTATGGCTGAGTAATATTCCATTGTGTGCGTGTGTGTGTGTGTGTGTGTGTGTGTGTGTGTGTGTGTATGTATATATTCCACATCTTCTTTATCCATTCATCTGTTCATGGACATTTAGGTTGCTTCCATGTCCTGGCTATTGTAAATAGTACTGCAATGAACATTGGGATGCATGTATCTTTTCAAATTATGGTTTTCTCCAGGTATATGACCAGGAGTGGGATTGCTGGGTCATATGGTAGTTCTATTTTTCATTTTTTGAGCAACCTCCATACTGTTTTCCATAGTGGCTGCACCAATTTACATTCCCATCAACAGTGTAAGAGGGTTCCCTTTTCTTCACACCCTCTCCAACATTTGTTATTTGTAGACTTTTTAATGATGGCCATTCTGACCAATGTGAGGTGGTACCTCATTGCTGTTTTTATTTGCATCTTTAATAATTAGTGATGATGAGCATCTTTTCATGTGCCTGTTGGCCATCTGTATATTTGGAGAAATGTCTGTTTAGGTCTTCTGCCCATTTTCAACTGGGTTGTTTGTTTTTTTGTTATTGAATTGTAGGAGCTGCTTGTATACTTTAGAAATTAAGCCCTGTCTGTCGCATAGTTTACAAATATTTTATCCCAGTCTGTAAGTTGTCTTTTCATTTTGTTTATGGTCTCCTTTGCTGTGCAAAAGCTTATAAGTTTGATTAGGTCCCATTTGTTTATTTTTGCTTTTATTTCTATTGCCTCGGGAGACTGACTTAAGAAAACATTGGTATGATTTATGTCAAAGAATGTTTTGCCTATGTTCTCTTCTAGGAGTTTTATGGTGTCATGTCTTATATCTACGTGTTTAAGCCATTTTGAATTTATTTATTTATTTATTTATTTATTTATTTATTTATTTATTTATTTATTTTTGCAGTACGTGGGCCTCTCACTGTTGTGGCTTCTCCCATTGCAGAGCACAGGCTCCAGACGCGCAGGCTCAGCAGCCATGGCTCACGGGCCCAGCTGCTCCGCGGCATGTGGGATCTTGCCGGACTGGGGTATGAACCCATGTCCCCTGCATTGGCAGGCGGACTCTCAACCACTGCGCCACCAGGGAAGCCCTGAATTTATTTTTGAGTAGGGCATGAGGGGGGGTTCTAACTTCACTGATTTACAGGCAGGTGTCCAGCTTTCCCAACACTACTTGCTGAAGAGACTGTCTTTTCCCTATTGTATATTCTTGCCTCCTTTGTCAAAGATCAATTGACCATAGTTGTGTGGCTTTATTTCAGGTCACTCTATTCTGTTCCATTGATCCGTTTTGAACTTACCTCTATTTGATGTATGGAGAGAGATACTTCAACAGGGCATTTTTGTTTACTTCAGTGACTTCCACCAATATCAAAACTCAGAACTGGTAGAAACATGACAAAACAAAACAAAACAGTTTGTCCCAAAAGAAATAGCTGAAGAAATGGTGGCAAAAACAAGATCATTTTAATTATTGAATGGGGTACGTTCTTTAATCATTACTCGTAAGACTACAGAGATTCTACTATACCCAGCTGCTGGGTTAATGGAAGTTTTCTATAAAGAACCAGCTATGTTTACAAATGCTTATTTGTGCATCTGCTACATGAACCCTGTAGTGAAGTGTAAGTTCAAAACCTTCTTAATTCATTAGTTGGTAACTTATTGATTCTGAAAGCTACAGACCCTGTGCCTTGTCATCATTTTTGTAAAGCATTCCTCAGGGTGGTATTCACTGTAAAATATTGAGCTAATTAAGAGTTTTGGGACCCCTGATTAACTTGCACAGCAAAAGCTATGTTAAGTAAATTAGGTCCCAAATAAATCTAAAATGATCGTGGAAAGTCATCAGCTAAATAAAGACGCCGACAGCTCACATAACAAGATGTGAAGCAATGGTAATTAACAAAAATAATCACCTTTGCTGCTGAGAGGACAGGTTTGACCCCCAGTGAAGTAACTCGCAAGGCATCTGTTTGCTAAAAGAACTCTCGCTGCTTTGTTCTGCTGTGAAGGGCAAGGGGGGCAAGAGACACTTTTCTGTATTCCAATATTCACTACATACTCTAATGGAGAGAATTATGTTTAAGGAATAATCCTGTTTGAGGCAGAAGGACAGAGTCACAGAATTACCCAAGGTCTCTTTTAACCCGAGGTGTGGTAGACTCACAACTCCCTTCTCCCTGCTCTCTATTGAAGAGGCAAGAAAACTAAAACTTCACCTTTTACAGGTAGGAATTGTCATGTGACCGAGTTCGGCCACTGAAATGTGAATGGGAATTGCTGGATACAGGTTCTGGGGAAGCTTTTCCAAAGGGACGGTTGTGACTGACTTGCCCATTCTGTCTTTTGCTCCCTTCATCCTGCTTGGAAGGTGACCAAGATGCCCACCTGGAGTAACCATGTTTGAAGGATGGCAGAAGAGGAAGCCAAAAGGAGCCCAGGTTGTTTACTCCTGGGCGCTTTCTCACTTGAGAGAACTCCTATCCGTTTAAGCCATTCTCAGCAGGGCTTTTGTTGTTTGCAGTCAAAGTACAAGCCTAATTTTAGGATCTTTCAGCTCAGAGGATAATTCCTCAGTGGTACTGTTGGGTTTAGTAGAAGTAAAACAACAACGATATTGTATTCGTAAAGGTAACAATTTATGTTAGGAATTTTCAGACAATGACATGAACTCTGGAGAACTCAGGGCCAGACCCACGAATACAGCCCCAGTGAAAGCACTGTTCCCATTGGGCCCTTAAACCTCTCAATCTGGTGACAATACTCTTCCTATGAGATAAATTTCCATCAATTCCAGTGGACTCATTTGAAAAGCAGGATTATATCTTCCTTACTGACTTCTTGGAACAATGCATCTATGTTTGCTCTCTTAGGATCTAGTATTTAAACCCTTCCTGCTCCAAGGAATGCTTCTAAAGGTACAAAGATAAGGTGCGGTTTCCTGGCTATATCACTCCACCTACCATACTTGAGTTCTTTCACATAATCCCAGAAAATGAAGCAATGAAGACAAAGACAAATTCAGACATAAAAGAGAGGAAAAAAGGGAGAATGAGAGGATGATGAGCATCAACTCCTATATCATATGATCTCCTAGGTCACCATCTGTTTGTCGTGCCCCTCCACATATACATTGGACACTCCCTGAGCATTCAAGTAACAGGACGACAGTGGTCAACTGGTAAAGTGAATCATGATACTTCTGCTTGCTTCCTCTTTGTATTAGGTGTCTATACAGAAGAAATAGGATTAAGAGCCCATTTTTCTCCCTGCCAATAGCCTCATTGTATATTGTATACACTTTAGGAGATTTTTTATACTTAATTAAGGGGCACACTGGGGATTTGGTTATATTCCTTCTTGAGATATTATTTCTTTACTTTCCTCAACAAATATTTATTGAACACTATATTATCTATTACTCCATGACACAATATCCCCGAACTTAAAACAAAAAAATAAACATTTATTATCTCACACAGTGTTTGAGTGTCAAGAATTCAGGAGCAACTTAGCCCAGTGATTATGGTTGTAGTCAAGACATCAGTGGGGCTGCAGTCATCCAAAGGCTTGACTGAGGCTGAAGGATCCACTTCCAAGATTCTCACTCACATGACTATTGGCAGGAAGCCTCAGTTTGTCACAGGCTGTGCATAGGAGACCTCACTAGATAGTGCCGTTCCTTCCCAGAATGATTCTCAGTGACTCTTAGCTCCACCCTCTGAGTCATCTTTCCTTTTCCATCAAAGGTAACTCACGTGAGCAGCTGTATAGTTTTCTCAGCTTGTTTCTTCCTGTAGAAGTTTGAGTCGAGAGGCTGCTTTCGCTCTTATACTATCTCTGTCTCTTTTCATGAAAGCTGGCTATATTTCTGAAAATACAGTCTGTGGGTCTGATAAAACTTTGTAGGTTTGCAGTCTTATTGGGGTTCACTCCATTAGCAACATCCACAAATTGCTTCAAGATAAGCCCTTCTTTTCTTGAGCTTCTCTGAGACTGTAGAGGGACAACATCCTTAAACTTCTTAGAAGCCCTGTTGACTTAATAGTTCTCCAAGCACAACCTTGGATCTTTCTGAGATCTTAAAGGATTTAATAGTCAGTTCCTTGGCTTCATCTTTAGACCATATTTTTCTAAGAGTACCCTCAAAAGAGTTTCCTAGAAGGGCAAACCGGGAAACTTTAAATATAACACTTCCTGGGCTTTTTGTGTTTATCAGTCCTTCCTTTAGCTTATCTCTCTCCTCTTAAATTTTACCATAAGCAGCAAGAAGAAACCAGGTGGCAGCTTCAACACTCTGACTGGAAATCTCCTTAGATAGCCAGTTCATCAGGTATATTTTCTAATTTCTATTATGTTGCTGAACACTTTGCCACTTCATAAGAAGGATCAACTTCCCTCTTATTTCCAATAGCTTTTTCCTTTCTTTCCTTTAAGCCTTGCTTGCAACCTCCTTAAAGGCTGTTAAGCTTCTACTGTCAGAACCTTCAGGGCTCTTCAGGCTTCTCTAATAGTTTTTTCTAAGTCCGTGCAACTTCTGCCTGCTTCCCCGTTTCAAAGCCATACCCATGTTTCAGATTTTTATTATAGCAGCACTATTGCACTTTTGGGTACTAAAATCTGAATTAACCATCTATTGTTGTGTAACAATTACTCAAAAACTTAACATCTTAAAACAAAAAACATGTATTATCACACACAGTTTCTGTGGGTAGGAATTTGGTAACAGCTAGCTGGGAGGTAATGGTGCAGGTTCTCTCACAATATTGCAGTCAAGATGTCAGCTAGGGCTGCAGTCATTGGAGGGCTTGACTGGAGCTGGAGGATCCATTTCTAAGAGAGCTCACTTGGCTGTTGGTAGGAGGCTTCAGTCATAGGGCTGCTTGAGTATTCTCATGGCACGGCAGCAGGCTTCTCCTAGAGTGAATGATCTTGTAAGAGAAAGCAAGGCAAAGCCATAATATCTTTCATGACCAAACCTCAAAGGTCACAAACCATAATTTCCTCGATAACCTTTTGGTGGCACAGGTCAGCTCTATTCAATATGGGAAGAGACTGCACATGGGCACGACTACCAGAAGGTGAGGATCTCTGGGGCCATTGCGGAAGCTGACTACCACAAACATTTATCAGGGCCAAGGGTCTATGCAGGGCACAACTGGGGACAGAAGAAAAGGTCCCTTTCCTCAAGGAACTTTTATTCTAACTTCGGTGATTAGATATATACACAAAATAATGTGAAAAAAATCATTGAATTTTATAACCAAATTGCTGGGACTGTAAGGAAAAAGCACTCACTTGATGCATTTCTATACTTATTTCTTCTACTAGTTTATAAGTTCCTGGCAGGGCCTCACTCATCTTTATTCCCCACAGGGCTCAGCTCAGGGCCTTGCCAAATAGATGTTTAGTGAATACTTCTTCTTTTTTTTTTTTTTTCTCAGTACGCGGGCCTCTCACTGTTGTGGCCTCTCCCGCTGCAGAGCACAGGCTCTGGACGCGCAGGCTCAGCGGCCATGGCTCACGGGCCCAGACACTCCGCGGCATGTGGGATCTTCCCGGACCAGGGCACGTACCCGTGTCCCCTGCATCAGCAGGCGGATTCTCAACCACTGCGCCACCAGGGAAGCCCCAGTGAATAGTTCTTGAGTGAACAAAACCCTATAACCAGGTCAAGGAAAACTAAAAACTAAGAATAGGCCATTGGGTCTAATGATTAAATCTCTATTGTTTTAATTGTTTAGAAAAATGATTTCAGGAGGCAATTGGAATAAAATTGAGATTACAAGGAGTTAAGGAGGTGATGAGAGTAGATCAAGTTTGGCGGTAAAAGGAAGGGTAGAGATGGGTGTTTAGTTTAAAAGGAGTTGGCCAAAAGGTTGTGGGACATTTGGGCATTTTTCTAGGCAAGAGAGGAGTCAGAAAGAAGAGAAGAGAAAATGGATGAGACAGGAACTTTGATAATTGATGGAACAATGTCCTAGGAAGGATTCACAAGCACAAACAGAAACTTGGAAAAGAAAAGGGACATTTCTTCCTTGAAAAAAGGATAGATGATAAAGAGGCATTTTAGAGTGATGAAAAGGGAAGTTTTGTTAGGTCATGTTGAATGGCCTTGATTATTTTTCAGTGAAGTTGGGACACTGGAAGGGGGAAGAGCTGTTGGAAGGAGCTTGAGAAGGAGTGACCTCGATACTCCTGGATGACAGTGAGCAGCCAGCTGAGGTTGGGTCATCTGGGTCTCTAGGAGAACCAGCGTGAATGGTGGCATGATGCCCCCTGGCCTCACTCAGCAGGCTGTGAGGAAAAGGGCAGGAAATGGATAGAAAATAACAGCTGTTGATAAAAATGGCCATGGTGGGGAATCTCGGGAGACCTGGTGCATCTGATTTCCACCCTGACTGATTGTTCCTGTTACATGGTGTGATTTCTTTCTTTTGAAAATCACTATAAACCTTAGGCTGAGAAGAAATGGCATAATCTGTCACTTAAATGTGTGGTGTGTGCTGGGGAAAATACGGAAAAGGCTTTAAATCTTTTTAACAATTCTTAGCATGAACAATTTAAGATTCTGTCACTGATGCAGTGCTTCAGATCGAGTAAATAATGTCAGTATCCTCTTTATAATTCAGCCCCCTAGGAAATAAACACTGAGTTTTCATGATCTTCCATAGGTCCTATAATGAAATACATAAAGCCAACTGCATTTTATGGAAAATATTCTCAAAGATATAGGAAATAGTACTGGACCAGGACTTAGAAGACCTGGGTTCCGGTCCAGCTCTGCCACTATCTATCTGACTCTGGGGAAGTCACTTAATCACTGCTGAGCCTTAATCACTCATCTGTAAAATAAGAAACTGGATTAGATGCTCTCTAATGCCTTCCAGCTCTAGCATTTCATGGTTCTATGGTTTCTAGCCCATCAAATCACCTAGATTTTCCTCTGTGAGCGCCATGAAAGTTGGACACTAGGGGTCACATTTAGATAACCACTCACACATTTGTCTGAGTCTGGTAAACATGCCCCATTTCCTTCAATAGATGGCTCTCAGCAGCTAGATGATGATTGGTCTTGTTTCTCACTTAAAATGTTCTTAAATGGGATTGTGTTGTTTCCCTTTCTGGGGGGCTGAGGATTCTGGGGGAAAGTGAGGAACTTTCTCGATTCAGGCCTTTCCCTTTGGGTTCATGCTATATTTTTCTTTCACACAGGACCCCAAATTAGGCCTGTTTTTCATTCAGAAGGCAGATAAATTCTTCTTGAGGCTTTCATATTTTTCCTCATTAATACTCTTTCTTGGCAGGGTGGGTGGTACCCCCAAAGTAGATCACTTTTAAAAAATCAGAGTTGCCTTCATGGAAAACCATTTTTGAGAGCTCCTCATTGAATGATCCAAATTTCTTCCACAACCTGTTTTCATGATCTATTTTGCTTTCAGGAGAAGTCACCTAGAGATGGGCTCCTTCCCCAGTTTCTTTGCTAGAAGGTCTCTGCAATCTTTCTTTATCATGTTCCAATTTCAGCATTCCTCTGTCCAGCCTAAGTCACATTTCCCCTACCCTAATGTTCAATTCTCAGGGAAGGTGGGGAATTAAAATTATTAGTCAACACAGGGAAGGAAAATGTTATAAACCATTCCCACACTTAATAACAATGCTTCCTTGCATCACAGTTTTCCAAGTGGTTTTTTTTTTTTTTTTTTTTTTTTTTTTTTGCCGTATGCGGGCCTCTCACTGTTGTGGCCTCTCCCGTTGCGGAGCACAGGCTCCGGATGCGCAGGCTCAGCGGCCATGGCTCACGGGCCCAGCCGCTCCGCGGCATATGGGATCCTCCCGGACCGGGGCACGAACCCGTATCCCCTGCATCGGCAGGCGGACTCTCAACCACTGCGCCACCAGGGAGGCCCCCAAGTGTTTTTACATATATTATTTCCTTTGAGTATCGCTTGTGTTCCTTACACACACACACACACACGCACACACATACACACACACACACCCCTGTATCTCCTTTGCTAAGAAATAAAACCTAAGAGGGACACAGGAAGGAAGGTAAAGCAGTGAAGGCAGCCAGCCTGGAAAAGTGGGCGAAACTCTAGTCTTGGCAACCTGGATTAAGTCCTGACTGTGCATCTCTGGGCAAGTCACACTCACTCTCTGAGCCTGGATTTCTTCATCTGAAAATTACGGATATGAATCCGCCCACTCTACCCACCGGCTCTGGGCTATCAGGAAGATGGTCATTTCTTAACCTTCCTGCAACTAGTTTGCCGTGCTCAACTTCCTGAGTGAGAGTTTAAAGGAAATGCCAGTCAGAGGTCTACTATTTACTCCTGGCTTCCCCCTCCCCCCAATCCTGGTACTCTGAGCTATGAAGACAACCTGGAAGGAGATCAGAAGGACCTTTCCTTCCTTCCTTCAGGCCTAGAGAGAGCAGGGGGACAGGGATCCCTGCATCCTCTCCTTAAAGGACAAAGACAATCCTCTCCTCTTTCCTCCTGCTCTTGTTCAGCCAGGAGCCTCAGTGCCTGCACGTTACCATCATCTCACTACTCCATACTCCTCAGATCAGAGGACTCCGGGGGTGAAGCTTGGGTGCCACGACGGACCAAGACTTGCACACCCCTTGCTTTTTCTGCTAATGCTTTGCTCCTACTGCAGTTTTGTGGTAACTCTCCCAGGGTAGGAAGTTGTTTAACTTCCTCCACCTCTTTTGTAGACTTAGAATACTCTCCTTTATAGCAAAACATGCTGGAAAGTATTGGTGTTGGAGTCAGAAAGATCCACGTTCCCTGGGCAACTTGTTGGGCAGGTTGTTTAACCTCCCTGAGCCCTAGTTTTCTGCCAGTGCAGGATATGGCACAGTGTGGGAGCTCGGGATGCTGCGTGGGACTTTTCTTGTTGTCCCAGGATTTTGGAGAAAGCACAAGTGAGCACAGTAGGCGCTAAGCACTCTGCATTTCAAGTTCCACGAATAGCCAGTATGCTTAGGAAGAAAAGAGAAGGAACCTCCACCCCATCTATGGGCTGGAAGGATGTGGAAGTGGATCCTTGTGTCCCTAAAGAGGAGCTCAGAGGGTAGTGGAGAGGCAGGAGGTGTGGGGATGCCAGGTGGCCTCAGGGTTACATGATGGGATGCCCAACCCAGCAGAAGAATCGCAGTGTATGGGTCCCAAGGGGGATACAGATGCCCCTCTGGGGAAGGAGGTTCAACAATGGAGGGGCTGGAGTGAAACAGAACCCCACCCTAGGAAAACCTGGAGTGCCATCTGTGTGCAGAACACCCATTAGCAGAGGCCACCAGCAGTAGGCAAGAGTTTGGCCCGGCATCGGAAAGGTGGAGAAGGAGAAGTTTCAAAGGCAGAAAAAGAGAGAAAACAGTGTGAAGAACAGATTTCATTTACTCTCATCCCAGAGTTGAGGGGAGAAGAAGAGCTGAGATTGGAATGAAGTTTTAAAGTAAGTAAGACTGAGACTTAAATATCAAACTGAGATGGCTGCAAACACTATAGGTGGTTAAGAGTGTTAGCAGAAAGAAGCTGGCAAAGGGGTATTTATGGACCAGTTACCATAAATAGGAAAGGAGGGTATCAAGACAGCCTATTTAGGAGTAATTAGGAAAACTAAAAAAAAAAAATTAATTAATGTTCATGCCTCAGTGAGCTGAGTTTTCTCCTCAGTAGTCCAGTTATATCAATAATTGGTAGTTTATTGTTTGGGTGGCACTTAAACCCCTTCTAGCTGCTGCTGCTTTCCCCATCAGAGAGATTCTCTTTTTAAAAATATTTTTTCATTATTTGCCTTTCTGTTTGGCTCCCTTTCAAATCTCTGTGCTCTCTTCTTCAGAATGCCCCCTTTTGCCTAATGAGTTCTATTTCTTTTCCCATCTTGATGAATATTTTAAACATATTTGTTTGAAAATCACTTTCAGATTAATCTAATAGTTGTAGTTCTCTGGGTATAATTTCTCCTGTTTTTGCACTGTTGACTATCTCTGAGCAAACTGCATTTCCTTATTTGCTTCAGTTTATATGCAGTGGAAATCATCTTCTTCAGTGTCCTGTGCATACCTGGGTAATGGAGACAGCCCTTCAGCTCTGTTTTGTGATCACCTCCGACAGGGTCCTAAGATGTTTGCCACTTTCTCAACTCTGTGCTTCTCTCTTTGTGTCTATGTCTGTCTCTCTCTGTGTGTGTGCAGGGAAAGGTCTGGCCATACAGCTGTATGCACAGCAGTCTGGGGGCTCTGATTTTTCATGGCTGACTCTTCTACCAGTAACAGGGATTGGCAGTTGCTTCCAAGCCAAGTCTATGAACTGCAGACAAAGATTTCCTCAACTTCCAGCTTTGTCCAGGGAGTCAATTCAATTTCCCTACTTGTGCAGGGCCTGTGGCCTCTGTGATGGTTAATCTTATTTGTCAACTTGGCTAGGCTGTGGTGCCCAAGCATTTCATCAAATACCAGTCTAGATGTTGCTGTGAAGGTATTTTTAAATGTGATTAACATTTAAATCAGTAGACTTTGTGTAAAGCAGATTCTCCGTAATGTGGGTGGGCCTTATCCCATCAGTTGAAGGCCTTAAGAGCAAAGACCAAGGCTTCCTGAAGAAGAGGGAATGCCTCCAGATCATAGCACAGAAATTCTGCCTGAGTTTCTAACTTTGGCCTCAAGACTGCAACATTACCTTTCTTTTCCCCCCAATTAAAAAAATTGGAGTAAAATGCATATAACATAAAATTTACCATCTTAACCTGTTTAAGTGTACAGTTTAGTGGTATTAAATACATTCATAATGTTGTACAGCCATCACCACCATGATATTACCACAACTCTGTTCATCTTGTAAAACTGAAACTCAATACCCATTAAACAATAACTCTTAAGTCCCCCCTTCCCAGAGATCCTAGAAAACACTTTCTATCTCTATGATTTTGACTACTCTAAGTACTTCATATAAGTATTTGTCTTTTTTGTGACTGGCTTATTTCACTTAGCATAATGTCCTCAAGTTTCATCCATAGTTTACCACATGTCGGAATTTCCTTCCTTTTTAAGGCTGGATAATAGTCAATTGTATGTATATATTATGAATGTATATACCACATATTGATTATCCATTCATCCATCTATGGATACTTGGGTTGCTTTCACATTTTAGCTATTTTGAATAATGCTGCTATGAGCATGTGTGTACAAATATTTCTTTAAGACTCTGCTTTGAATTCCTTTGGATATATACCCAGAAATGCAATTGATAGATTGTATGGTAATTCAGTTTTTAATTGTTTGATGAACCCAACATCCTGTTTCCCACAGTGACTGTACCTTTTTGCACAAAGGTTCTAAACTTTGCCAACACTTGTTATTTTCTGGTTTTGTTGCTGTTGTTTTGGTTTGGTTTTTATAGTAGCCATCCTAATGGGTATGAGGTGATGTTGGTGCTGACTTGCAATATGGATTTTGGACTTGCCAGTCCCTATAATCATGTGAGACAATTCTTTAAAATAAATCTCTCTCTGTGTGTATATATATATATATATATATATATATATATATTCTTCTCTTGGTTCTGTTTCTCTGGAGAACCCTGGCTAATAATCCACACCCCGCCGCCACCCCATGATGGTTCTCTCTAGAGAGCAGTCAAAGGGAGCTCCTTAAAATGAAAATCAGCAAGTCACTCTTCTGATCAAAAAAATGCTCCAACAGCTTCCCATTTCAAACAGTGCAAAAGCCAAAGTATTTACAATGGCCTGCAAGACCCTAGGTGCTCTGGTCTGCCTATTCCTTTTTTTTTTTTTTAATAAATTTATTTTTTTAATTTATTTTTGGCTGACTTGGATCTTTGTTGCTGCATGTGGGCTTTCTCTAGTTGCAGCGAGCGGGGGCTACTCTTCGTTGTGGTGCACGGGCTTCTCACTGCAGTGGCTTCTCTTGTTGCGGAGCACGGGCTCTAGGTGTGCGGGCTTCAGTAGTTGTGGCTCGTGGGCTCTAGAGCACAGGCTCAGTAGTTGTGGTGCACGGGCTTAGTTGCTCTGCGGCATGTAGGATCTTCCCGGAGCAGGGATCGAACCTGTGTCCCCTGCACTGGCAGGAGGATTCTTAACCATGGCCCCACCAGGGAAGCCCCCTGACTATTCCTTTTCTAATGTTGTCTCCTTCTATTCTCCCTTTCAGGCTGGTTCAAGTTAAAGAGTGTTGTTGTAAAGATAAAGTGGGTAAATACTGTGGACCTACGTGGACAACACAAAGACAGGAAGCAAATGCCATGTCAGAGATCTAATGGAGTCAGAACTGGGAACTGGTAAGTTGAGGATCAAGGCTACTGTTCTGTCTCCCAGGGGTTCATAGTCTCTCTTTGCTCTGCTCCACACACCCCTCCACCCATGTGTGCTCCTTTCTCTGCCCTCTGCTCACTCATCTTGCACATGGCCTCCAAGTGCCCCAAGTCATCCTAACATGTAGCAGGCACTGATCTAGGCCCTCTGGACAAAGCAGTAAAGAAACCAACAAAAGTGATAGTCTTTCTAGAGCTTATGTTCTAGTGGGGTGGAGCGGGGGTAGGGGATAGGGGAAAAATATAAAATAAGATGTATATACAAAGTATATATTACACCACAGGGCTAAAAGTGCTGAAACACCACAGGGAAGAAGAATACAGAAAATTGGAGAGGTGTGATGCTAAACAAGGTGGTAGGGGAAGGGGTCATTGAGATGATGATTAGAAAAATCTGTGGGAAGTAAGGAACCAGGCAGAGAGAGGGGTGGATGGGGAGAGTAGGAGTGAGGTCAGATTGCTGCGGGGTAGAATGCAGATTAGGAAGGGCCCTGAAGACCACGAAGGTTTTGGCTTTTACCTAGGGTGAGATGGGGAATTTTGAGTAGAGGAATTCTCTGATCTGGCTCCTATTTTAGCAAGATCACTCTGGCTGCTATGTTGAGAATAGACTGCAGGGAGACAAGGAAAGAAGAAGGGAATCCCTTTAAAAGGTCATTCCAATAATCTGGGAGAGTGATCTGGTAGCTTGGACCTGAGTGGAAGCAGCTAGAGCCTTTTACTACCCTGGTATGGTTTGGGGTCAATTCTTTTTAAAGGGCTTGTGGGATGGATGGGGCAGAGACCAAAACACGATAAAAAATGATTAAAGTCCCCTTTTAATAATCCTACAGATGGTTGCCACACCATCTGTGAGCAGATAATCACCAAATTTGATCACCAAAGCCTCATTTGTCACTCCCCTTGCCATCTCCTTGAGGTGTTGGATAGCGCTTGTTCTAAATGTGGAAACTACATTTTAAGAAAATTTGTTCAGTGAATAATTTAATTAGAAAGGAGCCTTTGCATATTTCACAGGCTTTTATCTCTAGTCTGAAATTAGTTGATAACTCCTTCCTGGAGCCCTGTAGTCATCCCGTTGATATTAAACAGATCACAATTGCCCTGATGGGATTCCAGAGCAAGATTATGCTACAAGGTATTAACCTCTGCAGACCTCACCATTTAACTAGTTGATGCATAGGGCCTTGAAGTAATTTTAAAACTTTTTTCCATCTTATCTTAAGAAGATAAATGGAATGAATTGAAACACTGGGAAACTTATTAAGATAGTTTGAGGATCACTCTAAGTGGAAAAGTCAGATTACATCCGGGAATCTCACTTTGGAGGACTCATTCCTTTCCTTAACTCATGGGGCCACCTCCTTTTGTGCACAGTAGGCCCTCTGTCCTGTACAGCTCTCCCTGGTAACATATTTCTTTCTGGTCTTCAATGGTGACTATGCGACTTCTGCTCAGGAATGGAAGGAACCAGGCATGGCCCCGAACCCAGATGTCCCAGAAGCCTTTGATTCTCAAAGTCTCCCCCAATATGCCTCAGAGTTTGGAGTTTTCAAGAAGGAAGACAAGGCCCGAACAGGGGCTTGGGAACCATGTGAGATCTAGCTTTGTCGTCCCCGGGCACAGGCCAGCGATGGGCAGTATGCAGGGAGAAAGTGGCCCATTGTCTTTTCCACAGTGCCCACAGTGCCTTTCAGAATGAAAGATCTGAATGTTGTCTCCATATTGTTGCTTCTCAGACTTGTGAATATTAACATTTGGTGTCTAAAAGGCCATGGCAGGGCTTCCCTTGTGGTGCAGTGGTTAAGAATCCACCTGCCAATGCAGGGGACACGGGTTGGAGCCCTGGTCTGGAAAGATCCCACATGCTGCGGAGCAACTAAGCCTGTGCACCACAGCTACTGAGCCTGCACTCTAGAGCCCGTGAACCACAACTACTGAGCCCGCAAGTCACAACTACTGAAGCCCACGTGCCTAGAGCCTGTGCTCTGCAACAAGAGAAGCCACCGCAATGAGAAGCCTGCGCACCGCAACAAAGAGCAGCCCCCACTCGCCACAACTAGAGGAAAGCTCGTGTGCAGCAACAAAGACCCAATGCAGCCAAAAATAAATTAATTAATAAATACATAAATGTAAATAAAAATATGTTTAAAAAAAGAATCCCAGGGCTTCCCTGGTGGCACAGTGGTTGAGAGTCCGCCTGCCGATGCAGGGGACACGAGTTTGTGCCCCGGTCCGGGAGGATCCCACATGCCATGGAGCGGCTGGGCCCGTGAGCCATGGCCACTGAGCCTGCGCATCCGGAGCCTGTGCTCCACAACGGGAGAGGCCACAACAGTGAGAGGCCCGCGTACCGCAAAAAAAAAAAAAAAAAAAAGGAGCCCATGGCAAATTTCCTTTGGCTTTATCCTATTCATTAAAGAAACTAAGTTGAAAGAATACACACCCCGACAGGAATCCATGAAGCCATGCTCACTTTGAATGAAATAGAGAGTAGGTTGTAAAGATATACTATAACTTTCCTGAACTGAACTTTGAACAAAAAACTATTGCTCACCCTGGGCTGAAACAAAGGCCCTGAAGATGAGTAAGCAGATTCACGATGGCCCATGGATGACGTGGGGCATATGGCTGCCTGCCTGTCTTGGGCATCTGTCTGTGGCAGGGAGGGTGCCCAGGCCCATCTCTGGTCTAGTTGGGGGGGGGGCTGGTTGAGATTCCAGTTTCATCTTCAATGACGGCTTGTGTACAGTGTGTGTAAAATGACTGTCAGCTGAGCTGAAGGGACTCTGCCATGGTGATGTGTCCTACACGAAGAGATGTCAAACCTAAAGGGCTTAGATGACTAGGGAAGGAGTCCTGGAGACCGCTGGGGCAGTGTTTACCACAACTGGTGGTAGCCTCCTGGTTTGGGTGAGAAAGATAGAAAATGGGAAGGAGAACTCCAGGCTATTCAAGCCCTGTGGCCCCAACCCCAGCTTTCCCTTTTGGGGTGAATAGCCAGGCTGAGCCTAAGAGGAGGAGGAGAGAAGCTTGACTTTCTCCTGCAGTGCATTAGGAGGCCAAGGTTTGGTGACCACAGTAAGTCCCCAGGATGCTCTGGAACTGATAATAAGGCTACAAATCAAATTATTCATGCCTCTGTCACCCTCAAGGAGAGATTTCCTCTCCCTGAAGACACAGGCAGAAGCCACCTCTGGTTCTGGGGGCTGTCTTCTGAAAGGTATCTGGTCTGCCTCAGCAGAAAGAAGCCAGAATGTCCCAAGGTGGCTGTGGTTCCTGGCGCTTGAGAGACCTTTCTGGCACTGTGTTAGAGTTGGAATCCTGGGGCCAGGCCCAGAGGAGTACATTTGGACAAATTCAGAGCAAGCAGGCCTGAGGCGTGTATGGGAGCAAGCTGGCAATGTCCAAAAGCTGGAGGAGGCAAAAGCAAAAAGTGTGAGCAGGCAGGTGCTGCAGGCACCGGGGCAGCAGCAGGTGCAGCAAGTTCCCAAGAGCCCAGCTAAGTGCGCAGGCAGTCTGGTTAAAAACTTGGGACCAAACGAACAGAGAGCTCTTATTCCTCACACAGTACAGTGAGGTGTTGAGAAGCCTTACCAGTCTCAGTGTCTCTTTACTCACCCCCTCAGGAAAGAGAGGCCAGTACCATGTTTCTAAAGTCTGAAAGGCCCTCACGTAACAGTCTGTGCCGAAAAGCACCCCCCTACGCCCCCAGCTCCGCCCCCCCCAGCCCAACATACACATATACCTCTGGGATGGGAAGTAAAGCGCTTCATGTTTTCAGGCCCCTTGAGGAAGTTTAAACTGGGTACTCCCTCTGGAGGGGTTAAGGTTGATCAGGATAGGTCTTGATTCAGGGATGTAGAAGTGGCTGGACCCAAAAGGGATTGCTGAGGGAATTCCCTGAGCCTGGGAAGATGGAGAAGAAGCAGACAGGGGACCGCAGCGTGAGAAAGTGGACTGGATTTGCACTTGATCACGTGATCAGCCAGCCAGCCCTCCTCCCCTTACCGACGCGTCCACATTCCATTCCTCAATAACCTTTCTCTGACCTCTCACCCAGTATTCTGTCTCCTCAATTCAGAACTTAGCGAAATGGCCATGATCTCAGGAACACAGAGGCTTAAAACAATCTTCTAACCATTGCTTTGTCCAGACTATGCAAATTCTGCTTTTGCATCTAAGTGTCAAGACCCAAGAACCCTTTTAAAAGGTAGCCATCCTTTGGAATTAAACCTCTCTTAATCTTTTAAATTGAAGATAGATTCCAGGGTCAACATAAAAAACAACCAGAGAAAAGCCTAATCCCCATTGTTTAGCATTTTCCAAAGTTCTCTTCCTTTTTTTGCCTTTGCACTATATATGTGTGTTTATGTACCCAGAAATAGTCTACATTAAATTATGGATTAAGTTTGTTTTCAGCAATAACGCAAATGTCTGAAAGTCTTCAGACTCTCCAACAGCTAACGTCTTTCTTTTTGCTATTCATATATAAAAAGGTAAATTTTACTTAATGCTGTTTTGAGTCCTCATCATAAGAACTGTCCTCTCAGTTGACTGGCTAAAGTGGAAAACTAAATGTTAGTTGATTTCCAAAACAAGGTTTTGAGTTCGCTTTGTTCACATGTGATCCCTTGCTTGCTGTGAACTTATATTCAAAAAGAAAATCTCTACTCATTGGATTAACTCTAAAAGATAATGTGTAGCCATAGTAACCCCCTAGACATCACTTTATTAGCCACAAAGCTTAGAATAATTGTTACTGCATCTATTTATTAAGTGTACACCTCTACTTCCACAAAGGATCTGAAGCAGCCCTTTGGAATATCAATAAACATCTATCTCCAGGTCACACATATAACAATAGCTCACAGTAGTACTTATATGTTTTCATTTTTTAAATATTTAAATGATTTTGTGAAAAGCTTAAAAATAATATATTTTTATATATTTTATATTATTTAAGATAACCGTAATTTTGTACATTTCCGTGTTCCTGAATAACGTAACCCTATGGAACTTGAAATTCACGTTATCGTGAACAAGTCAACCATATGGCTCCGTTATTATGTGAAGGTCAGCCAGAAGACCCAAGGTCCCCACACTTCTCCCTGTTGTCTTGCACCAGCAGCAGGTGCCATACTGGTTCTCTCTCATCAGTATCAAGTATTGGGGAGAATCTTATCAGTTCTCTTTACTCAGCTAGTTGGCATGATTTCTTCTTTAATTGAAACCCCATTATTGCATATTCTGTAAACCACCGTTCTTTCTTATCCCCCTTCCCTTTTTTGGGTATCTTCCTCAAACTTATCTTTAGCCCAACTATCTCTTTCTGTGACAAAAAATGAAATTTTGTTACAGTTTTCCACCGTAGCTTCCAAGGTCATTTGGAACCTGGGTGCTAGTAACAATTACCAGTCTGCTGTCATGTTAGAGCAAAGGCAGAAATTGTAATTCATTTCATACTGGCCTTTCTCAAACTATATTCCACAGAACACAAGTTCATCCAAATGTCAATGTGCGTTATGAGAAAAGGCTCCATGGTGAGTATGGTTTGTGAAACACTGGTGGTTATAACACGCATTAGCATTTTAAAGACTCCAAGAAGTCCTACAGTCAAGAAATTTGCTTAATTTGACTCTTCCCACATTTACTTGCCACAGACACCCCCACTAATACCACTTTTGTGAAATACAATTTGGGACGTAATTACTCACGGTTCTTACAGACTACCGGGGTAGACAGTAATTATCCAGATGATGCAGAGGAAGATATATTTACAAACTGAGATAATTACTCTTAAGACCCTGACTTAGGCTGGAGGTTGGAGAATATCTTTTCAAGGATGTCACTCTTTGCTCAAGACCTGATTGGTGAGTAGGAGCTAGCGAGGAGCCTTCCTCAGGTCATGTGGTCCATTCGTCTGTCTCAGTGGAATGGCTCCTAGGCTCCTAGGTCAGCTCAGAAGACACGGGCTGGGAAAATATATTTCATTCTCTGTGACATGTGTCCATCCATTTTAGTCCCTGGTAATGTTGAGATTCCCTTAGAGAGGGAAAGGGAAAGAACAGAGAAGCCACGGAAGCTTTTTGGGGAAACAAGAACCCTCATAGGATTAGGAGACAGCTGGGATGTGGGAAGTGGTAGCTGGAGGGAGGAAAGAGGGAGATGCCAAAGATAGCATCCATTTTTATAAGACTTAAGTTATTTTTACAAATGATCGTACAGACCGTTCAACTGTGGTCTGTGAAACATAGACTGTCACTCGTCAGTAGTTACAGGATATTGTGTAGTACAAACCTCAAGAGTTTAGCATATTTTCCATCGTACACTTGTTACTTGAATGCTGAAATTATCCACCTTTACCAACGAATGGACTAAATTTAGTATTTAAAGGATTGAGACCAAGTGCAGGAGGCATTCACAATTAGGGAAGCAATTATGGGTTTATTTAAAGACCATAAAGTTGAGAATTCTTTCTTTGATTTTTTTTTTTCAGGGAAGATGATCTGAACATTCTGCTCCCTCAGCAGGGTATCTAGTTTTGAGAAATTTGATATTCACCGACTTCTAGGCTCCCCTAAATGCAATACAGTACAGTAAGGCAGACCTTAGTGCAACGTTAAACAGATAGATGGTGGTGGCTTGTCAGGAGTAATGTGGTTCTTGATGACTGACCAACAGAGGACTGTTGATATATGATTTACCTTAGCAGGTGAGTTCTGGCCTGGGAGACCAGATGGTCAGAAATGCAGGAATCTAGCAGAGAGTGACAGGGAGAAAGAGAGAGAGAGAATGAGAAGAAACAAAACACTTAGACCAAGTAGGGAGTGCAAGTAAGACAGATTTTCATGAAAGGATAGGGTATCCAAGGGTTGAAGCTTAGGGGAGGGGCAAGAAACTAAGGGTGTTAGGAAGAGACTGTATTTCTCTCAAGCAGTACAAACCTACTGCGCAACATGAGATTTAAGCCTGCCTCAAAGGTGCACACTCAGTGTTGTGAGAACTCCTCTTCTGGCAGCAAATCCAGAGGTACTAGACTGGCCCTGAGGGTTTAGGGAACAGAATCAGAACAGAACAGGGTAAAGAGTTGTGGTGCCAGAGGCAGCCCTTAGAAATGAGCTCTTCCAGCCGCATTTTGATTTTTGGGTTGGTGGCATTGTAAAGTTAGCACGTGACTGTGGGTAGTAAAAACACAAAGTGAGAAGCCCTCTCTACAAGCTTCCTCTGGAGGAAACCTCACTAGTTTGTAGTTGAAGTCCGGAGAAATTTGTCTGTCATTTAACTGTCAATGTTATGTGTCCTTCAGAGTGTGGGTTCTGGAATCAAACGGACTGAACCTCGAATCCTCACTTAGCCACTCAGTAACTGCTGTATCAGTCAGGGTCCCTTCAGGAAAACAGAGCCATGCCAGTTACTAGATGAGACTTAATACAGAAAACAAATTACAAATGGAATGAAAGAAGTAAAAAGCTAAACAGGAGACAATGAGAACACCCAAAGAATAGCAAAAGTAGGAGCCTAAAGAGTCAAAGGGAGGATGGGAGCTGGGAACATGGAAAAAAGGCACTCTTGTGGGATCTGGGACATGAAGAAGATGCAGTTATTGCCAGAGATGCTACCCAAAGCACGGGGGAAAAATATCCTGGCTTCTCCCTTCCTTCAGCTCTTCAGTTTCTTGCCAGTGAACCTCTCTGTGAGCCAGAAGTCAGTTGGCAAGGGAACCTAGGAAATACAGTTGCACAGCCAGAAAAACAGAGGAAGGCCAGGAAATAAGTATGAGAGCAAACAGGCAAATGACCAGCCCAGGAGCTATGTGATCCATCTGCTTAATGTTTATAGCCTCAGTTTCCTCATTTGTAAAATGGGAATATTATTCCTACCTCTTATGGTGTTGGGGTGATTAAATGACTTAACATGTTTCGGTTGAGTTTTCTTGGTTGTAAGGAATAGTCTCACACACAGAACTTCAAGTAGTTGGAGTGGCAGAAGGGAGAGAGCTGAAAGCTATGCGTGAAAGCAGGAAAGTAGGGGTCCAAGCTCAGGGCCAAGCTTCATAGTAACCAAGGTGGAGCCAAACAAGCAGCCTCTGGGAGAAAGGGCAGAAATGACTGCAGAGCTGTGTCTCCTGGAGGCTGAAATCAGAAAGACCTTGGCAATCGCCGGCACTCCTCTGGATCTCTGTGGTGCGAGTTGTAGAATTTTGCTTTCTTTCCTACATTATCATGACTCCAAATTTTTCTATGGGTTTGGTTTCCTCTTTCAGCTATCAAGTTGCATCTTCATCTTTCACTCTAAAGCTTGTAAGTTTTGTGTTCTCAGGGTTTCTACTTCCTCATGACTTTGGCTTGATTGTGATCCATCAGAGCCCTTTTGTCTCCTCTCTGTCTCAGGATCTTTCAGCTTTAGTTCGCACTGAAAATTGTTTACCTCTTCACATATTTCCCAATTTAACTTCATTGGATCAAGAATCTTATAGGGCCAGTTCCTTTTCGTTTGGTGAAACTTTTCATTCCATGGCCCCTCATAAGAGCCATATGGTTTGGATGCCTTTGGGTAAGGAGCCCACCATTGGTCCAGTCAGCAGTTTTGGAGGGAGTAGGGCAGGGTGACATGGTCCAAAATACGGCTTCCTAGCACTGTCCCTGTAGAAGGGGCTGTGGATTGGTAACCAGCAGGGGGCCTCGCTTCTGTCCCTGCGTTCTCAGGGGTATTTTGGTTCCTGTTATCCCACAGGAGCTAGAACTCCTGGCCACTTCTGCTCACTTATGGTTCAGACCTCAATGGTCCCACTTTCCACTTTTTCTCCTCTGATTATAGCTCATAGAGATAATTATCTTGTTTGGAACATGGGCATGCTTTTTTTTTTTAATTGATTTATGGCTGCGTTGGGTCTTCGTTGCTGCACACTGGCTTTCTCTAGTTGCGTTGAGCAGGGGCTACTCTTCGTTGCAGTGCATGGGTTTCTCATCAGCATGGCTTCTCTTGTTGTGGAGCACGGGCTCTAGGTGCGAGGGCTTCAGTAGTTACAGCGTGTGGGCTCAGTAGTTGTAGATTGTGGACTTAGTTGCTCTGCGGCATGTGGGATCTTTCCGGACCAGGGCTTGAACTGTGTCCCCTGCATTGGCAGGCGGATTCTTAACCACTGTGCCACCAGGGAAGTCCCAACCATGCTTTTCTATTTTCTTTTTTTCTATTTTATGTATCACAACAATGCCTTTGGAGCAAAACAAAGCCTCAAAGTTTGAACTTACAACACCATCTTGACTAGAGTTCATGCCAATAATTTCTAAAATTTATGACTAATACAAAGCTGGAAGTTATCAAAATTAAGTTCTTATGAGAAACTCTTTTAAGAAGAATGGGTGACCAAGTGGAGAAAAGAAGAAAGAGATAAAGATAATCTTAGCTCACAGATTGAGGGAACATGATGTTGATACCAGTGAAGGTACCTAAAAAACTAGAGTGTTGTGAAGAATATAACTTCAGGCATAGGCAGTTTTGGAGACTGAGGTCTCCTTATCTTAACATCAATAACTCTCTTACATTAACAAAACAAAACCAAAAACCCATAATCAACAATAACAATAAAATCAACAAACAACTGAAAGACTGGTATTGGTGAGTGGATGACCCCAGTGATAAAGGGAAAATGAGCTCAAAGACAATTTTAGAGATTGAGATGAGGGTGAGACACTTTGTCTTAAAAGTCATCAAATCCTCCTTGCCTCCTCCCAACACACTGGCCCAAAATCCCAAACCAACCAATAAAAAATCAAGAATAGACTGGGACTAGGCAGTATATGAAACCATGTGAAAAAAGTGAATGGCCCATGGGGTTTGTTGTTGAGTGAACAGAGTTTCTAGGGAGAAAAGGATTATAGCAAAGGATTTCTCAGCCCATCTCAGTTTCTGCCATACAGGTGGACAGAAAGGAGGGGAAGGCAGAACTAACCAACTCAACTCTGTCCGCCAAACTCCAGGGCCTGTGTGGGTCCAGGGCACTGCCCCAGACTGGCTGTGAATGAGGACTCTGTCTTTCCTCAACTTCTCTATGGCCTGTCAGGACTTACACCTATTGTTTTCTTCACCAAAGCATTTGGGGGAGCCCTCTCACCTTCTGGAGTCGGGAGTAGAGCAAGAGCGGACTAAGAATGTTCTGGCCTCGGCATCTCAGGGAGAGAAAATCAAGGCTTTCTGAGGATTGGGATGTACACTGTGGGGCTTTTCACTGCCTTTCAGACTTACAGAGTGAATCCAGATTGATTAAGGAGTGAAAGAACTGTCTTCAGAGATGGGACACTTCCTGGTCGGAAATTTTCTGACTGGACTTACTGATTGGAGAAAGGAAGGCTCATTTAGTGCTGCCAGAAAAGAAAGGTCTGGCTGACATCTGCGGGGTTGTTCTTGTCTTCAGAGTAGACGGGATATTGACCAGCTGCCTCCTGGATGATTGTACTGGGGCTGAAAAGTGGATCAGGCCCTGGAGAGTCAGAGGGGATAAGTCCAAAGAGAGATGAATATGACATGGAGGAGTGGAGGGTTAGCAGGGGCGTCGAGCAACCTGAGACCCCTTCTGGTTCCTGAGACCCCCTCACAGTGTGGCCTGGACTTTTCTTTCCTCTTCAACAAAAAGGAGGATTGCACAAGATTATTTTCAAAGTCCCTCCAGCTCTAATACTCATTCATATAGGTTGGGTAGGGGGATGAGGGCACACAGGCACACACAGGCATAGAGAATGGTTCAGTTGGAAGCCGAGGGTACAGTTTGACTTTAAACATCAAAATGGCAAAAATGGTAAAGAGAAGAAAGGACCCAGTTTCTCTCCTCTCAGAAAGATCAGGAGATTTTAGATTTGATTTCATCAAAGTTTTTTCTTTTTTATCTAAAAAAGAAAAAAGGTCATACTGTATTTTACACATAATCCCTTCTAATGACTTCAGTACTTCATGAGCCTCTGTGTAGCTACTGGTTTTCACGTTTAAGGTGGGAGATCTTCATTTAAGGATCTTAAAAGGTTGGATATGAAGCTCACTCATGGCCACACTCTGGGAAATTACGGAGGTTGTGTCTAATGTTTTTGTTCCTTTACTGTTTACTCAGGTCCATCCCTCAACTTTTCTTCCAGATAGAAGAGTCCAGAGGAAATGTGTCTTTAGATTCATTCACTATTTATCCAATATTTGTTGAGAGCTGCTAGGTGTTGAGACCTAGCCCTGAGATAGATGCTGGTGACAAAGGAGGAAACAAGGCAGATGTGATCCCTGGCTTCTTGGTAGCTACAGACAGGTGTGCATGTGGAGGGGCACAACCTGGAAACAAGAAAGCAGAAAATAAGTTATGTGATTAAGTACTGTGACGAGAGCTATGAAGTACACAAAGGGCTGAGGGAGGAGAAATGGTCGGGTGAAGGTGAAGCCATCTGGGTGTGGGGCAGGGGTAAGAGGAACTCTTCTGTATGGGCAGAGGTGTCTTTTCAGAGGTCACATTTCCTCTAAAAGTTGACAAGGGAAAGCAGTTATGCCAAGAGTGCAGACCTGATTCTGGGCAGAGCAAAACTGTAGTGGCCTCTGGCACCTAAGAGTGACTAGTGAAAGGAATTGATGGATCCCCAGAGCACTGGGAAGATGAATGCAACTGCTCTTTTCTACACACTATCATATATGGAATTTTAATTTGTAAGATTTAGTTTAGCTATCAAGAATACCTTCCTAAGTTTACATATATGAAACACTGGCAAAGGCTCTTTGAGATGAGTCTGGAACTGCTCAGCAGGCCTGAACTTCTTCAGCACAGGACCTGTCAGAAGTGGGCTCAGCATGTTGTCTCTTTCCGTGTGAAGACCAAACAGGGATATTTGTTTGCAAAGTTTGGGAGTGGAAAAATCTCCACTTAAAAAAAAAAAATTGTTCCATCAGTGGAAGCCCAAAGAAAGGAAAATGAATTCAAATGATAATAGTTCACCTTTATTGAACCTAATCTTTGCCAAGCTCTTAGTAATTGTTTTACATGTTTATTTTAAGCTTCATCTTTATTAGGTAAGAGTTATCATTATCCCAGTTTTACACATAAAGGCAAGTACAAAGAGGTCCATCTGACCTAAGACCCCAAGGCAGTAGGACTCCAGACCCTACTCCCTTAACCATTAGGCCACACTGCTCGAGGCATCAGTTTCCCATAAGGAATTTGGCTTACACAACATTAGAAAGGAGGCGTGGAGTTTCTCTCTGTTTCTAGAGTTCTTTAAAAGAATGTCAATTTTTTGGGCTTCCCTGGTGGTGCAGTGGTTGGGGGTCCGCCTGCCGATGCAGGGGACGCTGGTTCGTGCCCCGGTTTGGGAGGATCCCACATGCTGCGGAGCGGCTGGGCCCATGAGCCATGGCCGCTGAGCCTGCACGTCCGGAGCCTGTGCTCCGCAACGGGAGAGGCCACAACAGTGAGAGGCTGCGTACGGCAAAAAAAAGAATATCAATTTTCCATCCAAGAGTGAGATTTGTGGAACTCAGGAATTTGTACTTTTAGATTGTTGTCTAGTTGATTCTAAATGCTATTGGCTAATGTTTGAATTAGGGACATTCACAAGTATGGAGCCAAGGGGCTGGATGGACTCTGAATTCCTTCAATAATAACAATAACAGTAATAATAGTAGTAGTAATGTCATTTCTTGAGTGCCTTCTCTGGGCCAGACATTATATGTGTTTCCATGTGTGATTTTGTTTAATCTTGATAACTCTGCAAAGAGCATATGATTTACATTTTACAAATGAGGAAATCAACTCAGAGACAAGTAACTTGTCTAAAGCCATGCAGACAGTGAGTTGCAAAACTGATGTTCAAGCCCCATCTGCCTGTTCATGTTCCACAACATCACACTTGGTATCTATCATTCTGTAGGGTCATTTTTAGAATCCTGGGTAGCCAGATCAATCTCATTTTTTTCTTGTCTCATCTCAAAACATAGCCAAATAATTAAATGAAGTCTTTCTAGATACCTGGCCTTTGGCAAATTGTTTAGCCTCTGATTACCTTATTTGCAAAATGGGAAAGAAAAAAGTAGTGCCTGCCTCATATATTTGTTGTAAGGATTAAATGAGATAGTCTACGTAAAGCATTTGAAGAAGTACCCAACATTCAGTAAAGACTCGATGAATGTAAGCTACTATTACTATTACTGCCATTATACTGACCAGATCTTCCTCAAATGAATTTGTACAGTTGTTCCACGATCAGAATTTCTGACAACGAAGATTGATTGCTGGTTTCCTCTTGGCCCTCGTGAACCAGCAAAAATCAGCCTACTCCTTAAAAAGCAAAAGCAAAGAGTCCTCAGATGTCCTTGACCATCCCTCACAAGATATCAGTCATGGCATAACATTTCTCAGCTCAGTACCCTCCGATGGAACTGGAGCTCTAGTTGTGCATCTGCAAGTTCATCTTCTCGTTCCTGCTGCTTTCCCTTTGTCAGGTAAACTTATACTTTTCACTAATCATTAACATCCTCTCCATCCATCCATCTATCCATCCATCCATCCGCCAACCCATCCATCCATCCATCTAGCAAATAATTGTTGAGGACCTAATCTACACCATGCACTCACTCTTCCAGGCACTGTAGATGCAGCAGTGAACAAAACAAAGATCCCTGCCATCTTGGAGCTTACACTCTAGTGGGGGCTGAGAGATTAACATAAACAAATAAGGCAAGTATAAAATATGATAGAAGCTGATAAGTTCTATGGAGGAAACTAAAGCAGGGAAAGGGTATAAGGAATGCCAGGGGGTGCAGTTGCATTTTTGAAGAGTGTTTTCAAGGAAGTCTTCACCAAGAAGTCATATTTCCGCAAAGGCTTAAAGGAGATGAGGGAGTGAGTCATGTGGATTTCTGGGGGAAGAACTTTCCAGGGAGAATTTCAGCAAGTGAACAGTCCTTGAGGCAAGCATATTTGAGTGGGAGAGACCATAATGACAGTATAGTCAGAGGGGCCACGTAGAACATTTTAGGCCACTTTAAGTCTTTGGCTTTTACTCTGAGTGACAGGGGATGCCATTGGAGGGTTCTGAGCTGAGAAATATTATGATTGACGTTTTCATGGGAACACTCTAGCTCCTCCACTGAGAATAGGTTACAGAGGGGCAAAGATTGAGGTAGAGTGGCAATTACATAACTGCAATAATGCAAGGTCATTTAACGAAAAGAGAAAAATTTTATTAAAAGAATATTGGGTAGCTTATCAAATATCTGAGAGGTCTAAAAGCCAGCTCTGTCATAGTGTAGAACTGGCCCTGTGATGTCTCTCCCCTGCCAGCACTACACCCTCAGTGTTGTAGCCTGTGCTCCAAATGCCATAGAGGCTGGACCCGTCTGCTAAAAACTACTGCCTAATGTCATCATATGTCACTTCTGATCACTGGGCTTCTAATTCTAGGTCTGGAGGTTACCTGTGATTGGTGGGGCCTGGGTCAGGTAGTTATGCCCATGCTCTAGCTACAAGGGCAGGAAGCAAAATAAGAGTCTGACACTCTCAACTTCTATAGTGGGAGATGGGTGATTCCCAACCATAGGGACACGGGTTTAAAATGTTAATTGACCATAAAGGAATGACAAGTATCCACAACTGGTGGGTTCCTTCTGTTCCTTAGCCCTTGCACTTCCGCCTGGTTGTGTACCAAACAGCAGTTTGGGGTAAGTCTTCTCATGGTTTTTCCACAGCGGCAGCAGCAGTAGAATACAATTGTCCTTGTAGTTATCCACACAGCTATCCACACCTCACCTTCACAATGTTGGTGATTCAGGTACACGATGTGAGTCATGCTGAGATGTTACTTCGATTGTTCTATAGCATTTTACCTCTTCCCTCATTGAAGGCATCTTGATCCCCTCCTCCTGCTCCCTTCATACCACTGTAATTGACAGTTCAGCCTGGTGAATACACAGGGAAATCTATTGAAAAGAGATATGTGAAGTCAGGGATGAGTAATGAACACCCTGGTATCCTCACAGCTGTCAAGATATTTATCTCAATCACTTTGTCAAAAGGTGGCTTGTGGGCTTCCCTGATGGCGCAGTGGTTGAGAGTCCACCTGCCGATGCAGGGGACACGGGTTCGTGCCCCGGTCTGGGAGGATCCCACATGCTGCTGAGTGGCTGGGCCCGTGAGCCATGGCCACTGGGCCTGCGCGTCCGGAGCCTGTGCTCCGCAACGGGAGAGGCCACAACAGTGAGAGGCCCGCGTACCGCAAAAAAAAAAAAAAAAAAAAAAAGGTGGCTTGTTAGTGAATGAACCAAACATTTGAAATAAACAGAATTTACAGTCTGCCAATCCTCACTTATCTTAGACTAGACAACCAGGCATTGTGTCACATCCTGTAAAAAGACTCCTTCTCTCCTCCCGCCCATTTTCTATTTAAATTCAATATTAATAGGTACACAACGACCAAGAAGAATTCACATTTCAAACCCAGAAGCTGAAATGGCTCTAAAAGCCTAATTCATTGTCCCTACTTGCAAAATTGTTAACTCAAGTGTTAATATTTGCACATAGTTGTTAGAGACTGGGAGTATATTACCCTCTCCCACTCTTGTTTGATCTTAGGCTTTCAATTTTTACTCCTTGCTTAAAACTTTCAGTGTTATTAAGTAAAAACTTGACGGGATTTTAGAAGACAGCTTCCCTGCTGAAATAAACTGGGGAGCTGTTAAAAATGCCTATATCTGGGCTCACTCGCGACTAATTAAATCAGCCTCCCCCCCCTCCTTCATTCTGCAGCCAGCGGCTGAAAACCACTGGTCTAGGCCTTGGAAGCATTTGAATTTGAATCAAAGAACATCCAGGTGGTGGCTCAGCTGGTAACAGAACTTGTAGTCTAAAGATAGTGTAGGCTTTATAACAGGGAGGGATAAGGTTCTAACTTAGGGCTGTGAGGGGGTAAAGTGGTGAGGTTGCAGGAGAAACTGGTGCTTCCTGCCAAGGTCACACTGTTCTATTCTTGAAGAATTTGAATTTCATCCAAGGGTAGAATCAGCCTTAACAACAAGATGGAGGAAAATGGGCCGGAGAGGGTAGGCCTTGCCAGGACCTGAGAGAGATCTTCAGGAATGATAACAGAGGGAACAAGAGACTTTGGTTTGGAAGGCCTGGCTGCAGCGAAGGCAGTATCCTGAGAAGTGTAGCTCTCAGAAGCAGCGATGTCAGAAGCCTTAATGAGGCACTGCAGGCTTCGGACTAGTCAAGCGATGGGGCTTGGGCATCTCCCGGGAGCACTGGTAGTGTTATTTGGGAAGCCTTCCCGGTTTCATTGCCTCCAGGCCTTCCTAGAGATTGTGGTCCCTCTGCATGTCTTAATAAACTGCTGTTGTGATTAAGGCAACCGGGGTGAGCCCGTGTTTCAATGAAGAACTCTGAATGATACACAAACGCGCTTATTTAAGATTCGCTCAACTCAACAAGACAGAAGATATTATTCCTACTGAATAGAAAGAAAAGTGGGAATCAGAGAAGCTAAGAAGCTTCTCCAAGGCCAGACAGCCAAAAAAAGAGCAAAACTGAAGTCAAGTTCCCATGTGAATTATCGCAGAGCCATGCCTTGTGCTCTGTGCAGAGCCTGGAAAGGGGCCACATAGGCTGTTGGGGGGAAGTTTGAGTATCTTTGGCTTGGCATCCTTCTCCTTCATGGTTCAGCTGAGGGCAATGACATGGGGCTCAAGGTTGCCTAAAGTTTGCTAACAAATGTTTGGCTTCTATCAAAGTTATTCAAAGAATGTGGGCTCTGACTGGATGCTCCCATGGTTTTGTGTTTTTGTACCTCATAATTTCCTAGCAAAAAGCCTTTCTGAAAAATTTCTTCCTTTTCAGCATAGAACTTACAGAAGGGATTTTTCCTACCCCTCAGTCAGTATCAGAGTGGTCTCATGCGTATGGCCTGGGGACCACGTTTTAGAAGAGCTGGGTAGATAGTGAGTGGCCAGGAGAGAAGAAGCCAGGAGTCACTGTGGGTTCCTCTTCCTGGTGGCCACTCACAGATGCCACCCACCCGTAACCTCCAGAAACAAAACATTTGGACCCCAAACCACTGTAGCCAGAGCAGCTCTATCCAGTAAACCAACTCTAGTTGTCCTTGGGAAGTCCATGAATTTAAAAGCTGGAAGGGACCTTAAAAATCTCATTTTGCACATGAGAAAACCATTCCAGAAGGATTTTCCTGAAGTCACGCAATTAGAGGCCTGTGAGGGCCATTGCTTTGGGTTGAGCAGAACAGGAACTAGAGAAGCACTTTATAATCGGAAAAAAAGAAAGCTTAAGAAAAAAAGAGCATATGGCTGTTTATGTGTTTTATAATTTAACTGGGGAGACATATAATATACTGAGAGATGAATGACCGTGTGAACTGTGAAAGCGCTGCAGGAATTCAGGGACGGGGGAGCCACTAAGGGCGGGGTGGGCAGACCGGCGTATGCGGAGGGGCCGCTGGGGAGCCGGGCAGCCGGCCGAGGCACGGAGAAGGGCGGAGAGCGCGGCGGCGCCTCTGCGGCCGGGCCCAGCCAGGGGAACCCGCGCCCCCATCCAGCCCGCTCTACCGCCCTGGGTCCCGGAGCAAAACTGGGAAAAGTCGCGGAGACGTCTCTGCAGAGTGAGCCCTCGGGTAGGAAGCGACTTTGCCATCCCCGGCTCCCCGCGGCCTCTCCATCCGCTCCCTTGGTCGCCTGCTGCCGCTTTAAGCCGCGACGACCCACCACAGGAGGCACAGCACACCCGGCCTTTTCCAGCTAACTGGGGTGGGGACACGTGCGGAGCCGGCGCCCCCCTCTTCTCTCCCCCTCCGCCCCCTACCCTCGCCCTGCACTCCGAGGCCTGGGACCGCATCCCTGCGCGCAGCCCCACCCGCCTCCGCTCTGCAATCCGTCCTCTTAAGAACGAGATCCTGCAACTGAAGGTGCAGCTTTCAAATCCCGGTTTCAATATATTCGTGTTTCCTGTCTACCGAATCCCACTAACTGCTGGTCATGATGCAGGAAAAAAAAAAAAGGTGCCTTCATCCTTCTTCAATGTATTTATTCACAGTAGCCATGATGTGGAAAGAACAGGCACGCAGTATAAAATCCAGGAATAGGGCTGTCAGGAGAATGGGAGCAAGACAAGCAGGTAACACAGCCACTATTCCAGAAACCGGGAAGGACCTTGCCCTCCCTTCGCTGCCTTGGCCTCCTCTGCAAGGGAGAAAGGGAGAGGGGCTGGCGGACACCCCCCTCCCCCCCATCTTTGCTTTCCTGTTTGCAAGAAAGAGTCGCAGTCAGTTGTCCAAGTTTTGGTTGATTTTGCTTTTTGGAGCCCTCGCTAAGGGCCACAAGGTCCTTCCAGGGTCGATAGAAAGCTTTTTCCTCTGAAGTTTTCATTCACTCATTCCACAAATATTTACTGAGTGCCTAATACGTGCCAGGCACGGACCCAATGAACAAACCTAACATCCTTGCCCTAATAAGAATTTACATTCTCATGGAGGAAAAAGAAAATAAAGAACATACCTAATAAATAAGTGAATTACATGTTAGAAGATATTTTAAAAATGTAAATCACAGGGGGGAATCAGAGTGTGATAGGTTCCTATATAAAATCAAGTGGCCTAGGTAAGCCCGGGTAGGACCACACAATGGAAAGGTGCCAGGCAGGAACGAGACCATCTGCAGATTAGTTACCCCTGCTCCAGGGCAGTCCCTTAGGAGTGCTTCTTTGTGTCCACAGATTTGATTGAGTGAGACCCTTGAAGTGGGTGGCTGTCTTTCACTTCTAGAATAGGATGGGAGGTGAAGCATCAATAATTCATATTTTAATAGAGCATTATAGCTCTGACTTCCCCAGCTTCCATTCCTAACCTCTGGAGAACTGGGAAAAGGGTTGTGATTCTTGAAAACAGGTAGGAAGCTGGGGGAGGGGAAAGATGATAAAATCCAAGGAGTTTTGTGCTCTGAGTCCTGGCCCAGGAGTCCTGTGGTTGGCTTCTGAGAAAGCTAGTGCAAGGTGGTTCCAGCTTTAGGGTAGGAAACAGCTACACATGGCGTGAAGTCAAAGGCCATATTTTGATACTAAAAGCAATAATTAAAATAGCTGGTGTTTATTGAGAGCTTACTATGGCATTGTGCACAGGTTTCACAGGTAGCCTCTTAGTCTCTGTCCTTTCTTCAACTGGGATGTCACATACGCTCCATGAGAGAGAGGACTTGTACTGTTCACCACTGTGCCTGGAATGGTGCCTGGCACATGGATGGTGCTCACTGAATGAGTGAATGATTGCAAGGCGCTCTGCTGCGGGCCTTACAGTGAGATGCCGAGGAGGTTTTAGGCCCTTTATATTCTTCAGAGTGTGGCAAACATAATGATATACCTTTTTATTCTTATAGTTAACTTCTGCAAATGACTCTAGGCCTTCTTAGAGTGCTTTTTCTTCTCTTTACCATGCTTACCACGGGTAAGGGAAGAAAAGGTGAAACGGAAACTGTGCCCCCTAGAGAAACAGAAACTGATGGCGAAGAGGAATCCTTGAGCTTGTCTTGCAGAGCAACAGATAGGGGAACAGTTTGTTAAAACCCCTCTGCTTGTAACCTGATTAAGCTCACTTAAGTTATTTTGTTTTTCTTTCTCTTCTTCTCTCTTTAACTGCATTCCCTCCCAGCTTCACATAGACCAGTAGTTTTACAGGAATACAGAATGAGCTCCTGCCCAGTGTGAGCTGGCTAAGGCTGCTTGGGGCCACCCACCCTCAAACTGGGCCTGTCCAGGTGTCCAGGTGAACGGCCTTTTGACGTCATAGGGCTGGAAAACTCCACCCTTGGATCGTGCTAAGCGTCTCCATTTTGAATAAACAGAGCATGTAACCCAGAGGTGCCTGCACAGAACACCAATCACTTTTTCCTTACCTCCGATCGCCTTTCCCCATGCCTAAGACCGCCCTGCTTATCCCGTAAATACCCCAGCCCTCTCACCTTCAGGGAGGTGGATCTGAGACCTATTCTCTCATCTTCTTCCTTGGCTGCCTGTGGGTAAACTCATTTTTGGCTGTAAACCTCAGCTTCTCAGCATTTGGCAAGCTGCTCATCTGGCAAACAGACCAGGTTTGGTAACAAAGGGAGAGGATGGAGGGGAAAGAAAACCTTATCTTGCCATTTATCCATTACCTCATTTAGTTCTTACAACACCCATTTTACAGAAGAGGAACTGAGACAAGTACAGTAGTTGCCAAGGCCTTATGGCAAGTTAATGCCAAGGAGCCTCGGACTCCAGAGCTGTGCCCTTACCTGTCACAGTAGCTGGGAGGACAGAGAACACATGTCATTATTTGGATTGTCTCCACTGTCCTGCTTACCCCACCTCCAGGGGTAGGGCAGTATTTAGGGCAGTTTCCTTGCTCTTTAAGGGACTCTTTAAAAGCATGCCAAATCCTTTAACAATTAATTCAAAGCAAGAGACTATGTTATTTTATTTCTTGGAACCAACAGTGAACTGGGTTGAGTTCACTATTACTTATGATTGGCTCAGTGCTTGAGGAGTATTTGGCCTCCTCGAGATAATTTAGGAGCAGGGTTTATGTTATCACCGTTTGGCCTGTTTACCTCCTCTGAGGTTGTCAAGGAACAAGGGTCCATTAATGCCTGTTATGTACTTGGTGCTAAGCAAGTCACTGAGTGGGGAGCAGGGGGAAGGATGAACATTGCAGCA
The DNA here is from genome assembly GCF_964165515.1 of Mesoplodon bidens. NCBI lineage: Eukaryota > Metazoa > Chordata > Mammalia > Artiodactyla > Ziphiidae > Mesoplodon > Mesoplodon bidens. Next base: position 58,243,197 of record NC_138160.1, on the reverse strand, counting down.
GAAATCCTCCTACCCAATCTGACTGTAGTGATGCTTGACAGTTACTGTGGAAAATAATTAAAAAATGATACTACTGAAAATTTTTTATTTTAATTGTATGTATCCATGTAAATTAGTAGATGCACACATGAATTCATATAAATACCTATAAATGTAAATTCACTTGCCGTCTTTTCATGTAAGGCTAAGACCTTTGCTTTGATTATGGATTGGCTGATTGGAGTTCTGTATTGTCTTTCTGGAATAAATGACACCCATGGTGAGTCATCTACCATTTCCAGTTTGCGTTTCTTTCAAGTGAATAAACAACCTAAAGACAATTTTCAAGTAAGCTGAGTACAGAACACTTCTAGATTTTGGGGATATTTCCCCCTAATCTTTTTTTTTTTTTTTTTTTTTTTTGTGGTACGCGGGCCTCTCACTGTTGCGGCCTCTCCCATTACGGAGCACAGGCTCCGGACGCGCAGGCTCAGCGGCCATGGCTCACGGGCCCAGCTGCTCCGCGGCATGTGGGATCTTCCCGGACCGGAGCACGAACCCGTGTCCCCTGCATCGGCAGGTGGACTCTCAACCACTGTGCCACCAGGGAAGCCCCTCCCTAATCTTTTAGAGTTGTCTTTATCACAATCTAATTTGATAGCGAGGTTTCTGTGTGTGTGAGATTCAACTTTATGAGTATTTTCAAAGCATTCAAATTAGTTTTTGTAGAAACAGTTCTTTTTTTTCTCTTTACATGCTTTGAGTTTACCTATCAATTAATTAAATTATGTAATTATAATAATGACGCTCCTGGTATAGACGGATATGGGAACAGACATATACTTGGCAGGCTGATCTTTGGCAAACTGAGTGACATAAACGTTGGGGCTGAAGACTCCATGAAGGTCTGTAAGTAAGCTCAGCTATAAGGAAGCAGTAACCATGAAGAAGCATATAAAAAGTTAACCGAGGGAGGGTTAAGGAGCCTATATGCAGAGAGAAGCAGGGTCTCTGGGGATACCATGATCCAGGAAGAGGGGGGAATAGCCAACTGCTTGAGCCATCTTACTTCCTGATGGCATTCCGGTTCTAAATTGTGTTGTCATACACATGGATTATTTCAGTACCTTCCTTTTTTTCTGGGCTCATCAGTGGATCTCTGTCCCTTGAAGCTCAAAGGACAGAAATGGAACAAGGACACTTACTGAATACTATGTACAGGCCCTGGTGGCAGGGGGGCCAACACTGAAGGTTTCCAGTCTGCTCGGCTCTTTGGGCTGCTACTGTTTTTCCTGTGTTGTCTTCTGGGTTTCCCTAAGTCCCTTCTCCTCACCCTTGGGGACTCTCTTTCTTCCTGAATCATCAACATTTCTAGCTTTGCTCTGGCTTCTCTTTTTTGCCACTTGCTTCTCATTTTTCATCACGTTTTTCTGCTAATTCTGTTTTTCTCCCACTTCTGTTTTTCTCCCACTTAACTCTCCTGGGCTTTTGAGTTTTGACATTTCCGTGGCTGACTTTTGTAACCTTCAGAGGTCCTTCTCTCCTGGGTGTGCTCTATTGTCTGGGGGAAGAACTGATTGTCTTATGTCTTCTGTAACCTTCAAAGTTTGAATCTTCCCAGAGTGCTCACTCCCAGAGGCTTTTGGAAATATTTTCAGATTTGCAGCTGTAGTGGAGAATAGGGGGTGCCAGATGTCAGAGAAATATCGGTTGGCTCAATGCATTATTATTATTTATTATTATTAGCAGCAAAATCTTGCCTTTGGAGTCCTTTGCTTATTTTAAAGTTAGTTAGCACTCCACTGGCTCAAACTAGTTGAGCACCGGAGGGCAAATGAGCCAAGGTGTTTGTTGTGCTAAATTTCAGGAAAAAATCAACCTGAATTAAAAACTGACCTCAGGTAATGAACAGAATAAATATTGTTATATAATTAAGAACTGATGATAGTGCTGATTCTAATACTATCTAGAAAACACCTGAACATAGTAAGCAAGTATCCTATCAGGAAATCTCTGAGTCCGTTTTCTTAAGAGATTGGAAAACCTATCCTTTGACTAGTTTGTGAAGTCCCATGGGTCTTTTACACCTCCGATAAAGCTGGAAATAGGGATCACAGCTTGGCCTAATACCAAGAGAAAGTAAAATGATCCAGCATCTTTAAAACACTTTCTCCTCTGCATGATTATAGAAAGAAAATACAAAACAAATTGGTTCAGAGCACAGCTTTCCCCCTTTCCTTTGTCCCACTTTAAAGGGTAAAAAAACAGATTTCTCATCCACCCTGGACCTTACTGTGGAGCATTATTACCCTGGAGTGTAAAAGACTTCTGAGCACCAAACAAATAAACATCCAGGAATGCATCCCTTCTGAGAGAGTCACATGAAAGCAAAGCAAAGGGAGCTTTGGGAGGAAATACTGAAGGTGGGGCACTTTGTTTCATTCAGGGGAAAAGGTCATGGTGAGTTTCCAGGACTCCACCCATGCCTTCATCCCTCCCTCCACCCCTCCCTCCATCCATCCATACATGTAGTTTAGGATTAAAGTTTAGATGTAATTTTTGCCAAGGGATGTGTATTAACATATTTATTTGAAATGATAAAAATTTAAAAATACAGAAAGCCATATCTGAATGAAAGTAAATCGGACTTTGCTAATTAATTTTCAATGAAGACAGCTTTGCCAATTATGTAACATGGTGGACCATTTTCTATAAATTGTATGAGCTAAGCTTGTAGTTTTGGTTTTTTTTTTTTTTTTTTGGCAGAACAACCTGTTTATTGACAATAATGATACTTCCAGAGAATATATTGGAATAACTAAGGTTCAAGGCAATATTCCACACATTTTAGAATGAATTCCATGGAGGAATAAATTGCATCTCACTGACTCAGAACCTATAAATATTTTTCAAGTAATATCTACACAGGACGTTGAATTACAAAAAACTTTTGAAAACCGCTAATCATTCACATTCTTCCCCAAATGTCACAGAGTGTAAAACTGAGGGATCTTTTGTGACCTGATGACAATTGTCTCCATTTCTGAAGGTGTTATAATGGAAATGCAATCTTCTATCATCCTGCTACAGTTGGTATAAATCCACTAGATACTTTTTGTTTCCTGCATTTTATTTATTTTAAGCTTGTAGTTTTAAAATTTTAAAAAGTTAAAATATTGATTTAAAACATGGTGGAAATTCTACTCTTTACATTTATTTAAACTGATGATAAATTTTTTAGATGCCAGCTTAAAAACGTGTGAATGGGTATAGAGTTTTCCAAAAATATTTTACCCTGGAGATATCAAAGCCAAAGAAGAGAGTACAATTGCTGTAGAGAATTGTTAAGGGAGCAATGATATTTTAGTTAGAGAAGATGAAGAGAGGCGAGAATTGCTGCTGGTGTGTGTGTGCGGGGGGATTGTTCTCAAAGAATTCAATGCAGTTGAACAAATGTTGTAATGACTTGCTCTGCGCAGGACAAGGTGCAATGGGCACACAGAAGTGAGTAAATGCTGATGACATTGCTATGTCCTTAAACTAGGTTAATTCTTTTTTTTTTTTTTGCGGTACGCGGGCCTCTCACTGCTGTGGCCTCTCCCGTTGCGGAGCACAGGCTCCGGACGCGCAGTCCCAGTGGCCATGGCTCACGGGCCTAGCCGCTCCGCGGCATGTGGGATCTTCCCAGACCGGGGCACGAACCCGTGTCTCCTGCATTGGCAGGCGGACTCTCAACCACTGCGCCACCAGGGAAGCTCCTAGGTTAATTCTTATTTTAAAAAGTCTATACAGTACACCATTTGGGAAGGAAGTAGATGCCCCAATGAAATAAAAATAGGGTATCATAACTCCAAAAATGTTGTGAATCTTGAGAGTGAACCATCTTCCTGTAGAAAGGGTCAGAGCAACAATAGGCTGCACTGCATCAAACTTTTAAAATATGATCTGGCACGTGCAGGATGTTCATGGCAACACTCTGCATGCCACGGCAAACCAGACTAAGTCAAATGTCCTCTCCCGTAGACTGGATATACGCATCCTGTGCATTTAAGCAACCGCATACTTTTACAACAACCATCGAAAGAGTCAACAAACTACAATTACACACAGCAAGATTGAATCTCACAAACACAAGGTTGAGTAACAAAAATGACAATGAAGAGGATGCAGTGTATGACTCTAAGTCCAGAAACAGGCAAAACGAATCCTCATGGTCAGAAGTTAGTCAGGGTCATAGTTATCCCTGAGGAGGCAGTTGCTGAAAGGGACTTGAGGAGGCTTCTGGGTGCTGACCATGTTCTATCTCTGGATCTGGCTGGGTATAAAGCTGACTACTTATGATCTGGGTGTTTTTGTGTATAAATGTTAGGCTTAAAAAATTAGATAAACAAACAAGAAACAATAGTAGTCTCGTGTTAAATCAGTCTTGGATTGAATGGGCAGCCTTGCTAGTCTGAAAAATTGGACCTGAAATAGGAAATAGAAATAAAGTTACCCCAGATGGTGGGAAGCCATTTGAATGAGTTTAGGATTTGGGGGTGCACATTCAGAGTTCTGCGGGTACTGCTTCCACCCCATCAGTTGTGAACCATAGTCCTTCACCTCCTTATCGCATCCCAGCTCAAGGCTCTCAGACCTCTGGCTCTTTTTTAAACTGTAAATCGCACACAATGTGGACCTCACCTGTTGGGTCAGAGGCTCTGCCATAGTCCAATTCTACACAAGCCTTTCCTCAGTTGTCTGCAGTACAAACATCCATTCCCTTCACTTTCCTTCAGAATCTGAATAAATCATGAGATGGCTGGAGAGGAAGCTTCACCAGCCTGAGTGAACTGATGAGAAATCTCTCCCGTGAAACCTGATGGGAGGGACTTAGGAATTTCAGCTTCTAGACACCCAGTGGGTGATTTTACAAGTAGTAGGGGATCATCTTCTTATGACTGGCAGAGCAGGGAAAAAGGGAGAAGCCCATTCTATGAATCTCACAGAAGGGTTACAAGGAGCTATGTGAATGGAACAGCTGGGCACAGGCAGGGCTGAGAATCCCTTTTGAAAAACCGTGGCTGACTTACCTAAGACCCATGCTGCTTCACAGTATTTTGAAAACACTAGAAATCACCTTCCAGCTTTTCCAGAGGTGAAGTCACAAGCTCCCAGCTGGATGCAGCTCCGTGACATCAAAGCCGTCCAGCTCAGATGGCACATGTCCCCATCCAGGCTGTCTTTGGGCGGGTCAGCTGGCTTGGAGAAAACAACACGCCTCAACGTGACAGTCCCCACATTCTGCAGACTTGAAAGGGAAATCCTCTGGATTCTGACTGGGCTCCTGGGGCTCAGCCCTGGCTCTGCCCTGAGGCTGCAAGAGGAATACGAACATGGAAAGGGCTGCATGTTGCTGTCATTGCTTCTCCAGGTGAACAGAGACATTTGCAGCCCGAGCTTCTTTGGTCTTCACATCCCCTCTTTGCCTCTGCTGACTGGTGCCTCAGAAACCCAGCCCAGCATTTCCCTCCTTCTCCTCACTCACCCTCACCTCCCTCCCACCTACTTCCACTTTTTATTGTACATTTCAGCAGAGCGCTTCTTAAACCTCACAGTTACTCAAAGGTTTGCCCCCCAGTATCGCTGTTGCTCTACAAGAATCAATTCCTATCCCTCCCCGACGCCATTCTTTCATGTTGTTCTCTTGCTTTCTCAGATTTTCATTTTCATGTTCTTTCCCATTTCTACAAAGGCAGGATATAGAGGAAGGCCAGCAGAGGGCAAAGAGCACCAGAGCTGAATCAGGAGAGAGATGAGCATTTTGGTTTTAGTCACTATGTGTGTGACTTCGGGCAAACAGTACAGAGTCTTCTCTGGGCGTTAGTTTTTTCATCTGTAGATGGGGTTGGATCGCCCATGGCAGAAATCCAATGCCATGTGTTGTGTCAGTATTGGTGCCATGGGGATGCAAAGAATAAACCTCTGTCCTGGCTCTTACAAACTTACTGAATAACATTACATTTTTTCTGATACACACACACACACACACACACACACACACACAGCTAGAGACTGAATCATAGTAGCTCCTTGCTGTCAGGTGTAACTTAGCACCACATTTTATTTTTCAAACTTTGGTGAAATGGAGACAGTTCAAAGACTGGTTTTCTTTTGCTGCCACAGATGTCCACATAATTGCTGAATCCTCTTAGTGGAGAAAATGGTCTTTGTCCTTACTCAAGGCAGACAAGGACATGACAGCCAAATCCAGAGAGATGGAGTAGACAAAGCAAATCAGAGATTTATAGAGTAGAGTCTGGCAGAACCAGAAATAGAATTATACTATGGAAGAGCACTGAGTTATATTTGAATTTTTGCAGAATCCACTTAACCCACTTCCTACTTGATTCCTTATAGCTTCCACTAACCCTCGTCCTCAAAGGGACAATCTTCTTTTGATTAACCAAACCCAGATTCTTCCTGTATTTGCACCCAGACTCTGATAATGATGTGAGCATATTTTGATTACCTTCGAATATCAAGGATTAATTAGAATAAATATTTCTCACTTTCTAAACAATTTACATGGAGATGGGGTTTTGTCTGGGACTAGGGAATGAATGTACACGGGGATTTCTCTATGAATACTCAAAACCTAAGCCAAAGAGACTGTCAAGTTTATTCTGGACTCAATACTGCTATATGACCTAAGGATTAAATTTCTATCAGAATATGAAACATGTTGCTTTCCATTAGGAAGGAGAAGAAAATAAATATATTTCAGTGCCTGCTGTGTGCTAGGCACTTTATATTGATATATGTTAATTTATTTGATCCTGACCATAAATCTCCAAGGAGATATTTTATTCTCTTTTACAAATGAATAAACGTGAAGAGCATACACAGCAGCTATAGAGCCAAAGCCAGAATTGTAACCCACAGTCCAAAGCCACTGTTCCATGTGGTCTTGTCAAATCACATCTCTGCCATCTTCTTTCACCACATTCAATTTAGTTTTAATTCATTTTGTTCCCGGTACTTTGCTAGTGGTGTGGCAAATACAAAAGAACAAGATGAACGCTTTTTTTTGGAGAGGTTACTAATTTGAGAGAAATTAGAGCCATAGAAATGAAGTGATTAGAGCATATTATGTATATAATCAACTTGTAGGAAGATGCTGTGTTAATGAGTAAATGAAATTCAACCGAGTGAAAGTAGATGGATGTTAAATGAGGTCCTATTAGGGAATCCATCCTAGAACAGATATAAAAGGTGTCATGGGAGAGGTGGCACTAGGCACTGAAAGATAAAGTTGACAAGATGAGCAAGGAGGTGTGGGCTTACTGGTTTGGGTTAAGAAATTCAATCCTCTGCAGTGTTGTGTAGTTCTTTTTTCCTTTGGCTAGACTCTCAGAGATTGAAGGCAAGAATTGAGGCATCTTCTGGTAATTACCATAGTCCAGCACTGGTCACACAGTAAGAATAATTGAATACTAGTTAGTTGGTTCACTCATACAATGTATGAAAGTATATATACACCTGCAGGTCCTTTAAACTTAAATAAGAACTCGAAGAAGGAAATGTAAGCCATAGGTCATCTCCACCATGACTTTCTCTCTTACTCAGATGATTTTGCAACTGTGTCAGGCTGTATAGTTTATAAAGCATCGTCAAATGTGATGCTTATTTCATCCTCACAGTAGACTTTTGGGTATAGAAGGCAGGGATTAGATCTCCATTTCACAGCCGAGGAAACCAAGGGTAAGGAATTTCCACATGGTTATAGGGTAGCATGTTGTGGAGCCAGAACTAGAGCATAAGCCTTTCAAATCAATTTTCTTCCATAAAGATCTTACTACATCCAGTGCTGTGTATAAAACTGGAGTTTGGCTTAAAGTAAATTTAACATATATTCTTGAGCATTATGATCTTCCACTTTTATGACCTGTCTTAAATAAGCCCGGCAAAGTGGCAATTTTAGCTTCTTTTGCTTAATGCTTTAGATACTGTTGTCAGCCTGCCCAGACCTCACCACTGAAGCTCTATAAGTTTCAGTTTGCCCAACTCTAAGATTGAGATAATAATTATACCTACCTCATAAGCTCTTTGCCAAGGTCGAATGAGGAAACATATAGCAAAGAATGAGCATAGTGCCTCTTTAAATATTAGCAGTAGTACTTCACTACTCCTTTGTAATTTTTTCTTTTTGCCTTTCTTGTAAATCATTTGCCAGTTTTGAAACTTTATTGGCTTAACTCTTTTTTTAAAAAACTTTATTGAGATATAATTTACATAATAAAATGTGTACCCACCAGCAAGATGTCAGAGTTTTAGTTGCTCCATATCCTTACCAATCCTCCTCCTCTTCATTTTAGCTGTTCTAGAGGTTTTGTAATTATATCTCATTGTGGCGTTTCCCTGATGATCAGTGATGTTGAGCATCTTTTCATGTGCTTTTTTGCCATTTGTATGTCTTTTGTGAAGTGAATGCCCAAATCTGTCTATTTTTAATTGATTACTTGTCTTATTATTGAGTTGTAAGAGTTCTCTATATATTCTGGTACTTCATCAGATATACGTATCATGAATATTTTTTCCCAGTCTGTGTCTTGTCTTTTCATTTTCTTAATGGTATTTTCCAAGGAACTTAAAGTTTTAATTTTTTTTTCTTTTTTTTTTTTGCGGTACGTGGGCCTCTCACTGTTGTGGCCTCTCCCGTTTCAGAGCACAGGCTCCGCACGTGCAGGCTCAGCGGCCATGGCTCACGGGCCCAGCTGCTCCGCAGCATGTGGGATCTTTCCGGACCGGGGCACGAACCCATGTCCCCTGCATTGGCAGGTGGACTCTAAACCGCTGCGCCGCCAGGGAAGCCCCTAAAGTTTTAATTTTGATGAAGTCCAATTAGATAAATTTTTCCTTTATGGTTTGTGTTTTTGTGTCCTCTCTAAGAAATCTTTACTTACTCCAGTGTTGCAAAGGCTTTTGCCTAGGGATATCCAATTGTTTCATTGACATTTATTGAAAAGATTATCCTTTCCTCATCAAATTGCTGTGGCACCATTTATTTTTTTAATTTTTAATTTTTATTTTTTAAACTTTTTACTTTATATTGGAGTATAGCCGATTAACAATGTTGTGATAGTTTCAGGTGCACAGCAAAGGGACTCAGCCATACATATACATGTATCCATTCTCCCTCAAACTCCCCTCCCATCCAGCTGTGGCACATTTAAAAAAAATCTACTGTCTATGTGTGGGCCTATGTCTGGACTCTCCATTAATCTATATGCTTATTGTTCCACTGATACCAGACAGTCTTGATGACTGTAGTGTTATAGTAAATCTTGAAATAAGGCAGTGTAAATCCTCCAGCTGTGTTATTTTTCAAAATTGTTTTGGTTCATCTAGGTTCTTTGTATTCTCATATAAGTTATAGAACCAGCTTGTCAATTTCTATCAAAAAAAAAAAAGCCTGCTGAAAGTTTGAAAGGAATTGCATTGAATCTATGTATCAATTTGAGGAGAATTCACATCTTAATATCTAGTTTCTCAATATTGAGTAGAGCATATTGCTACGTTTATTTAGGTCTTTAATTTTTCTCAGCAATATTTTCTAGATTTCAGTGTAGGAGTATTGCAAAAACTTTGCTAAATTTACCCCATTTTGTGTTTTTAGATGAACTTATAAATTGAATTTTTAAAATTTAATTAACTAATTCTTAATTGTAATGTATATGAGTACAGATGATTTTTTTTACCTTATATGGCCTTGCTAAATTCACTTATTAATTTGTAGATTTCTTAGGATTTTCTGTTTACAGCTATGTTTTCTGCAAATGAAGCCAAATTTACTTTTCCCTTTCCATTCATTTATTTTTATTGTGTGTATTTGTTTGTGTATTAGGTATTGTGTAGTTTGTTCCTTTTGTTGTTGAGTATTATTCTACTGTATGGAAATACCCCAATTTTTTCATCCAATTACCTAGTAATTGATATTTGGGTTATTTTCAGTTTTGAGGTATTACAAATAAAGCTACATTTGTTTACAATTCTCAGTGTGGACATGGGCTTTAATTTCTCTTTGGTAAATACCAAGGAGTAGAATGGTTGGCTCATGTTATAGGTATACACTTACCTTTGTGAGAAAATGCCAAACTACTTTCCAAAGTAACTGTACTATTTTACATTTTCACTAGCAGAAAATTCTATGAATTTCTTCATTGGTTTGTGTTTCCTGTCTGGCAAGTTAAGACTCAGCTCTCATTTTGTCACTTTCTGTAACAGACATTTTCTTCCTTTTAATACATTCCGTCTTTAAATGCCCCTCTATGCTCCAGCCACATGGTCCCCTCTAAGGGGCTTAAACACATAGAACTACTTCCTGCCTTATAACCTCTGTACAAGTTGCTTCCTCTCCTTTGAACACTCGTCCTTTGGCTCTTCATGCGTGGTCAGTTTCTTATTGTTGAGGTCTCATGTTGTCTATCACTGCCTCTGAGAGACCTTTCCTAACCGCTCTATCTAGTTAGCCTCCCATCCCACACCATTCGTCTCTGTTGCTTCTTTTTTTGTAGCACTATTTGAAATTATATTATTATTTGTTTATTTACCTGGTTGTGTCTGCTTCTCTCACTAAATAATAAGTTCAGTGAGAGCAGTCTTATCTATCATATATTTGCAAGTGCCTAGATTAGAACGTAGTAAGTGCTCAATTAATGTTTGTCAAGTGAATAAATGAGCTTCTCCCCTGGGAGAACCTCAGAGTCCTTGTCATATCCATGGCCTCTGTTCTACACTTGATTGACAGGCTTTGTGCCACCTGCCACCCGTGGTGACTCACAATGCACACTCCCATGTTGAAGTCTCTGAAAGGCCTTGGCAGAAAAAACAGATATGTTTAACTCAGTATTTCTCAAAAGTATTTAATCATTAAACCCTTTCTTTGTGACTTATGTTTTGACTTCCTATACAAAGTGTACTCTAGAATCTTTATTTGGGAAATGCTAGTTAAATTCATAGTTAAGACCCAACTCAGTTAAGCAGAATTGAGTATATGGAATAATGGTCATCACAACTGACTTAAAAAGTTACCCTCAAAAGTTAGCTCTAGGAAAATGCCATTAAATCTGCCATATCTCTGAGACTTTCTAGTTTTAATTGGGGAGATGGTTTAAAGAAGATGGAACTCTTTCACTATTTCTACTCCAAGTACTTGTTTTCCTTTATAATAATTAGTGGCATATGGTTTTATTAAAAAGGATTGAAACTGCACACATCACAAATAAGACTCAGTAATGGTTAATACTGGGATGCATACATGGCATTTTCATATGGCCTAGAGAAAAAGATTAAACTTTCAGCTTTAAAAATAATTCAGGGGCTTCCCTGGTGGTGCAGTGGTTGAGAGTCCGCCTGCCGATGCAGGGGACGCGGGTTTGTGCCCCGGTCCGGGAAGATCCCACGTGCCGCGGAGCGGCTGGGCCCGTGAACCATTGGCCGCTGAGCCTGCGTGTCCGGAGCCTGTGCTCCACAACAGGAGAGGCCACAACAGTGAGAGGCCCGCGTAACGCAAAAAAAAAAAAAAAAAAAAAAAAAAAAAAAAATAATTCAGGTAATTTGTTCATTTGTTTCCAGTTTTATTCCTGAATTAATAATTAAGCTTTCTATGCTTTTTTAAACCATTTTTAAAAATTAAGTCTAGTTCATTTACAGTGTTGTGTAGTTTCAGGTATACAGCAAAGTGATTCAGATATACGTGTGTGTATATATATATATAAAACTCTCCTATTAATGATTGCTGGAAGACAGTTGTTTGAAAACACAGTTTAATTTTGTGAACAGGATTAAACAAGGAAGGTTCTTATATTTCTATAAAAAAGAAGCTTAGGGCTACCCTGGTGGCGCAGTGGTTGAGAGTCCACCTGCCGATGCAGGGGACACGGGTTCATGTCCTGGTCCAGGAAGATCCCACATGCTGCGGAGCGGCTGGGCCTGTGAGCCATGGCCGCTGAGCCTGCATGTCCAGAGCCTGTGCTCCGCAATGGGAGAGGCCACAACAGTGAGAGGCCCGTGTACCACAAAAAAAAAAAAAAAAAAAAGAAGCTTAGAGAGTTTAGGAAAGGCAATCCAGTTAGAAGATTGATGCCAGAGGGGCGTGTCTTAAAGCTGCACTTTCCAGAGAGTTGACTGATTTAGGGGGATCTTAGGGAGGTGACAATGGAGATTATGGAGATGCTAAAAAAATCCTCAACTTTTGTCAGTGCCCCATATTCCCTTAATTTTCCACCCTTCTCTGGAAAAGATAGCTCTTTTAAAAAAATTTATTGAGGTATAGTTAATATATTACAATGTTGTATTAGTTTCAAGTGTACAGCAAACTGATTCAATTATACATATATATGTGTATATATATATATGTTCAGTTATACATATATGAATGTTCTTTTTCAAGTTCTTTCCCATTATAGGTTATTACAAAATATTGAATATAGTTCCCTGTGCTATACAGTAGGTCCTTGTTTTTTATCTATTTTATATATAGTAGTGTGTATATGTTAATCCCAAACTCCTAATTTATCTCTCCCACCATCCCAGTGCTGCAATTTATGTCAAAGAGTGTTCTTCCATGGGCCTCCCTGGTGGCGCAGTGGTTGAGAGTCCGCCTGCCGATGCAGGGGATACGGGTTCGTGCCCCGGTCTGGGAGGATCCCATATGCCGCGGAGCGGCTGGGCCCGTGAGCCATGGCCTCTGGGCCTGCGCGTCCGGAGCCTGTGCTCCGCAACGGGAGAGGCCACAACAGTGAGAGGCCCGCATACCGCAAAAAGAAAAAAAAAAAAAAAAAAAAAAAAGAGTGTTCTTCCTATGTTTTCCTCTAAGAGTTTTATAGTGTCCAGTCTTATATTTAGGTCTCTAATCCATTTTGAGTTTATTTTTGTATATGGTGTTAGGGAGTGTTCTAATTTCATTCTTTTACATGTAGCTGTCCAATTTTCCCAGCACCACTTATTGAAGACATTTTCTTTTCTCCAATGTATATCCTTGCCTCTTTGTCATAGACTAGTTGACCATAGGTGTCTGGGTTTATCTCTGGGCTTTCTATCCTGTTCCATTGATCTATATTTCTGTTTTGGGGCCAGTACCATACTGTTTTGATTACTGTAGCTTTGTAGTATACTCTGAAGTCAGGGAGTCTGATTCCTCCAACTCCGTTTTTTCCCCCCAAGATTACTTTGGCTATTCAGGGTTTTTTGTGTCTCCATACAAATTTTAAGATTTTTTGTTTTAGTTCTGTAAAAAATGCCATTGGTAATTTGATAGGGATTGCATTGCATCTGTAGATTGCTTTAGGTAGTATAGTCATTTTCACAGTATTGATTCTTCTAATCCAAGAACATGGTATATCTCTCCATCTGTTTGTATCATCTTTAATTTCTTTCATCAGTGTCTTATAGTTTTCTGCATACAGATCTTTTGTCTCCCTAGGTAGGTTTATTCCTAGGTATTTTATTCTTTTTGTTGCACTGGTAAATGGGAGTGTTTCCTTAATTTCTCTTTCAGATTTTTCATCATTAGTATATAGGAATGCAAGAGATTTCTGTGCATTAATTTTGTATCCTGCTACTTTACCAAATTCATTGATTAGCTCTAGTAGTTTTCTGGTAGTATCTTTAGGATTCTCTATGTATTGTATCATGTCACCTGCAAACAGTGACAGCTTTACTTCTTCTTTTCCAATTTGTATTCCTTTTATTTCTTTTTCTTCTCTGATTGCCGTGGCTAGGACTTCCAAAACTATGTTGAATAATAGTGGTGAGAGTGGACATCCTTGTCTCATTCCTGATCTTAGAGGAAATGCTTTCAGTTTCTCACCATTGAGAATGATGTTTGCTGTGGGTTTGTTGTATATGGCCTTTATTATATTGAGGTTGGTTCCCTCTATGCCCAGTTTCTGGAGAGTTTTTATCATTAATGCGTGTTGAATTTAGTCAAAAGTTTTTCTGCATCTATTGAGATGATCATATGGTTTTTCTTCTTCAATTTGTTAATATGGTGTATCACATTGATTGATTTGCGTATATTGAAGAATCCTGGCATCCCTGGGATAAATCCCACTTGATCATGGTGTATGATCCTTTTAACGTGTTGTTGGATTCTGTTTGCTAGTATTTTGTTGAGGATTTTTGCATCTATATTCATCAGTGATATTGGCCTGTAATTTACTTTTTTTGTAGTATCTTTGTCTGGTTTTGATATCAGGGTGATGGTGGCCTCATAGAATGAGTTTGGGAGTATTCCTTCCTCTACAAATTTTTGGAAGAGTTTGAGAAGGATGGGTGTTAGATCTTCTTTAAATGTTTGATAGAATTCACCTGTGAAGCCATCTGGTCCTTGACTTTTGTTTGTTGGAAGATTTTTAATCACAGTCTCAATTTCATTACTTGTGATTGGCCTGTTCATATTTTCTATTTCTTCCTGGTTCAGTCTTGGAAGGTTATACCTTTCTAAGAGTGTTTCCATTTCTTCCAGGTTGTCCATTTTATTGGCATAGTGTTCCTTGTAGTAGTCTCTTAGGATGCTTTGTATTTCTGCGGTGTCTGTTGTAACTGCTCCTTTTTCGTTTCTAATTTTATTGATTTGAGTCCTCTCCCTCTTTTTCTTGATGAGTCTGGCTAATGGTTTATCAATTTTGTTTATCTTCTCAAAGAACTATCTTTTAGTTTTATTGATCTTTGCTACTGTTTTCTTTGTTTCTATTTCATTTATTGCTGCTCTGAGCTTTATGATTTCTTTCCTTCTACTAACTTTGGGTTTAGTTTGTTCTTCTTTCTCTAGTTCTGTTAGGTGTAAGGTTAGATTGTTTACTTGAGATTTTTCTTGTTTCTTGAGGTAGGCTTGTATTGCTATAAATTTCCCTCTTAGAACTGCTTTTGCTGCATCCGATAGGTTTTGGATCATCGTGTTTTCACTGTATTTTGTCTTTAGGTATTTTTTTTATTGCCTCTTTGATTTCTTCAGTGATCTCTTGGTTATTTAGTAACATATTGTTTAGCCTCCATGTGTTTGTGTTTTTTACTTTTTTCCCCCCGTAATTGATTCTAATCTCATAGTGTTGTTGTCAGAAAAGATACTTGATACGATTTCAATTTTCTTAAATTTACCAAGGCTTGATTTGTGAGCCAAGATGTGCTCTGTCCTGGAGAATGTTCTGTGTGCACTTGAGAAGAAAGTGTAATCTGCTGTTTTTGGATGGAATGTCCTATAAATATCAATTAAATCTATCTGGTCTATTGTGTCATTTAAAGCTTGTGTTTCCTTATTAATTTTCTGTCTGGATGATCTGTCCATTGGTGTAAGTGAGGTGTTAAAGTCCCCCACTATTACTGTGTTACTGTCGATTTCCTCTTTTATAGCTGTTAGCAGTTGCCTTATGTATTGAGGTGCTCCTATGTTGTGTGCATATATACTTATAATTGTTATATCTTCTCCTTGGATTGATCCCTTGATCATTATGTAGTGTCCTTCCTTGTCTCTTGTAACATACTTTATTTTAAACTCTATTTTGTCTGATATGAGTATTGCTACTCCAGCTTTCTTTTGATTTCCATTTGCATGGAATATCTTTTTCCATCCCCTCACTTTCAGTCTGTATGTGTCCCTAGGTCTGAAATGGGTCTCTTGTAGACAACATATATATGGATCTTGTTTTTGTATCCATTCAGTGAGCCTGTGTCTTTTGGTTAAAACATTTAATCCATTCACATTTAAGGTAATTACTGATATGTATATTCCTATGACCATTTCCTTAATTTTGGGGGGTTTGTTTTTGTAGGTCCTTTTCTTCTCTTGTGTTTCTCACTTAGAGAAATTCCTTTAGCATTTGTTGTAGAGCTGATTTGGTGGTGCTGAATTCTCTTACCTTTTGCTTGTCCGTAAAGCTTTTGATTTCTCCATCAAATCTGAATGAGATCCTTGTTGGGTAGAGTAATCTAGGTTGTAGTTTCTTCCCTTTCATCACTTTAAATATATCCTGCCACTCCCTTCTGGCTTGTAGAGTTTCTGCTGAGAAATCAACTGTTAGCCTTTCTCCCTTGTTTGTTTCAATAATTTTTCTTTGTCTTTAATTTTTGTCAATTTGATTACTATGTGTCTCGGCATATTTCTCCTTGGATTTATCCTGCCTGGAACTCTCTGCACTTCCTGGACTTGGGTGGGTATTTCCTTTCCCATGTTAGGAAAGTTTTGGACTATAATTTCTTCAAATACTTTCTCAGGTCATTTCTCTCTCTCTTCTCCTTCTGGGACACCTATAATGTGAATGTTGTTGTGTTTAATGTTGTCCCAGAGGTCTCTTAAGCTGTCTTCATTTCTTTTCATTCTTTTTTCTTTATTCTGTTCCATGGCAGTGAATTCCACTATTCTGTCTTCCAGGTCACTTATCCATTCCTCTGCTTCAGTTATTCTGCTATTGATTCCTTCTAGTGTATTTTTCATTTCAGTTATTGTATTGTTCATCTCTGTTTGTTTGTTCTTTAATTCTTCTAGGTCTTTGTTAAACATTTCTTGCATCTTCTCAATCTTTGCTTCCATTCTTTATTCGAAGTCCTGGATCATCTTCACTATCATTATTCTGAATTCTTTTTCTGCACGGTTTCCTATCTCCACTTCATTTAGTTGTTTTTCTTGGGTTTTAGCTTGTTCCTTCATCTGGTACATAGCCCTCTGCCTTTTCATCTTGTCTGTCTTTCTTTGAATGTGGTTTTTGTTCCATGGGCTGCAGGATTGTATTTCTTCTTGCTTCTGCTGTCTGCCTTCTGGTGGTTGAGGCTATCTAGGAGGCTTGTGCAAGTTTCCTGATGGGAGGGACTGGTGGTGGGTAGAACTGGGTGTTGCTCTGGTGGACAGAGCTCAGTAAAACTTTAATCTGCTTGTCTGCTGATCTGTGGGGCTGGGCTCCCTCCCTGCTGGTTGTTTGGCCTGGGGCGACTCAACACTTGAGCCTACCTGGGCTCTTTGGTGGGGCTAATGGAGGACTCTGAGAGAGCTCACTCCAAGGAGTACTTCCCAGAACTTCTGCTGCCAGCATCCTTGTCTTCACATTGAGACACAACCACCCCCTGCCTCTTCAGGAGACCCTCCAACACTAGCAGGTAGGTCTCGTTCTGTCTCCTATGGGGTCACTGCTCCTTCCCCTGGGTCCCCATGCACACACTACTTTGTGTGTGCCCTCCAAGAGTGGTGTCTCTGTTTCCCCCAGTCCTGTCGAAGTCCTGCAATCAAATCCCACTAGGCTTCAAAGTCTGATTCTCTAGTAATTCCTCCTCCTGTTGCCAGACCCCCAGGTTGGGAAGCCTGACGTGGGGCTCAGAACTTTCACGCCAATAGGTGGACTTCTGTGGTATAAGTGTTCTCCAGTTTGTGAGTCACCCACCCAGCAGTTATGGGAATTAATTTTATTGTGATTGTGCCCCTCCTACCATCTCACTGTGGCTTCTCCTTTGTCTTTGGATGTGGGATATCTTTTTTGGTGAGTTCCAGTGTCTTCCTGTCGATGATTGTTCAGCAGTTAGTTGTGATTCTCGTGCTCTTTCAAGAGGGAGTGAGCACATATCCTTCTACTCTGCCATCTTGAACCAATCTCATGTGAAATAATTTTTTATCCTATCTTTGACATTATGAGCAAATGTTATAGAGAATCTTGATTCTGTTATGTTTCTCCAAAGAACATTGTTTTTTTTTTTTTTTTTAAGCAGGAAGAACCAGAGTCTAAAACATCAGTTCAGTGCTTTAGTCTTAGCAGCTGGGTTGCTTGGAGTTGGCCCTGCACATGAATAATTCAGAGGTCAGCCAGAAACTTGAGCAGAGTTTATAAGCAGTTTATAAGGGCTTCTCTTCTCTGACTCTGCCTCTGGGATTTCTCCTCTCCCTTTCCAGATGCTACAGTTGCCCTGAACTCGGCCCCCTGGTTCTTCAAGCATAAGATTACAGGCTTCTCTGACCTGCAGACTGGGGACTGGGTCTGCCCTCAGGCTAAAATTTGTAAAACAAAACAAAACAAAAGGGACTTCCCTCGTGGCTCAGGGGTTAAGAAGCCGCCTGCCAGTGCAGGGGATATGGGTTCGAGCTCTGGTCCAGGAAGATCCCACATGCCACGGAGCAACTAAGCCTGTGCACCACAACTACTGAGCCTGCGCTCTAGAGCCCGCGAGCCACAACTACTGATGCCGCATGCCTAGAGCCGGTGCTCTGCCACAAGAGAAGCCACTGTAACGAGAAGCACACACACCACAACGAAGAGTAGCCCCTGCTCGCCGCAACTAGAGAAAGCCTGCGTGCAGCAATGAAGATCCAACACAGCCAAAAATAAAAATAAATAAATAAAATAAATTAAAAAACAAAACAAACAAAAAATAGGATGCTCACCCAGTGTCCTTCCCTTTTTCCAGATTTTATACCCTCTCCAACATCTGCCTGCTTTTTCTTACTCTTCAATGCTTTTAGGTAGTGAGTTCTTAATACCCTGTTACAGGTTTATAGTTATTATTTTCAGGGGGGTTGATTCAATAAGAGTGCCTCATATATTGCTGGAAGTGGGCCCTGTCCTTGTGGGAGGTGTCCAGTTCCTATAACAATTCAAAGAAGATCAAAGAGGAGAAGAGAGATAAATATAGGCTTTCTTATAGATCATATGATAACTTGTGATAACTCATGTATATGTGAGTCTCTAGAATGGCTTTCCCTGGGGTTTTTTTTGTTTTTTTTTTAAGACTGCCTTACATTTAAACAAGTTAAAGTTAATTTCCTCTCAGAGGCCATTTGCCAGGACTTCTTGCCTACTTGCAGGAGAGTGCTCACAGAATCCTCCCACAGGCTAGGACTGGGTATGGAGAGTCAGCCTCCAGAACAGCAGTCCTTTAGAAATGTGTCCCCAGAGGCAAACACAGACCAGGGACCTACCTCCTCTATGTGCTGGACTGGACTCTCCAGTGGCTGCCCCACTCCCCAGGAATCCTGCCTCTCTGGGCACATTTTGAGTGACTGATAATTGGTTCACCCAGCATCCAACGTCACTCCGAGTGGCAGGAGTTCAGAACAGCTCTCCTGCTCAAGGAATGTTACCAGACATCACAGACACCAGATTGGGACAGGAAGGACAAAGTGAATAGAGCCAATAGTGCCACTCCCAGGGAGCACATGTTTTTCTCAGAACCCTGTACACAACTTGGTGACTGGTTCTTATGAACAATATCATTAGACTGGAAAGAACCCTACTGGCGTCTTTCCACCCACACTGAACAGTGTAACACTTTCTTCTCCCCACCTTCTCCTCTGTTCTGCTGCAGGAGTATTACTTGGTTTTTCCAAAGGTCAGGGCTCAGCAAGTAGTACACTGAGGGATGTTATCCCCATTCCCAGCATGTAATCCCCCATCCTTCCACCCCTTCCACAAAGGAAAGACCAATCATGATTTACTCTTTGAAGCACAGGGCCACAATGAGGGCTCTATTGGAAAATAAGAAGTGGGAAGAATTGTTGAGCAGACAGTCAAGAGCACCAACTTCACCTGGATATTTTGTATTAAACCTATTTAATGTTTTAAAGTCGTTGTTAAAAAGGACACCATGAATGTCATAATTTACTTGTTCTTAAACCTCACCGCACAAAGCGATCACCTAAGGGAGCGTTAGAAAATGCGATGCCAGGGTCCTTCCTCTAGAGATTCTGGGTTAATCGGTCTGGGGCACAGCCTGGGCATGGGGATTTTTAAAAGATCTCCAGGTGATTCTAAAAACAGGAAAATCTGAGAAACATCATCATGGTACATCATTATTTTACACATTCTACATAGAAAACAGAACTAGATATGTAGTTGCAGTTAAAAGCTAATGTCAATAACTACAGATGGTCAATATCTGGTGTTTCTTATCTGCTGTAATTGTATGGACTGCCATGGTATAAACAAGGTTAAAACTCAATTTTAGTGTTCAGAATAATCATGTGAGCCTCCCCACACCCCCCCCCAACCAGCACTAATTCATAGGAAACCCTACATCCCTCTCTAGACCTCCCCCTCATTCTGACCTTGGAATTGTCCAAGAAAACCCCTGCAGCTTACTCAGTCCAAAGGGCCATTCTGATTCTAAGCATCTCACAGAGAAAGAGATGTAGAATTTGTTCCCTCCTCCAGCAGGTCCGCTATCTTTTCCTGCCGTTACTTCTGTTACTGCCACATGACACCCCTTATTTAAGATGGGTTGATGCACTGTCTTTGTCTACCTTTGCTGGAAGCAACCAGCAATAGCTCTTCAGCTATTAGAAAAATAATAAAGTTACACTTCATCAGGCACCTACTGTGTCTATTTATCTACACTTCCAAATGTCTAACTGAAAGAAAACATGAAAGGTTTTTTTTGTTTGTTTTTTCAGTTTTGTTTTGTTAGCTGCTTAGATGGAACTTGAGCAGAAATGCTTCCTTTTAAAAGTAGCTACTGATTTCTTTGCCTGCCTGGGACTTAAGTGTCCCCTCTCAATTATCTAAACATAAGATGAATTGGGACTTAATGCCCTGGAAGGTAAAATGACATTTATGGCCTAAAAAACAAGTTTCTGCCCATCCCAGTGGCCCTTGTTATGAAGAGGTGGCCCATAAAGAGTTTTAAAAAAATTGTAAGGAGGGAGATGAAGAAACTTGCTGGGAAGAGAGATGTAAGATCTTTTCTGTTTAGAAGTCCAGTGTGGTCCTGACTGAAGTACACACCAGCAGGAAAAGACATCGAGGGCTCTCTCAGGAAAACCCACAGGGAAAGAGGAGGGTCTGGTTGGTGACCTGGGCTGAGTATCAGGCCTGGATGTCATTGTGAAGAGACCTGGTCCAGGTCAGCACGTGTTTGAAGCTAGAACACATCCCCAACTTCCCAGGTATAATGGACTCAACCAAAATGCGTATCTCGGGATCCCCAGCAGGGGTCCCCACTCAGTCCATTTCCAATCCTGAATGCCCCAGTGAGAGAGGCAACCCAGTCCCCAGCGCAGCCTGCTGGAGAACCTAGATCAGCAGTCACTAGTCACACATGGCTTTTTTTTTTTTTTTTCTATTGAAGTATAGTTGATTTACAATGTTGTAGTTCTACTGCACAGCAAAGTGATTCAGTTATGCCTATATACATTCTTTTTCATATTCTTTTCCATTATGATGGCTTTTGAACTCTTAAAATGCGGGTAGTCTGAATAAAGATATGTGCTATAAGTGTAGAATGCAAACTGGATTTTGAAGACAATACAAAAAAAAAGATTGTAAGATAACTCAATAATTTTATGTTGAATACATGTAGAAATGATAAATTTTTACATACATTATGTGAAAAATACATTATTGAAGTTAATTTCATCCTAATGTGGCCACTAAAAAATGTTCAATGACATACGTGGCCCATACTTGCAGCTTGCATTATATTCAATATTTCTATTGGGCAGTGCTGGTCTAGATGATCCTGTTCTCAAGGCTGGAGCCATTTGGAAGCAGGGATTATCAGTTAGGATGCTTCAGTGTTCAAGTAGTAGCAACCTCAACTCAAAGTGATGTAAATAATAATGAGAGAACAGTCCGGGGCTGGGAAGCACTGGGGTTGATTGTTGTTTTTCTTTTTCCTAAATTTATTTATTTTTATTTTTGGCTGCGTTGGGTCTTCATTGCTGTGTGCGGGCTTTCTCTAGTTGCAGCGAGTGGGGGCTACTCTTCGTTGCAGTGTGCGGACTTCTCATCGTGGTGGCTCCTCTTGTTGCAGAGCACGGGCTCTAGGCATGCAGGCTTCAGTAGTTGCAGCACATGAGCTCAGCAGTTGTGGCTCACAGGCTCTAGAGCGCAGGCTCAGTAGTTGTGGCGCACAGGCTTAGTTGCTCTGCGGCATGTGGGATCTTTCTGGACCAGGGCTTGAACCTGTGTCCCCTGCATTGGCAGGTGGATTCTTAACCACTGCACCGCCAGGGAAGCCCCAGCGCTGGGATTGTTAACACAGGAGCTCAGTGGCATCATTAGGACCTGGTGCTTCTCACTTTTCCACTTTACTCTGATTTGGCTCAGCTCAAGAGGAATATATCCGTGGAAGTCCCAAAAGTCACATCCGGACATTTTTAATGTCCAGAGGAAACAAAAGGGGAGGGGGGTGGTTACCTGTCTTACCTCTCTTCTTAGGAGTGAGGAAGTCTTCTCCAGATGTGCCCTCCCTTCCCACCTCCCCCCTTGCTCTCTTATCTAATGGGCCAGAATTGGGTCACATAGTTCATGCTAAGCCGCTCACCAGCTCAGTAATCGGATACTGCATGGCTTCAAGTAATCTGGAGTGAGACATCTGTTGGAAAGAGAACCAGGACCATGACAGGAAGAATGGCTATTTTGGACTAAACAACCCCTGACATTCTTGGACAATTCAGGGAGAGGGCACATGTCTTGCAAGGGTCATTACACATTTTGCTATCCCAGCTGAGCTGATTTAGCTTGAAATACAATAGAGCTGCTATTTTATTTGATCCCCAGGCTACTGAAGCTTAATAAATACGTTTACATAAATAGACCAACAAAGCAAATAAAATCCCATAGCTCAATGTGGTGAAAAGGAGAGAGCACTGTATCCTAATTAAGAGACCTGACTTTAATAACACCTTGCTGTGGCACCTGTGAAGCTCAATGACCCTATCTGGGCTTCAGCTTGTTAACCTTCCAAATCAGTGTTCAAAGATTTTGAGTCAAGATAGCAAAATAATCACATGAATATTTCTCCCTACTTTAATACATAGGAATGGTGATATAAATGGAATACAAAACATTGAAAAATATGTCACACCAAAATGTTCAGGACCCAATTTTAATGTGGAGGGGGACTCAGGGGATGGTTTCCACACACCACCAGGCAATTTTGGGGACACCAGCTTAGTGTCCTACACTCAATTCTGACACTGTGTACCTGAAGATAGTGTCAGATCCCACCAGTTAAGGGCTCAGCCCCACAAGACTGTCCACACCCCACTCGTGTCAGACACCACCTGAAAGTCCGAGTTGTCACCTGTGCTTCTGACCAAACTGCTAAGGCTCAGAGGTTCCCACCACCCCCTATTCAGGTTCCACTGATTTGCTAGAGTGACTCACAGGACTCAGGAAACCAGTTTACTTACTAGATTACCGGTTTATTATAAAAGGGCCTAAATCAGGAACAGCCAGATGGAAGAGACACATAGGACAAAGGTATGGGAAAAGTTTGAGGAGCTTCCCTGAATCTCAATGTGTTCCTCAACTCGGAAGCTCTCCAAACTCTGGACTTCTGGGTTTTTATGGAGGCTTTATTACATAGTTATGATTGATTAAGTCATTGGCCACTGGTGACTGATTCAACCTCCAGTGTCTCCCCTCCCCGGGGGTGGGACTGAAAGTTCCAGCCCTCTAACCACATGGTTGGCTTTACTGGCAACCAGCCCCCATCCTTAGGTGCCTCCAAAAGTCAAATCCTTAACATAACAAAAGACACCTTTCCGCTCACACCACTTCGGAAATTCCAAGGGTTTTAGGAGCTCTGTGTCAAAAACAGCGGAGGAAGACCAAATATACATATTTCTTATTAAAAATCACAGTATCACTCATACTCAGAAACTAAAGGAAAAATCTCTTTTTAAAATTAAAAATAACAAATGTTTGGAAAGTTGAAGTCATGGAGCATGTGGAAAGTAGGTTCTGTCAAAGTTCCGTTGGAAATGGGGCTAAGTGGACTGTATGCATCATGGTGGACCAGGTTTTCTGAGTTAAGCTGGGTGCTGAGACAGCACATCCACAAGGGAACTGGGACTGAAATAACCCTGCCTGACCACCCAGCAATGGCTAGACATATTCCACTTGCCTAGAGGACACAGACTGGAACTGGAGTCTCTGTGTGACTTCAGAGCCACTCCACCACAGTGCTCAACCCTTCTGGTCGAAGGACCTGTGGCTACTCAGTTCCCAGGTAGCCCTGGGATTCATGTCATTCTCAAGGTCAGCCCCAGGGATCTGGGTTTTAACTAGGCCTGGGGTCTCCAGATTTCTCTGTGTAGTGCCCCCACTCCCTACCCCCACCCTACCTCCAAAATGTCTGTTTACTAATTGTACACACAAGCAATCATATTAACTTATAAAACAAATGCAAAATAAATTTTAAAAGGATGGGGAAAATTGTAATGAATCATACTTTAAGGTTTCCTGCTAACTACAGTGGCCCTATTCAATCATGAGTGGATATCAGCTGATATTAGTTGAGGTTTTCCTTATTGACATAAGGTATAAATCTGTATTTCAAAAAGCTTTCTTGATATATTTTCAGCAGGCCTCTTTGCAGATGTGAATAATTATTTTGTTTTTACTTTGTAATATGGATGAAGGCGCAGGATAAAGGTCAGCTCTGCCATTTTCTTGCTCTTTGCTTAAGCTTGTACTATTAATATTCTATTCAATTTGTAATTTTTTGGCAGGAATATTTTTAAGCCAATTGTTCAAGTTGTTAGTTGGCAACATACAAGCTGTACTACGTTACAATACACTGAAAGCCAATGAAGGAATGATGGTATTCCATTGTGGAATTCCCAGTTTTCCCTCAGGATAACTCCAGCTCTGTTTGTGACCTGTGACAATCTTACATATGAACCAAGTGAGGGCACCAGTGTGATTAGGTATACTACATGTTGATAAATCTAAATTTCTTATGGAGGAAGATGAATATAAGCTTCTTTGGGAGTTCTGCCCAGCCTTCTTTAGAGACCAATGAGTTGCATCTTTCATTTGCTACCTCAAGTTGGAGATTCTGGAGAGAGTATGAACAGTCATTTAAAGGGTGTTTATGCTACCTTTAACTAAGGCCTCTCCACCTCTAAATATACCATTTCCTTATGCCATCTCAGATATCTTCTTGCCCAGTAGCTGACAAGGGCTTAAGAGAATTCAATTTTATCTCAGCAGAGGGCGTCCCTTCCTTCTAGGAATGTATCAAGCCCTTAGCAACAAGAGGCTGTCTTAAGACCTAGGACCTATAAAAAGAGGTCATGAGAGCAGTCTCTACGTCTCTAAGGGATGAATGAAGCTCACTCTCTGTTCATTATTCATTTCTTGGGGGAACTGAAGTCCAGAGAACTGCTCAGAATTCCATGGCTAGCTGATAACTAAACCAGCACCTGAATTCAAGCTTCCCACCCTCTGCCCAGTGCACTCTCTAATATTCTTCACAGCCTTCTTATGTGTACTTGTTAAGCAATAGTAATGCCAGCCCATTTTCATTTAATGTAATTACTGATATATTTGAGTTTTAATCTATCATCTTATTTCATGATTTCACTATGTCCAACCTCTTCTGTGATTTTGTCTTTTGTTTTCTGACTTCTTTTGGATTGACTAAGATTTATTATTATTTTTTCTTATTTACTATTTTGGAAGATTTACACTAGTTACCTCTTCTTTCAGTGTTAAAAGCTTAGAAACTATTTTTTTAATATTTATTATTTTATTTTTAACCTTGCATTGTTAACTTTTCTAAGTCTAGTATAAATATTGATCTTTATCACTGGCCTATACAATTCAGAAACATAAGCACACTTTAACCCCATTTACCCACATCCCAACTCATTTGCTATTGTTGTCAAAATTTTAAATTCTATATAATTTTAAAATTCCATAGATACTTTTTTTTTTTTTGCTCTTCATATTTTTCTGTATCCCAAACTTTCCATCTGGATCATTTTTTAGAATTCTGACATACATCTTTTAGAATTTCCTAAACTCTCTCTTTTAAAAAAGTCTTCATTCATCTTTATTATTGAGCGCTCTCTCTCTCTCTCTCTCTCTCTCTCTATATATATATATATATATATATATAGGAAATAGAATGCTAAGCAGGCTATTGTTTTCTTTCTGCCTGTTGATGATACCATTTTACTGTCTTGTGACTTCCATTATTGATTTTCAGAAGTCAGCTATCAATTTAACTTTATGTCTTTGAAGGCATTATGTCCTTTTCCCTATGGCTACTTTTAATGTATGGTATATATACAGTTCCGTTTCTTTGGCTCGCTATGGTTTTACTATGATGTGTCTGGAAGTGCTGAGTGGATACAATGTGTAGAAACAATTAGGCTTCTTGAATCTATGGATTGATGTCTTTCATCAGTTCTGAATATTCTCAGTTATTATATCTTAAAAAGTTATTACCTTTGGCTCTCTCTCTTCCTCAAACATAAAACCTTCTTTAAACAAGAGTCTCCCTCTTGCTCTCTTCTTCAAACATAGCAAGGTGGTTTTATAGTTTGTGGCTAATGATTTCAACAGATATTAACTCCAGTGCTTATAAGCCTATTTTAATTTTCTGTTGTTTCTGCTGGTTCTTGCTCAATGTATTTTGTTTCCCTGTATGACTATTGATTTTTGATAGTGGTTGGACCTTGTACTTCAAAAATTATTTGTAAGAATAATTTGAGGCTTAGTATTATAGCATCTTCTTCCAAAGAGGATTTTCATTTGCCTCTGCCAGACACCTGAGGTCCTACCAGTCTGGATCCATCTCAAACCAAGTTCAAGGCTTGAGGTTCCTTGGACCACCCAGATAACATAAAGCCAGAAGGAAATTATGTGCAAGGATTGGTTTACTCATGATTCACCTTACCTGGAGCTGCAACTCTTTGGGACCCCAGTTTAAAGTGGAGGTAATTTATTAGAATTTCTACCTCTGGTAGGTTGCATGTCTTGCCTTTTGCTCCCTGGCCCCAGAAATTTGTCGAAAGTACAGCTCAGTTTTGCAGCTGTTTCTTTAGGACTGGCAAATGCTCTTAGGGAGAAATTAGATTTGAATATCAGTCCTGTTCTCTGAGTTCTTAACTTCCAGATTTTGGCTTTTAAGCTCTTCACTACTTGGTTAACATTTTGATGCTTTTAAGTAAATATTTTTTATGCTTTATACAGTTTTTTAGGTTTCCTTAGTGGGAGGGTTGGTCTAAATTTCCTAGTCATCAATTATAGGGAGTAAAAGTTACAATTTATATATTCATCAGAGGAAAGAAAATTTTTCATAGTCTTCTATCTCTACTTCATGCTTACCAATTTGTTAGTTCCTATAAAGCACTTTACACATGCCAAGGATGTAATATATTCTGTAGAACCAAAATTACTATGTAGGACTCATCAAATCCTTTAAAAGAACCCAATCTGGTATGAAATAAAATAGTTCATAAAACAATTTGACTACTTCTGGCCTTTGAAATTCTGTATGATAAACTTGTGCCCCACCAACTCATAAGAATATAATGGAAGATCCAGTGATCCATATATAACATATGCACAAAATATATACTTATTGAGGGCACTTGATCTTCCCACTGAATGAAAACCTTTCCCCCTTACCTTGCCTCTTTCAGATATTTCCTCTATCCTCACCTTCTCAATAAAGCCTTCCCTAAACATCTCATTTGAAATTGCAAACTCCCCCCCATTCCCACACTTCTTTTATTTTAATGTAAATGTATTTATTTATTTTTGGCTGTGTTGGGTCTTTGTTGCTGCGCATGGGCTTTCTTTAGTTGTTGCAAAGGGGGCTACTCTTTCGTTGCAGTGGGTGAGCTTCTCATTGCGGTGGTTTCTCTTGTTGCAGAGCACAGGCTCCAGGTGTGTGGGCTTCAGTAGTTGTGGCACGTGGATTCAGTAGTTGTGGCACGTGGGCTCTAGAGCACAGGCTCATTAGTTGTGGTGCGCAGGCTTAGTTGCTCTGTGGCATGTGGGATCTTTCCAGACCAGGGCTCGAACCCGCATCCCCTGCAATAGCAGGCAGATTCTTAACCACTGTGCCACCAGGGAAGTCCCTATTCCCACACTTCTTAATCTCTTCCTGTCCTGTTCTTCTCTCCATCACCCTCCACCATATTACATACTATATATTATATATCCTGACTCTATTTATCACTGCCTCTCCAATCTTGATATATCTGCTTAACCTCTCAATTCTTTGATTTTTCTAGATGTAAAATTGAACTGAGAAAATTATCTCACCATTCTTCATATGGATGTTTCACAGATGAGTATAGTGATAGATCCGAAAATGATTCTTAAAAAACTATTTTAAAAAATGAAAATTCTAGAACTGAAAATTGCAATATCCCCCCAAAAATTTACTGATTGTGCTTAACAGTAAAATAGAGAGAAAAGAAAAAAAATCAGTGCACTTTAAAATAGTTCAATAGAAATGATCCAATATGAAGAACAGACAGAAGAGAGATTAAAAAAAAAAAGAGCAGATCCACAGGGACCTGTGGACAGTATCAAAAGGTCTAATATATGTGCAATTGGCGTCACTGAGGGAGAAGAGAAAAAAAATGGTGCAGCAAAGAATATTTTTTAAAAAAAGAATAGGTAAAAAATGTACAAATTTGGAGAACGAGATGAATTTACGGACTTAGGAAGGAGAGCAAACTCCTCACAGGATAGATTTAAAAACACACACACACAAGCCCAGGCATATCAGAGTCAAACTGCTAAAAACCAAAGTTTAGGAGAAAAATCTTGAAGAACCCAAAGGATTTTGTTACAGACTCATTCCACACCAAGTACAATACTGCAGCTAAAGTTTAGTGGACTTGGAGTACTGGGGGGAATATTTCAGGGGAGGAGAAATTGCTGCTTTTCTCTACAGCACAGCCTTTATGTGAGAAGCTCATTGACAATGAGTGCCAGGTAGGATGGAGGTTCGTGGCTGGAAAAGAGAGTAGCAGCCCTTCATTTCGATTTTGGTTGGGTAAGGTCTTCTGGAGGGAGCAGGATGCTGCAGGCTCTCTGGAAGACATAAAGATTTTGACCCAAATGACTCTAAAATCAGGGAAAGAGAAGTGAGATCCTCATGGTAAACTTGTGAATGGTCTGAACAGAAAGTCTAGAGCTTCTTGGAGCCCGGGGAATTTTTGAAGTGGAATTAGAGAAAAGAAATTTGGGGGAAATGGGAAAGACCCAGAAGATTTTGATTATTTGACAGCATGTGTTCCCTTAGCGTGATTTTCTTCCTTTCTCTCACAATTTAGTCTAAGCCTTCTTGGGGTGGGTAGGTCTCATGAGCAAGCGCTTTGAAAATACGAAGGCAGGTTCTTTCCCTTCCCTTTCACAAATAAATCATGCAGTTCTGGAGGTAGCTGTAGAGAAATGTTTTCTGGGGCAGAATTTTGGCCCTGTTTTGACAAATGTGGCCTCTTTAGTTCATGAAGGATGATTTTAATGACCGAAAACAAATAAGACCCCCAAATGTAAACCCAAGGTTTGCTGCTTGTTATAATTGTATTTTCCATACTAGACTGGAAATAAAGTCATGGTGTTTTTGTTTGTAATGTTAGCCTCTTTTTCTCTTTTTGTTCCCTTTCCCGGTCCTACCGGCCATCCCTCACGTCTTTGTGCTTTAGGATCCATATCCCTGAGGGAAGGGAGGAATAGGCGAAGTTCAAGAAATAGCTGAAGGCGGGTTGCCTGATGTGGAGGCAAGGACCCAGTGTCAGTCCTGGGCCTGTGCATGGCGGGGAAGGTGCATCTCCGCAGCATCGTGGCAAGTCTTCCAGACCTGTCTGCAGCTCTTCCTGTAACCAAGAGGCCTTTTCCTGTGTTTGAACTCACCACCAATGGCTGTCCTACCAAAGGTAAACAGCAGCGGTCTAAGCAAACTGCTCTTTTTCCAAAAGAAAGCTTTTAACTTTTCTTCTGGAGGAGACAGAAAGGGGTTGTTTGAGGACTGGGTGGAGGAGGAGCAGGGAGCGGTGAGGGGGGGCAGTGAGGGGGGGCGGTGGTGAGACCAGAGGAAGCCCAAGTGACCCCAAGCCCTGCCCTGCATGTTTTTCTTTGTTTCTTCCTTCCTTTCTTTCTTTCTTTCTTCCTTTCTTTCTTTTTCTTTCTTTCTTTCTTTCTTTCTTTCTTTCTTTCTTTCTTTCTTTCTTTCTTTCCTTTCTTTCTTTCCTTCTTTCCTTCTTTCTTTCTTTTTTCTCTTCACCTCCCTCATTATTTTTGGCTAGCTCCTTTGTGCAGGCCGCCTTCTATTCACCAACAGCTGCTTTGAACATCAGTCAGATCAGGTCATCTGCCAAGCTGTGCACCTCTGGTCACATCGCTCTGAAGCCTCCTGTTTGTCAGCTTCAAAGTGCCTCACAAGTGGTGACTTGCCTCCTTCCGGGTGAATGTTAAAAGAAGGGGAAGGCTGGACATACTCATGACACCGCTGGAATTAAGGCTGGAAGCTTCTATCTCATTTTGCAGAAGAAGAAATCAGGACCAAAGAAGAGCAGTTGAAAACCACTGCCAGGCCTTGTGGCCAGTAAGTGGAAGAACGGGGGGGCCAGGTCTGCTCGCGTTTAGTTCCAAGGGGTTCTTGCCAGGCCTCACATTTAGAACTGTGTTTCTCAGGCAGTCAGCCTGCCTCAAAAGTGCCTTAGTGAGGGTGACATTTGAGAGGGGATGGGGGAAGGGAGGAGAATACTTACTGGATGGAACTCCACCCTCCTCCTCCAATGGAGTCTCTTCTCTTTGGTCTCATTCATTCATTCACTCATTCATTCATTTAACAAATGTCTATTGAGCAGCTTCCGTGTGCCAGTGACTTCCAGACACTGGAGATACAGCAAGGAACCAGCAAAGCCTGGGTTCCCACGAAACTTATATTCTGTTTTCTATATTAGTTTCTAAGTAAGATTACTTTTTGGTCAAAGGGTTCTGTCAATTTTTTTTTCTTTTAAAGCAAATAAAATCTTTCCAATATCTAGCTTTCAAAGCATTAACTGGTACCTATCAAACACTCACAACATTAAGTAGAGATTTTGCCAGTACATAAAACAAATCAGCTGCTGATCTTCCAACCTCTGACAGTTTAAAATCTATCAAGAAAAGACACCTAAAAAGAAAACTTGCCCAGACAGTATCACTCACTGACAAATGTGGGAGTGAAATAAAGAAACAAATTGATGGTATAGATGATGAGCTGAACTCTTATAGTCCATTATATTGGTACCAGGGGTCACTAGTACATTCTCTTCTCAGGAATTCCATGTAGAATAGGATAAGCATGTGATCCTTTAAAGTTGACCCCCTTTGTTTGGTGGTGAGTGTAGGTGGATGTAACAGTTAACAGCCTTGTTGAGTTTCAAACTGTGATTGCCACCAGCAAATACTCCTACCTGGGAGTTTTGGTTTGAAAAGGTAAGGCCAAAAGTTGTAAACTAGCAGCCTTCCTGATGTTAATGTATTAATTATCTTTTGGGGTATAACAAATTACTCCAAAGCCTAGTGGCTTAAAAAAACAAATGTTTATTATCTCACAGTTTCTATGGGTCAGGAGTTGAGGGACAGCTTGGCTGGGTGGTTTGGCTTAGGATCTCTGGTGAGGTTGCCGTCAGAATGTGGCAGGGTCTTAAGTCATCTGAAGGCTTGATTGGACTGGATGATCCATTGCTGAGATCACAGCAGGAGGTCTCAGCCTCTGTCCATGTGGCCCTTTCCACAGGTTGCTTAAGGGTCTTCATGGCATGGCAGCTGACCTCCCCCAGAGCAAGTAATCTGAGAGTGAGGGAAAAGAAAACCTTAGTGCCTTTTGTGCCCTGGTCTCCTAAGTCACTCCACATCACTTCTGCCTTATTCTAGTGTTGGGAACAAATCACTAAGTCTAAGTGGTTAGAAATAGACTCTGCCTTTCAAAGAGAAGAGTAAAGAATTTGTGGGCATAGTTTAAAACCATCAAATTTAGACTCCCTTCAGATTTAAACTTTACTTTTTCATGTAGAATCTTAAACAAATCACATTTCATTTGTGAATACTTCACTATATATTTAAAAAGCAAACCACCACACCATTATCACACCCCAAATGATGAATAATAATTCCTTAATTTCTTTTAAAAATGGTCTCTTTTCAGTTCTAAAATTTTAAAATCAAGAAATTCCACGTTAAAAGTTCAGATGTTCAGCTTATTTTTTAAAAAATAAGATGGTCTGGGTCACACTAGGCCAATGTTCTCACATGGTCACAAACAACTTTAGGTGGGCTATGAACTCTTCGATTTGCCTTGATCCCTACCACACCCTATTGCATTACACATGGGGCACTGGTTAAATGAACCTGCTTGGTTCATTTAACATTTGAGTTTACCCCTGGTCTAGGTCCAAGGAGGCTGAAACGTGTGGCAATGGGGTTGAAGAAGGGGGTAGCTTGATCCCTGGTGTGAGTTGGATCCCAGAAGATTAGGAAAGAAGACAGGTTGCAGCAACCTTGGGTCTCATCTATGTAGGGCTGTAAAGATGATGAGGATAACCATAGAGATCTGGTCAATATGGCCTTGGAAGTTTGGGTGGACGTTCCTGTGACTGCACTTGGCACCGAGTGCAGAGGCACGAGCAGAGCCAGCCACCTCTGAGGGGACCATGAATCAGCCAACATGGATCAAGCCTCAGTGCTATTTTCTTAGAGCTGTGAAAGTCCTGGGTCTGGTACAACCTAAGGAAGAGCGTGAGAGTCATGAAAAATAATGGTATAGAACTGTTAGCCAACTTTACCAAGGAGGGGGAACTTTAATCACACTTAATGTAATGTATAAAAATAAAGTTATTTCTTGTCTCTTGTGTGTCACTGAAACATAGGATCTTAGGGTGCTTGGAGAGAGCCTGTAAGTAGAAGAAAAGGCCTTTATGACCACTGTGGAGGAAGACTGTGGAAAAATGAACCCTACTGAATAATGGAAGTGAGTACTGGAGGAGGATGCTTGCTCACCTCTGGCCTGACAAGAAACCCACAGGTGCTTTTTAATACAACTACTGCCATTCCCCAACTTAAAAATACTCATTGGCTTCTATCAGATATTTGGAGCTCAGAATGCATTTTCCTGTAGAAACCATGTGTTCCTTGGTGATTAAGTCCACAGGCCAGTTCTTAAGGTTTAGTCTTGTAACGAAATCATAACCCTATCCATCTACCACATCTAACAGACTTTCCTTAGAGAATTTCAGCCCGGGTCCTAACATGGAATACCTAGAGTACATTTTCCCCAACCCTAGTAGTTCAAACACTGAGTTCTGCTCTATCCCTCAGACTCATCCCTCCTGGGCCAGCTTTGAGAATGCTACCAGCTTTTCAGTAGCAGCATGGGTGTGTGCTGGAGAAAAGGGATCTCTGTTGGATGAATATTAAGAAATGCAGGCACAGGATACACATGAGGACAGTGAGAGTAAGGCAAGCCAACCAAGAGGCTAGGGTGGAGCAAAGGCGGGTAGGTACTCAGCTTTGGAAGCTCTGGAGATTGGGGATGGGGGTGAATGCATGGTAGAAGGTGCTGCTGTTCAAAAGTGTGAATCTTTCATGAGCCAGCTGTTTGCATGCCAGGCAATGCCTATATTCACTCTCCAGGAAACCCTTGTCACACAGTGTATGAGGGTGGCGCTCAGACTTTACCACCCATGACCTCTCTAGGCACCAACACGTCCACCTGCAGCTCCTGACGGCCCTTCTCGACACAACCAGATTTAGGCTAGACTTTACAACTCTTCATCTGCTTCCACTCTTGCCCCTCCACAAGCCATTCTTTGCACAGTGACCAACACAGGCTTTCTGAAATGCAAATCTGATCACGTCCTTCTTCTGTGTAAACTCTTTACTGATTGCCCAACCATCTTAGGATCAAGTTCAGAATCTGAACTCGGACTCCCCAGCTACCCGTTGCAGCAGCTGCTGCCTCCCCTCCTTGCCTGGCACACGCCTGCTCATTCTTCAGGTCTCAGTTTATGTTTCATTTTCTTAAGAAGAATTTTCCCTGACCTTTTGTACAGATTTGGTACCTGACTACATGCTCTCCTAACTCTTAGGTTTCCTTCTCAGAGCAGTGACTGCAATTGTAATTGTTCAGATATCCAAGCATGATTTATTTAATTGAAAGTGTCTCTCTCTGCCAGGAAGTAAAATTCATAAGTGCATTGCCCACTCCTAACGTGGAGCGGTCTGGTCCATAGGACGTGCTCACTAAATGGTTGCAGAATGCGCCTCTGTGCTGTACATTTTTAGCTCTTATATTATAGAACATGTTCTCCAATTCTAGGGACCAGTTTTTACTGTGTGACAGGCAGTGTTTGTTAGCTTTTGATTGAAATAGGGCTCTGAGCCAGAATTCCCTGGGTTTGGAATCTTACTAATTGTGTGATACTGGGAAGTAGTGTAACGTCTCCATACTTCAGTTTCCTCATCTGTTAAAAAAGAGGAGGAGATAAAGGGCAACAATAGCACCTACTTCAGAGGACTGTTGTGACGATTAAATAAGTTGTGACGTGTAGTATGTTTGGAACAGTGCCTCACACATGGTAAGTGTGTGAAAGATTTTACCTCCTCTTCTTCTGTACTCCTAAGAATATGAAAAATAGGTGTTAGGATATTATCCCCACTTGTCAGATGAGGAAACTAGATGCATAAAACAGGCTTTCTTTAGTAACTTGTTTATAATCCTTCATATCATTTTTTCATGCTAAAAAAAACTAAAAAGAAAGAAAGAAATGAATGTTCTCACGTTTGGGGAGTTGGGACTTGGAGGATATTAGGGCCTGGCAAGATGAGGAGAATAAATCAAAGAAACAAAGGAAGTTTCAAAGCTGTTTCAGGCGTGGGACTTGGCCCTCTCCTCGCACGTTAGTCTAATGCGTGAGAAGCCTACACACGAGGGAGGGGAGACCCAACTGGCACAGAGTCTGGAAAGGAGACGGCGAGTCCATGGAGAGTGACTCAGAGCAGCAGGGACCAGCATCTCCAGGTCGTAGCAGGAAGTGAGAGCCGTGGCTCCCAATCCGTTCTGAAACGACTCAGGAACTCTGCCAGTGTCTCCAAAGGCATCACCATGTCCTCAAACCAAATCCACTTGAATTATAGAAAAAAAAAAAAAACTATGCCATGTGTCCCATGTGAGAGGAAGTAGGTGCAAAGAAACCAAACAAAAGGTTGTGAATCACTGGAGTGGA
The DNA here is from genome assembly GCF_964165515.1 of Mesoplodon bidens. Taxonomy (NCBI): domain Eukaryota; kingdom Metazoa; phylum Chordata; class Mammalia; order Artiodactyla; family Ziphiidae; genus Mesoplodon; species Mesoplodon bidens. The sequence continues at coordinate 58,208,234 of NC_138160.1, read as the reverse complement.
CAATCCTGGAGAGAGAGAGGGGAGTCCTGCACCAGGCTTTAAAAAGACATCTGGCAGCGACAGGAGTATTCCTGGCAGCCCGTTGTTAATAACCCCGAAATAGAAACAACCCAAATATCATCTTCAGTAGAGTGGATATGTAAATTGTGGTACAGTCACAGAATGAAGTATTCTCCAGCGATGACAGTAATTGAGCCATAAGTACACTCAACAGTAGGGGCGAATCTCACAAATATAATACAAAACAGAAAGGACAATTTGATGCCATTTGTTATGTAAACCAGGTAATATGCATCTACGTCAGGTTTGAGAATTTAGGACCATGTGACCCTTGAGGAGAGGTAGAAGGCTGGAGGGCCACAGGGGGTCTCCTGTTAGGTTTCTGTTATTCAGGTGTGTTTGTTTTATAAAAATTCACTGATGTATACACTTACTTTTTTGTGCACTGTCCTGAACATATGTTATATTTCAATTCATTCTTCACTTCCCCACCCTCCATGGCCAGGGGTCAAATAAGTCCTGGGGTGAACAGATAGCCCTAGAGCTCTGGATATTCAGAAGTTGGAGAAGTACCAGTTAGGATGCTTCAGAAGTGGGAAGCCGTTTTGAGTAGAGCTCATGTTTCTGCAGTGCTGGTTCTGAGTCTTGGGTCACTGCTTTTGCCTCACGGAATTTTAACTTTGGTGTTTCTCCTTGTCCCCTGATCTTGTAGCCCTCTCTTTCTAATCAAATGATTTCTATAATATCCAGCGCAATGTGGAGCTCACCTGTTGGGTCAGAGGCTCTGCCATAGTCCAATTCTACACAAGCCTTTCCTCAGTTGTCTGCAGTACAAACATCCATTCCCTTCACTTTCCTTCAGAATCTGAATAAATCATGAGATGGCTGGAGAGGAAGCTTCACCAGCCTGAGTGAACTGATGAGAAATCTCTCCCGTGAAACCTGATGGGAGGGACTTAGGAATTTCAGCTTCTAGACACCCAGTGGGTGATTTTACAAGTAGTAGGGGATCATCTTCTTATGACTGGCAGAGCAGGGAAAAAGGGAGAAGCCCATTCTATGAATCTCACAGAAGGGTTACAAGGAGCTATGTGAATGGAACAGCTGGGCACAGGCAGGGCTGAGAATCCCTTTTGAAAAACCGTGGCTGACTTACCTAAGACCCATGCTGCTTCACAGTATTTTGAAAACACTAGAAATCACCTTCCAGCTTTTCCAGAGGTGAAGTCACAAGCTCCCAGCTGGATGCAGCTCCGTGACATCAAAGCCGTCCAGCTCAGATGGCACATGTCCCCATCCAGGCTGTCTTTGGGCGGGTCAGCTGGCTTGGAGAAAACAACACGCCTCAACGTGACAGTCCCCACATTCTGCAGACTTGAAAGGGAAATCCTCTGGATTCTGACTGGGCTCCTGGGGCTCAGCCCTGGCTCTGCCCTGAGGCTGCAAGAGGAATACGAACATGGAAAGGGCTGCATGTTGCTGTCATTGCTTCTCCAGGTGAACAGAGACATTTGCAGCCCGAGCTTCTTTGGTCTTCACATCCCCTCTTTGCCTCTGCTGACTGGTGCCTCAGAAACCCAGCCCAGCATTTCCCTCCTTCTCCTCACTCACCCTCACCTCCCTCCCACCTACTTCCACTTTTTATTGTACATTTCAGCAGAGCGCTTCTTAAACCTCACAGTTACTCAAAGGTTTGCCCCCCAGTATCGCTGTTGCTCTACAAGAATCAATTCCTATCCCTCCCCGACGCCATTCTTTCATGTTGTTCTCTTGCTTTCTCAGATTTTCATTTTCATGTTCTTTCCCATTTCTACAAAGGCAGGATATAGAGGAAGGCCAGCAGAGGGCAAAGAGCACCAGAGCTGAATCAGGAGAGAGATGAGCATTTTGGTTTTAGTCACTATGTGTGTGACTTCGGGCAAACAGTACAGAGTCTTCTCTGGGCGTTAGTTTTTTCATCTGTAGATGGGGTTGGATCGCCCATGGCAGAAATCCAATGCCATGTGTTGTGTCAGTATTGGTGCCATGGGGATGCAAAGAATAAGACTGTCCTGGCTCTTACAAACTTACCGAATGACATTATATTGTCTATGATACACACACAAACACATACATATGCATACACACACATATTCAGGTAGAGAGATAAATTGATAGATAACTACTGGGGAAGAAAACTGGATAAATGAATGATCTTATAGTCCATTGAATCCCATAACAGTCTTACAGAGAGACTGAATCAGAATCATTATTTTCCCGAATTCCCTTGACTTGCTCCTTGTGCTCAGGTGTGACTCTCCACCTCATTTTTTCATAATTGGTTGAAATAAGGAAGTACTTAAAGCTGTTTTTTCTCTTGCTGCCACAAAGATCTGCATAACTGCTGGTTCCTGTTCGAGGTGAAAAATGGTCTTAACCAGATGAATGAAGGGCATAAGACACAACAACACAAATCGGAGAATTTTAAACCATGTTTATTCCTAAGCGAAACAAACCCTAAACAGAGCTCATGCTTGCCCACTGAACTCCTAGGGCCCCTAACTTGGTAAAGGATATTCCCTCCATTTTCTAGCTCTTTGTATTCAGCCTCCCCATCCCTTTTCAAAAACTGTGGCTCATAGCACAGGGAGATCAGCTCCGTGCTTTGTGTCCACCTAGAGGGGTGGGATAGGGAGGGTGAGAGGGAGACACAAGAGGGAGGAGATACGGGGATATATGTGTATGTATAGCTGATTCACTTTGTTATAAAGCAGAAACTAACACACCATTGTAAAGCAATTATACTCTAATAAAGATGTTAAAAAATAAAATAAAAAAATAAAATTAAAAATATCTACATATTGCTGAAAAAAAACCACAAACTTTGGCTGACTTACCTAAGACCTGTGCAATATTTAGAAAACAAATTAGAAATCACCTTCCAGTTTTTCCAGAGGGGACCAAATCCAAGAAACATTAAGAATGTAAAGGATAGGACAATGTAAACAACAGTTCTGAGATAATTGTGTCCAACAGCAGTGTGGCAAGTTGGTTTTTTTTTTTTTTTTCCTCTTCATCCACCAGCAAAGATGGAAGCTTGTTTTAGTCCATTGTCTTGGTCCATGGCAGGGACCAGTGCATAAATCTGTTATTTGATCTGGGAAGAACTATAAGGCTCTAGAGTCAGGCTGAAGAACTGCAGCAACGCTAGCGTTTCAAAGAGCCTAGGAAGAGCCACGCATTCTGGCTGACCTGCACGCTGCCTGGCCTCACAGGCTGCCGCTTTGCCTCAGTTAACATGACAGACCAAACTTTCCCTTGCTCAGAGTGGACAAGACATGATTTGTTCCCCTTTGGCTGTGTCAGTTCTGCAAACTAGATACCAGAGGCTGCAAGCTCAGGAGAGCCTGACTTTCTGGAACACCATTTGTTTGGACAGGCCAAGCCAGTAAGGCTTTTCATCTCTTTAAAGCTCCCAGGGCAGAGAGCATATTTGAGGAATTCCTTTTTTCAAAGTTTTTTTTTTTTTTTTTTTTTTTTGCCCCTTCCAACATTTTGTTTAAGAGAAAATGAGATGTCTATCTTCTGTTTCCTTATTTTTTTTCAGGAAAGCAAAGGGTTGTTGACTTCCTCCCTCTCCCCTCCCTTCCTTCCTTCTTCCCGAAGGTACTCATCTGAGAAAAAGAGAACGAAGTATTGTTCCTGTTCTCTTTCTTAAGTCATTTGAACACTGTCCCTGCGAGTTCTTTAAGTTCCCTGCAATCTGTACACAAGACAAGGAGGGAGAGAGAGAGGGAGAGAGACAGAGAGGCAAGGGATCAGGTAAAGCACGGGGGCTGCTGCAGCCATTGAGACTCAGGAGCTGGTAAGTTACCCATGCAATCCTTTCTACTTCCATTTCAATGTCCCTGGGATGGATATTGCTGTGGGCATCTTCAACAGAAAATGCTTTACTGGGTGTAATCCTTAATCAAAGTGTACGACTGAAGGATGGCCCAGAATTTAAGCTTATATATTTTTTTAAGAGAATACTGATGTTTTGCAGAGCTGAGGCTGGCAGAACTGGGCATAGAATTGCATTGGGCTAAGGAGGACATTGTGTTAAGTCTGAATTTTGGCACAGATAAGATGGCCGGGTAAACCAGGAGCCACTGGAGTATGTGATGTGTCTCACTGGAGAATTCACTCTTCCTCAGTGCTGTGTCCTGAGAACCTTATCAGGGTGTCTGCTAAGAATTGAGGTTTGCTGTGGGGATTTTGTTACCCATAGTCTAGATTGAGATGCCTTCTCTTGTTCCTTTCTTTTCATTCAGCATCCCCCCCCCCAAAGAGAACTGTTAATTTATGATTGTTATTCTGCATCACTGAGGTAGGAGGAAAAAAAGAAGGGAATGTCACTTCGAATTGTACTTCATGGCGGGGGGGGGCTTATGTGTTCAGGTTCCACATGTGGGTTGAATGTAAATTTATTATCCACTGTCAGTGGAAGATGTCATTTGCCACACAAAAGAAGGCAAAGATTTTTGGGGCATGTAGCTTTAGTTTTGGAAAACAACATGCCACTAAGAGGAAGATTGAGATTGATCGCTTGTGTAGTAGGAGTGAAAAACCAAGGTAAATGTTGAAAAATATTTACCCTGCGCCTAGTTTTCGAAGCACCAAATAGAATACAGCAAACTAGTCAAGATTACACACACAACTAGTTTTTAAAAGTCTAACCTACTTCAATTAAATTCGGCAGAAAGTATAATGTTATGAAGAACTCATCATGGCAAGCCACAAGGAAGCCAAGATCACATTGTCAAAAACAGGCCAGCAAGGTCACTCTGAAAGACTGTGTATATTTACTAATATTAATCATTCAACTCAGAGAGGTGTTGAATGGGTGAAAGACAAAGGACAGGCAGAGGTTTTTTCATATATTCATTTCTATGAAATTTACTGATTGAAGTCATCTGGGATGTGAAGAGTGTGATAAAAATAGCTGTTCTCTCATTTATAAATTAACTTGGCCAGACTATGCATTAACCACAATCAAGTAATTAATCTTTATTCGAAACTGAGCCATCATCTTAATAAGAATAAGAAAATATGATAGAACTGGACTATTATGTGGGTTTTGTTCCATTAGTCAGACTTCTTTTTTCTTCTCCTTTTTTTCAAGAGGCTTTCCTTAGGAGCACTATAAAATGAGCAACGGAAAAGAGATGTGATTAGCGTTTGCCTGCTGAGGAGGCAAAATCATGCTAATAACAGTTGAAAGTGTTCTCCAGCTCCCCTACCACTTACCCAGCCACCCCATTTCATAGATCTTCAGGTCAAAAGGGAGCCGGGATGGATCAGCTTGGGCATTTTTTTTAAATTTTGCATCTTTTATCAGCAAATGTGACCCCAGTAGAAAACTTAGGGCTGCGAGTTTTCTTGCTTCTTTCAGTTTCATTTTTCCTTGATAATGTATTTGATTTTATGCCCAATTAGAACAACATCAGAGAACACTCTCTCATTTGGGTTATTGAATAAAAGCGTCAGATGCAACACAGTATGAAAAAAAGGACAGCAGAGTCACACTGACCAAAGACAAGTAAGGCAAAAGGTGGGTATGCCAATGGCGCAGAAAACAGCCTCGAGCGTGTGTCTCCACTATGGCCCAAGATTAAGGAGCTCAGGATAGATTCTTTTCTTTAAAAGAAAAAAATATGTATTCAGTATTTCCATTTGAGTCGTTAAGTCATTGCCATGAGAATATTTGTTGGATACTGGGGGGGAAAAATCAGCTCCCTAAAGAAAAAAGCCATTGACTCGTTTAGGCTAGTTGCTACCAATCTGTCTTCACTCAACTCCAAGGAGTGAGTTGGCATTTGTGGAAACTTCCAGTGTGTGATTCTTCTTTGGGGTCATCAGAGTCTCTTCTGTGATAACATTAGGGGAACTCCAGCTTGGAATGAGCCATAATTTGACACACAGAGGTTGCGTTAATTAATTTGTGCCCAAACTGTACATATAACTAAATTATAAATTTGTCATATAAATGTTAAATTATGTTAGGATGTGTCCTGTAGGTCTGTGTGCTGGGATATGAATCAAATGAGAGCAAGCAGAACATCAAAAGCACAGGCTTTGTTGTTATACAAATCTGGGTTTGAGTTCCAGCTTTGTTGCTTACTGTGTGACACTTAGTTCGGCCAGGTAATTAACCTCTCTAAGCCTCAGTTTCCCCTAATGTAAAACTGCATCTACGTTATAATAGAGTTGTTGTGAGGATTAAATAAGATTATTTATGTAACACGATTAACACAAAGCATGGCAAGTAATAGGAGTCAACAAATGTCCGTTGTAATTTTTTTAAGTTTTATGTTAATACTTAAGGGTACTGTCTCTTTGGAATGTAGAGAGTAGACTATATCCCCATAATTTGTGCCATTATCCTTGATCAATACTATCCCAAGGGTCTGTCAGAACAAAAATCATGCCTCATAGCTTTGGAGTTGGGCACACATTGAGTGAAGCTCAATTCTTTTAAAACAAAGGAAAGCAGAGCTTAATATTTTGATGTTCATCTTCACTAATGGCAGAAACGCCAGATTTAGCCTCATTAAAATGCCAGCTGTGTTCAATAGAGGGGAGAGCAGGGAAGAGTTTGTCTTGGGATAAAAGTCTTGAACTTAGATGAATGTTTGAAGAGACTATATGATATTGTAGATGTTTCATTCTCCCTTTCACCCACTTCCCCAAGTTCTCGAGCTCTGTGCTCTTGGTGACCTTTTCCCTGGCAGTGGAGGGCTGGAGACTTTTTTTTTGGAGACCATTGTGGCAGTGACTCAGCCAAAGAGAAAAGGACTTGAAGTGACATGTTCTCCCCACAGTGAAGGCTAACAGATCCCTCTCCTCAAATATTTTAGCGGCAAGCCACTTACTTTATCACCAATGAGTAGAATACCGGTATCACCACTTTGTGTGTGTGTGTGTGTGTGTGTGTGTGTGATCCAACTGCTATTTTTCTCTCACTCAAACCTTTAAAACCTACATCCTGGTTAGTCTGTTAAGTAGTAATGATACTTTAACTTAGGTCTTAGTTAAACTTCCCTCTCCATCTTCCAAAAGCAAAACACACAACCACAGCAACAACCAAAATCTACCACCAATAACCCAAACCTTTGAGGTTCTTTTGTTAGAATAAGAGACTCTGATACAATAGAGACTTGTTTGGACAACTTAACCCTCAGAGAACAAATTGAAGCTGGGTTTTTCTACCCTAATGCGCAAAATGTGTCTTCTAAGGTGGCTTAGAGCAGAACAAAGACCAGTTTGGGAGTCAGAACACTTCTGCTTTGTTTTGTCCAACCTCTGCTGCCCCCTATACGTGTGACCTGATAGGTTTCTTCACTTGCTTGGACCTCAGTTTTCTCTGTAAAATGATGAGGTTGGACCAAATCAGTGACTCTCAAAGTGGTCTGTGTGTGTGATTGTGTTCAGAATTCACCTGGGGCTTGTTTACACTCTTCTCCCCCGCCCACTGCACTAGATGATCTATGAGATTATTATGCTGACATCCTGTGATTCTCTAAAACAGATGGTCACTGTCTTGCTCTGTCTTCTTCAGGATTGCATTGACATTAAACTAAAGAGCCATACTTTTAAGAATAATTCCTATTCGGCATTTGATGTTCTCTCCAGAAATTAGTTTGGATGTATCAATTGTTATTCTAGAAGCTGTTAGCATTATGGAGTAAGGAATATGCAACCAATCGGATGAGATTGATGAATGTTCTCTAACAACATATGTATCATAAAAGAGTACTTACTTAGAATTATAAATATTATAATTCTGTATGAATAGCACTCTTCGATTTATGCATTTATATATTATTTGCATCTTACATTAAGATACAAATGCATTCTTTCTTTAATCAAGGAAAACACAGATACTATTTTTTTCTATCCACTTAAAAAATATTTGTAGATTCAATCTCATAAGTTTTTTGGTTTTGTTTTTACCTTTTTACAGTGTGTGTTGTGCTGAGCCTATTTTAGAAGTTAGATCCTTGTCCCTAAGTTAATACTGACATGGAAAGGCAAAAGATTGATAATGGTGTTTGAAAAACTGGCACCCACAAGTCCTGTTAAATCTGCTTTAATCATAAGAAAAATCCCTAGCTTAGAGAAAAATTTCTGATTTCTCCAATTTCATTTCTACCCAAATCTCTTGAATTTTTTTCTCACATGTTTATCTGGCTAATAAGTAGAGCAGCAGTGGACACAGGTCTCCACCTGACAGAAGCAGAGAGGCAGCAAATATTTTGATGTGCACTCTCAGAAACAGCTAGCCTAATGATAGCTGTTCTTTTTTTTTTTTTTTTTTTTTTTTTGCGGTACACGGGCCTTTCACTGCTGTGGCCTCTCCCATTGTGGAGCACAGGCTCCGGACACACAGGCTCAGCGGCCATGGCTCACGGGCCCAGCCGCTCCGCGGCATGTGGGATCTTCCCGGACCGGGGCAAGAACCCGTGTCCCCTGCATCGGCAGGTGGACTCCCAACCACTGCGCCACCAGGGAAGCCCATGGCTGTTCTTTTTAACCATTCAAATATCAAATACATTTAGATAAAACAATGACATATAGATAAAAGAATAATAAAATGTCTTCATCAGAAGTTATGTATAATACATAAATTCACTAGACGGTAAGCACCATGGGAACAGGGCCTTTGTTCGTTCACTGCTATAGCCTGGGGCCTAGAATAGTGCATGGCATAAAGTAGACGCACAATAAATATTTGTGGAATAGATGACAATAAATAAGTGGGCTGTAGAGTGAAATACACTATCTTAATATAATGCTAAATACAGCAGTTAGTAAGTTGAAAATTAGTCAGAGTTTCTGGGGTTCTGGACAATGCCAAACTGCCAGCTTGACATGTTTATTCCCACCTGAATTGACTGGAATTATAGCTTGTTCCACCATTACATGCATGGGGCTGTTACATGTATATTAATGTGTCATCTTGGCAAGGAACCCACCCACTTGCTCATGGGAGATAAACATTTATCAGATATACAGAAAAGACTTTGGTTGCATTTTATTTTCCATTTGTTTTCTGGGCAGATGATGGGTTAGCACATTGTTTTTGGCGAGAGAGAGAGACAGAGAGAGAGTGGTCATTTGTTTCTCCTTGACTAAAAGAGTTGTGAGCCAGGATTTAGCCTTGTAGGAAATGCTCAGTGATTTCAGGTTTTTTTATAGACAGGGCTGTAAATCCAAGTTAAAGGGATGCCACTGAGTTTACACAAACACGAAGGAGTGAATTCAGGGAGGGAAATGTGATATCCTTGTGGCACACAATACCTTTTCCTTTATATAATTAGGCACTGGAGACAGCCAAAATGAACAAATCCTGGATTGAGGCAGTTTTGCACTTATTTGGCAAATTTAAAGTGATAAATATAAGTATGAATATAACAACACTGGGGTCTTAGGTTTCCATTATCCATAGTAGGAACGGAAAAACCTCTCTTTGTTCACATTGATAAAGCCTGTCTCTTTAGTGCCGAATACCAGGGCCACACAAAGGAATTCTGACTCCTTCTCCTATTTTCCTGTGATCTGCTACGGCCCCGCTTTGACCTCATTCTGTGACAGCCACTGGTATTAATGGGAGAATGAGATAACCACCACTCGCAACATTTATGGAGGAGTCATGACGAAGTTTGGGGACTGCCAAGAACTTTACATACATCATTTCACTTAACCCTCCCATTCTAAGAAGTAGGTGCTTTATTCTCCCCATTTCAGAGATGAGGAAAGGCAACTACTACCTTGTTTAACAGATAGGCTAGAAAAAGTTAAGTGATTTACTCAAGGTCACTGAACTGATGTTCCTTGTTTTCAGGTTTCTCATTAAGGAGGAAGCAGCTAATAATTATTTTTTTAAAATTAAGTATCCCTTAAGGCAGTGTTCCTCAAGTGTAGTCCAAGAACCAACAGCATGGCATCACCTGGGAGTCTGTTAGAAAAGGGGAATCTCAGACTGCACCCCAGACCCCCTGAATCAGAATCAGCATATTAACATGATCTCCATATGTACTCCATATGGAGCACATTCAAGTTTGAGCAACACTGCCTTAGGGTTTTGATCTGTTGTATACACAGATTGATTTCAGAATGTAGGTCCCTGTTCTACAGAGCCCTTCTGTAAACTTTGAACTTGTCCAAGACAACATAACTCCCTCTTGGATAATGGTGTTACTGGACAAGCCTCAAGTCTATTCAGCTCTGAGCAACATTAGACATGATTTTTGTGGTCTCACCTAGCAAGTTAACGCCATACCAAGGTACCCTAATAATCTCAGAGAGTAAAGGTCTGGGGGTTGTTTTTCAAGTGTCTTCTGAGAACCAAACATCAGAATCACCTGGGGCCGATTACTAGGCCTTTCCCAGCTCTAATGAATCTAGGGAGGGGCCTAAGGCTCTGACTGTCCCACAGGCTACTGGCTCAAGGTAAGGAAGACCCAGCAGGGGCAGTGACAAGTTTTGGGAACATCATTACAAAAAGGTGTCCAGCTTTTTCAGCAGTTTGAAAAAATATTTAAAAGCAACAGTATGAGATAGAGTATCTCAGAGCCCTTCTGGGAAGAAGAGGTACGCTGCCAACTTCTCCCTTTGAATGCTGGAGAATGGGGACAAGAAACCCTGCTACCTGCCTCTGGGAGAAGGTTGGGGGGCGGGTCCCCAGCATCACCGCCAAGGAGCGATGCCAGCACACACCCCTCACTCTTCCCAGTTCGAAAGAATCCTTAGAGCTTCCTTTGCACTGGGGACTCACCGTTCTCACTTAGAACAGAAATCAAGAGGGGCTATTGTTGGAGGGGTGGGGGAAAGGAAGCAGGGCCGGAAGAGAGTGAGGGAGAGGACCGGAATAACCTCTGGTTTGCTTCAGCCTGGACACAACGCCTTTGCCTGGATGGAGACGGTGGCTGCTCCCCCTTAATGGAGGCCCTCTGGCCTTCCTCACGGGAAGTGCAGGGAGAGAAAGAACTCTGCGTTTTCAACGTTGTTTTATGGAACACCCACTACAAAAGCCACTGCTTGTCTCTTACTATTTTTCTAATTCAGGCAGTTTTCTTCCCCACAGCAAAGTGGAGCTCCCTCCCCTCCCCTCCACCCCTGATAGCTTTTTCAGTTAAAAAAAATGTATGAAAGGGGATCTTTAAGCATTATCCTGAAAAATGTATACATTGAAGACTTTTAAGGTGCGAAGGAGCACCGTACTTAATCCACCAAGGTGGGGTTCCTGAACTACTAGAACTTGAAATCTTAGGGTGAAGAACATGCAAAAAGTTCTACAAGGTTACTCCTAGGTATATCCAGAATCCTGCCTCCTACCGGATTTTTTAAGAGTTGGGGGGAATTCCCTGGTGGTCCAGTGGTTAGGACTTTGCGCTCTCATGCAGCACAGCACACACACACACCCCCCAAAAAAAGAGAGAGAGAGAGTTGGGCAAGCACCATCTTTCTTAACACTCAGGAGATATTCAGTATGTAATGCAACAAGCAAGTCGGCGTCTCCTCCAACATCATCCAGAGCTCTCCTGCATCCCAGTCACATCAGCACAATCCCCTGTCTCTGGATCCCCAGGGATGGAGAGTTCTTATCTCCTAGCTGTAGCCTGAGTGGTGAGTCTTAAAGAGGATGTTGGAGAAGGAGTGGAGAGCCTAGTGTTTGGAAAAGAAGGTGCAGCTCAATATTAGGTCATTTTGGTTTGTCTTTACAGCCTTTAAGTGCTCAAACATTCCACACTTTACACTGGCTCCTTGGGCTCTTTCTGAGCCTCCTAGGAGAGGGATTCCGGCATCACATATTCGGTACCTGCAGTTAGGAAGGACGTTCTGCTGTGAGCAAATCCTATCCCAGAAGGATTAGGACATAAAGTGCTAAATTTATTTGCTTTTCAACCAATATGGATTTTGGGGGAGGGGGAGTTGGTTTACTTAATAAAGTGTTATCTCTCCTGTACATGGCACATGTGCCTTACACACGTGTGTATAAACACACACACACAGACTATCCAAAATCATTGGCTCTTATGGAAGGAAACTGTGGATTAGCCCCAAACTGTTTATTTGACTCAAGAATGTAGTATCTGATTCTCAGTCCCCTATACTTTCAAACAGATTTACTATCGTAATTATATTTTTCTTAGATGTAATAAAAAAAAGAGCTTGAATTTTGTTAGCTAGTAGCAGTAGGGGAGAAGGTGAGAGAGGACTTAAGTGTTATTGCAAGAAATTCATAAAGGGTTTTCCATTCACTTATTGTGTGTTGTTTTGAAAATGTAAGTAATGCAGAAGAGAAGACTAAACTTGGAGTCAGAGATAGAGGCTTGAGTGTCCTCGCTGACACATGAATAGAAGGCAAGTCAGCGAACCCAAAAGCATATGGAAATTTAGTATATGACAAAAATAGCATTGCATATCAGAGAGGAAAGTTGGATTATATAGTTAATGGTGTTGGCATACCTAGGTAGCTATTTGGGAAAAAACAAACATATCTCTTCTTTATTTCTTAAGTTAAAATTCCAGATAGATCAAAGATTTAAAATGTTAAAAATAAAAGCATAAAAATAATAGGAAAATGGCAGATTTATTTTTTTTGAATCTCAGGGTAGGAAAAGTCTATCTAGTTTTATCTAAAGCCTTAACATTTATTATACATTAAAATTAAAAAGCTTCTATAGGGCCCAAACTCAATAAGCAAGGTCAAAAGGGCAAATAAAAACTGGGGGAAACATTTTAAACATGTATCACAAAGAACTTAATATGACCAGAAAATGGACAAATGACATGAAACACATTTCACATAAAATGAAATATATTTGGTTCTTAAACATGTAAAAAATAAAAGATACTCAATCTACTTCATAAAAATGGATGCAAATTAAAACTAATTAAGAGATACTATTTTTTACCTACTTGATGAAACAAAAGATAAAACATTTATTAACATATTTGTTTCTGGGGATCTGGAGAGTACTGTCATATATCGATGGTAGAATAGTGAATTAGTAAAACTTTACTATACAGAGCAATTTGTGTCTATCAAAATGTAAAAGTGACTCCTCTTGGAAATTATATTACAAATATACTTGTAAGATGTAAAAAGACATACCTACAATGCAAGACAAGAAAAAAAAAGATTAGGTATAGCATAATTGTCCAATAAGGGATTGGCTCAATTAAGTACAGTACATGTATATAATGAAAATGCTTCTGATTTTAAGTTCCATGCTCTGATAATTTTTTAAGGATGATCATTTCACATCCATCTACATTCCTCTTGTCCTTTCCCTGCCCGCATGTCACTAAATGCCACATACAAAACCACAACCAAAGGCTTTGTTCCTTCTCCTTCAGTTGACTCTCAAATCATAGGGTCCCCATTCCCTTGGCAACATGTAAAATATGGGTGTCAACCAGGGTGAGAAAGCAGGCCAGAAAGCCGAGTTTGAGAGGGGAGTGGCAAGGCAGTATAAAGGAACGGTTACAACCCATGTTCTGGGGGCAGCTGCTTGAGATCAAGTCCCCACCCACTTGTTTGCCAGCAGTGTGATCATGAGTAGTTTAATTTCTTCATCTGCATGACAGGTATAAAATAGCACCATTCTCTTAGGGTTTGTTGTGAGGATTAAGAGTGATAATTCATGCAACTGCTTAGCACAGTGCCTGCCTTATAGTAATATTCAACAAATGTTAGCCCTATTAGTTATTTATCTGAACTCTCCCTGTTCATGGGATCTGGAGCTTTCCTGGGGAAGTGGGGAAGAGAGGCATCTAAGTCATCAAGCTGTGTACTCATTAACACCATGAACTGAGAGTCCTGGGGTGATTCAAAGCCTTTTTTTCCCCAATCCAACAGCACAAAGGGAGAGACTGGAGTAATTTCTGCTGCCCCCAAGCTAGTATCACTCAGGGAAACTACTTCCACAATTCTATCCCCTGGAGTCAATTATATCCTGAAAATGTGATAAATGCAGGCTGGAAAATTGCAAGATTGTGACATTATGCAGGGGGTTGAGCCAGTTAAGTTAAGCAGCAAGTTTCAATTTGCATGAAAAATGTTCCTTAAATTATGTTTGGATCAAAATATCATTAAATATTAATATTAGGGCCATTGTATAACTTCCTCCCCATGGTAGTCATCATTTAATAAATATGAGTTGCAGCTTCAAACCAAACCAAACCAGGCCCAAAATCTTCCATCACCATGACGTGCATATGCCCGTGTTTCCCAGCTTCAGTCTCAGTGCAGCCCAGCAAGGGATGTACCTGTGCGCCCCTGTAACTTCAAGTGTCTCAGCCATGGATAGCAGCCCTCCAGCAAAAACAATAAAAAATATTTGACGGCTTTTAAGTGAATTGAATTTTCCCTCTGTGTGTAAGGTGATAGTGAACCCTCTTTGCATACACTCACTGCCTTATATATTATCAGATAACATTCTAGAACTAGATTCCAGAAGGCATAGTTTAGCTTAGTGGGTTGCCCTGCCTACTAATTCTTTCATGTGTGTCTGTTCTCCCTAACTACATTGGAACCATATTTGTCAGAGGCTGTTTTTAACTATTTTTATACTGTCTCAGACAAGAGCCCTCCAAATCCTTGTTGGTCTCACATTAAAGCTCTTATTATCCCCACTTTAGAGATGAGTAAACCGAGACTCAGAGAAGATAGGCGATCCGGCAGAAGTCATAAGTTCTGTGAATCTCCAGGGTCTGTGGGGTTATTGCAAGGAGTCAAGGGGTCTGTATTTGGATGTCAAGTACCTACTGTTTGCACACTGACTAAATAATGTTTTGAAAGTACACGTACCTCTGCTTTCAAATCTTGTTATATAGTGGTAATTAATAAAATATAAATTAATTTCAAATGTTGCTGAATTTAAAATAGCTTTTGGTTATTTTGTAATTTTTCAAACTTTCTGAGGATTTGCAAAATGGGTTTATTTATTTATTTATTTATTTATGAAATCTACAAAGGGAATCATGCTGAAAAACCTGGGAACCACTGTCTGTAGACCAAAGCTGGTGTTCACTGATAAATTACAGGGCGGTATTTTGAATAATCTAGGTCTTCTGGTGGCAGTGAGATTTTCTACTCTTAAACTGCTACCTATACCTATATTTGATAGAAAGCGTCTGGAAGTAGTCATCATTATTGTTTAATTTCTTCCTTCATCTAACAGCTGTCTCCCTAAAGATTCCTTTCTGACCTGTGTGACATTCGGCAATCTGCTTAACCTATTTGCATACTAGTTTCCTTATTGGCAAAATGGGGAAAAGGGTAGAGCCTACCTCATAGGGTGCTGTGATGGTCACGTGAGTTAATGCACGTGATGCCTTAACACATTCTTGTCACATGGGAAAGAGCAAATGTGGTCTTGTGTTAGGCACCACTTGCTGCTGCTTTTTGTCACATAGTTGGAACTTGATAGACATTTGGGGGATAAATTTATGAATAAGTGAAAATGTGGAATAGGAAGAAAGGGCAATTCTAGATATGTAATTCCTCATCTATATTTCCTTAGTCACAGGCAGGCAGTTAGGACAGCGGTTTTTATGCAGATACTGTGTTTGGGAGTATTTGCTTCAATGAGCTCAAGCTAGAGAGATGATGATGTTTCTATATCTTCTGGTCCAGTAGCTGTTACAAATCTATCAACTTTATGCATTAGATTCATCAAAATATGCATTTAATAGATCAGGCAGGAAGAGTTTGGGCTTGGAGCAGATGTCAAGTACAGGCTTTATTCCGCCTTAGAAACTATGAGAGGAAACAAGACCAGTAAACCATCTAGACAGGAGGAGAGAAGCAATGCTTTCTTGCCACAAACCAAAATGCTGAGGATCACAGTTATGAGAGGGTCAAAGGAAGTCAGAATGACCTTTCGTAGCAGGCTCAATGTTTATGTAGCTTAAAATTTCACTTCCAGATCATCCCATGGATAGTTATTTAACTTTATGCCATGAACAAACTTTGAGCCCGATAGAAATTTTTTTTTTCAGTGTTTGCAAAGTGAGGTGTTTAAGGTAGAAAAAAAGAAGCCGTTGCTAGACTTTTAAAAATGGGACGCCCTGAGTGTCACTACTGCCTGACATAATTGTTTCTAACAAAGGTCTCAGGCTGATGGGCCAATGAAGAGATAGTCAGCTTCTCCAAACCGGCTGCTTTTCCCAAGACCAGGCAGTAATAATCCTAGCAGCTACTCATCGTTGGCTGTATCACGTGGGCAAGGCTATGTGCTGGTGCTGTGGGCACTACATGAATAAAACCCAGTTTGAGCTTTCCAGAAGTTTCCAGTAAATTAATGGTTATACTGAATGGCGGTGAATATGCTTCCCTGTCACCTCCATCCATTGACACTGTTTCTACTCACTGGGGCCACACAGAACAAATCCAGTCCTTCCAAGTATCAGCCCTTTGAAGTATTCAAGTAGAAGCTGTCAAGTCCCCAGACCTCCAACACACCTCCTTCTTAACACTCCAGGTTCCGTCAGCCATCTCAGTAAGGTGTGGTTTTGCGTCTCCTCACCAGCAGGTTGCACTCCTCTGTGTGCTCTCCAATGTGTCCCTGTCCGTAAGGTTTGACCCAGAATGCCCCCCCACCCATCCCAGTGGTTTGGCCAGTGCACAGTAGAGAGAGGGGCTCTCTGAGGCCCATTTTCAGAGCTGCAGCAATTGCTGAGATTTTCCCTCAAAAGGTCCAGATGAAAAGGCCTGCAGTAACAAACTAGGAACTTGCAATGAGCATTATTGATTTGTCTTGTTATTTTTCTAGATCTCTAGCCCTAATCTTGTTTCAGGTCTTCCTCCTTCCTCTTTACAACCACGAGAATCTCTTCTTACTAGTATTGTTAGGAAGCCAAAAATACTAGTATAGTTATATTTATTGAGTACTTTTTTTCATCAAGTGTTTTGTATATCTTATTTTATGAAATCTCATAATTAACCCCGTGAGGTGGTTTTCTTTTTTTCTTTGTTTCAAGATGAGGAACCTGAGGCTCGGAGATTAAGTAACTGGTCACAGTTGGTAGGTGAAAGACCTACAATTCAAACCCTGGGCTGCCTAACTTCTCAGTTTATGCTCCTTCTACCTCACTCAGCCTCTCTGTGATATAGCACATTGGAACATTCCTAGTGCTTTATCTGACCATACTAGGTGCTCAATAAATGTTAGTTTCCCTTTCTCTTATCAGCCTTTCTCGTCCTCCAACTAATGCAACCTAAAAATGAGGAAGAAGGTTGTGAGCTGCCAAAAGTATGTGCCAGACTCCTGAGGTGGCGTGCAACATCAGTTCCAACATGATGTGCCTTTAGCCCTCTAAGCTCCTTCCAAGGAGCTGTGGGCCAGCTCTAAAGGGCCCCTGTTAATCTACTAGGCAACTAGCTTACTATTGAGGGATGTCTAGCTGTTCTTTCTAACCAATCCACACTACTTATAACTTCCTCCTCTTCAAATAATTCTATTCATTCCCGAAACTTCAAGTAAATTCAGAGTATCTTCAGAGCCACCAGCACCTCAAACCTAGTCCTGCCTCCTTTGGAACTTCGGATCTGTAAATCAGGGCAAGATGTAGGCAGCAAGTGCCATCTCAGGGTGAGCTTCTCTTTGGCTCCTACTCTCACTGGGGTCCTTTATGCCCCTTTGAGAGCTCTCTAATGTAGCACCGTCAACAGCTATCATACTCAAGTTCAGTAGTTCTCAACTGGGGACAGTAGAGTCCACCCCGGAGGCATTTGGAAACAGGGAGATTATCACAATGACCAGGGGGCACTATTGGCATCTAGTGGTTGTGGGTGGGCAGGGATGGTAAAGTTCTGCCATGAACCCACACAAAATAGCAATAGTGTCCTCTCCCCTTGAGAAAGTCAGGACCATGACTTTTCTCACCATTGTCCATCCATGCCCAGCACAGCACCTATCCTTCCACAGATGCTTAGTACAAATCTCTGAATGAATGTTCTCCTTTGTCACCTTTCCTATTTTTCTGCATGTCTCGTCTCTCACTGGAGGTTCTGAAATAGAGCTGTCTTGCTTGCCTCAAATTTCTGGGAGTGACTGCAAAAGTGGAGGACTTATTAAACTCTGTCTCCTAGATATTCCCTTCCTCTTTCCTTCTCTTATGCTCGAAATTTTCAACAGTTTAGAGAACGACAGCCCTAATGAATGCCTTCTAAATTGATCAATAAACATTTACCCTTTGAATAGGTCTCAAAGACACGGCTTTCTAGAGTAAATTTAGGTAGGAAAATTTCCCCTGCAACGTGGAGCTAAACACCCTAAAAAAGTATTAGGTTGATGGCCTAATTCAATGAGTTGTTAATGATTAAGTCTAAGTGATTTGGCTAAAGCAGCAGCAGTGGCCAATTGGCTTCCCCTCTCAGAACCATGAAGCTACAGCCTGGATTGGGTAGAGGAACGGAGAGGCCTCTTAAGAAGCCAGTGAGGAAAAATCTAAAAGTTTGAGGTCTGACCATCTTCATCATTCTTACTGAAATGTCATAAAATCAGGTACTAAGTAGATCAAGGACTCCACCTCCCTCCAGGACAGAGAGCCTGTTAAAGGAGAGTCAGAACCAGAACCCATGAAAGGTCTGTGCTCCCAGCTCCGTGATAGAGGCATGTTGCTGTCGGGTGGACCGTTCTCTGTGGTTGGAAATTTTCAGAGTTCACTGGTTTTACTCTCTGGCTGATTTCCTTGATAAGACACTTAGCTCCTTTCTCTTTTAAAATTTCAGAGAGGATGTTCTCTTCCCATCATGAGAATTCCCAACTCTGCTCCACTCAAGGGCGCTCTCATTTTCTTAAAGTGTATGAAGGAATACTTTAAAAAGTCTTAAAACGAAGATTTTCATTCTTCTCAAATTGAAAACAACCATCTGAAGAGCAGCATAGCTCAGGGCTGATAAGGAAGGGCTGGGAAGGATCACAAAGCAGAGAAATTTAGTAAGGGAGGAAAGAACTAGCATTTATTTAGCACTTGCTATGTGCCATGCAGGTACATAGCAATAGTAACAACTATTAGGTATCTCGTTTTAATCTTTCCCCAGATCCATGAAGTAGTGTATTAGTCAGGATAGACTAGGTAATGTTTCAGTGACAAGCGCAGTCTAAATCCCCATGGCTTAAAAAAATAAAGAAAAATGAAAGAAAACAAGGATTTATATCTCCCTTCCATTACATATCCATTTTGTAAATCAACAGGGGCTTTGACCCAGGTCACCTTAGCTTTAGGACGTAGGCTGACAGGACAGCTATACTGGAAATGTTTCAGGTTGCTAGGGTAGAGGGAAAGAAAATTATGGGAACCATGGACTGACTCTCAAAGATTCCACGAGGAAATGACACGTCACTTGTGCTCGCATTTTGTTGGCCAAAGCAAGTCACATGGCCATGCCTACAAGTAAAGGGAATAGGGAAGTGCAATCTGACTATGTGCTCAGAAGAGGAGCTAGAAATATTTGATAAAGTGTTATTATCCTGTTATTACAGTTAAGAAAAGGGAGGCTTAGGAAAGTTAGTAGGTCGGGGAGCTGGGATTCGGACTCTGTGTCCTGAGCTCTTTGCTCTTCTATAACAAGTGCATTCTACAGGCACGTTACATGCATGGCGCTATACCTTATCTCC
The DNA here is from genome assembly GCF_964165515.1 of Mesoplodon bidens. Taxonomy (NCBI): domain Eukaryota; kingdom Metazoa; phylum Chordata; class Mammalia; order Artiodactyla; family Ziphiidae; genus Mesoplodon; species Mesoplodon bidens. Next base: position 58,188,579 of record NC_138160.1, on the reverse strand, counting down.
ACATGCTGTGATGAGCTTAAGTATCCTTGGGGCTTGAGGGTATGTGCACCTCTGTGGAAAAGTTAAAGCCAAATCCAAGTAATCGTGGTTTAGCTTTTATTTCACATATTTCCATTCTCTTTAAAGGTCTTCAACACATTCAGTGTGAAATCAGTTTGTAATAGAAATTTCATCCTTGAACACATGCCAGATTTTTCTTTTTAATCATAGTCTGAGGTATGATAGGTTTCCTTGCTTATTTCTTTTATTTGTTGAATAATGAGAAAAAGGCCACTCTGCCCTCAGTTTGGTAAGGCTGCTGCCTGGTGGATGTTCAAGATCCAGAGGAAAGGATGCCCCAGCTTCCCTCCATTACCTTCAAGACAGTCCCCAGAAAAAGCATTCCTTGCTCAAAGACACAATAAAATAGCAAGACTGATTCTACCAGCCCTTAGAAAATCAATCCTGATATTTCACCTCCATGGAGCTCAGAGGAAGTGCCGTGTTATATCAGTTCTTCTTAGACTTTTCTAATCCAAGTACTGCTAATGGGAGAGAAAAATCTAGAAAAGAAATCCTAAGTAATCTGCTTAGGTAGAATTGCAGCCTTTAACGTGTCCTAGTTTTTGCGTTCTGCTCCATAACATATCCGTATTTGTTTGCATTTAAAATGTTTTAAATTACTCACCACTAAAACTGATAAGCCAGGAAGATATTATACAACTTATTCTTTGGTTTTCTCCACCCTTTGGAACTTGACTTCAAGCCTTCATAATCTATTAACGACAATATGCTTATCTCCTGAAAGTAGGTCCCAGAGAAACAGGGATAAGGGTAACTGTCAGGTTGGGGATATGGTGGGTTCCTCCTGGCAGCTAGAGTATCCCAGACCCAACAGAGAATAAAGACGAGGAAGAGGAGGAGGGTAGGGGTTGGGGACAAAGAAGAAGAGGAACATGGAATTGTATCTGGAAACATGGAGGAGCTAGTACAGCCAAGAAAGAACTCCAAACAGGGCCTTAAAAAAACACACAGAAAGAACTCAAAACTAATTTACTGAGCATGACAGTTGGTAAATAACTACAATTTTTTTTAGTTATATTTTCCTTATCTATTAAAAAAGACAAAGTACTTTGTCCAAAGCATAACTAGTTGTGGCCCTAGGCAAATTAACCTTGCTGGGTTCTCAGTCATAAAGCATGAACTCGAATGCTGCTCAGCTTAAAAGTTTGCAAAACTCTTTGAAGGCAGAGAGTGCAATTTAAGTATTACATATTATTAAATAAAATGCCTATTTAGGAAAGGAGCTCTCTATTAGCGTTACCTTAACTAGTAGTCAACACCCAGGAGAGCTCCTTAGTCAAAATTTTTATGACAGAAGGGATCCAGGTGTCCATCACTTAAAATGGAAAATCAAAGAACAAAGAAACAAGCCCAGGCAGTAGTGAATGGAATGCACCATTAAGGCATTGGCTTGGTTCAGAGATAGATTCCTGAGCTAAAGAAGGCCTCATTTACTGGAATGGAAAAATATAGGGCCAGGAAATTGCTCAGAGGTCTCCTGTCTTTTCCTGTGCACATGGAGATGCACTATGTGTTGGCTACTGTTTTGGATCAGAATCTCAGTTTTAGAAATAGCCTGAGTTGTGTCCTTGGAAAGGGAGATGGTTGTGTGGTATATTTGTGTGTGGTGGGGATGGAGGAGGGGGAGGTGGGGAGGATGTTGGGGGGAGCCATTTAGACGCTCTCTGGAACCATATTGCTTCCTTGGCCTCACAGACAGTTACCAGAACTGAGCTAGGACATTGGGCAGCTGACCTGGGCTTAGAGAGCCTCCAAGTCTCCTGAACTAGCTCTGAGGTAGAGCCAAGCTGGCCCTGCTGACAACACAGGCCAGTTTTGCCTGGTCACGCTGGATGGCTGGTTGCAAGCCTGCCTGTTTTTCAGCAGACATTTATCTGGCAACAACCTCTTGAGAGACAGTGTTTTAGGCACTTTAGAGAGATCTGATAGACAGATCTCTCTAAATGTAGAGATCTGAGAGGTATTTTGAAGGTAGAACTTGCTTTTAGATTGGCCATGAGTTAGGGGATATAACAGGAAACAGAAGACAAACATCCCTGTCCTCATGGAGCCTGCATTCTAGTAGAGGGAAGTGGACAATGAATAAAATAAATAAGTTATATAATATGTTAGACGATATGGAGAAAAATAAAACAAGGGGGCTTCCCTGGTGGTGCAGTGGTTAAGAATCTGCCTGGCAATGCAGGGGACACGGGTTCGAGCCCTGGACCAGGAAGATCCCACATGCCACGGAGCAACTAAGCCGTTGTGCCACAACTACTGAGCCTGTGCTCTAGAGCCCGTGCTCCACAAGAGAAGCCACTGCAATGAGAAGCCCACGCACCGCAACTAAGAGTAGCCCCTACTCTCCGCAACTAGAGAAAGCCTGCGTGCAGCAACGAAGACCCAACACAGCCAAAAAATAAATAAATTTTAAAAAAATAAATGAATAAAACAAGGAAGGAGAAAGAATAGGAGTGCGGGGGTGGGGAGCAGGGCAGGGTTAGGGTGGCCTCGTTGAAAAGGTGATATTGAACAAAAACTTAAAGGAGGCAAAGAGAGAATCATGTAGGTATCCAGAGGAAGGGCTGTCCAGGCAGAAAGGGCAGCAGGTGCAAAGGCCCTGAGGTGGGAGAAAGCCTGGTATGTGTGAGAAAAACCAGAGGTCATTGGGATTGGAGTGGAGTAAGCCAGGGAGAGTGTGGTAGGGTATGAGGTCAGTGGGGTAACGACATCATGGAGATACTTGCAGACCACAGGCTGGGCTCCGGCTGTACTCTAAAATAGAAGATTGTTGGAGAGTTTTAGGCAGGAGAGTAAGAAGATCTAACTTATACTTTAATATAATCAGTTTGACAATTGTGTTGAGTAGGCTACAGGAGCCAAATGTGGAAGTAAGGAGAAGAGTTAAGAGGCTATTAGAAAACAATTTTCCATTATTTCAGAGTAAAGGTCAAAGTTCCTAGAAGAAACTTATGGCTTGGACCACGGTAGAGGCAGTGGAAGTGGTGAGAAGTGGCTGGATTATGGATAGACACTGAAAATAGAGCCCATAGAATTTGCTAATCCATAACTGGGGTACTCAGGTAGTCTGTCCAGGAAGAAGTTAACGAGCTGTGAAGGAATGGTGATGAGGGGTGTTCCTCTCCACTCAAGAGTAGTAAAGAAAGAAGAGCCAAGATTTTTTTTTTAAATTTATTTATGTTTGGCTGCGTTGGGTCTTTGTTGCTGTGCCTGGGCTTTCTCTAGTTGAGGCGAGCAGGGGCTACCTTTCATTGTGGCGCACAGGCTTCTCATTGCAGTGGCTTCTCTTGTTGTGGAGCACGGGCTCTAGATGCACAGGCTTCAGTAGTTGCAGCACACGGGCTTCAGTAGTTGTGGCTCACGGGCTCTTGAGCGCAGGCTCAGTAGTTATGGTGCATGGGCTTAGTTGCTCCACGGCATGTGGGATCTTCCTGGACCAGGGCTCGAACCCATGTCCCCTGCATTGGCAGGCGGCTTCTCAACCACTAAGCCACCAGGGAAGCCCAAGACAGGATTCTTGTCGGTACAACCACCTCGCCTTTCTTCCTTTGTCCTTCCTGTTAATTGAGGGCCTGTTATGTGCCAGGAACTGTGCTGGGATACAATAGTGTTTGTGAACTAATGGGCTCACTGCAATTATGGAGCAAACAGTTTACAAAGGGAGTTAGACATTAAGTGTATAATCACACAAATAAGTGAAAATGACCACTCTGATCTGTGCTGAGTGTTGAAATTAGCATACCTGCCCTGGTCAGGAAGTGCTGAGGAAGGGATGCTGTGAGCTGGATCTGAATAAATATGTATTGATAGACAAAGGTAGATGGAGGGAGGGGAAGAGTTTTCAGGCAATAGGAATGACGTGTGTGGAGATTCTGAAAGGAAGGGCAGCATGGTATGGATGAGGAACTGAGAGAAGGCCAATATGAGTAAAATGCAGAGAGCTTGGGGAACATGGTCAAGATGCAGCCAAAGAAATGGATCAGACCATGCTGGGCTTGAAGGCAATGTTCAGATTTTGAATTTCATCCTGAAATAAATGGGAAGCTACTGGAGGCCTTCAAGGAGGGGAATGACATGGTCGTATGTGCTCTCTGAGAAGCTACTGCACTGCTTCGTGGAGAATGGATTACAAGAGTGGAGTAAGAATGGTGTGGAAGACTAATTATGAGACAAACGCCACAGCTAAGGTGAGATCGTTGTTGCTTGGACCAGGCAGTTGTTTGGGGAGGTCACGATGAGGATAAATGTAGAGATCTGAGAGGTATTTTGAAAGTAGAACTTGCTTTTAGATTGGCCATGAGGGTTGATGGAGGGAGAGTTCAAGAATAATTCCTAGTGCTTTGTTTAAAATACTTGCACAAGTAGATGTATGACTCTCCTACTTGTAGAACTCACCTACTTATATTAGGCAAAGCCATGGGAAGTTAGAAGTTTTATTTTTCTGCAAATATTTAAAAATAAGATTTAGTGTAGGGTGGTTTAGTTAGTTTCTAGCCTTAGTGGTAAGAGACGGGTAGGATAGATGACCTCCCCCAGCCCTCTCCAGCCCCAAGGCCTGGTTGTGTAATGAGTTGATGGAAGCCTGCCTGGATCAAAAACACAATCTCTAAACCAGCATTGTCCAATAGAAACATAATAGAATGTAAGACACAAATGTAATTTTATATTTTCTAGTAGCCATATTAAAAAAGTAAAAAGAAACAGGTGAACTTAATTTGAACAAATCTATTTTATTTAACCCAATAACTCAAAAATGTTATTTTAACATTAACCAATAAAATAACAATTAATGAGATATTTTACCTTCCCTTCGCCGAATTTTTGAAATCCAGCATATATTTTACATGCATAGCATGTCTCAAATCAGATTAGTCATATTTCATGTGCTCATGAGCCACGTATGGCTGATGAGCACTGAATAGGACAGCACAGCTCTGAACTATCAAAGCAGCCACACAGACCTTAAATCCATGCACAAAGCCCTGGAAGTAGAGGTCCTTCTAAAACAACTTTAAAAACAAAATAAGTAATATCTTAAATAGAGCCTCTTAAATTTTAAAATTGAATACTTTGTCGTTAATTAGCTGTGTGAATTTGAGGAAGTCAGTTTACTCCTCTGTGCCTCAGCTTACAACAAGGAAGGGGGGTGGAGCTGGATAATGTGTAACAACCTTTTCAGTCTCAACACTCATTGACACCGGGTTAAGGAAGTCCAAGTAGTTCTTCCTTCTCTTTATCTTCATTATCAGAGCTCCCAAAAGGAGCTTTCTTTTCAACCTTTCAAACACTTCTATGATATCTGAAAGGTGGAAAACTGGCTAGTTTACTAGTAAACTGACACAATTCCAAGAATGTTTTTCATTCCAAGGCAAAAAAATTGGATTTTCTAGTGAAATTTAAATACTGATTGGATATTTAATGATTAAGGAAACTACTGATTTATTTTAGATATTACATATAGTATTGTAGCTATGTTTTAAGAAAAAAGTGCTTATGTTTAAGAGATACATCCTAAAATAGGTATAGATGGAATAATAAGATGTCATGAATCTACTTCAAAATCGTCCTAGTTGGGAGGTAAGGGAGTGAATGGGTATAGGTGGAATAAGCTTGGTCATAATGGAAACTTGGTATGAGACATGGGGATTCATTATATTATCCTCTTTACTTTTATAGTTTGAATTTTTCCACAATAAAAAGTTTTTTTAAAAGATAGATTTCCAGACTTTCTTAGGTTCTACTACTGGTAGGATTTTCAAATGTTCCCCTTAAATACTGTGTACCCTTTACAGTACAGATGTAAAAGCCTGCTTCAGCTTTGAGAACACACCATTCTTATTTAATACTGCAGCAGAACGAAGCCCCAGGCATAAAATTCCCATCATAGTTTAAATATGTCTCGTGGTTTTAGTAGTAATGTGACCTTGCCCTCTTGTCCTTCCCTTTAGTATGGGTTTTGGATCAATATTTATAAGCAAAAGGCTGTGCCCCCTGTGTGTCAGGGAGAGCCCCAGACTCTGCCCAAGCCTTAGAGGGGCCCAGGGAACATAGTGATATAAATACATAGGCAAAACACATTGCAAACCCAGAACAGTACAGATGCTTGAACCATAGGCATAGAGATTTACTGCTTGTTGGCACCATGGAGGCCATATGCTGCAGAGGCAGGTAGGGGCAGAGGAACAACTCAGAGGGAGTGTGACGGTCACAAGGCCCACCAGCTGGGACGCACAAGGGAATGTGTGCGTATAGGTCACGTGTTGCCCTGGGTTGCCAGAGCATTGTCTAAATTTCTGGTGTAATGCCCTCTCTAAGTTCAGTGAAAGCTTTCTGGCCTCCTCCTCTCCCCCTTGCCCTCTTGAACATAATGATGGTGGATGAGTCTGGAGTCTACCTCCACGTTTCTGCCAAGGCATTGTCTGGAGCTGAATAGTAAACTGAGAATACAGGACTATCTTACAGGGCCAATACCTTCAGGTTCTCTTGCCTTACAAGCTGGATCTTCTGGCTTCCAGGCCTTTGGGTGTTTGTTTGACCTCTCACCAAGAATTACCTCTCACCAATGAGCAGGCACTCATGATTTTCTCTCCCAAAGATAATTGCTAATGTCTACATAAAACATTGTCTACAAAGAAAGAGAACAGCACTCAGTCTGAGAATGTTTTCCTTTTGCATTTTCATCAGCCAAAGTAGTATTGATTTTAGGGCACCAACATATGGCATGAATGTTAATTTTAAGGAAAATCTGGTACACTCAAGTGCTGAACTGTGCTACTTTCTATACACATGATATTTGGCTTCCGTGGTGGCAATACAGCACCAGATTTTCTTAAATGTCAGGCATTTTAAGAAGTGGTTCCTCCGAATTTAAAATTACACACACACAAAATAAGTGGAAATGCTATGGAGATGTTTTTAAATAAAATAAATTTGACCCCTGGGGGAAAACAAAGCAACAACTGACCAGAGACCATGATAGACCATTGGTTGATCATCAAACATCAGCAGAGTGCTGTTTTAACTTCTATACAATATATTATAATCCACACTGATTTAGGCAGATGATAATCTGTAAAGAATGTCCACATATTTGGGGTGGAAGGAGGCTTGATGTTTCTTCTTGAGGATTCTTCCTGTCTGTTGACAGAACTCACCTATGCTATTTAAATCATGTGAGCAGGTGAGAATTACTAGTGGAAACGATTCCCTCTGAGTCTCTGCATACTCCAGCTCTCAGCAGTCCTCATGGTCAGAACAGTACAGTACTAAAATATGTTGAGCCTGGAGCTCTAAACTTGTTCTCACTAAATTTCCCTTGCCCACTTTGGTTTATCAAGTTCACCCCAAGTTCAGACCTCTCTCAAGGCCATTGACTCATTTTCATCTACCTACTCTTGGGGATACTTTTCTAGGTCATCATCCACATCATAGATAAAGTGCTTGTTTCAAGTTTGCTCTGTCTCTGCTTATGAGTCTCAGTCCAGATTTCCACTTATTTGCATATCCCTATAATCAGGAGAGATTGAATGGCGTAGTTCCCAATACATTGATAAAACAGTGCAGGGGGAGGAGGAAGTTGGGAGTGCCACAAAGCCTTACATGGACCAGTATAAAGTCAAGGTCATCCAGTGGGAAGGTGATATATGAACTGAGATTCCAAACACTTAGGCTCTAGAACTTTAAAAGTCTTATATCCTCCCTATGCCTTTGTCAGATGGAAACATTAATAAAATCTGAACAAGATAATGCCTGAAACCCTCTCCCAAAGCTTAAAACATTCTCTAATTAATTCTATTCACCTCATGGGATTTTTTGTGGGGACTAAATATAATAACGGGTATGAAACTATTTGAGAAAGTTGAGAATTATCTCAGTATAAGTTACAACAAAATCACAAAATAGTTCTCTCAATAAACCTGGATTTGTTTTTTATTCCTATTACAATATTGAACCAAGTTTAGGAGATTATTTAATTTCAAGGGGAAAATGAAAGGCTCCATAGAAGGTAAAAAGATGCATTTAAAGAAATGGGAAATTCATATCTTTTGACTCGGTAATTCTATTTCTAGAGAATCTAATCTAAGGAAATGATAGACACTCAACCAAGATTTACGTACAAAGTTGTCTACTACAGAGTTAATTGTATATTGCATAGAGGTATATAGTAAATAATCTGTGTTGTAAAAAAAAATGTATTCATGCATAGTAAAAGACTTGAAAGAAACAAACCAAAATATTAACACAGTTACTCTTGGTGGTGGTATTATTGATTATTTTCATTTTCTTCTTCTTTTTTTAAATTTATTTACTTTTGGCTGCGTTGGGTCTTGCTGTGCGCGGGCTTTCTCTAGTTGTGGCAAGTGGGCTTCTCATTGTGGTGGCTTCTCTTGTTTCGGGGCACCACGGGCTCTAGGTGCACAGGCCTAGTTGTGGCTCTCGGGCTGTAGAGCGCAGGCTCAGTAGCTGTGGCGCACGGGCTTAGCTGCTCCGCGGCCTGTGGGATCTTCCCGGAACAGGGATCGAATCCGTGTCCCCTGCATTGGCAGGCAGATTCTTAACCACTGCACCACCAGGGTTAAGAATTTAAACATTGCAGTATTAAATTTAAAAATGGTAATGAATTTATATTATTTAAAGGTCATTAAAGATAAAGTGTGTAGAGTTGCTCATCTTAATCTAATTCTGGTGCCAACTCATTTTGTCTTTTAATCCATCTTGATCAATAGCCAGCTTATATCAACTGCTTTCATGACTTTCTTCCAGTTTTTCTGCCAACCATGACACTGTATGGGCTTTGTATTATGCCTGTCATTTGCCAGCAGCCTAGATAGCGCCAAGAGAGCTGAGTCACCTGTCAATTTTAAGGTGTCCATATATGGTGCTCACTCCTTCTTTGAATATCCCACACACTCTTCACGTGAAGTTCAGAAAACATGAATTGGCCCAGGACTCGTTTCTTCTAGAATAAGATATACAAAGGGTCACTCTTACACTGTGGTTTGCTTGATTCTCCCTAAGAAGTTCTAAGGCAGGAACGTTCTCCACTCATGTTGAATTTCCCTTCAATCCCTACAGAATAGCTGAAACTCAAAGATTTTTGAAATTATAGGCAATTCCCTAACTTCTAGATTGAATTTGTTCATATTTTTGTTATCATTAAATGGACCCAAATGAGCTACCTCTTACCAGGTGAGACCCTCAGTAGAAAGGTGCTTACTTCTGTCTTAAGTTAGCCTCACCAGTTCTTCAACCAGGACAAATGAAGATGAACACGTGAAAGGGGCCATTTCTCAAGTGCCCCATTAAATGATGTTATCAAATGCACTCTTTTTATAAGAAAGAGAAGGTTAACAATCTAACAGAATCAGCCTGTTATTGGAGGGGGCAAGGGGAGTCAGGCTGTTAGTGGTAATGGAGAGAGAGAGAGAGAGAGAGAGAGAGAGAGAATGAGAGAGAGCGATTGAGATCATCAAAACCAATCATTCCCAACCACTCAAAGTCAAAAAGCTCCAAAGGACAGAAAATAGGCTTTGGGAAAGCACTTAAAAGAACTCTTTCTTTTGCTAACCCTTCCAAGGAAACATCTTTACCCAGAATCTTCTAGATTCGGTCTTGTAGCATTCAGATTCTCTTGACAGGCCCATCAGTACCTTAATTGTCTTTTCCTCACCACCTCATCGATTTGTCACACAATTCTTATTCAATTTAGATCCAGCTATTTCTGCACACTTTTACATTGATTTAGAAAATGTCCTTCACACTAGTTTCAGTCTCTACTCATGAAATGTCATTTGCATTAGGATGACTTAGTTTCATGAATGGATTTTTCTCCAGTATGATTTTGCCTTAGATGGAGCCTCAGGCCTTATATACTTCATTCCAGACACTGTTGCAAAACAAGAGTTTATGAGGCTGCTTCCTCCCTAAACATGTCTGCTTCTTTCTCCCTTTGTCAAAATTCTCGGAGTTGAAATCCTGGCTATGTTTGTATATGTGGTTTTCGTAAGTTTTAAATCTGACATTCAGTCCAATCATCGTCTCCAATATCATTCTCTCCAGTCATCCAAATTGTCTCAGGCAGGTGTAGGTTTATACAGAGAGATTACACACACCCGTGTGAGTGCGCACACACACACACACACACACAATTTAAATATGCCGGTGTAATCCTGTATGTTTTGTCTGAACATTTCCTTTATTGATGCTTCCATAAGAATTGGATATCTGGTGTTACTTCAAACTAGGCAAAAAGTTTTTTTTTAATTTGTCTTTAGAATTGGTCTTGCGCATTGCCTTTTGATGGCTTTTCCCCAGTTTTCCACTTTAAGTAGTCACTTTTGTGATTGATTTGTAGAAGATCTTAGATACTGAGTAATACTAGTTCTGTGTCCTGTGTTGCAAATATTTTTCCAGTTTGCCATTTCCTTTTGAATGTTATGTGATTTTTGACATACAGACATTTTTTTTCTTATATAATCAAGCTATTCCACTTTTCTAGTTTCTAACTTTCAACCAAGAGTTTTGAAATGTCACAGGGTTGAGGCAAAGACCCACGAAAGCCATCTCACACCGCGTTCCTTACCACGTCGTTGAAACAACTGGGCAGTGGTTAGAGCTGGGAGAAAGGGTTAGATTTATACGTATCCTGAAGAGAAAGAGCCCTTTTTGAAACTAGAGGACTAGAAGTAGGAGGAAGGTCCCTTGGGAGGAAGGCGGTGTGGGGAGAGATGGTGATGACACTTACGAGTGCCTTCGTAAGAGTCATCTAATGTGAATAGAAATTGGATGACAATTCTGTTACGTTTTCCAAGTTCCTGAGCTTTGGGTTGACTTCAGAGGATTTTAGGGGGCCAATTCCTCTCCAGACTTGGGCAATCTGAATGATTCAGTGGCCCAGGGTCCCCTGGGGGCAGGGGAACCCTTTCAGTAGCCAGCAGTGTGGTGAGGGGGTGAAAGCTGCTGCCCCACGGCAACTCTGACCAGTTCTCTGGCACATGCTACCATGGCACCTTGGCAGAGTTCCACACTTTGCAAGGATCTTTCACGTACTCTACCTCGCTTGACTATCTTAGCAACTATGTCAAGCGAGTAGGATACACCAAGGTTTCCTATCCTCATTTTTACAGAGTAGAAGCAAACAGAATTTCAAATTGAACTGACTTTCCAAACTCATTCAATGATTGAGTTATGAAGTAAGGTGAGGCGTGCAGTCCACTACAAAGGGGCATTGTAGCCAATCAGAAGGTGTACTGGCAAAGAAACTGGGCACGTCTGGGGTGAAATGCTCAGCCACTTACTCACTCTCTGACCTCAGGCAAGTAACTTCCCTTCTGAGCTTCTATTTCTCACCCATAAAATGGAATAATGGTGCCTGTCTTGCAGGATTGATGTGGGGATTAAATGATACAGTACTCCATCTTCTTCAGTTCTTTTATCTTGTTGGTGTTGTGTATTTTTGAGGGCCTCCTTGAAGCCTATATGGAAAGAGTGGTATACAGACATTCTGAGGACATGGAGAGCATGAAGAGCCTCTGCACAGGGCCTGGCACCGAGAGGATGCTGCAAAACCCAGCTCCTCTCCCACCGTGCCAGCTTACAATCTCCTGAGAGCTAAGATGCACACGGAGGCTTTCCTCTGAAGAGTCCTGGTTGGCTTATAATCCCACTCATCCAGAAGCTCTTTCCGATAACATTTAGAGTGTTGCTGACATTAAAGAATGTGACATTAAAAAATCACAATTATTTGCTCAGTAGGTCATTGTGCAAGTAGGCTCAATGGCTCATACATAAATGTAAAAGATCTTGAAAGAGGATTATTGAAATAAAAGAGTCCAGCAACAGGCCTCAAAACAGAGCTTAGCATCTTGGCTAAAAGCAGGACTTAGTAAACTACTGCCCCAGGGCCAAATCCAGCCAACCACCTGCTTATTTATTTATTTATTTTTTAAACATCTTTACTGGAGTATAATTGCTTTACAATGGTGTGTTAGTTTCTGCTTTATAACAAAGTGAATCAGCTATACATACATATATATACCCATACCTCCTTCCTCTTGCATCTTCCTCCCACCCTGCTATCCCACCCCTCTAGGTGGTCACAAAGCACTGAGCTGATCTCCCTGTGCTATGCGGCTGCATCCCACTAGCTATCGATTTTACATTTGGTAGTGTATATATGTGCATGCCACTTTGGCCCAGCTTACCCTTCCCACTCCCCGTGTCCTCAAGTCCATTCTCTACGTCTGCGTCATTATTCCTGTCCTGCCCCTAGGTTCTTCAGAACCTTTTTTTTTAGGTTCTGTATATATGTGTTAGCATACGGTATTTGTTTTTTTCTTTCTGACTTACTTCACTCTGTATCACAGACTCTAGGTCCATCCACCTCACTACAAATAACTCAATTTCGTTTCTGTTTATGGCTGAGTAATATTCCATTGTATATATGTGCCACATCTTCTTTATCCATTCATCTGTCGATGGACACTTAGGTTGCTTCCATGTCCTGGCTACTATAAACAGAGCTTCAATGAACATTGTGGTACATGACTCTTTTTTAAAAATTTTTATTTATTTATTTTTGGCTTCATTGGGTTTTTGTTGCTGTGCGTGGGCTTTCTCTAGTTGCGGCGAGCGGGGGTTACTCTTCACTGCAGTCCGTGGTCTTCTCATTACAGTGGCTTCTCTTATTGCGGAGCATGGGCTAAAGGCACACGGGCTTCAGTAGCTGTGGCTCATGGGCTCTAGAGCGCACGCTCAGTAGTTGCGGCACGTGGGCTTAGTTGCTCCACGGCATGTGGGATTTTCCTGAACCAGGGCTCCAACCCGTGTCCCCTGTGTTGGCAGGCGGATTCTTAACCACTGCACCACCAGGGAAGTCCAACTCTTTTTGAATTACAGTTTTCTCAGGGTATATGCCCAGTAGTGGGATTGCTGGGTCGTATGGTAGTTCTATTTGTAGTTTTTTAAGGAACCTCCATACTGTTCTCCATAGTGGCTGTACCAATTTACATTCCCACCAACAGTGTATGAGAGTTCCCTTTTCTCCACACCCTCTCCAGCATTTATTGTTTGTAGATTTTTTGATGATGGCCATTCTGACTGGTGTGAGATGTTACCTCATTGTAGTTTCGATTTGCATTTCTCTAATGATTAGTGATGTTGAGCATCCTTTCATGCGTTTGTTGGCAGTCTGTACATCTTCTTTGTAGAAATGTCTATTTAGATCTTCTGCCCATTTTTGGATTGGGTTGTTTGTTTTTTGATGTTGAGCTGCATGAGCTGCTTGTAAATTTTGGAGATTAATCCTTCATCAGTTGCTTCATCTGCAAATATTTTCTCCCATTCTGAGGGTTGTCTTTTCATCTTGTTTATGTTTTCCTTTGCTGTGCAAAAGCTTTTAAGTTTCACTAGGTTCCATTTGTTTATTTTTGTTTTATTTCCATTCCTCTAGGAGGTGGGTCAAAAAGGATCTTGCTGTGATTTATGTCATAGAGTGTTCTGCCTATGTTTTCCTCTAAGAGTTTTATAGTGTCTGGCCTTACATTTAGGTCTTTAATCTATTTTGAGTTTATTTTTGTATATGGTGTTAGGGAGTGTTCTAATTTCATTCTTTTACATGTAGCTGTCCAGTTTTCCCAGCACCACTTATTGAAGAGGCTGTCTTTTCTCCATTGTATATTTTTGCCTCCTTTATCAAAAATAAGGTGACCATATATGCATGGGTTTATCTCTGGGCTTTCTATCCTGTTCCACTGATCTATATTTCTGTTTTTGTGCCAGTACCATACTGTCTTGATTACTGTAGCTTTGTAGTATAGTCTGAAGTCAGGGACCCTGATTTCTCTAGCTCCATTTTTCTCTCTCAAGGTTGCTTTGGCTATCCAGGGTCTTTTGTGTTTCCATACAAATTGTGAAGTGTTTTGTTCTAGTTCTGTGAAAAATGCCAGTGGTAGTTTGATAGGGATTGCATTGAATCTGTAGATTGCTTTGGGTAATAGAGTCATTTTCACAATATTGATTCTTCCAATCCAAGAACATGGTATATCTCTCCATCTGTTTGTATCATCTTTAATTTCTTTTATCAGTGTCTTATAGTTTTCTGCATACAGGTCTTTTCTCTCCTTAAGTAGGTTTATTCCTAGGTATTTTATTCTTTTTGTTACAATGGTAAATGGGAGTGTTTTCTTAGTTTCTCTTTCAGATTTTTCATCATTAGTGTATAGGAATGCAAGAGATTTCTGTGCATTAATTTTGTATCCTGCTACTTTACCAAATTCATTGATTAGCTCTAGTGGTTTTCAGGTAGCATCTTTAGGATTCTCTATGTATAGTATCATGTCATCTGTAAACAGTGACAGCTTTAATTCTTTTTTTCCAATTTGGATTCCTTTTATTTCTTTTTCTTCTCTCATTGCTGTGGCTAAAACTTCCAAAACTATGTTGAATACTAATGGTGAGAGTGGACATCCTTGTCTTGTTCCTTATCTTAGAGGAAATGGTTTCAGTTTTTCACCATTGAGCACGATGTTGGCTGCCACCACCTGCTTTTGCTTTAAAGGATTTTTTTCAAACATACAATACAGTAGCCTTTAAAATTTAATTTCATAATTTTAAATTTTATTTTTTTTTTACTTTTCTTCCAGTTTTATTGAGATATAGTTCTCTCTCTCTCTCTCCCATTTATATACCTATCTCCAGTAAAGTTTTACTGGAACACAGCCACTGCCATTTGTTCACATGGTGACTATAGCTGCTTTCGTTACAACGGCAGGGTTGAGTAGTTGCAATGGAGTCTGTAGGCTTCACAAAGCCAAAAAAGTTTGCTCTTTGATCCTTTACAGTAAAAGTGTGCTAACCCCTGGCTACGAGCTACTACTTCCAGGCTACGTGACCTTAGACAATTATTTATACTCATTATGCCTCAAATTCCTTATCTGTAAAATAGGGATAATTATAGTAGTGATTGAACCAGATAATCTATGTAAAAGCCTTGCATACAGTGAGTCCTCAGTTAACAATACCTATCATTATTAATACTTAAACCATTGATTTACAGCAAAGCTCCTTGGGTAAAACACTCATCCAGACTCAGGAACAAAAAGCTGTGTGTTTACCCTAGTTTCAAAGGTTCCCCATGCAGATATCAACGGCAGCTAAAATAGTCACCCTTTCTTACCACAATCATGTTTTCTTAAGATCAGACATTTCAATGCCATTAGCTCAGCTTCCAAGATATTAAAAGCATACTCGACCTTTTCTCCACACTTAATGCGGACATTTGGATCAGTGTCATTGAATATTTTCCAATTGCCTGTGTACCCTATCTGGGAGAGGGAGAATTGAATGAGGCATTTTGTTGGAATTAAACGTTGAGTACCAGCTGCTTCCTTCTGAAATTATGAGCTAGATATTCCAAAAGGTGTGAACCACCAATCAAAGTACAAGGGAAGATTTTACATCTAGTTGTTTATTGTTAGAAAATTTTAAAAAAAAATTTGTTAAAGAAAATCAACCTTGACAAATAGCATTGAAAGCCATTAAGGAAGCTGGAAAAATAGCAGTTCTACTTGTCTTCTAAATATAGTGGGAAATGCTTTCTCAGTGTAAAGAAGAAGTCTTATCCTACAGTCCAATCAGCATATGGAGGTGATTTCCAGGAGAGAAGTGAAAAAAAAAAAATCCCACAGCTCAACCTTTCAGAAGTATCATAATCATGTAGGGAGAAAATCTTCTCGTACCTCTTCCTTATTGTCAACCTTTGCAGATTAAAAGAGTCAAGAAGAGCCATCCCTGTGGTGGGGGGTTGAGGATGGGTGCAAATCTCCAGCTCAGCTTCTTGCAAGGTGGCTAGGCAGGGCCCTGGGGTGGGTTGGAGGCCTGGGAGGAGGAAAAGGGGTCAGGAGTGTTCTCCAGTCTAGGAATTGTATGTGTGCAAATAGTGCACTGTGGTGCCCTCCCTCTCACCAGGTACAGCATGGCCTCTCCAGGATGCTTTCCTTTGTGGATTACCTGGACCTCAAAGTGGCCACTGCCATGGGCTATGCTTCATCAACTCAGCCTTGCCATAGAGAAGAATCTTCTCCTCACCCTCACACCCCATCACTAGGAGCCTGGGTGGGAGGCGGAAAGGCAGGGATGACTGCAAGTTACAGGGATTCTTCCATCAGAATCCCTCCTTTACCGCCACCCTCATGCCCGCTCATGCTTCCCTAATTGTGTAGGCTCTGTATCGAGCATCTCCATAAAGTAGCTCTTAACCTTGAATGGCCATGAGAATCAACTACAGAGCTCTTAAAAAACACCAGTGCCTTACCTGGAGCCCCACCCCCAGAGATCCCGATGTAATACAGGTCTGGGGAGGGGTCTAGGCATTGCATTTATTTTAGGTGTGTGTGTGTGGGGGGGTGTTACATGTTTAAGACTTTCCAAATGATCCTAATGTGTTGACCTACTTTGTGCCAGGCACTCTTCTAGGTGGGTAAAACAGTGAAGAACATAGGCAAGGTACCTGGTCTCACAAAGCTTAGGGTCCAGTGGGGCAGGACAGACAATAAATAAATGAATGGCCAAGATATATTCTAATAGTTCTGCCAGGAAAGTAAAGCTGGGGCTGTGAAAGAGAGGTGGAAGGTGGGGAGATCTGTAACATTAGATTATATAACTTTAGATTGACCTAGGTTGTTTTCATACCTTGGCTATTGTGAATTATGCTGCAACAAACATGGGAGTACAGATAACTCTTTGAGATAATAGTTTTGTTTTCTTCGGATATGTACCCAGCAGTGGAACTGCTGAATTGTATGGTAGTTCTACTTTTAATTTCTTAGGGAATCTCCAGGGCTCCATGAGATGACGCAGTAGGATTTATCTTCTTGGGAGAGATAATTGGGCATAAGAGTAGGGAAAAAAGTTTCCAGAAAGAAGCTGAATCTAAGTTCAGTCTGGAAGAAGAGGTGGGTCAATAGAAAGAATATTCCTGGATGACCAACCAGTCTAAGTAAGGGCAAAGAGGTAGGAATTAGTTTGCCATGTAGAGAATAGTGAAGGCCTGGTCTCACTGGGGTTGAGAGAATTTTAGAGAAAAAGGAAATTGAGCTGGACCTGCTTATAAAGGACTTTGAAGGTCAGGGAGAGATATTTTACATTTGATTTGCTCTGTGTATCAGATGGGGAATGTGTTTAGTTACAAACCACAGAAATCTGAATACATTTTCTTAAGTAAGTAAAGAATTCATTTTCTCAGAAAGCAAGAAGACTAGCACCAAGTGGGTTCAAGAGTTCCACAATGACACTTTCCCTCTTCCCCTCTGCCATGATTTGTGGAAGGCATTGTCATTAACTTTATTGCTTCACGGTTCCAATATGACTGCTCCACCTCCAGCCTCATAACCACATTTCAGGCAGAAAAAAGAGACAGGAAAGGATAAAGTGGGTGGTTTCTGTATTAGGAATGCAAAGGCTTTCTCAGGAATTCCTAGCAGCCTTCTGCTTACATCTGTATTGGCCAGAACTGTGGCACAAGGTACCCTAACTGAAAGAATGTCTGGGAAGGTTAGTGTTTTTGCTGGGCACATTGTCACCACAAGCAAAATCAGGGTTCCACTTCTCAAGGAAAGGGGAATGGATATTGGAGCAGCAATTAGCAATCTCTACACATGATTGTTGTAGGATCCTGAACAGAGAGTTGTCTTAGGAAAAGTGATGAATTTTCAGGGAATTCCCTGGAAGTCCAGTGGTTAGGACTCTGAGCTCCTACTGCAAGGGGCCTTGGTTCAACCCCTGGTCAGGGAACTAAGATCCTGCAAGCGTGCAGTGTAGCCAAAAAAATATTGAAAAGTGATGAATTTTCAGAAGATGGAATTGGCATTGGTATTCAAGGGATTTGGAAGGAAGGAGAAGGAAGATCTGGAAGAGTGGATGGAAACTGTTGAAAGTGACCCTACAGTGATGTGGTGGGCACTTGAACTAGAATACTAGGTATAGGAATGGGAAGAAGGTGAGAAGCTAATAGTCATGTCCAAGGAACAATGAACAGGATTTTGTAAAGACCACCCAAGAATGAATGGTCAAGATGGAAGGTGTTGGCAAACTGACTTCTTGGTCCTTTTTTCTATGTAGAAAGTTAACATTTGGGGTGGATGAGACAGAACTTATTAGAAAGGAGAAATTGATAAAGAAAAATCCCAGAATCAGAGACATGCTGAAGCAATAACAAGTCCTAGAGTATCTTACATTATATATTATTACATATAAAAACAGAATGAAATCATTTTAAGACTCGAAAATTATTGCGATTTGAAAATGTATCACTTAAGAATGTTAGTAAGTACCAGTCATTGTACGAATCAGCGAAGACACAGAAAAGTCTGGGAATTAGTCCCGACCGCAAGGGGACCACAGTGTGTTGCGGAGGCAGATGGCTGCAATACTCTGGGCAGAGGCTACATCAGGGGCGTGGGTACAGACTCGGAGGCTGAGAGGAAGGAGGCACTAATCCCATCTGAGGGCTGGAGCATGCTTTGCGCTTTGACATTTTATGATTCTGCAGTGGCATAAATACGATCATACTTTTATCTTTAACTACCTTGAGGCCCTGGGGAAGGACCTGACATTGCCCCCAATCCAACAATCTCATCCTCAGCATCTTAGTGTTCCCTCTCAGCACTGGGGAAGGAGCCAAGGAAAAACACAGGGGTGGGTAGAATGGAGAAACCGGATTAGTCATATTTGCAGTGTGATTCTGTAATTACTGTGAATCTTCAAGTCAGACTCATCTTTATCTTAACTTCCAAGGTTGAATGTAGTTTATTTATGACTTATACACACCTGACTTTCTTCATGCGGTCTTTGTGGTTGCTTATACTTATTTCCTTGTTGATATAAGCCTGAGTCATAAAGCTGCATGCCCAAAGTATAAACCAGGGTAAACTCTGCCAGGGGCAGAAAAATGGAGAGTCCAAAGAAACGCTTCAAGAGAATTGTTCAGCATTCAAAAGGGAGGGGATTTCAAGACTAATTTTGTATGAATGTTTGCTGTTTGAAAGACAATATGCATTTTTATATTTTAAATGCAAGTATTTGAATAGCTAAGGCAGTCACAGTGTACAAAAATATAAGTTGAAAGGGTATACGTTTAAAAGTCTCCTCTCTGCCCAGGGAGCTGTACAACTGAGCGGCACCTTCCTACAGACTCTGATGGGACTGGTCCCTCCTAAAGTGGGTAACCTGGCTGCTAGGTAGACTCCCAAGGCTTCCACCCCGAGCCATACAGTCTTTCTCCCCAGAGGCAACTAATATTAAAAGATTCCTGTGTTTCTTGACAAAGATAGGTTATAAGATAGGGTACAAGTACATGAGGAGATAAGTCTATATATTTTGTAAGTATATATATTTTCCAAGAATGATTTTAGTGAGCAGAATCAATAGAAAAATCAACATAAAGCAGATCAGTGAGAAGATCTTGAACTAAAAAGTATAAGGGAAAAAAAGAAGAGTAATTATTCATCAGAAGGCAGAAAAAGAACAGGAATCCTACCCATGTAAAAATTAAAAGAAAGGGTGAGGTCACAGATCCATTTGCCCATTAGGATGGGTGTTTCCACAAAGCTAATGAGCATTTGCCAGGAAAGCATGGGGCACTTGCAGTTGTTGAGTAAGTGAGAGAAATGGTGGTGGCCTGCCCTCCTGGGATATTGTTTGCTAGAACGTGGGCATGTTGTACTCTATGGTGACACATTTCCTGGGAGACTCAGTGGCATTTGATCCCTGTGCCCTTGGGCATTTCCAGAGCCCTCCCACAATCATTCATTTTACTTCAGTGTAATAAGACATTCCATCTTCCAGGTCAAAGGAATACAGCACATACTGGCCAAAGATTCTGAGCCAGGATAAAGCAGAGGGGGCCATGTTTTCTGAAAAGCACAACCCTAGTCATTGCTACACCTACACTAAGCCCCTCTCCTCACTGGAGATGTTCTTGGCAGTTTATTGATGTGAAGTTGGCTCAGGATGAATTGGGACAGGCCAAGTAAAGCAGTTATTCCTTCTTTCATGTAACACAAAATTCTGCTTGGGATCACAGAGCAAGAGCAAGCTAGAACATGGCATTTGTCAAATAAATTCCCAAGTAATGATTAGATCCCAACAATATATAAGGCAACAGGCAAGTTTCTGACTTTCTACCAGATTCTGTTAGAAATATAAGCTACCCACCCACACAGAAAGGTGACTAGTAGCACAGGGCCCAGTCAATGAGTGGATCATCAAACAAATGTGATAGACTTCAGAGAAGTGAGGAATTTTCTTCCAGTTCTGGTGGAATGGAAAGTTTCACCTCTAAGTCTCCATAAAGCCACCAGTCGGTGAGGTTCTTTCCACCTCCTGCCCTGTAGAAACTTGGGACAGTCTGGCTAATATATTCAGTGAAAGGTATCAGAGAAAGAAGGCAGCTGTCTGCTCAGGTAGACTTCATGGGGTAGCATCTCCTGGTGGGGCTGCCATGACTCAGGATTTGGTCAGTGGGTTCGGAGATTCATGAGTTCCATTCTGTAAGGGCACTCAGTTAATCAGTCTCAGGGTAAATGATTCATTCATAAGAGTGATCTATGGACCTAACTGTCAATATCAACCTATTAATTGACAAGGGGTAGGAGTATATTTTCTAGTCACCAGAATGATCTTATCCACTATTAGCAGACTACTTTATGTTCAAAGAGTGTTGGAGGAATTAAAGACTATTTGGTCAACATCCAAGAAGGGCCAAAGATTAGAAGACCTTGAAGTATAACTTAATGCACAATCCCTGCCTCACAATGTTCTTGTTGAATAGAATACATGCAAAAAAAAAAAAAAAAAAAAGCTAGTATCTGCCATATATAAAATCTCCCCTTTGGATAGAGCAGGAATTTAGATCATCAAATTCTTAAAACCCAGGGCTTTCCTGGTGGTGCAGTGGTTGAGAGTCCGCCTGCCGATGCAGGGGACACGGGTTCATGCCCCGGTCCGGGAAGATCCCACATGCCTTGGAGCGGCTGGGCCCGTGAGCCATGGCCGCTGAGCCTGTGCGTCCGGAGCCTGTGCTCCGCAACGGGAGAGGCCACAGCAGTGAGAGGCCCGCGTACCGCTAAAAAAAAATAAATAAATAAAGTAAAAAAAATTCTTAAAACCCAGTACCCCTCTTTATATACCATATGCATATTATTGGATGCATTCCAAAGATTTGAATTGATTAGAGAGTAGAATCTGGTCACCTTAACTGTTGTTGAATATTTCCCAAATATCCTCAATTACTCCTTTTATAATGTATAGAGTAACATTTGTTGTATGTTTCTTTTATATTTTTTTAACTTATTTGAGTTTATATACAGTAAAATTCATTTTTTGAGTTCTATTTGAGTTGTGTAACCACTACCACAATCATGATACAAAGCAGTTTTTTACTCCCCTCCCCACAAAAATATTGCCTTGAGTGACATTTTTAAATAGGTTCCTTCCACAGATGGCTAACCTCATCTATTATGTGTTGATTCTTACTACTTTTGCTTGCCAGACGTCATATTTTCTGGTATTATCTATCAATTCTAAGGCCCACCAGACCATATATGCAGTCATCCTCAGAGACAGACAAAATGAAGCTTTTGAACATGCATGTGTTTATTTGCTTGGCTAGGAGTGGGTGTATCAAGTTTACTTGATCTGTGAACATGAAACAACAACAAAATTGAGATATATTCTAAGGACCTTACTCCAAAGAAATTAGGAGAAAAATTCTAACATTCCAGTTGAAGCTCCATCCCCAAGAGATATATTAGCTCTGAGAGATGGGAGAGAGAACTGCTAAGTCATATCTCCAATTCGTTTCCTTCCTTTAAATGGGTCATGAGGGCAGTGATAACCCCAACATACTAGCAACTGTTCCAGGGCTCAAGTAATTATATTTATCCCTGCTTTTCAGAAACTAGACCTAGGCATTAAGCACTTTCCTAAATGAAACCCATATCCATTTAACCTATGCAAGTTAGTAGCTGAATTTCTTGTTGCTGTCTTAATAAGGGCTCTTTACAAAATATATCTATATCTATATGTAAATGGTATATATGCATGCTCATTATGGACAATTTAAACAATGGAAAACTAAACCTGACTTTATGTTATGTCTTGGCGGTATTTAGGAACTTAAAAAAATAATATATGAGTTCAGTTGACTATTTCACATGTGAACAGGTCTCATCACCAAGTAATATTTTCTGACCAACCTAGAAAACTTAGCTCATGCCATGGCTGACAGATTACATTTTATAACAAAACGCAAGGAATTCAGGTTTATAAATTAAACAGGGGCCACAGGGGCATCCAGAAGGGCTCTGAGATCTGGCTACCAGGCTTCTGGTTCCCTCTTCTTGACTCTGCCTCTAACCCAGGGAGTGACAAGGCAGACCATTTATCTCTTTAGAACATATTGCTCTACCTGCCAGATGCATATGGAGATCCTTCTATTCCTGCCAATATCAGGAATGCAAGACTGAATCATTACTTGCCAAACACCGGCAGATGAAGAACTTAATAGTACAACTACATATATATTAGAACAATAGTGTTGAATCATTAGAATGTTTAATTCTATGACTCAAAGTCTCTTTCTTTTGTCACAAAGTCAGAAAGAACCAGGTGATCCAATAAAATCCCACTTTGGAGGAGCCTTGTAACAGGATCCCTTTGTATGAACAGGGGGAGGTTGTCAGTTAGTCCATACATTTCCCATCCTGCCCTTCTGTTATCCTCCCAAAACTCTCCACCCTTCGCTGCTCTCAGCACTGCTTCTTATTCTTAAACTTCTCCTCCACTTGCACCTCCTCACTGCTTCCGTCTTTGTTGAGGGCAGAGCTCCAGGGCTGACCACGTAAGTAAAGTGCTAGTCTCTCAAAGTAAAAGGGAAGTCAGTGTCTCCAGTAGTAAAATGTAATGTTTTCCCATGAAACACTGGAAACCTTCAAGGAATAAAGAATGTGAGAGAATATATTCTTTCATGAATTTCAGAATGAATAGAAATCAGTGTTGTAGAGTGGGGACAAATAGGTCTGCCCCTGGGATGCTGACTCACAGTGACTCTTCTAATAGCATTTACTGGACTGACCTCCGATTCCAATGAGAACCACAAAATACCAGTAATTTTATCTGGGGAATATTTATATTTTGGTGCAGTAGGTGAATTCCCAATTAAAGGGCATTATTAGAAGAATTTTTTCCCCAAACTAAAAGTAGTTTCATCTTGGTTAAGCCTTGCATTTCTAATCGGTATTTATGGTTCAAAGAGATTTTGTTTTTGTTTTTAAAATCCATTCATTCCCCATTTCCTCACAACTAACTCTTATGGATAATACCTGTTACAGAAGACATCCTGAGTCCCATTTTCCCCTAACACGGATCAACCCAATATTTTCCTCCTCAAACCATTTTCTTCCCGACTTACAGCCTATTGGGTTTCGCGATTGAGTATATATGGAAGAAAACCAGGAACCTTAAAACATTGTCTGACTCTAGCAATGAAGATGCATGATTATTCAGAGGCCTCTCCCTCTCCACCCCACGTTAGTACAAGGGGTAGATGCTACCAACTTCCCAAACATTTCCTTGGGGTGGAAGAGTGTGGGGTGACCACCCACTCCTGGTTTATGTTTCACAGTTTCAGTCCGGGGGTCTTTCTATCTGCTGCCTATTGGACTTTTCAGGCATCTGTTTTCTGACTGAGTTGCAGAATCTTGAATCCTAGCATTAGTACAGCCAGGATTTAGGGCTTACCCTAAACCTGAGGGTCAATTCAGAGAGTGGTAACCTTGGGAACGGAGCCAAGCAAGAGCACACACAAGGTGTGTAAATCAGGTTCTTCCCACAATAACTACCCGAGAATTTATGAGTGTGCTCATGATCTGATTAGGGATGTCCCCCAAAAGTTACCTGCAGTCTAGATAGTGTAAGATAAAATTAGACATTTAAAGTTCCATATGGAGACTTTAAAAACAAGAACCATTCATTCCTTCTCTCATCCCACAGCAGTCTACTGAGCATCTACTTTGCATCAGGCATTATGCTGGGGACTGGAAACCCAGCAGTGAATCAAACAGACCCAGTCTCTGCCCTCACAGTCCCGCAGGCATTGCAAGAGCTGGTTTGCCCGTGTTGACCCATCACTGTCCCAGTGTCTGAGACTTTGGGTTTGACAAACAGGTCCTCTTGTCTCTGGGAAGGTGACCTCTGATATTAAAATAGGAACAATTCCTCAGCTTCCCACAGACTGGCTAAAATAGCTCATGAGACCACCCAGTCCCCTTTGTCCCCACCCAATCCCCAATCCCTTTTGTAACCAAAGTCATCTGTTACTAATGCAGGCTCGAAGATATGTCCGTAAGAGGAAAGAGCCATAGAGAAGGGACGGGGGAGTATTCTTATACTAGAAGGTTGATCTCCACACTGAACAAATAAACTCATCCTGGCTTTACCCATTGGCCTTTTTTAGTGTGGTTCACATTCACTGCTGGGATAAGACCAGCTTGGGGCAAATGGGTAAAGCCTTGGTTTTGAGGAGGCCCAGATGCCAGTCACTGTTGACCAAGAGCTTCAACTTGGAAAACAGAGATGAGGTCAGTCAGCTTCAATCCACTGATCATCACCCCAGCCCTCCTCTCGTGTCTATTCTTTCTCACCACTCAAGAGTACTACCACATTGTCCGCTGTTAATAAGCTTTCACATACACATTCTATTTTAAGTCTCCAACAGCCCCATGGGGATATCCCAACCCCTGCTTCATGGATGAGAAAATCAAACCTCCAAATTAATTTGCTCATTTTCCCACAGCTGCTAACAAAGCCAGCGTTCAAACCCAGTTCCTCAGGCTCCAAACCAATGCTCTTTGCACTCTCCTATAGCTGTCTACTTTGACAATTTCAGTTCTTTATTTTTGCACATTATTTCAGCACATCCTGGTGGGGAATGGTCTTCTAACCTGCTGGTTTTCTGGGAGCAGCCACAGATTACTGGCCAGGGAAGGGGCTGCGGTTCCCCCACCCCCTACGCTGCCCCCAAGACTCTCTTGCCTCCTATGTAGGAATCCACGCATCTGTCATGGATGCCTATGGAGCTATTTTTAGAGACAGAGGGGAGCGTGGGGTGGCACACATTCAGGTTTTCTAGGAATCTGTTAATATTTTTGCAGAGGCCGTTCAGACTTTTAAGTTGACTGATAAATGACCTCCAGAGGAAGACATCCTTTCCCTGCTCATCCTTTCAACACTCCCCATCCCTGATATGGATTTGTTTTGGGGGTGTAATTCTTTTACCCACCCCCCAGGGCTCTCCTTGGCACCCTGGACTCAAAAGACAGCGATATGAATAACTAGCAGCAGCTACAGCTGGCTTATGTCTCAAGAAGTTCGGGAGGAAGCAGATCTAGTTCTCCTTGACCTCTGTAGGGATTGGCAGTGCTCCTTCAGATCTTTATGCAGAAAGGGGCTGCTGTTTTACAGGTCTGGGAAAATGTCCATGGATGGATCTCAATGCTTTCTGAAACCTCCTGAGTTACTGATATTATTCTAGAGCAGGCAGACTACTATTTTAGAGGTGGGGTATGTATATGCACAAGTCAGAAACTGGGTAAAAATTTTTACCATATTAAAATAGGGAGGAAATTAAAATGTACATATGTAAAATCTCTAGATTTGGGAGACATAATTCTGCTGTTTATGTTAAAAATCGCATCAGCTCTGTCCAACCATGTTTCTTTGCTTTACTAGGTCAATGGTGACAAAATAAAAATGTAAACACTGAAAATAAATATGCCTTTGAACTTAACATTATATTAGAAGTGTCACTCCTAATATATTAAAATGAGTGAATTAGTAGACTATGTCACAACTAAAAACAAAAATGTTAAACAAAGACCATAATAATGTGTACAAAGCAAAATAACTTCAGTTTCAAAATTAGTGATAACACTCCTTTCCAAGTAAGTAACATTCTGGTATGATACAGCACATGGTATAAAGGTACCAGACAGCATTAGCCATGCACTTTCAAACAGCTTTTTAACAATAAAATACACAAAAAACTCAATAAGTTATGGCCCATGTTCTGATATGTCTATTTTACCAATTCTCCAATCAAGCTCTCTAATATGACATAGGAACCATTGCCATTTTTAACCAGATAAGAATAAAACAGAACCTGTTTGCATTTGGATGGGCTCTGCTGTGGATTGCCCTAGTCACTGCAGCCTGGAACAGTTCTCTCCAGTCTGAGCAGCCTTTTTGCAAATAGGATCTCCTATATAACCAACTGTGGCCAAAATGAAATTTCAGAGAAAGGAGCTGCCACTTTTTCCCCTCTATTTCAATAGGACATATTAGCTTTGTCTGAAAGCCAATTATTTTCATAGATGCAACAAGTTTGTGGGCCAGCCCGCCCCCCCCCCCATTAGCTGTGTGTGAATCCAGGGCTCCGGACCTGATGAATTAGGCAAGAGATGATCTAGGAAATGATCCAAGAGCCTCTGCCCTCTCCATCCTTGTCCTGGTCCTTTCACAGCAGCTGCACTACTCCCCTCATTTTGATGGTGTCCCCACACCCCTCCTGGACTCACAAAGCTAGACATTGCTTTCTCGTACTGCTCTCACCACTTCCTCCAAGTACGTGGTCCTTGAGGCAGCAGTGGGAGAAGACCTAGCATTTCAGTAAGAATTTTAGGAAGAAGCAAAAAAAGGATGGGGCCCAGGCTGGACAAACTCCCCCTCTTAATTACTAAGCCCCAAACCCACAGAAAGAAGACAAGCCAGGGCTATCTTCCCACTCACAGAAACACAAAGCAAAGACTAACTGACATTATGCTTTAGTTCTCTAACACTTTCACATAAAAGTTTTAAAGAATGTCCAAATATTCATATAATAAGGGCACATATTTTTTCCCTCAGTTGGATTTCTGTGTATGAATTGGTAATCCCACATAAAAAGACCCATTTCTGTTCTAATTGTGCTGTGGTTCTCAAACCTCTCATAAAGACACACATGTGATTTGGGAATATCCAGGTACTTGTAAAAACTGCATTTGCCTCACCAGGGACTACAGAAAATCACTGGTCCTCTCACCCCTGGAACCCTTACCCTGCACTGCTCAGCATGTAGTCATTCCCGGGGCCAGAGACCTGAGTTAGTCCAGAACCTATCCCAGGCCTGTCTTCAGTGGCTTGAGGCCAGACCTGACACCTGACCAGGCTGACTGGTTCTGTGGGAGCCTCTGCTGAGCAAAGGGGACCAATCCCATTCAAGCTCAGAGGATCTAGGTAGAAAGGGCCTTCACTGGAAATGTGAAGTCAGCCATTTGGCTCTTTCCACTTGTATCCAAGTGAGGAGGATAGAAAACTGGCAAGGAGACGTGTGAAAGGAAGCATGGCCCCTGGTTTAGATTCTGGCCCTACGGGCTCTCCTAGATATACCTGATGCTATCACCAGGACACAGTAACTGGTTCAGCAGGGAAATGACAGGCACCACAGGAGTCTCCAACACCAAAGGCCAAGCTTTATCCTGAATGACACCAACGTGAAGGAAGAGACACAAGTGCAGTTTTAGAGACTCACGATCTTGGAATTTTTTCCCTGAAGTTGCTTCAGGTGGAGGATTAGAATGCATAAATTGCCAGGATGACTCTGTAACATTGGATTATATGCTTTTCTTAATCACATTGATCTCATCTGCTTGATATATCCCAGCAGCACACTTTGCTGGGGGTGGATACTCAGCAAGTCTGAGATCTGAGTTAAGCAGTAAAGTCCCTTCACCTGTGTGGCCTTCAATATCCCCATCCTCCAGAAGCAAAGGCCCCTAGACAGGGAGAGGCAGTGGAAATCAATTCACTTAGAGAAGAACTGACCCTAAAAGACATTTAAAGCGCCATTTGGCAGATGCAATTCCATCTCAGGCTGAAAAGTCGCAGAAGAATGTGTTCCAGTTGTGACTCCTGCCCTGAGTGGCTGTGGGACTCAAGCATGTTGCTTCATCTCTCTGGGCCTTGGTACCCTCATCTCAGATGGGGACAATGGCCAGATGAGTTCTCAGGTTTCCTCCCAATCTAGCCCACTCTCATACCTCCCCTCCCCCACCCCCAGCTATGGTTCTGTGGCTGTGATTTACACTGGAGCCCTAGGGTCCCACTCCAGGAGGTCAGTGCTTTCCACATTAGTAACCGGGTTTGCAAAGGGGGAAAATATGATATTTTAAACAGCCTTAGGATAAATGGGGAGCGGTATTAAACAAACATTACTCTTCATAAATTAGTACTGACATCTAGCCACAACTCTTCATGGAAAAAGGGATTTTTTTTTTTTTAACGATAAGTTTCTTTCTCTTTAAAGGAAAATTGCCAAGGATGCAGAAGGAAATGAAGATGGTCAAAGACGAGGATGTGCATTTCAGTCTGGGTGCGAAGAGGGCCCCCTCCTTCCCCCACGGCCTGCAGCCAGTGGTTTCCCGAGGAAGAGCTCCTCCAAGACACCCCTTCCCGGAAGCTCTTCGGGGGCCGTTTTCCCAGTTCCGGTATGAGCCTCCTCCAGGAGACCTAGACGGATTCCCGGGGGTCTTTGAAGGAGGAGGGTCTCGCAAACGGAAGAGCATGCCCACCAAGATGCCCTATAACCACCCCTCGGAAGAAGCCGCTCTTGCCCTGCACCCGGAGGAGAGCAAGAACCCCGGGCCCCCGGAACTCCGCCTGCTTTTCCCGCCGCCGCCACCGCCGCCGCCGCCACGGCCCAAGTACGACTCGCGGATGATCGACCTGTGCAACGTGGGCTTTCAGTTCTACCGCAGCCTGGAGCACCTGGGGGGCAAGGCCGTCAAGCAGGAGCCCGTGAAGCCCAGCGCCACGTGGCCCGCGCCCCCTCCGTTCCTGCCCACGCCCTACCCCTATTACCCCAAAGTGCCCCCGGGCCTCGTGTTCCCCTTCTTCGTGCCCTCGGCCTCGCCCTTCCCCTTCAGCCGGCACACCTTCCTGCCCAAGCGGCCCCTGGAGCCGCTGCTGCCCCGCAAAGCCGAGCCGCGGGAGAGCGAGGAGACCAAGCAGAAGGTGGAGAGGGTGGACGTGAACGTGCAGATCGACGACAGCTACTACGTGGATGTGGGCGGCGCGCAGAAGCGCTGGCAGTGCCCCACCTGCGAGAAGTCCTACACCTCCAAGTACAACCTGGTGACCCACATCCTGGGCCACAGCGGCATCAAGCCGCACGCGTGCAGCCGCTGCGGGAAGCTCTTCAAGCAGCTCAGCCACCTGCACACCCACATGCTGACCCACCAGGGCACGCGGCCCCACAAATGCCAGGTGTGCCACAAGGCCTTCACCCAGACCAGCCACCTGAAGCGCCACATGATGCAGCACAGCGAGGTGAAGCCGCACAACTGCCGCGTGTGCGGCCGGGGCTTCGCCTACCCCAGCGAGCTCAAGGCCCACGAGGCCAAGCACGCCAGCGGGCGGGAGAACATCTGCGTGGAGTGCGGCCTCGACTTCCCCACCCTGGCCCAGCTGAAGAGGCACCTCACCACGCACCGCGGCCCCATCCAGTACAGCTGCTCCGAATGCGACAAGACCTTTCAGTACCCGAGTCAGCTGCAGAACCACATGATGAAGCACAAGGACATCCGGCCCTACATCTGCTCCGAGTGCGGCATGGAGTTCGTGCAGCCCCACCACCTCAAGCAGCACTCCCTCACGCACAAGGTACTGCGGGGCCCCAGGGGAGAGGAGCGAGTCCCGGGCCGAGGGCCCAGGAGACCTGCGCTGCTTTCCACCCCTGACACGTGTAACCCTGGGCAGGAGGCGTCCCTTACCTGAGCCCAGACGTTCTTCTTCCTCACCTTGAAATGGGGGAGAATGAGGAGACTAGCCATCAAGCCCTTTCCCATCTCGACTTCTGGAGTCTCAGGCGGTCCTAGAAAGAAAGAATGCAGTTTGGAGAGGAGGGTGCGGAAGGATGAAGGAAGCAGCTGGTGCTTGGGCTGTTGCTTGTTCGCCTCCCAGAATCCCTAAAATTTTATTTCTGGAAACTTCATCCGGGGTGCTAGCATGAGGGTGCATCAGTCCCTATCTACCCAAGACCAGCTTTGTGCCTGGGATACACTAATCGGAGCCTTCTAGAAAACTCTAGAAAATTCTCTCGGTCTTTTTCTGCTAAAGCTGTGGCTACCTTTTGCTTTATTTTTTCCCTCAACTGCTTCATTTGCAGGTGGCTTTGAGGGGAGCAGACCCTGGCCTGGGTCCAGCCGGGTCTGTGCTTCCCCCATTGAGCTTCTGCCTAGTTGGTGGCAGTGCTCTGTGGTTTGTATTATAGGAGGCATGAGAGAGAGAGCATTCTTCTCTGTTGGGTTTGGTTTTACCTTCCCCAGCCTCAGGTCTTCAAGGAGAAATACAGGCCCGCATGTCTAAGTTCAGCCTAGTTTGCAGACGAAGCCCTGGAGTCATTCAGGATGAACTAAAACAAGGCCCCAGTGCGTTCCTGAAATCTTACCCAGCTAAGCTAACTTGGGTCTGCTTTGAGCTTCCAAGAGGGGAAGTTTGCCCCACTAAACTCAACTCTCACACCCTTGACCTCAAGTGGTTTTCTTGGCAGAAGAGGCTTCTAGCAAGCCAGAGTTTCTAAAACATTCTTTCATTCTGAAAGGTCAGTGGAGGACTTTGCTCAGCCAAGATAATATTTCTGCTCTGGCATTGTGGGTTTCATTTGATAGGTTAGGACCAAATATGGACAAAATGCATGACTGCCTTGTGGGCTCTGCACAAACAGCTGCCCTGCAAAAGGCACCTTAGATGCATCCAGAGAGGAGGTGCCTGCCTAGTGCAGGAGCCATCAACAAGGAGCCTGAACTGAGAGTCAGCCACCAGGGGGGCCATGTGCTAATTTCAGGGGCTCCTACATGTGTGGAAGAGGAATCAGAAATGCATTTTAGAACACGTAAAAATTCTGTAAGATGGTAGACAATGAACTCAAAATGGAGAAAACAGCCTGGTATCTGAAATAGGTCTTGTCTGAATTAGGAAGCAAAATGCCTTTTAATTAAAGGAGTCAGCAAACAGTGAGAGGTAGCATTTACTGAGCACTTGCTAAGTGCCAGGTATTCTACTTCTCAGTTAATCCTCTTCAACAACTGTAAGAGCTACCTATGGGTATCTTTACTCCAGATTTGCAGGTGAAGACACCAAGCCATGGGGAAGTCACCCAGCATCTCTGTCTCTAGCACCTGATCTCTTGAACACAACTATCAAGACTACTCCCTCTTTCCCTTCACCCAGCAGCTCCGCAGGTCCCCTCTCTGAGATTTCATTGATCTTATTAAAGACACAGCAGCTTCCTTTGTTCCTAAAGCTGCATCCAGTCTCTCATTTACTTGAGGTCTAGGCCAGCCCACATGTGAATTTTACTTTGTTCACAGAATTCTCTTTAGAGAATTCCAAAAACAGTGATAAGTAGGTACTAAGTAGATCATAACCAAGTATAGGGACAATCTTGAGAAGAAAGATGCTGAAGTAAATTTTAAACCCATCAAGAAAATAGTTTTTATTAATTTAATACTTTTAAACTCACTGTTTGAATAGGCAACACATTTAAAAAATTCATCTTCTTAGGAGGACATTAAAATTTAGATCTCATTAGCATAAATCCATACTCATCTGCAATCATCTAGACTAGACAGTATTCCAGTTAGAAAGAGCCCCCGGGTTCTCATGTCCCAGCACTTCAACTTGAGATGAGGAAGCCTTCACCAGGAAAGGCTGCAGGACTCATCTAAGGTTATGCAGCCAGTAAACAGCTGGGGAGAGACCCAAACTCACCCTTTAGTGCCATGGGCTCACCTAAACTGAGGAGTGGTACTCTCTTACCATGTCCCAAATTAAAGAAATGAAAATATAGGCAGAGGGAACCTTGGAACCCCTCCTGCCTTAGGTCACTATGAATATCAGGCCATATGGGTTTTATAAGATACAGTTGTTAGCTAAATGACTTGTTCTAAACCTGTAATAACCTAGTTTTAATACCATGGTTCTGGGTTCTTCCAAAAAGTCATTCTGGGTAAGATTTCTTGCAGCGGCCGTTTCAGAGAAGCACTGGTTAGTCAGGATTAGGTAATACTCTACTCACGCCGTGAGTCCCTAGAAATGCTTTCAGTTGAGGGCATTGATACTTAAGTATTAAAACACTTCACAAACAGCAAGGGAACTAGAAAATCTTCTTCTTTCTCCTTTTCTAATTCAGAAAGCTGTCCTCTGCCAAATTGCTCTGTCGGACAGAAGCCGGCTTGGAGGCTCCATAGCCAAATCACACAGAGGCCACTGTGGCCCGTGGGAGCCCAGGGGACCATCTCAAGAAGCAATTATCGAGTTGTAATTTTTTGAAGTGTGGATGTGAGTTGTTCTTCTTGGATTTTCAAATCCATTAATGAGAACTCAAGAGAACATTGGTTTTCATATGGGAAATGATATTATCAGTTTAGGGGGTTTTGTTTTTTCATTATAATGAAAGCTGGATTAGACTCATTTCACATACCATTCATTCCATGGTGCTCTTACCAAAATCTTATTAATCCCTGAGAACTGTTACCGTAGAATTAACCCCAGCAGCAGCAGGAACAACAAAAGCAGTAGCTTTCTTTTCCTCCAACAGTCTGGCTAGTTTATGGTTTTTAGAAGAAAAAAAGGATGACGTAATCAACGCTTTTCAAGAAAATAGTAGTTTAACAAGGCTACAGGCACACCATTTGGAACTCAACATCTTTCACCAAATCCTTCGTGGATTTGTGTGGCAGAGAGCAAAGCAAAGACTACTGTCCTGATGAAAGTCTGCTACCTGCTAACCACGGTTCTTTTGCATCTTGCCCCCTTCCAGGGCGTGAAGGAGCACAAATGCGGGATCTGCGGGCGGGAGTTCACTCTGCTGGCCAACATGAAGAGACACGTGCTAATCCACACCAACATCCGCGCCTACCAGTGTCACCTGTGCTACAAGAGTTTTGTGCAGAAACAGACCCTCAAGGCGCACATGATCGTCCACTCGGATGTGAAGCCCTTCAAATGCAAGGTGGGCGGCTGCCCGGGAGGAGCACGGAGAGGGAGGGCTCAGAGGGCTGTGCAGATGCGCAGGAAGAATCTCCAGGGAACCTTCCACTCAGTCTCATCAGAGGGACCTCTGCGGCTCAGAGTAGGTCTGCGGCCAAGCCCAGGCCTGTCTGCTGCTCTGTGCCTCTCTCCACCGCAGCTGTGCTCAGCTGAGCCCTAGGAGCTGCCCTGCGTGTCTCGCTGTGGAATCGGTGCACAGGGCGTGGAGACAGCCAGTGCAGGGAGCGCCGAGGGTGGAAGGCCCATCTGGGGAATGAGGTCGTTAAAGGCTGAAGGCGGTGTGAGAGCTGGTGCTCTAGAAGGCAGCCGTCAGGTGTAGCCCTCTTCCCCGTACAAGCCAGTGAGTAGGACACAGAGAGGAGTCAGAGAAGCTTCCAGCCCTGTCCCCTTCCCTTCCCACTCCCCCCCGATCCTGCCCTCCTCACACTTGGACTGAGCACTGTCATTTGAGGGCAGGTCTCCCGGAGGGGATGGAAGAGATTCCAAGGCTAGCCCCACAGGTGACCTCAGAGATGCTCGTGTGGGCCGAGGAACAACTGTGTGCAAGGTCAGCTGAGGTGCTTCTCGTTTATTCCTGGATATGATGGAGCATCTTCATTACAATCTCTGCGTCCCATTAACTTGGTGGGGTTTTTATTTCATGCGCTAAGGTAAAGTGTGAGCTGGAGGTTGGTAAAGCCCAAGGCACTGACGGGTATGACGCAGAAATGCTCAGGCTTCCCAGGCTGGCTCCCCTCCCCACATTGTTTCTCTTCTCCACTTCTAAGATGAGAAGGAATCTTGCTCAGGATTGGGCAGTTTAATTCAAGGAAGGTACTGGCAAGTGACACCTCAGTCCCGAGGAGAGGGCTGAGGGGGAAGCAGAGGGAAATCACCACGTGCAGATATCGTTAGAGCCTTTCTGTTTGAAATGGATTTGCCTTCTCTCTGTCCTGCGTGTCTGATGGCGTCCCAATGATATTCTTTGTCAATCCCTGTTTCTGGAGTAGGGTTCCCTGCTTCCAGGGGCTGTTCCTGCCTTAACCCCTCAGCAGCATGTCCCCCCACTTGAAGGAACCCCCTGTGAAGCTGACTTCTTTCCTGT
Source organism: Mesoplodon bidens (assembly GCF_964165515.1). Taxonomy (NCBI): domain Eukaryota; kingdom Metazoa; phylum Chordata; class Mammalia; order Artiodactyla; family Ziphiidae; genus Mesoplodon; species Mesoplodon bidens. The sequence goes on along the minus strand of NC_138160.1, from coordinate 58,154,288 downwards.
GCTGGCCACTCCTGGACGGGGTGAGAGGGGTCAGGAGCCAGAGCTTCCCTAGACCTGTGTGGGCATTCTCCGGAGGTGGGGGAGGGAGGGGTCTCCCTCCAGCCCTTTTCCTGCCACCCACTTGTGTTTCCCCTGCTTTCCTTCAAGTTCCCAGTGGTTTGAAAGTCAATTTATGTCCATCTTGAGTGATCTGAGCTGAAGGGGGAGGAAGCTGCACGCAGGATGGTGTACGTAATTCGCAGGGCCTGGTGGAAAATGAACACGGGGCCCCCTTGTTCAGATGCTATTCAGAATTTCAAGACGATGAAAGCAGAGCGTAACACCAAACCCGGGACACTTCTGAGTTCAGGGCCTCGTGTGACCACACAGGCCACACACCCGTCCAGCCAGGCCTGGCTGCGGGACCCTGTGGACTCCACAGACCAGCTCTTCTGTCTCCCTTTAGACACGCCTTTGGTTTCCCTTCCGCCTCGCTGAGTCCCTTGAACGCTTCACTTTTAACAGAGCTGTTCCCGCCTGCCGGGGGTTTACTGTTTCCTACAGTAGAGGTGCTATCAGCGGCTCATCGCCCCTCTTCATTCCTTGTGTTGAGTTTACTCTTGGGCTTCGAGCATGAACTGTATTTTTATCAGCTGGTGGTGGGGCACATAAAATCGTTAAAATACTCAGGAGCCATTGCATAGTTCGTAGTCCCCCCAGAATCCACGTCCATCCAGACCAGCCAGCTCCCTCCTCCACCTCACCAATTCAGGGCCAGCCGTAGTGGTTAAACCAGGCAGAAAACATCTCTGAAACAGAGGGATACGCCAGGGCAGAGCCAATGCAGGAAAAGGGCTTGCCAGCTGTGTGTGATTTGGGGGCACAGAAGCAGTTCTGTTTCTCTACCTCAAGGGCCTCAGAGGGGCCTGGAGGATCTTGGACCAAGTGGTCCTTGAGGATTTAGTGTGTTCTCTCTGGTACCAGTGCATAGAGACGGGACATGATGGGACATGATGGGCCCAATGATGCCAGGCCTCCCTTCACCCCAATGATAGCACACCACACATGGTTCAAAGGGTGTCTGCTGGTCAACTATACAGTTCAGAAACTCAATCTGACATCTCCTTGAGGGTGGATAAGGCTCCAGATATCTGGTCACGCCATCAAACCCCATAAGAGAGGGGCTTGTAGCATGAAATGACAGCTGTGATAGAATACAGTTTAACTCTCCAGTGGGAGTTGGGCCTGGCACAGGAATTGGACTGGTCATCTGCAAAGGTCACTTCTTCCTGATGAGCAGGTTCTCTCAGGAGACCGCAGCAGGTCGGAGGCTGCCTAGAAGGCAGTATGTATCATTTGAACAAAAAGAACTGGATGTTAAAGTATATGTTTGTCAAACTTAGGTGGCCCTTCTCCATTCTTAGACATTCCTGAAATAAGAACAGGTGTCAGTCACCTCGATCAGGAGCCTCTGTCCCCTGGCGAGTGCCAGAACATACTGCCAGGTTCTTCCTCTCTTTGTCCCCATCTCCCTGCAAAGTGCCACCTGCTTGGTGTCCTCTTCATAGCATCGCCCTTCTTCATTTCAAAGGAATTTCAGAGCATGTCTGGATTTACAGATTATGTAACGGCGCCCTGTGTATTTATAAACTAGCTCCAGATCCCACTGTGGGATAGGCCATCTCCAGATGGTGTCCTGTGGACTTTGCTTCTTACTCATGTTGTGCTGTATTCTTGGAAATCTGGCCCTGGGTAGGGGTTGCTGGGGTCTGAGAGTTGGGAGAGGAACAGAAGGCCATTTGCTCATCACCGTGCAATTCACAGCCCTCAGAGAGGAGTGGATGGCTGGCTACACGGTGATGCTGGAGAACGAGGCCAGACAACTAAACCCGAGCTGTATTGCGGTAACAGGGAAGGGTTATTCCATTTATGTGACTGACATGGCTGGAAAAAAGAGGCAGACCTGGCTCCAGTCATATTCCAAGAGTTGACTCTATCTCCTTTACCCCAAAACTTGCCAAAAAAAGGGAGAGTCTTTAAGTAACAGATTCTAATTTCCTGGGATTCTCAGCACTAAAAATTCTTCCTAACATAAATCCCTCCCGCTGTGGCCACATGAACTGGTTCTCTCTGGCCCTGGCTCAGTGGAAACAGCTGTCCACAGCAAACAGAAACATTCGTTTACTGCGGGATTAGGCATTAACAATAGGATGGAAAATTCGAGGAGGAAAGGTTTCTGGGGTTTTTTTTTCCTTATAAAAAAATTACTGCCCTTCTGGGTTCTTTTGCTATTGGCTCGACTTCTGGACTCCTTGCTTCTTGGAGCCAGCTGGAGTTTCTCCAGAGACCTGTGCCTGTAGACTTAAGCCATGTTTCAGAAATATGCTTCCCAGATTCTGCGTAAGCACGCAGGGGTTGATTTGGATGCTATCCTCGTAGCAGCCACACTCCATAATAGCAAAGAACCAGCTGCTGTCTTTGGGAAACCTGTCCAGGAAAAGCAGTCATCCAGAATTTCCGGGACAAATTCTCCTTTGAGATGGGTGAAGCCGGGAGCTGCCTATGTTATGAATCACCAGGTCATCTGCAGCCTGGCCCAAAGCAGAGGGCCGAAGGCTGAGGCAAGAACAGATAGAAAAGGATGAGGTCTCCCTGAAAAGGGTCCCCACCGCCTCCGCCAAATTGGCTCCATCTCCCCCTCCAGCTCTTGGATGCTCCATCAGGGGAGAAACCCAGTGGGGACTTGTAGGGGCCCAGTGCTTGGGATCAGGGTTTTCAGGCTGGCATTGAGGGGGTTAAGGCAGTGACCAGATAGCAGCCTTTTGGCAGCAAAGCCCTCCTCGGCAGAAGGAAGGATATAGCTGTATGAACTGCCTGCTTAACAATGCCCTGCATGTCCCCAGGGGCCCGCCTGCAAATAGATTTCATCTTGCTTTCTCTTGTACTTTTCAAAGCTTCCTGTTTTCTCACGGTCCTTTTGGACAGTTTACAGTCTCTCTCTCCCTCCCTCCCTCTCTCTCCCTTTGAGGAAAGGAACACCCTTCTTATTAAAAGAGAGAGAGAGAGAGAGAAGGATGTAAGGGAAGGGCAGTTGAGCGGAGGCCATTCTCCGAAGCTGCAGGCTGCAGCTCTTTGACCTTTCCTCTCAGAAGAGGGAAACACAGGCTTCCTGGTGCATCGCAGCCTCAGTAGCGTGCCTCTTTTTGGCTCTGTGGGCCTCTGGCCCCAGCCCAGTGGTTGCCCACGGCCATCACTCTGCCTCTGTGCACAGCGACTTCTCTGGGACTCTGGCTGTCAGCGCTGTCTCTGGGACTCACAGGAAGTTGCCTGGACCCGGGAGGGAAGGGGCGTCAGGAGGCCAGAATTAGGAGCTTCTATGAAGATAAGGGGACAGGACCTCTGCCAGCTGTTTAAAGGGCTGACGGAGGGTCAGAGAGCCAGATAATAGGCTCCCCAAAGCCTGCAATCTAGGGTGAATCTTCTCTTTCCATCCATATTCCCAGGGCTGCCTCAGCCACACCTGCTTACATTTCTCTTTATGCCTCAAGTAACCTGGCAGGTATTTCCTCAATATTGAGGTCCTTCCTTAATATTCCTTCCACATAATTTGGTTTAAAAAGACAATACCCTTATCCACAAAGAACTTACCATTTCTAGAATGTAAAATGTACATGATAATGATAGTAATAAGAGCTAATATTTATTGAGCTCTTACTATTTGCCAACCCCTTTACCTGAATCAAAAACTTTCATAGGAGGGGCTTCCCTGGTGGCTCAGTGGTTAAGAATCCGCCTGCCAATGCAGGGGACACGGGTTCTATCTCTGGTCCAGGAAGATCCCACATGCCGCGGAGCAACTAAGCCCATGCGCCACAACTACTGAGCCTGCGCTCTAGAGCCCACGAGCCACAACTACTGAAGCCTGTGTGCCTAGAGCCCGTGCTCCACAACAAGAGAAGCCACCGCAGTGAGAAGCCCGCGCACCGCAACGAAGAGTAGCCCCCTATCACTGAAACTAGAGAAAGCCCGTGTGCAGCAACAAAGACCCAATGCAGCCAAAAATAAATAAATAAATAAATAAAATAAATTTATCTAAAAAAAAAAGCCTTCATGCGAAACTAAGATTATCATCAACATTTTACAGAAGAGAAAATGGAGCAAGTTCTGTATCCCTCTGGGGTTTCACCACCGCCTCTCTGTTTGCCATCTCAAAGCCTAATGATCCATGCAACCCATTTTTAAAGGACAGTTCAAAACATTTGTTCCAATTTTCTATTACATTTTGAGGTCAATCTCTCTCTCTCTATATTTATTTATTTATTTTTGGCTGCATTGGGTCTTTGTTGCTGTGTGTGGGCTTTCTTTAGTTGCGGTGAGCAGGGGCTACTCTTCGTTGTGGTACGCGGGCTTCTCATTGTGGTGGCTTCTCTTGTTGTGGAGCGCAGGCTCTAGGCACAGGGGCTTCAGTAGTTGTGGCGCACGGGCTCAGTAGTTGTGGCTCGTGGGCTCAGTCGTTGTGGCTCACGGGCTCTAGAGCACAGGCTCAGTAGTTGTGGCACATGGGCTTAGTTGCTCCACGGCATGTGGGATCTTCCCGGACCAGGGGTCAATCCCATGTCCCCTGCATTGGCAGGCATATTCTTAACCACTGTGCCACCAGGGAAGTAAGCAACAGACTTCCACCTCTCTCTTTAAAAGTAGGTATAAAAGTGGGTATCGGTGGGGCTTCCCTGGTGGCGCAGTGGTTGAGAGTCTGCCTGCCGATGCATGGGACACGGGTTCCTGCCCCGGTCCGGGAAGATCCCACATGCCGCGGAGCGGCTGTGCCCGTGAGCCGTGGCCGCTGAGCCTGTGCGTCCGGAGCCTGTGCTCCGCAATGGGAGAGGCCGCAGCTGTGAGAGGCCCGCGTACCGCACAAAGAAAAAAAAAAAAGAAAAGTGGGTATTGGTGGAAAAACTGATATTTAATGTCAGAAGCACACTAATGCTGCTCATTAGAGCAACTGAGAGTTCAAAAGGGCTGGACTGGTTGAGATGACTACCTGCAAGATGAAATCTGACTCCTTATCACTCCAGCAGCTTCCTGTACCAATACCCACCCTGCCTTTAATCTCCACAGACCTTGGCAGCAGGTGATTCAGCAAGTCTTGACTTGGGCAAGCTCTTAGCCTCATGTCTCATGATTAAAGGGGGCCTTGTAGATGACTGCTTTTCCCAGGAGAAGAAACTAGAGTTTTGATGCTCCCTCCCAAAGTTTCTTCCTTCCCGTCTACTCCTCTCCTCTACTACAAGGATTCTGCTTAGAGCTCACACTCTAACCCCACCTGAGGGTGCCATCTTTATTTGCCTCAGTCCTCCTTCTGTGGCCTCTCTTCACTGATGGTGACTGAGAGACCTCTCCAAATTTCACAGACACAAAATATATCCATACGTTTGTGTATAGTTATGTGAGGACAATCCTCTGAGAAGGATGAAGGGGCCAGGTGTTCTGGATAAGGGCCGAAGGGCTTTGTGGAAGGGTCAGAGGCTGAGAGGAAGAAGCTAAGGGTACCAACTGCTGAGATGTGAGTGGTGTCCAAGTACTTCAGGTCCTGAGTTAATTGTTTCTATCCTTCTGTCACTGAGGATTTTGGTTTTCAAACTAATGTGTATAGCTTTAAAGGGGGCACAAGAGAGAGTTGGTGATGGCTGCTTTGTGGAATTTTTGCATAAGGAAGTGATATTTTTTCTGACTTGGTTGTTTATTTCCTAACCATATACTTAGATATTCATTAAGTGTTACTATGTGTGTAGCCCTGTGCTTGATACTGGGGTTGGCCTCAGGGAAGAGGAAGGTAGTTCTTATGTTTCTGAATACTACCTGGGACACCTTTTAGTGCCCTAAACATCTTTCAGAGTTGACACATTATTGCTTAGCCCTGGGAAAGCTCTCCATTGGCTATCAGTAGGCAATCATAAACCATGAAGGGTAACTCTGGTATATACAAATTAAATTTTATCAACAGCAACAAAATTAGTCTTCTTTACCAATCACACATCAGATAATATAGCTGACCAGCCATGTTCCACAGTGGATCTTCTTCCCTGAGGCCGTAGGCCTTGACTTCAGGAGACAATATCACTTACTAAAATGATAAAACATCCTAATGTCCCCATATACCGCTAAAATGTCCCAAGAAGTTCAGCACTGAATGAATTGATCCAGAAAAGCATTAGAGTAGAAAACACACACTCAGCTATAATGATCATAAAAGGTTGCTTTTCTGAGGCTGAGGAAGAAGCTGGAAAATACCCAGCAGTAGCCCTCTTTATGTGTGCACATGTGTCTTGGGTGGAGGTAGGGTGATGGGGGAAGGGAGCTGCGACCTCAGGCAGGTGAATTACAGGATCTGCTCTAACCCCAAAGTTACAGCAGTTGCAGCAGCAACAAGCAGTGGATCATTATCACAATAGTAATAGTTACTGTGCCTGTAGTTTAAGGTTGATTGAAGTGTCTGAAAGTATTTAATGAGGAGACTTTATTCTTGTGTCAAAACAAAAACAAAAGGCACTCCACATATTCCTCAAGGTTAGGCTAAAATTTCATCTCCTTTATAAAACCCATTCAGACCAATCCAGCTTCTAATACCTCAGCAACCACAGATGATAACTAAAAGTGGAATATCACCCTCCATGGAAGTCACTGAAGGAAAAAGGCGCCCATTTCTTCCTTCAGTTCTCTCCGTCTGGCCTGTAGGACCATGAGGCCCATCCAGGCTTGGACTAGTGCAGTGGCCTAATTGACCTTCCAACCTCTATCTCCCCTCCACCTACATGTCTTGTGCTTAACTACCCATGGCTCTTGCTGTTTTCAGATCTTCTGCTGCGACGTGCCTCACCCCTTCACTCACTCAACAGAGACTTACTAAGGAACTATCATGTGTCAAGCCTGGTGCTAGGCAGGGATTATAACCAAAAGGCAGGCAGAGCCTTCAGAGATGCTGCAGTCTAATGAAGGACTGTTCAGCTCAGCAAGTCCAGCAGCAGCATTGCTCCAAATCATCAGACCTGTCCCATGAACCAAATGAGATATATCTTTCCTAGAATGACCCATGACTGGAAATACCTAATGTAGAAGCTCTGGATACACATTTTTTTTTTCTTAGCCAGGATGGAGAACTGGATAAACTAAGCTAATAAAGAGAACTCTACCAGAACTCTCACACACGGGCAAAACTGAGCCACAGGCTGATATATCTTTATAAATTGTCTCGGTTGAGAATAAAGAGAAAGCAAGTATCCATACTTTCCCCTAAATTAGACCCACTCTCTCAGCTTTTCCCCTCTTGGGTCACCTTTTCCAAATGAATGTGGTGAGGGGTGCTCTGAATACTGAGTGTGGGGTACCAGTATGCTGAGTTCATTCTCGCTAGTAAGGAAGTAAAAAGGGAAAAAGTACGTAAAACCCCCAAATAGGAATCATTTAGAAAAACAGAACCAGCTGTTTATTATCCATGCGTGGATTATCTGTGACAAATCTGTAATCACAGGATGGCTTCCTCTTACTGCCCCGCATTCTTTTAGGCTAATCTCCCAAGGTCACAGTTGTTAGGTGTACCCATTCTTCCAAGGCCAGCTCAGCTCTCACCTCCATAGCCACCTGAAGAAAACACTGTCTTCATTAATAAAAGTTCAACCCAGAACCTCCACAGTGGCCCCGAAAACATCTCTCGGTGAGAAAGGAAGACCGGTGTCAGCTTTGGAGGACGCCGTACCCCGCATCCTCTCTCTGGGCACCTCTTGCTTCATCTCACTACCCTCATGACGTGGGCCTCTGAGGGTGGGAAGGGAAAAGGGAAGGAGAATGTTCCTCCCTTAATGCTCTGGTCCTGGCACAGACACAGAATCCTTCTTTGCCTTCCTCACAGCACAGTCAAGGAAGGGCTGGAGCTTCCAAACCCTGCTCTGCTGAAGCCTGGGGACAAGAAAAGCAAGGAAAGCACCCAGAACAACTGCTTCTGTCTTACACCACCTGCATCTGCACACATTGCCTTTGAAAAGGCAGTTCTTTTCTTCCCAAAGGAGCTGGAGAAGTGCTGTGGTCCATCATGTATTTACAATTTGATGGAAATAGAAATTTTAAAAAAGTGAATTAAGTATGTTTGCTTTTTGTATACCTAGGATGATATTTTCAGTACTTCAGATCTCTACCCAGAGAAAAGACACACTTCTTCCTTTTAACTCTGAAATCCATCCCCAAAGTTAGCAAATTTAAAAATTAGAAAAGCATTGCCTGATATAGTCTAACAGAAGAGTTATATTGGGGGTACACAGTATGATGTGGTGATTGACGGTGTGGCCTCTGGTGTCCGAGGACCTGAGTTTATTATCCCAGCTCCAGCTGTGAGCCTTGGCCAGTCTTTACTCATAATCCCTCAGTTTGTCCATCTGTAAAATAGGGATGAGAACAGCACCCATCTCATAGGACTGATGTGGGTTAAATGAGATAGTCCATGGCAGACTTGGGACAGCGCCTTCCGTATTGTAAACACTCCATAAATATTAAACAAGTCATCGTTCAAGTGAAGCACACTTTGAGCAATTGCTTTCAGAGCAGCTTTTCTCCTTTCCAAAAGGTTGCGTTCAAAAGAAGCTTTAATAGCTTTGCAATTTTTACCTTGAGTTTAAAAATCCCAATACAGCAGAAGCAAAATCTCATGAATCCATCCCTACCTGTTCTACCTCTGAGCCTGGGCTCAATCCAGCCCCTCCTTGACTTCCATGGGGACAGTTTCTTTGGAAGCAACTTAAAAATGCCAAGATCCAAACAAAGTAGCAACACATCCATCCTCACACAGGCCCTGGGTGTGGTCACCTGGGCAGGGTCCCTGCCTTTGAGTAACCTGTGTTCTCTTCATCACTGTCTTCACAGCTGTGTGGGAAGGAATTCAACCGGATGCACAACCTAATGGGCCACATGCACCTGCACTCTGACAGCAAACCCTTCAAGTGCCTCTACTGCCCCAGCAAGTTCACCCTGAAGGGGAACCTGACACGCCACATGAAAGTGAAGCATGGGGTCATGGAGCGGGGCCTCCATTCTCAAGGTAATCACCCTTCCAGGCCAGTGAGGAACAAATGGGAGCTGAACTTGTCTTTAGGGAGCTTTACTTTGGGGGGTTATTCTTACCGTCATAAAAGGGAGCATAATTCTCAAGACCACAGCAGAGTAGCAGGAGCAGGTTGGCAGTGTTGCCATAACACACGTAAAGCTGGTATCTGAAGGTAGTAAGTAAAAGTGAATTTTAGGGGGTAGATTAGAATATCATAATGATGCCAGTCGGTACCACTATTAGTGCTTTGTTCCAGACCCTGCAGCAGGTGCTTGGTCTCTGTGAATCTTTATAGTAACTCCAGGCTGGAGGAACTTCTGTTATGAGGCTTTGAAATATTAACTTGCTCAACTGAAAAGTAGCAGACCGAGAATATGAACACAGACCTTTCTGACTCTAAAGCCTTATTGTATCCTCTTTATCGCACTGCTGTTAAGGGGCAGGTCTGCAAGTTCTGCTGTCAGCAGAAGTGTGTCTGTAGCAGGCTAGGTCTCGTCTATCTGTTCACAACCAGAAACTCAGTTTTCGTGCTTGGTAGGGCTGATTGGCCCATAGGCAGAGCAGTGAGTCTCCCTAGCTGAGCCCTAACTGAACTGATGAAAGTTCCTGCCTCCTTCATCTTCTCCGTCCCTTCCTTAGCAGTGAAGAGTTTACATTCCACGTGTACTGGGTTCAGTAGGTTGTCCTTCAGTAAATGGGCAGTAACTGCTCTCTGTCCAATGCAGTGTGCTATATGCCATGGCAGATACGAGGGGAATGAGACCATCTTCATTCGCCCTCTGGGAGGTCTGTGTGTGGGGAGAGAAGACACACATATATGTAACTTACAATATCATGTTAACTGGCTGACATGTTCTGATTCACATATGATCCCAGCACAGGGTGATGCACTTAGATTTTATTGCTCATCCCCTATATTCCACAAAGTAGACTGTGTTATTCTCATTTTATGTAAATGGAGACTAAGGCCAAGAGGTGTTACATAAACTGCTCAAGATCAAACAGCAAGTCTGAAGGCAGAACTGAGATTCTAACTCAAGAATTTCTGGCTCAAGCCAGTGCTTACTGCACTGGGTAAAAACACGGGGGGGGGGGGGTTGTTCATGTTTGCTGCCTCTCCCACCCCTTTACAAAAGAGGTGGTCAACTAGGCACCCGTATTCATGAATAGGATGCACGCGTGCACACCCAGCATGAAACAAAATGATGGTAGCTTTCAGATTTCTCAAACACCCACTGAGTTTATGGTGACTCCTGGTTGAGAGGAAACTGTGATCATCATAAAACAAGGCCTGGAGTTTGTACAAAAGCCCTGAAAAAATTCTGGTTAAAAAACAAAAACACTTTATTTCCCTGAGAATGTTCTTTTTCTGAATCATTCTTTGCATCTCTAGTTGCCTGAGCTACTTCCCAAGCTAGGCCTGGATTTTTCCAGAATAGGTGAAGTATGCTCAGTCACCAGGGCTAGAGACATAGAAGGTGATGAGGAGACAGTCCTCCATCTGAAAGCCTGACTTGGTCACCAGGACTTAACCCCATATGGATACTCATATCCTAACAGGCAACTAAAGACTATCATTCTTCTGGAAAAATCAAGAGCATCACCATATATCAGAGAGTTGCTTTGAAAGTTTTTAACAGACTTTCAACAATTTTAATGTTTTCAACTACAAAAGGTGTTAGCATTTCTTCACTCTAGGTTTTGAAATGGCTCAAAAATCAAGACCCAAACTAACACACCATTGTAAAGCAATTATACTCCAATAAAGATGTAAAAAAAAGAGAAAAATCAAGACCCAGATTAAAAAGATCCTCCCTGTGCCCCTGACAAGATTAAAGCTACAGACAGCTTCATCGCCTGACCACACCATAAAGCAGGCAGCATTGGACCTCTGCTTCCTTTGTGCGTCCCCACCCCAGAAGCCTGCTTCCCCGGTGCAGCAGGGTCTGGCCGCACCCCAGCCCCCTCCCTCCTATCCCTCTCTTCAGTCTTCCCCGCCTGGTCCTCAGGGCCTGGCTGCTGGCTTACCACGGGCAGGTACCTCCAAGATCAAATCAGGTGGAGCCCTACCACATGCCTGTTGGCTGCTGAAAAGTCCATCCCTACAAGGGCCTTCAAACTGAAACTAAAAATGAGACCCTCTTACATCACTGTGCCCAACAGCAAGGACCCTTGTGGTGGGACACAAGGGCTTTTGAGCTCCTCAGAGGACCTTCCTGCACCCTCCCTACCTACTCTGTCTATGCTTAGGGGGCCCAGTTATGGGGTGGCCCCCTTGGTCCCAAATGGAATATCTGGGGTTTTTTTCAAGTTGAAAATATCTTTATTATTGTTTTATTTTTTTTCTTATGGTAAAATATGTGCTCACTGTTAAAATAAAAAGAAATATATTCGAAGTGAAAAGGAAAATGTAAAAATCACCTCATAGTTAATCATTTTTGAGATTTTGGCATATGTCCTTCCAGATACTTTTTGATATATAAAATAGAATCTACACTATTAATATATATGCTAAATAATATATATGATAAATATATATTTCTTTTACTTAAAGTATATAGAGAATACCTTTTATGATCAGTAATAGGTCTCTACATCTACACATAGAAGTACCTTCTACACACATAATACCTTCATTGTATGGAGGTACTATTATTTATTTAAACAAACCTCTATCGTAAAATTGATAATTATTTTCACAGTCTCACTTTTAAAAGCGTGGTGATGAGCATCCTTACATATACATTTTGTGCATCTGCCAGACTATTTTCATAGTTTCAATTCTCAGTAGCGTAACTGCTAAGTCAAAGGTGTGCTTATTTTTAAAGCTTTTCTTGCACGTTGCCAAATTCCCCTGAAGGGAGTCATACCGATGTAGACTCCATCTGTGACAAGGCCCATCTCTCTACAGCCTTCCTGGGGATTTCTCTATTTTTCAAATGCAAAAAGCAAGCTACACTAACCGGCCCTGGGTACCGCCCAGCGACCTGAACGTTTCCCGGGGCCTGAACGTGCCTTTGCTCCGGCAGGTTTTGGAAGGGGGAGAGTTGCCGGGGCGCAGACGGCGGGGGGCCTGAGGAGCCTGGAGCAGGAGGAACCCTTCGACCTGTCCCAGAGGCGCCGGGCCAAGGGGCCGGCCTTCCAGCCGGACGCGGAGAGCGCCAGGGGCAGCTCCTGCCACGAGGAGGACGACGACGACAACTGCTGCGAGGCGGGGCGGGACAGCCCGGGCCTCGGTCCCCGCAGCCCGCTGCTCTGCGCGCCCCAGGACCTGTCCAACAAGGCCGAGCCGGGCCCCAGGGCGGAGGCGCAGGCGGGGGAGGACGCGCCGCAAGGGGACCTCCAGCCGAAGAGGCGGGCCAGCCCTGGCCCCGAGGGCGGCCGGGAGAGAGAGTTTGCCCGCAGAGACGAGTGTCCCGGCCTCCTCCGGGCCCTGCAAAGCGCTCGGCGGGGCCCCTCCTTTTCTGATTACTTGTACTTCAAGCACAGAGATGAGAGTTTAAAAGAATTACTGGAGAGGAAAATGGAAAACCAAGCAGTGCTTTTAGGGATCTAAGTGGACGGTTTAAAAATTACACTTGGAAAAGGAGCACTAGGCTGTGCAAGTACAGCTTTCCGCATGAGCTCTCATTTGCTGGAGACCGGAGAAGGGCGCGAATCTTTACAAATGGCTCAGACTAAATGAGCAGGGACGTCCTCACTCATGTAAATGCTTCTCAGGTCATTCATTGGGCCCTTGATTTTTAACACACATGCAAGGTCTTCTTCAGTGTTATTTCGTAGATCTCCAGTGTAATAAACTGTACATATTCTTCTAGACATCTAACTGTAAGCTGATGCTGAGGTGCTTTTAGAAATTATATTTTCCATTGATTAATATGGTAAATTTCTTTCTAGTTGCAAAAATATGGTGCTTGACATGTTACCTTATTAATGACTCTTTAGTTGAATGTGTAAAAGGTATAATATTTTTCCAGATAGATGAAAATATTAGTAGTTGTATATATTTTAAAATTTGCTTTATTAAATAATCAAAAAACGCCAGAAATGACACAGGAGGGTGAGTTATTGAAGAGGACGTTCTCAGGTAGTTGCTGCAGATATAAGATAACATTTCAAGAGAATAAGAATAGTTTTGACTAAGGAAAAGCCAGCAATACTTAGATTCCTGCCTGGGTCTGCCTCGTTTGGCTTCTGCTGCCTTCATCAGATGTGGCATCTGGAGCATATTTTCAGATAGCCCGACGGTGCTCAGCGTCTGCAGGCTAACCCCATGTCCTGAGCAGAGCTCCCTCCTGGAGACCTTGCTCGAGGCTTCATGCCCCATAAAGCAGCTGCAGGAAGAGTTGTCACCCCACGAGCAGTGGATTTCTCCTCAGTGCTGGAGCTGGGTGGGGGGGAGGAATTCTTCCTGAAATTTAAGCTCTAACTTATTTAGAGTATTAGAATAACCATAGACTAATCACTAGTAAAGGAGTTTCTGGGCTGTATTCTCAATGCTACCTGAACATTAGAATCATCTCAGGGAGCCTTTTAAAAAATACCAGTGCTGGGGCCTGACCCCCTGAGGTCCTGATTTAATTGGTCTAGAGTGGAGCTCTAGCACTGGTTATTTTCCAAGTTGCCCCAGATGACTCTTACGTGCAGCCAGGGTTGAGAAAGATTGACTAGGCTAAAAGAGTGGCTCCCAAGACCCCCTCCCAGGGACTCCATAAATATTTCAGCTTCTGGCTTTAGACTCATTAAGATAGAAAGCAGGAGACCTTGAAATCATACTGCTGACTTAGGCCTTCTTACCTGTTCTGTAAGAGCCTCACGAGAGGAAACACACACACACACACACACACACACTGTATAAACACACACTGTTTGTACTAGAAATGATGCCTGTGTTGCTGATGGTCACTTAATGTTTAAAAATACATAGCCAGCCTATAGTGACTAATTATTTCTTCCTAGATGTGTGAATCGTGAGTCCAGTGAGTGGTAGTGACTGTAAAGGGTGGGTTGAGCCCCGCCTGTAGGCTTCCCTTAGGCACCGGCATCTGACAAATAAAGCAGTGCTGGCAGGATGTCACATATGTGTGACTGACCATAAGCAGTGACCCTCTGGTACTGTGTCTATGTTTATGTAAAAACTGTCCCTTGGTAGTTTCAACTCGTATTTGCAGAGCTAGGTACTGTTTTTTATTTGCTTCTTCTCCCCCCAAAGTTACCAGTACATTTCTTTAGACGACCTGGCCCATCTCTGCCTGTGGGATGCTGGCTTCTTCTCTTGGCCCAGGTGCTTCCCCGTCAGCCTCATCTAGTTCTCATCAGTCACATGTGCGCTTTGTCAATCCCTGATGCGTTCCTCCCGCTGCCTTGCCTAAGCCTCCTTCGTCCAGCCTCACCACCACTACAACGTGCCAAAGCTGCTTGGGTTGGCTACTGCCATCTATGCCCCAAGGTCAGAGCACCTGCAAAGGGGATGGTGAAGGGAAGAGTGTGGTTTTCTGCGGTTACCAGCACAACTCTGGGCCAAGAATCCATCCAGATCTTCACAGGGGCAATTTGCCTTCCATCCATTATTAGTAATACAGCTCATCTGTGCCTCTGGTGACATCACTCAGAGGCTGGCAGAGTGTTCTGTGAGGCCTCCTCCTAGGGTCCTGTTACATATTCATTCTTTCAGCAGCAAGGTGTTGAGGACCTGCTACAGAGGCTGCAGATTTCCAGTTTGCTCTGGGTGTGTGGAGCTGGAATAGGAACTAGAAAATCTAGAAGAGCAAGCTGTAGACTTTTCCACCCAGAACGAATCATGTGAGAGTGTTTGAGGAACAAGTTAATGTTGAGATGGAACGAGTATGGTCTCGAATGCTGGTCTCCACATCGTGTGCTGAGAAGCAAGCGGTCCCTCTTAGGCCCTTCTAGAGCTGCCAGGGGAGGGAAAATTCTCAACCCATATCCCCACTTCACTCAGAGCGGCTCAGATTCCATCTGTTTTATGTGTTAGCCTTCCAGGTAAAATTTCATTTGGAGGAAGAGAAAAGGGTCTAGGAAAAGTCATAAAAAATTGTTATGGAATGTATTCTAAAGCCTGTTTTTCATTCTTGACTCTGGATATGAGAGACTTAATTAGATATAACCCACTGGTTCCTATGCACTGACCTTCTGAGAACCAAGGCTTAAACCTTGGTTTTGTATGTGACCAACATCCTGGTTGGCCTGGGACATCCCGGGCTTATACCTGTTGTCCCCAGGTAGTTACTAAGAGTGTCACCTTAACTCTCAAAAGTGTTCCAGTTTGGGTGATAAATTATATGGGCACCCTATGCATTAAGTGCAGAGCTAAGGGAAGCGTTGGCCAACCTTGCCTAGAGCTAATTAACCAGAATGCAAGTCTGAAAGAGAAGCCATGAGGCCATCGTCAAGAGAATTAAGGGACGAAACCATCCAAGGTCATCAGCAATCCCAGGACCAGGATAGCATGAAATCCATCACATTGTGACACTCTGAAAATAGGTCACTACCAAATGCTTTCCAGGCTTTTGACCACTGTCTTTGAACCAACCAACTGACCCAGCCAACTGGCATATTTTTCTTTTATCCTTCTTATTCCGGCCTATGATTACCCCCTCTTGTTGCCTTTCAACTCATTCTCTCTTTTTAAAAATTTGACTACCGACTGGCCTTGAGACTGAGGCTGACTTTCCATGACCCCAGAAGGGTAACTGGTATATTTGTATATGAGTAGTTACATGAGACAGCCCAATGTGCATACTGTATTTATTAAGCCCTGAGGGCATTTAATAAAATATTAACATCGTGTTTTGAATTATGATCTTTGTCTGCTTTGCTGGAACAAAATGTAACAGAGCTAACATTTTAAATCCTTCACATATTTGGACAACATTACACCAAATGTTGATTTTGTACAGAATTCTGGCTTGCTATTTAAAAATAAAACTCAAAGTGTGTAGCAACCCAAGTTGTGAATATTGCTTTCTGCTTCAGTGAAAAAGCAGTTTACCTGAAAATAGCATGTAACCTATATTTTGTTAATTTAAGCAAATAAAGACGTGTTGAAAAAACTGAGTTAATTATTTGCGAATACCTGAAATTTTGCAAGGAAGCTGCCACTGTCCATGTCTTACTCCTGCCCTCAGATGATCTGCCAGAGCAGTTCCTACTGGTGGGTGTCTTGGCCCCAGGGAGACACGGGTGATGTCTCCCTCCCTCAAGGCTTCAAAAAGGATTAATAAACTTCAGCTCAGCAGCAGGCAGGTGACATCTTCCTCATCCTCTTCTCTCCTATTCAGAAAAAATTCGTTCTGGAGGGGTGTCATGGAGAAGTGGGAGGTTAGAGGCAGGATTACTTTATTCTGCGTCAAGTTCTTTGTACAATATATGTTCTTGTGGGCAAGAGCACAGATTCTGGTGCCAGGTTCCTGGATTCAAAGCCCAGCTCTCTCACTTGCAGTCTTTGGGACCTGAGACGAGTTTGTGAGCATCTCTCTGTGCCTCAGTCTCCTCATCTGTAAAATGGGGCCTGGAACAGCACGTTCTCACCAGATTGTTTTGTGGGTTAAATGAGTTAATATATGAAGACACTCCTGTGCCTGGCTCACAGTGTATGCCTTGTAAGACTTAGCCATTATTATTACCATCAGTGAATTGGCCAGAAAACTGAACACTCAGCTCTCTCTCTCTAACACAGCACTCACAAAGCTGTGTCAGCATGGGAAGCTGTCCATTTCTCAGGAAGCTTCCCTTTTAAACATTAGATGCTGTTATTTGCCAAGCACTGTGCCAGGTGACTTACACACTCGATCTCATTTAAGCCTCGTGCAACCCTGAGAGGCAAAGGTTATTATCTCCATTTTACTGATGAGGAAATGGAGGGTCAGGAGAGTGAAATGACTTGATCCAAATTACTTAGTTAGCAAGTTCCTCCTTTGCCCTCCAAGCATATAGCCTGTAGCAGGTTGGGTTCTCTGGAAGTAGATGCTGAGACAGATTTGGGTGTAAGATGTCTATTAGGGATGAGTACCAGTGAAAAGAAGGGGGAGGAAAGAAGATTGAGCAAAGAGAATCCAGACTGTAATGCATGCCTGACCGAGCCTCACCCAACGTGGTGGGCAGCTCTGGGGCAAGGTCTGCCCATCAGAGCTGTGCCACACTGGGCAGAGACGTCCAGGCCTTTGCACACCTGCCTTGCTCAGTCACCAGATGTGAGCTGCCCAGGAAGAGCGTGACCTCAGGAAGGTGTGACCCTGCAGCAGGGACAGACCCTGAGGGGGTCAGGGAGCTGCTGGCTGGAGGCGTCTGCTGACTGCATTCCCCACAGCTCAGCACAAGGCCGTCTTTGAAGAGAGACTGGGTCACTCATCTCTGCGTCTGCCGCAGCCCACCTCTTGCATCACTCCAATCCACCTCTTCGCATACACTCACAGAATATCTCCTCCAGGATTCCAGTGGGCCTCTCTCCCTGGGGGAAAACTAAGAAAAGGGAGAGTAGTGGATAAACTTCAGCCCCATCGCTGCAACTAGTCTAGGAGACACACTGATGTTCATTTTCTCCTTCCTCCATTACCTGTCTAGATCCCTCTCTGCCAGGCTCAGTGGCTTTCCAGGTGGCTTGACCCAGACCCTCATCTCCAAAGGGTCTGAGCCTTGGTCATCATGTTGCCCTGGACTGGATGGCTTTGTCCTCCCCACCCCCCGTGCCCCTTAAGCCTTAACCCCTAGTGAGATGGTATTTGGAGGTAAGACTCTTGGAAGATAATTAGGTTTAGATAAATTCATGAGGATGGGACCCCCATGATGGGATCAGTGCTAAGATCAGAGTCTTCTCTCTCTACATTGTAAGGACACAGCAAGAAGGTGGCTATCTGCAAACTAGGAGGAGCGTCCTCACCAGACACAGGAGCTGCTGGCACCTGATCTTGGACTTCCCAACCTCCAGAACTGTGAGTAATCAACGTTTGTTGTGTAAGCCACTCGGTCTGTGCCCAAACAGACTAAGACAGATGTCCTTCTCAGAATGGAGTTGCTGTACCTGTTCATTTACAGTCACAGGTGGGGAAGGAGGTGCCAAAAGAACCCTAGGCAGGTTCCGCATGCATTCTTCCCTGACCCCTTGTATAACAACAGCTTTACTCTCTCCTGATGATCAGGTGGTTTACCTCTGCCAAGATGGTGACTCCTTTCCTCATCTGCTGGTCCCTGGAAACAAGGAATAAAAAGTGCCCCGGCAACAGACATGGCTTATCATTCAATGGTTCTCTTGCTATGCCCCAGGTGGAAGTGTACCCTCTTTGAGGGGGAGAATTGCTAACCCTGCAGAGCTCAGTGTCACAGGGACGAGAAATACCAACTCTCCCAGCCTGTCACTATGAGTGAAGGGAGGTAGGGCCAATCCTACTTCCACCCTTCATCCCTGGACCCAGGCATTCTTCCTGTTGAGGACATAGGACCATATAAAAGTCTTTGATTCAGTGCATGCACTGGAGGATGACACCCCATCCTTGTGGAGCATCTCCTCCAAGAAGAGCTCCAAGGAGCTCTAGGGAGCTAACCACTTCTGGGTGGTGTGTATGTGATGTGACCAGTAGATCCTGTGGTCATAGGGCCGTCTCTCACCTCATTTACTGTAATGTGAACTCTATGGTTTGACGTGATAGTAAATAGGATTCTGTGCCAATAGAACAGACACTCCATAACCCTACCCCTTGCATAGCAGTGCTGGCTGAGGTCCTACCAGCAGAAAGGGCAAACCTACACCTGAAGTACTATGCATCTGTTCCTGAGGCAAAGAATGACTGGCTCTTCAAGTCAAAAGGGACTCGATATAGTCAGCTTCTCACCAAGTGACTAATTGGTCTTCTTGAGCAATGGTGCCATATTGCAAGCTCAGCATCAGTCTTCATTGCTGGTATGTTGGATATTCAGCAATAGATCAGCCTTGGTAAATGCAATTCATGCCGTTGTGCTCATGTGTAGCCTCCATCTCTGCCACTGTGGCCACTTCATTCATATGCTCTTTGTTACAGCACTGGAGTGGCTGTTGACAGAGGGCTGAAGTCAACTGGCAAGGTCACTTGTCTGCCGCACTATTTAATGTTCATCCATGGTGGATGCTATCTGATGGGTGTTAGCCTGTGATACAAAGATTTTCATACTTTGTGTTCACTCCCATATCCACACACCTCTACTCTAGATAGACAATAATAGTGAATATCTACTTTAATTAGAGTGGTCAGGGAGTGACGTTTAATTTGAGACCTGAAGGATGGAAAGACCCAGCCATGGAGAAAACAAAGGGAAGAGCATTTCAGGCAGAGCAGACAGCATCTGCAAAGGTCTGTGATTTAAGGGGACATGGCCAAGGAACGAAGGACAGTGTGGAGAACACAGCAGGTGAGGGAGGGTGATGCAAGGTGAGGCTGACACGGAAAGCCACTGAGCATGGGGGTGAAATAATGAGATTTACATTTTCCAAAGCTCATTCTGACTATCGTGTGAAGGGTGGGTTGGAAGGAAGCCAGGATGATGCTGGGAGACCATTAAGAGGCAGGGTTTTTTTGCCCATGTCAAAGAGCTTTATTCCTATGTTTTCTTCTAGAAGTTTCATGGTTTCAGGTCTCACATTTAATTCTGTTTCTTTTTTAACATCTTTATTGGGGTATAATTGCTTTACAATGGTGTGTTCGTTTCTGCTTTATAACAAAGTGAATCAGCTATACATATATCCCCATATCCCCTCCCTCTTTTTTTAAAAAAAATCTTTATTGGAGTATAATTGCTTTACAATGGTGTGTTAGTTTCTGCTTTATAACAAAGTGAATCAGTTATACATATACATATGTTCCCATATCTCTTCCCTCTTGCGTCTCCCTCCCTCCCAACCTCCCTATCCCACCCCTCTAGGTGGTCACAAACCACCTAGCTGATCTCCCTGTGCTAGGCAGCTGCTTCCCACTAGCTATCTATTTTACGTTTGGTAGTGTATATATGTCCATGCCACTCTCTCACTTCGTCCCAGCTTACCCTTCCCCCTCCCCGTGTCCTCAAGTCCATTCTCTACGTCTGCGTAAGAGGAGAAGATAATACTGGCCTGGATTTAAAAGGTAGCAAAGAGGAAGTTAGAAATGGATGGTTCCAAATCTGTTTTGGAGGTCCCATCGACTTGTTCTGCTTAAAGCAAATTTTAATTTTAATAACAAGATAAACACATATTTTTCTAAGAACAAAATAGAATGCCACTTGATATAAAGTCCATCTCCTCACAAAATGACAGAAAGGATGAATTAGATTTTTATAGCTGTCATAAAACCCACGCTCTTTACTCTATTGGCAAGAGCATGTTTGCCAAGTAATATACGTAAAAGTAAGTCCACCTGGTTTCTCTCAATTTTGTTCTGGGTTATGATTGGCGAAAAAGAAAATAGTTGAGACTGAAAAAGACAGTGAACCTTATTACACGGATCCTGGGAAGAAAAGGCAGCAGTGAAGAGAAAGGGACACAGAGTTAGAACTCAGTGAACCAAGGGAAGGAGGCTAGAACTCCAAGACTGTAAGGGGAGGCTCAAAGAGTCCTTTTCATCTCCCCAGGCCCTGGGGACATCTCTGATCCAGCCAGTAAAATAATACATGTTCATGATAATGGACTTGCACAGTCAAAGAACAGTTCATCCTCTCTACCGTATTTACTAGCTAAATGTAGTCCAAATCCATTTTCATTTTAAACTATTCAATTCTCAAAGGGTGACAGTCCAGTTATCTGGAAAACTTTATCCAGTGCACACATTATTTTGCAACATTGCAGAATAAACGAGATGTTGTCATATTTTGCGTCCCAAAGTGAATTGGTCCATGGCACCAGAGACAGTACCTTAAGAAGAAATAAAAAACAAAAATGTGTGGCAGGAGTCTGTCCCCGCCCTTAAGGAGCACACAGTTCTTACAGGCCTATGGAGGGTGGCAGGAACACGGTTTTTCAAATCTCCGTATCCAAATCTCCAAAGCCTTAAAGGTAAACACTTGTCCTCCTTGTAAAAACCCAGGTGCGAACGCAGCCTGGTTCCCTGAAGCACCATGGCATTTCATTTTTGCACAGCAGCCCTGAGCCAAGAGTAACTTCCAGTCCCATTAGGAACTTGCTCTGCAAGCAGAGTAAGAGGAGCTCATCTGAGAGCTGGGGAGTGACCCTTACAGGGTCTCTGGGGACCCAGTATCAGTGGCGCTCACTGTTTCCTCTTCCCTGGATGCAACAATATATTAAGAGAGAAAAAAAAGGAGGTTGGCTCTTTTCATGATTTTCCTTTTTAATTTTTGTTGAAAATGGAACTGTGTTCTCTTGATCCTTCAAACAAATGAGGGGAAGTGGAAGCCCAAAAGTTTCTCTTAGGTTCCCCGGAGAGGGTGTCTGTGTTTGTAGTGTGATGTGGGAAAAGTCCTTGTGTATCTGCTGCATTGTCACGTCGTACCAGAGTGATTTGCAGTAGGAAGTGTGGGATGAATACCATTTCAATGTAAGAGAAAGTGATGGAGCCACAGTCTTTGAATCAAAGATCTCAATTTGCCCTTCATCTCCAAGACGTACTTCCCCTGACCTCCGCCCCCCCATCTTTATTAGATGATGAAAGAAACACAAGAACACTCTCTGAACTTGACCCAAACAATAAGTCCAGCCAGAAATCCTTGCTATTCAGCATGCACGTGGGCAGGGAGGGGGAAAGGGGGAGGGTGCTTGGAAGGACATGCCAGAGATCACAGAGGCAATGTGAAGGGGGGCTGTTAGTTTCTGGCATCGTACCTGAAGAATCATTTTAAATTGATGTTTGACATGTGCATTGCAAGTCTCTTCACTGGGCAGATCTTAATAAACAAATGGCCTTTGGAAGGAAAATGGAGAGACACATTAAGAGAAATCTAAAGAGGTTACTTCGTTCGTTTTAGCAATGCATCACATTGAGCATGCTGGCAAATAATTTTATTTCTTCTTCGAGAAAGTAGTAATAATGAAACTGGTCTCCAACCTGCGTGAGATGAGGGAATAGATGAGGTGAAATCTATCAATCATTCTGGACTTGCAGACATGATGGCTGTGTCATTTGCCACTGTTGAAGGGTCGTTTCCCTTCCAACCTGTAGCAAGTCTAGTGGAGAAAACACCTTCACTTTGAGTGGCAGTTTCTCCAAGTCAGAATATTATTTAATATCCTCAGCTGTGGTTTTGCAAGACTGCGTAGACAGAACATGGAGTCAGCTACCTCTTCTCACTCTTTAAAAACCAACTAAAAATAAAAGAAGTATGAAATCCCCAGCAATAGCCACATCTTTGCAGGAGGAGAAAGCACACGTCAAAACAAGGTTATCCAGAGCCCTAGAAACAGATAATGACAATGTCACTCTCCCAGGGGACATTCGATAAACAGTCATCAAATATGATGATGCATCTCTGTGAAGCAAGCACTGCAGACAGGGTCTAATCCCTTCAGAAGTCACTCTGAGTGCCTATCTGAAGAACACAGGTGATTTTGTGGATTTCAAAGGGCTTGTCTTTCCAAAAGCTCTGTGTGCCTCCAAGATGCTAATCCTCTTACCTTCCTGCAGGGACACTTCACTTTTGATCTCAGATTTATCTAATCAGATGCTTCTCCTTATTCAGACTGTTAGCTCTCTGAGCCAAGGGCCTGGCTACCACGACATCACCTCCAGCAGGGTTTTAGACAGGCTTGAGATTGGATGTGGCCATTATCTCTGCTTCTCCTTGGAATACTGTAAGAAGGGTATAAAATCGACACATGAACTTACCAGGAGTATCCTTCAAGGGGACCTGTACAAAATGCTGCTATTCAAAAATATCCATCTTTCCATTATGGTTAGAACTCTGTGGCGAAGGAGGGGGCTCCCAGAACAGCAGTGTGTGGATCCCAGTGCAACCTCACTCCCAGAGAGACATTTATTAAACTGGTAAAAACTAGCAAAGATAACCGTTCAAAATCTCTGGAGATTGACCAAAGAACTTACAATTTCAGAAATGTGTATTCAACAAAATCTGCAGAAACTCAGTAGGAACAGTGGTAGGCATGTCTGCACCGCCCCTGCCCCCCACCTGCCCAGATCCATGTTGTGCAAGACTGTTGCCATGGGCTTGACAGCCAGGGAGTAATTCCCATCTCCCCAGCTCCGTGCAGAAGACCTATCCTGGGTGGGTGACCAGGCGGTGGTGTCAATTCCCCCCACCCAAACCTTTGCTCACTAAGGAGGAGCTGAGCGGGGCAGTGGTGAGCCCAGTCCCTCCTTCCCCACAGCCCTGCGTTGTGCAAGTGCTATTCCAGGGGATTTAGAAGCCGAAGGGCAGCTCCCATTTTCCCCAGTTCCTGGTGTAGGAAAACTATTCTAGGCCAGCTGAGCATCCAGTGAACATCAGCAGATCCCATTTCGCCTGACTCTGTTATGGAACACCTGTTCTGGGGGGGGTGGCAGCAGCTGGTGGTGATGTTTGTACGATATTGTGAAGATACTTGATATATTCACAGGTTTACAATATATTCTTTTTTATTGTGGTAAGAGATGTGTAGCATAAAACTGGCCATATTCACCATTCTTAAGTGTGCATTTTAGTGGTACTAAGTACTTTCATAATGTTGTACAACATCACCACTATTCATTTCCAAAAAATTTGCATCATCCCAAACAGAAACTTCGTACCCACTAAACAATAAGTATCCCCTCTCCTTCGCCTCTGGTAACCTATATTCTAGTTTCTGGCTCTACGAATTTGACTACTCTAGATAACTTCATATAAGTGTAATCACACAGTATTTGTCCTTTGTTTCTGTCTTATTTTACTTAGCAATGTTTTCAAGGTTCATCCATGTTGTAGCACGTATCAAAATTTCATTCCCTTTTAAGACTGAATTGTATGATAAACGTTTTGTTTATCCATTTATCTGTCTTGTAATGAACAGTAGTGTTGTTTCTATCTCTTGGCTGTTGTGAACAATGCTGCTATGAACATTAGTGTAGAAATATCTGTTTGAGTCCCTACTTCTAATTATTTTGGATATATACCTAAAAGTGGAATTGCTGGGTCATATGGTAATTTTATGTATAACTTTTTGAAGAACTGCCAAACTGTTTCCTATAGTGGCTGCACCATTTTACGTTCCCATCAGCAATGCACAAAGCTTCCAATTTCTCCACATCCTCTACAATACTTGTAACTTTCCATTTTTTGGATAAGAGCCATCCTAATGGGTGTGAAATGGTATCTCATTGTGATCATAATTTTTTATTTAAATTCCTTTATCTGTTCAGCTGTTAATGCTGAGATCCATAATTCATTTTATAATCTACTTGTTTGTTTCTCATGAATATAAAAATAGAAAATAAAAGATGGACTGGAGCTTTTTCCTTGTAAACAGAAAGTGGATGCTCCAGTGATTTATATGGGGTTTATTCCTGTTGTCTTGCTGTTTTTTGGTACCTCCTATCCTTCAAAGGACAAAGACTCTGCTTGAGTTTTGAAAAGAAGTCTTTATCCCAGTTGCTCTATTCTGTTTTACTAGTCCATTTTCTTTTTTGTTCCCTGATCCTATTTTCCCTTGACCCTGAATTGCCAGGTGAGCTAATAACTCTAGTAAGATGGATATACCTTGGGTTGGCCCTTGTAAAATTTGTACCAAAAAGATTGGGGTTAGTCTTTGCTGGGACTTGTCTGTGAATAGTGGGCAGAGCTGCACCTTCCATTTGGGTGAGCCTGGAGGGTGGTGACACCCAGGCACACGGAAGCAGTAGAACATGCATCCAACCGGGAGCCAAGTTGCTAGGAACTGTCTATCCCCTTGTCCAAGCTTACAATTTTACACTGTAAAAACTTTTAAAAAATTTAACAGAAAACCTCTATGAGACTTTTGTTTGTTTGTTTAGAGGGAAAGAACATGTTTGGCTAGTTTAGTACTAATATGAGTCATTTAGTGATCAAAGTCTATACTTAGCCTCAAAAACTAGGGAAGAGTATCCATTCATCAAAACCTTGATCCTTACTCTTAAAATTAAAAATCTGTCTGTAGTTACCAACCATTATTTTCCCATTTGAAATTTTTAAAAAGGGGCATCAGCAACTTCATTTATTCATTCAATGAACATATACTGAGTGCCTGCTATGTGACAGGCACTGTGCTGGGAGGCTCTGGAGATACCAGAATGAGCATCACACGGTCACCATCCCCACTGACCTCAGGAGGCCATTTTATAAAAAGGCCATTGACAACTCTAGATGTGAGTGTTGGCTGGGAGGGAGGACCCCTGGGTTCCCTCCTCTGTGCCCTGACAGTGATCCCTGAGCAACTCTGGACCTGTCACCCAGCCTCTCTGGGCTTCACACTCCTTCTCTGCAAAGGGGTGGGTTGCCTTGAACAGAAAGGATGCAAACACTGACTCCTGCAGTGTCAGGCAAGTAGCATAAAATCAGAATTGGGGCTTGTGTGAGATAATGTAGAGCTGGGGGAACTGTGATGAAGTGGGAACTACATCCCCACCTAACGTCATTTAAATTCAAATTTTTTTAAAATTCAATTTTTAAAAAAATTTATTTTATTAAAGTATAGTTGATTTACAATGTTGTGTTAGTTTCTGGCATACAGCAAAGTGATTCTGTTATATATACATATATATGTATAACGTATATACATTCTTTTCCATATTCTTTTCCGTTATGGTTTATCACAGGATATTGAATATAGTTCCCTGTACGATACAGTAAGACCTTGTTGTTCATCCATTCTCTCTATATAATAGTTTGCAGCTGTTAATCCCAAACTCTCAATCCTTCCCTTCCTCTATCCCCCTCCCCCTTGGCAACCACAAGTCTGTTCTCTGTGTCTGTGAGTCTGTTTTTGTTTCATAGATAAGTTCATTTGTGTCATATTTTAGATTCCGCATATAAGTGATATCATATGGTAAAAAAATTTTTTTAATAAATAAATAAAAAGACCATTGATATGAGTGCCCTAATAAACAACTATACATCAGTTGTATAGAAAGTTCTCAAATTACAAGCAGAATAAATAAGTTCCTGTTGAGGGGATGATTCTAGAATTCTACTCATGTAAATTAACTATGTATAATATTAACAACTATTACTCAAATGCCTTCAGTGGAATTGGTAGAGGTTACCTATCTAGACAACTCTCCCTTCCCCCACGTTTTAAATGTCTTCCCTGGCATTAGAAATTCCTTTTCTGGGGCTTTAGAAGGTAACAGTGAAGAAAGACTTGAGTACTAAGTATTCTAAGAACCAAGCAGCATGGTTCCTGCCCTCCAGCGATCTGCTTCTACTTATCTAAGCAATGAAGTATAACATTTCTCTTGGCCTCTCAGAAGGTGCCTGGTTTAAGACGGAATTTTAAGTCAAGGCTTTAGATTGAGTTGAAAAATTTTCAAAGCCATCACAACTTTAGGTTTGACCCTTAGGGAGCTCAGAAATATCCACGAGTTTGTGCTGCTATTTGTCTGAAGACACGGGATGATTCATCTGAGACTTGCCCCCTTCCGCCCCCCGCCCAGCCATCTTATGGAGAATCATCAGCGGTGTCCATGTTTCTCAGTAGCAGCCCTGGGGTCGGTCCACCCAACCACATTCATGCTTGCATTCCTGGAAGAACCGCATTTCCCCTTAGATTATTCCAGGTCACTGTGGGCTTGGGATGCAGCAGTGCCGAGTGGTTCTATTAAAAGAACATGGTGTCAAGGCAGACTCCATGTGAATCCTGGCTGTGTCACCTCGACAGGTGTGACCTTGGGCAGACTACTTAACCTTTCTGAGCTGGTTTCCTATCTGCCAAATAGAGATGATGCGTATCGGTGGTGACAAGCACAGGCTCTGGGCTCGGACGGACCTGGGCTCTGGTCCTGGTTCCATCTTACACCAGTAATGTACCTGGAGGAAGTGATTCTCCCCCTTTAAACCTCAGTTTTCTCTCTGCAAAGTTAGGAATCACATAGCATCTGCCTCATAGAATTGTGAGATTTAAGAGGGATAATGCTTATAGATGCCTAAAGCAAGATAAGCACTCAATACAGTTAGCTCCTATTACACTTACTACAGTGACCACATGGGAATGTGCCTGGCAAAGGACCTGACACACAGGTGACTTACAAACCATGTCCGTTTCTCTCCCCCATCCTCCTGAACTGACCTGAACACAAATGTGGCATCATTTATACTGCTTTGGGGGTGATAGCATATGGTTAGGGAGAATTCTCCCACACCTGCACCCCTTTCCTTGCTTCTCATTTTACTCCATTGCCTGGCTTCCCCTTACAAGAAATCACTCTTGCGAGTGACAGAGACATGCACGTGCCTCTCTCTGCCAGGGAGCCAGTCAGGGAGACAGATTCTTGGCCCAGGCTGACTAGCATTTGCATTCTCTTCATTTGAGCTGCATCAAAGGGCATCTAGAGGGTTGCCCCAACTGTGACAGAGAGACAAACAGAATGGAAGAGCCAGGTGCATATTACTGATATTCCCAGCACCGGCACCAAATTACAGCACATTAATGCCAGCTTCTGAGAAAGGCAGATTTATGTTGCTTCCTGTACATTTAACGAGGATGACTTTTAACTTTTAAAGAAAGAACAATTTAGCAAGCAGACAGCACAGGCTTTTAAGGCTCTTATCACACAAGACGAACACCCGAGTTTTACCCCAGGCCTGTGGTGTGCCCTGTTTTTCAAACTACAGATCTTGACCTATGAGTGAGTCATGAAATCAAGTGGGTTGAGACCAGCATTTTTACAAAATGGAATAGACTAGAATAGAAAATATCTGAGAGTCTTATGCACAATAAAGCTAAATGCTTTTGGTGGTTGCTACTTTTTTTAGATATACATAGATGGATAGATTGCATTGTAAATGTTTTTATTATCGTTGGTCATAGTCAAAATAGTTTGAAAGCCACTGAAATACTAGATGTACAGAAATACATATGTGCATTTTATCAAAACAAATGAAAATACCCACTCCGGAGTAAAGAATTATATGCAGATAATGGGAAACCTAAATCGTTCAGCTAGTGTCTTCTGTTTTGTTTTTGTGTACTTTATCACAAAAAGTGTGTGTGAGAGAGAGAGAGAGAGAGAGAGCAGCTGAGAGGGAGGGAAAGACCACCACAGAGTGTGGTCTTTCAGTGACCTCAGGGCAGCCTCTCCCCTGGTAACTGGAACTGCCTCAGTGAGGGAGAAAACCCAGCTGATTGGATGCAGCTCTCCTGGGTCCCACTGAGTGGGTAGACTTGATCTTCAGCTCCTGAAGTCTTTCCTTTCTTTCGGCTGTCTCACGGTGTCCTAGCATAGCAGGTGTTTGAGAACTTTGTATTGACCTGAAAGTCTGTGCAGGACACAGTGGAGGACTTGTTGAGATAGTTCTCTTTTAATGTCTTAGTGTAATGCACCCATAAGGTTTTCCAGCATCTCCTCTGAGCTCACATGAAGTGCCCCTTGTGTGATGGGTACAGTGGGGCCTTTAGGCAGTTCCCAGGTCACAATTCCTATAGGTCAGTACTGGACCGTGAGTGAGAAACCTGCATATCAGCAATTCCAGTTCTAGGGTTTTGTTCTATGCTTTGACCTGTGCTTGTGCATGGAAAGGACTGTGTACATATGTACTGTGAAGCATGCTTTGAAATCTCAGAACAATCTAAACGCCTACCAATAGGGGATTTCCTAAATAAATGATGGTACCTACCTCCACACGGTGGAATACTATATAGCTGTGGAAAAGAATAAGGAAGCCATTTATCTACTTACATGGAGCGGGTGAAAAAATAAAATTGCTATAATTTAAGAAAAGAAAACATGTTACTCCAAAGGGTCATGCCGGCTTCAGAAATTCTCACAGGGACGGCTAAGGCTCTCACAGATCAACTGCTCCCCCTGCCTGGACCCACCTCCCTCCCTCCTGCCCCACAGGTTGCTGTTTTGGTTCTCTGTGTGTGTAATGAATCACCCCCAAACTTAGCATCTTAAACAACAATGTGAACTGTTACCCTGTAGGTCAGGAATTCAGGCAGAGACTGGTGACAGTGGCGGGGTGTGTTTGGTTGGGGTGTTCGGTTGAAGTGAGTTTACCACGCCCGAGGCAGTGAGGATGTGTGTGAGGGGCAGGGACTGCAACTAAGCCGGAAGCCATGTTAGAACAAGAGCATCCCCTCTGCTCTAAAGACCTCCCGAGGAGGAAATTCTACTACCAGGTCAATGTCCCCTCTGGCTGTGGCTGTAGTCTGTTTGCTTTTATTATGTGTACCCTGACATCACGGAGAGTATGTGCTCATTATTTACCCAACATCCCTTTTTGACTTACTCAAGAACACTTTTTCGGGGCTTCCCTGGTGGTGCAGTGGTTGAGAGTCCGCTTGCCGATGCAGGAGACGCGGGTTCGTGCCCCGGTCCGGGAAGATCCCACATGCCGCGGAGCGGCTGGGCCCGTGAGCCATAGCCGCTGGGCCTGCGCGTCCGGAGCCTGTGCTCCGCAACGTGAGAGGCCCGCGTAACGCAAAAAAAAAAAAAAAAAAAAAAGAACACTTTTTCTCTCTTTTCCTTGATATGATGAAATAATCTCATTCTTATGATATCTTTTTCCTTCATCTTTTTCATTGTGTTCCTATTTGCATGCGTGAAAATGGAAATGTAGACTGGAAATCTGAATTGTATTCCCTTACAATCATTGGTTAGTTAAATTATTGGGGTCAGACGGTATCGTTGTGTATCCCATTCTCCACCACCATCACTGCTCCCCAAGAACATCTTTTTTTTTTTTTTTTTTTTTGCGGTACGTGGGCCTCTCACTGTTGTGGCCTCTCCCGTTGCGGAGCACAGGCTCCAGACGCGCAGGCTCAGCGGCCATGGCTCACGGGCCCAGCCGCTCCACGGCATGTGGGATCCTCCCAGACCAGGGCATAAACCCGTGTCCCCTGCATCGGCAGGCGGACTCTCAACCACTGCGCCACCGAACATCTTTTCCACAGTTCTCATCTTTCACATGCCTTAATCATCAGTGGGGTAAGCTAATTTGACTGTGAAAGGAAGTGGTTCCAAGAGGTGGTTTGAGGACTGTGGCCTCTCCAGAGCCATCAGCCCTCATTTCCATCAACTTTAGAGCTGACCCCAAATAAATACACAATCTGACTCAATCTAGCTTCAGTTAAGCCTCCTAGCCCTGTCTCCCAACAACGTTTGCATCCCGAGGCTGTCCTACACCGTTCAGGGGTAGCTGCTGGTTTGGGTACACTGCGTGACAAACCATGCCTTTGATGTTTCAGCTTCTATTGATAAGGGGATCAGCTGAGCGGCTGGCATTCTAGGAGAAAGTCTCTTGATTTTTACTTTGCCGTCAGGTTAAAAGAATGAAGGGTATTTCTTTCTTTGAAAACAGTGGTTCTTATTCAGTCTGCCCAGTACCTTTAACCCAGGCTGCCCTACCCACACCCCAGAGGGTCAGTCATATAAACAGAGAGAGCTCCAGTCTCCCAGACCCACTCAGGACAAAATGGTCTTTCCTTATTCCCGCTTTTTCTCCTCTCTTCTTGTGTTGTTCTTGAATCCCTGGACCATGAACCTGGCTTCCCCCATTTGACGCTTAGCATTCTTTTAGACAAATGTTTCACTCTCAGCTTCCTTCACATCTAAGTACCCCCAAAAGCTACTTTGCCTAGTAAGTGCCAGAGCCTAGGATCCATCCATATCTGGTTGTTTAGCCATTGTCAGATCTCGTGACTTCATGAAAGACAGTTGAAAGGAAAGGAAACTGAGTCATGGGCAAGTTCCAAATTTCCAGATTAGTGTGTCCTTGAAACTGAAAGGGCATCCCAATGACAGGTCCCAATATAAAATCTTAACAGGGCTCTCATCGTGTCTTGGCTGCTGTGGTTTCTCAAGTCACCGACTTCTCTTACAAAGCCCAAGCCTTTCTGGGGTTGATGACACCTGTGTATGACATGTAGACTATTTGTGTGCCCTTCCTCAGTTTCAAATACAGTCCCTGGAAGTATGAAGTTTTAAAAAATAATCTCCCAGTTCTACTGTCATTCTGATTTGTGAGGCAGGAGATCTCCAGGATGATATGAGAAAAACTCATCAAGGAATTTTGCTGTTCTACTACCCTGTTACTCCCTTAATCTCATTCTTCCACCCACTATCATTACCTTGTAAGATTTTGCCTCTGAATCAATGATTCCAAGAATTGCTTACTCCTTCAATATCTATGTGCTCAATGATTTTCCAGGTGAAGGTGTCTTGTGGGGCTTTTCCGTGGTGAGGGATAAGGAGATGACTGTAGCTGACATGTCCTGGTCAATTTAGAACTGGGTTATCTGTTTGGAGGGTGTTTGAAAAGGAAAGCCTGTCATAAGTCACCTGCCACGTGGGAGCAAATGGTAAAATTAGAAGAAACTTGCATATCTAGATAGGATTCTAGATAGGAAACTGAGAAGAACTAGGCATCACAATATTTTTTTATTCCTTCTTGTTGAATATTCTCTCCTTAAGGGAAGACAGTCATGAGAAATGAATGGCTACATACATGACTGGCAGAAGTTCCTGGCAGAAGTTGAGGGCCACTTATAAAGCCTGGAAGGAACACATTTAATAGGTTAATAATAAATGACATTCCTGAAACAGTGATGAGGGGGAAAAAAGTCTAAGAAAAAAAATGTAACATCAAATATTATGAAGGGTACAGGAATGAAAGAAAGATGAAACAGAGTATCAGGAGGCCCATATTCAGCACCATATGAAAAGGGTTATTAACGTTATTAAGAGGACAAGTAATAATTTTGAGGAAGAAATAATGGGAAAGGTTCAGGAACAACATTTATGTGTCTACATAATAAGCCCAAACTATGGTTGTAATTTAGTATTTTAATATGAGGTAAATGCATTTGTTTGTTGAAACTCTTTTCTAGAAGATTTGGGAGCACAAGGGAAATAGAATCTCAGAGATATTATTAAAATTGGCAGAGATTACTGGTATTCCTAGGGTTTCCTTCCACTATTCAGATACCTGTGGGGAGTCTCTCCTTGCTCAAAACAGAGCATCTCATAAATTCCTAATGCCCCTTGCTAACAACATCTTTTTTTCAGAAGCAGATAAAATCAGTGCTGACCAATGCTTAATTTTGAGAAAAAAGCTAGATCCTATTGGTAAAGTGGAAGTGAGGTTATCCTTGGGAGACGGTAGCTAGTGGACATTTGTTATTCTTCGGCACTCTATGCACCCCACTACAGGTAATTGCACCCCAATCCCCTGGGGAGTGATTCCCTCCCCCCGCATTGCATGCAGTCTTGGGGCATGTCCGTCAAGGTTTCCTGCCTTCCCCTAGCCAACGGATGGCTGTCGGACCTAGCTAGGCCAATCAGATGCACTGTCTCTCCTAAGACTTTTTTTTTTTTTTTTTTTTTTTTTTTTGTGGTACGCGGGCCTCTCACTGCTGTGGCCCCTCCCATTGCGGAGCACAGGCTCCGTATGCACAGGCTCAGCGGCCATGGCTCACGGGTCCAGCCGCTCCGCGGCATTTGGGATCTTCCCGGGCCGGGGCACGAACCCGTGTCCCCTGCACCGGCAGGCGGACTCTCAACCACTGCGCCACCAGGGAAGCCCTCTCCTAAGACTTTTAATTTTAAGTGGATTGACACAAGGAGAGAATAATTCCTGGTAAGTGAACTTCTGGAGCCATCCTGGTTCTGTCCGTTTCAGAGCCTGGCTCCAAATCTTCTTATTAGTCTGTGAGCTTCCTGATAACCCTCCCAACAAATTCCATTGTTGTTTAACTTAGCCAGAGTCTGTTTCTGCTGCTACTAACCTAATAACCATATTGAATATGACATCCATACACTCTTTATTGAATATTATACTCTATATCATCCTTGTGATAGCCCAGAGGAAAACAGAGGGCATGAATCAGGCATCTATCTGATATTTCAAAACCTTAAAGGGATAGATATGTTGGTATATCTAGAGCCTATAAAGGGGGAAGTGGCTTAAGACTATAAAGAAATAAATCTGAAAAAATGATTTTAAAAAATGATCTTGGTGTGAAGGAAAAGAGAGAGGAATATAGGAAGCAAATGGGCCACTTCAATGAAATCAGATTGTAAAAGAACACACACACACACAAACACAAGATCAGAGAACAGGCATTACTAAGGGGAAAAAGAAAGATTGGTGTACAAGAGTAAAAATTGTAGCTGGAAGGCTGAAGCCAAGAAAACAATTTTTTTATGGAAAAATCTGGAGTCATCAAAATGGTCTTTTGTTGGATATGATGAGAGTACAAATGGCCAGGATTGTGTACTGAGGCTGATGTCCTAAGGCCAGTGGATGACAGGAGGGGAAAAGAATTTCTTCACAACTCCTAATTGGCTTCCATCTTCTCAATAAAAGAGAAAGATCTTCAGACCTGACTGTGTGGAATAAACATGGTTAGGGGGTCATTGACGTCCAAGATAGGAGCCAAGATAGTAAGAGAACAGGATGTCTCTCTGTAAAAGACTGCAGTCTCCAGACCTGAATGAATTCTATCCCAAGGGGCTAAGAGAACTAACCAAAGTAACTGCAGAGTTATTGCCAGTAATTTTTGGAAAATCAAGAAGAATAAAAAAGGTGCCTGAAAATTGGAAATGGAATGGAAAAGGTGCCTGAAAGGAGGTAGGATAGTATAATATTGGGGTTTGTAATCTACAAATAGTCTACTTAATATGAAGCCTGGTGTTTTGGGAATTACAAGACTTAGATCACACCTGCGGGCTATATAGTGATTATCACAACTTAGGTGAATTCCCTCACGCCATCCATCAGAATAAGATGGAAAACTGGATGAAAAGTACTGACACCTGAGTTTCTAACTGGTTGAAAACTGCTATACAATACATGTTGAATGATGAATCAACAGCCTTCTGGAGGGCAGGATCTTGGACTGTGCTGCAGGAGTCTGTTCTTGCCCATCTTATACAATATTTTTTGACAACTTATACCAAAACAGAGAAGTCACTTTGTGACTGACTCAGAGCTAGAAGAGATGTATACTAAATATATTGGATGTAAGAATGAGTCTAAAAATGATCTCTATTGGTCATTTATGTACAGAAGTTTATTTATGGATAATTTGGAAAGATGTTTGTTAAGGGTCTGGAAAGATATACACCAAGGTATTCATAATGATTAACTCTGGGTGGGTGGCGTAATAAAAGTTTGAATGTTCTTCTTTTAGATTATTTATATTTTATGACTTTTTTTGGTAATGAACAAGTACTTCTTTCATAATAAGAAAAATAATAAAGAGACATTTCAAACAGAAAAAATTCCATTGTCTGGAACAATATAAAAACAAACCAGATGAAAGTTAAGAAGAGTAACTATACAGCGTTGTGTTAAGGTAAAAAAAAATTACATAAGCATAAAATGGGAAAACGATGGGCCTGAGAACAATTTATTCAAAAAATATTTGGAAGTCTTGGGCTCAAGGTCTGTATGTGCCAAAAGGGTAGATGAATGCAATCAGAGGCAGTATTAATAAACTAGAAGAGCCTGGGAGAAGGGAAGTGATGGTTCTAGTGAATTCTGGTCGGATCCCATAGGGGCCTTGTTCTGAGCTCCACACACTAAAGACAGGCATTGATGGCCTAGCGGACGGTCAGAGGAGGGTCATGTGAACAGTGACAGATCGGAAGACCGTGTCACTTGAGAACACAGGACCTAGGTTAACTGTTCTAGGTCAGAGAAAAGTTAAAGGTTATGTGACAGTTGTCAGCCACAGCTCAGTCAGTCGTAGGACAGGACAGAGTAGAATCCACAGACCAGATAAACCTACCACAGAGTGGCTATGATTGGGGAAGTTTCTAGCATCTGAAAGCCCAGGAAGGTGGATGGAAACAGGAACGTCTTGCAGATGACAGAACGCAGGCAGAAGCAAGTTGTATCAGGGGCATCTGACAGCAGAGAGAGGAGGCCCAGCCATATTCTGGTACTTGGAGCTGTCCAGTTCCTGAGGAGCTGGGGTACCAGGCAGGCATCAAAATGGGGATCAAGAGAAAGAGACAGTTAGCACCAACTCGTGGTTCTCAGGCCAGCAGCATCAGTATCACCCAGGCACTAGTTAGAAATGCAAATTCTCACTCCCACCCCAGCCCTGCTGAATTAGAAACACCCAGCAATCTATGTTTGAATAGGCCCTCTGTGATTCTAATGCGTGCTCACACTTGAGAACCATTGGCTTCGTGATTAAGCACGGGAACTCAAGAGCCAGAATGCTGGAGTTTAAATCCCAGCTCTGCCAGTAACTAGCTGTGTGATCTCAATTTCCTCATCTATAAAATGGTGATAAAAATAGTACTCACCTCATAGGGTAGTTGTGAGGATTAAATCTCTCACATACACAAACACACATGCAAAGCACTTAGACCAGCGACTCTGGCATATTTAAGCATTACAAACATTGCTCTTAACATGAGTCACTAGACCTAGGGTATATTGGTGAAGTAGAACACACCATCTTACCGCTTGACGGGAAGCACAGAGGCTGAACTTCGAGGCTGCTTTCCTCTGGGTCTGTAACTGGCCTGCAGTAAGGAGGAAGCAGTTCCAGCTGTGGAAACTGGGGCGCTCAGGGAGCCAGGTGGGTTAGGGTGATAACTGACTTTCAGCCTTCAAGCTGTGCTGCCTGCTTCCACATTACTCCTGAAAAGCAAAACGAAGGCTAAGGGATGAAATTTAGAATGTTTTGATTTAAGACAAGGAATAAACCTCCTCCAAAAGAAGAAAGCCGTTTCCTACTATGTGTAGATAGTCTGAGACTAGGTCATCACCTGCAAGGGATATCATGCAATTGGTTTTGAAATGGGGAGAGAAGTTGTGTCTCAATGACTCCTTCCACTTTTTAGAATCGAGGAGCCTAGATCTTTGAGCGTTTAGGCCCTGCCCCCTCTCGCTGTGAACGCCTTTTCTACAGACAAATTCTCCCACCACTCCGGTATTTTCTTTTGGCCAGCTTTGGAATCCACACATAACCTGATTTTGAGTCTGGAATGAATTAATATGTAACAAGATGAGTTCTTATAATATGACTTGTTGCCTTTTTGTTTGTTTCTCTTCCTTACTCTAGACATTTGGAAAGAAACAAAGGGAATTTTACCCCCTTCTCTCCTCTAAGAAAGGCTAGGCAGTTAGCCCTTTATTCTAACCTTCAAGGAGGAGTTAACAGTGGTTTTGTAAATTTTATATGTGATGCTACATACACACACACAAACACACACACGCGCGCACCGAAGGAAAACTGCCAGACAACCCCAAAGAGGCCTTACTCTCAAAGTATTGCCTTGCACGGAGAATGCCTTTTGTATTTTGAAGATAAAAGGGAGCACCTTTTCTTATTTGGGTCGTTGGTTTCCAGGATACTAGGAGAGAGGTAGGGCGTGTGTTCCTCGTGGGGAGGGTCTGACCAGCAGGACCTGTGTGATGCCTACAGAGGCCAGATGCCAAATGACTCTGCTGGCCTTCAGAGGTGAGCTGGGCCCTTATACCCAGACCTCTAGTGAAGGCGGAGATCTGCTGAAACAGGGGCCAGTTAGCAGCAGCAGTGTGCAGCAAAGGCGGAGTGATGCCGAGGGCAACTGGTGTGAAATGATAGCCAGACGCCTTTTCCTGTCCCCTGTACACACACGCACACACACACACAATCACACAATAACACACATCTTTGGAGACACACCTGTAAGGAGCCAGTGTCCAGGTGCAAGCCAAAGGAAAGGGAAAATATGGAAAATGACAGATATTATACTGACATTGGGCTGATATTGACTGATACCCCCAAATGGGATATTGGGGTCTGAATTTGGTTTAGACAGGCTAAGTACTCAGTAAATATGTGAGGAAAGAATGAATTGCCTGGTTTAAGACTTCGTTTTGTAAAAGGAACTCTTCTTACATTTTCTTGATTCTTAAAGATCTTTCAGGGTGGTGGGATAAGGTAATGTTTGAATGAGGCAGAGGAAGAAAAAGAGCTGTAGCCCCTTCCCCTGGGAGAAGGTCCACTGCAGAGATGCTGGCGTGAAGGGGGCACGGAGCAGTGGAACCCAGCTAGGATGTGTCCCAGGACTTCCAGTCTGTGTTGGGGCCTTTTAGCCTAGGCATCGATAGCTAATGCTTCCCATTGAACAGTTTGGCTTAAAAATGGAAGGAAGGAAAAAAACACTTTTGAGGAGCAGCTAGCCCTAGACCACTTAAGGGAGATGAAGTCGATCCCATGGCAACCCCAGACAAGAAGAGCCAAGGGTGTCTGAGGCGCGAATGGCTCTCGCTCCCCCTCTCCTACTTTGGGGCAGCCAAACTCCTGCAACCCTTGTGTCTAGATTCCAGCTCCCTTTGCCCAGCCGTGTTCCCCTGGGTCCCCCATGAAACACCTGGATTAGACCTAACGCACCAGAAGGCATCCCTCTTCCAGCTTCCTTCATAACTCACGACCTCATCTGATGTAACACCAAGCATCATGGTGGACCACGCCTGTCTCTTTTGGGAAAGAGTGTCTGGAAATTATTTCAAGGACTCAACAAAGTTGCAAAATGCCTATCTTTTATGGGGCCTGTGGGGCCTTTCTATCATCACTTTGGTAATGTAGGGGAAGTAAAATACAAAGCAGAGTCCAGTGATGAGAACTTAAAGGCAGTCTCTGCCTTTGATTTGCCTGAGCCTCTGATATTGTGAGCTGAGGGCTGGGAGCCGGGACAAGCTGCTGTCTGTACCTCATCTGTCTGTAAGTGAATGTAAGCAAACTGTTTCCTCTCTTTCTGCAGGTCCTATAGGCTTTTATTTACTTAAGTCTGCACTGTCTTTGGTCTGAATCCTGGATGTGTTCATGGATTGCCTGATTTGAAATCTGGCTAGACAATAGACCTAGGGAAGCTGCCTCGGCCGAGGAAGAGTAAACTCTAGGGGCTTCCCTGATGGCACAGTGGTTGACAGTCCGCCTGCCGATGCAGGGCATGTGGGTTCGTGCCCCGGTCCGGGAGGATCCCACATGCCGCGGAGCGGCTGGGCCCGTGAGCCATGGCCGCTGAGCCTGCGCGTCCGGAGCCTGCGCTCCGAAACGGGAGAGGCCACAACAGTGAGAGGCCCGCGTACCGCAAAAAAAAAAAAAAAAAAGAGAGAGTAAACTCTAGCACCTATGGCATATTTCATAGCCTGAGACACATCTCCTTCACTTCTGAGAACACGGCCAAAGGCAGTAATTGTATTATGTTATTCTGTGAGAAAAGTATTCCCTATCTTACTTTCGAGTTTGTATAAGGCTGATTGTGCTGATGTGGTTAATTTTAAAGAAAGTACTGGTGTACTCATTCTCTCATCATTAAGCACACACACACACACACACATTTATATAGGGTACCTACTATGAGCCTCACACTGGGCTGGACTTGGGGATAGGAAACTGAGAAGGAAAGGTCTGAATGTTTTCCATCCAGCAAGATGAATGACTAAACCAAGGATCAGAAGGCAGAATCTGTGGGGTTCCTTGCTGGATGTTTGAGTTGCATCATACTGCATATTTTAACAGTGATGCACGCTCAGGAATTCAGGAGAGCAAATGCTCAGAAAAATCTTCAACAGGGACATTCGTGGGCAACTCTTACTTTGCATATAATAGGGCAATTAATGGATAATGCCACTTAGTTTCTGGAATATTTATTGAACTCTCACTGGTGTGTATGAGGCACTTGTTAACAGTGGCTGTCACAGAGTGACAGCGTTAGAAGGGATTTTAATATTTTTCCGTTTGCTTTTCTACTTTACAAGTTTCTTACCGTGAATATGTATTGCCTTGGAAATTAGGAGGAAATATTATTTATTAAACTTAAATACTCAACACTAGCAAAAGCTTTAAGAGACAGGCCCTCAGTTATTATTGTGAGAGTGTACATTGGTAGCCACTTTCTGGAAAGCATTTAGCAACATATCAAACCCTTAAAATGCCACGCATCTGTTCTAGTCTTGATCTGTTTGCCTTCAGCTTACTTTCTCTGCCTGTCCCTAGTCTGCTCTGAATGGCAGGGGGCTGATCCCTATGGACTGTGTGCTTCAGGCTCCCTGGTCACCTGGTCATGGACACACTGGTGATGAGCTGGGGGATGGGAGGAGAGGATGAGGCAGGTCCCCCCTCTCTCTCAACCTTGGGCGGCACCTCTAAAAGCCACTGCTGGGGATCCAGCTCCTGCCCAACAGTCCTGTCCTAGTTCTAGGTTCCATCAGATGCTCACAGAGGGTGAGTGGCTTCACTCTTAAGCTCTGGGTAACCTCACGTCCCCTGATGGCTCCGCGGCTACTTCTAGAACCTGTTTACAGAGGTTCAATTTTTTGCATGAATTCCCCAATGTTAGAAAAACTTGAGTGTTTTTTGTTTGTTTGTTTTCCTGATTGGACTTTAACTGCTACTCCATTTGACCCATCACTCACTTCTAGTAATCTATCATAGAGAAATCATCAGAGAAGGTGACATCAAAGATTTATACAAAAGAAATTCACTGTAGCATTATCATTTGGAAGAAAATTAGGAACAACTTAAATATCCAACAGCAAGTGTTATAGGTTAAACTGTGTCCCCCAAGAAGATATGTTCAAGTCCCAACTCGCAGTACCTACAAATGTGACCATATTTGGAAATATGGTCTTTACAGACGTAATCAAGTTAAGATATCTCATACTTAATTACAGTGGGTCCTTCCTCCACTGAATGGTGTCTTGGTAAGAAGAGGGAAATAGGGATACAGACACACAGAAAAGAAGGCTATGTGTCAATGGAAGCAGAGACTAGAGTGATGCAGCTGCAAGCCAAGGATGGCCAAGGATGGCCAAGGATTGCTGGCCACCACCAGAAGCTAGAAGAGAGAAGAGGGATCCTTCCCTAGTGTCTTCAGTGGAAGCACAGACCTGCCTATACATGGATTTTGGACTTCTAGCCTTCAGAACAGTGAGAGAATATATTTCTGTCATTTTATGCTACCTAGTTTGTGGTCATTTGTTTAGGTAGCCCCAAAGATCTAATATAGTAAGCCAATGATTAGTAAATGTTTTTTAAAAATTGGAATTACCCAAGATAACTGATATATATAATCCATCTAAAAAATAACAGAAAACTTAATAGGAGAGCTTGTGTAAAATGCACATTCCTGGGTCCTAGATCTTCTGTAGCTATTCTAATGTAATAAATCTGGTTTAGCAGCCAGTAGTATGTTCTAGAAATCTTAGCTGTCATCAGGTGGTAGGCCTCTCAGCCACCCCTAGCTGGAGTCAACACAGTTGGACCCTAATCTTGTTCCCTGAGATACAATTTAAAGGATTTGAGAGACGGGGGTTGGGGGCTGCACTTTTCTTGGCTTCCACTCTCCAGGATTCTCAGACTTCATCGGAGCCTTAATTTGCAGCCGAGTAACCTGTCAATCATACTTAGAAGAAATGGGTTTCCTTCAGTCAGAACTGGGCAGACAGCATTGAAGCCTGAAGAGGTGTTTGCCAGCTTTCTGACAGCCTCAGATAATGCTCTTCTGATCCCAAATCACAGAAATCAACCGTAGCTAACTTAAACATAAGTAAGTAAATAAGTAAATAAATAAATAAGGAAAACCCAGCAGGAGCTGAACAATCAGCTTGAGGGGGTGCTGGACCCAAGGCAGATCAGTCATACACATTAGCAACAGCTCCAGGCCACCAACCCCACTCAGCAGCATGGATCCTGCTATCTGTGCTCCTCGGTTCAAACTTTCACATTCCTCGGAGACAAATCTGGTTGGCTCCATTTAGTTCTGGGGTCCCCTGGACCAATCGGCTGCGGTCAAGAAAGAACAGGGTCAAGGAATTGAGACGCAGCAGCTGGGGGCCCATCCACAGTGTCTATGATTAGGGGCCAGTTCTCAGAAGAGGAAATGAGAGCATGGCAACTGCCCCAAGAGGCTGCTACTCTCCTGACTCCCCTCCCCAGCTCCTACCTTCGGTCCCTCTCCGAGAATAGATTGCAAAGCTTCTCCTAGGATAGACCCTTTCTGTCTTCCCTTCCCAGTCCACACTCCACCCCAGACCAACCCATTTCTGAAATGCCCCGAGTCCCCTTCCCGCACAGGTCCCACCCATGTGCAATGTGCATTCTTGTTCATCTTACACATTTAGGTGCTTCTGTGAAATCCCCTTTCTAGAGGGGATTCCTTTAGGATCAGTGAGATGATACTGCTCTTTGGACACCAGGAAATCAGAGCCCATGAATCTTGGTTTGGGTGATTTTTCTAGTGGCAGTTATGGGTCATGCTGAGTCATTCAGACTAGTTTCCCTTGTGACCTCACACATTGGAGAGCAAACTGGCTGATTGCGAGGTATAGTCTTTGGCCAACTGCAAAACAGGGCTTTTCCCAGTGGAAAGGTTGGGTGGCCAGTGCAGGGAGTGAAAAGTTAATCCAGGCACAAGAGCACTGCACCCTAAATGGAATGCATTATCACTTTTGAAATTGACTTATGTCTATACCACATTGAGTCGCCCCTCCCCAGTCTCTCCCTCAAGGGTGATCTGACCACGCAGTTAAAGTTCAAAGGAGTTTCTTTGGGTACCTTCATATTTTATTCTTTCTCCACAGACACTACTCTAGCTACCACATCATCAAACATTAGCTACAACAACACAGTTAGCTCTTAAGTGTCATGGCAAGGTGCCACAAGACTCGGCTATGTTGTCCTCTGAATTGAACTAAGAAAAACACATCATGGAAATGCTTAGCTTACATTATAACTGTGTGTCACTGGGGCCAGTTACGTAACCTCCCTGTGACTGACGGTATAATAATAGTCCCTCCCTCAGGGGATTGTTGAGATGATTAAATAAGTATAAAATAAATGAGCAGTTCCTGGCATGTGGCAAGTACTCAGTAAATGTTAGCCATTATAAGCATTTCCTACACCCTATGGTAAAGTTTGATATACCTAGTCTCTGTGATAACATCCTGCATTGTAAATATTAGTTTATAAGTCTTTTTCACCCCTAGACGAGGGCACCAGGTGGGAGCTCCTTCATACCTGCATTTCTAGCAGCCAAGGAGCCAGTGATGCTGGATACATGCGTGAACAGGTGCTGGAAAAGTAGGGGGTGTCATTAGGACTGGGATGTAATAAAAAATACTGTGACCTCAAGGTTCTTTAGCCTGTGAGAAGAGTGAATCTGTTAATTGGAGCATTTGCCCAGAGATCATAAAGAGAGAGTGGAGAGGACTAGTTAGGAATTTTGTGTGACCTTAGGCAAGTTGTTTACCCATTCGTAGCCTCAGTTTCTTTATCTGTAACGTTCAGATAAGACCTCACAGCCTTGTGTGAGAACTGAGTGTGGTAACAGGAGTAAAGTGCTCCGCACGTGACAAGCATTAAGTAATAACTATACAACAAAAATATAGCTAGTATAAAAGTAAGAGTTTGCCGGCCAGCAGTTATGAGTAGCTCAACGACAAAAGCCAATAATACCACCACCTGATGCCTCAAGCTCTAGTTTTACCAAGTACCCTCTAGATAGTGATTTGCTTTCCTAGGTACACTTACCTAGAAAAAGAGATGGGACTCATCAGCCAACAGGAGTCCACTTGACTCTTTGGGGGTCTTGTTTAAAATGGGCACTTACAAATTTTCTCTGAGAGTCCTACTGAGGTGGAACAACTCGTGGTGAAATAAAGGGGCGTTTCTGGACCTGTAAAGGTTCATGATACCCCACCCCCCATGTGCAAAGGTACATGGTAGCCCCTCTTATTAGGCCACCCAGCCCA
The DNA here is from genome assembly GCF_964165515.1 of Mesoplodon bidens. Classification (NCBI taxonomy): domain Eukaryota; kingdom Metazoa; phylum Chordata; class Mammalia; order Artiodactyla; family Ziphiidae; genus Mesoplodon; species Mesoplodon bidens. Next base: position 58,111,393 of record NC_138160.1, on the reverse strand, counting down.
AGTGTGTTCACTGGAAACATCAGCTCACCTCCCCCGTCTCTCTTTCACAGCAAGAAACCACCAATAGATGACAAAGTTAGATAGAATGAAGTTAATGAATGCAGCAGTAGTTCATAGAAGAACAAGTTATATTGAAATACCCTTTTATTCTGGGAATACTCTTTTGGAAGGCACACTGATAATTCTGGCTCCTGTTTTTATATAAAATATCATATTTTTAATGGTTTGAAAGATATATTTTTAGGTTTTTAAAAGTCAAATGCAGAAGACTGTATATTATCCCAAAATTCAGGTAACAATGTTTAGATGTGTAAACTATCTCTAGAAAGATTTACGATAAACTTGGTGGCCTAGTATGAGAGCAGCTGGGTGGCTGAAGGAGAGGGACGGGGAGACTGTTCATTGTGTGCCCTTTTGAATCTTCTAAATTTTGAACCATGTGAGTATACTTGCTTGTTCAAAAACATTTTTAAAAGGCTAAGCAATTAATTGAAAGAATCCATTTCTGCCACACTTAGTAATTTTCTGAAGTTTCTTACATGCCTACGGTTAATTTACGCTCATGACCTAACACAGTTCAAAAATTGCATTTTAGTCATTCGATTCTTAAGGATATTTACTTTCGAATTCTCTTTTAAACCTCCTGCCACTTAGTTATTGATTTCCATTCACTCCTTTTTTTTAAATCTCGACAAAATTTTTGAGGGGAATTTTTTTTTCAATTTGAAGGGGAGCAAGATAGTTCCAGTGATGGCCAGATAGTGTTTTCGGGGTGGCGGTGAAGGGAGGTGAGGTAAAAGCAAAAAGAAAAGAGGAACAGTTTTTAATGCAGGTTTTCTGTTTCCATTCATTATGAGATCATTCTGATACTTGGTAGAAGATTTTCTTGTTGAACTTGCCCTAAGTCTCTAGTCACCTGTATAAAATGAATGAATGATTAGCTCAGAACTTTAGCAGATCCTCCGATTTACTGAAGACTCTCCTGACACCATTTCATTCCTAGGCATGGGGTGTGTGATGTACAGCCCCACCCTGTCTGGGGAATGAGACAAACAGAGCAAGTTGGGGAGGCAAGGGGAGCATTGCAAGGTCTCCTACTTCTGCTTCAGTTACCTTCCCCCTTCTCAGGTCACCTCCTACCTCAGGCCGCCCCTCCTCGGCACCCTCCCAGTGTCCTCCCCACAATAGGGACACACACAGACACACACTCACACTCAGCACCTTGGGTCTACCGGAGAGGTTGTCAGACATGCGCGTGCATCAGAATCACCTGCAGGGCCTTTTAAAACCCAGATTTCTGGGGCCCACTTCCAGAGTTTCTGATCCAGAAGCCTGGGGCCCAGGAGTTTGCATTTCTAACAAGTTCCCAAGGTGATGCTAAAGCTGCTGACCTGGAAACCACACTTTGAGGACCTCGTGTTTATACCTCTCCTCTTCTACAGGCCTGGTCTCTGCTTATGGTTACTTAGAGAGGATCCATACCTATCAGTGATGTAATTCTAGTATAGCGCGAAGAGTTTGGTCTTTGGAGGCAAATAAAGCAGGTTCACAGACCCTGTTGTTTGATGCTGAACAAGACTCTTCACTTCTCTCAGTCTCAATATCCTCATCTGTAAAGTGGGAATACTAATATCCACCTCATATAATTAAACAATTTAAAGTATTTAATAGGCCTAGACCATATTAGATATTCAATAAATGTCCGTTTCTTTAACCCCACTCCCTTTCTCGTTGTGTAACAGGCTGATTACTACTCGAAGTGTTAAACCTTCTAGGAGTGCCCAGGATGATAAGAGTGATTATTTATATTTGTACAACTCTTCATATTTACAAAATTAGTTAATACACATTATCTTCTGAAGGAAGTCTGAGAATCTACATTTTTAACAAACACCCACGATAATTTTCATATGCACCAAAGTTTGAAAGCAGCTAATATCCCATTTAACCCTCGCAACAACCTGAAAGGTGACATTATTTACCAGATTTTATAGACGAGGTTCAAAGCGGTTAAGTGCCTTGTCGCAGTACACAATGACACAGTCCCAAACCTCTGGCTTATGAACTCAGTTCTTCAGTACGAGGATATTGACTGGTGGTATTTTAGGCATCAGGGACTGGAAAGTAGGGCAGATATTTTCGCCTTGAAAAACTATTTTTGGCATCACCTGATGCCTGATGTATGATTTGCAGGGGAATTGGAAAGGCAGGTTGGTCAGCTCACATTCAGTATTGTCCAAGTATGTGGCTCCTGTGCCGTCAAGGTAAGGCAGGAAGCACCTGGTCCAGGTGTCCTGCGGCCTTTCAACTCTGAATGGCTGCCCAAGCACCTTAGTGACCCTGCTGACAGACAAGCTTCCTCCTTTTCCATTCTTCTTTCCATAGCCTGAGCCTTAATAAGGGAAGGATACAGTTGCTCCTAAATATGGTTCTGGAAAAATCTTAATCCAGGAAAGAGAAAATCTTGGCTTGGACCTTTACAAGTGGGTATGGCCGTAAGCCGATACACCACCGGTTGGGCTATTTCCTGCAAAAGGAAATAATTTGCTTATAAACTACCTCCTTTCAGCTTCTGCCTAATTCACAATGTCCCAGAAACCAAACGCCAGAGCTAAACTTAATGAAACAACATATTTAATAGACATCCACCTGGCTTCTTATAACAAAAGTGAACTTCCATGTGGTTATCTATGTTAGAGTCTCACTGTTTAAGTGGCCATTTTTAATCAAGATTGACTTGATTTTCTGCAACAAACTTATCGTCTTTTGTATTTGACGTCCTCACCTCCCTGTCTTTGTTCTATAAAAGAAACCATCATCCAAACCCAAGCAAGATGATTCTTTGGGACACTGGTCCACCATCTTCTAGATCTGCTGGCTTTCCAAATAAAGGCACTATTCCTTGTCCACCCAACCACCCACCGCCACACACACAAAAAAAATTGACTTGATTTTCTCTCTGACCTTCCCATCCCAGAACCTTATTTGCCTTTTGCAAACTCCTCTTGTGCTCATGTGTAAAGAATGCCCCTCAGTCTACCGTGGAGATTATTCTGTTATATATTTTGAGTAAAGAATGCTTGAGAGAGAAGCATAACTATGGACAAAGCCGTTGAAACTAGTCAAAAGAGAAATTAATCCCTGGGTTGGTACAGAGTTTGACAACTAGAAATTGATTTCTGATACTGTACTTAAGGACATTTTACCTCCATGGTCATGGCAGCCAAAAAATGAACCAAAAATTTCCCCATGAGCTTTGGGAGGAAAATCCCATTTCCGCATCAAAGAAATGTTCTTTAGATCCTTCTGCCTCCAATTAGAAAGAGAACATGATTTTTCTTGATGTTGATGTCCCAAGAATTCACAATAAGCCCCTCTGGGAATATGATACCTGTAACTCAGCAGTTAGATCTGGTACTTATGGAAAAGAGCTTGAATAGGGTTATCTATACTGGACCTTGAAATATTTTAGGGTTCAAACCCACTTTTTTACCCTCCTTTTACAGGTGAGCATGAGCCCAGATTGAAGTGGGTAGAAATGGACTCTTGGAGGAACCAGTAACTATAAAATAGACTATTTTTACATCATAGACACGGCCAATTTGCAGTGTTCACAGACTATGATGGAATCAAATCAGAAATGTTAAAACCAATTTCTGCAATCTAGCTAAAGACCCGAAACAAAAGTTTATGAGCCTGGTGAGAGGATGAACACATAAGTTGCCTTCTGGGAATATTCTTAAGGTCACAAAAATATAAATCACAAACCATTATTTTCTTTATACACTGTGAATTTCTCCAGCTGGGAATGGAAACTTTCAAGAGGAGTACCAACCAGTTCAGTCCTTTGATATCCAAAGTGGGACTTGTCTTATGGATATGGACAAAGCCACTCATCTTAGCCATCTTCCTGCAGGTGTGCTGTTTCTTTGCCAGCTGGAATTCTCAGTCAGGGAGTCCAAGACTTGAGTCAGGGTCCTTTATGTTCAGTTCCAGTACAATTTTACTTAGTGCTAGACCTGTACTGATTTGCACTATAAAATTCTGGACTTCAACTCCAGTCGCAAGTAAACCTGATGCATGCTATGTTGAGGAAGACAAAGATGGGAAGACTAGGTCCTGTGACAATACAAACAATTTACGTGTAATCCAGAAGTGTGAGCAATAGATCCATTTATTCACCCGGTCATCCATTCAATATGTGTTCATTGAGCTCCTGGTCAGAGGGCACTTTGTCGCTCCAGGGCATGCCATTCACAGATGTTTCCACACTCTGTGTAAAGCTCCAGGGGAGCAAGGGACAGTCCCTGCCTTCAAGGGGCTCAGTGCAGTGAGAGGCACCAGTGGTCAGGCAATTACAGTACAGAGTGGAAAGATGTAAGGTGGAATAATTAGCACCGGCGAACCTGGAAGCTCAGAGGTGGGACAATTACCCCAGCCTTGGGGGGACCAAGGGCAGCTACCTGGAAAAGGCTGCACCTGAGAAAGCTGCATCCTGCACCAGGTGCAGATAGGATGTAGCCAGGCTAAGAAGAGGAAGCAGAACAGTCAGGGTGAAGATGCAGCACATGCAAATGCAGAGGGATGAGGGAGAGAGGGTGGGGTAACCAGAAGAAGCCCTTTGGACCAACTGAGTAGACAGAGGAAAGAAGAAAGTTGCCAAAAAAGGAGAGGAGAGAAGGGGGAAGGGGCAGTAGGAAAGGAAGGGGGAGGGAAAAGAAAGGGCGAGCAGGAAAGGAGAGGAGAGAATGTAGCCAGGGCTCAAAGCTGCCTAGATTCTCACCCTCCCGGTGGCCGGGTGGTCAGACTCCCAGGGGCGTCAGCATGTGTCCTTGTTAGCATGTAACCACACTGTTTGTTATAATCAAAGGAATTCTAACCGTGACAGGGGTTCTTGATATTCAACAGACTGAAATGCAAATAGGTTTGTGTGTGTGTTGGGGGGGTACGCGGGCCTCTCACTGTTGCCGGCCTCTCCCGCTGCGGAGCACAGGCTCCAGACGCGCAGGCTCAGTGGCCATGGCTCACAGGCCCAGCCGCTCCGTGGCACGTGGGATCCTCCCGGACCGGGGCACGAACCCGTGTCCCCTGCATTGGCAGGCGGACTCTCAACCACTGCACCACCAGGGAAGCCCCAGATAGGTTTTTTAAATTGTTGCTGTTGTTGTTTTTTAGCATGCAGCTAATAAGCATATATATAAGAGTAGGAGGACTGGAGGTGGAAACAGCTAGTTTTGCTACTTTATTTATACCACTTTCTGTTAAAAACTCTTTCTGCCACTTACTTGCTTCAGTCTGCCCACTTGAAGAAATGCTAGCTGGACAGTCCTCTTCTAATTGTTAGGCTCCACAGCTGGGCTTCCATCAATGGGATGATTAGGGTAAATATTGGTTGCTGACTTTTCAAAGCCAGATTTCAACTTAATGATCAACATACTCTAGTAGGAAAAGTGCTACAAAGGAAGTTTAAAAAAATAAATAACGAAACAAGTGTTACGTCTTCCTATACCAACTCTTTTAACTTCATAATTCCTATACTTAAAAAAAACAGAAAAAGAAAAACCACCCAGTTCAGCAACTAATAACTGCCTAACAACAATAGTAACAAAAATAGCTTAACCTTATTTTGGAGGATTGATTCTTTTTCTCTCCACTTTACCACTTCCTGCTCAATCATCATCTATTAATTTTTTTCACACCACACTCAGAAACCGATAACACAAAGTTACTGAACATAAACATTTCCAGCCTACCTCTTTCTTACAGTTTTGTTTCTCATTTTTCTTCTCACTTCCCCTTAAGGAGGATTTTTCTTTTTTTCTTTCTTTCCTAAATGGGCTCAAGCCCATAACTGGTCCCATGAAAGCTTGCGCAGGATCTTACTTTCAAACATTTTCTCATTGCAAAATGGCTTTAGGGCTCTAATCCCAACACAGCGATCTCCAAAAATACGGTGGCTATTTTTGAAAGAAAAAAAGAAATTCCAAGAAGTCTGGTTACAAATCAGTAATAGGCCCTGCATACAGTTGTAGCCATCAACAAAACCAGAAAGATTTTCACCTGTGCCCTACTTGGTACACATCCTTGGTCTTTATTTTCTTAACCACACTCTCTAATTATAAACATCATCTTAAACTGTTAAAAAAAAGCATTGTACCATCGGGGTCATTAATGTTCCTCTTCTCATATCAAGCTTTCTATTGTCTCCTTAATATGTTCTTATTACCAACCGTTTTCAGTCCATCCCACCATTCCTTTGCCTCTATGCCAAATCGGTTGTGCCCGAGGGCTTAACATTAGGCATCCAGCAATCAAGTGTGGCCAGCCCTCTCCTTCGTTTCCCTGACATCCCTGGGGAACCCTGTCACCATCCCGCTGAAGCCCTCCACGACCTCCTGAGTGAGCCATTTCCCCTGGTGTATGAACCACACTCCATCTCTACTTCCCTCTGGAAGTTTCAATTCTTAAAACTTGCTAAAATTGAATCGCTTCTTAATTCCCCCCCAACAGATTGAATTCTTCTCTAGGGGTACACTTTTCTCTCAGAATTTTTTTTTTACCTTGTCTCTTACCTTTTTGCTGCCTGCTTTGTAAGCCTCCTTCGCACCTTGTAAGTTTTGTGTTGGTGTTATCCCTTTCCGCCCACTTAAAATGGTCAAAATATAGGTTGATTCTCTTTCTCCAAAATTTTTTTTCATACCTTAAAAACATCTGATAAAAATTGTTCTGTTTATTCAGTTCTCTTTTTTTTAATTGAAGTGTAAGATTTACCATATTGTATTAGTTTCAGGTGTACAGCAAAGTGATTCAGTTGTATATATATTTTTTCAGATTATTTTCCATTATAGGCTATTACAAGTTATTGAATATAATTCCCTGTGCTATACAGTAAATCTTTGTTGCTTATCTATTTTATACATAGTAGTGTGAATCTGTTAATCCCATACCCCTAATTTATCCCTCCCTCACTCCCTTTCCCCTTTGGTAACTATAAGTTTGTTTTCTATGACTGTGAGTCTGTTTCTGTTTTGTATATAGATTCATTTGTATTATTATATTAGATTCCACATATTGGTAATATCATATAATATTTGTCTCTCTCTGTTTGATTTCATTTAGTATGATAATCTCTAAGTCTATCCATGTTGCTGCAAATGACATGGAAATATGCATGCAAATATTTCATTCACTTTTATGGCTGAGTAATACTCCATTTATATATATATATATATATATATGTATATATACACAACATCTTCTTAAGCCAATCATCTGTTGATGGGCACTTAGGTTGCTTCCATGTCTTTGCTATTGTAAATCGTGCTTCTATGAACATCAGGGTGCATTATCTTTTTTAATTAGAATTTTTGTCTTTTCCAGATATATGCCCAGGTGTGGGATTGCTGAATCATATGGTAGCTCTATTTTTAGTTTTTAAGGAACCTCCATACTGTTCTCCATAGTGGCTCTACCAATTTACATTTCCCCCAACAGTGTAGGAGCATTCCCTTTTCTCTACACTCTCTCCAGCATTTATTATTTTTGATGATAGCCATTCTATTCAGTTTTTTAAAAAAATATATTTAAGCAATAGTTTCCCCCAAGTGTGGAATTGGGGCAATTTTGGGGTAATGATTGGGAGGAGAACAGGGCACCTTTACATTTGATTTTCACTGTTTTTGTTTAAAGTTTTTATGATAATAATGTACTAATTTGTTACAAAAATTATTTTTTTAATTCAAAAATACCTTCACATTGTTCAGAAAGGAAAAGAATTCCTACCTAAAGCTTTTTAAGCTCCTCTAAGATCATGGTCATCAAAATTGTCATGACCAAATAGTTATTCACTAAAAATAAGAGGGGAACAGAGACAGGGAGAAACTGTGAACCTCAGGGAGAGAAATATCGTTCAAAGTCAGCGTTCCCTGTACATTTTTCAGCTGTGAGCATGTGACCAAGTTCTATGAGCAATCACTCTGAAGGCTGAAACTGTTATTTAGTCTGATGTCCCGTTATCAACTTCTGATCCAAAAGGGAAAAGTGTCTCTTACTTTTTCCTCCATACAGTATTATATACTCAAAATTTTCAAAATCAGCGCATGTTGTTATGTAATTAAACACACACACACACACACACACACACACACTCTTACACTCACACCCCAAACAAAACTCCTGTTCTCCTGAGACTGAGAAATTTAATCAGGTTTCTTTCCTAACACCTAGCACTAGGTATAGTATTTGCCAGGGTCCCAGCAGGGATTTAGAGGGCAAAGGGCTCTGCTGATGCACACCAAAGACGGCAGCCTTCCAGGGCCAAGAGCAGAGCAGTGACAGGTAGAGAAAAGATATAGGGGGAAGAATGGAAAAGATTCAGCACAGGTGTGATGACTAAGTTACTTTAGTAGTTACATCTTTATAGAACATCATATCCAGGTACTGAAGAACATATTTTAAAACTCAGTCATAGCCGTATGCCACAAATAAACCTGCCTGGTGCGTCTAAGCTTCAGGGTGCTGTCAACCAGAGTTGCAGCCCTAGAGAACTAGGGGGAAATTGTCTCTGGAAATACTCTTTTCAATGACAAGCTGTTTAATTGTGACATATGTGGGTCACAGTATTCTTTCAAGCCCCAGTGTAGGTCCAGGCCCTTTAAATAATCTGTCCTTCAGTTGCCTTCTTGATTCTCATAATCTATTTGCAAATCTCCAGGCCTTTCCAAATATACTTATTATGCAGTGACTAACATTGCAATCTGAAAGTTAGCATCATGTTCCAAAATAACGACTATTTCTGAATTCCTATATAGAGAAAATTCTATCTACAGAATTAAATATGTCCTCAGTGTTTTCCACACATCAATTAAGTACTGGCATGTGTCTTAAGGTAGGAATTCTTTATTTCTGCCTTCTCACTTCATTCAAAATACCTTCCCTCTTAAGGGAATTTTTTGAGCAGCTCTCTGTCTTACCAACTACCTTAAAATCTCTTCTGGAAACTGTCCTCTGGCAAGTACAGTCTTACTTCTGTGAAAAGCTTTTCCTCCTGGTGGAATCATAAGCAAGCAATAGTCTCCGAGGTTATCTATGGCATCCCCTTCGACTGACTGATGAGAAAAATCCTTCCTGCTTTTTTCCTTTATTAATGACAGTGATTAGATTTCAGCTCATCTCTCCCTCTCCCGTTATCTTTCAATTAGGGTCTAAGATCTCCAACACCTCTAATAACTTAAGATAAAAACAAAAAACGACGGGGTTTCTTTCTCCCAGAGAGCCTTTCCTATAGTCCACTCTGCAAATCAGTTTACTGATGGCCCTGGGATTCCTTCTCATAGTGTCTGGGAGGGCTTCCAGTGGGGATGTAGACTTTTGCTATGAATGGTTATTTCAGTCTCTAGCTTCTGGGACCTGGTGCTGGCATTCTCTTGTCGAATCTAGATGTACTTTGCTCCAGAACTTTTCTGGATCCTCGTGGTGGAGTCGACTTATTTCCTATCGTGCAGCGGGCACATTCACAAGCACCCTCCACCCAACACACACACACCGGGTCCTCACAATCCCCTGGGAAGCAGAATTACTGTTCCCAATTTAAAGGGGAAGAGACAAGTCTTGGCGATCCAGGGTCCCGTCTGAGGCAACTTAGCTAGCGGGGGGCAGAGCTGGAATACAAGCCTGAGTGTTCTGACTTCAGCTCCTGCGCATCATCCTTTTCTGAATGTGTTACCAGCAGAGTGCTCTGTTCTCCTCCTCTCGTTTACTACACTCTGCTCACCCGCTCAGTTCATGTGACCAGAAGAGAGATAAGAGAATGACAGAGAGGAAAACATCACCGGTCCCTCCCGTGGCCCACCTGGAGTCAAGGTCCCCCCAAAGCCGTCTGCTTGTTCTTTTATAATCCCTGGAAAGAATCAATAGCATTAATTTTTTTTTTTTTTTTTTTTTTTGCGGTACGCGGGCCTCTCACTGTTGTGGCCTCTCCCGTTGCAGAGCACAGGCTCCGGACGCGCAGGCCCAGCGGCCATGGCTCACGGGCCCAGCCGCTCCGCGGCATGTGGGATCTTCCCGGACCGGGGCACGAACCCGTGTCCCCTGCATCGGCAGGCGGACTCTCAACCACTGTGCCACCAGGGAAGCCCCCAATAGCATTAATTTTTGACCATTTCTTCTTTCCTGCTCTTCCATCCTCTTGTTCACATTAATTTAATGTTAGGTTTACTGCAACATTTCTCTAATAGTAACTTTCAGACTGTGTTTTAGGTTATTTTCTACCTTTATTCATTGCAAGCTCAGTTTTCTCCACTCTCAAAATAATCTGTTAGAGATTGTGCATACCTGAAAACTCTTCCCTATATCCCTGTATTGCTTCAGCTGAATACTTTTGGGCAGCTTTAGGGATATAGCAAAAGGGACAAAGGAGAATATATATTCCCATGAACTAGTTTATGATAGAACCGTCCCCCACAAAAAAGGTTGTCACACCAAAACATGATCCATAAAACAAAAATATTGATGAATTGGACTTGACTAAAATTAAACCTTTTGTGTTTCAAAAGACCCTACTAAGAAAACCAAAACAAGTCTCTTGACTGGGAGAAAATATTTGCAAATCATGTATCTAATAAAAGATTTATATCCAGAATGTATAAGAACCCACACAACTCAATAATAAAAGATAACCCAATTAAAAAGTGAGCAAAAAATTTAAATAGGGATTTTAATAAGCATACGAAAAGGTGTTCATGTCATTACTCATCAAGGAAATGCAAAGTAAAACAATGAGTTACCTTTTCACACTCATTAGAATGGCTAAAATCATGACAGACAATAACAAGTGTTATAGAGGATGTGGAGAAATAGGAACATTCATACATTGTTGATGAGGTTGTAAAATGATAGAGCCACTTTGGCAAATAGTTGTGTAGTTTCTTAAAACGTGAAACATAAACTTACTGTACAACCTAGCTATTCCACTCTGAAGTATCCACCCAAGGGAAATAAAATCAAACATCTACACAAATACTTGTATAGAATGTTCATCACAGTATTATTCATAAAAGCCAAACCTTATGCCAACTGAAAGAAGCCAGATGTATACAAAAGTACACCTTGTATTCCATTTATATAAAATCTATAGAGACAAAAATTAGATTCATTTCTGAAGCTGAGGGTAGAATGGAGATTTACTGTAAATGGGCATAAGACACTGTCTGGAACAGTAGAAAAGTTCTAAAACTGGGTGTGATGATGGTCATATAACTGCCAGTTGGTTAGAAATAATGAAACATAATGGGTAAAATATGTGATATACAAATTAGAGAATTGTTTTGCTAAGTTTTTTATCCTTAGCTTTATTGACTTTTGAACCTTATTAACCCACGCTTCTTTGCTTGGCATTTTTCATTTCTGGGAAAACTCTAGCATCACAATGGAGAGAGGGTCCAAACACATTACACTGTTCCTTGGTGCCATTTGCCTTTGCTTGGCCACTGAGCAACATAAACTACAAATAGCCTTTAAAGTGTATGTTGATTTCCTTTACCGGGTTACCAAATTTTGACAATGTTAGTCAACGTCTTCAAAATCCAACACTGAATAAATAGACCCATTTGAAATGCTGACTTTTAGACCTGAAAGAATGGTTTCACCTTGTTCAGTTAATTAAAAAATTTAAAGACTAGTGGTGAAGAGAGGCAACATAGTTTGCCTTTATCAGGGTCAAATTTTTCATCAGAATCTGGGTTGTCTGTTACCTGTCAGATTAGGCTTCTTCCTACAAAGAGGACCTTAACCTATTCTGGTTTTTTATTGGTAGAAGGCCGAGAATGTTTCCCATGTGTCTTCATTCCATTCAGACATCATGTGGGTGGCCTGCTTTAAAGCTGTGCTATTTCAATAGTGAGACTTATCCTGCTTGGGAAAAGGGCCAGAGTGGCTGAAGAAAGCAGACTGGAGGTGGCTAATGGACAGAATCTCCTTGCTTTGGCTTCCAGTCACTGGAATGAAATTACACTTCCTTATCAGACTATTTACACAATTGTTATTTCCACATAGATTATAAATTGGCTCTGTGCTGCATGCCTGAGGCATCATATACCATCATATACCAAATATGCTTTAACATGTTAAAGTAAAAAGTTGTGGGGCTTCCCTGGTGGTGCAGTGGTTGGGGTTCTGCCTGCCGATGCAGGGGACACGGGTTCGTGCCCCGGTCCGGGAGGATCCCACGTGCCGTGGAGCGGCTGGGCCCGTGAGCCACGGCTGCTGAGCCTGTGCGTCCGGAGCCTGTGCTCTGCAGCGGGAGGGGCCCCAGCGGTGAGAGGCCCGCATACCGCAGGGAAAGGAAGAAGAAAAGAAAAAAAAAAAAAAAAAAGTTGTATGATCCTTTACTTGGCAAACATTTTCAGCAACAACAAAACAGCCATGAACAGTGGAGGAAATTAGTTTGCAATTCATTAAACAGCTCCAACTTAAGTGCCATGATCTGCATGGATTCCTTGAAGGGCTCACGAACTTGAATTCTGCCTCTGTTTATATAGGTCTTTGGTACTTTTGGAAATGGAAAGGCATCTGATAATGCATGTCTCCAGAAGTATAGCTTTAGTTGCCAACAGCTAGTTGCCAAGAGACACAATAAAGAATTTCCCTTGATAATTTTCTAGACTCAGGTATCAGTCTTAAAATTAGAACTCTTATCACTCCATGGCTTGCTTGATTGACTGATGTTTGGCAGGCACTGAGAATGGACTTCTCCCTCAGGTGCAGACTCACATTAGCCAAGCTCACAGGGACTGATATACACAAACCAGAACACCAACCTGTGAACCTAGCATGAATTGTCAAGTCATCCAGAAGACTTGAGGACTTGTGTTAGCAAATTGGTGCATCCCTCCCTTCAGCTTGTGAGTTGTGATGAGACAGAGAAGGGGTTTGGTTGGCTTCTCACTGTGTTAGTCTGCTCAGGCTACCATAACAAAATACCATAGACTCAGAGGTTTAAACAACAGAAATATATCTCTCAGTTCTGGAGGCTGGGAAGTCCAAGATCAAGGTGCTGGTCAATTCAGTTCCTGGTGAGGACTGTCATCCTGGCTTGCAGACAGTCACCTTCTCACTGTGTCCTCACAAGGTGGAGCGAGAGATCTCTCTGGTGTCTCTTCTTTTAAGGGCACTAATTCTGTTGGATCCAGAATTAGTGGATCCTAATTGGCTCCACCCTTATGACCTCATTTAACCTTAATTACTTCCTTAAAGGCCCTATCTCAAATTCAGTTACACTGGGGGTTCGGGCTTCGATATATGAATTTCGGGGGGGGGGGCACAATTCAGTCTGTAAAACTTACTTTCATCACCTTGCCTCTCCTCCTCCTTCCCTCCTTGTACCTACTTTCTGACCCATGAATATGGGGAGAGAGGAGATTTAATGAAGCAGGACCATTTGAATTTTTCATTTTATTTTATTTTTTTAATCTTTGGCCACACCACACAGCATGTGGGATCTTAGTTCCCCGACCGGGGATCAAACGTGTGCCCCCTGCAGTGGAAGCACAGAGTCCTCACCACTGGACCACCAGGGACGTCCCAGCAGGACAATTTATACTTGTCTGGAGCTGGTGTGAGACGTCAGTACACTCCCCAGGCCTGGTAGAGTGTAAAGACGACTCCTTGGCTTGGGAAGGATATTTTTCAGCCCTGTGTAGGCCTTCTTGATACGGTTGCTACACCCTCCTGCTCCGTGCTTGCAGCTCTTCCCTCAACCCCGAAGAATTCCAGGGCGGACTCCCAGCATCTTCCTGCCGAAACCCCTTCTCCCCCTTCAGACGACCCACTTGCACAGATGTGAGTCAGTTTCACACCAGCTCCCTCTCATGTGTGGGCCATTATGTCCATTGGAAACCCTCATGCTTCCTTTTACTTTCTTCCTTTTGAGTCCCAAACTCTGGGAGAATAGGCCAGACAGCGTAGCACCAAAATCACCTTTGCTCCTGCTGTCAGGGTGTCTCTCATTTTTAGATTCCCTAGGTAGGGGTGAGAATGTATCCCCCTCCTCCCTCCTAAATTGCAAGGGACACATTTCTCACTTTCTCAATAGTGTCCCTGAGGCCCTTCTCTCTTGACCTGAAGGAAGGGGAAGTCACCCCCTGACACCTACCCCAAGTCCTCCCTTCGATAACCGTATAGTGAATTGGTCCTTAGCATCAATTCCAATCTCCTTTCTTGTGTGCTTTCTTGTACTGCACTACAGATTCTCTTGCAGTTAGGGTTCTGGAAGCAAATTAGGTTCCATCCATTGATGGCACTTGAACAAGATTTGGAAGGCAGAATGGAGCAGGGGGATGGGGTGAGGGATCTTCTCACCGTATGCAAGGCCATGGAGATAAAGATAGAACTTATCTGCATCCATGATCCAGTGGCCAACCACTATCTTCACGGACATTAAGAAGTAGTTGCCCAGTAGTGGGATTGCTGGATCGTATGGTAGTTCTATTTCTAGTTTTTTAAGGAACCTCCATACTGTTCTCTGTAGTGGCTGTATCAATTTACATTCCCACCAACAGTGCAAGAGTGTTCCCTTTTCTCCACACCCTCTCCAGCATTTATTGTTTCTAGATTTTTTGATGATGGCCATTCTGACCGGTGTGAGATGATATCTCATTGTAGTTTTGATTTGCATTTCTCTAATGATTAATAATGAGCATTCTTTCATGTGTTTGTTGGCAATCTGTATATCTTCTACCATACGACCCAGCAGTCCCACTACTGGGCATATACCCTGAGAAAACCACAATTCAAAGAGTCATGTACCAAAATGTTCATTGCAGTTCTATTTACAATACCCAGGACATGGAAGCAACCTAAGTGTCCATCAACAGATGAATGGATAAAGAAGATGTGGCACATATATACAATGGAATATTACTCAGCCATAAACAGAAATGAAATTGAGATACTTGTAGTGAGGTGGATGGACCTAGAGTCTGTCATACAGAGTGAAGTAAGTCAGAAGGAGAAAAACAAATACCGTATGCTAACACATATATATGGAATCTAAAAAAAAAAATGTCATGCATGAAGAGCCTAAGGGTAGGACAGGAATAAAGACACAGACCTACTAGAGCATGGACTTGAGGATATGGGGAGGGGGAAGGGTAAGCTGGGACAAAGTGAGAGAGTGGCATGGACTTATATACACTACCCAACGTACGGTGGATAGCTAGTGAGAGGCAGCCGCATAGCACAGGGAGATCAGCTCGGTGCTTTGTGACAACACAGAGGGGTGGGATAGGGAGGGTGGGAGGGAGGGAGACGCAAGAGGGAGAGGATATGGGGATATATGTATATGTATAACTGATTCACTTTGTTGTAAAGCAGAAACTAACACACCATTGTAAAGCAATTATGCTCCAATAAAGATGTTAAAAAATAAATAAATAAAAGAAGTAGTTGCATCAGTGATGGCAGAGATGTCCTCCTCCCTGGGTCACAGTCCTGGTGGTATGATCTTGGCACCAGTGGTTCTAGAGCCCTAGTGTTGGCCTCTTGACTCCTCACCTCTGGATGGTGGCCAGAGTAGCAGCTCCCCTGGGGACCCATTTAGTGGTCTTCTTCTGACAGTCGTTTCTGTAGGCCTGGCCTGAAATCTACTGCTCCAGCCTTTCTAAAATTTTCTAAGCACCAAATTCCTTAAAGTAAACCTCATTCTGATTAAAATATCTAGAGTGGTTTCTGTTTCCTGCAAATGATCCCTGACTGATATACCTCCCCTTAGGAAAGGGAGTAGGGAACCAAATTCACTGGCACATCAACAGCCAGGCTGACACTTCCGTTTTAGCATTCTCTTATAAACTTCCTGAGGGCAGTCCTCGCGTTCAGTCCTTGTGGAGCCCCCCTCCAGAGCTTCTTGTCATGCTTGATCACATGAAAAGGGCTCAAGTGTTTAAAATAGCACATCATTCACAATGAAGATAATATCTTCATTTGTGTGTCTTTACATACTCAAGGATCTATCCAGTGTTTTATTTATTTGACTAATGACAGTGCAATTTTTCCCCAACCTAAAAGCATCAACTAAATCCCTTGACTCTTATTTGACCTGGCCTCAGGAGCAGACAGAAAGGCAGGCAAACTTTAGGAGCCTGAGAAGAGCAATTTTTCTTCCAGAACCCTCACTCCACCAGCTAACATTGTACCCCAAAGAGACTGATTCTTTGGCTTGGGTTTTTTCCCTGACAAAATACAGGTAGCGCAGTCATTGTGATAGTTGAACCTGTGATCCAGAATTGCCTTATTTGAGCTCATCCTAACCTGTCCTCAGAGCAAGTGTTGATGAGAAGAAGGAAGCAGAGAGGACACGAGGACGTGGCCAGCAGTACAAAGGAATGAGTGTGTGGCCCGGGAAGAGATTCCCTCCCTCCATTCTCTCAAGCCACCCCGTAGAAAATACGAGAAACATCGTTTGAGGTGAATAATTAACTTTCTCTTACTATTATGAAGAGTGTGAGCAAAAGCATCTTTAGAAACTTTGCTATTTGTCTTGCTTTATGACATACTCTAAGCAAAAAATGGTTTGCTTGCTCTATAGTTGCAAGTTCAAGGTTAGGCCTCTAGCCCCTCCTTCTACTCGAATTGCTGCCCCTAAGTTCCTCCACTACAGAAATTCTGGAGCTGCCACTGTGACTCAGGGCATTAGAGAGGGGGGGACACCCTACAAGGCGGAAGATGGCTGAGAATGGGGAAATGGGGACCCAGACAAAGTTGGATCTCCTTTGGAATTTGTGCCTGGAGGCAACACACATCATCTGTATAACCTTCGTCTCTGGCATGCTTGACCCCCAAAGTAACTACATGAAAAATCACTCCCTTCCTAAAACTTGCATCATGCTTTTTATTCCAATCTGAGTCATGGCAATGTTCTTTGCTTTGAGTCATCTGTCAGAATGTAATCAAAATTTCACAATGTCCTTCCTATGTGAATAGTTTCTGCTTTCTCCCTTAAATTTTATTTTGGCATCAAAATATCCTTTGAAAACAATGACTCCAGGATCTCCTGCATTCCAAGGATCTCCACACAGTCTTTCAGTTCCCTCCTGTAGCCTCCTTCTTCTCTTCGGGGGGCCCCCAGCAAGGTCGCCAACTCCTTTTGTTCTTCCTTCTCCCCTTGCCTGTTGTGTCACTTTCCTGCCTCCTTTCCTTGCATTATTTCCTCTGCTAAAAACTTCTTCCCCCTCTCAGCACTCTTTGAATCCCTAGGGGACAGTGACATTTACTGGCTCGAAAGGGAAGATCCCAGGCTGAGAAGCAGGCAGACAGCTCAGGGCCCTACAACCTTGGACGAGTTCTTCAGTGTCTCAGGGCCTCAGCTGTCTGTAAATTCAAATAGTTCTCAGTTCATAGCCATACTTGGTTTAAACCACCTGGATAAAAATCCTACCACAGCATAGGCACATTCTACCTTACATTGAAAGAATCCTATCATTACATGAAGAAAACTTCTTCTTTGAAATTCACTTTCTAAATGTTCACCAATAGGACACTGGTAAAATAATGGTGCATTTATTTTTTTAATATGAGGTGACTATGTACGGTGTCTAGAGAGTCAAGAAAGCAATTTGCAGAAGAATACATCTAGTAGAATCCCTGTTTTAAAAAAATCTATGTTCTATGCTATGTGTTAGTAGTATGCTGTGTATTATATATAAGTTTATATATGGTTAGAAAAAATCTGAAAGGATATAGACCACATGTAACAGTGGTTGCTTTGGGGGGAGGAGAAAGTATAGGAAGTGAGGAGGGGAATTTCAATTTTTTCCTTCTATGCTTCTGAATTGTTTGAAATTTTTACCAATATTTCTTCAACAATTAAACCAATTTTGAATAATTTGGGGGAGGGCATCTTCTATATCCTGGATTAGAGCTTTATTGGTATGCTTAAAATCTTATAAAATAAATGATCTTATAATAGCATTTTCCTTTCATCCCCATTCACAAAATGTCATTCATTCTTAAAAAAAAAAATTGAATGAATTATTTGACTGCTTTGGCTTGTGGAGAGGAAGAGCTGAGCTGATCCCAGTTTTTTGTTCCGCCCTCAGGTAGCAGTGCCCCTTCAAGTCTTCTGATTTTTCCTCACCTCCAACATCTCAGTCACCCTAGCCAGCCACATATTGCCTCAAGACGGGAAATAGGCCTAAAGACTGAGGAGAAGCAGAGGTACTGAGTTTTCCCTTCCCTTGCTGGGTTCAAATCAAAGAGTGCCATTTTACATGATAAATTCATTACCCAGAGAAGAGGCCCAATTTCTGCCTCATAGACTATAGCTTCCATAGAATGATTTCACCAAGATATTTATTTCAAACCTGTTAATATTTCCTGCCAAGCAATTTAGATGTCACGTGAAGTTTCCTTTGGTGGAGTTTCTACTTATGTCCCCAAATGAAGTCATTTCTCTCCGAACCTTTTCACTAATGGAATTTCTATGAGCTTGTTTTGTTTGTAGCTCGTTATAGCCATGCATAGGTGATTAAAGCAGTGAGTTACACACATGTGTGCATACAACCTTCATTCACTACATCTTCCCAGGATAACCTGATCCATCTTTGATAATAGATCCTTGCCTGCACCCAATGCCCCAAGGAGGAAATTAGTAAGAAAACCTTAGGAGTGTGATTTCCTCCTCCTTCCCTCGCTTTGCCACCCAGCCTATTTTAAGACAGCTGTCCGTAAACAGCCTTGTTGCCTGCATGACTCAGCCTCTGTTAATCACGGAGAACAGGATTTTGTTTGGCAGGAGAATCAGTCACCGTCTCCAAGCTCCTATGCTTTATGGCTGGTATAGGATTCTTCTGCTAGGCGTGAAGATTCAAGGAAAATTACATGTCAATCCTATGCATTTATGTGGAAATTGGGGATTATTTGTTCCATAACGTTAGTGCATTTCTTGAGGACGTCAACATTAAAACACTCAATATTTTAAAAAGCCTTTATTTAACTATGAGATATCTTTACTTATGCATCTTCAGATTGACACCATCTTTCTTCCTGACGACCCACTGTCCCAGCCTTAGAGAAGCCTGCGTCAGCTCTTACTGCCTGCTGCATGGCCTCCTAACTGGCTTCTCTGCTTCCCTCTGGCTCCACTACCACCACTTCTCTCCATAGAGAGCAGAACAATTGTTTTAAAATGCAAGTCAGGGGCTTCCCTGGTGGCGCAGAGGTTGAGTAGTCCACCTGCCGATGCAGCGGACACCAGTTCGTGCCCCGGTCCGGGAGGATCCCACATGCCGTGGAGCAGCTAGGCCTGTGAGCCATGGCCGCTGAGCCTGCACGTCCGGAGCCTGTGCTCCACAACGGGAGAGGCCACAGCAGTGAGAGGCCGCGTACCGCAAAAAAAAAAAAAAAAAAAAAGCAAGTCAGGCCCAATCTCAACCTGGTTTCAAACCCCTCACTGGCTTACCCTGTACATCCAATAAAACAGACCCTCCCTTGCGTGTCCTGGACCCAGCTCCCTCTCGACGTCGGCACTGGGCATTGCCCTCCCTTCTGAGACCACACCAGGCTCCCCCTGGCCTCAGCGCTTTTCACTGCTCAAGGCACCGCCCCTGACTGACTTGCCAAAGTGGCCTCTTCTAATTCTCCTTTACAGCTTCCTAGTAGTTTCTTTTAATACCTGTTATCCTTTGTATTTACTTGTTTATTGTCTTCTTCCCCCAGTGGATGAAAAACTCCTTGTGGGGATGGACCATTAGAGCTTGCATTCTGAATGTTCAGGGGCCTGCCAAAGCCCTTAGAGGTCTGGGGAGCTGACAAAGATTCTTTACTTGACCAAACTTTAGTCAGGCTCCTGAACCTTCCCCTAGGCCCATCTGTGCACGTCCCTATAAAATCTAGCTTAACCAGAGCCCTGCTAAGTCAGTTTAACTAGAATTTTCCACCCATAAAATCTGATCACCCTTAACATCTAATCAGGTTCTTCACCCTCCACCATCTCTCAGGTGATATCTGATCACCCTGGCCTGTCTTCAGTAAGAATCCTATTAGGTTGATTTAGCCAAAAAAAACCCTACTCCCGATGTTTCCTCCTAGTAACCTTCCATGCATGGGGCCCCACCCTGCTCTTTGGCTATAGATTCCCACTTGTCCAGGCTGTATTCAGAGTTGAGCCAAATCGCTCTTCCCCACTGTAACACCCCGATGCAGCGATTCCTACACCTATCATGATGGTCCTGAAGAAAGTCTGTCTTTCCATCTTTAACCAGTGTCATTGAACTTTTTTTTCTTTAATGGAGCACAGGTTACAAACTCCTACCATATCATCATTGTGAGTCACCACTAGCAAAATTTGCCTTACAGTTCTGTTACCATCATCAACTTAATTTTATTGAATAATTTGTCAACATTAGTCTAAATCTGTTAACTCTTTTCCAGTTAAAACACATAAGTAAAGCTTACAGGGCCTCTCACTGCTGTGGCCTCTCCCGTTGCGGAGCACAGGCACTGGACGTGCAGGCTCAGCGGCCATGGTTCATGGGCCCAGCCGCTCCAAGGCATGTGGGATCTTCCCGGACCGGGGCACGAACTTGTGTCCCCTGCATCGGCAGGCGGACTCTCAACCACTGCGCCACCAGGGAAGCCCAGTAAAGCTTTTACTGCAACATCAAGGAAGTAGGATATAGAAGACAGCCAGCTTTGGGACAAAGTGTTGATAAGTTTCACTTTCCATCAGTGTGAGGGGTGCTATAGTCGATTTTTATGATGGGGTAAAGATCAGGGAACAGTTTGTTAAGACAGGATACAGAAGCATGACTCAGCTCTCCCAAATCAAATCTTTTCACAATGACTTCATTATTTTATTTGAAACAATGGGAGTTCCAGGATCTTTGGCGCATCTGGACTCAAAAATAATCAGGAAAATATTTTAATCCTCTTTTAAAACTCTCTGTGTCAATGCTTCCTTCCATTCGTGTGCATAGTCAGTATGATCTCTTGTATGTGTTCACACAAATCAAAGTATTAAAACAACCAGAGTTTAAATCCTTTTGTTTTCAATATGTTTGTGAAGATTTAGTCAAAGTCACAGGTAAGAATTATTGTTATTTTCTGGGAACTTGGATTCAAAATATAGAAAGTTAAGCATAAAGCTATTATAAGACGTATTTTCACTGGCTACATGGTTCCACAATTTTAAAACAAAGCAGCCGTGATTGTTGCCAGTGACAAAATAGAAAGCTATTAAAGACAAGGGCCTGTTGTGAATCTCATATAACTAATCCATTGAATTGACACAGGTTTATTGAGCTTCTACTACAACCTTAAAAAGTGTAGATATGGGGCTTCCCTGGTGGCGCAGTGGTTGAGAGTCTGCCTGCCGATGCAGGGGACACGGGTTCATGCCCCGGTCCGGGAAGATCCCACATGCCGCGGCGCGGCTGGGCCTGTGAGCCATGGCCGCTGAGCCTGTGTGTCCGGAGCCTGTGCTCTGCAACGGGAGAGGCTGCAACAGTGAGAGGCCCGTGTACCGCAAAAAGAAAAAAAGAAGGGACCTCATTCCAGAAAACCCCTCAGTTCCAGACAAACTAGGATGGTTGATCCATCACCCTTGCGCTAAAAAAAGTGGAAATGGCTTTGGTGAACACCTAACAGCCACTGGACATTTGATAGGGCCTAATAAACAGCATCATTTAACCCCCTGCTCAACTTCTGAAACAATGAGCAATAATGTAAGACAAACAGGGATCAAAATAGTCAGTGTTTTCACTGATAAGGATAGATCAGAACAAGGCTTTTATCTATGGGAGGGGCTCCCTGATACTGAACCCCAGAATGAGGCAGCCTTTTCCACCTGGCCCAGGCAATGCTGGACCTCTCCTTATGGGAAGCATGACTGGAGGAACAGAGAAATCCCATTCTCCATGAACAGGTCTACTGCCAAAAAGAAAAAGAAAAAGAAGCTGATATTGAACATCCAGTTTATTTTCCCCAAATTGACCAAGTGGAGAAGTCATTCCATCTTCCTAGGGAGTCAAGAGGAGGAGACTGTGAGTGAAAGGGAGAGTGAAAGAAAATCTGAGCTATTATGTTAATCGATCTTCCATCACAAAGAAGGAAATGACAGCCATGGGGAAAGCATTGCCATGTAGTGGCGGTAAACCACGAGGGTGTAACAGCATGACTCCAGAGTTGGGGGCACCCAGGATATCAACCAAGGAGAACGCAAGGTGGCAGGACTAGAATAGTTTTGTACTTTAGTTGGAGAAAGATGTGTGAGCAGAAAAGCATAAAGTAGAACATAGAAAATGGGATCTAGAACATAAGAAGCTGGATGTGTCTACCTTAGCAAACTCTTATCTCTGAAAGTGGGAGAGAGAGCTGTTAGGGCCTCCTAGGCAGTGACATTATAGAGCCAGTTTTTCTTGTTTTGTACCTCTAATAAAGTGTCCCTCCCCTACCGCTGTAAATTAAAGAATCGGTGTTCTGGTTTGTATGTATTAGTCTTTGTGACCTCGGTTAACAGACAGCGTCCAAGAGAGGAGAGACCCTCCATCAGCATATTGGACAAATCAGGTTCCATGTCTGGAAGGCTGAAGATGACACCTTGGGCCATCGTGAATTCCCACAGGGTAAACACCACCTTCAAAGTCCCCTTGACGGCCAGCCAGCCGCACTCTTAGAAGATGCCCTGCTGGACCATGTGAGACCAAACAACGTTTCCTTTAAACTGATATTATTACAGAGTGCATGACTGCAAGAAAAGAAATTCCAATTCTAGACTAAAAGGAGATTATCAACAGCGCAACTGCAGCATGGAGGTAATGCTGTGGTGTGTGATAGGAAGTGGGGAGAAGGGAAAGGGAGGGGAACTGACATTCATGGGACACCTACCTTGTTTTACCAGGTCCTGCATACTTATTTTAAATAAGAAGAATAACTAGAGAACAGGCTTGAGAAGGGTAAGTAAATTGACCAGAGTTAGCCAACTAGTAGCTCAGAGGGATGGTATTCAACCCCAGGCCTGGCTAGTTTGAAGAGTAATAATAATAACAAGCGGAGATAATTTGTATACAAATAAGTATAAAAGTGCCCTTGTAATAAGACTTAGAAATTAGAATGCACAGTTACCTAAGAGAGACACTCTCCTCAAGTTCTTTTTCAAGCATCCAATAGATGTATGCTGTTTGGAATTACTTTTCAGTCCTGTGTGAAGGGAAAAAGATAATAAGCTCAATGAGAAGCTATGGGATTAAAAGAGTGTATGGAGCATCCTTCATGCCCCTGCCCCCTGCCCCTGCCCCGGATCCAAGGCGTATTTAAACAAGCGGTACACAGGAATGCTTGGAGATGCAATGGAGACTCAGCATATGTATGAATTTTTCTTGCCCTTGTGGAATTTTGCTCTTGGATTTTGTAAACAGGTTAAATTCCAAATTAAAATTGCCACACTGCTGCTTGTTAAATATTCACTTCTTATAAATAAATAGGTGCATTATTTACAAAAGGGAAGATTCAATATTTACATTCCTTTTTTAAAGAGCTCCTGGCTGGAGCATGTCACCAGAACCTTCCTCCATGGAGAGGGGATGAGATGAAATGAGGCTTCTTTGGTGCAGATTCTGAGAACAGGGGCTTAGCCTGCACTTGGAAGCCACCTTTGGTTAATGCCAGACTCCAGGCTGCACCCACATTTGGACCTCTGACTCTCCTTGTTCCTGTCCCTCATCAGTGTGCCTCTAAGTGGACATCTGGCCACTTAGGCTAGAGTCACCTGGGATGAATTTTCAAAATGGATCAGCATTAAAATATGAGGGGGGGGCATAAATCTCAGGGTTGAGAATCACTGCTTTAACCAAGGCAGCGCCTAATAGGAAAGCTGCCTCAAGCCTCACCCTTGACTCAATCAGAGTTCGGACTTTGTCTTGTGAGCATTGGGAAGGCACCAAAGGGGTTAGAGCAGAGAAAAGACGTGATCACATTTTGAATGGTAACAGATCAGTCCAGTCCTAGTGTGGAGAAGAGACTGCTAGGACTTAGGAGACCAGCCATAAAGCTGTGGTCCAGGTGAGGAAGGGCGCTGAGCAGTGGTAGAGCAGTGGCAGTGGATGGATTTGAGAGGCACCCAGGGACAGGAATTGACAGAGCCTGGAGACTCATTGGATGGAGGGTGGGGAGGTCAGCAGGGGATGGAAAGAAAGAAATTAAAGATGAACTTACTATGGTTGGAGAGGCATGCACTAACATGAGCACCACATATTATTGTAGAACTCAAATTGTAACCCAGATGCTCTGATACTTACAGATTTTCAAATATAGCATACTTTGACTTGTATAAGATCAATTAAGTGACAGCTTTTTTTTGGTTTAATTTTACAGTTAACAGAAGTGTATTCTTTGATTTTTTTTGGCTTGGGGGCTTGATAATATAAAATTTAAACATCATGTCTAGTTCCTACTAAAGTTATTTCTCTTTTTAGGTTCTCTGAGAAGTTGAACAATAAACCAAAGCTTCAGCTTTCATTCCATAGGGCTAAAAATACTCCAGTCTCCTCACCTGAAATTTGGAAGTAAGCACCCTCTTTTTGTGTGTGTGTGTGTGTGTGTGTGTGTGTGTGTGTGTGGTATGCGGGCCTCTCACTGTTGTGGCCTCTCCCGTTGTGGAGCACAGGCTCCGGACGCGCAGGCCCAGCGGCCATGGCTCACGGGCCCAGCCGCTCCGCGGCATGTGGGATCCTCCCGGACCGGGGCGTGAACCCGTGTCCCCTGCATTGGCAGGCGGACTCTCAACCACTGCGCCACCAGGGAAGCCCAGCACCATCTTTTAAGTCACTGGCAAATCTCCTTTTTTTCTCTCTGTCTCACCCCCTCTATCCTAGACTTTCCTGGGATGCTTTATTTGGAGCTTTTTAGTCCACAGATGGGTGATATCTAACTGGAACTGGAGGAATTTATAGGGGGCAGAATGTAGCAATAGTTGCAGAACAAGAAGTACAATCTGATCCCTTTGTTCTTCAGTTTTATTCTTTTTGTGGTGTGTGGGCCTCTCACTGTTGTGGCCTCTCCCGTCACGGGCCCAGCTGCTCCGCGGCATGTGGGATCTTCCCGGACAGGGGCACGAACCCGTGTCCCCTGCATCGGCAGGCGGACTCTCAACCACTGCACCACCAGGGAAGCCCCTTCAGTTTTATTCTTTACATTTACAGTGGGTTTTTTTCTTGATTACAAAATAGTCAAACATTATTATCATTATTAGAAATTCAAACAATACAGGAAAGTTTGATACAGAAAGAGAAAACAGCCTGTAATCTCGGTCTCAGGAATATCCACGTTAACAGTTTGGTGTATACTCTCCCAGATTCCTGCACTAACATAGGATTAAGGTTAGGAGTTGACCAGTCATTGAGTGGGGAGCCAGGGCTGAGAACTTGTGTTCATAAGAGACATTACAGAAGCTGGAGACGCAGTTTGGTGCTAGGACAAGGCGTGAGACGTGGGCGTGGCCAGATGTGAGGGTGGAGGCAGGCGGGGACTTTGAGAGCGTCGTGTGTGTGCCTGCGTGCACCCATGCACACGTAGGCACTTGTGCACCTTTTAAAGAAATTGGATCATTCACATTTCTTTAGAGTTCTCTTCCATTGCTTGTTTTTCACAGGAAGATCTTCCCATATCAGTACATTTAGGTATTGCTCATCCTTTTTAAAAACAGCTCTGGAGTACTACTCTGTTATTTGGGTGTACAAAGTTTGTTCAGCCAAACCACTATTGGTGTGAGCCGTTTCAAGTTTTTGCTATTAAGAGCAAATGAGCATTAGGTGAATACCCATGGAAAAATTTCTGATGGCTTAATTTCTAGGATTGATATTGCTAGGTCAACATCTATGCATATTTAAAATTTTGCATGACCTGCTGTGTTCAGGATTGGCTATTCCCTTACATCCTTAGCAGCACTGAATGCTATTTATTTATTTTTTGCCAACCTGATGGGCAAGAAAAAATCTCGTTTAAAATTATATTATTGACGTTGAACCCCTTTTCATATCTTTCTTGCCTGTAGGTATTTATTCTGTGAGTTATCAGTTCACGCCTTTTGTTTCCGATTACTTTAGGTCGACTGCCCCTGTGGGCTAATAAAAATGTTACTGTAAAGTTCTGTGACTTCATTTAGCCAGAGCATTTGCTGTGTTGGTGAAACAATGAAAATCCATGACCTTCAGTATCTTGGAGTCATTTGTGCTTTCAGTTTTTGCTGAAATCACAGGGCACTATTTTCTTTTATAACGAGCCATATTTGCTCCTGCCCTTTTTCTCTTGGCCTGTGACTCCCTTAATCCATGGACCCCCAAACTCCTAATTTCCACCAATCAATTTAATCTTTTTAAAAAGAGACATTGAAAAAGGCCTTGAGGAATGCTTTGGGCTCCACATCTTTATTTTCTATTTAGGGATTTATGGTTTTCTGGGAAGGAGTCACAGATTTTCTTTTGGATATGGCCTGTCTTCCTATTTAGACTTCACAGTTCTCTATCAGCAACCAGAGAACTTGTGCCACCAGGAATCCAAATTAGTCCACATGTCTGTTCCAACTAGCATTGGACTGAAACATATCAGACTTGTCCCCAACATGCATCATGCTTAGTCTGTAGCTAGACAAACTGAAAGAAGTAAGTTCTCCTAGGAATTGTGGCACAGACTGCTTTCTGGATCATCAGGGTGGGAAAGAAAAACAACATAAGGAATTTTAAATACAGATGTAAGGAGCCATTGGAATTATAGATTGGGATGTTCAGAAATCTTAGAATTATGAATTTGGGGTGAAAATGCCCTTTTGATCAGACACAAACCAACCTCCTCCTTTTAGGGATGATACCCAGATAGGTGCTGTCCAAGCTTGCCCAGCCAGTGAGCAGCAGAGCTGGAATGCAGGCTTCCTGACTTGTGGTCCACACAAGTTTTTCTTTTTCTTCTAGGCTGCCTCCTCTTCTGATCTAATTGGAGGAAGAATTTTACTTAGAAGATTCATATATTATTAATTCCAAAAGTTATTTTAGGGATCATCTGTCACAAGGAAGAAAGCTGAGTCTCAGAGAGATGAGGTAACGTTCTTGCAGGTCACAGGACTAGTAGGTATCACCAAGAACAGGGCACAGGTGGCATGTCTTATTGCAAAACAGGGCTCTCTCTTCCAAGTCTCCCTGGTATCCTCCACCAGGGATGGTCCAAGTCCTCAAAGCCAGTGGAAACGTTTTGGAAACTGTCATGGCTGCCCTCAGAAGTGAAGTAAAAAGAGGCTCCCTCCTGCTGGTGCTCTGAGAAAACACTGGTCTGTCCTTTAAGGTAGCCTAACCCTGCACCTTGCATCTTACTGAAAAGAAATAATCCTCAGGGTCCTCTTGGTTTTGTGACTTGTGGAATAATATATGCATTCAGAATAGGTGTATTTATATTTTTCTGGTAATAAAATATCTCACCGCTTTCCTGCTGTTTAGGTTAGGTTCTGTTTATAAGGAATACTGATGTAAGTTAGCTTGAAACAGGGGATTTTACTGTAGGAACTGAGATAGCTCCAAAGATTGAGGCAACCTGAGGAACTGGTCAGCTCCAGGGACCCGCTGCTCAGGCCATCTCTTTCTCATGGCTTCTTGCTTCTCCTTATACTTCTGCTCAGTTCTCCTCATTACTAACTGGCTGGTTCTGCTTGTTAGACGTTCCTGAACGTTCTGAACTCTGGCTTGCTTATGGCTTTTGCCTGCCATGTCCCTGACTTTCCCTTAGGGCATCCTTATTCTTGTTGCTATGGGCTTGTTCCTTCCGTGTTTCCTAGTCCCAGCTCTTGCAAGACAGAGAATGTGATTGGCTCAGCTCATCTTTTTGCACTTGGACATGAGTCATAGTTGCCCTCCAGACCATGGGATTGGCTGTCCTTTGGTCTGGTGCCCATTCCTACACTAATCAGATGTGCCCAAAGAAGGGTTCCATCACATGGAAAATCACCTGCCAAATGAAGATCTGTTAGTGGGTCAATTTCTTTCAAAGGGGCTGAAGCATCATAAATACGTCTAATGCGTCTGCTTTTTAAAAAAATTAAGATTCAAGTATCATGGAACTGAATTTGTTAACTGGCATCTTTTGCAAATTTGGGGGGAATTATTAAAATGTGTTATTCAGGACTTCTTTCAACTAACAGTAAGTCATGACACCACTATAATTTCCCATCCATGGACTGGTTGGCTCTTTTCCAAGTATTTGTGTTGGGTTCCACTCCCTCGAAACTGAAATTTCAGTGTGTCACTAGCAGAGAATGAACCCATACGCCTTGGCCTCTGAGCTCTGTCCTGAGAGGGTCTTGTGATCTCTATGTTCCTGACCTGGCCATTCCTTGGTAACAGCTTTACTACACTTAAACCTTACTCTCATATGTAAACCATATTTTATGGCCCATTGATAGAAATCAGTTGATTTAGGAGCTTGGGATGGTGCATGGAGTTGAGTAGACATGCAGAAAAAAGGAATTAACCTTTAGTGAGCATCTACCATGAACCTGGTGTGAACATTCTCATTTTATAGATGAGGAAGCTGAGGTTCAGAGAAGGTAAGACACTTGCCCAGTGAGACACAGCAAGCAGGTAGTAGAGCTAGAATTTAACGCAGATCTACCTAATTCAAAATCCCACTCTTTGTATCATACCTTGGAGTTGGTGGGTGAGAAGGAGGGCAGGAGGAGGAGGATATTTCAGGTGAAGAGAATGGAGACGGTTACAGGGAAAGGTGTGCAGTATAGATGGGCAAAGAGAAAGTGGTGCAGAGACTGCTGACTGGGGGTGGCAGATTCCTGTTGGAGATGGAGGGAGATTAAATGTCAGAGACAGCCAGATTCTTGCACAATATAAAGGCCAGCCTAGGGTGTAACTGACATTTTTGGAGGCCTTGGGGAGTCACTAAAGGCAGGCATGATGTAACCCAGGCAGCTGTTTGGACTAGAAGGATTAGCCTGGAGACAGGTGTCAGAAGGATTGGACTAAAGCCTCGAGGTGATTTAGGCATGCATAGCTATGGGGGCCCTGTAATCTTAGGAAATGTTTCACAGCTGGCTTCATCGTCTCACGCAGGACGCTTTTTCAAGTGTCCTACCTCCTTGTCTTCTCTATGACAGCCACAAGCTTGGAATTGTCAGTCCTGCAGGAACTGAGCTCTGCTACAAAGCGTTGCCTCTGGTAGAGAGATATACTGTTCATCTCTTATAATATATCCTATTTGAAGCTTCCAAATGTTGCGCTTTTTGATTTTTAAAAACAGAACTGATCCAAAGGGTAGTGAGCACGGGAAGCTGAGGCTGTGGTCTAAATTCCCCTTGAAAGTCTTAACCACGGGTGAGATTTTGTATATGTATCAATCATACCATTTCCACGCTTGGTCTCTGTTCCTGTCACTCCAAGTGTGAGAAGAGATAGACAACTGAGATAAAGGAGAAGTTCCTAGGCTTTACCTTCTAGTTCTCCTTTTTCTTTTCCATAGTAAAATTACCATGAAATTACTTGTAAGAAGTTTCAGGCAGTTGGGCTAAGCTACTTGTGGGTTTGTCTTGGGAAGAGTGAAAATCAGTAAATTTTATTTTCTTCTGTGTGTTTTGCAGCTATTGAGGCTATTTATATAATTCGAGCATGCCAATAACACAAATAACATTGGTGCTGAAACATGTCTTTCTGTCACTAGAGATTAAGTATCAAGTTTGGAGGTGGGTTAGTCAGTTTTATTGGTGAGAAGACTTGAAGAGGAGGGTTTAACCCCTAAATCCAGAGGGGTCAGTAATAATAATACAGGTGGAGAAACTCATTGATAAAAATGGTGACAGGTTGAACTGTCTTTTCCTTTTGCCCCAGCCTGAACTTGGAGCCTCTCTTACTTAACAGAGCTGAAGTCATAAAACGAAATTACAACCTTGACAAAACAGAGGAAGAAATCCTCTGTACAAACACTAAACTGGTGATTCCCCCAACCCAATGAAATACTAATAAAGCCAAATCAAAAACTTTGATTGGCTGCCCTCAATGTGCAACACACCATGCTAAGAGAAAACACTGAATAATTTTTCCTTAAGCTTAGGGACAGAGATTTGTGTACTGTCAATGTAATAGTCTGCATTGAAGCAGAGGTGAGTTGTTAAAATTTCAAATTCCATGCAATGACCCCAAGGGCATACTCTGCCCATTGGTTTCTCTGCTGAGTGTTAAAGTCAACTCAGACATTCTCCAGTGCTTAAGGCATAGGCCATTAGATGTTTCAGACAACACAACGCCCACGGATTCCTAAAAAGGCCACGTTTTCAGGGGACTGTGTGGACGTGAAAGCAGGCCCTGGCAATCAAGTCACGGGACTTTAGTGTCAGGTGTAGATGAAGGCCAGTTGCTGGGGGATCCTTAAACCAAGGCCTTAGAGTGGTCTGGTGGCTAGGATCACCACACCCTCCACTTGTTCCTGTCACAGCTGGACTGGGGAGAAATAAGGGTTAGGAGAGTTTCAGATGGAAATTCTGAGGAATACCATATATGCAACAGAATGGAGTTGGTCAAGGCAAGCTTCACACAGGGTCCTGCTGGTGTCTAGTTCTCATCAGGGGAGGCATGGTGGTCCCATCTACAATATATTTGCCTCTCTGGGAGTTCCGGGATCTAAGGCAGACTGGCCATGGTAGAACCAGTGATGATAGGTGATTAAGCTCCCTGGAACACAGTGGGAACTTCAGGATTCCTGAACAAAAAGAAGAGCCTGCGTCTGTGCCAACCTCTCAGCAGGAAGAGGGGGTGCATGTAGGCCAAGAACTCTCTGAGGCGAAGGAGGGACCCAGCTCATATTCCCCATCTTGAGGCATTCATCTTTTATAGTCAAGACATGCTTTGGAGTACAAAACAAACAGCTGTGTCTTCCTGTCCAGGGAAATAGTAAATTCCTACACAGAGGCAGCCTTCAAAGTCTGTGGTCACTTAAGGGTCAGACAGTTCAAGGTTATCTGAAAGAACTGGATTTGTCTGGGTTGGGGCCTGGAGTACAAACCCTGTAGTTTTGAGAGAAACTGAGCAGGGCAGGGACTACAGGAGAATTGGGGATGGTGGTAAAGAATGAAAGCATTTGTTGAGGAATGGAATGCTCCAGAAGCAGTGGCCAATACTCTAGGGAGATACCAGGGATCATGGGGGAAGGGAAGGGACTTGGGGTTTAGAGTTACCGTAAAACAACTATGTGGGAGCTCAGAGCCAAATACCTCCATGCCCATCACCCAAGCTCTGAATATCGCCAAGGCCTGTGTAGCCTGAAAAAAATAAGGATTTCTCAATATTCACTCCAATATTGGCCACTTTAAAAATGTCACCATATTCATCAAAGTTTTGTCGTATGAAGGGCTTGGGAAGGTGAACACAAGCGAGGAATTGGTGTGGGTGGTATGCTAGCTGCCAGGGCAGGGGACAGAAAAGGGAGTCCAAGATTAGCTCTTAGGGTCAGAATCGTCCCATTATTTGGAGAGATGACTTACATGCCTGACAAGGTTAAATAACATTAGAATATCTGGTTCAGGGTCCAGTGATATTCTCTGAAAGTTTGTCTGATGTAGCAAATATCACCACGAGGACTTTCTCACCTTCCTCAGGTCAGTTCCTGAGGAGGTCTACCTTAGTTACCTCTTCAGTTTGGAGAAAGGAGACGTCCTCATTTGGTCAAAGCCAGCCTTCCTTCCACATAGCTCCTGTGAACTGAGATCAGGCAAGAACCAGGACTGCCCACGGGGGAGGTATCCCGTTACTGATGCACGTACAGCCATTTACAAAAAGAGTGTACTGTTTACTTAGCAGCTTAGAACGACAATAAGCATTTGTCTCACAGGATTTCTGTAGGTCAGGAATCTAGGAGTGACTTAACATGAAGTTGCAGTCAAGTTACCCGCAAGGGTTGCAGGCCATCTGAAGGCTTTACGGGGTCTGGAGGATCAGTTTCCAGGATGGTTCACTCACGTGGAAGGTGACTTGATGTTGGCTTTTGTAGGAAGCCTAGATCCTTACCACATTGAATCCTCCATGGGGCTGCTTGAAGTGTCTTCACGATAGGATGTCTACTCCCCCCAGAACAAATGATCCCAGAGAGAGCCAGGCAGAAGCCTCAACAGTTTTTAAGACTTAGCCTGGTAAGTCACATTCTGTCATTTCTCCATTGTCCTATTGTCACATACTCAACCCTGTTCAGTGTGAGGGGGACCACACAAGGGTGTGGGTACCAGGAGGTGAGAGTCGTTGGGAGACATCTTGGAGGCTGGCTGCCACAAAGAGCTACCATATACTGAGAGCTTACTGTGAGACAGACACCTTGCCAAGCATTTTACATACAATAGCCCCGCAAGGTTCTTGTTTTCTTACTATCCCCATTTTACAGATGAGGAAACTGAGGCTTTGAGAGTGTAAATGACGTTCCCAAGGTTCTTCCATGCCCAGCTTGGAAGGCTTTGACTTGCACCCCTAAGGAATAAAGTTCATGCCATGCTTTTCATTTAGCACACAGGCTTTGAGTGCCTACTGTGTGCCAGGCACTGTGTCAGGGTCTGGGAATCCAAGAGCAGCAAGAGCCAGGCCCTGAAGCATGTGAAAGAGCTGCAGGCACAAGGATAGCACTGTGTTTTAGATATGGTGGGGCTCAACCAAGGGAGTAAACAATTCTTTGTGGGTAGGAATGGGTCAGCTTGATGCTTGAGATAAGTCTTAAAAGGGATCAAGCATATTCCCAACTATCTTCAAGCCTGGAAATAGGAGTACAAGTTCAACAATTCCTACAGAAGGTAACCTTCTTCACCTCCTAGCTTTTGGTCTAAGTTTGGTGAAACCAGATGACACTTTACAATACAGGCTGCTGACTGGAACCATGGGGTCTAGAATCGGGAGACTCAGGTTTTATACCTTGTTTTTCCACTAACCCCCTGTGTTACCTCTGGTAAATTCTTAACATACATCTGCCTTGGTTTTATATTCTGTTAAATGGGTATAGAGTAATAATTCCTTACATCATGGGGGGAGGGTAGTTGTGAGGATCAATTAAGATAAAAGATGTAAAACGCTACCGAAAAGTTCAAAGCTCTACTTTCAAGATGATCTGAAGTCACGAGTTAGTCCCTCTGCAGTATATTTCTTAGCTTTGCCACTCTGCCCTATCACTCCCCTCCACAGACACAGGAAGGCTATAATTTTTACTTTGTTTTCACAATTTACATTTAGCCGAGGGGGAAAGGAATCAACAGCCCCTGAGGATGTTTGGTGTACTAGGCTACCTCTGAAAAAATGTAAAGACACTTCAACTGTCCATCTGAAATCATGTTGCTGAAAATGTGACACTTTCTGATTCTCACTGTTGCCATACATTTCATTCTCTGAGAAGTCAAGCACATTCTTTTCTGGTGTGATAATTCTGTGGTTCACTGGCATCATTGCATAAGCAGATGAGCAAGATTTTCCTATGAGCAGCCCTTTCATGTATGTGTAAACCACAGCGTGCCGTCCCCGCAAAAAAAGGAGGAATGCTAAATATTCTTACCCCGAACCGGATGCTTATCAAGTAGGATCCTAGATAAATGTCACCACTACCTTCCCATGTATACCCTGGGCCCCATCACCATCATCATAGACCAACAGACTAGATATTTCAGGTGAGTTAAAAATCTCCCAGAAATACTGATTATTTCATATACACATGAATCTGGTGATATTATTCATATGAATAAAAACACAGGATACTGTTCTCTTTTAGAATCAAGTCATTCCATTATGCTCTCTGTTCCTGCTCTTGCCTGGAGCGTTGGAAAGCTAGCCCCACACTCTTTTAGACTCTCTTTTATCCCTTAGATGAGCCTTTTCTACCTACCCCAGAATGTCATATCGATGCAACATTCTGACCTGTGTGGTCCTCAAAGTGTGTGGTAAATCTGCTCGAATATATGTCAAGTACTGAAAACATTTTCTCTCTTCTGCCCAAAGAGGCTCAACCAATTCTGGGGTGAAATTTGGTAAACCTGGATTGGGAAGTGAAGATCACCTTGTTCTGTGGAAAGTGAAAGAAGAATCGAAGCAAGAGCAAGGAAGCTAACGCTCTTCCTTTGCTTCCAGAACGTCGACTTTCTCCTCTCCCCTTGACCACTGTAATTACCAGCAGTCAAGGCTTCATTACCTGGTACGCTTTTAAAAATGTGGCTTTAAATGCTTCGCTGTAGTTGGAAGAAGACATGTAAATATTAAAAGCCCCTCATATTCTTCAGGAACTACCTTCTTGTTTGTTTTTAAAATTAACATCTAGGGGCATCCCTGGTGGCTCAGTGGTTAAGAATCCACCTGCCAATGCAGGGGACACAGATTTGAGCTCTGGTCCAGGAAGATCCCACATGCCGCGGAGCAACTAAGCCCGTGCGCCACAACTACTGAGCCTGCGCTCTAAAGCCTGCGAGCCGCAACTTCTGAGCTCACGTGCCACAACTACTGAGCCCACGTGCCACAACTACTGAGCCCGCGTGCCTAGAGCCTGTGCTCTGCAACAAGAGAAGCCACCACAATGAGAAGCCCGCGCACCACAATGAAGAGTAGCCCCTGCTTACCACAACTAGAGAAAGCCTGCACGCAGCAACAAAGACCCAATGCAGCCAAAAATAAATAAATTAAATAAATTTTAAAAAATTAACATCTAGTAAAATCAAGGGATTTTTTTGGGTGTGCAGTTTTTTTTTGTTTGTTTGTTTGTTTTGCGGTATGTGGGCCTCTCGCTCTTGTGGCCTCTCCCATTGCGGAGCACAGGCTCCGGACGCGCAGGCTCAACGGCCATGGCTCACGGGCCCAGCTGCTCCGCAGCATGTGGGATCTTCCCGGACTGGGGCACGAACCCGTGTCCCCTGCATCGGCAGGCGGACTCTCAACCACTGCGCCACCAGGGAAGCCCTGGGTGTGCAGTTTTAATGCATGTATTAAATTCATGCATTAAATGACTCATGTAACTGCCACCACAATCAGGATACAGAAGAGTCTGTCAACCCCAAAGCTCTCATGCTGTCCTTTAGTAGTCACACTCTCCCCCATTCCAACTCCTTGTTACCACTAATCTATTTTGCCTTTTCCAGAAGTCATACAGATAGAATCAGATGGCATTTAACCTTCTGAAACTGTCTTCTTTCCTGTTGAGATTCACCCATGTTGTTGCATTTATCAACAGCTTATTCTTTTTTTATTGCTGATTAAGTTTCCATTGTCCTAGTGCATATTTAACTTAGCATTTTACTGGTATAGCAAAGACCCCATGAGCCCCTAGAAAAAATGGCACTTGAGTAACCAAGTGAGGAAGTAGCTAAGGTTAATTTTTCAAATTCTGTGGCTAATTGTCACAACTCTGTAACTATGGTTACTTGTCATAACCATGATGGGGTGATCATCTGAAGATGAAAAGGGACAGGAAGTTTTTATTCCAGAGACTGAGCCCCTCAGACTTTCAAAAGCCCCCTCTATCCAGCATTTGCAGATCGTTAACATATTTCATCTGCAAGTTGCCTGTCATGCTTCACTGGCACTGACTAATGCAGTGGTTATCAATATGGGGTGCTATTGGCCCCAGGGGACATGTAGCGACATCTGGAGACATTTTTGGTTGTCACACTGGGGGAGTGCTACTGGCATGTAGTGTGTAAAGGCCAGAGATGCTGCTAAACCTCCTACAATGCACAGGACGGCCCCCACCGCAAAGAATTATCTGGTCCAACATGTCACTAGTGCCAAGGTTGAGAAATCTGGATGTAATGTATCCCAGACGTCCCTTTAGAAAATGCATTTAGTGTGTTTTGGGTTTGACCAAAGATATCAGAAGAAAAGGGGTAGGCTTTTGAGAAGAATCATTATTTTCCTCCAAATTTTAAATGAAAACCAAGGGAGTCAGAGTCAGAAAGATGAAGAGAGTGATTATTCAGACCCATGAAGAATTGTTCAAACCCCCTTCAAACAAGTCTCACATATCAAACAAGCTGTTGCAACCCAGATGACCATGGCCGGCCGGTTGCCTGCCTCTGGACCAGTGCACGTTCTACTCTGCCTGCAACTCCCTTCACCCTTCTCTTGGCTTGGAAAAACTCATCCTTAGGGATCACCATCATTTTTTTTTAATTGAAGTATACTTGATTTACAATATTGTATTAGTTTTGGGTATACAGCATAGGGATTCAATATTTTTACAGATTATACTCCATTAAAAGTTATTACAGGGACTTCCCTGGTGGCACAGTGGTTAAGAATCCGCCTGCCAATGCAAGGCACACGGGTTCAAGCCCCAGTCCGGGAAGATCCCACATGCCGCGGAGCAACTAAGCCCGTGTGCCACAACTACTGAGCCTGCGCTCTAGAGCCCACAAGCCACAACTACTGAGCCCACGTGCCACAACTACTGAAGCCCGCGTGCCTAGAGCCTGTGCTCCACAACAAGAGAAGCCACTGCAATGAGAAGCCCGTGCACCACAACGAAGAGTAGCTCCCGCTTGCCACAACTAGAGAAAGCCCGCGCGCAGCAACAAAGACCCAACACGGCCAAAAATA
Organism: Mesoplodon bidens; assembly: GCF_964165515.1. Classification (NCBI taxonomy): domain Eukaryota; kingdom Metazoa; phylum Chordata; class Mammalia; order Artiodactyla; family Ziphiidae; genus Mesoplodon; species Mesoplodon bidens. Next base: position 58,074,821 of record NC_138160.1, on the reverse strand, counting down.
AATGAAATAAAATAATTTTTTAAAAAGTTATTACAAGATAATGTCTGTAATTCCCTGTGCTATACAAGATTTCCTTCTTTCTTATCTATTTTATACATAGTAGTTTGTTGCTCTTAATCCCATACCCGTATCTTGCCCCTTCCCCCTTCCCTCTCCCCTTTGATAACCTCTAGTTCAGCGGTCCCCAAACTTTTTGGCACCAGGGACCAGTTTCGTGGAAGACAATCTTTCCATGGAAGGGCGCGGAGGTGGGATGGTTCAGGTGGTAATGGGAGCAATGGGGGGGCGATGGGGAGCGGCAGATGGAGCTTTGCTCGCTCTCCTGCCGGCTGCTCACCTCTGGCTGTGTGGTTCCTAACAGGCCACAGACTGGTACCAGTCCGCGGCCTGGGGGTTGGGGACCCTTCCTTTAGTTTCTTTTCTATATCTGTGAGTCTGTTTCCATTTTGCATATACACCATTGGTATTATTTTTATTTCATTTTATTTTTTAATATTTATTTTATTTATTTTTTATTTATTTATTTTGGCTGTGCTGGGTCTTAGTTGTGGCACACAGGATCTTCGTTGTGGCATGTGGGATCGTTAGTTGCAGCATACTGACTCTTAGTTGCGGCACGCATGCGGGATCTAGTTCCCCAACCAGGGATCGAACCCAGGCCCCCTGCACTGGAAGCGTGGAGTCTTACCTGCTGGACCACCAGGGAAGTCCCACCACTGGTATTATTTTTTAGATTCCACATGTAAGTGATATCATACAGTGTTTGTCTTTCTCTGTCTGACATTTCACTAAACATAATATTCTGTAGGTCCATCCACATTGCTACAAATGGCAGAATTTCACTCTTTATTAAGGATGGGTAGTTTTCCATTGTGTGTATATATATCACATCTTCTTTATCTATTCCTCTGTTGATGGGCACCTGGGTTGCTTCCATGTCTTGGCTATTGTAAATAGTGCTGCTATGAACATTGGGGTGCATGTATCTTTCCAAATTAGTGTTTTCATTTTTCTTCTGAATATATACCCAGGAGTGGAACTGCTTGAAGGAATCACCGTTCTTGGATGCCTTGGTCAGGTACCTTTTTTTATGGCCCTGTGACACCTGGCACTTACTTGTAACGTGGTATTCTTCACAGAGCCTTGAATTTGTTGGTTTCTCATCATGGTGGGATCCTCTGCATAGAATCCTGTCACAAGTTGACGCTCAATTGCTGAATTAAGAAAAGCATTCTCTAGATACATCTTGATACTCATTCATCCATGTATTCAATCATTTGATAAATATTTACCAAGTGTCTACCATGTATCAGGCAATATTTTGAGCAATGGGGATACAGGAGTAAGCAAAAGAGACAAAGGCCTGTCCTCATGGGGCTTACATTCCAGAGCAGGATTGACAAACTCCTTCTGTAAAGGGCAAGATAGTAAGTAAATCTTTTTGACTTTGCCAACCATGCAGTCTCTATTGCAACCACTCAACTCTACAGTTGTAGGGTGAGAGCAGCCAAAGACAATATGTAAATAAGTGAGAGTGACTGTATCCTAATAAAATTTTGTTTACAAAAGTAGGCAGCAAGTGTGATTTAGCCCTCAGGCTATAGTTTGTCAACCTTTGTTCTAGAGAGAAAACAGATAATAAACAAATAAATATAAAATTCAAGTAGTGAGTACTCTTCTATTTGAAAGGCAGGATAAGAGACAGAAAAGAGGCAAGGTGGAATTTCAATGAGGTGGTCAAGGAAGACCTCCCTGAGGAGGTGACATTTGATCAGACAGCTGAATGCAGTGAAGGAGCAAACCAGAGGGGAAAGCCAGTGCAAAGGCCCTGAAGCAGGAACCTGCCTGGGGTCTTCTGGGAACAGGAAGAAGGCCTGTGTGGCAGGAATAATGCAAGTTAGGAAAGAGTGTGACAGCTGAGGTTGGAGAGGTCTTGGGACCAGATTATGTTACCATGTGGACTTGAAGTTGATTCTCAGTGCGATGGGAAGGGCTTTGAAACTTTGAGACAGGGAATGACATGTTCTGAGTTTTTACCACCAGGCAGAAGGGGTCAGGGTGGCTCTTCACAGCACACCTGTCCACACAGTGGATCTCGGTGAATTAGGAAAAGGTGCTTCCTCATATTTTTGCTGACACTCAGCCGCTTTGCCAAGCATCCTTGGTTGAGGAACAGCTCACACAGCTGTACATCATGGTCCTTGGTCTTAAGTGTTGCTGAGGTTACTTGAGAAACTCCAAATCAAATGGTATTCTTTTTTTTTTTTAACTTTGATATATTTGGTATGCAAATTATTCACCTTAAGGCAGTGACTTCTGGGCTCCAACTGGGCAAAAGGAAGCGTGCCCACTCTGAGGGGTACCCCTTTGCCCTTGAAAGGAGTCTCAGCCAATTCCTGAGAACTTTCACCCCTGGGACAAGCACTTCTCCTTCTTCCTCATTCTGAGGTAATGCAGAGCAGTATAGATGAGAAAAATAGGACAGAGAGTCCTTAGCAGAGGTACCTCTCTAAGTTATGGAAACTTGTGTAAGAGGAACCTTGTGGCGATAATGATGGTTTTCATTTCCTATTCTTTGTTGAACTACAGGTTGCCAGGAAAGCCCTGTCACACATTTGCATGCAGGTTAAATTTCTCAAAATCTGGGCCATAACAGCCTAGTCACAGTGGGGAATGTGAAACAAAGGCTCGAGCTTTGCTGCTGTGCCATTGTTGTCAGCAGGTAAATTTCTTTAGCAACTTGATGTGGTTCTATTGGATTTGACTGGAACCAGTCCAGTTGTGGGCTGACTACTCGTTAGTTGGCCTTCCTTCCTTTTTACTCATTATTTTGGACAAGGAGTCTGCTAGACAAGGTGAAGAAATGAAAGGCATTTTCATCATCATTAAATACTACAGGAGCTTCCAAAATAAGCCTAGATAAACTCATCACGGACCAGCATCTTTTACTTTTCTATGTGCCATTGGAGATTTTGACACCAGGGATGAAAATGTGCTTTCCAAACAGTGTGGACTTTACCGAAAAGTGAGTCATCATGAGCATCGTGGTTCATTCTTTTCCCGCTGTTGTCTTCATTAGGTGTACAATTTCCCTAATCACATATGCACACAATCTTTGACTTCTTACCCAGAGGTTTCATTGGGCATCTTCTAGTCGTTTATCAGTTTCTATGATGAAAAAATGGGATCAGTTTAAAAATAGATATTCCCCTCCTAGCTGCTATGGACGAAGGTAATTTGTTTGCCTCCACTTAAAACAATAAAGATGAAAGTGATGGGATAATATTACTAATTTTGTGGTAATAAGCATCTTCCAAACTATAATAGAGAATGAAAGATGAAGTCCTAGACTTGAACTTTAAACTTAGATCTGAAGGTCATCATCAGGAGGTACCTGAATATCGGGTGTGGAAATGTTGAACTGGAAAAAACACATTTTGTTATTTTTAATCTGTCCTGTCTTCCAGGCAGAATGGATGCTTGCTAAATATTCTCTGTTGAATAAAGTGGGAAAGTTGAAACGTACCTTGGGTTGAGGTAAAAGACAGTTGTAGTTCGTTAATCCTGCCCATGCCCTACTTTGAGGGACTTAACTTATGTCAGAGGCTCCATAAGACGCTGGGCACGGAAGACATATTTGGGGAGCAAATGGGCAGCTCCAAAAGGCCCTGTTCCCTTTCTACAGAATATAGCCCAAGGGCAGCTGGTGAGGAAAACCCGTTTTTAGGCTTGTTGCTTGCTTTTCTCAACTTGGCCTATTCAGATCTTCTCCCCTGAAATAATAGTTTCTGCTAGGGAGAAAAGAGGACTGAAAGCAAACCTCAAGTTTCTCCTAAGTTCCAGTAAAGCAGTCTCCACTCTGAGTCAGTGAGTGAAAGAGTGAGAACACAGGAAGCCAAACTCCGTCACCCAAGAGCCCGAAAAAGGGACCTAAAATTTTTTTTTTCAAAGGGAGAAGCATTAACAAACTGATGGGGAAGACACAAAATAGAAGAACAGAGAAAGAAGAAAGAGGAAGTAGAATTCAGGAGGAAAAAAAAATCATGACATTGGTTTAGTGAAAACTTAACAGAAGGCAAAATTGCACCCAGTCTCCTCCAGCCCAGCTTGCTTGTCAAAACTAACTCCAAGACAGGGGGACTCATTAGCTGTCTGTCTCAGAATCTTCAAAATGGAGCCAGGAGATGTGCTGTTCACAGGTAGCAGTTGTGTGCCGTTTACCTTTGTTTTCCCCTCTGTATCTATCCAGGTGTTTCACACATAAAAGGATTTCAACCGAGTGAAAGGATAGACAACTTATAAGTTGTGTCTACTGTTGCAAAGTGAAATGCGGAATTCAGATGGTTCGAGGGAACAAAAGATTTTTAAAAACAGACCCGAATGGTCCATATGAATAAAAGGTTTATACATTTGGGCCAGACCCACGGTCCACTGAGTTCAGCATTTTGACTCTAAGAAGGTAACAGAAGCTGTGGACCACCAGGTGTGTAGGAGTCCAGAACTGCTGCTCATACCAACTGTTCACTGGTTAACCGCTCAGCTCTCAATGTTGTCAGGACACATCCTGCATGAGTGAGCTTCATGCTACTGATTGTTTACTTGCAGTGAGGGTCAGGTGATGGTGAGATCCCCTCCACCAGGTGCAGTGCAGTAGGGCACTGCCTTCACGTGGCCCTATGTCCACATCCAACCTCTGAATAGGATAAAAGTCTGCAGACACAGCATGTATACAGACTTAGCTCTGGCCACCCCACTCCACACTCCTATAGGAGTTTGATCACATGGCCATCAACCAGGTGTTTTGTGATTTTTTTCACCCCTGTCAGTTGTTGTCAGATATCCAGTCCAACAGAATCTCCTCCAGGTACTTTTCATGGTTCCTAGGAGTTACCTATTGAATACTCTTGAGCAAGGGCTCTGCCATTCTCCTCCTGGGCTCTGGTCTCTGTCAGGGGTGTCTTTCACCAGAATCCCAACCTCAATCCTGTTATAATAATTAGTACTCTGTGAAGTCTCAATATACATTAAAGCTTCGTGATAATGGACTTGATCTTTTTTTTTTTTTTTGCGGTACGCGGGCCTCTCACTGCTGCGGCCTCTCCCGTTGCAGAGCACAGGCTCCAGACACGCAGGCTCAGCGGCCATGGCTCACAGGCCCAGCCGCTCCGCGGCATGTGGCATCTTCCCGGACCGGGGCACGAACCCGTATCCCCTGCATCGGCAGGCGGACTCTCAACCACTGCGCCACCAGGGAAGCCCTGGACTTGATCTTTGACGTATTCCTAGAAATGGGCAGTGATGAATACCAGAATACCAAATTCCCCCTCACCTAAATGGAGAAAGTTCCAAGACATAGGACCTTTCTGATGGCAGCGGGAAGAGGTAGTCAGGTTGCATTCATTTGGTTGATTTGACTAGGGTGGAAAGACAATAGAAATAATTAAGAGGCTAATTCCTTTTCACTTCTCTGCGTAACCATGTGATTTTACTAAATAAAGCAAACAGTTCATTGTTTTTCTTCTTAATTCAGGAGGAAACTTTCCCAGGTGAGGCAAGGACCATCTTTTTTCCTTCATAGGGAGCTGAGTTGTATATTTTCTCATGAAACATCTAGTTGATGCAACACACACACTTGCATTGGTATATTATCTGCAGAGGATCATCCTGTTTTCTCTCTTCTAAAAACATCCTTTCTACACTGGATAATTCTTAATCTGAGTGAAGGCTGTATCTTCTCTGAAGTCTATCTACAGCTACCTTTCCTGTCTAGCCTGCAATGTGGACCTCTGTTCTCTCTGAATTCCAGAAATGGAAGATGCTTCTAAAAACTTGCACCTTTAAAAATAGTGACTCTGGGCGCCCTCTGCTGGCTACTCTAAGTTCTTCAGCTGCGTACTGGCGACAGAGCAAAGCTTGAAGCTGGCCGGGGATCAACTGAAAAAGACTCAGACATACACACACACATTTATGTACGTGTGTGTGTGTGTGTAATATACGCATATGTAAGATGCATGTCTATGTATATGTGTGTAAGCATGTATATTTTAACCTTTTTTGCTCAGAGGCCCCTTTGAGGTTCTGCTGAATCAACACGGCAAACCGCTGCACCTGAAAAGGGTACATATGCGCATGTGCGAACGCACGCGCGCGCACGTGTACGTACAGCCACCCTGAGAGCTGGAGTACAGAGACGGAGTTGAAAACGTGAGCTCTGGTGCCAGCCTACGTGAGCTCAACCACTCCCTACTCTTATAACCATGGGCAGGTACCTTAACCCCTCTGAGCTTCCGTTTTCTCATCTGTGAAGTGGGGTAATAGTCCCACGTGGAGTTTTCCCGACGATTAAATAAGATACTGTATACAAAGTGCTTTAAACAGGATCTGACAAACGGTAAGTCTTATGTGTTAGAGTTTTTCTTTTATTTCTTGTATTTTATGAAGTTTAGCATACAAAGCGTATGTTGTTGTTGAATTCCCTGTCACCGGAGCAGCAAACTGTCAAAGAAGCGATTATGCTAATCTAAATTGGAAATGACATTTTCTCGGCTCTCTATTGTTTTATATGGGGGGGGACAAACCCTATGGCCCAAAAGCCTCATGTTGAGTTGCCTGGTTCTCTCCTGGCTTCTCAGCGAGTGGCATTCGTGTTGAATTACCTTTGGATGTGCATGTGGCCATCCTGCCACCTGCTACAACCAGAACATACTCCTTAAACTACCTGATATTAATCCAGTAATTTTCAGCCATGAAAGTGAAGGTCCCTTTAATCCTCTTGAACCCTAAGGGCTACATAATATGTCCCCCTGGGGTGCAGTAGGACACACCATGAGGTTCTGCTGCTTGGTTTCCAGGCATGTGACTTGCATTCGTGAACTCAAACCAAATCCAGTTGTAGAGCAGTCACTTGGTGAGGGGTTGTGCCTTCCTTTTTTGTGATATCGCTTGTAATTTGACCGGATGATCTTGCTGCCTGGGAGTGAGGGAGGTTTGGGGGATTAAGTGATGTGGTGACGCTGGGCTATTGTGGGTGAGCAGCTTGCCTGATTTGGGGTAGGAAAAAGGAATCGGCGAAGACGGTGGGTGTAAACATCACTAATCTGGGCAGGCATTGCCCAGGCAGGCCTGCAGGTGACACACAGGATACCCTGATGCCTTCTGGGCCCACTCGGGCTACTGGTGCATTTTCCTCTCAGAGCCTAATTAAATGAGGCCTTCTCCTGTCCCAGTTCACCCAGCTTTGGAGGTTTCAGCTGCAGGGCAGTGATTAGCAGCCAAGCGTGGGCTTTTTTCCCTCTGAGCCTTCTTTCCCCAACCCCACCTTTGATCATGGTGGTAACAGTGCCTCTGAGGCCCTTGGAGGCCACAGCCCTCAGAAGAAGGGTCACCTGAGCGAGACGGGCAGCTGGATGGATGCGTGGTCACTTCTGTCTCAGATTAGCTGAGGGCTGGGCAACAAGGCGGGGGAGGGGTGTGAATCCATGTGTCAGAGCTGGAAGGTAGAGGGGCTCAGCCAGTCTGTTAATGCACTGGTCGGCCCATGCGCCCTTCTCTGGGTCTGGGGTCTGTCATCTATAAAACTGGGATAGAAAGAGTGACCGGTTTGTGAGAAAGTTGTGAAGTACTTAAAGCATATTGTGGCAGATGGTCCATATGAACTAAAATCTGCCATTAATTAGTTGATTCTTTCAAAAACATTAAGGGGCTTCCCTGGTGGCACAGTGGTTGAGAGTCCGCCTGCTGATGCAGGGGACACGGGTTCGTGCCCCGGTCCGGGAAGATCCCACATGCTGCGGAGCGGCTGGGCCCGTGGGCCATGGCCGCTGAGCCTGCGCGTCCGGAGTCTGTGCGTCGCAACGGGAGAGGCCACAACAGCGAGAGGCCCGCATACCAAAAAAAAAAAAAAAAAGCATTAAGGCCCCATTGTATGTACAGTGTTATGCTACATAGGCACTTTGGGGTCCTATAAGACAAATGTAGAATACTTCATCCTTCAGGAGACACTTGATATACTATAAGGTTCTGTAACAATACACGGCAACATACTTTCTGTGTCAAAATGAATGCCATAGACAACTGGTGCTATGCAAGACCGGAAAAGGTCCTCCTCTTATGTGTGTGTGTGTGTGTGTGTGTGTGTGCATGTGTGCACACACACCACTTACTGTCTATGCCCCCAGGCTAATCATTTATCCCAATTGTGATCATGTGGTCATTTGCACTGGCATCCATTTAATGTCTGCTCCTCCTGTAGAATGCAAGCTCCATGAGAACAGAGGGCATTTTTAATCCTCTTGTTCTTAACTCCATGTTAATGAATAAAAAATATTTCAATCAGAATTACACCAATATCATTCAGTTTTTGTTCAGAAGATATTTTTGAGGTAATGCCGTTTAAGCCAACTTAATTCTGTGATCCATTTTCTATGCAATACAGTCAAACCATTTCCTTTGTAAAAATCTTTTGATTTTTACTTTTCTGAACTATTTCCACTGAGATCCATTCACAGTGATTTGGTTCCCCACACATTTTTTATGTATAATGCATATCAAATTTTACTAATCATAGCTTCTTCCATTGTGATTTTTTAAATGGCTACTTTATCTACTGAGTTTAATTTCCCCAAGTCAAATTTGTGGATAGAAGTGGTATAACGTAAACTTGAATCTTGGGTGAATTTTGTTAAGCCCTGTGCTATTTTGCCATGTGTTTATATGGATATGTGTATAATCTGAAAACACTAAATAGATATACTTTTCACTGATCTTAAATCATAATGCCCTGGGACTCCTGATTCATTGAGTCCACTGGAGGGGTTGGGGTTGGTTGACATCGGAGGAAGGGTCCTTATGAGTAGAGGCAAATGGCAGTGGCACAGAGCTCAGAAGTGGGTGCCAGCAGATACTGGCTCAGGAGTCCAGGGACAAGGCCACACTTCCCTGCTCTTCCCTCCTCACAGCAGAGACCAGAGAGGACCCAGAGATTGCATCTGAAGCCTGAACTTCCCATGCACATGAAGAAGCACAAGTTTCCTCTCACACAGTGGTGAAAAGCACAGTCTCCAGACTAGCAACAGCAGCAGCTGAGAATGTATTAGAAATGCATTCTTGGGCCCTACACCATATCTACGGATTCAGAAACTCTGGAGCTGGGGCCCAGGCTTCTGGGTTTGAACAAGCTCTCCAGCTGACTCTCGTGCTTGCTAAACAAGCACAGCTTTATCCCCAGCTGTCCTCGTGGCTATGAAAATGGGTAAGAGGAAGATATCCAGAAAGATCAAACATTTATCTAAAACAAAGCTTAAAAATATCCTTCAAGCAAGATCAAGTCTCCCATGAATTCCTCTCTTGGGTTCTCAATATAACCAGAAAATGAATAAGAAATTTTTGTTCACTTGCAAAGAAATAGAGAAATCTACAGTTTTGCCTACCTGAATTGTAGCAGATAAATCTTTACCTCCGCATTATAATTTCCCAGTGATATTCATTATGAATTAGTTCAAGTTTGTATTAATTTCTTGGGTCATCATCAACAAAACTGTTAGCAAAAATGGCCCAGTGTTGGTCTGTTTCACTACCGAGTCTATTTTTGGTAGGATTTTGATCAATCTGTAATGAGTACTATCTACAGAAGCAAAGAGCAAATGACTAGGCCAAAAGGTCCTTAAGTTCATGGCAGGATAAAAATATTCTGCTTTGGGAAAGGGATATGGTCAGTCTTTACCCTGTGGCAACTTAAGGGCCTTTCATAGTGCCTTGGCCTTTGTAGATGCTCAATATGGAGTTGGTAAATGAATGAATGGAGAATCCATATGGGTTCTACAGCTTGAGAATGCCTTATGGAAGAGGTGACATGAGTTGGGTAGAAAAGGGTGGGTAGAGAAAGAGGGCATTTTAGGTGGGAGGAGACAAGGATACATAGTGGACTGAGCAAAAGCATGGAGTGGGGTCTAAATGAGAAGTGTCTGGGACTGAGTGGATGGCATTGGAGAAGAAACGCTATTCACAGGGGGATCATGATGACCATCATTGTCATTACATAATGTAAATGAGGTAGTGGTTAAATGAGTACTCATCCTCTGATACGTTCCCTACCGCACTAGGTACAGGGCACACAGTGGAGAACAAGATAGATGTGGCACCTGAATCTAGTAAAAAAATGGAAACAGGCAACGACGGGAGTATGATAAGTGTGTTGATGAGTGAAGTACAGGGGAAGGTTGGTAGCTCCCCTAACCTGGGCTGGGATCCAGTGGATCCAGAAGTCTTCCCAGATGAAAAGATGTCTAAGTTACGACCCGAAAGATGTGTAGGAGGGAAGAAGAGGTGTGCAGTAGGATGGGGCTGGATGGGCGAACCGAGGGCCAGATTCGGAAAGGCCTTCTAAGCCATGTGAGAGTCTGAGCTCTACCCAGAGGGATGTGAGGAGGTTTTAAACAGGGCACAGGACACATTTGTTTTGGAAACCTCACTCTGGCTTCAGTAGAGAGAAGAGCTGAAAGACAGATGATTGATTGATGATGGTGACTTTAATTAGGGAAGTAACAATGAATGGGAAAGGACAAGTTTAAAGAGCTTGCTGGAAAAAATGATCTGTCGTGGCTTAAAACATGTCCATAAATTCTTTGACATCACCACCACTGAGAGGTGGAATGTATGCTCCCTCCCTTGAATCTGGATGGGCCTGTGACTTGAGTGGAAGTGATGCTATGCAACTTCTGAGACTAGGTCATGAAAGGTGACAAAGCTTCTGCCTGGGGACACTCACTCCCTAGTACCAGGTACTGTGCTGTCAGGGAGCCACGTGTGGATGTGCAGGCCCCAGCCTCAGCTGAGGTCCTAGCATCCAGTGCCAGAAGCATTAAGTGAAGAAGTCTTTGAGGTGACTGCCTGGCTGAGCTCAGTCTAATGAAATGATTGGTCTTGTTTCAAGCCACTAATTTCTGGAGTATTTTTGACACAGCAATAGATAACCAGACCACTACCCTTATATCACCCAATTAAGGAGATATCTTTTCGTCTCTTTTTTCATACTGTGCTGTACTCACCATAATTTTTGGCTTCTGTAGCAACAGACATTTACACTAAGTGAAAACAATCTACAAAGGCACATGGAGTTGGGGAGTAAGATGTTCTGTCCGTCAAATATTCTCATTAACAGAGTAAGTACACGCTTTAGGCAAATTACCGCAGAGTACATAGATGCTTCAGGCAAATTATTGATTGCAGAGAAACACCATTTTTCAAAGAAACTGCCAAGTTTTAAAGAATGAAATGGTCACTATATACTGAGCATACTTTTTCTTTGATGGTTTTTTTCTTTGCCTTTAGAATCGTCTATTATTTTGAGGTGATCGTTATGCACATTCATTACCTCATTACTAAGTTGCCCCTCAGTAAGACTTCTGGGAACAGGTCAAAGAGCCTGGTTTTGCAGTCCGCAGAGAACCACAGCCGGCAGCTGCTCAGAGCAGCAGGGCTTGGGAAGGTCATGGCTGCTATTTATTGCTCACGATCTCTTTTTTTTTGCTAATGAATAGTTGTTAGCTAACAACCGAGGCCACATTCACCCAGGGCATAATAGCCGTTTGAATGCTCTCTGTGAATGCTGGAGAAGATAAAAGATAAGTTGAGGGACAGGAAGCATGCCCTATTATTCCCTAAGACTTTGAAGGTAGAGAAATTTAAATCCTTTTTTTTTCTTTTGCAAAACACCAGACACACATAAGATGTAATTAAGATTCTGTGAGGCAGAGAATTTTCTTTAAATGAAGCTTATGCTTCACAGAGCATAGGCTAAAGAAATTCTTTTGATATTTCTGAACAGGAGGAAGAATTCATTTGTTTATGTAATTCTTCAGCTAGGTGCAAACACTCTGAATGCTACTGACAGTAATAACAAGAGTTAATGTTTATATAGCATGTTCTTTGTGCCAGGTAGTGTTCAGCTTGCTCTGCATTTATTACCTCATTCCGTCCACAGTAAGCCCACGAGGTGGTGTTACTATTATCCCTGTTTAACAGACGAGGAGATTGAGGGGAGCCTATGGCCACACAGCAAGTCAAGGAGCTCTTAGTGCTCTATCTCTGAAGAGATTCTCCTGTGTCTTCTCTGAGGAGACATCATGTGGTACAGTGGGAAGGGAAAGAGACTAGGAATCTGGATTTTAATCTCAGCTCCACCAATTTGGACAGGACATTTTCCTTGACCTGAGGAGGAGACTTAGAAGATTCCTCCCACTAGAGAACTTCTGGTTCTATGGATAACAGTAAAGTTAGAGTTATCTCCGGGTTTTGAAACAGCACTGAATAAGGAGTCTGCAGCGCTCCAGGCAGACAGCTGGGAGGCTTCACCATCATGTGGGCCCTCAGAAAGAAAAGGCACAACCAACCCCCCAGGTGCTGGCCTTCAAACCATCAACGGGCAGATCCTTACGAGGAAGCTCTGACCTGCTGTCATGACATATTTATTTATAAAAGATAAAACATCCAAAGAGAGAAAAGAGAAAATCATTAACAAATGAGACGAACTATAGGACCAAATATTTATGACCTATATAGAAAACTAAGGAATACAGAGAGTGTTATGTGGTTTTTATTGGCATTTATTTTGAAAAGCACGTGGATTGCCCATGACCAAAGTGGTAACCATTTAAATTTTGGCTTATTATCAGTTCTGAGAGTTAAATTCTGGTTTTGTTTGTTCTGCTGAGAAAACAACAAGTTTTCTCAGGAACCTTTTAATTTCTCTTATTTTTGAGAAAACTTGACCCTACTGAACATTGAATGAAAATTTCAAATCAATATGGAGATTCACATAGGCACTATTATTTTACAGATGAAAAACTGAGCGCTCAAGTATCTTGTCTAGGGTCACAGGTAAATGATGACAGAAGCAGTGAGAAAATCCTGGGCTATTTCCCAGCATGGTAGAGTAGGGTTTCAGACCACTATTCCCCTGAAAATTAGCTGGAGGTGGCCACTTATAGGGAAATTCCTTCCTGTTAGTGCTTATTGGGTTCCCCTGGAGACCGTGACCATGTTCCTTCAAGGATCCTCAGCCCTTTACAAGGGGAAGCCTCCTTCCCGCGGGAGCCTGAGCTTTCTGCTTGCCTGTATCTAGATCTTCCTGGTGGCACAACATATGAACGTCTCAAGGCAGCACGCCAGCGCTCAATGATCTTGGAAATTTAAGGAGACGAAGTGTTAGTATACTGTACACTGGAGTACGATGCCCGATTTCTTAGGAAGCCAATAATTCACTAGAAGCAGGCCCCCTCCAACTCAGACCCACGGATGGTTTGAACTCAGGGTTACTCAGCCCACAGGGACTGGCTGAGCGGCTGGAAGGTCCGACGGCTGACTGTCCTCTTGTTTAATAGCACCGTGTGGGATCTCCTGTCACTGGGGGTGTGGCAGAGCAGAGCATCCAAAGTGTAAGTGGTGACCTGGCCATTTATGTGCAGTTTCCCATACAGCTCATCAAATGTGGCCAGAAGAGTGGGCACATCCTTCACTTTTTCCCTCACTTTGACCAGCTGAAAAAAAAGCAAGAAGAGTAGATTGTTATATCTCTGCAAGATTTCTTCCGTGTTCTTTTTATCCTCCAAGAAGCAGAGATATAAATGCAAAAAAAAAAAAAAAAAAAAAGTAGAGTGTGCACCTAAAGTGGTAAAAACCAGGGTACTGGGGCACACATAGGTGTCACTAACTATAAGGGATTCCATCAGCTGTAAACAACATTCAGGATTAGTACTTAAAAATCACCCCTGGTATTTTATAAAAGGGGGGTTCAAGTGGCGCATACTATACGATGAAACATACCAGGGAAAGGAGGTCAAACAGCATGGAATCAAGTGTGTCCAATTTAACGATCAGAGCAGGAGGCAGGGTCAAATGATGTAGGGCTTTCTAGCTCATGGTACGTTTTTTGGAATTTATTCTGAAAGCCATCAGAAGGTCCAAACTGGGACATGATCTGATGTAGATTTAAAAAGCTGTGTGGAGAACTGGAGGGTACAAGAATGTGGAGACTAATCTAGGGGCCCCCATCATAGGCCAGATGAGAACAGGTGATGGTTTAGACTGGGAAAGATATAGAAAAGATGGAGAAGTAGATATATATGAAGTATATTTTGGAGATTAAACTGAAAGGATTTATTGTTGAAGGGGAGAGGAAAAGGGAGGCATCAAAGACATCTTCGCAATTTGGGCTTTAGTAACCTGGAGATGGGGGATGTCATTAACTGAGATGGGGAAGATGGCAGGATGAGATTTGGAGAGGGGAAATCAAGAGTTCTGTTTTGGACAAGATTGAGATGTCTGTGAAACATCTAGGCAGACATGTCCAGAGGTTATTGGCTACACAATTATGAGGCATGGGGGCGAGGTCTAGACCAGAGGTATAAATATTAGCATCACAAGTATATGAATGGTATTTAATTCTACAAAAATGAGTGAGCTCAAAATTAGAATGTGAATGTGAGTCTATCACATATACACAGGTTGTGTAATATAACACAAACCTGCACACCTTCTTTTCAAACAAGGGCTCCCCACTGAACCTTCAGGTAAAGTTTAAACACTTCTAACGTTCTTAAAAAGAATAGCTTGTTTAGTCCTCACGTTCAGGGTGAGATGCAGCGGCATATGGCTTTCGAAAGAAGCAAAGCAGGTGAGCCAAGCTGGAGGTAACCTTGATCTCACTGCACATACTACATCAGTTCTTTTTTTCCTTTTCCTTTCTTTCTTTTTTTAACTACCTCAGTTCTCTTAAATCACTACAAAAATAAATATTAAATGGTATCACTAGGACCATCCTACAATTGAAGCAGAAAACAGTTGGTACGACATTGTTTGTTAATTAAGTTTTAAAAAAGAAGTCAGTAAGGAAAGAGTTCACGTTGGAGCGGTTTCCGTCACGGTGCTGCAGAAAGTCCGCAGTTCTTTTCACCATTCCTCTAGTGGCACAACAGCACCTTCTCACCACACATAAAACATGTCCAGTAACTGGTGGCATAGACACTAAATAGAGCATTTGTAAAATGCAGAGTTTTACAACATAAGACTCCACATACCATCTCACAAAGATATTTAGAACTAGCTCAAAAGCTGCTGGAGTTTTAGGGATCAATTCACTTCTCAACAAGCAGTTCCCTGAGTAGCCTCACAGCAACCAGGGGATACACTGAACTAGAGGGTGAGCTTTCTAAGTAAATCAGCCTTATAGGCTTTGGGGGGGGGGGAGAATCAGATAAAAACGATGAGTATTTTTCAGTGTGAAGTTTGGATGCTTTAGTCGTATAATTCAGGCAACATATTGATGGGCCAGGTCTAAGGAAGGATTAACATCAGTGCTAGTGAGAAAGCAGAAGTTGTGTCAGTGCTGCACACACATGCACATGATCGTGTGCTTTAAAACCAGTTTACACTTCTAGTTCCTCTACTTTTCTAAACACACTCCCAAAAGGTTTAGGTCGGTCACAACCTACACAGAGCTAAGACCTCAAATAGAAAGAAGCTTTAAATTTAATCATAACCAGTTAGTTTCCTGACAAGCTCCCTTTACCAGCCTTCAGGTGGGAGTGAGGAATGGGACAGGGCTGGGAAGGCCACAGTGTGGCAGAGGTGGGGAGCTGCCACCTGCCCTCTGCCGCCAACCTGCCATCTCAGGTGCTAGCCGGAACCCAGCTGGGACCGTGCTACCAAAGGCCAGGGAAAGGGGAGAAAAGCTGGGGGAGGACCAACAGCCAGACCCCTTGGTTAGTCAGAATGACTACAGCAGTATCATTACTAACAATAGGATCACTGCCAGTAATTTATGATTTCCTCACAGTCTTTTTTCCCTGTAGGTTATATATGACTAGCCATGTACAAATGACTAAATTTCGAATGACTTACAATAATTCCTCTTTATGTGCTTAAGCCATCAGTATGACACAGTTCGTTTGTTTCATTTTGCTTTCAATTTTTAGAAATTGCTTCTTTCTCTTCACTTTTATTTAATTTTATTTTATAATTTTGCAAAGCATTTATATGGTTCCATTAGTTGGTCTATTCAGGAGCTAAAACCACAGTTCTAATGAGAAAAGCTTTAATATGGTTTCATATCCGGCAGGTCTAGCACCTCTTCTTTCACAGAGTTTTCCCAGCTATTCTTGCTAGTTTGCTCTTTCTACTAAAACTTAACTACAGGAAAAAAAACCTAATGGTATTTTTATTGAAATGTTACATTATCACATTAACTTGGGCAGAACTGACTTTATGAGGTTAAGTCTTCCTATCTAAACATCCAGTAGGTCTTTTTTTTTGTTTAACATCTTTACTGGAGTATAATTGCTTTACAATGGTGTGTTAGTTGCTGCTGTATAACAAAGTGAATCAGCTATATGTATACATATATCTCCATATCTCCTCCCTCTTGCGCCTCCCTCCCACCCTCCCTATCCCACCCCTCTAGGCCAGTTTGTCTTTTGACTTGTTTAGGTAGGGGAGATTTTCTTTTTGTTAAGATGAGAGATACTATAGCCTACTGTTTGCCTATGGGGATGATCCACAGGGAAGGCGAGCAATAGTGATGATGTTCAAAAGAAGGTGACACAACTTCTGGGCTGATGCCCTGGGCTGGCTGGGGGTGGGGGTGGGCTCCCAGGCTCTAGAGAGGTGCCTACAGTCACCACGGCTTCAGGAGGGAAGGCTGAGCAGAGAGAGAGAGGGGCAAGGAGGCTGTTGGTGCGGCAGCAGTTCTCCTCTAATTGCTTCTGTTTCCTCTGTGAAACAGGAAGCAAAGTCATCAACTGAGAGTGAGGAGTGGGGAGAAGGAATCGGATGCTTAAGGAGAAAGGAAAAAGGAAAAGAAGAGGGCCGACACCCATGAAGACAGTGTGGGGAAAAGAATAGTGTAAAAGGAACAAGTTTTCCTAGAATTTCAGAGGACATATTGTGTTAGAGGAAAAAAGTCTGCACCCACACATAGACATCTAGCAACAGGAACAACAGAGAGGTTGCCGGATTGGACAGTCTCTTTAAAGAGGTGGCCTAGAGGACTAAGGTATCAAGTGGACAGTTTAAAGAGTGTTCTTGCACCTTTACAGGATTTCTGTGGAAACCGCCTACTCACCACTTCTTCTGAGAACACATGTTTTTTCACAAATCTTGATAGATTTCCCTCTGTAGCATCCTTTAGTATATCTATGAGGGTTTTCAACATGTTTGACTGGATATGGATCATAATCTGAATAAAAAGAAACAAGAAAAACAAGATTGAGCTAGTAATCAACACTGAGAAATGTACCCCGTGAGATAAGCCTACATTTATAGGCCTCTACCCTGCTTTCATGCCATTTCCTAATTCATTTGCTTGCTCAAGTTCAAAGGTGCTTTGAATGAATGCCCACCAGCCAAAACTTGTTTTCCAATAGCTAATCAAAACACCACAACTTCAAAACTTGCTAAAAGGCAGAAATGGAGAGAACGTGGATTTTGGACTCTGACATACCTGGGTCAGAGTCTTAGCACTGGCAGTTACAGCCAATTGACTCTGGCCAGGTATTTAATCTCTTTCAATATCTTTATTTGTGAAATGAGGAAAATACCTTTACATCTCACATTTTGAATTACTGTGAACATTAAATGAAATATCAGCACGCAGGAGGTACTCAACAAACATTACTATTAGATTCTTCTTCCCTATTTCCTCTAGATTCAGAGGATATGACAATCAGACAATCTCATAAGACTGGCTCTGGGTCAAAAGATACCTTTATCCTTTTATTTTATTTTTTTGGTTAGGAAATTGCAGGCATACAGATTGTTCAAGTATAAAGTGGAAGCTGGTTAAAGTCTTAATGAGGCACTCCTATTTATACTATAGCTATCAAAACTGGGTGCTTGTACTTGGCTTTCAAAATGATACCACTAACTACCTTCCATCAGATACAAGTAACATAAGGAAAAAAAAGAACACATTTCCCCCGCACCCCAATTACCAATGTTCACTAGTCTAATTTGAAAAATACAGCAAAGTTTAAAGAAAATGAGAATAACTCAGAATTCACCAACTAATGTTAACCATTGTTTACAATCTCATGTATTATCTTCCAAATATATTAATCCCCCCCACCCCCCAACGTGATTCTGCTTTTTGATCAATTATTATAAAGTGAACATTTTCTCATAGCATCAAGAAGTTTTAGGAAAAAATAAAACCTCATTTTTAATGATGAATGCATAGCAATCCATCATATAAATCAAATAAAGCAATACCATACTTTATTATATCAATAAATGTCATACATTTTAAAAAATTGTTACTTTCTTAGACTTGATTCCCAGAAGTGAAATTACAAAATCAAAGGGTGTAAACATTTTTAAGCCTCTTGATCTTTAGGAAAGATAGTTTTTCTGGGAGAGTTATTCCTTTTTTATACCAAACCAACTAAGTTCTCTTAATAGTCCATTTTATAACATTGTATGTTTGTTGAGCAGTTGGATCAGGGTGAGGGGTTATCTTTGGTCCTGAAGAACAGAATGAAATGGCCCCAAGCAGCCTAACTCCAAAAGCCCTGATCTAAGTTGAGTTCTAGAGCACAGGCAAAACCCTTTGTAGGGAGGGAACATTCCATGGGTCTCTCACAGTCAGGCAGAAGCGCTGTCTTTAGTCCCGACTGTATTTTCAAGGATGTTTGTACAGCCAGCAGCCTGGGAAGACAGACAGTGTCTCATCCAAAGCAGAGGGCAGGTATGCTTACTGTCCAATTTAAGAGATTTGGGTTCCCCAAGTTCACAGTTCCTCTCTTAAAATATAATCCCGTGTGTGTGCAAGAAGCGTATAGACCTCTTCATGTCGCTCTGTGGGAACTGGGCTCAAGAAACTGCTGCAAAAATGCTAACCCGCTGGCTACTGCTATTGCTATGAGTAATAAACTGTCCTTCTTCTCTCGGTGTCTTGTGTTCTGTACCAGCATCCACAAAACTGTGGCAGATTAACTCGTTAGCTCAGAAGTGGGGTAAAATCTCCAAGTCTTAATAGTTCTTAACAGTTTTGTTAGTAAAAACCAATCCCAATTTGGTTGGCAGTGGTCTGTCCTATCAAGGGCAAGAGAAGTCTACCTTGTTGATGCCACATCTGCAGTGCCTGGCACCGAGTAGACCCTCAACAATGAGAAATGAGAAAGGGAGTGTAGGTCCCCTAGCAATTTACAGGGATTAACCTCCTGAAGCTCATGCTAGAAACTATTAATGATGTGCTTCTGAAAGATTTCAACTTTTCTTCCTGATTTTTCCCAGTTTCTCTCCTGCCTCCAGCAACTAACCCTGATTCAGCGGGGATTTCAAGAGTAAGGTTCAATACCTTGAACTATACTGCTGAAGGGCAACATAGATGAGGCAGTTACTGATGAAAGGCAAAGAAAAAATTTAAAGCTAGGAGTTTGTCTCAAACTGAAGTCTCAGGGTACAATTAAGAAAGCTAAATCAGGGTACAGTGCATTGCTTCAATCTTACAGATTTCCATCAAAAGGCTAGGAAAATTGCATTAGCAAGGAGCAGGGGGACTTTTCGTTAAGAAAAACTAGTCAAAGAACACATACCTCCCATCCCTCTGATTTTCTGAGACCTCAAGAAATGTGTCACTGGACACCTTTGACCAAAAAAGGGAACAGAAGCCCTGAACATGCAGACATCTGCATTTCTTTTCTTTTTAAGTTTGCTATATTTGAAGTAGAATAGCACAGTGTGGTAGAGACTGCTAATTTTCTAACCAATATCCACATTTCCCTTCTTTGTTTTGATAACAGAGCTCCCTAACTTTAACTGATGCCGTCGTGTACGGAACTCAAAAACTGTATTTCTCAGGTTCGTCTGCAACTAGATGTGGTCATGGGATCAAGCTCTCGCCATTAACATGTAAGTACAAGTTGCTGGGTGAGACATTTGGGAAAGCATTCTTAAAAGGGACCAACTTCTTTGTCCTCCTGCGTTCTCCTACTTCTTGCTGGAATAGATGTAATGGATAGAAGTCACGTGCTTAGGATAGGGGTATGGAAATACAAGAGGCCAGGTCCCTGATGACATCACGGAATGTCACACCAGACCTAGACCGACCACCTCTGGTTTTCTACTTGGAAGAAAAAGAAATCCTCTAATTTGTATAGACTCTTGTATTTTTAGAGTCTGCATTGCTTCCAGCCAAATGCAGCTCTTAAACATACAGGTGAGACGCTGCCACAACGGGGTTTATGAGAAATAATAAGTCCTGTCTCCTTTCCTACCGGTGTGGCCTAGAACTTCCCAGCATGAGCTAGAACTTTAGGGTGGCCTTAGTGAGCAGGAGAAACAAACATTACAACATTTACCTGTGTTAACAAATAAATGATAAAAAAGCAGTGAAACTCACCACTTGTCAATTCCCCTGTAAGGTAATTCAATTCCAGAATGGGTCTAGATTTCTAGAGAAATGATTAGAATTCAAATAAAATCAGTGGAGAACTACCCTTTGTTGGCCTCTGCTACTTTCAGACATATTTGAGAAGTGGAAATTAGTCCTCTTACGTTAAGCAGCGATGCTAAGTAAAGAGGAGGCTACAGTTCTTCTGCAATTGATGGGTTTAAATTGAGACTCAAAGGGCAGAGTCAACACGCACACGCCTCGATGAGATCATGTGCTCAACCAGTTCGGTGCGGAGCAAGCATGAGCCGGGAAACGGGGAGCCAGGCCCTCTGGGTCGTGTCAGCAGCAGGAGCAATTTCAATGAAAAGAAAATTAAGTTGAGGGGAAAAATTAGGTAAGTTCATATTCCAACTGACAGCAAGAAAAGATTTTCGTGTAAGGCATTAATTTTTAAAGTAGATCAGAAAACAACTTCATTTATTTCTGCTGATACTGACTGAACAGACTCTATTCAGTCTACTTGTTGGGTTTCCATTTCTGAATAATCAACAAATTGCCCTTAAGGATTCTAAGCAGATGACTCAGCCTTTGAGAAGCTAGGGCCCAGAATTAAATTATTTTTTTAAAAACCTGCTCTAATAACAGAGACCCAGAATCTGAAAGATTATTAAACCTGAGAATGGCAACCAGCCCTTTTTCACCATTCCCGAGGAAGGAAGAAGAAACAGGCTTGTGTTGAAATATGAGAGATTTAGATTGGACACTTGCAAGAATTGCCTGAGTGAAAATTTTTAAACAATAAAACAATCTTTAAGTTTCTGGACAATGGATAATTCTGCGACCCAATTCATGGAGGGGATGGTTCATCTTCAAGATCAATTCAAGGATCCTTACAGAGCGCTTGCCAGAAACATGCCCATTCATTCGACCACGTTGATCGGCCGTCTCCCCGCCCCCCCAACCCATCTCTCCCAGGAGGAGCTGTTCCTGCTGCCAGGACTGAATAGCCGAGGAATCTAAATTCAAGGACATGGAGTATGTGCACTAATAGCAGGTTCGTTTTTTGACATCCAGTCCTGTGTTCCTTTCACCATTCCGGAGAAGCAGGTAGCTGCAGTCCTAGATAAAAGACGCACAACGCTAACCTCTGTAGGTCGGGAGTGGTGGGGAAACCCTAGGCTCTGTATGTAGTCAAACAGATTTGATTGTGTTAAAAACTTTGACTCTGCTATTTAATTAGCTGTGAGAACCTGGGTAGTTTACTTACCCTCTGATTCTTCATTTTCCACGTATAATATGGAGAAATACTGTTCTGACAGTGTTGTATACAATAAACCGACAAATGTAAGTATCTAGCGTGGCACCTTAGCTAAAATAAACTGAAACCCTGCCGATCTCACTCTCTTCCATTTCTTATCAACCCTTATTGATCCCCCCCATGCCCACTTCAACTCTAGGAGAAGCGACTAATGACCCACATAAAACTCTCACACTCTCCTGTGTTTCTTTCCCCCCTGATGCTATGAACCACCTGGAATCCTAGCAATCCTACTGCTATCCAATCATGAAATGAGTGCATCTGCAGGCCGCTCTCTCAGAAGCAGATAAATATATCAATACCTGGAGATGCTGAGCCGGCTACATCCAGTAGGAAGCTGAGAAGAAGAAAAAATAACATATGCGTCTGCTGGAAGACCGGGATTCCTGGTCTGTTTGGCTTACTGGCTCAAATGACCTGGACTTCTGGACTCTGGACCTTTGCCACCTTGGCCTCCTTCAGCTGAGAGCTTTTCAGGCTGACCTGCAGTTTCTGTTCAGGTGCCCAGTCCTGGGCCAGGGGCTGCCTGCAGGAGGCCACGGCACGTACGGCTATCAGCTCTCTTGGGTTTCGATCCACTGGTGCGATTCCTTCCCTGTCTTTTTCTGTTGCTTCCTCTGCCTCACCATTAATGCCGTGAAAACTCGCTTCTGGGACCTCTTACCTCCCTTTTTTGTGGCATTCATCAGTTTATAGCAGATGCATTACCAGGTTTTACAGATAAGTTCTTAACTGACAGCTTTGACACTCATCCCCACTCCAGGCTCCTGCCCTTTGCCAACTACAACATCTCTTTTTGGGTATTTTTCTTATATTTAGTCTCTCCCCTCCCAAACCCACCTCTTTCCCTTTTTCCCCCCCAGGTTCTCGACTATCACTGTGTCCATCTTTCTGGTTCCCTAGGCTCATCTTTCCCTCCTGTGTAGGCATTTTGAAAAATAAATTTGAGGTCAAATATAAGGCAGTCTTATCTCAGACTTCTTGGTGGAACTTGTTCCCCAGAATTTACCATAAAGGCTTATCTAGTCCTTCTCTTGAAAGTCATCTGGGCACTGGTCTGGGGGTGACATTTGAGGATAATTATGGGCAGAACTGAAAACCATGGGAGCTTGCCGTTATGCCCAATTCCTGTTCATGGGTTCTAGGATTTGTTAGAAATAAATAATCCTTTCTATTTAGCATATTTCATTTTAAACAAATACTACTGGTATTAGCAAGCATCACTGAACACTGATTACATGCCAAGCACTAACTGTGTTGTGTTCACTAACTACTTTATATGCATTATTCTTTCAATTCTCCTAATGAAAGAATGGTACTATTACTACCGCTACTTCCGATAAAAGGAAAATGGGGTGGTAGAGGTTAAGTAACTTTGCCTAAGGACTCAAAACTAGGAAGAGAACTAGCAAACTAACTAGCAAACTAGAACCCTCAGCAAAACTAACCTCCCAACAGAGAATGCCCTTTCACCTCCATGCCTCCAGGCCCACAGCCCTGTCCTCCTTCAGAACACTGCTCAGCAATGTTCTTCTCCCCAGTTCTCCTCCGTTAGCGCCTGCTGGCCAGCCCTTTGCTCCCCAGCCTGGAATACCGCACTGGCTATGACCCGCTATCCCAGTTCATGTCATGCTGGTGTTTACTCATTTCGGTTCTTCAGACAATGTTTTCCTCATCTTGACCCCTTGATGTTTCAGGAGACTGTAAGTTCCTGGACGCTAGGGGCTTTCTTTTCAACTCCCCACAACACACGTACTCAGCATACAAGCAGGGCCTCAGCAGGGCCTAGCTGAGTGGGGGCTGTGATGTCGTTAATGACAGGAGAGTCTCGTAGTCTTTTCATTGCCCCAGGAAGGCACAGACGCCTCACTGCTCACTGAAAAGGTGGGCCACGGCAGGCTGGCAACAAAGTAAGGATGAAAATGGCTCACATTCATTGAGTGCTTACCAGGTTAGATGCCACCTTATGCCGTAGGTGTACTGACTCCGTGAGTCAGGTACCATGGATAGGATGTTATCAGCACGCAGGCTCTTCCTAAGTCTCAGTGGAGAGACTGCAGAGTCCATCTCCCTTCTCTCTAAATCGACAGCCTTCTGTAGTCATGTGTTACACCTGCAGCATTTAGCCACCTCTTATATCTGAGCATATCTGTGTTTCCCACCTATTTATACACTCCTGGAAGCACATATTGACTCCTCTCATAGGGCTCCATTATAACTCTCACACAGTGATCAATAAATGAACAGAATGGATGAAGACCTTGGGAGATCAAAAGTCATTTGTTGTACACAGACAAAAAAAATCCAGACTTCATTTTATTACATTTCAAGCCTTACTTTAAACCATAAGGAAGTCACTTACATTTAAATTAGTGCAGATTATGCTTTCTGGCTTCATGATTTGAGAAAAAATGGATATAGCTTTTGCCAGCTGGTTCTAAAAGGAAGAAAAACAAGTCATACCCCCAAGGCATATAAACATTACTCTGCTATCATAAAGATCATTTAAAGATGTCAGGATAGTCCTATTCATGGTGCCCCAGGGTTTTGAAGTCCACAAAGAAAAAAAGTTTTTTGGTAATCAAAAATGAACATTCTATAAAGTGTTTCCTACAGTGGCATGTTACTGAATGTTTTAACCACCTGCCCGAGTTCCACGTTTTAAGACGGGGGCATAAAGTTGGCATTTCCCCTTCTCTCAATGGAATGAGCTTTCAAAAAAAAACAAGGTTGAGAAATAGAAATGCACACCCATCTTTGACATAATTAGAACATAGCAGAAACCTCAAACCACAGAAGAAATTTGCATTGCCAAAAACACTGGAGATGGAGCATACGCGAGTTCCAGACAAAGCAGTAAGAGGAGGATGTTGCTGCATATCTCAGAAGGAGTGCACAAAGTAGTTCTCAAAGGTGAGGGCACAGCCTGAAGTACTAAATTCCTGTTTACAATGATGATAATAGAGTTTCGGACTAGTAATGAGGTCTTTGGATCCTTTTGGTGGCAGAGGTGAGGCTAATCAAGAATTTACACAGATCAGCCATACTTGCAGGAAACAATATGTCACTTATAGCAGCAGCAGAGAAGAGACTTTTCATTGAAAATCACCTACATGCCTACTCCCATTGGCCAGGAAGAAATAGAGCCAATGCGTATTTGTAGACAAAACTCAGAAATAAAGAAAAGTCCTGCTAGCCTAGAACATGGCAACATGGCGCTATTCTCTTCTGACATGAATCTTCTGCAAGTGGCTGGTCTAAGCATCTTTCAATGATGAATAACCAAAGAAGAACCAGCATGTAAACTATATAAAGACATCATGAGGAAGAAAGAAAAAAAGGATTACAGCAAGAAAAAAAACAAAAACAAAACTGGCTGATGAAGAACTCCCAAAGGAAAAATGTTTTCATGGATATAAGGGACAGAAAAGAGAAAAACTAACAAGATCAAGTCACTCAGAAGTGGAAAAAAAAAAAAAATTCAGGCAGCCCTCAGATTTCTCCATAGCAACATTCCATACTAGAAGACAAAAAAAAAAAAAAAGCCGAAGAAAACCTCAAGTAAAGGAAATATCACCTCACAATTTTATATCTGGCCAAACTGTAGTTCAGGTTTAAAAAAAAAAAAAGGGCAAATAATTTTAAATACCAAGAACTCAAGGAGTACTGTTCCCCTGAGGAATTTACTAGAACACATTTCGGAGAGCCTTAAATTAAAACCATTCCCTGAGCACGTTACATGGTAAACGAATCATTTGAAATTTCCACTTTATTTGAGAAACTTCTCGGAGTACAGCCTCCCTCATTGATTTTCCATAGGATCCTGGCCAGCCCCGTGTAAACAGCAGTGCATGTTAGGCCCTCAACTATAAATGAAAACATTCTTTGGAGGCAGAGGTATAGATGTAGGTTGCCATGGCACCAAAGGCACTGGTCTCTTTATGGGGACTTTTTCTTTATGACAGAGTCAGAGGAAAAAAGATAAAAGCAAGAACAAATGAAAGTAGTAAAGCCTTGCATACTCCTAATTCGCTTATGTGCACCCCAAAGCCTTACCTGGTTCAGAGCTAATGCCACTGCAAAACAGGATGCTCTCCTGGAGAGGATTTCTCCCTTGATGAGGGCTTCTTCTCTTAACGTGGTACAGATTGTAAAAGATTCAGGGCTATTCTGGGGGAAGACAGGATTGCTCAATAAATAAACATCACAAACCTTTAGGTTAATAAGATGATTAATGGTGCCCAGTGTTTCAGATTTCCTTTTGGAAGAATTTCCTGGAGCCTATCTCAAGCCGCTTAAAAGATTAAGCTCCATATAGAGACTATTTGCAAATAGACTCAGTTATCTATATATTAGCAGCTCAAATCTTAAATGAACTTTATTTTTAGCTCTTTGTCGGTTTTCTGACTTGGGGCAGCTTTACCCACAAACATACAGGTCTCTTCTCATCCAGGCAGGCTGGTTTCAAGACATAGGTACCATAACATACACGTGTGAAGAGTCAGCCTGCTACTACCGTATTAAATGATAAGAGTAAAGCTTAGCAACACCACAGAACTTTTCCTTAGGGGGTTTCCAATCTGAAAATATCCATGTTAAGTCAAATGTTTGAAAACATGAAAACATATCTGAATGGAAATCATGAAAGAATCCCATAAAACCAGATGCCTTAAAACAAAAACCAAACAGAAAAAAACCACACACACCAGGAAGATGAGTGATATACAACGTAGCAGACAGCAGCGGTAAGACAGAATTCTCTTCCTTTGTCTATGTTGTAGGTGGGTTAGGTTTACGAGAGCAGCATTAGTTCTGTACCTGTGTGTGTCTGTCATGGCGTGATTCGTAACTCAAATCCTAAAGGAAAACCTGAATTTAATGAGAGGGGACGGTTCCCGGAATTGGCTTGGAATTTGTAACAGCTGAACAGTTCAATTTTTCAACTCCAGTCTCCACTGGAGTGAAACAAGTTATTCTTGAACACAACATAGGGCAGCGGTCCCCACCCTTTTTGGCACCAGGGACAGGTTTCGTGGAAGACAGCTGTTCCACGGAGCTGGGGGTGGGGGTGGAGATGGGTCAGGCGGTAATGCGAGCGATGGGGAGTGATGGGGAGCGGTGGGGAGCGGCAGGTGAAGCTTCGCTTGTTTGCCCACCGCTCACCTCCTGCTGTGCGGCCCGGTTCCTAACAGGCCGCGGACTGCCACCGGTCCGCAGCCTGGGGATTGGGGACCCCTGTTATAGGGGAGAAAAGTCCTCTGGCCCTTTGTAAGTAGTAGAGTTAAATTCTCTCCACTTCAGTATATGCTCAGGGAGACATCTCTAAGAAGGTCAGGAAACTGTGTATCACAGTGCTGAAGAACCGATGCTCAAGTGTGTGTCATGTTGGCCTCTGTTCACAGAATCATAAAGTGGCAGGATTGGAAAGGATCATCTAGTAATCCAGCGGTCAGCAAACTACGACCCTGGGGCCAAAGCCAGCCTATGGCTAAAAATGGTTCTTAGATTTTTAAAGATTTGTAAAAACAAAAACAAAGAAGATGTGACTAGGACCGTAAGTGGTAGAGACTGTATGTGGCCCCCAAAGCCTAAAATATTAACTATCTGGCCTTTTATAGAAAAAGCTTGCGGGCTCCTGAATCCAAATGCTTCATTTCACAAATGAGGTAAGTGACCACTTCAAAGCCAGTTCACGTTAAAGTTGAGACTAGACTCCACATTTCTCAATTTCCAAGTTGGTTTCTTCCCCCTGTAACCCAACTGCCCCTCTTGTTTTGGAAAATTGGTATTGCTGTGCTTTTCAGGGAAATGTTTCAATAGCCATGTTCTACCTTACTTAGTGTTCCTTCATTTTCAGTATAAAAAGGTTTTGTTAAGTTTCCAGTGTTAAAACGGCAAGAATGTGTAGAGTAATGCATGGAATCTTGGTCACTGTACTATTTCAGTCACCATTTATGTATTCAATAA
Organism: Mesoplodon bidens; assembly: GCF_964165515.1. Lineage (NCBI taxonomy): Eukaryota > Metazoa > Chordata > Mammalia > Artiodactyla > Ziphiidae > Mesoplodon > Mesoplodon bidens. The sequence continues at coordinate 58,047,150 of NC_138160.1, read as the reverse complement.
GTAATAAAGAAACAGTCTACGTGCAAGAAACAATCCTGATACAGTAATGAGACAGGGATTTATAAGTCATGCTCTCTGCTCTCAAAGAACTCATTTTAATGTCACATACATTTATTAAAGATCACTTGTGAACCAGGCACCGTTAGGTGCTGGCAAATAAAGATGCCTCAAGGAGTTTACCCTCTAGTGGGGAGGATGAAATGTGCATCCACTTAGTAGATCAGGCAGTGTTATAAGTGCCATGTCTGTGAATACAAATAGATCACAATCAAGGGATACTGAAGGACAGAGAGAGCACTTCCAACTTAGGTGATCACAGAAAAATTCACACATGAGGACAAAGTAGCCCTTGAGTTCACCAGTGAAGGATGCTAAGACATCCATGGGAGAGGGCCACAGAGAAGACTGGTCTGGTGAGGTCCAGCAAGAGAAAGAGGCCTCTAAAGCAGAGTGTGAACCCAGCATGCTGTTTCTTGTTCTCATTATCTACACAAATGCCAGAAAAGATGGAAAGACGATAAAATTGCTTTTCCCATGATAAAACTGTCTGACATGGCTAACTTGGGTTTGCTAAAAATGAACATATTTAAAATGGAAATATCTGCACCAGATGGAAAACAGACTTCAGGGGAACTGAATTTTATTTGTAGAGAAAAAAAAAAATCCTCTCTCAAACATTACCCAAAATGCTCTAAAAGTTTAGGGAAGACAGTCTTACCAGTTTGTAGCAAATTGCAAAAGCAAGGACGTAAGTATCTTTGTTGAACTTCACATCTTGGTTTTTCATCTCAATCAGTACTTCCAATGCACCTGTCAAAAGCCAGGAGTGGGCCGGTAGTGTTAAATGCATTCAAGTGAGTTCAGAGTCCTCTACTATTGATTCCCAGAGTTCAATCTGTTTAGCTCCATCTACTGAAAAGTATACTTCAGCACAATAAAAACTTTAAAAGTCATTTATCAATTAACTAAATTTCAAAATAAATTATCAGGTCATGCAGGAAGAACTAGTATTTTAAAACCTATTATAATTGCAGCATAAGTAAAATCTGGGGTGTTTAAGTCATGATGTGATGCAATAATGTTTTCACACTTAAAGAATGGGGTCTCCATAATTCAGCCACTCATCAGGAATATAAAGATCATTTTTACATAGTCCATTGTTTTTCAGCAAACATAAATTGTGATACTTACTTTTATATTTACCTTTGATAAACAACATATCCATCAAAATATTGAATGATGTGGAGTCTGAGAAGAAACCTCGTAAATGCTAATGAAGAAAAACAATATAGTTTAGTTAAAAGGTAAAACTATTAAGGGAGTACTTATACTGCATCTTCTCTGTCTAGGACTGTCTACATATTTTATTCATTTAGCAAAAAAAATTTAAACGGTGCCCACTCTTTTGGGGTCATGCCTTTAGCAATGGGCACAGTGAACAAGAGGCAAAAGATACGGCAAGAGATCTCTAGGTTTCAGAAATACAGTGAAGGACGTCTTTATGCAATGGGCTCTGTCAAGCTTAGAAGAAAAGAAGCAAGCCGGTTAGCCCTCCTGGGGGTTGTCTTGGAACCTGGGTGCAGAATATTAACACAAAGTGGCAGCTATAAGTATGCTTGAGGGCTAAGGTGGGAGAGGCTTACACAACTATGATCCTCTTTTGGCAAACGAATAATAGTTGATTATTCACTTTTTGAAATAACTCACTAAAACAGTGGTTCTCAACATTTTTAATGGGATGATAATGTGACACATGCCATTCAAATACACCATTAAATGTCTTGTGCAAGTCTGTTATTTTGTTTTTTGAGACCCTATTAGGCAGACCCTATTCTAGGTGTTAAGAATAAAGAAATGGGGGCTTCCCTGGTGGCGCAGTGGTTGAGAGTCCGCCTGCCGGTGCAGGGGACACGGGTTTGAGCCCTGGTCTGGGAGGATCCCACATGCCGCGGAGCAGCTGGGCCCGTGTGCCTCAGCTACTGAGCCTGCGCTCTGGAGCCTGTGCTCCGCAACAAGAGAAGCCACCTCGGTGGGAGGCCCGCGCACCACGAGGAGTGCTTCCCGCTCGCTTAACTAGAGAGAGCCCGCGCAGCGATGAAGACCAATGCAGCCATAAATAAATAAATAAATAAATAAATAAATAAACAAACAAACAAACATAAATAAATAAAGCAAATGCAAAAAAATATTAAAAAAAAAGAATAAAGAAATGATGAAGGAGACAAAGGCCCTGCCCTAAACTCTAGTAGGGCTTATAATCTAGGGGAGCTTAAATTCTGGCAGAGGAGACAATGAACAAGTGAATAAAACAAGCAGAAGAAATAAAAATATAATTTCAAGTATCAATAAGGGCTGTGAAGAACAACGGAACAGGATAAAGGGAACAGAGGAGATGACGGAAGGTGGTCAGGGAAGGCCCTCTGAGAGGAGGAGACCTCAAGGAAGTGATGCAGATGTGGAGCACTCCAGTCGGAGGCCACGGGCCTGTTGTCTGAGAGAAAACCAGAAGGTCCACAGTGGAGTAAGCAAGAGGGAGCATGGCAGGAGATGAAGTACCACAACGGGACCTTGAGGGCATGGTCAGGGGTCTGAGTTCTATGCTAAGTGGGATGGGAAGCCGCCAGAGCAGCCCCGTCCATAGGGAGAGATTGCAAGCCTCAAGTGTGAGCCATGTATGTGACTCTAAATTTTCAAGTAGTTTCATTTAAAAAAGTAAAAAGAAAGATGTGAATTCAGTTTCATAATATGTTACTTAACCCACCAAATCCAAAATTTCAACATGTAATCAATATAAAACATTATTAATAAGATACTTTACATTCTCCTTTTTATGCCAGGTGTTTAAAATCCATCATGTATTTTACACTACAGCCCATGTAAATCTGAACTAGCCGCAGTCCAAGGCCTCCAGGGGTACACGGGGGTAGTGGCTACCATATTGGCGGCACTTCAGGGTTCTGGGCAGGGGACACGACAGGGTAAGGTGGAAGCAGGATTAGGCTTTATGGCACTTGACTCTAATTCAGTTTATTTTACAACTCCAGGAAACGTATACATACATGAATGTTTCATGCCCAGGTAGGTTAAAAAAAACAAAAAACTTTACCCTCATTTTCTTTCTTTTTGTTTCTTTTTATCATTATACTCATGGCTAGGATTTATTACAGTGAAACGTTTGTTTTCTTTTAATTATAACATTAACATATGCTTATTACAAAATAGTCAAACAATACAAAAGTATATACAGTAAAAAGTGAGGATTTCCTCTAATTCTACCCCCTGAAGATAAGCAGTAGTTTAGTGTATATCCTTCTAGATTTTTAAAACATATATGCTATAATGTAAATATGTATGTATATTTCTTCTTTTAGGAAAAAATAGGCTCAAACTAATCCATACTGTTCTTAAACCACCTTTTCTCTGCTTACTAATATATTATGGTCATCTTTCTAATACCCAGGGTCCTTAAAAGAGGGGCAAGGTGAGAGTTAACAGTTCCTCCATAGATACAAGACTTTATATGAAAAAAAGTAAGAGGCAAAAGGACAACTTAGTTTTGGAGATTCTTAAAAATATTAAAATGTCCCAGGGGGCCAGCCCTGGCCCCAAAATTTAATAAATGTTTCTGACCATGGATGAATTTATAATGTCTCTGAGTCCCCGTTTCCTCATCTGTAAAATGGAAATAATAATAGTACCTACCTCGCCAGGGCTATTGTGGGAAACAAATGAAATGAAACATGTATAATGCTTAAGCATGATGCTGCGAACTTGGTAAATATTCAATGAATAATTACAAAACTAATTATTGTTACTTTTGCTTTTAGGAAAATAAAATCAGAATATGTGAAAAGCAGAAATTCTGAAAACAGAAAAGCACTTTACAACATAGCCTTCAACCAGGAGTAAAAATACGAAAACAGGAGAGAGGCACAGGTGAAGAAGAGGAAAGGCAGTCTTAAAATGGCAGCCTGCCTCCAACTATCCCCCACTAAAAGCTCCTCAAAAGAGAAGATGTCAGTCCCAGGTGGACACACATCCAAGGTAGGTAGATACCTTGTAATCTGTACTTACACCTCTTCCACACCTGTGTATAAAGAGACCTACACCTCTTCATAGGCAATGACTCCAAGGAAACCTTAAAAATCCAGGGAAGAGCTCATTCCCTCAACCCAGCAGCCTTTCTCTGAAAATCTAACCCAGAAATAATGTGTATAGAAGAGCTTCCCTTCCTAAATTCACTGAAAACACTCCATCCTCAGCGCAAGGAAGTCACCATGGCAGGGAAAGCAATTGGGAGACAGTAACCTGGTCTTTGATGAGCTCCACTGCAGATTCCTCAAGATCCAACTCGTAGCACAACCTCATGAAAAGTGGTCCAAACTTGTACTCCCCCAAAGTGATATTCCTGTTCTCTGCATGGTACCTGGTAATCAAAATAATTCAGTGAGCCAAACAGTGGGACCTGAGGAAAGACAGACCGTGGCATGCACTCTACTAGGTGTTGGGGACACAGCAAAGAATGAGGTCCTCTCACAGTCTGGAGGGGAAAGTGCAGAATTAAAGATGACCAGAAGAATCCTGGCAAGCAGAAGTATACTAGGCATTTAAATAAACAAACAAGATCGTTAGAGGCCCACATACTCTGAAATAAAAGAAAGTAAAAATGCAGATTGTAATCATCTCAATTTACCAACAACCTGCTAGGACTGAATGTGAGCATATGTCAGGGAATAGCAGGGGTCTTGTATCTGTAAGCCCAGCAGAATGGACTGTCTCCTTCCATGCTCCTGGAGAAGAACAAGGAAAGGAGTGGGGTGATGCTGTGTCCCCCTCAAGTCTGGCTTTATCCCCATATGGGATGGCAAATGACCAATAGGTGCATTTTACAATTTAGACCAATTTCTCTGTTTTTCTTGGCTAAGGGAAAAGTATATGTGGACTACAGTCACCTAGCCAAACAAATTAAATGCAGCTTTGAAACTTTAGTTTTAGAAAAAGGCTAGTTTCAAAGACAGTGATGTTTTATATGTATGTGGCTTGGGATTTCTACAAGCAGCCAGTCTGCCAGTTAGAACTGCAGAACTGAAAATCCCCCCCATAAATTTCCTTTCAATAACCAACTCTTTCTGCTTTAGACACCAAGAAGACACAATCTGGTGACAAAACAAGTACCTCACGATTGCATGTAAATCAGATTTTAGGAAGCTCTGATTTTAAAGAACAGAATATTCTTTTACCTTCTGCTAAAATCACTGAGAAAAGTCATAATAGCATATGGATAGTCTATTTTAAACATATATACTGCCAAAAAGAACGATGAGTGTACTTTTAAAGATATATTTCATAATCCAATTATAAAAGTTACAAAAAATATTCATTGCTTCATTTACAACAGTTATGAATTAACTTATTATATCAAAATATCAAGTTGTAAACCTTAAAAATATACAAGTTTTATTTGTTAATTATACCTCAATAAAGCTGGAGGAAAGAAGAAATAATTAAGTTATTAAAAGGCAATATAGTGTCGTGATTAAGGATCTTTAGACTCTGATTCCAAAATGACAGTTCAAATCCCAGCTGTTTTACTTACTAACTGTGTAACCATGAGCAAATTAATTAATGACTCTGTACCTCAGTTTCCTCATCTGTAAAATGGAGATAAGAAAAGATCTCAACTCAGAGAGTTTTTGTGAGGATCAAATGAGATGATATGCCTGACACACAGGAAGCCTTACACATATGCTCCCTCTTATACAATGTAAGGCACGCTGAGGAAGACATCTTTAAAAATCAAAGTATTTCAGTAAATAATCTCAAGAGAAATGTGTGCCAGATTAAAAACAAAAATGAAAAATTTCCTAACTTAAATGACATTCACACTAATAAAAGTGCTAGAAAGTCACAGAGCTAGTTAATATCACCTCTTCTTGACAAGAAACATTCAAGTTAGAGGATCTAAAACCCTTCTATAAACCAAACAACAGCATGTGGTCCAGACTATGAGGAGATTCAGTTGTTCCCCATTTTGGCTCAATAAAGAGCTTATGTTCTGGCTCGTTGCTCTTTTTCCCCAACGGGGGGCCGCCTGTCTCAGGAAGAGAGAGAACAGGTTGGTTAGGCCGAGGATCGACCGCCCCCCCCACAGCTTGTCCAGCTGTCCACAAGTAGAGGGAAAGGACAGCAACCAGGCAGAAAGTATTAGCATCAATAAAGGGATTATGAGTCATACTTTGCATGTTTATGACAAAAATAAGAGTGGAAGGAGCATTTAGAATGTTATCCTGTTTTGTTACTCTTGTAAACATCTGATAGCTTTGGGTAGTAAAAAGAAAACTGAGTAAAATGAGCCAGAGGGTCTCAAATGATTCAACTGTATGAAACTGAAATAGCAGGTTTAGGTTTGCAGATACAGTGTGACTGTGAATTAGCATAATCCCTTTTGGAAAATAATCTGGCAGTCTGTATTGACAAGCTTTAAAAGGTGCATGCCCTCCGATCCCCAAAAGGAAATAAAGAATAAATTTTATGCATAGAGTTTGCTCATCATGGCATTATTTATCCTGGTGAAAAATTAGAAATAATTTAGACGTTCAACAATAGGGGCACAGTTAATTAAAATACCTAACCTATAATCGAACAGTGTATAGCCATTAAAATATGATTCCTAGAGTATTAACAGGCAAAAATATTTATGCTACAATGCTAATTAGAAAACAAGAAAATATCACTTTATATACACAGTAATAACTACAGCTATGTAAAATAAACCCTACCTAAACCTCAGAATCTTTGCATGAAAAAAAATCAGTGAGAAAATATATCAAAATATTAACAGTGGTTTCTTGGATGTGGTAGACAGGCCCCAAAGGTGGCCGCCACCATTCCTCCCTGTATGTGCACACGGCTCCGTCCTTCCAGAGGTGGAATCCCTTCCCCTCCCCGTGGATCGGGGCTGGCCGCTAACTCGCCCTGACCAAGAGAATGGGACGGGAGTGAAGACGTGCCAATCCTCGGCAGCCCCACAAGGCCTGCAGCTTCCACGTGTGCTGTGCGCTAGTGCAGCTCAGGCTGGACTCGTGAGCAGTGAGGTTCTACCAGCGGGGGGAGGGGCTGCATGCAGGGGCACTGAGGCTTCAGAAACGCAAGCGAAGCCTTCTTGGACCTCCCGGCTGAGCCCACTAAAGCTGACTGCAGGGGTGCAGGTGACTTCAGCCGATAACAGTAAGAACTGCCCAGCTGAGACAGGCCTCAGTTCCTGACCAACAGAGTTATGAGAAATAATAATCAGTCGTCATTTTAAGTCATTAAGTTCTGGTGTGGTTTGTTATACAGCAAGAGACAATCGAAACAGCAAACTGTGTGATGTAGGCAGTGTTTCTTCTTTCTACTTTTTCGTGTTTTTCGAAGTTTCAATGAAATTTGCATAGTTCTGTTTTTCTTTTCCTTTTTACAAACAACATTAATTTTATCACATTATAAAATTAATAATGTCCCTTATAGACAAGTTTGAGAAATCAGAAAAGTACACATTTAGACGAACAAAAAATATATTTCAAAGAACCACGGTTAACTTACGGTATGTATTCTTCCAGTATTCCATATATGAATACCTCGTATTTTTCTCTGTAAATGTACAGTATAAATGCAGGTTCATGTATAGAAATGTATCTTTAAAGAATGGTGAAAGGAAGCTGTTGATTTGGTGCCATCCTGCTCCCAAGAGACACCTTTGCTCGGTTTCCTAACAGCAGACTGTGATTACATATGAGTTCCTTCTGGCATGAGGAAGTCTGATAAGGGATCCGAGACAGTGAATGTAACAGGCTTAAGCCCGTAGCGGGGAGGCTAGTTCGGAGTCCACTGAAGTGATCCAAGTGAGAGGTGTGAGGCCTGAGCTAAGACACTGGTAATGGGGACAGAGAGAGGAAGGCCAGGGATGAGAGACACCACGGAGCAGACGCAGGAGGAGGGCAAATGAGATCGGGGGGAAAGCATGACAGGTCAGTGTGACGGCAAACACAGCAAGAGGAAGAAATCTGTGTAAGCTGAATGTGAAGACCTTGGGAACGTGTAAGTGGCCTTGGTGAAGAGGTTGGTGATCTCCTGGGGCATGAATTATCTGTTTTTCTATCTTCGGCACCTGGCACGTAGTAGGAACCCAATAAGTGTTTGCCAAATGAATGAATGAATATAAATGTGTGGAGCTCAGGGCAGGCATCTGGACAAGAGATTGGGAAGTCACCAGTTTAGAGGTGAGAGCTGAAATCTTGGAGGTAGATGAGATTGCTCAGGAAAAAGGAGAGAGTAGGAAAAGCCAAAGGCTGGCAGGATTTTAAGGAAATGCCTCACCTGTAAATGACATTTTTAGCCAGCTCCACATCGTCCCAGGACTCACACAAATGAAGTAAGGTTCTCAACTCCTCTTTCAAGATGAGCTTACTCTGGGTCAGTTTCTCTTCCAAGTTTCTCAAATAGGTTTCTGGAAGAAAGCACAGTGTGGTGGTCATCACTTAGGCTGCCTCAGACCGTCAGGAGGCTGAGCTCAGGGAGAAGGGGAGGCTAGAACCTGGCACAATGCAAAGAGCCACTGAGAGGGGCTCACAGCCATGCAGCTCCCATCACTGGCTGGTCTTGAGAGCAGAGTGTCAGACGTGGTGTATCAAGCAGCGAATCTGTCACAGGGCACAGGCCCAGACCTCACTCCAGACTTCCCAACACAGACTCTCTGGGAGTAGGAGCACAAGAATGTGCATTTTTGACTACCTGGGTGATGCTTATGCACCGTAAAGTTTGAGAACGAACGTCCCAGAGGCTTAGCCCAAAGAACTGTATCTACAGGTGACCCATGAGAAAAAAAAGGTAACCGAGATATCCAAACCATCAACTGGCAGGGCACCTAGCAGGAAAACTGAAAGGAAAATGTGGTCAGCCCACAATGGATTACTCACATGATTCAAGAATACTTCACGTCTTTTTCACTTGATTCCATTTTACCACTTTTTCATTCCTCCTGGTCCCTCTCTACTCAGTTGTTAGAAAGCATGCCACAGTACTGCATAATGCACAGGGGGTAAAAGAGTCCTCTAAACAGCAGCAAACCCTCTTTTAGTAACAGAATCATTTCAAGGTGATCACGGTCTATGTCCCTTGTCTTGTATCTGATCAACTGTGGAGACAATCAAACACCAACAGGAAACACTGCTTCTTGGCATTAGGAAGGGACTGTATTTTTGGCAGAATGTAGGGTGAGATGCAAGGCAGCCACCAAGCAAACATCTGCTTTCCAGAAGGCAGGGCTGTTCTCAGTATCAGAAGCTGCGAAAGTCTACAGGATTTGTTCCAAGGCCCAGAGCTCCGAAGGAATGCTGCTTAAAGGAATGGCACAATATACATTAAAAACACAAGATCGGGAATCTAAGGCAGACACTGCTCTCGATTTATAAGAAAAGAAGGTCCATTAGGTTTGAATTAATGCAATGGACCCTCCAATCTCTATTTGCAGAATCGTGTAATGGTTAAAGGTTTTAGAGTTGGGAAGACATGGGCTGAAATCTGGGCTCTGCCACTTGCATGCTATGGGGAGATCTGGGGAGGCCTGTCTCTGAGACAAGATTCATGTGTGAAGTGAGGACCATGATACCTACCTCATGGGGTCATCCTGAGATAATGTACGTAAAGCACTTAGCACAGAGCCCAGCATGTAGTGACTGCCAGGAGATCATAGACATATTGTTATTATTTTCATTCCTCTGTCACGAGGATTTATTCTATTAAATATTTCTAATCAATTTCCAACCTAAAAGATTTTAATGGGACGTCTTTACATCTTGTACTTCTTAATACTTAATAAGTCCAAAGTTTCAACAGATGTAATTTGTATTTTAAAACAAATCCATCAAAATTAAGTGCTTATCGTATATTACAGTCAGAGGTATCCTTCTTTGTGTGAGAGACACAAGGAAGGATAAGGTACGGTTCCTACCCTGAAAGAGCTTAGAGTCTATTTGAGAAGACAAGATATATTTCTATAAAGCTACCTGAAAATAATGACAGAGTAGGTGACATGTGACAGTATAAACGTAACAGGAGAGAGGAGAGAAATCAGGGCAGCAGAAACAGACCAGGTCTGGTGGAAGTGGAGAGGTACCAGAGAGGAAGGAAGGGGCTGGGTAGGGGTGGCAAAGCTGAGGGGGTGGGGAACTGTCGGTATGGGAATCAGCATGAGAAAAAGCACAGAACTGGGGGAAAAGGGGGTGAGGGGAGACCGTGACTAGATTAACAGGAAATCACACTGGTTCTAGAAAGGGTGAGATCCACTGTGGAAGAGCTAGGAAGCTGGCGGGAAGGGGCAAGTTTGTACACGATGTGGTATATAACAGAGTACCATTGTGGGTTCTTATAATGATGAAATGTGGACAGGGTTTTATAAATACCTGACAGTGGAGTAGATGGGCACTCATATTAATTGCCTTTCAGAACATATGCACGACTGTCACAGTCTTAGAAAGACTATGACAACTGGAATAACAACTAGGTAGTGACACGAGGCCCTAACTGCGAACTTCACAGAGCTCCAGGCAACCTGGGGTGAGAAGAAAAGACTGAAGTAAAATCTAGATTGAGTCTACTAAAGTGGCGATTAATCTGTTTTCCGTCCCTCTTATCTTCTTGTTCTGTAGGTGGTTTTGTACAACAGCATGACAGCGGACCTGTGAAGGAAGACTGCTTTCTGGAGAGATGAGAAGCAAGGAGTGTTCATTGGGTGCTCACAAACATCTGACAGTGAGAAGGAGGAAAGCTGGAAAAGTAAGTAGGACAAACAAAAGAGTTGTTATTAAAAAAGAGGAGAGCCTTGCTGTGTTTAGAAAGGAATCTGAAGTACTGGGAAAAACTCAACGTGCAGGAGAGGTGGGAATGAATGCAACAAGATTTCTCAGATGCTGAAAGGGAATAAGACCTAGGGTGGTGGTGCCATGTTTTTAGCTTTTTACAATAAAAATTTTCAAACATACCTAAAAGTAGAGAGAACAGTAAAATCACCTCCCACATGCCCATCACTCAGCCTCAACAGTTATCAATGTTTTGCTGTTTTTTTAAAGAAACCTTTGTTTTAGTCTACTGATTCTTCCAGCACACAGTAGAAAATATGAAAATGCATCATCATTCATTTTTTGTTTCATTTTATATCATTTATCTATAGATATGTATGTGTATACTGGAGATGCAATGCAAATTGTATTTTTTACTGAGGGTGGCATCAAGAAGTCTGAAAGCCAATCATGTGGAGCAGTTCTTTTCAGACTTTTTTTTTTTTTGCTGTACGCGGGCCTCTCACTGTTGTGGCCTCTCCTGTTGTGGAGCACAGGCTCCAGATGCGCAGGCTCAGCGGCCATGGCTCACAGGCCCAGCCACTCCGCAGCACGTGGGATCTTCCCGGACCGGGGCACGAACCCATGTCCCCTGCATTGGCACGCGGACTCTCAACCAGTGCGCCACCAGGGAAGCCCTCAGACTTTATTTTGCAGACAAATTGTCTGGGGCCCGAGATTTGGCATTTCTATCCACCTCTCACTTGCTGCTAATCCTTGAACCTCACTCTGAGTGGCACTGATCTAGAGGACTGGTTGCAGCACTAGTTTTAGTATTTCTCTGGGGTCCTGGGAGAAGGGACAAGAGAAGAGCGGTAGACTCTGCCATAACAGAGTGAGGTGAAAGGGGCATGCAAGGGCAGACTAGGAAACTAAGAATAAATCATCTCAGTTTCTTCTGTGAGATAAGGTCATTGAAGAAGAGACTGAACAGGGATAAAGACAGAGGGAAGTTTAACGACAGATCAATGAAAGAAGTAATGAAATCGATTTGATTACCTTTGGTGCCAGGAAGATTACATGCAACAGCCACCTTCTTATGCTGAAAGTCCTTTAATTTCACAATATTATCTGTAAGTAGATATCTTTTAGCTAAAAATCAGAGAAGAGAAAGTAAAATCATTTTGACTGTTTCATACTTAGCAAATAAGGTGTCGAGCTTGACTGTCTCTTTCTAATAACTGATCTTATCTTCGGTTAGTATAAATAACCCACCTAGACAGGTACAAATATAAGTCACCCTGGTGGGGAAAAAAATGTCCAAACTACCAAAGAATGCAAATCCTCCACAAGACAAGTTTTGTCTGTGAGCTAGTGATTAACTGGGTATGGGGATGGGTAGACAGGAATCTGGGATCTGAAAGACAGATAGCAAAACAGGTATATCTAGATTTGGTTTAAACAGGTAGAAGCATATAGGGTAGGGGAAAAAGCTATAGTGTGACCATTGGAATTCCCAGGACTGTCATTTGTGAAATGAGGCATTATGGCCTCTCAGATTTGGACTCTTGGTATCCTCTAGATACATCAGGAATCACTGACCACAACTTAGCAGAAATGATCAGTTTAGGAAACATCATTTCTTTAGGATGCTCGGCTGTGCATGAACTGGAGCTTGGCCAAAGAATCGTCCAAAACAAAAGCTCTGTGTACTACAATAACAATGTAACAACAAAAATTGCTGATTTCTAGAGAGGCAGTCCAGAGAAGGGGTTACAGTAGGACTGCCTGTGTTTAAACCCTTCCTCTACCAGTTCCCTCTGACCTTGGGCAAATTACTTAGCTTTGCGGTTTCCTCCTCTGTAAATGAAGAATAGTACCTCTCTCACTGGGTGATGTGAGGAGGAAAGGAATGAATGTATGTAAAATGTATTACAGGAAAGCCTGACACAAAGTGTTAAATATTTTATTATCACTCTTCAAATTTAATCATTTTCATAAAGATATTAAGGGATAATTTTACAAATAAAGAAACCTGCTCAGAGTCTTTCAGACTGTTCGCTACAGAGCTGGACTCCAAACTCATAGTCTTTGACCTCCCCTCCCAAACTCTGCAGGACAGTACACCCAGGGCGGAGGGGGTGTTCCCGGGCGCAGCACAGCTCCATCCGAGGGAATACTACAGCCCCCAGGTCAAGAGCCCAGCCCATCTGTCCTTTGATTCCCAGGCACACGGGCGTCCACGACATCCAGAGGCCACCACTGTACCCACGTGCAGAGGGCAAGTGCATGCTCGATTGCTCTAGGCCCCTGAGTGAGGCGCTGTTATTTCTCCAAAGAGATGCCCGCTCCAAAGCTCCCTTCTGTCCCATCCCTCCCCTCCTTCACGGCCCAAGGCCGCGGATACCTCCGAGACGGCAGCGGCTGCAGGTGGAGCCCAAGCCTCCCAACCCTGGATACACCAAACTCCGCAGCGCCTGCTGCGGTAGGACTTGCTTCGGAGGCCGAAAGGCAGCCGCCATCCTGTCCCGGGCCGCACCAATTGCGGGAGCCGGGGGGGGGGGCGTGGACTGTGCCCAGCCCTTCTTCCGCCCGCAGTCCCCCTACCGGCCATCCCTTTGGTATGCTCCAAGATGGCGGTCCACGTGGTGCGGCGCGGGATGCTCTGGGCGCGGAAAGTGTCGCTGCCTCAGCTCTCCCTGACAGGTTGGTGGCTGCTACCTTCGTGGGGCTGCTTCATTAGGCCCCTGAGAACTCTGTTCCTTCAGTAAAGGGAGCAGTGGGCTTTTAAGGGGAGAGGAAGTGCTTCTGGGATCTAGTTGCTAGAGAAACCCCTGGAGGTGTTCGGTAGCACAGAGAGGGGAGGTAAGGTCTATGACCCATCTCCTTCCCTAAGATAATAGTGTCTGCCTATCCAAAGGTGTGAAGAGCAGAGGAAGTCCTACCATGAGAGCTTTTGCGTATGGTTTGCCGGGTTTGTGTGTGAGGGTGGTCATCTCTTTGCTGCCCGTGAAAAGCCCAAATGTGTCCCCCCGGGGTTATGAAATTTCTCTCCCTGTTGAGTTTCCTTAGAGGGGCGTCACAAACGTTCTCCTCAACACCTGACGCGTGGCCAGACCCTTGGTTTTCACTTGGTGAAGGAATTTCTCAGTACTAATCTCAGTTTACCTGATGACCTTGGGCGCAACTTTTGATTGACTTTTCTTTGCCCAAGTTTTCCGTTCAGACAATAAATGCTAATAGTTACTTTTAAAGTACTTTGATATCCGAATGAGTGACGGCTCACTCAAAGCCTGTTTACAGGACCTGCTGATGAAGACATTGGGAAAAACTTTCTTAATTCACAGAAGCTAAATCCTGACAGATGTATCTGATTATATGATTAAAATAGAGTAATCACAACTGATTTTTCCAATGCCTATTATCTCCTCTTTCCAACATACCTCCTCTAGCCCCTGTTAAAAAGCAACACATACAGTTTTGCCCACACGCCTTTAAATATCAACGTGAAACCTTATAGCTGGCCACCAGACGTTTTCTGAGAATTAACTGATTGACCTAGCTAATGAAAATGTTTCATGTCACACATTAGGTAAAGTGGTCTGCACAGTACTTGGTACCTCAGTAAGAATTAATTGTTGTAGCTGTTTACTAGCTTGTTTACTTATGTTGTTACTAATGCTTTTCAATTTAAACAAGACCTTGGATTGTCTATCAGGGAAAGTATCATAGCTGCTTAGGATATTCGGGGGCAGTCATACTAACAAGGGAATGGAAATTAGATAAAGGTGAATTGAGAGAATTTCCAGTGAGCATTTTGATTGTAGTTTGAAATGGTGAGCTCATGATAGGTTACACCTGTGCTGTTCCATTGTAGTAGCCGGGAGCTACACATGGCTATTTAAATTAGTTTAAATTTAAAAATCCTGTTCTTTAGTCACATTAGCTACATTTTAAGTGCTCAGTAGACACCTGTGGCTAGTGGCTACTGTATTGAACAGTTCAGAATTGAACATCTCCTTCATTACAGAAAGTTATACTGCACAAGCAGGGGGTTAGACCACAGGTGAAAGGAGTCTTGAAATCAGGACCTGAAGGGTATAAGGCAAGTGATATAAGTATGTAGGATAGTACATTATGGACCACTGGGGGTTTGAGAATGCTGATAAGGAGCTTTAAGTCATCAAAACATCTTGAACCATTACCAGATAAAAGAGGAAAAAAATTGTACAAACTCAGGACGAATCAGTATTTGGAATACTTTGGTGCTTCCGCTGATTCTCCCTACAACATAATGGATAAGGGCAACTAAAGTGATCAAGAGGATGAGAGAAAGATTTATTGAGATGAACTGAAAAAGTGACTTCAGTATGTGAAGAGGCTAGAGAGGGAAACTTTTTGGGCACTTACTACATAGTGGACATTAGGCTAGGTACTTAATATATGCCCTTATTTAAATTATGATACAGTATTTCCCTGTTTTACATATGAATAAAGAGCCTCAGAGACCTGGTGTAACTTGCCCACATTTTTATAAAATTTTTAATAACAAGGCTAGGATTCACACTTAGACTTTGTGACTCTAAAGCCTATCTGTGTTCACAATCACACTGCTTCCCTTTGGATGGAAAACATGTTTGGAGACATTTTACCAAAGGCCAAATTAACTATAAAATAAGTAAGTTTTTAATAAGTATTTACTAAACTTTGAAATTCTGGTCCATGGAGGTATCTTTTCAGAATTAAGCAGGGGAGATACTTGCTTTTTAGTGGATAGTTATCTTAGAATATTGTTGCTCTTAAAGTTGACTGGCTGAAGGGTTAGCAGGTTCAAGAAGGGTATATATATATGCTCTTGGGTGGCATATTCGGAGTGGGATTAAACGGGCTCAGAGATCTAAACTTGTGAGGCTGATAACATCCTATCCCCTTGTTACTTCAATGTTATCTGAGGGTCAACATCATCATCACCTGGGAACTTTTAGAAATGCAGAATCTCTGTTCCCACCCCAGACGTACTGATCAGAATCTGCATTTTATCAAGATTCATATGCACATTAAGGTTTGAGAAGGTGATCTAGATTTTCCATTTTGCCATTGTCCACTTAATGTCCTGTCTGGCTTCATAGAAATTCTTTGGTTTTAACGTTAATATACAGAACCCTCAACTACCATACAGAGATGGGAAAAACTTTAAGTGATGTCATTTAAAAGTATCTCAGAAAGATGAATATCCTCCTTTAAAAGGTTTACAGATAATGGAATGTCTGTCTATCTGAAGGTGTAGTAATTTCCTATTGCTGCTGTAACAAACTACCACAAATTTGGTGGCTTAAGACAATGTAGATTTATTACCTTACTATTCTATAGGTCAGAAGTCTGATACAGAGTCTTTTTGTGTTAAAATCAAGGTGTTGAAAGGGGTGTATTCCCTTTAGGAATCTCTAGGGGTGAATCTGTTTCCCTAGCCTTTTCCATCTTCTGGAGACCACCTGCATTCTTTGGCTCATCGTCCCTTTCTCAAACATCTTCAAAGCGAGCAGTGGCAAGTCAGGTCCTTCTTATATACCTCTGTCTTTCATGCATCACACTAACAACCTGTCTCCCTCTTCCACTTTTTAAGGACCTGTGAATATATTGAGCCCACCTGGACTTCCCTGGCAATCCAGTCATTAAGACTCTGCGCTTCCAGTGCAGGGGGCTCGGGTTTGATCCCTGGTTAGGGAACTAAGATCCCACATGCCGTACAGTGTGGCCAAACAAACAAACCCTGAGCCCACCTGGACAACCCAGGACAGTCTTCTCACTTTAAGATCAGCTGATGTGCTGGTATTTTTTTTTTGGCGGTACGCGCGGGCCTCTCACTGCTGTGGCCTCTCCTGTTGCGGAGCACAGGCTCCGGACGCGCAGGCTCAGCGGCCATGGCTCACGGGCCCAGCCGCTCCACGGCATGTGGGATCTTCCCGGACCGGGGCACGAACCTGCGTCCCCTGCATCGGCAGGCAGACTCCCAACCACTGCACCACCAGGGAAGCCCCGGATGTGCTGATCTTAATTCCATCTGTCACCTTAATCCCCCTTTCTCATGTACCCTAATATTCACAGGTTCTGGGGACTCGGACATGGACATCTTTTGGGGGGGACATTATTCTGCCTACCCCACTTGGTAACTCATTCCTATGTTTGTCATTGGTTTCTATTAGGAAGATTTTCCACTTGCCAAATTTAAATTCTTTATCCTTATACCTATTTCCTTTCATTGTATCCTCAATGGAGATGGAAAATGATTACTGGTTACTTTCTTATAAAGCAAACATTTAAAAGTTCATATATGTATGAAAGTTACTGGGCTTATCTTTTGTAAATTTACTAGTTCTCATTTTGTTTTCGGTCATGTGATCCCCTTGAACAACTGCACACAGCATTCTGGCACTCCTGTCTTTCCCCACCGTCACCTCCTCTGCTTTTTGTCTCCCAGTTCAAAACTCATGAACATAATTCTAGATAATTGTCTTTTCTGACTTTAGAGCAAGGAGGGCTGATTTCTTATGCTAGAATAAAACATATGCTAGGAGAAGAAATAGAGAATAAGTAAGAGAATGTAATAACAACAAATAGAGAATATTTAAGTCACTGGTATCCTGGAGTATATAGGTTAACAGCCCTCTCCTGAGCTCATGCTCACGTAGAAAAGGGCTGCCCTTGTTTCCCACAGAAAGGAGAGATCTACCTGGTTTTAGATACTGGAATTCAGTTTACATAGAAATGCTACAGTAAATTATGAGTGGGTTATCTGAACTGATTGTTTTGGTTCTATGGCAGACTGTTAGAGCATGCAGAGACCTTAAATATCACCCGGCCAGTTCCTTCACTTACAACTGCAGGGTCTGAAGTTTTCCAGCTGGTAAAACTCAAACTAAATCTCAGGTCTGCTCACTCCTGACCTGGTGTGCAGCTACGCACCTAATGTAATGCCATCAATGCCGTTACATTTTGTTCATCCTTCTTGACAGATCTAGGAATGTAACTGACAGTTTATAACATCGTTTGTATGAAAAATGTATTCCAAGTTCCAAACATCTAATCATTTAAAAAAATAATCCATTTGAAATGTAGGCACTTTTTAATAGTTAATATTTTTAAGAAATATCTTAGTTCCCCTTTGAGGCAGTCTTTGGCAGCTTTTAATATTATTGTTTCATTGCTTAGACTTCAAATTTAGACATATTATTCTAGTAAAGGTCTGACCCAACCCTGCTGAAGGCAAGGGAGGGACTGGTCTTATGTATAAACACAGACATGTTTATATTTGTTTTAGTTGGGAGATGGATAGAGAATAACAATAGCATTCAAATACTGTGCTTAATTGGCTCCCATGCCTTCTAGTTGTGTTTGGTTTATGGTCTGCTATGACCTTCAGGTAATAATCTGCCATTCATTCCTTTTCAATTTTTTTTAAACAGCTTTATTTAGATTTAGTTCACATACAATTCACCCATTTAAAGTCAATTTAATGTTGAATGGTTTTTTTTTTTTTGTATATACACAGGGCTGTGCAGCAGCCATCACCACAATCAATTTAGGACATTTTCATCACTTCAAAAAAACCCCATACTCATTAGCAGTCACTCCCCATTTCCACCCAGGTTTTTCTGCCTGTCTACCCTCCAGATCTAGGCAACCAGTAAGCTGCTTTCTGTCTCTAGATTTGCCGATTGTGGACATTTCATATAAATGGAATGACATAATACGTAGTCTTTTGTGACTGGCTTCTTTTTCCTTAGCATAATATTTTCAAGGTTCATCCATGTTGTAGCATGTATCAGTACTTAATTTCTTTTTATTGCTGAATAATATTCCTTTATAAGAATATACTATTTTGTTTAGCCATTCATAAATTGATGGATATTTGCATTTTTCCTTTTTGGCTATATGAATAATATTGCTACAAACATTTATATACACTTTTTTAGGTGGACATGATTTAATTTCTCTTGGGAACATACCTAGGAGTGGAATTGCTGGGTTACTTGGTCTAACTCCACGTTAACATTTTGCAGAACTGCTGAACTTTTCCAATGCGGCTGCACCATTTTACATTCTCACCAGCAATACATGAGGTTTCTAGTTTCTCTACATCCTTATCAACAGCTGTTATTATCTGCCTTTTTGATTATAGCCACCCTAAGTGGGTGCGAAGTTGTATTTAAATATATTTTGCATTTCCTTAATGGGAAATGATATTAAACATCTTTCCATGCACTTGTTGGCCATGTGTGTGTGTGTGTATTTATGTGTATGTGTGTATCTGTGTGGTTTTTTTTTAGAAATGTCTGTTAAATCCTTTGCCCATTTTTCTGCTGGGTTGTCTTTTTAAATTTTGAGTTGTAAGAGTTATTTATATATTCTGGGTACAAGTCCCTGATCAGATAAATGGTTTGGAAATATTTCCTCCCATTCTGAGTTATTCTTTCACTTTCTTGATGGTGTCTTTGAAGCTCAAAAGGTTTTAATTTTAGGTTGCCATTCATTCTTTCTCATTAATTCCTTGAGCTCATGTTTATTGAGCATTGCTATATGCCAGTCATTGTGACAGGTGTCATCTTGTGGGTTACACCAGATTTGGCTTTTTAGGTTTCTGCTATTTACCACTAGGGTGCTGTGTTACCAGGTAAGATATTACTCTTTGCTTTATGTGAAATAAGGGTAAATATGCTGATCCAAGTCAGATGGAAATTTTTTAGGACTAACTAATGATGATAAAGCAGTCTTTTAATGAGGTAAACAGCTGTTCAGCAAATATTTTGGGTTCTAAGAAGGAGTTTTAAGGCTCATCTAGGCTCTATGTTAGTGGAAACAAATGGCTCCTAGTCCTAAAGTAATAGGAACAAAATTAGCAACATTTTTACTCATAACATTATGGTAGAAATTTTAACAGGTTTTCTGCATCTTCTGCTTGTTAGAGGTTGAATGTATGTTGTCATGAACTGAATTGTAAACTGTGTAATATTGGTTACAGTTTCATAATAGATCTTTAAATAATCTAGTAAATGGAAAATATGGCAAAGATATGTTTAATAAAACAGGTATATAAACTGAACCTGTTGTGAAATCATGCCTGTTGAAGTCATTGTCTTTTTCCTCAGGTAAAAGATGCCTGCTTTCTGCAGCATATGTGGACAGCCACAAATGGGAAGCAAGAGAAAAAGAAGATTGTCACCTTGGTAGGTACTTATCGGGCTATTATGTGTGTCATTTCCAGTCACTCCATATATTCATATATTCATATGAGATATATGTGAAATGATGCTTTTATGATAATCCAATTCAGATAAGCACATTTTTAAGCCTTAAAAAGAACTAGACTGTTGTTTCACATGTGGCAAAATCATTTTTTCTTTCCTGCAAATTTCTATTTCATTTTTGCCTTCACAGTTAGTCTCCCTGAGTTATGTAAACAATTATTTTCTTTCTTGTTTTTTTGTTCATTTTCATCATATAGTTAGTTACCATGCAGCCTATTTTATCTGCAGAATCAATCTTTACTATGATGGTTGCAAAATGATGGTTTTCCAAATTCATTAACACCTCCACATTTACTAATTATTACTCAGTATTTACTGTAAGCAAGAACCCTTTTTCTCCCATTTCTTTCTCTGTTTATTATCAGTATGATCTTATGGATTCCTCTTTTTTTTTTCCTTTAATGATTCATTGCCATCCTTAGTTATTTTGGTAGTCCAGTTCTCTGAAATTTGGCTAATAGAAGCGTTTCAAGCTGGCTCCCAGTGTTCCATCTTGTACCTTTCTTGCTCTAGCCCTGAAATCAATTACAGTTAGCCCTTAAACAATGGGGGTTAAAGGAGCCCACCCTCAACGCAGTCAGAAATCCACATATAACCTAAAGTTGGTCCTCCGAATAAGTGGTTTCTTCGTAGCCAAGTTTCCGCCCATGGATTCAACCAACTGCGGATCATGCATGTAATCCTGTAGTACGCATTTAGTGAAAGAATTTCATGTATATGTAGACCTGCACAGTTCAAGCCTGTTTTGTTCAAGCGTCAACGGAATTTCTCCAAGGAGCACTGTTTCCTTTTACTAGGGAGTGGTATTAGAAACCAAGATCTGTGCACTAGGTGTCCCCCTTGCTACTATGGAATTTTTGCTTCTTTGCCCATTCAGTGGACAGAGCTAGGAAAAATATGTATACATGTACACATAAACATACATATGTGCACATACATGCGTATAAGCTTACATGTACATAGTTTACAAATTACGAAAAACATTCTGAAACCTGCAATTCCAGTTCATCTCTACAGAGTTCTTCCTTGCCTTCCTCTAGTCCATGTTTGTATCTCCCTTCCATACTGAAAACACTGGCTCCCAACAGGGACAGTGTTTTGATATGTCCATCAGTCTAGGCATTGCAAGTCATGTAATTTTCCTGTCTGCTACCCAGTAAGTGCCAGTAATGCCCTGCAGTCATTTAGACAGTCAAAAAGATACCCCTATATATTCTAAAATGCCCTTGAGGGCCCTTTGGTACTCCTTTTGGGAACCACTGTTATAGTGATGAAAGCACAATGGGCTCAGTTAATTATATTGCAGAGCTCATTCTGATGTGCCATATGTGAATTATAAGAAAAGTGCTATGGAAGTGCAGAAACGAGAACGAAGAATTTCATATAAGCTATTGTTAACACTTTCCTAGGTATGAAGGGAAAATTAGGGAACAAGACCATTATATTTGGTGCCTCGGTATGGGTCATCTCTGTTATCCGGAGACAAACCTAGGGAAAACTGTCATGGATTCCTGAGTGAGCAGATGCTGTTTGCCAAAGAATGAGCATAATATTCTGCAATGAATAAATATCACATGGAGGTAACTGTCTCCTCTCTGTTAAGATGAATGTACTTAGAAAAGCAGTATGTACCAGCTACCATTTACTGAATACCACCCTGCCAATAATCCTCTCTGTACATCCTGAGCCCCTATCGAGTCAGTTGATTTTTTCCTCATCCTATATTCTTACAGCACTTTGTACCTTCATTATGCAGTGTGATGTGGTGAAGAGTTTGCACTTGGAGGGGAAGACAGCTGGGTGTGAACCCCAGCTCTGCCAGCTTTCAGAAACTGTGCCTTAACTCGGTTCCTATATCTATAAATTAGGGATGATAATGCCCGCCCCAGGTAATACCCTGACATATAGTAGGTGCTCCAGAAATATGTGAAAGGAACAAGTCCCTAGGCCCCTTGATTTTACTCATATATAAAACATTAGATTGTGAGGTGAGATGAGGTTTTGAAACTCAAACTGCTTGGAAGAAAAAGAGGCCGTTAGAGACAGTATTTTTTTTTCTGCTGTGTAAGAGAATGTAATTAAAACTTGCGTTCATACGTGATATTACTGCATGTTTTCCCTAATTCTTATTTGAGCCTTTGGGCTGGGGTATGGGCCCGGAAAATCAGGTAGTACGCCTGGGGCTACATGCCGATGATCGGGCAGTAGATGGCAGTGTGGCCACTGCGGAGAGGCGCGCAGCCCGTGGAGCCCGGCGTTTGGGCGCTGGCTTTGGGAAGCCTCTCCACGCGCGCGTGCGCGGAGGGCTGCCCTCGGCATGTGGAGCAATGTGATTGGGCTCTGTGATCTGGTGCGGGCTTGCTGATTGGAGGAGGGAGGAGGGGGCGACATGAGGCTTTTACTCGACGCGTCCCCATTGGAGGGCGTGGAGTGGGGTGGAGTGGATCGCGGCTCGGGAGGGACGGTGCCTGGATATGGGCGTGGGCGTGGGCGTGGGCTTCGGCTTCCCTGGTCTGAAGTGGTTTTGCCTCCATGCCGAATATTGCGGAGGAGACCTGCTGGGTTCTCTCGGATGGTCGTGCTGCTGTGGTGCCTCCTCTGTTCAGTCTCATTAGTGGTTTTCTGTTAGAGCCTTGGGGGAGGGCTGATGGGTATCTACCCAGCTCCCCGTCTGAGAGTAATTTATTACTACGGAGGTCTAGATTAACACCACGAGTGCCATATACGTACGCTGCAGTCTAGAGGGCAAGCAGGCCATGAATGCAGACTGGGTCCTCTGACATAAAAGTCAAAAGGCAGCTTTTGTTCACTGCTAGCTGTGTGCCCCGGGTCTGTGCTAAGCACTTTCACACACTCTGTTCCGTTTAATGCTCCACAACAGCGGCCGAGGCAGCTGCTATTTCCCTTAAGAGATGGGAAAAATGAGACCAGATCCCAGCATTTGCTTAGGGCCATACAGTATCCTCTTACCTTTCTGCGCACGAAACTTTCTTAGTGATTGCTGTAGTACCTGTAACTCTACCTTAGTGTCTTCTCTTGCATTGAAGTAGTGGATCTCTTGCTTTTAAAAAATATTTTTTGATTGCAGTATAATATACTGAAAAGTGCACAAATCATAATGTACAGATTGATGAATTATCACAAGGTAAACAAACCTGTGTAATAGAAGGTTCCTACCACTCCAGAAGCCCTTATTGTGGCTCCCATTACCCTCTTTAAAGGTAACCATTATTCTGACTTCTAGCACTGTAGGTTATTATTTTTTTTTATGTTTTATAATGGAAAATGTAAAACATACAAAAGTAGAGTGAATGGTATAAGGAATCTTCTTTACCCATCACCTGGCTTCAACAATTATCAGCTTCTGGCCAATCTTCATCTCTACTTCTACTTATTTCCCCATCCTGATCCTTTGGATGATTTTGAGGCAGATCACAGACAGTATATCATTTTACCCATAAATATTTCAGTATATACCTCTAAAAGATAAGGATATTTTTAATACCATTATCACATCTAAAATATTAGTAATCATTTAAATATGAAATATCAAGTCAGTGTTCAAATTTCCCTTATACTCTGGTAAATTTTTTTTAATGGTTATGCACATAAGGTCCATGCAGTGCAGTTGCTTATGTTCCCATCTTGCCTCTTTTTAAATCTTTTTTATGGAAACATACAAAGGTAGAGAGAGTAGTATAATGAACCCCCATGGTCTGTCACCCAGCTTCAATGGTTATCAATTCCCTGCCAGTCTTGTTTCATCAAACCCTACCCCATCACCAGATTACATTTTAACAAATTCTTGTTATCTGATCATTTTGTGTATATTTTGATACGTATCTCTATAGGTAAGGATTTTTTAAAAACATAACTATACCATTCTCATATCTAAAAATTAGTAATTCCTTAACATCATTATATATTTCCTCAGTGTTCACATTTCCTCAAATGTCTTATAAATTTCTTTTTAATTTACAGTTTGTTGAAATGGGATCCGGATAAAGTCCATACATTGTAATGTGTTGAGATGATTTTAATCTATAGGTTTCTCTTTCTGTCTTGGCAGTCTATTTGTTGAAGAAAACAGGTCTCTTTTGTCTTGTAGTTTCCCACATTCTAGATTTGCTGTTTTCATCCTTATGGTGGTGTTTAACATGTTGCTCTACCTTCCATATGTCCTATAAAACTGGCAGTTAGAGAGGAATCCTTGATCAGATTCAGGGGTTTTTTTTGGGGGGATTTTTTTGGCATGAGTACTTCATAGGAAGTGTTGTTTACTGTTGTCAAGAGGCACAGAGCATTTGGTTGTCACTGTGATGTTAAAGGCCATTCGTGATCATTGCTTAGATCAATTTTTTCATTAGGAGCTGCCAAATGTTGCTATTTTAATTCTATCATTTCTCTCATTAATTACCCAGAAAATTTTTGTGAAAGAATTTCCTTTCATCAGCGGTTCAGTTATCCTGAGTTATAGTTTGTATGGAAGAGGCAGCTTCGAAAATAATAAATTGACCTCCTACCGTCCTCCAAAGGTTATCAGTGAGGGTTTTAATTTTTTTTTCCTAATATTATGAACTCATGGACTTAACTATTCCAGACATTTTAATTCATTGCAGTTGATATTTTATTGAAAGAGCCATAGTTCTCCAGCTAGGCTTTGTAGAGCCCTGGGAATTCTTGAGCTTTCCAACTCAAATCAGAAGATTTCAATTTTAGACTGTTTCTGTACTGGGCTTCCCTTTGGTTAAAATAAACACTGAATTAAAGCATTGTCTCTGAAATTCCTGCATTAGCCATGCAGATCTACTGGAGAGATACAGGGTGAAAGTTAGCAGCATTAGCCAGTTAGCAGCTGTTACAGATTAGGGCCCACAGTGAATAGGATTCAGGAGAAAACCATTCTGGGGAACTGGGTAGGGTGCTGGTAGGAAGGCAGGCCTCATGGGGGAAGTTCCTTGTGTTCCATGTGAAGTTTGCTTGGGTTACCCTGCCAGGGGCAAGGGACTAGGTGACTTGAACTAAATTAGTTCCTGAGCCCTACTGAATTAAATATTTTATTTCTGATTTTTCATTTAATAAATAATCATAAAGTAAGGGATACCCTTCAGTTTTAGTTACTGCTTTTTTGTTTCTTTTTTTTTTTTTTTTGCATTGAGGTTGAAACTGAGCGCTGTGGTCATCTTTCATTAGCTGGACACTTACTAGCTGAGGTTTAGTTTTACTGTGTCATTTCAGCTGTGGAGGCCTTTGGCTTGTTGCAGTAGTTTTTCAAATCCTGCTCTTGAAGCTTGATGGAGATTTTCTGAGGCCTGCTTTCCTATTTGCATGTCTGTGACATGTATTCATGCACTAGGCTTCATATTTACTGTCTGCTGGCAGTTCTAGAGATGGGTCTGGCCTGTGCACATCCTCCTCCTTTAGTCTTAGTATATATGTATATGAAGCTTGCCTTCACATTTTTTTCTTTATTATTTTAAAGCTTCTGGTGACAGAAAGACAAATAGAAGGAAAGCTAAATATCTATATTCAAATGGTTCTCAGGTTAATTTTTCCTAATTCCTTCTGTTATTTCCATACATGTTATAGGTCATCTATCCCTGAAACAAAAACAGAGTTTTAGCATGTGTTTTCCAGATCACTTCTTCTAGGAAGTACAGTAATAACTTGTATCTAGTTCTTAAAGAATTACATAAATTAGGTGAGGTACGCATATGCCCAGAAAGAACTTAGTGTTGACTGAATGGGTAACAGTGATGTACAGTTACATAGAAATCATGAAAAACTGAAACCATCTAATAATTTCTCACCTAAAGCTCCCAGGGTTCAATAGAGGATCCATCATGCCTTCAGAGAACTTCCTCATCATAACTTTGACCCAGAGACCACCCTCCTTTATAAGAGGCTTCTTTCCTAGCACATCTCTACTATAGATTTTGTGATCATTGAGGAGATTATCATTTTCTTTCTCAGAATTTTATATACTTTGAAGCTGTGTTACACACCAATTGGTGTGCACACCAATTATCTTCCTGGAACAATGAATTTTTGGTCATTATGTAATGACCCACCTAATCTGAAAAACGAATTCTTTTTGCTTTAAATCTATTGTGTCTGATATTAATATAGCTATACCAGCTTTCTTTAGGCTACTTTTTGCTTAGTACATTTTTCATACAGTTATTTTCAACTCTTCATGTGTTCATATGATTTATATAGCTGGATTATGTATTTTTAAAACCAATCTGGCAATCTTTGTCTTTGTGACTGGAAAGTTTAGTTTATTTCCAGTGTCATTTTATGGTTGTTGATTTATTTGGATTTGTTTCTACCATAGTTAGTGATTTGTCCCATCTTTATTATTTCTTTTGTATCTTCTTTTGGATTGGTTGTGGTGTTTTTTTGTTTTTGTTTTTTTAATTTATGGCTGTGTTGGGTCTTCGTCTCTGTGCAAGGGCTTTCTCCAGTTGCGGCAAGCGGGGGCCACTCCTCATCGCGGTGCGCGGGCCTCTCACCATCGCGGCCTCTCCTGTTGTGGAGCACAGGCTCCAGACACGCAGGCTGCCTCAGTAATTGTGGCTCACGGGCCTAATTGTTCCGCGGCATGTGGGATCCTTCCAGACCAGGGCCTGAACCCGTGTCCCCTGCATTGGCAGGTGGACTCTCAACGACTGCGCCACCAGGGAAGCCCGGTTGTGGTGTTTTTGTTTTTTACATTTCCTCCCCCTCTAGAAATTGTATCCTCTATTTCTACTCTTGCAGAATGGTGGGTTTTACCATTCTAAATCTACATCTTTTAGATGGTTGCTGCATAACTTCTAGCATGCATATTTACCTTAAATTCTAGTGTTATTCACACTCTGCTGTCCTTTAGTCCAGTCACATAACCCCCACCCATGTGTTATTGTCTAATATTAAAGTTTTATCCTTTAAAACACACATACACACATAAGACATTATTATTTTAAACAACTTCCCCCCAAATTGAATTAATTTTATTTACTTACCATTCCTTCTAGCATTTCAAGTCTTCTTTAAAGGATCATCTTCCTTCTTCCAAAAACACGTCTTCTAAAAAACACAACTTGTAAAAAGTTCCTTTAGTGAGTATTTGTTGCTAATAAATTCTTTCAGTTTTTTAGTGTTTTTATTTTTCTGTTAATCTTAAAAGATAATTTTGCTAGATATGTAATTCTATTTTGATTGTATTTACTCCCAACATGTTATTCTACTGTTTTCTGTTGTTTCTAGTGAGAAAACACCTGTTGGTATAGTTGTTTTTCCTTTGTAAGTAATCTATCTTTACTTTCTGGCTACTTTTAAAGTCCTCTTATTCTTCAGTTTAAGTGTAATGTATCATGGTGTGGGCTTAATTTTACTTAATTGACTTGAGATTTTTTGTGTTTCCTGAATCTGAAAATGGATATCTTTTATCAGTTCTAAAAAATGCTTAGCAATTAGCTCATCATATATCACCTCTCCCCATTCTCTTTATTAACTTCTTTGGGAAATTCAATTAAATGTATTTTAGACCTCACGATTCTATTTTCTATATCTCTTAACTCCTTTTTTATACTTTTCATTTTTATCTATCTTTGCTGCAGTCTTCTAGTTTCTTGTAATTTCTTTTAGATCTTTTAGGTTGCTAATTCTCACCTCACCTGTGTCTTGCCTGCTCTTTAACTTATTCATCGAATTTCTTTTTTACAGCTTTCTTGACGTATTATTTACATAGAATATACCGCACATAATTCAAGTGTACAATTTGACAAGTCTTGACATATGTACGTGTGTATAGTCCATGAAATCATTACTACAATCAAGATAATAAGCATATCTGTCACCCACCCCCCACATGTTCTCCTACTTCTTTGTAGTCCTTTCCTCTTCTTCCTGCCCACCTTCCCACATTCCCAGGAAACCTCTGATATTTTCTGTCATCATAGATTAGTATGTATTTTCTACAATTTTATGTAGTAAAATCAACTCTTTAAACCACTTAAAACATCGTTCTTAAGTTGGTGTATCTTGTATGACATAGGAAGTATAATTAGGGCCTCAGAGGTGTGAGGGCTGACTTTGTGGTTTAGAATCCTCAGGGGACGACGATGTCCTTGCTGTTTTCCCTTTGCAGGGTGCATTACTTTCTAGTTCACCTTCACTGCAGGTGTAGCCTTAGGCAGCTCTGGCTTTACCTAGGATCTCTGAAACAGCCTCCTGCCTTACAGAGGCCTTGGTTCTATCCTCTGTTCCCTGTAAGTCATTAAAACCACAGCTCTGTGTCCCTGCGGACCTGCAGATGCTCTCAGGTGACTGCTACCCTTAGTAGTCCCTTAAACACTCAAGGTTTGTGCTCCCATGCTGCCTTTAGCCGCTGACAATTACATCTATCTTCTTGAAAGCTCAGTCATATATTTGAAAAATTTTTTAACATTTTATTTAGGTGTTTTGTTTTTATAGTAGGGGGAATTTTTTAAAGGCTATTTAGTCCACCTTATTGCTGAGGTGGAATTCAGTTTAATATCATCTTCGAACTTAGGAGCAACATCCTTTTTGTGTTCCCTCTGTGGTAGTTCTCAAACTAACTCACTCGAGTGCTTGCCAGGCTACATCACAATCTCCTGGGGCTTTTATTTAAAAATTTGTGTTTCTGTGGTCTCACTTCAAACCTATGGAATTAGAATCGCCCTCTGGGTGTGAAGCCTAGGAATCTGACGTTTTAAAGTCTTAAAGCCTCTTAGGGGTTCAGATCCTTAACCAGGATTACACTCCTATACTTCGAATAGTGCGGGGTCCTCAGGAAAATCCTTTATATCCTTAGATTATCAATGGTATTGTTTTCTTCAAACAGAAAGAACATTTTTATACTAGTATACGTTTCATTTTCTGGACATACTTCCACATTGTCTATACAGCTTTAAGTTTTGTTAATGAAGAATTCAATGAGGAATTCAAATTTCAGATCCATTTTCCTTTATAGTCTTTGTTGACCCCAACCGTCCGCTGCAATGTATATTCCTGAGGAGCTGAGTGACAGGCAAGAAAGCATCTTCTTCGGCACATCCCTTGGAATAAAACCTGGGCATCTGCTGGCCCCTCACTGAAACATGAAGAGTGATTTTGACTGTTGAAACCATGGTCCAGAAGCCTGTGGCACTGGCCCTCTGCAGGCTGCAGCTGCCCCAGCTTTCGTGGCCATCCCTGCTCCCCGTAGTTTTCTGCCTCATTCATCAGTGCTGTCATGTGAGGTGATCGGTTGCATAGTATATTTAGCAGCAAACCTTTCTCTGACTTATAATATGCAAATATTATTCATCAGATGCTGGCTCTGCAGCTGTTGCCTTTTTTGAGGCCCCAGCCGATTTTACTTGACTGAGGATATCTTGTTGTAAAAGATTAAAATGGCATCTTGACTTATCACACTACAGAAGCCCGCTCAATCCAGTGTTTTGTTATATGCTGTGTACTATATGAAACCCATGAGGAAATGGAGGTCATTTTAATTAGGCCAGTAGATCCTGATCCTGCATTTTTTAGTTAAAATTTAAATTTTGAGTAAAGGGTTAGTTGATTCTTTATATTGCCTATCAACACAAGAGCCTTCATTATGAAGAGATCATAAAGATTTGGTATCATGGGAATGCTGTTTAATATCATTCTGTGAGCAGTTAGATTTAACAATATTAATTTACCTTAGTATGAAGAGGTTTTAGGGACTTCTTTTTATATGTGTATTTGTGTTTTCAAATTTTTGAATCACATGGTACCAACCCCTTTAAGACAGTCATAAGAAAAGTAATTACTTTTACATCATATCAGGTTTTAGTGGTTTTGCAAAGTTCCTTTCCCCTAGTAGCTACTGAGTCATTGAGAGCATTATCCCAGGGAAAGAAAAGAGAAAAATATCTGTTAAGTGCACAGCAATAGGTCTTTAACAAATACTTGTCAATTGATTCCTGTTGCCGTTTTGCTTAATACTAATTTCTTCCACCAGGGAGTCAAAAAAAAAAACTTGGAGCTCCAGTTAGAGTTGACCCATGAACAATATGGATTTGAACTTTGTGGGTCCACTTATATGTGGATTTTTTTCCACACAGCACTACATGATGCAGTTAGTTGAATCCGCAGATGCGGAGAGCCAGCTATGGAACTTGAGCATCTGTGGATTTTGGTATCCGCAGTGGGTCCTGGAACCAATCCCACGTGGACACCAAGAGATAACTGCATTTCTTTTTCCTTCCCTCTCTTTCTCCCCCCTCTCTCTCCCTCCCTTGCTTTATTTCTTTTACTTATTTCTTTAGACAGTTATTGAGTGCCTTTTATAGAACTTTTCTAGGAACTGAGAATATATCAGTGAATTAAGTCCTTGCCTTCATGGTTTTTACTTCTAAGTGTAAAAGAGAAAAAACAAAAAGCCAAACACAGACCAGCGTATGTAGGCATTTATAGATCATAGAAAATATTTTGGATTTTATTCCAAGTGTGATAGGTAGCTATTGGCTGGTTGAGACAAGAAAATGACAGGATCTGATTTATTTATATATATTTATTTATATTTCAGATCTAGAGCATATATGATTTGCTGACATATGGTTACAGAGAGTGAGAAAGAATGGGATCAGGGATGACGCCTTAGTTTTTGGCCTGAGTAAGCCAGTTAACGTAGGGGCCATTTACTGAGATGGGAAAGGTTTGGAGAAAAGCAGGTTTGGAGTGGAAGGTTGGAGAATTAAGAGGACATGTAATGTTAAGAGACCTATTAGACGCCCACATAGAGATGTCATCCATGTAGTTGGAAATACAAGTTTGGAGTCACAAGAAGAAGTCAGGGTAGGCATATTATGTGTGGAGTCAGTAGTCTGTAGATGATGATTAAAGCTATGGGAGGGAGAGAATGAGATACCCAGAGACCGAGCAGATGGTGAAGAGTCTGCTCCTCAGACTTAGGGCACGTCAACATCAAGAAGAAGAGGAGATCCTGCAAAGGAACCCAAGAAAGAGAGAAAAGAGCATCTCATGAAGAACAGAAAGCTCAACTATACTAATTGTTAGTGAGAGGTGAGGTAAGATGAGGATGAAGAATTAACTACTGGATTTAACAAAGTAGAGGTGGTCTTTGGTGTCAGTAGAGTGATGGAAACCAAAATGCGATATGAGTCAGTTCAAGGGAGGATGGAACTAAGGAAGTGGTGACAGTTGTGCTGGGGGTGACTGTGATGTGGAGTCTTGCTCCTGACGGGAGCAGAGTAAAGGAGAAGTGGCTGGAGGGAGGTAGGAGGTCAAAGGAAATCTTTGTCATTTTTGTTTTTTGTTTGTTTAATAAAGTTCATCCTTTGTTTAAAAAAAAATAGGAGGCAGGGTATATGGATACAGATGCTGGTAGCCTGGTAGACCTGATGGTAGGAGGATGAAGTTCCCATGATTGCTTCTATTTTATACTTAGGGAAATAAGACACAAAATCACGAGCTGAGAGTGAGAGTGAGCGGAGAAGGGGGAAGACACACATTTTAAGCTCTAGAAGCAATGAGAAGGTATGAAATAATTATTTTGAAGAGTATGTTGCCTGTTATTCCAGGTCTTTTTAGACTCTGAGATGACAGTGTAATTTTAGGAATACCAAGTATTTGTATGGATGTTCTGGTAGAAGGAATCAGAGTAGGAATAGTTCAGGCTGAAAATCATTAATTATAACCAGAATGCCTGGCCCCTGTGATTCGTTCAGGGAATGTATAAAAGTAATTTAATAAGTTCCAA
Organism: Mesoplodon bidens; assembly: GCF_964165515.1. Taxonomy (NCBI): domain Eukaryota; kingdom Metazoa; phylum Chordata; class Mammalia; order Artiodactyla; family Ziphiidae; genus Mesoplodon; species Mesoplodon bidens. The sequence goes on along the minus strand of NC_138160.1, from coordinate 58,015,276 downwards.
CTTAAAACATTTTTGAACAGCTAATATATTTACCTGGTTCAAAATGCAAAAGGAAAAAATGTGTAAGCGATGAAGAGTTCCCTTTTCTTGCCCCCCCACCATCTTGGCCCTCCTTTGCCTGGAGTCTGTCAATAATAACACTTTCTTGTGTCTCCTTCCAGAGTTATTTTACTGATCCATTTTTTTAAAGCTAAATCTATGCTAGGACTTTTAAAATAATGCTTTCTGCAACCAAGTAAATACTTTAAAAATTATACTAATATTTCTCTATCCTCTTTAATTTATATAAAAATAATTTCAGAAAAGAGCAAGAAAGAGCATCTGTTTTAATACTGACTTCATAATGTTGACAGCCATCTGGCAGGAGTTGTATCTGTTAGATTTTTCTTAAGAAATATGTATATTTAACAAGGTTCTTTTTTCTTCTTTGTCTTCACAGCTGATCTGGCATCTTTAATGGATAAAACATATGAGAGAAAGCTGCCCGTTAGTTCTTTAACAATATCACGGGTAAGAAAACTTAAATATAAAGAAAGAGAAAGAAGGCAAGAAAGCCACTTTATATACATGAGGCTCTGTAAAGACTATCTTTCATAGGATATATTTTTCCAGAGTATGGTATGTTTTTGTAGTTGCTACTAGATATTTTATGATGAAGTAGCAAATTTCTCTGACTGAAATAAAAGGTAATAAATTTATCAGACTCCAGTGTCAGTGATTACTGTTGTGTATCTGGTTTATTTTAATTTTTCCAGGATTTGGTATCATGATTTTTTTTTAAGTTGATACACCCTTCAAAGTGATAGTATTTAGTTGTTAATATTGGAAGTAATTTTGGTACTTGAGAAAGTTTATAAAAGAATGGATATTAATGTTAATGTTAAACTGCTACAGAGCAATGGATGGGAGAATGATATTAGGCTAGGAGTCAGGAATAGGACTTGAGAGTAACCATTACTGATCACCTTCTATGCCAGCTGTTGTACTAGTTTCTTAACTTAGATTATCTTGCTATTCTCATAGCGGCCATATGAGGTAAGCATTGTTATCTCCATTTTGCATGTACGACTCAGAATGCTTGATGACTTTCCCAAGTTCACACAGTTCATAGGTGGAAAAATTGGGCTTCAAACCCAGATCTCTGTGACATTGAAGCTCTTTTCTGTTGCCTCCCTTAAATAGATCTTACCTTGTCTTAATGAATTTGCTTTATGACATTGGGCAAGTGAGCCCCTCTCAATTTCCTCATATTCAGTATGGGGACAATAGTATTTTCGTCATAGGGCTGATGTGACGCTAAATTGAGATCTTAGATGTGAAAACTCTTTGTAGAAATTAATGGCACCATAAAATTCAAGAGACTTAAATCTAAGAGAAGAAAAGTAGAGAAACCATCATCCTTTTTAGTCTGAGTCCTTTCTTCCTGCTCCTTGATATTTTCCTTTTAGTAGGGGAACCGTTTAGCTAGGTTATAACCTAAATTTTATAGACTTATCATTTTCATACTGGAGGGGAACTGAAAGACCACTGGTTCATCCCTTACATGATGTATAAAATCTCTATGCCATAATGCCTGGTGTTTGTTTAGGCAGCACTTCAGAGTTTAAAGAGCTTTCATGCACACTTTCTCGTTGGAGCCTCGTCCTCTTCAGTGCAGGTGCCTTTATTCTGTTTATGCAGATGGAGCAACTAAGTTCCAGAGGGGCTGTGCCGTCTGTTTATGCCACACAGCATGCAATCAGGAGAGCTAGTTCTCAACTCCAGGTCCTGTGTTGCAATCATATTTTATCTGCCCCTAAATGAGATTTCTAAATCAAGTCCATAAGTCCTAAAAAGGGGGAGATCCATTAAGTCTCCCCCTCTTGACTTTTCTCTCCCTCTTCCCGAGGTTTTAATTATATTCACTACATCCATTATCTCCTACTTCACCCTTTTTGCCTCTGAGTCTTTACTTTAGAGTAGAATTCCTCCTTAGAAGAGTCTTTTCTGTTTGTTTCTCTGGTTTAGAGTTGAGCACACTGAAGGAGTTTGTGGTTCGAGGGGAGACTTTGCTGGTAGAAGAATCACAGGTTGACTGGTCCGTAGCAGAACCAAATCAGATAGGAAAAATGGTTATAAGACTGAGTTCTCTAAATTTAGATTTTTTCCTCTCTTGGGCCATGTTTTTTCAGCCATTAGAGTCTTCATCCTTTCAACTATGTGTTCCCATGTATTTGGAGTTTGGAACATAGAGAAAATATCAGGGTTTAAAATAAAGTTAATGGGAAATACCAGTGACTCATTATAAATACACTAAGAGGAGCTCTCTCTTGTTCTGAGCAAGGTTAACGTTTAGTTTTTAAACAGTTTTTCTAACCAAGGTTGTTCTACATATAGAAAAAGAGAGGCCATTGTAGATTATTTGTTGGCATTAACATAGAGTGGTTTTGAGGATGGAGCCACACTACATGAACACTGTTCTAATAAAATGGGTGTTTTATTTTTAAGGTCAGTGTGTGACTTAGGCTCAATATATGGCATAATTTATATTCAACCAAAGGTTTCTTTTTTTGCCTTTTAGTTTGTGGACAACATTTCATCTCGAGAAGAGATAGACCATGCAGAGTATTACCTGTACAAGTAAGTTTTCCATTTTATTTGACTATATATTCTCTTGTTTCACATCCTTTTTTAACACGAAAGGTGGTAAGTACTGTATATAATGTTCAGCTCCTTGCTTTTTTAAGTTTGTGCTTTGGAGATCTTTCCATATCAGTGTATAGAGAGATTAGACATTTTTTGTAACTGTATCATATTCCACACTATGAATATATTATTTAAACCAGTTCCCTATTCTAGGGCCATTAGGTTGTGCTCTCTTTTTGTATGATGCACAGTGCAATAATTAATAACCTTTTACATAGGTAATTTTGCACATAGTTCTCATAAGTGTGTATATTTAATACATATGTAACTGTAATAATACACATGTATATATATACATATTTAATTTCAATAGCTGTTGCCAAATCGCTTTCCATTTGGGGTCTTACCAATTTACATTCCCACCAGCAGTGTATGAAAGAGGCCTCTTTCTACAGCTTGGCCAACAGAGGTATTTTCACACTTCTGGACTTTTGTTAGTCTGATAGGAGAAAAAAAAAAAATGTCTATTTATCTTTTTCCTCCCTTTTTTATTTAGGTGGAAACACACTCTTTAAGTACTATTCAGCTCCTATTTTCAATTAACATTGTATTTTTAAACTTTTTCTACATTACTACATTTACTTCATTCTTCCTCACAACTGGGAACAATCCCACTGAACTACAGCTACACTCTCGCCTGTGTACAAAGAAGTATGTTCAGTACAGCACCGTCTATAGCAGTGAAAAGTGGAATAACCTAAAGTTCATTAAATAAAGGATTGATCAAATAAATTATGATTTATTCTTATAGTTCATTTTTCATCTATCAAATACCTGTCAAAATGATACCTTACAACTAACTTTTTATTGTGATTCGTTATTGTGATTTTAAAAACCAGATTTATGATTTGTTCCAATTCCTGGCTGCAAAAAAAGACTCAGACTGAAATTTAAAATGTTTCCAGTAAACATTGTATTAGAATTTCCCATTCGATCTTTGGTTTTTTAGAAAATATTTATTTATTTATTTAGTTGCGGCAGGTGAGCTCCTTAGTTGCGGCTCGTGGACTCCTTAATTGCGGCTTGCCAGCTCCTTAGTTGCTGCAGGCAGGCTCTTTAGTTGTGACTCACCAGCTCCTTAGTTGTGCACGTGAGCTCCTTAGTTGTGATATGTGAACTCTTAGTTGCGGCATGCATGTGGGATCTAGTTCCCTGACCAGGGATCGAACCTGGGCCCCCTGCACTAGGAGCGTGGAGTCTTATCCACTATGCCACTAGGGAAGTCCCTTAACTTTGTTTTGATTAAGAGAGTTTTCAGTTATTTACATCTGGTTATATATTTTTTAAAGCTTTCTTTATATTAGGGAAAACATATCCAATTTTCTTGTATGTGATATTGCAAACTAGTAATAAGGCTTCTTTTTTTTCTTCCTGAATTGGGTAGATTCTACCATCGTTTTGGTGTTTTCTGTTTAAATACAAATCTCAAGTAGATAAGATTCCAAACCTTAAAAAAAATTATTTTAAATCTAAGATTGTCTTTAACAGTGTCTGAAGTTTAAATTCTAGGTGCTGAAATCATAATTGCAAGTGCCCTCCTACCCTTCATTAAGATAAACATAAATGGATCCCTTGATGGGAGTAAGCCCTGCCTTCCTTTAGTGGTTCTTTGGCACTGTAAGGCTCCTTTGGTAGTTATTTTTGCCAGTGGTGCAAGGTGTATTTGGGCTGGCACCTTTGTTTGCTTTGTTCATGGGAAAATGCAGAAAATCGTTCCAATTTATAAATAGGAACTAGTTTTTAGAATTCCATCCTGTAGGACACAGTGCTATAGTCTTAGAAGAAATATGTCCCAAATTTACTTGTACCTCTGTAGCATATAATTGATTTCAGCAATTCAATATTCAGCATGTATTTACTGAGCACCCATTGTGTACCCAGAATTTATCCAAGGTGCTGGGCATATAGTAGTGAATAAGTTAGACACTCTCCCTGTCTTCATGCATTGAAGTTTAACTGAGAAATTTAAGTCCTACAGAAAGACATTCTGTGATTAATTCTCCATATCATGTCCAGTTTTGTGAGGCCTGGAGTCTTGATGAAAGTTTCATAAAATCTCTCTGTTTTTATATAGGTCATATAGAAGACTCTTGTCCATCTTAAATCTGAGGCATTGTTTAATTCGACATTCCCCATCCTTTGCTTAATCAAAACTAGTGTTCTAACCATGACTTATCACTCTTTTATTTCCGTTCTTTCTCCTCCCTTCCATTGCCAAGAAAATTAGCTCTCTTTTTCTGATTTTTTTTTTTTAAGAAAGGTTTTTATGACTTCATGAGATTACTGTTGTATGTGTGTGAGACCAAATACAGCGCATAAAGCTGCATCAGGTGTAGATGATGGAGGCTGGCCAGTATTCGTTCATCAGCTAAGTATCAACTCCTGCTTTCCAGCCTTAGAGGATATACAAAACATAGTAATGCCTCAGCAGAATTGCAGGTTAAGTTATGAACTCTTGGGGTTTCCCTGCTTTAATTGAAATCAAGAATGTTAATCTTGAGGACACCAAGGGCCTCTGGGATTTCCACCAGTTAGGTCTTCAGCGTTCATGGTTGCAATGCCTAACATTTCCACATGGGATGACTTTAGACATCTTGGAGTAAACTTACAATCACAGGTGTAATATACGGAAATATGGGAGCAATTCATTAATCCTGCAACTAATAGCTTCTTGCTGGCCTGCCTGGAGAATTTCTCATTCCCCAGGCAGTACTGTCTTTGAGGGGAAGGCCCACAACAGGACTTTGGCTGCCACCTCTGTCAGTGGCACAAATCTTTCCCTGCCTCAGTCTGTAGAGACCAGGCTCTGCAAGCAGAATATAATCCCCGCATCCTCTCATCTTCTAGTGATCAGATCTCCCCAGTGACTATGTAAAGGCTATTAGAGCCGAAGAAGTTTGGAAACCTGGAGTGATCGATCAGTGGAGAGCTAGTTGAGCATCTGCCGTTGAGTCAGGTGAACAAGTAAGCGGTTCAGGGTGCTTCCAGCACATGCCGGTGTGTTATCATCCTCTCATTCCAGGAAAGACTCAGCCTTTGAATCTCCTGAAGTACACAGGTTTAAAAGTTTGGGGGCATCAACATTAAAGAGTCCCAGGGATGTTTTAAGGAGAGTTAAAGAGAGGCTGCTATTTAGATAGCAGGAGGGAGAACAAATGCTCAACCACCCCTCTTTAGGCTCTGGGCTCCTCTCTGGGGGCCCACAACCTTTTGATCAACTTCTGCCCTGCCATTTAAAAAAATGGGAACACCAAGGAAAGGGAAATGATGCTTTAAACAAACAAATAATGTGAACTAAAGATGATTAAGTCAGTTAATACCAGGAACGATATACATTGACAATAAAGAAATTTTTTGAAAAAACCTGATAATACTCTACAACAAACCAAGAGTAAAAGTGATTACAACAATAAAAAGGCTAGATTGAAGTAAAATAAACAAAATATGAAAGTTAAGAAATAAGAGAGCAAAGCCTGCTAAGAACTGTTGGGCTGTAACAAAACATGATTAAGAGAATAAAAAAAACAAATAAAAAATAAAGCAAGATAAGAAGGATGTGAACCAGGGACTTCATAAACTGTGTATAGATATGGCTGGGAGGTTAGGAAAATAGGCACAGGCATGCTCTTGCAGGGATACTCTCAGCAGGCTGAATAATAAATCACTTTATGTGTGGTTTGCAAACTGTCTTCCAAGAAGCCCTCGAGCTGGTTCCTCACAGGGGCCTCCGGTGCGTGGCTTGGGGAGGAATAGGATGTGAGGGAGAGGCCAGACAGTCCTGCCACCAGCCCTCTGCTTCTGCTTCAGCTAGAAAAGCTGTGCCTCCAGCTGCTTTATGTATCGGGGTGGTGGAGAGAATTCAGGGGATTCTGTGAACTTAGATGAGAATAAAATTACATTTTTATTTTCACTCACCTCTCAGTATTTAGCATTGCCTTCAATCGTGAATATAGGCAACAGATCACAGTACTGTTAGCAGCGTCTATGTCTTTCTCACCAATAAAAATCATTGATTTTTTTTTATATCTCATTATATTTGTTGCAGCTATCTTGACAAATTATGCTCATCACTGCTTAGAAATTGCATTTATAATTAAACTACTGCTGGCTAGTTTTGTTTCGTACATTAATGGAGAAGCACATGTGACCATATCTCAAGGATTTTTTGATGTTTTTATAATTCTATTTCACTATAATTGGTCTCCTTTGTTATCCTGTGCATTTAAAACATTATTCGAGAAGGTGCCATCAGACTGCCCGCGAGTTCATGCCGCAAAAAAAATGTTATAAACCTCACTGTGAAGGCGTTTTGCTTAGGCTTATTCCTGCTTCTTACCCCAGGCCTTTTGAAGTTTTCTAGTTCTTTGTTTTTCTTCTTACAAAGAAGGCTTTCTTTATTTTACATTAGACCTTATAGAGTAAGACAGGCATATGGTTGATATGTGTTCTGTTATCCAAATGAGAACTTAGATACAGCCAGTCTCTTGTCTCCCTACTGGAGCAGGAAGAGGTTTGGCAAAAAGTGAGATTTGGACAGGCCCTGAGATGCTGTCCATCAGACTAGTGCTGGGAGGGTGTTGGGTAGGAACACCGCTGCTCGATTCTGGTATCATCACCCCCCTCCCCACTCCAGCCCTGGCTTGGCGAGGGGAGAAGCCACGGTGTTCCCCCTGCAGTAGCAGCAGAGGTTTGGTGGCACAGAAGATAAAGGTAAGAGCACAGCACAGCTAACGGCAGCTAAGAGGAAGAGGCTGCTCCGTGATTGGTGAGCATGAGAAGTTGACTGCTGATTCATGCTTAACATCTGTTAAAAAGAGTTTTATACGTCCCACTTTAGTTTTAAAAGGAATTGAGCAACCAATTTTTGTTTCCTTGCCAAAGGATTGATTTCTGCTTCTTACCCACATGCCCTCGCATTGGCTTTTGAAGAAAAAAGATTTCTTACCTTTGCCTTACTATCAGTTTATAGTGTTGCTAAGAATCCAATTTGCATCTTGATTTTACTGACGCAGAGTCTAAGGCATGGAGATTAACTGAGCAGACCCAACGTAGAGTGTGTGTGTGTAAGCCATTGCCTGTCCTGCGCTGAGAAGGGAAGCCATGAGGATGAATGTGAACAGTGGAACAGTGCTAGAAAGACCAAGACAGTGCTTTCCCAGTGCAAGGTAATACCGATAAGGATTTCAGATGGGGCTACAATTTATTTTTAAGAAAATTGAGGCAGAAGGAATTCCATGGAAAGTACAGTCTAGAGTGTGGTAAAGCAGGAGGAAATTAAAATTAAGGGATAAGAGGAAATCCCTTATGTTTCTTATAGTCTGTGGGTTGTTGTTGTTTGTTTCCTAAGAACCATGATCTTAGCTTTTTCTCCACAATAGATCTCTTTTTGTGATCTGTCCGCTTGAGGTCAATGTTATTGCATAGTGAGTTTATCTGGAATTTCATTTATTATTTTTTGGAGAGCGTGTCTTTTCTGGACCACCTAGTCAGTAGTTCTGAGCTCAGGACTCCCAGGTTGATGTGTGCTGCCCACATGCAGACACGTGAGCCCTGAGGCAGGCTCTGTGTCTCCCTTTCAGGAGATAAAACTACATGTCATCAGTGAAATTGTGGCATCAGTAAAAGCTGTTATTTTCATGGTTTATAACAAGCTTTAACAGTGGCTGTATTAGTATTTGATTACTGCATTAATAGAATGCAAACCCAAGCTATAAAAATTCCTTCTTCACTGAGGATGTTTGCAAATTGCATTTTTAAAGGCTTATTTAGACTTTCAAATAACTTTGGGACCGTGGCAGTTAAGAGATGCATGAAATTAAACTTGCTCCTTTTACTATTAGAGCATCAATAATTTGAACTGATAATTTAATCTGCAACCTAAATGGTCATTCCTAAGGATAAGTGATAGAAATTTCTAATGTCTATATAACATATTATCTCTATTTTAAGAATGTACATTCTTTAAAAGGTAGCCTTTTGGTTGTTAGCAAAAATGTGGGGAATGCTGAATTACTTGTCACACAGTAAGAAAAGATTGTTGCAGAGCTCCATGAGAAGGTCTGTTTTTCTCGGAATACAGCTCTCTGTGTTGCCATGGAGAGTGGCATGCTACCCACTAATGAGAGGAAGCTAAGGTTGTGTGGCAGGCTGTGTGTTGCCAACAGAGTCATCCACACTGTACCTTGGCCTCAGGCATCTTTCATCCGTGGTTTAACTGACCTGGCAGATACCAAGTGTCCCTGGTTGGAGACGGATGGTGGGTCAGGAACAGCTGGGGCGAGGCAGATGGCAGCCTGCACGTCTCCAGGTCCCGGGTTGGCAGCCAGCCTTAAAAAGGAAGGACCAAAATAGCTTCATTTTTCAATAAGCAAAAATATCCACATGGTTCCTTAGAAGGTGAGTGCATTACCCCAGGCCTATGTTATAAGAATCCATTTCTGCCTGTAGGACGAGGGGAAAGTGGGAGTTTACTAGGAGGGGACACTGTTCATGAGCTTAAGCAGTGATCATTTTTCTTTGAGGGCATAGAGATTGTATTTTACAGCACTAAAATGGAATGTAAAATTTTTCTGTTAGCATACTGCCAAGTCTCATTATGTTTGAACATTATTAAGGAAAGAACCCAAGGGGGGCGGTAAATGAGTCTTAGAGCATTTTTTAGAAAAACATTTTCATACTTTAATATCGCCAAGTGCTTTATTTAGTTCTTACTTGCTAATCCTTGCCACAGGCCTGGGAGAGAGGTACTGTTAATGGCTCTGCATGAGAGGGTAGCAGATTGTCACGAACACCGTCCACGCCTTTTGCCAAAGACCCATGGAGCCTCCACTCCTTCTGACTTTGCACTTCTCTCCCGCTGGTCTTGTTATTTCAACCTGGAGCCTGGTCGTAGGAGGAGTGTAGGGGTAACATTCAAGGGTGTTTTCTTGGCTATGGTTCTAACATTCCACCCAACTTGCCCAGAGTGATCTCACACCTTAGATACTCTCGTATTCCTCTGGCATAATGAATGGGTCCCTGAAGGCCCTTATCCTCGGAGGCCAAAGCAGTCCATGCTGCTACAGACATCTATTTATAAGTCTTTGTAGAGGCATAAGCTTTCATTTCTTTGGGGTAAATATCTAGCAGTGGAATGGCTGGAACATATAGTAGGTATACATTCCAGAGTGGTTATACCATTGTACAATCCCACCAGCAGTTCCAGTGCTCCATATTTTTGCCAACAGAGTTGGCCATGCTAACGTGTGTTTAATGGTATCTCACTCTCACTGTGGTTTTAATTTGTATTTGCCTGATAATTAATGATGTTGAGCATCTTTTCATGTGCTTATTTTCCAGCCATATAACTCCTTGGTAAAGTATCTGTTTAAATCTTCTGCCCTTTTTTCTTTTATTGAGTTGCTTGTTTTCTTATTATTGAGTTTTGAGAACTTTGTCTCTCGTAATCTTCTCTATCTTTTTATTCACTTAACAGTGTTTTTCAAAGAGCAGTTTTTATTTTTGATGGAAGTCCAGTTTGTTAATTTTTTCTTTTATGAATCATGCCTTTGGTGTCAACTGAGAAATCTTTGCTTAACCCGACACCACAAAGATTTTTCTCCTATGTTTTGTTTCAGAAGTTTTATAGTTTTAGGTTTCACAGTTAGGTCTATGATCCATTTTAAGTTATTTTTTTTAATATGGTATGAGGTAAGGGTCCAAGTTAAATTTCTGGCGTTAAGAATACCTAGTTGTGTCAGCACCATTTGTTGAAAAGACTTCTTTCTGCACTGAATTACCTTTGAATCTTTGTTGAAAACCAGTTGCTTATAGACAAGTGAGTCTCTTTCTGAACTGTTTTGTTCCATTGATCTCTGTTCCATTGCCTCTCTTGATGCCAGTACTACACTATCTTTATGGCTGTAGTTTTATAATAAATCTTAAAATTAGGTAATGTGAGTCTTCCAACTTTGTTGTTCTTTTCCAAAGTCGTTTTACCTAGTCTAGGTCCTTTGCATTCCATATCAATTTTAGAATCACTTTGTGTGTATGTACACACATACGTGCATACATATATTATTAATAATAGAGAAATTAGGAGCAAGATGAATTCCAGAAATATGTATTGAGTATCTAGTATATATTTAGAAATAAGATGGTAAGAAGGATCTTATAGGATGTGAAGGGATATTGATTACGTGAAAGTCAGTAATCATTCTTTTTCCATTGAAGACAAATTTAAACTGTCCTGACAGAATTTCAGATTTCAAGTCTGTAAGACAAATGATTCTCAGTTCTGTTTAAAAGCGAATTTCCAAAGCCAATAGAAGGTTGAAGAGAAGTATTTTTTAATTTGCCAGAACTGTGGTGTGTTCAAAGGAAGGATATGAATCACTCCAATCAAAAAGATTATAAATTGGCTGGGGATAACTAGATATGTGAAACAATTCAACATCAACAGAAATCTTGGATATAATAAATAGGTAAATTGATGATATGTAACAAAATGTGCGTTTCTGAGAAAACCTGCTTTGGGCAGGCTGGAAGAGGGGTTGATGTCATGATCAGCAAACGTTCATAAAAGAGGCAGAACTTGAGACAGCCTTGAAGATTGGATGAGTAGAAGAAATGGGAGTGATTGTTCAAGATGCAGCAAGCAGTATAGGCGGGGTTAATAGAGTGCGGTGAGAACTGACCTTACGGGGATTGACAGGGGCCTACCAGGGAGTCGTGGGAAATAAGGTGGGCAGATTATAGAGGGAATAGAATGCTGGCAGCAGCATGCGTTGCTAGTAGATATATATATATAGTGGTACAACTTCTGTAGAGAGAACTTTGGCAACATCTATCAAAATTATGAACGCACATACCCTTTGACCCAATAATTTCACCTCTAGGAACTTCTGACGCACAGCATACATGTGAAATAATATCCATTACAAAAAGATTATGTCCGTCAAGGCCTGCAGATACTAGTTATTTAAGAAAACTTTTTTTTAAAGATCCTTAAGATTGTTAGTCATCAGTAGATTCTTGAGAAATGTATATCATAAAACTTACAGGAAGGTTAATAGAGTAAGTTTTGGATTGAAAGAGCTAAGTGTGGGAGGGAAATTTATTATCTATACTTAAGGTGATAAAAGGCCTGTCCTGTGGTAGTTGACAGTGGAGACGAAGAAAGAAATATTTTGCACATAGGAAGGAAAAATCAATCAACAGGATTAGTGACAGGTTGAATATAAAGCTAGAAAACAAGGAAGGTCAAAAATGAACTGAAAATTGAACCTCAGTTAATGAGGCTGGTCTACTTTAATAGAAGAATTGGAAGCAGATTTAGAACACAGCAAGGCGGTGTGTTTTTCTCTTGCCTTTTCATTGTACGTATACATATTTTGTAAGTTTGCTGCATCACGTCTTATGCCTACTGACCACATTTGGACTGTTTGAGAGGAACTGGCCACAGAGCTTTGGAGAAAGAACAACTGCCAAAACATACTTACATTAGGGTCTACATGGTGTCCTGGTACAAGGTGGGAACTTTTAGACTAGGTGATCTCTGAAGCCCTGAAGACCTGCTAACTTTCAGAATCTGTGAAATTAAGACCTAGGAAGACTAAGCAATTTCCATGTGGCAAGTCCAAGCTCTAGTTGTGGATGAAGGCCTGACTTGAAGTTCAGAGGGTCATCAGCTAGACCAGTGTGTCTCTTTGTGCCAGTTCTTTTTCCTGAGGCAGTCTAGGTAGTAAACCAGAATACTCAGTGAATATTTAAATACCTCCTAACAAAGTGACATGAAATTAATTAAACCTAGAAAAACCTAGCATATGCAGAGGCTCACCAGTTAAAAATATATAGTCATGGGAGAAAAAAAGAGCCGAAAAGACTCTGAAGGAATCAGGATGGGAGGAAAGAGTCAGGTGACCTGTGTTTTCAGGACCGGTTTAGTTCCCACTTTGATCTGTAAATTGGAACCAGTTAATGAACTATCTGGACTTCAGCTTCCTACATGAGCAGCTGATCTTGGATGCCTCTCAAGGCACCTTACATATCTGAAATCTGTTTCTCAGTCTCACTGATATAGAAGCTAGACTTTATCACCAGGAGCTTCAGACTTTGAAAGCATGAGATTTGGGTCTTTGTTTATTTTCTCACTCAGAGCCTTATTTATTTAAATAGTAGAATTGAAGTTCAGCCACCTTAACCATGAATATCAAAAGAACAACTAGCAGATGTAAAATTAAACAACAGAAAGAATAGGGGATCACTCATTCTCTTCTGGATTTGGGGGGCAGGCTTCTTCATGTACTGTCTTATTTATAAGTACCTTTAGCAAATTTCTTGGTATGAGAGTAGGGTATTCACTCTTGTTTTCCAGGGAACTAATTTCTGTACCATATATATTTGACATTTACCTATGATCTTTATCTGAAAGGCCCACAAAACATATATTTTTGATGCCTTGCACGTACATGGGATTTAGAAGGAGAGGGCTAAAGTTGATCTATTCTAATAGCTGCAGTACCCTTTGCAGATTAAACCTAAAAACTCCTATAGTTCCTATAAAAAGGTATATCCCAAGTTGTTTTTTCCACAGTACAGAGTCCTTTAATCCAAAAATCTTTTTACTGGTTATTTTCATAACTGTGAAGTCATCATCATGGTACAAGGAATTGTAGCTGTAGGGCAGAGAGAAAGTATAACTGAATATATTACATTTATCAGAGAGACTTTGGTAGGGTTTTGTATTGAGGAGGTTTGATTTGAAGGTAATTAAGAGATCTTTTCAGGAGCTGGTACAACATTTAAGGGAGAGATGAGTAGATAAACAAAAGCTTCAGGAAGAGGTTTGTGGGAACAGAGGTTTCAGTTGATTGCATCATGCCTTTTGAGGCCAGTGGCAAATAAATTCCTGAGTATTTCCAGATGTCCTGGGTCTAGGCAAGAGGACATTTGAGGAGGTAGAAGTATTTGCTGTGAATCTCTTCAGTGGTCTTGGCTGCTGTCATTTCCATGCCAGATTTCCTGTTACGTTTGTTTGTTGTTGTTGTTTTAAACCAGGCAAGAGTTTGTATTTTGAAATCTGTTCTGTTCTCCTTTTTAATATCAGTGCTGATACTAAGACAAATGTTATCACCAGTTTCATAGCTAATGATGGGCAAGGCTGGGACTTAAAACCAGGTGTTCCAACTCTAGGCCATTACAGTACATGAACACTGTATTTATTACACACCGACTGTTTCATGGCTCAGTGATGGATGCTACCAGGAGGGGAACTCAAATCGGTTATGAGTCCCTATTGATAAAAGCCCAGGCAGAGTTTTGATAGGAAGGACACTGAAATTATTCATTAAAACGAGAACTCTGTGGATCTTGTATGTATAGATTATTATAATCCTCCATTTGCTGACTTAATAGCAGGTGGTAACAGTTAACGTGTATGGCACATTTACACAGTGCTTTTAGACTCCAGCCAAAATGGACTGTTCCTCTCTGAATGTGCCCTGTACTTTACTGTCTTTGCCTCTGTTCTTCCCTCCATTCCCCAACTCCTTCTATAATAAGAGTACAACCCGTCTTTTAAGGCCTGTCCCAAATTCTACTACATCCATAAACTGGCTCTGATTTTCATGATTTGATTGTGATTTCTCGGACCCCTTGTATAGATTTTTCTTTTATCTAGTTAGGGGTGCTTATTTAGTTTGTTTTGTGTTTTGACTAATCAAAAATATGTGCTTCTTATTTTTCTTTACTTGAGAAACAGTATAATGTATTAGATAAGAGCATGGCCTCTGGAGCCAATCTGTCTAGATTTGAATACAGCCATCTATTAACTGTATGATTTAGTTACTTATATTCTCTGTCCCTCAGTTTCCTCATCCACAAAATGGGGATTAAAATAGTGCCTGTAATTTAGAATAGGTATATGAGACTTAAAGAAATGAATATATTATAATAAGGTCCTTAGAACAATCTTAGGACAGAGAAGGTTAGTGTTCAGTAAATTTGGCCTTAGTGTTGGTTTTGCTAGATTGTAACATCTTGAAGAACAGGGACTATTTCTTCCCCATACTTCTGTCCTTAGGGAAAATGTATTTTGACTCCAGTTTACGTTTCTAAGACTAATAGTTCCCATACATCTTCACCACTCCCACCCCAAGGGCATCAAGGTGCAAAGATTATCATGGCTCAGAGATAGGGAGAAATAGATGCTTATGAACACTAGTAGTTATACACCCAGATGGAAAGGACATCACATTTTTTGGAAAGCTGTCTGACATTAAAAAGGAAGGGCTCAACGTATATACCCTTTTTTTTTTAACATCTTTATTGGAGTATAATTGCTTTACAATGGTGCGTTAGTTTCTGCTTTATAACAAAGTGAATCAGCTATACATATACATACATCCCCATATTTCTTGCCTCTTGCATCTCCCACCCTCCCTATCCCACCCCTCCAGGTGGTCACAGAGCACCGAGCTGATCTCCCTGTGCTATGCGGCTGCTTCCCACTAGCTATCGATTTTACATTTGGTAGTGTATATATGTCCATGCCACTCTCTCACTTTGTCCCAGCTTACCCTTCCCCCTCCCTGTGTCCTCAGGTCCATTCTCTGGTAGGTCTGCGTCTTTATTCCCATCCTGCCTCTAGTTTCTTTATAACCTTTTTTTTTTTTTTTTAGATTCCATATATATGTGTTAGCATATGGTATTTGTTTTTCTCTTTCTGACTTACTTCACTCTGTATGACAGACTCTACGTCCATCCACCTCACTACAAATAACTCAGTTTCGTTTCTTTTTATGGCTGAGTAATATTCCATTGTATATATGTGCCACATCTTCTTTATCCATTCATCTGTCGATGGACATTTAGGTTGCCTCCATGTCCTGGCTGTTGTAAATAGAGCTGCAGTGAACATTGTGGTACATGACTTTTTGAATTATGGTTTTCTCAGGGTATGTGCCCAGTAGTGGGATTGCTGGGTCGTATGGTAGTTCTAGTTTTAGTTTTTTAAGGAACCTCCATACTGTTCTCCATAGTGGCTGTATCAATTTACATTCCCACCAACAGTGCAAAAGGGTTCCCATTTCTCCATACTCTCTGCAGCATTTATTGTTTGTAGATTTTTTTGATGATAGCCATTCTGACTGGTGTGAGGTGATACCTCATAGTAGTTTTGATTTGCATTTCTCTAATGAGTAAAGATGTTGAGCATCCTTTCATGTGTTTGTTGGCAATCTGTATATCTTCTTTGGAGAAATGTCTATTTAGGTCTTCTGCCCATTTTTGGATTGGGTTGTTTGTTTTTTTGATATTGAGCTGCATGAGCTGCTTGTAAATTTTGGAGATTAATCCTTTGTCAGTTGCTTCATCTGCAAATATTTTCTTCCATTCTGAGGGTTGTATATACCCATATTGCTTAAGCTTTACCGCAGTCAGAAACCAGAAGGGGGCAGCAGAAAGTCACCTACTTCCCATCTGTGGAGACAGGGAGAAGCCTGAAAAAGGTGATTTCCCATTAGGAACAACCTGCACCAAAACTGATCTCCGATAAGATGTTATTGAATAACCAATCAAAATGCAGATTAGACACAAAAAGAGAAGTCTGTTCTGAGGGCTGGGAGCATGACAGGAAAACATTTAAACAGTTGAAATAGAAACTGAGCGACTGCTTCCAGTGATTTTTAGCTCTGATACCTGTAGTGCACAAGAGCAGCTCAGAATAGATAAGGATGCTTAATGTTGTCAGCATTCCCCATTCTTTATTTTATTTTATTGGTTTTTTTCCCCCTGCTATAGAAACTTAGTAAGAGTTTCTATTTGTGTAGCCTATTGTTATATGGAAAACCAGGCTGACTGCTGTGGCCCTGCAGGATAGGTTAGAACATATAAATTTTTCCATACTTTTAAACTTACGTTTTGCTTATGAAAAAATATAATGACATACTTTTTTTCCAATTTGTACAGGAAAAATCACTCGCTTATTGTTTCCTGCCAGGCTTTTTACTAAACCTTTGCATTTTATTTGTTTTAAACTATTTAACTCAGATTTCATCTATAAATTCAGTGTAATTCCATCCAAAGTCTCAGCAAAATTTTTTGTGGAACCTGAGATGATGACCCTAAAATTGAATGAAAGAGTAAAGGGCCAAAAATACTAAGACACTTTTAAGAAGACTAAGATAAAATGATTGATCTACAAGATAGATAACAAGAATTAGTAAGAAGCTACAATAAATAAAAATAAAATATTGCATTAGACTTAGGCAAACATACTAGTGCAACAGAATAGAGAGAGCCCAGAAATTTATTTATACTCATGGAAACTTGAGATGTTTTATATATCACAGGAGTAAGAATGGACTAGTTGGTAAATGGTGTTTGGACAATTGGTTATATGGGAAAAAAATTAATTCCTACCTCAGAATGCAAGTGCACACACATTTTTTTAAGTTAGATGAAAACTTAAATGGAAAAAGCAAACTATAAAACTTTTATAAAGAAATATAGGAGCATATTAATATTTGTGTGACTTTCTGAAAGATTTTTTGAATAAGACAAAAAATTGATAAAAGATTGATAAATTTTAATGAATTAAAAATTTAAAGTTCTATATCACAAGAGATATCATTAGCAAATTAAAAGACAAGTCAAAGACAAGGGAAAGATTTGCAATGCATGTAACTGGCAAACATTAGACTACATCTGTAGATCAATAAGATGAGATGATTCAATAAAGAAATGGGTAGAGGATATGAACCAGCAATTCACAGGGTAAAAAATCAGAGTGGTCATAAATATATGAAAAGATGCTCACTCATTAGTAACATTTAAGTTGCAGATTAAAATGCTACATACTTTCACAGTCATCAGATGCGAAAACAAAGAGTTATAACAGTAATAATTGTGGCAAAGTAGAGGAGCAACAGGAACTGATACTAGTGAGAGTTGAAAGTTGTATAGCACCTTAAAGAGCAGTTTGGCAAGATGAGGTAAAAGTGAGGATGGGCATGGTCTTCTACTCAGCATTTTACTCCTAGAGAAACTCTGGCATGCACAAGGATTAACTTCTACGATTATTCATCGTAGCATTGTCTGTAATAGTAAAAATCTGGAAGCAACTTCAATGTTCATCAACAGGAAAATAGACAAAGTGGAATAGCATATAGCAGTTAGAAAGAACGAGCTAAAGCATGGTTCTCTTTTTTTTTTTTTTTAAAGCATGGTTCTCTTAAAAACATAATGAGTTAAAAATAGCATGGTGAAGAAACATACATACAATATGATACCATTTATGTCATTTGAAAACATGTAAAGCAATGCCATAGCTTATGTGTGTATATGGATACCTATATGAAGTGTAAGAGTGTAAAAAAGTGCCCAAGAATGATAAACAAAAAATTCAGGATGTTATTTACCTGTGAAGAAGGACAGTGGGGTAGAAATAAGATCAGGAGATGTATATAGGGGAGCTTCCACTGTATTTATAATACTCTGTTTTGTAAAAAAGAAAAAAGTCTGAAGTAAGTGTGACAAGATTTTAGAATTTGATGAAGGTAGGTAGTCAGGTACATGAGTGTTATATGCTCTATACTTTTCTGAATGTTTAAAATACTTCATAATGTGTTAATATCTTCTCCCACCACACAGAAAAAAAAATCTTTTCACATTTGTTAGAATACGTATTTGAACAGATTTGAGGCTAATTCCTTCTTAGAAAAATCTTGAGGTAGGGCTGGCCCCACTTGGGTCAGAGTTCACTTTGGCAGGACGGGGTAATAATATGTTTGGGCCAGCTTGGGCCAGATAACTACCCTCTTTCTAAGAATAACAGTCTCAGGCCTGATACGGCTCTTTTCTATATACAACCATTTTAAAATATAAAAACTCATTTTAGTTCATGCGTTGTACAGCAACAGGCTGAGGGTTGGATGTGGCCCATAGGCCCTAGTTTTCCAACCCTTGATCTACACCCTCACCTACCTCCCTGTTCTTAAGATTTTCAGAGGGAGACGTCCTGTTGTATCATTTCATCCATTCTTACTGTTTTGTTTTGTTTTGAGGGGAAAAAGTAGAGACTAAAGCTGAAACTAACTCCTAAGCTGTCTGATTTTGCAGTGGAGCGCGAGGAGAAGCAATCAGTTGGATGGCTGTTTTGTATCCAGGGTGAGCACAGGTATAATTATCATCAGTCCTGTGGCAAATGCTGGATAACAGCAGATGGCTGACATGTGCTCCTTTTTCACACAGATTCCAGAAGAAGAAAGATGACCTTGTTAACTGATAGATACCAACTCACACAAATATTGATATTGATTACTTGACCTTTTATTTAAGCATTTCTCTTCCATAACCACTATACAATGATTGAAATCAGAACATTTAACAGTAATACAATAGTATGATCTGATATACAGTCCATATTCAGATTTTGTCAGTTGCCTCCTTAATGTTGTGTATGGATACTTTTTTTTTTCCTTATCCAGGATCCAAACCAGGATCATGCAGTATATTTAGTTGCCATATCTCTTTAGTCTCCTTTAATTTGAAACTGTTCCTCATCCTTTGGAGGGGTGTGTGTATGTGTGTGTGTGTGTGTGTGTGTGTGTGTGTGTGTGTGTACGTGTGTTTCTTGACCTTGACATTTTTTAAGAGCATAGGCCTGTTATTCTGTAGAATGTCCCTCAATTCTACCAAAAAATAGGTTTTTCTGGTATTTCCATGGAAGGGAGGAGTTTGTGAATGGGAGTACCACAGAAGTGATGTTGTGTTCTTCTCAGTGCATCTTTATGAGGAGATGCATATTGATGGTTCATTCCTATATTGGTGATGTTAATTTTGATCACTTTATTAAGGCGGTATCTGCCAGATTTGGCCACTATAAATTCATTGTTTTTCCCTTTGTAATTAGTAAGTAATGTGTGGGGAGATACTTGAGATTATGAAATATCCTGTTCCTCATTAAACTTTCACCCACTAATATTGGCATCCTTTGATGATTTTCTAGTTGCATCATTCTGTCTAAATTTTAATTAGCATTCTATTGTAAGAAAGAACTTGTCCTTTCCCTTCATTTATTTATTTATTCATTTATTTCTATCATAAGGACTCTTGATTTTATTTTATTCAGTTAGTTCTGATCCATTACTTGTTTTGATGTTCAGCGTATCCCAGATTCTGTCAGTAGGAGACCATCTCTCTTGCATTGTTCCATCTCCATCATTCTTTGAGATTTTCTTATTTTCTAGTACAAGAAGATATTTTAGTTTTATTTTATACTTTACCTGCCCCAGTCCTGGAATTAGCCAGTTTGCCAAAGAACCCTGGTTCTTTTTAGAGGAGAAAGGCATTCAGAAGTCAAATTCTGGATGTCAGGTGTGCTCATTGCTACTGGAGTGTCATTGTTCCCAGGCTTTCTCAGTGGTCAGAGCTAGAAAATCAATCTATCCATTCATCTATCTGTCATCTCTATATGTATATTTAAACCATCTTCTTGGTGGTGCCTGCAATTCCAGTCTAACACTTCAGGTTTCATTTTAATCTTACCCTTTACCTTATTTTGTAATTCCCTTCTGACAGTAAGAAATCCTATTCTCATTATTCTTTGTCATAGATATTTTGCAGATATTTTCTCTTAATGTAAGCTTTTCTCTTTAGTTTCTTAAAGGCGTGTTTTGATGAGCAGAAGTTTTTAATTTTGATGAAATCTAATTTAGCAGTCTTTTATGGTTATTGTTTTCTGTGTCCTAAGTAGTTATTGCCTATCCCTTGGTCATAGATATTCTCCTGTTTTCTTCTTAAAAACATTATAATTTTAAATTGTAGTTTCAATTTAATTTTAGATCTCTAATTCTTTGTATGGTGTAAGATAAGTGTTAGCATTCATTTCTTCAGTATGAATGTTTCTGTTTTCTGTCTTCTTTTCCATTGATCTGTCTATCCAGATGCTAATGCCACACTCTTAATTAACTGTGTTCTAAAGCCAGATACTGGAGTCTTTCAGCTTTGTTCTTTTTTTTTTTTGCTTTATAACAAATTTAATCAGTTATACATATACATATGTTCCCATATCCCCTCCCTTTTGCGTCTCCCTCCCACCCTCCCTATCCCACCCCTCCAGGCGGTCACAAAGCACCAAGCTGATCTCCCTGTGCTATGCGGCTGCTTCCCACTAGCTATCTACCTTACGTTTGGTAGTGTATATATGTCCATGCTGCTCTTTCACTTTGTCACAGCTTACCCTTCCCCCTCCCCATATCCTCAAGTCCATTCTCTAGTAGGTCTATGTCTTTATTCCTGTCTTACCCCTATGTTCCTCATGACATTTTTTTTTCTTAAATTCCATATATATGTGTCAGCATACAGTATTTGTCTTTCTCCTTCTGACTTACTTCACTCTGTATGACAGACTCTAGGTCCATCCACCTCATTACAAATAGCACAATTTCATTTCTTTTTATGGCTGAGTAATATTCCATTGTATATATGTGCCACATCTTCTTTACCCATTCATCTGATGATGGACACTTAGGTTGTTTCCATCTCCGGGCTATTGTAAATAGGGCTGCTATGAACATTTTGGTACATGTCTCTTTTTTTTTTTTTTTTTTTTTTTTCCATTTTTTTTTAAGTTTATTTATTTATTTTTTTAATTAGTTTCTGCTTTATAACAAAGTGAATCAGTCATACATATACATCTGTTCCCACATCCCTTCCCTCATGCATCTCCCTCCCTCCCACCCTCCCCATCCCACCCCTCCAGGCGGTCACAAAGCACCGAGCTGATCTCCCTGTGCTCTGCGGCTGCTTCCCACTATCTATCTACCTTACGTTTGGTAGTGTATATATGTCCATGCCTCTCTTTCGCTTTGTCACAGCTTACCCTTCCCCCTCCCCATATCCTCAAGTCCATTCTCAAGTAGGTCTGTGTCTTTATTCTCGTTTTGCCCCTAGGTTCTTCATGACATTTTTTTTTAAATTCCGTATATATGTGTTAGCATACGGTATTTGTCTTTCTCTTTCTGACTAACTTCACTCTGTATGACAGACTCTAGGTCTATCCACCTCATTACAAATAGCTCAGTTTCGTTTCTTTTTATGGCTGAGTAATATTCCATTGTATATATGTGCCACATCTTCTTTATCCATTCATCCGATGATGGACACTTAGGTTGTTTCCAGCTCCGGGCTATTGTGAATAGAGCTGCAATGAACATTTTGGTACATGTCTCTTTTTGAATTATGGTTTTCTCAGGGTATATGCCCAGTAGTGGGATTGCTGGGTCATATGTTAGTTCTATTTGTAGTTTTTTAAGGAACCTCCATACCGTTCTCCATAGTGGCTGTACCAATTCACATTCCCACCAGCAGTGCAAGAGTGTTCCTTTTTTTCCACACCCTCTCCAGCATTTATTGTTTCTAGATTTTTTGATGATGGCCATTCTGACTGGTGTGATATGATATCTCATTGTAGTTTTGATTTGCATTTCTCTAATGAGCAAAGATGTTGAGCATCCTTTCATGTGTTTGTTGGCAGTCTGTATATCTTCTGTGGAGAAATGTCTATTTAGGTCTTCTGCCCATTTTTGGATTGGGTTGTTTGTTTTTTTGTTATTGAGCTGCATGAGCTGCTTATAAATTTTGGAGATTAATCCTTTGTCAGTTGCTTCATTTACAAATATTTTCTCCCATTCTGAGGGTTGTCTTTTGGTCTTGTTTATGGTTTCCTTTGCTGTGCAAAAGCTTTTAAGTTTCATTAGGTCCCATGTGTTTATTTTTGTCTTTATTTCCATTTCTCTAGGAGGTGGGTCAGAAAGGATCTTGCTGTGATTTATGTCATAGAGTGTTCTGCCTATGTTTTCCTCTTAAGAGTTTGATAGTGTCTGGCCTTACATTTAGGTCTTTAATCCATTTTGAGCTTATTTTTGTGTATGGTGTTAGGGAGTGATCTAATCTCATACTTTTACATGTCCCTATCCAGTTTTCCCAGCACCACTTATTGAAGAGACTGTCCTTTCTCCACTGTACATTCCTGCCTCCTTTATCAAAGATAAGTTGACCATATGTGCGTGGGTTTATCTCTGGGCTTTCTATCCTGTTCCATTGATCTATCTTTCTGTTTTTGTGCCAGTACCATACTGTCTTGATTACTGTAGCTTTGTAGTATAGTCTGAAGTCAGGGAGCCTGATTCCTCCAGCTCCATTTTTCCTTCTCAAGATTGCTTTGGCTCTTCGGGGTCTTTTGTGTTTCCATACAAATTGTGAATTTTTTTGCTCTAGTTCTGTGAAAAATGCCAGTGGTAGTTTGATAGGGATTGCATTGAATCTGTAGATTGCTTTGGGTAGTAGAGTCATTTTCACAATGTTGATTCTTCCAATCCAAGAACATGGTACATCTCTCCATCTATTTGTATCATCTTTAATTTCTTTCATCAGTGTCTTATAATTTTCTGCATACAGGTCTTTTGTCTCCTTAGGTAGGTTTATTCCTAGATATTTTATTCTTTTTGTTGCAATGGTAAATGGGAGTGTTTCCTTGATTTCACTTTCAGATTTTTCATCATTAGTATATAGGAATGCCAGAGATTTCTGTGCATTAATTTTGTATCCTGCAACTTTAC
Organism: Mesoplodon bidens; assembly: GCF_964165515.1. Classification (NCBI taxonomy): domain Eukaryota; kingdom Metazoa; phylum Chordata; class Mammalia; order Artiodactyla; family Ziphiidae; genus Mesoplodon; species Mesoplodon bidens. The sequence goes on along the minus strand of NC_138160.1, from coordinate 57,991,991 downwards.
CAAATTCATTGATTAGCTCTATTAGTTTTCTGGTAGCATCTTTAGGATTCTCTATGTATAGTATCATGTCATCTGCAAACAGTGACAGCTTTACTTCTTTTCCGATTTGGATTCCTTTTATTTCCTTTTCTTCTCTGATTGCTGTGGCTAAAACTTCCAAAACTAGGTTGAATAAGCGTGGTGAGAGTGGGTAACCTTGTCTTGTTCCTGATCTTAGTGGAAATGCTTTCAGTTTTCACCATTGAGGACGATGTTGGTTGTGGGTTTGTCATATATGGCCTTTATTATGTTGAGGAAAGTTCCCTCTATGCCTACTTTCTGCAGGGTTTTTATCATTAATGGGTAATGAATTTTGTCGAAAGCTTTCTCTGCATCTATTGAGATGATCATATGGTTTTTCTCCTTCAATTTGTTAATATGGTGTATCACGTTGATTGATTTGCGTATATTGAAGAATCCTTGCATTCCTGGAATAAACCCCGCTTGATCATGGTGTATGATCCTTTTAATGTGCTGTTGGATTCTGTTTGCTAGTATTTTGTTGAGGATTTTTGCATCTATGTTCATCAGTGATATTGGCCTGTAGTTTTCTTTCTTTGTGACATCCTTGTCTGGTTTTGGTATCAAGGTGATGGTGGCCTCGTAGAATGAGTTTGGGAGTGTTCCTCCCTCTGCTATATTTTGGAAGAGTTTGAGAAGGATAGGTGTTAGCTCTTCTCTAAATGCTTGATAGAATTCACCTGTGAAGCCATCTGGTCCTGGGCTTTTGTTTGTTGGAAGATTTTTTATCACAGTTTCAATTTCAGTGCTTGTGATTGGTCTGTTCATATTTTCTATTTCTTCCTGATTCAGTCTTGGCAGGTTGTGCATTTCTAAGAATTTGTCCATTTCTTCCAGGTTGTCCATTTTATTGGCATAGAGTTGCTTGTAGTAATCTCTCATGATCTTTTGTATTTCTGCAGTGTCAGTTGTTACTTCTCCTTTTTCATTTCTAATTCTATTGATTTGAGTCTTCTCCCTTTTTTTCTTGATGAGTCTGGCTAATGGTTTATCAATTTTGTTTATCTTCTCAAAGAACCAGCTTTTAGTTTTATTGATCTTTGCTATCGTTTCCTTCATTTCTTTTTCATTTATTTCTGATCTGATTTTTATGATTTCTTTCCTTCTGCTAACTTTGGGATGTTTTTGTTCTTCTTTCTCTAATTGCTTTAGGTGCAAGGTTAGCTTGTTTATTCGAGATATTTCCTGTTTCTTAAGGTGGGATTGTATTGCTATAAACTTCCCTCTTAGAACTGCTTTTGCTGCATCCCATAGGTTTTGGGTCGTCGTGTCTCCATTGTCATTTGTTTCTAGGTATTTTTTTATTTCCTCTTTGATTTCTTCAGTGATCACTTTGTTATTAAGTAGTGTATTGTTTAGCCTCCATGTGTTTGTATTTTTTACAGCTCTTTTCCTGTAATTGATATCTAGTCTCATAGCATTGTGGTCGGAAAAGATACTTGATACAATTTCAATTTTCTTAAATTTACCAAGGCTTGATTTGTGACCCAAGATATGATCTATCCTGGAGAATGTTCCATGAGTACTTGAGAAAAATGTGTATTCTGTTGTTTTTGGATGGAGTGTCCTATAAATATCAATTAAGTCCATCTTGTTTAATGTATCATTTAAAGCTTGTGTTTCCTTATTTATTTTCATTTTGGATGATCTGTCCATTGGTGAAAGTGGGGTGTTAAAGTCCCCTACTATGATTGTGTTACTGTCGATTTCTCCTTTTATGGCTGTTAGTATTTGCCTTATGTATTGAGGTGCTCCTATGTTTGGTGCATAAATATTTACAATTGTTATAACTTCTTCTTGGATCGATCCCTTGATCATTATGTAGTGTCCTTCTTTGTCTCTTCTAGTAGTCTTTATTTTAAAGTCTATTTTGTCTGATATGAGAATTGCTACTCCAGCTTTCTTTTGGTTTCCATTTGCATGGAATATCTTTTTCCATCCCCTTACTTTCAGTCTGTATGTGTCTCTAGGTCTGAAGTGGGTCTCTTGTAGACAGCATATATATGGGTCTTGTTTTTGTATCCATTCAGCCAATCTGTGTCTTTTGGTGGGAGCATTTAGTCCATTTACATTTAAGGTAATTATCGATATGTATGTTCCTATTCCCATTTTCTTAATTGTTTTGGGTTCATTATTGTAGGTCTTTTCCTTCTGTTGTGTTTCTTGCCTAGAGAAGTTCCTTTAGCATTTGTTGTAAAGCTGGTTTGGTGGTGCTGAACTCTCTCAGCTTTTGCTTGTCTGTAAAGGTTTTAATTTCTCCATCAAATCTGAATGAGATCCTTGCTGGGTAGAGTAATCTTGGTTGCAGGTTTTTCTCCTTCATCACTTTAGTTATGTGCTGCCACTCCCTTCTGGCTTGTAGAGTTTCTGCTGAGAGATCAGCTGTTATCCTGATGGGGATTCCCTTGTGTGTTATTTGTTGTTTTTGCCTTGCTGCTTTTAATATGATTTCTTTGTGTTTAATTTTTGACAGTTTGATTAATATGTGTCTTGGCGTATTTCTCCTTGGATTTATTCTGTATGGGACTCTCTGTGCCTCCTGGACTTGATTAACTATTTCCTTTCCCATATTAGGGAAGTTTTCAACTATAATCTCTTCAAATATTTTCTCAGTCCCTTTCTTTTTGTCTTCTTCTTCTGGAACCCCTATAATTCGAATGTTGGTGCGTTTAATGTTGTCCCAGAGGTCTCTGAGACTGTCCTCTGTTCTTTTCATTCTTTTTTCTTTATTTTGCTCTGCAGCAGTTATTTCCACTATTTTATCTTCCACCTCACTTATCCGTTCTTCTGCCTCAGTTATTCTGCTATTGATCCCATCTAGAGTATTTTTTATTTCATGTATTGTGTTTTTAATCGATGCTTGATTCATCTTTAGTTCTTCTAGGTCCTTGTTAACTGTTTCTTGCATTTTGTCTATTCTATTTCCAAGATTTTGGATCTGGGAAATAGAATCTTGGATCATCTTTACCATCATTATTCTGAAGTCTTTTTCAGGTAGACTGCCTATTACCTCTTCATTTGTTAGGTCTGGTGGGTTTTTATCTTGCTCCTTCTCCTGCTGTGTGTTTTTCTGTCTTCTCATTTTGCTTATGTTACTGTGTTTGGGGTCTCCTTTTTGCAGGCTGCAGGTTCGTAGTTCCCGTTGTTTTTGGTGTCTGTCCCCAGTGGCTAAGGTTGGTTTAGTGGGTTGTGTAGGCTTCCTGGTGGAGGGGACTAGTGCCTGTGTTCTGGTGGGTGAGGCTGGATCTTGTCTTTCTGGTGGGCAGGTCCACGTCTGGTGGTGTGTTTTGGGGTGTCTGTGGACTTTTTATGATTTTAGGCCGCCTCTCTGCTAATGGGTGGCGTTGTGTTCCTGTCTTGCTAGTTGTTTGGCATAGGGTGTCCAGCACTGTAGCTTGCTGGTCGTTGAGTGAAGCTGGGTGCTGGTGTTGAGATGGAGATCTCTGGAAGATTTTCGCCGTTGGATATTATGTGGAGCTGGGAGGTCTCTTGTGGACCAGTGTCCTGAAGTTGGCTCTCCCACCTCAGAGGCACAGCACTGACTCCGGGCTCCTCAATTTGGGATGATTTGTTGTCCATTCATGTATTCCACAGATGCAGGGTACATCAAGTTGATTGTGGAGCTTTAATCCGCTGCTTCTGAGGCTGCTGGGAGAGGTTTCCCTTTCTCTTCTTTGTTCTCACAGCTCCTGGGTCTCAGCTTTGGATTTGGCCCCGCCTCTGCGTGTAGGTCGCCGGAGGGCGTCTGTTCTTCGCTCAGACAGGACAGGGTTAAAGGAGCAGCCTCTTCGGGGACTCTGGCTCACTCAGGCCGGGCGGGAGGGAGGGGCACGGAGTGCGGGGCGAGCCCGCAGCGGCGGAGGTCGGCGTGACGTTGCACCAGCCCGAGGCGCGCCGTGCGTTCTCCCAGGGAAGCCGCCCCTGGATCCCGGGACCCCGGCAGTGGCGGGCTGCACAGGCTCCCGAAAGGGCGGTGTGGACAGTGACCTGCGCTCGCACATAGGCTTCTTGGCGGCGGCAGCAGCAGCCCCAGCGTCCCACGCCCGTCACTGGGCTCCGCGCTTTCAGTCGTGACTCGCGCCCGCCTGTGGAGCCCCTTTAAGCAGCGCTCTTAATCCCCTCTCCTCGCGCACCAGGAAACCAAGAGGGAAGAAAAAGTCTCTTGCCTCTTCGGCAGCTCCAGAGTTTTCCCGGACTCCCTCCCGGCTAGCTGTGGCACATTAGCCCCCTTCAGGCTGAGTTCTCGCCGCCAGCCCCAGTCCTCTCCCTGCGCCCTGACCGAAGCCCGAGCCTCAGCTTCCAGCGCCGCCGGGGCGAGCAGACAAGCCTCTCGGGCTGGTGAGTGCCGCTCGGCACCGATCCTCTGTGCGGGAATCTCTCCGCTTTGCCCTACCCAGGTATGTGGGGAGTTTCTTGCCTTTTGGGAGGTCTGGGGTCTTCTGCCAGCGTTCAGTAGGTGTTCTGTAGGAGTTGTTCCACGTGTAGCTGTATTTCTCCAGCTTTGTTCTTTTTCAATATTATTATGGTTATTTAGGTTCTTTACCTTTCCATATACTAGAACTAGATTGTCAGTTTCTGTTACACAGGCCCGCTGGGATTCTGTTTGGGATTTTGTTAAATCTATAGATCATTTTAAGAAGAATTGACCTCTTAATTAGGTCTTAATATGATGTCATAAAATATTGAGTTCCATCCTGTGAATATGGTTTCTCCCACTGTGCCGCCCCCCCCCCTTAAGGTCGTTTTTTGCTTTTAGCAGTGTTTTATAAATTTCATTGTAGGTATCTGGTAAGTCTTGTGTTAAATTTGTTTCAAAGTGCTTTATGGGTTTTGATGTTATTTTTCTAAATTTTATTTTCCAGTTGTTTGCTACTATATATAAATGCAATTGATTTTTGTATCTTGACCCTTGTATCTCAATAACTTGATAAATTCACTTATTAGCTCTAGTAGTTGTTTGGATATGTAGAAAACACTAAGGAATCTACAATCATGTTGTCTGTGAATAGAAATACATTTATGTCTTTCTTTCCAAATTATAGGCCTTTTCATTTTTTTCTTGCCTTACTGCACTAAGACTTCCAATAGAATGTTGAATAAAAGTAGTAGAAGCAGATATCCTTGCTTTTGTTCCAAATCTTGGCAGAAAGTGTTTAATATTTCACCATTAAGACTGATGTTAACTGTAGATTTTTCAGAAGTGCCCTTTTATCCAGGGGAATTCACTTTTATTCCTAGTTTCTTGACTGTTTTTTATCATGAATGGATGCTAAATTGTGTTAAACACTTTTTCTACAAATATAGAGACTATCATATGGGTTTTCTCCTCCATTCTGTTATAATACTGAATTGCTTTGATTGGTTTTCAAATGTTAATCCAGCCTAGCATTCTTGGGGTGAACTCCCAAGAATGTATTGTCTGGATATATTCTTAGTTTATTAATATTTATTAGACATATTTGTGTCTGTGTTGTTAGTAATACTGGTCTCTAAATTTCTTTGCTTGTAACATCCTTGTGTGGTTTTGGCATCAGGATTATGTGATGTCATAAAGTGTATTGGAAAATGTTCTTTCCTTTTATTATCTGAAATTTTTGTATAAGATTTATATTATTTCTTCCACATTTGATAGCATTCACCAGTGAAGTCATGTGGGCCTGGAGTTTTCTTCTTAAGAAGATTTTAAATTTCAAATTAGTATTTTGAACAGATATATGTCTTCTCAATGTAGTTTTATTTTGCATCTTGTTTTTATTATTGGTGAAGTTGACATGTTCTTACATGCTGAAGTGTCATTCATATTTCTGTGAACTTTCTTTTATCTTTTCTGCTGAGTTGTTAGTCTTTCATTGATTTGTACGACCTCTCACTGTTAGGGAATAACCTTGGAATGATGAATATTTTTCTTATTCCTTTTTGGTTTTGTTTTTTAATTACTTTGCTTTATGATAGTTTTTGCTATGTAAACATTTTAAATTTTTATGTAATTGAATTTATTTCTTTTATGGCTTTTGCATCAGACTAAGAGTGACACTCTATTCCAAGAAATTTTTCCATATTTTCCATCAGTGAATGTGTGCTTTTGTTTTTAACATGTAAATATACAATTCGTCTGGAGTTTATTTTGGTTTACTTATGTGAGGTACAGAGCCATACATACACATACCCCCACCCATGCCTAAAGCAAATGGGTAACCAGTTATCCTAATGCCATTTATTGAATAACCTGTATTTTGCCTACTGATACAAAATGCTGCCTTATCATGTACTAATTTCTTGTTTAAGTTAGGGCCTGTTTCTAAACCTTCTTTGTTGTTCCACTGATCTGCCTTTTCATCCATTAGAGTCATGTTTGCTTTAATTATTGTGGCTTCTTACTCTGTCTTAATATCTGAGGAAAACGTCCACAGTTTTGTCCACCTCTTTGCTCAACCTCCATTATTCCCCTTTCTCCTCTGTTTAACAACCTTATTAATGGAAATATTTTCCAAATACCTTATTTGAATATACATTCCATCTTTCCTCTCCCTAGTGGGGAGACTCAAGTGATGGTTGAAAGTCTCAGATATGTGACCAGGACCTCAAAGAGCATTTAGGGCATCTTTGTGCAAATAAGAAAAAGATTACTTCTTCTAGGCAGATAAATTAGAGAAAAAGCACCTTTTTCTGAAAGATGCAACCTTGTACTTGATTACATAGTTGCTAGGGCTGATTTTAGCCCCTGTTCATAACTTTGGGCCACTTTACAAAGCAAACCTGTACATAACAGTCTTGAATTGCACTGCACCATACAAATAATGTAGTCAGTGAAAGAATTAGCAAGAAAGCCAGATGCATATTCCTTCCCTTGCCTTCTCCTTCCCATCTGAGCTGCTGGCTCCAGAGCTGGCTAGTTATCATTCAGTAATGTGCTTCCTTAAGTGGGAGTACAAGTGACTGATCACGCTGACTCCCTGCCTTTGGGAATGCTCAGTCAGATTGGGATGAGAGTGAACAAACCTCTCAAAAGTCCATTTAGCCACCTGTCAATTGGAGTGACATTGTGGATCATCAACATAAAGGTCAAATAATAATTACTTTTATCTCTACAAAAGTACATTGTCATCTCATTTTTGTTTATCATCCTAATATAAGAGCCTGCAAAACAGAAAGGGCAGATATTGTTTTTGCCCTTCTTTTGTAGATAAAGGATGTAAGCCAGGGGAGAAACTTTTCCGAAGTCAAATGGCTAGTGAGTGACAGCAGAGGACCTTGGCCCTAGATCGTTTGAAGTTCTGGTTCTTCCTCTAAGCCTGAAAGAACACTGATTTCCCATATCACCTAATCTCATAAAAACATTATTTGTCAGCTCCACAAACATCCAGACAGGTTAAATTTAAATGATCGTGAAATCGTGGTGGTATGTTTCATCCTCCTGAAAGTACACTCTCATATTTCTGGCTAGGTGTCCATATCACCTTCCCTAGTGGTGCCAAAACACTCTTCTTCCTACTCAGAAACACTCATGGGGTAAAGAGAATAATAAAATCTTTTTAAGGACAAGGGCAAAAGTTGCCTGGTATTTGTTTTGATTCGCTAGTAGATGTGTCTGCAAGCCGCTGGGCTTTTAGAAGATTGAAAGAATGATTTTAAGAGTAAGGTTATATTCTGATACAGTCCAATGATAAATTGTCATGTTTATGATTCCAAAATTTTATTACATTTTAAGGAGCTGACTTTTAGATCTTTTTTAGGAAGATCTTTCCCCACCGTAGAAGGAACATTTTAACTCTGAATAGAATACAAGTTTGAAACCAAGTCGGGAGACTCCTGAGGCTAGTTTTGGTGTCCATGTTTTTTGAGGTTGGAGTCAGTGTGAAAGTAGTTATAAATGCCTTTATGTAATTGTTTTCCTTCCCTCTCTTTTTTCATTTCTAAGTATTCTCTTTGTAGAGTGTAATCATTTGGGCTCTGCTGTTAGATCTTTTTGGCCAAGTGCTTGGTAGTGATTCACATAGTTCATTTCATCTGGATATGTATTTGGAAAGCAGTATCTGAGCACACTTTTTTTTTTTTTTTAAGATCCTGATATCTTATTACAGCAAGGTAGTACAGATTCTTTTTGTTTTGATATCTGCATCTTTGGCAGCAGTAAACTTGATTTTGACTGCTGACATTTTTGACTTTGGACAAAATGTGCTTCTGGAGAACGACCAATCTAAGGTGAACTTTTTAAGGGTAATGATTCTGTCTTATTTGATTTTGTATTCCCAGCAGTTACATGTGCCTGGAACATAGTTGAGCCTCAATAAATATTTGTTGAATAAAGTCCAAAAGCAAATTAATGTCATTTAAAACCCTGACCACGTGCACTTTGTCTTCCTCTGTTTGAACCCATTGTTTGAGCAAGTAAGGACAGATATTTAGGCAATTTCAAATAAATTTCACCGTGAAACAGAATATCTGTCTAGGGAAGTGGTGTGGGCTGACAGTAAGCCCTGGACTGCAAGTTCCATGTAGTTCCACCAAAATGATTTTTATAGTCTGATCCTTGTCAGGTCACTGAGCCTTGCTGACCTCAGTCTTCTCATCTTTAAAATAAAGATAGAAAGTCATGTAGGAATGCTTTGGAAACGTTAACGTATTCTATAGGGTCTCCAGTGTCTAGATGGCTTTCCCTAGAGCTCTGCAACCCACCTTGGGAGGGTTTGGGCACCCTTTGCCTTAAACTTCATCATGTTTTCTAATGTGAGGAAAGGTTCATGAACCTAAAGGTAACACTTAGCACATTTCTGGCTCCTTCTGTATTGCTGTAGGAGTTCCTTCTCCTGTAGTTCAATAACATTTTCCTTGTCACTTCCTATAGCTAGGAACTGAATCGGCAGCAGATACATAGAACCTGAAAAAGCACATGGTGCCACTCTGGGGACTTGACTTTTGTTCAAATTCAGGCCACGGGAAGTTTCTATTCAACTTCTTTACCTGGGTTAGGAGTTGGGGCAGTCATGTGTATACTACATCTAGCGATTCTCGAGGGAAGCTGATATAGATACACACTTCTTTCTTATCACATTAGGAGTTGGTCAGAAAAGGAAGAAGTGGGTCTTAGAAGTAGGAGGAGGAGGCAAAGTGGATATCTAATTTTCTAGCCTCAATATCTTTTCAACTCCATGATAATAATAGGTGGATATATGTCCTCTCTCAAATTGTCACCCCCTTCTGTTGTTCTTCATGATTTACTTTTAATATCCTAGCATCTGTGGTTCACTTTTTATCTTCTTCACTGAGGCCTCTGACTTCTCCCTTCACGTTCTTGTGTCTTCCCTTCTCTGTTCTATGGAATATCATCCTAGGTCAAGCTCTAACCTGTTTTCTATTTTTATTTCAAGTGTCTATATTCAAATTTTGTTCATAGCAAACCTTCAAAGGAAATATCATTAACAAATTTCAAATCAGAATCCTGCTTTCACTTTAGTAGTCTAATCATTAGTTTCAAATAAGATTTTTGACTTTAGTTAATGTCATAGTCTACTTGAAGTCATATTCTTGGTTTTTATAACAGAATCAGGCTTCTTTTTCAATTAAGACACTAGATATTGCTGTGTTTTACAAGTTATGTTCATGGCTCCGTGGATTTACAATTCCCATTTGTAAAACAGAGATGTGAACATCATCATTCACTTATTTTATGACTCTTTTTGAGGCATCTGTCCAAGTAAACTATTTTAAGGTGACAAAACTTTGTGACTCATATGTTCTCAGTCATCAGTAGGTCCACTATCATATACTAGATTCAAAGTTAGAAGAATAAAATGATTACCCAAGCCTTTCCATCCCCTAAGGGTCATTCCTGTTCCTGATGCCACATATTTCATATATAGCCCAGACTGTTTATAGAATTGGGTTCCAGCCTAATTTTCCAGCCAGATATCACTAATCCCTAACATAAACCCTACATTTATGGAATTATCTTTCCTGTCATTCAGTTTTGCTTAATGAGTGTTAATTGTATTTGATCTGTAAATTGGTCCCTGCTCTTGCCCTGGGGATTAATTCCTTTCCTTTTAAAAGTCTGCCAGATCTTAAGTGGCCGGCCTCCATGATGCCATTTCAGATCACTCCAGCCAGCAGTAACCCCTGACTTGCCCACTGGTAGAACTTAGCTTGCATTACTCAGGTTACACTGATCACATGTGACCCAGCTTTGTGAGATTGTCTGCATTTTGAGTAAACCTTATCTAATAAAACTTGGTAATTAGCAAAGGGCCTTAAAAATTATTCTGCATGCAATAAATGTTCAGTAATTGCCTGTTAAATAAGTAAATGAGTATCTGCAACTCTTCTTTCTTGAAATTTTACCACCATCTTAAGCTGCAAGATCAGAATCATTTTTTTCCAGTTCTCCCCATAGAAGTACCCTGAACCTCATGTCTGAGCTCTCCTCACAGTGTAGTTGCTATTCCATCTTATAATTATTTCCTTCTCGAAGCCTACCACCTACCTTGTTTTTTCCATTGTAACTAGTTTCATAGGGCTGCTGTAACAAATTGCAACAAACTAAGTGGCTTAAAACAATGGAAATGTATTCTCTCACAATTCTTGTTGGAAGCGTGAAATCAAGGTGTCAGTAGGTGTCCTACTCTCTCTAAAGGTTCTAAGAGAGAACCTGTTCCATGCCCTCCTCTTGGCTTCTGGTGTTGCGAGCAATCTTTGGTGTTTCTTGGCTTGTAGATATATTTCTCTAGTCTCTGCCTTTGTCATCGCATGGCATTCTCGTGTGTGTGTGTGTGTGTGTGTGTGTGTGTCTTGTCCTCTTCTAAGGACACCAGTTGTCCTTAGAAGGGCCCCCCTAATGACCTCATCTTAACTTGATTACATCTGCAAAAACCTTTTCCCAAATAAGGTCACATTCACAGGTACTGGAGGTTAGGACTTCAACATATCTTTTGGGGGGAGGGGACACAATTCAACCCATCACACTCATTCTCTCTCTCTCTCTCTCTCTCTCTCTCTCTCTCTCTTTTTAAATGAAATTCACATAAAAGAAAATATACCATTTTCACTGTAAAGTGAACAGTTCAGTGGCATTGAGTTTGTTCACAGTGTTGTACAGTAACCACCTTTATCTGGTTCCAAAACATTTTTGTCACCCCAAAAGGAAACCCCATGTCAATTAAGCTATTATTCCTCATTACACCCTCCCTGTAGCCCATGGCAACCATAGTCTACTTTCTGTTTCTATGGTTTTATCTATTCTGGACTATTCATATAAATAGAATCATACAATATGTGACCTTTTGTGTCTGGTTTCTTTTGCTTAGAATAATGTTTTCAAAGTTCATCCATTTGTATCATGTATCAATACTTCATTCCTTTTTATGGCTGAACAATGCTCCACTATAGGTACTTCATACAATGAAGTTAAAAAAAGGATTTCAAAAAAAAAAAAAAAGGATTTCAACAGATTGAATGAGACCCATGTACATTGGAGAAGCAATTTGTTTTTCTCAGTCTACTGATTCAAATGTTAATCTCATCCAGAAACACTCTTTCACACACCAGAATAATATTTAACCAAATATCTGGGTATCCTGTGGCCTCATCAAGTTGACATATAAAATTCACCATCACACAGGCATAAAGAACTGTCACTTTGTTCCTTGGAGAATTCCTATGAAATGGAATTCCATCATTCTCCCTTCCATCAAGAAGATGGAACTCTCTTCAAGTCCTTTTCTTCCATCTACTTGCTTTTGTCACCCCATTCATTATGGAGAATTGGTTCAATACTGTTGTTCATGACTGTAGTATAGAGGTTTTCTTTTTATATATATGTAACTTTATTGGAGTATAGTTGATTTACAGTGTTGTGTTAGCTTCAGGTGTACAGCAAAGTGATTCAATTATACATATACATATATTCATTCTTTTTTCAGTTTCTTTTCTCATGTAGGTTATATCACAGAATATTGAGTAGAATTCCCTGTGCTATATAATACGTCCTTGTTGGTTACCTATCTTATATATGGTAGTGTGTGTATGTTAATCCCAGGCTCCTGACTTATCCCTCCCCTCCATGTTTCCCCTTTGGTAACCATAAGTTGGTTTTTGATATCTATAAGTCTGTTTCTGTTTTGTAAATGAGCTTATTTTTATCATTTTTAAAAATTAGATTCCAGGGGCTTCCCTGGTGGCACAGTGGTTGAGAGTCCGCCTGCCGATGCGGGGGACGCGGGTTCGTGCCCTGGTCTGGGAGGATCCCACATGCCGCGGAGCAACTAAGCCCGTGAACCATGGCCGCTGAGCTTGTGCGTCTGGAGCCTGTGCTCCGCAACGGGAGAGGCCACAACAGTGAGAGGCCCAAGTACCACAAAAAAAAAAAAAAATTAGATTCCACATATGAGTGATATTGTATGATATTTGTCTTTCTCTGTCTGACTTACTTCACTTAGTATGAGAATCTCTAGGTCCATCCATGTTGCTTCAAATGGCATTATTTCATTTTTTTAATGGCTGAGTAATATTCCATTGTATATATGTACCACATCTTCTTTATCCATTCCTCTGTCATTGGGCATTTAGGTTGCTACCACGTCTTGGCTGTTGTAAATAGTGCTTCAGTGCACATTGGGTTGCATGTATCTTTTCGAATTATGGGTTTCTCCGGATATATGCCCAGGAGTGGGATTGCTGGATCATATGGTAGTTCTCCTTTTAGTTTTTTAGGGAACCTCCATACTGTTCTCCATAGTGGCTGTACCAATTTACATTCCCACAACAGTGTAGGAGGGTTCCCTTTTCTTCACACCCTCTCCAGCAGTTATTTTTTGTAGACTTTTTGATGATGGCCATTCTGACCATGTCTGAGGTGTGAGGTGATACATCATTGTAGTTTTGATTTGCATTTCTCTGAAAATTGGTGATGTTGAGTATCTTTTCATGTGCTTTTTGGCCATCTGTATGTCATCTTTGGAGAAATGACTATTCGGACCTTCTGCCCATGTGTGAGGTGTGAGCTGATACCTCATTGTAGTTTTGATTTGCATTTCTCTGAAAATTGGTGATGTTGAGCATCTTTTCATGTGCTTTTTGGCCATCTGTATGTCATCTTTGGAGAAATGACTATTTGGACCTTCTGCCCATTTTTTTGTTTGGGTTGTTTGTTTTTTTGGTATAGAGCTTCATGAGCTGTTTGTATATTTTGGAGATTAATCCCTTGTTGGTCACTTTGTTTGCAAAGATTTTCTCCCACTCTGTGGGTTGTCTTTTCGTTTTGTTGATGGTTTCCTTTGCTGTGCAGAAGCTTTTAAGTTTAATTAGGTCCCATTTGTTTATTTTTTATTTTCATTATTCTAGGAGGTGGATCAAAAAAGATATTACTGCAATTTAAAGCAAAGATGTTTTCCTCTAAGAGTTTTATAGTGTCCAGCCTTACATTTAGGCCTTTGATCCATTTCGAGTTTATTTTGGTGTATGGTGTTAGAGAATGTTCTAAATTCATTCTTTTACATGTAGCTGTCCAGTTTCCCCAGCACTACTTATTGTAGAGACTGTCTTTTCTCCATTGTATATTTTTGCTTCCCTTGTCTTAGATTAATTGACCATAGGTGTGTGGGTTTATTTCTGGGCTTTGTATCCTGTTCCATTGATCTGTATTTCTGTTTTGGTGTCAGTACCATACTGTTTAGATTACTGTAGCTTTGTAGTATAGTCCGAAGTCAGGGGGTCTGATTCCTCCAGCTCTGCTTTTCATTCTCAAGGTTGCTTTGGCTATTTAGGGTCTTTTGTGTTTCCATATAAATTTAAAAGTTCTTTGCTCTAGTTCTGTGAAAAATGCCATTGGTAATTTGATAGGGATTACATTGAATCTGTAGATTGCCTTGGGTAGTATAGTCATTTTGACAATATTGATTCTTCCAGTCCAAGAACATGGTATATCCTTCCATCTGTTTGTGTTGTCTTTGATTTCTTTCATCAGTGTCTTTTAATTTTTAGAGTAAAGGTCTTTTGTCTCCTTAGGTAGCTTTATTCCTAGGTATTTTATTCTTTTTGATGCGATGGTAAATGGGATTGTTTCCTTAATTTCTCTTTCTAATCTTTCACAGTTAGTTTGTAGGAATGCAAGTGATATCTGTGTATTAATTTTGTATCCTGCAACTTTACCGAACTGATGAGCTCTAGTAGTTTTCTGGTAGCATCTACAGGATTTTCTATGTAGAGTGTCATGTCATCTGCAAACAATGACAGTTTTACTTCTTTTTTTCCAATTTGAATTTCTTTTCTTTTTCTTCTTTGATTGCCATGGCTAGGACTTTCAAAACTATGTTGAATAAAAGTGGCAAGAGTGGACATCCTTGTCTTGTTCCTGATCTTAGAGGAAATGCTTTCAGCTTTTCACCATTGAGAATGATGTTTGCTGTGCGTTTGTCATAGATGGCCTTTCTTATGTTGAGGTAGGTTCCCTCTCTTCCCACTTTCTGGAGAGCTTTTATCATAATGGGTGTTGAATTTTGTCAGAAGCTTTTTCTGCATCTATTGAGATGATCATATGGTTTTTCTTCTTCAGTTTGTTAATGTGGTGTATCACATGATTGATTTGTGGATATTGAAGAATCCTTGCATTCCTGGGATAAACCCAACTGGATCATGGTGTATGATCCTTTTAATGTATTGTTGGAGTCAGTTTGCTGGTATTTTGTTGAGGATTTTTGCATCTATGTTCATCAGTGATATTGGCCTGTAATTTTCTTTTTTTGTAGTAGCTTTGTCTGGTTTTGGTATCAGGGTGATGGTGGCCTCATAGAATGAGCTTGGGGGTGTTCTTTCCTCTGCCAGTTGTTTGGAATACTTTCAGAAGGATAGGTGTTAACTCTTCTCTAAATGTTTGAAAGAATTTGCTTGTGAAGCCATCTGGTCCTGGACTTTTGTTTGGAGTTTTTTTTTTTTTCAGTACACGGGCCTCTCACTGCTGTGGCCTCTCCCATTGCGGAGCACAGGCTCTGGACGCACAGGCTCAGCGGCCATGGCTCACGGGCCCAGCCTCTCCGCGGCATGTGGGATCCTCCCGGACCGGGTCACGAACCTGTGTCCCCTGCATCGGCAGGCAGACTCTCAACCACTGCGCCACCAGGGAAGCGCTTGTTTGGAGTTTTTTAATCACTGTTTCAATTTCTGTACTTGTGATTGGTCTGTTCATATTTTCTATTTCTTCCTGATTCAGTCTTGGAAGGTTGTACGTTTCTAAGAATTTGTCCATTTCTTCTAGGTTGTACATTTTATTGGCATGTAGTTGTTTGTAGTAGTATTTTATGATCCATCGTATTTCTGTGGTGTCAGTTGTAACTTCTCCTTTTTCATTTCTAATTTTATTGATTTGAGCCATCTCCCTCTTAATGAATCTGGCTAATGGTTTATCAATTTTGTTTATCTTCTCAAAGAACCAGCTTTTAGTTTCATTGATCTTTTCTACTTTTTTTTTTAGTCTCTGTTTCATTTCTCTCTACTCTGATCTTTATGATTTCTTTCCTTCTACTACCTTTGGGTTTGGTTTGTTCTTTAGTTGCTGTAGGTGTAAGGTTAGGTTGTTTTTTTTGTTTCCTTAGGTAAGCTTGTATTGCTATGAACTTCCCTCTTAGAACTGCTTTTGCTGTGTCCCATAGGTTTTGGATTGTCATGCTTTCATTTTCAATTCTCTGCAGGTAGTTTTTGATTTCCTCTTTGATTTCTTCAGTGATCCATTGGTTGTCTAGTAGTATATTGTTCAGCCTTCACGTGTTTGTGTTTTTTACAGTTTTTTTCTTTTAGTTGGTTTCTAATCTCATAGCATTGTGGTCAGAAAAGATGCTTGATATGATTTCAGTTTTCTTAAATTTACTGATGCTTGCTTTGTGGCCCAGCATGTGATCAGTCCCGGAGAATGTTCCATGTACACTTGAGAAGAATGTGTATTCTGCTGCTTTTGGATGGAATGCTCTATAAATATCAATTAAGTCCATTTCTCCCATTCTGTGGGTTGTCTTTTGGTTTTATTTATGGTTTCCTTTGCTGTGCAAAAGCTTTTAAGTTTAATTATGTCCCATCTGTTTATTTTTGCTTTATTTCCATTACTCTAGGAGACAGATCCAAAAATATATTGCTGTGATTTATGTCAAAGAGTGTTCTGCCTGTGTTTTCAGCTAAGCTTTTTTATTACCTACATACTCACCTGAGGTATTTAGTTGTTGAAATCGTGATGACAAAATGGTTCATATTCAGCTGAGATCAAAGAAAGCATGAAATCTCTTGTTTCCCTTTGCTTTTTAAGCCTCTAAAAATGAGAAAACATGGTAGGCTTCTTTATATCACACAGTAGACATAAGTGCATTTTGGAACAGTAGCTCCATTCACTTAGATACATGGGCTTTCCTTGTAGCTTCTCTGGTCAGAGTTCTTTGGTTTTTGGGGGGAGGTTTGGAGTTTTTTTGGGTTTTTGTTGTTTTAAATTTTTATTCAAGTATAGTTGATATACAGTGTTGTGTACTTTCTGCTGTACAGCAAAGTGAATCAGTTATACATATATCCACTCTTTTTTAGATTCTTTTCCCATATAGGTCATTACAGAGTATTGAGTAGAGTTCCCTGTGCTATACAGTATGTCCTTATTAGTTATCTATTTTATATATAGTAGGTCAGAGTTCTTTGATGTCATCTCTCTTTGTCATGGACTTTTGATCTTTGAAGTGCTATGGTAACAGGAACTCTCCAAGTCTTTGACCTTCTTGTAGACCAACTCCTTGGGTGGATAAGCAGTACATGCTGCTACTCTAAATAATCCCAAATCCCATCTTAACTGAGACAGCCAATTCTAAAATGTCTTCTCTTTACCACCACCACTCCAATCCACACTGAATAAATAATAACAATTGTGAAACCCTACTACTGCTGTTTGGAGTGTCACAAAAATCCAATTCTTATTCTTCCCACCATAGCCTGGGATATGAAATTTTGCTCTTCTGAAACAGGCTACCCATAAAATGAATGCACATGAATCTACATGGGAGCAATGGAGCTATAATTCAGTTGACTCAGTTGATTCAGTTGATTCAGGATTGTGGGTGAAAGTAGCAGGCATAGTGGTCAGCTCCTCCCTAGCAGCCCATAGTGACAGAAGAGAAAGACTTACCAGCCATGAGGGAAAAAGTCTATGTTCATTTTAGTGTAGGGAGAATAGTCTAAGCATCTGTGGACCTTCAAAGACAGTGTTATATTATAGATTCATAGTCTATTTGGAATGTTCAAGATAATCTAATTTACAGAGCTAGAAACTATGTCAAAAGGAATAAAAGACTTTCCCAAAGGTATATAGCTATTTGTAATAGAGTATAGTTATATGAAAATTCCACCAAAAATCATTACAGTTATAAGTAGACTTGTGTGGGAGATAGAGAATCAAAGCTGAAGCTTTAAGAACGGCTTTGGATACCTTGTGGGTTACCTGTGGGTGAGTCTCCTTCCTGTCAATGGTATATAAATAACACATAACTGCACATGTACTGTATTTATTCTTACATTTATATTTCTTTCTGAAATTATCTTAGGGAGTGCCTTAAATCGTAAGCTTATCAAGGGTGGCATGTCTGGTTGTTCTGTACAGGAACACACCATAGCATCTTATAAGAATAATAATGTCCTCTAATGCATTAGGCTTTAAGGAGTCTCATGTTTTCATCTTATTCTTGAGATCTGATAATACAGCATGAATCAGCATAGAGTCACTGAGTACAGAACTGGTAGACGTTTTATGGGAAAATGAGCATTATAATAGACTCATTGTTTTGAAGATCACTTAGGCAAATGCCTAAAATCATAGCACATGGAATAATTTCCTCTCCTCTAAGAGGCTTCTTTCTGAACTCTGCTTCCACTCTGCCTCACCCTTATATTTCTGCAGTTCTACCCACTACGGTGCCAAATGACTTAGCATTGGGATTGCTGAGAGAAAAGGAAGAGGGCAGTACATTAAGGCTCAGTTAATATAATTTACAAAATAAAATTGTCAAAGAGCTCTTGGCCAAGTTTACATTATCGTTCCAACCTCACTTTGTAATGAAGAAAGTGAAAGGATTGACTGGCTACTTTGAAGAGTTCCTTTCCAGCTCTCCATTATTCTTATAATAGGATGCCTTGCCACTGAGTCAGCACGGGTCCTTTCTCCTACCCACCACTCTCCCAACTTAAATTTCATTCTTTCATTTATACTTTTAGGTATTTAAATGTTTGGAATGGCTGTAGCTCTGCTTCTTAGCTATAAAATGCGTATTATTCCATTTGATAGCATTTTCTTATGTGTGAATATATGTATAAACCTATAAAGGAATAAAACATATAATTCCACTATACATAGAATATATCAGATATACACAGATACACGTGTCTGTGATATCATTAGATGCGTATAGTCATTGGCAGGATATAATAGCAGATAGTGACACTTGATTGTCATTAGTGAATAACAGTGGAAATGCTAGGGTTGAGAGGTTGCTGAACATCTATTTATAATGTTGCGTTCCAGGATCAGGAGAAAAATGAGAATGGCTTTCATTCAGTACAATTCAAACCAAATGATCTTATCTCTAACTTCTGAAATGATAAGTCAGAGTTTTCTAGCCAAATCCTCCTCCTTCTAGAGGGAAATCTTAATTAGAATAGACCTCCTGTTCTGTTGCTGATACTCTGACTGGGGCATTAAGAAGCCCCAATTAGGGGTTGGTGGGGGTGGGGAAGAAGCCTTAATTACTGGTAGAAAGTTAATAGAGACTTTACCCCTAAATTCACCTAATTATGGTACCAGGCAGTATGCTTAGTTGTCAAGAGCTCTGGAGTCAGACTGTCTGGGTCTAAATCCTGGTCTTGTTTCATATTAACTGTGTGACCTTGGAGAAGTTATTTAGTCCTTTGTTGTTCAGATTCTTCATCTGTAAAATGGGGATAATAACATACTTGCCTTATATAGAGTCATTCTAATACATAAGTGAAATAATCTTTCGAAAGCAATTAGCAAGCACAGTGACCCTAACAACATAAGAGTTCAGAAAATGTTGGGTACTGATTTTATTTTAGTTTTTATTGGCCGCACCACAAGGCTTGTAGGATTTTAGTTCCCCAACCAGGGGTTGAACCCAGGCCCTCGGCAGTGAGAGTTCAGAGTCCTAACCACTGGACCGCCAGGGAATTCCCCACGTCTGCTATTCTTATTTCAGATGTATATGTGTATATTGATGTATATCAACAAAAGTATTACATTTAGATGCGAAAGACAAGCTCTTCTCTGTAGAGCTACTAAATCCTGCAGATTTCTTTGATTCAGTGAATAAAAGTGACATTCACATTTCTTGGCAGCAGGTTCTTTGCTGAAGAAAAGAATAGGGTAGCCAGAAAGCAAAAGATCATTAAGCATATCAAACAACAGTCCTGACTTTTGAATGACCTGAATTCACTAAAGTCGAATTTTTAACTGAACCCTTTGAGTCTTTGTTATCCCTTAAATTGGTAGAAAATAAAATGTACCTAAAGACGTGGCTTGTGTGTAATGTCACATCCCATGTGGCATTTACAAGGAATGAAAAGTTTGGTCATATTTACTAGAGGAAGAGGTGGCATTATATGCGATATTGTGCTGTAATACAAATGGTTCTCCACAGTGTGCAAAGGAAGAGATTCTTGTTCCCTGTTCTTATGTGGTACTGAATTCACTAAATTCTGACATTTTTCTGTCTCTGTTAGACTGTAGCTGTCTCTCCATGTAAAGCAATAGGGTCCATGTATATAGAGAGTTTCAGGAAGGGGGAAATGGTGTTAGCTTTGTGTCAACCCTAAGAATAAGTGAGGGTGATTATTGTATTTCTCAGGAAGCTAGGCTGTGGTGTGATGTATGTTCTCAGTTTCTCAGGCTTTGTGCAAACCTGCTACAGGATGTCGCCACATAAGTACCTTGATGCTCTGCTGGGCTTCAACCTAGGTTAGATATTCCTGTTATATTGGTTTCATAATCTTGTGGGATCCATCCCTCTAGCTTCTTGACCCTTAAGATGTAAATAGTGTTTCAGTTTTAAAAAATCAGAGCAGACAAGGTACTATGAATATGGCTGAAGTTTTACCATTTAAGAAATTATTGAAGGCTTCCCTGGTGGCGCAGTGGTTGAGAGTCCACCTGCCGATGCAGGGGACACGGGTTCATACCCCGGTCCGGGAGGACCCCACATGCCGCGGAGCGGCTGGGTCCGTGAGCCATGGCCGCTGAGCCTGTGCGTCCGGAGGCTGTGCTCCGAAACGGGAGAGGCCACAACAGTGAGAGGCCCGCGTACAGCAGAAAAAAAAAAAAAGAAAGAAATTATTGCAATATTACATAATGTCCTGCTTTCTTAAGAAGTAGCTAGCCAAGCTTGATTTACCTGTCTTTTTGCTCAGAGTAATCCTGAATAATGTTGTTACCATGATTATCCTTTTTTTCCCTAGGGGGAAAAAAAAGAGGTAATATTTAGGGATTGTGTCCTAACAATGCTCTTTTAAAATTTTTATTTATTTATTTATTTATTTATTTATTTATTCATTTATTTTGGCTGTGTTGGGTCTTTGTTGCTGTGCACAGGCTTTCTTTAGTTGTGGCGAGCGGGGGCTACTCTTCATCACAGTGCACGAGCTTCTCATTGTGGTGGCTTCTCTTGTTGCGGAGCACGGGCTCTAGGTACACAGGCTTCAGTTGTTGTGGCTCATGGGCTCAGTAGTAGTGGCTCGCGGGCTCTAGAGCACAGGCTCAGTAGTTGTGGCGCACGGGCTTAGTTGCTCCGCGGCATGTGGGATCTTCCCGGACCAGGGCTTGAACCTGTGTCCCCTGCATTGACAAGCAGATTCTTAACCACTGAGCCACCAGAGAAGCCCTGTCTTAACAATACTCTTAATGCTTAGCATACCATCCATGTAGGGTCTTAATATGTGTACACAAATGTTTTCAGTAAAATGGTTTAGATTGAACAAATAATTCAAAATTTAGTACTGTGATTTCTTTTTGGCCTTTTTTGAAGGATATTAGAGTTGAAAGGGTTATTGAGAGACTTTTTTAGCATCTTGTTTCATAATTTATTAAAATTGAAATCCAGAGAGGTTAAGTGTCTTACTCAAGATGTTTCCTTCTTTTTTAAACAGAGGATATTACTGCTGAAATAGTACATTTTCTTTATCATCATTACTTTTAACATTATATATCCATTGACCAACCATAGAGAGATCAAAGAGCCTGTAGATGTCTTCTGATTAAACGTGACAGATTGAACATATGTGCTTAACCCCATTCCCTACCAAAATCTCCACAAGTATGTCAATAGAGGGTAAAAAAGATAAAAACCTACAGAATAAAGAGAACAAGAGAGGAGGCAACAAAATTTTGGAAGCTAGAAAACAGATGGACAGGAGGTAATGAACTTCTTAGCAGAAAGAGAAAGCTGCAACTTAAACTAGCAGGAGAGGAAATCTGGAAGCAAGGTGGTTCATACCAGAGGACCCTAGAAAGGCTCATAAATAAAAAGCAGCAGGTAATTCCCAAAGAAGAGATATGGGTGGAACTGAGGCAGATTAATTAGAGGTTTTCATAAGAAGTAATGAAATGCCCAGATTGTTTCTCTCCAACCCTAGCAGAAGGGTGGTTTTCTTTCTGGAGAGTTGAGGCAGAAAGGCTCTGGACCTGAGGATACAAGCCTTATTATGCCTCTCAGGGAGGAGACTGGGGGAGTCCTCTCTGAGCAAACTGACCAATGCAAGAGAAAAGACCTATGCATTCCTTGGGAGCCCTCCAACAAAATAACGCTGCCCGGCTACCCTCGCAAAAGCGTGAGATGGAAGATAAGAACCTGTTGTTTTCATTTCTACATTCCTGCCACGCTGAATTCAAGTTTAGTACTCAGAGTGACACATTTTTTATAAAGAAGGCTGTCTCAATGCAAGCTAACTACGTCTGGTGCTTAACAACAACCAGCAATCTGTTTCAAACACTATGGGGAAAACCACCTGTGTCGGATTCATTACAAGCTCTTAGACGAGATATTTATCCTCTGCAGTTCCAATTTCCTACTCTGTAAAAAGGAAAAAGTGTATATAAAGTACTTAGGATAATGCCTAGTACATAAGTGTTCAGTACTTTTTAATTAATAATACTGTTACTCATTATCATCTTCTCATCATTAATCTCAGTAATAGTTAAAGATTTTGCACAAACTGATCCAGGAAGAGGAAGCTTTCCCTCAGTTTGATTTTTTTGGTTAAAAAAAGATCTAAATACTCAAAACAAGCAAGTGCTTTAGTATGTTGTACTCTTTTATAAGCATTCATTTCTAGAAATATATTGGGTTGGCCAAAGGGTTCATTCTTTTTTTTTTTTCCGTAAGATGGCTCTGGTAGCGCTTAGTTGACTTTAACTTCATTCGAAACAATTTTGTTAGATTGTATGTGACAGCTGTCATCTCAGCCTGCATTTAAAAAAAGACATCAAAATTGGTGAATTTTTATGTAGCCATTTTACTATTGAAGATGGAAGGGAAAAAGCAACATTGTCAGCCCATTATGCTTTATTATTTCAAGAAAGGTAAAAATGCACCTGAAACACAAAGATTTGTGCAGTGTGTAGAGAAGGTGCTGTGACTGATTGAACACGTCAAAAGTGGTTTGCGAAGTTTCGTGCTGGAGATCTCTCGCTGGACGATGCTCCGTGGGCGGGTGGAGCAGTTGGAGTTGATAGCGATGAAATAGAGACATTAATTGAGAACAATCAGCGTTATACCACTCGGAAGATAGCCGACATGCTCAAAATAACCAAATCAAGTGCCGAAAATCAGTTGCACCAGCTTGGTTATGTGAATCGCTTTGATGTTCGGGTTCCACATAAGTTAAGTGGAAAAAAACCTCCTTGACCATATTTCTGCATGCAATTCTCTACTTAAACATAATGAAAACATGCCATTTTTAAAACAAATTGTGACGGGAGATGAAAAGTGGATGCTGTACAATAATGTGGAACGGAAGAGACGGTGGGGCAAGTGAAATGAACCACCACCAATCACACCAAAGGCTGGCGGTCTTCATCCAAAGAAGGTGATGTTGTGTATATGGTGGGATTGGAAGGGTGTCCTCTATTATGAGCTCCTTCTGGAAAACCAAACGATTAATTCCAACAAGTACTGCTCCCAATTAGACCAACTGAAAGCAGCACTCAACAAAAAGCGTCTACAGAAACAGAAAACAGAAAACGCATAGTGAACAGAAAATGCATAATCCTCCATCTGGATACAAGACCGCATGTTTCTTTGATGACGAGGCAAAAACTGTTACAGCTTGGCTGGGAAGTTCTGATTGATCCGCCGTATTCACCAGACATTGCACCTTCAAATTTCCATTTATTTTGGTCTTTACAAAATTCTCTTAATGGAAAAAATTTCAATTCCCTGGAAGACTATGAAAGACATCTGTTCTTAAAAAGTTTTGGGAAGATGGAATTATGAAGTTGCCTGAAAAAATGGCAGAAGGTAGTGGAACAAAAGGGTGAATATGGTTGTTCAATAAAGTTCTTGGTGAAAATGAAAAATGTGTTTTTAGTTATTACTTAAAAATTGAAGGCACTTTTTGGCCAACCAAATACTTCAGGTATTGCTGATAAATTAGACTTTCCTAAGGTTGCATGGGATTATGGAAAAATCCTAGAAATGATCAAATTCTGTGGTCACTGTAGCAACAGCTTACCCCATCTTTCTCTCCTTTTTGGAGCCTATCTTAACACAGGATTCTAAAACACAAGTTAATAGTGGTTAGTTATACGTATCCACACTTTTTGTTTTCAACGTGAGAAAAACTATTGTGTTTTTCGTAGATATCCCATTAACTCGGTGGCCCTTTACTGTTGTGTGGCTGTCGTCAGCTGCCTTGTCCAAGTTGTCTGAAGGGGCTGATGGCACCATTGGGTTGGGGGCAGGAGTGGGAGCTTTCAGCCTTAAACTCTTTCTTGGGTAGAAAAGTGATGGAAAAGAGGGTTCTTGGCTGCTTGGGGGGTGGGAGCGGGCAAAGGTTGCAGGTTGGGCAGTGGCTTGTTTGGTGGCAAATGGGTTGCCTTGTTGCTCTTTTCCTGATTTCCTAGGCTTAGATGGGTGGCATGTCCTATGTAGATACTCTTTCCTTCCTCTGAGATTCTACCCCACACACAGATCTGAGCCATAAGCGTACTTGGCAGCTCTCTTAGGAGTGGTTTAGTGTATCTTCAGTAGGTGTCTGTACTCCTTAGTTGTTGACTCCAGCCACAGGCTGCTGGGCACTGAGCAGACAGAGGACTCAAAGCATAAACTCTACTGTGCTGTAACCCTGCGTCGCCAAGCTTGTGAAAACCAGTCCAAGGGCCCGAGAGCACTAATGGGTAAATTAACTCCTCATCAGGTCACCTCCCAACTCCCTTCTTTGGGAGAAGGGAGCCTGGACCTTTTTCTCTGATAAATAAGATCAGAAACCCTGCTACCAGTCATCAGACTGACTGGCACACCCTGTACTGGCTGGCTTTGAGCCTTTGGGATTGTGAAAAGCCTCTCTCTTCTCTCCTCTGGTTCACCTTCCAGCGCCTCCTTTGAGACCGCGTCTAGAGGAGTGAGGGGTAGGGGACTCTTCGCTTTCTTACTGAGACTGTCCTTCCCCTTCTGTTCCATCCCTGTTGGCTAGTGGCAGTCAGGTGTTTGCTGCACAGGTGCCCAGCACCGTGCAAGTCACGTCCTATGTGGAGAAAAGTAGTCCTAAGAGCTCACATTTAACTGAGCGGCCCTCAGCATGCGGCTGCCGTCAGCCACCCTGTCCAGGTTGCCTGAAAGCGCCGTTGCAGCCGTTGCACTGAGCACATCACCTGTCTTCTCTCTCCAGCCTGAATTTCAATCCAGAGGTGTACCACACAAGTGGGCACAGCTTTTACCCACATTCTACAAATTAGGATCCTGAGGTTTTAGAGTCAGTTTCCTGGGGGTATAGGTCCGTCTGCTGCCAGATCTCACCTCTACTTCTCTACTACCAAAAGCAGTTCTGACCCAGGCCTTAGCCTCAGGAAGGACACACTTGAGGCAGCGAGTAAGCAGTACCAGACAGAATGCCATCAAGTGCTATATCAAGTAGGCCATAACACTAATATTTCTTGTTTGTGTGCATATTTCTACTCTGCTTGGTTCCCAAAAGGATTAAAAGTTGTCAAAATACTTAACCCAATTCTCCTTTGATTTTCATAGTAACCCAGTGATAAAGGCATTATCACCTTTATTTTACAGATGACAAAACTCATTCTTGGGTTGATTTAACCAGTCAGTAAGCGAGTCAGGGCTGGGCTCCATTCAGATGCAGAGCAGCAATCACCTTGTCAGGGATGTTCCTGGTGACGATGCTGATTAGTTTCCACAGGAAAAGTAGCATCCTAGCCTCCCTCATGTCTCAGGTAGCAGAAATTTTGTTGTTTCTGTCCCTACCCTTCTACCCCTGGAGAAGCACACATTACTGTGGTTTGGCTCAGTTCTCTATCAGACAGGCCCTTGAATACAGAGTTAAAAGGCATATGTACCCTAAAGTACTCAACACAGGACACATCCCTAGGCAATAAAGGTATAAAAACATGCCTGAGAGTGATGGCCACCAACTTTCCTCCTCTGGAAAGTGAGAGGAGGAAGGTACAACTTTCTATATGTAATATTTTTATTTTTAAAATATATTCAAAGAAAACAAAATGATTATTGGGAAAAGGAGAGAAACATTGAATTTACTTTTCTACTGAGAGCTGACTTTTAGAAAATTGAGTACCAGAGTGTTATGAAATAATCAGTGTTGTATAAATGAGGAATTGTATTATAATGCTTCTGAATTACCCTTCTATGCTTGTTTTAGATGCTCACAAAATACTTGGTTTTTGATAATCCCAATCTAACCTCATTGAAGGCAAGAAGTATATTTGCTTATCTTTGTCACTTAGTGTCCAGCAGAATATCCCGATTCATAGTAGGCTGATGAATGATCACATGCAGATGAGAGCAGCTTTGTCCTCACCACATGCTCCATTCTGTTGGAATAAGTGATTCCATATAGGTACAGTAGCAGAACTATTCTCTCTAGTTTAACACTCAACTTTTCCTTAATTGTTCTCTGTTTAAAAAAAAAAATTTCTTTTTAACTAGCTCCCTTGCTTTTTTGCCTAAAGTTAGTGAAGGAAAAATTGTGCCTGTTCACTGAAGGCTGCATGCATTGTA
Organism: Mesoplodon bidens; assembly: GCF_964165515.1. NCBI lineage: Eukaryota > Metazoa > Chordata > Mammalia > Artiodactyla > Ziphiidae > Mesoplodon > Mesoplodon bidens. Next base: position 57,965,673 of record NC_138160.1, on the reverse strand, counting down.
GGAGCCGGGTACACGTGGATAGCCTATAGCTGCTGCAGGTGAAATTGCACTTGATGTGCATTCATAAAGGACGGGCTCCCACTCCTTCCAGCTCACTGTAATTGTTCAGCAGATGAGCTAATGGCATTTAGGAAGCTAGGGAAGCAAAGGTATTTTCATAGCTTGTTTCTCCCTCCTCTCCCACAAAACATGGCCACGATCTGACACACGATCAACGGGCGCAGCCCTTTTTAGGATGCAGGAGATGCTTCCCTGTGTCTGTGGCTCACAATGGCAAACAATAGAGACTTCTGCGATGATATTTTGCCTCCCTGGTGTTCAAACTTCTTCAGTTAAGCCTGTCTGGAATCTATTTAAATGTTATCCATCAAAGCTTTTCTTTTTTTTTTTTTTTAATAAAAGGGGGAGTGAACGTGGAACCAGAGCAAAGACTGTATCTTTGCCAAGATGCTCTCTCCTCTCCTTGTGACTCATCCTTAGAAAAGCAGAGGGACTTTGGAAAGCTGCCTGCAGTCACACTGAGACAGCTCTCCTGGCACTTTCAGACATTTTAAAAATTTTCTTAAGCAATAAAAGATGTTTTTCAAATTGTTCATTCCCTCCTTCTGGGCCAGCCTAACAGCTTTTGTTTAGCTGTAGCATGGTGGTTGTATGGAAGTCTTGCCAGCCAGAACAGACGAACCCAGGCCTTTGTTTTTAGAGTATTACTAAGGAATTAGCTCTTCCCTGTTTAAAATTGATAATCATTCTTTCTTAAATGATTGTTATCATGTTGCATTTGGTCATTCTTAAGAATTTTCTTAGTATATTGTGATGTACAATTTTAAATATTCAGCTATTAAAAAGTTTGGTTTTAGTATGGGGGTGCTAGCTTGAGCTAAATAGAGGAGCTGCTTATTAAATGTAGGCAGTCTGGTTTTTACCATTTGGCAGCACAGGAAAGAAAGGACATCTTAATTCTCTTACCTTCATGTATAAATAAGGCTGTTTTGGTAATTGGTAAATTAAAGCTTCCAGAAAACCAGTTAGACTAACAAATCTAATCGTCAGTTTTCAAATTTCTTTCCCTTTTAGCTGCAAAAAATGATTATGTCCTTTTATGGTTCCAGAAACTGTCAAGTAATTTCTTAATATCCCTGTGACCACTCCCATATCACTCCCCCATTTTTGAAGGGTTCAACCATCTCTGCTCTAAGAATTACCACTTAACAGGGGTTTGATACCAAAAATAAGTAAGTTATGGTGGTGAACTATTTGGATGTTTATGCCTGCTTAGCAATAATTTAAGGAGTAAAAGAAAGTAGCAACATACATAAACAATTTGTGTTTTATAGGAAAGTTACTTTGGATGGCTGACTCTTAGATACAAATTGAATACAATGAAGGATTCATTTGAGTAGAAAATCCTTTACTTAGGGAGGGATCAATTGCTAAAATCTTTATTATCTTACAAAACTTGATCTCCAATTAAAATCTACTTTTAAGGACCTTGAATTTAATTTAGTGATTGTATCATTTCATCTTGAAATTTTAGATGCCAGTTTGTGAGGTCTGCTGTCCCCATAATAGTCTATGTAGACTGCCCAAGCTGGGTGAAATGATACTCACCTGACTGGGGAATGAGGCTAGTGGAATAGAGTAGAATCAGATGTGGACTGAATGGTAGCTTTTATCTTTGAGTCTCTGTTCTCTTATTTGTATCACTACCATTTTTCTAGTTTAATAGAGGCGTGTAAATGTATGATGTTTTAATGAATGGATTAGACTTATTATTCTTCAGTCATTAAACATGGGAGCTGGAAGGAGTTTCAGGGGTCTGGTCTAGTTGAGTTCCAGTGTATTTTGTCTGACCCATACAATATGTTTTCAAAAACAGTGTAACTAGGCAGCTACTTTGCTTGATAATAATACAAGTAGCTTTGTACCTATTGTCTTACATGCTTCTTCATGCTTTTTTTTTTTTTTTTTTTTTTGGCGGTACGCGGGCCTCTCACTGTTGTGGCCTCTCCCGTTGCGGAGCACAGGCTCCAGACGCGCAGGCCCAGCGGCCATGGCTCACGGGCCCAGCCGCTCCGCGGCATGTGGGATCCTCCCGGACCAGGGCGCGAACCCGCATCCTCTGCGTTGGCAGGCGGACTCTCAACCACTGCGCCACCAGGGAAACCCCCTCTTGATGCATTTATATTAACTGACTGGCCCCTGCAGACATTTGAGTGTATGATCTAGATAATCCTACCTTTTCATTTTACAGTTGTAAGAACTGAAACCCCAAGGATCGAGTGACTACAAAGTCAAACGGCTAATTCAGAGCAATTCCAAAACTGTTTCTTTGTTTTTAGTAGGTTAGAGATCTTTGTCAAACTGCAGAGATGTTTCTTAAAGATGTCTTACAAATAAAAGAATTGAAAGGCAGTGGTGGAATAGTAAGAGTAAACAGACTAGTTTATAGTTTGGGTCCTGGAGTTATCTTGCTTATCTTGGATAAATCATTTCATCTCATTGGACACCAAGATTCCTCATCCATAAAGTAAAGGAATTAGACTAGACGATTTCACGTCACCCAGTACAGGCCTTGGTAAGTAGTGACTTCTCAATAAATAGTTTAATGAACAGTGGTTATTAAAGGCCCCTACCGGCACTAAACTATAGATTCTCTAATTCTATATGAACTTTTCTTCCTTCCCCATCCCCAATTTACTTGGCCTGGATGGCTTTCAGAGTCTCTTCCAATCTTGAGAGGAGTCTTAAGTTTTTTGATTTAGAACTTGTTAGGGGGAGGTCTTTGAACTCATGTGCTCTATCGTCTATTCTCCTGTTTTTGGTTTCACTCTCCCGTCAGCTTGTCTGTTCCCTGAACTTACTGCACTGCAGAATCCATGTATCCTTTTATGTATGATGGGAAGGGGGCAGCAGGGGGCAGAAGTGAGGAGTAGGTAGCTTTCCAGAATGACCACGTATTATTCCACATTCTCTGCCATCTCTGAGATTCTCTTTGTGCCTTGCACAAAAAAGGTAGCATTTCCTCCTGGCTTGGTCTGTTTATAGGCAGGATAATACTTCAAAACCGGAAGTGGATTATCGTTTCAAATATAAATAATACTCATGAGTTTCAACATACATTATTGGTATTTATACAAGTCTAAGCAGGCCTGGTCACTATTGCCAAATCATCAGACACCTACTGTTGTAGGTCACAAAAAGATAGAAAACTTGTCCCCTGCCTTTTAAGAGCTTAAAGCCATAATAATGAAGTCAGTAGAGTTACAGAAATAGAAGCTAGTTATGAATTTGGGTTGTATAACTGGAAGTAAATCCAATCTTACCTTTTGCTGTAAACAGAATCCTTTGAGATTCAACTTTTCCATGTGTTAGAGAATCAAAATGTTTAAAACACTGTGAAGCTTTTCTTCTTTATTTAAAATAAAAGATCTGATTCTTAAGAAATCCAGATTAGTGATGAGCTTCTCTTCCATCAAAAATACCCCAAAAGAGATCCATAATCTCACACACAAAAACACACATAAATCCGCTCAACACCAGCTTAACTCTTCCCTGCTTTTATGCTGGTGTGCTTCGTCCCCTGGGCCAGTCCTCTGCCTGCTCATTTCTTTTGTGGCAGACTTAATCCCGACAACTTCACTAAGCCTGGAATACTCCAGAAATCCGAAATGCTATTCCTTTGTCTTCCTCCTTTTTCTTTCACACCTCCCCCTTCCTCAGAACTCTTAAGATATATAGTCTACCCCTGGTTAATTAATATATGTGATTTTCCTGCCTTAGTCATCGTATTATTTATGATTTTGCAGAAATTATGTCTGAAGTTCCTAGCCAAAACTTTAGAAGACATCAGGAAATGTTGGCATCTTTTTAAAACTGGCTCATTTATGGCTCATAGATTTCCTACTGAAAACCAAAAATATTTCCCTTATCTCTGCCCGACCCAAGCCAGTTCCCACAACTCTATGTGTTTTTATAAATAGGACTGGTTCCAAAATCCAGTTTTTCTCAGCTTCCTGCTGTCCTGAGCTGAAGGCCGTCTTCCTTTAGCCTCACCTTACACTCCACCATCTCTCAGGCATGAAGCTAACCTGTGTATCCACCTTGCAAGTGGCTGGAGAAGCCCCACCAGGCACTTCCGGGTGCAATTTCACTGACAGATCAGTTGTTGGCTACAAAGACAGACGTTTTATGCTTTTAGGACCATCGCCAGGAGGGCACCTCAGCAATCACTGTAAATACTTTTTTCTTCTCCAGTTCTCGCCACAAATAATCCTTCCCCGTTATCCACATGCATCACCTTTTGGAGGCTGACAAAAATAGTAGGCTTCAGACAAAGAACAGTTGGCTTCATCTGACTGGCTCCTGTGCTTTGTATATTTACCATGAGAGGAGGAGCAGCAGAGCATAGAGTCAGTCTATAGGTTTTTTTCTTTCTGTATCTGAAGGGAGAGATGTCATCTTTAAGATTGTTTGAAACTAGAGGAAACTGGGTAGACCAGCAGGGTTAGACTACAGACCATCTGGCACAGGGTAGCTACTTAGTAAATATTTTCTTAGTGAATGAAAAATGTGTCCCCTATATTGAGAGATGTTGATCTGGCTAAACAATAGCCAGATCAGAGAGAAGACAGAATAGTTTAGGGATATATGTTCTACTTGGCCTTGCTTGTTTTCTAGTCCACGAATGGATATGGAAAATAGAGTATTTCTCCTAGAGTAGTTTCTTGGATGTGAAATGGTATATTTCATTATACCAGGTGAAATGCTGGTGACCTCATTTTTAAGCCCAGGGTATGACAAATTTAGACTTTGATATCTAGCGAGTCCCTCTGTTTTCCATCTTCACTTTAAAATGTGTTATTATGCTGCATTTATTTAGCACTTCACATTTGTAAAATTCTATGCCTGTGTTATTCTCTACCAAAAAATCCACTTACTTGTTACCCTTATTAGAATGGCAAACAGGGATACCAAATGTCTCGTGGCTGTGTATAGAACTCAGAGAAAACTACTTGTAAACTGGATTTTAATTTTTTCAAGTTTTATTTTGGAAATTGGCAGAATGTAAATTACAATTGAACTGAAATTATAGTTTTATTACCTTATTTGCTTTTCCTCTTATAAAATTAATAACTCTAGGGTTAGAAAGCATCTCGAGGAGGTTATCTGTATAAAATTTGCTCAGATTAAGCAGCAAACCTTGGAGAGGTTGATTCTAAAGGAGGCATTAGGAATTTTTAGGGTTGATAGAACTGTTCTTATAGCTTGACAGTGGTGGTGGTTACACAACTGGATGCATTTGTCAAAATTCACAGACAGATTCACTGAAAAGTGTGAATTTTACTGTTTGTATGTTATATCTTTATAAACCTGTTTTTTAAAAAAGAAAAAAGCATTAGAACTTTAAAAAAAAAGACATTTTTATCTGCCTAAGAGGTAGATAATGAATTCATTATGTACAAGCCCAAACTTGGGCATTTGCAAGGGCAATGTTTTAAAAGGAGGGGATTCTTGCTCTCGGTGCATCACTTAGTGCACACGCAGGACATATTTGTTGAAAAGTTAAAATTACCGTGGGCTTCCCTGGTGGCGCAGTGGTTAAGAATCTGCCTGCCAATGCAGGGGACATGGGTTCGAGCCCTGGTCCAGGAAGATCCCACATGCCGCAGAGCAACTAAGCCCGTGCGCCGCAACTACTGAGCCTGCGCTCTAGAGCCTGTGCTCCAGCAACAAGAGAAGCCACCGCAATGAGAAGCCCACGCACCGCAACGAGGAGTAGCCCCCGCTCACCACAACTAGAGAAAGCCCGTGTGCAGCAACGAAGACCCAACGCAGCCATTCAATCAGTAAAATAAATAAAAATTTTTAAAAGGTTAAAATGACCTGAAGTTCCCCTATAAAAGTAAGAATCTGGAATCTCAAGCAAGAAAGTGGTTTTAATCTAGAATACTGATGTCTTTATTATCAGTTCCTATATTAGACTCCTATATTAGCCCCCTTTTTCAAACACTTGACAAAGATATAATAGTCATTAGAAAATTATTGCATCAGAACTTGGTTTTATTTGTGGTAGTTGGGGGCAGCTAATAATTGACAAAAGCAGAATTTCCAGCAGGATGCAAAAGAAAGTAATTATCCTTGTAGAATAAGAAAGTGCGCAGCCATGACAATCAGATTCTGGTTTGAATAATCACATGATACCCTCTTGCTCTTTGGTTCTAGTTCAGGGAAGCGCTCAAACCTTTCAATAAGTGCCCACTTTGCTTCATTGATAAGGCTCCCCGTCTGCACTAGACTCTGAAGCCAGCTGTGTTTTCTTCTTGGCACTCTTCCTGTCCTCCTTTTACCCCAGCCCCTCACCCATCTCCATGTCTACCCAGCTCGGGGGCTGAGGTTTCCATCTGTAAAGCCTGTTGCTACAGGATACAGAATTCACTCGGGAGGAGGGAAAGCTGCATGTGTGTGTTTAAGGATGGTGGCTCTCATAATCAGATAAATGTTGTGGAAAGCTTGCTCATTCACATGGAAGAGCCAGCGCTGCAGCTAAATGGTGGAGCCGCTGAGCTCCAGGCTCTGGCATCTGTGCATTAGCCCTGCTCAGTCAGGAGCGCTTTTATTTGTGATACTGAAATAGCTGAGGAGCATCACCACTTTTGCCTTCAACAATAACCTTTGGTTGAACCCATGGAAAAAAGGCTGTATCGCTTTTTTTTTTTTTAATGCAATGATGAAATTGGTCACAAATAGGAAATCCCATGTGACTTATACACACAATGAGGTACCTCCTATGTAATCATAGTAAGTCTCTGGTGTTTTACTTTTCACTCTTGACTTCCTTTATATAACTGCTCTTCCCTTCTAAGATATCTCAAAGGTATCAAAGACTTTTTCCCCATGTCATGCATCCTGTGATTCTGCTCTCCTTCCTTCCTGGTGACATCAGTCTTGAATGAACAGTAGTGCTGGTGAATGTCCTGAAAAGCCCGGAATGTAACCTGATTTTTGAGGAGAGGAAGCTTCTCAGTTCCTGCCGTTTGACTTGCCTGGGCAAGTTCTGTCTTGCACTGTGGACAGTTATCTTCAGCCGTAGGATACCAGCTTTGGGGACTAGTAAAGCCGGAGCTTAAGAGCACACTTCATTCTCTCCTTCTCCTTCTTGTGCCCCTCCTTCCTTCCAAGAAAACACTCATGTCCTTAGGATTGTTGTCAAGTTTGCTTCTGTTTTGTAAGCGGGAAGCTCAGAATGTCTCTTGCCTTCATGAGCACAAGCATTGTTGGGGTTATTTGGGTTGCATTTGTTTATCTTTTCCCCACTCACACGGTTTGCCTAGCTTGGCAGCCTGCTGGCCTGGACAATAATAAAGCTTCTGTCGAGGTGAGCAAACAGCTGATGGCATGGGGCACAGAGGGGACTCCTACAGTAGCTGCCTGTAATCTGCCAGGCTGGTGGTCAGAGTAGGCAAGAACAAAAGCCAGTCTGTTTGCAGGCAGTTTGGAAAATCAATGTGTTAGTTGTGTTCTTGTCTCTTTGCCTTTCTTTTGGCCAAAAGGGAGAATGCTGGTCCAGCAGTTTGCAGAATCGTTCCAGGCAAGTACCCATTCCAGAGACTTACCTGCCTGCCATATTTCCACCGGCTGTTCTGAAAAGGGCCCGAGTTTTTCTGTCTGAACTGCTTAAAAAGCCACTGACAGAGAATTCTTAAACTCAACATCCAAAGTTGGACCCTACTATTCCAATGTTTTGAGTGGTTTATATTCTAGATAGTTACTCACATAAGTTGTGTGCTAATTTTTTTTTTTAATGCTGATGAGGGCTTAAAAAGGAGTTTATTTGTTGCCTGACTAGGAAATGCAAGAATTGCACTTTGAGCAACATATTTCATAATATATGTGTGTTTGCCTCTTATTCCTAAATTGATTTAATATTGTCACTTAGTTGAAAATGTCCTAGTCATGGTTGTGTATCTGGATTATTAGGTCTTACAGAGCAGAGATCACACCAAGTAGCCCTGTTCCAGGATGGGAGTGAGAGTGAACTTAGTAAAGACCCATGTGAGTCTGTTGACACATCTTTCAAAGGACAGCCGTGCAGATGATTATATTAGTTGTCTTGAGTTACCTTCCCTTTAGGCTTCTAAGAAATAAAAGGTGATAAGGAAAGGTTTGAGAAGAAAAGACTTTTCTGTTCATCCATGTGTTAAAATTAGCCTCAGAAGGTTAGCAAATGGCTTTAAACAAATTTTCATTTGTGCTTTGAAGGTCTATAACTAGATTCTATCAATCTTTGTTCCTCTTTTTCAAAGGCTAAAAATGGTCTGCTGATTGTGAATAAGAGAAAAGGGTGTTTGGTTGGATGTGATCTTGGTGCTCTTATTTTAAATTCCATCAAAAAGAAAAGTAATAACTTTAGTGGTCATTGGAGACATCCTAAAGCAGCAGATAAGATTTAAATAATCGTGGGTAAAGGAGATAATTGACATTTTTTGTTTTGTTTTGTTTGTTTGTTTTCAAAGGAAAAATAGACTAAACCTAACAGCCACTACTACCAAAAATACCTCTAGCATCTAGTAGTGCCCTTTGCATTTTTAGTGTTTATCACGCCCCCCTCCCCCATGTTATTGTTAAACTGGTTTATATACCTTATTTTTGTAATGAGATTATAAATACCCCAAACAGGGAATTTACAATTCTACAATATACCATAGAAGTTAACATAATGATCAATACATTACTGCATTTAATACGTGCTGATTAAAGCTCTTTTTTTATTTGTCAAAAACCTATTGTGGGCCACAAATTGTGTCAGGCACTGAGGAACCAGTGTGGAGCAAGGCAGTCACTGCCCCTACTTACTGCCCAGGGAGCCTACAGGCTAGCGAGAAAGCATCACCATCTTTAGGCAGTACACCTGGTATTTCACTTGACTTTTTTTTTTTTTTTATAAAATTAGCTGTTAATTGGCCATTACACTTTAAATCTCAGATTTTTCAGAGTAACAAGGAGTGACCCTCAGGTGGCTCAACTTCTGATTTTAAAATGTGAGGGAAAGCATGAAATACTAAAAGATATAGTTTGTTTCATTTCTATGCAGAGGATCTCATTAGACCTACTATCTAGGGCACTTATACAGTGGCTTTCTCTGGCTAGGTCACTCTCATCTTAAACATAATTTGACATATTTCTATCCTTCTGCTTTTATCTAAAGGGGTTAATTCTGTAAAGAAAGAGTGAGAGAGACATTTTCCAGCCAAATCTAAGGCAGTCAAAAAACTCGACAGAGCTAGATGACTTTAAATCCATAAAACATCTTCAGATCTTATTTTTGTCAAATCTCTCACCAGATCACTAATAAATAGCCTAAATTAAATACTACTTCTCACTTGCTCTCTTTTTCTCAGCTTTTACTTTGGCAGAGAACCTGTTCAGCAGGAAACTATCCCAATGCCAGATGGCAGGAAATAGCAGGTGGCAGATTGAATAACCAGCCTTTGAAAAACACCAGTATTAGCCTCTAGCCCCAATTCTCAAATATGGCACAAAATTCTTTCACTTTAAGTTTTTGTCTTGCCTTTTGTTTTTAAGAAAACTGCTTGAATTTTGTGGGGTCCAGGGATTGACTTGCTTCCTGAATGGTCAAAGTGGGGACTTCAGCTGACACGAGATGATGTTTGAGGAACTGTCCCGATCAAAGCAGATAAACAGAGGCCTCCTCACACACTCACACCTCTCACCTGAGTGAGAGGTCTCCCCTCTCACTCAGCCTTGGGGCACAGACCCCTAAGGGCAAGGAGAAGCCGCTCCAACCAGTGTGTGCCAACTCAAGGCAAGAGCAGCCTTCGAATTCCTTTCCAAGTTCCGTTCTTTTGTGGGAATACTGGTACTGTTATACACCTCAGCTTGGGCTGCTTAGGCCTTTTAAAACCATGTGGGGAACAGTAGGAAGCAAGAGGAGATAGACTGAAATGCTGGAATAGGGCTGTGAGAAAGCGTGAGATAGACTGAAGCGCTGGAATAGGGCTGTGAGAAAGCATGATCGCGGACTCTGGAGGGCCTGAATGCTAAGTTTTGCTCAGTTTTTTTTTTCTTTTTTGTTTTCTTTCAGTTCACTAAAGAGTGTCCTAATTTCTCCTAAGTGCCACAAGAAATAGCAATATAACTCAAAGCTGATTTTCCTCTAGAATTGTTATGCTATCCTAGTTTTCATTTTTGCTTCATCTGTTTTATTTTAAACTTCTAAAGTATAAGCTTCCACATGTCTTCTAATGAAATGTGTACTTATGTAATACCATGGTTAGTAGAGCATATTCCTGAGATCATTTGTGTAAATCTCATGTTAAAACAACGTATTGAATTGGGGGTATAAATAAGGAACAAAATTTTTATACTCTTTTTGTTTATTATTATTTGGCCTTCTTTTTCCCATTTCAGACTTTATAGTGAACGAGTTTTACCCTCAAGCTTTTATCAACTGTTGGTCTTTATGACTTTTATGATCACATTGACTGCACCTCAGGACCTGCTGATGGAAGAGGGATTTTGGCATTGACATTTAAGAGTTAACCCCAGTTTTCTCTCTTCTTATGCTTTATTTAGATTTCGACACAGCCCCAACTGCTGGTACCTGAGAGATTGGACTGTCCACACCTGGATTAGGCAGTGTCTAAAATATGGTGCACAAGACAAAGCCTTATATACCCTTGTAAATAAGGTGAGTGGTTTCCTGGCATTTGCAGCTTATTCTCCTGAGTTTAGGTGATTTGGTGTTTGTACCATTACAGAACAGCAAAGAAGTACAAGAAGTAACTTTTAAATTTATTTGCCCTCAGAAAATCTTTTTAGAATGGAGCTGGTATAAATTAACCAACACATTAAAAGTAAACATTCCGGTAGCTGCGGCTTTTCCAAGCACAGTGACTTAAAAATGGAGTGGTAAAAGCAAAAGGTAATCTAATCGCAAGAACTTTGTTGGTGGTCATTTCATTCTTGATCCCTAAGTCTTGGATTTTTTGCCTAGTTCCCTTTGGTGAAGTTTAGAGAAAAAGACATGACCATTTTGCTGGAGTGTGATCTCCAGAGCATTCAGATCATCTTACACATTTTTAAGAAGACAGACTTCCTAGGTTATTCAAAACATGTCTTCCTAAGTCCCTGACTCCTCCCCTCAAGCCCCAGAGCCCCTGTGATCAGGGTCTTTCTGCATGTTATACTCTACCCAAGGGTTGAGTCTTCATTCCCTTCACAGTATGAAATAAATACAAAATAAGCAAAAGTTTAGGATGTTATTATTGTGAGCCTCAAGCTACAATCCTAGTTTGACCCTTAACAAGACTTTAACAATATTTCTGTGGAAATGTATTATTTCTATAGTGTCACTGGACCTTCTATGGCAGACCTCAAAAAGAAATACTAATTTTGGTTTTGGGAGTTCTTGTTCCCATGACTTGGGCCTAATTTAACTTAATATACATTTCAGATAGTTTGTATGTGAGATGTTGTATTGGGTATGGCATTGTCCCAAAAAAGGAGCAATGTCCTGTCCTTTCCCCTCAGAAAGCTTATAATTTAATAAAGTGGATAAGCAGGTTCACTGATAAATCTAATATTAGGCCGCAGGGGAAGGAATGGATTAACTCTTGCTCTTCAGTTCAGACTTTAATGACACAGATCATACTCAAAGAAGAAGATCCCTACGAAAACAAAACAAGAAGTTCTGGAAAGACAAAAAATGTCTATCTCATTTTCTACTCTTACTAGTCTTTTAGTGGAAAGAACACCAGACAAGGAGTCAGAAGACCCAAGCTATAACCTCATAAATTCTGCCAATTGCTCATAACTTCAGGCAAATAGTTATTCTGTTCTTCTAGGTCTTAGTTTTTTCAACTCTTAAGTCAAGTGAGTTGTACTAAATCAGTGATTTCCAACCCTGGCTGCCCGTTAGAACCACACAAGAAGCTTTTAAAAATTATAGATGCTTTTCTCCACCCCCAAGATTCTAATTTAATTGATCTTTCTGGAGCCCAGGCATTGGTATTTTTTAATTGTTTTTTTAAAAAATAGATTTTATTTTTTTGGAGCAGTTTTGGGTTCCCAATAAAATTGAGCAGAAGGTACAGAGATTTCCCACATGTTCCCTGTCCCCACGTGTGCACAGCCTCCCGAGTGAGCCATTTGTTACAACTGATGAACCTGCATTGACACATAATCACCCAAAGCCCGTAGTTTACATTAGGGTTCACTCTTGATGTTGTGCATTCTATGGGTTTAAACAATGTATACTGACAAGTATCTACCATTGTAGTATCATACAGACTAGTTTCACTGCCCTTAAAATCCTCTGTGCTCTGCCTTTTCATTGGTGTCTTTTTAAAGCTCCCAAGCTGATTCTCATTTGCAGTCAGTGTTGAGAATCACTGACCAGTTGATTTCTAAGGTTCCTTCTGGCTTTAATGATTTATCATTCTAAGATATTTTGTTTTTACCCTGCCTTAGGGATTAGTGCAGATTTGTTTGACTGCTTTGATGAATTTAAACACTGCCCATGAGCTACAACCTTTAAAGCAATGGATTCTCAACTTTTTTTCCATTTCGGCACATCTGAGGCATTCTGTACAGCCTGCTGGTAATAGTGACTCAGTTCAGCAGTGATTTGCACCTGGGGTTTAGGGTTATCAGAATTTCTAAGGGGATGGGTGTAACTGGAAAAAAAAGAATTCCTCAGGTGTTTCTGGTGGTTGATGGGAGGCAGGTGGTGGTGGTGGGGATGAGCCTACTGAAATAAGGATTTAAAACAGACACATGACCACAGCCTAGACCATTAGTAGTAAGACTTGATTGTGCGTGCAAGTCACATGGGAGCCATGGCAACTTCAGACTTCTTGGGTCTTTAAAAACTAGTCTAAGAGACAAGAGATAACAAATGCTGGCAAGAATGTGGCAAAAAGGGATCCCTTGTGCATTGTCGGCAGGAATGTAAATTGGTACAGCCAGTATGGGAAACAGTATGAAGGTCCCTCAAGAAATTAAAAATAGAACTACAGTTTGATCCAGCAATCCCACTTCTGGGTATAAATCCAAAGGAGATGAAAGGACTATCTCAAAGAGATACCTGCACCCCCATGTTCATTGCAGCACTATTCACAATAGCCAAGCCATGGAAACAACCTAAATGTCCATTTACAGATGAATGGATAAAGAAGATGTGGGGTGTGTGTATATGAACATATACATACAATGGAATAGTTAGCCATAAAAAAGGAGATCCTGCCATTTGAGAGTACATGCACAAACCTTAAGGGCATTATGCTAAGTAAAATAAGTCACTCAAAGAAAGACAAATACGTCATGATCTCACTTATATGTGAAATCTAAAAAAGTGGAACTCATAGAAACTGTAGAATAATGGATGCCAGGGACTGGGAGGATGGGAGAAACGGGGAGATGTTGGTCAAAGGATACCAGTTGTAAGATGAGTAAGTTCTGAGGATCTAATGTACAGCACGGTGACTGTAGTTAACAGTACTGTATTGTATACTTGAAAGTTGCCAAGAAAGTAGATCTTAAATGTTCTCACCACTACCACCACCAAAAAAATGGTAATTATGTGAGGCAATGAATTTGTTAACTAGCCTTATAGTAGTAATCATTTTGCAATATATATGTGTGTTAAATTATCATGTTGTACACCTTAAAATTACACAATGTTATATGACAATTCTATCTTAATAAAGTTGGAGAAAAAGCACTCTAAGGACCAGAAAATGCTGCATAATGTGATAATGTGTACTTTCTCATGGGAGTCCATTTTTGCATTGATATTCATACCTTCTGAAAAGAATCACTGAACCAGTGGAGTATGGTGGTTTTTTTATTGTCTTGGTTTGGTTTGGGTTTTTTTTTTTAGTTATGATGAATTGTTAGAATTGAGCTTTATTTTTCAGACGTCAGTTGTCTTATATCAGACACCCACTCACAACTTTCTCACCCTGACCAACAGTTCCAGTTACCAAACTGCATGAGTCACAGCTTCTATTTCACCGTCACAGATGCTGTAAAATGATAGTCAGATATTTTAAAGCTAACGGTGCCAAGCTTTTTCCCGAATAATACATAGGCATAAATTATAAACTGAATTAAATGAATATTTTTTCCCTTATCTTACTTTTATTTTCATTACAGGTCCAATATGGTATTTTTCCAGATAACTATACATTTAATTTACTGATGGATCATTTCATAAAGGAAGAAAATTACAAAGGTAAGATACCAAACCCAGTTCCATTTATAATGGATCTTCAGCTCCCAAAGGGAAGTAAATATAGGCACTTTTACTGTCTTTATTTCTTAATGACTCTCTACATCACTCTTTCAGTCAGAAATAGGTGCGTAGTTGATTTACCAGTTGGCCAGATAGGAGAATCATATTCAGGTCTTTTTCCTCTGAGTTTCTGAAGTTTATTTGTTCATGTCTCTTTGGGCAAAGGACAATGAATTTAGTTAAGCAATAAACCTTGCCTGAGCTTCCATGGCTAGTTAAGATTATATTAATTCAGCTATTAGCTTGACTTTTTTTAGCACCATTTGCTAACTTTCTTTTATTTAAATCACAGTTGTTATAGCATGTGAAGTGTGTAAGTATAAAATCTTATATACTGGAGAGAGTAGTACACTCACTATGAAGGAAAGTCATTTCACCTCCCTAGGCTTTTGTTTCCCCATCTCTAAAGTAAGTGCATTGGTGAACTCTGAGATCTCTTTACCCCCAAAATCCTCTGACCCCATGGAATTAATTTAAAGTGGCTCTTACCTTCAGCTACAATAAGGGAGGCCAAGGAAAGATGGGGATGTGGCAGACCCTACAGAGCAGTCAGGTGGAGCCCTGCCAGTCTCCAGTGGACAGGGAAGGGTAGTACAGCACGCTTGTGCTTGCAGCTACGCAGACAGTGAAGAAGGAAAGAGGAGGCCATGCCGTTGTGTAAAGATACACACTGGCTTCCCCTTCCACCATTTCATCCTCAGGCTTGGTTCTGAGGAGCCATGCCCATGTTAGGGTAGTCACTACCTCAGGAATGTGGATGTGGACTGGTGGTCACTTATGCTTTTATGACACCTGTGATTCCTGTCATTGGGTTACATCCTCTTGTTCTTGCACACCAGCACCCTCAGCCTTTTCCACTGCGTCACTGCCTGAACTCAGTGATTAGGCTGGGGACCTGGGGACCAGTGACCTCTTTGCTTTCTCTTCTCCGGGTCTCTGCTTTATCTTCTCTCTCATAAGGCTTGCAGTTGTTGACTGCCTAAAAACATTTGCTGTGCATTATTATTATTATTATTATTATTATTATTTTTGCGGTACGCGGGCCTCTCACTGCCGTGGCCTCTCCCGTTGCAGAGCACAGGCTCCGGACGTGCAGGCTCAGCGGCCATGGCTCACGGGCCCAGCCGCTCCACGGCATGTGGGATCTTCCCGGACCGGGGCACGAACCCGTGTCCCCTGCATCGGCAGGCAGACTCTCAACCACTGCGCCACCAGGGAAGCCCTGTGCATTATTTTTTGAAATGCTCATTATCCCTTGTCCATTTTAAACATGGACTTCCTGAATTCAACTAAAAGATAATTAGCTTTTGCATGTTTCATCGTCTGTTCTCTGTGAACATCAGATTTAAGAATCCTTATTACTCTATTACTCTATCATTGGAAAATTATGTAGTAGCAGTTTTCTCCCCTCTCTCTTTAAATGTAATGTTGGAAGGGTAAAAGGAGTTTTGGGTTTGGTTTTTTTCTTTTTTTTTCCTTCTAAATTCAGAGTAAATAATATTGAGGATTTTTTAAAATAAAGTTTTGACGAAGATTATTATTGTTTATGGCAAAAATTTAGAAAATGTTATACTTTTTATTGCTAAAATAGGAAATATCAAAGTATATAAATAATTATGGAGGAAAAGGAAATTACTTATACAGATCAACCTAATTTCACTTCCCGAGCTGACTGAAATGAATATAAATTAGAGATAAAATAAATTTGATTTATTTTTCATGTGTAATTTTGGATTCAGTATTGGAACAGTTGGCAAAATGTTTTTTTAAAACTAATTTGTAACTTTAACTGTGTTCTTTTAAAATATCGGTTTGTTGGTGAGATGGGAGTGTTTGTTTAATCTCTTCCAGGTTCTTATTTTGCTACTGACTTACTGGATGACTCCTCCCTGGTCTGCCTGTCTATCTCAGTTTCCCTGTTTGCGAAAAATATGTAGAAATTCTTGCCTGTGGCCTCATGTAGAACCATGACAGCACACACAAAACCAGCTGGCTAGCGACAGCTGCAAATCAGTGCTAACTCTTACGCAACCCTATATGCAAAAATCGGTTAACAGAGCAGCTCAGTCAGTTATTCAAAAACATTTGTTGTGCCTGTGTTATGTGCAGGCACCGTATTTTAACCAATATTAACATTCTCTGATTTAACAACAAATACTAAGGGAAAGAAATTGTTTGAATTTGATTTTCTTGCCTTCTGCCTATGTTGTGAAATACTGAGGGAAAATAAATTAGACCTTGCTCAAGGTCTGGTTTCCTATGATCAGCATTCATGTGAAAACAAATATCTTCTATGTTAAACTCACGGAATTATAACTTATGAATAAGCATTTCCTTTCCATTCTTTCAGTTCTTTTAAATTGAGCCTGATTGTCCTTTTTGTAGTCATCAGTTTTCTGTCTTTGAAATAATACCTGAGATTTAGAATTGTCTCTAGCACTTGTTCTCTTTTGCCCAAACAGGGAGAAAATTCCAGAACATACAGTGGGGCAGTCAGCCGAGCCCCCTCTCTACTTGTCAGGGTGACCTGGAAAATATATTTGCCTCCTTTCTGTATGCCTTAGCTCTTCCAGCTGATGGACGTGATACCTTAAATTTGCTTCACAGTTTATGAGGCATTTTCACATGTATTATTTTGTTGGACTGTCAACAGTCTTGTGATGTATGTGGGACAAATGGTATTTTAACATCATGAAGATGATACTGAGAAATTGAGTGGTTTATTTGACATCCTTGAGGACAGTGATACAATAGCACCTGATTCAGTACACAGTAGTGTGTACAATAGAAGCTGAAGACTTGGGAAAGACCTAGTTTATGGAAGAATTAGGACCAGAGCCCACATTCTTAACTTCTTAATTCTGTTTATTTTTCTATCATGCCCCACTTTTTAAGAGTGTTCATAGTTAAATACAGGTTTGATGATGTTACCTAAAACTAATTACCTCTCATTTTTACTTTGATCTTCTTTTGAGATGCTTTATCCGTGGTTTTTGAGATCATGATGCAAGAAGCTTTTGAGGTTCCCTCCACCCAACTCCTCTCCCTCTACGTTTTATACTACTGCCTGGCAAAGAAGACAGACTTCAGTGTAAGTGATCTACCTTAAAGCAGCAGTGAGAGCCTTAGAAGAAGCAAGCAGTGGCTGTTCAGTAGGGATGTAGGCACCAGAGGAAACCTCTGCCCTCAGCATCTGGAAAAAGATGCCTGATGTA
The DNA here is from genome assembly GCF_964165515.1 of Mesoplodon bidens. Taxonomy (NCBI): domain Eukaryota; kingdom Metazoa; phylum Chordata; class Mammalia; order Artiodactyla; family Ziphiidae; genus Mesoplodon; species Mesoplodon bidens. Next base: position 57,948,144 of record NC_138160.1, on the reverse strand, counting down.
CAGCCCTGTGGCCCTGTACAACCAGGAATGAGTGTTCATCCTGTACATTTTAGGTACTGGGTTCTAACAAAGTGGAATTGGACGTTCTTCCACTCGGAAGAATCTCAAGGGAAGGTCCTTATGTACATTCTGAGACTTGAGCTAGGCTAAGTGCACCTCACACGTACAGAAGGTAATCGATGATCAGTGAGAGCTGGACATGGCATACCAACGAAGCAGTGAGGCAGCCAGCTTCGACCACGACCTCAGGTATTAAATACTCATTGTTTAATTTATGTCAGTATTTTCCTAAGGTTGCTCTGGGTCAGTCCAGGAGACTAAGTTTTGGTTTCATCTCTTAGGTTAGGGTATTTAGTCATTGTTTATTGCTATCCTAAGAATAACAACAGTAACAACAACAATAGCTAATACTTAAATGGCACTTACTTTACACCAGGCTGTGTTCTTGGTGTTTTAGATTTATTAATTCATTTAATCCTCACAACTCTATGCAGATGAGAAGACTGGGGCACAGAGATGTTACATAATAGCCACCCAGCTAGTAGGTGATGAAGCCACCTGGTGAAGCCAAGCAGCCTGGCCCTACAGTCTGCCCTTAACCTCAAATATAACACCAAAAAATACTACTTTGGGTAGGAACTGAAAAGATCATCTAGTCTAGCCCCCATTCTAAAAAAACTTATTGTGTGTTTTGTTTTTGTAAGATGACTGTCATAGCCTATGGCATACCTCACGTGCGTTAGTTCATTAAATATATATTGAGCAACTACTACATTCCATACATTTCAAGTGCTCCTTATACAGTGGTGAGCAAAAATTTCCTTCTTACAATCTAAGATGAATATAGGCATTTAAAACAAAACAAACACACGAATATAAAATTATGACTATAATGATCACTACAAAGACGTCTTCTATGAAAAGCCTGTATGGTAGTGAGTTTTTGTTTGTATTTTAAACTTGTTAGGAAAGCCTTCTTCCTTAAGGAGATATTTCTTGAGTTAATATTTGAAGCATGAATATGAATTAACAGACTGAAGAGAGGAGGAACAATCCAAAAAGAGGAAATGACATGTGCAAAAGTCCTGTGGCAGAAAGAACATGCTGAGCAGAAAGGGGCTGGAAGAAGGTAGGAAGATAGTGTAGCTGCCACAGAGAGAATTGTAGGGTGAGATGAGGTTGCAGAAGGTAGGTCATGCTAAGCTGTTTCGTCTACATTCTAAAAATAGTGAGAAGCCACTGAAAAGTTTTAAGCAGAAGGGGTGGCATGATCAGATTTGTGTATCTGGGCTGTAACATGGGTAGGAGGTTGGATCAGGGCCAGGGTGGTTATAGTCAGAGCACTTAGGAGACTATCATGGTCGTCTGAGCAAGAGTAATGGTAGTGTGGGGACCAGAACGTGGTGGAGTTACAAAGTAGCCGATGACCGTATCTAGGAGACAAAGAGCGTGATGAGGAAGGAAGTAGATGTGGAGGCAGGGAGGTGGGGGTGAAGTCTGACCCCAGTTTCTGCCTGGGGTATCTGGACAAAAGGGTCACCATGTGTTTGCAAAGACTTCTTCTGATGAGGAAGATCATTAATTTGGCTCTGAATGTGTTGCATTTTGAGATATCTTTGAGACAGTCAAGAGATTTCACAAGGGAAATTGGCATCTTAATGGAAAAATCTGGACTGGAGATGTAATTTATAAATCCACATGTAAGTGTCTGCAGATGAGCCACAGGCCAAAAGGAGAGTCAGGAATGTGTTGGAACAAACACCGTGGGAGGAGGTGGTCTGCATGTAGAATGCTCCTCAGAGGGTAGGTGAGACGAGGACTTTTATGAAATGCGTTGAACTTAGTGGTGTGAGGGCCATAGAGTAATGGAGCAGGAAACCAAATTGGAGTGGGTTGTGGAGTGAGTCCGAGGTGCAGAAAGGAGACAGGGAGCATCAGCAGTGTTTTGAGATGTCTGACTGTGAAGGGGAGTGGAGGGAGGAAGGAGAGAAGGAGGGTTTGCTTTGTATTAATGGGAGAAGCTGAAGCATGAAATGAGAAAACCTTGAGGACATTGGTAAAATAGCTCCTGATTTAGTCCATAACAGTACATAGAGTAGAAGTTAAAGGCTTGGAAGAGACCTGATATTTTATGTTAACACATAACGAGCCTTTCATCTAAGCAGCAGTGGTTGTATTTTTCCCAGTCATCCAAAAAATCTCTAACACGTCCATTTGCTTTCATTCATCTTTGTAAAAGTGCTTTTGGAAGAATCACCATTGCAGCCACCATCACCACCCCTGCTCATTTCTAGCACAGCAAGGATGCTGCTCATTTGGCTTTCAGCCCCTGTTGCATCCTGATACTGTAGGTCATGTTTTTCCTTAAAGAAAAGAAAAAATGCTTCTAAGGCTCCTTATTTATTTTTCCCTGGGCCCCTCTTCATGCGGTTTTTGTGGGGGAAAATCAAACCTCCGAGTGATTTGCTTTCGCAAGTGAAACGATCTGGTCCTTCTTTACCAGCTCTCTTGCTTATGTGTGCTACAGAAGCCCCTGAGGAGGCTTTGCTTTTCTCCCAAGGTCTTTGCTTGTTTCAAAGGTTTAGAAAAACCTTAAGAAATTGCACTTGCATTGCACAAAGGTCATTCCCAATAAAGAGGTTTGGGTGCCCCTTAACACCTGGGGTACCCCACTTATATACCTGGCTGCAATTGTAGCTTGCACACTTTGTTCATTCTCTGACCAGTGCAGGGCCACCTGAGCTTTGCGTTCTGTATTTCCAAGCTGGAACAAAGGCTCAGGCCCCTGTGTGCTCCTACTGCACCAGCATGGAGAAGATCACAGCCCTCGTTGTCTGGGGAGCTGCCAAGGCTCTCCTCAGGCCTGCCTTTACAGTGAGTCCCCCGTCCCTGCTGTTGCTAGTCTGCAGCAGCCTTAGCAATGCTTGTATTTTGCCCCTTCTTTTCCCATGTCTCATAAGGCTTCAATTTTATTGACGTGTAATTTTGCACCCTGGGTTGAAAGAAATGATTGCCAAGTGTTTCTGATTGCCTAATTGATTTTTGAGAGGCATAAATCTATCTAAAGGCAGCCTAATAGTTATATTTATTTGAACACTGAAGTAGGAGTCGTCTTATTGCTGAATTGTTTAAAATTCAAAAAGCTTGCTCTGTCATTTCATAGCAGTGTGAGTACAGGGCTAACAGCATGGGTAATCTTTGTTGATTGTCTCGAGGCAATGCTGGTCCAGAGTGTACGCTTTATTTTTATTTTGTTTTGCTTTTCTGATCGTAAAAGGAACTCTTACTCACTGCCCCAAATTTGGAAAGTAATGAAAAGTACAAAGAAGAAAACCAAAATTGCTTGTAATTTCACTGCCCAGAAATCTGTTAACATTTTGGGCATTTGTATTCTGTATTTTTCATTAAACATAAATATCTTTTCTTTCCAAAATTAGAATTATAATGTACCTTTAGTTTTGTTATTTTGCTTCTTTTACTTAATGTTATAACATGTTCTTTTTTCCTCTGTGTCATTAAAAATCACATTTTTGCATACAAAATGCATTTATGCATTGCTTGGCTGCACCGTGATCTGGTATATTCTGTTGCAGTGGGAAGAGGAGAGGAACTTTGGTGCATCCCTGTTACTCCCAGGCCTAAAGCAAAAGAATTCGGTGGGGTGGAGTTCCCAGTTGTACGGCTATGCGCTTCTTGGTAAGCTGTAGGTCCTTACAAACATTGTTCTTCATGGATAGAACTGATGCATTCTTTTACTTCATAATAAAATTATAATTTGATTTAAATTTGCGAGTGAAATTCCAATACAGCTTTCATTTTTAGACATAAAACTAGACTTTGATGGCCTTACAGTTATGACCTAAGACAATAAAGCGGGTTCTAAAACCTCCCACCACTGGCAAGGTGAGAATTAGTTCTGATGGCTCTCGATTATAATTAGTGGTAATCAGTGTGAGGAAGGGATAAAGAAAGGAAAGTTCTGGCCCTCTTTTGGGAGAACCGGCCAGTAGGATCTTTCCCATTATTAACAAAGATCTTTCTGTCTCTTAAACCTAAAGTCCAGGAGGAAAGAAGTTAAGAGTTGGAGTTGAACACATATCCTTGGTATTGTTTTCAGGTGTGAAGAAAGAGAAATTCAGAGAGCACATCCAGCAGCACTTGGGAAAGCAGAGAGGGGCTCACTGGTGCAATGTGACTGTGCCACACGTGGGACAGCTAGCTCTGCTTTAGACCCCGGGTTGCATGAGAATCAGACAGTCAGGAGGGCAAAGCCTTCTGAGGAGCAGCCTCGGCGCTTGGGTTGTGTGGAATCTGGGCAAATAACATTCACCCTAAATGTGCATAAAATGTGTCCCGATTTACACAGGTTTATTAAATGCATGTTATTTCATTATCCTTCCAGTCTGTCTCCTAAGTAAGTAGGCATTTGAGAAAGTCCCTTCTGATCATACATTGTGTCTGCTTACCTTTGTTTTTTGAAAATCATCTAAGTTACAGCAGTTTGACTGCTTTTGGAGTTGATCTTCACCAATAAAATGTAGTGTGGCATTCTCAGATGCTGATTCTGATAGAAACTGACTCAGAGAGAGGAGTTCATCCGGCTGGCGATCAGACTAACAAAAGAGTTGACCAGTCTTTTTTTTTTTTTTTTTTTTTTTGCGGTACGCGGGCCTCTCACCGTTGTGGCCTCTCCCGTTGCGGAGCACAGGCTCCAGACGCACAGGCTCAGCAGCCATGGCTCACGGACCCAGCCACTCCGCGGCATGTGGGATCCTCCCAGACCGGGGCACGAACCCCCGTCCCCTGCATTGGCAGGCGGACTCTCAACCACTGCACCACCAGGGAAGCCCGACCAGTCTTTTTAAAAATCATTTTCTCTCTACTTACCATCTACTTTTGATATTGATTTACACGTTTTTGGCCTTTGCCTTCAGATGAGCACTCAGGACTGTTACACTGCATGAATTGGCCGTGAAGTTGTCAAGGCTAAGAAAATGTACTTTGTTGTTCCTGTTGCTGAGCAGAGGCCCGGGTGTTTTGGGTCTGGGAGCATCAGATCCAAAGCCCTTTGCTCTCACTGTGTCATGTGCTGCGCAGCCTCATTCACCTCCAGAAGCAGCTTCCCGGAACGTGACTGCAGCCAGCCCCAAGCATCTTACAGGTCTAAAATTAGCTGTCACCTGATGAGCTTTGTCTATTTATGTTCCACTACAGCTTTCCCAAATCCTCCTTCCCGGGAAAGATAAGTGAAGGTAGATTTAAGACCTGGCAGCTCAAGGTGACTTTGGTCATTAGTGCAGAAGTTTCTGTTCCCCAGGAGTCCAGAGACAGCCCCTGTCCTCACTCGGGGACCTTGGTGCCAGCCATGTTTTAAGCTCCAGTTGTGATTGTTTGAGGTACCAAGAGAAACATTCATGTCCTGAGACCCAAAAGGATGAATGAGGACTATACGATTTAAGTACTGATGAAGCTCAAATAAAGGAAAGGAGAGCAAAGTGAGATTTTTTTTTTTCATAAAGACAGTCAGTGGGGTGTTTTGGAGTATTTTGAAAAATGTCAAACATTTCCTGGCAGGGAAAATTGTCAGACGTTGACAAGATTTCCAGTGTAAAAAAGTTGTGGAATTTCTTTTTCAGAGGAAGATTTTGTTCTTGAAACAAAACTAGTATTTCAGTTGTTTGACTTGTTTTATAAGGGTAGCTCCACTTAGAGGCAGATATAACAGCCTCTGTAGGGACTTCCCTGGTGGTCCAGTGGGTAAGACTCCGCACTCCCAATGTAAGGGGCCTGGGTTCCATCCCTGGTCAGGGAACTAGATTCCGCATGCGTGCCACAACTAAGAAGTCCGCATGCTGCAACTAAAAGATCCCGCATGCCGCAACTAAAGATCCCGCATGCCACAACTAAGACCCGGCACAGCCAAAATAAAATAAATAAATAAAAAATAAATAGCAACCTCTGTAAATTTCCCTCAACCCTTTGATTCATATATCCTCATGATAATCTCCAGCAGTCCAAATGAAAAAGAAGAAAAATAAGTTCACATGACTTTATACTGAAAGGTGTATACATAGAATTCTACATTTTTCATTATACATCCAAAGTGTCCCCATTCACTGAGTGGGATGAGGCTCTTGTTATAGGTTTGAAACGATCCTTCTCTATTTCTAGAGCTGCCAGGTAAGTATTCGCTTGTGCCTTCAAGTCCTCTGTCTCAGACATAGTGGAAAGCCATGGCTGAGCCTTCTTCATTGTTCTTTTTGGCCACAGGGAAGGTGGAATTGCAGCAAGGGCTGCGGGCTGTGTACCATAACATGCCCCTGCTGTGGCAGCCAGGGTACCTCAACAGAGCCCTTCAAGTAATGGAGAAGGTGGCCTCCTCCCCAGAAGACGGAAAGCTGTGTAGAGAAGCGGTAAGTTTCCTGTCTCTAATTCAGTGGGATTTATCATCTCCTGTTACTCATAAGTCAGGCTTTGGATTTGTTTTCCTTGTCTCCCCCATGCCCCACTTTCTTTATCTCTATAGGATCATGTACTTATTCAGGTGAAAAACCACAAACATTCTCAATGTTACTGACAAAAAGCACTAGAAAATAAGATTGATGTTGATTTTATAGTTCACTATCTGGGAGGAAGACCATTCCCCTTCCCTAAAATTCAAACTGAATTCAGTAAAGTACTGATTAATTCCACCCGACCCCTAAAGTAAAATCTCAGTAGGAGCTTGAGAGGTTAAGATTTCATTTTTAATTTTTGGCATTTCTGTCTCATTTAGTCCCTGGAGACTAACTACTTGTCAATTTTTTCCATCATACAAGCTCTCAAGAAATGAGTCTAGGGACTAGAGATGGCACTGTCTTTCTTTCCTTCCATTAAACTATTCTGTGGTGAATGCATGATGCTGAGGAGATCTGGACCAAATGTTCCTTTCATAGTTCTAAGGCGTTCACTTTGCCTGGACTAGGACGCTGTCCTCCCACCAGCCTCAAAGCTCATCACTCTTGGTCACCTTGGGCTCTTGACACTACGAAGTTACTAGAGTGAGCTCAGGCTACAGGAAAGCACGCGACGAGCTTACACCCGATAGGGAGCCAGCAGTGTTGGCTCCTGCCCAAGCAGCTATTGTAGCCAGAGTGAGGCATAGAAGGACATCAGTTGTTTCATTAACAGGGTGTAAAAGTTAACTCTGAGCAGCTGCTTATTTGTTTTGCCTTGATGCTGATCACTAGGACTCACCTCGTAGCTTCCGCTCAGTCACAGGATGCGCAAGTCCGGCCCCTCTACTGGCTCCTTACACTGATGTCTAGTGAGTCCTTATGTTCTCTGCCAGACATTTACAACCAAGTATATGCATTTCTAAATACATTTTCATGTTTTAACCCTGCTGTAGTCAGTGCTGGTGATTGAAAACACAAAATTATACATAAATGCTTTGCCAGGGAAATACTCCTTCCAGTTGGAGCCAGATTTGCATTGTTTGTGTTCTGACTTCACAGGAATGTGATTCAGATGTCAGCAGGAGTGAGATCTGTGCCACATCTATGTATGTGTATATATATGTATATACCCCACATACACATTGGGGTATAATGTATTAGTGGCATTAAAAAGCCTTGGAGTATTTTCTGGATTTTTGTTCTGCAGTGACATGGACAGAATTAGTCGGTATCCGTGCAGGTGCTCACGCCGGCCTTGACGTTGTTTCTGTCCCGTCTCTGATGATTAGGCCCTCTGAGGGTCGAGGGAGGTTGCCCCAAAATGAAAGTGGTAGGGGAGAGGGGTCAAAACAAAAGAAACCTTCCATTTTATAGTTTTATTTACTTTCTAAGCCATAGAAATCACCTGTTACAATAAATTTCACGTATGCCTATCTGGTCTTTGTCAGCAGCTTATAGAGATTGACTGATCGCTAGTCTCTGGATACCCTACGAGCTAAAATTTTTCTGTGAAGAAGGCACCTGCCTAGATTCAGAGGCTTTACTGTGCATTCAAAGTGGCCCATTTTGGTTGTGGTCTGTAGTGGTTTTTCTTTCCCTTTCTCCCAATTCCAAAGCAATTGAGGAAGAAAAACATGGAAGGGGTGGTACTTCAGTACCCATCAAGCATAATTCTTGGATTCTTAACCTGGGTAATTAAAAGTGAAATCAAAAGCTGCTGTGTTGATTCACGTATACAGATAATTCTGAGGTTGCTTATTGTTCCTTTTGTTTTGTACTAAGTGTTCATGCCACGGGACAGGATGTTTCTAGTGTAAAATTATATAACCATTTCTGTTCCCTGTAATTTGATAAGAGAACTCCTCTCGCAGTATTTTAGATCCCAAGTTTCCCTTCCTTTCCCTTCTCCAGCCTCCCTTCCCAGTGCTTTCAGGGCCACAGGATGTTTAATCTCTGCCCCCCCTTTCTGCTCTGCAGCTCGATGTGCTGGACAGAGCGCTGAAGGCGGCTCTGACCACTCCGGCCCAAGGGTCTTCAGAGGACCAGCCCCAAGAAGGTGAGAAGACTCAGAGGTCAGAAGAACTGGTGGAGCAGCTGGATGTGGAGGAAACAGAACAGTCCAAGCTTCCCCGTTACCTGGAACGATTTGAGGTGAGTTGTAGCAGAATTGAGTCCCTCTCAGCTGTGCACTAAGCATGCTTCTCTGCCGTGGTGATAGACCAGCAATCCCTTCATGCATCAGTGTCACACACAAGGGCATTAAAAACTGACATCAAAAATCACATTGTTGGGCTTCCCTGGTGGCGCAGTGGTTGAGAGTCCGCCTACTGATGCAGGGGACATGGGTTCGTGCCCCGGTCCGGGAAGATCCCACATACCGCAGAGCGGCTGGGCCCGTGAGCCATGGCTGCTGAGCCTGTGTGTCCGGAGCCTGTGCTCCGCAATGGGAGAGGCCACGGCAGTGAGAGGCCCGCGTACCGCAAAAAAAAAAAAAAAAAAAATCACATTGTTATTGCTTCACACAGGAAGTGGTCTTAAAAGAAACAAATGGAATTTTTATGTTCCTTTTCATACTTGAGCAAATCAGTCACAGTTTTGTTTCCTAAGGCAGCATGTCATTACCCGCTACTCATCCCTGATGTCTGCCTGATGGGTGGGTAATAGTTTGCCTTCTCATAGCAAGCACCTGACTTCAGCCCTGGGTGAAGAGGATCTGGTCACTTCTCCATATTGCATTGAACCTTCTTGATCACCGGAAACCCAGGTAGAAATCACAAAGCCGCGTTTGAATATGATGAAGATGAAATGCAGGCATCTTCTCTTGCTCGGCTTTGTGGTGTGCGCTAGGGCCATTGGAAATGCTCTCTGGACTACGTGGATGGTGTAAACAGGTTTCTGCAGGTTTCAGGACAGCCCTGAGCACTCAAACTGCCTGTGGTAGCTTTCAACGGTACGTTCCAAAATGCTCTGTGATCAGAGTCAGGGAGGAAGAGCCATGTTCAGATTTTAAACCCTTGGCCTCTTCCTTGCTGTGTTTCTCATCTATTTAGCACAAAGCGGAAAAAAAAAAAAAAATTGCTGCCTGAAGGAGAATTCATTGTGTGAAGCAGAAAACCTCCCCATCCCTCCCAGCTGACCCATTGTGTCCTTTTGGTGCAGAGGGATGTATACTTTGCCAGAGTATTACATTGAAATCTTTGCAGTAATTATATTGAACCAGCTGTGGGAAATCTATTTCCCCTTGTTCTAAGGAGGATCCTAATACCTTTAGTAGCTGTTTTTCCTAGTACTTCTATAAAGTAATTGCTCAACTTCCCTTTTTTATAATTTAGAAACTGAAAAAGGAAGGTTAATCGATGTTTTCAGGGTACACGGAGAATTAACAGCTAGGTTAAGAATTTACATACCTGTTCTTTCCTCTTAACTTTGCAGATTTAGAAAAGCTAAAAAGCAAAAAATCTGCTTAGCCCCATAGATTATCATTTACCATGTTCATATTGACCAAGGCTGCCCCATGACTCTTAAAAATTACCACCTTGGGCTTCCCTGGTGGCGCAGTGGTTGAGAGTCCGCCTGCCGATGCAGGGGATGTGGGTTCGTGCCCCGGTCGGGGAAGATCCCATATACTGCAGAGCAGCTGGGCCCGTGAGCCATGGCCGCTGAGTCTGCGCGTCGGGAGCCTGTGCTCCGCAACGGGAGAGGCCACAACAGTGAGAGGCCCGCGTACCGCAAAAAAAAAAAAAAAAAAAATTACCACCTTTTTCTATTTGCTTATATATTTAATCTCAGAGAATAGAAATCTGTGCCAGCATTAAATTCTCAGCCCTCACTCTTCCACAATGCATTTTTTTTTTAATTCACAAAAAAAAGACCAATATTTCTTGACTGCTAGTTATGTGTTAGGCACTACTGCGTTTCCTTTATCCTCACCTGGTGGTAGATACTGCGCTTCCTGTGTTACATGACACCAAGGTTGAGGGAACCTAGTCCATAAGTGATTGACTTTGGATGTGAACACAAGTTTGCTGACTCAGTGTTTGCTGACTCAGAGTTGAGTCCTTATTCTGGTGTCCCAAGCTATCTCCTTGGCCTCAAACCAGGTGGGAAGTGATATCAGAAAGAAAGAATTCTCATTTTACGCTTTCTTTTCTTCCTGGTGCCTGAATTTTATTTGTCCCAGGTAATCTTTTTGGGGCTCATTTTTATGACTGACCTGTCAGACCAGACATCTGGCCACTCCTTGAAGCCCATGGACCCTTCCCACCTTCCAGCCCCTGCTGTTAGAGCAGGCCTCATCACGTACGCCAGTAAATTGCATTTGTTTTGTGGAACATGGGGTGTGTCATATATGCTAAGTCTGGGGCCATAAGTGTGTCTCTGATGATCTATATCTTGAAGCACTTAAGTAGATTAGTGTTTTTAATACTTTACTTCTCCAGAAATACAATACCGACCAAATTGAGCTGCCGTTTCAGATGGAGCCGTAAGTAGTCAGGATGTCAAGGCTGACCTGCAGTGAAGCACAGCACGTGGAGGCTTATAATAGCGCAGGCACTCATGGGAGCTGTTTAGCATGCCGTTAGTAAGAAAGCGTTGACATGAATTCCATCTGTTGAAAGGAATACTGGTTAGGCAGACATTTATCCCAGTAATTCTAAAGGAAAAGCCATGGATGAACTTGCTCCATTTTACCAGCTGCTTCTGCCATTTTGTTTCCATCTTAGGGTTCTTTGTTCTTGGAGTTTGCTGCTTGGTTTGGTGCAGGTCAGAATGGAAATGAAGGTTTCTTTTCTTGTGCAGTCTTTGTGGTCTAAAACAAGAAATCACACAGGGAGTCACAGCATATGGAGTTCCATTTACCGTTTGTGAGTAGAGGGAAAGAAATGACATGTGGTGCATCTTAGCAGAATTGCTGGGCTGAAATTTAAAAAAAAGAGCAAAAGCTAACAGTGCCTGGATGAAAGGCAGCATGACAGGCTCCCAATAAAGTACCTTCTCCTGTGAGCAGAACGTGTGGAGATTTTGTAAGTGACTTAACCTCTTCTCTTTTCCTCTTTGTATTCTTTACCTACCTGCCCCTCCCACATCTTTTTTTTTTTTTCTTTTTTTTTTTTTTCCTTTGTTTCCAATAGGCCTTACATTCTAAGCTACACGCTCTGGGCAAAGTTGAGTCAGAAAGCCTTCTGACCCTGACCACCCAGCTTGTCAAGGAACAGCTCCCTACCTGTGAAGCAGAAGACATCGCTGCCTATGAGCAGAAGCTGCAGCAGTGGCATCTGGACTGGGTACATTTGATTCAGAGGGAAAAGCAGCAGAGGGAGAGGGCCAAGCAGGGGCAGGAGGCTCGAAGAGCAGCAGAGGCAGCTGCCTAATTAGGCCCCTCAGGGGCCACAGGAACTTCACAGGAGCCCATCTCAGGATCCACAGTGACCATGAGGGCAGCCTCAGTGTCCTGCATCCACTTTCTCCTGTTCTTAAAGCAGACCTCCTAAGGTACAGAAGCCACGCTGTTCACACGTCAAGCCATGTGACCACCCACCCGGATGCCAAGAAGACTGTGGAACCATGAAAGTGGCAAATGGTCAGACTGAAGCCACCAGCTAAATACCTTAAGTAAGGGCTCTCGAGGCTTATAGTGGAGTTCTTGGGGGACAGGGATCAATTTTGAAGACTGAAAATCCCTGATACCTAGCGATGGTGGTGGGAAAAGCCGTGACTGAAGAATCTGGTCCCAAGCACAAGCTTTTGAATGGTCTCTGTGTCCCCAGCTGAGGCCACCTGCAGGTCCTGAGACCTTGTCCCCTAGTCTCCTCTCACGTGCAAGCTCTCAGCCTGAGCTGGGTATGGGATGCCCGCACATCCCCACTTTCCCCTCCAAGACCTGAACTGGGAGAAGTTCAGTACAGGAGCAAACACAAGACCTGCTGGCTCTCAAATTTCAGGGACCCCCGGTGGCATTTTTAGCATGTAAGGGCTTTTGAGGAGAGAGCTGGCCCTAGCTCTGAAGCTTCCGTGGCTTGACTCCCCATCGCGTTGGGGTAACTTTCTTACAAAGCATTGTCTCAGCTCCTCATCAAGTAGGTAAAGTGCGCCTTCTGTGTACACACATGCACACACATACAATTTGTAAACACAAGTTTCAGTTAGAAGTTGGAGAAAATGAGAGATGGGATGGGGCTCGCAGCGCATAGAAGACATGAGTGATTGTAAAACTGTCAGGAGGTGGAAAATTTCTCTCTGGGCTTTCTCTGTGGAAGGGGTCAGGGGCCGCTCTCGCTTGCTGTGTTATTTTGCCCTTATGTGTAGTGGTATACTTTTATGCAGGATTGTGCTTTTGTATCAAGAACCTGTGGAAATAAATGTTCTAGGATCATTTTGGTGTATTCTTCATCTTTGGGGGAAGGGAGGGAGAAGTGGGGAGTTTCATCATCATTGTAGTCACTGTGATTTCGAGCAACATATTTTCAACCCTCCTTCTCCAGTAGACTGTGGCATTTGTTATAATAATAATCACCACAACCACTAACTTGTGTTCAGGACTCACTGAGCTCCGGCAACCCTATGAGGGAGCTACTCTTAACCTATTTTTGAAAGAGGAAACAAACTCAGTAACTTATGTGGGGTCAGGCTTGCACTGCTTCTCACCCTGCGTGTTCCCTCCGTACATACCTGCAGTCCGTATCCAACACAGGGCCTGAGTCTTACTTAGGAAGAAGGTCATGACCAAAAGTTGGTTCTGACATTTTGGTTTATCAAGGGCAGGACTTTTTCAGCCCTTATTACATCAAGAGGCAGGTTCAAGGTACATCAGAAGACGCCTTTTGCTCAGTAAATTAACAACCATCACACATGAAGCATCTGGTTGGTACTTCAGCTCATAGTTTTGCCTGCATTTTCCTCCTTGTCTGTGCCTGTGGCACTTTACTTCCAGGCTTCAAGAGACCACTTCACCGTGCTGCTGCCCAGCAGGAGTTTCCAAGCTCTCCACTCCCGGACTTCTTCCACATGTGTGCCCGCATCTCTCTTGGGAACTCTCCCCTTTGACAGTCTTCCCCACCATCTACTCCCCTTTCCCCAGGCTCTCCTCCCCTGAGCTGTAGGATACCCTACCACCCTCCTAGATGATGAGAGCTGACCACAGTTGTCCTTGGTCTTTTCACCAATATCACCGTCTGTATTTCTTCCACGTGGATGGAGAAACTGCTGTCAGTACCCTGGCCTCTGGGGATGACCTGAACTGTAACAGATGACCTTCCCTCTAGCTGACCTACCATAGTCACAGCCAGACCTCCAGTCTTGTATCACTAATCCAAGATCTCACAGCCTGAAGTCGCATTCTCCCGGTCTTCCCTTTCTCTCATCATGTGACTCCTGCTGAACCAGCTCTTCCCTGTACTTTCCGCCTGCAAACCCTTAGCCTTTACCCTGTCACTCACACCCTCTGCGTGCCTTCCTTCCAGTCTGGGCCCCGTGGTTGGCCATCCCACTGATGCATCTCTAATTTCTTCTCATTCCCTTTATCCAGGCCCACTTGCCATCCATGGACCTGTATCCTTGGAGCCACCTGTTATGGGTTGAATGGTGTCCACACACCACCACCAAGAAAAAAATATGTTGAAGCCCTGACCCCAATGCCTTAGAATCTGACCTTAGCTGGAAATAAGATCTTTACAAAGATAATCAAATTAAAATCAAATTATAAAAAGGAGAAATTTGGACAAAAGATATATACAGAAGGAAGACAAGGTGAAGACACACGGGGAGAAGATGGCTACCTGAATGGAGTGGTGCATCCACAAGCCAAGGATTACAAGCCAACACCAGAAGCCAGAAGAGGCAAGGAAGGATTGTCTCCTGGAGCCACCAAAGAGAGTGTGACCCTGCTGACAGCTTGATTTTGAACTTCTAGCCTCCAGTTCTGCTTTTTTAAGCCATTCAGTTTTTGGTACTTTGTTATAGCAGCCCTAGGAGACAAACACACTGCCACTTGTTCTCTGTCTCCTTGCTTCTGACCCACTAAGTTTGACGTACAAAGTTGTAATGTCAGGCTGATTCCTCTACAGATTTACAGCTGTCCTCTTCAACTTAGTAGTTCTTTCATTTCTCTTACTCTCGTTTTTACCTCAATAACTTCTCTATTGGGTCTGCTTAAGCCCCAGACCCTTGCCCCCCAGAACTGTGAGCAGATGTTCCTGCCTCCTGCTTTATCAAGAAAATTTAGGCCACATAATACAACCTCAGTCTCCCTTGTTTCTGCCTTAACAGCTCTCTCCTTACCTGTTCTCTCCATCATCCCTCCTACTTCAAAGTGATAAGTGTCCCCACCCTCCTTTCCAAGGTTAGGCTCTTCATTTGTGACCTGATTCCTTACCTGCCTGCCTGTTCCAGAGCCATCTTCTCTTTCCATCTTGCTCGTCTCTACAGATTTCTTCAAGCCTGCAATCTTATTCAAGACTTCCTTCCCTTTAGAAACAAAAAAGCCTTTATCCTGCCATCAGTCAAGCTCCTACCCTGTCCCTCCTTCCTTTTGTCTCCAAACTTCTTAAAAGGGTATCTCCACTTACTGGTTCGTTGCTGGTTCATTAGACCCTGAGAATTTGGCTTTCACTCTGCTGCCTACCAACTGCAGTGATTCTTTCCCCTCTGCTCTGTTGAGCAGCACTGATCACTCCCTTAGAAGCTTGGTGACTACAGCACACAGTCTATCTCTGTTCTGACACTGCTTTCCTGCACTCACAGGCCTCTGTGTGGCACATACTGTATGCTGGGCACCGCGCTAAGAACTGTTGAGTTTACACAGACGAGTAAATGATAGACCCTACCCTCAAATAACTTATATTCTAGGGAGAGAGAGGGGGCAGGCACATATGCACCTATCATGCTTCATGCATGATGGTTAATTTACTGAGCAAAAAGCGCCTTTTGATATATCTTGAACCTTCCTCTTGATATAATAACGGAGTGGTTGAAAAAGCCCTGCCCTTGATAAACCAAAAAGTATCACTAGAGACACAAAGTGATATGGGTGTTCACAGGAAGAGCACTTCAAGCCCAGAGATGGGAAAGCTCTAATGAAGGGAAATCATCATCACTTGCTTTGTGCTTTAGTTAGTCACATAGGTCTGTCTCAAGCTGTCTTGGGGTAGAGATGGTCCTCTTCATCCCCATGGAGTCGTGTAAAGTCGGTGTTCAAGAGAAATTACTTTAAGTTGAACTGGAATGAACAGCCCACACCCACCCTGCACGTCCCCCGCTCCCCCACCAAAAAAGGAAGAAGAAATAGAAGAAAAAGGCAGAGTAGTAGAAGAAGAAAAAACAATGATGAGGTACAGATACCTTGCTCTCCTCTTCTTGGGGCTGTGTTGCCTTGGCACCAAACTTTGCCTTTTGTTTTCGTACCTTCTAGCTGGCTGTGGACATCAGATATGTGTGTGGGAAATTTGTCCATTTTACAAGTAGAGGCCTTGAAAACTGGTTTATCAAAGTTGTTTTTTCGCTCTGAATGAAATAACATATTAGTGAGTCCAGGGATGCTGCTAAACCTCTTACAGTGCATAGGGCAGCCCTCATAACAAAGAACTATATGGTCCAAAATGTCAGTGGTGCCAAGCTTACAAACCCTGGTCTAGGGTATATGAGCCAGGCAGCCACAGGAATTTTTGCAGTGATGTACATTAGTTGTTTGTTTTTTTTTAATATATAAATTTATTTATTTTACTTATTTATTATTTTTGGCTGCGTTGGGTCTTCGTTGCTACTCTTCGTTGTGCTGTGCGGGCTCCTCATTGCAGTGGCTTCTCTTGTTGCGAAGCACGGGCTCTAGGCATGTGGGGTTCAGTAGTTGTGGCTCACAGTCTCTAGAGCGCAGGCTCAGTAGTTGTGGCGCATGGGCTGAGTCGCTCCACGGCATGTGGGATCTTCCCAGACCAGGGCTCGAACCCGTGTCCCCTTCATTGGCAGGCGGATTCTTAACCACTGCGCTACCAGGGAAGCCCCATTAGTTGTTTCTTGTCTAACTGTATATGAGTATAAAATATGCAGTGATAGAGGGTGGGCCGTTATCCTTCCTCAAAAAAGTCCATATGGAAAAGGATAAATGGTGATTTATATGATTTTTTTTCTTTTCTTTAATTGAAGTATAGTTAATTTACAATGTTGTGTTAGTTTCCGGTGTACAGCAAAGTGATTCAGATATATATATTTTTTTCCATTATAGTTTATTACAAGATATTGAATACAGTTCCCTGTACTATACAATGGGACTTTATCTATTTTATATATAGTAGTTTGTATCTGCTAATCCCGAACTCCTGCTTTATCCCCCCCACCCCCTTTCCCCTTTGATAACCATCAGTTTTCTATGTCTGTGAGTCTGTTTCTGTTTTGTAAACAAGTCCATTTGTATCATATTTTAGATTCCACATATAAGTGATATCATATTTGTCTTTCTCTGTCTGACTTATTCTACTTAGTATGATAATCTCTAAGTCCATCCATGTTGCTGCAAATGGCATTATTTCATTCTTTTTTATGGCTGAGTAGTATTCCAGTGTGTGTGTGTGTGTGTGTGTGTGTGTGTACCACATCTTCTTTATCCATTCATCTGTCAGTGGACACTTGGGTTGCTTCCATGTCTTGTCTGTTGTAAATAGTGCTGCTGTGAACACTGGGGTATGTGTATCTTCTCAAATTTGAGTTTTTCCAGATATATGCCTAGGAATGGGATTGCTGGATCATATGGTAACTCTCCTTTTGTTTTTTAAGGAACCTCCATACTGTTCTTCATGATGGCTGCACCAATTTACATTCCCATCAACAGTGTAGGAGGGTTCCCTTTTCTCCACACCCTCTCCAGCATTTATTGTTTGCAGACTTTTTGATGATGGCCATTCTGACTGGTGTGAGGTGATACCTCACTGTAGTTTTGATTTGCATTTCTCTAATAATTAGCGATGTTGAGCATCTTTTCATGTGCTTCTTGGCCATCTATATGTCTTTTTTAGGGAAATGTCTATTTAGATCTTCTGCCCATTTTTTGATTGGGTTGTTTGGTTTTTTGTTATTGAATTATGTGAGCTGTTTGTATATTTTGGAAATTAATCCCTTGTCAGTCTCATCATTTGCAAATAGTTTCTCCCAGTCCGTAGGCTGTCTGTGATTTATATGATTTGCTACCTGGGGGTAGGTAGCGGGAACCAGGAGTCTTGAGTTCCACAATGAAGCTGCTTCCTCCCGAGTCAACGGAACCCGACACCATTGCACCCAGTCGTGTGGCTGAGGAAGGGATGAAGTTTTGGCTTTAGTGAATCATAAAAGCAGAAAAATGTGGTGTGACTGCATTTTCATTAAAAGATGGTTAATAACCTTCAGAGCTGAACTTTTCAAACTGAAAACGATAAATTTTTAAATCTTACTTTAGAAAATGGGGAAAGGAGTACTTTTCAACAAACATAGTTATGTCAGAAAGTTGCCTTTTATTCTAAATAACAACTTGTTCACTTGAAAATAACCTTTTCTTTCCTCATTGATTTGGCCTTTTCACTGACATTGCATGCAGCCATGAAGATGTTATTACCTGTATGGTAACAAGGAACTCCAAACAAAGGATGGGGGCAACGCCCCTGAGAGTGTGGCAGTTACCACCAGGATCTTTGTTTAAAACAAAACAGTGAGTGACACTTTTGTGTTTTGTGTTCATTATACGTGAATGTGATGATTCCAGATCTGAGCTGGACATGTTCAGAAAATGGTTTGTTCTTTAAAAAGAAGTGTCTGAAAATAAATTCCATTATGGGCTTTAAATGCTAGATCAAGGACTTTGGGGAAGGTTTATAAATGTTTTATAAAAGGGACATTATATCCTCTGATATACCCAGTGGTAAGAGAATTTGCTTGCCCTTTTGGTTTCCATGATGCTTCATCTCTGCAGAGTTCAACATTTTAATTCTTAAAATGCCGAGGTTAATATGCCTAAGATAGTATCTGGAATAGACTCTGCAAGAATGCCCGCTAAGTTTCCTGCAGGGACAGTCTACTGGGCCACTGATGGGTGTCAGCGTTTTCCCAGATCTGGTTCACAAGCTATCATGTACCCATCTTGATTACACAAATTGTATTTTAACAACTGCTCTTTGTGAATGCCCATTTCTACGTAATTTAATCCTAATTACATAAATCCTCTCTAATCCTTACAGCAGCCCTTCAGGGCAGGGATTATTACCCTCATTTTGCAAAGGAGAAAACTAAGACTTATGTGAATTGCCTAGGGCCACAAAATTAATAAGTGGCAAGGACAGTGCTTGAACCCATGCTTGTCTGATTTCAAAGCCCCTTTCAAACAACCTACCCCCTACAATCTCTGTGCGAACCTGGGACTAAGTATGTTCATTCATTCGTTCAATCATTCAACAAATATTTATTGAACATCTAGTGTATGTCAGGAATGGTTAAAATAGTCACTGAGGATACAGAAGGGAACAAAATAGACTAAGGTCCCTTCCCTCGTGGTGTTTCTAGTCTACGGAAGGAGACACATAATAAGTATATAACATGTCAACTGGTGATACGTGATACAGAGACAAAGCAAGGAAGACGGAAACAGAGTTCTGGTTAAGTGGTGGAGGTTGTGGCCTAACACAGGACGGTGAGGGAAGGCCCTCCTGAGGTGACATTGGTAAAAAAGACCCACGCGGATGAGGCTGAGGATCATGGAGTCGCCGGGGGGAAGGCGTGGTAGACAAAGACACCAGTGCTGAGGCCCTGGAGGGAACTATGCCTAGAGTGCGTGAAGAAGGCCCGTGTGGCTGGAGCGGACTGTGCAAGGCACAGAGCAGCGGGATTTGAGGCCAGGGAGATGAGGGGTAAAGGAAAGGACCGGTGGTGAAGACCGCCAGCCCTTCAGTAAGGACAGCTACCCCCTATGGTCACTGTGCCTTCCTGAGGTGACATTTGTAAAAAGACCCACGCGGATGAGGCTGAGGATCATGGAGTCGCCGGGGGGAAAGCGTGGTAGACAAAGACACCAGTGCTGAGGCCCTGGAGGGAACTGTGCCTAGAGTGCGTGAAGAAGGCCCGTGTGGCTGGAGCGGACTGTGCAAGGCACAGAGCAGCGGGATTTGAGGCCAGGGAGATGAGGGGTAAAGGAAAGGACCGGTGGTGAAGACCGCCAGCCCATCAGTAAGGACAACTACCCCCTGTGATCACTGTGCCTTCCTGAGGTGACATTTCTAAAAAGACCCACGCGGATGAGGCTGAGGATCATGGAGTCGCCGGGGGGAAAGCGTGGTAGACAAAGACACCAGTGCTGAGGCCCTGGAGGGAACTGTGCCTAGAGTGCGTGAAGAAGGCCCGTGTGGCTGGAGCGGACTGTGCAAGGCACAGAGCAGCGGGATTTGAGGCCAAGGAGATGAGGGGTAAAGGAAAGGACCGGTGGTGAAGACCGCCAGCCCATCAGTAAGGACAGCTACCCCCTATGGTCACTGTGCCTTCCTGAGGTGACATTTGTAAAAAGGCCCACGCGGATGAGGCTGAGGATCATGGAGTCGCCGGGGGGAAAGCGTGGTAGACAAAGACACCAGTGCTGAGGCCCTGGAGGGAACTGTGCCTAGAGTGCGTGAAGAAGGCCCGTGTGGCTGGAGCGGACTGTGCAAGGCACAGAGCAGCGGGATTTGAGGCCAGGGAGATGAGGGGTAAAGGAAAGGACCGGTGGTGAAGACCGCCAGCCCATCAGTAAGGACAGCTACCCCCTGTGATCACTGTGCCTTCCTGAGGTGACATTTGTAAAAAGACCCACGCGGATGAGGCTGAGGATCATGGAGTCGCCGGGGGGAAAGCGTGGTAGACAAAGACACCAGTGCTGAGGCCCTGGAGGGAACTGTGCCTAGAGTGCGTGAAGAAGGCCCGTGTGGCTGGAGCGCACTGTGCAAGGCACAGAGCAGCGGGATTTGAGGCCAGGGAGATGAGGGGTAAAGGAAAGGACCGGTGGTGAAGACCGCCAGCCCATCAGTAAGGACAACTACCCCCTGTGATCACTGTGCCTTCCTGAGGTGACATTTGTAAAAAGACCCACGCGGATGAGGCTGAGGATCATGGAGTCGCCGGGGGGAAAGCGTGGTAGACAAAGACACCAGTGCTGAGGCCCTGGAGGGAACTGTGCCTAGAGTGCGTGAAGAAGGCCCGTGTGGCTGGAGCGCACTGTGCAAGGCACAGAGCAGCGGGATTTGAGGCCAGGGAGATGAGGGGTAAAGGAAAGGACCGGTGGTGAAGACCGCCAGCCCTTCAGTAAGGACAACTACCCCCTGTGATCACTGTGCCTTCCTGAGGTGACATTTGTAAAAAGACCCACGCGGATGAGGCTGAGGATCATGGAGTCGCCGGGGGGAAAGCGTGGTAGACAAAGACACCAGTGCTGAGGCCCTGGAGGGAACTGTGCCTAGAGTGCGTGAAGAAGGCCCGTGTGGCTGGAGCGGACTGTGCAAGGCACAGAGCAGCGGGATTTGAGGCCAGGGAGATGAGGGGTAAAGGAAAGGACCGGTGGTGAAGACCGCCAGCCCATCAGTAAGGACAGCTACCCCCTATGGTCACTGTGCCTTCCTGAGGTGACATTTGTAAAAAGGCCCACGCGGATGAGGCTGAGGATCATGGAGTCGCCGGGGGGAAAGCGTGGTAGACAAAGACACCAGTGCTGAGGCCCTGGAGGGAACTGTGCCTAGAGTGCGTGAAGAAGGCCCGTGTGGCTGGAGCGGACTGTGCAAGGCACAGAGCAGCGGGATTTGAGGCCAGGGAGATGAGGGGTAAAGGAAAGGACCGGTGGTGAAGACCGCCAGCCCATCAGTAAGGACAGCTACCCCCTATGGTCACTGTGCCTTCCTGAGGTGACATTTGTAAAAAGACCCACGCGGATGAGGCTGAGGACCATGGAGTCGCCGGGGGGAAAGCGTGGTAGACAAAGACACCAGTGCTGAGGCCCTGGAGGGAACTGTGCCTAGAGTGCGTGAAGAAGGCCCGTGTGGCTGGAGCGGACTGTGCAAGGCACAGAGCAGCGGGATTTGAGGCCAGGGAGATGAGGGGTAAAGGAAAGGACCGGTGGTGAAGACCGCCAGCCCATCAGTAAGGACAACTACCCCCTGTGATCACTGTGCCTTCCTGAGGTGACATTTGTAAAAAGACCCACGCGGATGAGGCTGAGGATCATGGAGTCGCCGGGGGGAAAGCGTGGTAGACAAAGACACCAGTGCTGAGGCCCTGGAGGGAACTGTGCCTAGAGTGCGTGAAGAAGGCCCGTGTGGCTGGAGCGCACTGTGCAAGGCACAGAGCAGCGGGATTTGAGGCCAGGGAGATGAGGGGTAAAGGAAAGGACCGGTGGTGAAGACCGCCAGCCCATCAGTAAGGACAGCTACCCCCTATGGTCACTGTGCCTTCCTGAGGTGACATTTGTAAAAAGACCCACGCGGATGAGGCTGAGGACCATGGAGTCGCCGGGGGGAAAGCGTGGTAGACAAAGACACCAGTGCTGAGGCCCTGGAGGGAACTGTGCCTAGAGTGCGTGAAGAAGGCCCGTGTGGCTGGAGCGGACTGTGCAAGGCACAGAGCAGCGGGATTTGAGGCCAGGGAGATGAGGGGTAAAGGAAAGGACCGGTGGTGAAGACCGCCAGCCCATCAGTAAGGACAGCTACCCCCTAAAGTCACTGTGCCTTCCTGAGGTGACATTTGTAAAAAGACCCACGCGGATGAGGCTGAGGACCATGGAGTCGCCGGGGGGAAAGCGTGGTAGACAAAGACACCAGTGCTGAGGCCCTGGAGGGAACTGTGCCTAGAGTGCGTGAAGAAGGCCCGTGTGGCTGGAGCGGACTGTGCAAGGCACAGAGCAGCGGGATTTGAGGCCAGGGAGATGAGGGGTAAAGGAAAGGACCGGTGGTGAAGACCGCCAGCCCATCAGTAAGGACAGCTACCTCCTAAAGTCACTGTGCCTTCCTGAGGTGACATTTGTAAAAAGACCCACGCGGATGAGGCTGAGGACCATGGAGTCGCCGGGGGGAAAGCGTGGTAGACAAAGACACCAGTGCTGAGGCCCTGGAGGGAACTGTGCCTAGAGTGCGTGAAGAAGGCCCGTGTGGCTGGAGCGGACTGTGCAAGGCACAGAGCAGCGGGATTTGAGGCCAGGGAGATGAGGGGTAAAGGAAAGGACCGGTGGTGAAGACCGCCAGCCCATCAGTAAGGACAGCTACCCCCTATGGTCACTGTGCCTTCCTGAGGTGACATTTGTAAAAAGACCCACGCGGATGAGGCTGAGGATCATGGAGTCGCCGGGGGGAAAGCGTGGTAGACAAAGACACCAGTGCTGAGGCCCTGGAGGGAACTGTGCCTAGAGTGCGTGAAGAAGGCCCGTGTGGCTGGAGCAGACTGTGCAAGGCACAGAGCAGCGGGATTTGAGGCCAGGGAGATGAGGGGTAAAGGAAAGGACCGGTGGTGAAGACCGCCAGCCCATCAGTAAGGACAGCTACCCCCTAAAGTCACTGTGCCTTCCTGAGGTGACATTTGTAAAAAGACCCACGCGGATGAGGCTGAGGACCATGGAGTCGCCGGGGGGAAAGCGTGGTAGACAAAGACACCAGTGCTGAGGCCCTGGAGGGAACTGTGCCTAGAGTGCGTGAAGAAGGCCCGTGTGGCTGGAGCGGACTGTGCAAGGCACAGAGCAGCGGGATTTGAGGCCAGGGAAGTGAGGGGTAAAGGAAAGGACCGGTGGTGAAGACCGCCAGCCCATCAGTAAGGACAGCTACCCCCTAAAGTCACTGTGCCTTCCTGAGGTGACATTTGTAAAAAGACCCACGCGGATGAGGCTGAGGATCATGGAGTCGCCGGGGGGAAAGCGTGGTAGACAAAGACACCAGTGCTGAGGCCCTGGAGGGAACTGTGCCTAGAGTGCGTGAAGAAGGCCCGTGTGGCTGGAGCGGACTGTGCAAGGCACAGAGCAGCGGGATTTGAGGCCAGGGAGATGAGGGGTAAAGGAAAGGACCGGTGGTGAAGACCGCCAGCCCATCAGTAAGGACAGCTACCCCCTGTGGTCACTGTGCCTTCCTGAGGTGACATTTGTAAAAAGACCCACGCGGATGAGGCTGAGGATCATGGAGTCGCCGGGGGGAAAGCGTGGTAGACAAAGACACCAGTGCTGAGGCCCTGGAGGGAACTGTGCCTAGAGTGCGTGAAGAAGGCCCGTGTGGCTGGAGCGGACTGTGCAAGGCACAGAGCAGCGGGATTTGAGGCCAGGGAGATGAGGGGTAAAGGAAAGGACCGGTGGTGAAGACCGCCAGCCCATCAGTAAGGACAGCTACCCCCTAAAGTCACTGTGCCTTCCTGAGGTGACATTTGTAAAAAGACCCACGCGGATGAGGCTGAGGACCATGGAGTCGCCGGGGGGAAAGCGTGGTAGACAAAGACACCAGTGCTGAGGCCCTGGAGGGAACTGTGCCTAGAGTGCGTGAAGAAGGCCCGTGTGGCTGGAGCGGACTGTGCAAGGCACAGAGCAGCGGGATTTGAGGCCAGGGAGATGAGGCGTAAAGGAAAGGACCGGTGGTGAAGACCGCCAGCCCATCAGTAAGGACAACTACCCCCTGTGATCACTGTGCCTTCCTGAGGTGACATTTGTAAAAAGACCCACGCGGATGAGGCTGAGGATCATGGAGTCGCCGGGGGGAAAGCGTGGTAGACAAAGACACCAGTGCTGAGGCCCTGGAGGGAACTGTGCCTAGAGTGCGTGAAGAAGGCCCGTGTGGCTGGAGCGGACTGTGCAAGGCACAGAGCAGCGGGATTTGAGGCCAGGGAGATGAGGGGTAAAGGAAAGGACCGGTGGTGAAGACCGCCAGCCCATCAGTAAGGACAGCTACCCCCTATGGTCACTGTGCCTTCCTGAGGTGACATTTGTAAAAAGACCCACGCGGATGAGGCTGAGGATCATGGAGTCGCCGGGGGGAAAGCGTGGTAGACAAAGACACCAGTGCTGAGGCCCTGGAGGGAACTGTGCCTAGAGTGCGTGAAGAAGGCCCGTGTGGCTGGAGCGGACTGTGCAAGGCACAGAGCAGCGGGATTTGAGGCCAGGGAGGTGAGGGGTAAAGGAAAGGACCGGTGGTGAAGACCGCCAGCCCATCAGTAAGGACAGCTACCCCCTAAAGTCACTGTGCCTTCCTGAGGTGACATTTGTAAAAAGACCCACGCGGATGAGGCTGAGGATCATGGAGTCGCCGGGGGGAAAGCGTGGTAGACAAAGACACCAGTGCTGAGGCCCTGGAGGGAACTGTGCCTAGAGTGCGTGAAGAAGGCCCGTGTGGCTGGAGCGGACTGTGCAAGGCACAGAGCAGCGGGATTTGAGGCCAGGGAGATGAGGGGTAAAGGAAAGGACCGGTGGTGAAGACCGCCAGCCCATCAGTAAGGACAGCTACCCCCTATGGTCACTGTGCCTTCCTGAGGTGACATTTGTAAAAAGACCCACGCGGATGAGGCTGAGGATCATGGAGTCGCCGGGGGGAAAGCGTGGTAGACAAAGACACCAGTGCTGAGGCCCTGGAGGGAACTGTGCCTAGAGTGCGTGAAGAAGGCCCGTGTGGCTGGAGCGGACTGTGCAAGGCACAGAGCAGCGGGATTTGAGGCCAGGGAGATGAGGGGTAAAGGAAAGGACCGGTGGTGAAGACCGCCAGCCCATCAGTAAGGACAACTACCCCCTGTGATCACTGTGCCTTCCTGAGGTGACATTTGTAAAAAGACCCACGCGGATGAGGCTGAGGATCATGGAGTCGCCGGGGGGAAAGCGTGGTAGACAAAGACACCAGTGCTGAGGCCCTGGAGGGAACTGTGCCTAGAGTGCGTGAAGAAGGCCCGTGTGGCTGGAGCGGACTGTGCAAGGCACAGAGCAGCGGGATTTGAGGCCAGGGAGATGAGGGGTAAAGGAAAGGACCGGTGGTGAAGACCGCCAGCCCATCAGTAAGGACAGCTACCCCCTATGGTCACTGTGCCTTCCTGAGGTGACATTTGTAAAAAGACCCACGCGGATGAGGCTGAGGATCATGGAGTCGCCGGGGGGAAAGCGTGGTAGACAAAGACACCAGTGCTGAGGCCCTGGAGGGAACTGTGCCTAGAGTGCGTGAAGAAGGCCCGTGTGGCTGGAGCGCACTGTGCAAGGCACAGAGCAGCGGGATTTGAGGCCAGGGAGGTGAGGGGTAAAGGAAAGGACCGGTGGTGAAGACCGCCAGCCCATCAGTAAGGACAGCTACCCCCTAAAGTCACTGTGCCTTCCTGAGGTGACATTTGTAAAAAGACCCACGCGGATGAGGCTGAGGACCATGGAGTCGCCGGGGGGAAAGCGTGGTAGACAAAGACACCAGTGCTGAGGCCCTGGAGGGAACTGTGCCTAGAGTGCGTGAAGAAGGCCCGTGTGGCTGGAGCGGACTGTGCAAGGCACAGAGCAGCGGGATTTGAGGCCAGGGAGATGAGGGGTAAAGGAAAGGACCGGTGGTGAAGACCGCCAGCCCATCAGTAAGGACAGCTACCCCCTAAAGTCACTGTGCCTTCCTGAGGTGACATTTGTAAAAAGACCCACGCGGATGAGGCTGAGGACCATGGAGTCGACGGGGGGAAAGCGTGGTAGACAAAGACACCAGTGCTGAGGCCCTGGAGGGAACTGTGCCTAGAGTGCGTGAAGAAGGCCCGTGTGGCTGGAGCGCACTGTGCAAGGCACAGAGCAGCGGGATTTGAGGCCAGGGAGATGAGGGGTAAAGGAAAGGACCGGTGGTGAAGACCGCCAGCCCATCAGTAAGGACAACTACCCCCTGTGATCACTGTGCCTTCCTGAGGTGACATTTGTAAAAAGACCCACGCGGATGAGGCTGAGGATCATGGAGTCGCCGGGGGGAAAGCGTGGTAGACAAAGACACCAGTGCTGAGGCCCTGGAGGGAACTGTGCCTAGAGTGCGTGAAGAAGGCCCGTGTGGCTGGAGCGGACTGTGCAAGGCACAGAGCAGCGGGATTTGAGGCCAGGGAGATGAGGGGTAAAGGAAAGGACCGGTGGTGAAGACCGCCAGCCCATCAGTAAGGACAGCTACCCCCTATGGTCACTGTGCCTTCCTGAGGTGACATTTGTAAAAAGACCCACGCGGATGAGGCTGAGGATCATGGAGTCGCCGGGGGGAAAGCGTGGTAGACAAAGACACCAGTGCTGAGGCCCTGGAGGGTACTGTGCCTAGAGTGCGTGAAGAAGGCCCGTGTGGCTGGAGCGGACTGTGCAAGGCACAGAGCAGCAGGATTTGAGGCCAGGGAGATGAGGGGTAAAGGAAAGGACCGGTGGTGAAGACCGCCAGCCCATCAGTAAGGACAGCTACCCCCTAAAGTCACTGTGCCTTCCTGAGGTGACATTTGTAAAAAGACCCACGCGGATGAGGCTGAGGACCATGGAGTCGCCGGGGGGAAAGCGTGGTAGACAAAGACACCAGTGCTGAGGCCCTGGAGGGAACTGTGCCTAGAGTGCGTGAAGAAGGCCCGTGTGGCTGGAGCGGACTGTGCAAGGCACAGAGCAGCAGGATTTGAGGCCAGGGAGATGAGGGGTAAAGGAAAGGACCGGTGGTGAAGACCGCCAGCCCATCAGTAAGGACAGCTACCCCCTATGGTCACTGTGCCTTCCTGAGGTGACATTTGTAAAAAGACCCACGCGGATGAGGCTGAGGATCATGGAGTCGCCGGGGGGAAAGCGTGGTAGACAAAGACACCAGTGCTGAGGCCCTGGAGGGAACTGTGCCTAGAGTGCGTGAAGAAGGCCCGTGTGGCTGGAGCGGACTGTGCAAGGCACAGAGCAGCGGGATTTGAGGCCAGGGAGATGAGGGGTAAAGGAAAGGACCGGTGGTGAAGACCGCCAGCCCATCAGTAAGGACAACTACCCCCTGTGATCACTGTGCCTTCCTGAGGTGACATTTGTAAAAAGACCCACGCGGATGAGGCTGAGGATCATGGAGTCGCCGGGGGGAAAGCGTGGTAGACAAAGACACCAGTGCTGAGGCCCTGGAGGGAACTGTGCCTAGAGTGCGTGAAGAAGGCCCGTGTGGCTGGAGCGGACTGTGCAAGGCACAGAGCAGCGGGATTTGAGGCCAGGGAGATGAGGGGTAAAGGAAAGGACCGGTGGTGAAGACCGCCAGCCCATCAGTAAGGACAGCTACCCCCTATGGTCACTGTGCCTTCCTGAGGTGACATTTGTAAAAAGACCCACGCGGATGAGGCTGAGGATCATGGAGTCGCCGGGGGGAAAGCGTGGTAGACAAAGACACCAGTGCTGAGGCCCTGGAGGGAACTGTGCCTAGAGTGCGTGAAGAAGGCCCGTGTGGCTGGAGCGGACTGTGCAAGGCACAGAGCAGCGGGATTTGAGGCCAGGGAGATGAGGGGTAAAGGAAAGGACCGGTGGTGAAGACCGCCAGCCCATCAGTAAGGACAGCTACCCCCTAAAGTCACTGTGCCTTCCTGAGGTGACATTTGTAAAAAGGCCCACGCGGATGAGGCTGAGGACCATGGAGTCGCCGGGGGGAAAGCGTGGTAGACAAAGACACCAGTGCTGAGGCCCTGGAGGGAACTGTGCCTAGAGTGCGTGAAGAAGGCCCGTGTGGCTGGAGCGGACTGTGCAAGGCACAGAGCAGCGGGATTTGAGGCCAGGGAAGTGAGGGGTAAAGGAAAGGACCGGTGGTGAAGACCGCCAGCCCATCAGTAAGGACAGCTACCCCCTAAAGTCACTGTGCCTTCCTGAGGTGACATTTGTAAAAAGACCCACGCGGATGAGGCTGAGGATCATGGAGTCGCCGGGGGGAAAGCGTGGTAGACAAAGACACCAGTGCTGAGGCCCTGGAGGGAACTGTGCCTAGAGTGCGTGAAGAAGGCCCGTGTGGCTGGAGCGGACTGTGCAAGGCACAGAGCAGCGGGATTTGAGGCCAGGGAGATGAGGGGTAAAGGAAAGGACCGGTGGTGAAGACCGCCAGCCCATCAGTAAGGACAGCTACCCCCTATGGTCACTGTGCCTTCCTGAGGTGACATTTGTAAAAAGACCCACGCGGATGAGGCTGAGGATCATGGAGTCGCCGGGGGGAAAGCGTGGTAGACAAAGACACCAGTGCTGAGGCCCTGGAGGGAACTGTGCCTAGAGTGCGTGAAGAAGGCCCGTGTGGCTGGAGCGGACTGTGCAAGGCACAGAGCAGCGGGATTTGAGGCCAGGGAGATGAGGGGTAAAGGAAAGGACCGGTGGTGAAGACCGCCAGCCCATCAGTAAGGACAGCTACCCCCTAAAGTCACTGTGCCTTCCTGAGGTGACATTTGTAAAAAGACCCACGCGGATGAGGCTGAGGACCATGGAGTCGCCGGGGGGAAAGCGTGGTAGACAAAGACACCAGTGCTGAGGCCCTGGAGGGAACTGTGCCTAGAGTGCGTGAAGAAGGCCCGTGTGGCTGGAGCGGACTGTGCAAGGCACAGAGCAGCGGGATTTGAGGCCAGGGAGATGAGGGGTAAAGGAAAGGACCGGTGGTGAAGACCGCCAGCCCTTCAGTAAGGACAACTACCCCCTGTGATCACTGTGCCTTCCTGAGGTGACATTTGTAAAAAGACCCACGCGGATGAGGCTGAGGATCATGGAGTCGCCGGGGGGAAAGCGTGGTAGACAAAGACACCAGTGCTGAGGCCCTGGAGGGAACTGTGCCTAGAGTGCGTGAAGAAGGCCCGTGTGGCTGGAGCGCACTGTGCAAGGCACAGAGCAGCGGGATTTGAGGCCAGGGAGATGAGGGGTAAAGGAAAGGACCGGTGGTGAAGACCGCCAGCCCATCAGTAAGGACAGCTACCCCCTAAAGTCACTGTGCCTTCCTGAGGTGACATTTGTAAAAAGACCCACGCGGATGAGGCTGAGGATCATGGAGTCGCCGGGGGGAAAGCGTGGTAGACAAAGACACCAGTGCTGAGGCCCTGGAGGGAACTGTGCCTAGAGTGCGTGAAGAAGGCCCGTGTGGCTGGAGCGGACTGTGCAAGGCACAGAGCAGCGGGATTTGAGGCCAGGGAGATGAGGGGTAAAGGAAAGGACCGGTGGTGAAGACCGCCAGCCCATCAGTAAGGACAGCTACCCCCTATGGTCACTGTGCCTTCCTGAGGTGACATTTGTAAAAAGACCCACGCGGATGAGGCTGAGGATCATGGAGTCGCCGGGGGGAAAGCGTGGTAGACAAAGACACCAGTGCTGAGGCCCTGGAGGGAACTGTGCCTAGAGTGCGTGAAGAAGGCCCGTGTGGCTGGAGCGGACTGTGCAAGGCACAGAGCAGCGGGATTTGAGGCCAGGGAGGTGAGGGGTAAAGGAAAGGACCGGTGGTGAAGACCGCCAGCCCATCAGTAAGGACAGCTACCCCCTAAAGTCACTGTGCCTTCCTGAGGTGACATTTGTAAAAAGACCCACGCGGATGAGGCTGAGGATCATGGAGTCGCCGGGGGGAAAGCGTGGTAGACAAAGACACCAGTGCTGAGGCCCTGGAGGGAACTGTGCCTAGAGTGCGTGAAGAAGGCCCGTGTGGCTGGAGCGGACTGTGCAAGGCACAGAGCAGCGGGATT
The DNA here is from genome assembly GCF_964165515.1 of Mesoplodon bidens. NCBI lineage: Eukaryota > Metazoa > Chordata > Mammalia > Artiodactyla > Ziphiidae > Mesoplodon > Mesoplodon bidens. The sequence continues at coordinate 57,918,103 of NC_138160.1, read as the reverse complement.
TGAGGCCAGGGAGATGAGGGGTAAAGGAAAGGACCGGTGGTGAAGACCGCCAGCCCATCAGTAAGGACAGCTACCCGCTATGGTCACTGTGCCTTCCTGAGGTGACATTTGTAAAAAGACCCACGCGGATGAGGCTGAGGATCATGGAGTCGCCGGGGGGAAAGCGTGGTAGACAAAGACACCAGTGCTGAGGCCCTGGAGGGAACTGTGCCTAGAGTGCGTGAAGAAGGCCCGTGTGGCTGGAGCGGACTGTGCAAGGCACAGAGCAGCGGGATTTGAGGCCAGGGAGATGAGGGGTAAAGGAAAGGACCGGTGGTGAAGACCGCCAGCCCATCAGTAAGGACAGCTACCCCCTAAAGTCACTGTGCCTTCCTGAGGTGACATTTGTAAAAAGACCCACGCGGATGAGGCTGAGGACCATGGAGTCGCCGGGGGGAAAGCGTGGTAGACAAAGACACCAGTGCTGAGGCCCTGGAGGGAACTGTGCCTAGAGTGCGTGAAGAAGGCCCGTGTGGCTGGAGCGGACTGTGCAAGGCACAGAGCAGCGGGATTTGAGGCCAGGGAGATGAGGGGTAAAGGAAAGGACCGGTGGTGAAGACCGCCAGCCCATCAGTAAGGACAACTACCCCCTGTGATCACTGTGCCTTCCTGAGGTGACATTTGTAAAAAGACCCACGCGGATGAGGCTGAGGATCATGGAGTCGCCGGGGGGAAAGCGTGGTAGACAAAGACACCAGTGCTGAGGCCCTGGAGGGAACTGTGCCTAGAGTGCGTGAAGAAGGCCCGTGTGGCTGGAGCGGACTGTGCAAGGCACAGAGCAGCGGGATTTGAGGCCAGGGAGATGAGGGGTAAAGGAAAGGACCGGTGGTGAAGACCGCCAGCCCATCAGTAAGGACAGCTACCCCCTATGGTCACTGTGCCTTCCTGAGGTGACATTTGTAAAAAGACCCACGCGGATGAGGCTGAGGATCATGGAGTCGCCGGGGGGAAAGCGTGGTAGACAAAGACACCAGTGCTGAGGCCCTGGAGGGAACTGTGCCTAGAGTGCGTGAAGAAGGCCCGTGTGGCTGGAGCGCACTGTGCAAGGCACAGAGCAGCGGGATTTGAGGCCAGGGAGGTGAGGGGTAAAGGAAAGGACCGGTGGTGAAGACCGCCAGCCCATCAGTAAGGACAGCTACCCCCTAAAGTCACTGTGCCTTCCTGAGGTGACATTTGTAAAAAGACCCACGCGGATGAGGCTGAGGACCATGGAGTCGCCGGGGGGAAAGCGTGGTAGACAAAGACACCAGTGCTGAGGCCCTGGAGGGAACTGTGCCTAGAGTGCGTGAAGAAGGCCCGTGTGGCTGGAGCGGACTGTGCAAGGCACAGAGCAGCGGGATTTGAGGCCAGGGAGATGAGGGGTAAAGGAAAGGACCGGTGGTGAAGACCGCCAGCCCATCAGTAAGGACAGCTACCCCCTAAAGTCACTGTGCCTTCCTGAGGTGACATTTGTAAAAAGACCCACGCGGATGAGGCTGAGGACCATGGAGTCGACGGGGGGAAAGCGTGGTAGACAAAGACACCAGTGCTGAGGCCCTGGAGGGAACTGTGCCTAGAGTGCGTGAAGAAGGCCCGTGTGGCTGGAGCGCACTGTGCAAGGCACAGAGCAGCGGGATTTGAGGCCAGGGAGATGAGGGGTAAAGGAAAGGACCGGTGGTGAAGACCGCCAGCCCATCAGTAAGGACAACTACCCCCTGTGATCACTGTGCCTTCCTGAGGTGACATTTGTAAAAAGACCCACGCGGATGAGGCTGAGGATCATGGAGTCGCCGGGGGGAAAGCGTGGTAGACAAAGACACCAGTGCTGAGGCCCTGGAGGGAACTGTGCCTAGAGTGCGTGAAGAAGGCCCGTGTGGCTGGAGCGGACTGTGCAAGGCACAGAGCAGCGGGATTTGAGGCCAGGGAGATGAGGGGTAAAGGAAAGGACCGGTGGTGAAGACCGCCAGCCCATCAGTAAGGACAGCTACCCCCTATGGTCACTGTGCCTTCCTGAGGTGACATTTGTAAAAAGACCCACGCGGATGAGGCTGAGGATCATGGAGTCGCCGGGGGGAAAGCGTGGTAGACAAAGACACCAGTGCTGAGGCCCTGGAGGGTACTGTGCCTAGAGTGCGTGAAGAAGGCCCGTGTGGCTGGAGCGGACTGTGCAAGGCACAGAGCAGCAGGATTTGAGGCCAGGGAGATGAGGGGTAAAGGAAAGGACCGGTGGTGAAGACCGCCAGCCCATCAGTAAGGACAGCTACCCCCTAAAGTCACTGTGCCTTCCTGAGGTGACATTTGTAAAAAGACCCACGCGGATGAGGCTGAGGACCATGGAGTCGCCGGGGGGAAAGCGTGGTAGACAAAGACACCAGTGCTGAGGCCCTGGAGGGAACTGTGCCTAGAGTGCGTGAAGAAGGCCCGTGTGGCTGGAGCGGACTGTGCAAGGCACAGAGCAGCAGGATTTGAGGCCAGGGAGATGAGGGGTAAAGGAAAGGACCGGTGGTGAAGACCGCCAGCCCATCAGTAAGGACAGCTACCCCCTATGGTCACTGTGCCTTCCTGAGGTGACATTTGTAAAAAGACCCACGCGGATGAGGCTGAGGATCATGGAGTCGCCGGGGGGAAAGCGTGGTAGACAAAGACACCAGTGCTGAGGCCCTGGAGGGAACTGTGCCTAGAGTGCGTGAAGAAGGCCCGTGTGGCTGGAGCGGACTGTGCAAGGCACAGAGCAGCGGGATTTGAGGCCAGGGAGATGAGGGGTAAAGGAAAGGACCGGTGGTGAAGACCGCCAGCCCATCAGTAAGGACAACTACCCCCTGTGATCACTGTGCCTTCCTGAGGTGACATTTGTAAAAAGACCCACGCGGATGAGGCTGAGGATCATGGAGTCGCCGGGGGGAAAGCGTGGTAGACAAAGACACCAGTGCTGAGGCCCTGGAGGGAACTGTGCCTAGAGTGCGTGAAGAAGGCCCGTGTGGCTGGAGCGGACTGTGCAAGGCACAGAGCAGCGGGATTTGAGGCCAGGGAGATGAGGGGTAAAGGAAAGGACCGGTGGTGAAGACCGCCAGCCCATCAGTAAGGACAGCTACCCCCTATGGTCACTGTGCCTTCCTGAGGTGACATTTGTAAAAAGACCCACGCGGATGAGGCTGAGGATCATGGAGTCGCCGGGGGGAAAGCGTGGTAGACAAAGACACCAGTGCTGAGGCCCTGGAGGGAACTGTGCCTAGAGTGCGTGAAGAAGGCCCGTGTGGCTGGAGCGGACTGTGCAAGGCACAGAGCAGCGGGATTTGAGGCCAGGGAGATGAGGGGTAAAGGAAAGGACCGGTGGTGAAGACCGCCAGCCCATCAGTAAGGACAGCTACCCCCTAAAGTCACTGTGCCTTCCTGAGGTGACATTTGTAAAAAGACCCACGCGGATGAGGCTGAGGACCATGGAGTCGCCGGGGGGAAAGCGTGGTAGACAAAGACACCAGTGCTGAGGCCCTGGAGGGAACTGTGCCTAGAGTGCGTGAAGAAGGCCCGTGTGGCTGGAGCGGACTGTGCAAGGCACAGAGCAGCGGGATTTGAGGCCAGGGAAGTGAGGGGTAAAGGAAAGGACCGGTGGTGAAGACCGCCAGCCCATCAGTAAGGACAGCTACCCCCTGTGATCACTGTGCCTTCCTGAGGTGACATTTGTAAAAAGACCCACGCGGATGAGGCTGAGGACCATGGAGTCGCCAGGGGGAAAGCGTGGTAGACAAAGACACCAGTGCTGAGGCCCTGGAGGGAACTGTGCCTAGAGTGCGTGAAGAAGGCCCGTGTGGCTGGAGCGGACTGTGCAAGGCACAGAGCAGCGGGATTTGAGGCCAGGGAGATGAGGGGTAAAGGAAAGGACCGGTGGTGAAGACCGCCAGCCCATCAGTAAGGACAACTACCCCCTGTGATCACTGTGCCTTCCTGAGGTGACATTTGTAAAAAGACCCACGCGGATGAGGCTGAGGACCATGGAGTCGCCGGGGGGAAAGCGTGGTAGACAAAGACACCAGTGCTGAGGCCCTGGAGGGAACTGTGCCTAGAGTGCGTGAAGAAGGCCCGTGTGGCTGGAGCGGACTGTGCAAGGCACAGAGCAGCGGGATTTGAGGCCAGGGAGATGAGGGGTAAAGGAAAGGACCGGTGGTGAAGACCGCCAGCCCATCAGTAAGGACAGCTACCCCCTATGGTCACTGTGCCTTCCTGAGGTGACATTTGTAAAAAGACCCACGCGGATGAGGCTGAGGATCATGGAGTCGCCGGGGGGAAAGCGTGGTAGACAAAGACACCAGTGCTGAGGCCCTGGAGGGAACTGTGCCTAGAGTGCGTGAAGAAGGCCCGTGTGGCTGGAGCGGACTGTGCAAGGCACAGAGCAGCGGGATTTGAGGCCAGGGAGATGAGGGGTAAAGGAAAGGACCGGTGGTGAAGACCGCCAGCCCATCAGTAAGGACAGCTACCCCCTAAAGTCACTGTGCCTTCCTGAGGTGACATTTGTAAAAAGACCCACGCGGATGAGGCTGAGGACCATGGAGTCGCCGGGGGGAAAGCGTGGTAGACAAAGACACCAGTGCTGAGGCCCTGGAGGGAACTGTGCCTAGAGTGCGTGAAGAAGGCCCGTGTGGCTGGAGCGCACTGTGCAAGGCACAGAGCAGCGGGATTTGAGGCCAGGGAGGTGAGGGGTAAAGGAAAGGACCGGTGGTGAAGACCGCCAGCCCATCAGTAAGGACAGCTACCCCCTGTGATCACTGTGCCTTCCTGAGGTGACATTTGTAAAAAGACCCACGCGGATGAGGCTGAGGATCATGGAGTCGCCGGGGGGAAAGCGTGGTAGACAAAGACACCAGTGCTGAGGCCCTGGAGGGAACTGTGCCTAGAGTGCGTGAAGAAGGCCCGTGTGGCTGGAGCGCACTGTGCAAGGCACAGAGCAGCGGGATTTGAGGCCAGGGAGATGAGGGGTAAAGGAAAGGACCGGTGGTGAAGACCGCCAGCCCATCAGTAAGAACAGCTACCCCCTGTGATCACTGTGCCTTCCTGAGGTGACATTTGTAAAAAGACCCTCGCGGATGAGGCTGAGGATCATGGAGTCGCCGGGGGGAAAGCGTGGTAGACAAAGACACCAGTGCTGAGGCCCTGGAGGGAACTGTGCCTAGAGTGCGTGAAGAAGGCCCGTGTGGCTGGAGCGCACTGTGCAAGGCACAGAGCAGCGGGATTTGAGGCCAGGGAGATGAGGGGTAAAGGAAAGGACCGGTGGTGAAGACCGCCAGCCCATCAGTAAGGACAGCTACCCCCTAAAGTCACTGTGCCTTCCTGAGGTGACATTTGTAAAAAGACCCACGCGGATGAGGCTGAGGATCATGGAGTCGCCGGGGGGAAAGCGTGGTAGACAAAGACACCAGTGCTGAGGCCCTGGAGGGAACTGTGCCTAGAGTGCGTGAAGAAGGCCCGTGTGGCTGGAGCGGACTGTGCAAGGCACAGAGCAGCGGGATTTGAGGCCAGGGAGGTGAGGGGTAAAGGAAAGGACCGGTGGTGAAGACCGCTAGCCCATCAGTAAGGACAGCTACCCCCTAAAGTCACTGTGCCTTCCTGAGGTGACATTTGTAAAAAGACCCACGCGGATGAGGCTGAGGATCATGGAGTCGCCTGCGGGAAATATTTCAAATTATTATTTTTTCTAAGAATTTTTCTGTAAGCTTCCAATTGTAGTGATGTTTGTAGTTACTATAAATCAAGCTTTGGAAGTGCAAAAAATAAAGACTGCCTTCATTTTAGGAAAAAAAATGCAATTTTCTGGCCCCAAGGGCATAGTGCAGTTCACTTAAGTGTTGATATAATTTATAGTCAGTCTCCTTTTCTCTTCTTTTTCTAAGTAAAAAGTAAACCAGTTTTCTAAGTAGTAGTTCCTAAGATTTCAGACTTATGAAAAGTTGGTAGTAGAATTTTATTTAGAATTTTACTTAACGCCTTATTCATTTTTCAATGAGTGCTTTAACATAACACATTGGGAACAGCTGCTGCAAAGTAGGCCTGCATGATTTTTTTAAATTGACATGCGCAGTCAAATCGCTGATTCATTAAAGTTGGAACATTTTCTATGCCCGTGATGAGTTTGTGAACCATGAAGAAAATGAGACTAAAAGATACGCAAACAAGTCGGATAATACTACAGTGGTTGCTGATTGTTGAGATTATTGTTAAACTGTAATTCGTAATTTAGATGGCAGTATTTATCTCTTTGTTGTAAACTCTCATAGCTGAATTGCTTAAGTACAAGTTATAGAATTTCAGTGCACTTAATTTTTAATGGAAAATCTGAAACCTAAATTGCTGATTTAAAAGGTACTGTACAACCATTGTATCTGTAAATAACTTTACTTAGCACCTTTTTGTCACTTAGAATAGTATGCAATACTACTTGAGTGAGCTATTTTGGAAGTAATACCAAGTTCTATTGTTTGCTTCTTAGTATTGGACTGAATTTACAGTTCCGTTGTGGACATTTTGCACTAAAGTAGTCGAATCCATTCTTCTTTCTTTTTGTTAACGTGCTCTGTACCACTGGTGAGTGCTCCTTAGTTTCCTTACCTGCTGCTACAGAAAGTTCTTTTACATCCCAATGGCTATCACCAAGGCCACAAAATAGAAAAACTATATTTGTATGCAACACTAACCCTTTGACTGCTAGTGTATGTTTCCGCTTGCTGTGCCTTGTTATGGCTGCTTTTTTGTGCTAATAAAGTACGTTTGGTGTTCAAAAAAAAAAAAAAAAAGACAGCACAGCACACACACCAACTTTTGCCACTTTTGTATTTTATTGTGGAACTGAGGTGTTTCTTTTTGTTTCTTTTACATCAAATATCCTCAATGGAAGAGGGGATATTGCACACAAATATCATAAAAGCACTACATATTACTTTCACTGGAAACTAATTTTCTACATTAGATATGACTGGATAGGATAGAAGTGATGCAGGATTATAAGACATAATACCATACACAGCTGCAGACTGACACAAACACCATTCAGAACAAGAGAGAGGAGTGGGAGGTGCTTCTCAGCCAGGCTCAAGACCATGTCCTTCCAGGGTGGAAGGAGAAGGGCTGCGTGCAGCGCCGTAAGCCTGACTCAGTGCCGCAGGGGCGTTCTGAAAAGGGCAGCCCCGGTCTTGATGTCCCATCTCGATGGCTCCTTTTTGGGGGAGCTCCAAATGAGTGCAGAGAAGCTATTTATTTCTTCCCTTCCTTTTCAGTTGTTGATGCTGCCTTTTAAATTAATAAAGTCACAGATTTTTTTTCATAGTAAATAGTTTTAATACCAGGTGAATAACCTAATCGCTTTCAAAGAAATGCTCATCCCCTAGGCTGCTTTTGGTGTGTTGTTCAGTTGGTTAAAAGATAAAAGCTTACAGTTCCTTTCAGATGGAAACAGGGTCTTTTCTTCTAAATCTGAAGCGCAAATAAAAGTTATTAATCTAACTCACAATGTCATTACTGAGCAAGAACCTCCTGTGACAGGTGACTGACTGAAGAGGCAAGAAAAGCAATTTCAGAATTGTAGAGCAGCTCCTGAGAGCTGAAATTTGGTAACAGGTAAAATGGGAAGTGGTAATATTTCCATTAGCAAATGATTAAATCTTATTAAATGAGTACTGGAAAGCTCCTAAACTGTGTAAGCTATTGGAGACACTTAAAACATTCATATACACTGGGGAAACCATTCACTATGACATGTAAGGTTAAGAAAAAAAAACCATTTTTTTTTGGAACACCATGGAAAATGGCATTTAAGGGTTGGGAAGGGGGGGGAGGGTCAGTCACTGTATCCAGCCCCACCACAAGACTGAGAAAGCATGCACAGGGATTGGGTTTTGAGAAAGGGGATAGAATTAGTTAAAATTGAAAATGGAGGATCATCTCTAACGTTTAGTCTCTGTAGAAGTTTAAGAATACTACCAAAAAGTTCATGATCATGAGTGCTATCTCGATGGAATCCCATCATTTAAACAGAGTGTAAATTCCTTTCACTCAAATATTCAATCTATACAATTGGATTAAGTAATCAGTATGAACAAAGCTCCTAGAAGTCTGTGTCAATCTTTAGCTCTCACCATGAATGTACATGGTACATTGTGATGGCTGTTACTAAACTAATTGTGTATTTATGAAACTAGCAAAATTAGGTTAGTCACACAGGTAGGAAAGGTGTCTGGAAGGACAGGAGCAACCTGTAATGTAAATATTGGTGTTCCTGTTATATTCAGGCTCTGTGGTCATCACTGAGAACAATGGATGGAGAAAGGTACTGATCTATTTCATAGGAAAAAGAGCCAGCTGACCAGTGACAGCTTTTGTATATTTTTTCCATTAAATTCCATAGCAAAAAAGAAAAGAAAAAAAAAAAAAGGAGTGGGATTGAACGGTTATAATTGAAGACTGGCTATAATTTTCCTAAAATGTTTGGTTTTTTTCTTAAAGCAAAATAATGTACATGTTAAATAAATTTAATTTGGGAAATTGGAAAATAATTCCATCTTCTATCAAAGAAAAATCAACCAGAGGTCTGGATTTGGCAAGAAGGCTGGAAATCTGTTTCTCTTCCAATGCATCATGTGAACCAACTTAACAACTAATTATTAAATTATCATCTTGAGTATCTTAGAGGTTGTCTCTTAAAATACCTTTTAAGTAGGTGAGTTTATACTCACTGAAATCCTTTTTTGTCACAATGTGTTTTCCATCGTGTGCTCGTTTTTTTGTACCCTAAATCAATGCGTTGTTCTTAAGGACTTCAAAGAAATAGGGTAATAAATAAAAGCTGCATTTCTAGAGAAGCCTAAAAAAAAATAGAATATTAATTTTTTTAAAAAATTAAACATTTGAAAAATGTAATTCACAGCATTAAGTAGACTGCATTAGGTCCTCGGTGAAGGGACCCGGAAGAAGCATTGTTTAAACCTTCATAGTAGTTAGCAGTGCAAAACACACACTTATCAGACAAAAATAAACTAAAATGTTAATTCTGAAATAAATAACTAACATAGAAAATAAAACGAGGTGATTGTTGACTACTCCGTAGATCTTAGAGTCTGCAGGAGACGCAACTCGACAGAGCCCAGCACAGCTGTCACTGAAAAGTTTGCCACATCTGAACACTGGGTGCGTTGATCTGCAACTTGAAACTCAACGTCAGTTTTAATCATGATCTGGCTTCCCAGGTTCATAGTTCAATGATGACAATGATGGAAATGATCTCTGAACTCTACGTGATGAACCGTAGGAGTTGGGAATTCATTTGTTTTCAACGTATTTTTCTTTTTTTGTTTTTTCCAAAAAAGAAAATCCCAAAGCAAATTTTTGCTAGGGTTCTTTGAACTTGTCTTGGCTCTTTTACCTCATGGTTGAAGATCTTGAAAGAAGTACGTAGGATACCACTGGGTGATGTACTCGTAAAGGCCTGGAAAAGTAGCCATTCTCCCCCACTCTAAGATAGCGCATACTCAGATTTTTGTTATGGGACTCAAGGGGTGGGAGGTATCACTATTCCTGGTAGTGATGGGCTTTTAATAAATATTATTACTGCAATATCAGACTTCAATCTCACCAGAACTTCAAAAAACATTATTCATTTTTTTGTCTTACGAAACACTTAAAAAAAAAAAAGGCTGTCACTTGAAAATTTTCTTTGCATTTTCCTGTAAATGAAAACATTTGTTAAAAAGTTCATCTATGAAAAGTTCTCACATATCTAAAAAAAAAATTCTGTACACTTGTTCCCATAATTATGCTGAAATTAATGGAAAATTTAAAAAAAAAGCCAATGTAAGACAAGGGAAGCTAAATACTGTACACTTGCTGAGAACCTTTTCCACCATTAAGATTCACTGTTTTCCCAGTTCTGATCATAGAAGCCGTTTCAATCTTGAACTTGCAGTAGTAAAGAAGCTATGAAAGGCTCAACTTGCTTGGCTGAGGGGCCTGAGGTGGTATTCAACACGCAATGCTCAGCATCAGACTGTTGCACCAATCAGGCAAGCTCCTAGTACCCCTCCCACGCGCACACACATGCTCCTTTAACTGGAGTATCTATAATCCTACACGGATGTTTTATAAACTCGCTGTCTCACATTAAAAAATAAGTGCATCAAGTATCTTTGTACATTCAAGTCACTTCCTAAGGCAAATTGTCTACCATATGTACTCCCAACTGCTTTGGTATTTGCTTGTTTATCGGGGTGGACTCGGGTGTCTCCGCATGCAGGTTAATTGACTCAGAGTGGACTAACTGGGTGCACAGATGCTGGGAGCATGCCTTAGATCAATCTACTCGTGTGTTTGAAGAGTCTGAGAGTTCTGAATGGGGTTCAAACCACTTGCATGTCCAGTCTACACTCACTACATTTTGTCAGTGTGCAGCCTTCAAACTGAAGGAGCTTAATTAAGGCGTGAAAAATCTCACATGCCCTCATTACAAGTTTTGTTCTTTTCCGTTTTCTTCCAGCCAACTTGTTTTAGGAAATTAAGACCCTTTTTGATGACTCAGACTGACACAAGTTGCAAACTTTGCCTATGCAAACTACAGAATAGACAGAAAATGCAGACCTAACTAATGGTTATTTTCTCTTCTCTGCCCCACCCTGCTCTCTCTCTCTCTCTGGTATCTCACCAGCATTCTCTACCATTACATCTCCTCCTCTTGCATTCTTTTTTTCTTTCTCATTTTCTCTCTCTCTCTCTCTGTTCTGCGTTCCCTCTCTTTTGTGCGTGCGCGCTCTCTCTCTCTTTCTCTCTCTAAGACAGATGCCTCTACCTAGCAGAAATCAGTTGGGTTTGCTAGTGCATGGTTTCCAAATGTTCAGCAGAGATGAACTGGGGTAGGTAATTTTGCAGTAACTTGAACCCTAGTGTGGGAAGACTGCTACTTCCCTTAGCAATCAGCAAAAACTGAGAAATATTAGTGACTTGTATCACCATGACACAGTATAGCGTTTGGCAGGTAACAGTTCAGCGACTTATTTAGGTGAATTGACTTTTGTTAGAAAAGGTGGTTTCAAACTGAAGAATTTCTGGAAACAAAGTTCAAACCCTGTGGTGCGGCTGGCCTGGTTGTTACAGTTCAATCTTACATGCAGGGAAGGACTCATCTTGCATAACCACGGTACTGCTGCTTGCTAAAACCATGATGTTGAGCTCCTGCTGTTTCTCATGGGTCTCCTGGTACCATTCCCTCATCACTTCCGAGTCATGAGTTGGGATCAGGGTCACCTGCAGGGAGAGAGAAAACAGCTGCTGAAGAGCAGAACCGGAAATCGGATGAAAAACAAACAGAACAACAGCGAGGTATTATTAATTAGACCATTAGGCCATTAGAAAAAGAAGGGCAAAGAGAAAAATCTTCTACTGTCCTTAGGAAATTCAAAGAACTTTTCAACTTAACGTTTTCTAGGAACCAGAATAAAGCTGCCAAAAAAATCAGTTTTTCTTGGGGAGCTGAAGACTGGAACCAAAAGCACGTCATTAACTCATTGGTTAATCAATGAGTTGTCGGTTTTTCAGTTCTTTAGTGTTAAGAAGTGCTTTGGTTAAGGTGGAATTTCTTGTATTTCCTTTAACATAACTGATCCTAAGAATAAACATTTGTATCTTTAATTTGTGTGTGTGCTTAGGGGCAGAGGGTTGGGTGGGTAGGCGGGCACTGGCCTGAACAGTAAAAATCCCACCTTGTATTCAGTAAGAGGCCACTGGGTGTTTCTCATTAGATTTCATATGATGAAATAACCAGCATTTTTATTTAATGTTATGCAAGCACAGTTTACTGAATGACTGTACAAAACCATAAGGAAAACTTAGATAAGCAAAAACCATAGCTGACATAGTATTAAGAGTGGTTCGTGCCTAGTTATGATGCTTGGGACCCGGGAGTATCCTGCTGGGGACCATTTTCAGCACTGCCCCTGCTGCAGAATCTCACTGGACAGCCGATTTTCTAAACGGCCATATTCCAAGTTTTGGTCTACTTGTGAAGCACAAAGGAGTAAAGACAAGTCCTTATCCGCATCACATGGAAATATGACCACTTGGTTACATTGGTTAATATTCTTGGTATATTAGGGTGAAGGGCAAGTAATCTTGGTCCCATTTTGCAGATAAATGTATTATGCTTTAGGGTGGTAAAGTGGCTTTCCTCCAAGTCCCTGATGGCTGGTGGTAACAAGAATACTTTTAGACCGCCTTCTGTGTGTTAAGTCCACTTTATCCTCAGGACAGTTTATGTGTGGCAGACCCCCCGGGGTACCTCATGTGGATCCACAGTCATAATGGTGCCTCATTAAACATGATCCCTTCCCTCTGCCTCTGGACACAGCTCCATGTGCAGTGCGGACACTGTCCTGGAGCTCTTACCTGCATGTTGCTGCCCCACTGGGCCTTCCCTTCCAACAAGGCGTCCAGGACAGCCCGGCTGGGCTCCTCAGCAGCGGGGTCATTCCCACTCACCACGTAGTAGGACGACCTCACTCTCTTGAAAAATTCAACATCGACGTTCTTACTATTGCTGTGGTTGGGAATATAGCACAGGTCCAAGTACACAGGGGGGCCTGGAGGCACAGCCGAGGGCTTGGATGTCTTGGTGTTTCCTGGCCCTTCAGTAAATGAACAAAAATAAAGAGGAAGCCGGGGTCACAGGAATGCGAAGAGACCCATCTGTCCAGTACACCTTCCCTACCCCTTCCCCAGAAGGTCCTCTAGGACATGGCGAGGGGGTACTGGGCATTCCCCTCTCTCAGAGAGGGCGTTGAACACTGGCGGTTTGAGAAAATATGACCTGGTTGTTCACCATCTCAACAGGAGAAATGAAGAATGGAATGTTTCCCTTTGTGGACAACCCATTGGGAAGAAGAGTTCAGGCCTTCCTCAAAGATGGAACTAGGTAACACTCCTCCTGAAAGAGCTACTAATGTGCATTTTAATTTGAAAAGTGGTCTAAGAAACAGATTTTTAAAGGACAAAAGAAAATATCTGCATTTCATAAAACACTGTTAAGCAATCTTTGTAATCCAGTTAAGATCTCATTTGAAAGCAGTTTTGCCCACAGCTGAATATTATACCCTCACATTCGACCTAGCCAGTGGTCAGATCTTAATAAACATCATATGATTTCCAAGACCCTCAGCACCTCAACCTCATTTATAAACTGATGAAACACTGTATTCTCTCCTTAGGACAGTATTCTAAAATGTGAGACGTCTCTCCTTAGACAAGATCGGATACCAAACTTTGGCAAGAGGAAGGGTCAAAAAGACTAGGCTTTCTCTAGCCAATCAGGACATACCAGACTGAGGTCAGGCGCATGTGGCAGCCAAAATTCCCAGTCTAAATCAGAAAGCCCGGGCAAAGTAAAGATTCAGACTAACCCCAAAGTTTCTGGGCACCTTGTTTGGTGAGCTGGCTTTCTGATTTGTTCTAATTATTAGAAGGTTTAAACTTTTTGAAACATTAATACAACTAGCATTCTAAGGCAGTGATTCTTTCCCTGGCCACATGATTAGAATCACTTAGCATGCTTAATACCAGGCCCCATGCCCCAGAGTCTGGCTTAATTGGGCTGGGGTAGGGCCTGGGTACCACCATTTTTTAAAAGCACCCCAGCTGATGCTAATGTGTATCTGGTTTGAGACCACTGCTGTAAAGCCATTTAAAATACTAGCTGGATCCTATATATTTAATCCTCTTGCCTTTCTCCATGGGATGTATAGAGGCTGTCATCCCAGAGTCGAAACCAGCAGTGAATTCCATCAGTGGTCTAGTTTTATTTTCAGGGGGGTAGGGAAGTGGTGAGAATCAGCCAAACTGGTATTTGGATAAACCGACTCATTTTATGAATGGATTAGCCAGCCTTTATAATGAACCTAAGCTAAAAGCCCTCAACATATCCATGTGTAAGTCTCCCCGAGAATTCTGACTTGTAACAGAAGTGTGTGAGTTACATTTCTTCTAATGTTTAAAAATGTCTGCGGTTTCCCCTTGCACACTAAATCACTCCCATCAACACCCTTGAACATTGCTCACAGCAGCCCAAACCGAGGGAACTGCCAGAAGTCGACCAGGTTTGTTTTAAAATTAATTAATAGTGGAATTTTATCTTTTTAAAAATCTACTGGGGAAGCATCTTCAAAGTAAGTTCAAATTAACTCACTTTGCCTCAAAATTCTTTAAGTGACCAAAAAAAAAAAAAGTTTAAAAAATAAATCAATTGTGCGGGCTAGAGTGTATGTTCAGCAAGTTTGGTAGCAGATTTCAGTTGGATTTTATCTGTTTGGATGGATTTCATGTTTTCTCCTAAGTGCAGGTCAAGTTGTCAAGTCCTTTAGATCAAGGAGTTAATTATCTGGTGGTTTTCCATTAAGTCTAAGCATGAACAAATTCAGTTTGTTTTCTACGTGCAAGTAAAAAGAGGAAACCTGCTAAGACCTGAGTCTTGAAATTGATGCTCCATGTTGCTTAAAAGTAAAAATTTGTACCTGTAACTAATACTTCCTAAAACGTACTGAATTTGAGAGTCCCAAAGGTTCATCTCTCAGATTTTCCATAATAAATCAAGGAAGTGTTGCTTAAATTATTGCTTGCTTTACACATTTGAGTCAATTTATATTACTTTTTAAACTGTGATCTAAAATCCCTGAATAACTGTGTAAAGCAAATAAAATATATGAATTCAAATCCCTGTAATTGGTTTGAAGCAACAAAATTAAGCTGGGCCATCAGAGACCTGTTCCATCAAAAACCCAGGTCATTGCTGAGACCTTGATAAGTCTAAGAATCTGAAGTCAGGGATATCTGCTCTTGCCAAGTGGAATTTCAATCTGAAATAGAATGCTGAGTCTCTGTTAGTCAGGCCGTGTGGTCAGAATGGGATAAGTAGAGCCTTGGATGCTTTTCTCTCTATTTGTACTGGGTACCCAGTGGTCAACTGAATTCGCTGGTTGATCAAACAAAGCATTGCCTTTAATGGGGATGCAACTCCAGCCTGGTAATTTTTTTCTATTTAAAAACTGTATAGCTTTTAACTTTTAAAATGTTATAACTTTATTTTAAATGTTTTTGTTTTTTAAAAATGGAACCTAAATCTTGGACCTATGCTGCTTATTCCAGGCTTGGCTTGGAACTCTGGTTCTCCCTAGGCCTTTGAGAGCTCCTGGCCTGTGTCACCTCAGCTTGATTCTGGGGCCGGCGTGGCCGAAGCCAATGCCAACAGAATCTCCCCGAGGAGCATGAAACACACGTCCTTGGTTCTGAAGATTCAGAACAAGGCTGCGGTTGCTGTGTTGCAAAAGGGAGCAAACCCAGGGGTCGCATCTGGGAAATCAGAGCTGCCCTGGGCCATAAGCTGAGCTACCACCCCCAGACCTACAGGCTACACTGGGCTGGATCTATACCTTTTGGCAGAAGAAAACAGTGAAGGGAAAGGAGAGCACCAAGTTGTGTTCCCTCACCTCCCCAGTACAAAGTTAAATGGAAACGCAGAGGCTGCAGTGAAAAGTAGAATTGTCGTGTCCTGTACCAGGATGCCAACACCTTCCACCTACCTGCAGTCGCCGTCTTTACCGATTTGGATGTGGAGGCGTTCGCGGCATTCTTGGTCTCCTTGTCTTTCTCTTCTCCACGTGTGGTTTTGACCTCAGGAGTGGTGGTGGTTTTTGTTGCTTTTTCCACAGATTCCTTCTTCTTAGGAGAAGCCACTCGGGACACCTTATCTGAGGAGTCCTTCAAGGCCCCTGGCTTGGGTGACGCTGCAGAGGGCTTGGACTTCCCATCACCCTTCTTGACAGGTGAGGACGACTTGGTCTTGGTACCTGGCTTCTTGGTTTTGGTCTTCTCCTTCAGGTCCTTCTTCAGAGCTTTGCCCAGGTTCTGCTCGATGGCCAAGGCCTCCGGGTCCATCATGGACACATCAGGGTGGCGTGGAGAAGGGCTGCGGTCCTGCATGGGGGCCGGAGGTGGATCCATGTGTTTGTACGTGACGGTTTTGTCTGTGGGGATGGTTTCTGATTCATCTTCCGAGTCGATATTCGCATCAGCTGTGATGGAGGGGCACTCTTCTGTCTCCGGGGGGACATCAGAGTCGGTCTGGGATGGGGCTGACTCGCTGACTGAGGTGGGAGGGGTTTCATCACATTGTCGGCCCTGGGGCTTTCCTCCAGGAGGTGGTGGGGCTCCCCCTGATTGGGTGAGGGGCTTCTCCGATTCTTCCGTTGGCTCTTCACTGGCAAACCACTCGAGAGGATTGGGATTAATGAAGGAGGGTGAAAGCTCCGTCTTGGGATGCTTGTATTCACAGGAGGACACAAGGCATAAGTCAACATCCTGGCGAGCCTCGGAGGGGGACTTCTTTTCAGCAGTGTAGCACTGGTCTGAAGTCTCATAGGCATATGTAGACGCCTGGGGGGTTCTAGCACTTTTATCGGGGGTCTCATAACAGTATGCGGAGGTAACAGGGGTTCGTGTAGTTGTTGTCTCATAGGAGTAACTTTCAGACCCAGGGAAACTGGCAGTTTTCTCAGTGGTCTCATAAGAGTAGCTGGAATCCCCAAGTGTGTGGCCACCCTCTTCAGAGTCATCATAGCCATTGCTGATGTCATCCAGGAGCCTTTGAGACCGCTCAGTCTTTTCGTAGCTGTAAGCACTCACTTCAGGGGTCCTTATTGTCTTCTCACTTATCTCGTATGCGTACCCAGACTCTTCAGGACTCCGTGTGGGCTTTTCAGTAATTTCATAGGCATAGCCACCATCTTCGGGAGTCTTGGTGGTTTTCTCAATGGTCTCATAGGAGTAGCCTGTGTCACATGGGGATTTGGTGGTGCCCTCTGTTTTCTCATAGTAATAGCCACTCACATCTGGGGTCCGGGTAGTTTTCTCATAAGCCTCATAGTCGTAACCTTCTTCATCTGGGGACCTGGTTGTCTTCTCAGGTTTCTGATAGGCATAGCTGAAGTCTCCAGGTGTCTTCCCTCCACTGTCCTTCTCCAGGCTGGATGTGGTCAAATCTCTCTTCAAGGCTAGATGGTGTGGCATCGTATCAAATAACATGGAGGCACGGAAGCCATATGGCTCTGCAGATGCTGCACCCATTGGTGGGGGAGAGGCAGTGTGGCAAGCTGCTGTGCTCTCTTTGACTGCAGAGGTAGAGTCTGAAAAACTAGGGGAATACAAAGGAGAGGACTCTCTCGGGGTGAGTGGAGAGATATCAGATTTTGGTGAGAGCTTCTCGCCTTCCAGACTTTGCACTTTTTCAGTGGTGAGCGAGGCATATACGGATATATCTCCGGGAGGAACAACATCAGATAGAGTATCTTCTTGGAGAGGAGAAGCGATCTGAGAAGGGGTGTGTGCGGAGGAGGTGGACGGGGAGGCCTCCACCTGAGAGACTGAGATGAGCTCAGAAAGATCATTATCTTGGGTGTAGGACGGCTCTTCCGTTGGTGGGATCTTGTGTGATAAACTAGAGTCCTGCATGTCAGAAGGACTGTAGTCCACCTCAGTTGGCCCATTTTCAGTGATGTGAAGCATACTTGCACCCACTGTAGGCTGATCTGGAGACTGACGACTGAAGTCCATAGCAAGGGAATGCTCAGGGGATTCCTGGCCAAATTCAATAGACATCGAGGATTGTTCAGATCTGTGATCTTGAACTGGTGTCCTAGACTTGGCTGTTTTAGGGGAGAAGTCTGGTGGAGAAATTGACATTGGTCTTGGGCATTCTTCTTTAGACGGAGACATTTCTGTTTCCTGGAAAGTGGTAGGTGTTTGCACGACAGACACTGAAAGGGAGTCGTCTACTTCAGTGGAATGTGGGGAACCAACCTCAGCATGCAGCGAGGGAGACACATCATCTGTTGTCGGCTCTGGAAATGAGCTCGTAGCCACAGAAGCTGTGGAGACTGAGGCCACACCCTCCATGTGAGAGTATGTGTCTTCTGCCACACCCTCATCCACAGGGGTAGCTGACTTGTCTGAGACAGTGCCTTCAGAAATGGACATCTTAGTGTCTTCTTTAAAAGATCCAAACTGACTGACATCTATTTGTGTAGGAGAAACATCTCCTCCTAACTTCCTTTCATCTAAAGCCAGTCCTGCTTGAGAACTCATGGCTTCAACATCATCAGTTTTCTTTTCTTGACCAAAGTCTTCCTTTATCGGTATAAAGTCTGTGCTTTTCCCTTCCTGTTTGTCTGGGGAAAGACCAGTGGAAGTCACGTCAGAAACTGGACTTATTTGGTCTGGAAAGCCTTCTTCTCCATTCTTTCCTTCAAAGGGGCTTTCGGTACATCTATCAGGAGCCTTGTCATCCGCACTTGGAAAACTTTCATATGCAGACTCAGATCCAATTAGGGGAGGGCTCCGTAAAGGAGACAAAACTTTTTCAATAGGAGACTCCGAGTCAGGCACAGGTTCATCCATGGGGCTTATGGAAGCCCTTTCAGTCTCATCTTTGGCATCACTGAATTCAAAGCTCACTGGGACTGCCGCTGGTTTTTCAATGACCTCTGTGGGAAGGTGACTAGATTTCTCATCAGTGGGAGATTGGTAGTACGGTGTGTGGCCAGCACTGCCAGTCACAGACTGAGATGGAGACACCACTTCCAGGGTCTTATCCTCAGGACTGGCACAGTGTTCTTCCACTACTTCCTGGGTCACCTCCAGAGATGCTGGGACTACTTCTGCCTCTGCTGAGACTTTAATCTCACTGGGTGTCAGAGAAAAGTTCACGCTACGTTCACCCAGCGGGGTCTTTTCTGTGGGTGATGATGGAGATGGACTCAGGGACGGGCTCTTAGGTGGGCTAAGTTTTTCATCTGAAACTGCTGAGACAGTGTCTTTGATCTCCAGTGTGGCACTGGCTCTCACGTCTTTCTCTTCAGAGCAGTAGGCATCACGTAGAGCAGATCTGCTGAATTTGTCTTCCTCCATGGACGAGGGTGGTGAGATGGTGGAGGCTGAAGCACTGTAATCCTTCCCATCAGTGGCATCTGTTTTTGACCCTTCAGAAAGTCCGTTGAGTGATGTCACAGCAGGTTTGGAGTATTCCTGAGGATACAGTGAAGACTCGTATTTGGTGACGTTTACAAATTCTTGAGATGGGGACTCAGTCTCTTCATTGTTGGTCTCGTCACTCATCACATCTCGAGGAGTAGACATCTCGTCCATGGGGGTGGGCTCGCTGGATATCTCAATGGTAGACTGGGTGTAGCCGGAGGTGGCAGTGAATTCTTCAGGCTGGTCTTCCCGATTCTCCTCGTCGGAGGCAGTGGCCTCACTCTCCGAGCCTCCGGGTAAAGTCTCATCGTGAATTGAAGATGCAGGTTCTTGGACAGGAGACTGGGCTCCTGCTAGCTTGGTGGCTGTGGTAAGGAATCCATACTGGTCCTCGGCACCGCTAGCCTCCGCAGCCTTGTCAACCACGGCCATCACGTAATCTTCAGCTTCAGCCTTTTCGGGCTCGTAGTCTTCCTCTCTGGCATCCTCAGCTCTGTCCTCCTCGTCGCCCTCCTCCTCGGATTGTTCAGCTTCTCCCTTCTCCAGAGCCTCGTCCCTGTCTTCTTCTGCTCGGTCATCACCACTGGCCACCGACTCCCTCTTCTCCTTGACGTGCCCGTCGGCCTCAGCCTTGGCGCTCTCCTCCTCCTCCGCCGCCAGGCTGTGCTTGGAGGTGCTCACACACACCCTCTCCTCTCCGTCCTCTTCTGGCTCCTCGGCCTCCTCAGTTTCCGCCTTCTCTTCATAGTCTCCGGTCTCGGAGGACTCCTCAAAACCCGCTCCTTCGTCTTCAAACTTTTCAGTGTCCTCCACCCCCTGCTTCTCGACGGGCTCCAGCTCCTCGGGGGTTTGCTCGCACTCACCCTCCCCTTCAGTGGTGGTGATTCCCTCATCGGGGGACTCGGCGGGACCTCTGGTGACTTCTGTCTCTTTCTGGATGACATAGGCTTCGACGGGCTCGCTTTCCTTCAGTTTCTCTTCATCTTCGATCAGCTCCAGCTGAGGCTGGATGTCTTTTGCTACGTCGACCTCTTCAGCCTTCAGCTCTTCAAAGTCCTTGGTCAGGTCCTCGGGGGATGACATAAGGGACCTCTCGGCTTCGAGTTCTTTGGCGGGGCCAGTGGTCTCTATTCCAGCCGCTGCCGCCACAGCCGCTGCAGTGGCCATGGTGCCGGCGGCCACGGCCACAGCCTCTGCAGCCTTGCCTTCCTTCTTAACGACTTTAGTTTTCCCCTTCTCCTTCAGCTGTGCAGCAGCAACAGAATCTTTCTTGACAGTGTCTTCCTTCTTGGGTACTTTTGGTTTTAATGCAGCCGTTTTTTTTGCTTCAGATACGGGAGTAGGTGATTTCTTTGTGTCTTTAGGAAGTTTCTTAATTTCTTTTTTGGGTTCCTTTTCCTCCTTTTTAATTTCCTTCTTTTCCTCCTTCTTAACTTCCTTCTTGGCTTCCTTCAGTGGGGTTTCTTTCTTAACCTCTTTTTTGACTTCTTTTTTCTCTTCTTTCTTGATTTCTTTTTTGACTTCCTTTTTCACCTCTTCCTTTTTTGGTTTTTCCTCCTTCTTGACAGGTGTTTTGTCCTCCTTTTTAGCCACTTCTTTCTTTGGCTTTTCCTTTTCCTTCTCCTCTTTCTTTTCTTCGGGCTTTGCCTTTGTTTCCTTTTTCACAGTCTTCTCCTTGGTGACTCTGGGTTTGACGTCTGTGCCTTGCTTTTCAGGCCCCTCGGCTTTGGCCGGAGGCAGCTCTTCTTTGCTGGGCACCTCCTTTTCTGTCACTGGAGGTTTGGTTTCTGTTTTTACTGGTTTGTCTTTTTTCACCATTACCTTGTCTTTGCTTTCAACTTTGGGTGTCTTTTCCACGTGATTAGCTTTTGTGACTTCGGGGGTTTCTTCTTTTGACTCCTTTCGCCCAGGTTTGCTGGGGAGTGGCTTTGCAGCTGGCTTCAGGCTCTCCCGGCTATCGGCCCTCTGCTTCAGTCTTACTTGTTTCACGGCAGGGGTGGCCACCTGGCCAGTTAGATCCTTCTGGGTGGCCAGAGGCTGTTTCAGGAAGTCCAAATGTTTGAGCTTTTCCAGTCCTTCCAGGATATTGTATTGGGTGCTGTTGCCAGGAAATAAGACTCGGATGATTTTCTCTGCAGGGTTTGCTGGATGCCACACAATCAAAGATGAGACTGAAGTTAAGTAGGAAATTGGGATATCTATTTCTTGACCGTTAGGCAGGATTAGTTCAGCCTTGTCTTTGTTGGTGCCAGTCCACTGCTGCATAAAATACTGCATTTCCTTGCTGCTCTTGACTGGGTTAAGCACATACATCTCTAGTTTACCAACTCCCATTTTTTGGAAAAGAATGACAGGATCAATGGTGTTGCCTACACTTCTGAACAGAGGTTCTGGCTTCATGGACAATTTGTTTAGGTACTGGAGAGTGAAGCAAGCTTCTTCTATGCTTCTCTTCATCTTGATGTTTGGCTCTGGGTTTTTCAGATTTTCAGGTACATTGAGAAATACAACTCCTAAGTCGGGGGAGATGAGGTTTTTCATCCAGTCACTATTTGTGGTGGAGCCCTGGGACTGTTCTTCCTCGAGCTCTGCGATTTTCCGCTGGAGCACGCTGTTTATTCCAGGCAAATTGTCATCCCCAATGTGGGTGAGCAGGATGGAGTCCACTCGGTCCAAGTGTCGGATGAGCTTCCAGAAGCAGGATTTTCTTTCTGATCCTCCGTTGATGAGCATATTGAATCCATTCACTGCAAACAATGCAGAATCGCCCCTCCCTCCTGGAAAAATGTAACAGCAGGGCTTGGAGAGCTTCAGAAATCCACCTGATGTGGGAGGTTCTAGGATATCAAAGGGAGATGGGACTTCCACGGATTCTGAGAGATACTCGGTAAACTCGGAAAGTCCTTCCATTTCTGGCAATATAGAAGCGGAGTTGAGTTTAATATTGATGAAGTCTTGGAGATTATGTCTGTCAAGATTGGAGTTTTTCCAGTCCCCTTCTTCGGGACAGAAAAGGGTTAAGCTGGCTTTGTTGGCAGGATGGGTGGTACTCAGTAACTCCCCAATCTGGGATTTAAAAAATCATAAGAAACAAAGAAAGAAGAAATTTAAGTGACTGTCATCACTGATCCATCCTCTCCATCTGTCACTAGGTATTACGGGATCACTGGATGCACACAGGGCAAATGTCAGAGATGTTGGTTGGTAAATATTTCCATACTGGTCAGTGGACAGCCTCTGTCCTGACCACTCCTACCATTCCCTTCTCCCTCGACTCCCTACTCCGCCCCCCGCCCCCCGCAGACTCCCCCTCAGACCTCGCCACCATCCGTTCGTGCCCAGCAGCGGATCTTCAGACCTCTGCTCCACGTCTAAGACTAGTGACATCTGGATGATCAGTGCCTGTGTGGTTAAGAAATACTCTGGATACAACCCCTGGGTACTTGCCAAGCAAAAGTGCCCTTTAAAAAGCAACAAACTATCACAGGGGATGGCTCGGTGAGTCATTTCACCACTGATATAAAATGTTTTCTTTTATTCCACTGGGCTGGGCCAAAAGGACTGCTGACACAGTAAATGAATTTTGATATAGTGCACATGGTGTCAATTTTTAGAATTTGGTAGGTAGAGAAGAAAAAAGTTTGGTGGGGTTTTTTTTTTCATCTTGGAGACCGGAAGTTATAGACTGCACATTACTACAAAAAATTACTGGTTCTGGCATCAGTTCACACTATGTAAAGCATGAATAGTTCATCCCGCAGGTTCTCTGCAAATACAGACACTCTGAAACCAAGATGGTCAGAGCAGTTGGATAATTATGTGAGCAGGTAGCCAAAATTTGTCCCCCATTTGCTCTTGTTTGAATCCAAGGTGAGATATTCTACTCTATTACAATTCCTGTTCTTTTCAGGGCAAGCTGGGCATGAGTGGCTAAAATCAAATCTGGCTGAAAAGTTTTCAACACATTGTTTAGTACTGCAGGATGGGAATGCAGAAGAGTTAACTGGGACCAAAACAGAGACTGTGACTTGATGAAAATGCTGTTTTCTTTCTCACTCCATATTATGGCCCTATGCCTAGTAGGTAGTGAGGGAGAACCATGCCATAAACTCCAGTCTTCTTCCTTCAGTTAACAGCAAAGCTCATAAATCAGCTCAGAGTTTCCAGTGAAAAGAGCTCTGTGTCCTTAATGGTAAATGATGCGGGCAAAGCAAAGATTTCATTTGGTCCAGGCATCCCTGAGCCAGTGGGTCTAAACTCTTCCCTTCTAGTATTGGAGTGGTTTTCTCTGTCTCATACAACCTCCTGGATACCAGCATTCTGAGGCTACTAGTATGAACGTTTAGAAGGGTTATAAAATCTGAATTTTCCAATGTTAGACTGCAGTAAAATAGCCATTTTTGTTTTGTTAGCCTATTTGTCCTACATTTTATGTGAAGGGTCACAAAACAGCAAAACAACAAGTCTTT
Source organism: Mesoplodon bidens (assembly GCF_964165515.1). Classification (NCBI taxonomy): domain Eukaryota; kingdom Metazoa; phylum Chordata; class Mammalia; order Artiodactyla; family Ziphiidae; genus Mesoplodon; species Mesoplodon bidens. The sequence continues at coordinate 57,894,575 of NC_138160.1, read as the reverse complement.
CTTTGACTTTGCTGTTTTCCTCTGACTTGACGATCTTCTATAAAAGGGATAAGAATCAACTATTTTGGAAGCTAAGAAAACTGATAAACAGCAAATAGTAGCCATCCTTGGGGGAGTCTTTGCTCAGATTATTTGCTGACCAAAGCAAACATCAGCACCAACTATGGCTTCTTGTCCAGTAATTAACATAGACCCACATCACCATCACTATAGAACAGTTACAACTGTCTCAATCCTAATTTTCACACAGAGCACATGCAAACTATTCATGTGTTATAACACATTTTTGAGGAGAAATCCAGGATAACTCAAACTGCTGAGTCTTTAATAGTGAAATGTAAAAATTAAGTTTAGTTCATTTTAATTTTTGAAATTCTACCCTGAGGGGTGTGGCAGGTAAAGGTATGATCCAGCTGTGTGCAGGGGGTATTCAGTCACTAGCTCTTTTTATGTGAAGTAGGTAATCATCAAGATCAAGGAGAAGGTAAAAGGACTTGAGGAATACCTCCTTACTTTCCATCTTTTCACCTCTACCCAGAGAGTTTCTATGAAACGAAGGAAATGACCCCCCCAAAGGAAACAAAGCTGTGCAGAATTCTGAGGAAGTCAAGGGCCTTGAAAAAACAGCAAAGAGGCTGGTGAATGGAAAACTATGATGTACAAGGGAAAGCAGAAAAGAAAGTCAGCACTGCCAGACAGGTTTTTTTTCACAGAGGGAAAATCCGGTTCCTTTGGAGAAGCAACAACGTACTGTGCATGAGACAAGAACACAGTCTCAGGCTGGAGAGAACCCGTCATGAAAGAGACAGATGGAAAGGGTCCAGAAGGAGGAGGAAGAACAAGCGCTACGGCCTTGGAGCAGCAGAGCAGAGACAAAGCCCCAAACTGGTCCCCCCAGAACCGGCTTCCAGACCTGTGCCAGCACGTACACTGGAGAGACAGGGCCTCAAGGGCAAAGACCAGGTCTCCAAAGTGCCCGCTCAACCAAGGAACAGGCAACAGCAACGAGGAGGAGCCAACAACGTGAGCAGTGACAAGGGAACCTGTGAGTAGGTCGTAGACTCGGGACCTGAGGCTTCCTCTAAAAGAGTTTGCAGTTCATCACCATGACAAATGCTAGCTAGTAGAGCCCGTTATACTAAAAGCTCCTGAATAGGCGGAAACACGTCTTCTCTATCTCTGTTACCTTTGTCTCCCCAGTACATCGTCAGGGTCAGTCGATGTTTGTTGAACCTCACTGAACTTGGCCAGTTCGATACGTGCTGTCCTCCTGAAGTAGACACTTGGGAAGTGACCAGAGCCCACTAATACTTCTCAAGCACACTGACCGCTCCCCTCCCCTTGTTCTTACAGAGACGGGAGGGTGACATGACCAGAAGGAACATTGTTTGGGGCAAAGATAGTCTTTTTGGTTCATTACCTTTTCTAATTAAATGCAGGCATACTGGAAAAGGAAGGAAGATATAGGAAATAAATGACTTTACATTAGATAATAATATTAATGAAATAAGATTGCAATTTCTAAACCATAGCCTACTGACTACATTTCCTTTTGTGGTTAGATTACTTGCTTGGCTAATGAGGAAATACAGCAGACAGTGTACCTGTGGGTTTTAGCAAGATGTTTAACAGGGTCTCTGCACGCTGTGACAGTAGACTCGGGTGCCCTGTAGCCGCCACGTAAATTCTGCTCCGTGTGACCCTGGAGCCAGGTCTACAATGGGCTCATGTATGTCCTGTTGGTATTGATGTGAATGAAAAGGGTGAAGGCATGCTTATCAGATCTGTGGACAGCATGGAAATAGGAGGCCTAGGCATTGTGGGGTGGCAGAATTAAGACATTTAGGAAAGCTCTTGACATTGGGATGATGACAACTAAGTCAACTCTAACAGAGGTATTCTACAGGGATAAATGTAAAGTCCAATAAACCAGCTGGGAAAGCAGGATTGGGAGATGGGGCTTATCGACAATATCCATGGAAAAGACTCACTCGGAGATTTTAGTTGACAGTCAAGTGCATTTATCATAAAGCTAAAGAAGCTTAAATTTCAAGGCTCCTCAGTGGTCTGGTCCCCTCCCAAAGTCCTGTACTTAATTGTGTATTAATAATTTTGTTTTCTTGTCCTTAAAGGGAACCCCCCCCCAAACTGTGTTAATTACAGAGCTCCTCAGAGCCTGCATCCCTTCTTCACCGACGTTTAATTGTGGATGGTGATGGTCAAAAGTTAGTTTTAGACTTATTAAATAGAAAATCGTATTGAAAACTGTAGAAGTCACTGACCCTCACACTCCTAACCTGGTCAGTGACCCCTGGAGTATGGTGTCCAGTGTGAGTCGTAGCATTTTAGAAAAACTGGACCAAAAACAAACAAACTGAAATTGCTCACTCCTCCTCCTTGGCCTTAACCTCTAAACGCTAGACCTGGGCCCCCTTCTCTTCTAACACATTCCTCCCTCTAGACTACTTCATCTGTTTTCTAATGTGCTGATGGCTTCCACATTAATGTCTCTAGCCCACTCTTAGTTCCCCAAGCTCTGGACTCCTATGTCTAATTGTCCGATAACGCCAAGGCACTGAAACATGGCCAAGACTGAGCTCCTGAGTTTCCCCCATCCCCACCCTACCCCCGTTTCCTGCCAGTGGACAGTGACCAGAGAATGTAAGGAACTTTTAATATCTTGTTTCATGGAGAACACTGAGTAGAACTGAAAATGAATCTGGAGGGGAAAAAAATTGGCAGCACTGGTGAAGGGTGTTAAGACACTGTCAGGTGGAAAAGGGATCACATTCCTTCCATGAAGATACGATGAGACAAATGAGGAAAAACTTTCTAACAGAGAGAATGAAAAATGTCCCCAGGAGATGGTGATTTCACCATCCTCAGATTTCAGGGAGGGATGGGTTAGCCAGATGACTGTTCTATCTGTAGGCTCTGGTTTTGTCGTTGACCTCCAATGACTCACAAAAGCTGAAGCTCAAAATGCACTGATAAATTCTATTTTTAGCTATTCTTGTTAAAAAATAATGTGTCATTTTTGGTTTTGCCAAATTGTGTTTCTGGATTCTCTGGAGTGACTAGTATGTTTCAAGGACTAAATAAAAGGAACAAGAGTAGACATCAAACGGCCTTTAAGATCCCTTACTTACTGAGTCATTCTGTACTCAAAACCTTTTCCCAAGGCAACAATAGGCAATCACAGCTCTAAAAGCCTGCTAACCATTGGCCTGCTCCAGTGGTTTCCAATCCACTTTGGCTATGGCATCTTTTCTCCAAAGTCCAGAATGTAAAAAAGGTAAAGGCCCAGGTACTCTGGTTGGGACAAGGAGAAGTGAGTGAATTCTACCCTGTGTCTCCCCCTTTTCTTGTCTTCCCCCAGCAAGCACCCCTGACACCACTGATCTAGTCTGTAAGGGAAAGTTCTAGAGATCTTTTAACGTGTGTTGAGCATTACTTCTCCAGAGTATCGGGGTGTGGGTTATGGGGCCGGCAGAGGAGAATATGACAGAGCCTCTGGCCTTTAAAACGCCTGCCTGGTATAATGAAAATGTGTACCCTTCCGAACATGCCTCAGTGATTAGAATTCAGCCCTTGCACGGAGCTTCCATTCTCCAGTTAAAGCTGTTTCTTTTTCTTCTGTAATTAGTGGTAAATTCTGATATATGCACAGTCCCTTGTGCTAAAATTCTACTTTTGTGGGCTAGTAAAAATGATTTAAGCAGCAGTCTTCACAACACTACCTTATTGACACTGCCTTATTTAAAGACAGAGAGAGAGGTATTATTTGGGGTCCACATGGGTGGATTGTGATACCTCCAGATTTAAAATTCTGGCAATGACAAACCCTTTTGTTTACATATGTCCTCTGTTCTATTTTACTGTAAAAAAAAAAAAAAAAAAGACAAACCAGTGACATGGGGGTAGAAACCAACCACTAGAAACTAACCATGGAACTGCACAGGAATGTAGGAGAGGCACCTGTGTTCACGTAAATGAGCTGAGGGTTCAGGGCTGAACTGAACCTAGAGCAAGCCAGTTAACCGCCCACCCGTGGTACTGGGCCACGGGGCTGTTTCCAGGCCTCTGCAGCCCTCTCTCCCTTGCCCAGGCCAAGGTGCTGATAGTGGGTGTGACCTCTGAGCTACCAGACAGATGCCCAGCTGGCCCTGGGCAGAACACGAACCTGGGGACACAATCTTGCATAAGATTCTGACAGTACAGTGATCACACACCCATCTCAGGGCAGCAGGGAGAGTGAGAATTAGAGCTCTGGCTTGGGAATCTCAATGCAATCAAACAAGGTTGTGAGGGAGCCCTGGGCCCTTTCTCACTGTGGGGGGAGCCTGGGCTATCTGCCTCGGGACCCAGATGACATCATAACTTCTGAAAGCTGGAGAAAAATGTTCCTTTTTATTCCTCCCCAGTGAGTGGAGAAACAGTGATGTCATCCGACCAGTCTTTCTACAAAAAGCCTCCAGGTGAACCTAATGAAGCTGGGCAGTTTATTTACGGCTCTTGCCAATGATGCAAAGTACACAGAGGCCTCTCTGTGACTCTCGGGGCCAAGGAAGATTAAATGCAGAAAGACAGATGGCCCTTCCCAACATCCATGAGACTAAGACGCCGCCATCTCAGGAAGTTCTCAGGAAGATGGTTTTAAATAGATGTGGCAACTCCTCCTGTCAGCACATCCCTCAACCTCTCCATGTAGAAATCTGCCATCAGCTACGGGCAGCCCCCAGCTGCTATGGTGACAGCCCTGAATTGTCACTCTAACCAGGAGACAGAGGCACGTTATTTTGCAAAGAGAAGTTTCCCAACCAGATAAATTCTCAAGCAGAGATAACCAAATTCAAATGTTCGATCTGATTTTACCAAATACCACTAGTATCCTATAATTTTCAAAACTTCACATGTATCATCCTTGAATAAGACATATTCGTTAGAAATATTAATGATCAGGCTTCAGTCCAGCTACTTTAACCATCCTTCTCTTGGGGCATGGACATGTCCCATAGACACACCCCATTTTCCTACATGCCCCCCTTTCTTGGGCTATTCAAGCAGCCCAAGTTCAAACACTGGGGCCAGGCATTAAAAGTAAGAGTAATGAGAAATTATTTTTACCAGGATAAGTAAGTACATGCACTGAAGGAAGAGATCAGGGCAGTTAAATCCTACCCAAAATCCAAGAGATCTTTGGAGTATTCTTTCAGAAAACAGGAAACCTGGGTTTTCTTTTGGACTCTGTCATTCCAAGTTTCTCCATCATCTCTGCCATCTGTAAAATGCTGACTGTTCCAACCCCCCTCCATCTGTATCTCGGGTACATTCAGAATGGTTCCAATTAATTATAGATGAGTGCTCTAAATTCCTTGGGTGATGAGCCACAGGACTGCAGGACACTGCACCACGCGGTTCTGCTTATTTCAAAGGAGTGCAACACCCCCTCCCCACCTCCTCCTATCTCCCACGAGCGCTTTCAAAGATCAGCCTAAGGCTACAACAATAACCGAGCAACTGTAAAGCCTGGATACTCCCAGACAGGAGCCTACCTCTTGATCGGTGAAAATCTCTATGAAGTTCTGGAAGGAGAAAGAGCCGGACTGGAGAATGAGCTCTCCGGTATTTTCAAAGCACTGCCCCGTCAACACGAGCAGCTTGTGTCGGGCGGCGTCCGTGATCATTAAGCGCACCTGAAACAAAGCACGGGGAGCGTGAGCCATGGGGGGCACTGGAATCCCACCTTCAGGATCAGGCTGGCCCTTGGAGCTCTTGAAGTTTCTTACCAACAAGAATTATGCGTTCCCCGGTATTCACATTGCCCCTGGGGTGTTGGACAGAGCCAGTGACTGTGGTCACCAGCTGCCCATGAATGCCATTTTCTGAATCTGGCTACCACCAAGACAGTAGTAGGAGTTAACTTTCTCCCCGTAGTTTCCTTGTCTTTTTCAAAGCCGTCTCCACAGCTGGCAATCATTTGTCGCACAGCTGTGCCTACTAGCAGCGTGCAGTCGGTGACACAGGAATACCTCACAGGCTGACTCACCAAGTACAGTCCAGGCCTCCCAGCTGCTGCCTCAGGAAGCACAGGTTTCCAGCTAGGGTCCCAAGTCAGCCCCTCCCACCCAGGACCCCTTTCCTGCCAAGCCATACACCGAACACACAGCTCCAAACGCAGTCTCCAATGGGAGCAGCAAGGTGCCTAACGTTGAACTTGAACATAGACAAAAGGCTGCCCTGATTGGGAATCTTTTTAAATAGAATTGTAAACGGTTTGCACGAAAGAACTCTCTGTTCTTTAAGTGGCAGGGAGCCAGCCTGTCCTTCAGCAGAAATACCACTCCAAGCACCAAGGTTATTCATTCTGAGCCCAACTCAGTTCAGCACAAAGTGACTGCCAGGCATCATGCTAGGCACTAAGGGAGGGATGCAAAGTAAACAGGACGTGACCCACTGTCCCCACGAACCCCAGAGTCCAGGGAAATGCACGTGTGCCGGAGTAACTGTTCCAGCCCCATCTGCTCCACAGGCAAGCCTGGCTTCCTTAAAGAAATTCCTCATTTTTTCCTTCTTCATTTCTCACAGCTGTTCCAGGCAATCTGCCTGCACATATATTCAACGTCCAGCTTTTTTCAAGTTGCATCTACTTCCTGATTCTGATGGCCAAAGACAGATTGCTAGCCCATCACTTGCCTCACCTTGTGCCTTCAGGGATTGTCAGAGAGGCCCTGCTCCTCTGGAGCAGATGAAATGGGATCAAAACAGGCTGTATAATGATAGCCACAAAGTGGTAGCCAACCACATGTCCACCAACTGATGAATGAATAAATAAAAGTGGTATACCCATACATTGGAACCCTATTCTGTCATAAAAAGGAATGAGGTACTGATATGGGCTACAATGTAGATGACTCTGGAAAATACTACATAAAGTGAAATAAGCCAGACACAAAAGGCCACATATCATATGATTCCACTGTCTGAAATACGTGCTCAGAATAGGAAAATCCATAGAGGCAAAAAGTAGATTAATGGTTGCCAGTGGTTGGGGGAATGGGGGTGACTGCTAATGGGCTTGGGGTTTAGGGGGGTGATGGACACATTCAGGAATTAGATACTGATGATAGTTGCACAATACCATGAATAGACTAACCCCCAATGAACTCCATACTTTAAAAGGATGGATTTTATGGTGTGTGAATTGTATCTCAATTTTTAAAAACAAGCTACAGTCACAGAGATGCTCAGCATGGGAGAAGGGATGCTGTGGATACTGCAGGCCCCCGGGCCTGTGGCTTTTCTAACTAACATCCAAGAAGCAACTCAATCTCAAAGGTTCCAAACTGCAGTAAAGACAGTGGGAAATGGAGGTGAAACAGTTCTTCTAGCCTGGGTGAGCAGGGATTCTTGGCATCAGCCTAGTTCCTATCTTACAGTAGGCTCTGAAATACCCACTCTCTCTGGCAACAATTTCATATGGTGGTAATAAAAATATTAATACTGAGAAAAGCCAACATATGTTTCGGTTGTCATATGCCATGCTCTGTTCTAAGCACTTGACACTTCTGGACACAAAACTAAATGTCAGTGCTATTATGATCTCCATTTCATAGAGGTGGAATGAGACAAAGAGATGGTCAGTGACTTGCCCAAGGCCACCAGCTAATAAGTGGCAGAACCCAGGCAGTCCGGCAGCAGAGGCCGTGCTCCTGGCAGCTGTGCTGCCCTGCCTTTCAACAGTGTTACGGGGGTGGGCAGGATGCTCTGAAGGAGGCTTGCGTCTGAGAAGCCATTATTCTCCAAATGTGGGTCATGGAGGTCTCAGCCTGAAGGCTTGCAGTCTACTTCCCCTGCTACCTCCCAGCCAGGCCCCATCCCAGCAGCACACCCTCCGGGTACACCCCACATTCCACACCCCCTTCACCTCTACAAAATACTACAGTTCTGGCCAGCGTCTTCCACTCTGTCCTTACTGAAAGGGCCAGCCTCGGGTGGTACTGATGCAGAGAACCAGCCACTGACTAAGGGTACGGAAGCATCCCTGGACCCAGAATCTGTCTCTCTCTTGTCCCTCTCTTGCCACCTGCCCAGCCCCTCTCATCAGCTGGGTCTCCATCCACTGTGTGAGGCCCTGCGGAGCCAGATACTTACCTCAGTGCTGACTGCTTCATCTGAGGGGTTGATCAGGACCACTGTTTCTAAAACGTCACTTCTGTGATGAAGGATCTTTTGTCCTGCAGGCACAAAAACACAGACAAAAGAGGAGACCTATAGCTTTTCCGAATTAAAACCACCCCGCCTGCTTCTGGGACAGCAGAGGCGCTGCCGCCCAGGGCTCCAGGATTCCCCACTGTCCTGGGAAACACAATTGGTGTCACCAAACAAGATGGTCCGCGGCTCCACGGGCTCTCACAGCCCTCTAGTTGTCAGGGTTGATCGCCAGGCTGCCTGTGCGCCAGGCTGCCTGTGTGCGTTAAGGGCGGTTTTCATCTGAGACAAGGGGTGGATGCCAGTAAAACTCAACAGCGCTCTTGACATTTCCTTTCTCATGGTAATTGAGGATGTTTCTCCGTATCAGCCTTTCTTCTGGTGAGAACGGCGCTGAGCTTAACTAGGAGCCTTACTATGAAATGAATGACATCCAGAAACCCCAGCTAACAATTAGCCCAACAACCAGAATGCCTGTCTGAGGCAGGCTTACAGTCTGTTGGGGTATTCATTCATTAATTCACTTGCTCATAGAAAAGTGCAGAAACTGTGAGCAAATAAAGATGGAAGAACAACTCTCCCTCTGGAGAGGGTGGCCAAAAAAAAAAAAAAGACAAGCAAAGTGGATGGAGACCATGAAAGCAAGGGGACGTGGGGATGAAGGAGCCTGTCTGAGGAGGGCTGAAATTCTTCAGGGCTTTTGGCCACACCCCTGGCTCCCCGCACCTGAAAGGTTTTAGGAACTTCATGTGGCTGAAACCACCTCCAGCCAGAGTGGTCTGAGGCCTATGGATGACCTTCTACAAGCGTCTCCCTCCTCAGACAATGAGATGAAAGTGATCAAGCGGATGTATGGCCAGAGTGGGTGATACATGCTCTGGCAGTGGGTGACGGACAGAGAGAGTAGCAGAGGGGTGTCCCTCAGACACACGGCTGGGATACACGTGCTTGGGATGGTGGAAAAGGAAGGACAATGAAACTCTGGTGACAGGAGGAAATGGAATAGAATCTGAGGGAGACAGACACCAAAGGAGAGTATACAAGAGAGGATGGCCAGAAAGCAACTGCTTTCCAGGCAAACAGTTCTTCAAAAAGCTAAAACAGAATTTCTATATGGCCTAGCAATTCCACTTTAGGTGAACTGAAAGTAGGAACTTGAAAAGAGACTTGTTTGTCCATGTTCACTGCAGCATTATTCACAATAGCCAAAAGGTGGAGCCAACCCAAGTGTCCACCGATGGACAACTGGAAAACAAATTATGGTCTCTCCATGCAATGGAATATAATTCAGCCATAAGAAGGAATGAAGTTCTGATACATGCATCAATATGAACCTTGAAAACATGCCAAATGAAATAGGCCAGACACTAAAGGACAAATAACTGTATGATTCCATTTATGTGAACTATCTAGAGTAGGCTAATTCACAGAGTCAGAGAACAGATTAGAGATTTACCAGAGGCTGCAGGGGGAGGGATTGGCGAAGTTGCTGCTTAACGGGTACGAGTTTCTCTTTGGGGTGATGGAAAAGTTTTGGGAAGAGCAGTGATGTTGCATTAACACTGTGAATGTAATTAATGCCACTGAATTGTACATCTAGTAATGGTTAAAATGGCAAATTTTGTTTTTTATATGTATTTTACCAGAAATTTAAAAAATTATTAATGCAGTGTATCAAAACCGTTGAACAGCACATTTTAAAGGGGTGAATTATATGGTGTGTGAATTGAATCTCAATAAAGAGGTTAAGAAAAAAAGAAGGTGGGGCTTCCCTGGTGGCGCAGTGGTTGAGAGTCCGCCTGCCGATGCGGGGGACATGGGTTCGTGCCCTGGTCCGGAAGGATCCCACATGCCGCGGAGCGGCTGGGCCCGTGAGCCATGGCCGCTGAGCCTGCGTGTCCGGAGCCTGTGCTCCGCAACGGGAGAGGCCACAACAGTGAGAGGCCCGCGTACCGCCAAAAAAAAAAAAAAAAAAAAAAAAAAGAAGGTGGCTTTAGTTAGGGCTTTTTTCCTTTATATCATCAAGGACCAGAAGTACTACAGAAACCGAATATGTTGAAATACTTACCACCATCACATTGACAAGCCCATTTTCCTCCACTGTCTTATCTTTGCTAACAGCTAATATTTACCAGTAAACCCCACATTAGAAATGGAAAAAGCCCAAACTAAATAATGGTTTCAGGCACTGTTCCAAGCACCTCACAAGTACTAACTCATTTAGTCCTCAGAAGAGCTCTATGACATAGGTACCATGATTATCCCCTTTTACTGTTGAGGACAGTGAAGCCTATAGAGGAGAACTAACTAGCCCCAAGTCACAGAACTAAGAAGTGGTCAAACTAGGACCTGCACCCAGGCTCCTGAGCCCTCCGCCTCACTGCTCTGTGGATGAGGGTTTGGAAAAACAGACATGGTGCAGACATCGAATGCCAAAGGGAGAGCTTGGGGAAAATCCAAAGGAATAAAATCAGAGATGTGCTTAAAGAAGCAAGAATTCAGAAAGCATTAGGAGAAGAATATTGGCAAAAATAAGAAAAAAAAAGGGAAAGTGACGGAACACCCACATAAAAGAGGGTAAAGTTAAGGGAAGGTATATGATGTTTTACTACAAATGGCTGGAAGTGAAGAAACTCCAAAACAGAACAATGTCACACAGTTCGAACAGGTGAAGGACTAAGCCTCAAGAAAAATAATTCAACTAAGCCATGGGAAAGAACATTTGTTTACTGTGAACGCTCAAGTCTGTAACTTATTAGACATGGCTTTTTCGCTTAGTTGTTTTTGCTTTTGACAAGCATGTGCGTTTCAAGCTAAAGCAAAAGAACATCACACTGAATTAAGCAAATGATAAAATGACAATCAGCAAAACATAGAAAACCGTCCCTTTTCTAGATCCTTCCATCAGTGGCCTCCTTGAAACAAAGACTTCAGGAGCTTCAGAGGTGAGATAAAATTAAGTGAAAGCTTAAGACTAAGGAAAAGTGAGTGTTCACATTTCCTTGATCGTACTTTTGATGTGACTCTTTTTGGCACCCAAAGCCTCGGGCAGCATAATGCCAAGGTAGGGCTGTGGTCATGGCTGTACTCTGTAGGAACCCACAAAAGTAGATCCAGCGAGGTACATGGAAGCAGCTCCTTCCCCAGAGCTCCTTTCTTTCCTAAGTGATCTACACAGTGCCCAGACCCTGCCAGCTGCACCCTCCCAAATGCAAGTCCAAGCACAAAAGCCCAGCACCGCCTGAGCTTTTGCCCCAGCACCCCCTCCCCAAGACACGCAGTGAGGACCCTCCTGCCAAGCCCCCTGGAAAGGGGTTCTTACCATCCTCAAGAAGTTCCTTTCCTCTTTGGCTTCATCACTTGCAAACAACACAAATGCCATGTGACAGCTGCCGTTTACCTGTACTCCTTCCAAGTCAGTTTTTGGACCTGTTGGCTCAGGAACTCAACCAAGGATGTTTTTTCTGCCCATCTTTGGAAATACGGACAGCAGTGACACAGACATGCACCAAGATGCCATAGCTGCTCCTTCAACGAAAGCCTTTTTACAGGATGGGATTTGAATGAAGAAGGGGATTTAAAGAGAGAGAGAGAGAAGCTTCAAGCTTTCATCACAGCCGACTGTTGGCCAGATTCTCGCCCCAGACGACCGACAATGTAAGCAGGGGCCGGGCCTTCCTGGCATCTGGCAAACCCAGGGCCTGCACGAGGGGCCCGGGCAAGCCATGCCCGCACTCCCACATCGCCAGGAGAGTGGGGTGCCAGCTCTCCTGGCGGCAGGCGGCTCTGGGCTCAGGCTGCTGCGACGCTCACGAAGTTGCATATTTGGGGAATGTTTCACACTGGGAAACAGGCCAGGCATTCTGAAGGAGAGGCCACCACCCTCGCCTGCAGAGGTCTCATTCAGTTGCTTCAGAAAAGAGGTTCCCAGAAGAGAAAGACAACACGGTTGCAGCCTCTCTCTTTGCCATTATCGCCTGCATTCTCCAGAAACAGCTCCCAGGGGAACCATTAGGCAGCCCAGATGAATAGTCAGGTCTCCTCAGCACTGGTCTGTGGGCACCAAAAGCGGGGGCTTGAGATGGACTGATTGTGTCACTTACTGCTGTGATAAGAAAAAGGTCTTTGAGGGCTTCCCCACAAAACTCAGGGTAATTGTGAAGGCTCAATCCTGGGAGGCAGGGAGGGCGGTGGGGGGGACTGTTATGTGACAAAAAGGGGTCTGCTCCACCTTGGAATCAAAAGAGGAAGGCCTGGGGACCCCCTGAAGCAGCAGGGCCTCACACACAATGAGACTTTTGTCTGTGGGCTCCCAAAGGCTATGCTTAAAACTCAAATAAGCCTGTATTTTTCAGTTATTGTTGGACCCTTTTTAATGACTGAAATTCTGACAGATTAACTCAATCTATGTGTCTTGTAAGGTTGGGCTGTTTTAGTGGTTTACGTTTTACTGTATCCAGGTGACTTTGAAATCTCTGAAAGCAAAACGTCATTTTCTAGGTATGTAATTTTTAGGATGCTAATAGGGTCTTATCTCCACAGAATTAATATTCATCTAAAGACACACACACGCACACACACAGTCTCTCTCCTGGTTTCAGAAGGGTCTGACCGTGGCTAAATTAAAAGACACGCACTGTTGAGGAACAGCCATAACCAAGCCCCATAAAACTCAGAGCCTTCTCGCCGGCACACAGCTGGCCCTTCTCTCCCACACACATCTCACACGTCGGCCCCAGAACACCGTGGCCTAGGAGGTTGCGGCATCTCTGCTGCCAGAGCAACACCAGCAATGGTCTCAGCCCAGGCAGGCAGCCGCTTAATGAAAAAGCTGAGCACAAAGGAGAGAGTGCTGGGCCCAAGTTGCAGGAGCGCTAAGAGATGGGAGAAATCCTTGATGAAAATAATAACTAGTAATGCTAAAACCTTTTAGACTGTCTTTAAGAGGAATGATAACTGTATATCTTGGGGATGAATATGTAATTTCCATCTCCATTAATGATCACAATCCAGAACCTTATCCCTACAACTTGCTTTTCCTAAAAAAATGAACTCTTGCGAGCATAATCAAGAAATGGATATGAAGAATAAAGACAGCTTCTGTATCCATTCAGTATCGAGGGCGGATGAGGAGGAGGGTCCTGAATCACTGATAGGGACGGACCAGTTACTGGGCTGGGAGAAGGAGAGCCCTCTGCCCGCCAGCTCCCGCCGCTGCCCCATCTTCACCCACAAGTCCTCCAGCCCCTGGCCCTGGTGAAAATCAGAGTGGACTCTTTGTGGAAAAGGAATTTGATATAATGATTTAGCACTACAAAAAGGTCCAATGTGAAGAAGCAGAAATCTTAGAGAGGGTTAAAGAAGATTCTAGAGTTAGAAAGGGAAATGCGTGGGGTAAAGAAGGACTGTGGTTATTTAACTAAAGGTAAGGTTTGGTCGATCAAGAAAAGCCCGCAAGCACAGAAGGACTTGAGGTTAAAGTCTGTTTTCCTCAGAGGGAAGGGAGGGAGGGAGGGAGGAAAGAAAGAGAAAAGGACAGCAGTGAGAGCTCTCCAGCTTTACCCTTTCACCAGAGTGGATTCTCCAAGAGGAAACCTCTCGCCTCCAACCCCGACGTGCAGAAAACACCCCCCAGGGTAAAATGTAGCAAAATGGATGAAAGCAAGAAGCGAACGGTACTCAGTGCAGGAACTAAAAATTCATCACCAACTGGTCTTCCAGCAGCTTGTTTCATAGCAGCTTTTTATTAGGAGTACCGTCCAGGCCTCCCTTCGGCAGGAATCCATGTAATGATGTCAAGCAATGGGTGAAGTGATGGGAGACGTCTGAAGAGAAGGGGAGCTGGTACGTAGGGACGGGGGACACCTGAATCTGTCAGACTTTCTGGGGAGTCTTCCTTTCTTCCAGCGCCCTCACAGAAGGCCCTCCACCCCTCTCGCCCAAGGCCAGGGCACAGAGCAGGCCCGAGGCCCAGCCTGGCGGGAACACGGCTCCCAGCTGCCTTCCCACAGCGGGGGACGGAAGAGCGAGTCAGGAGGCTGCACCGCAGCGCACAGGCCCGCTCCCAAGAGCCTCTGCTGGTCCTCCCTGGGCTCCTGCTCGCACCCCATCACTGCTAAGCAAGAAAAACAGAGAGAGAGAGGCAAGGCAGGGGTCGTGGGTTACTGGTAACAGCGCTTCTGCAAGGCCACAAGGCGCAGACGTCTCTTCCAGGGGCTCCCGCGGGAGGGCTCAGGGGAGGATCCAGGAGGAGGGCCGAGGAGCCCACCTAACAGAAGCCTCCCCTGGTTCCCTGGAATAAGAAACACCTCAGACAGAGGGAGAAAGTGACCACGAGGAGGGCTAGACAGCTCAGTCCCTCGCCCCTGCCACTGAGGCGCCCTTAAAACACAAAAGTGCTGGGAGACTCGGTATCTCCTGATTCCATGGTCCCCAAAGACCAACCGTGTCAGTGCAGACCACAGGACACCAGCGGTCAGGGAGACGACACAGATCCCCTCCCCAGGACAGTAAAACTCCTAATGCTAGAGGGAGTTTGATTTCCCAGGGGCTCTCACACATCGAAATCAACTCTCTATCTTTCTCATCTGTCTGTTCTTGCAGCTTGCAGCCTGGGGCTGGGAAGAGGACCCTTTCCAGGCAGGGTGTCCCAGAGGCAAGGGGGAACAAGGGGGGAAAGACAGCAGAAGCATGACCCAACCCTGCGAGCTCGTTTTCAGGTCACACAGGTGTGGGAGCACCTTCTGTGTGCTTCCCGCTATCCCGCCTGGATCAAAAAACACCTAAAATAGGAGGCAAACGCGTGGAAGTCAGAGCATCCAACTCTGATCACCAGAGAGCCCATCACAAGGACACAGCAGTAAGCCCTTCTGCCTGTAGACGGCTTCAGAGTTCCCAAAGCACTTTATCCTCTGGGTAGGGGTGCCCTGTTTAATCCTCATAACATTCCTGTGAAGGGGTGGGAGCAAATATTCTTTTCCCCTCTTCATGGACCAAACATCTGAGGTCTAATGACTTGCCCAAGGCCTCACCGACAGTACAGGAGAGCTGGACTAGGACCCATGTCACACACCATGCAGCCACTCATGGCCAAGGCTGTGACGCTATCCTTTTCTCCCTCTTTTCCTGATCCACCTCGTCCAAAATAAAGGTTTTCAAGTTGTGATGCCAAGATTCTCCTTTGTAAGCCGTAAACATGCAGTCTGGGTCAGCCACTGGTCAGCCAATGCCTGCCCACTCACTCACCCTTCCAGCGGGCACACTGGCCTCCCACACATCCCGAGGCCAATTCCCTCTTTGTTTCTGCTGCACAATCGGAGCCCAGTTCTCTCCCACCTTCCCCCTGAAATTCCTGGAAATGGTGTTTCTTTTCTGCTGGAAATACATTTTTTCTGTTTCCGCATTTGTTTCAACCCCGATGTATGTTCCTGAGTGTCAAGTCACTCCCCAACTTTTCAGTGTTTGTTTTTTTTTAAGAGAATAAGAACTCAAATTCCATTATAAACAAGTTCAGGAGACTTCACAAATAATTTTTTAAATTTAAATAAGTTGATCATTGCTTGGGAGTTTTTTTCAAAAACTTAGATTTCTGCATTACAGAGAATTTAGTTATAACGGAATTTGAGTCTATACCTATTTTTCTTTACATTTTCTGGACTGCACTATCTTTCTTTTTTGTTGTCATTTGGTTTGGTTTTTCATGTATCTGCTGGTCCTTCCACCCCATCATTCTCCTGGGTTCTCTGCCATCTTCTGCTTTATGTTTCCCTGACCTTTAGATGCCCAGATAAGCAAACAACCCAAATTGCCCAGACTTCCGAGGCTCCCTCGCCCCAAGCACGTTCACCGCACAAAGGTGCAGGCACCCTTGTTCCTGGCGGCAGGCGGAGCCTCCTTTTGCATTTCCTTCCCATCCTGTTCCAGCTGCTCACACTAGGAGCACAGCTCATGAGGAAATGGGATGCCAGGGACAAAAGGTCTGATTCCTTTTGCAGGGTTCCCACAGTGCACCGTTTTTCTAAATCCTCTCTTCGGGGTTTTCTCCTACCCAATCCTGCTCTCCTAGGTAAACTTCTTCCCTTTCCCCACTCCCTTTTCTAAGGGTCTCAAGGCAGAGGGATGAGAATCCAGGCTATCAAGGGTTAGAAGTGGAAGACAGTGGAAGAAAGCTGTTTGTTTCCTTTTTCTTTCCCCCTGTTTTATGCTCTGGCTGAAAGAAGTAGAAATAAATCTCAGAGATGGTGTTGATGAAAGTCTGGCTCCCTGGAAAGCATCTACAGGGAAACAGTAGCACCCAATGTTGGCACCAGCTGAGGGTGATAAGATAACCTGAAGGTTGTTTCTTCAAAATGTACAGAGGCTACAGATTAAAAAAAAAAAAAAAAAAAAAAAAAAAAGCACACCTAGTGAAGGGCCATGTATTAACCTGTCAGGGCCGCCAACTCCAGAGATCAACATCTATCTAGCACTTTACCATTTGCAAAGCGCCTTCCTCTATGCTCAGCCATTTAAACCTTGATGAAGGTGTTCCAAGTCTATGAACCCGGTCCTCTGGGCTACAGCGAGGGGGGAGGTTTGAGTGCCCTGTTCTCAACGAAACCTGCTGCAGACAAAGAAAAATACGTATACGCTCCTTGCATAAGACAGGAGTCCTTTCTGCCTCTGAGATGCAAGGAGTCGGACAGGCCAAGGAGAGAACCTCCTACCCATGAGCCTTGAGAAGGACTTGCCAGCCCTGTAGAAGAAGAAACTAGAATTTCCTCATCCCATAGAATGGGGGGAACTGAAGGAGCCCTGGCAACATTGCACCCCACTCTTCTCCCTCTACAGGAGAGAAAGCCGAGCCTCAGAGGCACAGCGGCCCATCATAGGCGACTGTTGTATTTGTACAGCTGACAAAGGCAATTCCTATGCATATTGTAGACAGTTCAATCTGGGGGTAGGTGCTAAAATACTAACACTATCTTTCATTGTTATGCACTTGGTGGCTTATAAAATCTTTTCTACTTTGCATGTTAGAGCATCACAAAGATCAACTGTTATAATTATTCCTTTTTTACGGATGGGGAAATTGAAGCTGATGAAGCAGGTTGTCTAATAAGAGTTAGCTGTCTTATCCAGCAACACAGGGATAAAATAAGCTGTTGAACTAGGTTTTAAATCTACAGCCCGTCTGAATCCTGATCCCCATTCTTGTCACTGCCTCCCAATGCTTCTCAGATTACTTTAGGAGTTTACAAGGTCTGAAACCTTGTTTTTTAAAAGTAAGGTTTATCTGAGATACATTTCTCCTAGTATATTATAGAATACTACCAGAATTGGGGACCCAGGTTTGGAAATTCTTTTTGTATTGAGGGATACCTGCCATGTTCCAGGTACCCTGACAAGTATTAGGTTAAACCATAAGATTGCCAATATTAGCTACTTTTTAACTCAAAAATGACACTTTCCTATGGTTCAACAATTAGACCTCACTTTCTTGAGATCAGAGTAGGTTTCGGAGAATGTTTTTTAATCTTACTGGTCTTTTCTTGCCTTTGTAAGAGATGTTATATCCCCTGTTTATTAAGACAGTGTGAATTACTTAGAGAACACACCTTTCTAAAGTTTAATTTGGGCAAATTAGTGCTACCTTCATAAACTAGCATTGAGATTAAAGCACGAATGGGATGCTATACCTACCCTGAAGGGAAGATAGTTTCATGGGAAGACTTGGAATTTTGACAGTGTCTAATTTGGGAAACGTAAGTCAGAAGTAGTGTCTGACACACAGCAGGGAGCTCAATCAATATTTGATAAAGGAATGAATAATAAAAATGGCTAAGATATACTGAAACCTGCCCTGGGTCAGGCACTGACCTAAGTTATTTATGCGTGGTTATCGTATTTAATCTGCACATTAACCCTATGAGGAAGTCATTAATCCCATTTTACAGATGAGAAAAATGAGGCACAGGGTAGTTAAGCAATAGCCCAAGGGAATATTAATGAAGGATGGAAGCCTGGGTGGTTAGTGTCCAGAGCCCAGGCTCTTAGCCAAAAAAGTCATTTTAAACGGGAGGGAGGAGGGAAGACAGAAGACAGTGAGTTCGATTTGGGGCACGCTGAGTTTGAGGTCTCTCCCGTGGGAGAGCCAGGTGGCTCTGTCCAATAGGCAGGCAGAAACGTGGATCTGTTGCTGAGGCCATAGGTTGGGCCATAAGACAGATCAGGGAGGCATCAGCATATTTTAAGTGATGCTCTTGGAGAAAGCCTTTTGCTGAGAACAGTGTTGGGAAATGCCACTATTCAAAGGGTGGGCAAAAGCAGGAAAGGGCTGGTGAAGGTGATGGAGAAAAACTCGAGAGAAGTGATGGTGCCACTGACTTCTCTGCTCACCTTCAGCCCCAGCCCCTGACGTGACCTGTAACTGCAGTGCTGTCCTGATTTGCAAACTTAAACCACCTCCACATAGAGGAGAGTCGAGGCAGAATATTGCAAATACATTAAATAATCCAGTAATAACTGATACCTGCTTTACAAATTCAACCCAAAGCATACGCACTTTGACCTACATATCCACTGCCGTGATACTATGCTTAGCCCGTGGGCATGGCTTTATTTTCTGTCTGGGAGACATCTGCCTGGTGGAGGGAAAAGACTGTAGGTTGGCAGTTCTCAGGGTGTAATATTCCCCACAGTCACCTGAGAGACTTAATAAAATGCAGATTTGCATGGCCCACCCTCAGGCAGTCTGATTCAGGAGGCTTGGGTGGGGCCTGGGACTCTGCATTTCTGCAGTCTCAGTTCTGACGGTTCTGTGGTCCCTTCTTTGAGAAACAAGACAGTGTAGATGCTGAATATGTTACTGCTCAATAACAGCATAATAAGTGATCTTATTTTAAATCATCCTCACATTGATTTTATGCATTACTACCCTAAGGTCTGAACAGACTCTAGAATTATTTCCCTTGGGAGCCAATGTGATCATTTAAAGGCTCAGACGACTTTCCCCAGTAAGTATCGATTCTCAGAATCATTTGACAGTTTTATCTGGCATTTAATTTGCCATCAAACTTCTGCCATTGATCAAATCCAGGGAAACGGTTGACCTTTCACCCTCATCTGTTACTGTTCAGAACCAAATCATCACACGATTCAACCTCAAAGCCAGCTGCCTTAAAAACAAAAATCAAATCAGTCCTTTTGGTATTGGCTATTGAAAAGGAAACAGAAACAGAAACAGAAAAACAGCTGACATAACATATATCACACGTACTAACTAATAAGTACTAATCCCCTGGTAGCTCTTAGCCATACACCAGGGAGAAACAGCAGGAGTTGAATTTTTCCCGGTAACATCCCGAGGGGGCAATGCTACCCGCAGTAGTAGCGTCAGGTTGAGGCACAGCAAACAGCTTGGTGATCTGCCAGGAAGGGACTTCTTGAGGTCAAGATCCTGACCTGGAAGTATGAGGCTCAAGGGACCTGATATCTGGCCTTAGCTGAAGTGGTGCTTCCACTGCCACTATCTGTAGTAAGTAATGAGAAGGTGGATACACAGTCTTGTGTTCCAGCTGCTATGAGTAAACCTGGTCATATCTTTTAAGGTACCTGGCATAAAACCTTAGCCCAACCCAAGGGAGCTGTCATTTTGTTGTTTGTGTTAGTTCTGTTTATTTATACACTGCCTCATTCAGAAGTGGGGGTCGGAAATGGCTGCTCCGCCCAGCATCTGTGTATTTCTCCTTTACATGTGCCTGCGTTGTCCCATCCTGGCCTGGTGCTTGGGCTTCCCAGAAAAGTACACCCAATTCTGATTGACCTGGGTCTTCCCTCTCCTAGGGCTGAAGGGTGATGCTCAGCACACCAGGGCCAGAGCCGTGATTCATCTTTGCTTTCCTGTTCTTTGCCCTGAGTTATGTGCCCTGTCTGCTGACCCAGGATGTGAAGTTTCACTTAACAGCCTGGTCCTCAGCTTCTCTGACTCAGACGCTCTGCTCACATCTCATTGATTCCGGAGCACACTCTTTCCATTTGTAAAGGACTTTTCTTTAGAAAACTCGTGGCTCCTAGCCAGTCTTTCATGATTTCTGCTCACCTCGATCCCTTGCTGTGCTCTGACAAATGGCCCCAGCAGACTGACATCTTTGCTCACATGTTTTCCTCCTTAGTTTGCTCCTTTTCTTATTCTTTTTTTTAATATATTTATTTATTTGGTTGCACTGGGTCTTAGTTGCGACAGGCAGGCTCCTTAGTTGTAGCTTGTGAACTCTTAGTTGCAGCACGCATGTGGGATCTAGTTCCCCGACCAGGGATCAAACCCAGGCCCCCTGCATTGTGAGTGTGTAGTTTTAACCACTGCGTCACCAGGGAAGTCCCCTCCTTTTCTTATTCTAAGTGAAGGAGAGGTAAGTGTCCCCCTGGCCACTCCCATGTTATCCTCTCTACTCTGTGTGTGTTGTTCCAACAGGCAGCAGCAGGAGAAAGATGTCAGGAGTTGTTTGTGTTCATATTTTTCACCAGTGCACTGAATTTTGCCTCTGGTCGTTCAGCCACCCTCTTATGATTCCTTAAAGAATTAACATAGGGCATCATTAGGAAGATTCCATCTTGATTTTCTATTCGTCTACAAGGTCTTCACAAGGTCACCATCAGTGGGGTACCACTGTATGTCGCCAAACCACACTTGACCTTCTGCGGGAGACTGTAGCTGAATGACTACATCTGCAGACTTAGGAAAATTTAAGGTAGGAAACAAGGACTAAATTCAGGGCCATATAATTAATTAATATTTGCTTAGCAGAGATTGGTTTTTGACATGATTCAATCAAATCTGGCTAAGGGGCATTTTCAAGGCAGTGTTAAGTGTACTCTGAACCAACAGAGGTAGCTCTCCTGAAAAAAAGTCCAAACCCTGTGATGCAAAGTGATTCTAACAGATAGTCAGTCAGTCGAGCAAATTCTACCCTCTTCAATCATCTTTTAAGAAAGACTGAAATTCCAGTTTAGAATAAGTTCAAAGAGGAAGGTAGGTAAATTGGGGACTTCGAGAAAACTTGCTTTTAAGAGAATCTCCAGATTTTAATTTCGGTGAGAAGTAACAGGTTCTCATAAGAAAATTAGCATGCGTAAAATCACTTTCTACATTCCTATCTTGTATCATTCTTTATTGGTTAATTCTTATGTATTTATACACATGGAATATATGCACTTTCCATGTGTATGCTAAGCAAAGTTCTTAGAATGCATTACTCTTTGTCCTTTCACAGATAAAAGAGTGTGAGTTGAGAGTATGTTTTGTCCCAAGTAAAAAATGCCGACAGGTAAGCCGGCTCTCGAGAACAGACAGAATCAGGCTCCCCAGAGCGTCCTCTGCTGGAGCCCTGGGGTATAATCGAAAGAAAGAACATCAAATTCTGCTCCAGAAAACGGCACACTGAACACCTGCCCATTTATTTTGGGGTAGAGGCTGTCACTGGAGAAGCTAGAAAGGTGAGCCGGGTACACGAAGGTTGTAACAGGTACCACTGACTCGATTTGGTGAGGCTGGAGCACAGGTCAGAGCCTGGAGTGTGCTGGTCACGACCAGGGGCTGCACAAGTGCGCTAGAAGGTTCCTGGCTCTTCCCAATCCGGGTTTTGGAATCTTCAGTACGAGGTTCTCCTATACAGAGAACCAAGCACCAGGGGGTTTGCTGCAGCCCGGACAGTTATTCTGCAAATCACACTTTAGAAAAGGGACCACTGTTCATCCTGCCTCCAGGCAAATCCAATACCATCCTCCCTTTAAAGCCTTAACTTTCTTCCCTGAAGAGGTTCCAGGACCTGCTGGATGTCTTCCCTCTTTCAGAGAAACGCTTCTGGATCAGGGTCTGGATGTGGTTCTGGAGGCAACTTCCTAACTGAAATTGGACCAGAATACCAGCCCCAGACAAAGAGGATGCTCTTTCTCTCACAACTTTAGGCTTCACAAAAGGAATCTGCCCTCAGACAACTAGGACTTGGGGGAAAATGGGCCAGAAGAGGATTTCTGTATATAAAATAGAGGCCTCCCCACACTGGCACTTGACTATGTATCCAGTATCTTTTGTGCAGTGTGGCTAAATGTTTAATCCTGGGACAAAAAGCCTTATAGGAAGTTTAAAACATCTGAAAAAGATGCTTAAATTTATGCCACTTTTTGCTTACAACTCTTAAAGGATATAATCTGATGCTTTGATGTGTTTTCTATACTGTTGCGGAAAATATCTACATTGTCTTGCTATCAGACCAATCAAATTCATTATGAAATTTCCTAAATGTCTCATGCCTCCAAAACTGCTTTAAAAAATAAATTACATCTTTTTTTAATGATAAAAAAATTAAGGGTTATTGGGGTAAAGACAAGACGTTCACTTATCAATACTACGACCCGTGGGATTTTGATGTCACTGATGAAGAAAATATATTTCTCTTCCCTAGCCCATTTTTTTCAATATAAAATGTCTGTGCACTCTGATAAGCTTCATTAGAAAAACCATTATTTTAATATGTTGGTCTGTTTTTACTTGATTTAAAGAATGACAGTCATCCAAGGGTATCTAATGGGACACTAGGGTTACATGGTTTGACATGTTAAAAACAAGTTACTGAGAGAGTCTTTCCTATTAATGGATAATTATTTAAGTGGGCTCAGTTGCATGCCCTCCTCAGTTCTGCATTTCTGGCTTGGTCAGAAAAGTCGCAGAGAGAGAACCAGCTCGTGCTTTCTTATTAACATTTACTGGAAGCTGTGAGAACTATTCTGGAGTTTCATCTTGCTACCTCTGTATTCACTCCATTGTTTAAAAACATCCAACTAACAAAGTTCGGGCTAGGAAACCAGACCCTTCTGCTTACTTATTCTCCATAAGGTTGCGTGGGAGAGGGAGGTGCTCACAGAGCAGAATGCTAAGCCATTCTGTAAATCCACATCCCCCGTTTCCCTTTGTTCCTCCTCCCTTTTTTGTAGCATCTACATTTGGGCATTTCTGCGCTGCCTCTTTGGTTTCAAAGCTTTCCAGCGGAGCGTTTCCAGTGGAAAAAATAAAGGAAATATAGCAATTAGCATACATTATGTGACTGTGCTAAACCAGCACACTCACAAACACGTCTGGGTGACAGGCAAGTCAGCCCTGTTTTGTCTTGTTTCCTGCCCAGCGCACAGCCTGCCATTTGCCAACCAGAGATGCCCGCCCCATCCCCTCCTCCGCTCCCAGCTTTCCCAGCCACTGCACAGCCCAGCCAGCCTAACTGGCTCGAAGTATTTAATGAGTTTCTAATTCAGTTTTGGCTCTGGAAGCCAGCCAGCTGCTGGTGCCTGGGGCTTGTATTTCTCTTTCCACATTATCAGAGGAGAGTCCCAGAGACAAATTGTGGCACTGTTGGACTTCCAAGGCCTCACGTTATCACAAGGCCTTGCTGGCTGCAGACAATAAAGGAGCTAAAGGCAGTCACCCACCCCAGAGAGCCGAGGGTAAGATGAGGGAGACACCTCTGGGTGCCTGGAAGCGATTTCTAGGGAGTGAATACTGCTCTGTTATCACTGGGCCCTAGTCCAGCAGATGAGAGCAAAAAACCAGACCACACTGAATGCCCTTTGGGCCAAAACCACATGCTTTTTACACACAGGTGTCCATCATATGGCAGGACCCTGGAATACTCTCCACCACAATTCCAGTGGTCAGTTCTCTCCTCTCAGACGTGGGAAATGGGTCCCCGAGCTGCCCTTGCCCCCTGGACTCTCATGTGGATCACAAAACAGCAGTACTGCTCAGAGGCGAGGCTCTGTGTGAGCCACAGAAGCCACAGGGCTCTGGGAGGAAATGCTGAGAAGACGTTCTGAGACTTAAAGTGCTGGGACACACCTCATAAATTATGCAGTTTTTACATCATAGTCACACAAACCATAGCTAGGATGCTTCAACCTGTTCTACCCGGTCTTTCTGGGTTTTTACATATGTTGCTCCCTTTGTCTAGAAGACTGGTCCCCTCCTATTTACTTGGCTGCTTCCTATGCTCCTTCAGGTCTCAGAGACACATCACCACCTCTGGGGAGTCTTCCCTTAAGGGCCCAGCCCCAGAGCAGCTGGGGCTCACTCCCACGATCGTAAACATCACTCTCAGCTTCCCCACATGGTCAGAAATCAGGTTTCAAGATGGAATCCGGTGCTTTCTTACAAGTAGGTGCTCGGCATTTATTTATTATTCATCAGTGGGATGACAGTGTGAAAAAAAGGCCTCCTTAATGGAAATCGTAGTTCAAGGTTTTGAAAAGAGTATAGTACTATTAATTGAATAATGGATGCCGAATCATTAAAAAGAGACTTTGCAAATGAGGCAGACAGGGATAGATATTGATTCAGACTATGAGTTATCCTCAGATATGTTTAAATAGCTGCATAAAGGTATCCCACATAAGCTGATTCTACCTATTCATAAATACCCGAGAAGAAGTTGTTAAACAGGTACCTGATTGAATCTAGTCATTAAATAAAGGACTTTATTTTACCTACAAATATGGGTTTTAGATCCGGCTAATAATTTCAAGCACTGTAGAGTCAAGGCACGTTCCCAGAGGCTGGCTGAAAGGGGGCTGAAAGCATGTTCCCAGAGCCTGGCTGAAAGTGAGGCCCGCACTGTAGAGGCGGTGTGAAACCAGGAGCTGAAGGTCCAGCTGTCAGCAGTTCTAGCCTGGGGGGTCCTGGTCCTGGCTGACCACCGGGAGCACGGGAGGTGCTTGTGAAAATTACACATGGCTGCCCCCCGTCTAGACCTACTGAGCCAGAATCTTAGAGCCAGGGTTGAAACCTGTGATTTAAAAGCACTGGGTGATGATTCTGATCACCAAGCAGATTTGGGAAGCTCCGTTCTACAGACTGTTCTAGTGCTGGGGGGAGGGCTGACCTCTCCAGAAGCTCCTCTAGGGGCCCCTTGAAACCCTAATTTCCAGTGATTTATAACCACATGTGACACTGTAAAAAGCAACTCCTCTGGGAAAGTTCTCCTCTTATCAATGTATCAAGATAGTCATCTCTAGGATTTGAAACAGGAGATAATCTAAGGGGCTTTCACAAGTTAGAAAACAGGAAAAGAAAGAGGTGGCACGCTAGAATGAAAGAAAAAGACCTCCGGCCAGGAGGAAGCCAGGAGAGCGAAGAGTCAAAGAAGTCTGGAAGGAGCTAGAAGCCAATGTGAGAACAAGAACAAATGACTGGGCAGAGGCCGTGTTTTACTTCATGATCAGGTATAATTCGATTCACCAAATCCTGACAGAGTGCTGAACCTGGCACGACCCTAGAACTGTGGGGTAGTGGTCAGCAAAAAGAGCAGGATGGCCCCTGCCTTCTGGGCACACACTCTGACCCAGGAGAGGGAAGTACTCAAGGGAGTAACTGGAGACGTTAGGAAGGCTTCCGTACTAAGATGGCATCTAGATGGGAGTTAGAAGATGGTGGGGAAATGAAGCAAGAGGTGTACAGCCGGGAGCCCCAAGCCCTAGAAATAAGCCATCAGGGATGAGGAGATCCAGTCCAACTAGAAGGCCTACAGTCAGTAATCCAGGTTTGTAGAAATGTGAATTTGGATGGATCTATTCCAAACCCCTGTCTTACAGATATAGACATGAAGGTTCAGAAAGGCTAAGTGACTTGTCCAGAGTCACACAGCAACAGAATGTGAGAGCCAGGAGTCAAGTGTGGGTATCCCAACAGCCAAGCTTTTCCTTCTCCTGGAAGGACCACTGCCGAGGCTGAGGATGCTCCCACAGAGCTTTGTGATCCCACGGCTCTGGGATCCAGATGCCTCCCTCCTGCACCTGCACTCTATCCCACAGCAAACGGAAGCATCCTGTTAAGTGACAGAAAAGGTATCTGATTCTCAGTCTAGATATTGCTCAGATTCCTTAGTGGAAGCCAAAGTGGACTGCGAGAGAAGCAACTGAAGCTCTGTTCTTAGGTTACCTATTTGGATCAGTGATGGCAAAAACATCGAACCTCATCCACTTAGGCTAAAACGGTTGGTCACACATCCTCTCTTCTTTTAGAAAAATAACAAACTGGAAAACATAACTATCTTATTTACAAAACAATATAGTGTGGAGGCAGGGAACTCTATCACAGAATGTCCAGTAAGTCTCCTCTCCTCAGGCTCCTTTCTTCCTGTCTTCGGAGACCCCTCGTGGCAAACTCTGGAGGGTGAATGAAATAAAAATCCTCATACCCTGGCACAGGAAGGCTTCAAGCCGGGTGGCGTAATCACCTCCGAGCAACGCTCACTGTGCTGTAATTAATATTTCTCCCCATGTGCATTCATAAAATGGAAAGATCTCAGAATGAAGTAGGAAGTGTTTTTTAATGATAATGATTCTATATTGACGAAGTCCCCGCTGTGTTGGGTCCCTCACGATGCACATAAACAAAATCTTTGGGCTCCACCGAAGCAACAACAGCTAAGGAGGGAAAATCATGTGATCATCCTTATATTTCTTTAGAAATATTTTGTTATCACGGCCACAAGGTAACATAGGTAACCACAGTGGGTAAGGAAAGAGCTATCACCTTTTGTTTTCTTATTAACTTTCTTTTTAAAAGAATGTTTTCCTTTCCCTTAGAGCCATTTTATTTTCCTCTCTCCTCCAAGGAGTAAGATAAAAGTGGAGCAAAAGAAGATGCTTTCCCCATCATGTCCTGAACCTCACATCAAAGACTTTTCAAGGTAATCGCTTTGAAAAGATCTCAGAGGAAATGAAAAGGTCTTTAAAATGGTCCTATCGACAATGACTTTCATAGGAGAGAAGAAACTTCTGCCTCTGTTCTTGGTTCTTCCCTTTCTTTCCAGCTCAGACACTCCTCTTATCCGTCATACCAGTTTTATCCCCACAGGCCACATCCCTGATCACAGAATGTTAGGTCTTCAGCACCACAGAAAGTCCACTGCCTTTCACCTTGGATGGAGTAACGCTGCCTACAGTGCTGTCTCAGACCTGAAGGCCCATAAGGTCTCTGAACCTGCTGTCAGTTGTGGTTCTTTTCACACCTCCCTTGTCACCACACCATCAACAGAGCCAGCTGTGACTTGAGGGTGCAGAAAACCCCAGAAGTACGTAAGAAGGGCAGAGGAAGCCAGGCACATCCCCAACTGCGGCCACCGCAACTTTCCCAGTCCGTCCATCAGCCGGACTACGGGCTGTTATGGGGTAAGAGGCCCTTTCAGTTGAAAAGAATCTCAGAGAGGGAAGCATTTCAGTTCCTTCATCCCTTCACTGTAGCACCAGTGCTAGCACTAATTAAGAGATTTCTTACAAGGCTTCCTGATATTGCCCATAGTACCTGTCTCCGGGAACAAGACCAGCCCTGTGCACTCTGCTTAAAATAATATATTCCAGAAGAAGATGATTGCATTATAAGGCTACTGAATTGATTAAAAAAAAAAAAAAAAAGCACCATGAAACAACCAGCCACAGGGACCTTTTATGAACCCTTCTCATCAGAAGAGATTGCCAAAAAACGGGTTTATTTCTAAACAGTGTAATAATCAGCCAGTCTATTCCCAGCCCACATCCATTTCCTAGACAATAGTCATGGCTGCTGAAATAACGTCAGCTATTTCTAGCCAGGCAAAATAAATATAGGCTCAAAGAAAAGTATAACTTGTAGTAAAAGACCTAACACTATTGATCCTGATTAAAGATGTTATTCTCCTTTCAGAGTCTTTTCAAGTGGCTGCAGGAGGTCTTTTTGCTTAGGGTGGGGTTTAGTTCCAACTCAGCCCCCTTTTCCTCTGTCCCTAAAGCACAATAACATCTTCTTTTCCCCTGCTCCCCCAACCTCCTTTGTGCTCAAAGTGAAAATGGAAATACAAGGAAGAGAAAAGAATCGGTTGAAACCTTCCCTTGCTCAGTTCAAAAACATATTTTTGCCCTTCTCCACAAAAACTGAAATAGTCCTCACATTTTGGCTCGAGAAGAAACCACAGAAAGGTAAGGAAGCAGAAAAGAAGCAAGTTGGGTGTGATTCTGATGGAGCCCCGCCCTCTACCAGATGAAAAGCATGATTTCCTGTGGACAGAGGCAGTGTGTGCGCCATTTCTCAAGTTAAACAACCATGAGGAAGGCCTGGATCTCACACTATTCGTGAAACATTGTTCCCCTGAAAATTGGACTCAGACTCAGATGTGAATTTGGTACACAACTCTAGTTCCTGTAGGGCCCCTGAAATCTCTGTTGAATCTTTATAAATGTTCCTTTCTTCATTTCCATCATTCAATGGCTAGAGGGCACCCTCAAAAATCCACCAATGCCAACTTTTAGTGAACATTAAGAGAGTCTAGAAGGCACTTCCTCCTCCAGGGCATAAACTAAATCACTGGTATAATGATGTTTATCAACAACACAATATGTCAGCTTAAACCACATAATTTCACATACACAGCCAAGCTAGAAGATGGCCTATTGTTAATTACTTACCAGCCCTTAGGAAGTAAGCACCTAGCAATATTCTTCACTGTGTTAACCTAGCCTGTCTGCCTATTCAGGAGCTTCCAGACATTGGATATTTTTGCCCCTTCAAAAGACTCAAAGAGGGCTTCCCTGGTGGCGCAGTGGTTGAGAGTCCGCCTGCCGATGCAGGGGACACGGGTTCGTGCCCCGGTCCGGGAAGATCCCACATGCCATGGAGCGGCTGGGCCCGTGAGCCATGGCCGCTGAGCCTGCGCGTCTGGAGCCTGTGCTCCGCAACGGGAGAAGCCACAGCAGTGAGAGGCCCACGTACCGCAAAAAAACCAACCAACCAACCAAACAAACAAACAAAAAAAAGACTCAGAGAGTTGTTGCTACTTTTAAGGATTCTTAAGAAATAAGTGCAAATGTAGGCATAATGGAGTAGTAATCTATTATTTTGACTAATTCCTAAACATCCTTCTTCAATGATGGATCACCTCTTTACAGCCTTTTATCAAAGACAGATTTTTCCCCTGTCTTGATTGTATAAGGCTCCTTCTCTCAATAGAGGCAGTGAAAGAAGCTGTAGAGAAAGCAAACCTGAGCTCAAATCTCAGCGCTGCAACTGGCTAGCTGTGACGTTGGGCAGATTACTGAATCCCTCTGATCCTCAGGTTCCTCATTCCCATCATTAAATGGGAATAACAGGACCCACACCTCACAGGGCTGTAGTGAGGATTAAATGAGGTCTTGTTCCTTAGGAGCCTGGCATGTGGGTACTCACTAAATGGGCGTAGCTATAATTACTATCATAATTAGAGTCAGATATATCGCCCAAATATCTAACTTCCTGCATAAATGAACCCTTTCAATATCAAAATATAGACATTTGGGCTTCCCTGGTGGCACAGTGGTTGAGAGTCCGCCTGCCGATGCAGGGGACACGGGTTCGTGCCCCGGTCCGGGAAGATCCCACATGCCGTGGAGCGGCTGGGACCGTGAGCCATGGCCGCTGAGCCTGCGCGTCCGGAGCCTGTGCTCCGCAACGGGAGAGGCCACAACAGTGAGAGGCCCGCGTACCGCAAAAGAAAAAAAATATATATATATATAGAGAGAGAGAGAGACATTCATATATAACCCCCCCGGACCATCCCTGTGCTCCTCTCCAAGATGCCCTGTTTGTCTCTATTCAGTGTCCTCCACTCATCAGCTCTCACTCCTGAACTGCTCTGCCGTAAGAGTCCTAGAACAGGGACAGCACAGTGCTTTGTGCACCTCAATCTTACCTGCCACTTCCTTTATCATTTGCACTGAGCATGAGTTTTAGATCTCACCAAAATTCCAAGCTGCCATTGCTTTACCAATCAATACATTGGTGATCCTGTCCGAGTCATCCTAAAAACCACACAACTATAAAACGGCACTGAAAAGTTCCCCCATTCAGCCACGTGACATTTCCCTTGTGTATCCATTGCTGCTAGCGGGAAGGGAACCCGGTCACGCTTCCCAAACACCTCTCTTTCTTCTCTCCAATTGCTTTAGTCACCTAAATAGTTGTGCGAAATCAGGACAAGACTTAAAGTTCATTTCATTTTGAATCATTTTAGAGTTTCCCACTCTATCTTACTAATACATCTGATTATAAGGACTATAATATTATACAAATCAGATGAAAAAGGAATAATAACTAGCATTTAGTAGGTGCTTTCTATGTGCAAGACATTTTTTTAAATAATTAATTAATTAATTATTTCTGGCTGCGTTAGGTCTTCGTTGCCGCGGGCCGGCTTTCTCTAGTTGCAGCGAGCAGGGGCTACTCTTCGTTGCGGTGCGTGGGCTTCTCACTGCGGTGGCTTCTCTTGTTGCAGAGCACAGGCTCTAGGCGCATGGGCTTCGGTAGCTGTGGCTCACGGGCTTCAGTAGTTGTGACTCGCGGGCTCTAGAGCGCAGGGTCAGTACTCGTGGCGCACGGGCTGAGTTGCTCCGCGGCATGTGGGATCTTCCCGGACCCGAGCTAGAACCTGTGTCCCCTGCACTGGCAGGCGGATTCTTAACCACTGCGCCACCAGGGATGCCCTGGGCAAGGCACTGTTGAAAGTGCCCTGCATGCATTATTTCCTTTACCACTGTCATTTCCCATAGTCCAGAGCAATTACTAGAAGGCTTGGACTTTGCTTCTCCGGCCATGATCCATTAGGGGATGGCCTTGAATCATATCAGGCAGGTACGGGCTCTCTAGTCATTTTTTCCACTTTGAGGGAATGAGATCAATGATTCCTTTTAGGTTTTGCTGCCCCCTTACTCCTAGACCCTCCCCCCTTCCCTGTAATTGAAGCTGTCCTCCCCAGTCAGTCCCCTGGGAGGGCGTGGGATCCCATATCCAGCTTGTCCCTTGCCTCCCACTGTCTTCAGCCCACAGCTGCAGCTGTGAACCTGTGTTTTGCTACTATCTGCATTTCAAATACGTTACGAAAAAGCAAGAAATTAAATAACAAATTGGAGATTTGTGTTTAAAACAACGATAACAAAGGTCTTTGATTAACCCACAGTACCACAGAAAAGAGACTCATTATTACCACTGATGGTCCTTGATACACATACAGGGCCTCTCAGCTGACTGTCTCAGGATTTTTATAAACATCACCCTCTCAATCCAGAGTGAAAAATCACGTCTTTGGGTAGGAAAACTAGGTCAAGACAGATATAAAAGAAACTTACTCTTTGCATACAGTTACAACTGAAGGCAGTCAATCCTTCATACATCTGTTCAAAGCACATTTACTAAGCACTGACCAAGCGCTGGTCACGGGCCCCCAGCCAGTTAGGGTGGATGTGGGAGCTTACAATCCACTGCCCGGTACAAATAAGCCTACAGCAAAGTGATTAGGAGCCAGGAAGGCGGAAGGTCTGCCCCGTGAGATGCCGCTGCCTCTCCGCTCTGACTCACAAGGTCTCCCTGGCCTCAGTTTCCTCATCTGTAAAGTGGGAACAGGTGGGGAGGGAGTTTGTACTGGCTTCCCTAGAGAGTCTCTTTCTGCTATGACACTCCAGAGGAACTCGGGTACTTTGGTCTTGCTCTGTGTTCCTGTGTATGTCAGAAAAAAACAGTTTCCCACATTGTGCATGGAAAAGTACGGCAACAGGAGCTGGAACCAGAAGAACCATAAAGTCCCTAAATCTTACTAGGTCCTAGTTTCCTGGTATACAATATGGGAACAATGACAATTCTTATCTACAGGGTTGTTCCAAAATTTAAAAGAGGTAACATGAGAACTGCGTTGGAAGGCACTGTACATATACGAGTTATCACTCACATCCCTGAAATGTAACAATCTTCAGGATCAGGAATCGATAGCTTATCTCTCTACTGTGCTTAAGCATCTCTGTCATATTGTACGCTTATACCATTCAGTTGGTACACAGTGGCTCTTACTATGTGGCCAAGCTATACTCCATGATCAGGTGGCCTTCTGTTTGTAAGATGAGATTTTTAAAAATTTCCTGCCTTCATCTACTGTCTCCTTGGTCCGTAAGTAAACGTTTGCTTAGCCAGACAGCTTTCTGTTTTGTGTCCTAAATTGAGTGCTTATCCCCAGAGGGGGCTTAAGAAACCCCATACAGAAGAAAGCTAGGCTGAGGAGCAGAAAGGGGTGGGTTTCGTGGGCA
The DNA here is from genome assembly GCF_964165515.1 of Mesoplodon bidens. Taxonomy (NCBI): domain Eukaryota; kingdom Metazoa; phylum Chordata; class Mammalia; order Artiodactyla; family Ziphiidae; genus Mesoplodon; species Mesoplodon bidens. Next base: position 57,862,262 of record NC_138160.1, on the reverse strand, counting down.
AGGCCCCCACCTCCCCTGCTGTTTTCACGCAGCCTGGAGTAGCAAGCAAGATGGCACAGGAATGCCATAAAGAAAATGCGGTGTTTCAGAAGCAGAGGGAGTGAAAATCGGGGGGCGGAGGTAGAGGGGTGAGCCTGAGGGGCTAGATGTGTGTTCAACGTGAAAATCCTTCAACTACCTCTGCACCATTCTTACTGGATGTTCTACCAAAAGGCTACTCAAAAGTGAGGGGGAAACTGTCAAGAAACAAAGTGATTTAGGAAATGTTTCAAAAACGGCCATCATGGAAAAACAGACTTATAGTTACCAAAGGGGAAAGGGGTGGGGAGGGATAAACTAGGAATTTGGGATTAATAGACACACACTACTACATGTAAAATAGATAAACAACAAGGACCTACTGTATAGCACAGGGAACTATACTCAATATCTTGTAATAACCTATAATGGAAAAGAATCTGAAAAAGAAAAAGAATATATATATATGTGTGTGTATATATATATATGTGCATAACTGAATCACTTTGCTGTACACCTGAAACACTGTAAATCAACTATACTTCAATAAATATATATACATACACACACACACACACACACACATATATGCTTTTAAAGAAAAGGCCACCATAGACCAGAGAACGTTACTGCTCTTCCAAGTCTGCTGATGTCGGGAACACAGAACGGAGACCCTGAATGTGGCTGTGTGAGCCTGGAAATGATGGGATGGTTGTGCAATTCCTTGATGAGGGACATTACCCTTCACAGACTTAAACACTATTTTCATGGAATCCATAACATATTTTTTTTGTTGTTAGCACAACGACCAGAAACTTTCAAGGACAGGAATACACAAAACCACAACCTCTGTTTTCGAGCCATCACACTCTCACTAAATCGCATTCTCAATCACTGCTTTTGTTGAGTTAGTCCACAGCTCAAGAACCACCAATGGCTCCCAGTGCCCTCAGGATTAAATCCAAGCTCCTCAGCCTAGAATTGAAGCCCTTTCCCAAACTGGCGTTTTGCTATACTCTGGGCGGGAACAAGATGTACAAAACATGGAATTACCTCTCTTGAGGAGTTTAACAGTCTAGTCAGTGAGGCCAGATTTTTGTATAGAAAATATTTAGAAAATATACGCTAGTATATATTCAAGTGCCAGGCCAGTGAAAGGACACAGTGGGTAAGGACATTGATTCATCTCCAATTCACCACACTGCTCAGCCCTCTATTTCTGGAAAAACACCTAATCTGTTGTCCAACCTGGAGTCTAGTATAATCTAGGCTTTGGAGCACGCTGATGACATTCAAAACTTTGCAGTGCGCCTGGATTTGTCAGGGCAAAATTTCCCCAGATAAAAGATTCCTTGTTTAGAAGACACTCTCAAGATGAGCAGAGATAGACAGGAGCTGTTAGGATGCCTGTTTACAGTGTGAGGAGGCATGCACAAAGGGAAGCAATGAGGAAGCCCAGTCCTGCTGGGATCCAGGGCACCTGGAGGACAGAGGCCCCCATGAACAAGCAGCAGCTCCTCAGTCCCCCAAGCCTGGGCTCAGAGAGTGGTACAGTCGCTCGCCTGGAGGCCTGTGCTACATTCACCCTTCTGTCTGCTAGGGGCCCTGTGCTTATTTATTCAGGAAACCCTGGCTGGCAAAGCTCACGAGCTCCACCGGACAGGATGCTGGGCACAGCTGAAGCCACAAGGCTCACTGCTCCCCCAGGTCCCTCTGACTCTCGCCTGCCCGTGGCCATCTGGATCGGCCAAATTAATTATAAGTTGTCAAACCTCCCTTCATGTTGTAGAGACACCACCTCTATGTCTGTTTACAAATAGATAAAGTTGTTAACAGCAAACTGGAACGGGACCAAAAACATTCAACTGATCCAAAAATATGTCAGCCTAACATACACTTGGAAGAAAGTCACTCAGTCTGTGTGGCATTACACGTGGGCCCTAAGCAGGGCCATCCCTGTTCCTTGGCCCCAAATCCTGTCCCCTCTGCTCATGAGAACACTCCATGTACATAACGTTCCTAGAGAACCTGACAGCCTCACACCCACTGCGACAGATACCACAGGGCGAGCGAGGAAGAGGAGACAAGTAATAAAGACAATCAATCCCCCAGTGGAAATATAAGCAAAATAATAATCCTATACCACTATACTTGTTTTGGTTTTGCTTTTGTTCAATATATGAGAAATTTCCAGTGTGTTTTAATCAGGAATTGGTCCCTAACTATAGTTCCAACCTGCAGGGTTTAGTCAGAATTTGTGTTTTGAATGTCATCTAAGGAAAAGAGATTTAAAAAAAAAAAAATAGACAATGTAAAAGCACCAGCACAGGCTTTGGGAGCGAGTCTGTGCAGGATGCTGCCCACAGGGTCCCACAGCTGAGAGCTGGAGATGTTCTGGGCATTTCCATTCTCATGTGCTATTCAAAGTCAACCTGTGGTCTCTAAACCCAGGGTAAGGGATGCCCTCTCTCTCCTTGTTTCATGACCCACAGGAGGAAACCCAGGGAAAGGAAAGGGGAAAGTAAACTGATTCCGACATCTTCAGGGGTTTATATTCCTAACTGCCTATCTTATTCATCCCCCACTGCCCAAAGCCACATGCCACCTGCTATGTGTGGTCCCACCCGGATTCAATTCCAACCCACCCTTATAAATCACCGCCACACCAGCTTTAAGGCCTCAGTTCTGCCTGTCTTCACTTCATTTTTGAGTGCGACTATAATGGAAGATTGGTACCCACAGAAAAAATGGCAAAATACTATTGCTTCTACCAAATAGTTCCTGACTTGAGCCAATTAAAAGACCTCATACCTTCAAAAGATCAAGTGAAGTGCTTTTCGTCAAGTCAACTGCGGCCCCTGCCTATTTGTGAAACAGCTTCCAGGGGGAATGATGTGTGCCCGGCCCCTCCCTCCTGTGAGAACTGAGAGAACTGAGACGCTGAGAGCAAAGCCGGTTGCCATGCAACAAGGGTGACCTGTGGCCTCGCATGTGCTGGTGGCGCGCAAAGAAAGACAAACCTATGCAAAAAGGTTCCGCAAATACAAGGTAACTGAGCGAACACCCGTCTATCGTCTGGTCAGACTCTACAGAGCCGGACGCCAGACACAGCCACAGTGCGATTTCCCGACTGACTTTTGTTTTCTTATGCTCACTCCAAGGACCCTGGACAGGCTTTCTTCTCAGACTTCAGATGGTCTGGGTTTCCCTGTGGCTCTGCTGGGGGAACCACGTTGCTGTTTCCCGTTACAGCCAGGTCGGCCAGCAGCCCGGGGCGCCACGCTGCAGCCACACTGCTTTCAGAGGCCTAGCTGTACACTGTCCTCCCTTGAAATGGTATTTCTCAACAAAAGCTGTATTTTTTTTTTTTTTTACAGAACCTGATTTATTTATAAGAAATGCCATCAAAAATAATATGGGATTTTCCAAATGCTCTTTTGTTCTGCTATTTTTCCCCTACAGTTGTTCAACATAATGCTCAGGGTGGGAAGGGGATAGAATAGGACTAGACCCCTGGGTTTTGGAGAAAAAATAAATTCTCATTTTGAGAAGTTAGAGGCTGATTGCTTAACTGTGTCACTCCACCCCTAGAGGAAAAAAAATCTGGTTTTTATGTACATAAAACAGATACGATAATCTACAACAGGTAGAATAATCTACATACACACCTGCTAGAATGCTGTTCTGATTTGTACCTTTAAGAAGAACCACCCTCTAAATGCACTATGGAATTCTTCCTTGGATCCTTGAACAATAAAAGGACATTAATGGGAAAAACTGGGGAAATGCTAATAAAATCTGTAGTTTCTTTACTAGCACTCTACCAATGTTAATTCCTTAGTTTTGATAAAGGTACCATGGTTATAGAACTCGTTAATATTAGGAGAAGCTGGGTAAAGGATCTAGAGGAACTCTCTGTACTACTTTTGCATAAATCCAGAATTATTCAAATGTCTGTATATCTAAAATTTTTCTATAAACCTAAAATTATTCAAAAATAAAAGAAATGTCAAAAGTGATTAAAAATATGCTCAGTCCACACACAGGGGTTATTACCTATCCAAAAAACAAGGGAGGGAGCTGTGACAACCATGGAGGGATAGAACCAGGACCCTGGGGTCAGGCCAGCTTGGCACTGCCGCCTTAGGAGGCCACCTACACCAACAGCAAGACCACGCCCTTTTCAGTCTCACAGAGATGGATTTTCTAACACCTGTAACAAATTTTGGAAGTAAAGGTAATGTCCCACTGTGGACAGTTTGGATGCCATAAATGAAGCAGCAGCTAGCATTCACCTATACTCACCTTCCCCAGAAACAATCATTATTGTTCATCTTTCAGTGTATTTCCTTTCATTTCTACACGCACATTTTTTACATAGTTGAAGGCATATTGGAAACACCGTTCTGCGGTCCTGCTTTTTTTTTTTTTTTTTTTTTTTTTCGCGGTACGCGGGCCGCTCACTGCTGTGGCCTCTCCCGTTGCGGAGCACAGGCTCCGGACGCGCAGGCTCAGCGGCCATGGCTCACGGGCCCAGCCGCTCCGCAGCATGTGGGATCTTCCCGGACCGGGGCACGAACCCATGTGCCCTGCATCGGCAGGCGGACTCTCAACCACTGCGCCACCAGGGAAGCCCCCTGCTTTCTTCACTTAATGTTCTTTCATAATTGACTTCCCGACATGAACCCAAAGCTTTGCAAACACAGGTTTAATGGCTGCCCACAAACTCCACTGGGCAACAGCTCTGCAGTTCACCCTAACCGGATACCCACTGCATCAGGGTGCATCCAAGTTGTGCCCACTCGGTTAATACACCACAGGGATGGCTTAAGAAAAAAAAAACAGTCCTGTATCCAGTTCACTCTGGGGTTAAGTTACTCCTCAAGGGTAAATGAGGCACAACAGGTTGTTCCAGAATGTTTGGGTCCATTTTGGCTTTGTGGTCAGTTAATGATGCTTAGAATAAAATGCCAGTGACCACCAGAGAAAATTTCAGCCTATAAGAAAAGAGAATGCAAGTACCCTGAGTTACATAGGTATAAAATCTTAAATGGATTCTGAATCAGAAATTAGTGAATAATAAAATAAAAATAGCAGACATCAAGACCTAGAAAACCATGGTGCTGTTTTAAATGAGCCAGTCTGCTTGTGTTGCACACTAAGTCAACACACTCATTTTTGTAAAAACCTAAATAGGAATAAATATCAGCCCGATATTAAGAAATGAGTGAAAACCTACGTATGTAAAGATGCAGAAATGGCCTACGCCTAGCTCCTAGTGGAGAAAATGGGATCCCATGTGATACACCCACTCAGACACACACACACACACACACACACACAGAGCCAAATCCGAAAACAAACTTAATCCTGCCAAGATTTCTCTCCCCATGGTGCACTCAAGTGGCTACATCAATATTCAGGAAAAAACAAAAAAACAAAAACCCAAACATACACAGAGAAGTTGGCTTTGAGGAATAAATTTCAGTTCTTATTTTTGAATTTCATTTATCCCACTTTCTCCCTTCTGGCTATAGGGTATATGTAAGAGAAAACCTTCCTTTTGTTCCCCACCTCCTGCCCCTACCTCCACCCCATTTTCTGTTCCAACCCACTTGCCTCCATGCTTCTAAATAAAAGTTCAGAGGAGTGACAGAAGAAGACAGAGGCATCCCCACTGAGCAAACAAACTCTACCCAGAGGGCGTCCTGGGAGACATACAACAATCTGTTTAGAAAATCAAGTTCTCCAATCTTAGGAAGCTGGACCAGAGTCTTACTAATGAGCTAACAATCTTTTCAACAAAGGCAACAAATTACCAAACACTTCTTGTCAAATATAATGTTCATCAGATGTATGTTGAGAGTACACAGTGAAATAAATGTCTATTTTGAAAAAAGGGAAATTAGATTTTGCTCACCACCTCCCCTAACATGCTTGACTAGTACACTGCCCCAAAAGGGGATAAATCATTTGGTTAGAAATAGGAAATCTCTTCCTTGTTAGTTTGAAGGAACAGTGATGCTTAAGACCTCACGGATCTTAAAATGCTGAAGACCATGTCGCTTTCTGAACTCTAGAAAGAGCAGAATACTGCTCTGATGAGCGCTGGAATCACGTGGTGAGCTTGTTCAAAATGCAGATTCCTGGATCCCACTCTTGGAGGCTCCAGTTCAGCAGCTCTGGGATGAGACTCAGGAATCTGTAGATTTATCACATGCACACCCCCGCCAAGGGAGTCTGATGAAAGCTTTAGCTAAGCTGGACTTTCTGCAATGAATCTGAAGAGAATACTGAAACCTAGCAGGGTAACATCAAGGACGGGTGGCCAATTCCTTAGACGGTGCCAGCAAAGACCTCCCTGCATGAGCGCTCTTCTTTTGCACGCCTCCACTGGTCTCTAAGAACAGAGGGGCTGAGGGTGTGTGTGTGTGTGTGTGTGTGTGTGTGTGTGTGTGTGTGTGTGTGTGTGTGTGTGTGTGTGTGTGTGTGTGTGTGTGTGTGTGTGTGTGTGTGTGTGTGTGTGTGTGTGTGTGTGTGTGTGTGTGTGTGTGTGTGTGTGTGTCCTCTGAATCCCCAGGGGACTAGGACGAAAGAGGACTTTAAGAAGCCCTGTGCTGCCTCAGGGTGAAATGAAAAATTCCACAGAATAAAGCTTCAGAAGTGGCTTCACTAAGCTGGATATGTTCTTTGGTTCCAAGGAGCATTGCAAAAGAAGTATTTCAGGAAATAAGTATTTTACGAAATAATTCCTATTTTTAAAGTCTTCATACTCCTCATAACTACCATAAAATTTATTTATAATTAATATGGATCATTTGCTATAAACTAGGTACCACCTTTGTAAGAAACTGTTCTTCTATTTAGGGAAACTTACCATTTCCCTAATTTGGGTGATTTTCTCTCCTCTGTACCCAAGAGACGTTTTGGAAACCACTGTCCTGAACACCACTTTGCAGAGACTCCTTTTCATTCTCACGTTAACTTTTCACTGGGGTCCGGTAAGAAAGCCTAGTTTTTCAGTCTATAAATCTGTCAGCGAAGACAGCAAACTGGCTCCTCCTCTGGTCCACTCTGTAGTCAGCAGGGTCTCCCAGGCAACAGCCACCAACCCTGGTCCATCCAAGAGTCACCAGTTTTCTCCCTTGACATCTCTCCCAAGTCCTCCCCTCCCAGCGGGCCACCCCAACTCCACCACGGATCGTCCGACTGCAGTGGGAGGAGAGGATGGGCAGACCTAGGAGGACACGTGAACACTGGCCAGTTCATCACTCAGCGGGGTGTCCTCTGTGGGCCTCACCCCAGGCTTTGGGTTTCCAGGGACTGAGCCTGCCTTTCCCTCCCAGACATCTCCCCCATCTCTTTTTTAATCACTAAAAGGGATCCTTACAGTAATTCCTCTAACGTGGACTATAAATAACCACAGAGCAAGTGATAAGGCACAGGTGTCCTTCAGGATGTTGGCCCAGTGACAAAAGACAGGCCTTTCTGGTACAGCCTTACTGAGAAAGTGGCCAGCAGTGTTGATTCTAGGCTTTGCTCTTTTTTTAAAAAAAAAGAGGATTTTGATAAAATATATTCTTCCATCAGCTGTGTATGAGAGTACCCTTTAGCATATCTCATTGCCAATCAGGCTCCACTTTTTAAAAAGGTTTTAGGTGCCCCAGAAAGGGGTTGATGCTGCATCTCAAATGCACGTACTACCTGTGCTTGGAATCCATTTGCCCCAGACCTAGAAGGTGCTCAGAGGGTCTGCCTTGGAATGCAGGAGTTCTTTACCTAGAGAACGCTCTCCACTTGTATTCAAAGGTTTGGAGAATTGAGGAGTGAGCCCTGGTGCCAGACTGCTGCAGTCTGAGCCCCATCTCTCTACACCACCCACTGGCTATGTGACCTTGGGCAGGTTAAGTAACTAATCTGTGCCTCGGTTTCTTCCTAGTTAAATGGGGATGATAATAGTGCCTCCCTCTTGGGAGGTTGTGAGGATTACATTAGTTAATACATGTAAAGTGCTTAGAACGGTGCCTGGCACAAGGTGATCATTCAGCAAATGTTAGCTATTATTATTATTATTATTAACTCTCATCAAGAATGAGAAGCAGGGAAGGATATATTAGGAGTATGGGATTAACAGATACACACTACCGTATATAAAATAAACAACAAGGATTTACTGTATAGCACAGGGAACTATATTCAATACTTTGTAATAACCTCTAAAGGAAAAGAATCAAAAAAAGAATATATATATTCTTTTTGATTATATATGTATGTCTATATATGTATATATATGTACATATATATATACATCTATATAAATGAATCACTTTGCTATACACCTGAAACTAACACCATATTGTAAATCAACTATACTTCAACTGAAAAAAAAAAAATGAGGATCAAGGCATGCTGGTTTCATGGAGAAAAGGGGAACAAACGCAGACTCAAAAGCCACTAGCTCTGTCTGAGAAAGGCAAGCATTCTTCCCTAGAACATGATTCACCACAGAAATCCCTAGAAAGGTGGCCTGCCTGAAATTATTTTTAGATTTAATGAAAAAAGCAATCTAGTCCAAATTTGATGAGCTGGATGACTGTGAGATCCAGCCCTGGGGCACTGTTCAGATTTTTGGTTCTGGTGTCATGCAGGGCTGAAATAAATTGATTTAAATGAGTTAATGAAAAATTCAGTCTCCCTCTTTGCAACTGGTATTGCAAGGGTTTCTGAAACAGCTCAACTGAGCAAGCTCCTTCCTTGTATAGATAAATGAGACCCTCTCCTTCAGAAAGAAAAGTATACATTTAACTTACGTAGCTTCTTCCAAGTCACTCTCAATGAGTCTCTGATTTGGCCTACCTCTTTATTCAGCTTCTGCCTTTCTGTCAGGATTCCCGACAAACTGCCCATATTTCTGGGTCTCACTTTACTACTGAATGGAATTTAATGGATTTGGCTGGTCGTTCCTTACTGGACCCATGTGGGACAACGTATCATACTTCACGCATAATAAATAAAGGACATTTCTAAAACAATAGCGATGAATATATCTGAGATCTAGAGCAAGACCCTATAGGTGCCCACTGGGCATTATCATAATTAGCCAGTGATTTAGGACAACTCAATTTCCCATCATCATTGCCTTGTGCCTTAGGAAATCCACCAACACTTCACTCCTTCTTGAAGGAGATGCTTGGAGTCTGAATGGAATATTGTAGGTGAAATGAGGCCACTTCTGAGTTGTGCAACATTCCCCTTCAAAATCTTGCTGATTATGCAAACACTGAATAATTACACCGATTCAGGCATTATACTCCATCAGAATGACAGAGCATTCTCACTGGCACCCCATTTCACTTTGTTAATGAAAAACCAGCAAGCTTTTAAGACCACCATCCATCAAGAGAGAAAAAGAACTCATTCAGAGTAATGACAGGTGCACGACAATGGAAACAGGATTTTTTTTTTAAGTATGTGGGCTGCTGCCAAAGATTAAAATCATTCTGCGTTTCATATCATTCTCTTTCTTTGTGTTCCTCTGAGGTTTAGTATTTTCTTTCGGCAGAGAAATAAAAAGTTTGGTGGCAAGGGCTCCCAAATTCCCAGGAAGATCTTTCCATAACTTCATACTCTGTGGATGCCCATTTTCCACTAGGGTTGTTTCATTTTCTTTAGAGGCCAATGCCCTCCCCGTCCACAGTCTAGTGGGCGAATCTGCACAAGGGTAGTTCTTAAAAAATATTAGTAAGTGGAACTGAGGAGGGAGTTTGTCCCAGACACTGTCCCCCACAGCTGTACAGAACATGACCTGCACCAACACAGAGAGTAATTCACAAGCAGTAATTCACTAGAGATAGGCAGGGATGGGCCCTCTTCTAAAATCACACACAAGCACCAACAGTTTCCAGCAACTCAGATGGGCAAGAAAAAAGAGGGATCTCTGTTTCAGTTGTAAGAAGGAATGCATTCTAGGACCTCTCCCACACAGCCTCTTCTTGCCCATTTCTGGTAATGGCCTAGACTACCTCTCAGAAGCATTACTTGGCTCATTTTCCCCCAGTACCCTACAAAGCACTGTCTGAAGGATCCAACGATAACACATCATGTATTCAGAGGTTCTTTACTCAGCAATCTCCACTACAGGACATTCAGGCTAGAGTCCAGGAAGAAAAGAAAAGAGCTCCAAAACAGATACAACTAAGTCAAAGCATTAAAGCCCAAGGACTTTATTCCAGGGAAATCCCTCAAGGTTTAACACACGGGGTCAAGTCTCTCCTCTTTTTTTCTCCTTTAGATACGAGGTCTAATAGGCTTTGTTGCTGGATTTTTAATCTACTGCAGATTCAAAAGAACAAAATACAAGGAAGAAAAATGTTCCCCCCAAATTCATGTCCACATGGAACCTCAGGATGTGACCTTATTTGGAAATAGGCTCTTTGCAGATATAGTTAGTTATGAGGAGGTGATATCAGATTACAGTGGGTGGGCCCTAATCCAATGACTGATGTCCTTATAAGAAGAGAAAACAGAGACAGAGATACAGGGAGAAAACACCATGTGATGACAGAGGCAGATATTGGAGTGATCCATCTAGGAGCCAAGGAATGTCAAGGATTGCCAGCAACCATAAGAAGCCAGGAGGGAGGCGTGAAACGTATTCTTCCTCAGAGCCTCCAGAAGCAACCAGCCTAGCTGACATCTTGATTTCAGACTTCCGGCCTCCAGAAGTGTGAAAGAGTAAGTTTCTGTTGTTATAAGCCACCCAGTTTGTGATTCTTCCTTAGGACGGCCGCAGAAAACTAACATGGAAGAGTACTTAGAAACAACTGAAGGTAATTTAGAAAGAAATGACCTACAGCATGATACCAATAGAGGAAATCAAGATGGATAAGTTTTCTAAAAGACTATGAATTAAAAAACCATAGCTGAAGCTATATGGGAAAAGAATCTAAAAAAGAGTGGATATATGTATATGTATAACTGATTCACTTTACTGTATACCGAAACTAACACAACACTGTAAGTCAACTATACTCCAATAAAAATTTTTTAAAAATAAAAAATAAAAAACCATAGATGAGACCATTTAGTGTGATGGAAAAACCAACAGGTCCACTCTGCTAGGACACTGAAGGCATGATGACATGATCCAATTGTGGACGTTCATAATGATCACCTTGAATTGGTTTTAAAAAGGCTGGATTTTGTTCAGGGTGTTCAAGCAAGGCCTCACTGCACTGCCTCACCCCAGCGTCTTTGAAAGGAAACATATTTGCCCCTTGGACTGCACTGAACATTCCCTTTTATATAGCATCCCAACAAGGCAGTGTATTCTTCTGTTACTAAATTCCCAGGACTGATATGTCACATTTTCTTGTCTGGGAATCCTGGTCAAACTATACAGCTTATCTAAAGTAAATATAAAGATTTTCCACACTTAGTCAATAGTTGTGTGTTCCTGTAGAAACCACACACACACACACACACCCCTTAAGAACACAACAGAAGAATCCTTTATTAGAACACCAACATGTTGGCACCTAGACAACCAAACTTTTCACTATGGATTTCACACAAGAACCAGAAAATCTTATTTCTGAAGGGTCAACTATGCAGTTGGACCTAGAATGATTATATCTTTCCTTCAAATCACTTAAAAACTCTACGCCTCAATCCACCCACCCACCCCCAACCTATTAAGAAACAGAAAATCAAAACTGGAAGTTAAAAATACCATATGCTGAATGAAGTCAGTTCGCCGGGGTGTTGTTTGCTTGTTTGTTTTCATTGAAACTTATGCTGGAAAATTTCTCTTGTTCCACTTGGAGAGCAATTTTTTTCTCTGAGAAATCTCTTTTTCTTTATTTCAAGTCTCTTTGACTTGCAAAGTCTTGCCTTCTCAAATCATCTTTGAAAATTAGAAGTGCACAGCTTTATTTAACTACATTTAAAATAATCCATTTAAGATTGGATATTGAACTTGTTTCCCTGTCATTATTTCTCAATTAGCTCCAATATCCTGGCTTAGAAACGCCTAGGTACAGTTCTCGGCTCTTGCTCACCCATCAGAGGTTCCAGGTCAACACCGTGTTAAAGGACATTGAGAGGTTTCACAGAAAGCCTGCCCCTGCTCCTCCCTGACGAAAGGAGGTGGATGTGAAAAGGCAGGCCCCGCCCACAGGCAGGCAGGCCCCACCCACAGGCAGGCAAGTTTCTGGCACCACATTCTCATCTGCATCATAAGCAGCGCCCAGATCCCCATCCCACAGAGGTACCTTAATCAGTTACTCCTCTTTACTGATTGGCCTGCGCCCCCAGTCAACTCAGGGTAGCTAGGAGGGCTGGGGGTCCACGGGGGGCACAGGGAGGGTGTCCCAGCCCCTAAGCCAGTCCCCCACTGCTGTCACTCACTCCTCCGGGCACAGAGCCAGGTTGGAGAGGGTGAGCAAATTGTAGCTGGTTGAGGCCCCACACATCTCCTTCGCTTTTGCCCTGTCAGCATTTTAAGATTTAGGGCTGGGGACTGCGTTCCAGAAATAATAAAAACCTCCCATTTACAGAAACACGTGGCAGGACTTCCCGGCCTCGCAGCCTCTCGGCAGCCCGCGCTGGGAGACACGGGCAGACAGCGTCTCATCAGGGAGGGCTTCCTTGGTCCAAAGGGTTCAAGATGCAGAGGAAGGTCGGCCAGAACCAGTGCAAATGATGGATTTGCTGTCGCCCCGACAGTAATCCAGAATTAGGGTGGAACGGATTGGAAAGGGTATTTTTCTTTCTCTAACCAAGCCTCTTAGTAATATGATATCATTCCCTTGCCTTAGGCTTTCCTTTCTTTTCTTTCTTTTTTAAAGCTGTGATCCTCTTACAAACCAAACATAAAATAGAGTCTCAGAACCTCTCCATATAAGGAGTTTCAGACAGACTGATTTTACACAATGTTTCTTGGGCTCAACAGAGAAAGTCATCCTAGGGCACTTTCAAGCTTTCTGAGTCATGCAGTACCGGGGACGGAGTGGGTAGCTCACACAAGAAAGAGCTTAACCTTTCCAAGCTCCAGGCTGGCCACGAGTGGGAAAGGTCAGTCTGGCTACTGGTCCCCGCTCGATGCATTAATGATTTCATGAGACCCATTCGGCCCACAGACAGGGCTGGCCTGCTGATAAAGTGCCTGGCACAAAGGTCTTTTCATCTATTTCTAAATGGGCATCCGAGGCCATTAAAAACCTGCTGAAGAAATTAAAGACTTGTGGCTACCAAGTCTTATTCAAGGACCTCCAACCACTTAAATCCTGGCACACTGGGTGACAAGTGTTCAGCCTTACCAGCCATACGCTGAGGTACGTTATGGTCACCGGTGCCACTAGCAAAGCAAAGGCAGAAAAGAGGGGAAGAGAGGAAAGGATGGGAGGAAAGAAGGAGAAAAGCTCACGGGCAGGAGGAGGGCAACGTGCAGGAACGCAGTGCAGGGAGTTACACAGTGGGAGTGGAGTCCTGGGGTGCAGGGTACTCCTCCCTACGCTGGCCAAGGTGATGCTGCAGGAGACCCAGACACCAGAAAAAGCACATGATGTCGTGGGCATCCCCAGTAATCGAGTGGTCCAGAAGGCAGGTGGAAATTGGACAGTGCACCACCACCCCACCCCCAGGAGTTGCTGCCTAGAGCTGGTTTAGTGTGTGGTAATCCTTTCAACCACAAGGACCCATACATTGAGGTTGGTATTGAGACAAAAAGCAAAAAGAACTAGGTGGACACTAGAAACAGGCCCACTTAGATCTTGGCCCTTTTCTTTTCCGGAGTTGTCTAAAGCCGGTGGCAATTTCCTCCACCTGCAGAGGTTTAAAGTGATTGCTTCCACAAGCACAATTTTACCTCTTTTCAGATGCACTCTTCTCACCTGAAAATTATTGGATACATGCAACCCTCCTCTTTAACATGTGCTTCCTATGTGATTTGTGTTCTTGTTTCCTCACGAAGAACTTAATACAGAAAGGATCTATTTTCCTTTCCTATTTCTCTGCAAAGAAATTTGTAAGTGATATTTAATAGCTCTCAAGGTGAGTTAATAGTTTTTCTCTCCATTCTGGGCACCTCTTTAAAAAGCTCTATACCAGGGTTCTTCAAAATGAAGTTTGCAATATTGTGGTGTGGCAGGAAATCACATTAGTGAGTCGCAACCAGTATTTAATAGAATAGAAAAAAATAGAAGAGAAAATAATCCTAACGCACTGAAAAGGGGAAGGACAGGTATTGTGAGAATTTTATTTCTATTTTATATGTATTCGTGAGTCACCACATTTTTTTATACTGCAGTTATGGTAAAACAAGTCTATAAAACATTCCTATACATCTCTGAATATAAGTTCGTCTGGGTTAAACAATAAAATCTCCTGCACTGGGCCCTCCTTATGTGCCAGTGTACTTACTGGATGCAGATCCACGGCCCCTAAAGTCTCAATTCTAAAACCACCTCTACCATTGATGGGATGAAAATTAACCTGATAATTGCAAACTTGAAATTTTTTCTTTTCCCTCATGGTTTATTACAGGATACTGAATATAGTTCCCTGTGCTGTACACTACAATAGGATCTTGTTGTTTATCCATCCTATATGTAATAGTTTGCATCTGTTAGTCCCAAACTCCCAATCTATCCCTCCCCCTGCTCCCTCCCTCCCCCTCGGCAATCACAAGCCTGTTCTTTACGCCTGTGAGTCTGCAAACTTGAATTTTTATATAAAAAAAAATATATTGTTAAAAGTATACCAGGTCTGTTCACGTTCTGTGACATATCTCTGCTTTCATTTTGTGAGCTCCGAGAGAATGAAACTGCCTTTTTTACCCTCGACTGCAGTCCTTCTCCAGGATTTATGTCATAGTAACTTATTATTCAAAAATGACAGGACCAGGATTACATCAGACGCATCTGATTCAAGGGTGTGACCCCAAAGGGGCCTCAATCTGCCTCAGCATTGTCCAGACACCACAAGAGACTCACCTTATAGGGCTCAAAGCTGTATCAGAATGCCAAACTGCAAAAAAGAATAAACATTCAGCCCTGGAAGAAAACTCAGAGTTCAGAAAGCTTGGTGACTTGCCCAAGGTTAAGTATAAAATGTATCAGCAGAGCAGCCAGAAGGAGAACACAGGCCTCCAGTACCCAGCCCCAGTGCAATGCACCTTGATACAGATTAAATATGGCGGCACAGACTGACCCTAGAGGTTACCAGAGCTGGAGATAAGACACTAGTGAGTTTTCTCCTCTGTTAGCTGTATTATGTATTTACCCTAATGTCCTTAACTCAAACTGACATCTGTGGCTTTTAGTGCCATGTCATTATTCCACTTTATACTGGTTTGAGGTTTCTGAGGTTAGTGTTCGTAAAAGCTTCCCAACCTCCGACTCAAATGAGCTCTATTTTCCCCAGACATATAACTTACTACTGAACCTCATTTCCATGAGAATCACAAAAGCACTCATGACTCATGTCTCCAATGCTAGGCTTACCATTTTTGAAAAGTCTTATACTTTTCCCTTACTGTAAAATAGCATGTGCCTGCTGTGCAAAATGTAAAAAAATACAGAAAAAGATAAGGAAGACAATTAAAATAACTTGTTGACATATTAGTCAGTGACGACCCATATTAAAAATGTGGGTGTATTTTGTCTATGAATATACAAAAATTCTTTCGGTACAAAATTGTGATCAAACTGAAAAATACTTTCATATATCCTGCCCTTTACAATATTACACATCAGTAATGATTGTAAAGATTCATTAAATATGCGAATCAGTAAAGATTGTTTAAATATATGCTTTATAAAACGGGCCAAATGTGGCATCCTACTGATGAATCATTATCCATTACACCATTCACTATTACTGACAACTTTGAGGGTTTTTTTTTCCAGTTTTTCACATATATAAATAATGTGGCAGTAAGCATCTTTTTACCTAGGTGTGTGTGTGTGTGTGTGTGTGTGTGTGCATATCTCTGCTTATTTTCCATAGAACAAATTCTCTGTAGGGAATTACTGAGTAAAGGGTGTGAGTACTGTTAAGACTCCAGACATATATTAAAAAATTCCATTCCAGAAACGTTATTTATATTCAAAGAACAAAATATGAAGCTGCCTATCTTGTCCTCTTTGCCAATCATTAGTATACTTTTTTAAAGCCTTACAATTTATAGGTAAAAAATTGCACCTCATTGTGTTCATTTGTATTTCTTAATTGATAGAGAGGTTGAGTGTTTTTTATGTTATTATTTTATGTTAGTGGCCATTTTTTATCCCTCACTTTTTCCTGACCCCCCCACCAACTCCCTGCTGTGGGTGTGTCTGTGTACATATGTGTAAACTGAATGTTCATATCTACCCATTTCTCTACTGAAATGTTAAGGATTTACTTTATAAAAGCTCTTTATGTAATATGGATATTCAAGTTTGTTATATTTTGAGCAAATACTTTGGGAATCACTTTTAACTCTAAAACGATTTAAAGTAACAAGATGCATTGGTTTTTACATTGTTACCAGCATAGCAATAACTCATGCCACCTGCTGGTAAAAAAACAAAACAAAATAGACGGCAATTCTCCACGTTTCCAAGATAGGATGCAGAGTTAATACTTTTTCCATGCCGATTATATTAAAGTGTTGGAAACAAAAGACAAATGGCGGACTGGAGTGATTTATGACATTTCATGCACATGGATCTTATGACTAAAAATCTGTTCACTAAATATTTTTAAGGTTACTTCACTTAAACAGACAAGCTTTGATTCATGTTAGATATCATTAAGAGAAAGCAAAGTTTAGTTCTGAAGCCATCTCTGGAACCAATTTTAGACACAGGTATGTGTGCCTTGATTTAAGGAATCGTGATAATTGAAAACCCAAGTTTAAATATCAGATGAATGGAGAGAGGTGGCCTTATTACTTTTTTTCAAAAGGCATTTCTAGAGAGAGGTATCTCCAAACCAGAGCTTCTCCTACACCATGATATGCACTAGTTACAGGTCATTTAAAATCAATACAGGCTTGATTTGGCCGATTAAGGGAAGATGCTGCCACTTCATTTTGGATGAAGACGGGTCTTACCAGTTAAAGATCAGAAGGTTTTCATGTAATTCAAATGAAAAATATGGTTTAATGCGCGGTTTTCACGAAGCCACAGTTACGGAACACCTTTGTTGCCCGTACATCCCGAGGAGACTGATCTGGGAAATACAATCCACTCCAAGGTTCTACAGAAACAGGCTGTCAAGATGATCAACCACTAAAGCAGCAGGGCCAACAAGTCACTGATTTCACTCCTATCCATGGAGGTCAACAGCCAAGCTACAGGATCTATCACCAAATGGTCTGTCATCCCTAGGAAGATAAATGGAAAAGCTGCTTTGTAAAAAAGCGTCCTAATGAATGAACTGAACTGACTTTGTGGAACTGTGAATTATCATTGAACCCTTGAGACGGCTGCTGTAAACAAAAATGCCAATCACCCTAAGAACCCCACTGATTTGCTGTGCCATAAACACAGCCTTCAGTAACAGTAAAAGCACTCGGTTCTTTGGGTGGAAGAAGATGCAGAAATCTGGATCTCTGTACAACTTGTAATAACCGAATGTAAAATACTCAAAACTGAATTCAATCCATTTTTAATAAAATAAATTTTTATATCGTGTTTGCAAAAAAAAAGATTCACATATTATTCACTCATCTTGGCAAACTCTAGACAAGATTTTTCTTATAGGCTGACTTGGACTCAGTAGACGAAATTTGTAAGTCTGCAGTTTATAATCAGGGGAGAATGCAAAACAACTCAAGAATATCCTCTAATTGGAAGGGAAGGGAGTGGCTGGCCAACAATTAAGTAGAGAGAACAAAGCATTAGACCAGGTATGATCTGGGGCAGCTGAGAATGTTTCCCTTTTCCTACCATCTCAGCTATCAGGTCTGGGGAGGTGGGGGGCAAGGGGGTGGAAAACAGATATTTAATTATCCTAGAGAGCCAAACCCACAGATGAGGACAAGTCTAGGATGACAGCACCATGCTGAGAGCCTGGAGAGGACACAGTGAGGCACTGGGAAGATGACCTAACTGCCCCACCAGCCGCCCAGGAAAGAGCATCTTGCTACCTACAGAGAGCAATTTCAACTTCCAAAAGCAACTGCCAATTTCCTATTTGTAATATGTCTCCTAGGGATTCCATCTACACGCAGGTAACTTGTGGTAAGAGACCTGTCCTGTGTTTCAGATAATCTAAGGAGTACTGGAGGTGGGGGTGAAGGAAACAATGGCGAAGTTCCATAAATTCAGTAGAGAAACTCAGAGAGAGCACAGGTACCCAGGTACGTCCAGGGCAGTAACTGGCACTTAACGTCGCAGGTAAGTGCTCAGCACGAGTCAGTGCCTTCTCCCTTCTCCTCATTCCACACAAGGGCAATGGGAGAGGTGATTCAGAGGGTCTAGTTCTTTCTAGAACACTCACGCAGAGCTTGGCACATCTAGGTTCCCTTCCAGCACAACAATCAAACACTTTGACCTTTGGTCCAACCCAGCTGTGCTACACCTCAAAACCACACGTGGTTCAGGATCTTACTTCTAAGATGTCATTCTAACAAGCAACAATCAGCTAGGTAATTGAACCTGAGAAGTCAGACGAGAAAAAAGAAATAGCTTACCAGCTACCTTTCAAAGCAAGACAGAAATGAAAATGGAAAGGTCCCAGGGCAGTGTGGATGGAAAATTATCACCCGGCAGGAGGGCCTGAGTTGGACTGGATTCAGCCTTCTTCACAGGACGACTCTGTTCCAAAGAAACTGGATGCTAAGAAAATTCTGGTGTCCAAATATAGAGAACTGAGAAACATTAGAAGGGTTTGAAAATCTCCCAAGAAAAATCTGTGAGAACTTCTAAAAATTCTTCCAGCGCTGTGACAAAATTCAAAAAGACTGAAATTCCAGAGCCTGTCTAATCCAGGGACCCTCCATCTCCTCAATCTCACGGCTCCCAGCCCACACTCCAGGGAGAGAATCTAGACTGACGAGAACCTAGGTCTGTGCCTGCAAGACGCTGAGGGAAATGGTGAGACAAAGGACAAGAGGAGGTTGCCTCCTTTACTCGCTGGAGTAATAAGGCCACCTCAGAACTATTTTCTGAAAGGAAATCATTTTGGGAGATGAAAAACATCCAAAAGGTACCAGGCACAACCCTATGAGGTGTAGGCACTACTGCTAGTTAACTCGACTGTACAGATGAACAAACTAAGGCTCAGAGCAATTCAGCTGCCCGAGGTCACAGAGCTAACTAAAAGCCAGAGCTGGCGTTTGAATCCAGCTTTCCTGATGCAGAATTATTGGTAGTTTGCTCCAAAGGAGGACAGGACTCCCTTTCCCAAGCCTGATCATGCCTTTCTTCCCGTGCTTATTTTTGTTGGAGGCACTGAAAAGGATTGTTATAAATTATGTTCTCCTATGGACTCAGCTCTGGGACCAACGCATCCTTGACCATCAGGCCTCTCTCCCTGATTTATTTTTTCCACATGGGAAGGGAACTAAGCTTTCCCCTAAGATGTAAGGAATGAGACTTTAAGACATCCTCGATCAATGCCATCATGAGAAAGGGAAACATTTCAGAGGTGGGTGGGACCAGCCGCCCGCCTACCCTTTCAGCTGTAGCCACAGCCTTTGCTTTCCTTCTTTTCAGGAACATTTTCTGCAGCCAGGCCCAGGCCATTGTGGGCTTTGAGAAGAATGATATTCTGCTTTTGTAAGAAAGGGAGCAGATTTCCCAGGCATGCTTTGTGTCCCAGACTCTTTCACTAATTGATAGAGTAGCGCTACTGAGCACGTTCCCATTCATGCAGTCAGCGCATGTCTGCTTCTACGTTCTCCAGTTTTTCTTGTTTTTTTTCTTCCTTTTTAAAAATTTATCCTATGAAGTAAGACAACAGTTCCTGTTAAGAAAATGAAGTAAAACCAAATTCTTCTTAATGAAAACGAACATGTCAGTAGGATTTCACTCTTCATGCTAATCCCCTGTTTGACGGGTGATGACATCATCCCACAGAAGCTGGGGACAAATGTAATGTCTGCTGTAATTACAGGCTTAATAATGCAGAGTGATGGAGGCGCTGGGAGGGGCAGGCAAGCCCTTCCCACTGGGCCCTCTCTGTGAATACAATGGGACCCACGAATGCAGTGGTGGAGTCTTGCTGGGACAATACCAAAGGAAGCAGAAATCAAAGCACTACCTGGGCCATGGGTTCAGACTTGATTTTTCTGATGCAAACTTTACGTCCCCAAGATACCACTTAAATAAAACTGCATTTTTCTCATTCAACCAAGTAGAACTGTAGTGTCACAAAAGACAACATGTACACACATAAAATACTCACAAACATGCACAAACTGAAGGTAAAAAAGTTGTAATTCACAAGGTTTTCACATAGTGACATAAGAATGAATGTGTCACTTCATTTGGCAGAAACTAGAAGTTGCAGGTAGGAATTTTCTAAACTGTAAAGAAGAGAGGGATTTATATAAACTTTTGAAATGTGTAAAGCCTTGATTAGATAGAGAAATAAAGATATTTAGCTCTAGGGAACTTCAAGTAAAGAGAACTGATAATGTTATAAAGAAACCATAAGCCCAAACAAATTATGCTTGAATAATACTGTAGATTTTATGAGTAGCAAATGTTACAGGTCATTTGAACATTACATCAAGATGAATCAGCTTTTCCTGCTAACATTTCTAATTCATTTCCTTGAACAGCAGGTTAAAAGCATTAATCATTTACAAAGTTTTCTTTTAAAGCACTTTTATCTAAAAATCCCTTTAAAAAATATAACATATTTGGTAAACTATTGGTTTATAGTACAGAATTCTGCACATTATTTAGAATAAGAATGGTATGCTGTTTACCATGAAACGAATCAAGTTTACCAGAGGATTTGTTTTGTACAAATGACATGTGTAATTCTCTCTTAAAAATATGATTTTGGGGGCTTCCCTGGTGGTGCAGTGGTTGAGAGTCCACCTGCCGATGCAGGGGACGCGGGTTCGTGCCCCGGTCCAGGAAGATACCACATGCCGCGGAGCGGCTGGGCCCGTGAGCCATGGCCGCTGAACCTGCGCGTCTGGAGCCTGTGCCCCACAATGGGAGAGGCCACAACAATGAGAGGCCTGCGTACCGCAAAAAAAAAAAAAAAAAAAAAAAAAAAATATGATTTTGAAGTGTATCCAAGATGCCAAAATGGCACATTATGCAAGCATTACAGATTTTCACAAATGAAGATTATATCCTTTAATTATTACTTTGAGTTGGAATTAGGAAGGCTAGTGGGTTAATGTGGTAGCAGAAGTGCTTAATATATCCTTATGCAAATTTATGAATTTTTGAAACATTCATGAAAATATATAAAATCAGAAAAACTGACCATGGTGATTTAAAGTAAATAGATGGGGCTTCCCTGGTGGCGCAGTGGTTAAGAATCCGCCTGCCAATGCAGGGGACACGGGTTCGAGCCCTGGTCCAGGAAGATCCCACATGCCGCGGAGCAACTAAGCCCGTGCGCCACAACTACTGAGCCCGAGTGCCACAACTGCTGAAGCCCACACGCCTAGAGCCCGTGCTCCACAAGAGAAGCCACCGCAATGAGAAGCCCGCGCACCGCAACAAGGAGTAGCCCCCACTCGATGCAACTAAACAAAGCTCGTGTGCAGCAACGAAGACCCAACGCAGCCAAAAAAAAAAAAAAAGTAAATAGATGGCCATATGCTGAAAGGTGGTGGGTAGAGGGGTTCAGCAGGGGGTGGAAGAATTGCACCAAAGGGAACTGAAATACACATTTTTGGACACACTTGAACACACTCTCCACCCCAGAAAAACAGTGCCTATATTAACAATAGCTAACGTTTGTAGAGCATTTAGTATGTTCCATCCACCACTTCAATGCTTTACATGTCCTAATACCACGAAATTTTCATAAATCCTCTGTAAGGTAGATTTATAGATGAAGACCATAAATCCCCTAAAGGTGGGGTTTATAGATGAGAAAACCATGACACAAAGAACTTAAGCATGAGGTGCAGCTTGTATTTGAACATGGGCACTCCAGCTCTTGAGTCCCTGCCCTTCACCATTTTGCTGGATTCAAGAAGGTTAAAAAGGTTTTGACTCACCCTTTCAATATCTACCCCTAAGTCTAGGATGCAGAGACCAGAAGAAGATGTCTTGGTCCCTTACTGCAGGCTAACTGATAACTCTGTTCCCACTGCTCCCTGCCCCTTTCCCCTCCAGCTTCTCACCTTCAGAACCCAGCAGACACTGGGGGTAGAAAAATATTGCCATCCTGCATTACAACCTGAGCTGAATGGTTTCTCAGGAAAAGCGCTCGCAAGTAGAAGCAGAGAGAGGAAGAACTCAGAGAGCAGCCCATACTGTACACGGTCTTCCCGACATCTTATTTGTACAAAGCAGAACTGCAGGTTCCGTCTAGTTCTCTATCAGAGGCAGAAGCTCTGACAGAAAAGACACACCATCGTTTCTCAGGCCTGCATCCCAAGCCACATGCTGGACCATGGACACGGGGTGGGGATATGCACCTGAACCTGACTTCCAGGCTCTAGTTATGAAAGGGTGAAACTGCCAGCACCCAAGTGGGCAGTGGGGATCAGTAAGTAGTCTCCACAGCCCTCTGTGAGCCAGTGCTGTACCTGGACAGACCTTTCTCTGTGTTATAAGAAGAAGAAAATAGAAAAAAATGGGACCTTTGAAAAGACTCTGCAGCACAAGATAAAATGAGCACTGTTTTGAGGCTTGGTGGAAAACCCTATCTCTAAAAATGACTTTCCATAGAGAAAAAAATAAAATTTTAGAAAATGACACTCGATACAAAAGATGGCAGACATCATCTCTGTGAAATGACAGAGAACAATAAAAATAGAATGGGCTGAATTATAGGTAGAGATTGAAAAAGAAGACAGTGGAATTAACAAAATAATTCTGGGAAAGACAAAATGCAGTAGCAGAAATTAAATTGGCAATAAAGGGCAGGACAAACCCTGCAGAATACTGACCGTGATGTACAAGGCAAATGTGAGGTGTTCTAGAACATGTGGCAAAAGATCAAAGAAAAATGATGAGACAGAGGTTGAGTATAAAAACAACTTATACTATTATAAGAATTATACATATTCTTAAGGCTAAAATCAGAATGGGAACAGAGACAATGACAAGGATATATGGAAAAGAACTTTGCACCTGAAAAAAGACCAAAGTCTGCAGTCTGAAAGTGTTCAAGAGTATTTCAGAAAAAAATAATGAAAAATACTTCTATCTCAATATTTCTTTATAACATATTTTAATTTCAGATAGCGTCCGAAGAGTAGCCAAGATCTGGGAGTGAACAAATGACTGGGAAAGTTAATCTGCATGCAACTGAATTTTTAACACCTTCACATAAAATCCTATGTAGAACAAGAAAGCCTGTTCTATACTAGACTTAATGGGGAAGTCAGGTTTTCTTTTTCCCAATAAGGGACACTGGTTTCCAATAATACATAGATTGTTTGCTATGGTCATATCCTCCAGGTTAAAGCAAAAATATTTTTATAATTCATCAAGTAGGGCCAAGAGATATTAATTGCCATGCAAGAGGAGAAGTGGACTTTTAAACCAGAAGGTAAATGACAAATGATCAGAGAGGTGATGCGAGAAAGCTGCTTATAATTGGCCTGAAAAAAAAAAAAGAAAACATCAGTAAGAGATGTCTGGCCTAACAGAGCCCTACAATTACCAGGTGAGTATCCCTGAAGGAGGCACAGGGAAGATGCTGGGAAGAAGGTACTGAACGAACCTCTAAGAACCATGTATATGAGGGATGTTCCAGAGGGACTCAGGAACCATAATTATTTTGCAACACAAACCTTCAAATTCTGATTCAGAAATTTTGGTTGCTTCACTTCCCTCTCATTGGGACTTTTGCAGCCCAGCAAATTTGTAATTAAGCCCATGCTTTTAAGAGGCCAATGAATAATCAGATAGCTCTCTTTTACTTCCATTCTTAACTCAGAGCAAAGTAGTGGAATCCTTACGAGAATGTTAGTATCTTCACAGAAATATTTTAAAATCACGTCTATTTAATTGTTCCTTTATCCTGAGAAATGTGCTATTGTAACCTCACATCGATCCCTGTGAAAGTCAAGAAATGTCTGTATACTCTAGAACCTGTAAAACTAGGTTAAATTGCTAATGTTGCATTCAAAGGGAAAGATAAATACAGTGTCCAATGTTTTAATATAAAATAAAAAGCATTCATCACGAATCTCAGCTCTACAGTTCTCTCACTTTCCCCTTATAGGTCAGTTTCCTCTTTTATATCCTTATATAGCACCATCTTCTCTCCCCTAGTACTTAGCACAGACTGTGATACATATTTACATGACTATTTGATTAATATCTGCCTCCTTACCTTGACTGAGAGCTCCACGGGAGACCATGTAGGAGACACAGATTTATTTATTTTGCTTATTATCATTAACCTCAATATTTGACACAGGACCAGCCCTATCAGACAAGCAATATATATCTGTGAAATGAATAGACTGAGTGTATATGTTTTTATGCACTGTTCAGCCAAGCAAGTTATTGTATCCTAAGAATTCCAAAGAACTTTATACTAACAACACATCTTGCTTCTACACGTTGGCTATGCATATCAACTTTCCAGGCAAACCATTTTTTTTAATGTGTAAATGACTTTTTTCACTATGGGTTGGCATTATATCAGAGTACTGAACATAAAAGGAATCTTAGAGGTAATGAAACTGAAGTAAATAAATGCTAAGTAATATGTCCACAATAGCACAATCTACTTAGCAGTAAAACTGGGATTGGAATGCATTTTCTATCCCTCACCTCCACCCTCCAAAGGTTCTATCCATTGCTTCTCAAGACACTGGCTCTTAACCAGAGCTTCTAGGTTACCAAGTCTCTGAAAGTAATCAATAGTTTGTAAATAAACATTTGCCACACCTCAATGTTTAAAGGAAATCTGCAATAAAGAAATTGTTTGCAATATAAGTAATCACTACAAATTTTCAGATTTCTTATGCAGCTTATTTGTCAAGCCTAAGAGCTAATTATAGTTTCTCAAACCCATGACACCTCTTCTTCATTGTCATACACATACTTAGCCGGTATTATGTGCCAGGCACTGTTCTAAGGTTCTTTATTAAGGGACATTAGCCTAAGGCCTCCTTAGTTCTGTGGTTATGACCTAATTGCATTCCTTTTCTCTTATCATTCAGTTGTGACTGGGCAAAAGCCATTTCTGAAAAGTTAGAATCCTGAAAGATTAAAAATCTAGCCCTACGATCACTTGACTCAAGGTCTTTGGTCTCCATTTTTTTCATTCGAAATAGGTTTTTGTTTGGTTAGTTGGTTTTTTTTCTTTTCCTTCTTTTTAAGTTGTAAGTTAGAGCTTGGGTTTTTTTGTTTTGTTTTGTTTTGTCTTTTAACAACTAGTTTCATATTTTTGATGAGTCTGCTTACCAAGCATAGAAAATCCATTTGCTGGCTAAAGGATCCCAACAACAGAAATTTCTATCTGATGATGGAATCATATTTCTAGATGACCCCAGGGTGAGTCAATTTGCCAAATTATTTCATTTATATTTATATGCTGGAATGTTATTCCAAAGGCTCCAAATAGTCTCTGTTCTACGTATAAAACAATAACATGAAAATAAGACACAGTATAATAATATGTATAATGAATACATAATATAATGCTCCTTTAAAAAGCAGACAACGATCTTGTCAGATGTTTTAAAATAACCCAAACCGGCATTATTTGTAGAAAAGAAAACTGTGATTGGAGTGTGGGGAGGGGCATATTAGGAAAAAGGGTAAGAAAAAGAAAAGAGAAACGGGGGAAATAAGATCACATTAGATTAGAAAAAAAGGCTTGAGTGATTGATACAGGTGACAAAACAATGGAAGTAAAGGAGGTAAACCCACATGAAATGTCACTTTTTCATCAACGGATATTTACTTGGCTGTTGGAATGCTTCTTTAAAGAGGAAAGATGTTTTTGAAATAACGTAAAAGCAAAGTCATTCACGCACACACATGTAATTACATACGTGCATGTAAATGTTTACACAATTTTAGCCACACAACCTGTCTATTCCCAGATCCAAAGCTATTCTAGACCATCTAAAAGCACAGGCCATAAGCCTTTAAAAATAATCTCACTTCTCATTTCCTTTACCACTTGGTTGGGTTTTTCTGTTTATTAGCTGATGAGGAGGGAGATGGTGTGATGGAGAAGACAGTTCTCTATTTAAAAAATCATGTTTTCATATGCAAGAGACATAGGAAGCAGAAAGGAAAAATGGCTAGGACTTAGGAGTGGGGTGTAGTAGTTGTATACATAACAGGACAATGTGAATGCAGTGGGCTAGCACATATTTTGCAAAGTCACATTTTGTAAAGCTACCTAGAAGACTGCCGTCGTCTCTTTCTCCCCTCTTCCCTTCTTTCCCTACAGCAGTTCTGAGCTCCACTGCAATATTTAGATCCAATAACTCTTCTTCAAAAGCAGTATAACTACCGGGGATATCCGATGTCTTATATAGAAACACAATCGTATTAGTATTGAGGTGGCCATTTGGCTAGCTCAGCATAAATGGTTTGCTCGCTAATGTTTCAATAACAACAACTTGCTGCTAATCAGCACACCCCTGTGTAGACAGTGTAGTTACCACTAGCGTTCGTAATGAGGACCCAAAGCACAGGGGACTTTCCTCCTGAATTATCTAAGGAAGACTCACTTAGATTGTTCTGAGCTTGGGGTCCAAGTAGGTGGCAAACAAAGTGTGTTCTCTCGTGTGAGTGCATCTCTCTTGGCCCATGCTTCAATAAAATGTCAATATTTGCCCCCAAAGTACAATAGTTATTTATTAAAAACTCCCTTTGAAAATCTCACCGTAATCGGAAGGAAAAAGGAACAACAGATTTCTAAGGGCATGTTTTCTATACGTTGTTTAAATATATCCTGAGCTAAAGAAATAAATTTCGTTTAGGAATTCTAATTCTAGATAAATTTGAGGGTATATATAAAAGGACTGTATAACTAGATTCTAAAACTTTCAAAGAATAATAATCCCACAAGGAATTACTGGCAACTCTCTATTACCTAGAATATTTGCTTAACCAGCCCACCAGTCTTCTCATCCATAGAGATATTATCAGTAATGTCTTTGGTACAAAGACTATTTCATTTGGGTTTTAGAACACTCTGTAAGGTTTGCTGTAAAAATATTACACATAGGTCTTAGGGAGTGAATTAAACATTTTTTGCAAACATGATCAAATTAGGGAGAGGACAGATTGAAATCGTTACCTCAAAGGTTAAGATACCAACAGGCAATCACATGACACATTACCATAAAAATCACTTTCCCTTCTGGACAATCATGGCTTTCTGATAATGATTACCTGCATGCAAGCTGTACACTGTCAGTAATAATTTGATTTGAGCATTGCTTCCCAAAGGTGTTCATATCTGCATGTACTGACTTGTTAAATTGTGTTGTGCTAATTGATGGTTCACATGACAAGATATGCATAGCTGATCATGCTTATTAAAATGCAGGCCATTCTCAATTATCCAGAACAAACGAGGTCCCTGGCACTTTTAATACACTCAACCTACAGATGATCCCCAGAACTCAGGAGGTTGAGTCCTCAGCCTCCTTCCAAAGATCTCTGAATAAGTAACTAATCTGAAGCTCAATGCAGCACCAAACAATCAACGTGGAAATTCTAATTTTAATGGAAAAAAATGGAGCTATTTCCTATTTGGCATTATGTAGACAAAATACTCAAGAATTTGACTTCTGAAATACTTTCCATGCAGGTGTTTGGCATCGTGCAAACACGATTAAGTTTTGTCTTGTTTGGTCTGTCTGCAAGGTAAAGGCAGATGGGAAAAGCCAAGGGCCAAGAATTACCAAACTGGGAAATCAGCCTGAGTGTCATAAAGCCGTGCATCTTCCCCTAAAATTAATAATCCTAGCAGATGCGACAGGCAGATTTTCTCAACTAAATTTGTTCACTGACATTTTAAAACTTGGATTAAAAGCCATTGTAAGCTAAACACAGAACAGGACAAATTCCCTTCTACATTTCACAGATGAGACAATTTAGTAAAAATCCATGAATCACGGAATACAAAAACTGGAAGGGACTCAGAGGTCATTTAGTCCATCCTCTCCCAAATTGTGTTCTAGAGAAATTCAGATCCCTGGGAGACAGCAGCAGTGGAAGTGACAGGTCAAACAGGTTAAGGACATTTACGGTCACACAAAATTAAACAAGTTTATTTACATGCAGTTACATACCTTATGGCTCCTCAAAACATAAGATCTAGTATGCCACAGTTCCCAGATTTATTTCACCATGGCATTCTTCCCCACTGACTATCTATTAATATTTTACAGAACTAAGTTGGCAGAACAAAGCTTCAGATACCTCAATCTAGTCCAGCCCTTTGTTTTACAATAAGGGGAAAGGCCTCATAGCAACTTTTCAGGGGGCTATGTGGGCGACAGTAATTTCAGGTGTGGCCCAGAGCTGCTGATTAGGTCAGGCTTCAAGGACTCTCTGGAGGGGGGCGGTCCTGGGAAGCAGCTCACAACAGACGTGTCCCCTCCCTGCTCTCTCCCTGCTCTCTCCGAAGTGTCCCTTCTAGCCTCGGGGCAGTGAACCGATTACTTCAGATTTATTTCCATAAAACCTTTCACTGCCACAATCTCTCTCCCAAGTGTCTTCAGAGTCTGCCAATGGATAATGTTCCAGCACTCAAAGATGAAGACAATTTTGAAATCAAGCCTCTACATTCAGTTCAGCAGTTCTGTTCTCACATGCTCTTTTTTGGGGGGAAGGGGAGGAGAGAGCGGGGAAGGAATCCTAAAACTTTCAATCTTTTCATAATTAAATTAAAGGGCTTACAATGTAGCTCTAAACTAGGGGATAATTAATTCAGTATGAATCCAAATTTCTTGATCACACAGGGAATCCAGTACATTAGATCTGTTGTATTTATGCCTCAATTTGTATAGCTAATAAGATTTTAGTGCATATTTTTATGCCTGTATATTTTTTAAAATAGCTTGAACAAAAAAATTTACAGAAGGATTCTCTCCTGCAAAATTCTCATTTGACACATTATTATACCCTGACTTGTTCTGTTAGTTATCTTATTTTCACGCTCAATTGTAAACAACTCCCAGGAGCTAAATATTTAATGACTGGCTGATACTAGGACACCTTCTCAAAAGACATAATGTGGAAAGATTATCTCCTTTCCCAATATAATAAGGTATCCCTCCCTCCCTCCCTCCCTCTCTCTCTCTCTCTCTCTCTGTCTGTCTTGGATGCACACTAACATTAAAGGGAAGGAGTTCCATCAATCAGTCTTCATGCCTATTTCACTGGTCTTTTTCTTTACACGGGTCTACACTTCCACATGAGAATTTAGAATGCAGAAAACTGCCCAAAATGGCTGAGGAGCTCTGTACCAAGAGAGTGTCGTCAGCCTGAGATGCAGAATTTATTCCGTCTTGAGTTTTATGGCTATCAAGTTAGCTTCCCCAAATGTGACATTTCCACCGACTGACATTTCTGGAACCAAAAAGCAACATCTATATGGAGCAGCATCCCAGGGACAAGGTGCACCAAAATGCGGTGCTCCCTCAGGGGAGCAGCAGTCCCTTCCCCAGACTATCCACGTGAGATGCAAACAGGGAATCTATGAATTTGGTCCAAAATGCTCCACTGTGCCTCACTTACTCACAGCCTCCAATGAAAATCAGTTTGATCAGGAAGGAAAGGGCCAGCAAAGGGTAGGTTTAGAGGGCTTTCCAAATCAAGGCAATCCTAGGGATGTTCATATTTTATCTCAAACCCTCAGGTAATTAACTCCATAAGGCAATTTTTAGAGGCAATTCAGTTTGCGTCTTTAAAATGAGCGATGCTGTAACTGCGGAAAAGAGCCACATCTCATAGAACGCCACCTTCCCCAGGCTTTTAATGCTCATTTTTAATTAGATAATTTTATTTTTAAATCATATGTAGACTCTCGTATTGCATTTTCTGCAAGAAGTCACCTCTCTAGTCCTGATTGTAGGCAAGTCTTAGACATGGGTTAGAAAAGTTTATTAAAACAACATTATTTTTGTCGTGTGTTTATGTTAATTTCTCCAGTCCCTGTGGCCCACTTTTAAGTGCACGTCCCCAGGGGCACTTCTCACTTTCTCACATTTCTCTAGGACCAAGGAAATCTGACTTCACATGCAATAGAAATTACCCATAGACCACGGCGGAGAAAACAAAAGGCGTAAGCCCTGGAGTATGATGTTTGGAGATACTTGATGGTTGCCTGGGTAGCGTTTAATTAGGCTTGGGTTGCGGCTGGGGTGGGGTGCTGGTACCTGGGTAACCTCTGTCACTGTGACTCAATCTGTGGTTGAACAATCAAAATGCAATGCTTGTTATGATGTCCATTTCTCACCCCTTGTCTTCTTTAGGAATTTGACTAAATCCACCCCCATGCCCTCCTCCTGTGTCTGTCTCTCTCACACACATGGTTTTTAAATTAAGGAAACACTCTTTGTTAGTGTCTTTTAAAGCTGTGAATGACGTATTTTCCCAACTAACTTATAAGCAGTGGGGATACCTAATTCTTCCATAGATCCCTTTACAAATTCCTTGCTTATTCCTAAACACTCAGAAATATTACTTGACTTTTTTAAAGGAAATCTACTAGCTTATGCTTTATTCCTCATCTTCCACCATCATTTCCAGCATGTCTTCATAGATGCTGAACAAAACATCCTACCAAAAAAAAAAGCAGGCAGTAAAAAGTAAAGGGACTGTACTTGCTGGTTGCTGTGTGGTGTGCTTTAAAAACAAACAAATACACACCCACCCCAGCAACAAATCTAGCAAAAACCATGGGCTCTCTTTGGTGTCTGGAAATGAAGACAAAAGCACTGACATTCAGCGTAAGATGCTGTCCTTGGTGGGCGACGGTAGCAGCTGTTCTGGGATGCACCGAGTGAGATTTAATGGCGGGGTTACTGACAGTCCCCAAAATGGCTACTGGGCCCGGGCAGCCAATTTTATGCTACCTTCCTGCCTATGCTTGCCTATGTTGAGTGGTTCCGCAGTGCCCATTAGGAACTGCTTGAGAGCCATTACAGCCGGCAGAGTAAAGCATCCTTCTGACTCTGAAAAAAAAAAAGTGAGATGAATAGGTATTTCTAGGGTGGTCTGAATGAGCCGTCATTAACAACCCTGGGGAATGAAGGCACCTGCACAGGGCAATGAAACACCATTTTATTCCTCTGGCCACACTTGCACCAGAAAAAGAAAAAATATCACATGCGCCGTAAGGATCTATGGATGTAAAGGATCGCCAAATTTCAAAGCTGAACAAACTGCAAACCTCACAGGAATTAACGCCTGTATTGCATACACTACCAAATTCTGGATCTTCTCCTTGGAAAGTCTGGACCTCTCACTGTTTCAAAGGAATGCGGACGGGGCGGGGGGTCGGGGGGCAAGCAGGCAGTTTGGGGCAGCATGTGAATGGGAGCACTTGGGTGGAGCATGAAGCTGGAGGGGCCGGGAAGGCTGAGGGCAGGGGGCGAGTGGAGAAAGGCGAGTGATTTGCATTAAAATGGGAGTCCCCTTCCCAGGCGGGCGGCATTGACCTCAATGGATGTTAAACAGAGGTCTGGTTACTTCAACAAAACTAAGGCTCTTTATTTGCCATTTTCTTCTAAGACCAGGATTCCTGCCATAACCTCATATGATGATGCAGTGAGAAAAGATGAGCCTGGTGGGCATGTGAGCAAGTGCCTGTACCTGTGCGTGTGCACGTGAGAGAGAGAACAGGAGGATAACGCATCTGCTTTCCCTCGGAAATCACAGGATCCCTGAGGGTCGAGTCAGCCTCTCGAATGCAAGTGAACGTGTATTTGTGTGCTTTATCTTTTAAAGGCTGAGAGCAGGGCTGAAAACACATTCATTACTGGCTGTTATAGAGGGGTTGATGTATTCTAGGCACATACAATTAGGCTATAATTCTGTACAACGACAGACTAAACGTACAAGTCTAGACAGAGAAAGAAGATGACTACAAACATTCTTAGACCTTTTCTAAGAGCATTTTAGTATTTTCTTATCATCCTACCAGCAAATGTTGTAAATCCTTGACTCTTCAACGTCAAAGGGATTCTCACGACTTAAATTCAAAGGGCTTGATTTTAATTCTCCGTCAAAAACCAATCTTGAGGCAAGATATTTTTAGCAGTCGCTCAACACAGATCTGTGGTTTATTTACCTCCCAGAGAAAAGGCATGGATTCTTAAACAGAACCACCCATATACACATTACAAAGTCAATCACACCCCATGAAGCTTTTTTGTGAATGCGATCTAGGAGTTATAAAACGAGTGACAAAATGTAAATATACCGAAGTCTTACTACTATTTATTCAGTTGACTAAGAAAATAAGCCATAAGAAATCTCAGTTTCTTAAAAACTGGAAAAGTCTATAGTCACTTGTTTGAAGAGAAAAGGAGAACCGAGGGGGGTAGGAGGGATCGGAAGACGTCACCTGTGGACAGATCATCACAGCGAGAGAGCAGGCTAGCAACCTCACCCACCTCAGCATCCTCAGAGAGGCAGCAACAGGACCACTTTGCACATGGTCTCCAACCCTGCCCTACGGTCCTGCTATGGCAGCACCTTAATGCATCACCTCCATTTCACTCTCACACCCAAAGGACCTTCCTAAACTCAGCCAAAGGATGTTGCTCTCTCCTGCACATAACCAGCAACTCTGTGCCTTCTGATAATGTCGATGGCAATTGCTTCTCTGAGAAACACCTTTCATACCAACTTTTTAATTATTACAAAAAGGAAGCCAGCCAATATCTAAAGCCACTATTTCCCCTAGATAATAATAATCACCAAATATACAAATCTGATAGATTTTCAACAAGGGCCACAATTTTACTACTAGCTTACGTTTATTGTTTTCCCATGTGATAAGCACTGTTTCAAGATCTTTAAACAAATTAATTCATTTGATCCTCATGAAAACTCTGTGAGGTAGCAGTGATCATCTCTGTTTTACAAACAACAAAACTGAGGCTTAGAATAGTTAGGTAACTTGTCAGAGATCCCACAGCAAATAACTTAGAGCTAGGATCCAGAATCTGCATCATGCTCTGTTGCTGGTGAGGATTGGGGTTAACAAAAATGTTGAATTATTTTTCTAGGCAGAAGTAGCAAAATGATGGAAAAAGGACTGAAATTAATGTTCATTCTGGTGTCCCTTGTCCTAGGAATGCTCTGTATTTGTTTGTTGTTTTGAAATGATGTTTGTCTAACACAGGCAATCATGGGACACTTTCTATAACCCTAGGAGATAGTCCTCTCTATTGTTAGGGGCAGACAGATCTAAAGTTAAGTTAGGGAAAGAAGCAAACAGGAATGGAGAGTGAAATAAATTCCATTCAGCATGGTAAACCTAACTCTACTCTCATGGTAAGATTTATCAAAATGATTCTCATCCAACACAATTAAGGTACAAAAAACACACTGTAATATATAAACAAAAATTTTATGATAGTATTTGAATTTGTACATATAAGGAAATATATGACTATTCCTCTATTTTGAAAAGACTTAACTGTTGAATTTTGACGTGAGTGAAAAGACTGGGGGGTGTTCTTCAAAGAATACATAACCTTTTCTCTCAAGATAACTGGTCTCACTTGAACCCTGCTTAGATGTGGCCAGGAGTGGTGTTACACCAGGGCTAATCAGCAGAGACCTGCCCTGGGAACAGAGACATCTGCTGAAGGATATTGAGGAAGTCTATGCTGAAACAGGTTTGAGCGAATAAGATGACCCTAGATGACTGACTATTCCAAGCATTAGAGTATGCCAGACTTGGACGGCACTTGGGGATCCCAGAGCTCACATTCTGGGGAACTGGAGGACCCATCACCTCATTATTCATAGTAGATGACCTCCACCTCTGCAGAGAAAGCAACATATTCCAGCTTCCCGCTCAAAGGATATTTGTTCAAGATGACTAAGCTATTCAATCAGACCTGCAATCCTGAAGAAATAGGCCAACTGAATCTCAAAAGCATATTTAAAACTAGTACAAGACGTAAACTAGTACAAGGGAACACATCTGACAAATCTGGTTGTGCTGCTCGCGTGAGCTATTAGCTGCATTTGAGGCTATCACCAGTCTTTTATAAGGACTCTCTAGGGCTTCCCTGGTGGCGCAGTGGTTGAGAGTCCGCCTGCCGATGCAGGGGACACGGGTTCGTGCCCCGGTCCGGGAAGATCCCACATGCCGCGGAGCGGCTGGGCCCGTGAGCCATGGCTGCTGAGCCTGCGCGTCCGGAGCCTGTGCTCCGCAACGGGAGAGGCCACAACAGTGAGAGGCCCACGTACCAAAAATAAATAAATAAATAAATAAATAAAATAAGGACTCTCCAATTCTTAAAAATAGCAACAGGGATATAGTAGCATGAATGCAAAACAGATATATGGGCAACCCTAGCTCCTCACCTACAGCTGGCCCTCCGTATCTGCGGGCCCCACATCTGTAGATCCAACCAACCAAGGGTTGAAAATACTTTTTTTTAATTCCAGAAAGTTCCAAGAAGCAAAACCTGAATTTGCCACAGGCTGGCAACTATTTACATGGCTTTTAGGTATTAGACATCGTATTATAAGTAATCTAGAGATGATTTAAAGTGTTTGAGAGGATGTGCGTAGGTTATACGTAAACATCATGCCATGTCATATAAGGGACTTGAGCATTCATCGGATTTGGTATCCACAGGAGTCCTGGACCAAATTTCTACAGATTCTGAGTGCCACTACACTTGTGTCATCAGGGAGGACAATGAATATTTTATTAAAACTCTGCCAGCCTAAGCAAAACGAAACAAAAACTGTCTGGATTTGATGCAGGGTGCTAGAGTTTATGCCAGTCTGTATATGACTGTTAAATGCCTGCTCTTCTCACAAGAAGACAAGAGTAAGCAAAGCAGTGACTATGTTTTTTTGTTCATCACATGTGTTCACCTTCCCTACCCCACAGGGTCTGGCACACTGTAGGTGCTATTTAGGTATTTTTAATTGGCTGAAGGAACAGCTTTATTTTTTTAGAGGATTCAACCTTCATCTTGTTCCTTGCCTCTAAGTTAGCTCAGACTCTTGAAACTCTAAATGCAGAGGTTCAGTTGACTCCATTTTAGGGGCCTGAGGTACCTGCGTTAGCTTCTACAGACTATCAGTGAGTGGGGAAGACACACTAGATTTGGAGCCACTTAAAAAACAGATCTCAGATTTTCCCGTAAAACCCTTCAGTTTGTCCAGGAAAAGCTAAAGGCTTGTTTGGGTCCAATCCAGCGATCACTCTACAATCTCCCCTTACCCCAATTTGGCATCCTCATCCTCTAACGTAACATCTCTTCTCTCTAAAACACACTGACTTACCTGAACTGAATCTGATGTGTGCTTTTTTTTTTTTTTTTTGCGGTACGCAGGCCTCTCACTGTTGTGGCCTCTCCCGTTGCGGAGCACAGGCTCCAGACGCGCAGGCTCAGTGGCCATGGCTCACGGGCCCAGCCGCTCCACGGCATGTGGGATCTTCCCGGACCAGGGCACGAACCCGTGACCCCTGCATCGGCAGGCGGACTCTCAACCACTGCGCCACCAGGGAGGCCCTGACGTGTGCTTTTATCCTCTGTTGTAGTCTTGGTTAGAAACCTTCACCCCACTCTGAATGCTCCCCACACAGGGCCTCACCCCCATGGCTGCATTCTGGATGCTCGGTTCTCAGAGCGGAGGCCCAGCCCTGCATAGCTGCACTCTTAGGCTGGGGAAGGAAGCTCATAACCTCTTCCTGGAGCTGGAAAGAATGGGAGGGTGCTGTGTGTCCAGGCGCCAATCTCTAGACACAGAGCCTAGCACAGCACTGCTACAACTAGGTCGGTGACCAATCTTTACTGTGGGTGACAGCAGGGAAAGAAGGGAGAATGGGCTACATGAGCCCATGGTAGTGGTTTGTGGGGGGACCTGACCTTCCTTAGTCCACAAGAGTAATACTAGGTCCCTGGTTCAAAAATGGTTAATTCTTTAGCAATTCTTGCAGCCTTTCATTTCACAATATACTGTCGTTCTATAAAGTCAAATACAAGTATGAATGAACACAATGCAAATCACAGGATTCATTTACCAAAAAAAAAAAAAGTCATAGTAAGAAAGCCAGAACAACCTACAGAGAAAGGATAAAAGCTTGAATTTTACATTTTGAAACATACTTGTTGGAAAAGGGTACTTCCCTTGTTTTTCTTTTCATGAGATGAATTTAAAAGTCACAGAAATGTGCAAGACATAAAAATACAACATAACAACGAGAGAAACAACCATATACCGTACCTTTACTTCAGCAAATCATGCGCTGTCTGATAGTCTCTGGATCATTCTTTTTGTCTCGACGCAAAGTTACAGAGCTGATTTTCACGTGGCCTTACAGCAAGTTTAACTTTTAATGAACCAGCTCTTGCTAAGTTTTTCTTAACACATTTACTCAACTCCATGCTTGAAAGCTACAATTCATTTGATAACTGAAAAGTAAGG
Source organism: Mesoplodon bidens (assembly GCF_964165515.1). Taxonomy (NCBI): domain Eukaryota; kingdom Metazoa; phylum Chordata; class Mammalia; order Artiodactyla; family Ziphiidae; genus Mesoplodon; species Mesoplodon bidens. The sequence continues at coordinate 57,825,486 of NC_138160.1, read as the reverse complement.
GATTTTATTCTAATAGCAAACTCAAAGAGAAGAACTATCCCAGTCTCATGGGCATACTGCTGCAGCCAAGTGTGATGCATGAAGGCACTGACATTCTGTAAGTGATTTCCAATCTCAGTATGTACAAGGCTATGTACAAGTATGTACAATGATGTAATCAGTCAAAAAGGCTGAACCTCCTTGCTGGCTTTTTTATCAACGCCAACAAAATTTGCAATCATACAACAAAATCATGTAAACGGAAAAGGGTGTTCTCTCTTTTACATAAAATTTAGGTGATATTTAAGAAATAAAATCCAAAACAGTATGTGATAGATCAACGGCAGAGCTTTGAGAAACACACCCCAGGTTTAGAGTCTTTATGGGCAAGTAACTCTGTTCATAATCCTCAAATGTGACTAAGTGGGAGAAGTATGGGTCACAGCTCACATGAGGAAGACAAGGTGGGTGAGTCTGCCTACATCCCCAGGCCTAGAGGCACAGGTAGACTACATCCCCAGTGAAGTGGCTAGTTAGCAGCAGCATCTTCATAAATGACAAATGTTTGTGTCCTTACCTTTAATTATTCTGTAGTATTCTTTTTCATCTCTGAAAGAAAGGCTATTTTGACAGTAGTTTGGAATTTCAGACTCTTTTACCCACACTAAGAAAAGTAGGTGATAATGCAATGACGAAAATGATCATGTATATTTCATTCAGATAGAAAATGCAGAAAAGCAGATATTTCATTTTCTTGAGAGGGAAGGGAAGTTATGAAATTCTGGGAGCATCCAATTTGTATTCATAACTTCATGTGAGTAAAATTAACATTTAAATAGTTTACAAACCCTTAAGCTCAGAGTACAGTGAGATAAATATGAAAAAAAAATTTTTAATTTACCCTAGAACTTAAAAACTTTTAAGACTCCACAAAATGGAAATCCACACAGTGACAACTTAAGAGTTAGTTGACTTTCCTAAAATATGGCTTCTTGCTAACCTAGTTGATAATAACAAACACAAAGAATCCTTTAGCAATAAGAGGAAATCTTTTCCATGTCCCAGGCAAAGCTTTCCAGCCAATGGCCTGTTTCTCGTCCTTTCAAATTCTAGGTTGACTAATACTGAACTAAGCCTCACCTGGAACTTCAGGAGAGAATCTTGCAGAGTGTCGGGATACAAAAAGTTTCAGTTCTTGATCCAGGTTGCATTCGATCAGGTTTGTGTCCCATGATCGGATTCCTAAGGAAGGAAAGGAAGACAGATGACAAATCTCCAGTTACTCATTTCGAAGTGGTTTGGAAAACATCACGGTAGCATTTCTCAAGCTCTAAGGAAGGATGTGGAAACTCCTTTCCTGAAGAGCGTGGTGACCAGCAGTGGATGCCCACAAAATGGGAGGGCCGGGGAAGTCTCTCCACCAGGCCACAGGGGAAGGATAACTAGCAGTGTGGACTGAACTCCTGCCCCTCATAAAATGTAAATGCAGCTCTTCTGGAAGAGTAAAGGAAAACAGTTATTAGGAAAATGACAGGCTTTGCTCCAGGGTGGGAGTAGAAAGGACAGGAAGATGGTGAGCCTGTAGCAGTTAGGGGGCTACCAGACAATTGCTAGCTTTCCCATGGTCCACTTGTACGTGGCTAGAAAATGTAGAATGAGGGTGGGGAAGCAGAGATATGGAGGCTGGCATTCAAGTCCAGGGCTCTGTTTTTAAAGGTTTTTGCAGTGTGCATATGCATTTTGTGTATCTGGTTACTTTTCTTTACCCCTCCCATTTTTGGCCTTGATTTCTCAACCCCTAGATATCAATCAAAATTTGTGTGATCTTTGCTAAGAAAGCTGGATCTCAATCTTAAAAGACGTGGCCTCTCTGTCCTCCCAGGCATTTTACCTGACTAGCTTGGCAGACAGCTCTTTCATTCACAATTGTTAGTTGTCCTGAATTTTCTTATCCAGAGGCAAAGAAATGTGGCAACTTTTTATACTGTATAAAACTTCTACAGAGTTGAGGGCCATGAACTGTCTATTCCCACAGAAGTTCAGGCTTCCGTTCACAAGACTGGACGCTGGGGTGAGGGGAATACGAGGGTAAGGAGTGCTGACGCCCCACCTCCCTCACCTCTTCCTGCTTCCTCTCTCCTGACCTTCCAAGAGAGATGGCTAAAGGGTACAGCAGAGGTGGGAGTCCTGGGGAGCAGGCCAGGCAAAATTGGGGAACCACAGAACTGGGAGTGTGTGTTTGTTTTTCATGTATTTTTATATCTTCCCAAATAGACGGCTCATGGTAGAGCCATTATGTAGGTAGTATCCTTGATTGTACCCCGGCATGGAGCATCCTCAATTGCCGGAAACAAACCTCTGGAACAACTATCATTATTTCCTATCTACTAAAACTTGAACGTCTAGGGGTACCACACAGGTGAACTATCTCTAAATAAACACTTGGTCATTTAATCATTTTTGCTGGTCATTAGTCATGCATACAGACTTGGAAGTGTAAATGGCAGTGTGTTATTTAAACACACCTCTTAAATCCTTAAGGCATACGTGCATTTACCCCCATTTAAATCTTGTTCAGTTTTCCTGTCTTGCAAAGAATGAAGGTAGATACACATACACACACACACACACACACACACACACACACTACAAAGATTCTGGAAACTGAGTTGACTACACATCTAAAATATCTTCAGATGATACACCAAACACCTTTATGAATATGAGAAATATTTTCAAATAGTAGTACATCTACTACATAGAGGCAGAAATTTCTCACACAATCTTTGGGAAGAATTCAGGCGTGCAAGAGTTAACATTCCTAAAGAGGCTAAATTACAAGGGAGAATTTTATGGGTCTCCCTGGAAACATTAACAGCCTCAGTTTGCATTTGTGCTAATGGAGTATTTAAATTTTAACAAGAAAGGCATGTTGTGATTTTGCGGATCTTTTTCGTGCAGAAATGATAAATGGGGTTTTTTTTTGTTTGTTTCACAGAAAGCTTGACAGGCCAAGAGGCCTGAATTCATTAGAATATTTTACTTCCACGTATATATACTATGTATTCAGCTAGCATGGAAAATCATCGAGCTCCTGTCTGAGCTGCTTAATTGGAAATTGTTGACTGGATTATCTGTGCTCCAGGTCTGAGCTCCACTTTGTCTTCAGGCTTGTCAAGTAGGGTCAATAAAGTTAATAATGAACATATGTATTAAAATTAAATTCGTATAATTTTTCTGCCTTTGTTCTAAGAAATGTCTAAATTGCTACATTATTTGAATGGCTTCATCTAGAGTTATACATAGACTTGTTCTTAGATTGTTGTTTGCTATTTTTCCCTTGGCTTCAATTAACTTCAATGTCATCACACATGCAGTTAAACATTTGCTTTTTATTTCATAAACTCCTGGTTCTATGATTTGTAATTTAGCAATGGAGAAAGTATGAAACAGTAGAAAAACCATTTAGTAATTTTTAAGTTACATTAGCAAACAGCTGATAATGTAACTTATACTCCCAGTGAAATTAAAAATTCAGGATTCTCTTTTCAAGGGAGCAATTTCCAGCCAAATTACATCTTAACGATGCATCATCACTACTACCACTTATAAAGGTTACAATGGATTTACTAGTAATTTTAGTTGGAAAGGAAAATTTTGGAACCAAGCCACTTTCTATACCCATTTTAGAAAGAAAATACTGTGTAATTACCTTGTACCTTCTACTGGATAATGTTAGTAAAGGGAAATACTACTTCTCAATGAAGATTCATATTGCATTTAGTCAGTTTATATATCGCTCCTTTGTGCCTAAGAGGAAGCCAGCAGTGGCCCCTCTAAAGCTCACAGGACAAAAAAATGTCTTCTTTGGCTCTTCTCACATAGTCCCCTCCCTGAGTTCATGGCTGGAGGGGATAGTGGGGTGCTGGTAAAGAAGGTCTGAAGAGGCTTTCAGAAGCAGGTCATCCTGGTTTCCAGTGGGCAGTAGAAAAGCCATGGAGTTTCCTGGCCCTTTTTCTGACTATCGCCCCGTCCACGCCAGGTCAAGCTCTTCCCTGGGCCTTTGCTTCTCCAGCAAACTCTATCATGACTGTGCCCTTACAGGCTTACCCAAGTGGGGACAAAACAACCCCACCAGTTGGAGGAGATCAACCTCCACTTTTTAAACTGGGCCCAGAGAACATCTGTCACCCATGGGCAGCTGGCCTATGGTTAGGCATCCTGAGAACACCCCTACCTAACCTGGCACTGTCTTCCTGCCCTGGAAGCGAGTACCATCACTGTCCGTGTATAGCCTGATGACCAGGCGGGAACAAAGGATCATGGATTTCCATCTCAGTTCTCTGATTCCAGGGGTGGCAGTGCACAAAGGGGAGGCTAAAGTGCACATGAAGTTGACAGATGAAAAACGGAGAAAAGAAAAAGGTGTGTGTGTGTGTGTGTGCGTGTGTGTGTGTGTGTGTATTGTTGGGGGGTGGGTATCACAGGACAAGTCAGGGTGAACGATAAGGAAAAACCAGGTCGCCTTATTTTACATAGGTTAGATCTTGCCAAGTTCACTGATCATGCAAGCATTTTGCAGGATTATTTAATAAAACCAACAATTTTTTAAAAACACCTCTCATTTAAAGGCGAAAATCTATATCCTGAAATAAACAATAGATTGAAGAAAGCAGAAAGAAATGACCACGCATTGTGTGCTGAAATGGTACACGGATTCTATCTGACTGCTATTTAAACAAGCTGGTTTTCTTCCATGAGCTTTAGTTGCTCCCTCTCAGAAACAGACTTTGAATATTTTTTGCCCAAGTTCCTAAATTATTACTAAACTATAACCATAAGATTCTATTTTCAAAACTATGCTAAAACGTGATCTGAAGTCAGATTTGAATCATAAAGAAACAATTAAAACAAAGGAAATGCTAAATTCCATAAGGTTTTCTTTCCTAGAGAAAAGTTTTCCTATTTTTTCCCTTGACCTAACCTTCAATTTGCTTTTTTCCTTTTGTTTTAAGCCAACAATTTGACGTTCATAATTTATATGTTATGCGTAATGCAGACAGTATCTTACAGAGTTCATCATTTCAAAGCATTGATGATAAATAATTTAGGTCTTGGCTAGCATTTCACATTAGAAGCAAGCAAAAGAAGTGATTTATAATAATTTATTTATTGGCCTAAAAGTTAGAACTTATTTAAAAAGTAAGCCTTTAGAGAAGATTAATAATGACTCATCAATTTAATGACCTTAAGTTTAGTGTCTGGCTTATATTTCAGCATGGATCAAAGAACCCTTAGTAGGTAATACCAATTAAGCAGTGCAAGCAGAAAGGCATCTGCCTTTTGACTTTGAAACGTATGAAGATGAATATAATAAATTTAACAGTCCCCAACATGTCTTTTAATTCCCACCATGTTGTTGTTGTTTTCCTGTTGAAACAAAATGGAAATGAAACCCCAAATCTTTCCTGGGTTCTTAATTCTCTTAACCATCTTAGACTAAAAACATTCAATAAATGACATCAGAAACACTATAGTTAGCGAAACTTACATCTAAAAATCCAGGACATTAGATGTTACACACATCTATCTTATTATGAACAAATCCTGCTGATTCCCAATGTTAACTAGAGGAAAGTTACACTCTTGAACAGTAATTGAAAACATCAAACGGACACTTAGTATTCTTTATATGTTCTAGTTTCTTTTAAAAAAATAAAATAAAGCAAAGAAACCTTTTCACAAGGCTCTAGAATTAGTTTTGCAAGGCATGGATATATGTAGTCCATGTCCTAAAATAAACAGGAGGAGTGGAGGCTCTGCTAAAAATAGGCATGACTGTTAAGTCCTTCTTGGGGACTAATTAGGAAGGGGGCAACAGAGGTGCCAAAGAGCAGTTGGTGGAGCAACAATGGTTTGGCATTGAGCCCTGCATAACTAACTAACTAAAGCTAGACCAGTCTGAGGAAAGTCTATTGTTTCAAATTTGAGAAGAAATGACCAGACCGTACATTATGCATTTTGAATACAGCTGAAGAAATGAATGATGGTCTCTCTTCCTTGTGTAACCAAGCAGGACCCTATGGGGCCTTCCTGGGACAGACCCTTCCCCTATATCCTCTGCTTTAGCTCCTCTCTGAAGTACCTAGATATTAGTATCTGATGCATTACTTCCTGACTTGTTTTTCAGATGCTAAAACCACCAAATGGAAGAAATTAACTACTTGATGACCATGAGCACATAGTGCCCATTACCGCCTTGTTACCTAATCATTAATCAACCAGAGAATTGTGCACGAGCTAATCACAAACCCTGGGACGCCCTCCCTCACCTTGCCTTTAAAAATGCTTCGCTGTGGGCTTCCCTGGTGGTGCAGTGGTTGAGAGTCCGCCTGCCGATGCAAGGGATACGGGTTTGTGCCCCGGTCTGGGAAGATCCCGCATGCCGCGGAGCGGCTGGGCCCGTGAGCCATGGCCGCTGAGCCTGCGCGTCCAGAGCCTGTGCTCCGCAATGGGAGAGGCCGCAACAGTGAGAAGCCCGCGTACCACAAAAGAAACAAACAAACAAAAAAAACGCTTCGCTGAAACCCTTCGGGGAGTTCAGGGTTTTGAGCACAAACTACCCATTCTCCTTGTATTGGCACCTTACAATAAAGCTGCACTTTCCTCCACCACAACCTGGTGTCAGTAGATTGGCTTTACTGTGCAAGGGTGAGCAGACCCGAGTTTGTTTCAGTAACACCGGGTTTCATGAAGAATTTACTAAGCATCCATGCTGGGGTGTTTCAGGCCTGTTGATTTACTGCATTACCACCATCTTCCTACAGATCTATTTGCTGGACTTCCCAAAGAGCCCTAAGTCATCAAATGGCAAAAATCCAAGTCACCAGGGTCTCCAAACCCACAGAGCCTTTGTTAAGACAAGAGGGGAAATGGGAAGCAAGAGGAACAGATGATGAACGGCTTTCCCAGTCTGCAGCGCACTATCAGAGCCGAACCACCTGGAGCATCTCTATCTTGCTTCACACAACGGGGTCCATGGGCACCAGCAACTACAGCCGTGGTATCAGAGTGACCTCTGGAGGAGGTCCAGCTGGGACCTGAAAGCTGAGGCGGCAGCGAATCCGGCACAGGGAAACAGCCAGGCTGCCCTGTTGCTAAGTCATCTTAGACTGTCGGAAAAGCTACGGGAGCAGCATTTTCACTTAGCACTGGAAGGCCCTGCAGCTTGATCTGCATCTGAGACCCCTGGACCCAAGAGAGTGATCTCCAGATGAAAAGCAGCATCTGTTACTGTGCGTTAGGAAATGGCTCTGCTCACTCACTTGGTCGATTCTTAATGGGATCAATACTGCCATTTCAGAGGTACCTGCAAAAACCTGACTGAATCAGGGAATTAAAAATCAGGAAGACGGGCTTCCCTGGTGGCGCAGTGGTTGAGAGTCCGCCTGCCGATGCAGGGGACACGGGTTCGTGCCCCGGTCCAGAAAGAACCCACATGCCGCGGAGCGGCTAGGCCCGTGAGCCATGGCTGCTGAGCCTGCGCATCCGGAGCCTGTGCTCCGCAACGGGAGAGGCCACAACAGTGAGAGGCCCGCGTACCGCAAAAAAAAAAAAAAAAAAAAATCAGGAAGGCATGCTGACTGAAAAGGAAACCTGAGGGGGCTTCTGGGATTCCAGTAATGTCTACTTCTTGATCAGGATCATACAGGTATGTCGTTTTGTGAAAATGCACCAAGCTCCTCATTTATGATTTGTGCCTCTTCCTCTCTATAAAATATATCAATAAAAAAAAAATTTTTAAGACAGGAAGACAAATCTGAATATTATCACTAAGTGCTAGCAGTGTAAAACACAGTAGAGAGCACTTCACAGCGATACTTGAATGCCTCTAGTTTATCCTCAAACAGAAGCAGCTTGAATAAACCACCTGAGAAACGGGGCACTAAAAGGATATCAGCAGAGTAACAAAGCAGGAATATAATTACATGGAAGGTGATTGCTGAACCACCTCCCTGCATGGGGCGCTGCCCACAAGTGGATGACTATTGCCTCTGTATAAAGGCAAGCTCTGAACGTTGCTGTTTGACCTCCCTGATGTTGGCTTGTCCTGCACTAACATCATGACGGGGCCAGAAAACCAGTGATGCTGCAGTGTTGGCACCTCTGTCAGTTATGAGTGGTGTCACCTTGAGCTGGTGCCTTTATCCTTTCTGCCTCTCTGGGCCCCCCATCTCCAAAACGGGGATGGTGGTCCCTCTCCTCGCACTGCATCGGGTGGTTATGAACCTTTTATAGATAGAAAAACACTTCCTGATGTATTATTGCTTCCCAGCAAAGGTGCTGACAAATAATATTTTTTAAAAAATACAAAGTCATTGATTCATACAGTAGCCACACCCAAAATCAGTACGTGTGATATCTTCCAAGGAGAAAATGTGCAAATAAACTAAATTAGTACAGATCAGATTAAAGGGCTGTAGTTTGAAAATGAAGCGTTATTGAGATGCTCAAATGAGGCATTGCACTATTGACATATCCTATTCTTAAATATTGTTTCCCGAAGAAAATAACAAGACTGCTTGTTGCTCACTTTCTTTTCTTTTTTCTTTCTTTCTTTTTTTTTTTTTTTAATCTGAAAGGGAACATCAATGCTTTTAAAGTTAAACAAAAGAACCAGGTCTGCAACTCCAGCCCCCACCCTGCAGCCTTTTGTTCTGGGGACAGGCGACCGTTTCCAAATGCAGAGGCAGACGACTAGCGTTTATTTTTTTTTTCATCTAAAACAAGGTTTTTCTCTCTTCTTAAATTTATGGTTGGGGGGCGGGCGCGGGGAACGAGGGCTGCGTGAACGCCCTTTGTCCGCCTCGGGCTGCCGTAGAGACCGCAGTGCGGACTGCACCACGCCCACCAGCCGGTGTCTCCGGGCAGAACCGCTTCAGCACCACCCCGAGAGAATAGAGCGCGGGCTGGGCCTGGGGAGGGAGTAGCGACCTCTGTCAGGGCGAGGGGAGGCCTGGGACGCCGGGGGTAAAGGGAAAGGCAGAGGACAGACTGCCTACCCGGGGACTTCGAGCGCAACAAAGCCGGGCTGGGGAGAGGTGGGGGCACGTAGCACCCCCAAGCCCTGGCGGAGCGCACTCCCGGCCAGCCGCGCCCACTGGGGGCGCCGCAGTGCGGAGGGCAGGTGCGGCGGGCGGGGGCACTGCGGCAGCCCGGGTGGGGCTGCGGGTCGGGTCGGTCCGCGCGCCCGAGGCTGCGCCCGCCGGACCCTCACGGCCCCGCCCAGGGTTCCCGGCAAACCGCTATTCGGCCTCTGCAGGGCGCGCCCGTAGTGCGCGCACCGGGCGAGGCGCCGGCCCTACCCGCGGGCCTCCCGCCGTCCCCCTCCCTGAGCCGTCACTCCCGAGGCCGAGACTTTTAAAAGAAGAAGCCCCACCCCACAACTTGGGGGTCCCATTGTCCTTGCTAAAAGCTGCAACCAAGGCCCCAGGGGCGGTAGCGAGGCAGGCGCCGTCTGGGAAGGAGGCGCAGGCGGTTCTCCATCTCCGCATCCCGGGGGGTGGGGGGGAGCGGGCGTGGCCCTAGGACTAGCCTAGTCATTCCAAGGAAAGAAAAGATGGGGAGGTTTTAAGCCAGCAAAGGCACTTCTCGGGGGCTGAGGTGTTTGTGGTGGGAATGATTCCCACGCGAGCCCTGGCACATGGTACTTCAGCCTGGGGTCTACCGGCGAGGGGCAATCCCAGCATTTTGCGGGGGTGAGAGGGGGGCTGAAAGGAGTGGTCGCATCAGCGCCCCCCCCCACCTTTGGTTTCCTGCGGTTGCGGCTTTATTGTGGCCTCTGCCCCTTTGACACCTGCATCTCATTTAGCGGGAGAGGCGGTAGCCAGCTGGGATCTGCCGACCCAGCCTGTTAACGGATCCGTCAAGATTAGGAGAGGCTCTCCCACTGCGTCTCAAATCTGATAATTCGAATTATTCTCCGAAATGAGCTCAGAAAAAAAGAGTCTGGACCGAGTGCGGGAAGTAGCGGGGAAAGACATGGGCGCGGGGCGTGCCGGAGGAGAAAGGTGGCCGTCGCGCCCTGGGTGGGGTCGCGTTTGCGCGTCTCCCCAAACGCGTCCCCTCGGGGCGCAGGGCCTCTTACCGAGTTCGATGTTGCCGATGGCGCGTCGCAGGTGCTCCTCGGTCACAATCTCGCCGACGACCACCAGCAGGTAGAACTTGCTGTCGAGGAAGCGATGCGACAGGCTGGGCGAGGTGGTCGCCGCGGGGCTGGCGATGCTGCCGGACGGCTCAGGCTCGGTGGCTTCCACCACCACGGTCGCCATCCTGCCGGCTTGCTATGCCTCGGCGAAGTGCCGCGCTCCGGCCGCTCCTCTCCTCTGCGGCAGGAGAAAGGATTATCTCCGAAGGTGCAGTCTCCGCTCCGCCCCCTGCGTCTCCCCTCCTCCTGGCGCTGCGCGCCGCCTCCCCCTCCGCCCTCTCCTAGAGCGCGCGGCGGAGAGGAGTGGGGAGTGAGAGAGGGCGGGGAGGCGGTGCCTCTTTTATATGGAGACTAGGCAGGGAAGCGGGGAGGAGGAGGAAGAGGAGGAGGAAAGGACCACCCGGCACATCCTCACGGGGTGGCTGCCTCCGCTCTTCCAGCCGTTGGCCCAGAGCTGATGTCATCTGCAGCAAATCATCTCGCCCGCGGCCCGGAAGCTGGAGGGACGAGATGTGCGGACAATGGTCAGGGCAGGGCCGCGAGTCAAGGGGCAGGAGGACTCTAAGGGGGGAAAACATTCCCAACCGACACCCCACGCCACACCCACCGCCCGCTGCAAACCCTCACCCCGCTGGTGCAGGAGAATGGGATGGGTTTCCGTTTTCAGAGTCGGGATATTTTACCTTGTCCGAGGTGCACCAGTCAGGTCTCTGCCTTGTGTCCTGTCTGCGTTGAAGCCAGGTTCTCAGGAGCTGTGTTAGCACAGCGGACCTGGGGCTGAGGGTACCCCGCCCGGGAAGATGGAACCTGTCTCTTCTTTGATGTGAATTCAGGAAGACATATTTACCAGTATTCACCACCTTCACTGTAAAGAATACATCAAAAATGCAAAACCTAAGCTTACCATTGTTCAGGCTTTGGACCTTACTCTGCAGGAGCCACTGATGAAAAAGTACTGGCTTTGTGGTGCTCATGGGAAATGAAAAGAATGCAGATGCATTATTCCAGATACAGATTTTTCTTAATAATATGCTGAACAGATATCAGGCATAACAAAGAATAAAAAGAAGATACTGTCTCTACCCAGCAGGATTATAGTGACTATAATATACTTTTCGGTTCCTTGGGGAACACACAAGAAAAATTATTTCATGTGACAATGATGTCTTTTAAAATACATGTAGCATTGGGAATTTATATTGTCTTTGTCTATGTTTAGAATAACTCATAAAAATGTTGTTTAAAGGCAGCCTATCTACAACCATTTCTCACAAACATAATGAATATACTGAATATAGCTTCTGTCCCAGGAAGGGGGGGGGTGGTGGTGAAGAAGGAACAAAACGTGCAAACACAGTACTATCATAAAAGACTGGGGGATAAGAGGCTTAGGAAAGAGGAATGGATGGAAACTAGAGTAGTCAATATAGTTTTAATACTAGAACGCATATTAAAAAAAAATCACCTGGATATACTAAGACTTCCAAAATAGCCCATGGTCTTAGCTGTTAACCACCCTGACTTATTGGTAATGTACTCTTTGCTCTTAGCTCCTTCCTGAAACCCTGACATGGTCCTGGCCCCATCCTAAATGCTGGTCTGATCAATGGGGACTAAAGATACCATCTGGCCCACAGCACTTGGGGTCTGTGACAATCTTACTGGTGAGCTGCACTCACCAGTGAGCAGTGACAAAGAGTTTCCAAGTGAGATGGTAACAGATCACATTTTGGTCAAGAGAAGGCATTCAATTGCTGTTAGAGAGATGAGGCCAGCACCAAAGCCCATAATGGGGGGAGGAGATATGGTGAGGAGCACTGTTTTCCAATTTCAGGCTTTGGAATTAGCATCAGCTAGTGATTGTCTTCCATTTCTCTGAACCGCCATTACTTCTATTTATGTAATAGTTTTCATTAGCTCTATTTCTTTTACTTAAATTTATTTTAAATGAAATTCTTTATTGCTGTATAGATGGAAACACTAATATTACTATAATTAGGATGTATCCTTAAGAATAAACATAATGAAAATAAGTAAATGATAAAATTCCTGCTATACACTGTTTTTATTTGCTGAAGACTCTGACCCTGAGGTGTACCCTAAGTTAAAAACAGAGATAGCAAGTGTTAGAGAGGTATTGAAGACATACTAGCACCAGAGTCATTCTCCGTTGTCATAACAGAAGGTTGGATGAAAATAAACAACAAAAGAGCCTTCTTACTGTATGAGCTCGTGCAATTAAATGCCATGACCATGAACCACCTAAGTCATTACCCACACTTTGAGAAAGAGACAAAATGGAAGAACACAGACCAGAGATGCTGACTGCCACTGTAAAACTTTGTAACTTTGGGAAAGTGACTTATTCTTATCTTCAGTCTCTTCATCTATATACTGGGCAGAATATATTTACAACTGTGTGAGTAACTACATAAGAGAAGAGTAAATGATATAAATGTAAATGCCTAATACAGTGATCAGAATATAGTAAGCACTCTATTGATGAATAGACCTGTTTTGACCAAGTTTCTCAGATAATGAAGTAAAAGCACCCTTACAAAATGTGTAGGTGACATCACATTGGGCACAACTACCAACACCTCTGAAACAAGAATTGAATACTAAGTGACACTACAAACTAGAAAAGTAGTTGCTCCCATCCCCATCTCAGGACAAAAAGATACAGTCCTAAGGAAGAAGGGGAAAACTAACATATAAGAGTACCTGTGCCAAAAAAAAAAAAAAAAATGGGCTTCCCTGGTGGCGCAGTGGTTGAGAGTCCACCTGCCGATGCAGGGGACACGGGGTCGTGCCCCGGTCCGGGAAGATCCCACATGCCGCGGAGCAGCTGGGCCCATGAGCCATGGCCGCTGAGCCTGCACGTCCAGAGCCTGTGCTCCGCAACGGGAGAGGCCACAACAGTGAGAGGCCCGCGTACCACAAAAAAAAAAAAGAGTACCTGTGTTACCTGCTGCCACTTGACATTACCTGGGTGTCCCAAAGGCCCCTCAGGCTCAACATGCTCCAAACCCAAATTATCTTTGCCCTCCAAACCTGATCCTCTCTCACTTTTCCTATTTCAGTGAACGGTATCACCACCTATCCTGTGATCAAGCAGAAACCTCACAGGCATCTTGGACTCCTTCCTGACTCTCAGCCCCATGTACAATTTAGCATGGAGTCTGGTCAATTTGACCTCCTAAGTATCTTTTCAATCCTTCTACTTCTTTCCACTGTCCCCATCCTGGTCCAAGCTACCATCATCATGAGAGGTAGTAGTGTACAGGTTAGAAATTGGGTTCTGGAGTCAGACTGCCTGCTTTCAAGTCCCAGCACCATAGTTTATTAGCTGTGTGACCTTGGGCAAGATGCTTAACCACTCTATGCCTTGGTTTCCTCATTTGCATGGTAGAGATGAGCACCCACCTCACAGACAGGGGGACAGTTTAAATATGTAAAGTGCTTAAAATAGTGCCGTATATGTAATAAGCACTCAGTAAGGGTTAGTTGTTTCTGCTATTGTTAAACATTTTACTATGGAAAATTTCAAACATATATAAAAGGAAAGAGAATAGTATAAGAAACTTCCATGTACCCATTATCCCCAATCAAATGATTTTTACAGTTTGCTTATTTAAATCAAGATCCAAATGAGATCCATATATTTCGATTGATTGATATGTTTTAAGTCTCTTTATGTGTTCCTACCCTTTTTTTTCCTTTGAAACTGCTTGTGGAATAGTAGGGACATTTGTTCTGCAGAATTTCACAGTCTGAGTTTTGCTGATTGCATCTCTGTTGTGTTATTTAACATGTTCTTCCATCTCCTGAATTATCTGTATTTTGATAGTTAAATCTAAAGGCTTGATCACATTCAGGTTTGATATTTTTTTGCAATTATACTTCTTGGGTGATACTGTGTTCTTCCATCAGGAAGCACATAAAAACTGGCTGACCTTGTCCTGAGGGCTTGGCAGCCATTGATGATCATTACCTAGATCCTTTATTTCATTAAAGGTCGGAATATAATAATATTCTAATTTTATTATTCTTTCTTCATTTGACAGCTGGGAGACTTCTGTTCGGAGAAATATCACCCTGTCACTTGGTTAGCCTGAGGTACACTTACGCAGGAAGGGAAAGATAAACACATGATTCTCTTTATTTACTAATTTTGAAAATAATGAATTCCATAACATCCCTCCAAAGGTGATTAATAATTTTTTGTATCATTAAGAATATAACTTAAGTCATTATTCTTATTGATATTTTAATTTTTCAATCTTTGGGCAGTGATATGCTAAGATATTCCCAGCTCACATTGAATATACCTGGCCTCAGAACATGGAATTAGCCATTTCTCTAAGGAACCCTAGTTCCTTAAGAAGGAAATTGTATTTAGAGATCATAGTCTGAATACTAGGAGTGACTTGTTGCTACTATCTTAGTCATTGTTTGTAGAAATTTTCAGTGGACAGAAATAGAAAGTGAATTTTTTTTCAAGATAATAAGAGTTCATACTGAAATTGCCTATTCAGGATCAGGACTGCAGAGATTTTGCTTACCCTTCAATTTTACAACGTATTTCCTTTGTCTTATGCCAAGAATTCCAGTTCTCAAAGTCACCAAGGGTGAAAGAATTAGAAGAGCAGATAATTTCTCATTTTCTTTATCTGAAAATATATACAAATTATACTCACAGGGGCTTCCCTGGTGGCGCAGTGGTTGAGAGTCCGCCTGCCGATGCAGGGGACACGGGTCCGTGCCCCGGTCCGGGAAGATCCCACATGCCGCCGAGCGGCTGGGCCCACAGCCACTGAGCCTCGCGTCTGGAGCCTGTGCTCTGCAACGGGAGAGGCCACAACAGTGAGAGGCCCGCGTGCTGCAAAAAAACAAACAAACAAAAAATTATACTCACAGGAGTCTCAGGTCAAAATATTTTTGCCAACAATGATTACTAAAAGTAGTTTAAAATTTTTGCAATTACTTTTGTTCTTAGAATGTGTCACACTAGAGAACCAAAATAACCAGTTGCCAAAAACACCAAAATGGTCATTTTTCGTTTTGTTTTATTTTACAATTCGTATACAACCCTCTTAGAATAACAGAATAGCAATAAAAATGCTACTGATATCAATAGGATTACTGAAAGCAATTTAGGAATTTTTTTTTGCAATTTTCTTTGTTATTAGATATATCCCACAGGGATGCAGTTTTAAAGTCACTTGAGTTAATACCTTTTTATGTATTATGCCACTAACTCCATATATAATTAGGTTCCTTTGTTACATTTTGTTCTCAGTTTTTATGAATGGATTTAAAATTTTTTCTCTTATCATAAGTGAGATGGACCATCTTTTTCATACGTTTAAGGGTGATCTGCATTTCATCTTCTGTGAGCTGTCTGCTTATATCCTTTGCCCATTTTTTTTATTGGATGGTTAGTGTTTTTCTTATTGATCCGTGTCTATTTTTTATACATTAGGGAACTTTGCTTTTTTTCTCTTAATATGATTTACAAATATTTTTTCTCATTTTGGCTTTTTTTTTGACTCTATGTATTGTAGATTTTGCCATGGGGAATATTTTTTATGTAGTTAAATTTAACTTTTTTCATTTATGGTTTATGAGTCCTGTGTTATATTTAGAAAGTCCTTTGCCATTCTGAAATTATGTAAGAAAAATTCACCCAGGGGTTTTCTAGTACTTTTAAGACTTTATTCTCAATGATTTGGATTTATCCAGATGAAGACTGGGAGACATAAATCCACTCATTTTGCCTCAGCTCCAGAGTTTGCTGAGAGAAGATTTTGCAATACTTGGTAACCTATCTTTCTCCCCAGCCGATTTTCAATGTGTCAGAGCAGAAACTTTGACTTCATGTTTTTATTCCCTCACCTGCCCTGCCCTTTCATCCACTTCAACTCCAGCCCCAAGCTTCACCTAGTGTCTGGAAATTAAACAGTTCTTACTTCTGCATTTCTTGATGGCTAGAGGTAAGATTCTGCCTGTGCTGAGGTAAGACCTGCCCAGGAAGTGGCTGAAAAGGGACTGGGAAGTTCTCGGCCAGCCTTCTCATTAAGCTCAGGCCCTTACCAAGTACAAGCGCCCAGTGAGTCATACAAACACATGTAGAGGATGGCATCCTGAGGGAAAGAGAATTATAGTGGAAATAGCCAAGGCTGCTTGGAGACGGAGCTCCTCAGCTGGCACTGCAGACAAACTGCCGGGGCCACAGCAAACAGCAAAGCAGTAACAAGCCGGCTTGGTGGGAAGCTGCAGACGCAAATGCAAACTCCCTTCCCGGGCCACGGGCAAACGGCCCCTGCCCCAGGGACAACTGTAGTCTGAACAGCAAGATCCAACCAGCTTACAGTCAGGGAAGCCAACCCTCGCAGGCAGAGATGCTCCGGGGTTGGGGTGAGGGGTGCTGTCTGGGGACTCTGGGGGAAACCTCCGGATGGCCCCAGGCCCAGGGAGAAGTGGCTCAGGTGTCCTCTGCTGAGCACTGGCAGCCACAGCTGAGTGAGTGCCTATAATCCGCCGCAGTGTTCTAGGCCCCAGGAGGGCACAGAGAGTTGGCTCTTGGCTCAGGTGAGTCAGGAAAGCAACACATGTGGTGGAAGGCAGCAGAAAGAAATGCCCCGAGAGGGTCCGGCTTGCTCCAAGGAATGTGGAGAAAGAAGTAGGTGGCATCCGGATGGGAGGACCAGGAAAACTCAGAAGGAGGAAATGGCTGGAGGCCTCCAGCAGCCTGTGAGTGTGCTCAGCCTCGGGAGAGGGGAGCACCTGAGGCCACTTTGTGAGGCTATTAGGAAGAAAGCAGGTGGGTGGGGTAGTAGGCAGAATAATGCCCCCCACAAAACATTCATGTCTTAATCCCTGGAATGGGTGAATATGTTACTTTACCTGGCAAAAAAAGACTTTGCAGATGTAATTAAGCTCAGGATTTTGAGATGGGGAGATTACCCTGAATTATTTGGGTGGGCCCAGTATAATCACAAAGGTCTTTATAAGAGGGAGACAGGAGTGTCTGAGTTAGAGAAGGAGATGTGATGATGGAAGAGAGATGTGATGAGCTGAGAAAGACAGAGACGGAGAGATTGAGATTCGAAGGTACTCCGCTGGTTTTGAAGATGGGGGAAGAGGGCCATGAGCCAAGGAACGTGGGTGGCCTCTAGAAGCTGGAAAAGACACGCAAATGGATTCCCCCCTTGACGTTCCAGAAGGAACGAACCTCTGCTTAACACCTTGATTTTAGGGCTTCCGACCCCTAAAACTGTAAGATAATCCATCTGTGTTGTTTTAAGCCACTAAACTTGTGGTAATTTGTTAACACAGGTAACACTTTCGGGACCTAATCCTTTGTGTCATGCCTTCTGGGAAGCTCCCACGTAGCCTGGTATTCTGGATGGCTATGTCCCAGTCCCACCCACTGTGGGCTGGGTCATGGGGAGAATGGGTCTGGGAACGAAGGATTGGGACTGTTTGTGAAGCTGCCTGATGCAGCATCTCTCATCTTTGTGCTTCTCATAGAGCACATTCAGAGTACAAGGTATTCACCCTCTAAATAGGTTGGAGCTGGGCAAGAACATCTGAAAACCACTGGGATTTAAAATAGCGATACGATCAAAGTTGCCCTTTAGAAAACTGTGGGCCATCTATCTCGAATCCCATAGTCAGCAAGTATCCGATTTCCCATTAGATGGTATTCAAGTTTTGCTATTTCTGAAAAGAGTTTGGTTCTGTTTAGAATTCCATAGTTGCTTATGGATTAGTTACTTCAGAGATGGATTCCTTCTGTGTGTACGTGTGAGAAGTTTTTAAAAGTGATAGGAAAAAAAGGGAAATCATATACAGAGAAGCAGAATAAAAGAAAGTTTTCTAAGATGTGATATCAGTGCACAAAGTGATAGTCTTTTATTAAGTCACTCATACATTTATTCAGTCAGCATGTCTTTCATAACCATCTACCATGTACCAGATACTACTGTAGTTCCTCAAGATGCAATGATGAGAAAAACAAGCTTGGTCCCTACCCTCATAGAGCTTACTTTCCAGAAGGGAAGAAGTACAGATACGGAAAACCAGGGAAAGGGGAGAAACGGCATCTTAAACATTCTTTAGATGATAATAAAGGAAGGTTCACTGGACAAAATGCCTCTGAAAGAACTGTGAAGTGGCACAGATTCAGTATGGAATGAGATGGCATCTTGAATGCCCTTGAACCACCGTTTCTCCATCCACACCAGGGAGTGAGAAGCTGGCCGCTAGGGGACATGACACAAGAAAGAGCCAACTGGCAGTAAGGAGTGTGGAGAATCTGCCAGAACTAAAGGGGCGTGGGATGATGACCAGGCTCAGAGCAGCCCCCGTGTAACTGGGCATTTGTACTGCCTTCACAGCTTGTAGCAGGCTTCAGAAACATTGTCTCTCTCAATTCCCATGCTTCCATTTTCCAGGACACAACACCGGCACAGGAAGGTCATTAGGACCATCACTGACAGGTATTATTATAACCTGGAGGCAACATGACTATACTGTCGTTTCTCAGCCTTTTAAACCATATGCCCTCCTGTGGCAAATATAAAAATTGACTGCCTTTTAAGTATTTGAAACTTCAAAATGTATTAATCATCAGGATTACAAACAAAACAAACCAAATGGTAATTGTAAAAGAAGGTTCTGATTTGATCTGGAAAAGCATTTTACCTTAATCACGACAGCAGCATGAAGTAGGGGCACAAAGCAGGGAAGCACGCAAGAGGGGGCTACTTAGGTCATGTGAACACGAAGACCACTGTGCTAGTCTTTGAGCCACATGTGCTGTCCCCTGAGATTTTCATCCACCACCCCCCTCACTGTCACCAATGAGATGACCCCAATAAGTGATTACTGACAGCGAGGAAGTTAGACCATTGTTTGTCAGTCTGACCCTTCATCCTAAAAAATAATTATTAAATATTCAATCATCATATTTGATGGAAAAATGTCACATTACCTAAATATAAATGATCTCTGAAAACTTCACTAACGTTATGTTCAAGCGTGGCATAGAGGTTTATCAAGTGAGTTTATAGTCAGGTTGCCTGACTTCCAAGCCCAGTCCCACCTTTTATTAGCTGTGTGTATTAGACAAGCTACCTCACCTCATTGTGTCTCAATTTCCTCATTTGAAAACTGTGCATAACTATCATTTCTATATCATAGAATTCAGTCATCCATTCATTCAGCGTTTACTACATACACACTGAGTGTCAGACACAGTGCTAGTTGCTGGGGATACAGTATGTTAATTGTCTAATGTCCTTTTAAATCTTTTAGGAGATATAGGTGGTGTCCACAGTTCCAGAGTTGATCTTATTTTTAAACTACTTAGTTTTACTGGTTTGACATATTTTTGCCGCTTTTTTGGTTTGTTTTTGATAAAACCTTAAAGTACAATCGACTATAAAAAATGTCACACTATAATCCACCCATGGTTGTATTATTTTGTCCTTTCAGAGTCTCAGGAACCACAAAAGATATAGACAAGCAAAACAGCATGCAACATATAATGCAGAAGATATACTGATAAAGCAACACGCATGCAGACTTACAAACAGAAGCTGACTAAATAATCTCTGGAGTGCCCTATAAATGTTTATGAATAAATAGAGCCCTTCAGATGGTTTGTGAAGTGTAGCAATACAGCCTTGGCCACTGCATTTTCCTCACAGTGAATCCTAATTCTATAATACGTAACAGCAGCCTGCCATCCAAAGATTGCAGTCACGTGACTGCGGGTGGCTTTCTGTTCCAAGATACCAGTTAAACAGAACCCAACCTCTGAGCCAGAAATATTTGTTTCTGCTTCTTCTGAACTCCTACCAAAAAGAGAAAAAATCACTCTCAGAAGCTCTGTTCCAGCTCATGAATACCCATGGGATAGACCAGGGGCATTGAGTATGAACATGCCTCTTAGAGTTGCTGGTTACCTGGTCTTCAGGACACATGCCTACCTTGGCTTCTGCCAACATCTCACTCCTGGTGGAGTTTTCCAGAGCATTTGATTGAAAGGTTTTCTTTAGTGTGATGTGAAGACTCTATTAAAGAGAATGGAAATGAGAAAACAGGAAACCATGACCATATGGCAAACATGACAAAGAAGCCACCAAGATGTGGAGAAGTTGACATTACAATCTATGACACTCTTAGAGGAAATCACTGTTGGATATAACCGGAATTCATGAGATAACTATCACTGCTCGGGGTGAAAACAGTATTTATAAAGAGTATAAGGCTTTAAACTTTAACATGTAATATTTCAAATTCAAATCAGACTTTAAATATCTCATTAGAATTCTTTTAAACATGAAAAAATCTTTTAAAGATAGTCTGAATTTTGGCTTAAGTTTAGAGATATTATGGAATGTAGACTACAACTTCTAATTAAATATTTGTGCCAACTTATCAAGGTGGTTCTTTTAAACTTTCCATAAATATTTACAGCATGCCAGAGACTATTTCCACCTTCCCCCTTTATTAATATTATGTATACTTGAGAGAGAGTCCATTTTTAACCCTTCACTGCACATATTTGCTCGTTTTATTGAAATGATCATATAAGCAGATCTAGGTTATCATGAACTAGTCTCTAGCTCTGCCAAGTAACTTTTATTTTCATAAATGAGCTGTACTCTCTCTTTCCTCTGGCCCTTTGCATCAGCTCCTCCTTCTATCCTAAACATCTTACCCCTCTTACTATGCTAGTTTCTCATCCATCAAGTCCTAGCATAGAGATAACTTCCTCCAGGGAGCCTTTTCTGACTCTCCAAGACTGGGCTGGATCCCCTAGTCTCCCATGTTATCTTGTGCTTCTTCCTATCAAAGTCCATATAGAAATAGCTTAGAATTAGTGACTTATATGTGTCTTCTTTCTAGACCAGTGGTTCTTAAAGTTTTTGGACTCAGGATATTTGGTACTCTTAAAAATTATTAAGGACCCTGAAGAGCTTTTGTAAATGTGGGTATCACTATTGATATTTATTGTATTAGAAATTAAAATTGGGAAATTCTTAAAATATTTTTATCAATTCATTTAAAAGTAATGGTAATAAACTTATTACATGTTAACATCTAAGGACATGTTTTTATGAAAATTATATTTTTCAAAACAAAAATTTCAGGGCTTCCCTGGTGGTGCAGTGGTTGAGAGTCTGCCTGCTGATGCAGGGGACACGGGTTTGTGCCCCGGTCTGGGAAGATCCCACATGCCGTGGAGCAGCTGGGCCTGTGAGCCATGGCCGCTGAGCCTGCACGTCTGGAGCCTGTGCTCCACAACGGGAGAGGCCACAACAGTGAGAGGCCCGTGTACCGCACAAAAAAAAAAAAAAAAAAAAAAAAATTTCAGAGAGAAAGTGGCATTGTTATACATTTTTAAATGGCATTGTTATACACTTGTACATGGACTCTGCTATCTGCCTTTGCATTCAATATGTTGCAATAAATTCTTTTGGGTTGAAGTATATGAGGAGAATCCAGTTTCACACAGATAGCTGGAAAAGGGAAAGATACTTTTATAACCTTTTCAGGTAATTGTGGATATTCTTCTTTGATACTATGCTAAAACTCAACAAGTGGTAGATTCTTAAAGTTTACATTCGATGTGTAATGTGAAAGCAAATCAATGCACTTTTTGTATTTTGTTACATTAAAATCCATTTGGTCTATTCTTCACTTTGAGTGAAATTTTTTATCCATGTGTGATTTTGTAACATACATTTTGGCAATCTGGAAAAGATTGGTTCACTGAATTATACACATCATTCTAATTTGATGATTTCATTATATAATATTAAAAAATTGTTAGTATCATTCTCATCAAACATATCTTTCATTATTGGGAAGCTGCAAGCTCTAGTTTTCCAAAACTCAAAGTGTCATCTGAAAGCTCAAATTATGTTATTGGCAACCAATAACACAGGTTGTTTTCTTGAAGTGATAGGCTCACATTTCTCACTTTTGACAAAACTTCTGCCAAATACCCAAGTTTGAACACAGTTTATATGTCAATCACCCTTTCAAGTGAAAACTGTGTTCCATTAAAAAGGTGGCTAGTTCAGCTTGTAATTCAAGCAATCACACAAGTGTTTTTCCTCTAGACAACTATCATACTTCAACATGCAGCAAAAGTGATTCATGCATAACTCCCATTTCATTACATAGAATATTAAAAAGATATATATTTCAGGTTGAAATTTAATAAAATTAATCATTTTTCCTGCTATGTCAAGGACATTCTGCAGTGAAAGTGGCAGGAGTGTTTTGTTTGTTTGTTTTTGTTTTTTTCTGTGCATGGGGGGTGAATGATACAATGATTACTAGTATGTGTGGTGCCACTGTCTTGATTCATGCTAAGAAACCAGCAGTTTTACTCACCATTACTTTTGCACTGTAAGTGAAAATGCCAAAACAGTGGGAAAAAAGCAAACGCCATCTTAGTATGTATTATTAATAAAAACAGCTTTGACCTTGAACATAGCCTGGAAGGATCTTATGGACCCCTAGGGGTTCCCTGACCATACTTTGAAAGCTCTGACTTAGAATGTGAGTTGTTTTCTTTTTTTATAAATTTATTTATTTTTATTTATTTATTTTTGGCTGTGTCAGGTCTTTGTTGCTGCATGAGGGCTTTCTCTAGTTGCAGCGAGAGGGGGCTACTCTTTGTTGCGGTGCGCGGGCTTCTCACTGCGGTGGCTTCTCTTGTTGTGGAGCACAGGCTCTAGGCGTGCAGGCTTCAGTAGTTGTGGCTCATGGGCTCAGTAGTTGTGGCTTGTGGGCTCTAGAGTGCAGGCTCAGTAGTTGTGGCACACGGACTTAGTTGCTCCACGGCATGTGGGATCTTCCCAGACAAGGGCTTGAACCCGTGTCCCCTTCATTGGCAGGAGATTCTTAACCACCAAGGAAGTCCCAGGATGTGTTTCTTGAGAACAGGAAATGCTGTCTCAGTATCTGTGTGTCCCCAAGACCTGCCTAGCACAGTACTTGGCACATCAATAAATATATTCATTAAAGATTTGCTGGATGAATGAATAACTCAGAACATCTTAATGTTCTGTTTGGCTAAACATTTATCTCCATTTGTACACAGAATGTTCTGAACCTAACTTATCTTTCTTTGATGACTCAGGTTTATCACTGTGAACATTAGCTGAAACACAGTGACAGCTCTTGGGATTTTGTCCCTGTAATAAATTGTCAAATATCTACTTCCTATAGGCAGTTTCACTGGCTGGTTCTTGGTTCGTGGTTTGTTTACCTCCTTCATTGCTGATGAGCTTTCAGCTATCACTTACTGATGATGATAATGTCATAACCTTGACGAAATATCTCTAACTCCCTCTTTTTTATGCAGTGTTTAATCTGTAAGTTTACAATGGTAAATCAACTAGGCCAAAACAGATTCTGAGCTGCCACTTGAATCAAGTGCATGAGCTTTAGTGCATAGATTTTCCAAAATTTATTTGGTTAACCAGAGGCCTTTTTTACTTATTTATTTATTTATCTTAATTTTTTTGTGGTCCTGAGCCAACCCCTGTCTCCCTGAGATTTCAGGATAGCTGAGTTTGGTATAGATAAAGTTTTGCTGTATGTGTGATTGAAAAAAATACATCAACTTATAATTCAAGGTAAATAAAGCCATATGTCTGTTGTTACTGAGATGAAGGTAGATCTTATTTTGAGAACTCTTCAAATTGCCATAATTTTTAAAAATTCAAATTATTGGAATGGGGAAAAGGAGCTACAATGGGAGTACCAGAAGATCTGCTTAAACAGAATGTGAACTTCACTGCTTGCTTCATCTTTAAAAATTTCATTTCAAACTTCTGAACTCAGCTTGTACTGTATTGCTTTATATTTAGTTATATTGTTTTGCAAGGTGGTTACAACTTAATGGCACTGTAAACTCATTTTAAAATACCACTTTTAAAAGTGACATCAATGCTTTGTGCTAATTCTGTTTTAAAAAGTATTTTCAAAGAGGAAGTTGTTATATGAAATGTATCAGCCCTCAAAAATGTGCTCACAGAATACTGACTGTGACTTCTAAATGTACGGATAGCAAACTGCAACAAACATTTTTTTAGATAAAATAAGTTAACAACATTTTCATGGCCAGTGATTACATCACTTCTCACATCTACCTTAGTTAGTCTAGAAACAGAGAAAGCAACTTACCTGTCACACACCTTCCTTTGCAGTGGTAACTCCAAGAAAAGGGAATTGTCCAGGTTTCAGGTTTGAATGAGGAGAAAAGTTGTGAGTTAAGGCTGTAATTAGCTAGTCTAACAAAGAATAAAAGGCAGCTGGGCTCTAGCCTTTGCTTTTCCCAGGGGAGGGATTCCCCATCACTGGTGAGGGCTCGCCGATTTCCGTTTTTCTTGAGCTTTGAGGTCTCTGGGAGGGTGAAGACAGTTGTGAAGGTCCAGCTCTTTGCCTGGAGATCTGCAGTGAACCTGGATCAACCTAGGGGTGGAGGAGCTGGTAGAGTGGGGTGTGCAGCATCAGTCAATTTGGGGGTCCACGGGGTAAGGCTTCTAGACACATACTGGTAGATTCCATTCTTCTTCAGGCACTTGCTATTGTAGGAACATGGCATTAAAAATAAAAATCTTGGCTGCCACCATACTTCCAAAGGTCTGGAGATGTAGCATGTCTTGTTTTTAGGCAGCCAATTGCAAACAATTAGCCTGATCAGGAACTCACCCAGGTTCTCCTCTCCTTCCAAGGCTACACCTGTGAGATTAAGATTTGTCTAAAGACAATCAGTGAACCTCAGGTACGATATGCACCAAGTTCCCAGTGCTCTTAAAGCCAGAGCAAATACTTAAAATCAGCTGAAAGTTGGGTTCTCAAAGGCTTTCATGCCTACTTCCAAGCCTCAAATAGTGGGATTTACCAGGTCATCAAACTGTTAAATTCCTTTTGCGGGAGGATGTGTCTATTGTATCAGAAGAGTCCCCCAAATGTGGGACTGAAAGCTCAAACATGGCCTTCCATTCCTAAAAAAAAATACTCTTCATGGTGGAAACCCAGTGTATAGCAGCCCTGGGGCTGGGCTTCTCTCTTTTGAGAAAATGATACACTACTCTAAACTGCTGGCCTCTCTGCCAGACAACCCCTCTGCTTCCATGCAGTTCCACTGGGCATAGGAAAACACAGCCGTCCACTAAAAATCAAACAGCACGAGAGTGAAAACACATGGCAAACATTGGAAGAGCCAGGATGTGTCTAACGTGGATAGATTCCTTCTAGACTCACCTTGACCTAAAAGCCAATCAGGTTTCCAGGAGGTGGGGGACTATTAGCTGGTGTGAAATGCTCAAACCTTGACTTTAATGTAATTTAACATAGCACTTGTTAACAGTTGAACTTCAATATTCCAAGTCGACTCAACAAAAAGATTTGTTTTACCATGAAAGGGTAATAAAGAGAGTATTTCCTAGACCAGGATCAAGTTCTAGGGGCCCCATCCTGCCTGGCCCCCTGTGAACCAGAAGCAGATGCAAAGTCTTAGTGTACAAATATGAGGTGTCCTGGGTTTTGAAACGCAAATCAAGAAAGCACAAGAGTTTCTACAGGTTCAATACCAAAAGCTCAATTTTTAATAGTAATTGCATCTTAATTTTTACTGAACTCTTACAATGTGCATGGCACTTATGCCAAGTTTATGGGGATTATCTCATTTGAATCTTCAGATATCCCTATAAAATGGGTGCCACTCATGAACTGAGCGAATATGGAGTTCTTATGTGCAACAGTGAACAGGGTGATAAAGTGCCTGCTCGAGTATGCTTACTTTCCAGTGGAGAGGGACAGACTATGAACAAATGGATTCTTCCAACCAGTAAACATTACTGATGACCTACTATGTGCCAAGTGTCCTGCTAAGCACTCAGGATACAGCAGTGACCCAAACAAACAAAAGTGTCTGCCTTCACAGAGCTATATTCTAGTGGAGAAAAGAAAGACAGTAAACTAAAGAAGGAAGCAAATTAAATAGTATGCTATAAGTGCCAAGAAGAAAAATAAAGCAGGGAAGGGAAATAGGGGAGACATAGGGTATAATTTTACATAAGGAGTACGGTGAGTTCTTACTGAGTGCGTGCAAAATCAGTGTGTAAACAAGTAAACAAGATAATTTCAAAGAGTAGCAAATTGTGAAGACCGTAGATAAGAATAAAAAAACAAACTTGAGTTTGGGGGAGAAGCTACTTGAGATTGTCTGGCCAAGGAAGGTATGATTGTATGGCGAAGGGTGATATTTGAGTGAAGCCTGCAGGGTGAAAAGGAACCAGCCGTGGGAAGAACGGTGGGGAGAGCCTTCCGGAAGGTTTGAGATGGGATTGAGTTCAGGGTGTGTGAGAAACAGAAGAAGGCAGCATAGTGTGTGAGTGATGAACACAGGGGAAGAGGCAGCATGGAGTGCATGCTCTCATTAGCCCATCTTCCAGATGAAGAAAACAAGGCTCAGAGAGAGGTGCCCGTCAAGGTCAACAGTGTTGGGATTCCACTGGCTCTGAGGCTCATGTTTATAACTGTCCACATGTGCTCACCCCATCCTGGCAGCACACAGCTAGTAAACAGTTACAGGCTACAGAATAGGTGTGTAAGCAAACATTACGTGCCAGTCCAGTTGCCCCATGGGGACATTAGAACAGAAATACACCCAGGTTTGTGGTTTCCATACAGGCTTACCCAGGGGAGGACTGAGGGGTGGCCTGGGTGTCCAGTCTGTCACCTTGAACAGGGTCCTTCGTTGTTAGTCTGGCCTTCTCAGCACCTGGAACCCCAAGCGGGAGGAAAGACCACTGTGAATCTGGTTGTCTCCAGTCCTAGGCCAGGAGCCCTGCAGTTCTTCATTCAATGACTCGTGCACATGGTATTAACAGCAGGTACAAGCAGGACGCCCGGCAGCCGCAAGTGGGGTTGCCCTGGGGATGTATATCGATATGTATATGCTAAGGAGAATGAGTCAAAGGAAGCTGGAGGAACCACCTTTTGTGTCCCTGTCTCCCTCTGGGCCCCTCTCTGCACTCTCAGAGCTTTCCAAGGAAAAGGTTTTTCTATAGACACTGAGGAAACTAAAATCTTTTTTCTCAGAATGGGGGTTTCGGTTCCCTGTTGTTGCTCATCCCCTTCTGCCTCGCCTCCCTCTACCCACCGTGAAACACTCTGTAACTCCAAGCTTGTGCTTCGGGGGCGATCTGGCTACTGCCGGCAATTCGGAGTCTTGACTAGAAGAGAGAACTTTCTGCCCTTTTACTTAAATCCCAGCAGGGTCCCCACTCTCCCTGAATCAGGCGATGGGATTGGCAGAAGTGCCAGTCCGTAGAAAGGTTGTCAGGTGCAGCTGCCCCAGGAAGGCTGGCTGCCTGCCTCCGTCCCGGCTGACGTATTTCTCTTGGGCACTGGTCATGCCACTCCTTTCACCTTCTTCAGCCTTTGTATCCAGAAGGAGTCCCTGACGTTCTTTTGTACCTCTTTCTTCCCAACTTTGAGCCCTTTCTGAAATGACCTCTTTTCTCAACAGTTCCCTGTGAATCTGTGATTCTGAAGTGAGCCCGTGTCACCCTCCCCTCTGAATCTCCCTTGGGCCCCAATGCACTGGGAATTAAGCCAACTGGCCATGCCAATCAAACATGGCTGCATTGTCAATTCCTGATCACCCCTTTTCTGAGGGATTCTGCCTCTGCCCATGTTTTTATCCTTATTTCTTTTGGCTTCTGATAAAACTTACCCTGACCCTACGCTTACCCAGCTCTAGCTCCACTTTGACTGAGAGAAATGATTCACTTTATTTTACATTGTCTTTCAAATGCACTGACAACCTAATCACAGAAAAGTTCACATTGGTAGAGTGAACAGCAGGGTAAATGTTGCAAGAAGTGTCTCTTTTATGCTGGTGGAAAACAGTCTTTGAAAGGGAGCAGGTCAGAGGTTACAAACAGAGGCTCTGAGTCCATTCAGGTTCTTGTACCCAACAGCAGAAATGGCCACGGGCAAGTTACTTAACCTCTCTGTGCCTTAATTTTCTTAGCTCTAAAATG
Source organism: Mesoplodon bidens (assembly GCF_964165515.1). Taxonomy (NCBI): domain Eukaryota; kingdom Metazoa; phylum Chordata; class Mammalia; order Artiodactyla; family Ziphiidae; genus Mesoplodon; species Mesoplodon bidens. The sequence continues at coordinate 57,797,208 of NC_138160.1, read as the reverse complement.
GGATGATGACAGTACTTATTTCAAATGAGCATTGAATGACATTAAAAAACCAAGTGCTTAGCACAGTATCAAGCACATATTAGGTACTCAGTAGGTGTCAGCTATAGTTACAGGAACTGCTGAGAGCATCTCTTCTCTTATCACCTCAGCACCGTCTGCAAGCCTTAGGCAGTAGGACTTATTTCTCTTCACTTCTTTTTCACTGGACTGGGTACAGTGCCTGATGTGACTGAGTCCCCACTACAGCTTGATGATGGAGTCATCATGGAAGTATGAGTGTAGCTTTAGAGTTTCTCCATCACTTAGCCCAAACTTGGAATTTATTTCTAGACTGTGTATCCCAGCCAGCTGAAGAAGGAGTAAGCAAAGTATACATTTCCAGGCTTCTGTGTTGGCCACAGAGCCTGACCTGTTTGATAAATTTCAAGCCACCTTAGATTGTTTATGGGTTCTATGTTTGGATCCTTCGTTAAACCCAGCACACCTGGTCATTGCTGATTTTCTCCCTGAAATAACCCATACTTAACTGTGCTCCATTTTTTTATATCCCCATTTTTGACCTTCAGTGTTTGTTTTTACTTTCTTCGCATGCTACTAAATAGTACATGAATTCAGTCCAAAGGACTTGCTATTTTTCAGGGACAGTTTGCACCCCAAAGGAAAGCAAAAAGTATCTTTTGTCTCAAGGGTTTATTTGCATTTTAAATAGAACTCGATTTTTTTAGAACATGTTTTTGGCTTGAGCCTATTTATTCCCTTACCTATTGCTAATTTTCCTATGCTCCTGAAAATAACCTAAAAAGCCATTTATAAGCCTGTCTGCCCAGCGAGTGTATAAGCTTCAGGAGGCTGGGGCATCTGGGAACAGTACCTGGCTGATTCAATTTGTATCCACGGAGCTTGGTATATAGTGTAGCCCATAGGAAGCTCTCAAGTGTTTGTTGAATGAATGTGAGGCAATTTTAAAGACTGCTTCTTCTATAAAAAGAATCCTATACTTGAATTTTTTTTTTTTTTTTTTTTTGGCTGTTGTGTTGCAGAGCACAGGCTCCGGATACGCAGGCTCAGCGGCCATGGCTCACAGTAATTTAGTGGGGAAACAAGACAAACTGGAGCATCTAGGTGAGCTGTGAGGCCTTGGGCCAAGGGCTTTTAACCACATGGCAGAGATACTTGTTAGCAGAAAGAAGGAAGGAAGGAAGGAAAGGAGGGAGTGAGGGAGGAAATGAGTGGGGAAAATTTGATGTACTTTCAGTAAATCTCTTTTCACCTATCTTATCTCCAACCTAATGACCTTAATGGCCTTAATGACTGGATTAGCTTTTCTTACATTGAAAGACATCCCTGGACTGGCCATTTCCTTGTGCTCAGTCATCAGCCTGGTGGGCTGCAGCGTGGCCGTAGCCTCCATCCTGCTCTGGCCACGAACTTTCTGCCTCACTCTCTAGGGGACCCCTAGTCTCCCTCCATCAGAAAGCAAAGCAGACCTGAGCGGTGGGGATGCGGAACTGCCCACCCTGGGATCTGGTTCCGGACCTTCCCACTGTGTTTGCTAAAGTGTATTCTACAGAGCGCTCATCCTAAAAGATTCTCCAGACAAGGAAGGACTTCAGAGAGCTTACGACCTTGTACCTGGAAACAGACTGGTGCAGAGCGTCATAAAAGGACCTCAGAGGAGACACAAAGTGGGGCTTCAGAGATGGAAGGAGACAACCCACTGGGAGGCTGAGAAAAGACTTCACAGACGAGGCAGCCTTCAGAAGAGCTTTAAAGGGGGCAGAGATTTCAAAAGATTGAGAAGGGGGGGCTTCCTTGATGGTGCAGTGGTTAAGAATCCACCTGCCAATGCAGGCGACAGGGGTTGGAGCCCTAGTCTGGGAAGATCCCACATGCCGCAGAGCAAGTAAGCCCGTGGACCACAACTACTGAGCCTGCGCTCTAGAGCCCACAAGCCACAACTACTGAGCCCGCGTGCCACAACTACTGAAGCCTGCATGCCTAGAGCCTGGACTCTGCAACAAGAGAAGTCACGACAATGAGAAGCCTGCACACCACAACAAAGAGTAGCCCCCACTCGCCGCAACTAGAGAAAGCCCGCGTGCAGCAACAAAGACCCAACACAGCCAAAAATAAATAAATAAAATAAATAAAATTTTTTAAAAATAGATGTTATTATGTCAGTGACATAAATAATGTAGCTCCAAAAGTGGGGAAAATGGATTTGAAGGCTATAATTAAATATAGTTCAAATGTTGTTTAAAGTTAATCAGTATAGCTTCAGTTTGAATCTTTAAAGCTCCAAATTAGAAGGCAGTTAATCCTTTTCTGCTGTATTTGCAATGCATACCATAAGGCAAAGGGAGTGTTACCCCAGTTAAGTGCAATGGCAGAACAGAGCAGATGTCAAATATTTTCTATTTTAATATTGTAATTATAGTGGTTTAAAAGCAAATGTTAGAATAACCCTCATTTAAGCACACATGTATGTTTATGTAAGTTTTTATCAAAATTATTTATTAATGTTTCACTTTCATTTTTTAAAATGCTGTAAAAGTGGGTGAATCCTTCTTAGCAACCACCCAGTGCCTTATGGCGTGCTGTGGAGGATTCGGGAGTCCAAGTTCTCAGGAATCCTCAGCTGACACTATTCAAAAGGAATGGTCTCATGGGCATTATTCAAATTGCTGTGTGATAAGAACTTACCTCATTTAAAAAAAATTTATTTATTTATTATTTATTTGGCTGGGTTGGGTCTTAGTTGCGGCACGCGGGATCTTTGCTGCAGCATGAGGGATCTTTCACTGCAGCGCATGGGCTCTCCATTGCGGCGCGCAGGCATCTCTCTAGTTGTGGTGCATAGTCTCCAGAGCACGCAGGCTCAGTAGTTGCAGTGTGCAGGGTCTCTAGTTGTGGTGTATGGGCTCCAGAGTGCACGGGCTCAGTAGTTGTGGCACGCAGGCTTAGCTGCCCTGTGGCATGTGGGATCTTCGTTCCCTGACCAGGACTTGAACCCGCGTCCCCTGCATTGGAAGGAGGACTGTTAACCACTGGACCACCAGGGAAGTCCCAAACTTATTTTTAAATACCTCTAAGTAGGCAGATTTTCAATGCTCTCAGTGACTAGTCCAGATTTTAATGGCCAAAACACAGGAAATTATTGGTCAACATTAGGGTACAGTACAAAAAAAAAAAATAGTACATTCACTTTGTGGAATACTGTGTGGCCATGAAAAAGAGAAGGCTCTTTATGTACTGATATTGAAAGATGTTTAAAATACATTGTCAAATGAAAAAAAAAAACCAGGGTGCTGAATACAACAGGTTATTATTATTTGGGGGGGAAAGTAGCTAGATATATACATGTCTTGCTTGTACAGTTGGCCCTCTGTATCCGTGGGTTCCACATCTGTAGATTCAACTAACATCAGATTGAAGACACTGAAAAAAAATTCCAGAAATTTTCGAAAAGCAAAATTTGAATTTCCCATGCACGGGCAACTATTTACAAAGCATTTACATTGTATTAGGTGTTATAAGCAATCTAAAGGTGATTTAAAGTATACAGGAGGATGTGCATAGGTTATATGCAAATACTATGCCATTTTGTATAAGGTCCTTGAGCATCCATGGATTTTGGTAGTCTTGGGGGTCCTGGAACCAGTCCCCCATGGATACCGAGGGATGGCTATCTGTGCAGAGAATACCTCTGGAAAGATACACAAGAGAGGAGAAAACCCAATGGCTAAGGCACAGAGAAGTGGGGAATTTTTGCTGTATACATTTTTGAGTTTTGACCCATGTGACTATATTACCTATTTGAAAGTTAAATTAATTAATCATCACCTACAGAACACCTACATTTCTTATGCTATAATTCATATCTGGTCTCTGGGCTTCAAAGTCAGATGCTTCTCCATGTTTTCTGTGCCTTCACTTAGCAAAACAGACCATGGGGCAGTGTTCCATCTTGATTTCCCCTTATAAATACGATCTTTGAGAGGTTTCTCTCTGATAGCAAAATTATCAGGAAGAGAAATTAGGGTGTGTGGTGTCTTGATCCTTGAAAAGAGGACCTTTGTTTGCTGGATCATTCATTCAGTTTTCCCTGGAGAGGGGAAGAGGGTGACTGCAGCCTTCTCAGGCAGCTACTATAAGGTACTGGCAAGAGAAGTCCAGGCAGATCCCAAATCATCTTTGTGAACTGCTCTCATGATTGGCAGTGCTCCACTGCCCCAGGGATGGCAGGGAGAGGAGGAGCCCTCAGGACGTTGCTCTGTGACTTCCTCCAGTAGGGGCTGAGGAGTTAATAGGACCTGAACCTGTGAATGTGGCTGGTCAACCCTTCTGGGCAGAAATCTTTGTCCTCTGGAGGAGACAGGACAGGAGGACACACAATTGCAGCCGCTCACATAGCCCTGATGCTAAGCAGAATAGTTCCAAGATGTAAATCTCTATGCTGCAGATGCAAACCACAAACTCTTTTTGAAAAATCTGAGATCTTTAATATTGAAAAGTCCTACCAAAAAAATCAAAACAGGACTGCAACCATCGGTATTAGTTAAGAAAATGGTCTCCTTGAGAATAAATCGAAGAGCTTTCTAATTGCTCCTATTCTGTTTAGTGGATGTGGCGGTGACATTTTGTTCTCACAGAATCTTATCTACCTAAAATACATAGCAAAAGATGACAGTGTCGATGGAAAATAAAAGACACTTCTGTTCACCAGTAACTGGACAGTGATAAAAATAGGCACTTAGAAGCCACAGCTAAAATGTGTACTCAAAGTTCTATGCTTATGGGAGAAAATGGGTTCTCGGCTGATGTCTGAAAACTCCTCAGAGGTAGTTGTTCTTTCAAGAGGCCCCTCAGACCTCGGGCTCTTCTAAATGCCCCTTTCTTTTTGTGCATCTCAGCATTTCTCAGGAGTTCAAACACGATGCCTTTGTTGGGCAATAAACAAAAAGTCCTGCTCCCTCTTCCCAACACCCCAGCATCAGCTGCTAAGAAGACATCTGACCCCCAGATGTTGACACAAACCTAGAAACTGAAGTTCAAGGCAATTAGTTGTTTGTCATTTCTTTCAGTAAGAGTTTAAGCACCAGCTCTAAAAACTTGAAGCTGAGAGGGTTGAAGAGCAAGGCAAGGGCCCTGGGGGAGGAAAAGAATGTTAAAGAAGAAAAAGAAAGAAAAGCGCCAATATTCTGCTTCACGTGAGCATCAAACCTCCATTTGTATCCCAGCCACTTCTTGAGCAAATTATCTGATCTCTACACCTCAGACTCCTCATTTGTAAGAGGGAGATAAAAATAACCCACATCACAGGGTAGTTGTGAATATGAGATAATCAATGCCTATAAAACACATAGATACTGCATGGCACGGATAAAATGCTCAAAAATTGGGAGCTATTATTATTATAATTATAATTATAATAATTTTTTTTTTTTTTGCGGTATGCGGGCCTCTCACTGTCGTGGCCTCTCCCGTCGCGGAGCACAGGCTCCAGACGCGCAGGCTCAGCGGCCATGGCTCACGGGCCCAGCCGCTCCGCGGCACGTGGGATCCTCCCAGACCGGAGCACGAACCCACGTCCCCTGCATCAGCAGGCGGACTCTCAACCACTGTGCCACCAGGGAGGCCCTGGGAGCTATTATTAACATGCGGAGGTTGGGGAAGAAGCAAGTGCAAAGTTTCAAGTAGCCTTGCCTTGGGAGCAGCCCAGTTAGATCAGGGACGGGATCACATTTTGTTTTCCCTAGTGCAGGCCTGGAAACCACATGGAAAAGTCGGCAAGAGCATGGCTGTGCTTCTCTCATCCCATCCCACCGGTTCTTGGGAAGATTGTCCCCACATGCAGGCCATAACTCCTGTGCGAGTCCCCGTCATCCCCCGTCTAATAACCGGAGCTTCCCTGTTTATCAGCAGCTCCCTGCCATGCTGTCATCCAGGTTATTCTAGACTTGATTTGTATCCAACGCAACGCTAATCAACACAGTTATCACACTGTAAAACCCAAGGTCACGTGGAGGTGAAGATGGGCTAAAAAATCTATTACATTCAATGAAAACAATATGAAAAAACGGTTATAGGAAGACACGTAAACGTAAACAACACATCACCTTTCCGTGTGATTTGATGACTTGCTTCCCTTCCTCGAGGCACAGTGGCCTTCCCTTGTCTGAGGCACGCATCCTCTATTTGTTGCCCTTCCATAACAACAGTGGAGAGAGCTGTTCCTGGAAAATATTTAGGGACCCATAACATGTATAATGAGAACACGGGTGGATTTCAGTTAAATAATTTTTTTTTTTTTTTTTTTTGCGGTACGCAGGCCTCTCATTGTTGTGGCCTCTCCCGTTGCGGAGCACAGGCTCCAGATGCGCAGGCTCAGCGGCCATGGCTCACGGGGCCCAGCGGCTCCACGGAATGCGGGATCTTCCCAAACCGGGACACGAACCCGTGTCCCCTGCATCGGCAGGCGGACTCTCAACCACTGCGCCACCAGGGAAGCCCAGTCAAATAGTTCCTTAAAGGGCACTTCAAGGCAGGAGATTGCTGCTCTCAGTTGTCTAGGCTGCAAGTTTCTTCCCCTGAGAAAAGTGAAGATGGAACGCAATGACACGGCAGAGGATGGGCTTCTTGTCCTCATGCCCACAGGCACTAGACCAGAAAGGAGAAGGATATGTCTGGACTTTTAAAGGTCCTTAATGGCTTCCCTGGTGGCGAGTCCGCCTGCCGATGCAGTGGACATGGGTTCGTGCCCCGGTCCGGGAAGATCCCGCATGCCGCGGAGCGGCTGGGCCCGTGAGCCATGGACGCTGAGCTTGCGCGTCCGGAGCCTGCGCTCCGCAATGGGAGAGGCCACAACAGTGACAGGCCCGCGTACCGCAAAAAAAAAAAAAAAAAAAAAAAAAGGTCCTTAAGATGGTAGTAATTTTAAGTTCAGCAGCTCTTCCACAGCTACTTCATTTTTTGAGCGCTCCACCTCTCCTGGAGCTGATGTGGGTGATGTGCTGCAGGCAGTGCAGAACACAGAAATACAGAGTGGGGCAAATATTACAGGGATCTGAGCTGCCTGGACTATAAAGACAAGCTGTTCAGCTCCAACAGGGTTAAGTTGCTTTGTGAGTTCCCTAGACTGTCTGCATTACCTCAAACTATCCAGATTAAGTCAGAATCATCTGGGTGGAGGGCTTTCTTTACCTTTCTCTTGCCTAGGACGAGTGTATCTATTTCAGAATTCCTTCCAACCCCAATCTGTCTCACAAGGCTGAGCCTAATAATCTCCCGTTATGTCACAGTCCCTTTCATTTGTAAATAGCAGCAATGTGGAGAATAATATCTTATTATTATTCTTTCTTATTACATCTTTTAAGTTATATACATTGTACATTATTTATTTTATTATATCTATATTATATCTTATATTAGTATATATCTTATGTTATTATTAGTCTTTCATTGTGTACCAAGCACTTTCACATGTAGTTAGAAGCATATTACTGCATTGTCTGCATTGTAATTGCTCCTAAATATTTATATGCATAGCCAGTTTAAAGGGGCCTAAAGGGTCCTGTAGTTTATTTTACAAACTGCTCTAAATTAATAGAGCAGAAGGCCAATATAACAAAATAAACAGGTCCTAGTCCACCTCTGGTCAGCTATGCTCCAGAAAGATAACAGCTGCATAAATAAATATTTCACACTGGCGTGAGTTCTACCCACTTGTTCCTGCCTTGCACAGGGCTGCTTCAGCACTTTGGCTTTATACAACACTTTTTGTTGAATAGCTCAGCAAGGAATTCAGATCTGTGGGCTCCTTTTAAGGGCCAATATCTGTACAATCCCCATGACTACAGCTTTCCAGCTTACGGGGGACTTTGGATAAAAGGTCTCTAGTACTGGGGGAGCCAGGTAGTTAGTTCCATCTTTCCAAATGGTTGGGGATACATCACTATTTGTTGGCTTAAAAGGATTTCCTTTTCTTTTCTTTTTTCTGGCATTGTGTTTCAGGGCCCAGAGATGGCTTTGGTAATAGGAACTTAAGACTCCTCTTCCCCTATTAGCAGTGTTAGTAAGAAAAATGACACGTGGGGCAGTTTTATCTGTGTGGCCGGACATCTGACAAAATCTCTCTCTGTGCATTTGCATTTATGCAGGAATATTCTTGAAAATGCAATGTCCTTTAGGAGAGACAGAATCCATGGCCTATTATATAGCTATTATTTTTGTATGAATGGCCTCAGTTAGCCAAATTCGGTGAAACATCCCTAGTTTTGAGGAGAATCATTCCTGGAAATATTCTAGCAAGAAGGAAAAATGTAGTACTTCCTTCCTCCATTTTACTGAGCTTGTCTCCTTGTTATCTTCACAGCTCTTAAAGGGCTACAGAACATTTGAAGCTTAAGCAGAGAACCATGGCTCCCAACACAACTTAGAGAAGGGAGGCACCGTTTGGAGGGAAGCTGGCATTTGTGGAACAGACCTGCACCTCTGCTCGCCACCAGGAAGGGCCCTCCTGCATGGGGAGGTGGCAGCCACATCAGGAAAGGAATTCAAGTTTGCATCAGTTATTATTCATTGCAATAGTGCCATGTCTTCATTTAAAAAAAAGATGACCGGGCCTCCCTGGTGGCGCAGTGGTTGAGAGTCCGCCTGCCGATGCAGGGGATACGGGTTCGTGCCCCGGTCTGGGAGGATCCCATATGCCGCGGAGCGGCTGGGCCCGTGAGCCATGGCCTCTGGGCCTGCGCGTCCGGAGCCTGTGCTCCGCAACGGGAGAGGCCACAACAGTGAGAGGCCCGCATACCGCAAAAAGAAAAAAAAAAAAAAAAGATGACCAAAAACACAAAAACAAGTGTTGCAAAACATCTAAGTATATTACCACTGTATTTTTCATTTTGCAAAAAAATTTGGCATCTGAGTACCTTACAACCCAGTGAAAACTGCATGCATTTTTTTTTTTTTTTTAAGGTACGCGGGCCTCTCACTATCGCGGCCTCTCCCGTTGCGGAGCACAGGCTCTGGACGCGCAGGCTCAGCGGCCATGGCTCACGGGCCCAGCCGCTCCGCGGCATGTGGGATCCTCCCGGACCAGGGCACAAACCCGTGTTCCCTGCATCGGCAGGCGGACTCTCAACCACTGCACCACCAGGGAAGCCCTGCATGCAATTTTTAAGAGTGAGTGTGTGTGTGTTATACATGTATGTTTTATGTATGTATTGATAGATGGGATTTTTATTATTTATGCAAACACCACATACAAAGCATTATTGCAAGTATTTAAACAGCACATAGTTTACCTTCTTTAAAGCTATGGGTGAGCGAGGCAGAAAAATGTTCCATGTTCCAGTAGGATGAACCTCCTGACATTAGACAAAGTCTACTTAACCTCTACAGCATGGTTGACATCCCGGATGTATCCATGACAAGCATTAGTACTCTGCTAACAACATCCTTAAGCGCACGTGGTATTGATCTGCTTGGGTTCCACCTCACTAACCCCAGCTGCTCCCAACATGAGGGAGAAGATGCTGAATAAGCAAAGGAAGGAGAGGACAGGCAGAGGGGACCAGTCCTTTCCTGCCCCCACTTGGGACAGCTTATGTGACCCTCAACCGCAGCAACAACAAAAATTGCAATGCAACCTGCCTTCGGTAGAGTACTGATCCTTCCTTGGAGGTCACATTGGAGGCCCACAGCATCAGAACATGACCCAGGCCCTGCATTTATCTCTGGCCCCTCCTCTTGCCCTGGAATCCTATAGAAAGTTCTCTTGCCTTTGTTCTCTTGCAACCAGAAACTGATGGAAGGTGGGCATTTTGGAGACCTCTATATGTTGTTCTACCACTTCTCTACTGGTGTCTCAATTTCCTCATCTGTAAAGTGGATAGTACCCGCCTCACCGCCTCACTGATTAGATTTGCTACTGCCTATAAAGCGTGTAGTGTACTGCCCAGCACAGGGCTACCATTCATAAAATGTGTGCTGCTACTGCTGCTACTTACCTTTGTTCTCTGAGCTGATACTGTAGGGCTACATGCAGAGCTGATGGGGATCCCAAAGGATGGAGAAAATACAATCTCCTCAAACGGTCTTGCTGACTTGCCTCTGTTTCTCTGCACAGGAGCAGAAGAATGTGGGGATTCCTTCCAATTAGACTGAAAGCCTCCGAGGGCTGGAGTATCTATTGGTTTTTTCAACGCCCTGCATTTGCAATCTGCCATGTTAAACTTTATTGTTTTATGTCTCACAATTTTTTTAAAAATAAATTTATTTATTTACTTATTTTTAGCTGTGTTGGGTCTTCGTTTCTGTGCGAGGGCTTTCTCTAGTTGTGGCAAGCGGGGGCCACTCTTCATCGCGGTGCGCGGGCCTCTCACTGTCGCAGCCTCTCTTGTTGCGGAGCACAGGCTCCAGACGCGCAGGCTCCGTAGTTGTGGCTCACAGGCCTAGTTGCTCCACGGCATGTGGTTCTTCGCAGACCAGGGCTCGAACCCGTGTCCCCTGCATTAGCAGGCAGATTCTCAACCGCTGCGCCACCAGGGAAGCCCTCACAAATTTTTTTAAACAGTGTTTTTAGTTGAGGATTTGCTCTTTGAGCAGTTTTGTGTAGGACATCGTTAAGGGGGAAAAAGGCATGCATATGTATTCCCAAGCAATTAACTTGTGAAAGTGGATATGAGCAAACCCAGAAACACAGTGCATTTTTCCAATTAAAATGAGAAACTGATTTCTCGATTTAACATTGCAAACACTGCATTGTTGTCCAGTATCCAGAAGCCTAGAGATGAGTGTCTACAAATAGAACCGAGGCTTATTGGATGATTACTGTCTATATCCTACATAACATGAAAATTTTCTTTCCCTCCAAATGGTTAAATATGGAGATACGCTGAGAGAGAGGAGTTTCACGTCTTATTGATGTGACAGGCTCTATCTCAAGAGGTGCTTAATGCTGTGATACATTAGGAGCACATTTCTTTAAACGTTCACAGCAGGTCCAACAACTGGCTGTCTTCATCCTCCTCCAAAAATGCGTGAAATCCAAAGCTAAAGTCCTGAAGGCCAAAGGACCCACATGGATGTCTTGTTTCATAACTGGTGGCGTGAAGCAGGGTCTTCCATGTGGCCCCCGCCTCTGCTCAGAGTAGGAGGCTTTTAGCTCTCTCCCTCAGAGGATAGAGTGGAGGGTGTTTCCCCTCTACCAACTGTGCCTCTTGCTTTCACGCCTTTCTCCTACTTCTCTTGTTACTTAGAACCCCTCCAGTCTACCCCATTCTCTGTGGCCTGGACACAGACGTTTTGAAGCCACAGTTCAACTTCCCTGCAGCAGGAGAATGGGGGTGTTACAACCTCCTGCTGTGCCTTTAGTCAGGCATTGGATCCGGTGCTTCCTAAACAAGGGTGCGTACGTACGGAGGCCACAGAGCCGTTTGGATGTGCGGTGGTGTTGTCAGTCATCTGACCACGGCACCTTTAGTGAAAGAAGGCCGGGGTGCCCCAACTCCCTGTAATGCACGGACAGTCCATACAATGAAGGGGTGTTCCAAAGCCCATAGAATCCTCATTATTGCTTCTAGGCTCCTCTAGACTCTAAGGCACTCTGGTGTCAACTATAAGCCTCTCTTCCCTTATCTGTGACAGATCTGTAAGACCACTGACCCCTATTTTTACTTTTTTTTTTTTTTTTTTTTTTTGCGGTACGCGGCCCTCTCACTGTTGTGGTCTCTCCCGTTGTGGAGCACAGGCTCAGCGGCCATGGCTCACGGGCCCAGCCGCTCCGCGGCATGTGGGATCTTCCCAGACCGGGGCACAAACCCGTGTCCCCTGCATTGGCAGGCGGACTCTCAACCACTGTGCCACCAGGGAAGCCCTGACCCCTCTTTTTAGAAGCTCCCTCCACGCCCCACGTCTACCAGAGACCTAGGATAAGCTATCTGTGTAGTAGTGTTAACTCTGTGTGTAATCCCAGCTTCCAGTTTGGGCAAGATCCAACTGTAACGCTTGACCTCTTGCTGATGACATCATTTACAGGCACATAATGAAAACAGGACTGAGGATGAATGTCTGACTCTAGTAGCAAGGCCTCCAAGTCCCTCTTGCTGGTGCAGTCCCCTCTAATCCCTGATCTGTGACCTTCTTCCTGACTTGGCCAATGGTTTTGTCTGCTCAGACTTTAGCTTGATTCTGGCCACTTGTCCCCAATCCTATTGGTGCGACATCCCTTTTCTCTACTAGTGGAGACTTTCTGCCTGGACTGCAAATGCACCGTTCTGGGCTTGGGCGAGAAATGCTCCCCTAGTGAGGTTACATCCGAGTGGAAGAATTACGAATGGTTTTTCTTTTCTCCTTGTTCCAAGAGTCTAATTTTACTTTTTAACAGTGGACGTATATAGTCTTATACTCTCTCCCCATTGTCTTTTATTTTTTTCTTTAGTTACAGAAGGAATATATGAATACATTTTTGCTACTAAAAAGAAATCTAACAACTTAGAGGTATTTAGAGTAAAAGGCAATCATTCCACTTCTCCCAACCCCCATTTCATTTTTTCCTCTCCAGAATTTGTTATCAGTTGGGTGTGTATCATTCCAAAATTTTCTATGCTTTTACCTATAAATATATGCATACATCAGTAATAAACTCAGAAAAAAAATGAAGGTTAACAAAGGGTTGTTTCTTAGCAGCCACATGGTCCACCATCTTGGTTAGTCTCCATCATAATCTGTTTATCCTGAGATTCCTTCTATCTTGGTTCAAGTTCCTACACTGCCTTCTCAGGGCCTGATTGCCCTTCTCCAGATCCATTCTCCTGGCCACTCTCCATCCTTCAAAGCCACTGCTTCTCTCAACCTCACTCCTCTGCCATATCAGCACATTTGATGGATCTTCCCTGTTCATGTTGCTACCAGATTCCTTTCTAAGGAGGGGGTCAGGAGTCAGACGTTCAAGTATTAGACAGTAATGTGCAGGTAGGTAGCCACCATTCTCCTCTGGGTGTCTCAGAATTATACCTTATAACATACTTAAAACACTTTGCATTTCATCACATACTCCCTACAGGGTGATGCTTCAATCTTAACAAGTTTTAGGGAAGATGAAAAACATTTTTACCAGAACCTTCCACAGTTTACAAATAATGAAACCCTATGGTCAGTTTTTCAGCCCCAATGCAGGTACAGTCCCCTTAGACACATAGCTGAACATCTGATATGTGGAAAAATCCAACTGAGAAGCAGTAGCTAAAAATAGAATTTAGAGAAGCAATGAGTCATGGCCTAAATGAACAAATACATTAAACAGTATATTAAATAGAACAAACTTGCCAAAGGAACATTGAGGCTGCCTTAAGCTAATCTTCCCCATCTCAGAATGTAGACGTTAGAGGGGCTCAGGAATATTGAGGATCAACAACCCTTTTCTGGTAACTTTATTATTTGCATGTGTTTTTTTTTCTTCTTAAAGATGTAATTTGTACCCTCCTCTCTTCACCCCCCAACCCACACTTATTTTAGTCCTAAAATAAAGATAGGTTCAGACTGATTTTTTCTCCCTTAAATGACTATAAACCTATCTTAGAAATAGATAAACAGACTAGCTCTGTGGGCTTAGCAGGACAGCAGCATCTATGCTAATCCCTGATCAGCCAGGTGCTTGCCCTCTGGGTGACCTTGAAGTAAGACCAGCTTCCCTGCTCTTCCTGTTCTCCAGTTACTTCCCCAGACAGTAACATTAGCATGCTCTTCTGCCCTCCCTGGCTACAGGGTAGGCTAACAAATGCAAAAAGGAAGCCCTTAGTGACACAGGCATGATTAGAAGAGACAGGTCAGTGCAGACAGGAAGCTCTAAATCCTGAGTCTGGCTCCACCCTCATCCCAAAATCCAATCACCCCCAGCTGGGGTTCAGGCTCTGTGCTTGCAGTTGGGAGGGAAACAAAGATGAGACAGTCAATCTGGCTGGGCAGACCTGACTAAACCATGTGAAAAATCAGACAATGGTACTAGAAAATAAGTAGTGCCATCACCAAGTGTCACAGGATGTGATTTCTGTACTTGGAGTTTAAAATATATCCTCTGCAAGATTTCCCACCTTCCCAGGCTATGTGCCTTCTCAGGACTGCAGCTCTTAACTCTCAAAGTAGCATCTGATTCTGGCCCACCTGGTATTGCTTATTGTTTCATATATGCTTGTCTTCCCTACTGGTCTGATAACTCCTTGTGAGGAAGAGTCACATTTGGATTATTTTCACTTTTTGCCTATTATGGATAATGCTGCTATGAACATTTATATGCAAGTCTTTGTGTAGGCACATATTTTCATTTCTCTTGAGTATACAGCCAGGAGTGGAATTGCTGGTCCAATAGTAGCTCTATGTTTAACCTTTTGAGAAACTGTTAGAGTATTTTCAAAGTGGCTAGCCCATTTTACACTCCCACTAGCTATGTATAAGAGTTCTAGACCTGTATGCAGAAAATTATAAGACACTGATGAAAGAAATTAAAGATGATACAAATAGATGGAGAGATATACCATGCTCCTGGATTGGAAGAATCAATATTGTGAAAATGACTCTACTACCCAAAGCAATCTACAGATTCAATGCAATCCCTATCAAACTACCACTGGCATTTTTCACAGAACTAGAAGAAAAAATTTCAAAATTTGTTTGGAAAAACAAAAGACCCCGAATAGCCAAAGCAATCTTGAGAACGAAAAACGGAGCTGGAGGAATCAGGCTCCCTGACTTCAGACTATACTACAAAGCTACAGTAATCAAGACAGTGTGGTACTGGCATAAAAACAGAAAGATAGATCAGTGGATCAGGATAGAAAGCCCAGAGATAAACCCACGCACATATGGCCAACTTATCTTTGATAAAGGAGGCAGGAATGTACAGTGGAGAAAGGACAGCCTCTTCAATAAGTGGTGCTGGGAAAACTGGACAGGGACATGTAAAAGTTTGAGATTAGATCATTCCCTAACACCATACACAAAAATAAGCTCAAAATGGATTAAAGACTTAAATGTAAGGCCAGAAACTATCAAACTCTTAGAGGAAAACATAGGCAGAACACTCTATGACATAAATCACAGCAAGATCCTTTTGGACCCACCTCCTAGAGAAATGGAAATAAAAACAAAGATAAACAAATGGGACCTAATGAAACTTCAAAGCTTTTGCACAGCAAAGGAAACCATAAACAAGACCAAAAGACAACCCTCAGAATGGGAGAAAATATTTGCAAATGAAGCAACTGACAAAGGATTAATCTCCAAAATTTATAAACAGCTCATGCAGCTCAATAGCAAAAAAACAAACAACCCAATCCAAAAATGGGCAGAAGACTTAAATAGGCATTTCTCCAAAGAAGATATACAGACTGCCAACAAACACATGAAAGAATGCTCAACATCATTTATCATTAGAGAAATGCAAATCAAAACTACAATGAGATATCATCTCACACCAGTCAGAATGGCCATCATCAAGAAATCTAGAAACAATAAATGCTGGAGAGGGTGTGGAAAAAAGGGAACACTCTTGCACTGCTGGTGGGAATGTGAATTGGTACAGCCACTATGGAGAACAGTATGGAGGTTCCTTAAAAAACTAAAAATAGAACTACCATATGACCCAGCAATCCCACTACTAGGCATATACCCTGAGAAAACCATAATTCCAAAAGAGACATGTACCAAAATGTTCATTGCAGCTCTATTCACAATAGCCCGGAGCTGGAAACAACCTAAGTGTCCATCATCGGATGAATGGATAAAGAAGATGTGGCACATATATACAATGGAATATTACTCAGCCATAAAAAGAAACGAAACTGAGCTATTTGTAATGAGGTGGATAGACCTAGAGTCTGTCATACAGAGTGAAGTAAGTCAGAAAGAGAAAGACAAATACCGTATGCTAACACATATATACGGAATTAAAAAAAAAAAAAAAAGTCATGAAGGACCTAGGGGCAAAATGGGAATAAAGACACAGACCTACTTGAGAATGGACTTGAGGATATGGGGAGGGGGAAGGGTAAGCTGTGACAAAGCGAAAGAGAGGCATGGACATATATACACTACCAAACGTAAGGTAGATAGATAGTGGGAAGCAGCCACAGAGCACAGGGAGATCAGCTCGGTGCTTTGTGACCGCCTGGAGGGGTGGGATGGGGAGGGTGGGAGGGAGGGAGATGCATGAGGGAAGGGATGTGGGAACAGATGTATATGTATGACTGATTCACTTTGTTATAAAGCAGAAACTAATTAAAAAAATTAAAAAAAAATAAAAATAAAAATAAAAGTTGTTTATCATAAAAAAAAAAAGAGTTCTGATTTCTCCATATCCTTGTCAACAATTGCTATTATCTGACTTTTTGATTCTACCATCCTAGGGAGTGTAAAGAAGTACCTCATTGTGGTTTTTACGTTTTTCTGATGGCTAATGACGTTGAGCATCTTTTCGTGTGCTTGATGGCCATTTGCGTATTTTCTTTGCAGAAATCTCTGTTCAAATCCTTTGCCCATTTTTTAATTGGGTTATATATCTTTTTATTATTGAGTTGTAAGTGTTCTTTTTACATTCTATATACAAAGCCCTTGTCAGATAGATGATTTGTGTTTTCCCCATTATGTAGGTTGTCTTTTCACTCTCTTGATAGTGTCCTTTGAAATACAAACATTTTAAATTTTGATGACACCCAATTTATCTATTTTTTCTTTTGTCATGTGTACTTTTGATGTCACATTGTGAGACTCCATTGCCAAATTCAAGGTCATGAAGATTTACACTTATGTTTTCTCCTAAGAGTTTCCTAGTTTTAACTCTTACATTTAGATCTCTGATCCATTTTGAGTTAATTTTTGTATATGGTTATAATGTCCTCTTAACACGACTGTTAACTGTCCATTTATTGTATAATTGAAAGAAAGTTCAAGCTGAGTGTTATCATTGATCAATCATTCAACAAGTATTAACTGAGGGCCTACTATGTGCCAGGTACTTAGGATACAAGAGTGGGCAAAACAGTTGAACCTTGCTCTTACTCAGTTCTAAATGTAGTGGGAGAGACAGATACTAGCATTTCTCACAAATAGCAGTAAGGGCTCTGAAGGGAAAGTACAAGGTCATTGAAAAGAGTTCAGCCAGGGGACCTCATCCAGCGTGGAAGGCCAGAGAAGGCAGTGATCTGAGGGAGGAGGAAAAGGGAGATCCGCAAGTGTGGCGTGAAGGATGGAAAAAATGTTCCTATCAGAAGAAGCATCACTGAGAGTGAGAGAGGGAGATGGGAGGAGACACGATTAGAGAGATGGGCAGCGGACAGAGCAGGCAAGACCATTTATTAAACACTTCCTGTAGTAGTAAGCTCTTTCATATGCTGCATTCTTTCAAAGAGTTTTCATTCCAAAGCTGGGAGATAAGGTCATTATGTATTCCTTGAATGAGGAAACCATAGCTCAGAGAGGTTAGGTGACTAGTAAGCTAACCCAGCTAGCAAGCGGAAGATCTGGGACACAAACCCAGGGATGTATAAGTCTACACTCTGCTCTTATGGGTCTGCTACATTGCCTCTTCTCAGGACTGAAGTCATCCTAATTCATCCCTAACGTGGGGAACCTCTGAGGTTTAGGTTTAGGAAAGAACGGGCTTCACTGACATGTCTTAGTAAAGGATCTTGGAAGAGATAGCCTGGGAGAAAGAGACTAGAGCACATGCATATAGGGCCAGAATCTCCTGGCCTATGAAAGTGGGAAAATACCAGCTGCCCTACAAATCCTTAGGGAGAAGCCTAGTCACCCTCATTGTCAGTCACCCAAGCTTAGTTGTCACTCAGGCAGAGCAGACACATTCTAAGACAAAGCCCTCTGGGGTCTTAACGGCCTCAGCTTGGAGATCACAGTGTTTTTCTAGAGGTATTAGATGTGAGGTTATTCTCGGCTCACTCCAAGGACTTCAAAAGCTGGACCACAACATTGAACCACCTCATGATGGTTCTTGCCTTGACCAGTGTGGCTGATTCTCCTGGTTAAAGAAAACCAATAAATCGTTTAATTTAATTATACTCTCCTCTCCAAAAGACACCTCAGCCTCTTAAAGGGTGGGATTGCTGGTGTGGATACATGAGTCTGAACTCTGCAGGAGCCCGGGGAAGACTGATACAGCAGGAAATTCTAGACTCAGATGAAATTTCCCACCTGATTACCCAGAAGCAGGCAGGCTGGTGTGGCCATACAGCTGTAATGGCAGCCAAATGCCCTCCTTCTCTGCAAGTTTGCAGGCTTTTAGCTTT
Source organism: Mesoplodon bidens (assembly GCF_964165515.1). Taxonomy (NCBI): domain Eukaryota; kingdom Metazoa; phylum Chordata; class Mammalia; order Artiodactyla; family Ziphiidae; genus Mesoplodon; species Mesoplodon bidens. The sequence goes on along the minus strand of NC_138160.1, from coordinate 57,778,912 downwards.
CGGCTTCTGTCCAGCTGGAAGCTCACACAGGGATGATAAAGCAGAGCTACGGCAAAGCTTTATGAAAAACAATCTGTTAAAAGCAGACAAGGAAAGTTGCTTGTCTCAGACTACAGTGCTTCTTGAGATTTCTGTGCATCTCTGCCCAACCCTGAACTGGCTTTTCTCTACTTCTCTGTGAGCATGAAAATGAGACTAGGGACCAACTGGCCTCAGTGATGAGCTTTTGCTCTCTGAGTGTGTGGCTGAGTGCAAGGATGCTTGCTCAGGTAATAGGGCCTCACCACCTCCTTCCTCTATTCCAGCTCTTCCTCTTATCTGATGTTTTATTCTAGCCTGAATTATGGGAGGCAGTGTCACAATCTCAAAATGCTAACAAGGGTCAGGCAAGTTCCATAAATGATTGAAATGGGTTAGGAGTTAGGTAAGAGGGAGGAGTGTAAATGAAAAAAATATCTCCAGGCAAATTGGAGATTCCCTCTCTAAAAGGGGCAGCATTCACTCAGCCCCAATTCATTATTGCCACGCAAAAAAATTGGGCCACTGTTGGCAGATCTTATTATTTTTTTCAAGAAAATCAGAAATCCTGAATTTTATTAGACATTTCCATATTGCAAAGTAATGTCAGGACCAGACCCACTGAAGAGCAGATACAGCTTCATAGGCTACCAGCTTGCAACCTCTACAAAACAGCATAGGCCTTCAAAGCACAAACTCAGGATCCAATGAACTGAATTTGCATTCTGTGCTAACTGTAGGGCTGGAATAAATTATTTAATCTTTTACCATCATCATCAATTTAAAATTCCCTCATTGAGATGTTTTGAGAATTAAATGTGCTTAGCACAATATCTAACCTATAGTAAACTCTCAATAAAGACTATTTCTAAACCTCTGGCATTCCTATACACTAATGATGAAAAATCTGAAAGTGAAATGAAGAAAACACTCCCATTTACCACTGCAACAAAAAGAATAAAATATCTAGGAATAAACCTACCTAAGGAGACAAAAGACCTGTATGCAGAAAATTATAAGATACTGAAGAAAGAAATTAAAGATGATACAAATAGATGGAGAGATATACCACGTTCTTGCATTGGAAGAATCAATATTGTGAAAATGACTCTACTACCCAAAGCAATCTACAGATTCAATGCAATCCCTATCAAACTACCACTGGCATTTTTCACAGAACTAGAAGAAAAAATTTCAAAATTTGTTTGGAAACACAAAAGACCCCGAATAGCCAAAGCAATCTTGAGATCAAAAAACGGAGCTGGAGGAATCAGGCTCCCTGACTTCAGACTATACTACAAAGCTACAGTAATCAAGACAGTATGGTACTGGCACAAAAACAGAAAGATAGATCAATGGAACAGGATAGAAAGCCCAGAGATAAACCCATGCACATATGGTCAACTTATCTTTGATAAAGGAGGCAGGAATGTACAGTGGAGAAAGGACAGTCTCTTCAATAAGTGGTGCTGGGAAAACTGGACAGGGACATGTAAAAGTATGAGATTAGAACACTCCCTAACACCATACACAAAAATAAACTCAAAATGGATTAAAGACCTAAATGTAAGGCCAGAAATTATCAAACTCTTAGAGGAAAACATAGGCAGAACACTCTATGACATAAATCACAGCAAGATCCTTTTGGACCCACCTCCTAGAGTAATGGAAATAAAAACAAAAATAAACAAATGGGACCTAATGAAACTTAAAAGCTTTTGCACAGCAAAGGAAACCATAAACAAGACCAAAAGACAACCCTCAGAATGGGAGAAAATATTTGCAAATGAAGCAACTGACAAACGATTAATCTCCAAAATTTACAAGCAGCTCATGCAGCTCAATAACAAAAAAACAAACAACCCAATCCAAAAATGGGCAGAAGACCTAAATAGACATTTCTCCAAAGAAGATACACAAATTGCCAACAAATACATGAAAGAATGCTCAATATCATTAATCATTAGAGAAATGCAAATCAAAACTACAATGAGATATCATCTCACACCAGTCAGAATGGCCCCCATCAAAAAATCTAGAAACAATAAATGCTGGAGAGGGTGTGGAGAAAAGGGAACACTCTTGCACTGCTGGTGGGAATGTGAATTGGTACAGCCACTATGGAGAACAGTATGGAGGTTCCTTAAAAAACTACAAATAGAACTACCATATGACCCAGCAATCTCACTACTGGGCATATACCCTGAGAAAACCATAACTCAAAAAGAGTCATGGGGCTTCCCTGGTGGTGCAGTGGTTGAGAGTCTGCCTGCCGATGCAGGGGACACGGGTTCGTGCCCCGGTCCGGGAGGATCCCACATGCCGCGGAGCGGCTGGGCCCGTGAGCCATGGCCGTTGAGCCTGCGCGTCCGGAGCCTGTGCTCCGCAACGGGAGAGGCCACAACAGCGCGAGGCCCACATACCGCAAAAAAAAAAAAAAAGAGTCATGTACCAAATGTTCATTGCAGCTCTATTTACAGTAGCCAGGAGATGGAAACAACGTAAGTGTCCATTATCGGATGAATGGATAAAGAAGATGTGGCACATATATACAATGGAATATTACTCAGCCATAAAAAGAAATGAAATTGAGTTATTTGTAGTGAGATGGATGGACCCAGAGTCTGTCATACAGAGTGAAGTAAGTCAGAAAGAGAAAGACAAATACTGTATGCTAACACATATATATGGAATCTAAGGGGAAAAAAATGTCATGAAGAACCTAGGGGTAAGACAGGAATAAAGACACAGACCTACTAGAGAATGGACTTGAGGATATGGGGAGGCGGAAGGGTAAGCTGTGACAAAGTGAGAGAGTGGCATGGACACATAAACACTACCAAACGTAAAATAGATAGCTAGTGGGAAGCAGCCGCATAGCACAGGGAGATGAACTCGGTGCTTTGTGACCACCTAGAGGGGTGGGATAGGGAGAGTGGGATGGAGGGAGACACAAGAGGAAAGAGATATGGGAACATATGTATATGTATAGCTGATTCACTTTGCTGTAAAGCAGAAACTAACACAGCTTTGTAAAGCAATTATACTCCAATAAAGATGTTAAAAAAAAAAAAGACTGTTTCTATTCTGCCTTGGTTTTCTTTGAAAAGACAGTCCTCCATCCTTGAAGAGCAGGTTTGCAAAGACTCCTAGAGCTGAAAACTGCTCAGCAACAGGCCCTGCTGGGAGTGGTGGAGCGGCAAGTGCAGTGGAGCAGACACTCGCTTTCCTGCAGCTCATCCAAGGCCAGACATCCAGCCCCTCCCCCACCAGGCATGCCCAGAAACTGTAGATCCTGCCTTAATTACCAGCAATAAGCCAGCTTCAGCCTGCAATGCAGGATCAGGTCTGGAACCCCAGCCTCCTGAGGCTCTTATAGGAATATGGCTCAGCCCTTCCTGAGCCTCCTCCATCTACAACAATTTATTAAGTCCCTGGGCCCCTCCCCCAACCCCATGCAAACCTCCCTGCTGTCAGAAACACCCTGAGCCATGGAAATCTGAAGATCTGGACAGGGGTCCACCATTAGCTGCATTCTAACCCTCTGCATCCAGACAGTTCTCAAGGGCAAACCACAGCTCACAAGATCCTTTTCAGATTGCATAATGAAAGATGGAGCCCCCTGTCCTTGACAGGACATTTTCTTCATTTGCTAATTTTCTTACAAACAAGAAGGAAATAATACATTCACTCAAGTAGGAAAGGAAATTGAGAAAAGAAAAATAAAAGATTTTCTAGTACGGAAGAAAGGCAAGTAGCAAAGGTGAAAGAGTTTCTTTAGAGGAAGACCCTTTTCACACAACGTGAGTGAGTCAGTTTTGGGAGTCAGGGATGTAGGGAAAGACAAGCCATCCAGACAGTTCTTTAGACACACCCTCCCTTGTCTCAGCTGACGCCTGTGCAGACTTTAAATAGCATATTGGTGAGAACCTCGGGATTCAGGCTTGGAGACAGACACTTTGGTAAAAGCACCTTCTGAATCTGAAGTGCTCTTTGACACAGGCAGGTAGGGGGTGCTTGGGTAAGGCTGATTTCCCCCTCCCCTCTGAGCCCTGCTTTCTGGCTCAGGCAGAAATAGCTAGGAAAGTCCTCTTCCTGGCTTTTGTTTGCAGTGTGGTTCTCCGAGCCACTCTTCCTAGCCCCTGGGGAGACTAGGCAAGTGGCCCACACCTGCTCTTGGCTCTGGGGCCCTGAGGCCAGATGAAGTTGGTGCTCAGGGCAGCTGAGCCACCTCCATCTGCGACCCAAGGTTACAATGAGCCTCTGGGAGGGTGAAGCAGGAACTTCTATGCTCTCCACTGCCACAGATGGCTTTGTTCTATTTACAGATCAGGAGTCAATGGCATTTTGCAATTCACTAGTTCAGTAGTTATTAATGTCAGCCCAGTGAAAAAACACACACTTAATTAGAACTGAACAAAGTTTTAAAGTGAAGATTAAATGTAGCTTCCTCAGATATACAAATCTTTCAGGCATGTCTGTGTTTACCTAGATAATTCAGGCAAGAAAACTCCCACCAGCTTAATCAGTGTGATTACCAATCTAAGCAGACTCTAGTCCTTTTGCTTCTTTTGTAAAAATTAATAGATCATAGCAGGAGCTCTTACTTCACTGCAAGTCTGCATGACTGGTCACTGGGTGCTTTACCCCTCTGTTCTTTCCCCTATCCTTCAACCTCATTAATTTATTCAAATGGCAGATCTATAACCTCAATGAGCATAAAATCAGCCACACAGGACAAAAATAACATGAAAATGCATACAAAGCTCTTTGAATCTTTCAGAAATCAATTCAGACCAATTAGAAGCTTGGAAAATTAATAAAAAGTAGTGGTCATTTGCAGAAGCCCAGAAAGTTGGGGTGACACCAACCAGCAGCTCCTTTACACTTACAGCTATAAAGTCCAGATTGGGGGTGCCAGATGTAAACTCATTGCACAGGAAAATTCATTCACAAATTCACATTTCTAAGGATGCTTTTTTCACTGGGATGGTGAATGGGGTCACATGATAAGAGAGAATTCAACTGGTAGAAATCTCCATCAGAAGTGTTAAGAACAATCCACAGGACTAGCCCTCTCTTGTTTTATCCCATCCCAGATTACAGTGGGTCCTGGATCTCTGCTACTTAGGACCAATGGGCTTGCTCTCTATTTGTGTTTCCTCAGTTGCCAAATTAAGGTGCTGGACTAGATACTTCCTAAAATTATTTCCTGCTGTTATATCCTGAATTCTAAGACACTTTCTTTTTATGTGTTCTCAAACCTCCCCAAACCACCCCATCTGTACCTCACGTGATTGCACAAGCCCAGCAGCCTCGCCTCCATGGAGGATGAGACATGCAGTTGAGAGAACACTATCCCTTAACCTCGGTGTTTCAGCACCACGGAGAGCAACATGCTCTAAACTAACCCCACCCATTACCTTCAAACCCTTTGAGGTGAAATGCCTGTGTCAAGTATGTATGTGGGTATATGTGTGTGTGTGTGCATGTGTGTGTATATGTGTGTGTATATATATGTATCTATATACACATATGTATATGTATATATGTATGCATATATTTATATATATACATACACACAATTATATTAAGCCCCCTTCAAAAAGTACTAATATATTATGTTATATATAATATTATATATTACATATAATATATTATATCCAATATAAATATATAATATAATTTAATGTATATTTTATATGTATCATATGTCATATTATGTTACATTAGTCTAAGAAAAACTATCAACAGAAATGAAGCCATTTAATAGATATATCCGACGCTATTTGCTCCCTTAGCCTTAAGTCAGTTGTCACATTAGAACAGAAACATTTTCTTGTGTAACTAAGCCCCTATGCCATTGTAGAATATTAGAGGTCAGTGGGTATAAGCTCCTCCCAGCATAGGAAACTCTTCTACAGTATCTCTGATGGGTAGCTATCACGTTTCTTCCTGATTATCTCCAGGCCCAGAAAGCTTGGTACTTCACAGGAGATTATACAATCTCTATTATGAAGGTCCATCTGTATTAAGCTGAAAGCTGACTGCTAATAACAATTCTATCACATTCATTTCCAGAATATCAACCACTTCCTACCCCTCCACCACCAGCCCTCTAGTCCTAGTCACCATCATGTTTCATCTGGATTGTTGTAATAGCCTCTTAATTGGTCTTTCTATAGATGCCTTGACCCATATTAGCCGTTGGCAGTCTACCTCTACAAAGCATCCCTTTTAAAAGGAGTAAACCTGTAAAAATCTAAGTTATACTTATGTCACTTTACTGCTTTATATCCTCCAATGGCTCACCATTTTTCTCAAAGCAAAAGTGAAGTTCTTTATAATCATCTAGAAGGTCTTTCATGATTTGCCTCTCACGCCCTCATCCATCTCTGATCTCATCCCCTATGACTCTCTGCTTCACTCACTCTGCTCCAGCCACACTACCCTTTTTTGCTGCCCCTTGAACTCCAAGCACACTCCTGCATCAGGTGCTTTGTATTTGCTGTTTCCTGTGACAAGAATGCTCATGCCTCAGATATCTACATGATTTATTTTTACACGCCTTTCTAGTCTTTTCCCAAATGCCACCTTAACATGGAAGTCTTCCCTGACCTCCTATTTAAAGCCTCACACACTCTCTATCACTATTTCACTCTTAGGCAGTAATTGGTAAATGCTGGTAAATGTTTAAGAACCCATGGTGTGGGGGGGTGTTCCTGATTTGTAACATGTGCTCATGTAATATTATGATGTAATACTCCACCATGGTCAGCTTCAAGCTATCAAAATGAAGTTACTGAGGGCAAAGTTGGGAAAGGCTAACAGTCAACTCTCATCATCTGGTACAAGCCAGCTCAGCACACTACTCCAGGTAAAGGAAGGAAACAGGATGCAGCAGAGTCTTGGGGCTGAGTGCAATGGTGGCTTTGGGGTTGATTCAGGAGAACCCCAAAGGAAGGAAAAACTCCTGGGGAAGGAATTTTGCTATAGTAACAGGGAGCCTTCGCTTTATTTCTCTCTTTCCAGCTGCTTTTGGGACACCTGAACCTGGATGCTCTGTCCACTCCTCGAATGTCATATGTTGAAAGCCAAACCCTTGACTACCCTTCCAAACCGACATTTGATCATTTTTCTGCTTCTGTCCAGGGAACCACAATTCTCCTGGTCTTCGACCTCTTGTTCTTCTTTGCCTAACATGTGCTCCCAGTAGCGCGGACCCTTCAGGATGTTCTGGGATAATAAAGCCCAGGAGGACATGGGAATACTCACAGACAACTGAGTTTATCAGGAACAATCCATTGCTACTTTCTCTGATCTGATTACACCTTGTAATCCTGCCTTTGAGGGCTCTGGGAGCCACTGAGCCCATGTCATCCTCAGGTAGGGCAACTGAACTGTTCTGCACCTCCAGGACCATCTAACAGCGTTGTCAAGGCCCCAGCATAATTGTTTTCAGCCATCACTTCTACGGCACATTGATTTCTTGATCTTTTGAGGTTATGGATTCTCACTCCAGAAAAATATGCTTATGTACCTTCCCATAACATTTTGCATCTAACTTAAAGGGTAGATAGACCTACCTCCCATGAAGCCAACTCACTGACTCCCTAGGTATTCATGGCTTCTAGGTTAAGAGTCCTGGACCGGATCATCTCAAAGTCTTCTGCCAGTTCTAATACAGTATGGTTATTTTAGTTATTTTATGCTCCCCCAAGCTTGGTCACCTTCTGTCTTTCTCTCTGAGAAAAACAGAGAGAGAGAGAGAGTTAAATTCTCCTTACTTAATTGATTCTCTCCAGCCAAATAACAGCTTGTAATTATCAAATTAATAAAGCATCTCTGTTATTCATAATGTGCTCACAAACAAATGGATACAATCTTGTAAACTGTGTTTCACTGAAGGTATGACTAATGAGTTAATACACAAAAACTGAAAAGGAATTATAATATTATTGCAACTTTTCTTCCATCATTCAGAATGTTTACCTGCAATATCTAAGGCAAAAAAAAAACAGCCCCAAATAAGATGCTCAGTTTCCTTTTTTTTTTTTTTTTTTTGTGGTACGCGGGCCTCTCACTGCTGTGGCCTCTCCCATTGCGGAGCACGGGCTCCGGATGCGCAGGCCCAGCGGCCATGGCTCACGGGCCCAGCCGCTCTGCAGCACGTGGGATCCTCCCGGACCGGGGCACGAACCCGTGTCCCCTGCATCGGCAGGTGGACTCTCAACCACTGTGCCACCAGGGAAGCCCTACTGTAGACTTTTTAAGTCCCGGTCCAATTAGAGGGTTGTCATCAAAACACAGCACAGAATATTTTTTAAATTGTACTTTCTTTGCAGAACACCAGCAGGGAGAGGTCAAAGGTATAATGCATGCCTGGATTAAAGTAAACAATAACAAAAAGGAGCTCACAAATAAATTATTTGTTATAATTAACAATTAATATTAGATCTGAAATTATTTTATTTTATGCAGGACAAAACCAACAAAAATAATGAGCTAAGTAAATTGAGGGTTTACTATGTGCCTGGTAATATGCTGTGTTTAATATGCACTGGCCCCTTTAAGACTCTCAGCAGTCTATGAAGTCAATGTTGTTATTATCCCCAGTTTGCGGGGAGGACACTGAGTGTTGACCAAGGCTAGAAAGTGCTAAGTCAGAATATGAATCCAGGTCTGCCTTGCTCCAGAGCTTACTCATTAAACAATATTGCCTCTTGCAAGTAAAATTTTTCTTCTTATAAATAATAACAAACAACATCAACCTCTTCAAAATGAGAAATATGTTTCAGTTGGATATTTGTATATTATAGGAAAAATATTGTCATATATTCCCATCAGGTAAAGCATCAAGTCTATCCTTTTTGTTGTTTTTAGCATAATAGGAGAATTTCTTTTTTCAAAGATTTATTACAGAAAAGTAATGACAAGTAGCACCTCTGTGTTTAGTGATATTCAATACAATTTTCTCTTAAAAATCATGAATTTCTTTATATTGTATACTTCAGTCTCAATTTTTTTAGAAATCTGAATCCACAGTTGTTTCCTTTTCCTTTGTAGAATTCTAGTTTTGTGTTGATTTGAATCAGAAACACTTTAAAAGCTGACTTTTCATTTAAGATTTTTTTTTCTTAGAACCTGATCCACGGGAAGTGAGTTTTTGTGGTCCACACATTCAGTATACAGCAGGTCATTGCACTCCATCACCGTTGTTCACCTAGGGGCCTCCATCCCTGCATCTTTTTGCCTGGGAGAGACAATATGCTTAGCTCCCCTCTATGGATCTCGATTTCTTTAAACCAGTTTTAATAATCCTGTTCCCTTTTGTCAGACACCCACTTTCCCAACCTTCCTTGCAGCCAGCCGTAGTCTTGGGATCCAATTTTTGCCAATGAGATATATACGAGTGAAGTCTACTAGGGGATGTTTTAGGAAAGATTTTATTTTCAGATAAAAGGACAGACACAAGAGGAAAAGCTTACTGGAGTCATGCCTTGTCAACCTTCTACTCAACTTGCTTCCTATGTGAACATGTTGCCTGGAAAGGCAACCTCCTTTGTGACCATGAGGTAACATGCTGAAGATGCCTGAGCAGAAAACTAGAGAGGCCTGGATCTTTTGTCTGGTTACTGAGCAGCTGAAACAAGCCTGCCACTGCCTACCTCCCAACTACTCAGAAGGTAAGAATACCAAATTTTTAATTGTATAAGCCACTGTTAACCAAGTTTCCTATTTCTTGGTATTAAAAACCTTTTTAGGGCTTCCCTGGCGGCACAGTGGTTGACAGTCTACCTGCCGATGCAGGGGACACGGGTTCGTGCCCTGGTCCGGGAAGATCCCACATGCGCGGAGCGGCTGGGCCCGTGAGCCATGGCCGCTGAGCCTGCGCATCCGGAGCCTGTGCTTCGCAACGGGAGAGGCCACAGCAGTGAGAGGCCCGCGTACCACCAAAAAAAAAAAAAAAGAAAACCTTTTTAACTATTATACATCACAAATACATGTTAAATACATAAGACAAAGTACCCCAGTGACACAGGTCAATGCAGTGATGGCTTGGTCAGTGCTGCTGAGATTAAAAGGCACATGCTCTTGCATTGGTGATTTCTCCACATTCTTGGGTATGACAGGTCACTCCCAAAAGGCTTCTTAGCACATTACAATAGGAACAACTATATAAATACACCTAGTATTTTTCATCTGTGTTCAATACGAAATACATTTTAGAAGAACACCTGCTGCTGGCATTGACCTTTCCTCCAAGGATCCACCTGTGAACACCTGCAGGCTCCTGAATTGGAAAAGGCTGACCCCGCCAGCCCCTCTCTTCCCACTTAGTCATCCCCATGGCTACAGCTCAGAGCCTTGGGTAAATATGTTGATCAGAGTGTAGCTGTAGTGGGATGCTCATTAAAGGAGACCAAACATGCTCAGAAACACAATCCCTGAAGGTTGCACTTGGGGAGCAAACTTGAAGCAATCACAGATACAAGGCCTGAGAGTTCTCAGCAGTTGGTTTAAAGCCGTCATGACACCTCAGACTAGCACTCCAGACCCAGAACTGCATGGCCCAGGAGGGAATGAGTGGGTGATGCAGACCTAGGATGATGAAAGGACTAGGACACAGGCTGCCTCCTAGCTCACCCCTGGGGAAGGCTTTTGGCAACTCCCCAGTGAAGAAGGATTAGATGTTATCATCAGAGCTGAATGACTAGCTCCTTACTATTACACATAATCATGCTTAGTAAACTTTTGAGCAAAACGACATTCACTTTCTTTCTTATAGTATGGTAATGTACAATTAGTCATCTTTTCGCCTTTGTAAACTTTCAAGTGAAAGAGACCCTTCAGGGTGATGCCTGGAATGGATGGACCCGACTGGTGATTTTAGTCAAAATTCTCATCCCCTAAGTGAGCTCCAGTAGGTGAGCAGAAGCACCCCTCCTCCTCTACCCACTTAATGGGCATAAAGGGCTAATGCTTATCAAAGAGTCTGCCCATGGCAAACACCCACAGATAATAGCTTTCTCTCCCTGCCCAGACAGAATTCTCTCTCATCACAGCTTGTATTTCTTATGAATAATTGTCATTGTCACTAATGAGGAGGGTGATAGTCACACCATGTTCATCTCTAGTCAGATCTTAACTTAAAGTGGGCAGCACACTGTAAGAGAGACAATAACAAAATTCTTCCAGCCGAGACTGAAAATTCACATCTTTAGTGGAATGGCTAATGTACCGAGAATGCTCAGTCTGGACTAAAGAAGCCTTAGAAGAAAAGTGTTTGATAGATGTGTTCAACTCTATGAAGGGCTGTCATGTTGAAGAAGGCTTTGACTTGTGCTGTCCCCAGAGAATGGAAACAGGATCAATGAATAAGAGAAGTACAGAGATTATTTTTTATGCCTACGTCCTTTGGCAGTGTGGATCTCAGGAATCCTGGGCTAACTTAAGGAAGTGTTGACATTGTTGGCTTGCAAATGCAAGTGACATGGACACCAGGCATACCCTTGTTCTAGCCCAAATCAGACCATGAAGATTTCACCAACATCTTGTAAGCTACCAATTGAACTCTGCTCACAATCCCACCCCTCTCCTCACTGTGACCTGTAACAGAAGGGACAGGAGACATCTCTAATCCTAGCTTGTCTGGGGCCCTGTCTCAGAACCTTGACAACCAAAGATATATAACATCAGCATGAGCCTCAGTGTTATGCTTTGAAGAAGCAAAAAACCCCAAGTACTACATATGGTTGGACCAGTTCCTAGGGGAATGGGTTTTCTGGAAATATTGATATTCTAAAGCAATTTGTTGGGGGTAATAGAAAAAAAAAAACCTAGGAAAGCCATTATGTAAATATGAGGTTATTCATGGCAATTCAAAACCACCTGCCTTGAAGAAATAATGTCAGTAGAGGGGATATGAAAGTTTTCCCCAGTCTGAGTTATTATCCCTCCCTGCGATTAACATCAGGCCTGTATGATTACTGATGTTATCGTCACACTGCTGCACATCTTCTCTCCTACTAGAAGGTACTCTTTCCTTGGCATCCTTTATCCTTGAAACACTGAAACCCCCGACATCTATCATCTCACCAGTGCCCCTCTGGGCTTAGAGGAATGGTAATCGGCTCACAATGAGAGGAGAAGAGGTAGCACTTTTATGAGGATGAGGTAGTGATGGGGGACACGATCCCTCTTCCTGACCTCTGGCCCAAGTGTCCTGAGATTACCAGGAGGCCAGTTGTTCTTCTCTGTTACCAATACCTGAGCACAACTCTAGCTGCCTAAAAAAATAAACCAGGTGAAACCACACCTCAAGGGAAAGTCAAGGAATTTATTTAAAGCCAAAAAAAAAAAAATAGCCTCATACATAGAGTCCTTGAACACCTAATAATAATGATGAAACAATAACAATAAAGGAGGCTGTAGTCAGATAGCTTTTTCTTTTCTTTTTCTTTTCTAGCAATTTTTAAAATAACAGCCTTACTGAGGTATAATTTTCATACCATATTGTGGAGAAAAAGGAGTCCTCCTACACTGTTGGTGGGAGTGTAAACTGGTATAGCCACTATGGAGAACGGTATGAAGGTTCCTTAAAAAAACTAAAAATAGTAGAGTCACCATATGATCCAGCAATCCCACTCCTGGGCATATATCCAGAGAAAACTATAATTCAAAGAGATACATGCACCCCAATGTTCACAGCAGCAGTATTTACAGTAGCCAAGACATGGATGCTACCTCAACGTCCATCAACAGATTAATGGATAAAAGAAGATGTGGTATATATACACACAATGGAATATTACTCAGTCATAAAAAAGAATGAAATAATGTCAGTTGCAGCAAAATGGGTGGACCTAGAGATTATCATACTAAGTGAAGTAAGTCAGCCAGAGAAAGACAAATATCATGTGATACTGCTTATATGTGGAATCTAAAAAAAAAGATACAAATGAATCTATTTATAAAATAGAAATATACCCACAGACATAGAAAACAAATTTATGGTTACCAAAGGGGAAAGGGGGGAGAGGGATAAATTAGGAGTTTGGGATTAACACATACACACTGTTACATATAAAATAGATAACTAACATAGTTACAGGAACTAGCATAGTTCCCTGTACTGTATAGCACAGGGAACTATGCTCAATATTTTGTAATAACCTACAAGGGAAAAGAATATGAAAAAGAATATATATATGTATATATAACTGAATCAGTTTGCTGTACACCTGAAACTAACACAACATTATAAATCAGCTACACTTCAATAAAAAAAATACTATCTGAAAAAAATAATTTTCATACCATAAAGTCACCCATTTTAAATCTACAATTCTATGATTTTCAGTAAGGCTACAGAACTGTGCAACCATCTGCACAACCTAATTTTATATTATTTCCATCATCCCCCAAAGAAATCTCCTATCTCTTCATAGTTACTCCTCATTTCCACCTTCAGCCCTAGGCTACCTCTAATCTACCTTCTATGTCTGTGAGTTTGCCTATTTGGACATTTCATACAAATGGAATCATGCAATAGGTGTTCTCTGATCTGACTGCTTTCACTGAGCATACATTTTTTGAGGTTCATCCATGTTGTAGCATATATCATCACTTCATTCCTTTTAATCGCCAAATAGTATTCCACTGTATGGATATACCGTATTTGTTTATCCGTTCATCAGCTGAGGGACACTTGGGCTGTTTCCACATTTAGCCTGTTGTGAATAAATGCTCCTATGAACATTCATGTACAATAATTTTGAATTTTAAGGATTTATGTAAAATCTCATCCTATCTCTACTTTTCAGTTGGCTAAAAATTGTTCTAAATATTCAGATGCTTCCATCTGAGTGCCACTATTTGAACCTGTTTCCTTCTCCACATCTTTCTTTATGTCTGCCCTTGCCCATTCTTTTGTAACGGCATCCAAACTGCTTGCTCATCCTCCAGAAGGCTTTATAGATTCCACAAACATATCTATTTAAAATATCTTATTTCAGACTGCATTCCAACTATCAGAATGTTCTAATCAATTTCCTTTCATTCTATCCTAAGATCCCCAAACAACCCCCATCCATCCCGGTCTTGTGAGGCATGGTATAATGGATGCTTTCAGGACATGGTGACATAAATAAGGGCCTGGTTCTTGGTGATTTTTAGGTGCAAAAATTAGAGTCCAGATAAGGCCAGGCATTAGGTAAAACCAGACACATCTTCTCTAACAGTTTTCCTTTTAACTAAGTAAGTAACTTGAATTATCCCAGCACTGATTGTTGGGAGCAGAAGATTTAATTCCACTTTAGAAAGGAAAAAACTCACTCATTTAAACTTGGAATAAGTTTAGAACAGAGCAATGCTTCTACTAAAATGGTGTAAAAATCTTTTTATTCAGATCTCACAATATAGTCATACCTGTATTTCCTACAAAGAAAGGCAAGATTTCTACTTATTCTAATGAACACTTAGTTTATGATATCCAAATGGTAAACTTCATAACCTTGGCATTTTAGGAAATTGGACTCCAATAGCTAGAGGGATGGATTTTTAATTTCATGCCTTGGCATGAACACGTACACAAACCCAAAAACTATTAAAATTTCTCAAGATGCGTACAATTACTGACCTTTTTTCTTAAGGAAGGATTCCTTAAAGTTCTCTAACCCTAACAACCAATTCAGCCTACAACCTCAAGGACAATTTTCCAGGTTTACCACCTACATATTAAAATGAAAGTTTGGACACATTTGTAGACAGAGCTGCAAAACTTGAGGAATTAAAAGTCCATGTATAAGCCCCAAGCCTGGTCCGATCCCAGGACATTTTCTCCCAGGTCATCCTTGCGCCCTTTAGATTTCCGTTTCCAGTAGTCAGCAGGTATGTTCTGGAAGGTGAGTTTTCCAGCAACTCTCTAGAGCCCAGTCCCTCCCATCAAAAAATTGTGGTGTCCCAAGGCCCTTTTTTCTTTAATTAGTTCATTCAAGGAATGAGGCTGGTTATTAACAGTCAGTTTCTCCTTTCCAACATTTCTAGGGGTAGACTTTCATAAGTACTGCCAACAGAGGGAACAAAGCCTAATTTTTCCATCTAATCCTGCCCCCGCTTTGTGGCAAGGGAGATTTATCCCTTTACTCATTTTCAAAAGATAGTTTACTGGAGCAATTTAACCTTCCTGTATTACAACCTGGAGGATGCTGTGAAGCAGAGTAGGATATACCATCCCAAAATATGCCATTTTGGTGTCAGGATTATTTTCAGCTGAAAGTGATGAAGAATCAACAGATGCAAGAAGAGTTCTTTGCCTTCCTCTTGTTTTGCCTAAAAGCAGGGCATAAATTTCCCTTTGTGAAGGTGTCTCCCACTTCCCAGGAAGAGGAAGGCTCTCATATCACTGGAGACAAAAGGTCAACACCAAAACAAGTTTGTGCAAACAGACCTTAGTAAAATAACCCCTATCTTCCATTAATTCTCCCAAACATTTCCTAGTCACTTCCCCGTAATCTGTTCTCCCTTAAATCCCAAATCCCCTTACCTTTGTTAAAATGATAGATAATCCCCCAAGTCTAGCCACTTCTTTGAGTTTCACTTCTTTTCTGTGAATTCCCATGCATATAAAATATTAATAAAAATTGTATGCCTTTTTTATTGTTGTTAACCTGTCTCCTGTTAGTTTAATTCACAGGTGTCTAATTTCAGAACCTAAGAGGGTAGAGCAAAAGCTTTTCCTCCCAGAAAATCTCCAGTCTGGATTCTGAGCATTTGTTAGTCAAGCCAAATGTAGCACCTGCACAAAGATGTGTCTAACCTACGTGTCTCTTAAAAGGTCTCACCCAGTAACTTTTTAATGATATGACCCATATAATGACCTGAACCCCTCCACAGAGCCCTGTGTGAATAAGTCCTTTAAAATTTACTTTTGAATGCCAAATACATGTCCAGGGTTTTCTGCCTCAGTCTGAGGTGACTATGCCATAATTCAGTCCAAACTGAATGGTTCTCAGAACACACCGTAACTGTTTTGGTAGTTATGGCTCATTAGGGGTCCTATGAAGTAACTTAAAGGAATACAGAAATTATTGTCCCTTGTAACTTGGGAGTCAGAAAATTCCCTTCTAAAAAACTTTATAATGTGCTAAATTATAATATTTTTCCAAGTCTTACATAATTTTTCCTTCATCCCATCACTGTTTAAAATAACAGTTATTCGACAGCAATTAGTCTGGACAGTACAAAAACAAACAAAAGGAAAAAGGATGCCATGACACCAATGTGCGGCCAATTGTAATTGCTCAATATTTTCTTGCCACAAGAGACTAAAATCAGATAATGGGGGAGGATAGAGTATCTGAGAGTTTTTTGCTTGGCTGAGTTATTAAACCTCTTGGAAGGATTATCTGTCTTCTTCATGATTATTAACACTATTCCTCAACAGTTTTGGGTCCAGAAAAGTATGAACTATGCAGCAATTAGAGCTGCCCTTTGAATAGAATTGGGACTTTGGGAGCTAGTGAATTTCCCATCAGTAGTGTGTTGTTAATTGAGGGAATGAATGAACCGCTGGCACTGTCCACTTGAGGTGGTTATGGAGGTGTGGTCTGTGCCCATGCTCAGTGGGCACAGCACAGGGGACTGTGGGGCTCGCTAATGTCAAAGGTTTTCTGAAACCCCACGCTTCCATGAGCCTCTGATTAGCCTAAGGTGGCCAAAGAAAGACAGCTATAAGCCACCAGTATGTTTGATTTTATTTTCCACTCAATCTTTAAGTTCTTCAGGGAATTTAATGTGTTTTTCCTCAGTTTCATTGATTGTGCAATTCTGGTTCCTTTAGGAATTCTCACAATGTATCAATGCCTCTTAGCAATTTCTTATAAATAAACTACAATCCCAACAAAAAATATTGATGGAACAATTTCTGCCCAAACCCTCTGATCAGGCTCTGATATAAACCTTCTGTTTTATTCTAGCCTGCTTTTTATTGCCTAAAGAATAGAATTTCCTTTGGGAAGACACAGACTGTCATCCTTTGATTTCATTTCAAGAATTCTGAGGCAGTGTCAGTTCTGGCCCAAGGAGTTGTACAATTCTCTGGCTGGCTGAATCATGCTTTGGAAAAGGAGCTCTGAGAATTTATTTTGTAAGGTGTTTTTTGTTTTTTTAATTTATTTATTTCTTTTTGGCTGCGTTAGGTCTTGGTGGCTGTGCGCGGGCTTTTCTCTAGTTGTGGCGAGCAGGGGCTGCTCTTCGTTGTGGTGTGCGGGCTTCTCACTGCGGTGGCTTCTTTTGTTGCGGAGCACGGGCTCTAGGCGCGTGGGCTTCAGTAGTTATGGCCCACGGGCTCAGTAGTTGTGGCTCACAGGCTGTAGAGCGCAGGCTCAGTAGTTGTGACACACGGGCTTAGTTGCTCTGCGGCATGTGGGATCTTCCCAGACCAGGGCTCGAACCTGTGTCCTCTGCATTTGCAGGCAGATTCTTAACCACTGAGCCATCAGGGAAGCCCTGTAAAGTGTTTTTAAAGCTTTCAGGCAATAGTCAATGAATAGCTGAAATTCAGAATAATGCAAATTTATCTTCTATCTCATTCCATTGACCGAAGTCCTGTTTGAGGATTATCATCTGATTGACTGAAATGAAAACACATTAATTGTCCCAAAACTAAGACTGGGACAGCACTGTGGATCTGGCAGCCGCTTCTGGGAAGAGGGTGTGGAGAGCCCCTGCTTTGTGTCTTTCTCAGTCAGCACGTGCCACATTTCTAGGCAAAGGAGAAGAGTTGCCTGGAATGTGATTCTTTCCCTGGGGGCCATGCTCTTGTGGGTCTCTCGCACACATCCCCGCGCTGGCTCCAACCCAGTCTCCAGCCCTCTCAAGCAAAGGCATTTGCAATGATACTGGCTTAGATGATAGGCCCGAAAGTCTGTTTATTTGGCCTGAAAGGACTCAGGACAGGGCACAGGGGCATCCTTATTCATCTTTAAGTCAAGAACTTACTTTTCTTGTTTTCCAAGATCTGACTAAAGAAGGCCTGTTAATCCTAAAACAGGAGCAATTTAGATGAAGTATAAGGAAGACCTTTCAGATATGAGATATTGAACTGCCCCCCCTCCAAGTGGAGTTTTCCTGGGAAGGAAGATGAACTATATCATCATTCAGGTTTGCTTCTGGCTTAGAGCTCTGAAATTTCTTTCTGGATATGGTTTCTATTTTTGTTGCAGCAGAAAGATTTGATTTCAAAGACAGATAGGAAAACTGTGTGTGGGTGAACCTCTGGGGCAGGAATTCTTAACATGAGGTCCCTGGCCTCTAACCGATGAGCAGCAGAGGCCTATGAACTCCCAGAATTGTATGTGAAATTGTGTTTCCGTGGATACTGGAGGGAGAACAGTCATAGCTGCCATCAACTTCCCAAGGGAGTTCATGATGAAACAACAAAAACAAAAACAAAACCAGTGAAGAATCATTGCTCTAAGAGAAGCATTTGTTTAGTGAGGATGATTAACTCACTCTGATTCCGGCTGTTCCTTCATGAGCCTTTGAATGCAGTGGGAAGATGAGGAAGATGGCCGGAGAGGCTGGGACAGAGGAGCCTGATGGAGGGCTGAGTTCAGGGTGCCTCCACCCTTATTCATTCATTCATTCGCTCAACAAATATTTATTGAGCACCAACTATGTGCCAGGTGCTATTCCAGGCATTGCAGTATAGCAATGAACAAAAGAGATGAGGGGCTTCCCTGGTGGCGCAGTGGTTGAGAGTCCGCCTGCCGTTGCAGGGGACACGGGTTCGTGCCCCGGTCCGGGAGGATCCCACATACCGCGGAGCGGCTGGGCCCGTGAGCCATGGCCGCTGAGCCTGCGCGTCCTGAGCCTGTGCTCCGCAACGGGAGAGGCCACAACAGTGAGAGGCCCGCGTACCACAAAAAAAAAAAAAAAAAAAAAAAAAAGAGAGATGAGGATTCCTGCCTTTATGAAGTGTACATTTGGGGAGGTGGCAGAGAATAAATCATAAACACAAGATGAGTATATTATATAGTGGAGCCAGATAAGGGGGACTCACTGTGAGGAGGGGAGGAACAAGATGGTGGAAGGTGGGGCAAGTTGTGCTCTTACACAGGGCAAATCTCCAAGAGAAGGTGTCATTTGATCAAAACCTTAGAGGCGAAGGAGTTTGCCTGGAAGATGTCTTATGTCTGGGGGAAGACCATTCTAGCAGAAGAAACAGGCAGTATGTTCCTAAGATGGAAGGGAAGGGAATGTCTGATGGAAGACCAGTAAGAAGCGATCCAGGTGAGACCATGACTTGGACCAGGGTGGTGGCAGTGGAAGTGGTGAGAAGAGGCAGGATTCTGGACGTATTTTGAAGGGAGAGCCAGTAGCATTTCTGTATGGATCGGGTATGGGTCGTGTATCAACATTTCTCAGCTTCTCCTCCTCCATGCCCCCTCATCACTGGGTGTTCCGCCCACCCTCTGTCCCAGGTTGGTCCATAGTCTACATCTTCACAGTCCAGTCCAGTAGCCACCAGCCACATGTGGCTGCTGAGCACTTAAATGTGGCTAGTCCAAACTGAGATGGGCTTTAAGTATAAAATAAACACTCGAATTTGAAGATTTAGTCCAAAAAAAGGTAAAGTATTACATTGGTAATTTTTAAAATATTGATTGTATGTTGAAATGATGATATTTTGGATGTATTGGGTTAAATATTAAAATCAATTTCATATCTTTTTATTTTCTTAATACAGCTAATAGAAAACTAAAATTATATATGTAGCTCACATTATTTTTTTTTAACATCTTCATTGGAATATAATTGCTTTACAGTGTTGTGTCAGTTTCTGCTATATAATAAAGTGAATCAGCTATATGCATACGTATATCCCCATATCCCCTCCCTCTTGGACAGCACTGGTCTAGAAGATATTTGAGAGACCAATGGTTACATTTGAATCAAGAGTCCTCTGGGCTCATACTTTCAAGAATGGAGATGATTTGAAACTGCCTAAGAGTGATAAAGGGCAATAAATTTCCAAAATACCTAACATGCTGCTTTCTTTGAAAAAAATGAGCTGTTTACCCATGTGCAGAAACCCTGAGGTTGCCTCATCCAAACATCAACAACCAATGAGACCCAGCTTATAGGCACCCTTGAGAGCTCACTGCTCAGACAGCCTGAGATTGATTCCCCTCAAACATCTGCAGCAACACACCATGAAGCCCCGAGGCGGCAATTCTTTCAGTCCAAAACCATGACCTCCAACTGGAAGTATCACTTCCTATCAATCTAATAGCCTCATATGAATGTCTAAAACCTCTGGTGAGCTGGATGGTGTCTGGGCATCTCTGCTGAGGATGGGTGTGGCTGGAGCTATGCATTTCTGAATTCTTTTCCCCACTTATCTTGTTGCTTAGACTCTTCTCTATTTTATACACTCTATTTTATAGAGAGGGTAATGCTGAATACTCTGATTAGTAAAAATGCTTTTACATGCATGGGTCAGAATCTCTGAGGGGAGGGACTGGGGATTCACATTTTTATCAAGCTTCACAGATTTTGACGCTCCCTTAAGTTAGAAAGCTGCTAGAGAGAAAGGGCAACACACACGGGTATGTAAATACATGTGTGCGTGTGTGCATGTGTGTGTGTGTGTGTGTGTGTGTGTGTATTATGAGACAGACAGAGAGAGAGAGATCTAACAATAGAAGATCAATATGAGTGACCACAACAACAAAAACCTCAACCTATTTTCATTGCTTGGGAGGAAAATTCCGCCCCGAGTCACAGGCAGGCAGTTCTGGGCGGCTCCCACCTCGCAAGCTCAGGCTCTTCAGCCTTCTCCTCCTCCTGCCCAGAGCTGCCGAGGGCGTGGGGAAGGAAAGGATCTGTTTGCCACTTGCTAGGGTGTCCTTTTAAAGCTCTGGTCTCCTTCTATATTCCTACCCTCCCCCGAGTCCTGCTGATTTCTTTCAAATTCTTTGTCTCAGTAGCCCAAAACATCTTTAGGGGATAGCAGACTCTCCCCTCTCTGAGTGTGGGCACAGGAAATTTAACCCCAAACCCACTGTCCTCCTACTCAGCAGCTAGGGCTGTGGACCACAGCCAATACCACACACAAAACGTCAAGGGCGTCCCCTCGGCCACGCACAAACGATGCTCTGCTGTTCCAACATCTCCCTGTTCTGCTTCCTTCAGATCGTAGTCTTTGGGGGAGACATGACTTTACCTTTCTGCGGTGGAATTGACCCACGGAGACACGCTCCTCAAACTGGGTTGTTTACGTGGATTGCATTTGTCAAGAAACCATGTGACACGCAGGAAGCCATGAATGTCTTTCTAACTCACAGTGGCCTGGAGTACTGGTCTAACTGCACTGTCTCAGTTCTGTCTACTGAAAATGGTGGTGCTCCTACGTGGTCTGAGTGTGACCTGAGAACAGGAACACATCTCCCTGGGCCCGAGGGGAGGGAAGGGTGTTCCCACTAGGGGTGGGGAGGGCGTATGGGGAGGGCTCTGGCTTGGCTGAGAGGGGAGCCAAGAAAATTTCTCTTGAGTTCCAGTAACTCGATCATTCTCTCTACTATGGAAGAGGGGCTCACAGCCTGGAAGGATTCTCAATGGGGATCAAGGGACAGGGGAGAGGGCTTTTTCTAGGAGCCTGAAATCATCCACAAGATGAGGGTCTGTAGGTGGGACACGGCCCACATTTTATTGATCTCCACTGTAGTCTTCCCACCAAGTATCTCGAGACTGGTCCATGAAACGTTTCACACTTTGTGAGATTATCCTGCTTTTTAATATTTCTGACAGGTGTCCTACGGGTCCTTCTGGAGTGGCAATCTGTCCCTTTCTTCTGTTATGCTAATGTGCTCACCCTGTTTCCACTGTCTGGGAGAGGATCAGAGATGAAAGATGGCCCTCCTCACCCAGCTTTTCTCTCACTGGCATATTAAAAATACTGGAAGCATCCAAATGCCACAGACAGACTTCAGAGCTTCACCTGATTACAAACCCTGCTGTTTATCTCATGTTTTTACTTGCACTGTTTGTTTTTTGCATTTCTTTTCTTACAGAGGCCCTCTCCTGCCTCTGTGGCTATGGCTTAGAGAGTGTTCATTTGTATTTCCAAGCTCCCTGACTTTTAATATTTGACCTTTGCTGAGACAGAAAGCATTTGAGAAAGCTGGACTGTCAGGAGAGCATGGACAACGTGGGGGCTGGCGTCAGTACAGAGTGGTTTCTTACCCACAGCATCTGTATCGGGTTATCTTTTCAAGATGATACCAAATTTAAATTGCATAAGATTAGAACATTTCTCGGAGCCAAATTATATATTTTTCTGCCTTTAAAGGCTAAAATAGGATTTTTCAGACTTATGGAGGAGCTAGGAGGTTGGAAGGAGAGAAAGATATGTTGGCAGATCACCAGAGCATGGAGTTAATTATGTCTCTTGTACAAACCTGTCAATATTTTTCTTCTCACTTTAAAACCGCACTCTCTCTCTTCTGCAACTGCATTGATGACATTAACCCTTTGTGACCCTTGAGAGAAGGAGGCGGGGCTGTATTGGGGGAGAGTACTACAAATGCAAAACAAACAGGGCTAGAATGATAAGCTGGGTTGCACACAAATCACTTTGAATAATCTGGCTGAATAGGAAGCTGGTGAGAAGGCTTCTGACCTTCTGACTCATCACTGTTTTCTGTCCCTGAATTATGGTTTCGAGAATCTCAGGGCTGAAGGGGAACCTTAAGAACACCCAGTGTAATTCCCCCTACCCCAGTCTTTGACCTCCCTACACCCTCTGCAAACATTGCCTGGGCCCTTCTTGGCTCCAGCCAGGTCTAGGGAGCTCTGTGCTATTAGAACTAGCCTTCATATTAAGAGGAAATTTGTTTTCCCGTAACTTCCCCCCTTTGGCATTGGTATCTTAGGGCTTTGAGGAGATCTGGGATTACTCATCTCTGGCAGCCTGTGATGACCACCCATCACGTCAGGCCAGAAAAGATGGCTCAAGGACACGCTGATTCCTTGGCCCTAAGCCCCAAACACACTGGTGTCCATAATGGATGGCTGACCTACAGCCAATGTTAGCATCATTCACACCCCCATCCTTTCCAGTGTGCACCACGCACCAGCAACATCAGCATCCCCCGGAGCACACTGAAATGAGTCTGGAGTCCCCTCCCCAAACCTACTGCATCAGAATCTGCATTTTAATAAGATCCATCTGCACAACCATAAGCACATCCTCACTTGCCCACGTGGCTTATGAAAAACACTGGCTGACTCTGACCCACATGCCTGACTTGGGGCCCCAGAATCTTGGTGCACAGCATTCCTGGGAACCAGCGACCCCGTCCAGGAAAACTGGACTTGCACAGTGGAGGTGGTGCTTCCAAGGAGGACACCTTGAAAGATGACAAAGACATCAGGTGAGTGCTTTGAGGAGGTGACCTTGGAGAGGAGCCCTGAGATGTTCCCCCAACACTGGGAGATACAAGCTTCAGGAAGCCTTCCTCCCTTCCTCTGGGACAGGCCTCAGGCCTACTTACTGGGAAGAGATCCAGCTCGATGACTAAGAGAACTGTGAGTTTCTGGAGGCTCTGTAAATTTCCCAAGTTTGTTGTTATTGTTCTCAGTCTCTAACAATTTGTTTCAAAAAAAGATTAATAGTATAAAACCACTTTAGGGGCCAACTTCCCAAAGACAGCAGGGAATCGGGGAAGCGGTGTATCCGTCTATCACTCACAGCAAAGCTTGCAGAGAGAGGAACTTCCAGAGCAGAAAAGATGGCATCAGTGTGGTAAGAAGGAAAAGGAGAGTCAGGAGCTGAAGGAATGGAACAGTGGAGACCTGGAGGTGGCCACCCGTCAACCATCACCGCAGGGTTTAAGTGGCAGGAGGACCATGTGGCTGACTCCTGAGTTATGGTTAACCTTGCACCAGAAGGTACTGGAAGGCAGTGCAATACAGTCGGGGAGAGCACGGCACTTACCAGCTGTGTACCTCTGGCAGACCACTTAACCTGTCATTGATCATTTTCCCATCTATGAAATGTAGGTTGTAATAGCATTGACTTCACGGGATTAATGAGAACATACTTGTGGTGGGCACGGTGTCCTCTTCCCAACCATCCATTCCACCCCAGCTGCTTAAGGCTTTAAAGAGTTTCTAGAACCCCATCTCCTCCACAGTGATTTGTTAGGGATGGGCAGGTCTGAGCCAATTTGGGTCTCTCCTACAGTAGGACAAACTGGTCCTCAAACGGTAGGACAGAAAGACACAAGGAGTCTTGGGTCTTTATCACTGAGCCTCTGAACGAACCAGTCCTGAAGGCTGTCAATCTCTGGTCTCCAAGTTGTGTGACCTAACACATTTTTTTACTGTTTCACTCTGTTGGAGTAGACTTTCATGGTACTTGCAGCCAGAAGTATCCATACAGATAGAAAGCTGTATGTAAAGTGTACCATGCGCAGCATGTAACAAGCTCTTGAAAATTGTTAGCACTTGCTGTTATTATTATGGTTATTACAGACAGTGTACAAGACACGTACAGACCTTTGCTGGAAAAAGCATCAACCCAAAAAGGGTATAAAGAATGAGACATCTCTTTTCAAGAGCTGAAAAACAATATACAGTGATCTACTGTAACCAGGCAACAAGAAAGGTCTTTTTTTTTCTTTTCCTCCTGTCCACCCCCTACCTCCACCTCACTTTTCACTCACAAGAAAATCACTAAGAAAACTAGCAGATTGAAAGGATTTAGTGAACTTTCATCAGCAGTAATTCCCAAGCCATGCCCTAGCCTCTGAACAGCTTCAGGCCCTCCTCTCTGCCTTGATTTCTATACTCATACAATAGCAAGAATAGCAGCGTGCCAGTCAGAGGACAGGGGGCTGGACTGAATGCTATCTTTCTGTTTGTTTCTCTTCATTTTGAGAAGCTTTTAAAATACCGAAAAAGACAAAGAACAACCTAACAAGCCCCCATGTTGTTGTGTTTACTTTGTTTAATAAAATAAAAATTACAGAAAATAGTTGGAAGACTCTTTGTCCAACCCTTCTTTCAACTGATAAATATGAATACGAATAGGTTTGATTCATATTTTTATACCCTATTTTTCTTCTATTCATATCCATGAATAGAATATACTATTTTAGCTGTGTTTTTAAAATTTACATACCTGGTAGGATATAATATAGTTCTAAAACTTGCTCTTTTCATTAGGCATTATGGTTTTAGATTTATCTTTGTTGATACACGTAGCTTTAGTTTATCATTTTTATTCAGAGTAGTGTTTCAACATAGACATTTAAGAGATTTTATTTATCCATTACTTTGCTAATGGACACTTCTTGGTTTTTAATTTTTTGCCGTCATAAGTATGGTAGCAATGAGCAGCCTTGTATGTGACCCATATCATTAGATCTCTTTCACACTAAAATCTATACCTCAAAGCCTAATGCATAAAACATTTAACTCATCAACACATATTTGTTATGCTTAGTTGGCATCAGAGTAAAACAACTGGACAAGAGAATCTTAATTAACAGCTCCAGACTTGCACAGGGACATGGTCTATAGCTTAAGGACTGTAAGTACAGTTAGAAGTAAATATATACATCCAGGAAAATATAGCTAATAATGCAAGGCAGGAGATGCAAAGTATCAAATGAGTACAGTCAGTGCTGTTAGAACTGAAAAGATACGAGTGTGAAGTAAGGTGATCAAGAAGCAGAATGTCATTCTAGATCTGGAAGGACTTCAAGTAGAATTTCAACAGGTAAAAGATATTCAAGTCAGGGTCAATGATGTGAGCAAGGTAAAGAGGTGGGAAGCATTATAAAGTTGAGGCTTTAGGTGAAGGAAGACACTAGAACTCCAGTGCACTCTCTCCACCCCAGGAGGAGTTACAAATCCAATTGGCCAGATTCAGGACAATGATAGGACCAGGCTTTGGTGGCAGGGAAGAACATTGGAAATTTTAAAAGCTGATGCAGGGCTTCCCTGGTGGCGCAGTGGTTGAGAGTCCGCCTGCCGATGCAGGGGACACGGGTTCGTGCCCCTATCCCGGAAGATCCCACATGCCGCGCAGCGGCTGGGCCCGCGAGCCATGGCCGCGGAGCCTGTGTGTCCGGAGCCTGTGCTCCGCAGCGGGAGAGGCCACAGCAGTGAGAGGCCCGCGTACAGCAAAAAAAAAAAAAAAAAAAAAAAGCTGATGCAAAAAGCTGGGTGTGGCCCTCTCTTCTCCCTTTTCTCTCCATGTGGCTGGATGGGAAAGATAGGGATCACTTTGGCCTGAGGGGAGCCATCTTGGTTGCTTTTGGTCATGAGTATTTGGGTTCTCTGCCTCATTCACATTAGGTTTGGGACTGGTGCTAAGCTCTGAGTTTGGGCTTAGAGGAGGAAGAATCTCCTTGTAGGCCTTGCACCTTAGCCCCGTTCCAGCCAAGTTTGCCAGACAGTGCTACAGATGAGGTAAACAAGTTGACAGAGAAATTTTGTGTAGAAGATAAATTGATTTGAAAAGGTAGGTTTTGGGTCAGATTGTGATGGTCACTGAATGTCAGACTGTGGAGTTTTGACTGATTCCCAAGGACAGTTATGTTCCACTGAAGACTTTTGGGCAAAAGAGTGTGGGGTCAAGGGATGATCTAGGAAGGTCTGAATTAGAGGGGAGTGAGTTAAGAGGCTATGGAAGAAACCCAAATGTGTGATGATCTGAAATTCTATTTCTGGAAGCAGCAAGGGAACTAGAAAAAATAAAAAGTAATGGCTGTGAGAATTTTCAAGACATTGAATAATTGGATATGGAGGAAGATGGAAAGAAGTATGATTATGATGTTTTTAGTCTACGTAACAGATAATTAGTCAGAAAAAATCAAGAAGGGGGGACTTCCTTGGTGGTGCAGTGGTTAAGAATCCGCCTGCCAATGCAGGGGACACGGGTTCAAGCCCTGGTCTGGGAAGATCCCACATGCCGCGGAGCAACTAAGCCCATGCGTCGCAACTACTGAGCCTGCGCTCTAGAGCCTGGGCTCCATAACAAGAGAAGCCACCACAATGAGAAGCCTGTGCTCCACAACGAAGAGTAGCCTCCACTCGACGCAAATAGAGAAAGCCTGCGCACAGCAAAGAAGACCCAGCACAGCCAAAAATAAATAATTAATTAATTTTAAATAAAAAAGAAAGAAAAAATCAAGAAGGGGATCTGGGATTGATTAATGTTGAATTTGAGCTACTCATATTTCAATCAGGTGATAACATCCTTTCGGCTGTAAGAACTGTGAGCCTGAGGCTCAGAAGAGAGGTGGGGAGACGTGGGGTAATAATGAAAGGAGACATGTCTGCACTGTTGCCTAGTCTTTCATGTAAGAATGGTTACACTCACTGAATGCTGACTGTATATATTTCAGCCACCTCTCCAAGTCCTTTATGTGTACTGATTAATTTAATTATTACAGTAACTGTAAGAGATAGGTACAATTGTTATTCCAATTTTGCATATGAAGGATCTGAGGTTCAGGGAGTTCTAAGTACTTGGGCAAGGTCCCAAAGCTCTAGGAAAGTGATTGATCAGGTATACAAGCCCAGGTAGTCCGACCTGAGGATTTGCTCCTAACTACACTCTACCTTCTCAGTACTCAGACAGCCTTGTGCAATTGCACACAACACTGTTATAACCACTGGACAATTCACTGCTACTGAGTACCACTGTCTTTTCTGGATGATATTTAAAAGTAGGAAAGCAATGATGATGGATGTTCACTAAACTTATGGTGGTAATCATTTCATGATGTATGTAAGTCAAATCATTATGTGGTACACCTTAAACTTATACAGTGCTGTATGTCAATTATATCTCAATAAAACTGGGGGTGGGGAGCAGAAAAGCAAGAAAACTGAGTTATTTTAAAGATTACTCAAAGAAAATGATCCCCTTTGATCTGTGCAAGTGATAAATGTTTGAAAGAGGCTTAAAGAAGTTATTTTGTAGGTATCATTTCTTCTTCTTGAAATAGCTGTTAAAAGCCCTCTTTCTCCCTGCAGGCTTGTGGTGGGGGAGATGATGCCTTAGTGTGTATCCCGTACACCTGTATTTTCTGCCATGGTCTATTTATATGCTTATTAGACTGTGAGGCCCTGTAAGGCTGGGTACTTCCTGGCACCTTTTTAGAAGCTTAATCTAACGTTTTATTAAATAAAGGAATAAATAAATAACTGACCATTTATACATGTGTTATGACATATCCCAAACCTTGGATATGTGCCAGGGAAACCTTCCGACAGCTGATGGTATCCAAGCTGAGTTTTGAAGGATGAATTGGAGCTAGCTGGGAGGAGCTAGGGGAAAGGGTTTCTGGGCAGAGGGACTAGTTTATGCAAGAGAGAGCAAGGCATATTCAGGGAGCTGTCAGCAGTCAGCGCGGCTAGCAGAGAGGGGGCAAGGAGTGAGGCAGGACGTGAAAATGAAGAGACACACACGGGCCACGCTGCAAAAGCTCTCCGTACCGTAAGGAAGGAGTTTGGGCTCTGTCCTGAGGGCAATGAAGAGCTGTTGAAAACATTTTGTTCCTTATTGATTTTTTTTTTCTTTTCCAGATTTATAAAAATTGAGGAATAACATACATATGGCAAAGTGCACAAACCTAAATGTAGGGACCAGCCATTCTGGTTTCCCCAGGACAGGACTTTTAGTTTTAAAACCAGGTCAGTTCCAGGTAATCTGAGACAAGTTGGTCATCCCATCTAAAGTGTCAATTTTACAGATGTCTACACCATGGACCCTCCTCCTAGATCAAGCTCTAGGAGGCTTCTTCGTGCCTCCTTATCAGTCAATTCTCCTCTCCTAAAGTAACCACTCTTCCAAAATCTCTCATTATAGACTAGTTTTGCCTCATTCTGAACTTTGTATAAATGGAATTATACAATATGTATCCTTTTGAGTCTAGCTTTTTCACTCAACTTTAGGCCTGTGAGATTCATCCTGGTTATTGCTATAGTTTGTCCTTTTTCATTGCTGTGCAATATTCCATTGTAAGAACAGATCTCAATTTGTGTATCCATTCACCTGTTAATAGGCATTTACGTTGAGTCCAGATTTTGGTGATTATGAATAAAGTTGCTGTGAATATTCTTGTACACATCTTTGGTCAACATATACACTAATTTCTGTTGGGTAAATACCCAAGCGTAGAGTCGTATGCATAAGTTTGTCTTTAGTAGCAACTGCCAAGCTGTTTCCCAAAGAAGTTGTGTCATTCTGCACTTCCAGCAACAATTTTGAAAATTCTTGTTTCTCCACATTCTCAACTACTCCTGGTATTGTTTATTCAGTGGGTGTGAAGTCGTATCTCATGGTTTTAATTTGCATTTCCGTAATGACTAATGATGTTGAGAATCTTTTATTGGCCGTTCATATGTCTTTTGCTAAGTGTCTGATCAAATCCGATCACTACAAAGTTGGATTGTTTGCTTTTTATTGTTATTAAGGAGTTATTTATATAGTCTGGACATAAATCCTTTGTGAGATATGTATTGCAGATATTTTCTCCCAGTCTGTGTGACTTGCTTTCCACTTTTTTTTTTTTTTTTTTTTGCGGTACGTGGGCCTCTCACTGTTGTGGCCTCTCCTGTTGCAGAGCACAGGCTCCGGACGCGCAGGCTCAGCGGCCATGGCTCACGGGCCCAGCCACTCCGCGGCATGTGGGATTCTCCCGGACCGGGGCACGAACCCACGTCCCCTGCATCGGCAGGCGGACTCTCAACCACTGCGCCACCAGGGAAGCCCTCACTCTTCTTAATAGAGTCTTTTGAAAAGCAAAAGTCAGGGCTTTAATTTTGAGATACAATTTATCACTTTTTTTCCGGTGGTGTTTTTTGTGCTTTATTTAAGAAATTATTGCTTGCATCCTTTACAATAGCCAAGATATGGAAACAACCTAAGTGTCCATTGACAGATGAAGAAAATTCATATATCTATGAATTTTATTGAGCCATAAAAAAATGAAATTTTGCCATTTGCAACAAACTTGCCATTTGGGTGGACCTGGAGGGCATTATGCTAAATGAAATGTCAGAGGAAGATAAATACTGTATGACCTCATTTTTATGTGGAATCAGAAACAAAAACAAAAAACCTAGCTCATAGATATAGAGAACAGATTGGTGGTTGCCAGAGACAGGGGATGGAAGGTGGGCAAAGTGAATGACAAAGTCAAAAGGTCCAAACCTTCAGTTATAAAATAAATAAGTCTTAGGGATATAGCGTACAGCATGATGACTATAGTTAGTAATACTGTATTGCATATTTGGAAGTTGCTAAGAGAATAAATCTTAAAAGTTCTCATCACAAGAAAAAAATTCTGTAACTATGTACGGTGACAGATTTAACTAGACTTACTGTGGTGATCATTTCACAATATATCAAATATCGAATTATGTTGTACATCTGAAACATGTAATGTTGCAGGTCAATTATACTTCAATTTTAAAAATTAATGCTTAACCCATGGAGGTGAAGATATTTATTTTCTTCTAGAAGTTTTATGTTTTCTCTTTTGCATGAAGATCTATGATCTATCTGAGACAAATTTTTGTTATGATATACAATAGGGGTTGAGAATCATTTTTCCCTCATATAATATCATTTTTTTCCCACACAACTTGTTGGAATTCCCCATTGAATTATCTTGGAGCTTTTGTCAAAAATCAATTGACTATATATGTGTGGGTCTATTTATGGACTGTAATATGATCCATTGATCTATTAATCTATCCTTATGCCAACACCACACTGAATTGATGGCTGTAATTTTATAGTGAGTCTCAAAATCAGGTAATGTAAGTCTCCCAGATTTGTTCCTTTTGTTTTCAAAATTGTTAACTATTCTATATTCTGTGCACATCTATGTAAATTTTTAAATTTTGGCAATTTCTATTTTTTTAAAACCTGCTGGTATTTTGATTGGGATTGCATTTCATCTGTGGATCAATTTGGGGAAAACTGACATCTTAACAACACTGAGTCTTTCGACCCATTAACTTGGTATATTCATCCAACCATTTACTGAGGACTTAACATTTCTCTCAATAACGTTTTGTAGATTTTGGCATAGAGGTCTTGTGTAAGATTTACTCCTAGACGTTTTATTTTTTTATGCTACTATAAAATGACATTAAAATTTTTTTTTAATTTTTAATTGTTTTTTTGCTAGTATGTACAAGTGATTGCTGTATGGTGACCTTGCATAGAGTGATACTGTTAAATTATTTATTAATTTTAATAGTTTTGCGATTGATTCTTTTGAATTAGTTATTTTTATACAATTATGTACTCTGTAAATAATACTAGTTTTATTTCTTCCTTTCCAATCTTTGTACCTCCTTTATGCTAAGCTCACTGTACTGGCCTGGGCCTCCAGTATAATATTGAATGGTAATGGTGAAAGTAGACATTTTTGTCTTTTTGCTGAACTCGGGGGGAGCATGTAATATTTTGCTATCAAGTATAATGTATGCTGTAGAACATTTCCTTTTATTTGCAGTTTGCTGAGATTTGTTTTTTAAATCAAGAATGGATGTTGAATTGTGTCAAATTTTTTTCTACATCTATTGAGAGGATTATAAGATTTTTCTCCCCTATTCTATCCATATAGTGAAACATTGATTGATTTTTGAATGTTAAATCAAACTTACATTCCTGGCATATAGCCGCTATGTATTATCTTTTTTTGTATATTGATGGATTTAATTTATTAAATTTTGTTTAGGTTTTTTTCCCTCTATGCTTATAAGTAAGATTGATCTGTGATTTTCATTTCTTGAAATGTCATTCTCAGATGTTGGTATCACCTGACGAAAGTGATGCTGGTTTTATAAAATGAGTTGGGAATTATTCATTGTTTTTCTTCTTTTTCCTGGAAGAGTTTGTGTAAGATTAGTATTATTTCTTCCAAAAATATCTGGAAGAATTAGAATATCTGGAAGCTATTATAATATCTGGAAGCTATTAGAGCCTGGAGTTTTCCATATAGGAATGTTTTAAATTAGAAATCCAAATTATTTCACAGATACAGGGAGATTCTACTTATCTTTGTTTTAATTTTAGGGAATTGTGCTTTTCAAGAACTTGTTCATTTCATCCAAATTGTTAAATTTATTGGCATAAAGATGTGTACTTAAAACCAAATATATCGGTACTTACTAGTAATTATAAATAAATACTGAATGAAAGACAAAGATTTTCAACATTTATGAAAAAATTAAAAAAACAATTAAATGCTGTTTCTAAAAGACAAACTTTATATATAAGGATTGAAAGGGAAAAAAAGCTCTATTTTCTTTATGTACTAAACACTTCTGGCCACACAATGTATGGGTTTTTCCCCACACCGACCAATTCTCCAACAGCAGCTTCATGTCCTAAAATTCAATTCAATTCTGACTCTATGTACCTAGAGTTAGCATCAGATGCCACAGATTAAGGACTCAGTTCCACGGGACTGCCCCCATTTCAGATGCCAATCACAAGTAGTCCCCAGGTTACCCACACTTCCGTCCAAATTGGCTATAAATTGGGGGTTCCCAAGACACCCATCTCAGGTTCAATAATTTGCTATAACGGCTCATGGAATTCAGGGAAATACTTACATGTACCAGTGTATTATATAGTATAAAGGATATGATAAAGGATACAGATGAACAGTCAGACAAACAGGTACATAGAGTGAGTGCAGGAGCTTCTGTTCCCATGGAGTTGGGATGTGCCACCCTCCCAGCACATGGATGTATTCATCAACCCCAGAAACTCTCCAAACCCCATACATACTTCAGGGATTTTTATTGCGGCTTCATCACATAGGCATTATTAACTCAACCTCCAGCCTCTCTCCCCTCCCATGAGGATGGGTGTTGGGGCTGAAAGTTCCAAGTTTCTAAGCATGGTTTGGTCTTTCTGGTGACCAGTCCCCATCTAGGAGCCCAACAAGAGTCATATTATTAAAACAAAACATTCCTATTACCCAGGAAATTCCAAGGGATTTAGGAGGTCTGTGTCAGGGTCTGGAGTAAAAGATCAAATATTAGAATAAGAGTTGCTCCTAGAACTCCTATGACTCAGAAGATTACAAGGGTTTTAGAAGCAATGTGTCAGAAACCAGGGGCAGAGATATATACATATACATATACATATACATATACATATACATATACATATTCATACACATACACATATACAGGTACATATACACATATACATATACATATTCATACACATATACATATACAGGTACATATACACATATACATATACATATTCATACACATACACATATACAGGTACATATGCACATATGCATATACATATTCATACACATATACAGGTACATATACACATATACATACTCATACACATAGACACATACAGGAATATATACACATATACCTATACATACACATATTCATACACATATACAAGTACATATACACATATATATACTTATTATTTCACAAGGATATAGAAAGGTTGAAAGAAAAAAGGTGGAAAAAGATACAGTATATAAACCAAAGACTAGTATGGGTATCTTAATTTCAGACAAAAAAAGACCAGTCAAATAGTATTACTACATATAGAGTGCTGAAAAGATTTATAAAATTAACCTCTCTACTTAGACTAATACAGTAAAAAAGAGAAAACATAAATTTTCATTATGACAAAAGGGTCAATTGAACTGAAAAATTCTAAATTGTATGAACTTAGTAACAGCTTTAAGATATGTAAAGCAAAATTTGACAGACTAAAAGGAGAAATAAACAAATACAAAATCATAACCGAAAATTTTAACATAACTCAGTAACTGATAGAGCAAGTAGACAAAAAAATCATTAAGGAAATAGAAGCTTGAAATATGGTTAGACAACTTTACCTAACTGAAAACTGCAACAACTTCAGAACATATTCTTTTCAAGTACATATGAAACATTTACTAAATACTACCACATATTGGGCATTAAAGTAAAGAGATGATATTATAGACCTAACAGACATTAAAAGAAAATGAGTGTGTTATGAACAACTTTATGCCAATAAATATGACAATTTAGAAGACTTTTTAAAAAACGGAGTAATATGGCCAGACTTTCATTTCAGAAAGATTGCTCTGGCTGCAGTGTGGAAAATGGGCTAGACTGGCGGCAAGATCAGAGGCAGTGAGGACATTAGAAGCCAATTGCAATAATCTAGGCAGCGACAATAATGACCTAGACAAGGAAGCAGTGGTAGGGAGACTGAGAAGGGATCCAATGAAAGAGCAAGTAAGAAAGGAAAGCCGAGGGTCAGTGATTATGTGACACTGCAAAACACTGATCCAAAAAATATTTATTGAGTGCCTACTAGATGCCAGGCACTGTTTGCAATAGTCAGCCAGACAGGTATGGTCCCTGCCTTAGTGATGTAGCTTACCTATGACTGGTATCAGAGCTGGAAGTTGTACCTACGTGTCTTAACTCCAGATCCAAGCCTAGTACGCTTTCCACCAGATACAACAGCCCAGACCTCCCCTCTGTCATATGATTCACTTTGTCTGTTACATCTGAGGCCAGTATGACTATCCTTGTGTCTGTCTTTTTGAGCCATCACAATAGCCAGGTTCTTCCAGGCAGAACTTACTGATTTAAAAACTTTATAAGAATAGACTGAACCCTCATAAATTTTCTTGGTTTGGCTCAAAGTTACATTCTCTAGGAGATGGCTATTCCAAAAATCAATATGCTTTCCTTTTAAAATGGAGCCCGGCTCTTTGTCATAGTGGCATTTGCAATCTCCTGGGCGTTAGCACCTACTTTCTGGGATAGGGCCAGCCTAGGTTTGGTGAAAATAGCTTCCTCTGGCCACTTCAATCACCTTTGTCAAAAGCAAAGGATGTGGGGAGCCTGGCACCCTGAATTCATCTGGTTTGATTTTAGCTCCTCTTCTAACTATAGAACTGTAGAACACTGGAGCTGGAAGAAATTGCAGAAAACATTTAATCCAACCCACACATTTTAGAGAGCAAGAAATCAAGGCTCACAGAAGTAGAATGACTTGAAAAATCCCATACCCACTTTTATATGAACCCAGGACTAGAATCCTTGTCTTTCCAGTGCTTTTTCCTCTAATACCACACATCTGTACCATAGCATTGAGTCAGGGATCTGTTCTTACTTGCTTTATATTTTGGAAAAATAAAACTTTAGTTTTTGCTCCAAAGGACCATTTCTAATTCAAATCCCTTCTGTATTCACGTCCTGTGTTGGTTCTTCCCCATTGTGTCTGGCTGTAGGGAGTCTAGAACCTGTGCCAGGCAAAGGAGAAGCAGGTACTAGTTCAGGTGATTTCAAGGCCCCAGGGAAAAGCCTTCTTCTTCTCACCTGCTTTAGGTATCTAAAATTTCTAAAAGACAAAACTTTTCATTATACAAGGAGAGCTAAGGCCTATGGTGCAAATATCCCAGGAAGGAAAATGCAATGGCTTCAGCTGACACTGAATAGCAAATAACTGACATTGGATCCCTTCCTGCAGCACTTTTTTATAGTCAGAATGAAATACAGTGCAAAAGGGCACTAGGATCCTTCAAAAGGATGGAGAGAAGTTCACTGTACTAGAAGAAAGGAATAGAAGGGGTGTGTATGCGCGCGCGTGTGTGTGTGTGTACGTGCATGCAGGTATTATAGGGGTGGAACTAGGAGCTTTCAAAGACAAATTTGTCTACAATGACAACTCTATATATCACACCTTGGTCCTGTCTTGACCCTATCTGTCAGTCTAAGGTGCCTGCAACCTCATCCTGGACCTGCATGTCTAAACACTTCCATCCCAGGAGCCAGCAGCAAGGAACGTGGGGAGCAGAATGTCTTCAAGCCGGTGAGCACCTAGGCAGCTGTGCATCACAGATGAATCCCCAGACTAACAGCAACTAAGCCTTGTGACTCGTTCTTTGTTATAGGAGTTGTTGTGAAAATTCTCTGTGCAAGAATTTTTAGTATGAGACAATACATACTAGCTCTCTGTATGATGCTGTAATGGTGGATATATGTCATCATACATGTATCCAAACCCACAAATGGGCACCACCAAGAGTGAGCTGTAATATAAACTATGGACTCTGGGTGACTATGATGTGTCAGGGTAGGTTCGTCACTTGCTACAAATGGACCACTCTGGTGGAGGATGCTGTTAATGGAGGAAGTTGTATGTGTGGGGGAAATCTCCGTACCTTCTACTCAACTTTGCTGTAAACCTAAAACAGTTCTGAAAGATAAAGTCTATTAAAAAAGAATTCTCAGTTCACGGTTGCCTGGTGGGTTGGCTGGGAATTCCTGCAGGTGGTACAAAGCAGAGGTAGCAGGTGGAGTGAATGAGGCTCAGATGGGAACCATGGGCTCTACCATCTCTGCCTCTCACTGTGTGGCCTTGACCTCTGTTTCCTCGATTGTAAAATGAGGAGGATGGGCTCGGGGGTCCACAGCTGCATTCTGATTTTATGGTCTTCATTAAAGATACTTTTCCAGGTTCTGTCTTCTTGAAAGAACTGTGCCTTGAAATAAAGGGATAACTAGGCACACAGAAAAGACCCCACTTTCTCAATGGAGGCCCTCAGGGCTCCATCTGGTTTTGTTGGCCAGGTTCAGAAGTATTGCCATTGATCCAGCTAAGGTTTTGTCTTCATCCAAGGGGGCCTCTGTGCTCTGGGTTCTACTCAGAGTAGGTGCTGGGGCTACTCATGGGGGGGACAGAATCTCTTCTGCATCTCCCACAGCAAGCTGGCCTCTCACCCAGAAGGATCACGGTCTTCCTGGGAGGAGCTTCAGCCATGAGCCCAAGCCCAGGAACCTGACAGCGGGGTGGGTTTGCTGACATACAGGCCAGAAGGTCATTTCTTCTCGGGCCTGTTTGGTTCTTCTTCCTCCCTTCCCTTCCCAGGATGCCACCGTTGGGCCAGCAGGAGCTTCAGAGATGTGCTTATTTTTCTCTTGAAATTCCTGGCAGACACTGAGCCTACCCAAAGCAGAATGTTACTTTTTTTTTTTTTCCAGTTAGGAAACATTTTTTATTTGTAGAAGGGACATGAAAATAATATAAAATATAGGTATAACAGATGGTGATAATTCTGCCGTATAAGAATAGCTCTTAATCCTTGTTCTCTTTTCTGAACTATCCAGGCTACTTCTGAAGCCACCCTATTCTATGCAAATTTTAGAATCAGTTTTCAAGCTTGATAGACATTCTGAAGGAATTTCTTTAGAGTTTCTTTAACTACACACATTAACTTTTAGAGAATTAACAACTTGATGATATCCAGTCTTCATTTATATATCAATATATATAGGTAGATTATTTAAAAGAATGTTACTTTTAACATCAGCCGGCAGTTCCCGAGTCTCTCACCCTGGGACTCATGCTTGCACTCCAGCCCCTCGTCAGGGCCTCGGCATCTTCAAGCGAGCAGTTAACTCCAGCCCTGACGCCTGCTGGGTTGGGACTTCACAACCACATTTCTCGACTCCCTTTAAATTCAGATAAGCATTTGCGGGGCTCACCTACCACGCCTGTCTGGTAGCAGCAGGAGTTAAAGAACTCTGGCAGCTTCTAAGCCTTTAATCAGTGAAAGCATTTGATGGAATCAAGCAAGTTTTCAAGGTTTCGTTCCTGCTTATCTAGCAAAACACCAACCCCCAGCCCTCGATTCAGGACTGCAGGCAGGCTTGGATGTCTGTACCCTGACTTGCTGCCTGTTGCCTCGCTGCAGGGACAAGCCCATCCATTTAGCGCTCCTTGTAATCGGAGGAGTAACTTATTTCCCTTGGTCTCTTTCCATTCCACCCACCGCCCACATCTTTCCTTTCCTTCGAAGTGTTTTCATACCTTCTTCTCCTCTTTGGAGTTCAGCAACTTTCCCCCGACTCTTTCTGCACTGCCCAGAGCACACACCTGTGGGCTGGTCCTGGGATATATGAGATGAGTGATAGAGATTCAAGGAGTTCAGGTCAGACCAGCATATTACAAGCCCCCACCCTCCCCCCCACACACAGGGCTTCCATCCTTCTGGGTTAGCCCTGGAAATGGCCTTGGCAGGGTGGGTACTAGGCCAGTGACTGAGTCTTTAGATGAAGGGCTGCCCAGGATCTTTGCTCTCCCCTCTGAGAGAATTTCCCACAGAAGCAGGGAACCAGGTTGAGGATAGGTTACACAATTTTTCCTGGGTCTTTTCTGGAAATCTGTTGGTGGCTGGTTGTTGGAAAGGATCTAATTACATGGAAAAAAAAAAACAGTTGCATCCAGAGTTGGGGGCAGTGGTTTGCCATGTACATAAAAATGAGAAGGGCAATTCCATGGCAAGGAAGCATTGCCCTTCCAGGGAGCTGGCTATGCCCCAGAGTACTTCCAGTGCCTGCTCTGTGCTAGGCAGCAAGCTGGGGCCTGGGCCTTGCTGAGAGTGCTGGGCCCTTGGTGGCCCAGCCCTGGGCATTCAATGACTCAGTGGAGAAGGGGCCCAGGGTTTCCATTTGATCACTTTCTTCCCTACTCTTTTCTGCATCATGGGAAAGACAAAGTCTATGGCAAGAAGTTCAGGAGATGAAAATCCATTCAGAAAGCAGCCCATAGGGTGTGTGTGTGTGTGTGTGTGTGTGTGTGTGTTGTGTGTATGTGTGCCTGTTGGGGGATACTTGTAACATTAATAGCTTTTATTTCAGGACAATGGAATGTAGCAAAAATGCTCTCTTTATGCTCATACACAGACACACCCATGAATGCTCACTCTATATACATTCCCTGCAAAGGAAATGTTCTTCTTTCTGCTGTGTGTCCATCCAGTGGGGTCTTCCAGCATGCTAATTCAATATCTTAGTTTTTTTAAGATCCAGGAAAAGGCTCAGATATACCCTCGGGAGCACGAGAGGCTGCGGAGGAGCTGGCGGCAGCTTCCTCCCCTCCATGCCTGCTCCCTCAAAGGCCTCCGAGGAGCCATGAAAGAGAAGAGCACGAGGCAGTCTGCGGAGCTGAGAGCTGGATGCAGAGTTCATCCTGGGGTCAGGGTCGCCAAGCTAAGTAGCTGAAGCTCTGCCTGGAAGGAGAGGCTGAGTCAAAAGCTGAGCGTCAAGGTGAGAGGGTGGTTGGGAGAGGGACAGCCGTGGCTGGTTTACTTCTCAGGAGAAAGTCCTGCAGGCGGGGCATACCTTCAGAAATGGTCCTCTGCATAACCCTCATCCACTCTCCGCTTCTACATGGCATTCCGAATCTCCCCTCCCACCTCTGCCAGACTGCAGCAAAATGGCTGTCAGGAAATCAATCATTTCCAACCTAGTGCAAATTTAAGGCAACGTATTCTCTCTCCCAGGGTCATTTGCATTGTAAGCCTTAGCCCTGATTGCAAAATAAAAGCCTTTTCTCCTTATAAAGGACGGCCACACATCAACCCACTGATAGGAGAGAAATTTTAGGGGCAGGAGACCTTACGGGCTTTGGAACTTTAGTTCCTTCCAGCTCCAGTCCTGCTCTGGAGAAGAACAGGAGGCTGCTTCCAAGGTTTGACCTATCAAGTTGGAAACCTTTCCTCCACTTGCCTTCAGTAGTACCTGAAATTCTCACTATTTGTCTCTTAAGGTTAAAGCATTTCCCTGCAAAGCCAAGTTTCCTCAACTGTTGTCTAGGATGGGGGCAATACAGTGACTGGACAAGGGACAATCATATTCATTTCCACATCATGGTGACATCTCAGACCTGGACATAACACAGAACAGTTCATTTTGATGTCCAGAAGAGGAAAGAAGCACGATGTGGTAGAAAGAGGCCTAGATTTAAAGTCAGGAGACCTGAGTCCATCAATAGCTATGTGGTCTTAAATAGCTTATCTTTTATATCCTCATCTGAAAAATGAAATGCAAGCTGTTTTTCATGGGATGGTTGTGAGAGTCAAAAGAGAGAGTTCATGTGACAGAACTTTTAAAGTTGTAAGTCCTATAAAAATGTAAGTTTTTGTGATATTTGAATTTGTGAGACATAACTCCTTCCTTTTGCTGATGGGTCCCTCCAAGGCACTGGGCCTGCAATTCAGGTTCCTGCCACTAGAGGGACAGTGTTGTCTATTATTAGCCTGCAAAAACCAAGCATTGTACTTAGGCACTTCAAGCCTAGGCACCACAGCAGTTACCTGGAGGTCTCTGTGCATGCTGGGACCCCGGGCTTGGGTAACAGCCCCTTCACAATAAATGTGAACTTTATTTGCTTTACATCAGGACCTGGAACTAAGTCTGTACTTCTTTTTAGATGCTTCTAGTCCCTGAAAGTAGTAAAGGAGCCCAAGAGTAACTGTCTTTAATAAATCAAGTCATGGACACTGCCTGATGTCATTTTGATAAACTGAGTTGCCTCACAGCCTGAAAATGAGGCTACTGGTTCTATCTTGCCCTTGGTTCACAAAGCCAGACTTTTCCATCTTAGGTGAGCATGTAATAAGTGAGACTTTCTTTAAGCTTTATTGAGGGGATCCCAAATGGTCCAGTCTGTGGTGATTAGTCCCAAAATGCACCATCACAGGTCACTTCATCCTCTGTCTACTAGGCAACATTTGCATCTCATTTAGACAATTGTTAATGTGGTACAGGCTGTAAGCCCTGAAACCCATCTCTCAGGGAATTTGGCTTTAACAGCAGAACATGAAGAACAGCTTTCCAGCCAATCGGTTGGATGCAGGGCTCATAAAACTTAAGGGTGGCCAGAATTACAAGGTCAGAGCCTAACACAGATATACATGCAGGAGACATTCCAGCTTCTCCTTCCTCCAGCTGTGCACTAGCCAGGGGACTAGACAACTCAGTGATTTTTTTTACCCCATTCTCCATGTTCCTTCTTTACTTTGTCTCTATGCTACACTGTCTCCAGAGAGTTGGGGGTGAGGCTGTCAGGTTCCCCATAGTATCATTCCTGCCTGAGTGTTGGAGACTGAAGCACTGGGCTCCTGAACCCTGAGCAAAAGCTTAACACATGTTAGAGCGGCAACCAATGTTAATTTTCTAAAAGATGTCCCATGGGTCAGGAGCTACATGGAAACCTGGGATTTGTAGGGCTGAGCCACTAAGCTAGGAACACTCCACCTTGCTCCTAAATTTCTAATGCATGTCAGTAGAGCAGAGGTAGAGACCCTTTTCAGAGAGGAGGAGGAGGAGGAGGAGTAGTGCTTTGCCCCCAGTACTTTTTAGAACAGAGAAGACCCAAGACCTGTCTGTATTTGGCTCCACGCTGTGTGTTACTTCTTAACGGAACTCCTCAAGCCTCTCTCTATAAACTTCCAGGGGGGGAAGCGTCATCATGTCAATAGCTTGAAATTGGCCATGATCAGGTACTTATACCACAGAAATTGGCAAGCACGACAAACCAGCATCCTTTTTTGTCCCAGATGGCTGGTTATTAAACATTTTCCAGCACACCCCTGCACAAGGCCATCAGGCAAGGTGCAGCAGATAACACTAGCTGTTTGTCCATACTTGTTCTTAAATAAGCTCTGCCCTTAAAACACAACCACTGCGGCGCCCAGGGCACGGGCATGGCGGGCTGGTGGCGGGCACTCCTGCGCACCGCCTGGTGCTACCCTTGGCCCACAAACGAGCTGCTCTACGCCCCACTCTTCTCAGCCAGTGATGCGCTGCAGCAGCAGCTGCGAGGCAGCCCTGCCAACCGGCGGCAGACGCAGCGCATGGCCACTGTGACCATGGCCTTCCACGCGAACTTCAACTATGTGTGGCTGTGCCTGCTGGAGCGCGTGCACCGTCCTGGCCAAGGTGCTGTGCGACCAGGCGCTCGGCGGGCGGGTGTACGTCTCTGCCTTCTACTTCGGTATGAGTATTCTCCAGCAAAAGGTTGACATATTTTTGGACCTGAGACAGAAATTCTGGAATACATATAAGAGTGGTCTGATGTACTGGCCTTTTGTACAGCTGTTCCGTCTTAAGCTGGGCACAGTCCAGACCTTTACCTACTTTGGCCCCAAGCCCATAAAATTGTATTTTCTTGGAGATGGTTATGACTTGTAGGCTTTGATGTCCCTGGTCCAACTTGCACATATGCTCTGAAAACCATCTCGTCACACCTCTCCTCAGCTTCCCTGGTGGCGCAGCGGTTAAGAATCTGCCTGCTAATGCAGGGGACAGGGGTTTGAGCCCTGGTCCGGAAAGATCCCACATGCCGCGGAGCAACTAATCCCGTGAGCCACAACTACTGAGCCTGCGCTATAGAGCCCATGAGTCACAACTACTGAGCCAACGAGCCACAACTACTGAAGCCTGTGCGCCTAGAGCCCGTGCTCCGCAACAAGAGAAGCCACCTCAATGAGAAGCCCACGCACCGCAACAAAGAGTAGTCCTCGCTCGCCGCAACTAGAGAAAGCCCGCACGCAGCAACCAAGATTCAACACAGCCAAAAATAAAATAAATTAAATAAATAAATTTAAAAAAGAATTGGGCGGAGGGAATTCCCTGCAGTCCAGTGGTTAGAACTACATGCTTCCACTGCAGGGGCCCTGGGTTGATCCCTGGTCAGGGAACAAAGATCACGCAAGCCACGAGGTGTGGCCAAAACAAAAAAGGGGGAATTGGGTGGAATCGTGATAGTTGGGCCTTCTCCAAATCACTAAATTACCCTTTGTGATGGTGAATTTTATGTGTCCACTTGGCTGGGCCATGGGGTGCCCAGATATTTGGTCAAACATTATTCTGGGTGTTTCTCTGAAGGTGTTTTTGGATGAGAGTAACATTTATATTGGTAGACTAAGTCAGGCAGATTGCCTTCCCTAATGTGGGTGGGCCTTGTCCAATCAGCTGAAGGCTGCCCTCATCTCAAGTAATAGAATTCTTACTGCCTGACTGCCTTCAAACGGGGACATTGGCTTTTCTTCTACTGTTGGACTCGAAACATTGGCTCTTCCTATGTCTTGAGCCTGTCGGCCTTCAGATGGGAACCACATCATTGGCTCACCTGGTTCTCAGGCCTTCAGACTCAGACTGGAACTAAACCATTGCCCCTCCTGGGTCTCCAGCTTGCTGACTCACCCTTCAGATTTGGGACCTGTCTCCATAATCATGTGAGTCAATTCCTTATAATAAATGTCCTTCTCTCTATATATACACAGCCCTTTGGTTCTGTTTTTTGGGAGAACCTGAATATTTCCCTGTTTATGTATGTTAATATTTCATAGTTTGTGGTTCATGCAGTGTGGTTGCCTGGGTGATGATCACCAGCTCACAACTGTTACAGATTTACTCTGGATGTTAATTTCTGGGACCCCCTGAAATCATAATATGTAGGTGATCATCCACTCCTACTCCACAGCCTCCATATAGAACCTGAAAATGGAAATTCAGCCAGGTAGCTAGATGATGGCCCAACAACAGAACTGACTACATTTTCACTTTAGGTTGACAGTGGATGGAATATGTATGTTGTGAATTCTCTGAATGTTGGGGACTGAGAATTGATTCCGGTAAGATTGCAAGCCATTTCGGAGCTGAGACTATCACAGTGTTTGATGATGCTTCCTAGTGAAGGACTCA
This sequence comes from Mesoplodon bidens, assembly GCF_964165515.1. Taxonomy (NCBI): domain Eukaryota; kingdom Metazoa; phylum Chordata; class Mammalia; order Artiodactyla; family Ziphiidae; genus Mesoplodon; species Mesoplodon bidens. Next base: position 57,735,301 of record NC_138160.1, on the reverse strand, counting down.
GTCAATGTGATTGATACTCTACCTCAATACTGAGGTCCGATAGTTGGGCAGACACCTGCCGTGTCTGAATATTGCCTTTCTGCTATTCATGATGATGAACTATTTGTTCATTTTCTAACACTCATATCAGTGTCCTATCCCTCTGAGCCATGGAGCCAGAATACTCTTTTCATACTTTGGGCAGAAAGGGTTGTAAAAGCAACACCAGTTGCTTCATTTCTAAGTTTAAATCTTATGTGTAAAATATGTATATTAAATTTTTAGGGTAATGTGATTTAATGTAAATGAAAAATAAATGAATTTTAGTTAAGTAAAAAAAAACACAAAAAAACGCAACCACCGTTTTGTTTATGGTGGCAACTTGCTCAGCCAAGAAACTACACATCACAGCCTCCCTGGAGGCTAGAGTCATATGACCCAGCTCTGGCCAATGAGAAGGAACTAGAAACCTGCTGGGAAAGGTCTTGCTTCTTTACGTGGGCACCTCTCTTTCCTCCTTAATTTTTGCTGCTCCTTCATCCTACCTGGAATGATGACTGGAGGGGGTCTCTCTTATACCGTGGAGGGACACATTCGAAAAATGGCCAAGCAGAGAGCCAAAAGGAGCTAGGATGTGAATGACACCATGGAGCTGGCAGCCCGTGAACTGCCCACTTCCAGACTTCTTAGGTGAAAAGAATCCCTATTTGGTCAAACTCCTCAGCTGGTTCTCTTTACATGCAGTCCAGTGTAATCTCTTACTAAGAACGAAGACTTTCCTTAAGAAGTGATGTTTGCGCTGATTCCATGGGAAGAGGCAGGAACTAAATGTCAGTTAAATGGAGCATTTACTTTGTGCCAAGTAAGCAGGTTTGCTGGGTTGCATAGCGTTCGGATTTGCACCCCCTGAGCTCCTGATCTCTCCCTGCTACTAACGCCCGGAATTTGCCAGGTGAAAAGGAAAACCATGATGAGGTTGCTAAGGCGATCGAAGCTTTGTTTTGTCCCTAGGGGTATCATTTCGTGGATTAATTGGCAGTGGTGGGCTCCCATACAGCAGGCTGAAGATGAATTCAGGCTGTAACCAGCCAACCTGGCATAGCAAACAGTAACCTCTCTTCCTCCCTCTCCTACCCTGGTCCACCAACAGCCTTCCAATCTTATTCCCAAATTCTCAGCCTCCAGGCAAACTAGCCTGCCCTCTTCTGCCTGCCACAAGCTGCTTTCCCAGGGAGGGGTCTTTTGAATTCAAGTACAGAAAATCCTCATATTAAAAAAAAAACAAGGCCTTCAACCGGTTGCTAGGGTTTCCTGATTACCAAGGTTTCCTAGGAAAGCGACTTGTCTCTATAGAGACGGCCTACGTCAATGGTCGCTGTACAGCAGCTTGGAGACAGGCTGCCTTTTCCAAAAAACATTCCTATCAGAGCCACTCTCACTGAAGTGTGTGCCTGGGGGCAGGGGAGGGAGAGGACCCTGGAGTCAATGGTGGCCTTAAATCCATCTCAACCTTTCTCTCTCTCCTTTGTATTGCAAACAGACAGATCAGGCATTTCCAGTAATAAAGAGCATTTCTCTTCATTTCTACTTTTCTTCTGACCCATGGAAAGATTAGGTTCCTACCACACCCATTTATGCGAGTACACACAAACACACACACACACACACACAGAGCCCTTGAGTCAACCCAAGACAAGGGAGTTTGGGGTGTGGGGGACCCTCTTCCATATCTTAGAGAGGAATGCAAAGTCATCTAGGCAAAGCTATCATACACCTGCACTAAGATGCCTTATAAATAGAGTGATCATATAGTTTATCACCCATATCAGGACATCTATGAGAAGAAATCTCAATAATTATATTAAATATGGGACAACAACCATACACCGTGAGTGTCTGAGCAAACTAGGACTTTGATCAGTTCACTTAATACTTGGAAATATGTGCTTCACAAACAATACACAGAAGAAAATGTTTCCCTGCATCCTGTTCTCCCCAGAGGGCCTCACTGCTCCTAAAAATTGAGAAATTTGGAAAAATTGGAAGTTTTTGAAGACCCTGTAGGTTCAGAAGTGAAGAAGGGAATAACATTATTGAAGGATTAGAAGATAGATTTTTAAGAATAAAGACCCTTGTATATATGATACTTTATACATGGTATCTGAGGATAATTACCTACCAGCAATATATGAGTGCCTGTTTCTACACACTTTCATCTACATGTGTCTTCTTAAATCTTTTAAGCCATTGTCTCTCCAATGTTCTTCAGAACCAAGTCATTCTTCTTACGTCTGGCCACTCTTTCTCTGTTCACAGCCAGACTTTCGTCTCCTCAAATATTCAGTGCTGAATTGATGAAGACAAGCACAGTGACTGTATGTAGCTCACCTTGGCCTGTATCTGAGGATAGTGCCATACTAGCGAGATGGAAGGAGCTGGCTTCTTAACATCATGTTATAAAATCCTGCAAGGCATCTACTGCTCTCCTTTTTCAGAAATTCTGGCCTCATGCTTGTTAGTTTGTCCAAGCAAACTTTAGCATCAGCAAATCACTTCCAGTTTTTTTTCTCCTTGAAGTATTGTTTTGAGGTATTTACAGGTTAATGTAGGTGAAAATGACATCTTCATGATAAGTCTTCCTGTTTTCTTATGCAAGAAATTGGTTTACCTTTCCATTTTGTTTGTCTTCTTTTGTGTGAGGTTATTTTTTTTTAAATACAAATTCTTGGACAACGATTCTGGATAATCTAATTTCGTGTACTTGGAGCTGGGCCAGTGAAAAGAGCATCAGGGGTACAGGGAAAGAGCCCAAGGGCTCAAAAGACAAGCTTAGCATAGTTGATTTCACAATATCAGATTACAGATCATTTCACATCCTAGAGTCTGCCTCCAATCCTGAAATTGGGAGGCAAACATTTTCCCTAAATTGCAGTGTTAATAATCGTGGGTAAAACAGCCTTCTAAGTGTTGAACCAGGAACCTGGCCAACAGTGTTGACATGGAAAGATACTGGACTTAGAGTCCAAGGACATGGGTTAGCGACCTGGTTCTACCACTTACCAGCTCCATGAACTTGAAAAGTCTGACTTAGTTTCTCTGTCTCTTTTTACTCCACCATCTGTAATGTAGACTAATAATACTCCGTACCTGAAATCGTTGTGAGAATCAAATGAAATCACATAACAATTTACACACGAACACCTGAGCAATAGCTGAAAGCTATTAAACATGATTAAGAAGTGAGATGTCGTTTTTTAAATTTTTTCTAATGGGAAATTATTTTAAGTCACAAACATCTGACCTATAGTTTTGGAAATCCAACATGCCTTTGAATTTGGGATACTTATAGACTGCAAGAATTCATACCTATGCTTCTCACATAATTCAAGAAAGAAAACCCATCATGGCGAGGTTATCTTTAAGGATAAGCAAACAGAAGGTGGCTACCTGGGTGCATGGTGATGACATCCTGGGAATCTCAGAGCAAGATATCCTCAACTCAATACTGTCAATAGCAATACACATGTGGGTGTTTTGTTATTCAAATGAAATTCACTAGTGGGAAATTAAAGCTCAGACTCTTCCAAAAATGACACCTCCCCCTTCTCCCATTCATTGAAAGGGTCAATAAATAAACCCCAGGGTTGGCAATCTAAAGGTCTATATTCTGCCAATTACTGGGCATGTGAGCTCATTTCACACTCTTCTGATGGGAGAAGTATCTACCCTCCCAAACAAGGACCATCCAAATGATTAAAAATAAATGGGAGGTGTATGAGGCCCGAAGTACCAAAAAGTATCAGTAGTAAAGCTTCATGGCCAATAGGTTAACCTATGGAATGATTCTACTGTATGCCCTGAAAGTTAAAGAAAGAGGCTATAATTCAAAAAGATATATGCACCCCAATGTTCATAGCAGCACTATTTATAATAGCCAAGACATGGAAGCAACCTAAATGTCCATGAACAGATGAATGGATAAAGAAGATGTGGTACATATATATGATGGAATATTACTCAGCCATAAAAATGAATGAAATAATGCCATTTGCAGAAATACGGATGGACCCAGAGATTATCATACTAAGTGAAGCCAAAGACAAATATCATATGATATCGCTCATATGAGGAGTCTAAAAAAAATGATACGAGTGAACTTATTTACAAAACAGAAAGAGACACATAGAAAACAAACTTATGGTTACCAAAAGGGGAAGCAGGGAGGGATATATTAGGAGGTTGGGATTAACATATACACACTACTATATATAAAATAGATAACCAACAAGGACCTACTGTATAGCACAGGGAACTATATTCAATATTTTTTAATAACCTATAAGGGAAAAGAATCTAAAAAAGAATATGTATATATATATATATATATATATATATATATATATATATATATATACACACATATATATATAAGTGAATCGCTGAATATAAAATTCTTTTTTACTTTCTCTTAAAAAGAATCATCTCCACAGCAATGTTTGTTGACATTTTCTGGAAGTCCTAACAGTGATATGTGACAAAAACAACAATGTATTCACATTCTTTGATCTATTAATCCTAACCTTGGGAGAGGGTCTCAAAATAACATTTCAAAAGAAGAAAAAGAAAAAGGAGAAAACTACACGTAAAAAGATATTTACAGGAAAATATTGGGAAATGTCCAACAATAGGGTCAAATAAATTTGCAGTGAATTTATAAGATAAAATCTCATACAATTTTAAAGGAGACAAGGGAAGACGTTATAGAAACATTTTTAAATGGCTTATGGTCCGTGAAAAACAAAGACTGCAAAATAGTATTCATATGATGATCATAATTTCACAGCAATTATGTTTGTAAGTGGAAATAATCATATAATCAGAAGAGAACAGAGAGAGAAGGGGCACAATGCCTGTGGAGCTGCTTTAATAATAGGCACCAAAGAGAAAGATGCTCTCACTGGCTCCGACCGAGCAGCTCACTCTTCCTTCCGACGTTCCCAGTCTATTCCAGAATATTGTAAGAAAAAGGGAGGACTTTGCATGAAACAACGTGAATATTTTTATTTGCTAAAGGCGAAGTGTGCATTTTTCACAGCTTCCCAACCGCCAGCCCAACCACACCAGCTGCCACTAGAGAGGATCATTCGGTGGCTTCCTGTAAACATTGCACTGGTGGCAGTAAATAAAGGTATTTTTATCATTTTGAAAAGTGGTTACTCGATTTCCCTAAAGCAGGACCCCTCCTCAGGCTTGAGACTAGGGCTGGGGATGAGGAGGTGCAGCAGAGCCCCGTTTACATATTTTAAAATATTTTACTAAAATGTTGTTAACACTGTTCCCAAACTTTGACAGATACAGGGACCCAAACCACACCATGAGTCAAAAGCATAGGCAGACTATAGCAATTTGCTGGTGCTCAAACATAAATGTTTTACGTTTACCAGTATATCATTTTTTATGTTTAACATTTTACTAAAATATATATGTTAAGGCAGAAAACTAACAATAAAAATAAGGAAACTATTAGAACAAAACCTACTTAGTAATAAAATAGTGCAGAAGCATTAAAATATTCTATGGAAGGCAGGGATCTGTTATTCTATTCAAGTTCCTACAATCAAATCATAATTTATTTCCTAAATACTTTAGATTCACATCTATACTGTTATAGGTTGGGGGCTGGGATATCGTACTTACTGCCTACAGTAAGAATTTGTCTAAGTACTTTATGTGAATTAACTCATTTAACTATCCCAATAACCCTAAGATGTAGGTAGGATACTATCCCCATAGTACAGATGTGTAAATGGAGGCCCAGATAGGTCACACTACTAGTGAGTCGCTAAGCCAGGAGTCAAACCCAGGCTATCTATCCCTGGAATGCGTGTTCTAAGCACCACACAGAGAAGTCACCTGTGTCAAATCAGTGTTCTTAGCTTGGACCCTGTAGCACCCTGTCCAGTTCTCCAGGGAAGGGTTCCAAGAAAAAAGGGGGGTATTGCCAGGCAGGAAAAATGCAAGGTGAGGAGCCAGAAGAACCACGGCTAACCTGGGCAATATATTTAAGCCTGGGACTTCTCTGGTGGTGCAGTGGTTAAGAATCCGCCTGCCAATGCAGGCTACGTGGGTTCAAGCCCTGGTCTGGGAAGATACCACATGCTGCGGAGCAACTAAGCCCGTACGCCACAACTACTGAGCCTGCGCTCTAGAGCCCATGAGCCACAACTACTGAGCCTGTGTGCCACAACTACTGAAGCCCATGCACCTAGAGCCCCCCCGTGCTCCACAACAAGAGAAGCCACCGCGATGAGAAGCCTGTGCACCACAACGAAGAGTAGCTCCTGCTCGCCATAACTAGAGAAAGCCCGCGCGCAGCAACGAAGACCCAATGTAGCCAAAAATAAATAAATTAATTAATTAAAATATCTGTGTATATATTTAAGCCTATCTGGGTCTTGGTTTCCTTGTTCTTAAGGAAAATGCTTGGCTACCTGGGCTCACGATCTGGTTGTGAAGACAAGTTTCGTGAGAGTGTTTACTAAATTGCAAATTCTGCAGACATCGAGTACTATTTTTTCCCAAAGTTAAAATTTCCAAATACCTAAATTTCAATGGAAATGTTGCGAAAAAGTATCACAAAGCTTTCAGCCTTCTCTAAAGAATTCAAGGCTTTTTCTTGATGACTCAGTTTCAAGCTGTATAAAAAGAACTATTTGCCCTACACTAAAGGCCCCCAATTCTTACACCTGACTCTGTTTTTCTCATTCATCAGCCCGTGAGAGGATAAACACAGGAGTGCAGAGTAGGGGAGTTACAATTCTTTCCTGCCTGCTGTCTTCCTTTGTCAATCTCCCTGCATTAAAATTTCTATCTCTAATCTACTGTGGACTGGGAAATAATGAAACCAAGCTTGTCAGAGCCATGCTTGAAACAAGAGAGTAAGCAGTTTCCAATTGAGGGCCACGTCATCCCTCTTCTGATTAAAGTTCATGAGCTTCAGTCTTTAGATTTACTTATTTGACTGTTCTGAGGCTTTTTCTGCTCCACTGCCCCGTGTCAAAATTTGATATAAGGGGCCCAAGGTAAATGAGGTGGACTATATGCCTGGTATGAATTTACATGGAGACATGGATGTTTGCAAGGTTATTGTTAATAGCCTTATGATGAACTCCTGACTTGTCCACTGCCTAGGCTATGAACTCTGAATATCAGAAGACAATTTGGGCTATCACAACGCAACCATGTCTCCTCCCATGAGCACTGCCTTCTCCCTTCCACAGGGGTCAGTCACAGCATCCCTGTCTGCCTCCTGGGATCGCCCTCAGGCCACAGTTGAGAGAGCCAGGCTTTATCCCCTGGAGAACCCTCCCACATGTGTACTTGGGAGGCATGGCGCAATATTCACTGGAGCACTATTTGAGGTAGCAGAAGACTTAAAAATGACCTAAATGTCCATCTCCAGGAGAATGGGTAATAAATTGTGATATACTTCATCTTACATTAGAATATTATACAGCAGTTAAAATGAATAAATAGAGCTACGTGTAAATTAACATATAACCTAGTTAATTTTCACAAAACATAATTTCAGCAAAAACATAAGTTTTAGAAGAACTTTAAAAGCAAGCTGTAGAATAATACCACTTACCTGAAACTTAACAGTACGTAAGCAATATCATATTTTGTTTATAGGTATATAGATTTGTTAAGGATAAAGGATAAAGAAATGCATGGGAACACTAAACACAATAAACATCGAACTTTGGATACTAGTTAGCTCTGGTGAGTAAGAAAGGAAATTATCTATCCAATTTCTTTTTCTTGAATTGGGTGCATACATATGGAACGTTTATTATATTATTCTCTATACTTTATTGTAAGCAAAAAAAATTCAAAATTTTGTAAGTGGAAAAGAGAAGGAAAAATACACCAAAATATTTATAGCAGTCAATTCTGAGGGATAGGATTATAGGTGGGATTCCTTTACTTTTCCTTTAAGAATTTCCCCCAATTTATCCATTATTACAGTTATTTTATGGCAGAAAAAGAACATCGATACATAAGAATGAAGTCTGAAAATTTCTATAATCAGGTACAAAACCTTTTTTCCCATAATGAGGAACTAAGCTATAAATATATATATATATATATATATATATATATAAATATATATATATACACACACACACACACACACATATATATGTACACACACATATATATACACACATACATATACACTATATATGTATATATGTATTAATATATACTATATATGTATATGTATACTAAATATATGGAGTATGTACTCTATATACTTTATATAATATACATAGATACATACATACAATATATAATATTGTATATATGGGAAGCCACATTGGCTAAACTTCTTACTAAGGTGTGAATGATTGATATATGACTTAGCAACAACTGCAAGGGGAGAAGGGAAGAATAAGAGCAAGAGAGCAGTAAATACCTGAAAAGATCATGAGAGACAGAGAGAGAGAGAGAGAGAGAGAGAGAGAGAGAGTGTGTGTGTGTGTGTGTGTGTGTGTGTGTGTGTGTTGGGGAAGGGCATGTAGGGGTGGGAGGAGAAAGGGGTTGAAGTGAAAGGGACAATTAGAAACAACTGTCACAGGAGGAAATTGGAGACCCCAGGATGAAGTGTATGCTGCTACACGTGACTGGCAAGTCAGGGGACCCCACTCATCAGGCACGGCCCTGAGTTCTGTGCAGCTGTGGAGAATACCAGCCAGGTCCCCAGGATGGGGCCACTTTGCAGCAAGGAAATAGAGGCCTGGGAGTGCTGAGGTGCTGTCCCTTACCTCCCAAGACAAGGACAGGCTCATTCACATCTGAGTTCCTCTTGCTGCCCAGTCGGCGGAGGCCTGTGGCATCTCACCAGGATCTGCTTCTCTGGAATTCTTTGGCATAAGGGCCTGTTTTACCCTGATCACTGTAAACAGAAGCATTTGACTTTTAATTAATGGAAGCGGATGCTTTTCTTTAATACAGAGAAGTAAAAGATTGATTTATGTCTTTTGCACACACACAGGGATGGCTTAATTTAATGGAGCTGAAGGGGGAGGGGAGAAGGTCTTAGCAAGACCCATCTGGCCCAGCTCCGATTTTGCATGGATCACTTCCCACTCACGACAGAGATGCTAATTGTGAGCGCTACTTCCAAACACCATAGGATGCAGTGTAATTACACTGCTCATAACAGAATTCCAAACAGGGCTCTGTTTTGAATTTGATGAAACATAATGAGAAATCTCTGTGGCAGATGACAACATTCTTCTTTCAATTAATGGGATACTTGCTCAGAGTCATCCCCCAAACCATCAGGAACTGATTAGAGAGATTTATGATATCTGAAAGGACCAAACACAAACATTCTTCAAGTAGAAAGTGCAGTAACACTATCTCCTTTGAGAACATCAGGGAGGACATTTATTTAAATGAAATGTGAGTAGACAGAATAATTTTCTAGAACACCTTCCATCCAGATCTGGAAGTCAAATTGCCCGAAGCAAACAACATTAGGCCATTTTATGGAGAATTTCATTTATTCCTTCCCTCATTCAGTCATTCATTCACAAAAGTGAGCCAACAGATATGTATGGAACATGATCATGAGTAAGGTGTAGGCCTTGGTTGTGTTAAACTGCACTGATGAGTCACAAGGGGAAGTTTTCTGTAAGAAGACTTGGCATGTTTGAAAGAAAACAGATGTGAAGTTAGAAATCCTTAATTCAAGTTCAAGCTTTCCCTGCTAGGTATATGACTTGGGGCAAATCACTTAACCACTCTGAGCTTCAAAGTCTTCAAAATGAAGAAAAGAATGCTTGTCTTTCGAACCTCATAGAATTGCTCTGAATAAAATGATGTACACAAAATCTGACTATAAAGTGCTATATAGATGTAAGAGTCTATATTGATACGAAGATACTGACTGCCCAGCAAGGAAGATTTAAAGCATGTAGAAATACCTATAATACAAGGCAAAAAGTCAATCCTATTTTGACAGAGGTACAAATTTATTTGTTTATTCATTCAAAATACCTATTGAGCTTTAATATGGGCCAGACGACGTGCTCAAATGGAGTGCAAAGGAGTTCAGAAGAGGAAGAATTACCTGCTTGTCCTTTTTTTTTTTTTTTTTGCGGTACATGGGCCTCTCACTGTTGTGGCCTCTGCCGTTGCGGAGCACAGGCTCCGGACGCGCAGGCTCAGCAGCCATGGCTCACGGGCCCAGCCGCTCCGCGGATGTGGGATCTTCCTGGATTGGGGCACGAACCCGTGTCCCCTGCATCGGCAGGCGGACTCTCAACCACTGCGCCACCAGGGAAGTCCCCTGCTTGTCCTTTAAATGCTCCCTGCCAAGATTATTCCCCAGATCTTACAGTATGCCTAATGTTATCAGTGTGGCTCTCATTTTTGCCAACTATTGTAAAACTCCTGATGTGGTTTGATTTCCTTTCACTACAAGGATTGCCACTGGTCTGAAAATGATTTCCCCCCGGCATCTCCCTGCCCCTCCTCTATCTTTCTCTCACCTGAAGATGAAAAGATGAAAGGATGGACTAGCTTTGGAAACACACCTGCCTGGACTCTGCCTTGTCCAAGCTTCATGACCTGGGAACATTCCCTGACATCTTTGAGTCTGGTGATCCCCTCTGCACAGTGGGGGAAATTATGCTCACCTTGTAGTGTCCTTGGGGGTGAGAGCAGCTATGGAAAGCCCCTGGCACACTGCACGCGCTCGGCCATTGCAGCCGTTATCATTGGAACGGAGGCCGTTTTCATCCATTCTTGTTTCCTTCATTCATGGAATGACTCAGGTTTTGACAGAGGATTTGATTCAACGGAGTCATGGATATTTTCTTGTTTCATTTATTGATTTGGGAGGAGAAAAATGAGTGTGGTGAAAATTTTTTCAGTAGCTTCAAGCCTGTTGTTAAAAAAAATACAGACATGAGAAACGGCCTGTTGTAGGCAGAGCACCTGCTGCTTCTTTTACAATCGCAGAGCGAGAGTCTGCTTCTCTTTCTGACCTATTTTTAGCCTCAGTTTTTTCTCAACAATTTCCCATATGGCACTGCTTCTATTTCTTCTACCAAAGGCAGGGAATGTCACTTTTTTGGTTTGGCTCTAGTTTCAACTATTCAGTGTACAATTATATCTTACTTTTAAGCACATGATGGGGTGGAAGTGGCAAACCATCCAATTGCTTAAAAAAAGAGGTACTAGCAGAGACGCTCCTTCACCTGGAAGACACATGATTGGTAACAAGAAGATGGGTGAAGACATGCTCTCAGCCCATCAAGACAAGCTCTAAAGTGCAATGTGTTAATGCTTTTTCACGACTCCCTCTGGAAGTCAGGAGGAGTGCCGCCCTTGGTCTCAGAGAGGCTGGGGAGAGATAAGATTTGGGCCAATCCCCTTCCAATCAAGATTCAGGACCACAAGTTCAATTATTGGCCTTTGCCACTCGGCAGGGAAACGTCCCAATCATGGCAGAGAACAAGAATTTGACCTGACAAGTATAAGAGCTTTCACGCAAGTTAACAGAACTTGGAATTATGGAGACACTCGAAAATAGCTTTGGACTAAAGATTTTCTCTTTGACAGTTACTCCTGTTTCCTTGAATTTCTAAAAATGTCCAGAAAATGGATATCTGAATGCTTTCCCAATCATTTCTCCATCCAGCAGTAGATGGTATAATTTTTTCAATTTTTTAGTAGAGGTATTTTATTTACCATTTTCCGAGGCTTCCTGTGCCTCTTTGGGTCCTTGGGGAAGCAGATGCCAACCAGAATAAAACACACAGAAGGGAAATGTTTGTGAACATTGCTCAGGGGAGAGGGAGCAGAACTGGGCAGGGAGAGCCTTCAGACCCCTAGGCAGGGCTGATAGCTGTTTAAGAGGAAGGGAAAAAGGAGAAGTGGGTAGGAGGAGGTTTAGACTGCAGTGAAACTCTGATAAAGCCCCAGCCAGGTCAATAGGGAGCCCCGGTGATAAGACTGTCCATTAGAGGAGTCCCATATTGGGCAACAATGGCTCTGGTCTCCTTACCGTGTTTGGCCACTGGGTAAATGCAACCTTTAGAAATCAAGGCCTCAGCGTGAATGCTCTGTTAGATCCAAAGGTGCACAGCAGGAAGCTGCCCATGAACTACTCTCCTTAGAGCAACTTCTCTTGAAGGGAGACTTCCATGGCTGCCATGTCCACACAGTTCCATTTTTCTACACGTGTTCAGCAAGCAGCACCTCCCCACTTCCCACTGGCCTCTCCTCTAGAGGAGAAAATTAGAAGAGGTTAGTTGGGTAAACTATAGCCCCATCTCTGCAGTTGGTCATTGCCTCCCTCCTCCACTATCCCTTCTAAATCCCCCTCACCTTCAGTGTAGCCTGGGCAGGTCTTGATCGCTTACCCAATGGTAGACCCCAATCTCTCATTCCTAAAGGGTCTGAGCCCCCAGTACCACTGAGCAAAGACTCCTAAAAGGTGCCCAATTGGCTCTACTGCATTTCACACATATTCCTCTCTGTCCCTATTGTGTCAGAGTAGCCCTTCCTCCTCTGCCAAAATTACCAAGGACAATTACCCCTGCCAAAATGATGACTCCGCTTCTCACCGGCTGATCCTTGGACACTAGACATTCAAAATGCTCAGGTGTAAACCATAGCTTGTAGTACAATGGGATACATGATGTATCCTCTGACAAAAATGTATCCTCTCTGGAGACTAGAACCTCTAACCTTGCAAAGCCCAGAATGATGGGGATGGGAAGTGCAAAGCCCCCGTGTGGGTCACGGAGCATGATGGCAAGTGGAGCTATTCTTGTTTTCACCCTCTTGGTTTCTAGATGCTTCAGATCTATTCAGATTATATTATGACAGTGAGGGGGAATGTTTAACATAGCCCTGGGGCAAAACTAAATAAATACTGTTGTTTGTTCAATGTGAATGCAAACTGTTTCTGATCTTTCGGTTTCTTGACTGGAGTAGAAAGGATGCAGGTGCCAAATCAATAGCCATCTACCTGAGACCTTATTAATCAGCTGTAGCGAAGATACTATGTCTGAGATAGCACTGTAATCAGGGCTACTACTTGGTTGAGCTTGTGGTAGTCTACAGCCATTCTCCATGATCTACCCTGTGTCTGTAGGGTTCAGACTGGTAAATTAGATGGAAATGGGATAAGAACCACCATCCCTGAATCCCATAGATTTTAAATGGTGGTACTAATCTCCACCATCCATCTCCTTCCAAAAAAAAAAAACAACCCAAAACAAAACCTCTGGATGTGAGAGTGTTTTTACTAACTTTGGAGGCTTCCCCTTGACCTTCTCACTATGCAAGCTCTTACCCACAGGGCAAGGGTTAAAATAGGGTTATTCCAATTGCCAAGTACGGGTCTATGGACATTTGAACCCACTGTAAGCCAGACTAGACTGGTCTCCATTCATTAGGGGGTTATAATAACATTTTGGGTCTTTGAGTGTCAATTTTAACTCAGTCTCTGTGTCCAAAACTTATTGAAATGTTTGGGTATTCCTCTTTTCCAGTGTACAGTCACCCAAGTAAATGGCCATAGGTATTTTTGAGGAAGGGAGTCATTATAGCATATAGCTTTTGTGGTGTTTCTCCTGGACATCTGGCCACCTCTTCAGTCAATGGATCCCAGATCAGAATACTGGCTCAAGACTAGTAATTGAGCAAGTGATCATGACCTTATATCACGGTAACTGTCTTCAATCTCCTTCTCCTCTATTCTTATCTTCTTCTGATTGTTATTAAGCAGTATTCTTGGCTTCTCATCTATTTGGCCATATTCCACTGACCATCTCCACAATTCCCTGTGGCCAAGCCCCCTTGGCTGCCCCTCTGACATTGCCAGTCATTATGGCAACTGCAGTCCCCTAGCTTCCAGTGGTTTAGTGCTCCCACCTGGCCTCTATTACTTCCAGGTTCCATTTTCCCATTGCTATCAATAAACCCAGCTCACCTCTGCCGCCACTGAACTTCACAGAATATTCCTGATGGCCTGATGAATGGTGTGTATGTCCTCTGGACTCTCCTAAGCAATCCAGTCCTTCTGATGTCACATATAATATTGATTCCAGCATTCTCTCCTCCCTGGGTCTTTTAATTCCTTTCTCTACCATCTGCCAGAGCAATTCAGGAATGTCCACTTTGCTCAGTGTTACCCATTACATTCTTTAGGCTTCTAAGAGCCACTTTAGCCATGAATTTTCCCCATACCCCAGGGTAGGGTTTTGTCTGTGTCCCAAGAAACTGGGAAGTACATCTCTTAATAGACAGGGGTGGGCTGCCTTAGCAACTTTTAAAGGTTCAGGGGAGTTCTACATAGCTAAAAGTCTTGGGGGCATCCAACAAGATGTCCTTATGCAAAGTTTCAGGGTCCAGGGTTTTCCCAGCCAGGGCCTTGACCTTAGCATAACAGCCTTATTTTGGTTGATCATTTAAATGTCTCTGGAGCTCTGAGAAACTATTAGATTCTGAGTCTTCTCTTCAGCTATGATCATTATTCCACTGCAGGGGATAAAAGACTCTTTTTAATTATCCAAAGAGGCTGTCTGGCTCTCACACATAGTCCTGAATTGTTTGTTAATGGCCCTTAGTTTCAAATGATCCCCCTACAGGGTGTCAATACAATATAGTAATGACTGTCATTGTAGTTATCGTTCCCTCATATATTTCAAATGCCTGAACCACTGTATTGGCAAAGGCGTTCTCCTTCATTGGTACATTCTTCCAGGTCCCACCCATGAACTCTTCAGCATCTGAGCCACACCATTTTACTCCAGGGACTATCCAGGCCCCAAATTTCTCTTGGGCTGGCATTCTCTTTGCCACCTGTGTGGTCAATAAGCTAGTTCCCAAACTCCACTCTATGTACCAACTATATAAGTTTGAGTCCTCCAAGAGTGGACACCAAGATGGAATTCGATGTGCTAGAGATTTCTTGGGAAAATGCTTGTGAAGAAGAAGCAGGGGTAGGTGGGAATTGCCTTCAGAACATGCAGGTAAAAGGAGAGAGGTAAGAAAGGAGGACAGGCAGGAGAATCCCTGGCTGCAGGGCAGATCTGAGAAGGTCTCAGCTAGGCAGACGGGGAGCCCCAGAGCAAAGATTTCCCATCATAGGAGTCTCGTGTCGAACAGGAATGGCATGGCTCTAGAGTCCCCGCTATGCTCAGTCCTGGCAGATGTCAAACCAGGGAGAACATGGCCTCAGTGGGAGCTCTGCTGGAGACCTGAATTTGCAGCATCTGGAAGATATCCTCCAGGTACCATCTTTGCAGCAAGTTCTCTTGAAAGGGTATCTGAGCAACACACCTCCATGGTTCGCACATCTCCCCACAGAGGTGGGAAGCCAGATATCTGGATGAAAGACCAGTGGCCAACCTCCAGTGGCACAGAAGTTTGGAGAACTGAATTAGTTCCCCATTGGTTATATGGAAGAGTTCAAGCCATGGTTGAGGCCTTCCTTGGGCCATTTTAGGGGAGTAAGTTCTATACCTACGGTATCTCAAGATTTCCTTTGGTCCTGTCAGAATTCTTACCCCTGCAAGTTGAGCTTCTATATGCAGAAAAAGATCTTCCCATCTGCTATCTATGCAGCTGTGGTTCAGACATCTCCAGGAATGCGAACTGGATTCAAGCCCATAAAAGTGTTGGTTTATTGTGATCAAATTTAACCAAAATATCTCCTCCTAGACACTTGATCTTGGACTTCACTTAATTTTTCTACTGAACACATTCTATGTCCTCTCTGATAGCTCTGTCTTCAAAGACTAGAGGTCTAATTTGTTCGATTAAGGAAGCAAACAAATGAAGGCTTAGAAATTGAAAGCCAGTAAATCAACTAAATTCTCCCTAAGATGAGGCTGATGAAAGAGACTTTCTAGGCAATGAGCTCTAAACTGTGCTGTATGGGACAATGGATTTGGGAAAACCCATTTCAAGGGAGTTATAAATAAAACTCTCTAAAGACTAGAGCAAAAGAAAAACCACAGTCCTTAGTGAGGAGGCAGGCAAGTGAGGAATGTAAAGTGCGTAGCCAGGCGGTGCATTACCAGGTTGTGTGAGGGTTTCAGAGAACTGGCTCGGCTCTCCTTCCAGCTAGCTGGCAGACTGGGCAAGTTGTTTGACGCCAGTGAGGCTTTGTCTCCTTATTTATAAAATGAAGTAAGAAAAATGCCTCTTGTTTATTAGGCAGTTAAAGCAATTAAGAAACACAAAACAGAATAGCACAGTAAGAATGAGTTCCGGAGTCAGAAGAGCCAACTCTCCATCAGTAATTCAACCTTGATGAAGCTACTGAACCTCTCTGAGTCTCAGTTGCCTCTCTTTAAAATGAAGGCCATGGTACCAAGTCATAGAGTTGTGAGTGTTCAGTCAAAAATGCATAAGCATTTAGCACAGTGCTGTGTAGCAGATGCTATTGGTGACCCACCTGCCTTACACTCCAGAGAACACCAGCTCCACCTTCAGCTTTCCAACTGCCAACACCTGCATTTCTTTTCTGAGGGATTTTCCTTGCAGTTGGACCAGAGTTGCTGTCCAGCGTGCCAGGGACCAATGTGCCAGGGAATGAATGTTCCCCCAAGGAACAACCCTCAACCAATGTCTAACGGACGCTGTATAAGCAAGCCAGTAACCTTCCCTCTCGGTAGAGCAAATCAGGCTATTGTCTCGTGTTCCCCTAGTGGTACCTGGCCAACAAAATGTACCTTTTATTGACTGACTTTTCCTCCCTGTCTTACTTCCCTACTCTCCTACCAGTTTTTCCTCCATCTCCCAAATATTGATATAAAATACTCTCACTTCCCATCAACAGACAAACGGATAAAAAAGACGTGGTATATATAGACAATGGAATATTACTCAGCCATAAAAAGAATGACATTCTGCCACTTGCAGCAATGTGGATGGACCTAGAGAACATTATACTTAGTAAAATAAATCAGAGAAGGACAAATACTATATGATGTGACATATGTGGAATCTAAAAAATAATACAAAGGAATGTATATGCAAAACAGAAACAGACTCAGATATAGAAAACAAACTAGTGGTTACCAATGGGGAAAAGGAAGGGGGGAGGGGCAAATTAAGGGTATGGGATTAAGAGATACAAACTACTATGTATAAGATAGATAAGCAACAGGGATATTCTGTATGGCACAAGGAATTATAGCCATTATTCTGTAATAACTTTCTTTCAAAAATTTTTTTAGAGTATAGTTGAGTTACAATGTTGTGTTAGTTTCAGGTGTACAGCAAAGTGAATCAGTTATACATATATATATATCTCCACTCGTTTTTAGATTCTTTTCCCATATAGGCCATTACAGAGTATTGAGTAGAGTTCCCTGTGCTTGTAACAACTTTTAATGGAGTATAATCTATAAAAATACTGAATCACTATGCTGTACACCTGAAACTAATATAATGTTGTAAATCAACTATACTTCAAAAAAAACTTGCACTTCAATTCTTTTCTCAGAGTCTGCATTTAGGGGAACCTGAGTAAGATACTCAGGCACACACACACACACAATCAATAAAGCTAGCTGATTATTATAAGAAATGTGCTTTTTAAAACATAAATCGTTATGTAAATATTAGCAATGATAAAAAATTTGTCAAATTCTCAGTAGAAAAAGAAGGCATCCAACACCATCACAGTTAAGAGATCTACAAAGAACCTTGAAAGTCACCTTGTTCATTTCTACCAGCAACTTCCCACTCATTCCCCTGTCAGCACCTTCCAGCCCAAGACGCAAATTCATATGACACCTTGGAACCCTGCCCCTAGAAGAGTATATGATTGAGTAGCTTCCTGGGGAGGACTAGAACAGAGAAAGAGATGTCTTCACAACCACTTTTTACCTTCTCCTGTCAACTTCTTACCTTCTCAGCCCCAAGACAGGTTTAGAAAGGGAAAACAAAGGGTCTAACTACTCACAAAAGGCTGAAAGCCCCTAGGATGTCTGGAGTTGCTGGACGCTGCCTGGGTTTAAACTTTGTCCTAGCAGGAGGTCTATTCTCCTGTGCCCCTTCAAGTCTGTCCCATGTGCTTTGTAAAGCATGCCTTTAATAGATGAGCCTAGGGCCCAGCCTCTGCAGATTGATAAGATCACAGGCTCTGTAGCAACCTGGTTGCTGCCTCCCCTGCACCATCTGCCCAAACCAAGCCTGTCCCCATAAATCCCATTCAAAGCATGTAATTGAATGAATCCTGCTTTACGTGGAAATGAAATACGGCCCAGAGGGGTTTTCTTCCAGGGCTCATTTTCAGTTCAGTTAACACATCTTGGTCTATAGGAAATACCAAATGCCAACACACCACTTCCCAACCAGGTGGACTGGCCTATCTCCACATCTTGAGAGCATCTACCATCAGGGTAGCAAGATGATTAATGGGAAGGGAAAATGAGCCATTTTCTACAGGCAGGGGGAAATCTGTGATTGCAGAGGTTCAATTTAGCACATCAGCATTTTATTGATACATCCGATGTGTAATCTAGAATTAACCTTCACGAGGGCAGGAACATTTTTGTCAGTTTGTTTACAGCTGTATCCGTAGCCCCTGGAACAATGCCAGAGAATAGCAGATACTCAGTATTTTCTTGTTCTTTTCTTTTAAAAAATTTAGCTATAATTTACATAAAGAGAAATGCACAGCCATTAAGTATAGGATGAGTTCTGACAGATGTGTATACCCAATTAATCTAAACCCTCATCAAGATTGAGAACATTTCTATTACCCCAAAATGTTCCTTAATGTCCCTTCCCAGTCAATCCCCCAGTCCTTCCCAGAGACAACTGCTATTTGGATTTCTATCACCATAGATTAGCTTGGACTTTATATAAATGGAATCATAGTACAGTTTGTACTCTGTGATGTCTGACTTCTTCTGTTCCACTTAATACTTTTGAGATTCAGCCATTTTCTTGCAGGTTTCAGTAATTTATTTCTTTTTGTTCCTAAGCAGATTCCATTTATGAATGTACCACAATTTGTTTGTCTATTCTCCTGGTGGTAGACATTGGAGTTGTTTCCAGATTTTGGTAATCATGCCTAAAGCAGCTATAAATATTCTTATTCAATTGTTTTTGTGAACATATGTTTTCATTTTTCTGGGTAAATAGCTAGGAATGGAATTTCTGGGTCATAGGACAGATATATATTTAACTTGATGAAAAAAAGCCAATTTTCTGAAAGGATTGTATCAGCAATATACATTCTCACTAATATTTGGTATTGTTGATCTTTTAAATTTTAGCCATCCTAGTGTGTCTGAAATGGAATCTCACTGTGGTTTTAATTTGCATTTCTTTGATGGCCAGTAATATCAAGCATATTTCCATGTGCATGCCGATCATTTGCATATCTTCCGTTACATAGTGTCTGTTCAACTCCTTGGTCAATTTCTGTATTGGGTTGTTTGTTTTCTTATTATTGATTTTAAGAAGTTTTTAAATATTCTGATTACAACTTTTTTTTTGTCAGAAAATAGATAAGTATGCCTCAGACTAGGAGAAAGCTGAGCAGAAGTTTTTAATGTTGATTAAGTCAAATTTATAATTATTTTTGTGGTTAGTGCTTACTGTGTCCTGTCTAAAAAAATCTTTGCCTATCCGAAGCTCATGAAGATATTCTCCTAAGTTTCTTTAAGATGCTTCATAACTTTAGCCTTTACATTTAGGTCTATGATCCATCTCGACTTAATTCTAGCATATGGTGTAAAGTAGTAGTTGAGGTTCATTTTTTGCTGTACAGTTATCTAGCTATTCCAGCATCATTTGTAGAAAAGGCTTTCCTTTCCCCATTGAATTGTGATGGTGCTTTTATTAAAAAACAAAACAAAAACCAATTGACTATATCTATATCTGGAATCTGAATTCTATACCACTGATCTGTTTGTCTATCATTATGTCAATACCAACTCTTCTAATTACTACTGCTTTATATTTACTCTTTTTTAAAAATTAATTAATTTATTTTTGGCTGCATTGGGTCTTCGTTGCTGCACGCAGGTTTTCTCTAGTTGCAGAGAGCAGGGGCTACTCTTCGTTGCGGTGCATGGGCTTCTCATTGTGGTGGCTTCTCTTGTTGTGGAGCACAGGCTGTAGGCACGCGGGCTTCAGGCTCGCAGGCTCTAGAGCGCAAGCTCAGTAGTTGTGGCGCACAGGCTTAGTTGCTCCGCGGAATGCGGGATCTTCCCAGACCAGGGCTCGAACCCTTGTCCCCTGCAATGGCAGGCGGATTCTTAACCACTGTACCACCAGGGAAGTCCCTATATTTACTCTTGAAAGTAGGGAACGTTAGTTTTCCAACTTTGTTGTCTTTTTCAAGATTGTTTTCACTATTCTTGTTCCTTTTTATTTTTATCTAAATTTTGGTACTGGCTTAACAATTTCTACCAGTAAAAAAGGCTGCTGAGATTTTAGTTGGGATTACGTTGAATTTTTTGGATTAAAGTGGGGAGAAATGACATTTTAACAATATTGGACTGTCTCATCCACGAACACAGTATATCTCTCCATTTATTTATGTCTTCTTCATTTTAGCAATGTTTTGTAGTTTATATCTTTCAGTTTAGGAGTCTTGTGCATCTTCTGATAAATGTACTCCTCAGTATTTTGTACTTTACAATGCTATTGTAAATGTAAATGTAGACTTTTATATTTCATTTTCTAATTTTTATTTCTAGTATGTAGAAATACAAATGATTTTTAGATACTGACTTTGTATCCTATGTCCTTACTAAATTCACTTATTAGTTTTAATAGTTTTTGGTAGATTCCTTTGAAATCAGATTATCTGTGTATACAGCTATATCTCATCTGTGAATAAAAGTTTTACTTCTCCTTTCCAATCCTTCTGTCTTTTTAAAATCTTTCTTTTTTGCCCTGCCTAGAATTTCCAATATAATGTTGAATACAAATTTTGAGAACACATATCCTATCCTTGACTTGTTTCCAATTCAATATTTTAGTTTTATTACATGATGTTAGCTATAATTATTTTGTAGATAGCTGTTATCAGGTTGAGGAAGTTTCCCATTATGGCAAATTTGTTGAGAGCTTCTACTTTTGTCATGAATAAATGTTGGAATTTTGTCAAATGCTTTTTTTGCATCTATTGAGCTAATCATAATTTTCTCCTTGATTCTGTTAATGGGCTTACTTACTTTGATTGATTTCCTAATATTAAACCAAACGTGACTTCCTAAAACAATCTCCCACCTTGTCTTGATGTAAGTTTCCTCTTTGTATCTTGTTTGATTCAACTGATAATACTGTTAAGGATTTTTACATCTAGTTGTAGGAGGGATATGGGTCTGGTTTTTGGGCTTGTTTGTTTGTATGTTTGTTTTGGTGTCTTGTCAGCTTTTGGTACCAGGATTATGCTGAACTCATAAAATCAGTTGTGAAGCATCCCACTTTTCTCTCTATTCTGAAAGATTTTATAGGATTGATCTTACTTCTTACTTAAAAATGTTGAACAGAACTCACCAGTGAAACCATGCAGCCTGGAGTTTTCTTTGTGTGAATAATAATAATTTTATTATTAATTCAATTTCCTTAACAGATATGTAGCTATTCAGATTTTGTATTTCTTGTGTTAGTTTTGCTAAGTTATATCTTCCAATAAATTTATCTAGTTCATCTAAATTACCACATTTACTAGCATTAAAATGCATTCATAATATCTCATTATCTTTTCAATGTCTATAGATGCTATAGTGATGTCTTCTCTCATTCCTGGTATTATTTGTGTTTTCTCTCTTTTTTTCTTGGTCCATTTTGCTCTGGATTCATCAATTTCAAAAAAAAAAATCTTTTTCAATGAAACAACTTTTGGCTTTGTTCATTTTGCCAATTATTTGTAGGCTTATTGTTTTACTGATTTTCACTCATCTTTATGTTTTGCTTATTTTGGTTTAATTTGCTCTTTTTTTCCTAGCTTTTTAGGTAAAAGTTTAGATCATTGACTTTATATCTTTTTTGTTCTCTAATATAAGCATTTAATGCCATAAATCCCCCAAATTTCTATAGCTGCATCTCACAAATTTTGACATGTTGTGCTCCCATTTCCATTCACTTCAAAATATTTTCTAATTTCTCTCATGATTTCCTCTTTGTTTCATGGATTATTTAGAAAATCTATTGTTAACTCTCCAAATAATTGAGGGGTTTTATAGATATATCTTTTTTGTTGTTGATTTCTAATTTAATTATATTGTGGTGAGAGAACATCCATATAATCAACTGTTCGTGTGCCCATCATTCCAGTTCTGGGTTGGCAATGATGTAGTTTGGCTAATGTCAACTAACTGAATCATTTTGTTTACTTTATTATTCAGCGGCTCTTCTGTTGGATGTTTTCTAGTGGGTGTTAAATCTTCTCACATTGTTCCCACTCCCATGTGTCCATGTACAAGCCTCTACTCGATTGACACAGCCTTGTCTCTGATCTTCCTGTTTAACATCCAGGCCCCAGACCAACCAGCCAGGCCATTGGACACTGTCTAGGAATCTGCACATATATTCTTACCTCGTGTTACTTCTCTTTCCACTCAAAGTGAATGACCAGTTGTGTCACTTGCCGTTCTGCCTACTGGGAAGATTGTCCCTTTTCACTGCCTCGCAAGGTCACCCATGAATGTGGATATAATGCAGCACTATCTGTTTTCAGCTGGCTTCCACACACTGAGTCAACTCAACTGGATAACAAGTTCAGGCTTTTAACTCCTCCCACAGCTAATCATATGAGATCTTCCATACAGCCACAGGCATGAGCTGGGAGATGGGTGTTGCTGCAACTATAGTGAGTGACATGGAAGTATGGGTGACCCGCCCATGCAGTTATCTGTGCTCTCTGTTCTGCTTAGGCTTGAACCTAGAACATTTCCGTTTTATTATAGACCGATGCTGGGCTTGTCCAACTTTATGATTTGACAGATCTCATAGACCCCAGAACAGAATGGATAGTCCCAGGTGCAGGGTCATTTGGTTCTCCAGATAACCAAGCATTCTATCTCTACCAGGGCCCAATATCATGCCAAGAGCAGTTTTTCAAAAGGTGTGTATTTCTCTGCTGCAAATGTCATGACCTTGCTCCAGAACCCCAGAGGCCTGTGTTGCCATTCTTTCACAGAGGCTTGCCATAAATCCCACACTGCATCTTTTCCCACCTCCAACACCATAGGGCCTGTTAGACTGTATGACCCACATAGCAGGACTGCCTACACCACAGCTTGGACTTGCTGCAGAGCTCTTTCTTACTCTGGACCCCACTCAAAGCTGGCAGCCTTCCGTGTCACTAGGTGTTCAGGCCAGGGCAACATTCCTAGGTGTGGAATGGGTTGTCTCTGGAAACCAAGCGGCCTACGAGGCACTGTGCTTCCTTCTTTGTGATAGGGGATGCAAAATGCTATCCTTTTTCTTTTACTTTGGTGGAGATATCCTAGCACATCCCTGACCACTACACCCTAAAAACTTTACTGAAGTGTCAGGTTCCTGAATTGTCTAGGGTTTTTCTCCCACTTTCTGGACCCCATGGGTTTTAAATGGACTTTAGTGCACTACCTCCTGTTGCTCATTTTTCCTAATCAGTAATAGATTAATATAATGTTCCACAGGATGTCTAGACAGTCCAGATCTCCTCGGAATATATTATGACAGAAAGTGAGGAAGTTAACATGGCCCTAGGGCAAAACTGAAAATGAATATTTATTGTCCATTTCATATAAATACAAACTCTTTCTAATCTTTTCTGATCAGAATAGAAAAGAACACATTCACAAAAGCCACTGACCTCAGGCCATATGTCTGAAGCCTTCTTAATCTGCCCTAGCAAGTGTCCCCAAGTGTAGCACAGCAACTACAATTAAGGTTCTTGCAGCCACAGAAGAACAAAAGAGAAAGGAGACAAATAGGAAACAAATAGCAAAAAGGCACATCTATATCCAAACATGTTAATTATTAAGTTAATGTGAAAGTACTAACACTCCAGTCAAAAGACAGATCGACACACTGGATAAGAAAGGGAGATCCAAGTATATATTGTCTACAATTTTTTCAGGGCAATATAAATATTTTAAAAGTTCATTATGATGGTTGATAAATGTGTGCATTTTTCCAAAACTGATGAAACTGAACACTTTAAAAAGGTGAATGTTACTACATATAAATTATACCTTAATAAAGATGTAAAAGAAAACATTAAAAAAAAGAGGACATGCCCAATTCATTCTATGAGTCTAGAATATGAGTCTAGAATATCCATGATAACATATCTAGACAAGGAAAGAAAAAGGAAGCTAGCAGGCCAGTAGAACTGATAAAAGTAGATGCAAAAATCCTAAGCAAAATATTAACAAAGTGAATTCAACAACGTGTAAAGAAAGATAAAACATCATGACCAAGTTGGGTATGTCCCAAGATTATATGATTGGTTTAAAAAGTTGGTTAATGTAATCCATCATATTAATAAATTATGAGTAAACACATAAGATCATCACGGGAGATGCAGAAAGAGCATTCGAAAAAATATAACATCCATTCAGCTTTAAAAAGAAATATAACTCTTGTTAAACTTGGAATAAAAAGAAACTTCCTAAATATAATTTATAGTAAACAACATACTTAATGGTAGAATGCTTAAGGTCATGAAGATCTGCTTTCACTACTCCTTTTCAACATTGGACTAGAGATCTTATCCATACAGATGGAAAAGAAAAATACAGTATAAGGATTTGAAAAGAATATTTAACTGTCACTATTTGTAGGTGCTATGATTGTTCACAAAGAAATTCTGAGAATATGTAGATAAATTATTAGAATTAGTAGCAAGGTTGCTATATATAAATTCAATATTAAAAAATCAGTGACATTTCTATATATTAGACAAAATAAAAAATGTAAGTTATTGAAAGATGTTGCAACAACAAAAGAATTTCTTTTTTTTTTTTTTTGTGGTATGCGGGCCTCTCACTGTTGTGGCCTCTCCCGTTGCGGAGCGCAGGCCCAGCGGCCACGGCTCACGAACCCAGCCGCTCTGCGGCATGTGGGATCTTCCCGGACCGGGGCACGAACCCGTGTCCCCTGCATCGGCAGGCGGACTCTCAACCACTGCGCCACCAGGGAAGCCCCCAAAAGAATTTCTAAAAAGACATTTAGGGCTTTCCTGGTAGTGCAGTGGTTGAGTCCGCCTGCCGATGCAGGGGACACAGGTTCGTGCCCCGGTCCGGGAAGATCCCACATGCCGCGGAGCGGCTGGGCCCGTGAGCCGTGGCCGCTGAGCCTGCGCATCCGGAGCCTGTGCTCCGCAATGGGAGAGGCCACAACAGTGAGAGGCCCGCATACCGCAAAAAAAAGACATTTAAATACAGATGTACAATATATGCCTTTTTGGAAAAAAATTATAATTATAAAAATTTACTGAAAGACAGGGAAGAGCTAAATAAAGGAAGCAATATTCCATGTTATTGGATAGAAAGACTCAATATAATGAAGATGTTCATTCTCTCAAAAAATGTATCTATAAAATTAATGCAAGTCCAATCAAACTCCCAACTGGGTTTTTCATGGAACTCAGCAAGCTGACTTGTACGTGTGTGTGTTCATATTCAAAGAACAAACAATAATGCTTCTGAAGAAGAACAATGTGGAGCAGGGGGATACTAACCCCTAGAAAGATTTATTATAAAGGTACAGAAATTAAGACAGTATAGTATAGGTGTAGGAATAGACAAACAGATGGCTGGGACGGACCAGAGATCCTCAAAACAGGCTCATGTATATATGGAAACTGGATTTATAACAACGGGCATTACATGTTAGCAAGGAAAGGATGAGCTATATAATAAATGGAGGTTAGACAGTTTTGCATATAGAAAAATGAAATCTAATCCCTACCTCGTACCATACACAGAAATCAACTCCACGTGGATTAAAGACTTAAATGCACATGGTACAATGAAGAGATTTTTAGAAGACAGTAGAGGAGAAAGTCCTACAAACTCAGCATGGAGAATTATTTCTTAAATATGACGAACAAAGTACAAACCATAAAGGAAAGAACATCCCTCTGAGAGCAGGCCTAGCAGTGCTCACAGTGGCCTCCGGTGTCAGAGCCAATGTCTCCTGCCTCTTGCCATTCAGCAGACTTTAGAGGGGGCGGTCAGGGCTCTGAGGAGGTTCTGGATGAGCAACAAGAAGATGGATGCTTCCATCTCTGTAATCTCACAGCAGGAGATTGGCTCCATCTTCCCACAGAAAGAAAAGGTGTTCAAGAGGCTGGGAAACACACCAATTTAATTTAGAAAGCCCCTTTTAAGAGACAAGCAGTTACGCTTTGAAATGTTGCTTCCCCGGTATAATACCTGCCAGTCGGGCAGCACATTTTCTTTGATGCAGAGCTAATGGGAGAAGGGTAGGATGATATGATGAGGAGTGATGCTGGAAGAGGGTATATAAAATGGGTGGGAGAGAAGGACCCTAGAAAAGGGATGCATCGTAAGTGACCAAATCTCCGTGGTGGAAAAGGAGATGTGCATCTCACTCCACACTATCCTGATGGTAGCACAATGGTGGACACCCCTCTAGCCAGCCAGCTGGGAGGATGTGCCTTGGCTCACATGGGCCAACCCCAAGGGAGGGCTCTGATTGCACCTCCTTCCTGCTTCGCCTACTGAGGAAAGCACGAGAGCTGTGCAAAGAAACCAAGATGTTATAAGGAAGAAGGGGACCAGCTCTGAAAAACACAACAATTGGTTACTCTACCACTGCTTTCTACCAGACTATTATTTACCCCTGAGAGCCCAGAGTTCTGCAGTTAAGTAACAAAATAAATCTGTTGCTGGACAGGCACCTCCAAATTCATTGGGATCATTTACATCCAACTCTCTCAGTAAACTTTAACATTGCACCTGTCGTCTGGCAGACATTCAGGACCAGTGTTAAGTCTTGTGGCCATTTTATAGTGTTATCAATTTGCCATCTGTCCTTGTTTTAAAGACTAGTGCATTTTTACCATGGCTCCAGTGCATCGTAATGAAGTCTTTGGAAGATGAGCAAAGCATTTCAGGCATTTAAACCTGCATGTGCACTGTGAGCAAGGTATGGGACAATGGCTCCAGCTGCTACAAGGGGATGTGCAATGATTATACTTACTCAACAGACTATACTTTTCACATTGCCTAAGCCGCCCCTGGTGATAAGCTAGCCACTCTCACAGGCATTGTAACTCTGCTGAATAGTACTTTGCTATTTCCAATATGTTCCTTAGGCCCTCGTGCCTTTATCTACACTGGGACTTCATCGGAACGTGCCTCTCTCTGCCTGCTCAAGCAGTCATCCACTAGCTGACCGTGGTTTTTTTCATCTGACATTTATAAAACCCCCTCCATGGGTGAGACTCTTTGAGCGTTTAGGCTACAAGATGGAAAGCAAATAGTCCTTGTCATGGAGAATCTGAGAGCTTGGTGGAGAAGAATGGAAGTTAAATACACACACAGAGTGGTTAAGAATGGACTTTGGCATCAGATGACATGGGTTGAAATCTCATCTCTGACATTTCCTAGTTGTATGGCCTTGAATAAGTCACTTACTCTTTCTAAGCTTCCATATCCTCATCTGTAAAATGGAGACTCATTTATCTAACAAATATTTATTGAAGACCCACTATATGCCCAGCACAGGCTAGGTGCTATGGCTCTAGCTGTGGACCAGACGGACAAAATCCCTCCCAAGGGATGTTGGTGTTCAGATATTGACAAGCGGATATTAAAAATGAAACAACAGATACATAATATGTCAGGAATGATAAGTGCTATGAAGAAAAATAGGGCAGGGAGAGTGGACAGTGAATGGAGGAGGAGGCTGCTTATTAGATGGTCAGGAAACACCTCTCTGAGGAGGTAGCAGCGATCAGAGATCTGGCTGAGTCAGCAGAGGCCCACACGGCAGTCTGGGAGGAGTGCATTCTAGGC
This sequence comes from Mesoplodon bidens, assembly GCF_964165515.1. Classification (NCBI taxonomy): domain Eukaryota; kingdom Metazoa; phylum Chordata; class Mammalia; order Artiodactyla; family Ziphiidae; genus Mesoplodon; species Mesoplodon bidens. The sequence continues at coordinate 57,707,279 of NC_138160.1, read as the reverse complement.
AGAGAAGAGCAGGGTGGGAACATGGATGCTGTGGCCGAACCGTCGGAAGGGACCAGGGTGGCGGAGGTTGTGAGCAAGGGGAAGTGGCAGTGGGTAGGAGAGCTGAGGCTGCGGCCAGGTCATACTGGGCTATGTAGACCAAGGTAAGAACAGTGTTAATTGGGGCCCATAGTAGCAGTTTCCTTTAGGGATGGTGTTTGGGCAAAGCAAGATCATGAACAGGAGTGTGGCATTCAGTAAGCACTCAGTATGCATCAGCCATTACACCCAAGGGAGGAGAACATCATAGAGCTATGAGGCAAGCAACAGGAAAGCACAGCACAGGGCTCCGAGGAAAAGCACCAACATGAAACAACTCGTGCCCTCAAGGAGTTTACAATCTAGTAGGAGAAAGCAGATAAGGATCTGTATATCCACCTACAGTAGATAAAATATGGCATGGGCCACTGGGAAAGGTTGGTCTTCTGCATGTCAGGAAAAAGTACCATGATTTTCTTTTTGCCTGAAGATCCAGGAGAGCAGATGTGGACCTTTCTTCACTGTAATGTCCCTGAGGTCTAGCACAGTGTGCCACATACAGTAGGTACTCCATCAATATTTGATTTGATAAGAGTAACCATATACATGGAAACTTTTTCAGCTTCTTGGTACTGACAAGATTGGTTTCTTAAACCTTCAGCCACAAATAAAATGATTTTTTTACATATTCATGGGGCCAATTCATTGAATGTTTAACTAGGTCACTGGGATTCTTAGAAATTGATGACAAAGAATCTCTTTAAGGCAGGAGAGTAGTTATGAGGAAATATCAGTTGCCCTTTGAAAGAGGACCACAAGGTTTCTTGTGAAATACGTCCCAAGCATACCCCATGGTCCCTAGCATTGGTGTCCCCATCTGACCTGCTTTGTTTGAGATCTAGATTCATAGAACAAAAGGATAGCAGAGGCCCTAGAGGTCATTCTGGCCAATTCTCACAAGCAGTATGCTTATATTGTGAGAGTAATCAATGTGAAGTTTTAAAAAACAAAACCAAAAACTTGTTCTGTAGCATTTTCCAGCCCTACCATAGCTAAGGACCACTATTCTTAGTCTAGATGCAGAGCTTGGGATTAGTCCAGATGTGGCTAAGGGGTACACGGTAGAACCAAATCATCCATTACAGATACTATTCAATTCATCTCTCTGTTGGTCAGGAGCAGCCACCGAGGGCCCCTTTGAGTATCCAGCAATGAGGGTCAGAGGACAGGGGGCTTGTGGAGCTGAGGGTGAGGCATGCTGTAGGTATTCATACGGCTGGTAGAATAGTTCTCCCCAAGATGGGGGAGAACTTCAGAAGCTAGTGAAAAAGGAGGAAACTAACCCAGTAAAGGCAGCAGCAAACTGAGTTGCTAGGAAACAAGAAGATCCTGATACAGTGGGATCCTGGGTATCAAGGTTAAGCGAGATAGGAGAAAGGAAGGAGAGGGATCAAAACATGAATGATTTCAGGAAAATGTCAGGGCAATGCTTAAATTGTAAAGGTGCCAAGCTCATTTTTTTTTTTTTTTCGGTACGCAGGCCTCTCACTGTTGTGGCCTCTCCCGTTGCGGAGCACAGGCTCCGGACGCGCAGGCTCAGCGGCCATGGCTCACGGGCCCAGCCGCTCCGTGGCATGTGGGATCCTCCCAGACTGGGGCACGAACCCGTGTCCCCTGCATCGGCAGGCGAACTCTCAACCACTGCGCCACCAGGGAAGCCCGACCAAGCTCATTTTTTAAAAGCAATATCAAAAAATTAAATGAAATAGGGCATTTAGGAAAGAGATGAGAAACTTGAGCAACAGAAGTGGATAAAAGGTCAAGTTAAGCTAGTAGAGGGGTCTCCCATTGTACAAACGTGCCAACAATTGCCCTCCCTCTCCCCTGAGCAGCTTGGCCCCTCTCTCACACCCACAACTAGAGGTCCTGATAGTACTGCCATGGGAATTTTTGTGATAAACCCTGCAGCCTTATGAATCTCTGAGATTGATGTTCAGAAAGAAAAGACGATGCTATAACTAGCTGAGGGAAGCTGAACTCCAAAGCCAAAGACCAGCCTGAACCTGAAGTCTTCCCCACAATACTCACCAAAGTTTTCTTCTATGGGAAATAGCTTCTCATACTGCCTGAAATTCTACTGGTTAAAGATGCATATGTATCACTGTATACCCTCTTTTTAAAAGATCAAAAACTCCTGGGATGTTATTAGAGATGTTAGTAGTCATTCACACATTAGTATAAATTACTAAAAAATTTGTCCACTTGTCTTTCTAACATCTTGCTGAGATCATTTGCTCTAAGGAAAAGGAAGTTCCAATTAAGGATAAAAGTTAGTAAATGACTGGATATTTCCTCATGTCTTTTGTTCTATTTTGTATTCCTGCTACTTCTGAAAAGGATTTGAGGCAGCAAATATTTCTGGATTTTGAGGATTTTATGAAAAAAAGATAGATTGATTTTGCCCTCCCCTCTCCCTCTCCCTCCCATACACACATAAAATAGTGATCCTGTCTATAGTTGAATATATAGTTGGAACATGGTTAGGGGGTTAGAAACATTAAATTGAAGTGACCTCTGATAACATTGTTTCCTGCTAGTTAAACTACAAAACGCAATTGTTGGATCAGAACAGACAGAGTGATACTACATCGGCTTTAAAGAATCAATCCTATTGGGAAATCAGATTTGGCTCTAATCTGATTGAAGAAATCACAACTGTTAGAGAAAGAATGTATCTAGCAAAGGACCCGGAAACTTAGGAAAGGGAAGGTGAAAGAAGAAAGCCCTGAGTTTTGATTATGCATGCTGTAACCAGAGGAGAGAACAGTGGGGCCTAAAGATGTCCTGTCCAGTCCTGTGACAGCTGATGTCCTTATCTAAGTGAGGCTCACCATGTAGCTTTCTGATTGCTCTCTAGCTTCCTTTACAGATTTGCTACCAAGGAGGAAACTGGTAGCAACATGCTTATCCAGGGACTAGATAGCCAGTAATGTTATTCTGATTGGTACATCAAGCTACTATAAGTTTGTTTAACAGGGGTCAGACCCTGAACTCTAATCCTTTTTGACTCTAAGACCACAAGAGACTGCCTGCATAAGACCTGATTATTATGAACTATGGCCCAAGACTAGAACTGTATTAATAATGGAAGGTGAAAAAAATCCCCCTTCTACTCCCATTTCTTCTCCTATCTCCCCCACTCCCCTGTATACCCTCTCCTGTACCACACCAATATTCTGTTCCTAGAGCCCTAATTTGCATTATAATTCAGCTTTGCTATGGATAAAATGGCTTCAGGAGGATGTCTTGAGCTGCCCCCCACCCCCACCCAGCACCACCATTGTACCTATGAGAAAAACACATTGTTAATTCCAATAGCTGATTCTCAAATGAATTTTGGACCATGACCCAGTGATAACTTGGGGACATTTTGTTCCCCTTAATTGGTCTTTCTAGCCAGCGTCTGGGAGCTGTCTGGGAAATGCCCTTAGTAAATCACTCCCAGTGGTTTGGGGAAGGACACAGGAGGTTCTAGAAGAGAAAAGTCAGGCTAGGGGTTGGATGGCATGGAGGGGAAAGGAACAGAGAGCCAAGCAATATTCTGAAAATGGAATTTGTACCCAGCCAGAAAGAACTGTCTGATCAGGCCTAGCTAAAGACTTTCTGAAATGAGGAAGCAACTATTAAAGAGAAATCCTTAAAAGCCTCTCTCAGTGAAGATTACATTCTCATCGGTGATAAGCCAGGTGGGTTTATAAATAACGTGCTCTGCCAGGCAATCTCGATAAGACCTTACTCTCCCGTCCAGAGCTGGAAATTGAAGTTTTATATCTCACGAGAATATAGCATCTGATGCAATGTCCCACCTAAGTGCTCTTGCCCAGTGGCTTGGGGTAAACGTGGTGCTATCACACTGACTCTACTGAAACAGAAGGACAATGGGCAGCTTACTTCCGAGCCCCTAAATGAAAATGCTGGGCTGGGGTAGGAATAGCCCAATACCAGTCTTCCTCTCACCTAGCTAGTGTGTGAGTTTTCTCTTTGGCAGGCGTGGGAAGGGTCTGGGATGAAGCCAAAGCTATCAAAAGAGACAGAGGTCAGTACAATGTACTTGCCACAATCCTTCTAGCCTGAAATTAAGCACGTGGATCCTTCCCAAGGGGATTATAACAGCAGTTCTGTCAGACTGCCATGATTGTCTAGACACATTGAAAGCCTAATTCATTCGTTCATTCAAAAAACATTTATTGGCTGTCCACCATGTTCCAGAGACTGCTGGTCTAGGAGAGGGAGCAGAAGGTCAGTTGCAATCTTATAGGAAGCGAAAGTATGTCCAACGGGCTTTGAAAGTACAGTGGACAGGCACAGTAGGGGAGCAGAAACAAGAGGGGACTCCGGCTAGGTTCAGCCTCGACTGGTCAATCACTTACAGAGAAAGGATGAGTGCGTCCAAAAAGGGATGAGGCAGAAAGTCTGGATCTGATTCTGTCTGGGGAAAAAAAAAGAAATGAAAACCCTCAAAACTGAACCCAAACTAGTCAACACCAAAGTGACAATGGCCCAAAGTGACAGGGAGCCAGGGTTTTCACATAGAGAACAAGGATTAGCCTGACAGGGTAGAACACACTGCTATTTTGACCGTGCCTGTCAACGTTGATTTACTCAAAGTGCCCCCTCCACTTGAGAGAGTTGCTGCAGTTTCCCAAATAATCTGACGACAGAGAGGACACTGGCAGGGCAGTCACAGAGCAGGAGTGACTGGGCTCATGTTGGGGCAGAGTTGAGTTCAAGCAGAGTTCTACCACTTCCTTCGCATTAGAATTCAGTGTCCTCATCTGTAAAACTGAGAGGATAATAGGACCCACCTCTCAGAATTGCTTCAGAGCAAGGATGAAATAAAATAATGTACCAAGCTTAGCACATAATAAGTAGCTACATATATTAGCCATCATGGCTGCCAACAGTAAAGGAAGGCTACTCTTACTTGGTGTCTGGGAAGACAGTACTGCCCTAGGTGTCATAGGATGCAGAGCTGCAGTTTTTGGACAAGACAGAAACAAGCCAGGGGGGCTTCCCTGGTGGCGCAGTGGTTGAGAGTCCACCTGCCGATGCAGGGGACACGGGTTCATGCCCCGGTCCGGGAAGATCCCACATGCCGCGGAGCGGCTGGGCCCGTGAGCCATGGCCACTGAGCCTGCACGTCCGGAGCCTGTGCTCCACAACGAGAGAGGCCACAACAGTGAGAGGCCCGTGTACCGCAAAAAAAGAAAAAAAAAAAGAAAAAAAAAAGAAACAAGCCAGGGAAGGGACGCATTCCCGCCTCACCTAGCCAAGCCCCTTCTCCTGGGGCCACACTCACTAAACAAGGACTGGTCATTGTTCAGTCCTGGGTCTTGCCTGTCCCTTCCCCGAAGACCCACCCACACTCTTGCAGATAAGCTTCAAGGATGCTGTGGATAGGAACTAAAGGAAGGAAGAAGGGGTTGGGGAAAGCAACCAGGAGGCCTCTTTCTGACGAAAAAAGGGTTTCTCCTAGTATGGGGGAAAGGAAAAAGGCTGGGATGTAGAGAGAAAACACCTCTACAGATTTAACACAGCATCTGAGAATAAGGGCAAAGATACAGAAGACTTCCTAAGAGAGGGGAAACTGAAGTTTAAAAATGAAGGGCTTCCCTGGTGGCGCAGTGGTTGAGAGTCCGCCTGCCGATGCAGGGGACACGGGTTCGTGCCCCGGTCCGGGAAGATCCCACATGCCGTGGAGCGGCTGGGCCCGTGAGCCATGGCCGCTGAGCCTGCGCGTCCGGAGCCTGTGCTCCGCAACGGGAGAGGCCACAATAGTGAGAGGCCCGCGTACCGCAAAAAAAAAAAAAAAGACCTTCAGTCACATTAAGGGATCAGCCAGCTTGTTGGCCAACAGAAGCCAAGGGCCTCTACCCTGACAAGGTCACATCCAGAGCTCCCATAAAGAGCAACAGCTGCAGGTCAGGAATTGTCTGGAATGTAGAATTAGAAACAGTCAAAGATCTTGTGAAAAGAAATGCAGAGGATCTGGAATGCAAGCCAAGCCTGAGGAGAGGACAGGGAGAAGGTGGGAAATGGCAGGACCCGATTACAGCCCTGCAGGGGTCAAGCGTGGGCAGGCACGAGGACAGTGAGAGCTACCACTCTGATTTAGGGGAACATTAAAATCACCCACACTAATTAATCGGGGGGTGTTCTTTTGAATTAATTCATTTGAATAAAGATCTCCCCAAGAGCCTGGAAATTAATGCAGAACAAAAGACTGCAGCTGAGATATAAGAACTAACTCAGATGGAGCACCTCAATCCGTCGTGTTGCTAACAGCCTCTGGTCCTCACCCCATTCCAGGGAATAGACACATCACCTCCAGAGCATTGCCAAGACCTGCCCAAACAGAGCCATTCTTCTGCTTCCTGGCTGTTCAAACCCCCTGAAGGGAAGGAAGATGGTGTCTGGATTCACAAGCCTTACCAGGCATACCTGAGGATTAGGACTGAGAGATTTTGCCCCCTCCTCTTTTATCTTCTAATGATCCAAAGACCCCATTAGAATCAGTCAGCCCAACTGTAGCTGACCCAAATGTCAGAAGTTAGGTGCACAGAGATGATGGTAGGATTACAAAAAGAAGGTAAATAAGTGCTATGGATAGCCCCTGATTAGGATTTTTCATCATCTCTCTCAAATTCCTAGTTTCTTCCTTAATCCAAAGGAGATCAACCAAGGTAAGCATGTTGACATAGAGATTCCTAGAGTAGAAACCTTTTTGTCAGGAGACAGTGGTCAAAGTGAAACCCAGTTTAACCCTCCTGTTTCCTTCTCTACTACCTCCACTGCCCCATATCCACCCCAAATCCTAGCTTTAGGCTATTTCTTACAGCCAGGGCTCTGCACGCCTGGGGAAAATTGATGTAAAAAATAATAGATGCATTGGATTTTTCCATAACCTATCCAAGACACCTGGCCTTTGCTGGGACCCCAAAATCAGCCATCCTGGTGGAGGCAGAGCAAGGTTGGGAAGCTGGGGTGCTCACGAGACCCCATGACAACTTATTTGCACAGGACTTTTATGCCTCTCATTCTCTACTTACACTTAAAGATGAGAAAGAGCCCCAGGTAAGTCACTGAGCCCTCATCCCTTTTCAAAATTCTCTTCATAGGTGTTCACAAACACTCAACTTCTTCTCATATTTGTGCAGCTTGGTACCATGAGAACTTTTCAGTTCCCTTCCCATGCACATGCATCAGGTCCAGGAGACGTGCAGGTAAGACACAATAGTTGGTTAACTTTTATTACCACAGTACAGTACATGGGCGTATTTGGACAATTTGGAACTCCCAAGGCACCAGGAAACAACCCAAGTAGAAGAAGCAGTAAGGTGCATCTGAAAAAGGAAACCTTCCTCATATTGTTTTTATCACCATATCAAGATTTTCAGAAATGGTAGAGAGTTGATTGTACATTCAGAACTAACATGTCCCTTGCAAACAGTGCTTCCATCTCACACATCTTAAAATCGAAGGTACAATCTGCAACCTGAAAGAAGATATTCCCCAAAGCAGAAGCTTGGTAATAGGGAATTCAAGACACTCTGATTATTTTAAGTGAGTAAGAAGCTTCAAGATCTTCTCAGGGAGGTGCATTATCAGGAAATATTCTGGGCTAAGAACATTCTGCAGAATCCCCCAATAGAAGATGAGGCATGTCAGATGCCCACAGACAGAGAGCAATAAAGTGTAAATAATTTAAAACTCCTTGATATTATCCTGCCTATGCATCACGTACGTCTTGAATAATTAATTCAGCTCAGTCTTTAAAGAAAGTCTCTCCCTGTAACTTAAATCAGTCTCTCTGTTTTGCCTGTTAACAACAGGAGATCATTTCCTGTTTGGGATTCGTCCTTCCCAAGTGAGGTGCATTTATTTACACAAGAGACATTTTCCTGCTGTTGCCGGTTTCCATGGATGTGTTCTGCACATGCTCAGTGAGCATCGTGGTTCAGATCAGAATTCTCATTAAGGTACTCACCGTTGTCAGGAACTGTTTTAGTGTTTTATATCTACTGGCATAATTTCCACAGCAATCCTATTACCCCTCATTATTTCTCTATTTTACAGACGAAGAAAATGGTTAAATAACTTGAATAGAATGCTCCCATCACACCTGCCTACCCCCAACAGATAAATCATTGCCTGACATATTCACCATGGGAACAAGGCTGTGCATAACTCATATCATGGTGTTAACTGGGCTTAATTTTGTGTAGAAAAACTTGTCTTGTTGCAAAAGAAGCTGGTCCCTTTAAATACCTGATTACTGAGTCCTGCTAAATCATCCACACACAGAAAGCCTTGGGGGATGAGGAAAGGGAAGTGACAGGGTAATTGAAAATAGCTGAGGAATAGTGACATCAAATGCCTCTAATATAAAAGACACAGGACACCAGCCACAGGAGAAGATTTAGAGGTATAGGGAAGGAAACTGGAGCATGTTTATATTTTGTAGAATGCAGTTTGCTCCAGAAATGGAAATTATTCCAGGAAGGTCAGAGAGAAGATGCTGCTGTAGATGGAGGACAGTTGAGCAGAAACCCCAAGACCCAAAAAGAATCACATCAGGTAAATTCACAACACTGTAACTCTATGTAATTTATTGATAGCAAAGTGGGATTTACATAGTGTTTATGCCCTGAGGCTTTGCCTATTAAAAAATGGCTGAGAAAGTCAAAGCAGAGGTGTCATAAATTAAGAAACCACATAGTATATCTTTTTTACTGCACACTATTATTTTCTTGTTTCACTTGCTACTTATTTGCAGTTTTTTAAAATTGAGGTATAAAATTTTTTTAAAGTGAAATGTGTAAAGTACACAAACAAATCTCACCCACATAGCTTCATGAATTTTTACATACATATATCTATTTCAACATAACCAACCTCCAGATCAAGAGACAAAATATTTCCACCATCCCAGAAAGTTCCCAGGCAACACCCACCAACCTCTGCCAGAAGTATTCTTACTTCTAACACAATAAGTGAGTTTTGCCTGTCCTTGATAAATTACAGAAATGAAATCAGGCAGTCTATACTCTCTGGGTTCTGGCTTTTTCACTCAACATAATGTTTGTAAGATTCATCCATATTATTGTACCTCTCAGCAGTTTGTTCTTTTACATTGTGGTTTCATATTCCATTGTGTGACAACACTCCTGATTCATTTATCTTTTCTCTTGTTCATGGTCATTTGTGTTGTTTCAAGCTTGGGGCTATTATGAATAAAGCTGCTATGAAGATTGTTATATCTTTCTTTGTTGTTGTTGGACAAATACACTCATTTCTTTTCCATGTTTACCTAAGAGAGGAATGTCTGGGTGATAGGGTAGGTATATCTTTAGCCGTAGTTGATACTTTTGTTGGACACTACAGTACATCCTTCAGATTCTCCTTCAAGACATTCCTCCTAGCTGCTGGGACTGGTGCCAGCTGTCAGCCCTCTTTGGAAATTGCTGCAGCTGAAGAGTACTTCTCCGTCAGCTCATACATGTGGCCACGTCGGGGGGATCCCTTATGACCAGATAACAGAGGAGAAAAGAAGCCTAAGTTCAGTTCATAGATGGGTTGGTTTGGATGTGAGTATAAGCCAAAAACAGATGACTGTTCACACTCATGGGTGAACCTAAAGACAGTGGTGAGAGGAAATCCTCTCAATGAGCAGAGCCTGGCAGTGAATCTGGTCATCTACTCTGTGTGACAAGAGAAATGGTCAGAGGTTAGAACTCACAGAGACCCATGGGCAGTGGCAAATGGCATAGCCAGCTGATCAAAAGTTTGGGAGGAAACAGATGGGAAGGTCAGGGACAAAGAAGAGGTAGAGGGCAGAGGGATGTGGATGGACAAATGGGAATAAGCTTGAAATATGGAGACTTTAGTATTTCATGCTAATACCCATGCTGGAAGAACCATTAAAAATCCAGTTGGCACCAGCCAGCCCCTACCATTGGCCATGCCAGTGCCAATACAACGGTCTCCTGAATAGAGTAATCACAGTAGGGATGGAGACTGTATAGCACCAACAACATGCCTCCCACTTACAAAGGCTGATCTTGCCCATGCTGCTGTTGAATGTCCAACCTGCTGGCCTCAGTCACCAAGCGTATGTCCCTGATATGGCACCATCCTTCAAGTAGGTCAACCAGTCACTTGGTGGCAGGTTGATTGCATTGGACTTCTGTCATCATGGAAGGGGAAGTGCTTCACTCTGACAGTAAGAGATAAATATTCAGATATGGGTTTGTCTCCCCTGCCCACAGGGTCTAAGCCAACTCTACCACTGAGGTTTACAGAAGAAGTCATCATTTTACAGCAAAGCATCTATGTGAGGGGGATCCACTGGTTATATCAAATGCCATACAACCCAGAAGCAGCTAGCATGACAGAGTAATGGAATGACCTACTGAAGGAACAGCTAAAGTACAAATTTGGAAGGGGTGCCTTGCAATGATGGGGTGCCATCCTTCAGGAAACAATGTATGCTCTAAATCAGTGACTTCATGCTACCTCTTTATAGTTATATCTACCACCTCCTGCCCCCCACTATCTCTAACCTCTGGCGGTCACTCACCTGTTCTCCATCTCTATAATTTAGTCATTTTAAGAATGTTATATAGAGGACAGACAGCAGAAGCAAGAAGAACTACAATCCTGCAGCCTGTGGAACAAAAACTACATTCACAGAAAGATAGACAAGATGAAAAGGCAAAGGGCTATGTACCAGAGGAAGGAAAAAGATAAAACCCCAGAAAAACAACTAAATGAAGTGGAGATAGGCAACCTTCCAGAAAAAGAATTCAGAATAATGATAGTGAAGATTATGATGCAGGACCTCAGAAAAAGAATGGAGGCAAAGACTGAGAAGATGCAAGAAATGTTTAACAAAGACCTAGGAGAATTAAAGAACAAACAAACAGAGATGAACAATACAATAACTGAAATGAAAACTACACTAGAAGGAATCAATAGCAGAATAACTGAGGCAGAAGAACGGATAAGTGACCTGGAAGACAGAATGGTGGAATTCACCGCTGAGGAACAGAATAAAGAAAAAAGAATGAAAAGAAATGAAGACAGCCTAAGAGACCTCTGGGACAACATTAAACACAACAACATTCGCATTATAGGGGTCCCAGAAGGAAAAGAGAGAGAGAAAGGACCCTAGAAAATATTTGAAGAGACTATAGTTGAAAACTTCCCTAAAATGGGAAAGGAAATACCACCAAAGTCCAGGAAGCACAGAGAGTCCCATATAGGATAAACCCAAGGAGAAACACGCCAAGACACATAGTAATCAAATGGGCAAAAATTAAAGACAAAGAAAAACTATTGAAAGCACCAAGGGAAAAATGACAAATAACATACAAGGGAACTCCCATAAGGTTAACAGCTGATTTCTCAGCAGAAACTCTACAAGCCAGAAGGGAGTGGCATGATATACTTAAAGTGATGAAAGGGAAGAACCTACAGCTAAGATTACTCTACCTGCCAAGGATCTCATTAAGATTCGATGGATAAATCAAAAGCTTTACAGACAAGCAGCAGCTAAGAGAATTCAGAACCACCAACCCAGCTCTAAAACAAATGCTAAAGGAACGTCTCTAAGTGGGAAACACAAGAGAAGAAAAGGACCTACAAAAACAAACCCAAAACAAATAAGAAAATGGTCATATGAACATATATATCGATAATTACTTTAAACTTGAATGGATTAAATGCTCCAACCAAAAGACACAAGCTTGCTGAACAGATACAAAAACAAGACCCATATATATGCTGTCTACAAGAGACCCACTTCAGACCTAGGGACACATACCGACTGAAAGTGAGGGAATGGAAAAAGGTATTCCATGAAATTGGAAATCAAAAGAAAGCTGGAGTAGCAATACTCATATCAGATAAAACAGATTTCAAAATAAAGAATGTTACAAGAGGGCTTTCCTGGTGGTGCAGTTTTTGAGAGTCTGCCTGCCGATGCAGGGGACACGGGTTCGTGCCCCGGTCTGGAAAGATCCCACATGCCACAGAGCGGCTTGGCCCGTGAGCCATGGCCGCTGAGCCTGTGCGTCTGGAGCCTGTGCTCCGCAACGGGAGAGGCCACAACAGTGAGAGGCCCGTGTACCACAAAAAAAAAAAAGAATGTTACAAGAGACAAGGAAGGACACTATATAATGATCAAGGGATCAATCCAAGAAGAAGATATAAAAATTATAAATATATATGCACCCAACATAGGAGCACCTCAATACATAAGGCAACTGCTAACAGCTGTGAAAGAGGATATCGACAGTAACAAAATAATACTGGGGGACTTTAACACCTCACTTACACCAATGGACAGATCACCGAAAATGAAAATAAATATGGAAACACAAGCTTTAAATGACACAATAGACCAGATAGATTTAATTGATATTTATAGGACATTCCATCCAAAAGCAGCAGATTAAACTTTCTTCTCAAGTGCACATGGAATATGCTCCAGGACAGATCACATCTTGGGTCACAAATCAAGCCTCAGTAAATTTAAGAAAATTGAAATCATATCAAGCATCTATTCGACCACAATGCTATGAGATTAGAAATGAATTACAGGGGAAAAAATGTAAAAAACACAAGCACATGGAGGCTAAACACTATGTTACTAAAAAAGCAAGCAATTACTGAAGAAATCAAAGAGGAAATCAAAAAATACCTAGAGACAAATCACAATGAAAACGCTGCGATCCAAAACCTATGGGATGCAGCAAAAGCAGTTCTAAGAGGGAAGTTTATAGCTATACAAGCCTACCTCAAGAAACAAGAAAAATCACAAATAAACAATCTAACTTTACACCTAAAGGAAGTAAAGAAAGAAGAACAAAGAAAACCCAAAGTTAGCAGAAGGAAAGAAATCATAAAGATCAGAGCATAAATAAATGAAATAGAAACAAAGAAAATAATAGCAGAGATCAATAAAACTAAATGCTGGTTCTTTGAGAAAATAAACTAACTGGATAAACCATTAGCCAGACTCATCAGGAAAAAGAGAGACAGGACTCAAATCAATAAAATTAGAAATGAAAAAGGAGAAGTTACAACAGACACCACAGAAATACAAAGTATCCTAAGAGACTACTACAAGCAACTCTATGCCAATAAAATGAACAACCTGGAAGAAATGGACAAATTCTTAGAAAGGTATAACCTTCCAAGACTGAACCAGGAAGAAATAGAAAATATGAATAGACCAATCACAAATAATGAAATTGAAACTGTGATTAAAAATCTTCCAACAAACAAAAGTCCAGGACCAGATGGCTTCACAGGGGAATTCTATCAAACATTTAGAGAAGAGCTAACACCCATCCTTCTCAAACTCTTCCAAAAAATTGCAGAGGGAGGAACACTCCCAAACTCATTCTATGAGGCCACCACCACTCTGATACCAAAAACAGACAAAGGTACTACAGAAAAAGCAAATTACAGACCAATATCACTGATGAATATAGATGCAAAAATCCTCAACAAAATACTAGCAAGCAGGATCCAACAACACATTAAAAGGATCATACACCACAACCAAGTGGGATTTATCCCAGGGAGGCAAAGATTCTTCAGTATACGCAAATCAATCAGTGTGATACACCATATTAACAAATTGAAGAAGAAAAACCATATGATCATCTCAATAGATGCAGAAAAAGCTTTTGAGAAAATTCAACACCAATTTATGTTAAAAACTCTCCAGAAAGTGGGCATACAGGAAAACTACCTCAACATAATAAAGGCCATATATGACAAACTCACAGCAAACATCATTCTCAATGGTGAAAAACTGAAAGCATTTCCTCTAAGATCAGGAACAAGACAAGGATGTCCACTCTCACCACTATTATTCAACATAGTTTTGGGAGTCCTAGCCTCGGCAATCAGAGAAGAAAAAGAAATAAAATGAATACAAATTGGAAAAGAAGAGGTAAAACTGTCACTGTTTGCAGATGACATGATACTGTACATAGACAATCCTAAAGATGCCACCAGAAAACTACTAGAGCTAATCAGCGAATTTGGTAAAGTTGCGGGATACAAAATTAATGCACAGAAATCTCTTGCATTCCTATACACGAATGATGAAATATTTGAAAGACAAATTAAGGTAACACTCCCATTTACCACTGGAACAAAAAGAATAAAATACCTAGGAATAAACCTACTTAGGGAGACAAAAGACCTGTATGCAGAAAACTATGAGACACTGATGAAAGAAATTAAAGATGATAACCAACAGATGGAGAGATATACCATGTTCTTGGATTGGAAGAATCAATATTGTGAAAATGACTCTACTACCCAAAGCAATCTACAGATTCAATGCAATTCCTATCAAATTACCACTGGCATTTTTCACAGGACTAGAACAAAAAATCTTAAAATTTGTATGGAGACATAAAAGACCCCGAATAGCCAAAGCAGTCTTGAGGGAAAAAAATGGAGCTGGAGGAATCAGGCTCCCTGACTTCAGACTATACTACAAAGCTACAGTAATCAAGACAATATGGTACTGGCACAAAAATAGAGACATAGATCAATGGAACATGATAGAAAGCCCAGAGGTAAATCCACGCACCTTTGGTCAACTAATCTATGACAAAGGAGGCAAGGATATACAATGGGGAAAAGACAGTCTCTTCAATAAGTGATACTGGGAAAACTGGACAGCTACATGTAAAAGAATGAAATTAGAACACTCCCTAGCACCATACACAAAAATAAACTCAAAATGGATTAGAGACCTAAATGTAAGACCGGACACTATAAAACTCTTAGAGGAAAACATAGGAAGAACACTCTTTGACATAAATCACAGCAAGATCTTTTTTGATCCACCTCCTAGAGTAATGGAAATAAAAACAAAGATAAACAAATGGGATGTAATGAAACTTCAAAGCTTTTGCACAGCAAAGGAAACCATAAACAAGACGAAAAGACTACCCTTTGAATGGGAGAATATATTTGCAAACGAATCAACGGACAAAGGATTAATCTCCAAAATATATAAACAGCTCATGCAGCTCAATATTAAAAAAACAAACAACCCAATCCAAAAATGGGCAGAAGACCTAAATAGACATTTCTCCATGGAAGACATATATATGGCCAAGAAGCACATGAAAAGCTGCTCAACATCACTAATTATTAGAGAAATGCAAATCAAAACTACAATGAGGTATCACCTCACACCAGTTAGAATGGGCTTCATCAGAAAATCTACAAACAACAAATGCTGGAGAGGGTGTGGAGAAAAGGGAACCCTCTTGCACTGCTAGTGGGAATGTAAACTGATACAGCCACTATGGAGAACAGTATGGAGGTTCCTTAAAAAACTAAAAATAGAATTACCATATGATCCAGCAATCCCACTACTGGGAATATACCCCGAGAAAACCACAATTGAAAAAGACACATGCACCCCAATGTTAATTGCAGCACTCTTTTCAGTAGCCAGCGAATGGAAGCAACCTAAATGCCCATCAACAGACGAATGGATAAAGAAGATGTGGTACATATATACAATGGAATATTACTCAGCCATAAAAAGAAACGATATTGAGCTATTTTTAGTGAGGTGGATGGACCTAGAGTCTGTCATACAGAGCGAAGTAAATCAGAAAGAGAAAAATAAATACCATATGCTAACACATATATATGGAATCTAAAAAAAAAATGGTTCTAAAGAACCTAGGGGCAGGACAGGAATAAAGATGCAGACGTAGAGAATGGACTTGAGGATATGGGGAGGGGGAAGGGTAAGCTGGGACGAAGTGAGAGAGTGGCATGGACATATATACACTACCAAGTATAAAATAGCTAGCTAGTGGGAAGCAGCCGCATAGCACAGGGAGAACAGCTCCGTGCTTTGTGACCACCTAGACGGGTGGGATAGGGAGGGTGGGAGGGAGACACAAGAGGGACGAGATATGGGGATATATTTTTATGTATAGCTGATTCACTTTGTTATAAAGCAGAAACGAACACACCACTGTAAAGCAATTATACTCCAATAAAAATGTTAAAAAAAAGAGAATGATGAAACAGTTTTTTAAATGGGGCATATTTAATAACCTCATTTATTATTATCACTTCCAGAAGAAATTAGAGTATCATCTCTGAATGCAAAAGTAGTATTTTTACTCGAGACAATACTTCTCTGAAGCTGGTGTCCCCTTCTGCCCTCCATGCCTCTGCAGCTTCCTCCTTCAGGCCACCATGTCCTTGTACCTTCTCTGAGGTGTCTGCCATGAGCACTGAGTCTTGAGCTTGGGTCTGTGATTGTGCATGCTATTCAACAGCCTGCAAAACATCTCTGCCTTTCACTTTGAAAGGGACACACTCTGTGGTGTTTTATTTCAATGGATTCCCTTCGCATTCCAACCATATATTACAATATCACAGGTCACTAAAATAACGCAAGAAGTGGCTGCTGCCTTTCCTCTCTGTCAGAGCCAGGGAAGTGAGGGAGAAGAAGAACTGAGTGGGTTTTCAAGGATGGATGAGAAGTGTGCGAGGAACAGAACATTTCTAGGTTAGCTTGGGTGAGTATGGGGCTTGGCTGGGGCTTTGCCTTAAGAAGACTGTGCCTTTCCTCTGCTTCTATTCTATTTTTCTCTGCGTCTCTACTTAAACAACCAAGTAAGTTTCAGTACTTCCTAGTTCAAATTTTGGAGGGACTTGATTGGCTGAGCTAATCATTTTTTTCAGGCCAGCTGTTCTTAAGTCAGGTGTCTGTCTGGTCCAATCAGATGTAGCTGGGAGAGATTGGGTTATACGTGTATGACTTAGAATGTGGCTGCCTAAGCCTGTCCCTCTACCAGTGGCTGTGGTGCATTTTGTTCTACACGGGTGTGACAGTCATCATGGTTGACATGTCTAATATAAAAGAAAAAAAAAGCGGTGGTGGGGGGATGGATATGCAGTTGGTTTTCTATCCTTCAAAGAGTAGTTTCAAAGTGTGGCTCCAAGGGGAAAGGCAATGGCCGTTAACCGGGGCTGCAGTGAACTGATCTGTCCTAATTCACACATAGATATTGCCTATCAATTAAAATGGTAACTAAGTTTTCCAACCATATTTGTGAATTTTCTGTCTATATATCCTATGTGGATTCATCAGCTCTTTCTATAATAATGCTGCATATCTACTCTAACAACCCCAGTGACATAAACAACAAATACTTGTTTCTCATTTGTGGATCTGAGTTGTGGCTCTTTTGGCTTCAGCTGAACTCAAGCAGAGTCAGCTAGGCATGGCCTGAGACTGCAAGTCAGAGTTGGGTCTGCTCCCTGTGTCTCTCATCCTGGGACAGGCTAAGAGGCTCCCAGGGATGTATTCTTTGCATGGTGGATGGAAGAAATGCAAGAGACCAAGCCAAACTCTGAAAGCACAATTAGAACCTCCGCTCACACTGTATCTGCCAGTATTTTGCAGGCCAAAGCAGATGACGTGGCCAAACCCAACATGGGCAGGGAAGTACACTCTTCCCATGGGTTGGGGGAAGGTATAGGGGAAAGTGAATATTTGCTGAACAATGATATAACCTACTGGACCATGCAATTCTCCTTACTGCCCTGAATCACAGTAGAATTGCCACACAAGACAACTGATGGCACATTTGCTGACACTGTAACCTCCTCAAATGAAGAAACCATATCTCAACTTCTTTTGTGCCTAATTTCAAAATATCTAACCCTATGTGTCACTCTCAGAAGGTGCTCAGTAAAAATCCCTTTAGTTGACCGAAATTATCAGAATTCTGGACTAGGGTCAATATCAATCCACCAGTGACTATGGTCAAATAAATTCATATTTTCTCTGCTTGAAGGGCTGTGTAAGTAGAAGATGAAATGGCAGAATGTAGTCATTAAGAGCATGGGTTCTAAAGTCAAAATGTCTGGGGTCTAATCCTAATTCACAGCTTCCTAGCTGTGTGACTTTGGGCAAGTTGCTTAGCCTCTCTGTCTCAATTTCCTCCTCTATAGAGTGAGGATAATAATAGTGACTGCCCGATAGCATTGTTCTGAGGTTTACATGGTATATTCATGGAAAGCCCATCAAGGAGGGCCTGACTCATGGTAATTATTTCACTGTTGTAAGCAAGCTTAAAAAAATAAAAAACACAATGTCTGCCTTTTAAGTGAGGCAGGATGATAAAGTGGAATGAGCTGGCATCTGGAGTCAAAAAACTTGTGTTGAGTCCCAGCTCCTCTATTCACACCATCTGTGACCTTGACCGAGTTCCACTTTCCTCGCCTGTGAAATAATGGCTCCCTCCCCTGCCCGTGTGGGGATCAGGTGACATGTGTGAAGACACTTTTGCAAAGCGAAAACCAACAGAAAAATGTGAGCTGCTTTTATCAAATTATTCCATTTTTTGCATTTCTTATCTGATGACAGCTAATGGACAGTAAAGGGTTCTCTGCTGGACATCATTAATCCCATCTTTAGAGACATAAGCATTTCTCTGAAGCTCTCAGTTGGGTAAACAGTCACCATCCCTGATCTCGCAGACACCCAGCAAACTGATCCTCACAGATGCCCACAGACAGAAGTGAATTCCTCTTTCTTGAGTAAATACTCCGACTTTTCATAATTTCACTACATTGACAATGAACGCCTTGAGATTCTTGCCGAATGTTTGCTTTGAGCTACTATTTGGCCTCTACCTCTCATCTCCCCTTTCTCTCCTCCCATCCCCTCGTGAAGCCCCTGCACTTCAAATATTCCACTGCAGCTGCTCTTGTCAAGGTCACTGTTGACTTCAGCATTGCCAAAGTCAATGGCCATTGCTCAGCAAATCTGACTCAACCCATCAGCAGTTTTGATTTGATGGCTGATTTCTGCCTCACTCTTGAAAGACTTTCTTAACTGACCTCTGAGACACCAACCTCTTGTCTCCCCTCCTCTCGCCCTGGCTGCTCCTTCTTGAGATCCTCTGATGTCATTCTCAGATCTCTTCACATCTCTATGTACACTCACTCCCTGCATGAGTTCATTCAGCTTAGTGGCTTCAAATGCCAGCTCTGGGTTGACAACTCCAAAATTTAATTCTGTAGCCCAGACATCACCCCAAACTGCAGAGTCATAAATCCAACTGCCCACTTGTTACCTCCACTTGGATATCTAAGTGACATCTCAAAAGTGACATATCCAAAACTAAGCTCCTGACTTTAATCTGCTTTCCCTCAGTCTGCCACTTCTCAGTAAACAGCAACGCCTTCTTGCTGCTCAGGACAAAAACACAGGAACCCTCCTCATTCCTCTCTCTTGTCCTCTACATGCAATTTATCAGTAATCCTTTAGGCTCTGCCTTTGAGTTACATCCGGAATCTAAGCCTTTTTTTTTTTTTTTTTTTTTACCACCTCTACCACTGGCATCCTCTTCCGAGCCAGCATCATTTCTTGATGATTCCTACCCTTGTGCTACTCACCTCCCCTCTCCCAAGAAGAAAGATCCTTTTAGAAGTTTAGTCATATTATGTCACTCCCTTGATGAATACCTTTCAGTGGCTTCCTATCTCACTCAGAGTAAAACCCCAAAGCCTTGCTCTGACCTGTGAGAACTCGTAAGTTCTGGCCCCTGTTTATCTCTCTGACCACCTCTCCTCACATTCTCCTCCTTGCCGTTGGCTTACTCTGCTCCAGCGACATCTGCTCCTTCTTGGACACACCAACCTGCTCTCACCATAAAGCCTTTTCACTTTCCATCAAGCATCGTCCCTCTTCCGAAACGTTGTAGGTACAAACTCATCAGACAAAGGGAGATGTTACCAGTGTGCGTCTCAAGGGGTAGGATTTTCAAAGCTACTATTTTCTCCTTTGTGTTTTTTAAAAATTTTCTAATTATTTTCTTTTCTTTAAAATTTTATTTATTTATTTATTTTGGCCACGTTGTGCGGCGTGTGGGATCTTAGTTCCCCAACCAGGGATCGAACCTGCACCCCCTGCAGTGGAAGCGCAGAGTCTTAACCACTGGACCGCTGGGCAAGTCCCTCTAATTATTTTCAATACTGTTTTTTATTTATTTTGTAATCGGAAAATAAATATGATTTAAGTTAAAGCCGAAGTCATGAAAGACAGGGCTACGTGTTTAAAGACTGCTGCTTAGGTACATTGTAAGATGGCTCCCTCCTCTGCAGAGGAGGTGCAGCCCAGAGGGTGGACCCACAGATGGGCCAGCACAAAGTCCACGGGCGTCCTCCACATCCTCTCTACCTCTTCCCCATGTCCCCCAGTCAATGAGCTGCATACCGCGATGATGAGAACTGATCTCCGGGTGAAGATTCTGACTCATCAGTTAAATTGCCGTGAAATGCTTTTTAATTCGTAATCTAGGATGATAAATAAATTGTTATTTTCCCCTTGTGAGTGGCATTACCTGTCATTCTACAAATGAATCTTATTTAAGAGATGCTTAAAATATGCATCAATAACATGGTTCTTGCGATCAAGCAGTTAGGGAGTAATTTAATCTGTGTGAATTATGAATCTGGATTCTTTCAATGCTATTTTCCTGTAGAGCTGTGAGTGACTCCCTTTTTTTCTCAGTTGTTATTGAGATTTACTTTCTGATTTTACAGAGGTCTCTATAAAATCCTCTATAAAGAGAAAACCCTATTGGCCTACTTGAACTTAAGCCACAAAAATTTCTTTCAGTATAGTAATTGATAAAGGTCAGGACAGCAAGGTTGAGGGGTCTTCCTAAGGTTTGGTAGGTGGGTGTCAAGAGCATACAAAAAAGGGGACTCCTACTTCCTTTGGAAGAAAAATGACTTGGTGTGCCCGGCATCACAGCATTGCTAGAAGCGCTGGCTGCAACTTCATTTTTAAACTTCCCATGTTCCCTGGAAAATAACTGGACAAAGAATTGTGGCATGAGGTAAGAGATGGAGTGGGGAGATCTATTTATCATGGATTTTATTATGTGTTTCAAACCTTTTATGTATGTCTTTGAGGCCCTTCAGAAGTATTAAGCTGAAATCTGCTTTTAAAGGTCAATGGTCCTTATACTACTCTGCAGTTTGTTCTATTCCTCGGAGAGATAGGTAGAGAGGAGCAGATTTTAGAGCCTTGATTCAGCTCCAGGCCCTGTCCTGTGTTTGTACCTGTGAATCCCACTGCATTGCTCCACCCAAGGCCTGGAAACCTATGACATACAGAAGGCAACGCTTTTGCTGGCGTTAGCATAGCTCAGCTGTCCTGTGCTTAGAAGTGGGATAGAAGCACATTGTGGGACTAGCCCCGTGGTTTAAACAACTCCATCAGACCTCAGCAAAAGTTATTGATTCTGCTCAAGATAAACACCAGATTTGGATTGTTTGTCTCCCTTTCTGCAGGGCGTTTGACCTCTCAGCTGCCGAAGGTAGCTCAGAGCCTCTACTTTCCTCTTTTTAAGTGGTCTGTGCTCTACCGTCCCTACATAACACCTGCCAACTATAGCTTAACAGCCTGTCAACAGCCCAGGGACCACATCTGCCTTGTGTGTTGTTGTAACCCAGAGCCCAGCACAGAGTTTGGTACATGAAAATGCTCAATAAATATCTGGTGAATAAATGGAGGGGTGGATTGACAGGTGAATGCTGTCACAACTCCTACGCAAGTGCCAACAAATGCTTTCTCCAACCTCCCTCCAGGTTGCCAGCAGCCCTATACTGTGTTCATATGCGACGCACTTGGAGGAGGTTGGAGCCTGCCAGACTGCCTGCACTGGCTCCTCAGCACTTGGCCTTGGTCTCTGCATGTGCAAAAAGCACTGATCCTGTCACTCCTGCCCAGGCTTGGAAACTTTGCATCGTAGTTCCCGATGAAACGAAAGCAAGGGCTTCGTAACTGTATAAGCAATAAGCTAACTGACTATAGACTCAAAGTTTAATAGCCGTGTACCTCAGCACCGCCATCTAAGCCCTCATGGTTGTTCCTTTTAATTACCACCGGTGGTTACGATGGGGAGGTCCCTCCGCCGGCATGATGCAGAGCCACGCAAGAAAATCATATCCTAGTCTTTATTCTGTGACCCTAGTCACTGCTGGGATCTACTATTATCATGTGTTCCTGAATTTGTATTGCATTCTGGACACTGGTGTCTCTCCTCTGGTGTTCATTGTGCAACCAAGATTTCACTTTGAACATGATACAGATGTGATGGATGCTGCAGCTGTCATCACATTGCCACAGTGGTACCCAAGAACCGCTCATCTCAGCAATGTCCTTTATTCCCATGAGTGCCCCTCAGGCACTTGGGCCTGACGTTGGTAGTTCACGGATTTTTTTTTACTTTGCCAATCAAACACTCTTGGGTTGGATACTTTGTGTTTATAGTTCCTAACCAGTAAAGGTTTTTATTTAGCTCTAAGTAAGTATATATACGAAACAACATAACAATAACATCAATAATACCAGGTACAGCCAGTACCATGTAGCACTTACTACGTGCCAGACACTGTTCTCAGTGTTTTTTGTTTTTTTTTTTTTTTCAGTACGTGGGCCTCTCACTGTTGTGGCCTCTCCCGTTGCGGAGCACAGGCTCCGGACGCGCAGGCTCAGCGGCCATGGCTCACGGGCCCAGCCGCTCCGCGGCATGTGGGATCTTCCCGGACCGGGGCACGAACCCGTGTCCCCTGCATCGGCAGGCGGACTCTCAACCACTGCGCCACCAGGGAAGCCCTGTTCTCAGTGTTTTATGTATTAACTCATTTTCTTATAACAGTCCTAAGTGATGGGTATTATTGCAATCATCCCCATTTACAAATGAGCAAACCCAGGTAAGAGGTAAATAACTTGCCGAATACACCTAGCATGGGGGCAGAGTCGGGATATAAACCCAGATCGACTTAGTCTGAGCCCAAGCTGAAAACTCTGCACCATCAACGCTTACCTGAGATAACAAGCATCACCACAGAGACGACTCTCAAATCTCAATGTCTCTAATCTACATATTCTCTCATTACCCACCTAGGTCCCTCCCCACCCTCTCAAGCTTAGCAATTAACACTAACACTAATATTTAGGGAACACTCACTGTGTGTCAGGCAGTGTGGTAAATACTTTACATGCAGTACCTCATTTGATGTTCACAATTACTTCTCAATATATATGCTACTATTGTCCCTCGTTTTTCAGAACAGGAGACTGAAGCCAGGCGAGGTGAAGTAACTTCCCCACAGTCTCACAGCTGGTTAAGTGGCTGAGCCAAGATTCCAGCCAGGTCTGAGCAGCCCTGAGGTCACTACCCTGCATTTCCTGTGGAGGTGTTCTGAGCCACACCCTTGGCCCTGATGGCCAACTTGCAGTTCCATGACAATCTTCCCTTTACCAAATCTCTTTCTTTGCAGCCTACTGAGGTCTTTTTCCATTTGGATCTCTGATCCCCACCCCATTCACCACACCCAGTCTCTGAGTTACTGGAAGGTGAGTCCACTATCTTATTTTTATTTCTTTTGCAGTCCCTCCCTGGACACTATAGACAGAGCATACCCACCCCATGTACACTGACTCACTCACTTGGCCAGGTCACTTGACACAGAGAGGGCCAGCTCTTCAGGGCTGCACCTTCACTACAGCACTGTGGTCTTTTCTTTTCATGAGCTTTTCCTCCCTTGGCTTGAGGTTTGGGTTTACCATCTTTCCAGATAAATATCCCCCTCCTTTTTTGCCTGCACAGCTCCACCTAACAGCGTCAGTGGGCTCTAGTCAAGGGCACTGGCCATCACCCCAGACCTGAAGACATTACTGAAAGCATCCAGTATTCTCTCCAAATTTATGTCAAGCACAGGGGGTCAGAGCTGCTCTTCTTCAAGAAGGAAAGTCCCAGAGGAAATCAGCTCTAGGCTCCAGGTGTGCAGAAGAGAAGAAAGCCAAGTCTGACCACCAGTCCCCACTGATAACTACAGAACCAATCAATACACCCCCCAACCAGATGGTGAGAGTGGAGCATCCACACAAGACTCCCCTGGCAGCAGCATTTCCAGACAACCCCAAACCACCAGCTTTAGGAAACTTCGTATTGCAGACGCCCCAGGCTAGACACATAGCTGAGTTTCAAGTATATCCACGAAAACAAGGTTGATTTCCTTCCACTGATGCCACCATTACTACGCACAAAGCATCTGTAAGAGTCAAGCTGCTTTTATGCTGGACTTTTAAGAGCAGTTCATTTAGCCAACATGATAAACTTGCCAAGTCTCTTAGCCTTGAACTTTCATTCTGGCACACAACCCATCATCTCCCTGCAAAGCAGCCTTTCAATTGATCAATGGTTTATATTCTCCTATATTGCTTGTTTAAGGATATGTTTCTGCTATTTTCATAAGATACTCTCAGTCAACCTGGGTTATTCTTAGTAAATAAAGTCACACTCCTCATCCTTCCTCATGATGTCTAGCCGATAAAGATTTTGCTGCTGCAGGTGAAGCGAGGTGCATTGGCTGATATTCTGGGCACCTTGTGTATGCCATTAGACTGAGGACTGGGATGTCCAGAGAATGCAGAACAGGAATCATTACCCCAGCACTGCCTACTTATCTCAGCTTATAAAAATAAATATTTGCCCAATAATACGGCAGATTTATGAGCTGCATTTAGTACTGTAATGAAAAAGTCTATCACTGTGTGTGAGAGAGAGAAAGGAAAAGAGTTAAGGTTGCCATGGGAGCCCTTGGCACTTCAGAGCCTTTATAATTATGAACAATAATTAGAGGTAATGCTTTATGGTGGTGAAGCACCTCGTGGGCTCCTGATAATTGTAAAGTGTTTGGCAATTCACTCACCCTCCCTGAGATTCGGGTGGGTGTAATGAACCCCACGAGGAGAAGCAGCCGCAGGGAAGGGGAGTCACATGGGGAGAGCCACCCAGCTTTGCGGTGGCACAGACAAAGAGGCCTCCCCAGCCCTTACTCCACACCACCTCCATCACAAATCGTTGCCACAGACCCCCTTCCTGGCCCAGGGCCCTTTGCTCCGATGGCTGGGTTGGGTCTGTGGGAATGCTTGCCTAAACGGTGGAGAGGTGGGTAGGACCAAAGCCCAGGTGTCAGTCTGTCAGTGTTCCATTTCGCTGGACGTGGACATGCAGCCCTGCACAGCTGTGGCAAGAGGAATGCAGAAAGCCACCTGAGGAAAGGGAAGTTGGAGATACGCCACTCAGCTAAGATCAGCTAAGCCTTCGTGACATCAGTACTCCTGCCCTCTCTTCCCCAAGCAGCTGCAACCGGGGATGGGTCCTTAGTTTGCCAGTTTCTCTGTTTATTGTCCCATGATACAAACATGCTCTTAGGCACCAATAGGAAGCTGGAGAGAGGATGGATCATTTTAAAGCAAAGTGTTATTGACATTTTATATGTATATACACACACACACACACACATATGTATGTATATATATAGTATATGTATATTATATGTCTCTATATTATAGACATATGTCATATTATAATATGTTATTTTATGTATATTATACTATATAAATATATTATTTATATATATATATCTCTGCAGGTAAATCCCTAAAATAAGTGGGTCATATGCTTTGGCTTTGTTATGTCAACCAAAAACTAGATCTCCATTTTCTCCAAAGAGAAACAGCTTATAGCTCTTGAAAATTTCAGCCAACACCCCCTTTTGTGTCAACTTAAATTTCCATACGCTAATTCAAACATTTCCTTTTCTTGGTTGAAAGCTACTGCCTTTTGTATGCTGACAGATTCCAGTGAGGGAAGGTGCTGGATCAGGGCCGCTGACAAACGTTACCCCGTTTCTCAGTCCCTGCCCAAACTGCCAGCGCAGCTCTGAGAGCGTTTGGTAATGGAACAGAGCCTGGCTGGAGACGTGATACATGGAGACAGATACACAGAGCCGGCACGGAGGGCCATCTTTGGCAGTGCTGTGGTGAGTGGGAAGATGACATGAGTGTTCTCCCTCGATGCCGTGGTCTCGTTAATACCTGCTCCCAAGAATAATACGTGATCTCGTTAGAGGGTACAGCTGCACTGGCAGCTGAGCCAGGGATGGAGAGGACAGATGAGGTAAACCATGTCTTTTATTCACTCCAAGGAAGAATCTGTGCAGCACAAGGCCCCTGGCATATTTTGAAAGAATGTTTTGTACCAGAGAAGTTAATTTGCTGTGATGAGTTCCATTACATTTGTGAGATTTCTGCTCTATATTTATTTGGAGGGCAGTTTGGAATCCCTTTTGGTGATTTTCCTCTATGCACCAAAGGCATTCTCTGAAACTTCTAACAACAACTACAGAATCCATATGCAATGAATAATACCTCTTGGGTTCTAGGAAAAAGAAATGCGTGTGTGACATGAGAAGAAGAGGGTCCTGAGTCATTTGCAAGTCCCTGTGACAGGAATTCAGAGGTTGGGGGAGGGAACTGGAGGGCCAGGTGTAGGACTGGGATCTGGGAGAGAGGGGAGTGTGGTCGTTCACTTTCCACTTTCCACACTTCTGTACTGTTTGGAACTCTTACAAGTTTCATTTTGTTGACAAGAACAAATGTAGGGTATTTAGGATCCCCACTGCTTTTGAAGCAGCTCAGGGGTACATTATTTGCTGAGCTAGTGATAACAGGGAAGATGCAAACTGCAGGAACAGGGCCTGAGCCAAATGTCAGATCAGACAGGAAGACACAGAGAAGTCCTCTGGGAAGTCCTGAGTGGTAGACAGGACTTGGGGGAGAATTAGAGGCTTCACGGGGAGGGACTGAAGAGAGAGGCACAGCCTGTGGCTGAACACTGGGAAGTTAAGACTTGAGGAAAGCAAAACGCTAATGAGGTTTCCCTCCCTCCCTCCCTCCACTCTTCCTTCCTTCCCTCCTTCCTTCCTTCTTTCCCTCCCTCCCTCCACTCTTCCTTCCTTCCCTCCTTCCTTCCTTCTTTCCCTCCCTCCCTTCCTTCTTTCCTTCCTTCCTTCCTTCCCTCCCTCCTTCCTTCCTTCTTTCCTTCCTTCCCTCCCTCCCTCCTTCCTTCCTTCCTTCCTTCCTTCCTTCATTCCTCTGTCTCACAAAATTCTCGGTGCTATGCAATACAGACCCCACTATAAACCATTAGTAAAGTCTACATTTCTCACTAATGCCTCTTGGAGTGAGTTTCCTTTCTAAGAGATTCAGGAAAATGCAAGATCCTGCTTTGGGGGTGGCGTGGAGGAAAACTAGGGGACAGCCACGTACATATGCACCTGATTCCTATGGTGATAAAAGATGGTTGGTGTAATGGATGGGGGTGAGAAAAGACGATGGACGTTTGGAATTCTGACCCCACATTCCTCTACATCTACTTAGCAGCCCGGGCCTCCGTCCTCCACATTCTGCAGTGCCCCCATCCACACCACCCCATACCTCCCCATCTCCCTTCTTCCAAAGCAAGTCCACCCACGTGGTCATTCACAGGGGCAGTGCCCAGGACTGGGGGCAAACACCAGCCCCAGCACGTGGGCCCAGGCTGCCAGGGATCCAGGTGAAGGCAGCCCCGTCTGGCCACAGGCTCTCCTGGGCACCGAGGGTAGCCAGTTAGGCCTGGCTTTTCTGATTCTGCACAAACTCATTAGTCAGGGGCTCAGGCAGGAGCAGAAAGTAGGAGAGCTGTTCCAAGTGCAAGCAACAGTGGTCCAGGCCATCTGGGAGCTGAGGACAGAGGACAAAATGCTCTGAAACCCCCTCTCAGGGCGTAGAGGCAAGCCTCAAAGAGGCAGCACCTCCTGCATGTTCTCAACCCGTCTTTGCACGTCTACTCACGGTGCTGATCAAAAGAGCTTTTCTGAGAGATTAGAAAAGAAAAGAAAGGAAAGGAAAGCCAAGCGTTCACACATGCAGTCTTCCTAATTAACACCGCAGGCCCAGAGTGAGAGAGAAAGCAGGTTGGAATTTTTTGAGGCAGCTGTTCTCCCAACAGCAGTCTCTTCCCAGGGAAGCTGCAGGCTACTGCTCTCCGAGCCTGTGAATTCAGAGGGAGGCCTCTGACTGCTTCCCAAGGAAGGGCCAGCTGATGACTGAGGCAAAGTACTCATTCCCAAACCAGCCACATGGGCAGCTGGAATCGTGTAGCCTGGAATTCACAGGGGCCAAGCGTAGCACAAGCGTGTGATGCTTGTTTACCGTGTGCCAGGTCCTGTGCCATGTGAGCACAGAGAAGGGACCTGGGTTCAGGGACCGCTTCCTGGACGAGGGTCAATAAAATGTCATGTCTATACTTATCAAGCTTGAATTCAGCCCTGACAATGCCAGGCCCTGGATACAGCCCAATATCTAAAGAAGGGTGAGCTACGAGGTAAAGCCCAACACGCTGGTGGAATGCACGAGGGGAACCCACGATGGACGGGCTTTGATTCAGACAAATCTGTCTTTGAACTTTGTGTCCATTGCCTCCTTGCCGTGTGACCACAGGCAGTGATGTTGCCTCATTGGCAAGGGGGCGCACAGACACACCCTCTGTGCTCACGACACACCCGCGTCCTGACCCTAGCAGGGTTCACACTGCATTTGTTACCACTGTTTACTCAATATGCCTTTGTTGCACTGCTGTGAACTCCTTGTGGGGAGAGGGATGGTAACTCTATTTATTCCCAGCACCTAGCACAATGCCTGATAATACATAGTAGATGTTCACAGAATGAGTGAATGACCTAAATGAGTGACATTTCCTGAATGAATTAAGCGACAAAATAACAATGGAGTAGCTTTATGCAATGGAGATGGCACCAGCTGTGGAATCAGAAATCCTGCCTTCATGTCTAGCTACTTTACCTAATAACTGTGTGTCTTTGGATGAATCACTTAGCCTTTCTGGGCTTCTGCTGCCATGTCTACAAGCAGAGACAGCTGGAATTAAGATCCTCAAGGTCATATCCGATGCTGATATTCTATGGAGTGTAGGCTGAGTAGAGTCCATGCAACCCCTTTATGAAGCAACCTGCTCAGATAAGATGCTCCAAGCTCAGCGTGAAGAAATGCCCTTCCTCAGACCCAGAGTTCAAGGATTTCTCTCGTGGGCTGGGCAGCCCCACGGCTCTGCCCCTACTCACCCCCGCCTCTGGTCCCTTGGCTCCTGCTCTGCCCAGGTACCAACAGGTCCACCACATCCCCTTTGCTTGGTCCTCACTTCAGTCTCTTTCTAATTTGAGTTCCTCCCTAACTACTCCCTTTATGTAGGCTTAGTCCTCAAGCTAATACCCCTCCCACCTGCCCCGCCTTTGTGGGCAGGACCCACTCAGGAGCTGCGACACCTCTAATGAGAATGGCAGCCTCCATCTTAAAATGATTCCCTGGACTTGTGGCAGATCAGGACATCTCCACGAAGGGTTCCTTTTTAAGTTGCCAGTGCAAGGTGTTATGAATGGATTTGAGCAAACAGATTGGAGGACACGCTGCAATACAGATATTGCTAATCAACACCACTCCAGCAGGCATATACTAATTGGGCCCCTCCTCTGCTTGAATCCACTCCCTCCCTCAAGTGGCTTGGAGAAGAGAGTGTGAGAGCAGGGTGTAAATGTGTCTGCAGAGACACTCAGCCACTGCCCAGCGCACGCAGGCAAGTAGGCAGCTGGCAGAGCAGGGACGGGGCGCTTCCGACGGAAAATGCCCTCCACTTCCCACTGCCTGTGAGTTTTGCGGGGAAAATGGCCAGAAGCGTTCTGCAGTGAAATGATGACAGAGACACAGCGACTGAGTCAGCAATAATCTGGGAAGTCTAGTTTCTAAACCTGACGTACTTGGGATGAAAGGATTTAAATTTGTGTTTAAAATGGGGGGAAAAGTCACCCTGAGGCTTATTTGCAAAGGGCTTTGTATTGCGGGAATAAGAGGAAGCCATAAGAACTAAGGATGCAGAACCTGAAGGAGAAGGGGCCCAGGCAGGGGGTGCCAGACCTTCACACACATGCAGGGTGGCAGGAGGACAAGGGAGCTGTCTGCGCCCCCCTGTGGGGCAGAGAGGGACAGGGGCTGGAAGATTTCAGCTGTATGTGAGGAGCACCCTTAAATGATTCGAGCTCTGGGCTAGCGAGCTTCCTGTCCCTGTCTGAGTCTGGAAGACCATGGCAGGATGGTCACAAATGGGCCTCTATCACAGGGATGGGCTCACATCACGCGAACATGAAGCTTCTCTCTGACCCTGACATCTGACCAGATATGCTCGGCCTCGTAACTGTGAGAGGGCAACGCTGAGTCCACAGGGGCTGGGGCATGGGAGTCTATCATGGGCCTGGGATACTTGGTTTTTTAAAATTCTTCCCACATCTCTATTGTTCATGGCAGATATTTTGGTTCCCAACCCCTTGATATCCAGATGCCATACCTGAGTGACCACTGTCCACACTCTATGGATGCTAAAGAAGTTTTATATGACCCTGCCCGTAAGGACGTATCAGAGGACCTGACAGAATCCTCTCCCTTGTCAGGTGGACTCACTCACTGTTGGACAGCTCCACGGGGACTGGAAGGCCAGAGGACCTGGCCCTCCCGATGGGGAGAATCCTGCTGTTCACAGCCATCTGCCTACAGTTAATTGTCTGTGTCCTTTATTCACAGACAGTGCACTTGTGTCATCGATACTTTCCCACCAAACACTGCAACGACATAATGTGTAAGAAACAATCCTGCCCCAAAGCAGCTTAAAATCTGGGGAGACAAAGCAGCATGTATGTGGGGAAGAATTAGAGGGCATCCGGACATTAATCTTTGTGGAAACAGCCCTAAGTGCGATCGAAATGACAGGCAGGCACTGGGCAGTAGGGGCAGGCAAACCACAACCAACATTCCAGACCTGTTGCATATTAGTTCAGTGACCTTGGACAGTTACTTAATCTCTCTGAGCCTCATTTTACTTATCTGTAAAATGGGAATAAGAATACTCACCTTTCTGGACTGTTTTAAAGATTACAGATACTATACATAAATTACCATATAGTGATAACATTCCTATAGTGCTTATTATCTACCACGTACTGTTACATAGATTAACTCTATGAGGTAGGTACTATCACCATCCCCAATATATAAAGCAGGTGACTGAGTCCCTAAGATATAAGTAACTTGCCCAAGGTCAGCAGCTAGTGGGTGACGGAGCCAGAATTTATACCCAGACAGACTGGCTAGATGCTGTCTTAACCACTATACCACACTAGCTGATACAGTAGGTGCTTAATAATCTGTCATTGTTCCTACCAGGATCACCTTCTCCACCATGACTAGCGTGGGCTAGACTATTTGGCAGAGTTTCCATCCGGAATAGCATCTAGGCCTAAAGATCGAAGCGTTTTGTTAGTTAAGTGGGAAGAATAGAGGACATCCCAGGCCAAGGAACGGCCGGAGCAAAGGTGGGAGCAGCCCTGGCCCTGACAGGGACAGAGCAGACCCGCCTGGCTGAAGCGTGGCAGGAGCTGGGAGCCATAAAGAACGCCCCAGATCACTGGGGCTGGGGCCAGAACCTGGAAGCTCTGAAAAGCACGCAGAAGACTGTGGAGTCAGTGACGGCCATAGGAGGCCAGGCCAGTGCTCAGGCCGGGCAATGTGACATATTGAATAGAAGCTGTGTTTTAGAAAATCAGCTAAACAGCAGACAGACCAGACTTGGCAGGAAAGCCGGCAAGGACACTGTTGGTAATAATGAGGTCTAAAGTGATTACACCATGAAATTGGAGAAAAGGGCAGATGAGTGTTACTGTAAGGGTCTAAATTCAGTGAAGGAGACAGAGGAGTGAACGAAAGGGAATGGGAAGGAAACATTAAAAGATGCACCCCTCCCCAGCTTTACCAGTGATAACCCTTGAAAAAGCTGTGGCCGCGTTTTTCAACTTTCACTTCCCCATGTGGTCCCACCTCTGCTCGGGGCAGTGCAACAAACATTTATAAAGCATCCACCATCCACTAGGCCTGCGCACGATGGGCACCTGGAGAACGTGCACTACGTGGGCCTGAGGTCCCTGTCCTCAGAGTGGAGGACCCTTTCCTCCTCTGGGAAAGCAGACCAGAACCATGCACCATCTCTGTGGCTCTCTGAAGCCCTTCCAGGAGATGGGCTGCATATCGGCAACAACAGAGGAAACAGGATACTCTCTGAAAATCCTTTTTTAACAATCCTTCTGTTCTGAAATCACGATAGCTTGCTCTTTTGATGTGACCCACATGCCCACACATCTTTTAAAGGAAAGATGAGGGGAGAGCTTGTCCATTTGCACCCAAATAAGGTGAAAAGTGATGGAGAGTAAAAGTTGCAGAGCTCTTAATTCCTGCCCTTGGTGAAACAAGAGATGGGTGAGAATACCCCCTACCTTCAGAACCCAATTGCAGGGTCAACTGTTGCCAACTCAGAGCTCATCTGCAGGCCGTTTGTTGCAAAGCCCACTGCAGTCTGTCCCTGTCACCGAAGGAGGCACCAGCTCTGAGGTTTTGAGGTTATTCGGAGGGCCGAATGATCCCACCTTTGGGCAGAAAGTTGAAGCAACGTGGAAAATACCCAGCATTAAATAAAAGGGAATAAAGAGCAAGTGAAACCCTTTGTTCAGACTTCAGCTTCTTGGATCTTCTATCTCATTTCCCTGTGACCATCTCCCCCCGCTTGGGCAGGACTCCCCTTCTGTGGATGCGAGAGGCTAAGGAACAAACTCCAGAGACACCAGGGCCAAAGATGACGAGGGAGATGCCTAGTGGAGAGGCCCCACCGGGTCCAGCCAAACCCCTACGCAGCAAGTCTGTTTCCTTCTCAACAGCCAAGCCTGGCTCCCAGGCCAGGAGAAATTAGATTCGTCTGACAAGATTTGCGCCATTTTTTGCCCTCAAGCCTGTGATCTTCTAGGTGTCTGCAAACCGGGGAATTATTTTTACCCAGATGTAGAAATCAAGGTATTCTGCTTTGCCTTCCTGCCTTCACCTCCCACATGGTGTTGGCTCTGCTGCTTGGTGCCGGCTGACCTCTGCAGAGTCAGAACCGAGCTGGAATCCTGCCTGTGCCACTTTCAAGTTATGTTATTCTGGGCGAGTTTTTTTTTTAACCCTCTCTGGATCTCAGCCTCCTTATCTGGAAAACACACAGGGTTAGACTAGATGGTCTCTATGGTGTGAAAGAAATGCCTCTATTTTAATACGATCTGTTTTGTCTTTTCACCTTACTTACAAAAAGGGAAGCATCTTCTTTCTGTAGATCTGAGAACATTCGCCACATTTTGGAAATGTATTGTCCTTACCAAACGGAGGGAACGAGTAATGGAGGAAAACATAATAAACAGAGGGAGCAAGAAATGAAACAGTCTGGTTTGCAGAGACTGAAACATCCAGCCTGTAGTTTCAAAGGCCGAGCTTTGCAGACCCCCCAGCTTGGCTCTCTCACTTACACCTGGCTGGAGTACCTCTCGGTCATTAGCCTCCATGGGAAACAGCTCTGAAGCTCCAGCTCTCATGGGAAACACCGTCTGAAGCTCCATCTCTCAGACTCTGCCTCCCCAGTGACTTGACAGCCTCAGGGTTAAGAGCAAATGAGTCGAGCTGCAGAGGACACGAGATGCTCTTGCTGGGCTTTCTGAGGAACATAAGGGTGGCAGGACAAGAATTCTGCCCTCCGGACCAGCACACAGGGATCAACAGCATGATAAAGGGGCTTTGGGTAAGCACTGACTTTGTGGGACAATCACCAGCCCACTAGCAGTTCAGAGGAGAGAGGTCAGGGGAGCTGGAACAGGTATGGCACAGGGAACACCAACCATGCTCAATGCCCCAAGAGCCAAGAAGAAAGAGCACGTCACCTCTAGCAACCAAACTAGTGGCTCCATCATTCATCCCTGCCTTTCTTCTACCAAGATGCATTGAGAACTACCACGCGCCAGAAAGGAGGATAAGGAGATTAATAAATAGGACCCCACCCTCCCAGATACTGCTGGTGGAAAAGCGTACAACTTAATGTATGACTATGGCGCAAGTACTTTACTTGAGGGAGAGTACCTGGGCTCCTCACTGAGCTCCTAATTACTCTTTTTAAAAACTTAACTATTGAGATATAACCTATATATTATAAAATTCACCCACTTTAAACATATAATTCAATGAGTTCTAAGTTTATAGAGATGTGTAGCTACCACCATAATCCAGTTTTAGAACATTTTCCTCATCTCAACAAATTCATCTCATCTCATTTGCAATTAATCCCTGACTCCATCCCTAACCAACCATTTGCCTACTTTCTATCTCCATATTTGCCTTTTCTGGACACTTCATATAAATGGAATCATAGATATATGTAGTGTTTTGTGTCTGGCTTCTTTCATTTAGCATGATGATCGTGAGGTTCCCCCATGTTGTAGCGTGTAGGAGTACTTCTTTCCCTTTTATGGGTGAATAATATTCCCTTGTATGGATATATCACATTTTATTTATCCACTCATCAACTGAGGGACATTCGGATTGTTTCCACTTTTTAGCTGTATGACTAGTGCTGCTATTAACATTTGTGTGCAAGTCTTTGTGTCAACGTGTTTTCATTTTTGGGGGGTAGAAACCTAGGAGTAGAATTGCTGTGCTATATGGTACACTTGTGTTTAACTTTTTAAGAAACTGTCAAACTGTTTTCCGAAGTGGCTATACCATTTTATATGTTCACAGCAGCATAGGAGTGTTCCCATTTTTCTACATCTTCACCACCATTTGTTATCATCTGTCTTTTTGATTACAGCAATTCTAGTGGGTGTGAAATGGTACCTCATTGTAGCTTAAATTTGCATTTCCCTAACGACTAATGATGTTGAGCACATTTTCAGGTCTTTAGTGATCATATATCTTCTTTCTCCACTGAATTGCCTTGCACCTTTGTCAAAATCAATCAACTTTAAGTACAAGGGTTTATTTCTAGACTCTCAGTTCTGTCTCATTGATCTATATGCCTATCCTTATGCCAATACTATACTGTCTTGATCATCGTAGCTTTATAGCAAGTTTTAAAATTAGGAAGTGAAAGACCTCCAACTTTGTTCTTTTTTTTTTTGCAGAATTATTCTGGTTATTCTAGGTTTTGCTTTTCCATACAAATTTTAGAAATAGCCTGTGACTTTCTATAAAAGAAAAAAAAGTTGAAGTTTTTATAGAAATTATACATCAGTATGGGAATAACTCCCATCTTAACACTACTGAGTCTTCCAATCCACGAATGTGAAATGCCTCTCTGTTTAGTTAGATCCTCTCTAATTTCCCTCAGCAGCATTCTGTAATTTTCAATGTATAATCTTGTCCTTCTTTTGTTAAATTTATTCCTAAGTATTTTATGCTTTTTAATGATATTATGAATGAGATTGTTTTCCTTCTTTTTTGAGTGTTCACTGCTTATATGTAGAAATAGAATTGATTTTTTTAAATTTATTGATTTCATTTATTTTATTTTTGGCTGCGTTGGGTCTTCGTCGCTGCACGCGGGCTTTCTCTAGTTGCGGCGAGCGGGGGCTATTCTTCGTTGTGGTGCGCGGGCTTCTCATTGCGGTGGCTTCTCTTGTTGCGGAGCACAGGCTCTAGACATGTGGGCTTCAGTAGCTGTGGCACGCGGGCCCAGTAGTTGTGGCTAGTGGGCTGTAGAGCACAGGCTCAGTACCTGTGGCACACGGGCTGAGTTGCTCCGCAGCATGTGGGATCTTCCCAGACCCAGGCTCGAACCCGTGTGCCCTGCACTGGCAGGCAGATTCTTAACCACTGCACCATCAAAGAAGCCCCTATAATTGATTTTTGTATCACGTTAACTTGCTGAACTTGTTTAATAATTCCAATAGTGGTGTGTGTGGTGTGGTGTGGTGTATTAGTATTTATCTAATCATTTTTACTTTAAACATAATATAACAAGTTTATAAATCCAGTTTGCAAGCTCACAACAGACCAAAATCTACAAATTAGGGGAATGAGCGATCCAAGAAACAGGTGCACTGGTATCTCTAACAGATGAAATAGCTAACAATAAAGAAGACAGAAGGGAAAAAAGTAAAAAAGAAAAAGAAAAAGAAGGACAGAGAATTCCAGAGACTCAGAGTCTAGGATCATTCAGGGAAGGGGTGAGCAGCAGCACACATCTCAAAAGACACTGACCACTCCACAGTATTAGCAGCCTGTGATAATTAGTCTCCCAAGAAAGAAAAAATTAAATTAGGTTCAATGACTGCTATTCAAGAAAAATAAAGATATGTGTCTGTCTATCCCCCTAAAAATACTTCTAGAGTTTGACATTTGCTAGAATACATTTTTCTCTCCTAGAAGGTTCATTCACTCAGAGACGCTTCCTGAGGTATTGCTGTCTTCTCTCTTCCCCGAATCCAGGGTTACCCTAGCTGTCACCAGGCCCATCAGGTCTTTTCCCAGTGGTTCCTGGGATCCTCTGCATGGTGGAAACTTCTCAAATTAATCTGCCTTAGAAAATCATCTCCTGCCAGCATTGAGGAGTTTGCTGAATCTGGGTGGAGGCCTGATGCTGCCTGTCTGTGTTCTCAGGACAATAGCCCGTGAGCCAGGCCCAGGGAGAAAATTATGCAAAGGAAATGAATACTGTGAATGGCCTCCTATCTGAGGGGAGAAGAAAGCTGGTTGAAGCCATTAAAGTGAGTTAAGCACTCAAACACACAGCACTGCCCCTGCCCCTGGGGCAGGCTCTCTGTCTGCTAGCCTCCCAGCAGCTTGGATGGAACAGATGGGCAGGGCCCCAGGGACAAGGAGGCCAGGGTGTGCAAGAAGCAAACTCGAGCCAGTCCTTTGCAGAGCTCCAAAGAGAAACAGCCCCTTGGGTGGGGATGGAAACGAGAGCCAGCTGTTCCACAAGGTCCAGGGACCCTGTAGCTGTGACCCTTAGAGAGGCTGGTGATTGTCGCAGGAATCCCTCTTGTTTCCACTGGTGACACTCGGGGTATGAATAGGATGCCGCTCTCTCACTCTGTATCGTAGATCCCAGAGTGGAAGAGAGAGGGGGAGGGGGAGGGGGAGGGGGAGGGAGAGGGAGAGGGAGAGGGAGAGGGAGAGGGAGAGGGAGAGGGAGAGAGAGAGAGAGAGAGAGAGAGAGAGAGAGAGAGAGAGAGAATGAGAATGCACATGAGCAACAAAGATGCCATGTCATCGCTGATCTTCCAGGCAGGACTCGGCTCCTACTGGAGCTGAGGTGCTGGGAAGATGCTCATGCCTCCTCCCACCTCCTAGTTGCATCTGACCCCTGGTCTACCCAGGCCCATTCTTACTCTCAGTTTCCCCTCTTTGGCTTCTCACAGACATCCCTATGGCAAACAGCCAGAGCAAATACCAGGTCGTGGTTCACAGCAACCCATGTGAGTGTGAGCCACCGCACGCCCGACCCAAGGAGCCACCCGGCCTGCCTGGCTACCCCGCAGCTGCTGAGCCAGGCCCAGATCAAACAGTGCCAATGCTGGGCTGCAGGCTCTGGTTCCCAGCCCAGGGGGAGCGGGGGGGACCACATGCTGCTTTGCCTCTTAGCAGGCAGAGGATAGTCCAGCAGGAGGGGAAAGCCACTGTCTGGAGTCGAGTGGGGGGCACCCTATTCCCAGCTGCCAGCCTAGGCCTGGGTGACCCAGCTGGACCCTGCCCCAGCCTCCAGTACAACAGAGCAGTGGCTGAGCATGCGCTTACTGACCGCCTGACCTAACATCAAACCAGGGTCAGAGTGGGTGCTGGTGCCCAGGAGAGGAATCAGGGTCAGCACAACCAGAAACAGAGTCTAGATTCTCACCCAGAAGGCCTTAGAGAAAACCAGCAGCTAAAAACTGTTAGGCCTGCAAATAGGAACCCAAGGTGACAGGTGGAGAGGCTTCCTGAGTTATGAAACTATGGCCACAGTCCCTGGGTTTGGGAAGCATAGAAGGAGTGGACTGGTGAAAGCAAACAATATCTGTTCTCATACGTTTGAGTGACTGACTACTCGGGACCTGAGGCAGTGGGACCAGGCCTGCTGGGGGCAGGGCAGACGAAGCACCAGCCTTGGGCATCTGTGGGAGAGCTAAATATGGGGATGGCACACAGAAGCACAGCTTGTCCCCTGCCAGGCAGCCAATCTGAGTTCTCCAAACATCAGCTGTTACAATAACAATGGAGGAACCTTCCCTGCTTCCAGCACTGTAAAGGACCAAGTTGTTTCACACGAGTGGAATCGCCCCTCAAATGGCAGAACTTGTTTATATTAGTAACTTTAAATATCATGCTTCAACTCAACACTTGTGGCTCTTACCATTAAAAAAAAAAACCCAGATAAATCATAAAGCCTGTGATCCCCACTACTCATTTATGCAACCAATGACCATACACCAGGTTCCTCTCATAATGCCAGGCACCAGAGTGCATATAACATGTCTCAGGCATGAACTCTGCTCTCTGAGAGCATATGGGGTGGTAGAGAATATCTGCTCTGTACACAGACAGTCAGAAAACAGGGTAGACGGTGGCACCTCACCTTATAGGAGAGATGTGAAACAAATACTAGGAGCACAAGTAGGTTGGTTGACACATATGTACTTCCTAGTTTTGTCTGCAGAGACAGCCTAGAAACAGTTAACACCCAGTAGCCACATCATGCCCAGTGCCCAGATTTTAGTTTCTAAATACCTTGCTTCAATAAAAGAACCCAAGGCTATTTGGGGAAATGGCTGATTCTAAGGTGAAGAAAAAGGATGGAGGGGGCATATAGGAGCCAACCTGAAAAAGCTCTCAATAGCCAAACCTAGAACGATTTGAGACACTAATTAAATAATGATAATATTGGATTATAATGTAAAGAACAAAATAAATATCCGTGAGTCCATTCTGAGATGACTGAATAAATAAATAAATAAATAAAGAGAAGGATAGATCTTCCTTAAAGAAGAATTCCAATTAATAAATTTAGAATAAATGAGCAAAACAGCTCATCATTAGAATACCACAGTAATAATTGCTGTAGGCAGGATCCATTGATAAATGCTAAAATTAGTGGGAGAAAATTTAAGGGGAAACATAGCCTCAAATTATTGCTCCCAAAATTCACTAATTATTGTGGTGGTTCTAAGACATGATCACAAATTCTTTGATACCCTGCCCTTCAGGAAATGGTGCTTAATTCCCCTCCCCTTGGGTGTGGGCTCGATGTAGAGACTCGTGAATATTTGTGGAAGGAGAAATATACAGTAGTAACATTACAGTGGAGAAACCTGGCAAATATCACCTTAACAAAGGGATCAAGGTTAACATCACCAGTGATAAATCATGCTGACATCATGTGCCCACTGATAACATGGGATGAGAAGAGTACTTTTCCTCTGTGATATTTTTCCAAAAATCCATAACCTCTGCCTATTAATGAGAACACAGAGATAAACCCAAATTGAGGGACATTCTAAAAATATCTAACTACTCCTTTTCAAGAGCGTTAAGGTCATGGGACTTCCCTGGTGGCACAGTGGTTAATAATTTGCCTGCCAGTGCAGGGGACAAGGGTTCAATCCCTGGTCCAGGAAGATCCCACATGCTGCAGAGAACTAAGCCCGTGCATCACAACTGCTGAAGCCTGCGCACCTAGAGCCCGTGCTCCACAACAAGAGAAGCCACCGCAATGAGAAGCTCGTGCACCGCAACAAAGAGTAGCCCCCGCTCGCCGCAACTAGAGAAAAGCCCACGCAGAGTAACGAAGGCCCAATGCAACCAAAAATAAATAAATAAAATAAAATTTCCATCCTGTCGGGAAGAAGTCTCTTGACTTTCCCCTTAGCTTTAAAAAAAAAAAAAGAGTGTTTAAGGTCACAGCAACTGTCATGGTTTGAGGGAGATTAAGAAAACATGATGAATAAATGTAATGTGGGGGACTTCCCTGGTGATCCAATGGGTAAGACTCCATGCTCCCAATGCAGGGGGCCAGGGTTCGATCCCTGGTCAGGGAACTAGATCCCGCATGCATGCCGCAACTAAGAAGTCTATGTGCTGCAACTAAAAAATATCCTGCATGCCACAATGAAGATCTAGCGTGCTGCAACTAAGACCCGGTGCAGCCTAAATAAATAAATAAAAATGTAATGTGGTACCTTGGACTGGATCTTGGAACAGAAAAAAGACATTAATGGAAAAGCTGAGGAAATTCAAATAAAGTCTGTGGTTTAATTAATAGTATTGTATCAATGTCAATTTCTTAGTTTTGACTAACATACCATGGTTATATAAGATGTTAGCATAAATAGAAGCTAGGTAAGGGTATACATTTCTTTGTGTGAGCTGACACAAATCCTGAGCTCATGGCCAAGTGTGCCTTCGTAGAACACACCCCAAGAAGCATAACAAAGGTTTTGAGAAGTAAGCCGTATATCACTGCTCAAGTCCCAGACTACCCCTGAGTGGTATAGGCAAGAGGCAGCCTCCAAAAGCATAGCAAAGGCTTTGAAAACAATACGGGCATTGGAACCACCACCCTCAGAAAGTAAGATAGAACTTGCAGTGAAAACCTAATTGGTATGATTGCCTGCTAAAACAAAAAGCTCCACATTCTCTGGAGGATTTTAAGAGGGCCCAGAGACTCATGACTTAACATACAAACTATCCTGGATATCATCCAAAATTATCCAACATACCAAGAACCAGGAAAATGTGACAAATTCTCAAAGGGAAGAGACAATCAACAGATGCCAACCCCAAGATGACCCAGATGTTGGAATTGTCAGATAAAGACCTTGAAGTATTATGTGAGGAAAAAGTGAATACTCTTGAAATGAATGGGAAGTTCTCAGTAGAGAAAAGGAAACCATAACAAGAGAAGCAAATGGAATTTTAGAATGAGAATACATTATCCAAAATAAAAAATTCACTAGAGAGATTCAAATAATTGGAGTCCATCTTCAAAAAACAACAAAAAATAGACAGGACAAAAAGTGTCCATTAACTTGAGGATAAATAGAAATTATCTGATCAAAAAACAGACAGAAAATCTGTTGAAAAAGTGAACAGAACCTCAGGACCTGTGGGACAATATAAAAAGCTCTAATGTGCATGTGATTGGAGGCCATGAGGAGAGGAGACACATACTGGTACAGAAAACAAAATTCTGAAGAAGTAATTACAAAAAAAATTCCCAAATTCAGTGAAAGACATAAATTTACAGATGCAAAGGTGCTCAGGGAACATTAAACAGAATAAACTCAAATAAAACCATCATAGCCAAACTGTGAAAACCAAAGGAAATAAAGAAATCTTGAGAGCATCCAGAGAAAATGACACATTACAAGTAGAATAAAAATGTGATTGACTGTGATTTCTCACAGAAGCCATAGGGGCCAGAAAGAAAAAAGCTGTCAACTGAGAATTCTATATTGCATGAAAATGTCCTTCAGGTATGCAGGTGAAATAAAGACATTCTCAAGTGAAAGAAAACTAAGAGGCTTCATTGTCAATAGACCTGCGCTAAAATAAATGTTAAAGAAGTGCTTCAGATAGAGGGGAAATGATCTGAGAAAGAAAATTAGAACTTTGGAAATGAAGGAAGAGCAACGGAAATGGTAAACATCTGAGTAAATACAATAAATTACTTTTCTCCTCTTATATTTAAAAAATATGTATGAGTATTGAAAGCCAAAATTATAATATCGCTGGGTGGTTAGGGGGCTCTTATGTATGTAGATGTCATATATATGACATATATATAACATAAAGGGGGAAGGTTAAAGGAACATATATGGTTGTAAATTTTCTACATTCTACTAGAAGTGGTCAAATATTAAAGTTAAACAGAATGTGAAAAGTTAGGTTATGTATATTATAATCCCTAGAGCAGCTACCAGAAATAAATACAAGGAAATATAGCCCGTGAGCAGGGCTGCCTGACCCCTCCCCAAGTCTGGCCCAGCCACTCCCCCTATCTGAGGCCGTGGGGAGTGATTGATCCCCTGCGGCTCCCCCAAACCTTCCCTCTGGGGCTCAC
Source organism: Mesoplodon bidens (assembly GCF_964165515.1). Classification (NCBI taxonomy): domain Eukaryota; kingdom Metazoa; phylum Chordata; class Mammalia; order Artiodactyla; family Ziphiidae; genus Mesoplodon; species Mesoplodon bidens. The sequence continues at coordinate 57,665,271 of NC_138160.1, read as the reverse complement.
CTGGAGGCCCCTCCTGCTGCCACATTTTCTAATCCCCCAAAAAATGTGCGGACAGAGGTGGCTCATGGCTCAACCCACATCCCAATGTCATAAGACAAGGAAGAGTGCAGAAATTCAGGCTGTTTCAGTCCAGTCTTCTGACTGCACAGACGGGGAGGCAGAGGGCAAAGAAGGAAAGCTACTATTTGCTCAAGACCCCACAGAAAGCCATTGTTAGAAGGGAGGCCTGGAACCAGATCTCCCAACACCACACACCACTGTGAAACAAGAGCTCTGGGGCTCCTGCCCCAGATCCTCTGCCCTACATGCAAGCAGGCTTTTGTGTCTGGCTGTCCTTCAGGTCTATTAATAACTGACACGTACATAGACTATGTACCAGGAACTATTCTAAGTTTATCTGTCTGTCTATTGATCAGTCAGTCAATCCATCCATCCATCTATTTTCCCTTCTTTGTATCTATCTTTCCTTCTATCATCCATCTTCTCTTCTTTTTTTTAAATCTATTTTTCCTTCTTTCCTTCCTATCTGTCTATCTCTGTCTATCTATCTATTTATCTTCGCTTCTTGGTATCTATCTTTCCTTCTATCATCTATCTTTTCTTCTTTTTTTTTTTTTTTCTGGCCTGGTTGTGCGCCTTGCAAGATCTTAGTTCCCCCATCAGGGACTGAACCCAGGCCCTGGCAGTGAAAGCGCTGAATCCTAACCACTGGACCACCAGGGAATTTCCTCTTCTTTTTTAAAAATCTATTTATTTTCTATCTGTTTTTCCTCCTTTCCTTCCATTTATCTTCTACCGACCTATCTATATATTCACAATAAATCCTCACATTGCCTCAATCAAGGTAGGCACTATTATTCTCCCTGTTTTATAGGTGGGAAAACTAAAGTATTGAGAGGTGAAGAAATTGCCTAAGAGCACACATCTATAAGTGTCGGTTCTGGAATTTGAGCCCAGATCTGGCTCTAGCATCTGGGTTCCGAACCATCACTGCCCTCCTCTCAGGAAGATCAATCCAGAGTAGAACTCTCTAAAACATTCCTTGGTCCAGAGCAAAATGTGCCCTGGCTGCTCCTGACCCATATGCTACACCCTCGGGAGAGGAAATCTGGCTAAAAGGCATATGAAAGGCAGGTTTGAAGGAAAAAATAAGGAGGTAGAAGCGGACAAGAGGCCCCAGCAGCCTGGAAGGCACAGTTGCTAGGCAACCTACCTCGGGCCTCCCGTCCTCTCAGGACTAGAGTTTCCTCCCAGGCTCCTCTGTTCTTTCTTAACAACAGCTGACAACACCAGCTCCTTCTCCCCTTCCAGCCTGTCGCCCCCTGAGTCACTGCCATCCCCAATCACATGGTGAAGGCAGCTTGGCTCCGCCCCAAGACTCCTGGTGCGGCCAGATAAGGAGCCTCCAGCCATGCTGGAATCCAACCTCCCTTCCTCCCTGGGAAAGTCCAGTCTCCTATGGCCGCAAGGGATGGGGGCTCCAGCTAAGAAGGGGGTTTGCATCAGCAAACCATTTCGCAGCTGAGCTCAGTCTGACTGCGGGCAGTGGTCAGCAGCTTGCTGGTGGGGTGAAGATGGTTCTCCTTGTCCTGCTTTTCTTTCACCTTCCTAAAGGGTATCTGCTTTGCCACCAGTTCTGTCCAGGGTTTAACAAAGTGTGGCTGCCGGTGGGGCCTCGCAAATGTGCCCCCTGGATTTACTGGGAAGTCCAAAATGAGGCAGATTAATCACACTGCTCCTGTGACTGTGACTCACTGAAGGTGAAAGGCTATTTTCACAGCCCACTATAAAAGACTGAAAAATGAGATCATGGTGACCCAGCAAAGAGGGGCAGACATTACTCCCTCCCCCAGGAAAGCCATCAAAGCCATCGGGCTCTCCGAGGGCCTTCTTTGCCAACAAGCCCACTCATGGGAGCGACTCATGGTCCAGCCTCCTCCCCCAGAGGCCCCTCCTTTCTCCACCCTGCCCCATTCAGCTCACAAACCGTTTAGCCACCTTCTGAAACAATGAATTGTACCACTTTCAGTAAACAGCCTCGCTGGATGCCTTGTATGGGCCAGATTCTTGACTTTTATAACTTACGTGTGTGGCAGCCAGCAATATGCCAGAAATCATTCTCTATTAAGTGAATATCATTAGGAAACTTGCCAGTTGTTTTGCACAGGGAGCCCAGGAAAACAGCTCCCACCCTAAATGCATCCTGATGACAAATTGCTCAAATACCACTTTGCAGAGGTAAAGGTGTTAGGCTGAGTCTTCACACCAACCGGCTCTGGAAATGTACCAAGAAACCCATAGCCGCTTTCTGTTGAAGGCTAAAAGCATCCTTCAGCTACACTCAAACGTTTTCTCCCAGGCCGTTTCCAAAAGTGGGCTCCAATGCCAGGGTCACTGGGGAATATTGAGGGGGTATCAAGCCCACTTCCCACTCATTTCTTTTGGAAGTCAGAGCTCTCCTGTGGGTCTTTCAAAGAAGGGGGAGACACACAGGTGGAGGTGGAAGAGGGCAAGGCACGTGAGGCTTTCGGAACTGAAAACTTCTCCCATTTGACGCAGGAGGAAGTTGTGTTTCTAACATATTGTCAGTTTTCCAGAAACCAGCAAGTAACTGTCTGCCCTTCCCCTAACCTGGGATCCCAGGTTTGGACACCTGCCTTAAGAAACATGGAATAATTTTCACCAGTGCATCGGCAGAGTTCCCATGGGGAGGGAGACAGATAGCTCATTATTATTCTATCCTTCTGGTAAAACACAAAAAGGGCTAGTTTGTCTCAGTGAATGAAGCATAGAGCTCTCACTTGGTCCCCACTCCTCGAGAAGATATCTTGGGTCTATTAGCCCCAAGGCTCTGAGTGGTCATACTGAGTAACTTTCCACTAGGGTGAAAGAATGGAGATTCTGAAAAACTCCTGTGCTCAGAAAGAAGAGCAGGAAAGTTCTTTAACTTTTAATCTCAACAGCACTCCCCCCTCTACGCTCCATCACACACACACACACACACACACACACACACACACACACACACACACACATGCCATGATCGGAATAATAGTTTGCTTTCCTTAGAATGACAAAAATCTTTCTCAGTTCATCATCAGACCCTGTCCTATATCCTCACCTCATATCCTTTGAAACCATAAACGAGACATGGAGGATTGAATAAGCTCAAGAGGACGAAAGAGGTCGTTCCTGTCTCTCACACCCATGGCAGAAACCAAGGAGGAAGGAGGGAAAGAATAATACTGGAGTATGTGCTCTGGGGAACCTCATCCACAAGCTTCAAGAAGCCTCTCTGGCCCTGGAATTAATGTGTTCCCAAAAGATATTTGTCGAATTGTGTCCCCAGATAAATCCTCAAGTTCCTCAGTCTCCACACATCACATTCATAACCGGTGGTGGCGTTTGATCTTCTCCAGATACCCAGAAAATCACAGGAGATGTGGGGAGAAGCAGCAATATTTCCTATGACGTCTGGTTTTTTTCTAGGTGTTGATGTTGAGGCTTAGGAGGTGACATGGGTGGGAGGAAGATTCCTTTTTGGGAGATAAATAAAAATAATACCTTTCCAGTTACCATTGCTAAAAAACAGGACAGCCCCAAACTTAGCAGTTTAAATGACAACAACCACGTATTTTGCTCACGAATCTGCAATTTGAACACAGTTCAGTGGAGCCAGCGCACGTCTCTCCATTTAGCATCAGCTGAGGCAGCTTCACTGAAACTGGAGGTCCCCTCCTACAGTGGCTCATTCATATGGCCGGCCAGTTAATGCTGCCAGTTCTTCCTCAAATGGGACTCTCCATGGGGTGACGTGGGCTTCCTCACAGCATGGAAACTTGCCTTCCCTGTGAGCATCGTAACAGAAGCAAGAACTTGTATCACTTCTTTATGACCCAGCCTCGGAAGTCACAAAGTATCGTTCTCCCCATAGTCATATGTCCACCCACATACATGAACAGACCTTTTGGTGGGAGGAGAATTACTGCTGCATTGGAAGAAGAGCACGTTGGATGAGAAACACTGTGGCAGCCATTTTGGGGAAATACAACCTGTCATAAACATTAGCTGCAACTAATATATCAATATAATGATTCCTTACAATAGTCTAGACTCTGAGGTGAAGTGTTTAATATGAGTTTTGATTCTAAATCTCCCAATAAGCCTATAAATCAGGTATTAGCATTATCCCATTTTACAGATGAAGAAGCTGAGGCTTAGAGAGAGATTAAGTAATTTATCAGCTTGAAAGTGGCAGCACTGGACTTTGAATCCAGATCCACTTGGGCCAAGTGCCAGAGCTCACAACCACTGCGCTACAAGCCTCTCAGAACTGATGGCTAGCTCCAATGTGGGACTCATTAAAGTGATGCAGTGGAAAGAGAACAAAACTTGGGGATAGGAGGCAAGATTTTAGCTCTAGCTCTGCTACTCATAATTAGAGGTACCATTTATTACATGCCATGTGCTATGTTAAGCACTTTACATGCATTATCTCACATATTCCTTAAAATTATTCTGTGAGGGAGTTATTACATGATGTCCATTTAACAAGTGAGAGAATTAAGGCTCCAAGAGGTGAAGTAACTCGCCCAAGTTGCGTAGATGTTAACTAACTGAACTGGGATTTAACACTAGTTCTATCTTACTCCAAGACTCTTAATCACCTCAATCCAAGGCCTGGGTCCCTGGACAAGCCCCTTCACTCTCTGAGCCTCAAACCCCTCACCTGTAAGAGGGGACGATTATGATTTCTATGGTCCTTTTGGCTCCACTGTAGGTGGGTGGCCCTGGGCACTAGGCACTGGGGTCTCTGGTATTAAATCCCTTTAAGGCATGGCTTCTTAACCTGAGCACAATTGATAGCTTGGACTGGACAATTCTTTGTTATTGGGGCTGTCCTGTGCATTATAGGAATTTTAGCAGCATCTCTGGTCTCTACCCATTAGATGCCTGTCACATCCCTCTCCCCAAGTTGTGGGAGTTGGTTTTTTTTTTTTCCTTTTGTTGGGCTATTTTTTTGCCTTAGACTTAGACCCTCACTGGTTCAGAAATTGGTGGCACTCGTACGCCAGCAAGTGCCAAATGCCAGACCAAAGCACAGAGGTCAGCCCTTTTTCCCTCCCTCCCCCCTTCTTCTCTCCATTGCTCCTGCTACCCCCGACTCTGTTTCTCTCTCCTATTCTCTCCTCTTCCCCCCAGATCTCATAAGGTGCTGGGAGAGCAGGAGTGATGCTGTTGCCAGTAAATTGTTTGCATTCTCAGGCACACTGCTTCCCAGCAGGCCTTTCCTCTGAGTGGAGCCTGAGGAGAGCCAGCTATGGTCCCCCAACACCAGACAGCCAGGCACCAGGTGTCCAAGCGAAAAACGGACTGTGCTAGGCTCTGTCTTCAGTAGGTACTGAGCCTGTGGAGGGACCCACCTTCTTTGTACACACTCCTCTCGCCACCCCCTCAGGCTCTGCTCACGGAAGCACTCCTGCTGCCACACGGAGCACCGCGGGGGACATACCTGGAGCAATTTGCGGGACCCCTCAGGACCTCTTTCCTCCAAAGCGCGGAGCACTAGAGTGGGGGAGCTGCAAGAAAGGAAGCCCCTTGCCCGCAGCCTGAGGCCTCTGCCCTCTGCTCCTGGAGTCGAGCCAAGTTCTCACTACCTCACAAGGCATCTGGGACGCACCCATGGGTCAGAGCTGTTGGGTTTAGAGCCTGAATCTGTGGCAGCTTCTCCCCTTGGGTCCCACACCTACCCTTGTGAGAAGGAGCCTTGACTCTCCTCCTGCGTGAGAGCCCATGAAAATATCTGATGCATTATCATGCCTCTCTTCTCTTCTCTCCACAGGTTAAATACCCCAGTTCCTTTGAATAAAAATCCTGCGATATGATTTGCAAACACAGCACTAGCCTGGATGTGTTTCCTTGCCAGTGGCACCTCTGAAGAAATAGATGTACTCAGAATTAAATCCACACATTATTCTTTTTTTTTTTTTTTTTTACCATTTCCCTATTGCTGATCCCAGCAGCCTGTATAATAAATAACCCAGACATAGTGTATTATTGCAAGCTTCAGTGCATTCTATGACATAACTGTCTTGACATAATTACTTTAGGTTTGTGTCATCATTGGGACACTGGGATTTCTCCCCATGTCCTTAACCAGTGGGGTCATTACTTCTCTTAATACTGAGTCTATGTTTTTATTAACACAGCTGATGATGGCATTAGCTTCCTGGCAGCCATGTCACATTAATGACCCACAATGCGCTTGTAGTTAACAAAAGCTTTAAGGTGATTTTCACCTTAACCTCTGGTAATGTGGTCAATGGTCACTGGTGCCAGGTATGTGCAGTTGATTTTTTTTTAACTTAAGGACTGGACTGCACATTTGTCTCCATTCAGTGTTACCTTCATAGCTACCTATATATATATATATATATATATATATATATATATACATATATATTTTTTTTTGAAAAAATATTTTTTAATCCAATAAAGATACAAGAGAAAATATTTTAATTTGCTTGTAAAGAATCTATCTTTTTAAAATTTAATTTCATTTTTTTTATACAGCAGGCTCTTACTAGTTATCTATTTTATACATATTAGTGTATATATGTCAATCCCAATCTCCCAGTTCATCCCAATCCCAATCTCCCAGTTCATCCCACCCACCCCCAACTTTCCCCCCTTGGTGTCCATACGTTTGGTCTCTACATCTGTGTCTCTATTTCTGCCTTGAAAACTGGTTCATCTGTACCATTTTTCTAGGTTCCACATATATGCACTAATATACGATATTTGTTTTTCTCTTTCTAACTTACTTCACACTGTATGACAGTCTCTAGGTCCATCCACGTGTACACATATGACCCAATTTCATTCCTTTTTATGGCTGAGTAAAATTCCATTGTATATATGTACCACATCCTCTTTATCCATTCGTCTGTCGATGGGCATTTAGGTTGTTTCCATGACCTGGCTATTGTAAATAGTGCTGCAGTGAACATTGGGGTGCATGTGTCTTTTTGAATTATGGTTTTCTCTGGGTATATGCCCAGTAGTGGGATTGCTGGATCATATGGTAATTCTATTTTTAGTTTTTTAAGGAACCCTCCATACTGTTCTCCATAGTGGTGGTATCAATTTACATTCCCACCAACAGTGCAAGAGGGTTCCCTTTTCTCCACACCCTCTCCAGCATCTGTTGTTTGTAGATTTTCTGATGATGCCCATTCTAACTGGTGTGAGATGATACCTCATCGTAGTTTTGATTTGCATTTCTCTAATAAGTAGTGACGTTGAGCAGCTTTTCATGTGCTTCTTGGCCACCTGTATGTCTTCTTTGGAGAAATGTCTATTTAGGTCTTCTGCCCATTTTTAGATTGGGTTGTTTTTCTTTTATTATTGAGCTGCATGAGCTGTTTATATATTTTGGAGATTAATCCTTTGCCTGCTGATTCATTTGCAAATATTTTCTCCCATTCTGAGGGTTGTCTTTTCATCTTCTTTATGGTTTCCTTTGCTGTGCAAAAGCTTTTAAGTTTCATTAGGTGCCATTTTTTGCTTTTATTTCCATTACTCTGGGAGGTGGGTCAAAAAAGATGTTGCTGTGATTTGTGTCAAAGAGTGTTCTTCCTATGTTTTCCTCTAAGAGTTTTATAGCATCCGGTCTTACTTTTAGGTCTTTAATCCATTTGGAGTTTATTTTTGTGTATGCTGTTAGGTAGTGTTCCAATTTCATTCTTTTACATGCAGCTTTCCAGTTTCCCCAGCACCACTTACTGAAGAGACTCTCTTTTCTCCAGTGTATATCCTTGCCTCCTTTGTCATAGATTAGTTGACCATAGGTGCGTGGGTTTATCTCTAGGATTCTTATCCTGTTCCATTCATCTATATTTCTGTTTTTGCGCCAGTAACATATTGTCTTGGTTACTATAGCTGTGTAGTATAGTCTGAAGTCAGGGAGTCTGATTCCTCCAGCTCTGTTGTTTTCCCTCAAGACTGCTTTGGCTATTCGGGGTCTTTTGTGTCTCCATATAAATTTTAAGATTTTTTGTTCTAGTTCTGTAAAAAATGCCGTTGGTAATTTGATAGGGATTGCACTGCATCTGTAGATTGCTTTGGGTAGTATAGTCATTTTCACAATATTGATTCTTCCAATCCAAGAACATGGTATATTTCTCCACCTGTTTGTGTCATCTTTGATTTCTTTCCTAAGTGTCTTATAGTTTCCTGAGTACAGGTCTTTTACCTCCTTAGGTAGGTTTATTACTAGGTATTTTATCCTTTTTGTTGCAGTGGTGAATGGGATTGTTTCCTTAATTTCTCTTTCTGATCTTTCATTGTTAGTATATAGGAATGCAAGAGATTCTGTGCATGAATTTTATATCCTGCAACTTTACCAAATTCATTGATTAGCTCTAGTAGTTTTCTGGTGGCATCTTTAGGATTGTCTATGTATAGTATCATGTCATCTGCAAACAGTGACCATTTTACTTCTTCTTTTCCAGTTTGTGTTCATTTTATTTCTTTTTCTTCTCTGATTGCCATGGCTAGGACTTCCAAAACTATGTTGAATAATAGTGGTGAGAGTGGACATCCTTGTCTTGTTCCTGATCTTAGAGGAAATGCTTTCAGTTTTTCACCATTGAGAATGAGGTTTGCTGTGGGTTTGTCGTATATAGCCTTTATTATGTTGAGGTAGGTTCCCTCTACGCCCACTTTCTGGAGAGTTTTTATCATAAATGGGTATTGAATTTTGTTGAAAGCTTTTTCTGCATCTACTGAGATGATCATGTGGTTTTTCTCCTTCAGTTTGTTAATATGGTGTATCACATTGATTGATTTGCATATATTGAAGAATCCTTGCATCCCTGGGAAAAATCCCACTTGATCATGGTGGATGATCCTTTCAGTGTGTTGCTGGATTCTGTTTGCTAGTATTTTGTTGAGGATTTTTGCATCTATATTCATCAGTGATATTGGTCTGTAATTTGCTTTTTTTGTAGTACCTTTGTCTGGTTTTGTATCAGGGTGATGGTGGCCTCATAGAATGAGTTTGGGAGTGTTCCTTCCTCTGCAATGTTTTGGAAGAGTTTGAGAAGGGTGGGTGTTAGCTCTTCTCTGAATGTTTGGTAGAATTCACCTGTAAAGCCATCTGGACCAGGACTTTTGTTTGTTGGAAGATTTTTAATCACAGTTTCAATTTCATTACTTGTGATTGGTCTATTCATATTTTCTATTTCTTCCTGGTTCAGTCTTGGAAGGTTATACCTTTCTAAGAATTTGTCCATTTTCCAGGTCGTCCATTTTATTGACATAGAGTTGCTTACAGTAGTCTTTTATGATGCTTTGTATTTCTGCAGTCCATTGTAACTTCTCCTTTTTCATTTCTAATTTTATTGATTTGAGTCCTCTCCTTATTTTTCTTGATGAGTCTGGCAAAAGGTTTACCAATTTTGTTTATCTTCTCAAAGAACCAGCTTTTAGTTTTAGCTACCTATATTTTTGAATCTTTGTTTTACCTTCCAAGATATTCGTTCCTATCCAAGGACTACACGATCAGCATATTTGAAAATCCAACCTTCTGTGTCTTCCTACAAGTTGTTAAAAAAATATTAACCAGGGTGGCATTGGGTTTTTAATTATCTACTGGAGAGGTATGTCCATAACACAGTAGTCTTAGGTACGGTTTTCTGAGCAGCTATGAATTCTTCAAAGTATGGTACCAGTGAGCCACGGTTTAAATCTTTGATACAGGGTCACCTTGGAACTTTGCTGAGAGTTTGTTACTTGGAGCATGGAATGGGAGTCTAGAGAGTTACTACAGTAAGAACTGAGTGGAGAAAGGTGGCTGGGACACCAGAATGTGGACTGGTTAAGCAGAAACAGTGCTGTTTGAGAAGGTGGGGTCAAACAGGGCACTGAAGTTAGAGAGACACCAAATGCCCAGTGCAAATTAAGAAGACAGGACCCATCTCAGCCTCGGGATCTGAAGCCAGATGGTGCCTTGTCACCCTGACAACTTGTTTGATGGAATACACAAGCACTGATGTGCGAATAGTGTAAAAAAGAAAAAAAAAGGGTTGGGAAGCAAGTGAAGCTGCCCGGTTGAGCCAGAAGCTAGTCTAAATTGTCAGGTTTCTGAACAGACCTCTTTCAAAGGGTGGGGGGCCTCCTTTCTTTAAGGGGTTTGTTGGGCAAATGCTCAGGATACAGGATCTGATGTTGCTGAACTCCTTATCTACAATCTCTCCCATCTATCTACAGGGCAATATTATTTAAAAAAAAACAAAAAGACAAAGCAGAGAGTTGGATACATGTTTCTGCAGGACCTGTGCTGGCCCAAAGGATCACCACTCCTTTTCTAAGTTCTGCCAGATTATCTAATTTGTCATCTCTTCTAGGATTTTGCAAGGGATGAACATCTGTGGTTTCTGGAAAAAAAACTTTAGGAAAAACCAGGACATTTTCTTGCCTCCTGTCATGTGGCACTTCTTTCTCCATAGACTTTAAAGATAACCAATAATAACATGTTTGTAATGCCAGTTTTTGGTGCTGTGTGATATAACTCATCTGGTCTTGAAAGTTGTACTCACTTTGTGCCATTAGTTCTTCTTTCCCACCCCTTCTCCTGTCTTTGGATGACGTTTTCCCTAAGCCATGTTTATTCTGCAAATTTTCAGTTTGGAAGATCTTTCCCTCTGATGCAGTTGGGAAGAAAAACAGGAAATAAGCAGAGCTGCTTGCCCCATCATCTGTCAACATTATATCATCTGCTCCTGGCCTTTATTTCTTCATTGTTTTTGATCCCTTTGCAGCTTCTTAAAAGCTCTTGTTTTTGCCGTTAGCATTTTCCGTGAGCCTCAGCTTGTTCTGAGATCTCACCTTTCTGGCATGATTCCTTCAGGTTTGTGTCACTCCTTTGAGTCTGTCTTTGACTCTTTGAGCATTTTGTTCTCAACAGAATTTTATTATACCACTAATATTTTATTTAGTAGCCTCTTCCATCCCTCCTGACTAAGGCATCTTCCCTCTTAGAGCCTCTAGCTATAAGATCTTACCCCCATTTTTCTGGCTTCAGTCTTGAGCCCTCGCAAGCCCAGATCATACACTAGCAGGGCAGTTCTACAGGTGCAGAGAACCAAAGAGCATGGCTTACAAAAGAAATCTCAACCCCAAGAGGGTGTGAGATTTAAAAACAAAAGGAAAATGAGAGTAATAAGGAAAATTAGAGTACTTGCAAACTCAAATTGCCCTGATCACCTGGGTTGTTTGTGGAAAGTGCAGATTCTTGGCCTCACTTAGGACTTCCTGAATCTCTAGGGAGGAAGCCACGGCACTCATTTTTAAACAATTTCATCAAATGTTTATCATGTACACCAAAGTTTGACAGTCACTTTACTAGAGGCCAGAGAAAGAAGAACAGAGTAAGCTTTGATGGCTGAGATGGATTGGAAGATTCAAGCCTGCCCATTCTCTGTACTGCCACGTCACTCTGAATTGAAACCCTACTAATTTCAGAGGAATCTTTCGACCTGGGTCAGAAGGGAGTTGAACACTGGAAGACAAGACCCTAACTGAAGTATTAACAGAGAAAGTTCTAGGGCTCAGTTGTAGAACTAGAATTTCGTGCAGACATTAAAATAGTCATTCTTGCATTATTTGTCTTCTTAAATCATTCCCATTTATGGGCATACCTCAGAGGTATTGTGGGTTCAGTTCCAGACCACGATGATAAAGTGAATATCACAATAAAGTGAGCACATGGATTTTTTTGGTTTACCAGTGCCTAGAGAAGTTATGTTTCCACAATACTGTAGTCTATTAAGGGTGCAATAGCATTATGTCTAAAATAACGATACCTTAATTTAAAAATAGTTTATTGCTACCTAAATGTAAGGTTGGTTACTATAAAACTCTTAGAGGAAAAAAGGCAGAACCCTCTTTGACATAAATCACAACAATATCTTTTTGAATCCACCTCTTAGAGTAATGGAAATAAAAACAAAAATAAACAAATGGGACCTAATTAAACTTGAAAGCTTCTGCACAGCAAAGGAAACCATAAACAAAATGAAAAGACAACCCACAGAATGGGAGAAAACATTTGCTAACGAAGTGATCAACAAGGGATTATTCTTCAAAATATACACACAGCTCATGCATCTCAATATCAAAAATCAAACAACCCAATCAAAAAATGGGCAGAAGACCTAAATAGACATTTCTCCAAAGAAGACATACAGATGGCCAAAAAGCACATGAAAAGATACTCAACATCACTAATTATTAGAGAAATGTAAATCAAAACTACAATGAGATATCAACTCACAGCAATTAGAATGGCTATCACCAAAAGTCTACAAACAATAAATGCTGGAAAGGGTGTGGAGAAAAGGGAACCCTCTTGCTCTCTTGGTGGAAATGTAAATTGATACAGCCACTATGGAGAACAGTATGGAGGTTCCTTAAAAAACTAAAAATAGAACTACCATATGATCCAGCAATCCCTCTCCTGGGCATATATCCAGAGAACCCCCCCGCCCCGCAATGTTCACTGCAGCACTATTTATAATAGCTAAGACATGGAAGCAACCTAAATGTCCATCTACAGAAGAATGGATAAAGAAGATGTGGTACATGTATACAATGGAATATTACTCAGTTATTTAAAAAAAAGAATGAAATAATGCCATTTGCAGCAACACGGATGGACCTAGAGATTATCATACTAAGTAGAGTAAGTCAGACAGAGAAAGACAATATCATATGATATCACTTATATGTGGAATCTAAAAAAAAAATGATACAAATGAACTTATTTGCAAAACAGAAACAGACTCACAGACTTCGAAAACAAACTTATGGTTACCAAGGGGGAAATGTGGGGGGAACAGATAAATTAGGAGTCTGGGATTAATATTTACACACTACTATATAAAAAATAGATAGTCAACAAGGACAGGGAACACTACTCAATATTCTGTAACAACCTATATGGGAAAGGAATCTGAAAAAGAAGGGAAATATGTATATGTACACTTAGCTGGAATCACTTAGCTGGAATCACTTAGCTGTAACCTGAAACTAACACAACATTGTAAATCAACTATACTCCAATAGAAAATAAAAATTAAATTTAAAAATAGTTTATTGTTACAGAAAAGACAGTCTCTTCAATAAGTGGTGCTGGTAAAACTGGACAACCACATGTAAAACAGTGAGATTAGAACATTCCTTCACACCATATACAAAAATAAACTCAAAATGGTTTAAAGACCTAAATGTAAGAACAGAAACCATAAAACTCCTAGAAGAGAACATAGGCGGAACCATCTTTGACATAAATTTTAGCAATATTTTCTTGGATCCGTCTCCTAACGCAAATGAAATAAAAGCAAAAATTTTAAAATGGGACCTAATTAAACTTAAAGCTTTGCATAACAAAGGAAACCACAGACAAAACAAAAAGAATACTTACAGAATGGGAGAAAATATTTGCAAATGATGCCTCCAATAAGGAGTTAATATCCAAAATATCCAAAATATTGATACAATTAAGTATCAAAAAAAAAACCCAATCAAAAAATGGAGAGAAGACCTGAATAGACATTTCTCCAAAGAAGACATACAGATGGCTAACAGGAAAAGATGCTCAACATTGATAATGGCTAGAGAAATGCAAATCAAAACCGCAGTGAGGTATCACCTCACACCTGTCAGAATAGCTATCATCAAAACGTCTACAAATAACACATATCAGAGAGGGTGTGGATAAAAGGGAACCCTCATACACAGTTGGTGAGAATGTAAATTGGTGCAGCCACTGTAGGAAACAGTATGGAGGGTTCTCAATAAACTAAAAATAGAACTACCATAAGACCCAGCAATTCCACTCCTGGGTATATATCCAGAAAAATCAAAAACACTAATTTGAAAAGATAATGCACTCCAATGATCATAGCAGCCCTAATTACAACAGCCAGGTCATGGAAGCAACCTAAATGTCCATATACAGATGAATGGATAAAGATATTGTATGTATATATACACAATGGAATATTACTCAGCCATAAAAAAGAATGAAATTCTGCCATTTGTAGCAACATGGATGGACCTAGAGAATATTATGTTTAGTGAAATAAATCAGACAGTGAAAGACAAATACTGTATCATATCACTTATATGTGTAATGTAAAAAATAATACAAATGAATGTATATGCAAAACAGAAACAGACTCACAGTTATAGAAAACAAACTGGTGGTTACCAAATGGGAAAGGGAAGTGGGGAGGGACAAATTAGGGGTATGGGATTAACAGAAATAAATTACTATATATAAAAGAGATAAATAAGAAGGATGTATTGCATAGCACAGGGTAATACACCTATTATCTTGTAATAACCTATAATGGAGTATATAATCACTGCTGAATACCTGAAACTAAGACAATATTGAAAATCAACTATACTTCAATAAAAAGTTTATTGCTTAAAGATACTAATCAGGAGGGGGGTTGGCGCGCGCTAAACGGGAGAAGCACTGGTTTGAGAAAAGCATGGGTCGCAAGTACACATTGGGACCCTGCCATTAATGGAGGGGAAAAGCGGGGAGACGCCAGCAGATTCCATCCTGTAAGCTGGTAGGAAGCCTGAAGGCTTGATGGGATTCCAGTGTGATAGGAGGCAAGGACATGCTTCAGGACCCCGGAGGAAGATGGCGGAAGAGTAAGACGCGGAGATCACCTTCCTCCCCACAGATACATCAGAAATTCATCTACACGTGGAACAACTCCTACAGAACACCTACTGAACGCTGACAGAAGACCTCAGACCCCCCAAAAGGCAAGAAGCTCCCCACATACCTGGGTAGGGCAAAAGAAAAAAAGAATAAACAGAGACAATAGGATAGGGACGGGACCTGCACCAGTGGGAGGGAGCCGTGAAGGGGGGAAGGTTTCTACACACTACAAGCCCCTTCGCGGGCGGAGACTGCAGGTGGCGGAGGGGGAAAGCTTCGGAGTAGCGGAGGAGAGCACAGCAACAGGGGTGCGGAGGGCAAAGCGGAGAGATTCTGGCACAGAGGACCGGTGCCCTCAGGCACACACCAGCCCGAGAGGCTTGTCTGCTCGGCCGCCGTGGCGGGCGGGGCTGGGAGCTGAGGCTCGGGTATCGGCTTTCAGTCGGAGCGCAGGGAGAGGACTGGGGCTGGCGGCAGGAAGAGAGCCTGAAGGAGTTAGTGCACCACGGCTAGCCCGGAGGGAGTCCGGGGAAAGGGTCTGGAGCTGCTGAAGAGGCAAGAGACTTTTTTCCCTTTTGTTTCCTGGTGCGCGAGGAGAGGGCATTAAGAGGGCTGCTTGGGGAAGCGCCGGTGACAGGCACGAGCCGCGGGTAAGGCACGGACCTCGGAGACGGGCGTGGGCCGCCGCCGCCGCCGCCGCCCGCCCGCCGCGGCCCGCCGCCGCCGCCGCCGCCGCCGCCGCCGCGGGGCCTGTGTGCGAGCGCGGGTCACTGTCCGCCCCGCCTTCCGGGGGGCCTGTGCACCCCGCCACTGCTGGGGTCCCCGAGACCCGGGGACGGCTTTCCCGGGAAAGCGCACGGAGCGCCACGGGCTGCTGCAACGTCACGCCGGCCTCTGCCGCCGCAGGCCCGCCCCACACTGCGCGCCCCTCCCTCCCCTCTGCCTGAGTGAGCCAGAGCCCCCGAATCAGCGGCTCCTTTAAACCCGTCCTGTCTGAGCGAAGAACGGACGCCCTCCGGCGACCTACGCGCAGAGGCGGGGCCAGGTCCAAGGCTGAGACCCGGGAGCTGTGAGAGCAGAGGCAGGGAAATCTCTCTGTGCAGCCTCGGAGGCAGCGGATTAAAGCTCCACGGTCCATTTGATGTGCCCTGCGTCTGTGGAGTGCATGAATGGACAGCGAATCATCCCAAATTGAGGAAGTGGACTTTGAGGACAAGATTTAAGACTTTCCCCCCTTTTCCTCTTTTTACAACGAATTATTCCAAATTAAGGAGGTGGACTTAGAGAGCAAGATTTCAGACTTCTCGCCCTTTTCCTCTTTTTACAACGAATTATCCCAAATTGAGGAGGTGGACTTGGAGAGCAAGATTTTTGATTTTTCCCCCTGCTCTCTTTTTGTGAATGTGTATGTGTAATCTTCTGTGTAAGATTCTCTCTGTATAGCTTTGCTTCCACCATATGTCTCAGGGTTCTATCGGTCCGGTTTTTTTTTTTTTTTTTTCAATAATTACTTTCTAATTTTAATAACGCTACTATATTTCATACTTTATTCTATTTTACTTTACCTGCTCTTTCTTTTTTTCCTACTCTCCCTTCCTCCCTCCCTCCCTCCGCTCCTCCTTTCCTTCTTTCTTTTTCTTTCCTCCCTCCCACCCTTCTTCTTTCCACTTTCTTTTTCTTTCCTTCCTCCCTCCCTCCTGTCTTTCTTCCTTTCCTTTCTCCCTCCCTCCCTCCTTTCTTTCCATCCTTCCTCCCTCCCTCCCTCCCTCCTTTCTTTCTTCCTTCCTTCCTTCCTTCCTTTCTTCCCTTCTTCCTTTCTTTCCCTCTCTCTTTCTTTCTTCTACTAATTCTTTCTTTCTACTTTTTCTCCCTGTTACTCTGAGCCGGGTGGATGAAAGGCTCTTGGTGCTGCAGCCAGGAGCCAGTGCTGTGCCTCTGAAGTGGGAGAGCCAACTTCAGGACACGGGTCCACAACAGACCTCCCAGCTCCACATAATATCAAGCAGCGAAAATCTCCCAGAGATCTCCATCCCAACACCAGCACCCAGCTTCAGTCAACGACCAGCAAGCTACAGTGCAGGTCACCCTATGCCAAGCAACTAGCAAGGCAGGAACACAACCCCACCCATTAGCAGAGAGGCTACCTAAAAACATAATAAGGCCATAGGCACCCCAAAACACACCACCAGACGTGGACCTGTCCACCAGAAAGACAAGATCGAGCCTCAACCACCAGAGCACAGGAATTAGTCCCCCCCACCAGGAAGCCTACCCAACCTACTGAAACAACCTTAGCCACTGGGGTCAGACACCAAAAACAACGGGAACTACGAATCTGCAGCCGGCAAAAAGGAGACCCCAAACACAGTAACATAAGCAAAATGAGAAGGCAGAAAAACACACAGCAGGTGAAGGAGCAAGATAAACACCTACCAGACCTAACAAATGAAGAGGTAATAGGCAGTCTACCTGAAAAAGAATTCAGAATAATGATAGTAAAGCTGATCCAAGATTCTATTTCCATGATCCATAATCTTGGAAATAGAATAGACAACATGCAAGAAACAGTTAACAAGGACCTAGAAGAACTAAAGATGAATCAAGCATCGATTAAAAACACAATAAATGAAATGAAAAATACTCTAGATGGGATCAATAGCAGAATAACTGAGGCAGAAGAACGGATAAGTGAGGTGGAAGATAAAATAGTGGAAATAACTGATGCAGAGCAAAATAAAGAAAAAAGAATGAAAAGAACAGAGGAGAGTCTCAGAGATCTCTGGGACAACATTAAACGCACCAACATTCGAATTATAGGGGTTCCAGAAGAAGAAGAGAAAAAGAAAGGGACTGAGAAAATATTTGAAGAGATTATAGTTGAAAACTTCCCTAATTTGGGAAAGGAAATAGTTAATCAAGTCCAGGAGGCACAGAGAGTCCCATACAGAATAAATCCAAGGAGAAATACACCAAGACACATATTAATCAAACTGTCAAAAATTAAACACAAAGAAATCATATTAAAAGCAGCAAGGCAAAAACAACAAATAACACACAAGGGAATCCCCATAAGGTTAACAGCTGATCTCTCAGCAGAAACCCTACAAGCCAGAAGGGAGTGGCAGGACATAATTAAAGTGATGAAGGAGAGAAACCTGCAACCTAGATTACTCTACCCAGCAAGGATCTCATTCAGATTTGATGGAGAAATTAAAACCTTTACAGACAAGCAAAAGCTGAGAGAGTTCAGCACCACCAAACCAGCTTTACAACAAATGCTAAAGGAACTTCTCTAGGCAAGAAACACAACAGAAGGAATATACCTACAATAACGAACCCAAAGCAATTAAGGAAATGGGAATAGGAACATACATATCAATAATTACCTTAAATGTAAATGGACTAAATGCTCCCACCAAAAGACACAGAGTGGCTGAATGGATACAAAAACAAGACCCATATATATGCTGTCTACAAGAGACCCACTTCAGACCTAGAGACACATACAGATTGAAAGTAAAGGGATGGAAAAAGATATTCCATGCAAATGGAAATCAAAAGAAAGCTGGAGTAGCAATTCTTATATCAGACAAAATAGACTTTAAAATAAAGACTATTAGAAGAGACAAGGAAGGACACTACATAACGATAAAGGGATCGATCCAAGAAGAAGATATAACAATTGTAAATATTTATGCACCCAACATAGGAGCACCTCAATACATAAGGCAAATACTAACAGCCATAAAAGGGGAAATCGACAGTAACACACTCATAGTAGGGGACTTTAACACCCCACTTTCACCAATGGACAGATCATCCAAAATGAAAATAAATAAGGAAACACAAGCTTTAAATGATACATTAAACGAGATGGACTTAGTTGATATTTATAGGACATTCCATCCAAAAACAACAGAATACACATTTTTCTCAAGTGCTCATGGAACATTCTCCAGGATAGATCATATCTTGGGTCACAAATCAAGCCTCGGTAATTTTAAAAAAATTGAAATTGTATCAAGTATCTTCTCCGACCACAATGCTATGAGACTAGACATCAATTACAGGAAAAGATGTGTAAAAAATACAAACACATGGAGGCTAAACAATACACTACTCAATAACGAAGTGATCACTGAAGAAATCAAAGAGGAAATTAAAAAATACCTAGAAACAAATGACAATGGAGACACGACGACCCAAAACCTATGGGACGCAGCAAAAGCAGTTCTAAGGGGGAAGTTTATAGCAATACAATCCCACCTTAAGAAACAGGAAGCATTTCGAGTAAACAACCTGACCCTGCACCTAAAGCAATTAGAGAAAGAAGAACAAAAATACCCCAAAGCTAGCAGAAGGAAAGAAATCATAAAGATCAGATCAGAAATAAATGAAAAAGAAATGAAGGAAACGATAGCAAAGATCAACCAAACTAAAAGCTGGTTCTTTGAGAAGATAAACAAAATTGACAAACCATTAGCCAGACTCATCAAGAAAAAAAGGGAGAAGACTCAAATCAATAGAATTAGAAATGAAAAAGGAGAAGTAACAACTGACACTGCAGAAATACAAAAGATTATGAGAGATTACTATAAGCAACTCTATTCCAATAAAATGGACAACCTGGAAGAAATGGACACATTCTTAGAAATGCACAACCTGCCAAGACTGACTCAGGAAGAAATAGAAAATATGAATAGACCAATCACAAGCACTGAAATTGAAACTGTGATTAAAAATCTTCCATCAAACAAAAGCCCAGGACCAGATGGCTTCACAGGTGAATTCTATCAAACATTTAGAGAAGAGCTAACACCTATCCTTCTCAAACTCTTCCAAAATATAGCAGAGGGAGGAACACTCCCAAACTCATTCTACGAGGCCGACATCACCTTGATACCAAAACCAGGCAAGGATGTCACAAAGAAAGAAAACTACAGGCCAATATCACTGATGAACATAGATGCAAAAATCCTCAACAAAATACTAGCAAACAGAATCCAACAGCACATTAAAAGGATCATACACCATGATCAAGTGGGGTTTATCCCAGGAATGCAAGGATTCTTCAATATACGCAAATCAATCAATGTAATACACCATATTAACAAGTTGAAGGAGAAAAACCATATGATCATCTCAATAGATGCAGAGAAAGCTTTCGACAAAATTCAACACCCATTTATGATAAAAACCCTGCAGAAAGTAGGTATAGAGGGATCTTTCCTCAACATAATAAAGGCCATATATGACAAACCCACAGCCAACATTGTCCTCAATGGTGAAAAACTGAAACCATTTCCACTAAGATCAGGAACAAGACAAGGCTGCCCACTCTCACCACTCTTATTCAACATAGTTTTGGAAGTTTTAGCCACAGCAATCAGAGAAGAAAAGGAAATAAAAGGAATCCAAATTGGAAAAGAAGAAGTAAAGCTGTCACTGTTTGCAGATGACATGATACTATACATAGAGAATCCTAAAGATGCTACCGAAAAACTACTAGAGCTAATCAATGAATTTGGTAAAGTAGCAGGATATAAAATTAATGTACAGAAATCTCTGGCATTCCTATACACTAATGATGAAAAATCTGAAAATGAAATCAAGAAAACACTCCCATTTACCATTGCAACAAAAAGAATAAAATATCTAGGAATAAACCTACCTAAGGAGACAAAAGACCTGTATGCAGAAAACTATAAGACACTGATGAAAGAAATTAAAGATGATACAAATAGATGGAGAGATATACCATGCTCCTGGATTGGAAGAATCAATATTGTGAAAATGACTCTACTACCGAAAGCAATCTACAGATTCAATGCAATCCCTATCAAACTACCAATGGCATTTTTCACAGAACTAGAACAAAAAATTTCAAAATTTGTTTGGAAAAACAAAAGGCCCCGAATAGCTAAAGCAATCTTGAGAACGAAAAACGGAGCTGGAGGAATCAGGCTCCCTGACTTCAGACTATACTACAAAGCTACAGTAATTAAGACAGTCTGGTACTGGCATAAAAACAGAAAGATAGATCAGTGGATCAGGATAGAAAGCCCAGAGATAAACCCACGCACATATGGCCAACTTATCTTTGATAAAGGAGGCAGGAATGTACAGTGGAGAAAGGACAGCCTCTTCAATAAGTGGTGCTGGGAAAACTGGACAGGGACATGTAAAAGTTTGAGATTAGATCATTCCCTAGCACCATACACAAAAATAAGCTCAAAATGGATTAAAGACTTAAATGTAAGGCCAGAAACTATCAAACTCTTAGAGGAAAACATAGGTAGAACACTCTATGACATAAATCACAGCAAGATCCTTTTGGACCCACCTCCTAGAGAAATGGAAATAAAAACAAAGATAAACAAATGGGACCTAATGAAACTTCAAAGCTTTTGCACAGCAAAGGAAACCATAAAGAAGACCAAAAGACAACCCTCAGAATGGGAGAAAATATTTGCAAATGAAGCAACTGACAAAGGATTAATCTCCAAAATTTATAAACAGCTCATGCAGCTCAATAGCAAAAAAACAGACAACCCAATCCAAAAATGGGCAGAAGACTTAAATAGGCATTTCTCCAAAGAAGATATACAGACTGCCAACAAACACATGAAAGAATGCTCAACATCATTAATCATTAGAGAAATGCAAATCAAAACTACAATGAGATATCATCTCACACCAGTCAGAATGGCCATCATCAAGGAATCTAGAAACAATAAATGCTGGAGAGGGTGTGGAGAAAAGGGAACACTCTTGCACTGCTGGTGGGAATGTGAATTGGTACAGCCACTATGGAGAACGGTATGGAGGTTCCTTAAAAAACTACAAATAGAACTACCATATGACCCAGCAATCCCACTACTGGGCATATACCCTGAGAAAACCATAATTCCAAAAGAGACATGTACCAAAATGTTCATTGCAGCTCTATTCACAATAGCCCGGAGCTGGAAACAACCTAAGTGTCCATCATCGGATGAATGGATAAAGAAGATGTGGCACATATATACAATGGAATATTACTCAGCCATAAAAAGAAACGAAACTGAGCTATTTGTAATGAGGTGGATAGACCTAGAGTCTGTCATACAGAGTGAAGTTAGTCAGAAAGAGAAAGACAAATACCGTATGCTAACACATATATACGGAATTTAAAAAAAAAATGTCATGAAGAACCTAGGGGCAAAACGAGAATAAAGACACAGACCTACTTGAGAATGGACTTGAGGATATGGGGAGGGGGAAGGGTAAGCTGTGACAAAGCGAAAGAGAGGCATGGACATATATACACTACCAAACGTAAGGTAGATAGATAGTGGGAAGCAGCCGCAGAGCACAGGGAGATCAGCTCGGTGCTTTGTGACCGCCTGGAGGGGTGGGATGGGAAGGGTGGGAGGGAGGGAGATGCATGAGGGAAGGGATGTGGGAACAGATGTATATGTATGACTGATTCACTTTGTTATAAAGCAGAAACTAATTAAAAAAAAAAAAAGAGAAATCTAGAAACAATAAATGCTGGAGAGGGTGTGGAGAAAAGGGAACACTCTTGCACTGCTGGTGGGAATGTGAATTGGTACAGCCACTATGGAGAACGGTATGGAGGTTCCTTAAAAAACTACAAATAGAACTACCATATGACCCAGCAATCCCACTACTGGGCATATACCCTGAGAAAACCATAATTCAAAAAGAGACATGTACCAAAATGTTCATTGCAGCTCTATTCACAATAGCCCGGAGCTGGAAACAACCTAAGTGTCCATCATCGGATGAATGGATAAAGAAGATGTGGCACATATATACAATGGAATATTACTCAGCCATAAAAAGAAACGAAACTGAGCTATTTGTAATGAGGTGGATAGACCTAGAGTCTGTCATACAGAGTGAAGTTAGTCAGAAAGAGAAAGACAAATACCGTATGCTAACACATATATACGGAATTTAAAAAAAAAATGTCATGAAGAACCTAGGGGCAAAACGGGAATGAAGACGCAGACCTACTTGAGAATGGACTTGAGGATATGGGGAGGGGGAAGGGTGGGCTGTGACAAGGCGAAAGAGAGGCATGGACGTGTATACACTACCAAACGTCAGGTAGATAGATAGTGGGAAGCAGCCGCAGAGCACAGGGAGATCAGCTCGGTGCTTTGTGACCGCCTGGAGGGGTGGGATGGGGAGGGTGGGAGGGAGGGAGATGCATGAGGGAAGGGATGTGGGAACAGATGTATATGTATGACTGATTCACTTTGTTATAAAGCAGAAACTAATTAAAAAAATAAATAAATAAACTTAAAAAAAAATGGAAAAAAAAAAAAAAAAAGATACTAATCATTTGAGCCTTCAGCAAGTTATAGTAGTAACATTAAAGATCACTGATCACAGCTCTCCACAACAAATACACATAATATTAAAAAGTTTGAAATATTGTGAGAATTGCCAAAATGTGACGAAGAGACACAAAGGGAGCAAATGCTGTTGGAATAATGATGCTGACAGATTTGCTCAATGAAGGCTTGCCACAAACCTTTGATTTTTAAAAGATGCAGTACCTGCGAAGCACAATAAAGCAAAGTGCAATAAAAGGGTACGCCTGTACTTGGACAAGAACTCGGTATGCACACAGTCTTTGATAAATATCAGGGCATTGGACAGTGGAAACACATGAGTTTTGGAGCCTGGTAGACCTGCTCTGGAGTACTGTGTCTTCCACTTAATAGCTGAATGACCTTATTCAAGTTTCTTAACTATACATACAAAATGGGAATAGTAATACTAATCTTGATTTTTTAGAAAATCAGTGAGTAAATAATACATTGGTAAAGCACTTATTGCATATTGTTCACCCTACATTCCTTTCTCTTCTTCCCTAAGGAAGATGTCAGATACTAACCATTTTTCCCATTCCATGGAGAGTTCTTAAGGAAAACTTCACATCAAATTTAGTGAAACTGCTGTTATGAAACTGCGGCAAGCAGCCCAAAACCCCAGGACAAGAAGGACGGGGTCTGTCCTAAGTGGAGTTCTAATTTAAGGCTTGACTTCAATTGTTTATTTATTACCTGTCCAAAGTGATTGTTGCTATGTCATAATTTCAGAGTGAGTTTTCCTAATAAGGATCTAAAAACTAGAAACCTCTCTGTTTTGCAATGTATCTTGGAATTCTCTTCATGGGAAAATGCTTTTGGAATAGAAGGCTATGAGATTTTGGAATTCTCCTTCATACAAATTCCTTTCTTTTGAATAATATTTAATCTTTAATAACTACAGTATGGGATATTCTGGGAGACTATATCTATGATTATGGTTCTTTTTTTTTTTTTAACTAACAATGCTGACCCACTGACAACCAAGGGCTTTATCTATCCATCTACACACTACTTATGAACTACATAGCATCTAGTTTGACTTGATGGGTCACTGCCCCCAAACTTAACTACACCTTAGTATCCCTCCTGACACTTGTTTTCAGACTGCCAGAACTTTTCTCAGATCCCTTAAGAGGAAGACTTCCTGAATTTAGGGGACTAATAGGAGTTTTGGTTTGTGGTCACATCTTATATTTATATAATGACTCCTTTGATGATAAGCCCTTAGACTAGAATCTAAGAATACAGGTTACTGCCAAGGCCTTCAGTATGAGAAACAAGGCCTGGAATGTAACTTTTTCAGCTTCTTTGCTGGAGGGACAGTTAATGAGGTGACACATAGTTAAGGAAGTGTCAAGGTGCTGTCCACGGGTAGAACTTCTGGTGAGGGGAAGATGGCGGAAGAGTAAGATGCGGAGATCACCTTCCTCCCCACAGATACATCAGAAATACATCTACACGTGGAACAACTCCTACAGAACACCTACTGAACGCTGGCAGAAGACCTCAGACCTCCCAAAAGGTAAGGGTAGAACTTCTTTTTAGACTCCAAGCAAGAAGTGACACTCTCTTCCGAACGAGAGTCTTAAAACTTCATTCGTAACACTATTGCAGAGAGAAGGCAGCAAGAGGGTCCTGGTAAGTGAGTCATTTTCACTAACAGTCAGCCATTTTTATTAACGGATAATATTCATTAGTAAGATTCAGTACATAAGGCAAGTACATGAAAAAAGAAGGAAGGAAGGAAGGAAGGAAGGGAGGGAGGGAAGGTAGGAAGGAAGGTCGATTCTGGCAGAATGACCTGGGGACAGTAGCAACTGGGACCCACAGAAGAGGATGCAGATTGCCCCAGAGCAAAACTCTTTCCTCAAACTCATTGTCAAGGGTGACTATCTGTTCTGTGGTGAGCAGGAATTGGAGATTGAAGTGAAAATCCACTGTATGTTCTTTAAAGTTCTTGCAAATAACTATGTATACCAAATTGTATCTAATTTCCATTCGTGATTTCAGCCATTCTCAACTATGCCTTTCTTCATTTTCATGAACCCTTTTGAGTATGCTCAAATGGATATGCATGGCTAGGTGAATTGCACTTGCTACAGTTAAGGCTTTGATGTCAAGATTAGTAAAATCTGGGTAATGTTAGCCCTTCCATATCCACCTTCAAAATTCTGTCATAATGAGGCTTAATTCCCAAGATTCCTGGGTCTTAGAAAATAAAAAGCAGAAGTGCTCCATAAAATCAATAGGAGCTCCCAAATGTTGATTTCAGGTTAGTTGGCCCCTCAAAAACCTTTACATTTAACTCTTTTACTTGAGGAATTTTAAATAGGAAATGGGAAGCAAGAAAGGAATATTAGTTAAGGACAGAGGTGATCAAGATGGCACCAGGCATTTGGAACTAGCTGCTGTAACAAATAACAAAATATGGAATGATTCAAAGACAGTAGTTTATTTACCTCAGTCCAAGGTGGATGTTCCTTCTCAGCAGAAGTTGGCTTGTCTCTGTCACCCAACTGTCATTCAAGGACTCAGAATGACAGGGGCTCTGCCATCTTCATCAAATGGTTTCTAAGGTCAGCATAATTATCTCCATCCTAAGGGAAAGAGCATGGAGTATTTATGGAAAATTTCTATGGACCAGGCCTGGAAATGGGACATATGACTTCTGTTCAAATTCAGTTGGCTAGAACTTGGCATCACCTGACTGCAAGGGAAGCTGGAAAGTGTGGTCTTAGCTGTATGCCCAGGAATATGAAGAAATAGATTAGGGAATAGTTAGCAATCTCTGACACAGAAGGTATTTATATTTACTCCCCCCCACCGCACCCCTCCACAAATCTGGAATACTAATGCTTCATTTCCAGGACCACTACAGAAAGTCAAGAGATTGTTATGGTTATTATAATAAGAGAAGGTGAGAGATACTATTTCCTGAACACTTACTGTGCTCTAGAACCTGTGTTAAATGCACACATTATCTTATTTAATCCTCACATACATCGACCCTGATTTTACAACCAAGGAGACTGAGAGAGGATAAGCCACCTGACCAAGGTCTCACAGATAGTCAGTGACAGAGCTGGGATTTGAACCCAGCCTGTCTAACTCTGATGGCCGAGTGCTTTACTGCCTCATTATACAACCATCACCACATTACAGAAGGACCAAAATATAAATTACCATCTACTGCAAAGTTAAGCCAGGAGTCTATTGTCAACACAAGGAAAAGGAAGGAATGATCTTCAGATTTTGAAAATCCTCATGTGAATGAACTTGAAATAGAAAATCAGGAAAGCCTTTGGCCAAGTTTAGAAATCCCTGGAACTCCTTCGATTCTGCCACTGAAACCTCATTTGAGCATTTCCAGTTTATTTTTAGTTCTCACCAGGCACCATATCCTGGATCAGTGAAGCAGATTTTAAACATCCTTATGAGGAATTTTGATATAAGTGAGATTTTTTAACTGAGTGTGAAAGAAATCCAGCTAAACTACAAAACACAAATATCTAAAATAAATAAGAGCCCAATGTTTAAGCAGTAAGTGTCCACACCTATGAAAGCCTATTGGGCTTTGCTGTGACTGGTCCTCCCGAAAGATTGAGATCCCCCAGAATCTTCACCTGTTCCTCAAGTCTGTTGTCCCTGGCCTGAGCCTGGAACCTGAAGGCTCTATAATTTACTCAGCACCCTTTCCTAACACTGTCTGAAACCCCAGCAAGGACAATGCAGATCTCTAAACTCTGCAAACACTCCTGTATTCTCTATGGTTTGACCCTGGTTGATTGCCTGTATGGAATATAACACCTAGTTGGTCATGCAGGCCAAAATCAGAAAATGGAAGTAGAGATACACACCATAAATATCAAGTCAGTTGGGTTAGTGAATTCTGCTCACCATGACCTGTAGTTAGCAGGTTTTGGTACCTGTGAGCACTGGAGCCAGGAACACCCTTGGGTTTACACTCAATATGTCATCATGGACAGTGGTCCTAATACAAGGCCATTTGTTCTCCTGCTGGCACCTTGCTCACCTTCTGAGGCTGTTTGGGAAGAATAGTTGCCTTCCACCTCTCCTGTAAATCTTCCAGGCACAGCCTCTCTAGCTACTTGTGTTAACATGCATCACGCCATACGTCATGCCGTGAATCATAACCATGGGAAGAAAAGAGGTAAAGACAAACAAACTTATCTTGTTACCTATTGCGACAAGATCATCATTTTCTTCCACATAACTGTTTCCTCAAGAAAAGAAATAGAGTGAAGTGAAAACATTATTGGATGAAGATCTACTGTATAGCACAGGGAACTATACTCAGTATCTTGTAATAACCTATAATGGAAAAGAATATGTGTGTGTGTGTATAACTGAATCACTTTGCTGTACACTTGAAACTAATACAACATTGTAAGTTAACTGTACTTCAATTAAAAAAATTACTGGAATATGGCAAACTGTTTATAAAGTTGGGTAGTGTACAAGGGTGATCATTATATAATTCTATGCAATCATTTCATGATTTTTTACTACTTCATAATAAATCAAATATTAAAGAGAAATAATCTGGACTGAGTTACTTGTTTTTATTTCCAACTCTCCTGCTCACCAGGGGGTCCTGAGCCACGAGGAAATGAATCCTACCAACAACCATGTGAGCTTGGACATGGATCCTTCCCCATTCAAGCTATAAGATGAGACCTCAGCTCTGACTGTCACACTGATTACAGCCTCATGAGAGATGTAAAAGCAGAGCCCCCAATTAAGTCATGCCTGCATTCCTGACCCACAGAAACTGTGAGATAATAAATGTGTATTATTTAAGCCACTAAGTTTGTGGTAATATTGTTATACAGTGATAGATGCAGTGTTTATACTGGGAGATGGCAAGCCTCCTCTCCTTTTAGGTCATCAGTGTAGGGGAGCTGGGGAGTTTATAGAATACTTCTGCCTGAGTGCCACCCTCAGAGACTCTGATTTAATTGGTTTGAATTGTGGCCTGGATATTAGAATTTTTGAAACTACTTAGAGGATTCGAACGTGCTACAAAATATGAGAACCACTGCAAAGGTAGTAATCTCATGTTTCCCTTCTTTTTCAACTGTCATCTTTTTTGCTATTCTCAGATTCTCTCCAAAAAGCACCTCACTTCAATACTCACTCAGACTCTATGGAATGCCTGGGTATGCACAATCCTTCCTTCCTTGCACATGCTCATTCTTTAATACTTTGTTCCAGTCAAATAGCATTGACAAACCCAGACAGTTGTAGGGTATCCACAGAAAGGGACACTCAGAAAAGGGATAAGTAGTCCTCTGTGACTCCTGCGTCGTGACCCAACAGTAATGGTGACCAGTTGGGGAAATGTAAGATGGCTGTGTCTGTCAGGAAGGAGGGAGGAGTAGGAAAGCTGGGATGAGGTATAACTTTTTTGACCCATTAGTTACACATCCTGGCACTGTTTAAGAAGTTGCAAGAAACCATCAAATATTCTAGCTTATAAGTTTAACAAGTAATAAAATAAGAGCCACCATCAGAGAACATACGGTAAATGCTGGGTCTGTATCATCATCACTCAGTAAATGCTGAGTCTGATACTTTTTTTGAGAAACCCGTGGCCTTGCCCCTTCCTTTGATAAATCGCCTCCTAATGACTATCTCTTCCTCAGAGCCTGTATTTAATGTCTATGCATGTCTGGGTGTAATATATAAAAATATCAATTGTTAAGTTATTTTTGCTAGTTAGGATGGCTGGTGGCTGACTTGTTCTGACTGATAAATGTGTTTTTGATTTGTCTTTGCCATATGTCACAGAGGACACTGGGTAGAAATCTGCCCAGAGCGATATGATTATTACATTAATGATTAGGAAACTTGAGGCCCCCAAGCCACAGTGCACAATAACCTGACTTGGGGGAGAAAATCCTGCTCTGGCTGGAGGCCAGGGGGACAGCTGACAAGGAACATAGCTTGTCTGTGTGCAACTGGCTTCCTGCTCTGCTCTATGCATCATGCTCTGCTGACCCCCGACCACAGAAGAGCAGCCTTCCTGCCCGTCTGCAAACACTGCTGCTGACTATGAACGATCCTTGCCCTCTCTCCCGACCCTAGCTGCTAAACTATGCTAGAAGTTAGACGTTGATTTATTGCTTAGTTTGCTGTTAAAATTGGCCTATATAAAAAGGAAAGCAATTTTAACAGTACCTTGCTGTGAGAGTTTTTAATCCCTTCTTAACCCTTCTCCTGGACAAAAGAATCTTTAGGTTAAGGCAGCAGTATACCTCACTCCCCACAGAGCTAAATTGCTCTGTGCCCCACCCCGAGTGCCACCTCTCAGAGGCAGTAAAACATAGTAGATGGGAACATGCACTTTGGCATTAATAGAGTAAGGTTTCCCAGCTCCACCATTTATCAGCTTCATGACCTTTGGGCATGATACTTAACCTCTCTAGGTCTCTGCTTTCTCATCTGTTCAGCACAGTACCTGGCACATGTTAAGTGCTCAATGAATAGGAGCTATTATCATTGTTATTTACCTTTTTTCACCCAGAGGTGTGATGGATCCAGCCGCATATTCACAGACTGGGTTACAGTCCACCCAAATTGGAATTTATTATCTCTGTTCCCATCCATTCCCTCAAAGAGGAGGTCAAGTCTGGGATAGTGGTTTTGTTCTTAGCCACTCATCCATATATTTCTATTTATAGAAGTTAGAATCCCCATCAGTTCTTAACAAGTACCATTTGTATGTGCAAAGCATAGTGTCAGGTGCTGCAAGAGACAAGAAAACAAGATTTGTGAGCTTAGAAGTGGATCCTTTCCCATTTAAGCTTTCAGATGAGACCTCAGCTCTGAGGACACTGATCACAGTCTCACAGGGGAACTTGAAGCAGAGCCCCAATTTAGTCATGCCTGAATTCCTGACCCACAGAAACTGTGAGATAATAAATGTGTATTGTTTGGGAATGTAAATTGGTGCAGCCACTATGGAAAACAGTATGGAAGTTTCTCAAAAAACTAAAAGTAGAACTATCATATGACCCAGCAATTCCACTCCTGGGTATTTATCCAAAAAAACCAAAAACACTAGTTCAAAAAGATACATGCACCCCAATGTTCATAGCAGCACTATTTACAGTTGCTAAGATATAGAAACAACCTAGGTGTCCATCAACAGATGAATGGATAAAGAAGATGTGGTATGTATATACAATGGAATATTAGTCAGCCATAAAAAAAGAATGAAATTTTGCCACTTGCAACAACATGGATGGACTTAGAGAGTAATATGCTAAGTCAAATAAGTCAGACAGAAGAAGACAAATACTGTATCATATCACTTATATGTGGAATCTAAAAAAATATAATAAACTAGTGAATATAGCAAAAAAGAAACAGACCCACAGATATAGAGAACAAACTAGTGGTTACCAGTGGGGAGAGGGAAGGGAGGAGGGGCAAGATAGGTGTAGGGGATTAAGAGGTACAAACTACTATGTATAAAATCAATAAGCTATAAGGATGCAACACAGGGAATATAGCCAATATTTTATAATAACTATAAATGGAATATAATCTTTAAGAGCTGTGAATCACTATGTGGTATACATGAAACTTAAATAATATTGTACATCGACTATACCTCAATTTTTTCAAAAAGATAAATAATAAATATGTGTTGTTTAAGCCACCAAGTCTGTGGTAATATTGTTACTAGAGGTGCCTGCCTTAGTTGGGGAAATATGACATGCCTACTATGTTAACCCACGGTAGGAGGTAGCAGTTGACAAGTGGTAGAAAAATATATTTAATTCCCAAAGTGATCTATGGTTACTCTACATGTGGAATTCTCACTATGTGATGGTAAGTAATAAATCCTAGCATACAGCATTGACAGCTTCTTTGTGTATGTTTAAACTGAGACGATAATTGTTAATAACATTTTTAAACTTTGTAGCAGGTAGGTATGTGCTATCTTCAGTCATCCAATAAATATACAAGATAAATAGATGCATAAGGTGGGATTTAAAAATCTATACCAGTGCAAATTTTAGTACTGTCATGCCGTTAGCTTTGGCTTCCACAATCTAGGGAAGAGTACAGTTTTGATTTGTTTTGACACATCAACCATTTTTTTGGACTAAGAATATGCCTGGGTGGAGTTGAGCCATGGTGCTACAGGGTCCACGCTTGAGGAATGATGAGGGAAGAAGCCCTCTAATTCTAAGCAGCTTAGCCCCGATTTGGGCAAAGCCAAGTGTGAGAACTATATAAAGGTTTTTCTGGCCTCCCACAATCCTCTGCAAACTGTATTATGGAAATGATGGTAATTACTTCAAAGTCCCTGGTGATTACTGGGTCTTTGGGGCTGTTCATTGTCAATTCACCTCAGCCAACCAGCTGTCTCACGGACTTGCCTTTTGTACCAAACCTTTAATGAAACTGGCATTTGTGTCAATAAACTTTAAGTCCATCTTTGCTGAGATAATTATGTAGGTCACTCAAATTTCAGCTACTTCAAATAATTATAGACTTTTAGCCTCGGATATAAGGTGATGATTAAAGGAGAAGGAATCGGGGTCCCCATGCCGAAGTCAATTAGATGAAAATGCTGGCAGTTCTCAGCTCAGGCCTCTGATTTGAATGCACAAGCCTCTGGGCTATATCAGGGCTTCACAAAGACTAAGTCACTCATAAAATACACATTTATTTGGCTGAACCATGATCTAATTGCAGACACAACAATTTCACCATATTAGCTGTTAAGGGGAAAAGCTCTTTCATGAACACCATCATAAAGACTGCTTTGTGGTCCACTGGCATCGAGCATCAACAACCAGAGTGCAATTCCATTTTCCCAACGAAGAGCAAAGATTATAGCAAAAACCACTGTATAGCTTTCAAAACTATCCACATCCATGGACTAAAGACAAATTTTACAGTTTCACTAGATTTCTTTTCCATGGCTTGGTAAAACTTCAAGGGACCAACTTTTAGCCATTTCATGTACTTGTCCCTATATACTTAAGGTAACAAAATTCACTAATTACAAAAAGAACGAATGTTCTCATTTTGGTCAAAAGCTTAAAATGTTCAGAAAAAAAACAAAAAAACAAAAACCTTTGGAGACCAGGAAATCATGACGCTTAAATCCCTTTCCTTCTGTGGACTAGAAAGACAGAGCCCTTTATTAATCACCCCCGCCTCCACTGCCATCTCCACCTGTCAACATTTAAAACTGGAGACTAATGGTAGACAGGCTTCCCCTGCAGGTCGTAATTGCCTTTCCAACAGAGAAGCTATCTCCAAAGCAACCAAGATATGAGCTATGAATTCAAGCTGCGACTCTCTATGTAAATTGCTTGCACTGAAATTGAAATTTCCCCAAAGAAAGCCGCACTGATTCAGTCTATTAAATGCATTTCTATCTCAGATGCAGGGATGTACTCCAGCAGCTAAGGAATTGTCCATACTCCATACATTGTACACAGAGATAAGACCCAAGCGCTTTTTAACCTGACCTTAAATTTAAAAAGGAATCCTGTCATTATTCATAATTCAATAATCATTGTTCATGACTTATAGTAGCCCGACTGTCCACAGCTGCCCACATTAGTCCCAGAATGAAAGAATGGTGTTTCATACACCATCATCTCACATTAGCTCGTTTTTTCCTTATTAGCTTTGTCATGCTTTTGTGCAATGTATTTTTGGTCTTTGGCATGCCTTGCCTATTCAGTATTAAATGTTCCCATAGGTTTTCCTGTTTTGTTTTGTTTTGTTTTGTTTTGTTTTGTTTTTTTGTCATAATCTCCTCTACTCCAGAAACAGAATCTAGGATCAGATAACGTTCTGTTGCACTAAGGCAACACTATTATTGTTCAGTCAATAGACAATTCACCTAAACGACCCTGCCAGGGGATGAGATATGTGAACCCTTGGGGCCCGCGGTTTGGTGAGCACTTGGCGCAGTCTTCCAGATCACTGAATCACTCATGCGTCAGGTGGCCCACGTCCGTCTCCATCAAGTATCACCAGTCCTTTCCTCTCTTGGGCCCACCTTACTCCCCCCGCCTCTCCACCTCCCCACACTTGATACCTTTAGGCTCCCTCAAACTCTGTTTATGAAAATCAAGGAAAAGGGAAATAAACATAAGAGACTCACTCTGTGGCAGAGTGAGTGGCAGAGTGTCTCCCAATATTCATTCTCTCCTTCTCCCATTGCAATACAACTCTTGACTTTTAGCTGGGCCCACGGCTGCTTGGAATATAGTTAGGGATGCCATAAGACTAGTTCAAGCCAATAGCATATAAACAGAAGTTTCTTTTTGGCAATGTTTGGGGAATTCCATTAAAATGTGGCTGGCTTGAGCCATTTGCCCCATTTCTTCTTTTCCCTTTTCTCCAATCCTGCTATATCTGGTAAATATGGCTAGAGTTCCAGCCACCAAATGGGTGCAAGAAGTCAAGGGCCATACCCTATGGCAGAGAACTCTATGGAACAGAGCCACCATACCAGCCCTGGACTGTCTATCTCCAGACCTTCATGTGAAGGAGAAACACTTTTGTCTTGTTTAAGCCACAATTACTTGGCATGCCTGTTACTTGCAATGGAATTGGATCTTACCTATAGGCGCTCTCTGATTTTCATTAGCACCAGGGGCTAATTTTGTTTGTGTCTACATTCAGATCATGAATCTTTTAAGCACCTGGTAAGATCATGCGCCTGACAAATATTTGACAAACTCATTAAAAGACTAACCCTATTAGTAAAGAAAAAGCTTATTTAATTTATTCACTTAATGCCAAAAATATCAGAATTTCAACAAATGAGAACAAAAAAGCATGTCTCACTTTTTGTAAGCAAATTTTTATGGAATTCAGGAATCTAGCTTCAGAAGTCTGCTCACTGTGTGATTTCACTTTCTGGGACTCACTTCGCTCATTTGTAAGATGGGCCCCTTGTTCTCAGGGGGCTGAGAACTGGGGAGGGAGCAGGGCCAAAAGAGAACCTAGTGGGTGAACCTCTTAGCTCTGCAGCCCCTGCTTCATCCCAAGCAGTTCCATCTTTAAAATTCCACAGAAGATTTTGTTTTATAAGGAAATGAGAATCTTAAAAAAAAATCACTGGACCAGATAATCTGTAAGAACCCTTCCAGTTCTGACATTTGATGATTAGAAAGACCCCCACATGGCCAGAATGAGGCAGGTGGTAGCACTGCTGTGAGCTGAGTCAAACTGGGAACAGCATTGTCCTGGATGTGTTGCCAAAGGCAAAGCCTGAGCCGCGGAAGGGATGGGAAGATGTCAGATCCAGCAGGGAGGTTACAGGACAGGGTTGTTTTTTCTGTTTGGCTCCAGTTATGCATTTAAACACAAGGACAAGTACATATTCAAAAATAGACATTTGCTTAATAGATGCATATTAAAGGCTAAATACTGATGAATGGTTATACATGTTACAACTGAACTGAGCAGATGCTGCCTTGATGCGGCTCATCTCATTTATTCATGAGACGTTTAAGCAGAGGAAGGAGCGGAGGGCTGAGCCGTGTCGCTGGCCCGCACGCAAGGCTCGCTAGGGTGGGCCCGGCTGGAGAGGGCCTTGCTCCTAGAGCAGTGACTTGGGAACAGCCCTGCCAGCTCCACCCCAGACGTGACACGGCCACTGGTCTGGGAGCCAGGAGACCCTGGGCTGCTCTCAGCTCTGCTTCTTCAAGTCACTCTCCCTCACTGAGTTTGTTTCCTCTTCTGTAAATGAGCAGGTTGGGCGAGATAATCTTGAAAGTACTTTTAGTTCTGAAATTCCAGGCTTTACTGTGTAAAATGGGCAGGGGGGGCGGAGTATGGAATGCTTCTTCTCCACTTGTGACATGTCTCTGGATAGAGGAAACTGCCCTAGAGGAACACTTGCAGACACTTTTCACTCCTTGACTCACACCGTATCTGTGGAGGTGGGGACTTAGCTGGTTGGTCACTTTGGGGAGAACGAGGGGGCGAATTTGACTCCATCCTTGCTGCCTGGCAGCGGGGGCAAGTGGCTGGTCTCCACTGCCACTGCCGTCTCCATCCGGCACTGCCTCAGACAGGGTGGGTGCCCCTCCTCCCAGCAGGCCCTCTGGGCTACACCCCAGCCACACATCCCTCCACCTGCCTCCGTGTGACTTCACCTCAGTCTGAATGTTGACGTGTCCACATGTCAGCATCCGAGGGGGTCCATCTGTCCGGGTGATTCTTCTATTAAACAACCTTGTGAGGGAGGTACTATTATCCCCATTTTACATAGGAAGAAATTGAGACACAGAGTTTAATTAACTTATCCACAGTCTCACAGCTGGGCAATATCGTCTACCTCATAAGGTTGGTATAAGAATTGTACGAGCCATTTGTCAACATGGCTTTTTTTTGTTTTGTTTTGTTTTTTATAAATTTACTTATTCATTTATTTATTTATTTTTGGCTGCGTTGGGTCTTCGTTGCTGCACACGGGCTTTCTCTAGTTGCGGCGAGCGGGGGCTACTCTTTGTTGCGGTGCGCGGGCTTCTCACTGCGGTGGCTTCTCTTGTTGTGGAGCACGGGCTCTAGGCGCGCAGGCTTCAGTAGTTGTGGTACGCGGGCTCAGTAGTTGTGGCTCGTGGGCTCTAGAGCGCAGGCTCAGTAGCTGTGGCGCATGGGCTTAGTTGCTCCGTGGCATGTGGGATCTTCCAGACCAGGGCTCGAACCCGTGTCCCCGGCATCGGCAGGAGGATTCTTAGCCACTGCACCACCAGGGAAGCCCCTGTCAACATGGTTTTTAAGGTTGTATCTTGAGGCCTGGCTGTCCGACATGAATGAGGATCATGTGATACGGCCTCTCTAGAGAGCAGCCCCCCATCGGCAGCCTCGTGGGTAAAGGGAGAAACCTGTCTTCAAAGTCACAGCTCCAAGAACCTTCCATCTACTCCTCACCCAGCTCCTGCTCAGGTGCAGCTAACTGAGCAGAGGTGAGAGGTGGGGCCCCCAGGTTCCCAAGGAAACCACTTCTCTCAGTGGATGCCCGGTGCCTGGAGGAGAGGTTGATGTGGGCAGGCTTGCAGTCTGGCCAAGTTTCTCTCAGGAGGTGCAGCTCACCTGGGAGCCACACCTGAGGGCGACCTCCCACCCTCCCTGTCAGAGAAGAGAAACTCCCCCTGGTGAAGCCGTCAGCTGCAGTTAGAATGAATGGTCTTCAAACTCCAGCAGCTCCTCGCTTAAACATCACCTCCTCCAGAGCTGTCTTCAACCATCTAGATCAGCGGTTCTCAACCCTGGGGGCCCCGAGAATCCCCCAAGAGGGCTTTAAAAAACAATGATGTCTGGACCCCATCCCTCCTCAGGCGAATCAGAATTTCTGGGGTTGGCCACAGAGGCCAGGGCCGGGGACCGCTGTTCAGGACAAAGCTCAGCCCTTACCACCCCTGGGCCCACATCCCACTTTGATGCAGTTTAACAGATGCCACAGCCGTCATGTCTACCTGGATGGCTGCACTCTCTGCTAACTTGTGACCTCCCACCACAGCAGGGAGTGCGTGCTGCCCCCCTCTCCAGTGCTTGACACGGTTCTTGATGTTCGCAGCAGCTCAAATCACATTTGGTGAATGAAATTAAATAGCAATAACTTGGAATTCAGGACTTTTTCCCCAAGAAAGTCAATAGATTTTTATATTGAAAATTAAGGACAAGTATATATGCTTGCATATGTATGTCTCATAGTTTCATAGTTGAAAAACGTAGTCACAAACAGCTCACACGATCCTTACATAAACCCTGTGTGGTAGGTACTATTGCCCAGCTGTGAGAACTGGGGCAAGTTAATCAAACTCTGAGCCTCAGTTTCGTCATCTTTAAAATGGGGATAATAGTGCCTCCCTCATAAGGTTATTAAGAAGATTAAATGAAATAACCCTAGCACTTAGCACATTGCCTGGCCCACAGAGAGGGTTCCAGAAAGCTAGCTATTGTTATTGCTATTACTGTTATCATTCCCTTCATGTTACAGCAGGTAAACTGAGGCTCAAATAGATAAAGACTTGACCAAGATCCCACAGGGTTAGGACTCAAACCAAAGGCTTCTGACTCTCAATCTTGTATTCTTTTATATGCTGTGTTGAGAATATTCTTTGGAGATAGGGAGAGGTAGGCAGTAGCAGCCTACTTTTCCGATGGGAACATAAATGACTGAAAGAGGTGATTTGCCTGGAAGCCATACGGCTAAAGGCTCAGTGCCATGCGGAGGGAAGAGTCCTGGATCAGAAATCAGGGGATTTCTCCCTGTTCCCACAGTGGACTTTCACCAGGCCACATCTTCTCCCCGTGCCTCGGTGCCTGCCCCTACCCTGGGGGACTGACAAGGCGACCACGAAGCATCCACAGCCCTGCCAGTCCAGGGCTGTGTGTGAGCTGCGTGCAGGGGCCTCTCAGCACTGCAGGCAGCAGGTGTGCCTGTGAACTTTGGCCCCGCCCTTGGGCCAAGCAGTGCATCCACGCTGAGCCCAAGCACAGGAGACAGTAAGTCAGTTCCCCGCCCCCACCCCTGAATGCCTGGCTCTCCAGGGAGCCATGGAAAGATGAGGCTGCCCCTGGGACTCCCCTCCCATGGCCAGGCTGCCGCATTCATTATGCACATCCCCAGCTGGAAGGCTCTGGGGAGCCTGGTCCAGGAGCTGATGGTCTCAGGTTCTTCCTCTGGAGCATTCTGCAAGGTGGTAAACAGACACTAACGAGCCTCTAGCTCCTCCGTGATGTGTCACACTGTCTCTCTCACAGGTTTTGTCAGTAGCCGAGCTCCGTTATTCCAGGAAAGGTGGCTCTGGCCTTCCTCTTAGCCCAAGAACAAAAGGAAACTAGGCAGAAAGCTTTATGGAAAACGAGGCAAAAAAAAAAAAAGAGACCCCTAAACCATACCAAAATATTTTTGTTGGTTCATTAGTTATTTCTGAGTTATTTTTTTTCTTTGTGCTGTCCTAGGGTCTTTTTTTTCTTTTTGTGAGTAGGTATTAGTTCTCCAAAGAGAAAAAGTCCACAATTTTTCATGTTTATCCAGGCAGGAGCTCATGAAGGCATGAATTGCCTGAGCTTCTTGCTTTCATTCTTGCTGCTGCCAGGAGAATCTAAGCTGTGGGCAGACAGGGGCCTCCAGAGAAGCCCAGCACCCGGGGACAGGCAGGGCCATCTTAGATGACCCAGGCGCCCGAGAGCCACGGGCCCTGAGAAGTGGGACAGAACCGGGCACCACTCGCTCAGATGAAATGACTGGGACAGCCTGTCCCCCTGCCCTGAGGCCACCTGTAGGTCAGCCCATTCCTTCTCTTCACCTAGCTGGTACCTGGATATGACTGTCCATGGATGGCCTCTGGCCGGGCATGAGCTGTTCTCCAGGGCTTCTCTCCCTTAACCACTCACAGCCTTCAGGAGCTGAGGTTCAGGACAGACACCCACCCTTTAACTCCCCACCCACCAGAAGCTCTAGCATTTTGCCTGTTAATTCAGTATCTCATCTTCACAAATCCAGGACCAGATCTTCCGAAGCCCCCGAGCAGTGAGGAAGAACAGCTATCCTTTATAGAGCACGCCCAATATGCCAGGATCTTTACATACCTTCCTTCCTTCCTTCATTCAGCAAATACCTATTGACTTCCTGCTATGGGCCAAGCAGTATACTATGTTTGGGGCTGGGGATACTCTACTGAGTAATATGGATAAAGCTCCAACCTATGGGGAGTTAACAGACTTTATCTCAAATCCTCTCAAGAAATCTGCACAGGTGATATTATTGTTTCTATTTGACAGTTGAGAAAATGAGGCTTACAGAGATTAAATAACTTGCCCCAAGGTCACACAGCCAGAAAGGAACGGAGCCAAGGCTTGAACCCAGATCAGTCTGAACTCCAAAGTGTACTTGCTACCACACTACAGCACTTCTTATTAAACCCAGAACAGGCCCCTCAGCTCTGCACTTCTGGGGCTTCACCAGCTGAATCGTACACACTGGAAAGGATGTCTTACATTTCTTTGCACCTTCATCATGCCGAGCACAATATCTGTTGCATAACAGACACCCAATAAATAGATGAATGAACTATTTTAATATATTAACTCACTTAGAGCCCCCGGACAACTCACCTACCCTTTCCATCTTCATCTCTAGCCACTACTCTCTCTTCTTCACAGCCAAAGTGTTAAAGAGTTTTAAAGAGTTACAATCTCCAGTCAACTTCCTCACATGCCACTCACTCCTCAGCCTTTTCTGGCCCCGGCTCTACACCCCCAAGCCCAAAATGCTCTCTGCAAGAGGGCCAGTCACTTCTTTGTCATTAG
The DNA here is from genome assembly GCF_964165515.1 of Mesoplodon bidens. Classification (NCBI taxonomy): domain Eukaryota; kingdom Metazoa; phylum Chordata; class Mammalia; order Artiodactyla; family Ziphiidae; genus Mesoplodon; species Mesoplodon bidens. The sequence continues at coordinate 57,625,806 of NC_138160.1, read as the reverse complement.
ATCCAGTAGGCCAGACCCATTTTACTTCTCCTTTCAGCAGCGTGCAAATCTGCTCATCACTCCCCTGCTTTAAATTATTTCAGTGGATTCCTCCTTGATTCAAACGCCTTGAAATTCTGTTGCCTTGGCTGCCAGGACTCTGGTTTTCCTCCTGCTCTGGCTGCTCCTCCCTGGTTCGTTTTTCAGGACTCTCCCATTGCTCCTCCATAAATGTGGGTGTTTCCCAGGGTTCCAGCCCAGGCCCTCTTCTCGCCTCACTCCCTCCACTCTCCCTGGGCAACCACACTCACATGCATCTCTGTCACTTTCCACCTCCTGTCCAGACCTCTCACCCAACGTGGACACAGTGGCCCTCTCCTCAGACTCAAACCTGAACTCAGTGCTCCCCTCCCACAAAGCTGTCCTCCTTCCTGTGTTACATGAAGAAGTAATCCCTGCCCCCTGCCCCCTGCCCGCCCATCACCCAGACACTGGAGCCTCCTCCTCCACTCTTGCCTTCACCTTCCGTCTGGCACCAAACCCTGTTGATTCTACTCCTCAGTAACGTCTTTAATTGTCCACTTCTCTCTCTCTCAAGACCACCACCTAATTTCAGGACCTCACTGTGTCCTACGATCACTGCAAGAGCCATCAAATGATCTCATTTTCCTCAGCGAGTCTTGCCACCTTCAGTTCATTCTCCACCTTGAACCTGAAGAAACTTGAGAAAACTGCAAATCTGGGGACTTCCCTGGTGATCCAGTGGTTAAGTCTTTGCCTTCCAGAGAAGGGGGTGCGGGTTCATTCCCTAGTCGGGAAGCTAAGATCCCACATGCCTCGCGACCAAAAAACCAAAACATAAAACAGAAGCAATACTGTAACATATTCAACAAAAGACTTTAAAAATGGTCCACATTTAAAAAAAATCTTTAAAAACTGCAAATCTGCTCATCACTCTCCTGCTTTAAATTATTTCAGTGGATTCCTCCTTGATTCAAACTCATTATCATGGCCTACGGGACTCTTGATGCCCTACCTTCCTAGCATCATCTAGTACTCTCCACTCCTAGCCTGTGTTTAATGCTCTGACTATACTAAAATAGCCTGGAGTTGCAGTACCACGCCAATACACCTTTGCACTTGCTGTTCCCTTTACTCAGAAAGCCCCTTTTATCCTTCAAGATTCAGGGCAAGTGTAATCTCCTCTAGGAACCTTCAATCCTGGGTGAGGGGTTGTCCCATCCCTCCTGGACATTCCTTTCCTACAGCATCCAGCACAGTGCTCTAGAACACTACGTGTCCTGTCACACTATTATTAGACTTGAAGGGCCTTGGGGGCATGGACTGTCTTTTCCGTCTTTGTACTTGCAGTCCCTCACACTGCCATGAAATCTGGTACCCAGAAGACGCTCAGTGGAAGGGTGAGTGGGAAGGTGGGTGGACGGCTGGGTGGATACAAATGAGTAGGCAGATGACTGAAAGTCGGATGGAATTGTAGTTAAAGAAGGTGTCTCTCCACCTGTCCTTCAACTCATCTCTCAGGAATGGGAAGAGCACCCTTGAAAAATAGTTCCAAAGACCTGGGCTAAGCAAATTTCTAAAAGCAATCTGGGAAAAACGTAATGGCACAGACAAACAAAACACATAGAGTTGAATAACAAGCCACAATGTGTTAAATGGGGTGTGTCCAGGTTGGCGTGAAAAGATATTCAGAAAATGCTGATTTTTATTTAAAGTTATATCCACATATATATTCTAAAGGGAGGCAGAGAGCAGAGTTCTCACCCAACAAACGATCTAAATGTTCCACTCTATACAACTCACACCTCTCCACACCACACCACAAGGATCTCTGACAAAGGGGAATCTCCTAAAAACATCTAAGCACTTGCTTCGATGAGAAAAAACAAACATAATTATATAGTATGTTGGGAAAAGAAAGATTTTTCAAAATCAAAACTGAGATCTATAGCCAACACCTAGAAATTGATGAAACAACTAATGGCTACTGTAACAATATAGATAAGGATATGGAGACCTTACTGGATGTGGGACACTGTGCCTCCCTCCCCCAGAACTCAGCATTTCACACCAGCCACCCTCAACGCCTCTTCTTTCATCTGATCCTCATGACAACTGTAGGAGGAGGGCAAGGCAGGGAAGGTATTTTTATTCTGAGTAAATAGATAAGAAAAATGAATGGAAGGAAAGGAAAGGACTATGAGCTTGGGGAAAGATGATGCCAAGTTCCTTTTTTTTTTTTTTTTTTGCTGTATGCGGGCCTCTCACTGTCGTGGCCTCTCCTGTTGAGGAGCACAGGCTCCGGACACGCAGGCTCAGCGGCCATGGCTCACGGGACCAGCCACTCCGTGGCATGTGGGATCCTCCCGGACCAGGGCACGAACCCACGTCCCCTGCAACGGCAGGTGGACTCTCAACCACTGCACCACCAGGGAAGCCCTCCAAGTTCCTTTTCTCAGCTCTAATTTGGGGCAACTAAGTGGAAAGTGGCCAAGAGGCAACCACCAGAGAATACCTGATGGAAACAGATGCTCATGTTTCCTCTGTCTGATAAAGTTGTGCCTCCAGTACTAAACTCGAAAGCTGCCCCCTTTTTCCCATCTTCTCCGTTCTTTTCCTTCTCTCGTATTCACTCTCCTCCTCACTCATGACATTCCAGCTACTCTGGAACACTTTGTTTCTGGTATACATCAAGGTTAATCTTATTTCAAGGCCTTTGCATCTGCTGTTCCCCAGGCCTGGAACACATTCTATGAGGAACTCTTTTCAGCCCTCCGGGTCTTTTGGGTCTCTGTTTAAATATTTGTTCCCTAGAGACACCCTCTTTGTACACACTTGCTAATAAGGACCCAGACACCTCCCACCCCAACTTTCTTCCATCCCATTACCCCATTTTGTTTATGCAGGATAGGTCCTTGGGTCTAGAAGGGATCCATTAGGCTTCCTGAAAATGTAACGTGACCCCTACTTTCCCAGATATTATATCTGCAACTGGGTATTCTCTTAGAGGATTTTCTGTTCTGGAAACATTCACTGCTGTATGTCCTGGAAGATGATGCCAGTCTCTCTGCTATGAGTCCTGACTGTGCTGACTTCCTTCTCTATCACTAGGTAAGTACATTCTGTTTGATTTATATAAGAATTGTCAGAGCCTGGTCTTTCTAGTAATGCAATTCTATTATGAACATTGTGACTACAGTAGTTGTGCTACTGATGATTGTGCTGAGACTGTTAGTTGTCCCTCAATATCTGTTCTCTTGTTCCTTCAATAAAAAAAATTTTTTTAGCTGGGTACAGGTTGTTCAGTATAAAGACTACGCTTCCCAGACTCTTGTTTCTGGGTGTGGTCATATGACTAAATATTGACCAATGGGATGTGAATTAAGTGATGTGTGCTACCTCCAGGTCATATCCTTAGAAGGAAGGGGAGTGTCCTCACTTTCTCTTCCCCTTCCCACTTGCTTGAAATTAACCTAGAGGAGGTGGTGAGCCATCTCCAACCTTGTGGATGACCACATCTAGTGATGGCAAATCAGCAAGACAGAAGGAACCTGGGTCCCTGACACCACAGAGCTGCTAACTGCCCTAGACTGCTCACCACCAGATTGTTACATGAGAAAGAAATGAAATTCTCTCTTGCTTAAACCACTGTTAGTTGGTTCTTTTTGTTATAGCAGCCAACCTATACTCTGGCTAACAGAATCTGAAATTATCAAATTTATTCATGTATTGTATATTGTTCTCTCCTGCCCCTAGAAAATAAATTCTAAGAGGACAGAAACCTTTATTCTTGATCATCACTTTATCCCTAGGACATGGAACAGTTCCTGGTGGATAATAAGGACACATTAGACAATAAGCAATATTTGTTACATGAATGAATAAGTGAAAGTAGAAATGAATCACTTGCTTTCATTGGCTGACTGAGATTCTTTCTGCCCAGGTTTTTGCTTTCCCCCTTCCTTTCTGGCCCTCCCTTTTAGCTTGTCTATCCCTGTTATAAAAGACTTTTCAGGACTGGGGGTGCCCCCATCTCTTCCACACACTCATCTGACCTTAATGTGGAAGAGGAAGCTTTCTGGCTCAGGGATCTGAACGTTTCCTCAGTTCTTTGCAGACCCAAGTAAGTTTGGAAAGACATTTTGACACAAGATCACAGTTCAAAGAAAGTCATGTGGGATATCAGAGACCATCTGGTCCCTCCCTGGGTTTCCACCATCATGCTCTTCCTTTTCATGATGAAATATCAAAACATGGAAAACAGGGGGGTAGCTACTATGCAATTGGTTGGACTTTTCTCTCACCTCCTAGGGATCTTGGGGTGATTTGAGGCTGTGAGTCTGAAAACACATCAGCCTAGAGCAATGCTGTCCAGTGAAAACATGCAGACCACAAACACAAGCCATATGTGTAACTTCAAATGTTATAGTATCCACATCACATTTAAAAAGTAAAAGAAACTGGTGAGAATAATTCAATAATATACTTAAGTTAACATGCTCATAATATCATTTCAACATGTATAAAAATTATTAAAAACCAGTACAAAAATTAACAAAATATTTTACAGGTTTTTATGCTAAATTGTTGTCTTTTACAGCACACCTCAGTTCAGACTAACCACACCTCAAGTCCTTAATAGCCACATGTGGCTAGTGACCAGCATACTGGGCGGCATAGGTCTAGAGGAAAATGTACTGAGTTAGACCGTGTTCAGGTTCTGTTGTAGGCTGATCCCCAAGGCGATCTGACCTTCAGTGTCCTCATCTATAAAGTGGGGCTCGTTACATCTGTTTCACAATGTTTGGGGGAGGAATTATAGAGCTAATATAAGTGAAAGTGTTGAACAAGTGTGGGACAGTGCAGTTTTTGTGAAAAATAAAAACAGGTTCCAGCACACTCTCCCTCTGCTACTCCTCTCTATCAATGTCAATTATCCAGCAAAATGAGGCAAGAAGAAGCCTCCCTGATCAATAGATGAATCCTGGGTGACGCCTTCCACTGTCACTGTCCATCTCAGAGCCCAGAGGAGTTCGGGCTGGGGACACTCTGTTAGTCGGGGTTCTCCAGAGAAACAGAACCAATAGGATATAATGTTACAGATATATATCTAGAGAGAAAGAGAGGGAGATTTATTACCCATTGAAGACCAGAATGGAACAAAAAGGTGGGGCCGGGGGGTGGATTTGCTGTCTGCTAATGCCAACATCTATCTATCTTCTCCTGTCCTCAGACATTGGTGCTCCTGGTTCTCATGCCTTCGGACTCAGATGGGATTTACACCCAGACATCCACTCCAACCATCATGGTTCAGACGACTGTTCTCAGTTCTGCCCTTACACATAGAAGAGAGACGCTGTCCCCTAAGTGGAGTGATTTAGGAGGCTCCAGAAAATGCTTCTGTTTCCAAATGTCTTCCCACTGTGCCTGAAACCCACCATAATGGGTCCTTCTGAATGAGTTTCAACCATTGTCCTCTGCCCACCCCACCTCCATCCTTAAAATGTACATACTGCTGAGGTTAAGGACACCCGAGAACACAGGGTTCCTAAACTTTCATGTGAGCAGCAAGTCTCAGTGTGGAGCCTGGGAGTCAGCATGCCTCCCCTGCACCCAGAAGAGATTTGTGGAGCATGCTCTGAGCAACACTGCCCTTAAGCCAGAGCGTGGCCTTGTTTGTCTAGTGCTTTCCTCCTGTAGTGGCTGAAAACACAGACTGCTCACAGGTCTGCCTTCCCTGCCACTCCTGCCACAGACCAGCTCCTGAGCTCCTGAGCTCCTAGAGCACTGAGCAGCAGTATGGACTCTGAGTGCTTATGCATATGTGTGTGTGCACACACACATTCTCTCTCTCCCTCCCTCCCTCCCTCCCTCTCTCTCCTTCCCTCTCTCTTTCATACACACACACACACACACACACACACACACAGCTGCTGAATGCAGCATCCCCGCGGTACCTGATCTGAACCCAGGACACCAACCAGCCTGCCTCTTGGGCCCCAAAACTTTCAAAAATGCTGGGAAGGTCACAGCCCTCCTCCTCCCACAGACAGAAACACAGCTCAGAGGCAGGCAGCACATTCCTGCCTGAGGACGCATATCTCTGGGCTGATTAAATAAACGCAGCTTAATTAAATTAAAGTAAGATCAGAACCTGCCTCAACTCTGCTGGCAGCCCAGTGGAGTCCCTCAGGAATCTTTCACTTTCATAAATGAATGATTGTGTACCTGCTTTGGAGCTTTCCCTGACAGAAGAGGGGCCTCTGGGTAGAAGTGGCTTTTTCTGGTCAGAAGGAAGCAGATACAGGGTATTTTTATTTAGGGAACCAAGAGGTTTTGGAACCTCTTTGTGCTTTTTGCTGGGGACGAGACATCATGCCCTGTTACTGGGCACAGGATGAGTGGGACTGAGGCTGCTCTCCTAAAACCAGAGGGTAATTAAGAGTCTGGAACAGTCGAGCAGATGTTTGGTGGAGAGAGAGATAGAGACAGAGACAGAGGTTGAGCACTGGTAAAGCCGCAAACTCGCCCACAAGAGAGGTTGTTATGAACATGCTTAGCAAATTCCGATAGACAGGCTTTGAATGGTGTTGGCTGTTGCCAGGAATCAGCAAGGAAAAAAAAAAAAAAAAAAAACAGAGCACCTGTTCCAGAAAATTTCCTCAAAGCAGGAGCTAGAAGAGATAAAGAAAAGCAACTGTGGTCTACCCTAAACGTATACAGTGCTGTATGTCAATTATGTCTCAATAAAACTGGGAAAAAAGCAAGCAACTGTGCAAACGTTATGGAACAGGTAGAATTCCTCTGCTCAGCAGGGTAAAACCCATGTTTGCCCACAAGGCGTGCCTTGGGGGCCCACAAGAAAGAGTTTCTCAGCACAGCTGTGGACCAGCAGGTCCAGCGTGCTCCCCGGGAGCCTGGTTGACTGTTGTCAGGTGAGTCACCTGTGCTGGAGAGGAGGTGGGAGGATGGCACAGATATCACCGCCCTAGGGATGTCGAAATGGCGGGCCCAATGCCTGCACCCTGCCTGCACCCCATCTAAAACTTAGATCAGGAGAGGCAGTGTGCACAACAGCCTGGTCTCCAACCAGCCGGCTTAGGGGTCTCTGCGCAGTTGCCGCCTCAGCCCTCTCAGTCTCTTCTAGCAGGCTGGGAAGGGAAGGACAAAGAGGAGAAATGCACATTTTGCAAGTTCCGGTGGAAAGCCTTTGGGGAAGGAAGTTGAAACTAATGGGCAAGCTGTGGCTTTCATTCATCCACGTGACTGTTGCTTCCATTAGCCCGGAAATGTGAGAGGGGGCCTCTGCAATCTATCATTGTCCTTTGTGTGTGTTGGTGACACTGCTGACGGTGTTATTTTCTGGCTTCAAACTTACCCTCATTACAGGACTTTTGCTCAAATTTCTTACAGAACTGATCGCTTACGTCACCTTATAGACTCTTTAAATTCCACCATTGGCTTCCCACTTAGCTCATCTCTCATCTGCCCCTACTACCAACTCAGACTCAGCAACAACTGAGTAGACATTGCTGTTCCTATAACCCTACTTACCTGTTTCTACTTCCAAGCCCTAATCTGAGACTTATCCCAGCCTGGAATATCTCTCCATTAGTTTTCTGACCAGTAGCAGAGGTGTCTTCTTGTCATTCTGATCAAGTGCTTCCTACGTAGTGAAGCCTTCCAGGTGACTTTTCCAGTTCCATTGCCTCCAGCCTCCAGTGATCCCAGAGTTGTGAGGATCAGATGAGAAAGTGCACTATACACTACGGGGCATTTCACCAGACTAAGGTACACTGTCATGTGTCATGGCTGCCTCTAAACTCTGAGCACATGAAAGACCCACTTAAAACCCAAAGGACCAAGGGCTGCTAGTTCAAAGTGACAGATTCAGTCCACAGATTTGTTTATCTCCTCTCTCTACAAAGAAGCCAAGAGACATCTATCAAGATATTACGATCTTAAAATCTTCCTATAACATGCAAAGCAGGTGGAGGAATGTGAAATAGGAGCTGAGCAGAAGAGGCTGCTGAGAAGATAAAGACAATGGAGGGCAGCAGTGAAAAATGACGGTAGAAACAGGATCACTAATTGAAAGTCTGTATATAGAATAACACCCCGGACATTTCCCTCTAACATCCCTGCTCGCGAAACATCTGGCATCCAGGTATTTACATCCAAGCCTGGGAGAAAAAAAAGCCTAAAATTAAAGCGGAAATTGTGCCTCTACAAGAAATGTGAATGGACTTCCTGGGAAGAAGGAGGGCATCCAGTGTGGGAGTGTGGCATGCCACAGACCCTTCAGAGGAACGAGGGGCTGCCTTCCCAGTCACTGAAGCCCAGCCCACCACAGTCAACAAGCTCACCCACCAACACAGAGCTCCTGGGCAGCCCTGCTATGGTCTCATTCTTACACAGCCAAGATCACAAGACTATTGGGAAAAGCCTAAAATGTGAAATAGAAAGACTAAGATTAATAAAAAATAAAATGACCTTGGAGGAAAAATAAAGAATAGAAGAAAATCAAAGTGGGAAAAACCTCTAATTAATATTTCCAGAGATAGATGAAAAGATGTTGCATCCATAAAATATAAATGTAGAGAAGAGACCATCAGAGGAAAAAAAAGTCTTAGAAAAGAACAATATGGCTGCTAAAATTTTGTTAAAGTTAATGAGTTGAAAGATTAAATTCTTGAAAATATCTCAGAATGTAGAATATTAAGACAAAGAGGCAAAAAAAAAGAGGGGGGAAGAAAGAGAAGACGTACATAGGAGCAATTCAACTAATAGGATTCCCAGAAAGAGAGAAGAGAGGAAATTAAAGGATGGAGATTATTAGTAAAAATAACAAGAGAATTTCCCAAAGCTGAAGAAGGATACACAAGTATTAGACTGAAAGATCTCACAATGTTCAGAACAGTCCATTTTTAAAAGTCCTCTGTTAAATCACATCATTGTGACATTTTGGAACAAAAAGGGCAACAGGAAAATTCTAAATGCATCCAGAGAAAAGAAAAGAGGTCCTTGGTTGCCACAACAACAAAGATGATTAACATGGTAACTTAGAATAGAAATGCACTGGAGGGTTGTTGAGTACCTACCTATTAGTGGAATAACTGTAGAAAGAGGCTCAGAAAATAGGCAGAAACAAAGGGAGGCCAAAAAACAAGAACACAGTCAAGGTCATACTACACAAACAGCCTGATTCCAACAGAGCTGCCACTATTGCTGGGCCCTTCCAAGGAAGTGAACCACTTCCAAGATCACTACCACTACCAGTACCATTGAACTCTGAGCACCTTCCCCACCGGCAAAATAAATTTTGCACCATTCACTCCAGATTCAAAGTCCCAGATGGGAGCATCTGATTGGCTAAGCTTAGGCACATGCCAATTTCCCAGTTTTTAGAAGTCAGAGAGAAAAACTATCTGGCCTCCTGCATGCAAGCTGGAACCCTGCCTCCCACCAAGACTCACCCAAAGGTAGATTCTTCAAGCTTCACAAGAGGTTCAGACACCATGCAGTCAACATCAAAATAATAAATGTCTGCTATAGTTTGCCCCTCTGACTCTTCACCATCTTTATATATACCTCTCTCCATAGTTAAAATTCTAAAACAGGGGCTTCCCTGGTGGTGCAGTGGTTAAGAATCTGCCTGCCAATGCAAGGGGCATGGGTTCGAGCCCTGGTCCAGGAAGATCCCACATGCCACGGAGCAACTAAGCCCGTGCACCACAACTACTGAGCCTGCGATCTAGAGCCCGCAAGCCATGACTACTGAGGCCGCATGCCACAGCTACTAAGCTCGTGTGCCTATAGCCCGTGCTCCGCAACAAGAGAAGCCACCGCAATGAGAAGCCAGTGCATTGCAATGAAGAGTAGTCCCCGTTCGCCGCAACTAGAGAAAGCCTGCGCACAGCAGCGAAGACCCAACGCAGCCAAAAAATTAATTAATTAATTAATTTTTAAAAATTCTAAAACAAACATTAAAATGTTCATAACTACCATATGCAAATATCTTCACACTCATCCCCTTAATAAAGCCAAAGTCCCATGAGTTGGTGCATCCAGCAACAATGCAGGACTTCCTAGGTGATGCATATTTTTCCTCTAGCTCTACCATAATCCCCTATTGATTTGTACAACTTTTGGGCTAAAACCCTTTACAGAACAGTGAGATAAAGAGAGAGAAAGGAAAAAACAATTTAAATACATATATATAATGAAAATTACAGTCTTCATTTCTGCACTGGTCACAGGGTCATGTGGACTTTAATTCTCTTCAACTAGTAATAGTAATAGACATATTGTAGGTAATAAAAATAAATCTAAAGAATCTATCACAATGAGGACAAATCACTGCCTTCCATATGATAGAAAGAATCTAAAGCAATCTACCTTCCCCATGGTGCCCAGCTGACCCTCTCTGAGCACCATTTTGGAGTGCCAGAGTTGTACAGCCAAAGTGCACACTGAGAAGTGTCCGTCAGTAGATCAGCCTTTGTAAATGAAAGTGCTTCTGTTCATCTAATTATTGAGAACCACCCCATCCCTTGCTGCAACGAGTCTTTGGTGAGCAGCCTCATGGAACACAGCTATTCTCACACTTGGTTCATTTGGAAAAACCCAATACACATGACTCTCCTCCAACCCTCCCACTCTCCTGTCCTCCAGTGTTGCTCCTTTCAGATCCAAACCACTCTGTGCAGCCCATGAGTCAGTGTACATTCTTTCCTCAAGTCACTCTCTTCCCATGCAAATGGGCAATAAGATGCACTGTTTAAAACTCTGCCCACTAGGAGGATTTCTCTTCCTCAGTGTCCTTCAGGGAGAGCCCAACTGAAGCTGCTGTTCCAGCCTACTTCTGTTTGATGCCAGAGCACTGAGCCGTTTGATTAATGTTCAGTTCTCAACACTTGCTTCACATCTTTCACTCCCTCCTACCACAGCCGCAGATACCCAGAGAATGACTTTGAACACTTTTCAGTTGCAAGTTCCATCCCTGACCATTAGGGGCAAGATTCCCCTTTACAGATACAAATACATGTGTGGAGGCTCAGGGAAAGACCCTTCAGTTCCTCTGGTCCAAGCACACCCTGACCATCCTTTCCTTTGGACCTACTCACAGTCCTCAGCTAAGGGTCATTCACATAGTGAACACTCATGAGGTTGCTGACTGGCTGAACAGAAAAGGCAGAGATTTAAGACCACAGACGCTTGAGGTCCCAGAGGCCCCAGGTGTTTATTATACTATTTAAAAATAAATATATCCTAGCAGGTTGTGGTTGCAGGAAGCAGACTGTGAGATGGGTATTGGTGGGCAGAAGGTTTACATAGGAAAACACTTGGAATAAACACTTTTGGAAGGGAAGACAAACGCAGGAATGGGTCCAAGGAGCACATACACTGTGATTCAGCATGAGCGAAGGTTTCAGCGACTCCGTTGGGAAGCTCAGAAGCTGAAATGCCCTTTCAGAGTGGTCCACAGTTGGGGCAGAGAATGCCTGGCCTTCAAACACTAAATTTTCATTGGATATACTTGATCTATATTTAGATTTTATAAACTTACACTTTAAAAAGTAGATTCACATACTCAAGTTGTTCCAAACATACTTAAAAGTTTTCCAATAATTAAACTGCATATCGGTTTTTAAATTTAAATTAGTGAGAGTATATAAAACTTAAAAATCAGTTCTTCACTTGGACTAGCCCCATATCACGTATTCAATAGCCACATCTGGTGAGTGGCTGCCATAGTAGACACTGCAGGCTTATACTATAAAAATTATATACTTGGATTTAGGAACGAAGATGGAGGAGTAGAAGGACATGCTCTCACTCCCTCTTAAAAGAACACCAGAATCACAACTAACTGCTGAACAGTCATCAACTGGAAGACACTGGAACTCACCAAAAAAGATAGCCCACAGCCAAAGACAAACGAGAAGCCACAATGAGATGGTAGGAGGGGGACATTCACAATAAAATCAAATCCCATAACTGCAGAGTGGGTGACCCACAAACAGGAGAACACTTATACCACAGAAGTCCACCCACTGGAGTAAACGTTCTGAGCCCCACGTCAGGCTTCCCAACCTGGGGGTCCGGCAAAGGGAGGAGGAATTCCTAGAGATTCAGACTTTGAAGGCTAGCAGGATTTGATTACAGGACTCTGACAGGACTGGGAGAAACAGAGACTCCACTCTTGGAGGGCACACACAAAGTAGTGAGCACATTGGGCCCCAGGGCAAGGAACAGTGACGCTATAGGAGACTGAACCAGACCTACCTGCTAGTGTTGGAGAGTCTCCTGCAGAGGTGGGGGGTGGCTGTGTCTCACTGTGAGGACAAGGACACTGGCAGCAGAATATGTGGGAAGTACTCCTTGGCATGAGGCCTCCCAGAGTCTGCCATGAGATGCACCAGAGAGCCAGGTAGGCTCCAGTGTTGGGTCGCCTCAGGCCAAACAACGAAAAAGGAGGGAACCCAGCCCCACCCATCAACAGACAAGCGGATTAAAGTTTTACTGAGCACTGCCCACCAAAGCAACAGCCAGCTCTACCCACCACCAGTCCCTCCCAACAGGAAACTTGCACAAGCCTCTTAGACAGCCTCATCCACCAGAGGGCAGACAGCAGAAGCAACAAGGACTACAATCCTACAGCCGGTGGAACAAAAACCACATTCACAGAAAGACAGACAAGATGAAAAGGCAGAGGGCTATGTACCAGATGAGGGAAGAAGATAAAACCCCAGAAAAATAACTAAATGAAGTGGAGGTAGGCAACCTTCCAGAAAAAGAATTCAGAATGATGATAGTGAAGATGATCCAGGACCTCAGAAAAAGAATGGAGGCAAAGATCGAGAAGATGCAAATGTTTAACAAAGACCTAGAAGAATTAAAGAACAAACAAACAGAGATGAACAATACAATAACTGAAATGAAGACAACACTAGAAGGAATCAAGAGCAGAATAACTGAGGCAGAAGAACGGATAAGTGACCTGGAAGACAGAATGGTGGAATTCACTGCTTAGGAACAAGATAAAGACAAAAGAATGAAAAGAAATGAAGACAGCCTAAGAGACCTCTGGGACAACATTAAACACAACAACATTTACATTATAGGGGTCCCAAAAGGAGAAGGGAGAGAGAAAGAACCTGAGAAAATATTTGAAGAGATTATAGTCAAAAACTTCCCTAATATGGGAAAGGAAACAGCCACCCAAGTCCAGAAAGTGTAGAGAGTCCCATACAGGGTAAACCCAAGGAGAAACATGCCAAGATACATAGTAATCAAATTGGTAAAAAATTAAAGACAAAGAATCATTACTGAAAGCAGCAAGGGAAAAATGACAAATATATACAAGAGAACTCCGATAAGGTCAACAGTTGATTTCTCAGCAGAAACTCTACAAGCCAGAAGGCAGGGGCATGATATAGTTAAAGTGATGAAAGGGAAGAACCTACAGCCAAGATTGCTCTACCCGGCAAGGATCTCATACAGATTTGATGGAGAAATCAAAAGCTTTACAAACAAGCAAAAGCTAACAGAATTCAGCACCACCAAACGAGCTCTACAACAAAGGCTAAAGGAACATCTCTAAGTGGGAAACACAAGAGAGGAAAAGGACCTACAAAAACAAACCCAAAACAATTAAGAAAATGGTAATAGGAACATACATATCAATAATTACCTTAAATGTGAATGGATTAAATGCTCCAACCAAAAGACACAGGCTTGCTGAATGGATACAGAAACAAGACCCATATATATACTGTCTACAAGAGACCCACTTCAGACGTAGGGACACATTCAGACTGAAAGTGAGGGTATAGAAAAAGATATCCCACGCCAAGTGAAAATCAAAAGAAAGCTGGAGTAGCAATAATCATATCAGATAAAATAGACTTTAAAATAAAGAATGTTACAAGAGACAAGGAAGGACAGTACATTATGATCAAGGGATCTTCCAAGAAGAACATATAACAATTATAAATATATATGCACCCAACATAGGAGCACCTCAATACATAAGGCAACTGCTAACAGCTATAAAAGAGGAAATCAACAGCAGCACAGTAATAGTGGGGGACTTTAACACTTCACTTACACTAATGGACAGATCATCCAAAATGAAAATAAATAAGGAAAGAGGAGCTTTAAATGACACAATAGACCAGATAGATTTAATTGATTTTTATAGGACATTCCATCCAAAAACAGCAGATTACACTTTCTTCCCAAGTGCGCACGGAACATTCTCCAGGATGGATCACATCTTGGGTCACAAATCAAGCCTCAGTAAATTTAAGAAAATTGAAATCATATCAAGCATCTTTTCTGAGCACAACACTATGAGATTAGAAATGAATTACAGGGAAAAAACGTAAAAACACAAACACATGAAGGCTAAACAATAAGTTACTAAATAACAAAGTGATCACTGAAGAAATCAAAGAGGAAATCAAAAAATACCTAGAGACAAATGACAATGAAAACACGATGATCCAAAACCTATGGGATGCAGCAAAAGCAGTTCTAAGAGGGAAGTTTATAGCTATACAAGCCTACGTCAAGAAACAAGAAAGGGCTTCCCTGGTGATGCAGGGGTTGAGAGTCCACCTGCCGATGCAGGGGACAAGGGATTGTCCCCCGGTCCGGGAAGATCCCACATGCTGCAGAGCAGCTGGGCCCGTGAGCCATGTCTGCTGAGTCTGCGCGTCTGGAGCCTGTGCTCTGCAACGGAAGAGGCCACCACAGTGAGAAGTACGCATACTACAAAAAAAAAGAAGAAAAAAGAAAAATATCAAATAAACAATCTAACCTTACACCTAAAGGAAGTAGAGAAAGAAGAACAAACAAAACCCGAAGTTAGCAGACGGAAAGAAATCATAAAGATCAGAGCAGAAATAAATGAAATAGAAACAAAGAAAACAATAGCAAAGATCAACAAAACTAAAAGCTGGTTCTTTGTGAAGATAAACAAAATTGGTAATCCATTAGCCAGACTAATCAAGGAAAAGAGGTAGAGGACTCAAATCCATAAAATTAGAAATGAAAAAGAAGTTACAACAGACACCACACAAATACAAAGCATCCTAAGAGACTACTACAAGCAACTCTATGCCAATAAAATGGACAACATGGAAGAAATGGACACACTCTTAGAAAGCTATAACCTTCCAAGACTGAACCAGGAAGAAATAGAAAATATGAAAAGACCAATCACAAGTAATGAAATTGAAACTGTGATTAAAAATCTTCCAACAAACAAAAGCCCTGGTCCAGATGGTTTCACAAGTGAATTCTATCAAACATTCAGAGAAGAGCTAACACCCATTCTTCTCAAACTCTTCCAAAAACTGCAGAGGAAGGAACACTCCCAAACTCATTCTATGAGGCCACCATCACCCTGATACCAAAACCAGACAAAGGTACTACAAAAAAAGCAAATTACAGACCAATATCACTGATGAATATAGATGCAAAAATCCTCAACACAATACTAGCAAACAGAATCCAACAACACATTAAAAGGAACATACACCATACTCAAGTTGGGTTTACCCCAGGGATGCCAGGATTCTTCAATATATGCAAATCAATCAATGTGATACACCATATTAAAAAACTGAAGGAGAAAAACCACATGATCATCTCAATAGATGCAAGAAAAGGTTTTGACAAAATTCAACACCCATTTATGATAAAAACTCTCCAGAAAGTGGGCACAGAGGGAACCTACCTCAACATAATAAAGGCCATATACGACAAACCCACAGCAAACATCATTCTCAATGGTGAAAAACTGAAAGCATTTCCTCTAAGATCAGGAACAAGACAAGGATGTCCACTCTCACCACTATTATTCAACATAGTTTTGGAAGTCCTAGCCATGGCAATCAGAGAAGAAAAAGAAAGAAAAGGAATACAAATTGGAAAAGAAGAAGTTAAACTGTCCCTGTTTTCAGATGACATGATACTATACATAGACAATCCTAAAGAGGCCACAAGAAAACTACTAGAGCTAATCAATGAATTTGGTAAAGTTGCAGGATACAAAATTAATGCACAGAAATCTCCTGCATTCCTATACACTAATGATGAAAGATCTGAAAGAGAAATTAAGGAAACACTCCCATTTACCACTGCAACGAAAAGAATAAAATACCTGGGAATAAACCCACCGAGGGAGACAAAAGACCTGTATGCAGAAAATTATAAGACACTGATGAAAGAAATTAAAGATGATAACAACAGATGGAGAGATATACCATGTTCTTGGATTGGAAGAATCAATACTGTGAAAATGACTATACTATCCAAAGAAATCTACAGATTCAATGCAATCTCTATCAAATTACCAGTGGCATTTTTTTACGGAAGTAGAACAAAAAATCTTAAAATTTGTATGGAGACACAAATGACCCTGAATAGCCAAAGTAGTCTTGAGGGAAAAAAATGGAACTGGAGGTATCAGACTCCCTGACTTCAGACTATACTACAAAGCTACAGTAATCAAGACAATATGGTACTGGCACAAAAACAGAAACATAGATCAATGGAACAGGATAGAAAGCCCAGAGATTAACCCACACACCTACGGTCAACTAATCTATGACAAAGGAGGCAAGGATATACAATGGAGAAAAGACAGTCTCTTCAATAAGTGGCGCTGGGAAAGCTGGACAGCTACATATAAAAGAATGAAATTAGAACACTCCCTAACACCATACTCAAATATAAACTGCAATTAGAGACCTAAATGTAAGACCAGACACTATAGAACTCTTAGAGGAAAACAGGGGAAGAACACTCTTTGACATAAGTCACAGCAAGATCTTTTTTGATCCACCTCCTAGAGTAATGGAAATAAAAACAAAAATAAACAAATGGGACCTAATGAAACTTAAAAGCTTTTGCACAGCAAAGGAAACCATAAACAAGATGAAAAGACAACCCTCAGAATGGGAGAAAATATTTGCAAATGAATCAACGGACAAAGGATTAATCTCCAAAATTTACAAGTAGCTCATGCAGCTCAATATTAAAAAAGCAAACAACCCAATCCAAAAATCAGCAGAAGACCTAAACAGACATTCCTCCAAAGAAGACATACAGATGGCCAAGAAGCACATGAAAAGCTGCTCAACATCACTAATTATTAGAGAAATGCACATCAAAACTACAATGAGGTATCACCTCACACCAGTTAGAATGGGCATCATCAGAAAATCTACAAACAACAAATGCTGGAGAGGGTGTGGAGAAAAGGGAACCCTGTTGCACTGTTGGTGGGAATGTAAATTGATACCACCACTATGGAGAACAGTATGGAGGTTCCTTAACAATCTAAAAATAGAATTACCTTATGATCCAGCAATCCCACTACTGAGCATATACCCGGAGAAAACTATAATGCAAAAGGACACTTGCACCCCAATGGCCATTGCAGCACTATTTACAATAGCCAGGTCATGGAAGCAACCTAAATGCCCACTGACAGACGAATGGATAAAGAAGATGTGGTACGTATATAGAATGGAATATTACTCAGCCATAAAAAGGAACAAAATTGGGTCATTTGTTGAGACATGGATGGATCTAGAGAGTGTCATACAGAGTGAAGTAAGTCAGAAAGAGAAAAACAAATATCGTATATTAACACATATATGTGGAACCTAGAAAAATGGTACAGATGAACCGGTTTGCAGGGCAGAAACTGAGATACAGATATAGACAACAAACATATGGATACCAAGGGGGGAAAGTGGCGGGGTGTGTGTGTGTGATGAATTGGGAGATTGGGATTGAGATGTATACACTGATGTGTATAAAATTGATGACTAATAACCTGCTGTATACAAAAATTAATTCAAAAATTCAAAAAAAGGAAAAAAAAGAAAAGAAAAAAAATCATATACTCCTTGTGCTAAAAAGGATATTCCTTTAGTCCCTAAGTGCCTCAACTTCCTCATCTTCAACTTGGAGCCAATAATGTAGAGCACATATACAGGTTGTTACAAACTCATTAACAGCCAATTTATGAAAATAAATGTATACAGGTGACCACTTCTGCCATAAAGTTTTTAGAGAGTCTGTGGTTCAGAAATGGAAAAAAGAGAAGAAATTGAAGAGTGACCAAGGCAGATTCCAAGAATTGTCCCAGGCAAGACTAGCTTGTCTATATGGTTGTTTTTTGGGTTTTTTATTTTTTAACATCTTTATTAGAGTATAATTGCTTTACAGTCATGTGTTAGTTTCTGCTGTATAACAAAGCGAATCAGCTATGCATATACATATAACCCCATATCTCTTCCCTCTTGTGTCTCCCTCCCACCCTCCATATCCCACCCCTATAGGTGAACACAAAGCACCAAGCTGATCTCCCAGTGCTATGTGGCTGCTGCCCACTAGCTATCTACTTCACATTTGGTAGTGTATATATGTCTATGACACTGTCTCACTTCGTCCCAGCTCAACCTTCCCCCTCCCTGTGTCCTCAAGTCCATTCTCTATGTCTGCATCTTTATTCCTGTCCTGCCCCTAGGTTCTTCAGAACCTTTTTTTTTTTTTTGGATTCCGTATATATGGGTTAGTATACAGTATTTGTTTTTTTCTTTCTGACTTACTTCACTCTGTATGACAGACTCTAGGTCCATCCACCTTACTACAAAGAACTCAATTTCATTTCTTTTTATGGCTGAGTAATATTCCATGGTATATATGTGCCACATCTTCTTTATCCATTCCTCTGTCGATGGACACTTAGGTTGCTTCCATGTCCTGGCTATTGTAAACAGAGCTGCAATGAACATTGTGATACATGACTCTTTTTGAATTATGATTTTCTCAGGGTATATGCCCAGTAGGTCTATAGGGTTTTGCTCTGATCAAAGATCTCAATCCCTAATTCCAAAAGGTCAGAACATCCCACTTTCCCTTTCTATGGTGATCACAGTTCTACCAATTAGAGATTCCTCTGCTTCTACTTTAGCAATTCAAACAACTCTTAACAGATACAAGGTTATTAGTCATTCCTATCTTACAGACAGTTTGATCAGATGGCTTTCCTCTTAACACTTAAGTGAGATCAACAGTGAATTCAAGATCATTCAGTAAATTGGTAATTTGGGGGCATAAAGCGCCTCCTGCAGGTGAGGGCAGCTGGGTATGGTACCTCCTTGGGAATCTTAGAGCAACCTGGAAGCACTGGGGAGTCTGGGACGGGATATGAGGATATGGAAGGGGTGCAGAAATACAGAGGAAGCTACCAGGGAAATGCTGGAGAGTGCAGTCCTGTGGTAGAAAAGGCACAATGGCACACCTTTTCATTCTTCACCTCCTCACTGATTTTCTTTTTGTACTTCTCCTCTTTCCTCTTCTACCTCCTCTTTTTCCCTTTCCTCTTCCTCCTCCATCTCCTTCAGCCTTGCTCCCTTTCTCATTTCCTCTCTCCGTCTTCCCTGTCTCTGCTTTTGCTACTCGGCTCCACTAACAGCCTCTGTTCCCAGTGAACAGGAATTTGCATCAGTATATGTCTCAGCTATGTACCTAGTTAAATTTCCTTTTTTGGACTATCCTGGGAACTGACCACTGCATATAGTATTATTTTTGTAAGAAAATGAGTTCCTAATTCCAAGCAACTCTTTGCTTAGCTGGTTACTCCCTGTATATAGATTCTGGTATGCAGTGCCTTGCCCATAGTAAATCTCAATAAATATTGGTTTATTAGAAATAAACGAAGATGCTGACGTTCTTGGGTGTAAGAATATTCCTTCACAAAGAAACAAACCAAGCACATTCTGGTATGTTAGTGGCCAGGTTTAGACCAGGCTGGGATTAAAACATTCATCCATCAACTCAGAAGCCACCTTTTGTTATAACAACAAAAATCTTCCAATAGCTGGAGGACGTATGTTAAATAAATGTGAGGAAATATTTTCATCAGTAAATGTCAGCTTCTTACGTCTAAAGCCGTCAGAATAATGAGTTCTAAAACTTAACCTAAATTCAGTTTCATATTTATAAATGGAAGGTTATTTTTGTTTCTAACACATGCAAATAAGCAAATGTCACATTCAAATTTGACTGAATTCCCTGGTTAAATTTTCAAGTTAAATAAAATTAAAATTTAGTTAAGAAATGTCTGCAAGTAATTTGTATTAAATGTCAGTTTAGTGTTTCTTTTCTTTTGTCTGAATATACATACAATGAAAATCATTCTGTTTTGGGAGGAAAGTGCTTTGGTTTGTTTTTACTGTTATCATTCATTACATAAATGAAACATTATAACAATATTATAAGAAAAGAAAAATTTGCTTATAATTTCACCACCTCTGCAAATCAAAATGTTTTTATTTCTTTAACTTTATAACTGAAACTTCCATCTGGATATAGGCAAGACTGTCACACATATTGATGTCATTAACAAATTAATTACGCAAACAATCTTCCTCAAATACTAACATGTGTAACACCATCCTTATAGCTTTATAGCTGAGAAAATAAGTAATACAGTCAGTGTCGAGCCAGAGCATGATTCTCCATGAGTTCACACTTGACTCTACCTCCCACCCATTCAAGCATACTGGGGTCAAAGCAAGCTCTTCCTCTGTTTCCTTACAAACTGCCGCTTCCACGTGGCAGAGTCAGTTACCTGGATCAAGAAGAGTCACTCTAGCTTTGGAGCAGGGGCCTCCTGGTCATCAGCAGTGCAATTATCTTTGGAAATTTAGGTGTGGCTCAGAAAGCTGTCATAGATTGAGAAGTACTAAAGTAGCCTTTGCCAACCAAAGTGGTTGAACCTCTGGCCTCAGCCTGACTGGCCTGACCTTCCCCTCTCAGGATGGACACAGAGCCTGGCTGTCACTTGAGCCAATTAGTAAAAACGGTCTCCCTCCACAGGGGTGATGCTAAGAAAGGATGAAAGGAAGAGAGGACACAGTGCCCAACACAATCTTACAAACAAACATTAGGTGCTTGACAAATATTCGCTTGTTGATTTACATGTTGAAAAGTACATGATTAGTAAGCTCATTAAATTATTCCAAAGTAAAGACATCCAAGTAGCCACAATTCAGATCAAGAAACGCATCATTATCAGCAACGCAGAAGCTTCCCCAGAGCCCCTGCAGTCACTACCCCCTTTTCTCCCCAAAGGTAAACACTATCCTAATTTGTAACACCACAGTTTATTCAGTTTTACAGCCATGGCACCTCACACAGGGAAGACAATAAATGTTCATTCTAATACCATAATTTAGATGCCTGTTTTGAACTTTATATAAATGTGATGATACAGTGGGTATGTTTGTGAAATTCATTCATGTTGAGGCATTTCGTTGTAACTGAATCAATTTTTTACCCCTGTATTCAATTGCATGCATGTATCTTGATACATATATGTACCTTTCCTACTGTTGAAAGATATCTGGGTTGTTTCCAGCTTTGGGCTATTACAAATAATGCAACATTGAACATTCTCGTCCACCTGTCAGTGTTCATATGTATGCATTTCTATTTTTTCTTTTTAGGATTGACAGGGGTGCAAGCTTTTGAATTTAATTTAATTTTATTTTTTTATATAGCAGGTTCTATGAGTCATCCATTTTATACACATCAGTGTATACATGTCAATCCCAATCTCCCAACCCATCACACCACCACCCCCACCTCCTGCCACTTTCCCCCCTTGGTGTCCATACGTTTGGTCTCTACATCTGTGTCTCAATTTCTGCCCTACAAACCAATTCATCTGTACCATTTTTCTACAATCCACATATATGCGTTAATATATGATATTTGTTTTTCTCCTTCTTACTTACTTCACTCTGTATGACAGTCTCTAGGTCCATCCACATCTCAACAAATGACCCAATTTTGTTCCTTTTTATGGCTGAGTAATATTCCATTCTATATATGTACCACAACTTCTTTATTCATTCGTCTGCCAATGGGTATTTAGGTTGTTTCCATGACCTGGCTATTGTAAACAGTGCTGCAGTGACCATTGGGGTGCATGTGTCCTTTTGCATTATGGTTTTCTCTAGGTATATGCTCAGTAGTGGGATTGCTAGAACATAAGGTAATTCTATTTTTAATTTTTTAAGGAACCTCCATACTGTTCTCCATAGTGGTGGTATCAATTTACATTCCCACCAACAGTGCAACAGGGTTCTCTTTTCTCCACATTTGTTGTTTGTAGATTTTCTGATGATGCCCATTCTAACTGGTGTGAGGTGATACCTCATTGTAATTTTGATGTGCATTTCTCTAATAATTAGTGATGTTGAGCAGCTTTTCATGTGTTTCTTGGCCATCTGTATGTCTTCTTTGGAGAAATGTCTATTTAGGTCTTCTGCCCATTTTTGATTTGGGTTGTTTGTTTTTTTAACACTGAGCTGCATGAGCTTTTTACATATTTTGGAGATTAATCCTTTGTCCATTGATTAGTTTGGAAATATTTTCTCCCATACTGAGGGTTGTCTTTTCGTCTTGTTTAATGTTTCCTTTGCTGTGGAAAAGCTTTTAAGTTTCATTAGGTGCCATTTGTTTAGTTTTGTTTTTATTTCCATTACTCTAGGAGGTGGATCAAAAAAGATCTTGCTGTGATTTATGTCAAAGAGTGTTCTTCCTATGTTTTCCTCTAAGAGTTTTATAGTGTCCGGTCTTACATTTAGGTCTCGAATCCATTTTGAGTTTATTTTTGTGTATGGTGTTAGGGAGTGTTCTAATTTCATTCTTTTTACATGTAGCTGTCCAGTTTTCCCAGCATCACTTATTGAAGAGACTGTCTTTTCTCCATTGTATATCCCTGCCTCCTTTCTCATAGACTATTTGACCATAGGTGCGTGGGTTTATCTCTGGGCTTTCTATCCTGTTCCATTGATCTATGTTTCTGTTTTTGTGCCAGTACCATATTGTCTTGATTACTGTAGCTTTATAATATAGTCTGAAGTCAGGGAGTCTGATTCCTCCAGCTCTATTTTTTGCCCCCAAGACTGCTTTGGCTATTCGGAGTCTTTTGTGTCTCCACACAAATTTTAAGATTTTTGTTCTAGTTCTGTAAAAAATGCCACTGGTAAATTGATAGGGATTGCATTGAATCTGTAGATTGCTTTGGGTAGTATAGACATTTTCACAGTAGTGAGTCTTCCGATCCAAGAACATGGTATATCTCTCCATCTGTGGGTATTATCTTTAATTTCTTTCATCAGTGTCTTATAGTTTTCTGCATACAGGTCTTTTCTCTCCCTAGGTAGGTTTATTCCTAGGCATTTTATTCTTTTTGTTGCAGTGGTAAATGGGAGTGTTTCCTTAATTTCTCTTTCAGGTATTTCATCATTAGGGTATAGGAATACAAGAGATTTCTGTGCATTAATTTTGTATCCTGCAACTTTACCAAATTCATTGATTAGCTCTAGTAGTTTTCTTGTGGCCTGTATAAGATTCTCTATGTAGGGGCTTCCCTGGTGGTGCAGTGGTTAAGAGTCCGCCTGCCGATGCAGGGGACGAAGGTTCGTGCCTTGGTCCAGGAAGATCCCACATGCTGCCGAGCAGCTGGGTCCGTGAGCCATGGCCGCTGAGCCTGCGTGCCCGGAGCCTGTGCTCCGGAACGGGAGAGGCCACAACAGTAAGAGGCCCGCGTACCACAAAAAAAAAAAAAAAAAAAAAAGATTCTCTATGTATAGTATCATGTCATCTGCAAACAGTGACAGTTTAACTTCTTCTTTTCCAATTTGTATTTCTTTTATTTCTTTTTTTCTCTGATTCCGTGCCTAGGACTTTCAAAACTAGGTTGAATAATAGTGGCGAGACTGGACATCCTTGTCTTGTTCCTGATCTTAGAGGAAATGCTTTCAGTTTTTCACCATTGAGAATGATGTTTGCTGTGGGTTTGTCATATAAGGCCTTTATTATGTTGAGGTAGGTTCCCTCTATGCCCACGTTCTGGAGAGTTTTTATCATAAATGGGTGTGAATTTTGTCAAAAGATTTTTCTGCATCTATTGAGATGATCATATGGTTTTTCTTCTTCAATTTGTTAATATGGTGTATCACACTGATTGATTTGCATATATTGAAGAATCCTGGCATCCCTGGGATAAATGCCACTTGGTCATGGTATATGATCCTTTTAATGTGTTGTTGGATTCTGTTCAATAGTATTTTGTTGAGGATTTTTGCATCTATATTCATCAGTGATATTGGTCTGTAATTTGCTTTTTTGGTAGTATCTTTGTCTGGTTTTGGTATCAGGGTGATGGTGGCCTCAGAAAATGAGTTTGGGAGTGGTCCTTTGCAACTTTTTTGAAGAGTTTGAGAAGGATGGGTGTTAGCTCTTCTCTGAATGTTTGATAGAATTCACCTGTGAAGCCATCTGGACCAGGACTTTTGTTTGTTGGAAGATATTTAATCACAGTTTCAATTTCATTACTTGTGATTGGTCTTTTCATATTTTCTATTTCTTCCTGGTTCAGCCTTGGAAGGTTATACCTTTCTAAGCATTTGTCCATTTCTTCCAGGTTGTCCATTTTATTGGCATAGCATTGCTTGTAGTAGTCTCTTAGGATGCTTTGTATTTCTGCGGTGTCTGTTGTAACGTCTCCTTTTTCATTTCTAATTTTATTGATTTGAGTCCTCTCCCTCATTTTCTTGATGCATCTGGCTAATGGTTTAACAACTTTGTTTATCTTCTCAAAGAACCAGGTTTTAGTTTTATTGACTTTTGCTATTGTTTTGTTTCTATTTCATTTATTTTTGCTCTGATCTTTATGATTTCTTTCCTTCTGCTAACTTTGGGTTTTGTTTGTTCTTCTTTCTCTACTTCTTTTAGGTGTAAGGTTAGATTGTTTATTTGAGATTTTTCTTGTTTCTTGAGGTAGGCTTGTATAGCTATAAACTTCCCTCTTAGAACTGTTTTTGCTGCATTCCATAGGTTTTGGATTGTCGTGTTTTCATTGTCATTTGTCTCTAGGTATTTTTTGATTTCCTCTTTGATTTCTTCAGTGATTTCTTGGTTATTTAGTAATGTATTGTTAAGCCTTCATGTGTTTGTGTTTTTTATGTTTTTTTCCCTGTAATTCATTTCTAATCTCATAGCGTTGTGGTCAGAAAAGATGCTTGATATGATTTCAATTTTCTTAAATTTACTGAGGCTTGATTTGTGACCCAAGATGTGATCTATCCTGGAGAATGTTCTGTGTGCACTTGGGAAGAAAGTGTAATCTGCTGTTTTTGGATGGAATGTCCTATGAATATCAATTAAATCTATCTGGTCTATTGTGTCATTTAAAGCTTGTGTTTCCTTATTAATTTTCTGTTTGGATGATCCGTCCATTGGTGTAAGTGAGGTGTTAAAGTCCCCCACTATTATTGTGTCACTGTCAATTTCCTCTTTTATAGCTGTTAGCAGTTGCCTTATGTATTGAGATGCTCCTATATTGGGTGCATATGTATTTATAATTGTTATATGTTCTTCTTGGATTGATCCCTTGATCATTATGTAGTGTCCTTCCTTGTCTCTTGTAACATTCTTTATTTTGAAATCTATTTTATCTGATATGAGTATTGCTACTCCAGCTTTCTTTTGATTTCCATTTGCATGGAATATCTTTTTCCATTCCCTCACTTTCAGTCTGAATGTGTCCCTAGGTCTGAGGTGGGTCTCTCTTAGACAGCATATGTATGGGTCTTGTTTTTGTATCCGTTCAGGAAGCCTTTGTCTTTTGGTTGGAGCATTTAATCCATTCACGTTTAAGGTAATTATCGATATGTATTTTCCTATGACCATTTTCTTAATTGCTTTGGGTTTGTTTCTGTAGGTCCTTTTCTTTTCTTGTGTTTCCCACTTAGAGAAGTTCCTCTAGCGTTTGTTGTACAGCTGGTTTGGTGGTGCTGAATTCTCTTAGCTTTTGCTTGTTTGTAAAGCTTTTGATTTCTCCATCGAATCTTAATGAGATCCTTGGCAGGTAGAGTAATCTTGGTTGTAGCGTCTTCCCTTTCATCACTTTAACTATATCATGTCCCTCCCTTCTGGCTTGTAGAGTTTCTGCTGAGAAATCAGCTGTTAACCTTATGCAAGTTCCCTTGTATGTTATTTGTCATTTTTCCTTTGCTGCTTTCAATAATTTTTCTTTGTCTTTTATTTTTGCCCACTTGATTCCTATGTGTTTCAGCATGTCTCTCCTTGGGTTTATCCTGTATGGGACTCTCTGTGCTTTCTGGATTTGGGTAGCTAGTTCCTTTCCCATGTTAGGGAAGTTTTCGACTATAATCTCTTTAAATATTTTCTCGGGTCCTTTCTCTCTCTCTTCTCCTTCTGGGACCACTTTAATGCAAATGTTGTTGTGCTTAATGATGTCCCAGAGGTCTCTTAGGCTGTCTTCATTTCTTTCATTCTTTTTTCTTTATTCTGTTCCACAGCAGTGAATTCCACCATTCTGTCTTCCAGGTCACTTATCCGTTCTTCTGCCTCAGTTATTCTGTGATTGATTCCATCTAGTGTAGTTTTCATTTCAATTATTGTATTATTACTCTCTGTTTGTTTGTTATTTAATTCTTCTAGGTCTTTGTTAAACATTTCTTGTGTCTTCTCGATCTTTGCCTCCATTTTTTTTCCGACGTCCTGGATCATCTTCACTATCATTATTCTGAATTCCTTTTCTGGAATGTTGCCTGTCTCCACTTCATTTAGTTATTTTTCTGGGGTTTTATCTTGTTCCTTCATCTGGTACATAGCCCTCTGCCTTTTCATCTTGTCTATCTTTCTGTGAATGTGGTTTTTGTTCCTCTGGCTGCAGGATTGTAGTGCTTGCTTCTGCTGTCTGCCCTCTGGTGGATGAGGCTATCTAAGAGGCTTGTGCAAGTTTCCTGATGGGAGGGACTGGTGGTGGGCAGAGCTGGCTGTTGTTCTGGTGGGAAGAGCTCAGTAAAACTTTAATCCACTTGTCTGCTGATGGGTGGGGCTGTGTTCCCTCCCTGTTGGGTGTTTGACCTGAGACGACCCAACACTGTAGCCTACCCAGGCTCTTTGGTGGGGCTAATGGCAGACTCTGGGAGGGCTCATGCCAAGGAGTACTTCCCACATATTCTGCTGTCAGTGTCCTTGTCCTCACGGTGAGACACAGCCACCCCCTGCCTCTTCACAAGACTCCCCAACACTAGCAGGTAGGTCTGGTTCAGTTTCCATTAGGGTCACTGCTCCTTCCCCTGGGTCCCGATGAGCACACTACTTTGTGTGTGCCCTCCAAGAGTGGAGTGTCTGTTTCCCCCAGTCCTGTCAAAGTTCTGCAATCAAATCCCGCTAGCCTTCAAAGTCTGATTCTCTAGGAATTCCTCCTCCCGTTGCCGGACCCCCAGGTTGGGAAGCCTGACGTGGGGCTCAGAACCTTCACTCCAGTGGGTGGGCTTCTATGGTATAATGTTTCTCCAGTCTGTGGGTCACACACCCAGCAGTTATGGGATTTGATTTTATTGTGATTGCGCTCCTCCTAGTGTCTCATTGTGGCTTCTCCTTTGGCTTTGGATGCGGGGTATCTTTTTTGGTGAGTTCCAGTGTCTTCCTGTCGATGATTATTCAGCAGTTACTTGTGATTCCAGTGTTCTCGCAAGAGGGACTGAGAGCATGTCCTTCTAATCCGCCATCTTGAACCAATCTGTATGCATTTCTCTTGGGTGTGATGTGGGAGTGAATTGCTAGGTCCTAGAGTATATGTAAATTTAACTTTGTTAGAAGGTGCCAAACTTTTTCAAAGTGGTTGTATCAATTTGCACACCCACCAGGAGTATATGAGAGTTCCAGTGGTTCCACGTCTTTAACAACACTTGTATTTTCAGTCTTTTTTAGCATAAGTCATTCTGGCAAAGGCGACGGGGTATTTCGTGGTTTTCAATTTAAACATCCCAGACCAATACAATGACTGAGCAGCTTTTCATATGTTTGGTGGACATTAAATATCCTCATTTGCAAAGTTCCTTGTCAGGTCTTTTGCCCAGTTTTTTAAATTAGATTGTCTGTCTTTTTCTTTCTGATATGAAGATACCTTTTTGTATTCTGCAAATGACCCCTCTGATATACGTACTGCAAATATCTTCTCTCACTCAGTGACTTGTCTTTACTATTCTTAATGGTGTCTTTTGATGAACAAAAGATCCTAATGTTAATATAGTCCAACTTGTGAATCTTTTTTTTCTGAGTAGTGTCTTTTGTGTTCAGTTTATCTTTGTCCTCCCAAGGTCACGGGGAAACTCTCATATGTAACCTTCCAGAAGATTATTTTTTATTTTTCACATTCAATTTACAATCTGCCTGAAATATAGTTATTTTATGTGGCAGAGGTTAAGATTTATTTTTTCCAAAAGAATATCTAATTGGCCCCGTACCATTTACTTAAAACATCTTCTTTTTTCTATTGCTCTAGAATTCCACCTTTGTCGTAAAACACATGTTCATACACATGTAGGTGTATTTCTGAACTCTATTCTATTCCATTTGCTTTTTTTAAGAGGGGGGATGGTTATCTGCACAAATACATTGCCTTTTAAATTACTGCAACTTTAAAATGACTTGATATTCATTAAAGTAAGTCCTCCAGCTCACTTGTTCTTCAAGATTGTGTTGGTTATTCTTCGCCGTTTGCAATTCCATATAAATTTTAGAGTCAGCTTGTCAATTTCCACCAGAACAGCTGCTGGGATATTGAATGGGACTCACTGAATTGATAGGTCATTTTGCAAAGAATTGATATCTTTATTAAGGTGAGTTATTTTGCCCATAAATATAGTCCATCCCTCTATTTAATTAGGTTTTAATTAATTTCTCTCAACAATTTTTTTTTTAGTTTTCATTATGGAGGTATTACACACATCTTTTTATTAGATTACTAGGTATTTGATACATTTTGATGTTATTATAAATGACATAATTTAAAAAATTATTTTCTAATTTTTTGTTCCTGAAATAGAGAAATATATTTTATTTTTACATATTGACCTTTATGAAGTGATCTTGCTAAATTCACTTATTAATGTCAATAGTTTATCTGTTTATTCTTTTGTGTTTTCTATATGCACAATTACATCATCTGTAAATAATGATACTTCCAATTCAATTACCCTTTCAAAAAATTGTATTGCCTATTGCACTGTCTAGAACTTCCAACACAAAGTTGAATAGAAGTTGTAATAACATGCACACTTGTTCCATTTCCAATTCCTGAAAGATAACATTCAATATTTCACCGTTAAGTGTGATGTTTGCTATAGGTTTTTGTATATACCTTTTCTCTGGCTAAAAATATTTTCTTCTGTAATAGGGAAGAAGCTTTGTATTCTATTACAAGTTAATCGCTAAAGGGATGTTGCCTATAAGGTGAAATTATACATAATGGCTCATCTCTGGGAACCCTGCCTCCCAGGTAATGAGCAGTAAGCTAAAGTACTTTTGTTTAGCTCACAGGAAACATCCTGACCAGGCCCAACTGTGAATGACTGCAGGAAGGAAGAAATTAACACATCCCCTCTGGAGGCTGATAGGAACCAGGAAATGTTTGGCTTTACTCTCTCCCCTTTTAGTATAAAAGAAGCCTGAATTCTAACACAGGCAAGATGGTTCTTGGGGACACAAGTCCACCATCTTCTCAGTCTGCCAGCTTTTAAAGTCACTATTCCTTGCCCCAACAACTTGTCTCTCAATTTATTGGCCTGTCATGCAGTGAGCAGTATGAGCTTGGACTTGGTAACACTTCCATTCTTAGTTTTCTAAGAAGTTACTATTATTATTATAAATGGATATTGAATTATATCAGGTAATTTTTTGCCTATTGAGATAATTGTACAATTTTTCTCCCTTATTTTGTTAATGACATGAATTACATTGATTGACTTTTGAATGCAAAAATCAACAACACACTAACAGAGTAAAGCCTAGTCATGGTGATATGTTATCCTTCTTATATAACACTGAATTTAATTTGCTAATATATTGTTTAGGATTTTTGCATTTCTGTTCATGAGAGAGATTGCTTTGTAATTTTTATTTTTTGTAAAGAACTATCAGGTTTGGGTGTCTTAAAATGAGTTGGAAAGTTTTCTTCCTATTCTCTAGAAGAGTTTATCTAAGAGCAGTGTTAATTTTATTCTTTTACAGTAATTTTGAACTATGATGAAAACATATGGGCCTGGAGTTTATTTTGTGGGAAGCTTTTCTTTATGAATTCAATTTCTTTGAGACCTATCATACTATTCAGACATTTTATTTCTTCTGTGTCACTTAATGGTAAGTTGGTTTTTTTCTGAAAATTTATCAATTTCAACTAAGTTACCTAACTTATTGGAATAAAGTAGTTCATCATATCATTTTATTATCTTTTGAACGTCTGTAATATTTGTAGTTTTGTCCCCTTTTTCATTCCTGAAGTTATTACATTATGCCTTCTTTCTTTGTGAGTGCTCTTGCCAAGAGTTTATCAACTTTATCAGTCTTTTTACAGAACTAACTTTTGGCTTTTCTTTTTGTATAGAAACAAACAAAAAAAAACCCCAAATACTCAAGACAATCTTAAGAAAGAAGAAAAAAACTGGAGGTATCATATGCCCTGATTTCAAACTATACTACAAAGCTACAGTAATTTAAACAGTATGGTACTGGCACAAAAACAAGACAGATCAATGGAACAGAATAGAGAGACCAGAAATAAAACCACATTTATATGGTCAATTAATATATAAGAAAGGACGCAAGAATATACAATGCAGAAAAGACAGCCTCTTCAATAAATGGTGCTGGGAAAACTCAATAGCTACATGCAAAAGAATCAAAACTGGACTATTTTATCACATCTACAAAAAAAAAACCAACCTCAAAATGGATTAAAGACTGGGACTTCTCTGGTGGTGCAGTGGTTAAGAATCTGCCTGCCAATGCAGGGGACACGGGTTCAAGCCCTGGTCCGGGAAGATCCCACATGCCGCAGAGCAACTAAGCCTGTGTGCCACAGCTACTGAGCCTGCGCTCTAGAGCCCACAAGCCACAACTACTGAAGCCCACACACCTAGACCCTGTGTTCCGCAACAAGAGAAGCCACCACAATGAGAAGCCTCACACTGCAATGAAGAGTAGCCCTTGGTCGCCACAACTAGAGAAAGCCTGCATGCAGCAATGAAGACCCAGTGCAGTCAAAAACAAACAAACAAATAAATAAATTTATTTTTAAAAAATGGATTAAAGACTTAAATGTAAAACTCCTAGAAGAAAACATAGGCAGTATACTCTTTGACACTAGTTTTAGCAATTTCTTCTTTTGGATATGTCTCCTCAGGCAAGGAAAACAAGAGCAAAAATAAATGGTGCTACATCAAACCAAAAAGCTTTTGCAAAGCAAAAGTAAGTATCAACACAATGAAAAGGCACCCTACTAAATAGGAGAAGATATTTGCAAATGATATATCTGAAAAGGGGTTAATATCCAAAATATACAAAGAACTCATACAATTCAACATAAAAAAAAAAAAAAAAACCAACCTGATTAAAAAGTGGGCAGAGGGGCTTCCCTGGTGGCACGGTGGTTGAGAGTCTGCCTGCTGATGCAGGGGACACAGGTTCGTGTCCCGGTCCAGGAAGATCCCACATGCCGTGGAGCGGCTAGGCCCGTGAGCCATGGCTGCTGAGCCTGTGCATCCAGAGCCTGTGCTCAGCAATGGGAGAGGACACAACAGTGAGAGGCCCGCATACAGCAAAAAACAAACAAAAAAAAAAAAAGTGGGCAGAGGACCTGAATAGACATTTTTCCAAAGAAAGCATACAGATGACCAACAGACACATGAAAATATGCTCAACATCACTAATCATCAGGGAAATGTAAGTCAAAACCACAGTGAGATACCACCTCACAGGTCAAAATGGCTGTCATCAAAAAGACAACAAATAACAAGTGTTGACTAGGATGTGGAGAAAAGGGAAACTTCATGTACTTTGGTAGGAATGTAAATTGGTGCAGCCACTTCAGAAAACAGTATGGAGGTCCCTCAAAAAATTAAAAATAGAAGTACCATATCCAGCAATTCTACTTCTGGGTATTTACCCAAAGAAAACAAAAACACTGATTCAAAAAGATATAGCCACTCCAGTGTTCATTGCAGCATTATTAACAATAGCAAAGATATGGAAACAACCTAAGTATCCACTGATAGATGAATGGATAAAGAGGATGTGATATATATACACAATGGAATATTAGCCATAAAAAAAAGAAATCTTGCTATTTGCAGCAACAGTATGGACCTAGAAAGTATTATTCTATGAGAAATAAGTCTGGCAGAGAAAGACAAATACCTCATGATCCCATTTATAAATGGACTCTAAAAAAACAAAACAAACAAAGCAAAATGAAACAGACTCAAAAATATAGAGAACAAATGGATGGTTACCAGAAGGAAGCAGGTGGCAGGATGGGCAAAATAGGTGAAGGAGACTAAGAGGTGCCTTTCTCTTAGGGGACCTCTTATATACAAACCTCCCATTGTATATAAGTCACAGAGATGTAATATATAGCGTGAAAAATATGGTCAATAATATGGCAATAACTTTGTATGCAGACAGATGGTTACTAAACTTATCCTGGTGACCATTTCATAATGTATGCAAATATGAAATCATTATGTTGTACAGCTGAAACTAATATAATATTGTATGTCAATTTTATTTCAATTAAAAAAAATTTTAAGTCAAAATTTAGAAGCTAGAAAACTATAACAGAGGAAAAGATTTCATTTACATTAGCAAGAATTACAATAACAAGACACATAAATTACTTAGGAATAAATTCAATAATAAACACATAATTTTAAAAACTCACCAAAAAACTTTCAGAGGAAACAGCAGAACATATAAATAAATGGGAAAGCATATATTTTTAGACAAGATGACTCAAGGTCACTTTCCTTTTTTGTACCAAGAGTATGCTGATCTTCCTAATTTGATTTTTAAATTCAGCATAATCTCATTAAACCTGTAAAGAGGGATGGATTTTGTTTTGTTTTGTTTTTCAGTAGACAAAGGAATTCTACAGTTCATACTGGGAAATAAGCAAACAAAATTTGCAAGGGAAACTTTGATAAAAAAATCAAAGAGGGATTACCAGATACAAAAATATTCTCCAAAGCTCAGTAATTAAAGCAACAAAGTACTGGCTCATGAATAGGTGAACCAATAGAATAGAAAGAAATGTCTAGAAAAAAAACACAAATACCAAGTAGGTGGGAAAAACTGAACTACTGAATAATGGTGGAAAAACTAGATAGCGATATGGTAAATGTTAATGATGTACTCATATCTCTCTTTGTGTTCAAGATATGTTCCAAAGGGAACAAATCTTTAAATATAAAAAAAAAATCAGTAAAGGTACTAAATGAATAGATGGGACAATTTTTCTTAATCAGGACAGATTTTAACTATGACCCCAAATCCAGAAATCATGAAAAAATATCAATCCATTCAACTATATAAAAACAAAGTTTTTAAATCTTGGCCTAACAAAAGTAAAGCCCATCATCAAAAAAAAAAGACAGATTGGTTCAAGATGGTGGATTAGAAGGACGTGCTCTCACTCCCTCTTACAAGAACACCAGAATCACAAGTAACTGCTGAACAATCATCAACAGGAAGACACTGGAACCCACCAAAAAAGATACCCCACATACAAAGACAAAGGAGAAGCCACAATGAGACGGTAGGAGGGGCGCAATCACAATAAAATCAAATCCCATAACTGCTGAGTGGGTGACTCACAAACTGGAGAACACTTATACCACAGAAGTCCACCCACTGGAGTGAAGGTTCTGAGACCCACATCAGGCTTCCCAACCTGGGGATCCGGCAAAAGGAGGAGGAAATCCTAGAGAATCAGACTTTGAAGGCTAGCAGGATTTGATTGCAGAACTTTGACAGGACTGGGGGAAACAGACACTCCACTCTTGGAGGGCACACACAAAGTAGTGTGCTCATCGGGACCCAGGGAAAGGAGCAGTGACCCCATAGGAGACTGAACCAGAACTACCTGCTAGTGTTGCAGGGTCTCCTGAAGAGGCGGGGGGTGGCTGTGTCTCACCATGAGTACAAGGACACTGGTAGCAGAAGTTCTGGGAAATACTCCTTGGCGTGAGCCCTCCCAGAGTCTGCCATTAGCCCCAGCAAAGAGCCCAGGTAGGCTCCAATGTTGGGTCAACTCAGGGTAAACAATCAACAGGGAGGGAACACAGCCCCACCCATCAGCAGACAAGTGGATTAAAGTTTTACTGAGCTCTCCCCACCAGAGCAACAGCCAGCTCTACCCACCACCAGTCCCTCCCATCAGGAAACTTGCACAAGCCTCTTAGATAGCCTCATCCACCAGAGGGCAGACAGCAGAAGCAAGCACTACAATCCTGCAGCCAGAGGAACAAAAACCACATTCACAGAAAGATAGACAAAATGAAAAGGCAGAGGGCTATGTACCAGATGAAGGAACAAGATAAAACCCCAGAAAAATAACTAAATGAAGTGGAGACAGGCAACATTCCAGAAAAGGAATTCAGAATAATGATAGTGAAGATGATCCAGGACGTCGGAAAAAAAATGGAGGCAAAGATCGAGAAGACACAAGAAATGTTTAACAAAGACCTAGAAGAATTAAATAACAAACAAACAGAGAGTAATAATACAATAATTGAAATGAAAACTACACTAGATGGAATCAATCACAGAATAACTGAGGCAGAAGAACGGATAAGTGACCTGGAAGACAGAATGGTGGAATTCACTGCTGTGGAACAGAATAAAGAAAAAAGAATGAAAGAAATGAAGACAGCCTAAGAGACCTCTGGGACATCATTAAGCACAACAACATTTGCATTAAAGTGGTCCCAGAAGGAGAAGAGAGAGAGAAAGGACCCAAGAAAATATTTAAAGAGATTATAGTCGAAAACTTCCCTAACATGGGAAAGGAACTAGCTACCCAAATCCAGAAAGCACAGAGAGTCCCATACAGGATAAACCCATGGAGAGACATGCTGAAACACATAGGAATCAAATGGGCAAAAATTAAAGACAAAGAAAAATTATTGAAAGCAGCAAAGGAAAAATGACAAATAACATACAAGGGAACTTGCATAAGGTTAACAGCTGATTTCTCAGCAGAAACTCTACAAGCCAGAAGGGAGGGACATGATATAGTTAAAGTGATGAAAGGGAAGACGCTACAACCAAGATTACTCTACCTGCCAAGGATCTCATTAAGATTCGATGGAGAAATCAAAAGCTTTACAAACAAGCAAAAGCTAAGAGAATTCAGCACCACCAAACCAGCTCTACACAAAATGCTAAAGGAACTTCTCTAAGTGGGAAAAACAAGAGAAGAAAAGGACCTACATTAACAAACCCAACTCAATTAAGAAAATGGTAATAGGAACATACATATTGGTAATTACTTTAAACTTGAATGGATTAAATGCTCCAACAAACAGACACAGGCTTGCTGAATGGATACAAAAACAAGACCCATATACATGCTGTCTACAAGAGACCTACTTCAGACCTAGGGACACATTCAGACTGAAAGTGAGGGAATGGAAAAAGATATTCCATGCAAATGGAAATCAAAAGGAAGCTGGAGTAGCAACACTCGTATCAGATAAAATAGACTTTAAAATAAAGAATGTTAGGGGGCTTCCCTGGTGGCGCAGTGGCTGAGAGTCTGCCTGTCGGTGCAGGGGACACGGGCTCATGCCCCAGTCCAGGAGGATCCCACATGCTGTGGAGAGGCTGGGCCCGTGAGCCAGGGCTGCTGAGCCTGTGCGTCCGGAGCCTGTGCTCTGCAACAGGAGAGACCACAACACTGAGAGGCCCGCGTACCGGAAAAAAAAAAAAAAAGAATATTACAAGAGACTAGGAGGGACACTACATAATGATCAAGGGATCAATCCAAGAAGATATAAAAATTATAAATATATATGGACCCAACATAGGAGCATCTAAATACATAAGGCAACTGCTAACAGCTCTTAAAGAGGAAATTGACAGTAACACAATAATACTGGGGGAATTTAACACCTCACTTACACCTATGGACATATCATTCAAACAGAAAATTAATAAGGAAACACAAGCTTTAAATGACACCATCGACCAGACAGATTTAATTGATAACTATAGGACATTCTATTCAAAAACCACAGATTATACTTTCTTCTCAAGTGCGCACCAAATATTCTCCAGGGTAGATCACATCTTGCATCACAAATCAAGCCTCAGTAAATTTAAGAAAACTGAAATCATGGCAAGCATCTTTTCTGAAAACACACTGTGAGATTAGAAATGAATTACAGGGAAAAAACCCTAAAAAACACAAACACATGCAGGCTAAACAATACGTTACTAAATAACCAAGAGATCACTGAAGAAATCAAAGAGGAAATCAAAAAATACCTAGAGACAAATGACAATGAAAACACGATGATCCAAAACCTACGGGATGCAGCAAAAGCAGTTCTAAGAGGGAAGTTTATAGCTATACAAGCCTACCTCAAGAAACAAGAAAAATCTCAAATAAACACTCTAACCTTACACCTAAAGGAAGCAGAGAAAGAAGAACAAACAAAACCCAAAGTTAGCAGAAGGAAAGACATCGTAAAGATCAGAGCAGAAATAAATGAAATAGAAACAAAGAAAACAACAGCAAAGATCAATAAAACTAAAAGCTGGTTCTTTGAGAAGATAAACAAAATTGGTAATCCATTAGCCAGACTAATCAAGGAAAAGAGGGAGAGGACTCAAATCAATATAATTAGAAAAGAAAAAGGAGAAATCACAACTGACACTGCGGAAATACAAAGGATTAGAACAGATTACTACGAACAACTCTATGCCGATAAAGTGGACAACCTGGAAGAAATGGACAAATGATTAGAAACGTATAACCTTCCAAGACTGAACCAGGAAGAAACAGAAAATATGAACAGACCAATCACAAGTAATGAAATTGAAACTGTGATTAAAAATCTTCCAACAAACAAAAGTCCAGGACCAGATCGCTTCACAAGTAAATTCTATCAAACATTTGGATAAGAGGTAACACCCATTCCTCTCAAACTCTTGCAAAAAATTGCAGAGGAGGGAACACTCCCAAACTCATTCTATGAGGGCACCATCACCCTGATACCAAAACCAGACAAAGATACTACAAAAAAAGAAAAGTACAAACTAATATCACTGATGAATATAGATGCAAAAATCCTCAACAAAACAATAGCCAACAGAATCCAACAACACATTAAAGGATCACACACCATGATCAAGTGGGATTTATCCCAGGGATGCAAGGATTCTTCAATATATGCAAATCAATCAATGTGACACACCATATTAACAAATTGAAGAAGAAAAACCATATGATCATCTCAATAGATGCAGAAAAAGCTTTTGAAAAAATTCAACACCCATTTATGATAAAAACTCTTGAAAGTGGGCATATAGGGAACCTACCTCAACATAATAAAGGCCATATACGACAAACCCACAGCAAACATCATTCTCAATGGTGAAAAACTGAAAGCATTTCCTCTAAGATCAGGAACAAGACAAGGATGTCCACTCTCACCACTATTATTCAACATAGTTTTGGAAGTCCTAGCCTAGGCAATCAGAGAAGAAAAAGAAAGAAAAGGAATACAAATTGGAAAAGAAGAAGTAAAACTGTCACTGTTTTCAGATGACATGCTACTATACATAGACAATCCTAAAGAGGCCACCAGAAAACTACTAGAGCTAATTAATGAATTTGGTAAAGTTTCAGGATACAAAATTAATGCACAGAAATCTCCTGCATTCCTATACACTAATGATGAAAGATC
This sequence comes from Mesoplodon bidens, assembly GCF_964165515.1. Taxonomy (NCBI): domain Eukaryota; kingdom Metazoa; phylum Chordata; class Mammalia; order Artiodactyla; family Ziphiidae; genus Mesoplodon; species Mesoplodon bidens. The sequence continues at coordinate 57,587,917 of NC_138160.1, read as the reverse complement.
TGAAAGAGAAATTAAGGAAACATTCCCATTTACCATTGCAACAAAAAGAATAAAATACCTAGGAATAAACCTACCTAGGGAGAATAAAGACCTATATGCAGAAAATTATAAGACACTGTTGAAGGAAATTAAAAATGATACCAACAGATGTAGAGACATTCCATGTTCTTGGATTGGAAGAATTAATATTTTGAAAATGACTGTATTACCCAAAGCCGTCTACAGATTCAATGCAATCCCTATCAAATTACCAGTGGCATTTTTTACAGAATTAGAACAAAAAATCTTAAAATTTGTATGGAGACACAAAAGACTCCGAATAGCCAAAGCAGTCTTGAGGGAAAAAAATTGAGCTGGAGGAATTAGACTCCCTGACTTTAGACTATACCACAAAGCTACAGTAATCAAGACAATATGGTACTGGCACAAAAACAGAAATATAGATCAATGGAACAGGATAGAAAGCCCAGAGATAAACCCACACACCTATGGTCAACTAATCTATGATAAAGGAGGCAAGGATATACAATGGAGAAAAGACAGTCTCTTCAATAAGTGGTGCTGGGAAAACTGGACAGCTACATGTAAAAGAATGAAATTAGAACACTCCCTAGCACCATACACAAAAATAAACTCAAAATGGATTAGAGACCTAAATGTAAGACCGGACACTATAAAACTCTTAGAGGAAAACATAGGAAGAACACTCTTTGACACAAATCACAGCAAGATCCTTTTTGATCCACCTCCTAGAGTAATGGAAATAAAAACAAAAATAAACAAATGAGACATAATGAAAATTAAAAGCTTTTACACAGCAAAGGAAACTACAAACAAGATGAAAAGACAACCATCAGAATGGGAAAAAATATTTGCAAATGAATCAATGGACAAAGGATTAATCTCCAAAATATATAAACAGCTCATGCAGTTCAATATTAAAAAAACAAACAGCCCAATCCAAAAATGGGCAGAAGACCTAAACAGACATTTCTCCAAAGAAGACATACAGATGGCCGAGAAGCACATGAAAAGCTGCTCAACATCACTAATTATTAGAGAAATGCACATCAAAACTACAATGAGGTATCACCTCACACCAGTTAGAATGGGCATCATCAGAAAATCTACAAACAACCAATGCTGGAGAGGATGTGGAGAAAAGGGAACCCTGTTGCACTGTTGGTGGGAATGTAAATTGATACAGCCACTATGGAGAACAGTATGGAGGTTCCTTAAAAAACTAAAAATAGAATTACCATATGATCTAGCAATCCCACTACTGGGCATATACCCAGAGAAAACCATAATGCAAAGGGACACATGCACCCCAATGGCCATTGCAGCACTATTTACAATAGCCAGGTCATGGAAGCAACCTAAATGCCCATTGACAGACGAATGGATAAAGAAGATGTGGTACGTATATAGAATGGAATATTACTCTGCCATAAAAAGGAACAAAATTGGGTCATTTGTTTAGACGTGGATGGATCTAGAGAGTGTCATACAGAATGAAGTAAGTCAGAAAGAGAAGAACAAATATCGTATATTAACGCATATATGTGGAACCTAGAAAAATGGTACAGATGAACCGGTTTGCAGGGCAGAAATTGAGACACAGATGTAGAGACCAAATGTATGGACACCAAGGGGGGAAAGTGGCGGGGGGGTGGGGATGGTGGTGTGATGAATTGGGAGATTGGGATTGACATGTACACACTGATGTATACAAAATGGATGACTCATAAGAACCTGCTGTAATAAAAAATAAATTAAATTAAATTCTAAACAATAAATAATAAAAAGACAAACTGGGAAACATAATTAAACTCATCACAGACATAGAATAATCTTCCCAGTATATAAAAAGCTCGAGATTGATAATAAAAAAGGCCAATAACCCATTAGAAAAATGGACAAATATAAACAGACAATTCAAAAAACATGTAAATTATTCCAAAAAATATTTTTAAATGCTCAGTTTTACTCATAGTAAGAAATATGCAAATTAAAACTTGCCTAAGATATCATTTTTCCCCATAAATTTAGCCCAAATCCAAAATTTGATAGCAAGTTCTGTTGCCAGGGCTGTGGGAAAGTGGTACTGTCATAAGCTGCTGGTGGGAGTGTAAATTTGCACAGCCCAGATGGATGGCAATTTAGCAATAGCTATCAAAATTCCAAATGAATGTGCTCTTGGATCCAGTTGCCCCACTCTGGGGAGTTTACCGTAGAGATCTATTTGCATATCTACAGAGCAGCATACGTACACCTTACTAATTGTGGCACTATAGTCTACAAGGAAGGATTGGAGAGAACCTGGATACTCTTCAGTGGGGAACTTTTTAAATAAATTAAATGAAGTGTTCTGTAGCTATAAAAAAAATAAGAAAACTCTTTATGTATTGATATGGAAAACTCAGACATCTTAATTGAGAAAAGCAAGGTACCGAATGATGTGTATAGCATACTAACATCTATATTACAAAGGAGGAAAATGAAATATTTGTTTTATTTATGTTTATTTTCAGAATCTCTGGAAGGGTGAATAAAACAGTGGTTATCTGGCCAGTGGGACCTAAGAATTGAGAACATAAATGACCCATGTGGGAGGGAGGTTTTTTTATGGTAAGCCTTTTCACACTTTTTGATGTTTTTACCATGTGAGCGTATTACTATTAAAATTTTCTTAATAATTTAAAGCAAAGAACTATCCTAACAATACTGTCACATACATTTAACTTCACACATGGCTTAAATGCAGTAACTCTAACAAGTTACAGTTGTAATTCTAGCAAGGCCCTCTGTGCCATTACTAGGTACATCAGTTAGGATGTTTCGGACTGTAAGTGTTGAAAAAGGCTTAAACAACAAGACAATTTATTATCCCAAATAACAAAACATCCAAGGGCAGATGGTCCCATGTCTGGAATTGCCTCTCCAATTTCAGGCATCACGTAGAGACCTGCCCATGAGCAGCCAAAAGGGACAATGTCATGACCTCCCATGCATTGCCCAGAAGTCCCCAGGAGACTCCCTCACAGGTCCACTTGGCCAGTAATGTGTAATATGTCCACACCCAAGCTTCAGGAGAGACTGGGACATAATAGCAATAATACTAACAATAATCACTAACATTTACTGAGTACGTCTTATATGCCAGCTACTGTCATAATCACTTTATGTGAATTAACTCACTTCCTCTTCAAAGCCACCTGTTAGGGATGTAGTATTATTATACCTATTTTACAGATGAGAAATCGAGGCACAGAGAAGTTAAATAAGGTTGCAGTGAATAAGTAGTGGAACTAAGATTCACACTTTGGCCATCTGGCTCCAAAATCATTGATCCCAACTGCCATGTGTATTACCTGAGAATGAATCTTCAACGTCTTCAGTAGTAGGAGGTTGATTCCACGAGCAAGCAAGAAGGGAGAAGAATGGCTACTGGATATATGACCAGCAGTGTTTCTTCCTAGGAACAAATTGCCCAAACTGCAGCCCTTGACTGGCAGACTCCAAGCCCTCAGTGACAGACACTGGCCATTTTGTTAACACTTTCCATGTTCTCTAGAATTGTGTGTTGAGTTAACAGGCAGGAGAAAACCCTGGGATCTTTCTGGAAGGAACAGTAGCAGCAGCTCCACCTACAGAAATCTGCAAGCCAGTAGTCACCATGCCTACCAGGGGACACTGGAATGAGCTCTGGGGAACAGACATGCTTCTTCTCACAGGCAGGATGGCAACAGCAGGCTGGGGACCCCCATGGAAGACTCTGGGGTGCTCTCTTTGGCTGCCACACACCCATAGGTCACCTGCAGCCCAAGTTTCCATGCTGCCAGCCCAGCATCTTGTACCAGCAGAGATGCATCCTGGGGCTCTAATGGAGTTCTTGGTTTGTAAGGAGGCCAGCCATGCCCGGGCTTCACAGACAAATCCCCCAGCCAGTCTACTCTGCTGTTAACAAGATCATCACGGGCCATTTCCTCACTGCAGAGTCTTCACCCCTCTCTGTGCCTCACTTGCCACTCAAGAGCCCCCACTGCTAAATATGACAAAAGTACTGAAGGTGAAGAGCTCTTTTTTCAAATAAAACTTCCATCTTCTAGGACTTTATAGCAAGTAACTCTGCCCTCGTGTGCTAAAAATAGCAATTTTTTCCCTGTCATTAATCCAGTAGTTTTTTCATATATTTGTCTTTTCACAGAGTCAGAGATGCAATGAGTCAGTTTCCTCACCTCCCAGGCATCTCGCCCAGGGAAGGGGGTGGGTATATTCTTAGCCCAAGAGCACTTTGCTCTGCTTTATGTAAACCCCCGGGAGCTAGATGTCTCTAGACTCAGATAAAAAGGAGCCCAGGGTGAGCAGAGGCGACAAGAGAATGAAGCTCCTGAACAATGAGCCCATCTCTCTACCAAACCACTTGCCACCTGCAGATCTGAAATAGAGCTGCCAGCCTGGGGGACACCACCTTCTCTCCAAGAGCAGTAAACAGAGGAGGAATTCCAATCCATGTTTCTTCCCCCAGGGGTGTCAGAACAGTTCACACAGTGGGCCCCATGTCTTCTCATTGGCCTGAGAGCTGGTGCCTATGTCAAGGAGGAACAATGGAGTCTGGCCACCAGGGCACCCAAGACCCCTAAGCAGAAATTGTTAGAACTGTAAGAATAAGATGGAGTATGCTTCACTTGCCATCGTAACCAAGCATCCTCAGGCTGCAGAGAGGCCACAGTCATGTTCACATATGCCCCAGCCACCATGTTATTGATTTGAGCTTTCTAGAGCCAAGAAAGCCACAGTCACTTTTCTCTTCAAGGCTGTACAGTCTGTTTGAACCACCTGTCTTAGAAGCTTAAGGGCAAAAAGGCCAAAGATCTGAGAGACACGTTTAAATTCCGAACATGTCAGGCTTTATCACAGCTGCTTTCAGAACTCTTTGGCTTTGGTGTAGCCATGGCCTTGGCCAAGTCTTGTCGCCTCTCTGGGCCTCCATGGCCCCATCTTGCGGGGGGGAGGCAGGTTCGGATCTCCACCAGTCTCTCCAGCTCAGAGGTTCTGAGCTTCACAAGTGGACTTTACTTCACTTTTAAGGGTGGAAGTGCCCTGCATCTGGCTTTAGGTCTCTTCACTCTCTCTATTCAGCCCTGCCCAGCATCTAGTGGAAATGCTGGGCAGACACCCTGGCAAAGGTTGCAACAGCTACTCACCCTTGGGCAGCCAAGATAATTAATGAATTATTTATAGAGTGTTGTAGGCCAGATAATGCTCCCCACCCAGATGTTCACACCCTAATCTCTGGAACCTGTGAATATATTATTAATTACAAAAAGGACTTTGAAACTGGAACAAAGGTTATTAATCAAGGAACCCTAAAATTGGGAGAGTATCCTGGATTATCCAGGTAAATTCAATCTAATCATATAAGCCTTAACTTATATAAGCAAAGAATTTTCTCTGGCTGGAAGTCAGAGTGATGCTGCAAAAAGGAAAAATCGGAGAGGTTCAAAGCATGAGAGATGGGCCACATGGAAAGCATGAGATGGAAAATGGGCAGGCAGCCTTTAAGAGCAAAAGACCAGCCCCCCACTGGCAGCCACCAAGGAAATCTCAGTCCAACAACCACAAGGAACCGAATTCAACCAACCACCTGAATGAGCATGGCAACAGACTCATTCCCAGAGCTTCCAAAAAGAAACACAGTCCTGCCAACACCTGCGAGAATCTAAGCAGAGGACCTTCGAAGCCATCCTGTATCCAGACTTATGACTACAGAACTGTGAGCAAACAGATGGGCGCTGTTTTAAGGCACAGCATTTGTGGTAATTTGTTACAGCTCCAGTAGAAAACGAATACATAGGATGTCCCTGACAACTGCAATATCTTAACATGGAAAGCTTGTCCACACAGGACACCTCCTTCTGCCTCTGGAGGCAGGATGGCAAAGCCTGGCCAGGCCACTGGGCTCTGTCTTGCTTCTAGGAATGGACATATTTCAGAAGCTTGAAAGAAGGGAAGAGAAAGAGATGGAAGAAGGGAGGGAGGAAGAGGAGGAAAGAACTGGCTCTGATATTGTTATTACTATAACTCCCATGGGTATCGAAGTCCCAACAACCTTCTCTTCATAATTAAAAAATGTGACGTTGGCTGCACTAACCTTACGGAAGAAGAGGGGCCCAGAGTGCCCTGGGGATGCTTTGGAATCCAGCAACTTAAATGTCTGCAGAGAACACCTTGTGAGCAGCCCTTTGGCTGTGAAAAGGCAAATGACCCAGGCTGGCTGCGAAGTGTCACCTGGGAGGCCCAGCTGACACAGGAGTCAGGGCCGAGCTCCGTTCTCCACTCTCCCTCCCACAGGGCCAAGGTGATGGAACATTCAGAGCAAGTCACACCAAGCCCGCCCAGGGATACTCAGCCAGGGAGCGAGGCAGGGTGCTCCACGCCCCACCCCTTACCACTGTGGCTCTGGGGCTGACCCCACCTCTGCAAGTGAGCTCTCTGTCTCTCTCACTCTCACTCTCTCCTTCCCCCTTGCCTCCCTTTCAAGTTCCAAAGTAACAAGTAAAATTAACCCTGCCCTCTCCAGCTCTCCTTCCTCCTGTATCTTCTCAAATTTATGTAGTGAGATTGTATCATTAATTTCTATTCCTCATAAACAGGGAAAGGATAAAAGGACAACATTTAAGAGGTCTTTTGAAGACCATCTTTCTCTAGCTCTAGAAAGTCACCCCATCCCTACGCAGACCGTGCGCTTCCACACACGCTCACCCTGTACCTCTGACCACCTCCTAGCAAACCCCTGTTGCCCAAGCTGTAGGGAAACAGACAGCTAGGGAAGAAGAGGGAGGGTGACAACAGATGATCTACCACAGGGAAAAAACATTTTGAGACCATCAACAGCATTTAGACCCGGAGAGACTCTGACAGCTCTTCCTATCCAGTAAAATAATTATAATGACTAAACTCATTCATCAAACGGCCTCAGCACCCAGTGGGGATGTGTGCTCCATTTTAAAGGTCACAAAGATCGGGGATAAAAATCCAAGACCTAGGGGTTCCATGGTGGTGCAGTGGTTGAGAGTCCACCTGCCGATGCAGGGGACACGGGTTCGTGCCCTGGTCCAGGAAGATCCCACATGCTGCGGAGCGGCTGGGCCCGTGAGCCATGGCCGCTGAGCCTGCGCGTCCGGAGCCTGTGCTCTGCAACAGGAGAGGCCACAACAGTGAGCAGCCCGCGTACCACAAAAAAAAAAAAAAAAAAAAAATCCATGACCTAAGTCAATGTTTCCTGAACTTCAAGTGGATGATTTGTTTACAAACTTCATGCAGAGGAAAGAGAAACGTGGTAAGAACTGGGGAAGGAGAAGACTCCCTTCCCTGGATGCACCCCTGTGCAGATAAACACCACTTCACCCCCTTGGCCTTCCAACCACTCCCATCACCCTATACGCATAGGTGTGCATGCGCAGGCATGCGTGTACACACACACGTGCACACGCGCGTCAGCCCCCTGCTTTATTCTCCCACTCCCAAACCCCATTTCAACACCAACTCCAGCCTACTTGGGAATGACACATGAAATGCAACTGGGTCTGAAGGGCGCCCCTTCTCATACAAGAGTCGGCTTGGAAAGGGAGAAAGTGGCCAACCTCAAAGACACAAGCCCCGGCCTGGAAGCAGAGCTACTGCCACCCAGCCCCATGGAACCCGGGGGCCCAAACTCCTAATGTGATTTTCCTCGTGAGACTCGAGGGAAAGACCTGTCCCCGCATTTGGGAAAACAGTGTCCCCTGATGTGCTCGTTGTTCCTTCTCCAAGACCATCTGTTGATGGCTATTGCTCCACTGACACACAAGCTGTGACAGTGCTCACTTCTCTTTCTCACCTGCTTCCAGACCTCATGATACAGACAAATAATTCTCCAAAAAGAGACTTTCAGCATTTGAGTTCCTGCCCTCTGAAAAACAACATAACACAGAGCCACTATCAAGTGCTAAGTGCCATTCGGAGCACTTTCCATAAATTAATTCATTTCATCCTCACACCAGACCTGTGAGGTAGATTCTATTATTAGCCCCATCTTACAGCCGAGGACACTGAGGCAAGGGAAGTGAAGTGGCTTGCCTGCAGTCAGAGAGTTAGTAAATAGCAAATCCTGGATTCAAATCCAGAGAGCATAGCTCCAGAGTCCACAGCCTTACATCTTTTTTTTTTTTTTTTTTTTTTTTTTTTTTGTGGTACGCGGGCCTCTCACTGTTGTGGCCTCTCCCGTTGCGGAGCACAGGCTCCGGATGCGCAGGCTCAGCGGCCATGGCTCACGGGCCCAGCTGCTCCGCGGCATGTGGGATCTTCCCAGACCGGGGCACAAACCCGTGTCCCCTGCATCGGCAGGCGGACTCTCAACCACTGCGCCACCAGGGAAGCCCAGCCTTACATCTTAACCACTGTGTTTTCAAGATTCCCAAACACTCTATCTAAGGACCTGCCCAGCCCCTGGGACGAAGACAGTGAGGAAACAATGCAGACCAACAGCACGTTGTCTATAAGAGAAAAGAAGTGTGTCCTAGGCAAACACATTGCCGCATTCTCTCTCTCTCTCTCTCTCACACACACACACACACACACACTCACACACTCACATTTACCCATACATTCCTGTCATGCAATAGGATTTAACCTTGACTCAGAGTTATCTGGGCTGCATGGACACAAACACAGACTCTTTTCCTTACCTTATTACCTTATGCTCTTGGGTACCGTGATAGATAATTTTACACGTCAACTTGGCTGTGCCACAGTGCCCAGATATTTGGTCAAATATTATTATTTTTATATCTACGACTGAGTAACAGAGGCACTGACAGCCCTGAGAGGCCACACTTTCCTTTCAAACCAGAACTTGCTTCAAATGCAGAAAGAAGGCAATGGCATTCTGAGGAACACAAACCACCAAGGAATTCTATCACATTCTTTCATACTTTGGTTGCTTCCTTGTTTATCTGACCACTTGCTCCAAAAATGATAGCAAATAAGGGTGGAGAGGCGCAGAATAAGCCAATAAATCCATCATTCCTTTTCCTTTCAGACCTTCCTTACCAATAAGCCAAAAGTAGAGAGTGTTGGTAGAACGTGCACATATCAAGTGAAATGAACATAGTTGAGTTTGTTTTGTGTAGCATTTCCATTGTTCTGGTAAGAATAAAATATATATGCATGTATGAGCTACGAATACGAAACACAATTTGTGTGGTTTCAGTTACTCTGCATGTGAGTTAAATTCTCTTATATTTGCATTTAAAACTAGGATTGCACCATCTAAAGATGAACTGTGAAATTCACACTGACAATTTAAATTTTTAATCTTTCTTTGCTTAGAATAAAATTAAATAGCAAATTAAAAAAAACACTATGACTAGACAAGAGAGAGACTGGAAGAAAGGAAAAGATTTTATATTTTAGTATTTACCTTTAACAACACTGTTTTCCTGTTTTTTGAACAAAGGACCCCATGTTTTTATTTTGTACTAGGACCCTCAAATTATGTAGCTGGCCTTGAGAAATGAAGTCTATTCTGCTATGATGTAAGAATTGCAATAATTATAATTCTTTTCTAAAGATCACACATAATCAAAAAATTTATTATAAAAATGTTTGCTTCAGAGCTCCTTCCATTATGTGAGGACATGGCTAGAAGACGCTGGCTATGAAACAGGAAGGGGCTCTCACCAGAAGGTGACCATGCTGGCACCTTGACCTTGAATTTCCCAGCCTCCAGAACTGTGAGCTGTTTATTTTTTTAAAAAAAAATTGGTTGCTTCATTGGAAATAAGAGGTTATATACTAGAGAATTTGACTCATCAAAGACATTTTCCTGTTTTCTAATGTTTACTAATAGAGGGAGGTTTTATAACTATAAGTGCATGGCTACAATATCTAAACAACACCTAGCAAATCCAGCATATGAATACATCTACCTTTTGCTCGAGAGTAATAGCCTTTCTTTTTCCATTACCACCAGCATTATCAGCAGTAAGAGCTTCTTTCCTGTTCTCAACAGCTTTTTCATCCATTGTCATGTTAAAAACAAAGCAAGAAGTTCAAACAAAGCTACTGTGTCTCCTCGGTGGCTTGTTTCCTTTCTCTGTGGGTGCTTCTTCCTTGTTGCTATTCATTTCCTCTCATGAGAACTTTCTCATCTGTCTCTGTAATGCAAACCATGCTCCCGAAATAACACACAACTTATATCCAATTCTTATCATGACACGCTCAGGAAAAATGTCTATAATTATGATGCTTCAAAATCTTGACAGGGTGAAAAGTAAGAAAACATCAAAAGTTGAGAACCTAGAAATCAAGGTGCTATCTAGAAAACAGCAATCCAAAATCTCAAAGAAAACTGGTTCCTTCATGTTACATCTGGAAGGTGGCTTAACAAATCAAGTCAATTCCTTTCATATTATAGCTGTGGAACTTGAAGCCAGGTATTAAACAACTCTTATAAGATCTTGCACTTGATGGCAGAGTTACCATACACATACAAGTATCTTGACTCCTGATTGAGAACCCCTCTATCCTACCCCAATAAAAGTTTGCAGAAAGAATTCCTTGAGTTAGACCACAACACAGGCACATATATTCAACCGTTTGAATGGAAAATTGCTATTTTCTGTGAGTCAAGTCAATAATGATCATTTGCAGTCTGGCTAGCCATGTGTCAAACACTATCCAAGCTAAGATTACACACTGACAGATGAAAGAGAAGACTGCTGTCCTGGTGTTCATAACCAGGAAAAGAAAATAGGTACTCAAACAGCTAAGCAGGATATAATGGAGTGAGAGCCACACCTTCTCCATAAGTTGGGTGCTGTAAAACTACAGATGAGGAAGTCTTGATTCTGCCTGAGGGCTCCAGGAAAGCTTGAAGGATATTTGTAATTTACAGGTGTGCAACGATGAGGGGAAAAAATGGTTTATCAGTTATCTTTTTAACTGTGAATATTCCTTATACTCCTTGGAGGTGTGAAAATTAATACATAGAAACCTCATTTTAAATGGAATTAGGAGGCCAGAAGGGGAAGCTCTCATACCCTGTCACTTGACATCAATTGCAGACCCAACAGAAAGAGATGTACCTTGCATCTCCAACAGGGTGAAGGTTACTGTTTTACTACCCAGCAGGAGGAAGGAAGAATTTCTCCTTACCCGGCAACAGCCCAACAAATGAAAGGCTGTCACAACTCAACCAATGAAAAGTAACTACACTTCAAACTTCTAGTTTCTTCGGATAGACTCTGTTTATAACAGCCCCTCCCAACTCTCCCATCTCCTTTATAAAAGAATGTTCTCCTCCTTCATATTCATGTTTATTTTACTATAAAATTTCCCCAAACTTCTAGCAAATGTGGAAGAGCATTCATCTCTAAATTCCATGCTTATTCCTTATATTCAAATATCCTCTAAAACACTGCTGACATTCCCCAGGATCACTAGCCAGAATCTGAACGCCAGATGTCCATACCTGGGGGTTAAACAGCAGAGGTTTTCAGTGCAGTCCATGGCTGTAGAGTAAAGCACAACTAACTGGACAGCAGAGATGACAAGCTGGAGACCTCATCCAGCACCACAATCCAATGGTCAGAGCTAACTCAGTAATTCACCCTGAGTCAGCTTAGCCTGCAGCCTAAGGACTGAAGTTTCCTTTCCACGGATCTTCCCAAGCAAAGACTTCTATTTGCCCTCCTGGTTCTCAGGAAGTCTCAAAGACTTTAATCCAAACCTCCTTTACTTGAGTTTTAAGGATATGTACTATTCAACACTTAGCATTTCCATAAACCTGGAACTAAATATGCTAATAACTGTCTCAGGCATAATCCTACATTTCTGAGATTGGTCGGTGACAATCATTCCACTAAAGGTATTGTTGATTTTTTCTGAGCACAGAAATATATTGAGTTGGATTATTTACAGAGATTGAGAAAAGAAGAATGCAAAACAAAACAAAACAAAAAAGTTCCCCTGCTTTGTTCTCTGGTCTTGCCTGTGGTTTGCCAATGACTGCATGTCTCGAACTGTAATCCTTTGCAGTTCCCGCCTAAATCCATTTTCCTGGTGAAATAGCTGGTTGTTTTATTGTTTTATGTCAACAGAGAAATAATAGCTTGCTACATACTTAGTTTATTTATTTATCCTCTAAACAACTCAGTATCATCTCTCTCACAAAGCCTCTCTCTTTGACCAAACTTTAGTCAGGGTCCCCTGAGTCCTCTTCACAACTAAGCTTCAATCTTGGCCCCCATCCTTGCTGGATCTGCATAGCCCCATCTTAGCAAGATCCTGTTAAGTCAGTTTAGCAGAAATGCCCTTACTCTTTTTTTTTTGTATTTAAATTTTTTATACAGCAGGTTCTAATTAGTTATCTATTTTATACTTATTAGTGTATATATGTCAATCCCAATCTCCCAATTCATCCAACAACCACCACCCCCCAAGGAATGCCCTTACTCTTGATGTCTCTTATTAGTAACTCTCCATCCACTGACCCCCTCACTCTGCTTTTTGGCTGTAAGTCCCTAGCTGTCCTGGCTGTATTTGGAGTTGAGCCCAATCTCTCTCCACTGCTGCAATAGTCTTAACACTTATTGCAATAGTTGTGAATAAAGCCGTCCTTACTGTTTTGACAAGTATCAGAATAATTTTTTCTTTAACACTACTTTCAAAATCATCAACTCCTGGGTATTTTTTAATCTTTTACCAAAATTTAGAGCAGTGGGTTTTCAATCAGAATAACACAACACACTATCTTGATCAGTTGTGAAATGAGAATCACATAAAAAACGTAGAGTCACAAGAAAATATTAGCTCCTAATATGATTTCCTGAACAGCCCTTGTCATCAACAGTCTCCCCTGCCTCCCATTAAGGGGCCTATATGCCTTAGATAAGACCCCCTCAGGGCTTCATAAAACCCGCTCTTTTGGTACTGACCTCTGACCCTAGTCTGGGAACCCCAAAGCACTCCACATATAGACCCTAACATAGGCATATGCCTCAGGTCCTATCTCTCTGTCTGTACTCTGCCTTGACCTTCCCATGTGACCCCTTGAAGCATGCCTCGTATTTCCTCCAGGACCTGTGAGTAATAAACTCAATTTCTCTGTAGTCTGTTGTTGAATTGCAGCTCACCATCTGGCACTCCGTGTTCCACATAACAAATGTTAATTTAACAAAGTCATAACAGACACATAAGACAAGCCCACAGATAATATCATACTCAACAGTGAAAAGCTGAAAGTTTTTCTTCTATGATCAGAAACAAGACAAGGATGCCTACTCTCACTATTTCTATTCAACGTAGTCCTGGAAGTCCTAGCCAGAGCAATTAGCCAATCAATCAATCAATCAATCAATAGGCATCCAAATTAGAAAGGAAGACGTAAAATAGTCTCTGTTTGCAGATGACATCATACTATATGTAGAAAACCTTAAAGACTCCACCAAAAAACTGTTAGAACTAATAAATGAATTCAGCAAGTTTTCAGGATATGAAATTGATATACAAAAATCAGTCAACTGTAGTGAGTCTACACTAACAGTCAACTGTCAGAAACAGAAACTAAGAAAACAATCTCATATACAATAGCATCAAAAAAAGAATAAAATACTTAAGAATAGGGAATTCCCTGGTGGTCCAATGATTAGAACTCTGCACTTCCACTGCTGGGGGCCTGGGTTTGATCCCTGGTCAGGGAACTAAGATCCCACAAGCCACACGGCATGGCCAAAAAAATGAAATAAAATAAAATACTTAAGACTAAATTAAACCAAGGAGGGGAAAGATCTGTATGCTGAAAACTATAAAACACTGATGAGAGCAATTGAAAAGATAAAAAATAAATGGAAAGACATTCCATATTCATGGATTGGAAGAATTAATATTGTTAAAATGTCCATACTATCCAAAGTGATCCACAGAGTCAATGCAATCCCTGTCAATTTCCAATGGCATTCTTTACAGAAATAGAAAAAAAAGTCCTACAATTTGTATGGAAACACAAAAGACCCTCAATAGCCAAGCAATGTTAAGAAAGAAGAACAAAGCTGGAGGTATCACACTTCCAACTTTAAACTCTATTACAAAGCTACAGTATTCAAAGTAGTTTGGTATTGGCATAAAAACAAACACATAGGTCAATGGAACAGAATAGAGAGCCCAGAAATAATCCTATGCATATATGTCAACTGGTTTTTGACAAAAGAGCCAAGAATATACAATGGGGAAAGGATAGTCTCTTCAATATATGGTCTTGGAAAAAACTGAATATTCACATGCAAAATTATGAAACTGGGCCTTTATCTTACACCATACAGAAAAATCAACTCAAAATGAATTAAAGATTTGGTGTAATACCAGAAACCATAAAACTCCTAGAAGAAAACATAGGGGTACTTTTATTGACATCAGACTTGGCAGTGACTTTTTGGATTTGACACCAAAAGCAAAGGCAACAAATACAAAAGTAAACAAAATGGACTGCATCAAACTAAAAAGCTACTGCACAGCAAAGGAAACCATCAGCAAAAAGAAAAGGCAACTTTTAGAATGGGAGGAAATATTTGCAAACCACAAATCTGATAGGGGGTTAATGTCCAAAATACTGGCATACCTCGTTTTATTGTGCTTCACTTTATTACACTTCAATTACTGTGATTCACAGATATGGCATTTTTTACAAATTGAAGGTTTGTGGCAACCTTATTGTCAGATAATGGTTAACATTTTTTAGCAATGAAGTACTCTTTAATTAAGGTATGTACATTGTCTTTTTAGGCATAATGCTCTTGTACACTTAATAGACTACAGTATAGTGTAAACATAACTTTTACATACACCAAAAAATTCGTGTGACTCACTTTACTGTGATATTCACTTTATTGCAATGGTCTGGAACCAAACCTGAAATATCTCCAAGATATGCATGTATACAAGGAACTCATGCAACTTAATAGCAAAAAACAAATAATCCAATTTTAAAATGGGCAAAAGGCCTGAACAGGCATTTTTTCAAATAAGACAAAGGGCCAACAGGTACATAAAAAGGTGCTAGACATCACTAATCACTTGGAAATGCAAAAAAAAAAAAAAAAAAAACACCATGAGATATCACCTCACGCCTGTTAGGACATCTATTATCAAAAAGACAAGAGAGCTTTTGCAAGGAGCCCGCGAGGGGGGTTGGCGCGCGCTAAACGGGAGAAGCACTGGTTTGAGAAAAGCATGGGTCGCAAGTACACATTGGGACCCTGCCATTAATGGAGGGGAAAAGCGGGGAGACGCCAGCAGATTCCATCCTGTAAGCTGGTAGGAAGCCTGAAGGCTTGATGGGATTCCAGTGTGATAGGAGGCAAGGACATGCTTCAGGACCCCGGAGGAAGATGGCGGAAGAGTAAGACGCGGAGATCACCTTCCTCCCCACAGATACATCAGAAATTCATCTACACGTGGAACAACTCCTACAGAACACCTACTGAACGCTGACAGAAGACCTCAGACCCCCCAAAAGGCAAGAAGCTCCCCACATACCTGGGTAGGGCAAAAGAAAAAAAGAATAAACAGAGACAATAGGATAGGGACGGGACCTGCACCAGTGGGAGGGAGCCGTGAAGCGGGGAAGGTTTCTACACACTACAAGCCCCTTCGCGGGCGGAGACTGTAGGTGGCGGAGGGGGAAAGCTTCGGAGTAGCGGAGGAGAGCACAGCAACAGGGGTGCGGAGGGCAAAGCGGAGAGATTCTGGCACAGAGGACCGGTGCCCTCAGGCACACACCAGCCCGAGAGGCTTGTCTGCTCGGCCGCCGTGGCGGGCGGGGCTGGGAGCTGAGGCTCGGGTATCGGCTTTCAGTCGGAGCGCAGGGAGAGGACTGGGGCTGGCGGCAGGAAGAGAGCCTGAAGGGGTTAGTGCACCACGGCTAGCCCGGAGGGAGTCCGGGGAAAGGGTCTGGAGCTGCTGAAGAGGCAAGAGACTTTTTTCCCTTTTGTTTCCTGGTGCGCGAGGAGAGGGCATTAAGAGGGCTGCTTGGGGAAGCGCCGGAGACAGGCACGAGCCGCGGGTAAGGCACGGACCTCGGAGACGGGCGTGGGCCGCCGCCGCCGCCGCCCGCCGCCGCGGCCCGCCGCCGCCGCCGCGGCCCACCGCCGCCGCCGCGGCCCGCCGCCGCCGCCGCTGCCGCCGCCGCCGCGGGGCCTGTGTGCGAGCGCGGGTCACTGTCCGCCCCGCCTTCCGGGGGGCCTGTGCACCCCGCCACTGCCGGGGTCCCCGAGACCCGGGGACGGCTTTCCCGGGAAAGCGCACGGAGCGCCACGGGCTGCTGCAACGTCACGCCGGCCTCTGCCGCCGCAGGCCCGCCCCACACTGCGCGCCCCTCCCTCCCCTCTGCCTGAGTGAGCCAGAGCCCCCGAATCAGCGGCTCCTTTAAACCCGTCCTGTCTGAGCGAAGAACGGACGCCCTCCGGCGACCTACGCGCAGAGGCGGGGCCAGGTCCAAGGCTGAGACCCGGGAGCTGTGAGAGCAGAGGCAGGGAAATCTCTCTGTGCAGCCTCGGAGGCAGCGGATTAAAGCTCCACGGTCCATTTGATGTGCCCTGCGTCTGTGGAGTGCATGAATGGACAGCGAATCATCCCAAATTGAGGAAGTGGACTTTGAGGACAAGATTTAAGACTTTCCCCCCTTTTCCTCTTTTTACAACGAATTATTCCAAATTAAGGAGGTGGACTTAGAGAGCAAGATTTCAGACTTCTCGCCCTTTTCCTCTTTTTACAACGAATTATCCCAAATTGAGGAGGTGGACTTGGAGAGCAAGATTTTTGATTTTTCCCCAGCTCTCTTTTTGTGAATGTGTATGTGTAATCTTCTGTGTAAGATTCTCTCTGTATAGCTTTGCTTCCACCATATGTCTCAGGGTTCTATCGGTCCGGTTTTTTTTTTTTTTTCAATAATTACTTTCTAATTTTAATAACGCTACTATATTTCATACTTTATTCTATTTTACTTTACCTGCTCTTTCTTTTTTTCCTACTCTCCCTTCCTCCCTCCCTCCCTCCGCTCCTCCTTTCCTTCTTTCTTTTTCTTTCCTCCCTCCCACCCTTCTTCTTTCCACTTTCTTTTTCTTTCCTTCCTCCCTCCCTCATGTCTTTCTTCCTTTCCTTCCTCCCTCCCTCCCTCCTTTCTTTCCTTCTTTCTTTCCATCCTTCCTCCCTCCCTCCCTCCTTTCTTTCTTCCTTCCTTCCTTTCTTCCCTTCTTCCTTTCTTTCCCTCTTTCTTTCTTCTACTAATTCTTTCTTTCTACTTTTTCTCCCTGTTACTCTGAGCCGGGTGGATGAAAGGCTCTTGGTGCTGCAGCCAGGAGCCAGTGCTGTGCCTCTGAAGTGGGAGAGCCAACTTCAGGACACGGGTCCACAAGAGACCTCCCAGCTCCACATAATATCAAGCAGCGAAAATCTCCCAGAGATCTCCATCCCAACACCAGCACCCAGCTTCAGTCAACGACCAGCAAGCTACAGTGCGGGTCACCCTATGCCAAGCAACTAGCAAGGCAGGAACATAACCCCACCCATTAGCAGAGAGGCTACCTAAAAACATAATAAGGCCATAGGCACCCCAAAACACACCACCAGACGTGGACCTGTCCACCAGAAAGACAAGATTGAGCCTCAACCACCAGAGCACAGGAATTAGTCCCCCCCACCAGGAAGCCTACACAACCTACTGAAACAACCTTAGCCACTGGGGTCAGACACCAAAAACAACGGGAACTACGAATCTGCAGCCGGCAAAAAGGAGACCCCAAACACAGTAACATAAGCAAAATGAGAAGGCAGAAAAACACACAGCAGGTGAAGGAGCAAGATAAACACCTACCAGACCTAACAAATGAAGAGGTAATAGGCAGTCTACCTGAAAAAGAATTCAGAATAATGATAGTAAAGCTGATCCAAGATTCTATTTCCATGATCCATAATCTTGGAAATAGAATAGACAACATGCAAGAAACAGTTAACAAGGACCTAGAAGAACTAAAGATGAATCAAGCATCGATTAAAAACACAATAAATGAAATGAAAAATACTCTAGATGGGATCAATAGCAGAATAACTGAGGCAGAAGAACGGATAAGTGAGGTGGAAGATAAAATAGTGGAAATAACTGATGCAGAGCAAAATAAAGAAAAAAGAATGAAAAGAACAGAGGAGAGTCTCAGAGATCTCTGGGACAACATTAAACGCACCAACATTCGAATTATAGGGGTTCCAGAAGAAGAAGAGAAAAAGAAAGGGACTGAGAAAATATTTGAAGAGATTATAGTTGAAAACTTCCCCAATATGGGAAAGGAAATAGTTAATCAAGTCCAGGAGGCACAGAGAGTCCCATACAGAATAAATCCAAGGAGAAATACACCAAGACACATATTAATCAAACTGTCAAAAATTAAACACAAAGAAATCATATTAAAAGCAGCAAGGCAAAAACAACAAATAACACACAAGGGAATCCCCATCAGGTTAACAGCTGATCTCTCAGCAGAAACCCTACAAGCCAGAAGGGAGTGGCAGGACATAATTAAAGTGATGAAGGAGAGAAACCTGCAACCTAGATTACTCTACCCAGCAAGGATCTCATTCAGATTTGATGGAGAAATTAAAACCTTTACAGACAAGCAAAAGCTGAGAGAGTTCAGCACCACCAAACCAGCTTTACAACAAATGCTAAAGGAACTTCTCTAGGCAAGAAACACAACAGAAGGAATATACCTACAATAACGAACCCAAAGCAATTAAGGAAATGGGAATAGGAACATACATATCAATAATTACCTTAAATGTAAATGGACTAAATGCTCCCACCAAAAGACACAGAGTGGCTGAATGGATACAAAAACAAGACCCATATATATGCTGTCTACAAGAGACCCACTTCAGACCTAGAGACACATACAGATTGAAAGTAAAGGGATGGAAAAAGATATTCCATGCAAATGGAAATCAAAAGAAAGCTGGAGTAGCAATTCTTATATCAGACAAAATAGACTTTAAAATAAAGACTATTAGAAGAGACAAGGAAGGACACTACATAACGATAAAGGGATCGATCCAAGAAGAAGATATAACAATTGTAAATATTTATGCACCCAACATAGGAGCACCTCAATACATAAGGCAAATACTAACAGCCATAAAAGGGGAAATCGACAGTAACACAATCATAGTAGGGGACTTTAACACCCCACTTTCACCAATGGACAGATCATCCAAAATGAAAATAAATAAGGAAACACAAGCTTTAAATGATACATTAAACGAGATGGACTTAGTTGATATTTATAGGACATTCCATCCAAAAACAACAGAATACACATTTTTCTCAAGTGCTCATGGAACATTCTCCAGGATAGATCATATCTTGGGTCACAAATCAAGCCTCGGTAATTTTAAGAAAATTGAAATTGTATCAAGTATCTTCTCCGACCACAATGCTATGAGACTAGACATCAATTACAGGAAAAGATGTGTAAAAAATACAAACACATGGAGGCTAAACAATACACTACTCAATAACGAAGTGATCACTGAAGAAATCAAAGAGGAAATTAAAAAATACCTAGAAACAAATGACAATGGAGACACGACGACCCAAAACCTATGGGACGCAGCAAAAGCAGTTCTAAGGGGGAAGTTTATAGCAATACAATCCCACCTTAAGAAACAGGAAGCATTTCGAGTAAACAACCTGACCCTGCACCTAAAGCAATTAGAGAAAGAAGAACAAAAATACCCCAAAGCTAGCAGAAGGAAAGAAATCATAAAGATCAGATCAGAAATAAATGAAAAAGAAATGAAGGAAACGATAGCAAAGATCAACCAAACTAAAAGCTGGTTCTTTGAGAAGATAAACAAAATTGACAAACCATTAGCCAGACTCATCAAGAAAAAAAGGGAGAAGACTCAAATCAATAGAATTAGAAATGAAAAAGGAGAAGTAACAACTGACACTGCAGAAATACAAAAGATTATGAGAGATTACTATAAGCAACTCTATTCCAATAAAATGGACAACCTGGAAGAAATGGACACATTCTTAGAAATGCACAACCTGCCAAGACTGACTCAGGAAGAAATAGAAAATATGAATAGACCAATCACAAGCACTGAAATTGAAACTGTGATTAAAAATCTTCCATCAAACAAAAGCCCAGGACCAGATGGCTTCACAGGTGAATTCTATCAAACATTTAGAGAAGAGCTAACACCTATCCTTCTCAAACTCTTCCAAAATATAGCAGAGGGAGGAACACTCCCAAACTCATTCTACGAGGCCGACATCACCTTGATACCAAAACCAGGCAAGGATGTCACAAAGAAAGAAAACTACAGGCCAATATCACTGATGAACATAGATGCAAAAATCCTCAACAAAATACTAGCAAACAGAATCCAAGAGCACATTAAAAGGATCATACACCATGATCAAGTGGGGTTTATCCCAGGAATGCAAGGATTCTTCAATATACGCAAATCAATCAATGTAATACACCATATTAACAAGTTGAAGGAGAAAAACCATATGATCATCTCAATAGATGCAGAGAAAGCTTTCGACAAAATTCAACACCCATTTATGATAAAAACCCTGCAGAAAGTAGGTATAGAGGGATCTTTCCTCAACATAATAAAGGCCATATATGACAAACCCACAGCCAACATTGTCCTCAATGGTGAAAAACTGAAACCATTTCCACTAAGATCAGGAACAAGACAAGGCTGCCCACTCTCACCACTCTTATTCAACATAGTTTTGGAAGTTTTAGCCACAGCAATCAGAGAAGAAAAGGAAATAAAAGGAATCCAAATTGGAAAAGAAGAAGTAAAGCTGTCACTGTTTGCAGATGACATGATACTATACATAGAGAATCCTAAAGATGCTACCGAAAAACTACTAGAGCTAATCAATGAATTTGGTAAAGTAGCAGGATATAAAATTAATGTACAGAAATCTCTGGCATTCCTGTACACTAATGATGAAAAATCTGAAAATGAAATCAAGAAAACACTCCCATTTACCATCGCAACAAAAAGAATAAAATATCTAGGAATAAACCTACCTAAGGAGACAAAAGACCTGTATGCAGAAAACTATAAGACACTGATGAAAGAAATTAAAGATGATACAAATAGATGGAGAGATATACCATGCTCCTGGATTGGAAGAATCAATATTGTGAAAATGACTCTACTACCGAAAGCAATCTACAGATTCAATGCAATCCCTATCAAACTACCAATGGCATTTTTCACAGAACTAGAACAAAAAATTTCAAAATTTGTTTTGAAAAACAAAAGGCCCCGAATAGCTAAAGCAATCTTGAGAACGAAAAACGGAGCTGGAGGAATCAGGCTCCCTGACTTCAGACTATACTACAAAGCTACAGTAATTAAGACAGTGTGGTACTGGCATAAAAACAGAAAGATAGATCAGTGGATCAGGATAGAAAGCCCAGAGATAAACCCACGCACATATGGCCAACTTATCTTTGATAAAGGAGGCAGGAATGTACAGTGGAGAAAGGACAGCCTCTTCAATAAGTGGTGCTGGGAAAACTGGACAGGGACATGTAAAAGTTTGAGATTAGATCATTCCCTAGCACCATACACAAAAATAAGCTCAAAATGGATTAAAGACTTAAATGTAAGGCCAGAAACTATCAAACTCTTAGAGGAAAACATAGGTAGAACACTCTATGACATAAATCACAGCAAGATCCTTTTGGACCCACCTCCTAGAGAAATGGAAATAAAAACAAAGATAAACAAATGGGACCTAATAAAACTTCAAAGCTTTTGCATAGCAAAGGAAACCATAAAGAAGACCAAAAGACAACCCTCAGAATGGGAGAAAATATTTGCAAATGAAGCAACTGACAAAGGATTAATCTCCAAAATTTATAAACAGCTCATGCAGCTCAATAGCAAAAAAACAGACAACCCAATCCAAAAATGGGCAGAAGACTTAAATAGGCATTTCTCCAAAGAAGATATACAGACTGCCAACAAACACATGAAAGAATGCTCAACATCATTAATCATTAGAGAAATGCAAATCAAAACTACAATGAGATATCATCTCACACCAGTCAGAATGGCCATCATCAAGAAATCTAGAAACAATAAATGCTGGAGAGGGTGTGGAGAAAAGGGAACACTCTTGCACTGCTGGTGGGAATGTGAATTGGTACAGCCACTATGGAGAACGGTATGGAGGTTCCTTAAAAAACTACAAATAGAACTACCATATGACCCAGCAATCCCACTACTGGGCATATACCCTGAGAAAACCATAATTCAAAAAGAGACATGTACCAAAATGTTCATTGCAGCTCTATTCACAATAGCCCGGAGCTGGAAACAACCTAAGTGTCCATCATCGGATGAATGGATAAAGAAGATGTGGCACATATATACAATGGAATATTACTCAGCCATAAAAAGAAACGAAACTGAGCTATTTGTAATGAGGTGGATAGACCTAGAGTCTGTCATACAGAGTGAAGTTAGTCAGAAAGAGAAAGACAAATACCGTATGCTAACACATATATACGGAATTTTTAAAAAAAAATGTCATGAAGAACCTAGGGGCAAAACGGGAATGAAGACGCAGACCTACTTGAGAATGGACTTGAGGATATGGGGAGGGGGAAGGGTGGGCTGTGACAAGGCGAAAGAGAGGCATGGACGTGTATACACTACCAAACGTAAGGTAGATAGATAGTGGGAAGCAGCCGCAGAGCACAGGGAGATCAGCTCGGTGCTTTGTGACCGCCTGGAGGGGTGGGATGGGGAGGGTGGGAGGGAGGGAGATGCATGAGGGAAGGGATGTGGGAACAGATGTATATGTATGACTGATTCACTTTGTTATAAAGCAGAAACTAATTAAAAAAATAAATAAATAAACTTTAAAAAAAAAAAAAGACAAGAGATAACAAATGTTGGTAAGGATATGGAGAAAAGGAAACATTTGAGCACCCTTGGTAGGAATATATTAACTTGTACAGCCTCTATGAAAAGCAGTAGGGAGTTTCCTCAAGAAATTAGAAACAGAACTACCATATGATCCAGCACTTCTGGGTACATATCCAAAGAAAATGAAACTTTTATCTCAAAGAGATATCTTCACTCCCATGTTCACTGCAGCATTCTTCACAATAGCCAAAGCACGGAAACAACCCAGTGTCCATAGGCAGATGAATGGATATAGAGAATGTGGTGTATATATTCACAATGGAATATTACTCAGCCTTTAAAAAGCAGGAAATTCTGCCATTTGTGATAACATGGATGAACCTGGAGGGCACTGTGCTAAGTGAAATAAACCAGACAGGGAAACACAAATACTGCATGGTATCACTTATGTGTAGAATCTAAAAGAAAAAAGTTGAACTCATAGAAAGAAGGAATAGAATGGTGGTAGCAGGGGCTATGGGTGGTGGGTGAAGTTGTATCTAGAGAGAAGCTGGTGAAAGGGTACAGACTTTCAGTTATCTGAATAAGGTCCTAGGATCTAATGCATAACATTGCGACTACCGTTGAAAATACTGTATCGCATAATTGCAATTTGTTAAGAGAGTAGAACGTAAGCGTTCTCACCCAAAAAAACAAAAACAAAAACAAAAAAGGGTAAATATCTGAGGTGACTCAATGGTGGGAATCTTTTCACAATGTATACACATGTCGAATCATCACATTGTACAATTTTATCTGTCAATTATACCTCAATAAAATTGGGAGAAAACATAGAAAATAACAAGTGTTGACTGAAGGGAAGTAACAGATTCAAAAATTCCAAATAACTTATCCAAGGTCCCGAAGTTCTCAGATGGAGACAGAGCTGGGAACACAAGCTTGTCTCAGGCCAAACCCCAAACTTTGGGTCGCCCCTGCCACAAGGCAGAGGCATTAAGCCTTAGAGTGAAATAAACGGGACATGAGCAAAGAACACAAAGCCACAGATAGTAAGACCTCACACAATTGCTTGGAGGGGTAGATGAGGACGTGGTAAAAGGCCGCTGTAGGGACACTGCAGGTGTATGTCAACCACCCCTCCATGCTGCCCAGCAAGATTCCAGCCCGACAACTTAATGGGAATCTGTTTAAATTGCTGCCCTTCCCAGGAGGATCCGCATTTTAAGTAAAAGACATAGAATTTCAAGCACCCACTCAG
The DNA here is from genome assembly GCF_964165515.1 of Mesoplodon bidens. Classification (NCBI taxonomy): domain Eukaryota; kingdom Metazoa; phylum Chordata; class Mammalia; order Artiodactyla; family Ziphiidae; genus Mesoplodon; species Mesoplodon bidens. Next base: position 57,563,652 of record NC_138160.1, on the reverse strand, counting down.
CTGGAAGATAATTTGGGACTCAGGGCTCAGATCATGGGAGGAAGCCCTATTCTACTCTTCCTACACAGAAATGTGACCAAACTCAGCACTACCGTCCTTGAGCTTCTCCTCCAGTTTTCCTGAGGGAAGAAAGGAATTCTTTGCTCTTGTATCTGGGGAACAATGACAGACTAGCACTGGTTTCACGGCTAACTAATGCCTCTTAATAAGCCCCTCGCTGGGGGAGGCCTGGGCCTACATCTGCTCTGAGATCTGCCTCCGCAAGCCCACTCAGGGAGTGTCATTTAAAATCTGTCCATCTCCAAAGACAGCATCTCATCACGTGACAGCCAAGCCTGGGGAAGCAAGATGTTACAGACAGAAGTGTCCTTTCTAATGACGCGTGCAGGACAGCAGAAGAGCTTGCCGGGGAAGAGGCCACGGAAGGAAACAGTGAATAACACAGCTGCCTGGAGAGCACAGGCTTGGAGACCATGTTGCTCTGAGAAATATCCTCCGATGGGCGTTTAAGAGGAGCTGTAGATAACAGTTTAATTGCGTTGACTCAGACCTTGTTTCCCAGGGGTTTATTCTGCAATTTGTTCAAACTTTTGTTATAAGTCATTCTGCACTCAGGAAGCACTATCGATCCTGGCTAATGTGATCTGTAAGGAGCCATTTAAACAGACAGGTTGCCATGGTAACGTTTCTATTTTTATTTATAGGAACAAGTTCAAGGTATGGGATGTGAGAGGCAGCGCATCTCACTGCTGTCATTTTCGAGCTGTGTTCTGAGGAGGGGTAGTTTAGGGAAAGACGCTAAACGCTGTGAGATCCCATGGGAGCTCTGGTTCCCGCCTCCATTACACCCAGAGCAGCCTCACTGTGATGTCTTTTACATTTTAGGATTGCACAGTCTAAAAAAATTGAAAAGAAAACCAGAGAACTGTTGTAAAGAGCACTGGATCAGGATTTAGAAGGCTAGGTCCTTGTCCCTTTGCACCCCCAACAGGCAGAGCCCGGTGGCCATGGTGTTTCCTGGCCCTAATAGCCATCCCTGTTGCCCTCATGCTTTTGGCCAGAACTTCCACCCTCCTAAGAGCACCCTTACCCTGGGGGCTTGGTCACAGAGGTGTTCCTGGGTCTCACCCTTGTGTTCCCCTTCCTCCCGCACCTCCCTCACTCCCCAGAGGTGGCAGGTGGGCAACCGGTCCCCTTTTTCAAGTCTAGCAGAGACCTCTCTCATGCCGTATTCTCCTCCTTCCCGTGGTGGCCTTCACCTCCTCCTTTCCCAGGGCCAAAATGGCAGATAGGATGCAGAGAGAGAGACAACAAAGGGAAGAACCCAAACTATTAGCCCTACAACACACATAGACCTGAGGGTAGCGTGTATCAACTCGGAGTCTGGGTACAGAGGGCTGTGATGACAGCCTCGGCTCTTCTTCTATCAGCCTTAGCTGCTGAGGCTTCCTTCTCTCCACTCCCACCCCTCTGTCTTCTCCTCTTCCTCTTCTCTTTTGCTATCAAGGACACCCTATTCACCTGCATAAACAGTTGAAAGGAAGCAAATTTTATAACAGCTCACCCTGCAGTCTCAAGATTCTCCTTCATAAACAGAGATGGCAGGGCTGTGCAAAAACAAGTGAATTTGACCTTGTTGGTGTTGGGCTGTGCACGTGTGTCCTACCACTGGGGGAGAACAAGAGATAGGGTTGGGGCAGAAACCAGGCCCAGAGGCAAGCAAAGCATGGTGACTCTGAAGAGCCTAGAACAGAGGTTAAGAATGGTACACAGGCCTCTGCCTAGGCCTGCATGAGAGCAACAGGGTAAGGGACCCTGACTTGTGGTGTTCACCAATTTCTGTGGTGTAAATATCCTGCCATGATCTACTTCAAGTTACCAATGTGATGCCATCAAATGTGATGTGATGCAGTTGGGAAGAAATGTGCAAATAGCACATCATTATATAGTATTTCTATCACATAGATACAGTAGATAGAAATAACTCCAGGGGCAGAGACAATAGTAAAACAATTAGGAAGCAGTGTTTTATATATTCATTATCTTTGTTTTAATATGTTATTTAATTGTAAGTTTATATAATTTAATTTCTAAAAATAGCAAGATTCCTGAAAATTTAACAGTTGTCTCTGATGAGCTGGTGTGAGCCTGCTCCAGCACAGCACGGCACCCACCCTACCCCTATTGCCTGCTCCCGTTGAAGGGTGAAATTTGTGAGGAAAACTCTCTATCTCAATGATTTTTTTAAAATTGTAATACAAAGTCTATTAATTTCTGACCCACTATGTATCTTCCTGAGTTTTGCCTGCTTTTTGGCCTAAGCATCTCAGTTAGGTCTCTTCTCATATTACCTTAGACCTGGGCAACCAGACCCCTGCCCTAGAGCCTACACTTTGGAAGGCTCTGCTCAGCCCTCCTTCATCTTTGCCTCTGCTCACTGGATGAGGAGTTCAGGGGGCTAAGAGGATGTGCCCACAAGGACCTCATGCCTCCCCTTCTAGCCCATAGCCCAGGTGCGCAGGATCCCAGAATTCCCTGCCCCATGGGCCATGAGCCTGCTTCCAGAACTCTGTGGGCCCCTTCCCTGGATTTATGCTCCTAAGGGCAAACTCCACTGCGACTCATGTAAATACACATAGGCCTGAGTGGTGACCAAGGAGAGGCTCTTTATGGCAGGGGCTGTGGATGGAGGCTGGATGTTCAGGCTAGGATGTCCTCAGCTACGTGTGCAATGCTCCTCATAGTACTAGCTGGATCTGGGGATGGCACGAGAAGGGGGTCTCTATTTGCACTCTAGCTCAGGGTCCCCACAGGCAAGCATGGGCTCCTCCCTTGAGCCCCCAGCTCCACAGAACCCGTCTTTCTTTCCTTGCCCCTCTCATGACTACAAGGTCATGCTCCACAAATATCAGGGAAGGAGACTCAGCCAAAAGCTAAACTTGATCATTTCTTTGGTATGAGAGTCTGTCTCAATGTTAGCAGAGCTAACACGATTGTCCTTGAAGAAGAAATGATGACAAGTCTTACCAATGCTATGACAAGGTGTCGTAACCAGGTCTGCAACACTCATGAACCTGAAAAGCTTCCCTAAAGGCCCCAGGTCCTCTAGCAGAGTGAGAAATCTAAACACCTATTCACTTCAAACAGCATTTGCTGAGTACTTATTATGGGCAAGGCACTTTTATCACTGGCTTTATGCCTAATCATGCGAGAAAGACATTAGGCTCTGTTGTCAGGGAATATATCATCTAATATAGTGGAGAAGGTAGGGGCTGATGAGATTTGCATGTAAAAAAACTATAATAGCAGGTAAAATATTTTCAGTATGATAAAAGTTTAAAAAGTACATGAGAAATTGCCAAAAACCAAGATGTCCATCCATGGATGAATGGATAAACAAATCATGCTGTGTCCAAAAAATATCACATTATTCAGCAATAAAAAGAAATGAGTTATCAAGTCATCAAAAAAACATGGAAGAAACTTGAATTGCTAAGTGCAAAAAGCCAATCTAAAAAGGCTTTATACTGTGTGATTCCAACTATAGGACATTCTGGACAAGGAAAAATTATAGAGACAATAAAAAAGATCAGTGGTTGCCAGTGTTTCAGGGGGAGGGGGATGAATAGGTGTAACACAGGGAATTTCTAGAGCTGTGAAATTATTCTGTACCATACTGTATATGGTGGTTGCATGACATTATGCATTTGCCAAAACCCATCACAAAGAGTGAAACTTTATGTGAACTATGGACTTTAGTTAGTAATAATGTATCAATATTTGTTCATTAATTGTAACAAATGTACCACAGTAATGCAAGATGTTAATAATAGGGGAAACAGAAAATAACAAGCATTGGTTAGGATGTGGAGAAATTAGAGCACTGTGCAATGCTGATAGGAATGTAAATTGTGTAGTCACTGTGGAAAACAGTATGGCTGTCCCTTGAAAAATTCAACATAGAATTATCATATTATCCAACAATCCTAATTCCGGGTATATGACTAAAAGAACTGCAAACAGACTTGAACAGATATTTGTACACCCAGGTTCATTGCAGCATTATTCACAATAGCCAAGAGGTGGAAACAATCCAAATGTCCACCAATGTATACACAGATAAACAAAAATGTTATATCTACATATAGTGGAATATTCTTCAGCCTTTAAAAGGGATGCTATTCTGACACATGCTACAACACGTATGAACCTTGAGGACATTATGCTAAGTAAAATAAGCCACACAAAAAAAAACAAATGTTGTTTGATTCCCCTTACATGTTATCTAGAATAGGCAAATTCATAGGGACAGAAAGTAGAATAGAGGTTACCAGGAACTCAGGGAAGGGGGAATGGGAACTTACTGTTTAATGGGTACAGAATTTCAGTTTGAGAAGATGAAAAAGCTCTGAAGATGGATGGTGGTGATGGACAGACAACAATGTGAATGTACTCAAATGCTACAGAAATCTACACTTAAAAAATTATTAAAATGGTAAATTTTATGTTATATATATTTTATCACAATATATAATGATAATAGGGGACACACGCAGGGGGAGGTGAATATATGGGAACTCTCTGTACTATCTGCTTAATTTTCTGTAAACCTAAAACTGTTCTAAAAATTAATTAATTTTTTAAGTACATGAGAGTACACTTAAAATTAATGTGTTGTGGGCTTCCCTGGTGGCGCAGTGGTTGAGAGTCCGCCTGCCAATGCAGGGGACACGGGTTCGTGCCCCGGTCCGAGAAGATCCCACATGCCACAGAGCGGCTAGGCCCGTGAGCCATGGCCGCTGAGCCTGCGCATCCGGAGCCTGTGCTCCGCAACGGGAGAGGCCACAACAGTGAGAGGCCCAGGTACCACAAAAAAAAAAAAAAAAAATTAATGTGTTGTATGTCAGTTATATCTCAGTTTTTTTTTTTAAGTGCATGAGAGATTAAAGCAAGGAGAGATCCCATCCAGTTAAGGGTACAGACAAGGAAAGACTTCACAGAACAGATAGTTTTTGAGACAAGTCTTAAAAGATGCTTGGATTTCAACAAAGGAAGAGGCAAGAGAGGGAAACCATTACAGAGAGAAGCAACAATATGAGCAAATGTACAGCAAAAATAAAGGATAGATGATTGGGATGGATGACCAGACTGACTGCAGTCTGTAAGGATGTAGGTGAACAATGACAAAAATATTTAGAAACGTAAGTACAATCATTTATTAAACAGTAATTATTAAAAATTTGCTATGTGCCAGACAGTTACAGGTGAGGATGGAACAGTGAAAGTCCTTGTCTGCATGCAGTTCATATTCTAGTGGACTATACTATAGAGGTTTTGAATATCAGGTCAGTGTTTGTACTTAATTCATCAGTCAATGGGGAGCCACAGAAGGGTTTTGAGCGGAAAAACTAATATATATTCTTTTCTGGGCAGTTTCCATGGTAATCTAAAAGCAGTGGGGTTAGAGATTATTTATTTTATTGTAATGTAACCTCATGAAGTATACTGATCCCTGAAGACTGTGACCTTCTCCAAGAAAATCTCATCCTTAATCTCATTAACTAGGTTATGAAAGTCCAAAATCATTATACATGGAATTCTCAACTGCTGGTGAGGGGCAAGGTGTTTCTCCACTCCTCAGGAAGCTGAGGGGGAATTTCAGATGGATTGAACTTAAAACTATGTATGCCTTTAGGGATTCTGAGATACCTCTCAAGAAGAGCATGACACCCATAACACACACACTCTATAAAACAGGATTTGGCCAGAAAAACAGGAACCATTCAAGGTATTTCAAGGAAGGGATTTAATTTAGGGAACTGGAGGCTCAAAAACTGTTGTGAAGGCTGAAGAAGCAAAGTCAGGGAAAGATGTCATTAGCTTCCAAGAAATCTGGAATTACAGGAGTTTCAGAAAACTGCCACTGATGATCTCAGCTTACTACAACACCAAAGGAGACAATTTGCAGGAAGACACCCAGAAGTTATTGCAGAATCTCACATCTGCCATCTATCAGTGCCTGTATCTTTACCTGCTGCTACTACAGAAACAATAACGACTTCACTGCACAAACGACTCTTATTGGCACAAAATAAAGCAGAAGTCTGATACCCAGAGATTCTGAAGAATATAGTTCTCAGGCTTCCAGACTGCAATATAGGAGGACGTATAGATGGAACTAGGACTGAATTCTGGTTTCCAAAAAATAACCCCTGTTGTGGATTGACCTGTGTCCTCCAAAACGATATGTTCAAGTCTTAACCCTGGAACCTGATTTTATTTGGAAGTAGGGGTTTATAGACGTAATCAAGTTTAAATGAGGTCATACTGAATTAGGGTGGGTCGTAATCCAATGATAAATGTCCTCATAAGAAGAAGGAAATTCAGACACAGAGACAGAGGACAATGCCAAGTGAAGATGAAGACAGAGATTGGAGTGACGTATCTACACACCAAGGAATGTCAAGGACTGCCACCAACCACCAAAAGAATCAAGAAAGAATCCTCCCACAGAGCTTTCAAAGGGAACATGACCCTGTTGACACCTTGGTTTCAGACTTCTAGCCTCCAGAACTGTGAAACAATAAATTTCTGCTATTTTAAACTATCAGTTTGTGGAAATTTGTTACAGCAGTCCTAGGAAACTAATATACTACCCGCCTCCCACCCCGCCACACACATAAACACACACATTATATACAGCCCAGTGCCCTAGTGAGCTGCTATTACAGATAGGAGTGTGTTTGGGAGCAGAGGTTGGGAGATGAACAACTACTACTGTGTCGGGTGGGGTGCCCCTACACTTAAGAGGATAGGTATCATTGAAGAAAGCAGGAAGATAACAACCACGCCCCAAAGCCATAGCCCAAACAGGACAGAAGTACCTAAAAGATGATTCTGGTTTCACCAGATACGGACAGTTGGTTACTTCCTTACCCTTGATTATTGGTGAAGGAGCTATGTATCTTTGGCACAAATTGGCACACAAAGTATTTTTTATTGATTCACTTGGTGTGTAGCTATACTGATTTTAAAGCAGCTAGAAAATCTATTTCTAAAATTGGAGGGCTATCTTCTACAAGCATATCTAGTTACCAAGTTCATGATGTTCTTGGACCAGTGTTTCAGGGGGGAAGAAGAGCCTGCCTCTATTTTTCCATCTTTCCCTCAAGTCATAGATCCATGAGTCCTTCTGGCCCACTCCTCATACAACTCCTACCCAGGACATTTCAGCTTATTACTGGCTTCAAGACTCGTCCTCTTCTTAGGCAAATTTCCCAGAATTAAATAGAAAAATCCTGGGAGTGGGCAGGTTGGCAGAATGAAGAGAGAAGGCCTATTTGGCTGTGTCACGTGGGTGGAGGTAAGAAATAAGATGATGCCACAAACCTACAAATACTGTGAGATTTTTAAACTGTAGTTCTTAAGAAACTCATTTTTTTGGACTGGTATCAAAGAGACTATTTTCTCTACATTTTCCTGGGTAGTATTTCTCCAACAGAGTAAATCTCAGAAATTACAAAATACAGATAAGTAGCAACTACAGTACTATGTCTTAGGAAGTCTAAACTGAGCACCTGCTTTTATTTGGCTATCAGGGAAGGTGACTAAGAAATAGAATAGAATTTTGTATATTTGGCCTAGTCTGAAAGCAGACCCGCCTAGAGGCAGGAGACTGAAACTATTGAGCCCTGGGGTAACTTTCCAGGAGACTGTGATGTGTGTTGGATAATACTAGTGGCTTCTTCTTTGTCTTTAGCAACCAAGAAGCTTATTCGTTTGCTAGGACCACCTCCTAAGTCACAAGGTTAATCATGTTCAGAGGTGTTCCATGGGCAGAAAATCTTCCTGCCTTTTCCAATTACATGAAGCTTCATGTCAAAAAACTGTCAGAGGTGGGGCTTTTAGTGGCAGAATTTTCCTACTAAAACCTGGCAAGGCCAAGCACATGCTTGTTTTGCCATTCTAGGCTGTTTCTGGAGGGCTGGCAGGAAAAAGCAGCCCAGCAATGAGTTCCATGACGCTGACGTGTTCTGCCCTAAGCTACATGCTCAGGTACTATATCTCCAGGGCCCATCTTTGCATGACATTTATCCAGGTTTTTAAGTCTTGAGTCTCCTCTTTGACACCAGCCCAGGAAAATGTAGAGGCAATAACCAGGCGATTGACTGCACATTTGCAGGTTTTGCCCAAAGGTGATTTCTTTTCCTTCATCAGAATTCATTATCATCAAGACAGTAGGTTATCTCATTAATAACTATGACAGTGACCAGCCCTCCTCATTTATCAACTTATTGCTCATCCAAAAATGTCAAGTGATCTAATCTGATTAGGTAGCTGTATGCAAGTGTCTCCTATCTCAGTACCCTTCTGGACAATCTAGGAAACAACCTTTGCCTCTGCATAAAACTAAATAATCATTGAAGAGTCTACACAAGACTATGGAATCATAGGGCTCAAAGAAATCTCAAGATGTTAGTCAACTTATTCTTTCTGTGTTTAGACAGAAGTGCATGCAAGCCATTTAAGACAGTAGTCATATCTCGCCCATACCTCGAACTATGGAGAACACGTTACCAAAAACAAAATATATATATATATACATATATATATACATATATATATATAAAAGAAAGGTGCCTCATACTATATTAAGTACTTTACATGCATTATAGCTACTCTATGGGGTATTAATTTTATTACCGGTTCATAAAAGTGTAAATAAAGGTTGAGAAAAATTAAATAACTCATCCAAATCAATGGCAGAGATGAGATTTAAATACAGGCACCATTACTATCCCAGAGGGTCCTTGTGACTAAAAAAATTGTATTCTTACTGTTGTGGTTGTTCTTTTCACATGAATCCATAGGGGAAGGGAAAAAATTTTTTCCTCTATCCCCTAGGTTTAGTGCCTGGGGCCCTGCAAATTAGATTGACAAAAGGCAGATTAACAGGAGAAAGGTTTATTATTACATATGCATATGGAGAACTTCATAGAGAAGTGAAAACCCAAGAAAACAGATGGGCCTGGGAGTTGATATACCTTTTTAACAAAGAATGATAAATTGTGCAGTCATGACAAGACAAAGGAAAAATGGGTTTGGGCTGGAGTGGCAAATTGTTAGAAAGTACCTAGGAAATATATGGGAGAAACTGGAAGAGAAAGGTTATTTTAGTAATGTTTGTTTGCAGACCAATTTCAGTGCCAACTTTCTGCCTTCTTCTGGCTATAAAACTACTCTGGGAGAGGGGATTTATGGCAGTCCCCATTTCTCAGAAATTTCTGCTTTTAGTCAGATAAGGGAAGATCTAAGAACGTTTCTTTCTGCATCTGTTGATTCTCATTTGCTTCCAGCTTAAAATAATCATGCCAGAGTGGCATATTTTGGGGAGGAATATTCTGATCCCCTTCAAATCCATGCCATCTTTCTTTGAATACAATTTAGCAAATATTTTGAATGTCTACAAGATGCACATTCTTTTCTCATTTTTTAAATCAACTGGATACTACAACCCTTTGGTGCTTCCCAACCCCTCCTATGAGGAAGTTCTTCATAAAGTTTAATTTTCATGCTTCCCATTGCAATACAAGCCCACTCTCCACTATTGTGTCTTGAGGGAAAGCAGAACAGATGTTTCTTTTTTTTTTTTAACATGGTTGAATATTGTTGACTTTGTGTGTGTGTGTGTGTGTGTGTGTGTGTGTGAGAGAGAGAGAGAGAGAGAGAGAGAGAGAGATTGAGAGAGAGAGAGAGAGAGAGAGAGATTTCTAACTACAGAGAGGAATGATTTTTCTATCAGTAATTCAGTAATTAGGAAAGGACCTGCCCTTTGGCAGATAATCTCCAGCTTCTTTACATATTCAGATTCTTGCACTTGCATTGTTAACTGTCACAGTCAAAATGGAAGATTTAGTGTGACATTTATACCACTATTACCACCCTAGTAATCCTCTTCTGAGATTCATAAAGTGCCAACAACACTCTTGACTTATGAATAAACAGTTTCTACTCCTCATGGTCTGCAACCACAGCCCAACTGATCAAAGTGAAAAAATTTAATGCAGCATCCAAGCTCTGAGTAATGAAGACTTAAAGGAGCCTCAGAGAAACCATTGTCTCTGAAAAAAATCTTCCAGGAATCAGCAGAATTAACTTTATCAGAAGCAGCAGCAAGCCTGGCTTTGAGGGCAGATGCATTATTTTAAAACAGGATGAATTTCTGATGTCTTTAAAGTTAGAGACATTTAGGCCAATAGGTACACGAAAAGATCCTCAACATCACTAATTATTAGAGAAATACAAATCAAAACTACAATGAGGTACCACCTCACACGGGTCAGAATGGCCATCATTAAAAACTCTACAAATAACAAATGCTGGGGGGACTTCCCTGGTGATGCAGTGGTTAAGAATCCACCTGCCAGTGCAGGGACGTGGGTTCAATCCCTGGTCTGGGAAGATGCCACATGCCACAGAGCAACTAAGCCCATGCGCCACAACTACTGAGCCTGCACTCTACAGCCCGCGAGCCACAACTACTGAGCCCATGTGCCACAACTACTGAAGCCCATGTGCCTAGAGCCCGTGCTCTGCAACAAGAGAAGCCACTGCAATGAGAAGCCTGTGCACTGCAACGAAGAGTAGCGCCTGCTCATCACAACTAGAGAAAGCCTGCGTGCAGCAATGAAGACCCAACACAGCCAAAAATAATTAATTAATTAATTAATTAATTTTAAAAAAACAAAAAACAAATGCTGGAGAGGGTGTGGAGAAAAGGGAACCTTCCTATGCTGTTGGTGGGAATGTAAATTGGTGCGGCCATTATGGAAAACAGTATGGAGTTTCCTCAGAAAACTAAAAATAGAATTACCATATGATCCAGCAATCCCACTCCCGGGCATATATCCAGACGAAGCCGTAATTCAAAAAGATACCTGCACCCCTATGTTCATAGCAGTACTATTCACAATAGCCAAGACATGGAAGCAACCTAAATGTCCATCAACAGATGAACGGATAAAGAAGATGTGGTGAATATATACAATGGAATACTACTCAGCTGTAAAAAAGAATGAAATAATGCCATTTGCAGAAACATGGATGCAACTAGAGATGATCATACTAAGTGAAGTAAGTCAGAAAGAGAAAGACAAATACCATATGATATCACTTATATGTGGAATCTAAGATATGACACAAATGAACCTATCTATGAAACAGAAACAGACTCACAGACATAGAGAACAGAGTGGTGGTTGCCAGGGGAGGTGGGGTGGATGGAGTAGGAGGTTCGGGTTGGCAGATGCAAGCTGTTATATAGAGAATGGATAAACAACAAGGTCCTACTGTATAGCCCAGGGAACTATATTCAATATCGATGATACACCATAATGGAAAAGAATATTATACTGAATCACTTTGCTGTGCAGCAGAAGTTACCACACATTGTGAATCGACGATACTTCAATTTTTAAGAAGTTGACTAAAGTTAGAGATACTTAAAAAGGGGGAAATTGTCTTTAATGACTGATTTTTTAATTGTTTAAATTGTTTAATTACCTATTTCTGTAGAAGCCTCTTGGAAGGCTAGCTACATAAACATTATGATTTCTAACGGCTCGGCACCATTTGCAGTAGCTATTCCCTAGATACCATCACCAGTTCCATTTCTCCTTCACAGTTCTAGCATATCATGGAGGAACTAAGAACGCGTTCATTTAAACACCCAAATGTAAGCCAGGGTTTTTCAGGTGTCAGGGCACTAAAGTAGACCCTTTGGAACACATGGAAGCAGAACCACAGCTATTCTCTAAGCCAGGAGACCAGTGCTATAGGTCAATATTTACCTTCAGGGAACCAGATGAACTAAATTGTGTTCAGCCAGGTTTTAACTTGTTCAATCCCATCACAATGAGGACTCTGACCATTGCATACTATGATACTGTCCTCAAACTGAGTTAACAGGACCCTTACCTGAAGACCTACTAACGCATCCCAAGTTGTTAGCCTAGGAGTTGGCTTTTTTCTTTTTTTTTTTTTTTTTTGACATTCCTCCAGTAATTCTGATGCTCATCCAGGTTTAGGAACCATTGGTCAGTGCTGCTCTACACCTGGACTTCCCTAAACAGAATTGAGACCTGGGCGAAGGGAGGCATGGGGACAAGCGAGGTTGTCTCAAGGACTTGGGAAGAACAAAGAAGAATGAGAGAAGTGGGCAGGTGGAGGAAAGAGAGGGCTGAAAAAAACGGGTAGAAAGCCAACCTTGGCCCAGGTCTCAACCCAGCTTAGGAACTGCTCAGCCTAGGAGCAGGCTTGGTGATTGGGGGATGACTCCACCCACATGGATTCATGGCTTATGGCCCAGTGCGGTGGGGGAAAGCATACACCCTGCAGACAGACGGCCTGGCTGGGAACCCAGCTCTGCCACTTGTAAGCTGTGGGACCTTGTGCAAATTACATAACCTCTCTAGGTGTCAGTTTCCTCAGTTCTAGAAGGGGGATAATATAGTGGCTACCATAGGAACGTTGAAAGGATTAAAAGAGCTTTAAGTGCTTAGCACAGTGCCTGGTTGCTAGTACACAGAAGCTACTGTTATCTCTCCCCATTGTGACCAAGGCACCCAGCTGTTAATATTAAGGCCAGATATATGTGTATATAAACTACATTTAAAGACTAACATTGTGTTGATGGTCACATCCATGGCCTGGACCTCAAGAACACCTCCCACTAACTGGGCCACCCAGTCACCAATATACGAAGGAGGTAGATCAAAGTTTGAAAACTGCAGTGGTCTAGAGGAGCTTAGCACAATTTCTCAGTAAACTCTTTGGAAAGTATATCACATATAGTGAAGGAGACCAGTAATATAAGTTGAGGGAGATCTGAAGCTGCTTATCATCAACAGATCACTGTTCTCTCATCTAGCAGGACAGCTTGAATGAGTCAGATCACTGGACATTGCCCTTCTCAGAGCTGCACTTCCCTCATCCATAACATAGGCATCATAATACCTTCTGCAGAGGACAGTGAGGGTTAAATAAAACTTTGACAGCGGACAGTAAAACTGTGAGAAGTACATGGTCATTATTACAGTTTCCTCACAATATTATTTTACCCACACAGCCATTCAGCGATTCCTGTAACATGAATTTAAAGTTACCAAAAAGTAGGCTGCATATCTCCAGTACTTAGTAACCAATGCAGAAAGTAACCAGGAAAGCTTTGTTTTACTTATTTTTGTGCTTGAGGATTTTGTGTTTTGTTTTTTAGGGAGGGAAGGAGGGAGAGAGGGAGGGAAGGAGGGAAGGAGGGAGGGAGGGAGGGAAAGAGGGAAGGAGGGAAGGAGGGAAGGAGGGAGGGAGGGAGGGAGGGAGAGAGAGGAGAGATGAACTACTTACTGACAGACAATAGGCTTTTCCTGAGAAAGTGATAATGACAAGGGAATCAGCAAGACAAGTGCCCAGACTCCTTTTCTGCCTCATTCCTCTGGGTCTTAGTCCCCTGGTAGGAGCTTAGGCCTTGGGCCAACCTGAGCTACAAGCCAGGCTCACTCAAGACTATTTATAGTGCTGGGCTGTTGGGCACATCTCTTCCGAAATGGATATTTCCAGCTCCTTCTAATTCACAACAGCTCTTGACAGCTCTGGGCCATAACAGTGTATGTTTAAGTGCTTTTACATATCAATATCTTGGGTCTCACCGGATGCATTAAAACAATATTAATCATCCTGGTTTACTCCGTGGAGTGAAATAATCAGTACTAGCCATGCACTGTTCTCCTTTGTATTGTAGGAGAAAGGACTAGCACCTGTTGTCACTGATTTAGTCTTTTCTATGTCTTGGAAAGATAAAACCCTACTGAAACAATGGCTTCAGCTGTACTTGTTTTAAACATGTTTATTCCTCTTCCCTCTAATAAGGATTCTGAGATTACAATGTGTCCTCTCTCAAATTTAGATGGCATTATGAATTATGGATACACCATCCACTGTGAGGCCCACCAGTCACTGATATTGAACAGTAGTGATGAAATACTACAACCAGCTTAAGCTGTTTTCCAGAGATTGAGACTACTGATAAAAAGCTCCAACTGCCAAAGCCAGCTCATGGTAAGGAGTGTGTCTTTATTTGGTGAGAAAGTTTGAGTAGCCTTGGATTATCATCAAAATTGAAGAAGGAATTGGAGGTAGAAAGCAAATGGGATCAAGAATGGGAGGACTGGGCTTCCCTGGTGGCGCAGTGGTTGAGAGTCCACCTGCCGATGCAGGGGACACGGGTTCGTGCCCCGGTCCAGGAGGATCCCATGTGCCGTGGAGCGTCTGGGCCCGTGAGCCATGGCCGCTGGGCCTGCGTGTCCAGAGCCTGTGCTCCGCAACGGGAGAGGCCACAACAGTGAGAGGCCCGTGTACCGCAAAAAGAAAAAAAAAAAAAAAGAATGGGAGGACTTTAAATCCTATTTCTTGGGGTTTATTTTGCACTAGAATGAATTGGGGGGAGGTGGGTATAGAATGTCAGTTGTCCTTACTTTTTTCCCGGCAAGCCACATAATATAAAAATATGCATTAATATTAACTTTGGTGGGTAACTAGTCATCCAATTGACAGCAAAATGAATTTCTTAATAGTAACAAAATGTTACATATAAAAACCACCTTTCAAAAGAGTGGCATAGAATCTCATGGGGCTTTAAACTCTTTCTTCTTATAGTATAAGACATTGCCACTATATTGGGCTACACTACATACTTGCTATTTTGTCTGTTTTTTCTAGAACTTCTGTGTAAACTTGAAACTCAGAACCTGAGAGTAGAGGTCAGCTGAGTCATGGAGCCCTTAGATTTCCTTCATTTTTGTCCTCATTTTTTTTCCTTTTCTAATTATAAAACTAATATATGTTCAATGCATAAAATTTGGAAAACATAAAAAGTAAGAAGAAAAAAACTACCCATTATTCCATTCCCAGAGGTAACTGTTGTTCACATCTTTCTAGTCTTTTTTCTTTGCACATACATACATATATGTGCATATTTTTTACAAAACTGATGACATACTACAAATTTATTTTATACATTACTTTTGTCACTTAGCAAGTTATTGTAAACATTCTTCTGATATGGTAAATTTGATCTTTAATGGCTGTAGAGTATCCTAGCACACGGATGTACCATGACTTAATAAATCCACTATATTTTTATATTAGGTTGTTTCACTTTTGTAAAAATTCTACAGGGAGCATTTTTTTTCATATATATTTTGCTATAACATTGCTGATTTCTTTAGGATGGAGGCCATAGGCATACTTCTAAAGCTTTTAGTCATAGTATCAAAATTACCTCCAGAGATGATGCACCTGTTAACTGTCTCCAGACTAGGTATGGAAGAGCCTGTTTTGCCAACACCCTCACCATCACTGGATATTATCATTTTTAAATGATAATTTGCTGATGTGATACCAAAAAGAAAACATGGTAATACTGTTTCATTGCTTTCACTTCCATTTTTTGATTCTTAAACACATGCATATACTTGTATATATTATTAATATCTTATATATACTATTAATATTTTTTCTCTTGTGACTTGTCCATCTAGGCTATTTGCCATTTTTATACTGAACTATTTATATCTTTCCCACACATTTGTAAGAGCTCTTCTTTTTAAATAAAATCAACGTTTTGTCTAGCATTTGTTTTATAAATGTTTCCTGATTTTCTGTTTTGCTAATTATGTTTTACGACACCAAAATTTTCTAACTTTTGTGTACTTAAATCTATTATTCTTGCCTGTCCTTTCTTTTCTACCTTACATAGTCCTTCCCCTTCTCTACCCGAAGGTTATGTAATATTTATCCAGTTTTATTTTTCTTACAGTTTCGTTTCTATGCTTAATTTTTGTTATCAGTTAAGCATTTATTTTGGAACTAACACAATAATGTAAATCAACTATACTTCGATTAAAAAATCTTTTTAAGAATTTACTTTAGGGTAAATAATGAGTTAGGGAAGGTAACTTGATTGTTTCCCAGGTGATTAGACAGTTGCTGAAAAGTCATCTACGACATTGGCTACCTTTTCCTCTCTAACTTGAAATGGAAAGCTTTGTTACATATTAATTTTAAAATATATATGTAAGACCTATTTATAGGCTTTCAAAGCTTTTCTATTTTTTTATTTTTGTTTATTTATCTACCAGTTAAAATGCTTGAACTATTTGACTTTATAAATGTGTTTTGACATTTGGTGGCGATAGATACCCCATTATTCTTATTTTAACACGTGTTACTATTGTTCTCATTGTTTATTCTCCCAGATAAACTGGAGACTCATTCTTAAGTTAAAAAATAATGTTTGTGACATATATACACTACCAAATGTAAACCAGATAGCTAGGGGGAAGCAGCACATAGCACAGGGAGATCAGCTCACTGCTTTGTGTCCCCCTAGAGGGGTGGGATAGGGAGGGTGGGAGGGAGATGCAAGAGGGAGGAGATATGGGGATATATGTATACATATAGCTGATTCACTTTGTTATACAGAAGAAACTAACACACCATTGTAAAGCAATTATACTCCAATAAAGATGTTAAAAAAATAATAACAATGTTTGGAAGTTTATTGGAGTTATGTAATTAATTTATAATTAATTTTGGGAGAATTGATATCTCTACAATAGTGAGAATTATCATCCAGAATCAGTTCTCCCATTTGTCCAGCTGCTTTTATTTTATTTTATTATTATTTTTTTTTGCGGTACGCGGGCCTCTCACTGTTGTGGTCTCTCCCGTTGTGGAGCACAGGCTCTGGACGTGCAGGCTCAGCGGCCATGGCTCACGGGCCCAGCCGCTCCCCGGCATGTGGGATCCTCCCGGACCGGGGCACGAACCCGTGTCCCCTGCATCGGCAGGCAGACTCTCAACCACTGCGTCACCAGGGAAGCCCTATTTTATTTTTTATTGAAGTACAGTTGATTTACAATGTTGTGTTAGTTTCAGGTATACAGCAAAGTGATTAAGATATACAGATATATATATTCTTTTTCAGAATCTTTTCCCATCTAGGTTATTACAGAATATTGAGTATAGTTCCCAGTGCTACACAGTAGGTCCTTGTTGGTTATCTATTTTATATATTGTCTAGCTGCTTTTAAGGTTTCACAGTTTCCTTTGTATAAGTACTGTGACCTTTATAAGGATTTACTCCCTAATTATTTTATATTTTGGATGGCTATTTTTAACGTAAAAAAAAAGAAACATAAAACAAAATTCCTACTGATTTTATTGTATTCTCTCATTAATTCTGAAGAGTTTTTCATTGATATTCTTGGATTTTTCCAGGTGGTCAATTTTATAATCCATAGGTAATAATAATTTTATCTCTTCTTCCCCAATATTTTACCCCACTTAATTTTATATGTCTAACTGCTTTTTATCATTTCCAGAATGATGTTGAACAAAAATGGTTAGCGTTCTCATGAATTTTTTTACTTTAATAAGATTTTTTGTACTTTAATAATAGCTAATATTCTGTAAAGGCTTATATGTAAGGCACTGTTCTAAGCAATTTACATGTTAACCCATTGAATCCAAACAATGGCCCAAAGGTAAGTCCTTTTATTCCCATTTTACAGGGGAAGAAACTGATATACTGAGTAACTTGCCAAAGGGCATACTACAAGTAACTAGCAGAACCAAGATTTGAATCCAGGCATTATGATGAGTTGGGTGGTGATAACATACAATGTCATCAATTAATAGACCCTCTCGGGGACTTCCCTGGTGGTGCAGTGGTTAAGAACCCACCTGTCAATGCAGAGGACACAGGTTCGATCCCTGGTCCAGGAAGATCCCACATGCCGTGGAGCAACTAAGCCCGTGTGCCACAACTACTGAGCCTGCGCTCTAGAGCCCGGGAGCCACAACTACTGAGCAGGTGTGCTGCAACTACTGAAGCGCGCACACCTAGAGCCCGTGCTCCACAGCAAGAGAAGCCACCGCAAATGAGAAACCCAAGCACCACAACAAAGAGTAGCCCCCGCTCTCTACTACTAGAGAAAGCCTGTGCCCAGCAACAAAGACCCAACGCAGCCAAAAAAAACAAAATTTTATAGACTCTCTCATCATGAACTGGGATAGGATATAGGTTGAAGGGGCTCAGCAGTATCTCTAGCATCTCATACTGTCAATGCTAGCCTAAACAGGAAAGCCACCACTGGACCTCCTAGAACCAGTGGGGATGATGAGATTCCAGAAGAACAGAGGTCAGTCAGTAGAACTTAGCCATCAGATGAAATGGTGGGTCATAATTATCATTATGGAGACAAGGTCACAATGGCACCTAGGGCTGCCATGGTGTTCCTGAGGACAAGATAGATGGCCAGACAACAACTGTATTGCTTGTCAGCTACCCCAGTGGAAAATTATAATCATTCACTCAGTTTCCAGACCTGAGCCAATTCTCAGGAGATCCAGAACCAATCAATTGAAGGAGTGGCTGGGTCCCTTTGTGGAGAACTCGGCAATGCCACAGCTAGTGTCCACAGGAGTGATTCTACCAGTCCCTTCCAAAGCAACAGAGCCATTCACCTGAGTAATTGTACACCAGAGAAAGAAGAATATCCATGATTTTTCAAGAGCTACTGGGTACAGGATATGGGTTGACACTAACACTTAGGCACTCAGAATACCATCAGGGCCCCCATGTTAGAGATGGGGCATTCGAGGCCAGGTGATAAGTGGGGTCTGGGGTCAAGCCTACCTTATAGTTCCAGTGTGTTGGTAGACCTTCCCTGTAGTCATTTCCCTGTTCTTGAGTGCATAAGCTAGATGAATATTCGCTGGTAAACTCTCATACTGGTGGCCTGACCTGTGGAATAAGAGCCCTCTGTTAGTTATTAAGCTGTTGTCTCTCAACTTCAACCCCACCCCCTTCCTGTGTCCTCCTCTGTGATGCTGGGACTGGGCCTCTGCAAACCACCTTTCTGCTTTGCCAGTCAGCTCTACATTCAGCTCTGCCAGTAGGGGATACTAGCAGGATAAGGAGACTTGTGCTTCCTATTTGCTTCATGTTCCTGTCAGCAACACCTTAGTCTCATTCCTCACCCTGGCGTTGGCAGTTTGTTGCAGTCACAGCCATTGAATCCAGTTTGCAGTTTTTCCAACACGTGCAGGAAGAGTCTCATAGTGGCCCTCAGAAACCCCAGTACCAGCTTGGCCAGGGCTTCCTCAGAGTTCTTGACCATAGGCCATGGGCCCCTCCTTTCAACTCAGAGCCATCAGCACAAGATGACAAGTGGTCCCTTTCAAAGATCTGAGTTTCAGCTCCTAGTCCAAGCTTCTAAGTGACAAATTCCAACTTCTTTCCATTCTCCCAGCCATAAGAATGGTAGCTGCTATCTGCAGTTTCTGGGATACCTTAGTGTTCTCTCTTTGCCCTTCTAATTTTTCAATAACTACTTAATAATCCTTTATATTAAATTCTCTTTGTTAAAATAACTTGTGTAGAATTTGTCTCCTGACTAGATCCCGACTGATACATTGCAGGAAAAGCAGGTGAAAACCTTGAAATTGCCCCCGTCTACCACTGACAAGAAAATCAGAAGCAGTGTTCCATGATAGGCAGAATGGCAGAAATTAGGGCCACCCTCCAAGACCCTCAAAGACTTCAGGAGGCTAGGATAGTAGGCGTCATATTCCCATTAGTTCACCAGTCTGTCCCCTAGAAAAAGCCAATTGGGTCATGTTACTGGTGGTAGACTACCATAAACTTAACCAAGCACTAACACCAACCACAGCTGCTGTTTCAGATGCAGTATCCTTATTTACTACAACAGATCAGCATGGCCTCTGGCACTTGGTATAAGGCTGTTGAATTGGAAAATGTGTTCTTTTCAACCCCCATGAGAAAGGAGGATCAAAGCGGTTGCTGTCACTTGGAACAGACAGAAATATACATTCACCGCCATATCCTCAGGGCTATGTTAACCTCCCTGATCTATGTCACAACAGAATTTAACAGGATCTTGATCATCTGAGTATTCTGTTCAAGGTCTGGGTGTTTCACTGTACCGATGACATCATTTGATAATGCTTGGGGAGCAGGAAGTGCTAAGTACTCTGGATGCAAGAGTCAGGCACACATGTATTAGAGAGATGACAAGAACCTCATAAACAATCAAGGGCTTTGCCTTGATCAGTAAAGTTTTCAGGGGTCCAGTAGTAGTGGTCTGGGACCTTCCAGGTCACTCCAAGGAGAAGCAAATTAGTGTACTTTGTACCTCTACCACTAAGAAAGTGGCACACTACTCGGTAGAATTTTTCAAATTTTGAATATTGCATCCATCACACTTGAATGCTCCTCCAGTCCATTTATTACTGAGTCAGAAGGCTGTCAGTTTTGAGTGGGTGTTATGGGCTGCCTTGTGTCCCTCTAAACTGATATACTGAAGCCCTAACTTCCAGTACCTCAGAATGTAACTATATTTGGAGATAGGGCCTTTAAAGAGGTGATTGAGTTAGAGTGAGATGACTAGGGTGGGTGCTGACTGATACCCTTATAAGAAGAGGAAATTTGGACATACAAAGAGACACCAGGGGCACACACACAGGGGCAAGTCTATGTGAGAACACAGCAAGGAGGTAGCCATCGGCAATCCTAGGAGAGAGACCTGAGAAGAAACCAAACCTGCCGACACCTTGATCTAGACCTGTTGTCTCCAGAACTGTGAGATAATAAATTTCTATTGTTTAAGCCACACAGTCTGTGGTATTTGGTTATAGTAGCCCAAGTAAATGGATATAGTGGGCCTGGAGCAAGAGAGAACTCTGCAGCTGGCCCAGGTGTGGTACAAGCAACCCTAGTGCTTAGGCTCTATGACCAGAGGATCCTATGGCACTCAAGTCTGTAGGGTCTTTGACAACCCTCAACAGGAGAATCACAATGCAGACCCCTTGAGGTCTGGAGCTAGCCCATGGCATCTGCAGCAGAGGGCTCTTCACTGTGCAGAAAGCAGCTCCTGAATGCTTCTGGGCCCATGGGATGGCTGAGCACCTGAGCATAGGACATCAAGGGACCGTGCAACCAGCACTGCCTTTTGTGAGTCAGATATTATCAGACCCACCAGGTCACAAAGGTTGCACAGAAGAAATCTATCATAACCTGGGACCTAGACCTCTCTCAAAGATAAAACTCTGGGTTACTCCACCAGGCAAGCCACCTAAACCTGCAGAAATGCTGGCCAAGGAGGAGCCTCTACAAAGAGTGGAAGAGAAGGGAGATGGTGGATGCATATGTTAGGACAAACTGCGGCAGCAGACAGTGAGAACTTAGCCCATCAGTCTTCCTGTTGTAGATTCTTTTGCTCTTTCTTTGTGACTTCAAAGAATCAATGACCGGGTAGAGTAACCTAACGCAGGGCAGAGGGGCTGTGAGTGGTGCAAAGTCTGGACTGTAGTAGATGCTGTCAGTGGCCTGCCCGGACTCCCTCATCCTTAGTACTTCTGCTGTCTACCTGTCAGCACCTAGATTTCTTTGCCTAGGGGTTTTCTCTGGCCTACAGAACAACTCTACTCCTATGCACAGCACCCAGATGCACCAGGGAAATGACACCACACCCCCAGGAGCCACTTTTAACTAATAACTGATACGAACGTGAGCATAAATATTCAGCTCCTTCATCTCTTTAGGTGGGCTGTGACTCCAGTCACCCACAGCGCTGACTTGCATGATAAGAACCTTTATTTACTGCCCTCTCTTCCTGTGTCACTAACTCCCCTACCACACTTTCCTGTGATCACTTCCAAAGTAAATAATTTGTTTTATTGTCTCAATGTCTGCTTCTAGAGGACCCCAAACTACAATAAGACAATGCACCTATCAAAATATAGACAACCTCTAATCAACAGCATATTCCTCATTCCTTCTCATCGTTGTCCTGGATTGCTTTCTATTATGCATGCAGAAAAATGAGGTAGTGGGCTGGGGAAGTAATGGGAAAAAGTAATTTGGTCACTTAATGGGTCAACACCTGGAAGGTCAGGCAACTACCCTATTTTCTGGTGGGTACAATCCCTGGGTCTCTGTCTAAGGAGAGTAGAGAGCATATTATCTCCTTACATTTTTCAGCTGTCAATCTTGCATGATCTGAAAGCTGGGTGTACCATAAAGCATTCCTTAAATCTACTCCATTTGCCTTTTATGTAATGAGGAGGGACTCCTCCAAGATTCTGGCATTTGTTGTCCATCAGTATTCCTTTTAGTCATCATTGTAAATTTCCACATTTTCCATGTCTTTGTTTTCTGTGCTGTCATAGGTATTTTAATGAAAGTTGAATAAGACTGCATGGCTCAGGCTGCTGGCCATATGATATCTTGATCTGAATGTCTGCAGTATTCTATCTCAAGAAGCAGTGAAGTGATCAAATGGAAGATGGAATTCCAAAGGTTCATAGGGGCCATCTTCCTGGAATAAGGCCATCTTTCCATATAGAACTGCATTAGAGATATACTGTCACGAGTAATAATCAGCATTAGGTACAGAACTGGAAGTTTAAGTCCTCATTAGCATGGTTCCTCAAATGATTCCTAAGAAAATTATTCATGAGCTTGGGGCGTGCGCGCGCATGCGCGCGCACAAGAGGGAGAGAGACAGAGAGAGAGAGAGGTGGGGAGGTGGGTCTACATTTCAAAAAGGCCTTAAGTCATGATTATTTCTCCAGAGACCTAAACTGGTCATTCAATAGTGCTCAGAATATTTTGAGAAGAATTAAAAAACTATTTCATATTGAAGTCAGCATCCTCAATTATTTCATCCTGAAAGTGACATTTTAATGGCCAAATAATCACAGTGCTGCAATAAATTCTGGAAGTGTAAAGTTTATTTTCCTTTTGGGCTAGGCCATGATTTGAGTGAGTTTTTATTGGTTAAGTTCCATTATTATCTGGGTGACACTTCTTGTAATAATAACCTTGCTTTGTTCCCCACCTTGTCATATTTATCTTTCTTGACCAGCTCCCATGCACACTCTGACCCTGTGATAGCAGCTAGTCTGCCCTGACCTTTGCAGCTATCTAACCCAAGGGTGCTAATAAGCTACCAACCCACACCAACCCTAATTAGCTATTTCCAACAGCTGTAAGAAAGGGGCAGTTCTTAATGATATTTCCATCATAAAAATTTAAAGTTAACCTAAGCTGGAAAGGAAAAACCAAAAGGAAAGCACCTTGTAAATCCAAGAAGCTTCTCAGCCAGACTGAAATCCCATTTTAGCAATTCCAAAGCCCTCCAGTATGACTCTGAACACTTACTTTGGAGATGATGATATTGGTTTAAAGATTCAAACAAATATTCTGTGTGATGCACCCAGAAGGTGTTATGAGGTGAAGAATCATGAGACCATATAAATGAGCTGGCCTAGCAAATAAGATGCATTACACATTTCAAAATAAAACATTTGGGTCACCTAGATCTTATCTTCCTGAATCCTCCATTTAATATTGTCTGGGAGTATGCTTTGAAATCATGTCATATTTTTTAATCAGCAATGAGACAGACTGGAACCAAGATGGCGAAGTAGAAAGACGAGCTCTCACTCCCTCTTGCGAGAGCACCAGGATCACAACTAGCTGCTGGACAATCATCAACAGGAGGATGCTGGAACTCACCAAAAAAGATACCCCACGTCCAAAGACAAAGGAGAAGCCACAGTGAGACGGTAGAAGGGGCGCAATCACAGTAAAATCAAGTCCCATAACTGCTGGGTCGGTGGCTCACAGACGGGAGAACACTTATACCACAGAAGTCCACTCACTGGAGTGAAGAATCTGAGCCCCACGTCAGGCTTCCCAACCTGGGGGTCCGGCAAGGGGAGGAGGAATTCCTAGAGAATCAGACCTTGAAGCCTACTGGGATTTGATTGCAGGACTTCTACAGACCTGGGGGATTCAGAGACTCCACTTTTGGAGGGCACACACAAAGTGGTGTGTGCATTGGGACCCAGGGGAAGGAGAAGTGACCCCAGGGGAGGCTGAATCAGACTTACCTGCTAGTGTTGCAGGGTCTCCTGCGGAGGCGGGGTATGGCTGGACTCACCATGGGGACAAGGACACTGGCAGCAGAAGTTCTGGGAAATACTCCTTGGCGTGAGCCCTCCCAGAGTCCACCATTAGCTCCATCAAAGAGCCCAGGTAGGCTCCAGTGTTGGGTTGCCTCAGGCCAAACAACCAACAGGGAGGGAACCCAGCCCTATCCATCAGCAGTCAAGCTGACTAAGGTTTTACTGAGCTCTGCCAACCACAGCAACAGACAGCTCTACCCACCACCAGTCCCTCCCATCAGTAAACTTGCATAAGCCTCTTAGATAGCCTCATCCACCAGAGGGCAGACAGCAGAAGCAAGAAGAACTACAATCCTGCAGCCTGTGGAACAAAAACCACACACACAGAAACATAGACAACATGAAAAGGCAGAGGGCTATGTACCAGATGAAGGAACAAGATAA
Organism: Mesoplodon bidens; assembly: GCF_964165515.1. Lineage (NCBI taxonomy): Eukaryota > Metazoa > Chordata > Mammalia > Artiodactyla > Ziphiidae > Mesoplodon > Mesoplodon bidens. The sequence continues at coordinate 57,539,157 of NC_138160.1, read as the reverse complement.
AACCCCAGAAAAACAACTAAATGAAGTGGAGATAGGCAACATTCCAGAAAAAGAATTCAGAGTAATGATAGTGAAGACGATCCAGAACCTTAGAAAAAGAATGGAGGCAAAGATAGAGAAGATGCAAGAAATGTTTAACAAAGACCTAGAAGAGGGGCTTCCCTGGTGGCGCAGTGGTTGAGAGTCCGCCTGCCGATGCAGGGGACACGGGTTCGTGCCCCGGTCCCGGAAGATCCCGCATGCCACGGAGCGGCTGGGCCCGCGAGCCATGGCCGCGGAGCCTGTGTGTCCGGAGCCTGTGCTCCGCAACGGGAGAGGCCACAGCAGTGAGAGGCCCGCGTACAGCAAAAAAAAAAAAAAAAAGACCTAGAAGAATTAAAGAACAAACAGATATGAACAATACAATAACTGAAATGAAAACTACACTAGAAGGAATCAATAGCAGAATAACTGAGGCAGAAGAACAGATAAGTGACCTGAAGACAGAATGGTGGAATTCACTGCTGAGGAACAGAATAAAGAAAAAAGAATGAAAAGAAATGAAGACAGCCTAAGAGACCTCTGGGACAACATTAAACACAACAACATTTGCATTATAGGGGTCCCAGAAGGAGAAGAGAGAGAGAAAAAACATGAGAAAATATTTGAAGAGATTATAGTCGAAAACTTCCCTAACATGGGGAAAGGAAATAGCCACCCAAGTCCAGAAAGTGCAGAGAGTCCCATAGAAGATAAACCCGAGGAGAAACACGCCAAGACACATAGTAATCCAACTGGCAAAAATTAATGACAAAGAAAAATTATTGAAAGCAGCAAGAGAAAAATGACAAATAACATACAAGGGAACTCCCATAAGGTTAACAGCTGATTTCTCAGCAGAAACTCTACAAGCCAGAAGGGAGTGGCATGATATACTTAAAGTGATGAAAGGGAAAAACCTACAACCAAGATTACTCTACTCGGTAAGTATGTCATTCAGATTTGATGGAGAAATCAACAGCTTTACAGACAAGCAAAAGCTAAGAGACTTCACCAAAACAGCTCTACAACAAACCCTAAAGGAACTTCTCTAAGTGGGAACACAAGAGAAGAAAAGGGCCTACAAAAACAAACCCAAAACAATTAAGAAAATGGTCATAGGAACACACATATCGATAATTACCCTAAGCGTGAATGGATTAAATGCTCCAACCAAAATACACAGGCTTGCTGAATAGATACAAAACCAAGACCCATATACATGCTGTCTACAAGAGATCCACTTCAGACCTAGGAACACATTCAGACTGAAAGTGAGGGGATGGAAAAAGATATTCCATGCAAATGGAAGTAAAAGAAAGCGGGAGTAGCAATACTCATATCAGATAAAATAGACTTTAAAATAAAGAATGTTACAAGAGGCAAGGAAGGATACTACATAATGATCAGGGGATCAATCCAAGAAGAAGATATAACAATTATAAATATATATGCACACAACATAGGAGCACCTCAATATATAAGGCAACTGCTAACAGCTCTAAAAGAGGAAATCAACAATAACACAGTAATACTGGGGGACTTTAACACCTCATTACACCAATGGACAGATCATCCAAAATGAAAATAAATATGGAAACAGAAAGTCTAAATGACACATAGACCAGATAGATTTAATTGATATTTATAGGACATTCCATCCAAAAACAGCAGATTACAGTTTCTTCTCAAGTGCGCAAGGAACATTCTCTAGGATAGATCACATTTTGGGTCACAAATCAAGCCTCAGTAAAGTTAAGAAAATTGAAATAATTACAAGCATCTTTTCTGACCACAACACTATGAGATTAGAAATGAATTACAGGGAAAAAAACGTAAAAAACACAAATACATGGAGGCGAAACAGTGCATTACTAGATAACCAAGAGATCACAGAAGAAATCAAAGAGGATATCAAAAAATACCTAGAGACAAATGACAATGAAAACATGACGATCCAAAACCTATGTGATACAGCAAAAGCAGTTCTAAGAGGGAAGTTTATAGCTATACAAGCCTACCTCAAGAAACAAGAAAAATCTCAAATAAACAATCTAACCTTACACCTAAAGGAAGTAGAGAAAGCAGAACAAACAAAACCCAAAGTTAGCAGAAGGAAAAAAATCATAAAGATCAGAGCAGAAATAAATGAAAAAGAAACAAAGAAAACAATACCAAAGATCAATAAAAGTAAAAGCTGGTTGTTTGAGAAGATAAACAAAATTGATAAACCATTAGCCAGACTCATCAAAAAAAAGAGGGAGAGGACTCAAATCAATAAAATTAGAAATGAAAAAGGAGAAGTTACAACAGACACCGCACAAATACAAAGCATCCTAAGAGATTACTACAAGCAACTGTATGTCAATAAAATGGACAACCTGGAAGAAATGGACAAATTCTTAAAAAGGTATAACCTGCCAAGACTGAACCAGGAAGAAATAGATAATATGAACAGACCAATCACAAGTAATGAAATTGAAACTGTGATGAAAAATCTTCCAACAAACAAAAGTCCAGGACCAGATGGCTTCACAGGTGAATTCTATCAAACATTTAGAGAAGAGCTAACACCCATCCTTCTCAAACTCTTCCAAAAAATTGCAGAGGAAGGAAGACTCCCAAACTCATTCCATGAGGCCACCATCACCCTGATACCAAAACCAGACAAAGGTACTACAAAAAAAGCAAATTACAGACCAATATCACTGATGAATATAGATGCAAAAATCCTCAACAAAATACTAGCAAGCAGGATCCAACAACACATTAAAAGGATCATACATCACAACCAAGTGGGATTTATCCCAGGGAGGCAAAGATTCTTCAGTATACGCAAATCAATCAATGTGATACACCATATTAACAAACTGAAGAAGAAAAACCACATGATCATCTCAATAGATGCAGAAAAAGCTTTTGACAAAATTCAACACCCATTTATGATAAAAACTCTCCAGAAAATGGGCATACAGGTAACCTACCTCAACATAATAAAGCCTGTATATGACAAACCCACAGCAAACATCATTCTCAATGGTGAAAAACTGAAAGCATTTCCTCTAAGATCAGGAACAAGACAAGGATGTCCAGTCTCGCCACTATTATTCAACATAGTTTTGGAAGTCCAGCCATGGCAATCAGAGAAGAAAAAGAAAGAAAAAGAATACAAATTGGAAAAGAAGAAGTAAAACTGTCACTGTTTGCAGATGACATGATACTATACATAGACAATCCTAAAGATGCCACCAGAAAACTACTAGAGCTAATCAATGAATTTGGTAAAGTTGCAGGATACAAAATTCATGCACAGAAATCTCTTGCATTCCTATACGCTAATAATGAAATACCTGAAAGAGAAATTAAGGAAACACTCCCATTTACCATTGCAACAAAAAGAATAAAATACCTGGGAATAAACCTACCTAGGGAGACAAGAGACCTGCATGCAGAAACTATAAGACACTGATGAAAGAAATTAAAGATGATACCAACAGATGGAGAGATATACCATGTTCTTGGATTGGAAGAATCAATATTTTGAAAATGACTGTATTACCCAAAGCCGTCTACAGATTCAATGCAATCCCTATCAAATTACCAATGGCATTTTTTACGGAAGTAGAACAAAAAATCTTAAAATTTGTGTGGAGACACCAAAGACCCCGAATAGTCAAAGCAGTCTTGAGGGAAAAAAATGGAGCTGGAGGAATCAGACTCCCTGACTTCGGACTATATTATAAAGCTACAGTAATCAAGACAATATGATACTGGCACAAAAACAGAAACATAGATCAATGGAACATGATAGAAAGCCCAGAGATAAACCCACACACCTTTGGTCAACTAATCTATGACAAAGGAGGCAGGGATATACAATGGAGAAAAGACAGTCTCTTCAATAAGTGGTGCTGGGAAAACTGGACAGCTACATGTAAAAGAATGAAATTAGAACACTCCCTAACACCATACACAAAAATAAACTCAAAATGGATTAGAGACCTAAATGTAAGAACGGACACTATAAAACTCTTAGAGGAAAACATAGGAAGAACACTCTTGAACATAAATCACAGCAAGATCTTTTCTGATCCACCTCCTAGAGTAATGGAAACAAAAATAAAAATAAACAAATGGGACCTAATGAAACTTAAAAGCTTTTGCACAGCAAAGGAAACCATAAATAAGACAAAAAGACAACCCTCAGAATGGGAGAAAATATTTGCAAACAAATCAACGGACAAAGGATTAATCTCCAAAATATGTAAACAGCTCATGCAGTTCAATATTAAAAAAAACCAACAACCCAATCCAAAAATGGACAGAAAACCTAAATAGACATTTCTCCAAAGAAGACATACAGATGGCCAAGAAGCACATGAAAAGCTGCTCAACATCACTAATTATTAGAGAAATGCAAATCAGAACTACAATGAGGTATCACCTCACACCAGTTAGAATGGGCATCATCAGAAAATCTACAAACAACAAATGCTGGAGAGGGTGTGGAGAAAAGGGAACCCTCTTGCACTGTTGGTGGGAATGTAAATTGATACCGCCACTATGGAGAACAGTATGGAGGTTCCTTAAAAAACTAAAAATAGAATTACCTTATGATCCAGCAATCCCACTACTGAGCATATACCTAGAGAAAACCATAATGCAAAAGGACACTTGCACCCCAATGGTCATTGCAGCACTATTTACAATAGCCAGGTCATGGAAGCAACCTAAACGCCCATCGACAGATGAATAAAGAAGTTGTGGTACATATATACAATGGAATATTACTCAGTTATAAAAAGGAATGAAATTGGGTCTTTTGTTGAGATGTGGATGGATCTAGAGAGTGTCATACAGAGTGAAGTAAGTCAGAAAGAGAAAAACAAATATCATATATTAACGCATATATGTGGAACCTAGAAAAATGGTACAGATGAACCAGTTTTCAGGGCAGAAATTGAGACACAGATGTAGAGACCAAACGTATGGACACCAAGGGGGGAAAGCGGCGGGGGTGTGTGGGGTGTGGTGTGATGAATTGGGAGAATGGGATTGACATGTATACAGATGTGTATAAAATGAATGACTAATAAGGACCTGCTATATAAAAAAAAAAATCAGCATTGAACATCCCATATAACAATGTTTATTTTTGAATTTAATGTGCATTATAAGTCTACCTGGAAAGGTCATTTCAAGCCTCCGATGGTCTGGGATAGAACCTGAGAATGTGTATTTTAAATAAATATGGATGAAGCTTATTCTGAATTCTGCTTTTAAAAGTTCCAATGGGGCTTCCCTGGTGGCGCAGTGGTTGAGAGTCCGCCTGCCGATACAGGGGACACGGGTTCGTGCCCCGGTCTGGGAAGATCCCACATGCCGCGGAGCGGCTAGGCCCGTGAGCCATGGCTGCTGAGCCTGCACGTCCGGAGCCTGTGCTCCGCAGCGGAAGAGGCCACAACAGTGAGAGACCCGCATACCGCAAAAAAAAAAAAAAAAAAAAAAAAAAAGTTCCAATGAATAAATATCATAACAGAGGGCTTCCCTAGTGGCGCAGCGGTTGAGAGTCTGCGTGCCGATGCAGGGGACACGGATTCGTGCCCCAGTCCGGGAGGATCCCGCATGCCACGGAGCGGCTGGGCCCGTGAGCCATGGCCGCTGAGCCTGCGCGTCTGGAGCCTGTGCTCCGCAATGGGAGAGGCCACAACAGTGAGAGGCCCACATACCGCAAAAAAAAAAAAAAAAAAAGAAAAAAAAATCATAACAGAATTTGTGGTAAAACCCAAAACTTCACCATGATTTAATATCTTCACTAGTAGGAAAGAGATATGCAAATAGAGCATCGGAGATGTCAGAATGAGTCAGATTACTCCAGCCCATAAGCCCCACGGCTGTTGAAGTTTGTATCACATTTTTCAACTGGCCCTTTTATATCCAAACTGTTCTCAAAATAAAAATTATCCCCAGGACAAAAAAATGCAGACTTACTCACTGAGCACCTAATTTGTCTAGAATTGTTCTACTTATTACAGGCAAGTCAGAAGTAAAAGAAGACATGATCCCTGTCCTCAAGGAATCAAGAGATTATTACATCACTCCACTAAAACCAGAAAAGAACAATGAAATTCTAAATCGATCCCTGACCTTAAGAATAAAGAAATCCATGCGGGGGGTAGTTACACTGGAACTAGTCTTGGGAAAAAAACCTGGAGTGGATTGGAAAAAAGAAGAAAGAGCAGAAAAAAATATTTGATATTTGGCATGAATATGCATGTCAGAAGTCCAAGCCAAATAAGTACCTCAGGTGCCTCCAGCTGATTGGATTTATCTCTGGGGCCCAGGTCTCAGCTTTAGAAGAGAAGAACTCACAGGAGATTAGAATTGAACCCAAATTACAACCTTCAGAGTGATTTGGGGGAGAAAAAAACGAGTAAATGGCTGAGATGAGCAACTGAACTGGGCTAGCCCTGGGCCCCTTGCCTGGGTCTGCAACTGCCTGCTGGGTCACCTGGAGCTTACATCTCACCTCTCTGTGGACTGGCCTCCCTTCTCCCTGTTCCTCCAAGGTGGGGTCAACACTGCTTCCCTTATAAGGATCTCCTTGAGTTCTGAATAAATGCAAGGCACCTGCAAAGGGCTGAGAAGTAGCTCATAAAAAGGAAGTCTGAGAATTTACAAAAACAAAAAAAGAGAGAGTAACCAGTAACCAGAGGGAAGAGCTCCCTTAGCTGACGGAGCCTGGGGCAGCCTAAGGGTTGGGATCAGAAAAGAAAGTCAAGTGCCCTACTACCTGGGATCAGCTATCTGAGTGGCAGGAGACCCCTCTAAGAACCAGAGTCACAAGCCCCAGATGTGAGCAGGAGAGTACAAAAGCAAAACTTTGTAAACATCTTAAGAAGAGGCCTCATGACAACCTTACAGTCAAACAGAGAAAAGGCACGATGTGTTTGATAGCCGATGGTTAAAGGGGACTTCAAGGTTTGCTGCCAGCCTCCAGCCACCCACGGAGAGATCTTTCCTCCTCCCCTTATGCACATATCATTCCCATCAAGGCCAAATCAGACCTAATCCCACCCACACTCTACTCCTACATGGGAAAACAGATCCAAAGGTATTTAAGTAACTAGGACAAAACAGATCAAATGTCCTTAGAAGAGAAAAGCTTTGCCTCCCAGTATAAATCTCAAAGAGGATGTTTCAGGGCAGAAGCTCTCAGATTTTTCTTTTTAATCTTAAACCCGTAACACTTTTAATGCTATTTTTCAGAAACAAATCTAAAGGACAAAGTTACAGGCAGTGACACAGTGACATCTGCCCCGTTTTAGAGGTTGTTTACGTCCTTTGAATTGTTATACTTGCGACTGGGTATTTAACCAGGTAAGTGGTGGTGCCTGGGTTAATTATACCTTATGGGCAGAGAAGAACTCAGCCTGTATAGGCACTAAGTACCCCATCCATCCTTGTAAATCTTATCTACAGTGAGCCCACCAGAAATGGCTTGACAGCCTCTTGCAGTGAGTGGACCCCACCTGTCTATACATTTCTGAATGGAGCCAAAGACTGTGTGCTTCTATCCGATCTGCCCACAGATTGTCAGTTCACTAGCGGATGAGCCCAGGCTCAGACCACATGGGGTTTAGGGCCTTTGCCCAACATTGTCAAGCTGCCTGCTAACCTCAGAGCCAACAGGGGATGCCCCATACTGAAGACTGGGCTTGGGTGTATCATTGATTTGCTCACTGAGCATTTGTGGGTATGTGCTATTATGCCACCATTATGCTAGGTACAGGAGACACCATGGTGGGCAAGCTGTATTAAAGATTGTGTTTTACCCTGAGGACAAAGGGAAATCACTGAAGGATTTCAGGCTGGGGAGTACATTTCTTAGGTCTGCATTTGAGAATTTCATCTGACTACAGTGTGAGCAATGGATGGTGAGAGAGGGCTGTCATCTCCTTCTACACTTGAAGAATACATGGGCAATACTGGAAGCCTTTGGAAGGTGGGCCGGGGGAGGAAATACCTCCTTCACACAGGTGAGGCTAACCTCCCTGATGTGTCAGGCAGTTTCCAGACACCAATATACCTTCCTGTCCTCCTCAGTGTCCCCACATTACACACAGCATCTAAAGCCACTAAAGTGACAGAAGACAAGCAAGCTAATTATTAAAGTTTGGTTACTCAAATCAGTTCTGTTAAAGACTGAATTTTGTCCTCCCAAAATTCATATGCGGAAGCCCTAACCCCAATGGGACTATTTGGAGATGGTGAAACTGAGTCCCCCTCAAACTGAGTTCTCTGATCAAGTTTATGATTAATGTCTCCATCCAAAACTTTATTCCCAGGCTGCCCTGGTGGCGCAGTGGTTGAGAGTCCATCTGCTGATGCAGGGGACACGGGTTCGTGCCCCGGTCCGGGAAGATCCCACATGCCGTGGAGCGGCTAGGCCCATGAGCCATGGCCGCTGAGCCTGCGCGTCCGGAGCCTGTGCTCCGCAACGGGAGAGGCCACAGTGGTGAGCGGCCCGCGTACCGCAAAAAAAAAAAAAAAAACTTTATTCCCTTTCTTGTCCCCTCTGACCTCAATCCTGTGCTAACTGAGCACTAATCAACCAGAGTCAGATGACTAAAATTGCTGTTGCAGATATCATCATTAAGGTACAAACACAGATGGTTTCTCCAGGGTACGATAAGCTAACAGGGCCCCCAAGCCGTGGACCACCTGGCCAGAGAATTGTAAACTGAAGACATCCTGACTGCCGAAACTATGATTAAGAAATGTCACAGACATAGGAAACAGATTTATGGCCTCCAAAGGGGAAAGGGGTGGGGAGAGATAAATTAGGAGTTTGGGATTAGCAGATACAAACCACTATATATAAAATAAACAATAAGGTCCTACAATATAGCACAGAGAATTATATTCAATATCTTGTAATATAATGAAAAATCTGAAATACAAATATATATACGTATAACGGAATCAGTTTGCTGTACACCAGAAACTAACACAACGTTATAAATCGACTATACTTCAATAAAAATAAATAAATAAATAAATGTCACAGAAATGTCACAATGGTTAATTTCAGCTTCTTTATTCTTCCCCTTTAAAAACACCCCAAACTCAAAGACCAAGTTGGAGTGGATCTGAGGCTTGTCTCCCACTTCCTTGATTGACACCCTGCAATAAGCCCTTACTTTGCTGTAAACACCCACTGCCAGCGTTCAGCTTTCTGTGCTAAGGGCACGTGAGCCCTTGCTTGGTTACAACTGGGCCTATCAGGAAGCAATAAAAATTAAATGAGGTCCTGAGGGTGGAGCCTTATCTGATAGGGCTGGTGTCCTTGTAAGAAGGAGAGACACCAGAGATCTCTCGCTCCACATGAGCACAGAGAAAAAGCCATGTGAGGACATAGCAAGAAGGCGGCATCTACAAGCCTCACCAGACACCACCTTGATCTTGGACTTATGGCCTTCAGAACTGTGATAAAATATATTTCTACAGTTTAAGCCACCCAGTTGGTGGTATCTTGATATGGCAACCCTTGCAGACTAATACAGTTTTAAGCTGAGAAAATTATAATAGCTTTCTATTTCCATTTTCTGTGATCATAAATACTTTCCCCCAAGTTTCCCTTATGATGAAAGGAAGTGGAAGGGCTGGAGAACAATTTGTTTTTCAAAAGCAGTGGGGCTTCTTCTAAACTAGTGAGGAAAGAAGGCAGGCGGGATTCTAGTGATTACACTCCTTGACGCGGTGGTTTCAATCATCAAAATCTCTTTAATGAGATTACCCATGACCCCACAGAAGCTAAATCCTCTGACAGGAGGGCTTCAGGTATTTGTCACAACCAGAGTTGGGAAATTCAGCCATCGACACAAAATTAAGCAGACATGTCTGAAATATATTCTGAAATACATTCCCTTTTCTTCTTTTTTTGTTTTAAAGCAAGGCCTAGCAGTAGAATATTTACTACCCTCCACTTAGTTCCTGAAAATCCTTCAGTGGAATCAGCAGTGAGCAGTCAGGAACTGGTTATGAGGTATCCTACCTTTCAGCTGAAGAATTTCTAGGTGTGAAAAAGAGTGGGTGCCACAGGGCCAGGAAAGTAGTACAAGTAATGTTAGCAAGTAAACAGATTGCTGTGTCAGTCAGAACAGGCTAGATTCTGCTGCAGTAAAAAAATCTCAGTGACTTAACCCAACCAAGGTTCATTTCTCACAAAGTCCTCTTTGAGTGTCTGTCAGCTCTCAAGGGCAGCTCCCCTCCAAGGCATGACCTGGGGTTCCAGGCGGATAGAATCCCCACTATTTTGTAGCTGGAACGTGAGACCTCCACACTCACTACGGTAGAGGAAGAGAAGCTACAATATCATAAAGGAGTTTTTCCCTGTCTCAGCCAGGCAGTGACATGTCACATTTCATTGGCCTCAACTAGTCACGAGGCCCCCTCTAAACATCAAGGGGTTGGGAAGCATAATTTCCCATGTGCCCAGAGGAGGCACATGAAAATGGATTTGATGAACACATAGCTTTTTCTCTGCCACCGTTGCCAAACAGTGAAAACTACCAGGTGGAAAGAAGCAATCCTGATTATCAGACGCCAAATTGAGTTCTGAGTGGAACAGTTCTTAAATGTGTGGTTATAGAGCTGAAACTCAGGATGCCACTCACCCTCCGCCCCTCTGGGGACTTGGCAGATGAGTTGTCTACACAAACACCACTAGACACATAAAAATCAAATACTCAGCCATCGATGACCAGGCAGGCTATAATACCCCAGCATAAAACTTGGTCATAGCTGCATAGAGAACACATCTTAGGCTAGAAGCTGAAATGGGCTTCCTTTTTCCTGATGCTTGCTCCTTGAACTTAAATCTTGGGAGAGAGAGAGAATGACCCATCCCAACCAGCAGCACGGACAATGGCAACAGGCCCGGCTCCCCCAGCCAGGCACAAGCAAAAGTACATTTATTATATTACATAATTCACAAAACAAGATAATTGCCACTATCCCCATTTTACAGATGAGGAAACAGAGTTAAAGCAGTAACTTGTCTAAGTCCCTACAGCCAGTCAGGGTGAAGCTAAGATTTGAATGCCCACATGACTCCAGAGCTCACTCCGAGGCACACCACAAACGGAAGGAAAGATTTCCTGTTCGAGATATTCTTTCATGGTAGTACTCTAAGTACAAGGTAGAAAGCAGTTCCCACAGTTCCATAAGTCAGAGGGAGATGCCCACGAATTTGTGATGGTGAGCCCATGCCGAGTGACGAATACTGATACAGCCTCTGGGCTTAGTTTAGCATAAACCTAACCCAGCATCCAGACCACTCCAAAAATCAGCCTGAGCCACAGCAACCCACAGAAGGGTGGTTTCTCATTTCCCAATCTAGCCATCAAGGAAAATTATTTTTAAAGCCCCAAATCTTTATAGTCGACTGAACTATTTATTATCTGATAGAAACTAGAAGGCAAACATTGTTAGGAAAAATAAACAAAAACATATACCTTGTACTATTACCCTGGGTTAATGGCTGCTTCTGGGTTCAAAAGAGCCATGGTTTTCTCTCTCTTCATATCTGTGATTAGCCTGTTTCCTGCCCTTGATTCACTTGGCCAAAAGCTCCCGGAGTTCATTGGCTGGGAGGCTGAGGTGCAGAGACTGAAGTAGCCGTGGCCCACATCTCTGCTTGCTTACAGGGGTGAGCACACACTCGTGGGCGATGGATCTCTCCCTCCAATGAGCAGGGAGGGCCGGCTCAGAGCTGCATTTCAGGAGGGTAATTCAACCCAGATGGGGAGTAACTGCTTCCAGCTGAGGAAGCTGGCGGCCTTGCCTGATTACTCCCACGGCAGAAGCAGTGTGAGATTGACATCACCTGGGGCCACCTCCATGGGCCCTGCTGGCCCCCATCACAGACAGAAAGGTAAGCCTCTACCAACTGAATTCAGCCCTTTTTCCACCCTAGAGGCTCCTCCTTGGTGAAATGCACACCTGTTTCCATTTGCATCGGGGCTCATTTTCGCCACTTACTCACCTGGACCCAAATCAACCAGGCCCTCAACTGTGTGTGAGAATCTGCAGTTCGCAAGAGGAGAGCCTCAGTCACCTCCTGGACACATGCACACAGGCTGGCCTCTGACCTGCCTTCCAAATGGTCTCCTGGCAAAATCCAATTAGCCCAATATACATCACTCATTTGGCTAGAAATGTCTATTCAGATAAATCTCAGCGTAAAAAAAAAAAAAAAACCTGCTTCTTTTTAAACAAGGTAATAGGGGTGAATTGTTTTGGTTTCCTGAGCAATTATCTTTTAAAGAGCAAAATCCTCATCTGTACGCTAAAATATAATGGGCTTAACCACTGTGGGCCTGGTGATGACTCAACCCATCTGGTCAGATGGGAGTCCAGCAGATGAAGCTCACAATTCAGCTTTAGAGGAACTGAGTTCTGAACTGCAGAAAAATTCAATTGTGATTTCATCACAAAGCAAAATGTCATTAGAGAACTTTCATTACCTACTTGCATGCCTAAAGCTGAGGAGAATGCCAAGTTATTAATTTTTTTTCCCCTTTGGATGTAGGTTTGGCAGGGTTTATACCATTACAGCACCTTTCATTTTAGAACTCAAATGGCTGCTCGCTTTTTCATTAATTATGGGACAGTTGCTATTTATCATGATAGGGAGCCAGTATCAGAACCTTCATTTTTCAAATAAAAAACCTAAAACACAATCAAATTCAGTGGCACAGCCAAAGTCACAAAGACTTGCTCTCTGGAAACACTGGTCTTCAAATTTCTCAAATTCCTTTTTGTCTGGAATGTTCTTTTCACCCTCCTTCCCCACCTCCCAGCAATTTTCACCTGGTTAATTCCTAGCCATTCTTCAGATCTCAGTTTAAACATCTCTTTCCTTATTATATGCTTTCATACAACTATGTGCCTATTTTTCATGGCACTTATTATAATTTGAAACCATACATTTATTTTTTTTCAAAAACCATACATGTATTTTTGTGTTTATTTGACTAACATCTGTCTCCCCCACTGAATGTGAGCCTGTCGAAGGCCGGGACTGGGTCTGTGCTTGCCCATCACCACATCCCAAATGCCCAGCACATATGCAAGGTAATCCGCTCACTGAGTACACGCTGAATGGATGGAGGGAGGGAGGCACAGACGGATGGATTTGCTCTCTGTGTAGCATACAATTTTGCAGGCAGAACTACATATTTAAATGCTATTGTGATACTAATCAAAAGTTATGGGGCTTCCCTGGTGGCGCAGTGGTTGGGAGTCTGCCTGCCGATGCAGGGGACACGGGTTCGTGCCCCGGTCTGGGAAGATCCCACATGCCGCAGAGCGGCTGGGCCCGTGGGCCATGGCCGCTGAGGCTGCGCATCCGGAGCCTGTGCTCCGCAACGGGAGAGGCCACAACAGTGAGAGGCCCGCGTACCGCAAAAAAAAAAAAAAAAAAAAAAGTTATGCACTAGCCCACTTAGATCCCACATGCCGCGGAGCAACTAAGTCCATGCACCACAACTACTGAGCCTACACTCTAGAGCCCGCGAGCCACAACTACTGAAGCCTGTGCTCCGCAACAAGAGAAGCCACCGCAATGAGAAGCCCATGCCACAACGAAGTATAGCCCCTGCTCACCACAACTAGAGAAAGCCCCGTGCAGCAATGAAGACCAAACTCTGCCAAAAATAAATAAATAAAATAAATAAATTTATTTTTTTTAAAAAAGAATATTAAGTGTGTCTGTCCTGAGTTGCAGTTCTTAATTACTTCAATATTCAAAGATCTCTAATGACAATACCAGTCAGCCAAGTAAACAAGGTCTCTGTAGGAAATCTCAATGAACAATAGAAGCAGCCATGTGAAAGTGTGTATTAAACTTTTGCCTCCCTCCTCCCGGTTTTTTCTTGGCCACGCAGCTTGTGGCATCTTAGTTCCCTGACCAGGGATTCCAACCCAGGTCCTTGTCAGTGAAAGCACCAAGTCCTAACCACCGGACCGCCGGGGAATTCCCTGCCTTCCCCTTTTGATGCAGACTTCCCTATGCCAAATACAGAGCAGGCTTAGTTCCTGACAATATTAGGAAGCAGGTGAAATCTGCCTTAGATCCTGTCCCGCCCCTTTCCAGCAACCCTCCCACCTCACCGTTTCCTGTTCTCTGTACTGTACACTCTGTTCCTCTCCCAGCTCAAGGCTCAGCCCCCACCCCATGGTTCAGAACCCCCTGCCCAGCCCCTTCACCGTCCCACCTAACCCATACCCCAGCCACTAACTAGGGCTCGCTCTCTCCATCACTGTCCATGTGCCAGGTCTCATCCTCCTCTGTATTGTACCACCCAGCTGGGTCCTAGGAAACTAAGCCTTGACCAAATGTCAATAATTGACAACAGCTTATGTGGTACCCATGACTGTATTTTAATTAGGAGCAGTATCACCCCCAAAAAGTGCTTTTGCTAATGGTGAGATATCAGGCATCAGTTTTGAGACAGTCGTATACCCCGAAATTAAAATACGCTGAGACCTAATTTTTCTATACATAAGACAACGTCATCCATCCAAGAGAAGATTCTCTCTGGTGTAGCAAAGTACCCAAGAAGCCAGAATTATATCATTGTTTTACTTCTGAAATTTCCAAGACTCTTTTTGTAGCTGTAAGATATCCTGAAAAGACCTATCCCCCCAAAAACAAAAAAACCTGCCTGTGTCCTCTGCAACTCCCTCCATTCCCCCTGACCCTGGTATTTATCAGTTCAAACTATGAAACAGAAAAGTGAGGGCTTTTCATTTTTATCACCTTAATATACCTTTGAGCTGAAAGGGTACAACACAACAAAACACATGTAGTCAATAAGTCACTTTGTAATGAGAATTTGCAGTCAGCATTATGCCCTCTGGAAAAAACAGAAGTTCCTCCTGCTATTTTGCCTGATTTATTTGCTTCTGACATCTTTGAAGATGAAGTCCATTTCAGACAACAGAGAACAGAGATCGTGCAAGGTCAGATGAATGGTTCCTCTCTGAGCCTGCCAGCAGTAGCAGGACAGGCCATCCTAACTGTCTCAGTGAGAGAGGCATCCAGAGGGTCCTCACTTGACTCCCCCTCTCTGTCTGCTCCCAGTGCAGACCCTCATCTGCAGCAGCCTCTTAGCCCCATGCCCTGCCAAGCTGGGGACCAAGCTGGGGACTCTCCCATCAATCCTCCTCACTTATGACTGGTGTAATCTACCTAAACACAGCAAATGGGCTGGCACAGTAGAAGGTCTACTTGTTGGCGGAGTGAATAATGTGAATGGATAAAATCTTGCACCAAACTCTCAGACCTTTCTTAATCTGGGGAGCAATTTAGTTTCATTTTTCACATTTCTGTTGAGCCGCTAGGAGAAAGAGCTGGCATTTTGAACTAATAGATATTCCTAACAACGGTACTCTGTTTTTAATCACCAAGTAGTATGCAAAACAGATTTCCCTCCAGTAAAGGGCAAAGTTCAGAGAAGCTATTCAGGCTGGAATAGCATTAGGCACGAGGTAGGGGGTCTGAGATGGGGTGAAGTTATCTGTTGCGTATATTACATGGACATTTCTTTAACTTAAATAGGCAATGCATTCTTATGGTTCAAATATTTTTTAAAAACCTTTAAAGGTCCACAGTTAAAAGTCTTCTCACCACTCCTGACTTCTTTTCCTATCAGTTGCCTGTTTCCTATCATCCAGGCAGCTACTATTGTTTAGTTGTGAATTCCTAGAGTTTCTTTATGCATATGCCATGAATTAATATTATGCACCCTCAACCTTTTTAAACAAAATGCAGCATACTGTGTACACTGCTCTGCTCATTCTTTTTTATAGTTGTAAAGTATTTCATTGTATGGATATACTATGATTAGTCCTCTGTTGATGAACGTTTGTGTTGCTTCTAATATTCTGTTATTATAAATGGGGCTGCAATGAATAACCTTGTACAAAATTCATCTGGCATCTGTGCAAGTATATCTACAGAATGAATTCACAGAAGTGGAATTGCTCTGTCCTTTTTCCGTCTGCTTTTAGTGGGTCAAAACAGCCCTGGGTCAAGATGTCTGCATCAAAATAACCACATCAGCATTGACACAAGATGGGAAAACCATTTTAACAGCATTAACCAATGTTGGAAAAGAAGTTGGTCTTTTCTTTCTTAGAAAGCTGAAGAACTTTCAGCTTCTACCAATGCCTTTCTTAAAAGTTGTGGGCATGTTGGTTTTTTTTTTTTTTTTGGAAACTCAATCAAAATCCTTAAAAATGGCCTGGTACCAAACTTTCAATAGTGCAGCTCCTGTTTACATTTCCCAGAAATAGGAACAACCTTAGGCAAAAACCTACACTGAATCACAGCAAGTGCTTAATGGTTCCTTTAGGTAGTCAGAGACCTGGCAGGAACAAGATAAGAGAAGTGGTGAAAAAGAAGAAGGATGTTTGGACGAAAACTACACAGATGAACACTTCAGACCTAGGCCCAGAGAATGAGACTATTTGTGCCCCATGTGCACACATGCTCACCAACACGCATCGGTGTGGAAGCAGTCTTTAATAACCAGGTTGTTCTATATATACAATAAAAATCAAGACAAGCATATAAAAGAAATCTTCAATAAATGAAGAGACAAATGTTGTTATTAGATTAAAAGGATTCAGTATTGTAACCAGTACCTCAGCTCAGCCTCACTCCTGAACTCAGATCCATATGCCCAACTGCCTACTTAACATCTTCATTTCAATGTCTCAAACTTAACACATCCAAAACTGAACTATCGATGTGCCCCTCAAGACTTTGCTCCACGTACAGTCTTTCCCATCACAGCTGAAGGCGGATCCATTCTTCTGACTGCTTGAGCCAAAAAACCTGGAGTCACTTTTGACTCCTCTTTTTCATATATACCCCCACATCTAGTCCATCAGAACTCATGTTGGCTCTAACTCCAAGAATATTCAGAATCCCAGCAATTCTCACCATCTCTACTGCTACCAGCCTGGTCCAGACTACCATCCTCTCTAACCTGGATTATCATATGAGCCTCCTATGTGGTCTCCCTGATTTTACCCTTGCCCCCCACAGTCTATTCCTTACACAGCTGCTAGAGTAGACCTTTTAAAATATAGAGTCAGGTTATCTTATGCCTCTGATCAAAATCTTCCAGTGGCCTCTCATTTCACTCATGACCTGGTCCCTATCACTGCTTTAATCTCACATTTTCTACTCTCTCCCTTACCCACTATCTCCTTGGCACGGGGGACTTTTGCACTGGCCATTGCCTCTGCTTGAAGGAAGCAGTGTCTCACTGATGTCTACCCCAACCATCCTTTCAAGTGAGAACTCGACCCCTTGCCCTGCCCCCAACTCTCCTCCTTTCCCTGTTCTGATTTTTTCCATAGCACTTACCAACTTGGAACACAATAGCTGTGTCCTTTACTTAATCGTTACATTTACCATCTGCCTCCACTGCTGGAATGTGAGCTCCTCAAAGACAAGTAGCTTTGTCTGTTTTGCTCACTGCTGTATCCCAAGTGCCTCAACCATCCCCGGAAAATAGCAGATACTTTAAAAAAAATGTCTGTAGAATAAATGAAGGAATTTTTTTTTTTGCAATGGTTTTTTACCATGTACCACTTTAATAATTAAAACATTTGGGCAGATGTATGATTAAGTATTTTTCTCACCAATCAACTCTTTTCAATGACTGATTGCCTCAGAGGGGATTCTCTCCTTGAACTTGAATAGGATTAAATCCATGAATCTCCAAATTTGATGTAACCCCCTGAAAGCTTATCTGCCATTCCAGGTCTACTAGCTATCCTGATAACAAAAGCTGTTTAGCTGATTACTTTTTTTAGACATTGGTGATTTCTCTCCAGTACTAGCCACAAATATTCTCTTCACTCTAAAATTATTGAAGCAATGACAGGGGCAACTTTAATTGGCCTTTCAATTGCCCCTGAACAAGGCACACGTGGTACCCTCAAAATACTTTGTATGTCTTACTAGGAACTCATTCTCCCACTTTCCCCTACCACCAGGTTCCCGGCCAGCTAGCTTCTACCTCTTTGGTGGACAGCGCCCATGCTATTAGCTCATTTCTAGGCAATAGGATTTAGTCACGTAGCTCTTTTCTCCTTGTTTTCATCACCAATAGCTCCCGCAGATCCTCAGTTTACCAGGAGAATTGCTTTGGATTCATCCTGTTTTCAGCTACAGACAAAGCTTTCCAGGGTAAGTACCTGCATCTCAAAACCTCCATACAAGTGGCTTGGGTAGAAAAACTTTCTGATGCCCATAATCTCCATCAGCCACCCCAAACAAGTGTATCATCTAAGTGACAGATATGCTTGCAACTGAAAGGCAGGGGGTATAGTGGCCAGGCGCACAGATTCTGGAGTAAGCCTACACTAACTTGAGTCCTTTCTTTACCACTTGTCTATGACCTGGGGCAAGTTACAGTGTCCCAAATGGAAATTAGAACAGTAGGATTGATAATAGGATATCTGCCATAGGATTGTTTTGAGAATTAAGTGAATCACACCTGCTACAAAGTAAGTTTCCATCAAATGACAGTTTAAATTATTATGCAAGTTCTATTGCAGAACAGCTCCCCAGCTGCCCCACTTACAACCAGATCAGTACCCTAAGCCCTTTTCATTTAGAAAGTTTGGGGGAACTCCCGATTTAGACAGGATTTGCCAAGCATTTCCTAGTTTTCCATGGTCACTACTCTACCAGCTCTTAAAAGGAGATGTCTATTTGCCCACGTTGTAAGGTTGTCTGCGTGGAAACACCCTCCACCTAATACCTGAACTCAGTAAGCCTTCAGTGGAGAATCAGATAACCAGAAGAGCACAGGCCATTGAAGAAACACCTATTCTCTGGTCTGGGAGCAACGGTAAGGTTGGCATTTTCAGATGAAATCTGGTACTGAGCAGAAATCATCCATCCTAGAGTCTATATTTCCACGACCACCCCAATCCCACATTTCTGCAACCCCAACTATTGTTCTTCACTGTTGCTGCTTGATAAGGCTCACCAAAGTGTACAAATGCCATTAAGACTTGAGGCATACCCCATTTTCCATTTTAGTCAAAGATATCAATGCCAAGTAAATTCTTAAAAAGTTAAGAGTTTTCAGAACTCTGTGCCCAAATTTTAGACCAAGAGCTGGAATTGATGGAAACCCCATGTAATCCTAACCCCACACAACCTGCTCAGGTTTCAAACACTTTATCCAAGTGATCTCATCTGGATGAAAAGAAAATTTTATTTATTGCCGAATTGTATTATGTTCCAAATAGATTAAGATAATTTGTTTTATTTGCCTTGCCCTCCAAGAAGGCATCTCAGGAAGAGAGAGTGGATTGTGAGGCTGACGTTTTGAGTGCTCTGCCCAGTTCCAAGAGACAGGGAGGGGACCTGCAGGCACAAGGAAGCAATTCTACTCAGAATTGTCACACTGCAGGTTGCCGGTTAAAAACCTTTGTTGAGATGCAGTCAGGCATGGAAGATGCCTTGTGTGGTAAGAAGATTTAGAGGCACCTGTGCCACTGGTGGGTGAATTGCTCTCACTGGCTTTGGCACAGGGTGGTATCCAGGCACCCCCTCCCCATAAAGTGAGGGAGGGCACTCCTGCCAATAACTCTGGGACTCAAAGAAAGTGTGTCCAGGGAATGCAGAACAGCAGTCTGAAACTCAGATTATTCTCCTACTACTAATTATATGATGAAACTATCCATTCTCTGGGCCTCAGTTTATCTTCTGTATAGTGAGGGTTTTGAGCTGGAGGCGCTCCAAGGTCTCTGACTCCAGCTTCAGGAAATGGAAGACTGCTTCCTTTCACAAAGGCCCTTTGTTGTGGAATTCCTTGATGCTGACCCTCCAGACCCCGTGCAAGCACAATCTTTAGAAATTATCATTTTATGGACTTTGACATGTGCTGTCACTGACGCTTCTGTTTTATGTGTTTTAATTAAATGTTATTATTTGCCACTGTGTCCCGAGGCCATGTGTTGGGAATGGGCGAGATTTCATAAATCAGGCCCGGACTTCTATGTTGGGAGTTCATTGATTCTTCTCGTGATGTCACTGTAATTATTTCCCTTCGATCGATAGAGAAGCTTTGATGTTCTCTTTATAGCTGAAAGAAGGCTTCTTTCCATTTATCTCCCACCTTGTTGAAAATGCACAAAACCCTTCTCCAAAACTCACCCTCCTCTGATGTAAAAATGAGCATCTTGTTTTGTTTTCAGTGTGGTTGCTATTATTAGGTGCTACTATCTCTTTTAGAGCCACGGCCACTTGGGACCTGAGAGCCCATTTTACTCTGTGGCATGAAGTCCATACCTGCGACTATGGCTTCTGTCTGTCCCTCTCTCTGCCCCCACTTTGGTGCCCCCTTTGTTCCCTACAAACTGCACTGCAGGCTCTGGACCAACTTTAATTTGAAACTTCTTCTAGATGCTCAGGTTGTCAGGGGTGTCATTTTTATTACCTTCTCTACACCCTGCATGCCTGCCTTGCATGAAGTTAGTGCTTAATGCACACTGGTTGAATTGAATTGAGGGGGAGAGGGAGGAATTTGCATTTCTCTCAAGTAGAATCATTCTAGAGCCAGTTGAGATAAGCCCAGAGCCTGCATCTCGACTGGGACAAGAAAGACCTTGTCTAGAGGGGGAAGAGACTGTGGGTTTGTTTTTCTTTGTAAAGCATCAATGGGCGTGATAAATCCAAACAATATTATTGTTCTCCTCCCCAAATCCCATTATACATAGTGAATTCCTAGAATATTTTAAGGGATGGACAGATGGACGGGTGGGAGAGATTGTTTATCGACCACTTTTTGCTCATGCTCAACAAATATTTCTTGAGTAAATATCTATGTAGAAATTAGGGACCAGAGCAAATGCAAGCACCCCTTCAGGCTCCCCTGTCTCCCTTGATCCAAATCCAGCCTCCTACAAGAAGCAGGGCCTTCCCTCACACTAGCAGTTTATTTTCCCGAACTTCAAAAGCCACAGGTTTTTATTTGATTGTATTTTTATTTATTTAACAATACTTGTAGAGCACTGTGTGCCAGGCACCATTCTAAGCACACCACATTTATTAACTCACTTAATCCTCATAGCACTTCCATGATGTATTATTATTATTAATAATAGTATTATTAATCTTCAACATACGGATGAGGAAAATGAGGCACAAAAGAACGAAAGAATTTGGCCAAGGTCACACAGCTAGCGGGTACCAGAGTCAGGATTTAAACCCAGGCAGTTAAGCCCCAGCCTCTATTTTTTTAACCACTATTCCAGGCTGCCTCCAGATTTGCCATGCATTGACCATTGGTTGTTTTGTGTCAGCCGGGACTCTCTAGTTGTACTGCCAGCTTCCTGACAAGTGGGACCACAACTCCTACTGCCTTTGTCACATCCTCCCACCATGTTCATTCAATAAATATTTTTTAAGCACCTCCTCTGTAGCTGGAACATTCTAGATTCTAGGAATACAGCAAGGAACGGACTGTCAGGACTCCTGCCTCACAGAGCTTACCTTCTGATGAGGGGAAACACGCTACACCAGGTAAACCAACCGACCAACCAGTTGAAAAGATAATTAGAAATCATCACAAGTGCAATGAAGGGAATGAAAGAAAGTCATGGACGAGGGGGACCTGGGGCAGAGAAACCTCATTAGATGATGTTGTGAGAGACTCTCAGAGGAGGTCACATCTGTGCTGATTCCTGAGGAAAAACAACAAGCCCCGTGAGGATTTGAAGGAAGAGAGCTCCAGTCAGAGGGTCAGCAGGTGCAAAGGTCCTGAGGTAGAAACGGGCTGGGCAAATTCCAGAAAGAGAAAGGTGCCTGGAGAAAGGTGCCTCCCATCTCTCCAAGAGGGAGGGAAGCAGAGCTCAGATGGTGAGGTCTCAGAATGTGGGGTCTCTGTGCTATATTGCAAGAAGCCACGGGACATGGCACAGGGCTAAGTCCCCGGAGAACTTTAAGCAACTCCCGCATCTCTGAGTCTGTGTGCCCTCAGCACGGTGAGCTACCTGGGACCGCTGAGCACTGCCTTCAGGGCATCCAGTTATTGCCCACAGTCACCAACCGTCTCAGTAGGTGCAGGGAACAACAACACAGACCCCGAGTCTGATTTCCTGGGTTTCAGTCCCTGCTCTCTTATTCACTAGTTGAATGACTTTGTGCAAATTTTTGAACCTAAGCTTCAGTGTTCTGGCCTGGAAAATGGGATCATAAAGTACATATCCCAGAAGATTACTTGAGAAAATTAAATGTGATGATGAGGGTCACATGCTTAGCACAGCGCTGGGATGTAGGAAGCAAGCACTGAAGCAGTTTTTATGTTGTGGTGTTTATTTTTTTATTAATCTTAGTAGGAAATCAGCCCTGAAGTGTAAACACTGCCTGGTAGAAAATGCTGGAATCTCGGGCATCAGCTCTATTGGTTTCTAGGCTGACTGCAGCAGATCAGTGAAGAGGGTCTGAAAAGAAAAAAAAATAGCATAATCCAAAACATCTACTACTTTCTCAAATACCATGATCTCTACTATTTTTTTTCCATGCACATACTGGAACATTCCAACCTTATCCATTCAAAATCGCTCTCCAGGGGCTTCCCTGGCGGCGCAGTGGTTGAGAGTCCGCCTGCCGATGCAGGGAACACGGGTTCGTGCCCCGGTACGGGAAGATCCCACATGCCGCGGAGTGGCTGGGCCAGTGAGCCATGGCCGCTGAGCCTGCAAGTCTGGAGCCTGTGCCCCGCAACGGGAGAGGCCACAACAGTGAGAGCCCCGCGTACCAAAAAAAAAAAAAAAAAAAAAAAAAAATCGCTCTCCAAGCTGCATTCTGTTTCATGTTAGTGTGGGTACCGAGACAATATCAGAAGCAAGGTGACCCTCTAATGGAGAATCGCTAAGTGATGATGTAGGGCACCATGATACGAAACTCAATTCTTAGTCGGATGAAAAGAGAAGAGAATTTAACCCGAGGAACGCCAAGGCCAGGTTTTCTGTTCAGATTTCCAGAGAAATAGTTTCACCCAAAAGCAAAGACTGGAGCTACACTAAGCATTTTCCTTTCCTTGGTGCGCCCAGCGTCCATTCAGAACCAAGCCCTGGCGCCATCTGCTGGCTGTCTCCAAACCCCTCCACAACCTTGACAGAAATTAAGTTCGGGGGAAAAAACTGGTAATTTCATAGTAACTTCTGTGTTTTCAACGTCCTGTTAAATATCTGAATCGAGAAGAGCAGATGGTAACAGTCTTAGCCATTTACAGTTCCCACAAGGGACAGTCCCTGCTATGCCACCACTCCCTTTGTTTCCGTAAGAGCTTGTCACCCAACAGAGGTACCCAGAGATCAGAGACAGCGTATTTATTTTCAGTGGGCCAGTGCCCATTGACCCCACTCCTGCCAACGCACCCAATCTTACAAGAGGACAGTCCTTGCTGCCCAAACTTATATCCCTGAATACTTCCACTTACAGAAGATACTTTACACAAAGAAATCATGCACAGAATCTGCCTTCAAAGAGTTGCGCTCCCAGCTCACTACACAACTGCAAGTCTAAATTCCCAGAATCTCATGATAAGGATCAGTTTAGGGTCTGCTCTCCCTAAGGTAAGAAAAGAGGGCTACCCTTGTTATCATGGCCACTTTCATTTTCCAAGGCTTTGGTGAGAAAGCCGGTGGCTTGCTGCCTGGGCAGCTTCAGCCGTTTGTATCTAGCTCCATACTCACCTTCAAGCCAGGTAACTTGGCCTCGGTAGGCATACAGCCTGAAATGGCTAGGGAAAATAAATCTACAGGCTAACCAAGGAGTGAACCAACATCCCAAAGAATTCTGGCTCATTCCTCCAAGGGGATAAGCAGGACAGTTTTGAAGACAAAGTCATTGGCTGGGCTGGTTCCTCCCTTCTTTACTCAAGAATATATATTTACTTATTTAAAATGCATTGAGCCTTTTCTCCTTGTCAGATAAGCACTTTACCTACAGCTCCTCACTTAATCTCAACAACAATCCATGCACTTGGTACCATTTTTGTTTCCACCTAACAGATAAGAAAACAGGCTTAGAGAGAGCTTAAATAACTTGCCCACGTACAGCAGAAATTAAACACAACGTTGTAAATCAACTATACTTCAATTAATTTTTAAAAATATATATATATATATATATATATATTTTTTTTTTTTTTGCAGTACGCGGGCCTCTCACTGTTGTGGCCTCTCCCGCTGCGGAGCACAGGCTCCGGACGCACAGGCCCAGCGGCCATGGCTCACGGGGCCCAGCCGCTCCGCGGCATGTGGGATCCTCCCGGACCGGGGCACGAACCCGTGTCCCCTGCATCGGCAGGCGGACTCTCAACCACTGCGCCACCAGGGAGGCCCTATATATTTTTATATACATATTTTTTTTTAATTTTTAAAAGAAAAAGAGAGCTCAGAGCTCTCTCTCCAAAAAATAACTAACTAAATAACTTGCCCAGAATCTTAGAGCAAGTAAATAGTAGGTGCAGGATTCAAACTCATACATCCTCATTCCTCTTAATCACCCAAAGTGTCTCTCAGAGACCCAGGACTTAGGATTTTCACAGGCACTGCTGAAAACACAACCACTCCTTGTATCTGCAGGAAGAATGAAATGGGATAATTCTCCATATTTAAAGAAGATGCTCTCCAAAGCACTGCGGATGTGTGTGGTGGGGAGAGGAGGTGGGTTAGCACCAGGCACCACCTAATCCTACTTCTTCTTGAATAGCACATACCCAGTATAAACCCTTCCCCTTCATCTTCATACATTTGATGCAGTTACTGAACCATAGTCCTCATCCCCAGCCAGTTTCCTAGGACCCTGACAGTAATTTTCTCACACCATCCATGCCTGACAATTGATTTCTCATGGTTATTTGCAAAAGCACAAATACAAATGTTATTAACTGGTAATAAAACTAGCCAGCCGTTTCTAAAACCCAGTGATGGCAACAGCTCTGTGGTCTTTGGGGACCCTTCATTTGCCAAATCCTGCTAAAGCAAACGTTTCTTTCTGATAAGAAAATGCCAAGGGAGGCAACCTTGTCTTTTGCTCTTTCCAAAATTTATAGAATGATGAGGTCTGATTAGGTCAGGAGTAGGGAGACAGTCTTTTAAAAATCAAAGAAAGCCTTTAGGATTCCTGACTCCAGAAACCACCCCCCAGCTTCAATATAAAGATTTCATATTTTTTTCCAGATAATATTGCTTTTTTAAAAAAAAAGCAGGAATTTAATAAGCATTCATTAACAATCTGTTGGGTTCCTGGCACTGTGCTAAGCACTGTAGATACCAAAGAAAGGTACCATACCTGCCCTCCAGGTGATTATAATATAGTTATGGAGACATGACCCACACATGAAGCAACTCAAGAAGAAGACAAGACAGGTCTCAGTCAGGTATGAGATGGCAAGGTTCAGATAACAGGGACTGCCATGCTCAGATATGGAAATGGTCAGCCTTGGGGGAGCAGTCAAGGGGTGAAGGTCCCGGTTCTGCTACTCACTAGCCCCTTACCTCATGCACCTAATCAGACCTTGGTTATGGGATCTGTAAAATGACAGCGCTCAGCCATTCATACAACAAATTTGTCTGAGCACTGACCATAAACCAGGCACTATTGTGGTTCTGGTGATACGGTGTTGAACAAGACAACGAAGTGCCCTATAGTCTGGTGCGGGGCAAGGCAAACAATAAATAGATGAACAGATGACTATATTACATGGCAGTAGTGACAAGTAAATCAAAGTAAGGGGATAGGGAGTGGCACAGGGCTGTGTCAGGAAGGGTGACTAGGGGGAATCTCACCAATCAAAGAATATTCGAGTGTGGATGTGGATGATGTGAGCAAGAGATCCAAACTGATGTCTATGGGATGAGCGTTCCTGGAAGAAGAAAAGCAAGGCAAAGGCCCTGAGGTAGGAATGGCTCGCAATGTTTAAGGAATGGCAAGGAAGCCGGTGTGGCTGGATCACCATGAGTGTCTGGGGGCTGGTGGGAAACAAAGAGCAGCCAGGAGCCCGATCATAAAGGGCCCAGAGGGCCAAGGTGAGGAGTTCAGATGGGAAGCCAGGAAGGCTTCAGAATATGTACCAGAGTATCCAAACCATCTCCAATGCTAAGAGGTGGGACTTGAGCATTCAGTCCTAATGAGTAGGATCTAGAATGGAGGAGTCTAGATGCTAAGTACCTACACGTAAGATGGCCTGGGTTCTTTGCACTTGGCAGTAACTTAATTAGAGAAGTAACCAAATTAAGGGGGTAAAAACATCAGGGGTATAATGCTAGAGACTAAGGAGGGTCGCAGGTTTTTCATGAGCAGATTGAGATGGTGCCTTTGACACTCTTTAGGCAGCCAGTGCCCCGATGCCATCCCTCTTCTGTCCAAAGACTCCCCATGTGGTACCCGATTAGAACCACGCAAGATCCCATCCCCCTAGACAACAACCTGCCATTTGAAGCTCGCGCCTCAGTGTTTCACGGCCACACTTATCTCTAAAATAGGTAGCAGGTGAGTGCTAATGTTGAATAAATTCAAGCTAATTGGTTAGCACCTCAAATTTTCTGCTCTCTATTTACTATTCCTTCCTCAGATAGAAGACAGAAAATACATGGCCCCAGAATGTCTGGAAGTTGTGCAGTGAAACAGTCCATTGCAAGCAGGAAATTAATTGAAGATGAATGTTTCATCTTAAGACTTATGTGGATGTTGTATTTTATTTCAGATCTACTTGTAAGAACTTAACAGCCATGTTTCATAGTACTCAAGGAGCAAACATGGCCCTCCCAGAAGATATGCCACATTTATCCCGTGCTTTGCCACACATCTGGCACACTAGAGCAAGTCCCTAGGGCTAGACAAACTCAACTGGAAGTGGATAACTGAATTTAACCTAATTAAAACACTCTTCTCTCCAGAAGAACCCTAAGTAGTTGCTGATATCTGGGATTTTGAGGATCATGAACCACTACCGGGGGGCAATGTACAAGCAGCGGGCTCCTAAAGCACACCTGGGTGTTTTCTTTTCTTTTTTTGCTGTACGCGGGCCTCTCACTGCTGTGGCCTCTCCCGTTGCGGAGCACAGGCTCCGGACGCGCAGGCTCAGCGGCCACGGCTCACGGGCCTAGCCGCTCCGCGGCATGTGGGATCTTCCCAGACCAGGGCACGAACCCGTGTCCCCTGCATCGGCAGGCGGACTCTCAACCACTGTGCCACCAGGGAAGCCCCACCTGGGTGTTTTCTTAAATGAAGTCCCTAATGCTAGGCCTGATTCCACAATTGTTTACTTATGAAAGCACAAGTCATCTCAAATGTGACTTGTGTGACCAGCACAAGTTGGAAATATTCTGCATCTTAACCATCCCCGAGCATCAGCAGGCATAACGTGAATAGCACATGCAATCTGTCAGCTCCACAGCCACTACATAAATCTCAGTAAATTCTTTCAGTATCCTGTGCTCTTAGGAAGTGATGCTGTTGCCATGAGTAACACAGCGCTCACAAAGAAACTGACACTTCTGTTTCCTAAATGGTAGTTTACAGCATCTCTGAGGGGCTATGTTGCTCATATTGTGTTTGTTTACTATTTGACAGTATCTTGACTCATACCATAGTGGATCTGAGATAAAATGATTACTTGTAATGCACAGTTGCCCACACAGATGGGAGAATGTTTATTTGGAAAAGAAAAAGAAATTAGAAGGAAATAACCCTCCACGATGCAGGCGTCAATACTACTGTGATTACACAATACTATATTAGCAATATTTTGAGGGACTTCCTCTAAATTACCGTCCTTCCTTCCAACTCAGCATCCACATAATTACAGCTTTCCAGCTGGTAGGAAACGAAAGGGTGCCGTGTTGAACGCGGCCCACGCTAGTGGGTTGAGCAGGCTGCTGCTGCCCCACCGTGGGGATTGTCGACATGGCAACCACAGGAAGCTTCGCCTGCTTCCAGCCAGAGAGAATATAAAATAGTTACTTTCTATGCAATTCCTATTTTCGATTCTCTCATATCAACAGCAACTATAATAAATAAACACAGGATGCTTTATGTAATTCCAGCTGCATCGTGCAGCACACAATGTACTGAATATATAAACATGTATATATTAAATATATATTTAATATACATTAAATATATAAACATACATTTAAATAGAAACATACTTCATTTTGTCCTTTTACCTTATTCCCTAAATATCTAGCTTATGTTGTAATTATATCCAGATTACTTTTTTAAATTTAGGTCTGATATATGGTTTTTATGCTTAATAAAAAGTGAATGTCCCAAATCCAAAAAATTATCATTTTTGCTTTAGGGTGCAAAAATATCTCAGTCTCTGATGACAATTTTTGTTCTTCCTTTTTGATTACGCTAAGTGTTGATTTTACTTAGAATCTCCCTACCTAAATATTCTAAGAATTCTTATAAATTAAATAGAAGCCTTTGTTTAACACAGAAATTAATTTTTAAACTGGATATGAAAACAATATTCTAATGATGGATTTCACAAACTGGTAGAGGCAGATGCAGGGGTGGGTTAGCTGGGCAGCTCTCCAGAAAACCAATCAACAGGGAGCACTGGAACATGAAGGAAACTGTAATGAAATGGGAAAAAACTGAATTTATGAAATCTTTAGATATTCAGATTTGGGACAAAGACCTCAAGTAGAATGATAAAACTGCCTTTAAGAAGACAGTTTAGGGGGGGCTTCCCTGGTGGCGCAGTGGTTGAGAATCTGCCTGCCAATGCAGGGGACACGGGTTCGAGCCCTGGTCTGGGAAGATCCCACATGCCGTGGAGCAACTGGGCCCGTGAGCCACAACTATTGAGCCTGCGTTTCTGGAGCCTGTGCTCCGCAACAAGAGAGGCCACGACAGTGAGAGGCCCGCGCACAGCAATGAAGAGTGGCCCCCTCTCGCCGCAACTAGAGAAAGCCCTCACACAGAAATGAAGACCCAACACAGCCAAAAATAAATAAATAAATAAATTAATTAATTAATTAATTTAAAAAAAAAAGACAGTTTAGGGACTTCCCTGGTGGTGCAGTGGTTAAACCCCCACGCTCCCAATTCAGGGGACCCAAGTTCAATCCCTGGTCAGGGAACTAGATCCCACATGCATGAAGCAACTAAGAGTTCACATGCCAAGATTAAGGAGCCTGTGTGCCGCAACTAAAACCCAGCACAACCAAATAAGTAAATAAATACAAAAATATTTTTTTTAAAAAAGGAAGACAGTTTAAAATACCTAGTAAACTGGGATTAGGGGGTTACTTTCTTAATTTGATTAAGGGCCAAATTTGTATTGTATTGTTTCCATCAATCAAAGAATGGACCAATAAACTGTGGTGTTATTTTACAGCAGAATACTAAATAGCAGTTAAAATTAATTAGCCATGTGGATCTATATCAATAGTGCTTGAAAATACAACATTTCGTGAAAACAGCCTGTTTCAGAATGTTGAGTGCAGCATACTACCATTCACATAAATTTAAAATACACACAGCATCATTATATATTGTTCATAGTTTCATACAAGTATAAACATATGGACTAGATTCGCAACCAAACCCATGACAGCATCGCCTCTGGGGAGACTGGAAAATATATAGGCTTTCACTTCTATGTGTAATATTTTATTCCACTCTTTTTTCAAAAAGAGAGGGAGAAGAAAATATGACAAGATTTTTAACTTAGTATGGTGGTTACATAAGTGTTTGCCTATTAACCTTTCCTTATTCCATTAAAAAGAAAAGAGGCTGATTTAGTTCATTGCAAGATCTTTGTTATACTGAGTGTGGTGTGCAAGTCTAGGGCCAGAGCTAAGTTGACAAGGCATCCCAAGTGTCCTTCCTCCACAGAGTGATCAGCCTTCCCTCTAAATAATTTCAGATCAAATATTTCAAGAACACTGGTTTGAAGATACATCAGATCATTATTCTGCCCAAGTGGCCTCATGTCCCCTCCAGCCCTTACATTAAAACACTAACTCTCAAAACTTCAGGGAGACATAACCATCAGCTTTTTTGGTCCAGAGTAGCCCTGCTGATATCCTGATACCCCTGGATTAACAGCTGAAAAAAATTCCAATGATAAATTTTCAGAGAAAAAATAAAGAATAAAATAGAAGGGCAAATGTTTTAAACTAACATATGTACTATATACACACACACACGTATGTATATTTATATATAATCATCCTATGTAAGTAAAAAAGATACCATGAGAATTGGAGGGGAAAAAAAAAACGTGTTACTTTATCTTCCGTAGGCATATAACCATTTTCTGAAATTCATTAAATTCGTAAACTCTC
The DNA here is from genome assembly GCF_964165515.1 of Mesoplodon bidens. Classification (NCBI taxonomy): domain Eukaryota; kingdom Metazoa; phylum Chordata; class Mammalia; order Artiodactyla; family Ziphiidae; genus Mesoplodon; species Mesoplodon bidens. The sequence continues at coordinate 57,508,722 of NC_138160.1, read as the reverse complement.
ACTCTGCCCTCGATGTCTGGTCATAGGAAAAATAACTAGGAAAAACCACTGAAAACCTTAAGAGCAGCAAGAGAATAGAGGAAGATGGGATCCCGTCAATTTTTATTTTTATTTGAATTATCAGTTTAGCAAATAGGAAAATTCCTAATTTGTGCTTTTGTTCTAACTCAATAGAGATGAAACAAAAACAGTTTTATAGACTCCTATGACTCCCAAACACAGCAGATTTATTTGGAACAGGAAATTGGCAGACATTGATAGAGGAAATTTTAATTTAATTCTCTACCATAAATTGCAGAAATGTGTCCATGCATTAGAAGCTCCCTGGAGGTTCTTTATTTCTTCGGAAATAAAAAGAAAATGGGATTTGGAAGAAGTGTATTTTAGGTTATTATTTCTCTGTGTAAGGAAGCTAAATCTTGCCCCAAAATAAATTTTGTCATTTAGACTACAGTCTAGAGGGAAATGAGACTGTAATCTACTCATTCCTCTTGCTTTCAGAATAGAACAAATCACAGTTGTGATGAGAATCATCCCAAATTATAAGGCATAAAAACTGGCGTTGCCTCACATGTTATTAGTTTATTTGCAGATGGCACCACAATTTACAACCCAGTCGTATTACAAGAAGTGCTGATTCCACAAATACTCTGCTTGTGAGCAGGAATAAAATGCTCAGAAATCACAGCAGTGCCATACTCTGTTTAAGCTTTCTAAAATTTACATTATGGCAGTTCTTGAAAGTTATAGGAAATACCTCTATCATCTTCAAGCCATTGCAAATATTTTTGGACCAAATGTGGATATAAACTAATAAATATCTTTGTAGCTCTCTAATTTGATCACGAACAATTACACATAATTATATCATAAAGTGGGAATTTAAAAGGACCTAATATGTTGAACAATTAGCAAACATAGCCAACAAAATTTTAGTTAATTAAGATTCATCTAGCAGAAAATAAAAATATGGAGTATAGAGCTGCCAAATCCAAAACCAGGCAATTTTACTGACAACAGCAAAAAGGCAGATACTAAGCGATTCATGTTAAATAAAGACTGAGAATTTCAATTCTTAGGTTTTTTTTCTGACAACTTACATTTATGAGCTGCCCTAAGTCTACAGGTTTTAATGTAAAAGCCAAAGTAACCAGCCAAATTAACCAGTCTACTCCTTATATGTATATTTAACATTTGGACAGATGGAAATCCAAATTACCCTCACAAAGCCGTCATTTTTGATTCAACAGCCAGCCACAGAACACCTGCTCTTTGTATAATGCTCTGTGGTAAGAAATATATCTAGATAAATCTTACCACAATTTCATCACCTCCTCCAGGAAGCCTTTGCAGCTGTATTTTTCCATTTTTGTCTGATTTTTTTAAATTAGCTTTATGTTATCATTATTAAATAATATATGCTCATCACGAGACACTTGGAAAATACAGAGAAATAGAATAAGGGAGGAAAGCCATCCTTGGTCCCACCAGGTCGAAGTAATTATTAAAATCTTTATTGATTCCCTCAATATTTTGTTGAGAATTTTTATCTAATTTCAATTATGTAATATATCCAAGATTGTGCAAGTTAACTTTACAAAGTAATACATAACATCATAAAACAACTAGACCAGTGTGGAGAAAAGGGAACCCTCCTACACTGTTGGTGGGAATGTAAATTGGTGCAGTCACTATGGAGAGCAGTATGGAGGTTCCTTAAAAAACTAAAACCAGGGCTTCCCTGGTGGCAAAGTGGTTGAGAGTCCGCCTGCCGAAGCAGGGGACACAGGTTTGTGCCCCAGTCCGAGAAGATCCCACATGCCGCAGAGCAGCTGGGCCCATGAGCCATGGCCCCTGAGCCTGCGCGCCCGGAGCCTGTGCTCCACAACGGGAGAGGCCACAACGGTGAGAGGTCTGCGTACCACAAAAAACAAACAAACAAACAAAAAACAAAAAAAACTAAAACCAGAGCTACCATATGACCCAGCAATCCCACTCCTGGGCATATATCTGGAGAAAACCATAATTCAAAAAGATACATGCACCCCAATATTCACTGCAGCACAGTTTACAATAGCCAGGACATGGAAGTAACCTAAATGTCCATCAACAGAGAAACGGATAAAGAATATGTGGTACATATATACAATGGAATATTACTCAGCCATAAAAAAAGAATGAAATAATGCCATTTGAAGCAACGTGGATGTACCTACAGATTATCATACTGAGTGAAGTAAGTCAGTCAGAGAAAGACAAATATATGATAGCACTTATATGTGGAATCTAAAAAAATGGTACAAATGAACTTATTTACAAAACAGAAATAGAGTCACAAATATAGAAAACAAACTTATGGTTACCTGGGGGGAAAGGGGAATAAACTGGGAGATTGGGATTGACATATACACACTACTACATATAAAATAGGGAACTAATAACCTACCATATAGCACAGGGAACTCTACTCAATACTCTGTAACGACCTATATGGGAAAAGAATGGATATATGTATATGTATAACTGATTCACTTTGCTGTACATCAGAAACTAACACAGCATTGTAAATCAACTATACTCCAATAAATGTTTTTAGAAATAAATAAATAAAACAACTAGACCTAACAGAACACTTTATCCAACAACAGCAAATATATAATCTTCTAAAGCACACATGGAACATTCTCGAGAATAGAACATATAATAGCCATAAAATGAGCCTGAATAATTTTAAAAGATTGAAAATAGATAGAATATGCTCTCCAACCACAATGGAATAAAATTAGAAGTCAATGACAGAAGGAAATTTGGGGAATTCACAAGTGTGGAAATTAATCACACCCTTAAAGAACCAAGAAGTCAAAGAAAAAATAACCACAAAGCAAATTAGAAAATATTTTAATATGACTGAGAATTAAAACACAGCATATTAAAACTTATGGAATGGAGCTAAAGCAGTGCTTAGAGGCAAATTTATAGCAGTATATTCCTATATTAAAATGTTTTTTAAATCTTGAATCAATAACAACCTTCCGTCTTAAGAAACTAAAAAAGAAGGGCAAATCAAACCTAAAGGAAGAAGAAGGAGATAATAATATTAAAGCAGAAAATATATTAAATATAAAATAGAAAGACAATAAATAAAACCAACAAAATCAAAAGTTGCTTCTTTGAAAAGGTCAACAAAATTGACAAACATTTAGCTAGACTGACCAAGAAAAAAAACAGAAAGAAGCTCAAATTACTACAATCAGGAATGAAATAAAAGACATAAATACTGACCTTACAAAAATGAAATGATTATAAACAAACACAATAAACAATGTTTGGAACAAATTACATAACTTAGATGAAATGGACAAATTCCTAGAAAGATACAGATTACTAAAACTGACTTAAGAAGGAACAGACCTGTGACAAGTAAAGAAATTGAATTAGTAATCGAAAAACTACCTCACAAGTAAAGCCCAGGACCAGAGGGCTTCAATGGTAAATTCTACAAACTATTTAAAGAAGAATTAGCAACACTTTTCACAAACTCTTCCAAAAGTTTTCAAAGGAAAGAATGCTCCCCAATTCATTTTATGGGGCCAGTTTTACCCTGATACCAAAACTAGACAAAGATCACAAGAGAAAACCCAATATCTGTTATAAATTTAGATGTAAAAAAATCTTTAGCAAAATACTAACAAACTGAATCCAGCAACATATAAAAAGGATTATACACGATGACCAAGTGGGACTTAACCTAAGAGTGAAAGGTTGGTTTAACATCTAATAAGCAATCCATATTATACATCATATTAAAAGAATAAAGGATTAAAACTACATGGTTATCTCAACAGATGCAGAAAAAACATTTGACAGTGGAAATAATGGGTACATTTATAGTATAGATTGTGGTAATGGTTTCACTCGTGTACATCTCCAAGTTCATCAAGTTGTGTACATTAAATATGTACAGCTTTTTGTATGTCCCATCATACCTAAATACAGTGGCTTTTTTTGTTGTTGTTAATTAACAAAATCCAATACCCTTTCACAATTAAAAAAAACACTCAACAAACTAGGAATAAAAGGGGGCTTCCTCAATAAAGAATTTAAAATAAAGAGCATCTAAAAAAAGCCCCTCAATAACATCATACTTAATAGTGAAATACTGAATGCCTTCCCCCTACAATTTTTTTAATAGATCTTTATTGGGGTATATTGCTTCACTGTATTAGTTTCTTTTGTGCACCAAAGTGAATCAGCCATATGCATACATATGTCCCCATATCCCTTCCCTCTTGAGCCTCGCTCTCATCCTCCCTATCTTACCACTCTAGGTCATCGCAAAGCACAAAGCTGATCTCCTTGTGCTGTGCTGCTGCTTCCCACCAACTATTTTACATTCAGTAGTGTATACATGTCGATGCTACTCCCACTTCACCCCAGCTTCCCCCTCCCACCATGTGTCCTCAAGTCCATTCTCTATATCTACGTCTTTATTCCTGCCCTGCAACTAGGTTCATCAGTACCATTTTTTCAATTTTCAGATTCCATATACATGTGTTAGCATACAGTATTTTTTGTTTTTTTTTCTGACTCACTCCACTCTGTATGACAGACTCTAGGTCCATCCACCTCACTACAAATAACTCAATTTTGTTTCTTTTTATGGCTGGGTAATATTCCATTGTATATATGTGCCACATCTTCTTTATCCATTCATCTGTCAATGGATATTTAAGTTGGTTCCATGTCCTGGCTATTGTAAATAGTCCTGCAGTGAACATTGTGGTACACGTCTCCTTTTGAATTATAGTTTTCTCTGGGTATATGCCCAGTAGTGGGATTGCTGGATCATATGGTAGTTCTATTTTTAGTTTCTTAAGGAAACTCCATACTGTTTTCCATACTGGCTGTATCAAATTATATTCCCACCAACAGGGCAGGAGGGTTCCCTTTGCTCCACACCCTCTCCAGCATTTGTTGGTTGTAGATTTTCTGATGATGCCCATTCTAAGCAGTGTGAGGTTATAGCTATTAGTAGCTATGATTTTGATTTGGTAGTTTTGATTTGCATTTCTCTAAAAATTAGTGATGCTGAGCATCTTTTCATGTGCCTCTTGGCCATCTGTATGTCTTCCTTGGTGAAATGTCTATTTAGGTCTTCCACCCATTTTTTAATTGGATTGTTTGTTTTTTTGATATTGAGCTCCATGAGCTGTTTGAATATTTTGAAGATTAATCCTTTGTCCATTGTTTCATTTGCAAATATTTTCTCCCATTCTGAGGGTTGACTTTTCATCTTGTTTATGGTTCCCTTTGCTGTGCAAAAGCTTTTAAGTTTAATTAAGTCCCATTTGTTTACTTTTGTTTTTATTTCCATTACTCTAGGAAGTGGGTCAAAAAAGATCTTGCTGTGGTTTATGTCAAAGAGTCATTTTCCTATGTTTTCCTTTAACAGTTTGATAGTGTCTGGTCTTACATTTAGGTCTTTAATCCATTTGGAGTTTATTTTTGTGTATGCTGTTGTGTATGTAGTGTTCTAATTTCATTATTTTACATGTAGCTGTCCAGTTTTCTCAGCACCACTTATTGAAGAGACTGTCTTTTCTCCATTGTATATCCCTGCCTCCTTTCTCATAGACTATTTGACCATAGGTGCGTGGGTTTATCTCTGGGCTTTCTATCCTGTTCCATTGATCTATATTTGTGTTTTTGTGCCAGTATCATATTGTCTTGATTACTGTAGCTTTATAATAATAGTCTGAAGTCACAGAGTCTGATTCCTCCAGCTCCGTTTTTTTCCCTCAAGACTGCTTTGGCTATTCGGGGTCTTTTGTGTCTCCATACAAATTTTAAGATTTTTTGTTCTAGTTCTGTAAAAAATGCCACTGGTAATTTGATAGGGATTGCAATGAATCTGTAGATTGCTTTGGGTAGTATAGACATTTTTACAGTACTGATTCTTCCAATCCAAGAATACGGTATATCTCTCCATCTGTTGGTATCATCTTTAATTTCTTTCATCACTGTCTTACAGTTTTCTGCATACAGGTCTTTTGTCTCCCTAGGTAGGTTTATTCCCAGGTATTTTATTCTTTTTGTTGCGGTGCAACAAAAAGGGAGCGTTTCCTTAATTTCTCTTTCAGATTTTTCATCATTAGTATATAGGAATGCAAGAGATTTCTGTGCATGAATTTTGTATCCTGCAACCTTGCCAAATTCATTGATTAGCTCTAGTAGTTTTCTGGTGGCATCTTTAGGATTTTCTATGTATAGTATCATGTCATCTGCAAACAGTGACAGTTTTACTTCTTCTTTTCCAATTTGTATTTCTTTTATTTTTTTCTTCTCTGATTGCCATGGCTAGGACATCCAAAACTATGTTGAATAAGAGTGGCAAGAGGGGACATCCTTGTCTTGTTCCTGATCTAGTGGAAATGCTTTCAGTTTTTCACCATTATGATGTTTGCTGTGGGTTTGTCATATACAGTCTTTATTATGTTGAGGTAGGTTCCCTCTATGCCCATTTTCTGGAGAGTTTTTATCATAAATGGGTGTTGAATTTTGTCAAAAGCTTTCTCTGCATCTATTGAGATGATCATGTGGTTTTTCTCCTTCAATTTGTTAATATGGTGTATCACATTGATTGATTTGCATATGTTGAAGAATCCTTGCATTCCTGGGATAAATCCCACTTGATCATGGTGTATGATACTTTTAATGTGTTGTTGGATTCTGTTTGCTAGTATTTTGTTCACAATTTTTGCATCTGTGTTCATCAGTGATATTGGTGTGTAATTTTCTTTTATTGTGATATCTTTTTCTGGTTTTGGTATCAGGGTGAGGGTGGCTTCATGGAATAAATTTGGGAGTGTTTCTCCCTCTGCAATTTTTTGGGAGAGTTTGAGAAGGATCAGTGTTAGCTTTTCTCTAAATGTTTGATCGAATTCGCCTGTGAAGCCATCTGGCCCTGGACTTTTGTTTGTTGGAAGATTTTTAATTACAGTTTCAATTTCATTACTTGTGATAGGTCTGTTTATATTTTCTAAATCTTCCTGGTTCAGTCTTGGAAAATCGTACCTTTCTAAGAATTTGTCCATTTCTTTGTGGTCGTCCATTTTATTGGCATATAGTTGTTTCTCGTAGTCTCTTATAATCCTTGTATTTATGTGATGTCAGTTGTGATTTCTCCTTTTTAATTTCTAATTTTATTGATTTGCATCCTCTCCCTTTTTTTCTTGATGAGTCTGGCTAAGGGTTTATCAATTTTGTTTATCTTCTCAACCAGCTTTTAGTTTTATTGATCTTTTTGATTTTTGCTATTATTTTCTTTGTTTCTTTTTCATTTATTTCTGCTCTGACCTTTCTGGTATCTTTCCTTCTACTGACTTTGGGTTTTCTTTGTTCTTCTTTCTCTAGTTGTTTTAAGCGTAGGATTAGATTGTTTATTTGAGATTTTTCTTGTTTCTTGAGTTGAGATTGAATTGCTATAAATTTCACTCATAGAACTGCTTTTGTTGCATCCCATAGGCTTTGAGTCGTCGTGTTTTCACTGTCATTTGTTTCTATGTATTTTTTTATCTCTTTGATTTCTACAGTGATCTCTTGGTTATTTAATAGTGCACTGTTTAGTCTCCATGTATTTGTGTTTTTTACAGTTTTTTTTCCTGTAATTCATGTCCCATCTCATAACGTTGTCGCAAGAAAAGATGCTTGATATGATTTCAGTTTTCTTAAATTTTCCGAGGCTTGATTTGTGACCCAAGATGTGATCTGTCCCGGAGAATGTTCCGTGTGCACTCGAGAATAAAGTGTATTCTGCCACTTTCGGGTGGAATGTTCTATAAAGTTCAACTAAATCTATCTGGTCAATTGTGTCATTTAAAGTTTCTGCTTCCTTATTTAATTTCTGTTTGGATGATCTGTCCATTGGTGTAAGTGAGGTGTTAAAGTATCCTACTATTATGTTGTTACTGTCAATTTCTCCTTTCATGGTTGTTAGCATTTGCCTTCTGTATTGAGGTGCTCCTATATTGGGTGCATAAACATTTATAATTGTTTTATCTTCCTCTTGGATTGATCCCTTGATCATGATGTAGTGTCCCTTCTTATCTCTTGTAATAGTCTTTATTTTAAAGAATATTTTATCTGATATGAGTATTGCTACTCCAACTTAGATTTGATTTCCATTTGCAAGGAATATATTTTTCGATCCTTTCACTTTCAGTCTTTATGTGTCCTTAGGTCTGAAGTGGGTCTCTTGTAGACAGCATATAGATGGGTCTTGTTTTTGTATCCATTCAGCCGGTCTGTGTCTTTTGGTTGGGGCATTTAATCCATTTACATGCAAGGTTATTATCGATATGTATGTTCCTATTACCATTTTCTTAATTCTTCTGGGTTTGTTTTTGTGGGCCTTTTTCTTCTCTTGTGTTTCCTGCCTAAAGAAGTTCCTTTAGCACTTGTAAAACTGGTTTAGTGGTGCTGAATTCGCTTAGCTTTTGCTTGTCTGAAAATCTTTTGATTTCTCCATTGAATCTTAATGAGATCCTTGCCGGGTAGAGTAATCTTGGCTGCAGTTTCTTCCCTTTCATCACTTTAAATATGGCATGCCACTCCCTTCTGGCTTGTAGAGTTTCTGCTGAGAAATCAGCTCTTAACCTTATGGGAGTTCCCTTATATGTTATTTGTCATCTTTCCCTTGCTGCTTTCAATAATTTTTGTCTTTAATTTTTGCCATTCAATGACTATGTGTCTCGGTATGTTTCTCCTTGGGTTTATCCTGTATGGGACTCTCTGCACTTCCTGGATTTGGATGGCTATTTCTTTTCCCATGTTAGGGAAGTTTTCGACTATAACCTCTTCAAATATTTTCTCAGGCCCTTTCTTTTTCTCTTCTTCTTCTGGGACACCTGTAATTCGAATGTTGGTGCACTGAGTGTTGTCCAAGAGGTCTCTGAGATTGTCTTCAATTCTTTTCACTCTTTCTTCTTTATTCTACTCCTTGGCAGTTATTTCCACCATTTTGTCTTCCAGCTCACTTATTCATTCTTCTGCCTCAGTTATTCTGTTACTGATTCCTTCTAGTGTATTCCTCATTTCAGTTATTGTGTTTTTCATCTCTGTTTGTTTGTTCTTTAGTTCTAGATCTTTGTTAAACATTTCTTGTATTTTCTCAGTCCATGCCTCCATTCTATTTCTCAGATTCTGGATCATCTTAACTATCATTACTCTGAATTCTTTTTCAGGTAGATTGCCTATTTCCTCTTCATTTTTTTTTTGGTCTTGTAGGTTTTTACCTTGCTCCTTCATCTGTGACATATTTTTTTGCCATCTCTTATTTTATCTCTTTTTATGAGTGGGATTGTGTTCCTATCCTACTGGTTGTTTGGCCTGAGGTTTCCAACACTAGAGTTTGTAGGCTGTAGTGTAGAGCTGGGTCTTGGTGCTGAGATGAGGACCTCGGTGAGACCTCACTCTGCTGAATATTCTCTGGGGTCTGAGGTTCTCTGTTATTCCAGTGGTTCAGACTCAGAGCTCCCACCACAGAAGCTTCGGCCTGACCACAGGCACGTGAACCAAGACCCCACAAGCTGTGTGGGGTGAAAAAAAAAACAATAACAAAGTAAAAAATTAGAGGAGATTGGTTCAAGATGGCAGAGTAGAAGGACATGCTCTCACTCCCTCTTGGGAGAGCACTGGAATCACAACTAACTGCTGAACAATCATTGAAGGGAAGACACTGGAACTCAACAAAAAAGATACCCCACATCCAAAGACAAAGAAGAAGCCACAATGAGATGGTAAGAGGGGCACAATCACAATAAAATCGACTCGCATAACTGCTGGGTGGGTGACTCACAAAAGGAGAACACTATACCACAGAACTCCACCCACTGGAGTGAAGGTCCTGAGCCCCACTTCAGGCTTCCCAACCTGGGGGTGCGGCAACGGGAGGAGGAATTCCTAGAGAATCAGACTTCGAAGGCTAGCAGGAGTTGATTACTTGCACAAGCCTCTTAGATAGCCTCATCCACCAGAGGGCAGACAGCAGAAGCAAGAAGCACTACAATCCTGAAGCCTGTGGAACAAAAAACACATTCACAGAAAGATAGACAAGATGAAAAGGCAGAGGGCTATGTACCAGATGAAGGAAAAAGATAAAACCCCAGAAAAATAACTAAATGAAGTGGAGATAGGCAACCTTCCAGAAAAAGAATTCAGAATAATGATAGTGAAGATGATCCAGGACCTCGGAAAAAGAATGGAGGCAAAGATCGAGAAGATGCAAGAAATGTTTAACAAAGACCTAGAAGAATTAAAGAACAAACAAACAGAGATGAACAATACAATAACTGAAATGAAAAATACACTAGAAGGAAACAATAGCAGAATAACTGAGGCAGAAGAATGGATAAGTGACCTGGAAGACAGAATGGTGGAATTCACTGCAGTGGAACAGAATAAAGAAAAAAGAAGGAAAAGAAATGAAGACAGCCTAAGAGACTTCTGGGACAACATTAAACACAACAACATTTGCATTATAGGGGTCCCAGAAGGAGAAGAGAGAGAGAAAGGACCAGAGAAAATATGTGAAGAGATTATAGTCGAAAACTTCCCTAACACGGGAAAGGAAATAGCCACCCAAGTCCAGGAAGTGCAGAGAGTCCCATACAGGATAAACCCAAAGAGAAACATGCCGAGACACATAGTCATTGAATGGCAAAATTAAAGACAAAGAAAAATTATTGAAAGCAGCAAGGTAAAAATGACAAATAATATATAAGGGAACTCCCATAAGGTTAAGAGCTGATTTTTCAGCAGAAACTCTACAAGCCAGAAGGGAGTGGCATGCCATATTTAAAGTGGTGAAAGGGAAGAACCTGCAACCAAGATTACTCTACCCAGAAAGGATCACATTCAGATTTGATGGAGAAATCAAAAACTTTACAGACAAGCAAAAGCTAAGAAAATTCAGCACCACCAAACCAGCTCTACAACAAATGGTAAAGGAACTTCTCTACATGGGAAACATAAGAGAAGTAAAGGACCCACAAAAACAAACCTAAAACAATTACAAAAATGGTAACAGGGACATACATATCGATAATTACCTTAAACGTGAACGGATTACATGTCCCAATCAAAAGACACAAGCTCAATGAATGGACACAAAAACAAGACCCATATATATTCTGTCTAAAAGAAACCCAATTCAGACCTAGGGAGATATACAGACTGAAAGTGAGGGGATGGAAAAAAATATTCCATGCAAATGGAAATCAAGAAAAAACTGGAGTAGCAATACTCATATCAGATAAAATAGACTTTAAAATAAAGAATGTTACAAGAGACAAGGAGAGACACTACATAATGATCAAGGGGTCAATCCAAGAAGAAGATATAACAATTATAAATACATATGCACCCAACATAGGAGCACCTCAATACATAAGGCAACTGCTAACAGCTCTAAAAGAGGAAATCAACAGTAACACAATAATACTGGGGGACTTTAACACCTCACTTACACCAATGGACAGATCATCCAAAATGAAAATAAATAAGGAAACACAAGCTTTAAATGACACAACAGAGCAGGTAGATTTAATTGATATTTATAAGGCATTCCATCCAAAAACAGCAGATTACACTTTCTTCTCAAGTGCGCATGGAACATTCTCCAGGATAGATCACATCTTGGGTCACAAATCAAGCCTCAGTAAATTTAAGAAAATTGAAATCATATCAAACATCTTTTCTGACCATAACGCTATGAGATTAGAAATGAATTACACAGAAAAAAAACGTAAAAAACACAAACACATGGAGGCTAAACAATACGTTACTAAATAACCAAGAGATCACTGAAGAAATCAAAGAGGATATCCAAAAATACCTAGAGACAAATGACAATGAAAACACGATGATCCAAAACCTATGGGTGCAGCAAAAGCAGTTGTAAGAGGGAAGTGTATAGCAATACAAGCATACCTCAGGAAACAACAAACATCTCAAATAAACAATCTAACCTTACACCTAAAGGAAGTAGAGAAAGAAAACAAACAAAACCTAAAGTTAGTAGAAGGAAAGAAATCATAAAGATCAGAGCAGAAATAAATGAAATAGAAACAAAGAAAACAATAGCAAAGATCAATAAAAGTAAAAGCTGGTTCTTTGAGAAGATAAACAAAATTGATAAACCATTAGCCAGACTCATCAAGAAAAAGGAGAGGACTCAAATCATTAAAATTAGAAATGAAAAATGAGAAATTACAACAGACACTACAGAAATAGAAAGCATCCTAAGAGACTACTACAAGCAACTCTATGCTTGGAGAGCATAAAATGGACAACCTGGAAGAAATGGACAAGTTCTTAGAAAGGTATATCCTTCCAAGACTGAACCAGGAAGAAATAGATAATATGAACAGACCAATCACAAGTAATGAAATTGAAACTGTGATTAAAAATCTTCCAACAGGGCTTCACTGGTGGTGCAGTGGTTGAGAGTCCGCCTGCCGATGCAGGGGACACAGGTTTGTGCCCCGGTCTGGGAGGATCCCACATGCCACGGAGTGGCTGGGCCCGTGAGCCATGGCCGCTGAGCTGGCGCATCTGGAGCCTGTGCTCCGCAACGGGAGAGGCCACAACAGTGAGAGGCCCGCGTGCTGCCAAAAAAAAAAAAAATCTTCCAACAAACAAAAGTCCAGGACCAGATGGCTTCACAGGTGAATTCTATCAAATATTTAGAGAAGAGCTAACACCCATCCTTCTCAAACTCTTCCAAAAAATTGCAGAGGAGGGAACACTCTCCAACTCATTCTAAGAGGCCACCATCACCCTGATACCAAAACCAGACAAAGATACTACAAAGTTTCTAGATACTACAAAGATACTACAAAGAAGAAAATTACAGACCAATATCACTGATGAATATAGATGCAAAAATTCTCAACAAAATACTAGCAAACAGGATCCAACAACACATTAAAAGGATCATACACCACGACCAAGTGGGATTTATCCCAGGAAGGCAAGGATTCTTCAATATATGCAAATCAATCAATGTGATGCACCATATTAACGAATTGAAGAAGAAAAACCATATGATCATCTCAATAGATGCAGAAAAAGCTTTTGACAAAATTCAACACCCATTTATGATAAAAACTCTCCAGAAAATGGGCATAGAGGGAACCACCCTCAACATAATAAAGACCATATATGACAAACCCACATGGTGAAAAACTGAAAGCATTTCCACTAAGATCAGGAAAAGACAACGATGTCCACTCTCACCACTATTATTCAACATAGTTTTGGAAGTCCTAGCCATGGCAATCAGAGAAGAAAAAAAATAAAAGAAATACAAATTGGAAAAGAAGAAGTAAAACTGTCACTGTTTGTAGATGACATGATACTATACATAGAAAATCCTAAAGATGCCACCAGAAAACTACTAGAGCTAATCAATGAATTTGGTAAAGTTTCAGGATACAAAATTCATGGACAGAATTCTCTTGCATTCCTATACACTAATGATGAAACATCTGAAAGAGAAATTAAGGAAACACTCCCATTTACCATTGCAACAAAAAGAATAAAATACTTAGGAATGAACCTACCTAGGGAGACAAAAGACCTGCATGCAGAAAACTATAAGACACTGATGAAAGAAATTAAGGATGATACAAACAGATGGAGAGATATACCATGTTCTTGGATTGGAAGAATCAATACTGTGAAAATGTCTACACTACACAAAGCAATCTACAGATTCAATGCAATTCCTATCAAATTACCAATGGCTTTTTTTTTTTTTTTTTTTGCGGTACACGGGCTTCTCACTCTGGTGGCCTCTCCCGTTGCGGAGCACAGGCTCGGGACGTGCAGGCTCAGCAGCCATGGCTCACAGGCCCATCCGCTCCACGGCATGTGGGATCCTCCTGGACCGGGGCACGAATCTGTGTCCCCTGCATCGACAAGTGCACTGTCAACCACTGCGCCACTAGGGAAGCCCCCCCAATGGCATTTTTTACGGAAGTAGAACAAAAAAATCTTAAAATTTGTATGGAGACACAAAAGACCCCAAATAGCCAAAGCAGTCTTGAGGGGAAAAAACAGCTAGAGGAATCAGGCTCCTGGACTTCAGACTACAGTACAAAGCTATAGTAATGAAGACAATATGGTACTGACACAAAAACAGAAATATAGATCAATGGAACAAGATAGAAAGCCCAGAGATAAACCCACGCACCTATGGTCAACTCATCTATGACAAAGGAGGCAAGGATATACAATGGAGATAAGACAGTCTCTTCAATAAGTGGTGCTGGGAAAACTGGACAGCTACATGTAAAAGAATGAAATTAGAACACTTCCTAACACCATACACAAAAATAAACTCAAAATGGATTAAAGACCTAAATGTAAGACCAGACACTATAGAACTCTCAGAGGAAAACATAGGAAGAACACTCTTGAACATAAATCACAGCAAGATCTTTTTTGATCCACCTCCTAGAGTAACGGAAATAAAAACAAAAATAAACAAATGGAACCTAATGAAATTTAAAAGCTTTTGCACAGCAAAGGAAACTACACACAAGACGAAAAGACAACCCTCAGAATGGGAGAAAATACTTGCCAACAAATCAACGGACAAAGGATTAATCTCCAAAATATATAAACAGCTCATGCAGCTCAATATTAAAAAAACAAACAACCCAATCCAAAAATGGGCAGAAGACCTAAATAGATATTTCTCCAAAGAAGACACACAGATGGCCAAGAAGCACATGAAAAGCTGCTCAACATCACTAATTATTAGAGAGATGAATCAAAACTGCAATGAGGTATCACCTCACACCACTTAGAATGGGCATCATCCGAAAATCTACAAACAATAAATGCTGGAGACAGTGTGGAGAAAAGGGAACCCTCTTGCACTGTTGGTGGGAATGTAAATTGATACCACCACTATGGAGAACAGTATGGAGGTTCCTTAAAAAACTAAAAATAGAATCACCATATGACCCAGCAACCCCACTACTGGGCATATACCCAGAGAAAACCATAATTCATAAAGACACATGCACCCCAATGTTCATTGCAGCACTATTTACAATAGCCTAGACATGGAAGCAACTTAAATGCTCATCAACAGATGAATGGATAAAGAAGATGTGGTAGGGCCTCCCTGGTGGCGCAGTGGTTGGGAGTCCGCCTGCGGATGCAGGGGGTGCGGGTTCGTGCCCCGGTCTGGGAGGATCCCATATGCCGCGGAGCGGCTGGGCCCGTGGGCCATGGCCGCTGGGCCCGCGCGTCCGGAGCCTGTGCTCCGCAACGGGAGAGGCCACAACAGTGAGAGGCCCGCATACCACAAAAAGAAAAAAAAAAAAAAAAAGAAGATGTGGTACATATATACAATGGAATATTACTCAGCCATAAAAAGGAATGAGATTGGGTCATTTGTAGAGACGTGGATGGATCTAGATACTGTCATATAGAGTGAAGTCAGAAAGAGAAAAACAAATATCGTATATTAACGCATATATGTGGAACCTAGATAAATAGTACAGATGAACCGGTTTACAGGGCAGAATTTGAGACACAGATGCAGATGCAGAGAACAAACATATGGACACCAAGGGGGGATAGTGGGGGGGGGGCCTGGTGCTGTGATGAATTGGGAGATTGGGATTGACGTGTATAAAATGGATAACTAATAAGAACCTGCTGTAGAAAAAAATAAATAAATTTTAAAAAATAAAAAATAAAATAAAATTAGACTAGGACACTAACAAATATGTTAGAAAGAATATGAAAATAAAAATATAGATGAAACAATAACTGGAAGGTACAACAGTACCACAATAGTAAAGAAGAGGAGGGGGGAAAAAAAAACAATGCCTTGTCTGTGGTGGGCAGGGCCTAAGCAAGGGCAAGGTTTGGGTGGTAGGCAGGGCCTATGCTTAGGACCCACAGTGCTGAAAAAGGCCCTGGGGTCTGTGGGGGGTGGGGCTTAGGCTCAATGGAACAGAAGCAGCCCAGGTGTGCCCCCCACCCTGATCTCAGAGGGTGGAGAACCTCACCTGGGAGCCCAGCAGGCTTCCTGGGCCGAGTGGGTGGGGCAAACTCCCTCCTCTCCTCTCCTGCTCCTCCAGTCCCTGAGGGCCCCTCCCACCTGCCTCTCCTGTTCTCCCCACCCCCTGCAATTAAAAACAGGACAGATGTCCGCACTCATCACATCTATTCAATGTTGTACTAGATGCAAATAAGCCTGGGCAAAAGAAATAAATGGCATCAAGACTGAGGAAGAAGTAGAACTATCTGTATTCAGAGATGACATGATCTCAAATATAGAAAGTCCTAAGGAATACCAAAAAATAAAAGCTACTAGAATTAAAGCATTCAGCAAGGTTCAGAATACAAGATCAGTATACAAAAAACAGTTGTATTTCTATACACCAGCAATGAGCAATCTGAAAATGAAATTAAGAAAACAATTATAATCACAAAATCATCAGAAACAATAAAATACCATAGAAATAATTTATCAGAAAAGTATAAGACTTGTACTCTGAAAACTACAAAAAAAATCATTGAAAGAAATTTAAGAAGATCTAAATAAATAGAGAGACATCTCATGTTCATGGATTGGAAGATTTATTGTTAAGATGACCAAACTGCCCAAACTAATCTGCAGATTCAATGCAATCCCTATCAGAATCCATCGGGTTTCTCTGTAGAAGTTGACAAGCTGGTTCTCAATTCATATAGAGATGCAAGGGACCCAGAATAGCCCAATAATCTTGAAAAAGAAAAAGAAAGTTGGAGGACTCATACTTCCCAATTGCAAAACTTATTTCTAAGCTACATTAATCAAGAAAGTGTAATATTGGCATAAGGATAGATATATAGATCAATGGTATTTAATTGAGAGTCCAGAAATAAGCTCCTATGTCTATGATAAACTGATTTTTGACAAGGGTGTCAAGACAACTGAATGGGAAAGAATAGTCTTTTCAACAATGTTGCTGGGACAACAGTATATACACATGCAAAAGCAAAACAAAAAACAAACTCAAGTCTGACCCCAACCTCACACCATATATAAAAAAATAACTCAAAATGAATCACTGACCTAAATGCAAGAGCTACAATAGAACTATAAAACTATAAAGACTATAAAACTTAAAAGAAATATAGGAATAAATCTTTATGACCTTGGATTAGGTGATGGTTTCTTAAATACAATTCAAAAAGTACAAACATAGGGACTTCCCTGGCAGTCCAAAGGTTAAGAATCCACGCTCCCAATGCAGGGGGCATGGGTTTGACCCCCGGTCAGGGAACTAAGATCCTGCATGCCGCATGGCACAGCCTAAGAAAAAAGAAAAGCACAAACATAAGTAAGAAAAAATAAATTAGATTACATCAAAATTAAACACTTTCAAGTGATACTATCAAGAAAATGATGACAACCCACAGAATCAGAGAAAATATCTGCAAATCTCATTATCTGCTAAGGGACATCTACCTAGAATGTACAAAGAGCTCTTACATTCCAACAATTAAAAGACAAATAACCCAATTTTTTTTTATGAGCAAAGGATTTGAAAAGACATTTATTCAAAAAAGAAATACAAATGGCTGACAGACCATTAAAAATAACACCATTAGGAAAAAGTAAATCAAAACCATTTCATACATACCAGGATGGCTAAAATAAACAACAGAAAATAAGAAGTGGTGGCAAGGGTGTGAAGAAAGTAGAATTCTCCTGCATTCCTTGTAATGTAAAATGGCACAGCTGCTTTGGCAGTGTCCAGAAATGTTAAACATTGAGTTACCATATGACTCAGCAATTCTACCCTAAGTATATACCAAAAAGAACTGAAAACTATGTCTACACAAAAACTTGTCCACGAATGTTCAAAGCAGCGTTATTCAAGAAATAGACACAAAGTAGAAACAATGCAAATGTCAATCAAATCATGAATGGATAAACAAAAGTGATATGTCCATGTAATGAAATACTATTTGTCTATAACAGGAATTAAATACTGACACATGATACAACATGAAAAAAACTTAACAACATTACACTAATTGCAAGAAGCCAGACACAAAAATTGTATGTGCATTTATATGAAGTCCCCTAAAAGGCAAATCCACAGAGACAAGCAGCAAATTAGTAGCTGTCAGGAGCTGGGAGAAGGAAGAATGGAGAATTGACTGCCAGTGGGTATGGGATTTCTTTTTGGAGTAATGAAAATGGTCTGTAATTGGATAGTAGTAAAGGTTGCACAAATCCAAATACTTTAAAAACCACCAAACTGCAGGCTTTTTTTTTTTTTTTTTGGCTGCGTTGGGTCATCGTTTCTGTGCGCAGGCTTTCTCTAGTTGTGGTGAGCAGGGGCTACTCTTCATTACGGTGCCCGGGCTTCTCATTGCAGTGGCTTCTCTTGTTGCGGAGCACAGGCTCTAGGGGCGCAAGCTTCAGTAGTTGTGGCACGTGGGCTCAGTAGTTGTGGCTCGGGGGCTCTAGAGCACAGGCTCAGTAGTTGTGGCGCACAGGCTTAGTTGCTCTGTGGCATGTGGGATCTTCCCAGACCAGGGATCGAACCCATGTCTCCTGCATTAGCAGGCAGATTCTTAACCACTGTGCCACCAGGGAAGCCCAAATTGCGGGCTTTTAAAGGATGAATTTTATGGTATGTGAATTATTAAGTTGAGAACTTTCAACATATAGTAATTTTTAAGAAGTTAGCACTGGAACAGTCATAGATCATACACCAAAATGATATGCAAAGGGATTTGACACCATATTTGTCCCTGGATGAGATATTCATCCTTCCCAATTAAAAAGAAAATACTGAAGTCATTCTGGATGAGTTATCTTTAATATTTACTTTATTGGATTTTTCTTTCAAACTAAAAAGCAATACATACTTTTATTGCTTTTTATTACAAGTCCCCCCAAATCCTAAAAGTATCAAAGAAAAACCCAACAATATTTGCCTTCCCTATGACCCTCACTCCCACCACCACCTCACCCTGAAGAGGATAAATGTTAACAGCTTAATGTCCACATTCTTCTCTATGTTCATAGCAATGCACCCAAATGAGAATCTTCACACCAATAAAAGGTTTTTCTCTGATTTTACAAAAATAGGTCATGCCACACACATTTCTCTTCAACTTGCTTTCTTGTGGCTTCTCCCACAGGTCAATACATGTAAATCACACTCCTCCTTTTGAATAGTTACATAATATTCCAGAAATAGGGGCATGTCACAGCTTATTCAACCACTCTCTTGATAGCATTCAAGATGTTTCCTTTTTTTTTCATCTAATGTATATCTTTGTATATTTACTTACAAGCCAATTCTTTTATTTCTGTAGGATAAAACTGTTCAATCCAAGTTTTAAAGATGCAGAAAATCATTACTTTTCATGACAATTAAAAAGGTCTTTATGTTGCAGTAAGCATCCTGCTGGGTGCAAATGGGAAGATCTATTTCTGAGCTCTGAGTCACAGCCCTGTGCATAGGTTAGGCTTTGTTTGCAAATACATAAACAAAATACAAATCACAAGTACTCACCAAACAAGGTATTAGATTCTACAAGTATGAGGGGGCAAAGGATGTGTCAACGATAGACACGTTTCCTGGTACAGGAAAATGAGCAGCCAAGGAAGGAAGCAGCTTAGGGAAGCACACTGAACCAAGCTTCCCTCTTTGACTGCAAAATTCCCCTGACAACAAAGAATCCAACGGGGCTCCCAAGTTCAGAGTTAGGGATAGGTTTAGGTCTAGGCTTAGGTTGGAACCAGGATTTCTTTCAGACCATGGGTCCCCTTATTTAGCTCTCTACTTTGCTTCTTCTCTTGGCTGGCTGGAGCAGTTTTTTCAAGAAGGGAATGTGGATCCCTGTGCCCTTACATATCTAAGGATCGCTTTCTATTGTGGTCATACACAAAAGACAACATGGCTTATTTTAAATACTTGGGTCACAGCCTTTTCTTCCTCCAAATTCCACCGATACTGTACTTTTAAAAGGCTTCTAGCTTGCAGTGATTCTGAAGACAACCCAATTTTGGCTTCTCAGCTGGTAACTTGTGTGTGTGCATGTGTACAGAATATAAATATAGTAAACTGTAAATGCACTCTCTGTTGTTAAAATGGCCAACAGCTAAAGTGTCTGCTCTGATATATTCTCAGCTTATCCAAAATGATAAGACAAGGAAGGAACTCCACATGAACTATGTCTGTGGCAATATGTCCATTATATCAGAAATTGTGAGTCTTGAAGCCCCCAAACAGTCAGGCTGCAGCAAATTAGCCCGAGGCAATAATTTAGAGATTTGATTTTACTCTTCTCTTGCTTCAGGTTATCCAATGCCATCAGAAGCAGCCATCCAACGCCACTGTTCCAGAATGCCTCTTTTATTTTGGGGCATCAGCTATTAAGTTAGTCATAGCACCACCCTCTGGTGTACCTAGGGAGACTGGAATACGTAGTTTTGCTGGGATATACTGTGGGCTGTTGGGACCTGACGTATGAAGGGGAATGTAACGGCATTCTTCCTCATTCTGGCCAGTTCTTCAGCCCCCCAAAATCTGCCTCTTTTTATTATTTATTTATTTGTTTGATTTATTTATTTATGTATTTTGGCTGTGCTGGGTCTTAGTTGGGGCAGGCTGGCTCTTAGCTGTGGCAGGCGGGCTTCTTAGTTACAGCGTGCGGACTCTTAGTTGCTTAGGGTCTCTTGCCAACTGGAGCAAAAGTGGAATTTATGGAAACAATATAGGGAAATACCCTCAAAATCTAAAAGAAGGATCAACAGGCTTTAAAAGACAGAAACAGGGCTTCTCCTGGAATTTCAGTTGAAGAAACTGACAATGGATATCATGACATTGCAACAAGGGTGAACGACCAGAAGCAACTATCTTCTGTCTTTTTGTTAACTCTGTTAAAGTTCCAGTTCCACAGAGACTGTTCTATTGGTTTTAGGTCACATTCCCACTTCTTGGCAGGAAAGGATAAAGTATTTGACAGTTCCATTGTACTGACTCAAGTGGGAAAGAGGCAATTCCCCAAAACAGTATCAGAATGCTTTTAGCAAAAAAAAAAAAGCTCAATTTACCCTTCCAATTTATAGATAAACTACCTTTCCAAGTGGATATTTGCAGGATTTTTTTAAACTCATGTAATACAAAATGTTTTATTTGGGTGTATCTAGATGTGGGTCCCTTCTGTTTTTGTCTGGAATGTACTGAGCCCCTTCAGCCTGTGTACTTAGGTTTTGTTTCATCCTTTATTATTGTTTCTATTTCGTATGTTATGCTATCTTCCCTAGGAACATCTTTGCTCTGGCTTTAATTTTCTGCTTCCTTCTGCTTGTGCTTTTTCTCTGCATCCTGGAAAAGCTTTCCAAATCTGTTCTCTACATAACTGATGCTGATTTACATGCAACCAGTCATGTACCAATTATGTTATTACACTGTTATCTTACTTGAAAGTCTTCCATATCTCAACCTGTTGTCCTTTCTTTTCAGTCTGTTTTCTCTTCGTGGCATTATGTTCCTGTTTCACAACATTCAGTGTCTCATTGAATCCTATTATTGTAGAATCTAAACAATATCCTACAGCTTTCTTCTGGACCCTTTAGGCTTTTCAGAGCTAGGAAATTTCTTTGAGGTTCCAGGATACTGTCCCCTATCCTTTGTTCTGCAGTATTTTCAATTGGACTCATATGTTCTTTTGTCTATGTTTACTCATTCTCAAACAAGGCAGGATTTATTCAGACTCACTGATAGCTAACAGGTAAGCATTTGCCCCTGACCCCACTCTCTGTCTACTCAGATATGAGTCAAATAATCTACCTAAGTCTACAACTAAAGGATAGATCAGTGTGCCCAGCTCAAAGCTTATTACCCAGATAGTCATCTTGAGCAACCACCTGCTGGTGAGGTAGCCTCTTCCCCTAGCCCCACAGTCAAGTTCTCTGATAATCCTCACTGTGACATAAAATCATACTTCTCAGCAATACCACTTAGTACCTGGGCCCTGTGTTTCAGAGAACCCACTCTGGCCATTTTTTGGTTATGCATACCCCACCAAGAGAAGAATCTGTGAGACCAAAATGATGTGCCCACCTATGAGCCCTTCTAGACCACATTGTGGTCAGGACCCTGGAATTCTCTGCCCAAATAGCCCAAGCCTGTTTGCAGAGTCTACACAGGTCATGTCCACAGGTCCACCCTCCTGAGGGTAACCCATGCCACAAGCATGTGCACTCCCAGGCCCAACGAATGGCCAAGGGCAGCTATTTGCAGAGGCTCTGGATACTCTGGCTGGGGTACCACTCACACGTGCTAAGGATGCTTGCAATTCAGGAGACAGTGATGGGGAGAGAAGATGACCAAGCTGGGGGTTAATGGACTTGAGACCAGCATTCTCCAATCACCAATATTCCAGCATGGAACTCCAAGGAACTGGAAATTCTAAATTTGAACCTGGCTTTCCAGATTATTTTAAAGGAATATTTGTTGAGGTAAAATGATAGAATTTATTTTCTTTTATCTTGACTTATAATTTTTAATAATTTAGACAGAGGGTGCATGAGCCTGCATTTCTACTCCTTGCCCCGGGTCCTACAAATATTAGGGGAGCCTAATAAACAGCTTCCAAGGCTTTTCCTTCCCCCCTTCCTGCCTCCCTGTCACCCACACAAAAGCAGCTCTGTTTAGGAATAGGTTAGTTCCAGAAGCTCTTCATTAGCCCGTCAGAAAGTAAAAAATAACCAAGAAAGATACTGCAAGATTGCAGCCCCTGGATGGATTGCCATTAAATTACTGTGTGAGTTGGCCCTTGGAAGCTTTGTACCGTTCTTACTTTACCCAAATCCTATCAGACATCTTGTTCTAAAATTGAACTGTTGCATCTACATCAAAAATCTCTTCAGGCAAATGTCATCCCTCTCCTCCCAACTCCCTCACTCCCTTGATGGTCTCCAACAGTACTCTAAGGAATTTTCAGCAACCATGGTTTGGTGCTCCAACCAGAACTCCTTGGATCTTTTTTACCAATTCTGTCCACTTCTCCAGCTTCTGTGTGCTTTTGCCTCTAGCAGCCTGTACCTATGACACCTTCAGGAGACTGCCACCGAGCTACAAAATCCCCACTTTGCCCCAGTAGGCAGAGAGCTGGAAACACTTGAGAATTTACCTCTCTCCAGAGTGACCCTTAGTCAATGACCACCTTGTATCAAAATACAAAGCCCAGCTCCCTGGCGTGAATCTGGAAAAATTCTATAGGTCACTTTCACTCCAGAGTTCCCCTGATAAATCAAGGTGAAGCTACCCTCCATGAGACCTTACCTGAAACTGCATGCTTCCCCTCATATTTACATGTAGAACTTGTCATTTTTTCACCATTTTGAATTCGTAAAATTACCTTGATTTTCATTTTCATCTCAATCATATGCCTCTTCTTATCAGCAAATGTAACACATTCTTTGCTTTTGTACTTTCAGACAGATTGAATTAAATATTTTATAAAATATCTCCACAATCAGCAAACATGGCCCATATCACATTGTAGTTACATGCAATATAATACAGAATGGTGGAAACCAAAATGCTTGCTCACCACTTCCTTCTTCTGTTGGGGACTCACAAAACTGACATGGTTTTCCTTGCATCTATAAAAATTTGTGATATAGCAGAGTAGCAGTTATTTCACAGTGCAACTTGGATTTAATGCAAAAAAATCTAATTTCTTTATCTTTGTCTATAATTAATCTGGTCTTCCTACTATAATTTCCCACCACTGGTTAGCAGAGGAAAATTAACTAAGTGTCCGACACAATTTAAAGTTTAGTTCAATCCAGTCATTTATGTTGTCTCTTTAGATAGTGTCAACCTCTTAAATAAAACAAACACTTGGCCTCTCAGATGGCTTTCTCCATCTTTGGTTCTCCAGAAGCTGTCATCCAGATATACAGGGAAAGTGATGGTGGCTTACAGGTCCCCTAAAGGTGGGACAAGCAGGGCTCCCACTCGTACTGGTCCTTGAATGCGCCCTGTCCAATGTCGGGGGCTCTTGGGCGGTGCTGCTGCTGAAAGCTGCCACCCTCCCAGCCTTTGCTGCTGCAATCAGCAGCTGCTGATCTAGACCATTCTTTTGATTCATTCTCCAAGGGAAACTGGCCATCTCCCCTTTGCTGACTCTCCCTTGGCCTCTTGTGAGCCACGTGCCCCTGGGTTTCTGCTTCATCCTCCACCTGCCACCTCCGCTCCTACACCCAGTCTGGCTCCTAAATCACCTCACCTCTTTGCAGCAGGCTCCATAGCAGGCCCACCAAAAGCTTGGCATGCGGAACTTAGAGGATTCCCTCGGCCAAACCACACTGTGCCACCAAGTTTATTTATTTTTATGTGACTTGACTCAAAATGAGAGACAGCCCCTCCTGGGGTCCAAACAGGTACAGTCAAGAGGCTCTTACCCTCAGACTTCCCCTCAATTTATACAACATACCTGCTCGTCTGTGGGTCAAAACCCCAAGAGGGCATTTCTGAAAACAAAAATCTCACAGCTTTGTTCTCTGGCCTCACTCAACCCGATCCCTGCACACACAGAAGGAACCTGCTTTGTGTAAAACTTTATGGTCGCACCAAGCACCAAGCATGGGCCTTCTACAAAGAAAATGAAGCAACTCTTTCTCAAGACAAATAGCTTGCAAGGCAGTTAACCTTGCTGGAAATTCATACACTTAATGTCAAGAAATAAATTTTACCCTGAGTTTCTTTCTGTATTCTTCCTGCAGTATTTCTCATCTTCACCTAGGCTTATGGATGCCTTGGGCAATGAGGGTGAAGGTGTGTACTCCACAAGGTAAGGAGAAGCAGATTGTTTTCAAAACACTATCTGTTGAAATTTCTGAAGTGGGGGAGCTCTGCATTGCTTCATTCATGGGGACTACACCTTGGAAAGGAAATTTACCAATTATACCTCCCCATCTCCATCCCCTTCCTGTAGTGTGTGTGTGTGTGTGTGTGTGTGTGTGAGGTTTGTGTTGCTGTCTCTGAGAATGAGCTGTGGAGGGGGAGGGAAAGGAAAGGACTGCCTCAGAAATCAGTACCATGTAGCAGAGAGATGGGTGCTTTATTGTGACAGGCTCTGAGTACTGGTTTGCTGCCAAAAAGTGGGGGAGACATCAAGTATCTTTCTCCTTCTGAGACTGATTCCTGTTATAATACTTAGTGGCAATTCTCAGATTCTGGTATTAAGTTTTCCCTTTTAGGTTTCAGTGTTGTTAGGACCTTTCTGCTTTTTCTGTGTCTTCATAGGGGTTTTAAATTTATAGCTTCTACTCAGGAGGCAGTTACAAAATGCCAGTTTCAATCATAAGTCCTAGATCCCTCGCCCATCCTCAGACACATCTGCATCAGATGCCTCTTCTCTCTGCTCCCTTAATACTCTCTACATTCCTCTTTCATTGCAGTTACAGGTACCAGGTATGCCTCTAGGTATAGGTACAGGTGTATATTATACAGCTAGTTATTTACTTTTCAGTCTTCTCAGAAAAACTATAGTCTCCTTTAAAAGAATTGCCATGCCTTACTTCATTTTGAATCACCAGCAACTAACACAGTGCCTGACATATAGTGCATATGAAGACGGACACTCATAATCTAGGGGCTTTCACGTTCCTCATACAGAACTGTTTCCAACCAGGCCCAAATTCATAATCTTTCATAATCTTCATAATGAATTCATTAGCCTCACAAAAGAGAAATTATGCAAAGCTCAATGGGAAAGTAACAAAAGGGAAAAAGAGAAGGAATGATTTTATGCCTTACATTGCTTACTTGCTTGCTTGGAATTTAGACACTGATTTTTAATTAATCAAATATTGCAATAAGCCACAAAAAAAATCCCTTTTGGAATTTGAAAGATTTGTGTTTGAACAGCCAATAGGCATTGTGCCAGAGTTGTACAAACATCTCCAGTTGATAATAAAAATCATAGAAGACATTTAACCTAGGCACCTCTGTCTATGGTAGTGCCTCTGTCTAATTTACATCCCAATGATGTAAAACTTTTTGCCTTTAAATGTTTCCTGCCACCTTTCTTACCTCTCAGTTTGTGGTTCTGGCACTGCAAATCTTGGCCTTTAGATTGTAAATACTTCCATTGTTACAGTAATAAAAACCCATGATGATATACAAGGTGTCATGATGTCAGACCAGCAGCATTTGTGACACCTCTTCCCAATTTCCCATAAAATATCTAACAAAAAGAAAAGGACTACATCAGTCATAGTATAATAAGTAATGATAAGAAAAGACTCACAAAAGTCCAGCTGCATCATCAATAGGGAAGGATTGAGGAATAAAATGCTGGGCTTCAGCAGACTGACACAGTCTCTCCCAGAAAGCAAAAAGAGGCTCTGGCTCTCTCTCTCACTATCCCACATAGAAAGACTCCATTGACCGAGAAATAACAGTCATTCCACCACTGCACACAAACTGTCTTTTGAACTGGCGAGTGCCAGGTCCTTCCACTCCCCCTTCAGCCATTTACACTATTATACCTGTTGACCAACTGTAGCCACTATCAAGATATAAGGAAGGTAGTGATTGTACTATGCTAAGCCACGCCAGGTGATCAGCAGTCCACATCACCGAACACATCATATATCCCATATGCACTCAGATGGTCCTAAAATACCTTCCCATGTGCATAGTCAGGGATGAAGAAGATGGAAAATAACAGCAGAGATTCAGCTGTCATGGGCATGATACTTATTCTTTAGGAGTCTTTAATGAAGTGATTGTCTTAGTTCGGTTTGCTACAATAAATTACCGTAGAGTGGGTTGCTTATAAACAACAGAAATTTCTCGCAGTTCTGGAGGCTGGAAGTCTGAGATCAGGGTGGCAGCCCTCTTCCAGGTTGCAGACCTCCAACTTCTAGTTGTGTCCCCACACGGCAAAAGGGGCAAAAGAGCTCGCCAGAGCCTTTTTTATAAGGGCACTAATCCCATTCAGGAGGGCTCTGCCCTCAAGACCTAATTACCTCCCAAAGGCCCCATGTCCTAATACCATCACACTGAGATTAGGGTTTCAACATATGAATTTTGAGGGATCCATTCAGTCCATTGCAACAATCATGAATTATATACAAAATAAATTAGAATACTAGAACTAGAGAAAGTAATTTCCAATAACAAAAATCACCAGATGAGGGCTTCCCTGGTGGCACAGTGGTTGAGAGTCCGCCTGCCGATGCAGGGGACACGGGTTTGTGCCCCGGTCTGGGAAGATCCCACATGCCGCAGAGCGGCTGGGCCCGTGAGCCATGGCCGCTGAGCCTGTGCGTCCGGAGCCTGTGCTCCACAAGGGGAGAGGCCACAACAGTGAGAGGCCCGCGTAACAACAACAACAAAAAAAATCACCAGATGAAATATCTGTATGAAAAGTTAAAAACCACCAAAGTTGCTTGCCTTTGGTAGATTCTGCTCCTCAGAACACAGCTGTTGCCTTTTGAAAAGATAAGCCCCCGGACAACTTGCAGTGTCTTCTTTCTGCTGCAGAGGGCAGCAGAGGACCAGTCTCTTCAGCGCCAAGTACAAGATTTTAGGAGAACAGGACTACTCAAACCATGCCACTATTTCAAGGCCACGGTCCAAAGTGATGAGCAGGTTAACGGTGAGGTTGAAGACTCCTATGACCGGGCCTCCCTGGTGGCGCAGTTGAGAGTCCGCCTACCGATGCAGGGGACACGGGTTCGTGCCCCGGTCCAGGAGGATCCCACATGCCGCGGAGCGGCTGGGCCCGTGAGCCATGGCCGCTGAGCCTGTGCTCCGCAACAGGAGAGGCCACAACAGTGAGAGGCCCGTGTACCACAAAAACAAACAAACAAAAAAGACTCCTATGACCCCAAAGAGTGGGCCTGTTTTCCGGTCCTTCCTGTGTGAGTCAGACTTTACAGAGCCAGAGCTGGTGAAATAAAGATCATCAAGCCCTGCTAAACTCTCTAATTCTGGAAGTGGCAAATATGAAGGCTCTTGGGGATAGGGGTTGTGAGGATAAATCTGAGAGGAAGTTTTCTTGCCTCCTGTCCATGGCACAGCAACCTTCTTCATATCTGAGAGTGATGACTTTATTTCTCTCACCACACACAAGATTTTAACTGTAGTCTTTTTCCTTCGACTACCTCTAATATGCCAGCCCAAAATATGCCACTACGGTATAAGGATTATTTTGAGCTGAAGGCAACTGAGAAGAAGCAGGCACAAAAAAAATTCTCAGCCCTCCCCCTCTCTGCCAGGAAGGGCAAGACAATTCTTTTATTTTTTATTAGTTTCTGCTTTATAACAGTGAATCAGTCATACATATACATCTGTTCCCACATCCCTTCCCTCATGCATCTCCCTCCCTCCCACCCTCCCCATCCCACCCCTCCAGGCGGTCACAAAGCACCGAGCTGATCTCCCTGTGCTCTGCGGCTGCTTCCCACTATCTATCAACCTTACGTTTCGTAGTGTATATATGTCCATGCCTCTCTTTCGCTTTGTCACAGCTTACCCTTCCCCCTCCCCATATCCACAAGTCCATTCTCAAGTAGGTCTGTGTCTTTATTCCCGTTTTACCCCTAGGTTCTTCATGACATTTTTTTTTAATTCCGTATATATGTGTTAGCATACGGTATTTGTCTTTCTCTTTCTGACTTACTTCACTCTGTATGACAGACTCTAGGTCTATCCACCTCATTACAAATAGCTCAGTTTCGTTTCTTTTTATGGCTGAGTAATATTCCATTGTATATATGTGCCACATTTTCTTTATCCATTCATCTGATGATGGACACTTCGGTTGTTTCCAGCTCCGGGCTATTGTGAATAGAGCTGCAATGAACATTTTGGTACATGTCTCTTTTGGAATTATGGTTTTCTCACGGTATATGCCTAGTAGTGGGATTGCTGGGTCATATGGTAGTTCTATTTTTAGTTTTTTAAGGAACCTCCATACTGTTCTCCATAGTGGCTGTACCAATTCACATTCCCATCAGCAGTGCAAGAGTGTTCCCTTTTCTCCACACCCTCTCCAGCATTTATTGTTTCTAGATTTCTTGATGATGGCCATTCTGACTGGTGTGAGATGATATCTCATTGTAGTTTTGATGTGCATTTCTCTAATGATTAATGATGTTGAGCATTCTTTCATGTGTTTGTTGGCAGTCTGTATATCTTCTTTGGAGAAATGCCTATTTAAGTCTTCTGCCCATTTTTGGATTGGGATTTGCTATTGAGCTGCATGAGCTGTTTATAAATTTTGAAGATTAATCCTTTGTCAGTTGCTTCATTTGCAAATATTTTCTCCCATTCTGAGGGTTGTCTTTTGGTCTTGTTTATGGTTTCCTTTGCTGTGCAAAAGCTTTGAAGTTTCATTAGGTCCCATTTGTTTATCTTTGTTTTTATTTCCATTTCTCTAGGAGGTGGGTCCAAAAGGATCTTGCTGTGATTTATGTCATAGAGTGTTCTACCTATGTTTTCCTCTAAGAGTTGGATAGTTTCTGGCCTTACATTTAAGTCTTTAATCCATTTTGAGCTTATTTTTGTGTATGGTGTTAGGGAATGATCTAATCTCAAACTTTTACATGTCCCTGTCCAGTTTTTCCAGCACCACTTATTGAAGAGGCTGTCCTTTCTCCATTGTACATTCCTGCCTCCTTTATCAAAGATAAGTTGGCCATATGTGCGTGGGTTTATCTCTGGGCTTTCTATCCTGATCCACTGATCTATCTTTCTGTTTTTATGCCAGTACCACACTGTCTTAGTTACTGTAGCTTTGTAGTATAGTCTGAAGTCAGGGAGCCTGATTCCTCCAGCTCCGTTTTTCGTTCTCAAGATTGCTTTGGCTATTCGGGGTCTTTCGTTTTTCCAAACAAATTTTGAAATTTTTTGTTCTAGTTCTGTGAAAAATGCCAGTGGTAGTTTGATAGGGATTGCATTGAATCTGTAGATTGCTTTGGGTAGTAGAGTCATTTTCACAGTATTGATTCTTCCAATCCAGGAGCATGGTATATCTCTCCATCTATTTGTATCATCTTTAATTTCCTTCATCAGTGTCTTATAATTTTCTGCATACAGGTCTTGTGTCTCCTTAGGTAGGTTTATTCCTAGATATTTTATTCTTTTTGTTGCAATGGTAAATGGGAGTGTTTTCTTGATTTCATTTTCAGATTTTTCATCATTAGTGTACAGGAATGCCAGAGATTTCTGTACATTAATTTTGTATCCTGCTACTTTACCAAATTCATTGATTAGCTCTAGTAGTTTTTCGGTGGCATCTTTAGGATTCTCTATGTATAGTATCATGTCATCTGCAAACAGCGACAGCTTTACTTCTTCTTTTCCAATTTGGATTCCTTTTATTTCCTTTTCTTCTCTGATTGCTGTGGCTAAAACTTCCAAAACTATGTTGAATAAGAGTGGTGAGAGTGGGCAGCCTTGTCTTGTTCCTGATCTTAGTGGAAATGGTTTCAGTTTTTCACCATTGAGGACAATGTTGGCTGTGGGTTTGTCATATATGGCCTTTATGATGTTGAGGAAAGTTCCCTCTATGCCTACTTTCTGCAGGGTTTTTATCATAAATGGGTGTTGAATTTTGTCGAAAGCTTTCTCTGCATCTATTGAGATGATCATATGGTTTTTCTCCTTCAACTTGTTAATATGGTGTATCACATTGATTGATTTGCGTATATTGAAGAATCCTTGCATTCCTGGAATAAACCCCGCTTGATCATGGTGTATGATCCTTTTAATGTGCTGTTGGATTCTGTTTGCTAGTATTTTGTTGAGGATTTTTGCATCTATGTTCATCAGTGATATTGGCCTGTAGTTTTCTTTCTTTGTGACATCGTTGCCTGGTTTTGGTATCAAGGTGATGGTGGCCTCGTGGAATGAGTTTGGGAGTGTTCCTTCCTCTGATATTGTTTGGAAGAGTTTGAGAAGGATGGGTGTTAGCTCTTCTCTAAATGTTTGATAGAATTCGCCTGTGAAGCCATCTGGTCCTGGGCTTTTGTTTGATGGAAGATTTTTAATCACAGTTTCAATTTCAGTGCTTGTGATTGGTCTATTCATATTTTCTATTTCTTCCTGAGTCAGTCTTGGCAGGTTGTGCATTTCTAAGAATTTGTCCATCTCTTCCAGGTTGTCCATTTTATGGGCATAGAGTTGCTTATAGTAATCTCTCATGATCTTCTGTATTTCTGCAGTGTCAGTTGTTACTTCTCCTTTTTCATTTCTAATTCTATTGATTTGAGTCTTCTCCCTTCTTTTCTTGATGAGTCTGGCTAATGGTTTATCAATTTTGTTTATCTTCTCAAAGAACCAGCTTTTAGTTTTATTGATCTTTGCTATCGTTTCCTTCATTTCTTTTTCATTTATTTCTGATCTGATTTTTATGATTTCTTTCCTTCTGCTAACTCTGGGATGTTTTTGTTCTTCTTTCTCTAATTGCTTTAGGTGCAAGGTTAGGTTGTTTATTCGAGATGTTTCCTGTTTCTTAAGGTGGGATTGTATTGCTATAAACTTCCCTCTTAGAACTGCTTTTGCTGCATCCCATAGGTTTTGGGTCGTCGTGTCTCCATTGTCATTTGTTTCTAGGTATTTTTTAATTTCCTCTTTGATTTCTTCAGTGATCACTTCGTTATTAAGTAGTGTATTGTTTAGCC
This sequence comes from Mesoplodon bidens, assembly GCF_964165515.1. Classification (NCBI taxonomy): domain Eukaryota; kingdom Metazoa; phylum Chordata; class Mammalia; order Artiodactyla; family Ziphiidae; genus Mesoplodon; species Mesoplodon bidens. Next base: position 57,476,972 of record NC_138160.1, on the reverse strand, counting down.
TCCATGTGTTTGTATTTTTTACAGCTCTTTTCCTGTAATTGATATCTAGTCTCATAGCATTGTGGTCAGAAAAGATACTTGATACAATTTCAATTTTCTTAAATTTACCAAGGCTTGATTTGTGACCCAAGATATGATCTATCCTGGAGAATGTTCCATGAGCACTTGAGAAAAATGTGTATTCTGTTGTTTTTGGATGGAATGTCCTATAAATATCAATTAAGTCCATCTTGTTTAATGTATCATTTAAAGCTTGTGTTTCCTTATTTATTTTCATTTTGGAAGATCTGTCCATTGGTGAAAGTGGGGTGTTAAAGTCCCCTACTATGACTGTGTTACTGTCGATTTCCCCTTTTATGGCTGTTAGTATTTGCCTTATGTATTGAGGTGCTCCTATGTTTGGTGCATAAATATTTACAATTGTTATATCTTCTTCTTGGATCGATCCCTTGATCATTATGTAGTGTCCTTCTTTGTCTCTTCTAGTAGTCTTTATTTTAAAGTCTCTTTTGTCTGATATAAGAATTGCTACTCCAGCTTTCTTTTGGTTTCCATTTGCATGGAATATCTTTTTCCATCCCCTTACTTTCAATCTGTATGTGTCTCTAGGTCTGAAGTGGGTCTCTTGTAGACAGCATATATATGGGTCTTGTTTTTGTATCCATTCAGCCAATCTGTGTCTTTTGGTGGGAGCATTTAGTCCATTTACATTTAAGGTAATTATCGATATGTATGTTCCTATTCCCATTTTCTTAATTGTTTTGGGTTCGTTATTGTAGGTCTTTTCCTTCGTTGTGTTTCTTGCCTAGAGAAGTTCCTTTAGCATTTGTTGTAAAGCTGGTTTGGTGGTGCTGAACTCTCTCAGCTTTTGCTTGTCTGTAAACGTTTTAATTTCTCCATCAAATCTGAATGAGATCCTTGCTGGGTAGAGTAATCTTGGTTGCAGGTTTTTCTCCTTCATCACTTTAATTATGTCCTGCCACTCCCTTCTGGCTTGTAGAGTTTCTGCTGAGAGATCAGCTGTTATCCTGATGGGGATTCCCTTGTGTGTTATTTGTTGTTTTTGCCTTGCTGCTTTTAATATGATTTCTTTGTGTTTAATTTTCGACAGTTTGATTAATATGTGTCTTGGCGTATTTCTCCTTGGATTTATTCTGTATGGGACTCTCTGTGCCTCCTGGACTTGATTAACTATTTCCTTTCCCATATCAGGGAAGTTTTCAACTATAATCTCTTCAAATATTTTCTCAGTCCCTTTCTTTTTCTCTTCTTCTTCTGGAACCCCTATAATTCGAATGTTGGTGCATTTAATGTTGTCCCAGAGTTCTCTGAGACTGTCCTCTGTTCTTTTCATTCTTTTTTCTTTATTTTGCTCTGCAGCAGTTATTTCCACTATTTTATCTTCCACCTCACTTATCCGTTCTTCTGCCTCAGTTATTCTGCTATCGATCCCATCTAGAGCATTTTTTATTTCATTTATTGTGTTTTTAATCGATGCTTGATTCATCTTTAGTTCTTCTAGATCCTTGTTAACTGTTTCTTGCATTTTGTCTATTCTATTTCCAAGATTTTGGATCTGGGAAATAGAATCTTGGATCATCTTTACCATCATTATTCTGAATTCTTTTTCAGGTAGACTGCCTATTACCTCTTCATTTGTTAGGTCTGGTGGGTTTTTATCTTGCTCCTTCTCCTGCTGTGTGTTTTTCTGTCTTCTCATTTTGCTTATGTTACTGTGTTTGGGGTCTCCTTTTTGCAGGCTGCAGGTTCGTAGTTCCCGTTGTTTTTGGTGTCTGTCCCCAGTGGCTAAGGTTGGTTTAGTGGGTTGTGTAGGCTTCCTGGTGGAGGGGACTAGTGCCTGTGTTCTGGTGGGTGAGGCTGGATCTTGTCTTTCTGGTGGGCAGGTCCACGTCTGGTGGTGTGTTTTGGGGTGTCTGCGGACTTTTTATGATTTTAGGCCGCCTCTCTGCTAATGGGTGGCGTTGTGTTCCTGTCTTGCTAGTTGTTTGGCATAGGGTGTCCAGCACTGTAGCTTGCTGGTCGTTGAGTGAAGCTGGGTGCTGGTGTTGAGATGGAGATCTCTGGAAGATTTTCGCCGTTTGATATTATGTGGAGCTGGGAGGTCTCCTGTGGACCAGTGTCCTGAAGTTGGCTCTCCCACCTCAGAGGCACAGCACTGACTCCTGGCTCCTCAATTTGGGATGATTTGTTGTCTATTCATGTATTCCACAGATGCAGGGTACATCAAGTTGATTGTGGAGCTTTAATCCGCTGCTTCTGAGGCTGCTGGGAGAGGTTTCCCTTTCTCTTCTTTGTTCTCACAGCTCCTGGGTCTCAGCTTTGGATTTGGCCCCGCCTCTGCGTGTAGGTCGCCGGAGGGCGTCTGTTCTTCGCTCAGACAGGACAGGGTTAAAGGAGCAGCCTCTTCGGGGACTCTGGCTCACTCAGGCCGGGCGGGAGGGAGGGGCACGGAGTGCGGGGCGAGCCTGCAGCGGCAGAGGTCGGCGTGACGTTGCACCAGCCCGAGGCGCGCCGTGCGTTCTCCCAGGGAAGCCGCCCCTGGATCCCGGGACCCCGGCAGTAGCGGGCTGCACAGGCTCCCGGAAGGGCGGTGTGGACAGTGACCTGCGCTCGCACACAGGCTTCTTGGCGGCGGCAGCAGCAGCCCCAGCGTCCCACGCCCGTCACTGGGCTCCGCGCTTTCAGTCGTGACTCACGCCCGCCTGTGGAGCCCCTTTAAGCAGCGCTCTTAATCCCCTCTCCTCGCGCACTAGGAAACCAAGAGGGAAGAATCTTGCCTCTTCGGCAGCTCCAGAATTTTCCTGGACTCCCTCCCGGCTAGCTGTGGCGCATTAGCCCCCTTCAGGCTGAGTTCTCGCCGCCAGCCCCAGTCCTCTCCCTGCGCTCTGACCGAAGCCCGAGCCTCAGCTTCCAGCGCCGCCCGCCCTGGTGGGCGAGCAGACAAGCCTCTCGGGCTGGTGAGTGCCGCTCGGCATCGATCCTCTGTGCGGGAATCTCTCCGCTTTGCCCTACCCAGGTATATGGGGAGTTTCTTGCCTTTTGGGAGGTCTGGGGTCTTCTGCCAGCGTTCAGTAGGTGTTCTGTAGGAGTTGTTCCACGTGTAGCTGTATTTCTGGTGTATCCGTGGGGAGGAAGGTGATCTCCGTGTCTTACTCTTCCGCCATCTTCCACATGGTAGTGACAATTCTTAATCACCTGAGACAATTCCAGACTCACCCAAGAGACTACACCACTGGCATTTACGTAACAAACCTCACTAAAACAACCCTTATCTTCCATTAGTTTCTCCTATATACTTACCTTTCTACAATTTGCTGCACCTAGAAGCACTAAGTCCCTTTCCTTTGTCACTTCTCTACAAAGGTATTGTTCTTTTGTTAAGATGCTATATAAGCCCAAGTTCTAACCCCCAATTTGAGTTGCTCATCACTGACTTTTCCCGTGTGTACTCAGATGCACACATTAACAAACTTCTGTTTTTCTCCTGTTAATCTGTCTTTTGACAGTCTAATTTGCAGAGCCCCAGCCAACAAACCTAGGTTTGAGGAAAAGGTTTTTTTCCTTCCCTGCGTCTCCCTCCCATCCTTCGTATCCTTCATGCTAAACAAAGTCAATTACTATCATCATCTCTCTTAACTTTCCAGCCAAGAACTGGCTGCCCAGCATCCAGGGCAGGCACGTGGCTCCTGAACAGGCCTGGATAATGTGAGTGGAGGGTGCTGGGGCAGCCTGGGTGGTCTATATGGGGCTGTCTGCACATGCGGAGTCCAGAGTGGAGTCCACACAACTGCCAGTTTCTCAAGGTTGGATTTTTTTTTAATCCATCTGTCTCACTTTATTCATTTTCCTTTTAAAAGCTATTATCGCCTCAACAAAATACTAGCAAACAGAATCCAAGAGCACATTAAAAGGATCATACACCATGATCAAGTGGGGTTTATTCCAGGAATGCAAGGATTCTTCAATATACGCAAATCAATCAATGTGATACACCATATTAACAAGTTGAAGGAGAAAAACCATATGATCATCTCAATAGATGCAGAGAAAGCTTTCGACAAAATTCAACACCCATTTATGATAAAAACCCTGCAGAAAGTAGGCATAGAGGGAACTTTCCTCAACATCATAAAGGCCATATATGACAAACCCACAGCCAACATTGTCCTCAATGGTGAAAAACTGAAACCATTTCCACTAAGATCAGGAACAAGACAAGGCTGCCCACTCTCACCACTCTTATTCAACATAGTTTTGGAAGTTTTAGCCACAGCAATCAGAGAAGAAAAGGAAATAAAAGGAATCCAAATTGGAAAAGAAGAAGTAAAGCTGTCACTGTTTGCAGATGACATGATACTATACATAAAGAATCCTAAAGATGCTACCGAAAAACTACTAGAACTAATCAATGAATTTGGTAAAGTAGCAGGATACAAAATTAATGTACAGAAATCTCTGGCATTCCTGTACACTAATGATGAAAAATCTGAAAATGAAATCAAGAAAACACTCCCATTTACCATTGCAACAAAAAGAATAAAATATCTAGGAATAAACCTACCTAAGGAGACAAAAGACCTGTATGCAGAAAATTATAAGACACTGATGAAAGAAATTAAAGATGATACAAATAGATGGAGAGATATACCATGCTCCTGGATTGGAAGAATCAATATTGTGAAAATGACTCTACTACCCAAAGCAATCTACAGATTCAATGCAATCCCTATCAAACTACCACTGGCATTTTTCACAGAACTAGAACAAAAAATTTCAAAATTTGTTTGGAAAAACAAAAGACCCCGAATAGCCAAAGCAATCTTGAGAACGAAAAACAGAGCTGGAGGAATCAGGCTCCCTGACTTCAGACTATACTACAAAGCTACAGTAACTAAGACAGTGTGGTACTGGCATAAAAACAGAAAGATAGATCAGTGGATCAGGATAGAAAGCCCAGAGATAAACCCACGCACATATGGCCAACTTATCTTTGATAAAGGAGGCAGGAATGTACAGTGGAGAAAGGACAGCCTCTTCAATAAGTGGTGCTGGGAAAACTGGACAGGGACATGTAAAAGTTTGAGATTAGATCATTCCCTAACACCATACACAAAAATAAGCTCAAAATGGATTAAAGACTTAAATGTAAGGCCAGAAACTATCCAACTCTTAGAGGAAAACATAGGTAGAACACTCTATGACATAAATCACAGCAAGATCCTTTTGGACCCAACTCCTAGAGAAATGGAAATAAAAACAAAGATAAACAAATGGGACCTAATGAAACTTCAAAGCTTTTGCACAGCAAAGGAAACCATAAACAAGACCAAAAGACAACCCTCAGAATGGGAGAAAATATTTGCAAATGAAGCAACTGACAAAGGATTAATCTTCAAAATTTATAAACAGCTCATGCAGCTCAATAGCAAAAAAACAAACAACCCAATCCAAAAATGGGCAGAAGACTTAAATAGGCATTTCTCCAAAGAAGATATACAGACTGCCAACAAACACATGAAAGAATGCTCAACATCATTAATCATTAGAGAAATGCAAATCAAAACTACAATGAGATATCATCTCACACCAGTCAGAATGGCCATCATCAAGAAATCTAGAAACAATAAATGCTGGAGAGGGTGTGGAGAAAAGGGAACACTCTTGCACTGCTGGTGGGAATGTGAATTGGTACAGCCACTATGGAGAACAGTATGGAGGTTCCTTAAAAAACTAAAAATAGAACTACCATATGACCCAGCAATCCCACTACTAGGCATATACCCTGAGAAAACCATAATTCCAAAAGAGACATGTACCAAAATGTTCATTGCAGCTCTATTCACAATAGCCCGGAGCTGGAAACAACCGAAGTGTCCATCATCGGATGAATGGATAAAGAAGATGTGGCACATATATACAATGGAATATTACTCAGCCATAAAAAGAAACGAAACTGAGCTATTTGTAATGAGGTGGATAGACCTAGAGTCTGTCATACAGAGTGAAGTAAGTCAGAAAGAGAAAGACAAATACCGTATGCTAACACATATATATGGAATTTTAAAAAAAATGTCATGAAGAACCTAGGGGTAAAACAGGAATAAAGACACAGACCTACTTGAGAATGGACTTGAGGATATGGGGAGGGGGAAGGGTAAGCTGTGACAAAGCGAAAGAGAGGCATGGACATATATACACTACCAAACGTAAGGTAGATAGATAGTGGGAAGCAGCCACAGAGCACAGGGAGATCAGCTCGGTGCTTTGTGACCGCCTGGAGGGGTGGGATGGGGAGGGTGGGAGGGAGGGAGATGCATGAGGGAAGGGATGTGGGAACAGATGTATATGTATGACTGATTCACTTTGTTATAAAGCAGAAACTAATTAAAAAAATTAAAAAATAAATAAATAAATAAATAAAAATAAAATAAAAATAAAAGCTATTATTCACTTTTAATAATACAAATAAACACTCACTTTTAATTATACAAATAAACACAAGTACATTCCTATAGTAAAAATATTAAATGTTACTTATGGCTAACTATTTCCCAGAACCTCCAAATCCCAGTCTCTGCACAGAGAAAACCATCATTGCCAGTTTGGCTTGAATACTTCTAGGCATGTTTCTACGCTTGGATTACATATAGTTACACTTATCAAAATAAATAGTTTCATTTTTTGTCATTGCTAATTGTTACTTTACAGAAATGACATCAAATTATACCTACTGATCTGTGACTTTCCTTTTGTTCACTCAACAACAGATTTCTGATAATGTTCATGCCACTTTATAGACCTATAGATCTAACCACATACTCAGCATCTGCTATGTAGCATTCCCTATATGTTTACATTGTTCATTTAAGCACCCCCATAATGATGGATATTTAAATTATTTCTAATTTTTATTATAAATAAATAATACAGTGAATAGCTACATATTTGTGAATGTTTGATTACAATAAACTCTAGGAAGTAAAATTGCTGGGCAAAAGATACACACAGTTATATATCTTAACATGGTTTTAAACCTCTCTCAGTCTGACCTTGAGAATGATGAGCAAGGGGCAGCAGAAGTGGGGAAAAGTCCAAGGAGCCCAGATGGACAGAGCTGAGACAACTCAGACTGCCATGGTAGGCAGAGCCTTTTCCCCTGAGGGTGTCTAAAATGGGCTATACAACAGATCTTTGAAAACCCTCAGTGGGCAAAGGCTACTCAAGCTGATTTGAGAGAGCTAGGTATGGCCATGGAGCTCATTAGTAAAGCAGCTGCTAGTCACTGGCAGCAAGAAAAAACTCACCACTACTCTGGGATCCATTCTGGTCCCACAACACAGCTCCTTCTTTGAATGATAAAGGCAATCCTGAGGAAGTAGACGCGGACCTCACTTAAGTCCTGCAGAAAAGGGAACAAGGATTTTCTCAGTCTTTCCTTCAAGAAGTAGCTGATTGATGGACAACATGCAATGATCTAAGCTCAGTGAATACAAGCTGCTAAACTCCTTGACCTCATGTACACAGCTTGATGCAGCCCATCCAACCAACGTCCAGTGCTTGGCTGAATTATTACAGGTGGTGAGACATGCCATTGTAAAACTAATTAAATTATCAAGATGATGCACAAGAGATCAGCTGCACACACAATGAATTGTAGTCGGTCCCTGATTATGACTCAGATGTAGACATTTTGAACCAGGATGGAAAGGGCTCCTAACCTGTAACTATTTCTTCCAAATACGTGCTTTCCACAACTACTGCTATGTTCCACCCATGGAAGTATGACAGCAAACAAGCATAATCCAGTAAATGAAAAAATTGTGGAATGCAATCCTATTCACACAAAAGTGTATAATTTGGACAAAAGGCAAGATTTCATGTAGGTCCAACAATAGCCTCTATCAGAGGTCAATGAGATGGGGGATGTGGAAGTTTAACCATACCTGGAAGTCCATAGTTAAGGTAAAGAGCACCCTGGGCCATATCTGCCTTTTGGTGTTAACTGGTCATACAACAAAGATTACAGACTGGACTCAGCCATGTCCTCCAAGTCACCAGCAAGAAGGACATGACACACAAAACAAAAGCCTCTTGGCTCTCCACACCTACTTGGCATACCATTATACTGTTTTTGAATTATTGCAAATGATACGTGAAAGGATTTCAGCTTTACCGATTGACCACATATAAACTCAATAAGCTTAACATTAGTCCCATGAAGATCTTCCTACCATTTCTTCCTGTTTAATTGCATCACGTGAAAGACTGCTCAAAGTTCAGAAATAGTTCTGAAGAGAATAGTTCTGACTTTGGTTTGAATTCCTCAGGTAAAACCTTAAAGCTTGCATTCCACCACTTTTCAGAATATTATTAAGGAGAGAGACAGCATCTTCAGTACCCTGGTTGTGGTCTGCTGAGCTTCATGTAAATGTAAACCCTCAGTCTATATATTAGAACCTGGAGCCCACCACTAGCCAGAATAACCAGCGTGCTTTCTTGGTTGCCATAAGAAAAAGTTTAAAGGAAACCTATTGTAACAGGTTGAGCAAGACAACCTCTCTAAGCTTGCTCAGGACATAGAAGCTGCCCAAGTTATTGAAAATAATGGAGCTATAACTCTTTTGGCAGAATCCCTTCACTCTAAAAATAAGGATATGGCAACATGAAACTACAGGGTTTTTTTTCCAAATGTGTGAGAATGAACCACCTTTCAGCTGAGTTGACTAGCTCTCTCTCTTTCTTCACAACTGAGCCAGTGGCTTAGGAGCCCATTGGTCTTGGACTTTATTGGCTATTTTCAGAATGATCCAGACTGTGGATAGAATGTCCAAGGTATGGACCCATGTTGAAACATGAGACCATGACCACCATCCAGACGCTGATCAGCTAGATGCTTGGCTGCCAGATCTGGGACATTATGGATGGACTGCCCTAAGTCACCACCATCAGCTGTCCTAGTTTGATACTGATACTATAAATTATGAGTAAGAGTGACAATACAAATGGATTTGGGGACTAACTCCAGGAAAAGAATGCACAAGAATGGATCATAAGATAGACTTTTTAAAACCCTAGCCTTTATTTAACAAAATAATAAATTTAAAATATTTGTAATAGAACTGCCTTTGCTTGCTTTGAAGTAGCTCTTTAATTTTTTGTTTTGAACAATGGTTAGTTTTTTAAGTTATAGTAAATAGTGTTACAGCAATTTCTAATTTTTAAGAAACAAGTAATAATGTAGAACAAAGGTTGGCAAACTAAGGCCTGCAGGCCAAATCCAGCCTACTGCTTGTTTTTGTATAGTCCCCAAGATTATAATGGTTTTTACTTTTTTTAATGCTTGTGGGTGGAAATCAAAAGAATGATACATAATGATATGTGCAACTTATAAGACACAATTTTTAGTGTCCCTAAATAAAGTTTTCCTGGAACACCACTTCACTCATTAGCCTACAGTTTTTCTAACCTGCCCTTATAAGATGCTTCAGGAGAAAATGAAATTACAAAAACAGTCCTGAATCAAAATAAATTTTTAAATTGACAAAAATTTTAACATATACTGACAAAACTTTTAATATATACTGATAAATTGCCCTCCAGAATACAGTGAAATTTACAATCCCACCTGCAGTATATCATATGTCCTTGTATACCTATTTCTCCATATCCTTGCCAACACAGTAATTTTTACCAATCTGATTAGTGAGAAATGATGTCTTTACATTTATAGTTTCCTGCTTACTAGTGACAAAGAGCACCTTTTTATGTTTCTTGATCAGTGTACATTTCTTATTCTGTTACTTGTCTATGAATACCTTTAGCTTGTTGAAAAAAATCTATCTTATTGTCTTTTAACTATTTCCCTGATTACTAGAGCAGTTGTGTTCTTTAACGTTTATTGGTCATTTTTTTCTTCCTATTCTGTGAATTGCCTGTTTATACCTTTGCCAATTTTTCTACTGTGTTGCTTGCCTTGTTCTTATTAATATTGAATTCTTAAGAATTACTATTGTTAAGGGGGTCTCAAAGTGCAGTCAGTTTTCAGAAAGCAAACATAATCTGACACAATAATCTAAATTAAACTCTTGTCCAAGCCAGTCCTGGGGTTAGCATATCGCCCCTTGTCTGTGTTGCACACCTACAGCAAAGCACAGAAAACTGCCAGATAACAAATTAGTTATCTCCTCCAGTGAATGCCACATGCCTCTTCTTTCCTCTTCTAATAAGCCATTCAAAGAAAGAAGGGAATTGATCATTAAAAATAGCTGCTGAGGACAGGAATAAAGACGTAGACATAGAGAATGGTCTTGAGGACACGGGGAGGGGGAAGGGTAAGCTGGGACGAAGTGAGAGAGTGGCATGGACATATATACACTACCAAATGTAAAACAGCTAGTGGGAAGCAGACGCATAGCACAGGGAGATCAGCTTGGTGCTTTGTGACCACCTACAGGGATGGGACAGGGAGGGTGGGAGGGAGACGCAAGAAGGAGGAGATATGGGGATGTATGTATAGGTATAGCTGATTCACTTTGTTATACAGCAGAAACTAATACACCATTGTAAAGCAATTATACTCCAATAAAGATGTTTAAAAAAAAATAGCTGCTGGTTTTATCAGCAGCACTCAGTAATAATCAAAATCAGCTTTGGGCTCAGACAGCAACAGCATGTATTGAACATCCTGTGTGTGTGCTGGTGATTCATTAAGAAGCTAGCAAAGGACCTTCTAGACCCCCTGGTGGTGGAGGGATGGGGGGAGGTGGTGCTAAGCAAGACCAGACCAGCCCACCAGGGGATAAGATACTAGAAGGGGTCCAGGTTGAAGCCCTTAGAGACTGCCACGGTCAATCCAGGAAACAGGGATGAGTTGACAAGTCCAGAGTGCAGGAACGGGGCCAAAGGTAGGAAACAAGATTTAGGACATGGATGGACCTGGAAAGAAAGGGGAAGAGGGAGTGAAGCAAGGCAAGCCCTGGAAGCTGTTCAAGGTCCCCAACCTGCTGCTGTAACAGCCACAAGACATCTTACATGAGTCCTCAAGTGGAGTGGCTTAAAGCAAGTTCTCCACTCTCACTGAGCAACCCACAGAGTCCTTGACCCCTCCCGAGAGAGACGGATTCATTGGCCTGGGGTGGAGCCCAGGCATCCATATTTTTTTAAACATGAAGCTAGGGTTGAGAACTCCAAGCTTAAAGAGTCAATCAGCTGACACAGAAGGAAGAGACACGGCCACAGTCTTGTATATGTTACAGTTGTCCCTTGGTATCCAGGGGAGATTGTTCCCAGTACCTCCACAGATACCAAAAGCCAAGGATGCTCAAGTCCCTTATATTAAATAGCATAATATTTGCATCCTCCCACATCCTCCCATAGACTTTAAATAATCTCTAGATTACTTACAATACCTAATGCAATGTAAATGCTAGGTAAAAAGTCAAAAATACAATGTAAATGTGTGTAAATAGTTGCCTGTGCATGGCAAATTCAAGTTTTGCTCTTTGGAGCTTTCTGGAATTTTTCTTCTGCCTACTTTCAATCTCTGGTTGGTCGAATCCACAGATATGGAACCTGTGGATTTAGGGGGCCAACTGTAATAACTGCCTATTTTCTGCCTACTTTCAATCTCTGCCTATTTTCAATCTCTGGTTTGTCAAATCCACAGATGTGGAACCTGTGGATATAGGGGGCCAATTGTAATAACTGCTGTGCTCAGAAGCCCAGCCCTGGGTGGACAGCTGCTCTGGACCACCCAAAGTCAGGCCTGAGAGGGATATCAAACCCAAGTGCCACAAGGGAGGAGTTGATGCCTAGAAGAACTGCAGTGCCACTAGTTAATCTAGGAAACATTGAACAGAAGATAATGTGTTCTGTGACACCCCCATGAGTCCATGAGTTAACTACATCAATTTGTTTCAGTTAGAAATATAGATGGATTGCTCAGCAGAGAATTCTGGGCTAAGAATGTGCACTAGGAAATCACCAAGAGCTGCTATTGTGCCCGCCTATATTCATATGTTGAAGCCTTAGTCCTCATTGTGATGGGATTTGGAGATGGGGCCTTTGGGAGATAATTAGGTTTAGATGAAGTAACAAGGCTGGGTCCCTTGTGATGGGATTAGTGCCCTTATAAGAAGAGACACCAGAGAGCTTGCACTCTTCCTCTCTCCTCCATGTAAGGACACTGCAAGAAGGCAGCCATCTACAAGCCAGGAAGAGAATCTTCACCAGAAAATGACTATGCTGGCACCTTGGACTTGTAGCCTCTAGAAGTGTGAGAACATACATTTCTACTGTTTAAACCAAATATTTTGTTATGGTAATTTGTTATGGCAGCCCCAGCTGACTAATACAAGAGCCATGGGAATGGACCAGACTACACAAAGAGAGATCAGAGAGTGAGATAAGAAATATATCAAGAATAGAAACTTGGGGAGTCTGACATTTAAGGTACGGCAGAGTAAAGAGATCCAGGGAAGGGCAAGCAAGCCACCAGAGAGACAGAAAGAAAATGAGGAATGTGCCGAGAGAGAGGAAATTTGAAGAAGGCAGGGATGCTGGACAGAGTCACTGGAGAGAAGGGCACAGTTTGAGGAAAGGAGAGAGGCCTTTCAAACCTCCTGCAGTGAAGCCATTGCTAACCTCAGAGAGACAATTTCAGGCAAAGGAGAGAGGCTTTTCTCTTCTTCCCCTTGTAGGGCTGGCTGCCTGGCCCTGCTCGACACAGTTATGGGTTCTGAGGCTTGTGAACTGGAAAGTACATTAGGAGCTCCTTCTACACTAGCCGGTCCATCAGGATGCTGTGCTGCCTGTGTCTGGAGTCCACAGAAGAAGCAAATGGTGCTTAGCTCATCCCCAGACTGTCAGGCTACCTGGTAGGCCTATGCTCATGTCCCAAGTTACTAGATGGAACCCCACTGAGGCTGGAGCCCAGCCCCCACCCCATCCTAATGAAATGGAGACCTCGACTCCCTCAGCTATCTCCTGCCAGCTCCTTTCCTTGGGGCTGGTTCTTTCTTCCCTATATTAGCTTAGGTAAACCTCTGATTTATACTTTGGACACTTAGATGCAACCAAGAGCCACAGCCTCTCCTGGAAGTCCTGATTTTGTGCTACCTTAGGCACGGCTGAGAGCAAGATCAGACATTTCAGCATGCCCCCTTGCAATGGGGATTTGGTACCAACATCCCATTGGTCCTCGTTGGTCCCCTTCCTCATCACACCACTGCCTCATGCCAGTTTAGTCTTTTCACTGCCCCCTTTTCCTCTGCCCTGGGAGCCCCAATCATGCTATGGGGTAGGGGCCACAGCACTGATAAGCATGCACTCACACTTTTCTCCAAGGTGCTGTCCTAACTGGCCTTTCCGAGTGCCTCAATGCCTCTGACAATGTGGGAGTTCTTTCATCACTTTTTTTTTTTAATAATGTTAACAGGCGTATCAACACATTTGTCAAAATCACAAGTCAACAGAAAAAATTCAAACGCTTAACAGAGTAAATATGAGAGCTGTCTCCAGGCTGCAATAATCTGGCTGGAACGCAGGCAGACACAACAAACCTCCTCTCATTTCCCTCCCACTACATCCTTTACACCAAGGCCATCGCCTGTCCTTCCTGGACCCTGATGATCTCTCCAATGAATAAACAATTAGGCTTGAAGCAAGTTTCCGGACCAAGCTGAGCCCATGCTGCTGGCAGCCTGATCTGTGATGAATGATCAGGGATCTTGGAAAATGTTGTGCTCCATATTTCACCCAGGGAATAATTTCTTGGTGTTAACTTTTGAAAAAGTGATTTCTAAGAGGGCTTAGAAAAAAGCCTACAAGACATCACCACAGTCATTCGGTTTTGTAGAATCGTTTGATGTGCTCAGATAAAAGAGACAGTTCTGTGTAATTAACCTAAGCCTGTGGACGATCACCTAAGGTCTAATGGGTGTTGGACCAAGCCTGATGGATGCAGGGGAGGCGGCACGGGGTATCCCAGCCCTGTTTGTTGCCAGCCCCAAGGGTAGTTAGATGAGCCCTGTGTCTCTTGTCACCTCTCTCTCATAAATAGGACAGAAATGAAATCCAAACCAGGGCCTCTGCTGATAACCTGAATACACAGAAAGGATATATGTATCTCCAGCCCTGGTAAAACTGCTAAACTGCCTCAGCTTCTCCACTGGGAATGAGGGTGGATGCAGCTTGGAGCAGATGCAGTGTTTGTCTATCCCAATCCTATGCTGTGCAGATGTGCACCTTTGCTCCACCCCAGCCCCTCCCTCCTGCCCTTAGCCACTCTATTCCAGGAGAAGAGGCAGAATGGTCAGCCCATCAATCCAAATATCAATATCTCCAAGAAATGATATTGGACCTCCTTCCTCAAAATCTGGATGTTGCTAAGTACCTCCAGTGGCCAGATTCTATCTGCTTCTTTAGGTCTTGGATATTGATCTTTGACTGCTATGTCTATTTTTCTTGGCTTATCCCATAATCCTTGGGTGGGTGAAGGATACAATATTATACAGAAATACAGATAACACAGCCTGGGTAGTCTGCCTTGCTAAACCATAGGATCCTGTACACACAAACATCTGTCCTGACCATCTCAATGAGTCCAGCATCGGGACCAAAGACATACCAATCACTTTCCGCGTTGCCTGGGCCAGAGGCTCATTAGTGGAGAAAGCGATGGGAGTGACTGCAGAGAAGGTGCCGCCCACTGCTCACAGGTAGGAGCTGCCAGGAGTCAGAACTGGGCCAGTAGGAAGCAGTGGGAACATCACGTCCCAGTCCTGGTTTTATCGCAGGGTCACTCTAGGACTTTGTTCTCTCTCTGCCTCGCCTCCCTCCTCTGTGGCAGGAAAACACCAGCTGACACCCAGGGAGGGCCAGGTTGAGAAGTCCCTAATGAGGGACCCGGCAGCAGTTGACAGCTGTCCTGTGTGGAACAGCATGTCCTTGTTAGGCCACATCCCTCGCCTCGCCTCGGGGATATCAGCAGCTGGCGGCAGGCAGCTGCGAGAATACAGACACCCACAGACCTGTCAGCTCCGTGAGCCGCCTCCCTGCCCCCACAGTGATCTGGGGGCCACTCACTGGATTGTTGCTGCTCGTAACAATATAATGCCTGGGCTTCTACTTCCTCCAATGATAACTCATTTACTTAGGAGACTTAATAAAAGCCAAACATCGTCACCTCATTGCCAGCTCACCAGTGGTGTTCATTCCATAAATACTGCCGAGGTGTTGTGTGGAGTTTGTTTTTGATCCAGGACGCTACAGAGAGGCTCACGGCCAGTGCGAGGGGGCGGAGTGACTCATCGGGGAAGACTTTTGCCTGCCCAAGTGGTGGGAAAAGTTCAGCTCTAGGCCAATCTTTTAGCTTGCTCCTCTCCACCTGTCATCTTGTTTAGTGTCACTTAAAATAAACTGTCCCTTTCTTGGGTGAAACTGGACCTTGGATCACAAGGAGGTAACCTGTGGAAGCTGCATCAGGCATTCAGTAATGGATGGCATTCTGATCGCCAGAGCCTCGCCTCTGGCAGCTCACCATCTCTCTCCTCCTTCCCCTCCTCGTTCCTTCTCCCTCAGGAGCAGCAGTGGTGACCACTCAGAGCTGGAAACCGTCACTGCATGATGAGTTCTTACCTCAGAATGATTATTAGGAGCAAGGGTGAGGTTGTTTTCACTCTATTCATGGTCATGTGGTCAGAGACCCACAGGAAGGACAAATTCCGCCCTGCAATCACATCTACTCCCCACAGCAAGATTCTAGGAAGGTATTTGCAAGGTTCAGTGGCAGAAGGAACATGTTTAAACCATTTATGAGCAGCTGTCAAGTGCCTGACGTTCCGAAAAGAGCTCTGTGGAAAATGCAGAGTAGATTCTGCTTGAGACCTTCACTGAACTTACTTCTTCCCCATGCACTTGAATCTAGGAACTTACAAGTTCCTATGGAGGGGAATAAAGAGATGGATGACCCTCAGGGGCCCCCAGGATCCAATGATCCAACTCCTTGGACGCAACATGAAAGAGGAAGAAGTGACAGTTTTACCAACTCTACAGAATAAGGAGAATGACAAAGAACAAGAGAGGCGGGGGACCCAAAGGTGGCACCTTTCAAGGCACAATGCCCTCACACGCAAGTAATTGTCTGGGACTCTGTTCCATCATCAGAGTAGCAAGTCTTCAGCCCTTGAGGAGGTGGACAGAGGTCAGTGCTCTTGAGTGGGAGGAAGAGGGAGCAGTGTTCCCTCTCTTGCAACTGACATCGTCATTGTTGTTATCATCACGCCTAGACAAATACCTCCATGTCTATGCAGCCATTCCGGTGAGCTTCTATTTATTTACCATGCTTCTCCTATGGACCAGGCATGATACATGGCACTCTACAACCCGAAGAGAGCTCTCTTCAGTGATTATAGCTAAGACAGCACTATTAACTCAGGTATTACATTTCAGGACGCAACTGGGATTGAAAGGGTACATTGAAACTGGCTAGAGAAGCCCCAAAGACAGACCTAGGGGTTAGAAATGGAGCTCCTCACATGGTAGAGCAGGCTCTCAGCTTCAGTTCATGGGGGAAACTCTACCTAAGAAATTAATCCTGGTACTTAGAGAGTGAGTAGCCTGAAGTCCAGCCAAAAGTAACAGGGGTGTCCGGTCAAGCAGACAGGCATGCAAAGCCCACGAGGGTTGACAGGAGGCAGTGAAAAGGGAGGGAAGAAGGCAAAAAGGATGAGAAAACATTTAAGGTAACATCCGAAGGTGACTAGCAGTCATTTTTTCCCAAGGTTTGGATGGGTGGAGAGTTGACCAGGGAAAGATTGACTCAGGCAGATGGAACAGTGTGTGTAAAAGATGCGAGTTGGCCAGTTGTACATACCAGTTAAGTACTGGAAACTAGGGAAAGAAACAGACATCTGGAAAAAAAAAACAGAAATTTATTTCTCTCTTAAGTAAGAGTCCAAAAGTGGACATTTCTGAGCTGATATATCAACCCAACAGAGTCTTCACTGACCTGGACTCCTATCTTGCTATTCCACATTTTACCATTGGATTGTTTCCTCACAATCCAAGACAGCTACTCGAGCTCCATCCTTGGCATCTGCATTAAGGAGACTGATGTGATCAGATTTGCCATCTTGGACAATTGTTATACCTGCAACATAAAGAATGATTTGGAGGAGACAGTGTAATGTAAGTAGGCCATTGAAAGAATTCAGGCAATCGATAACTGTGATCAGAGCTATGCCAAGCTGCCACTTAGTATAGCTTTTGCCAGAATTACTTCAATAGAGGGCAATACTGATGGCATAGTAAGTGACAACATGGAATATAAAACTAAATGAAGAAGCACATAGGGCAGAGTCCATGAAAAGTGCCAAATGTGGAGCTTCCGTGGTCCTCTCCCCATAGAATCATGGACATATTAATGTATGACAATACACACTAAGTATTGCCATCCAGGGAAGCTCACCTGAGCCTTTGGTGTCTAGAGTTTTTATTTGGGCTCAATCATATTGTGAAAATTAATGAAGGGAAACCTCACTAAAATGGAGTCCAGAAGAAGGATGGAGCTTTCACATGCATACCACTCAGCACCAATAAAGATCCCAATAGGAAGAGACATACCTTACACCTCCAGCAGGAAATGACACTACTTTACTATGTCAGCAGGAGGAAGAAAGATTTTCTCTTTGCCTGACAACAGTTCAGTCAGTAAGAGACTGTTACCACTCAGTCAATGAAAAGCCACTATACTCTGAACTCCCAGTTTCCTCCAGTGGACTTCTTGTTTATAACAGCCTCTCCCAATTTTCCCTTCTCCTCTATAAAAAAAACGTACCCTCCTTTGCTTTACTAAACTTGAATATGGCTTGCCATAGTTGCATGTCCCAAATTGCAATTGTTCACTGCTCCCATATAAACCCATTTTTCTGGTAAAATAACTGGCTGTTTTATTGTTTTAGGTTAGCAACATATATCCCATGTGGCTGACCTTTAGTCTCCAGCCCTCTCAGAGTTCAGGCTGATACCTATAATCTCCAACCCCTTTGAGAGGCAAAACTGATAGTAGTGATAATGGGCCCAACGCCCCCAGTATAAATCACACTGTTGACTCTCTAGTGGCCAAAGTCCCTAGGCAAACAGACACAGTCCTATCAGACATAGTATTCCAAAGGTCTGGAGATCACCCTCCAGTAGCTGAGGGAAAAGGCCAGATCTCTCTTCAGGTAGGGTTAATTCTTCACTACTCAAGAAGGTAAAGTAGTGCCATGTCAATAGCACCTCATACCCTCCAAGCATCTTCAATTCAGGCCAGCAGGATTAAGGTCAGGCAATAAACTCACAAAGTTAACCAAGCCCTTGAGAAATTAAGCCATCATGTGGGACAGCCAGTGGAAACAAACAATAGATTTAGACCCCTGGAGGCTGATAGTATTGGAACTCTCAGACTCAAAATACACAATAGATATACAGAAAATATTTAAATAAATAAATAATGGAATTTGAAATATGAAAAAAACAAGATACTGTAAGGAATAGCAGACACATTTGAACAAAAACTAATGGAACTTGTAAGGATAAAAAGGGAATTAGTAAACTGGAAAACAGAGGTGAAATGATTGTCCAGACTGCGGCACTGAGAGGTGAGTATATGGAAAAAACAAACGGAAGAAAAGAGATAGGCAGGATAGGGTTGAGAAGGTCTAAGTGTTTGAGAATGTGTCTGGGATTTGTTTTAGTCAGGTGTGGTAAGAAATGCAAACACAAAAATGACTGTGATGAAGAAAGAAGTTGTTATACCTACAGATCCCTAGAAACAGAAGGCACAATGTGCCACACAGGACTACACAGGGAAGCCCTGGGTTGGTTAGAAGGCAGAGGGAACAAGGGGAAAACATGGGCAAGAGCTTTTATTGTGGTTTCCGTGGGAAGGAATGGTTGAGGCAGGGTAAGCAGGCTTAGGGTTGGCTACTTTGAATAATTTCAGTGGGCTCTGCGGTGTAGGAGCTGTCTCTACTTGTCTGGTGCCTGGCCTTGGGGTGATTAGGACAGGGGGATATTGGCCTCGAGTATGACAGCTCAATAGAGGAGGTGGTGGGGTTTGTGGGCTTTGGATTGGTTAGTTTACATGTGAAAGGAACGTTCCCAGGTGACTCATCTACGATCGCTAGGAATTGGCTATCCCTGGCAGGGGCAATCTCTCCTGGGTCAGCAGGTCCCCAAGACATCAAAGCACTAGGAAATATATAAAATTAAAAAACATGATTAATACATTAACATATATCTAACATGAGCCTGAGGGAATAAAGAACACCAAAGATGGAAAAGAGAGTATTTGAAGAGATAATGACTGGAAATTTTCCAGAACTAGTGATAATCATGAATCCACAAATCTAGACAACACAGCATATCTCAAAAAGGGAAGAGAAAAAAGAAATCCATGCCTAGATATGTTGTAGTGAAACAGAATCAGAAAGACAAGAGAAGATACTGAAAAGTAGTCAGAGAGAACTGATAGGTTACATTCAAAGTAATGGCAGTTTAACTGAGAGCAAATCTCTCAACAGCAACAATGAGTAGTTAGAAGAGAAATAAAAATAACTATCAACGTAGAGCTATAATCCCAACAAAACCATCATCAAAATGACAATGGGGTCCTGGTTCCAGACAAGATGGAGTAAACACATTTGTATCTGTCTCTCATTGAATACAACTACAAACCATGGCCAGAATGTGTGGGACACCTATCTGAGGCATCTCAAAGATTGATAACAGAAGGAGGCCAAAATTTTACAAACTAAACTGACATCGAGTTTCTGATTTTTTTCCTTTCCAGTATTACCCAGCCTAGACTCAAAAAGCAGCTCAAAAGTTGGGTGAGGAAAGAAAGAACGCCAGGAGAAGCCCTCTCTTTCCGGTCTGAAGGGGAATTCTAAAGGTCAGAGAGAGTACAGGGAAAACCATGTTCTTTTTTTCCCCATTCTCTCTCAACCCAGACTCCAGGGACCACACAACAGCAGCATGATGGCATCAGTGGCCAGACAGGCACTTACAACTCCCAGGGCAAGGAATTCTTCTCTCTCACCAGAGGAAAAGCAAAGGAGGATGGGATAAATACCTGTTCCTTTTCTTCCTTTCTCTCTCTCTCTCTCCTCTCTCCCCTCTCCTCCACCTTTGCCTTGGGTGGAGGTGCAGTAAAGGAAAAGACACAGAAGAAGGGGGAAACTAAGACCCCAGGTTTTGGGTCAGAAGACTAGGAATGGGTATTCGAATCAACTGGAAATTGTTAGATCATGGAGGAAAAACAGCTCGAGAGAGATCTCACAAAGTTGTGTATAAAACTCTGGACTCAACTCCAAGCTGTGCATACATGGATCTGACTCTGAAGAGTATACTAAAAGCTTTGAGAACTCTACTATAAGGCAGACCACTGCCAGGGTCCTGGACTGGCTGGGGCACACGCAGGACAGATCCAAGTAGAAGTGCAAACTGACTGACATTGGAAACATAGTCCATAGAGAAGAAGCCTGAACCTAACCAGGTTCTGTCTGCTTTAAAACACATCAACATTCTCCTTAGGATTTAAGTAAGAAGTCTCATAATGGAGAAATTTTACCACAAACAAATCTTCACTTAAAAAAAAAACTCTAAAGAATAAACCTCAGCAAAAATGAAAATTTTCCATAAAAATAGACTAGGATGCAAGAGGAAAGATGAAAAAATAAAATGACAAAATACTTGTAAATCTTTTTTTTAATTGCATGATGAAGTGAAGGTACTTAATGGAAACACAGCTATGACGTCTCCCTGAATATGTCATGTTTCTGCAGAGTCTGGGTCCTCTGAGAGAAGTCATTGATAGCTAATGCTTATATAAGCGAGACATTCCAGGATAGTAAAGCTTAGAGTCATCTCTCTCCCCAGAGGCAACCCTGGGTAATAAAGGTAAAGACCTCTTCTTCCCTGCCTGTAGATTTGATTACATTCCGGGATAAGAGCAATCTCTCTCTGAAGGGAGGGTAGGCAGATCCCAGCAGTTCTTTATAAGTCAGTTTCCTAATTCGGGGTTCTCCTGAAATGCTCTCCATTGCATGTTCATGTACTATCAGATTCCCAGCATTTCACCCCATGGGGATTTGGACTTAAGAAAACAGTGCCATGAAGCTACTCTGGCTGCTGCTTTTGACCTGAATAGTAAATAGTGCTTGTCTCAACCCAGGGGTCTTAAGTCTCCTGTTGGGGGGTGTGTGTGTGTGTGTGTGTGTGTGTGAGAAAAAGAGAGAGAGAGATTGTGATTCATAACAGGAAATATATATTTGGTCTTCTGACCACTCCCCAAACCCTTGGAATCTCCTAAGCAATGGGAGCATATTTTGCTGTGATATTTGGTCTTTTGTTCTCAGTTTCTGAAATCACTTCAGAGCCATAAAGGTTAAGTGGGTGTCTTGTTATTCATAACGAGCCCCTTTCAACTACAATCGAGTTTATATTAACGAGGTGACTTACAAATTTCCTAAAGATGGGGTGGGCTTGGAGTCTGGTTGCACAGGAACCAACCATGAATAGAGGGTTGGAACTTTCAGTCCTACCCCTTAACATTCAGGGAGATTGAGTTTAATCACCAAATGGCCAATGATATAATCAATCGCACCTGTGTGATGAAGCCTCCATAAAAACCCAAAAGAGCAGGGTTCCGAGAGCTTCCACGTTTGGGAATCAGAATGCTATCACGTGCCACTGTGCTGGGCCTCAAACTCCATGGGGAGAGAAACTCCTTTGTTTGAGATCTCAGCCTATGTATCTCTTCATTTGGCTGTTGATTTATATCCTTTAATATCCTTTGTGATGAACCGGTAATCTATGAGTAAACTGGTTTCCTGAGTTCTGTGAGCCACTCTAGCAAATTAATCAAACACAAGGAAGGGAACATGGGAACCTCTGATTTATAGCCAGTAAGTCAGAAGCCCAGGTAACAACCTGGACTTGCAATTGGCATCTGAAGTGGGGGCAGTCTTGTGAGACTGAGTCCTTAACCTGTGGAATGTGATGCTATCTCCAGGTAGATGGTGTCAGAGTTGAGCTGAGTTGTCGGGAGAACTGCTTGGTGGTGTGAGAAAACTCCAACACGTTCAAATTGAGATCAGAGTCATAGCGGATTGCACTCTTCACCATTTCTGATTTAACAATAGTCTTTAGTATCTATATTAGAAAATAAAAAGGCTCAAAATTTATGAGCTAAGTATTCAACATAAGAAATTAGAAAAGAACAGCAAAATGAATCCAAATAGAAGGAAGAAGATAATATATTTCATTTACTTTGAAGTGTTATTGATTTTATGCATTGTTATTTTATATTTATATTCTTAGACTTAGACATAGTTTTTCCCACATATCATTCAATTATTTTTCAACTCCAAGTTGTCAATGTCTGTAATTTTTCTACATAATATTGTTTTCTGCGCTATCAGGAATATGAGTGATGTAGCATTTCTTAAGAGAGTGTGTCACTACTGTCTTGGGGATTTTGTTCCTTTCTACAAGTTTTGGTTGCATATGCAGAGGAAGGACAAGTATGTCATAACTGCTACCTGGCTGACAATAAATAAAAGCCACATCCACATCCACAGGTATGTTATGATAAGAAAAATTATATACCTTAGAATCAATAAAATATGGAAATAAACATAAGATCAAAAATTAGTGAAATTAAAAAAAGGAACAATAGAAAGCATAAGCAAAGCTAAAATGAGCTCTTTGAAAAAACTAATAACAAACCTCCTGAGAAATTAATCTAAAATAAGATTAAGGCTCAATATTAGCAATGAAGAGGTAAACATAACTGCATATATAGCGAGGTTAAAAAGATAATACTATTGTCAACTGAAAAAAAAATGCACAACCTAAAAGGTAAGAGTTATGCTTTATTCAGCAGACATTCTTAGGACTTTAGCTGGGGCCAGTATCCTTTGTTTTCCCATCCTGACTCTCTTCAGGGTGCACCGTTGGGGGTGGCTGCAGCCTGACGTCTGCTAGCTGGTGGGCATTCCGTGTTTCCTTCCCGAGTTCCCTCAGGGCTCACTTCTGGGGGTAGCTATAACATCCTTTATTTACTGATATGGGAGGCTGCTTTCCTAGTCCACACTATGAGTAACTTTTTGATGATATATTTGAAATTTTAGATGAATAAAAAACTCATAAAAATGAAAACTTACTAAGATTGAATCAACAGGAAATGTAAACCCTGAGAATTTCTATAAATATTAAAGCTTTTAAATCAGTAACTAAAATTATCACCACAAAGAAATCACCAAATCCAGATAATTTATAGAAAACTCCTATCAAACTTCCAAGAAACATATCATTGTAATATTTTACAAACTCTTCCAAATACTAAAAAAAGAGAGAATACTCCTCATTTTAAGTTGGCTGATATAATCATGATATCAAAACCAGACAAGAACAGTACAAGAAAGGAAAATTATAAGCCAATTACATTCATGAACATGAGTGCAAAGACGCCAATCAAAATGTTAGCAAATTTAAGCTAGAATTTAAGGAGAGATAATACATCAAACTTAAGTTGAACATATGCCAAGAATGCAAGAATGTATTAATCATGTTAACAGATTAAATTAGAAAGAAATCATCTCAGCAGGTTTAAGAAAAACATTTGTCAAAATTCTACATGTATTTATAGTCTTTAAAAACCTCCCAACAAACTAGGAATGAAAGAGAATGTTTTAACCTGCTAAAGGATATCTTCATAAAATCCATTGCAAGTATCATTTTTAATAGGGGAATATAGGAAGCATTACCTTCATGAAAAGGAACAAGACAAGAATGCCCATTTTTATCATTTTAATTCAGCATAGTGTGGGAGGTTCTAACCAGCACAGTTAGATACTAACAACAAATTAAAGGCAGAGTACTGAAAAGAAAAAATGAAAACCATTATTACTTAAGGTAATATAATTATATCTACATAAAAAACTCAGAGACTTTACAGAAAAATTATTAGATATAATAAGATAATTTAGCAGGGAGCCTGGCTAAAAGATCAACATACAAAAAGTAATTACATTTGTATACACCAGAAATCATTAACTAGAAAACATAACATTTAAAAAGATTCTATTGGGCCTCCCTGGTGGCGCAGTGGTTGAGAGTCCGCCTGCCAATGCAGGGGACGCGGGTTCGTGCCCCGGTCTGGGAGGATCCCACATGCCGCGGAGCGGCTGGGCCCGTGAGCCATGGCCGCTGGGCCTGCGCGTCCAGAGCCTGTGCTCCGCAACGGGAGAGGCCACAGCAGTGAGAGGCCCACATACCGCAAAAAGAAAAAAAAAAAAAAAAAAAAAAAAAAAAAAAAAGATTCTATTGCAGACTCACAGACATAGAAAACAAACTATGGTTACCAAAGGGGAAAGGTATGGGGGAGGGATAAATTAGGAGGTTAGGATTAACATATACACACTACTTTATATAAAATAGATAACCAACAAGGGCCTACTGTATAGCACAGGGAACTCTACTCAGTACTCTGTAATAATATATATGGGAAAAGAATCTGAAAAAGAATAGATGTATGTATATGTATAACTGAATCACCTTGCTGTACACCTGAAACTAACACAACATTATAAATCAAATATACTACAATACAAAATAAAAATTTTAAAAAAGACTTACTAAGGTACAAACTTTTGCTATAAAATAAATAACCTATGGGATGCAAAAATAAATAAATAAATAAGATTCTATCTACAAGAGTTATAAAAACAGAAGATACTCAGAAATAAATCTGAAAGTGATATATGAGACCTATATGGAGAAAAATTCTAAATTTCATTGGAAGGCATTAAAGAAAATCTAAATAATCAGTAAGACGTGCCATGTTTAATATGACAACTTAATGTCATAAAGATATCAGTATAGTCCAAACTGATTTATAGATTCAATATAATTAATCAAAATCCCAACAGATTTTTTTTTTCAGAGAACTTAGAAAGCCAATTCTAAGATGTATATGGAAGAACAAAGGGTCAAGAATAACCAAGACACTCCTGAAGACAGTTAGGTTGAGGGGACTGTCCTAGCAGATACCAAGATTTATTATAAAACTTTAGTTATTAAAACAGTGTGATATCAGCACAGAAATGGATAAGTTAACCAATGAAACAAAACAGAGATCTTAGAACCAGGTCCATGCACAAGTGGAATCTTGAATTTACTACAAAGGTGGCATTGTAGATCATGAGAAATAGCCTCCCTTTGTCTAAAAGGAAGTGAAACAGTTGTGACAGGGACAGAGTAAAGTGACAAAGTAGGTGATTCAATAGTTAACCCCACTAGGGGACTGTAAGTAAAGAAAAAAGTAGGGGAGACCCCTGTAAATTAATGATCACTCAAGAAAGTAGGTTTACTTAACCACAAAACCAAGCAGGCTTGCTTAGCCAGAAAACCATACAACAGAAGCATGAAACATGCCCCAAAACAATAAAACAATGGTGGCATGAGACCCACATCCCGCCTAGTGAGACCAATAAGTTAATGATTCCTAGGACACACTCCTTTGCATGCACTAAAGACAAAAATATTAGGAAAAGGTGACATTATACTAAAACCTGAGATGATTTACCATTTTTAGCATAGTTTACCACCTTTTTGCTTATTTCCAGGGCACCATGACAGTCCCTGCTTGACAATGTAGGGACAAGAAAACTCCCCCACCCAACATGGGGGAGGAAGTGATGATGGAAGTATGATGTCTACTCAAAAATGAGGAAGAAAATGGTCTTTTCCCCCGCCCTACTTTTCCTTTCATTTTAAAACAACAGCCCACTAAGTTCCCAGGGCACGGCACCCTCTCACCCACCCACTTCTAAGCTTCACAAACATCCTATTCTAATAAATCACTTCTTATCTATCACTTTGCCTCTCACTGAATTCTTTCTGTACTGAGACATAAAGAACCAGAACTCCTCGGAGCCCCCTGAAATGCTACCTAGTGGTTTCAGTTGGTTAGTCTTGGAGGACAAAATGGAATAGGATTCCTACCTCTGGAATCTAGCAATTCTACATAGATTAAGGACTCAAATCTGAAAGACCAAACTTCAAAACTATTAGAAGAAAATGCAGGCAAGTATATATCTTTCTGACCTTGAGGTATGGAAAATTTTCTCAAACGATATTGTGTATAAAAAGGGAATTCCCTGGCGGTCCAGTGGTTAAGACTCCAAGCTTCCACTGCCAGGGGCCCGGGTTCAATCTTGGTCAAGGAACTAAGATCCCACAAGCCACATGGCACAGCCAAAAAAAAAAAAAAAAAAAAAGCAAAAAACCATAAAAAGCAGTAACCAAAGAAAGAGTGATAAATTTGGCTATATTAAAATTAAGAGCTCATTGGCTACACGTGGCTACACTAGTGAACAACCATAGTCTATACAGTTAAACATTCGTGTACCCTTTCACCCAGTAAGTCCACACCTAAACAAATTCCCTACAGCAGTGGTTCTCAAACTTCAAGCATCGGAATACTTGAAGGACTGGTTAAAACATGGATTGCTGGGCCCATCCTAGAGTTTTTGATTCAATAGGTCTTGGATGAAGTTCAAGAATTTGCATTTCTAACCATTTTTCAGGCAATAACTGACACTGCCCTATATGACATGTACACAAAAGTTCACTGCAGCCCTGTAATAGCAAAAAACTAGAAACAACATACATATCCATCATCAGAAGAATGGATTTTTGTAAAGTATGGTATAAGCACACAATACAATACTATACAAAACTGAAAATGATTTGTTGTCAAATACAGCAAGATGGATCAAGCTATATCCATTTATGGAAATAGAATGTTGATTTTTTTTTTTTTCGGTATGCGGGCCTCTCACTGTTGTGGCCTCTCCCGTTGCGGAGCACAGGCCCCAGACGCGCAGGCTCAGCGGCCATGGTTCACGGGCCCAGCGGCTCCACGGCATGTGGGATCATCCCGGACCGGGACACGAACCCGTGTCCCCTGCATCGGCAGGCAGACTCCCAACCACTGCGCCACCAGGGAAGCCCTAGAATGTTGTTTTTTTAAATCAATTTCAAGAAGATTACAGATAATATGATGCTTTTCTTTATAAAACTCAAAAACAAATAATACACCACTTGGACATGGATAAAACAATTTTTATTTTAAAAGCAAGTGAATGAAAAACACAAAATTTGGGATAGTCATTACCTCAGGGGGCGGAGAGGAGGAATAAAGATTAGAGTATATTCATAGGTGTTCATTATATTATTATGCTCTATAAGTTACATATATGTCATATTATTTTGACATATATAAAACATAAAAGAAAATAAAATATAAAAATTAAAATAATACTACATAGCACAAAATCTTAAATATCTTAAAAAATACACGTATTTATAGATGCAAAGAAAAAAAATCTGGAAGAAAAAATATCAGAATGTTAAGAGTGGTTATTTCTGGATTGTGGAGTTTGGATATATTTTTTTCTTTTTGTATAACTGTATGTTTTCTACATAAATATGCAATGCTTTATAATTAGACAAGTTTGTTTCTTTTTATCTTCAACACATATGGGATTCAACTTGCTGTACTCAGTTAATCCCCAAACCCTCTGTTCATTTCTGCACTGCCTCAGTACAAGCCTTTAAAAGGATCCATTTCTATTCTCTAGAATATATGTCTCAGATGTCTTTTCATATGTTCATCAATGATAACAGTAACAGTGATAGCTGACATTTATTAAGCACCTACTATGTGTTCTTGCGTTCTAAGTATTTAGTGAATAAGTCTGGTTAATCTTTACAAAAACCCAAGAAATAGGTACAATTATTTTTCTCACTGTACAAATGTAGAAAAAGAGGTACAGCGCCTACTTAAGTAGCCTGGATAAACTGCTTGCCCAAGGCCACACAGCTAAGAAGGTGGTTTCCCATGAAGAGCAGTAAAGAGGAAAGCAACATGTTAAGTCCTGTTTTACATCCTGTTTTAGGGCCCATCTTCTCAGAAATAACTTGGTGAGATTATTCCACATACCAGCAAAAAGTGGGGAGAGGACTCATGGAAAATTTATTAGATTTCCTGTTCTAATAAATCTAAAAAGCAATTGTAATTACTACTGATGACAGAACTTCCTGGCCAAAATCAATATCTGTCTAACGGGCAGTGTTTGGCTATTCTCAGTCTAATCAAGACAAGCAGAAACCTGGATGACATCAGCAGTGGTCAGAGTCAAAGAGCCCACAGCTTCATCAGGCCCTGGGGACTCCTGCAGTTTGGTTCACCTTCCAAAGAGAAGAGCCCAAAATTCACGAGCTGTGCTGTTGACTGCTAGAGAAAGTTTCAGTGGTGACTTCCTTCACTGTCCACGTGCGTATACATTTCA
Organism: Mesoplodon bidens; assembly: GCF_964165515.1. NCBI lineage: Eukaryota > Metazoa > Chordata > Mammalia > Artiodactyla > Ziphiidae > Mesoplodon > Mesoplodon bidens. The sequence continues at coordinate 57,448,548 of NC_138160.1, read as the reverse complement.
TCTTTCATGGGGAGACAGTCAATCATCTTACTTGCCAGGTACAATGGAAAATAGATGTTATTGGGTTTTTCTGGCAACATCATGCTGGGATACTGAGGCCATATCAGCTTTTCACCAAAGATGTTGCCTTTTCACCAAAAGTGGCCTGAGTCGTCAATCGCCAAGCAGCTTATTTAATTGTATTCTAATAAAATCCCCAAATACATCACTTACTCTACCCAAGCCTAGTACCAAGGCTCTTGGGAGCTTCATGTTTCTGTCTTCTTTTCTCTATTTTCACCTTCCTTATACCTCAGTGACAACTTAGAGTCATTGAAAGCCCCAATTTCTGTCCTTTTAAAAAATGTCTATTTAGTTTCAATTTTAAGAAAGTAAGAATGCTGTTAGAAAACCCAAGATCTCAAATCTATGACGGTACAAAACATGGGGGACAGGCTGAGCACCCTGAGTTTGGGTCTGACCAGGCCAAGAGTGACTGTGGAGGCCAGTGGCTTGGGTCAGCTGCCAGGAAGGGCAGAGCCACACCCCAGCCCAGCACCTGAGGGCAGAGGATAGTCTAGGCAAAGGAAACAACACCCAGTGAGCCCAAAGTATTTGCAGGGGTCCTTAAAAGTAGAAGAGAACATTAGAAGAGGGAGCCAGAGAGATCGCAGCATAAGATGGACTCTGCCTGATGTTGTTGGCTTTAAAGCCAAGGAGAGTGGGCAGCCTCTAAAAGCTGGAAAGGGTAGGAAAATATATTTTCTGAATTGATTGTTAGGCTCTACTTACAAATATAATCCACATCCTCTCGTGAGCCATGCACGCAGCCCCTCCCACTCCCATAATTCTATTTCCTGTAATTGTATTCGTTTCTCTATTTCTCCAGACAGAGCACAGCACAAAGGCCCTGGTGCAGCTGTTGGTACAGGCCACGCCTACTCCTCAGGGACCCTGGAAACACAACATACCCTTGGCCACGTTCTGAACTCCAAAACCCAGGGATTCCTCAACTATTTTGTTTCTCTGACTTTGAAGAACCTTAAGCCATTTAAAAACATTCTCTCCTACAAGTATTCATCGCACTTCTCTCATGTTCTAGGCATTGTGCTTATCTCTGGCAATCCAGTGGTGAGCAAGATAAACACTGTCCTTGTCCTTGGGAAGCTATTGAGGGAAAAAAGTAGTAAATGGTCAACCACATTTTTTTAGAAAAGCCAACACTTAAATAGACACAAATAGGTACTTAACACACATTAACATTTTATCTTCCCAGCAATCCTAAAGGTTGTTATTAATTATGTCCCCATTTTACAGATGAGAAAAATGAATTTCAGAGGGGTTAAGTAACTTGGCCAAAGTTATCTATCTAAATAGTAATAGAGCTAGGATTCAAACCCAGGCCATCAGGGCCCAGATTCTATGTTCTCAGTCTTTTCAATACATTATCTCTTTGTGACTCTGTGAATAAAAATATTCCTTATACTACCCATTTTTATTCTGCAACAAGATCTACATTATCTAGAGTGACAGACCAGAAATAAGATTGCTGAAAAGCAGGGCAAAGAAAAATATGATCATGGTTAAATGCCTGACACCAAGCTCAGAAGCCCAGTCTAGTTTTGGAGGAACTTGTTGTGGTCCAAGAAATTATGCCAGTGTTAGATCTCGCTAACCAGACAGCAGAACTCTTTACTATTCACAGTGTCCTTGCCCCAGAGAAGTATGACTGTGCTGCAGATAACAGTTCTGGATAAGCCTGCTCTGGCCCCAAAATAGATCCCTGACTTTATCAAAACCAGATTCCATCTATTACATTCTCTCCTAGTGCAACAGCCTGGATCTCTGCCTGAGACTTCGCCTACAAGGAAATGCAACTGCATTACCTGTATACAATCACTAAGAAACCTGCCCTCAGCCGAAAACCTCTTCCCCTCCTTGCAAAACTCAAACATGACCAGCTCCATGGTGGGTACTGCCCAGCAGCATCCAGCTGCAAGTGAGATTTGAAGTGTCACTGTGAGGGGTCTCCCAGTGAAGGAGGAGTCCCACTCTTTGTGTAGGAATTTTCCCTTGAGGATGTACCCAGCTCAGTCTGCAGAATACACCAATGTGTGTCTAAGAAGGAAAAAGGGAATGAGACCCCTAAACTCTCCAGCACCTGCCTCCTAAGGTCAAAGAGACCCAAGCTAGATCCCTGTAAAAGATATGAACATACGGGATAAAGCCAAAATATTTAGTACTACCAGATAGAGCTTTGCTCCCCACCTTCTCTAAGGAACACTGGATGAATAGACTGGACCATATTTCAGAGGGTCTTGCTTTGGCTGGTCTAGACTGATTGATTGAGCAGCGTGATTCAAAAACCATTTGAGTGGCTTCCTTGTTCCACTGTCTCTAGGTCTGTACCCTCTCTTAGTTCTGGAGATTTCACCAGGGTGAAAAGAGACAGGGGAAGATAAATCTATGGGAAAACACACCCCAAAGAGGGGAGTCTTTCCCTAAAGGTCCCCAGTATTGGCCTAAAGCTACCTACCTAGGAGAGAGAGGCGGAGGAAGCCTCCCAAGGGGCAGAAGTCTCCAGATTCTCTCACTGCATTAACAGAGGGAGCATTCCAAAGGAGACAGCTCCAGCTAGAACACACACGGGGGGAGAACAGGCGTCAGTCTCATGGGGAAGATTCAGGAAGGAACACACCCCCTCCCCAAAGGTCTTGAACAATAAACAGGAGTGATGACTTTCTTATTTTCTATTTTACTTAATTTTTATGAAAAATAGTAATAAAGTTAGAAACAAAAAACTTTTTAAAAAAATTTAGCATCTAGGACAGTGCTTATTATTCAAATATTTGTTGGGTGAGTGCATACTCCCTTCTCCCAACCTAGAAAAAATTGCCAGACTTCCAAAACAGGTTCAGTATCCTATAACTACACACTGGATCCAAAAGGCTAGTAAAATTTTGGCACATTTAGCCTCAAGCTTCCCTGCCTGTTTTGAAATGGGACTTCCCATCTGGGAGTCTACCTCCAGACACCTCCAGACGCCTCCTTCTTGCTAAGAGGGCAGGAGTGACCTCACAGTTCCTCAGATGCAACAGTGAAACTCCTCCGCTATGTCCCACAATGTCTGAAACAAATCCTATAGAAGCCAGCCACAAATTCAGAGCATAGGAAATGGTGCAGACTTTCCTTTATTCTTTGGAGTATTGAATATTTATTGCGTTCAGGTACTGTTCATACATTTAAACTCACTTAGTCCTCCTTGGGTCAACAAGGTCGGATCAAATGGGGGGAAAAAACTGCCTTCTTAGAGAGCAGGTGTCATCATCTTAACAGGGCATCAGTGGCTTTATAAGACTGTCTCAGGGCTTCCCAGGTGGCGCAGTGGTTGAGAGTCCGCCTGCCGATGCAGGGGACACGGGTTTGTGCCCCGGTCCGGGAGGATCCCGCGTGCCACGGAGCAGCTGGGCCCGTGAGTCATGGCCGCTGAGCCTGCGCGTCCGGAGTCTGTGCTCCGCAACGGGAGAGGCCACAACAGGGAGAGGCCCGCGTACCGGGAAGAAAGAAAAAAAAAAAAGACTGTCTCATTTTAAGAGCGCTGTGTCCAGTTCCTGGTGTCACATTTTTAAGAAAGTCTCCACCTGTACTAAGAAGACGCCTCAGTAGAGGTGACCCCAACTCCTAGGTGAGAGAATAGACAGACTAAATGACAGCACATTGACATTGATATTCAAACAGTGATCTTCACCTGCTTCACTTTATCTTATTACGCCTACTTTCACCTCCTCTCTCTCTGTGAAGGAAGAGTTCCAAGGAACTCAAGGCAAATGCCCACATATTTATGAAATACGACCTGTCTGCACTGAGCCTGGAGGGAGAATTACTTTTCCCTTTTCCTGAGGGACATCATTAGCAGAGTGATAATTAATGAAAGGCAGCAGCCAGAGTTTGGTAAATTATTAATGGTTTCAATCATCCAGACGGCAGACAGCCCCTGTGTGCGGTTGTCCTTGGCGACAGTGTGGAAGTGCTCTGGGGAAACAGGGATGGTGGACAGAGAACCAGAGCCGTGTGTGTAGCTCTGCCTTCCAGAGTCTGTACACACAGACTCAGCCTCTCTCAACCAGGCAGGCTGGGTTTTCACACAGAAGTGTTCAAGGATTACGGCTGGGAGCAGGTCCCTCTGGCAGACAGTGGATACTATCAGATTCTCTCTATAAAATGGCTACGTGGGAATTAGGCCTGGTCCCAGGGACCTGTTAGAACATGGTGGGGGGGGAGTAGTGGGTCTTTTACAGCAACCACAGATATTGGGGGCCAGAGGGTAAAACTGAGAACTGCATTAGGAAATCAGTGCCAAAGTGTAGCTGAAGAGTGTCTCAAAGAGGGTTATCAGAGCCAATGGGTTGGAAGCTGAGATACACAGACAAAAGGAATTACAGGGGGCTCCCCTGTTGGCGCAGTAGTTGAGAGTCCACCTGCCAGTGCAGGGGACATGGGTTCGTGCCCCGGTGCGGGAGGATCCCACATGCCACGGAGCAGCTGGGCCCGTGAGCCATGGCCATGGCCGCTGGGCCTGTGCATCTGGAGCCTGTGCTCCACAATGGGAGAGGCCACAGAGGTGAGAGGCCCACGTACTGCAGAAAAAAAAAAAAAAAAAGGAATTACAGGCAACCTGGGAAAATGACAGGGAAGAGAACCATGTAGGAACAGGTAAAAGAAAGATTATCAGGACAAATTCCCGGGGGAGAGGGATTCAATGCCATAGCAGGAATCTTTCTCCCTCCCTACGTCCACCTGCATGGGTCCCACTTAAACAGGGCCTTCTATTACATAAAAGCATAAGCTCTTTGAGGGTGGCAACTTGAATGTTTTCTTCTCTGCTCTATCCTGGAGCCTATCACAGTGCCTGACACAGAGCAGGTGCTCAAAAATGTTTGTTGAAACAGACTCACAGATATAGAGAACTAGGGGTTCCCAGGAGGGAGAGAAAAGGGGGCAGGGGCAAGATAGGGGTAGGGATTAAGAAAAACAAACTACTATGTATAAAATAAATAAGCAACAAGGATATATTGTACAGCACAGGGAAATATAGCCAATATTTTGCAGTAACTTTAAATGCAGTATAATCTATAAAATACTGAATCACTATGCTGTATACCTGAAACTAACAAAATATTGTAAATCAACTATGCTACAATTAAAACATGTTTATTGAATAATGAGTAAAGGGATGAATGAATGGATATAGCTATCTTACCATGCTAGCTATTGGCTAAAGGAAAGAAATATTGATAAGCATTTTTTTCAATGAAACCACATCAATTGTTACTTTGAGAAACAAAGAATTTACTGAAGAATTCACTGGAGAGCAGGAAGAAAGGTTTCTAATATACATAAACATACAGCAAATAACTAGATAAATGTTCATTAGACATATATTTATGTTCTTCCCATAGATTCCTCTTCCAAATGACTTCTTCTTCAACCTTTCCCCAACACAGCACACAAGCGTTCTCCCTCTCTGTCTCTCCCTCTCTCTCCCCCAACCCTTACTAAGTGTAAAATAAAAACAGAAAGTTCTTCCCATATTGCATGGGGTTAAGAAAACCACTCCTCCCATCATGATGTGATTTGAAGAATGAGAGGTGCCACTCCCACATGCCATCTTGGAGCCCTTGGTACTCTTTTTCCCTTTGGGGGTGTGTGCTGAGCTTTTGAGATCTCCAGCCAGGCTTTAGCAAAGTGTGAAGCAGATAAAGCTAGTCCCAGTGTCTCCCTATGGGGCCCTGATACCTCAGTCTTTCTGCTGTCACCAAAAAAGAGGCTGTGGAAAACCCACCCTAACATAAGCATGAGTAAATGAGTGGTCTGCGTCTTTCAGGAGTATTTGCTTTTTACATCAGAACTGCAAGAAAAGGAAGTTTGGGGAAGTTCCCTTTGTGGGGACTGATCTACTGAACAGAAGATGAGTTAACTGAATAAAACCAAGTTATGGAGCTTCCCTGCTGGTGCAGTGGTTAAGAATCTGCCTGCCAATGCAGGGGACACAGGTTCGAGCCCTGGTCTGGGAAGATCCCACATGCCATGGAGCAACTAAGTCCGTGTGCCACAACTACGGAGCCTGTACTCTAGAGCCCCTGAGACACAATTACTGAGCCCGCGTGCTGCAACTACTGAAGCCCACACGCCTAGGGCCCGTGCTCCGCAACAAGAGAAGCCACCGCAACGAGAAGCCCGCACACCGCGACGAAGAGTAGCCCCCGCTCGCCGCAGCTAGACAAAACCCGCGCACAGCAACGAAGACCCAAATTATGAATTAGAGAACCACCTCAAATATTCTCCCCAGGACTCAGAGGGAAAAGATCAAGGTAAAAAGGAGAAAAGATGTAGTTCACATAAACATAGATATAAGAGATTCTATATTTATGTAAAAGAATCGCAGAAAGAGAACTAAACATACAGCAGCTATAAGAGATTCTATATTTATATAAAAGAATCCCAGAAAGAGAACTAAATGTACAGCAGAGAAACAATAATCAAAGAAATGAGAAAAATATCTTTCACTTAACCCAAGAAAATCTAGAATCTTTCCATTGAAGGGGCTCAACAAGATTCAGGCGAGATTATGGAGACAGACCTACCCCGAGATACCCTGAGTGACATTTCTGAAGTACAAGTATAGGAAATAATCTCTACTCAGATACTGAGGGAGAGACAACACTCCAACAACAACAACAACAAAATGACAATTACAGTGAAAGATTTCCCTTACCCCAATGCCAGAAAACGACAGACCAACAGCGTGACAGGACACTTCTACATCAATTACTAAAAACTGTTTTTTGAAAAAGCAAAATAAACACAAATTCAAGTATGCGAGGATTCAGAAACACAATACCCAAGTACCCAGTCCCCAGAGAGGCGCTCGAAGAAAGATTCCCATGAATTGGAATAAAGAACTCAAAAATTGAGACAATGTTAAGAAGAGTCAATGATGAGCAATACCAATAAAACTTAGAAATAAGTCAAGAAAAGTGTTGCTATTGGTTGGGTAGTTTAATGCAAATGTTAACATATTACTCCTAAGGTAAAAATGTAGAAAAATTCAAATGTTAAAAACCTGGATATAAAATACTAGATTATTTGCAAAGAAACTAGAAGGTACCAGTTATGAGTTTAAGATTCTACTACACAACCCAATAGAGCTGCCGTGAGGGGTCAGGAAAAGGAGTAGTTGTAGGAGTAGCACTGACAGGAGAGGAAAACCTGGAGATGGAGGTAAACTGAAAGAAGAAAAGCTATCAATAAATTAGAAAATCTATCAATAAATTCACCATGTCAAGCAGCCAAGGTGAAGGACCGGCAGCAAAAACAGAAAGTCTAGAAAAGCACTGTTGGGAGAAATTTGTGATGGGGACAAGAGCAGAAGCAGGTTTGTGGTTCTCCACTGACTGCCCAGGGTATAGAAGAATCAGATTGTAGCCTCTCAGAAAGGGATCCAGGCCCTCCGGCTGTGAGGAGTATTAGCTGCTCACCTGGCAGGATCAAGGGCTATGGCTGTAGGACACGGCGGAATCTTAGACTCCAATCCTGATCTTTCCACCTTAGAACTCCACCAAGATGGACTGCTCAGCCACGAGCATGTATCCGTGGAGTCTGCTAGAGGCTGACTACTTCTCTAGGATGTAGATTAAGTCAGATTATTAAAAGGTCAAGTAAAATATTAGTAGATTAAGTAAGATAAAATGATTATTTCAATAAATGCAGAAAAAATTCTTTGAAACTCAATACTCATTTATTTTTGAAAAAAAAAAAAACCACATCAAACCAGGAATAGAAGTAAACTTCCTCAGTCTAAGACAGAGTATATGTTTTAATACACACACACACACACATTTCCTGTTACACTTAAGAAACACTGTGGCTGAAATCAGGCCTAAATAAGAACGCCTGATGTCACCTCTATACCATGACATTACACCCACAGACCCAGTCAATGTAATAAGACAGTAAGAAAAGGGTGAGAATTAGAAAGGAAGCGAAAACCATCTTTATTTTCAGATAACGTGATTGTCTACATAGAAAATTCAAGAGAGTATATGAAAAGTCTTTAAAACTAACTAACGGGAAAGTTAGAAACATTACAGGATCTCATGCTTATGCATGATATGTAACATTCCTCTATATCAAGAAACCAGTTATCAAACATGATAGAATTAAAAAACATACATACTTGCCACAAAAAGATACCAAATAAGAAATCTAAAACTCGAAGAAATTCTAAAACCTAGTAAGTCCAAAGCCTATACGAAGAAAAGTATTAGTTATTTTAAAATCCAAACTTAAATTGAGGTGATTTTAGGTTTAATCTTCCTTGTTAAAGCCTGTAGTTCAAGTAAAGTCAAAACCAATTTGGACTGAGGCATATTTGCTTTATTTCCCACTTGCTCAAACATAGAATATTAGATATGATCAAATAAAGTAGAATTCAGTCTCCAAATACCTCACCTGGAAGGGGAATCTTAGATGTCAGCCTGTCTGAATCCCTGCAAGGCTACACAGGTAACGAGTGGCAGAGCCATGACTAGAAACCAGGCTTCCTGCTTCCACTGCAGTGCTGCCCTGCCCTTACCTCCATTCTGGTGAAACCACACCTGAACCGGAACCTAGAGCAAATCTAGAGAAGCTCCAGGTTCCTTAGAGATTCAAAACCTCACTCCTCTCCCCCCTGCAAGCATCTCTCCCCATGTCTCCTTTCTCTGGCATCTACCAACCTCCCAGCCTTTCAGATTCCTCATTTCACAAGTCTCCAGGAGTTCAATGGCTTAAAGATTTCCAGATTTCCAGATTTTCTAGACCAAATTTCCCCCCAAATTCTGGCATCTGAAAATAGAGATCCCAAATTTTGTTTTGTTAATGGAAACATTAGGAAAACAACCATCTATTTCCACTATCATCTCATAAAAGAAAGAACATTTTATAGAGAATGTACATTTCAAAAGGATGAATTTTATTGTGTATAGATTATACCTAAATAAAACTGACTTTTTAAACGCAAGTATGCTAAACTTTGAATTAAAAAGTTAGACATTGGATATATCTAGCTTTGGTATCCCAACTTCCATACCACTTCACCATAGAAGATAAAATAAAACACCATCACAGGGCTTCCCTGGTGGCACAGTGGTTGAGAGTCCGCCTGCCGATGCAGGGGACACGGGTTCCTGCCCTGGTCCGGGAAGATCCCACATGCCGCGGAGCAGCTGGGCCCGTGAGCCATGGCCGCTGAGCCTGTGCATCCGGAGCCTGTGCTCCGCAATGGGAGAGGCCACAGCAGTGAGAGGCCCGCGTACCGCAAAAAAAAAACAAAACACCATCACAAACAGAAGAGTTTTGGGAAACTACCGCTTCAGACTTCTCCTGAACGATGTCTTCTTTGTCAATCTTGTCCATCCTTACTGCTCTTATCCATCCAGGCCCTCATCACTTTTTTTCTGGACTTCTGCAATATCCTCCCACCTGCCCTTTCTGTGCCCATGTCTCCCTCTCTGGTCCCTCCATCAGTGTGCTATCAGAGAGCTTCCTAAAACACAGCCCTGATCATATCACTCTGCTACCAGGAATAAAGCCTTGGCCCCTTACCCCACAATCTGAGCCAAACTTGTCTCCTTCATCATTTTACACCACATGGACCCAGTGCTCAAGTTATTTCTAACTGCATTCTCTTTTCCCTGCGTACTTTCATTCACACTACTTCCCACACCTTAAACAAGTTTTCCCAATCTTCACCCTTTGAAATATTACACACTCTTCAAAGAATATTCAAATACCACTTTGTCTACAAGCCTTGATAACTCACCTCTTGTGCCTTCTAACTTGATTTTTCTCTCTGTCTAGTATTAGACGTATCATGTCTTATGGTGAAACTCTCACTTTATGGCATCAATTTCTTTCTTTTTTTTTTGTGCAGGCCTCTCACTGTTGTGGCCTCTCCCGCCGCGGAGCACAGGCTCCGGACACGCAGGCTCAGCAGCCATGGCTCACGGGCCCAGCCACTCCACGGCACGGGGGATCCTCCCGGACCGGGGCACGAACCCGCGTCCCCTGCATCGGCAGGCGGACTCCCAACGACTGTGCCACCAGGGAAGCCCTCTTTTTTTTTAAATTTTATTTTTTTATACAGCAGGTTCTTATTAGTTATCCATTTTATACATAATAGTGTATACATGTCAATCCCAATCTCCCAATTCATCACACCCCCACCCCCACCCCACCCCTGCTTGCCCCTCTCAGTGTCCATACGTTTGTTCTCTACATCTGTGTCTCAATTTCTACCCTGCAAACCGGTTCATCTATACCATTTTTCTAGGTTCCACACTGGCTATCATCAATTTCTATATGATGTATATATAATTATTGAATGGACAATTTGCTTCTCCTCCTCCTCAGCAGATGACTTTATATCCTACTTCCCTCAGAAAACAGAAGCCATAAATAAACCACCCCAACTTCCTGCCAACACACCTACAAATTCACCTGCATCCGTGCACAACATGTTCTCCCACCTTCCCACTCCTCCTTCAAACTAATCTTTTTCTTGGCTCTGAATCCCATCCCCTCATCCCTGACAAGAGCCTTGCTTCATCAATTATCTCCTCTTTCTTCTAAATTTGTAACCTCTTCCTTTCTTCTGACTCCTCTTCTCAATAGTGCAGGGAACACCAGCTAGAAATATTTACATAAACTATTTTCAAGCCAAAAAATTTTGCTGATAGACCCTCAAGACTAGATACCCTGAAAAAAGCACACCCACACTTAGGAAGGTAAAGGAAATAAACCATAAACACACATTAGCCAGGCAAGAGAGAATTATATTCATCCATCACTGATACAAAGAAGATTAAAAGTTGATGTCAGGACAACCACCCTCCTTATTTTCAGTCCTACTTTCTCGTGAGAAATTCCTAACATATGAACATCTGTTAATTTCACCTGGCATCTGATTAAGGCAACTGTGTACACCCAACGGGGCCCAAAGAACTACTCACAGGGGTAGCCACTTGTGCCTCTCCTCATGGGGCATTCATCTGCTAAGAGTCCTTGGTCTTCTTTCAGCTCCTCAAGCATGTCGACATCTATCCTGCCTTTGAACATGCCAAACCCTCTGCCTGAAGCCCTTGTGGCAGAGGACTCCAACCACTCTGTCTTTGACATGACTGGCTCCTTATCCTGCAACTCTCAGCTCATATGTCACCTTTCCTGATCACTCATTTGATACCACAATGTCCTTCATAGGATTTCTCATGGCTTGTAATTTTTGTTTATTAATTTTTCTCACCACTAGACTATCAAGCACTAGACTATAAACTCTATGAGAACAGGAATTATGTCTACCTTACTTACCATTATGTTCGCAGTACCTAGCACATGGAAGGTACTCAAAAAAGTGTGGAATGAATGAGTTATATTAAAAGCTAGCTCAGCATTGCAGTGGTTCTAGAACAGGAAGCTTAGCAGAACCACCTGAGGATCTTATTTAAACTAAACAACCCTAAACCCCCTTCCCTAACTACACTTCAAACTGTCAAAGAAAAACTATAGCTAGACAGTAGTTAAAGCCATAAAAACAGATTTTATTCAGGACTGTTGCAATAATGGAAAAGAGACCTCAGTATAAACAGGCTCAATTCCAAATACAGCATGGACAAGTAGTAACTTATGGCCAAGGGACAGGGTTGGGGGGTCTATGAATGGAAAGTTATTAAGAGGTAAAAGGGGAGATCCTGGCTAAACTGATCTAACAGGATCTTTGCTGAAGGTGGGCCAGGGTGATCAGACGTCACCTCGGGGGTGGTGGAGGGTAAGGAACTTGATCATATTTGGAGAGTAATCACATGTCCAGGGTGGGAAGTTCTTGATAAACTGACTTAGCAGGGTTCTTGCTAATACTATATTTTACAAGGAAGCACACAGATGGGTCTAGGACAAGGTTCAGGAAGCTGACTAAAGTTTGGTCAAGCAAAAAATCTTTGTCAATACCTAGAGTCAGATGTGCCATTTTCAGGATTGGGAGAGGGTACAGGTACACAGGTAGACTCTGTATCCCTCGTAGCCCTCCAGATTCTGGCATAGGGTGAGGGGTATAATAGGTGAGGGGTATAATATCAGTAATCACCGTGGGAAGGGGAATGCTTGTATGCAATTGAGAAAAGTCCTCCAGTAGCTTTCTTTTTCTTTTTTTTTTTTTTTTGCGGTACGCGGGCCTCTCACTGTTGTGGCCTCTCCCGTTGCGGAGCACAGGCTCCGGACGTGCAGGCTCAGCGGCCATGGCTCACGGGCCCAGCCGCTCCGCGGCATGTGGGATCCTCCCAGACCGGGGCACGAACTCGTGTCCCCTGCATCGGCAGGCGGACTCTCAACCACTGCACCACGAGGGAAGCCCCCTCCAGTAACTTTCACACATCATCTCCAGGCCCCTGTGAGAAACACTGCTCCATTCCTATGCCTTGTAATATTATTCCCCAGATCTTTAGATCGAGCAGCTTGTCAACTTTCAGACCCCTGATCTTTCAGCCAATCTCAAAAGGTCTCTAAGGCACACACATGGAAGCCTCCATATGGGCGACAACTTTTCTCATTTAAACTTTCTCGCTCTTTAATATTCTTGTCCTCTACCAAAGGGACCTTCAATCATTAAACATACTAAAACATTCTATTAGAAGAGGAGCTCTAATACTGATAAAATGAAAAGGCAACGTTACTCCCAACAAGCCACTTAAGATTAAATGTTGCCATCGTTAATGTAAAATGTTACTAGCACTATGAACTTAAAATCTGGGCACCCACACAAAATTTTTGGAAAAAGCCTTTTCATACCAAGCCCACAGATTCTCCATCATCAATCCCCCATAAGTCCATACCCTTTAGTTGTATTAAACAAGAAAGGAGGGATGATATAGTAGGGGTAGGGGTGAGGGGGCAAGTTAAAGGGGTTTAGAGAAATATTCTTATTCTTCTCTTTGAACTACAAATTCCTCCAACACTTCTTGCTTTTGGGTGAAACATTCCAGGGTGAAATAGGAAGCAGTTCTAAGTGTTATCCCTGAGGGTCCTATCTGTGCACTAACCAATGATGAAAGCAATTTCCTCATCTTATTTATGTAGGACTGATATGAATGGGAAGAGTTAAGGTACTCGAGAAGAAAGACAGAATTTCAACTGAAATGCTTTCTGGAAAAGCAGTGGACTATGAAACTATTAAATAACTCTTTTCAGTTTTTAAAGATTAAAATGCAACACATTTCAATCACAACTAAAGCCTGGAATTCAAATGGAAGTGTGACCCCCCAAAATACATTGGCATCCCAATGAGCTAATTTCTACTAAAGAAAGAAGAGCTTCTGGGGAATTCGGGAGTCCATACAGCCTGTTCTGGAGTGACATGGAGAGAAAAGACAAATCTTTGGTGTCGGAGAAATTAGAGCTGAGATCATGATTTAGGGCTGGGTAACGTGAGCTGGTTCTGTCTCCTCTCTTGGTGTCTGTTTTCTCCTCTGGGGTGGGCGCAGAGGAGTGATAACAGTATCTTGCAAGATTATTAGGAAGACCAGCCATGATAACAGTAACAATAACACTGAAAAAGGCAGTTGTGTATGAAAATATTTTTTAACACCATACTCTAGGTCCCCAAGAATCAGTGGAGGGTCTTTATTTTTAAATTCTACTACTATGCAGGTGCCTCCTGAGTTTGCATTAGGAAAAAGCACCTGTTCCTCTCATGATGCTTCTACCTAAATGTGACTTAGTTTGGTTTAAACCCCCAGAAATGTGACCTTGGGTAAGCACTCAGAAATATTTTAAGACTCTTAAACTTTACATTTAAGATTTTTGTATTTCTTGAGTTGAAGCTGCCCCCATTAATTTTCACTTCTTGCCCTCAAAACTATTTACTGAAATGACTGTTATTCCTTTGAAGTGAGAATATTTCCAGGATGGTGTATTAAATAGTGCGAATGATTGTGTCTCACACCCTTAGGGCACCTGAAATAGCTATTTACCTTCCTTTGGACAAACAACAACTCCCAAAGAGCCCACTTTTTTTTTTAACCAATGCATATCTTCTAATAAAGAGGTGTCAAAACAAAAGTCCTACTTTTTCAAATTGCTTTTAATGTGGCTAAAGTATGAGACAATTTCTCTTGTATTGGTCTCCCTGTTAAAATTAAGTATTCTAACTAAAGCGTTTAATAAACAAAATATATCAACTCAACTCCAACCATCTTCATTTTATTTCATCTCTCTCTCTCTCTCTCTCTCTCTCACACACACACACACACACACACACACCCCACACCACTGCAATCAAAGAAATATTGTGTACAAAAGCTTGTGTGGCAAACTCCTAATTAATGATGAAAACTCCTTGGAGCCCCGGTGCCGTTTTCCCAATAGACAGCTATTTTTTAAATATTTCTCCTTGAAAACAACAGCATGATTAATGTCACCATTCCTGTTGAAATTACTTATGCAGAAACAACAAAGCACTATGAGCAATTATGAAAAACACTTTATTACGTATAATTTGTACATGCTTCAATTTGTGATGCTTGGGGTGATTTATTTTCCAGGTTGTGATGTCACCTACCAGATTTACCTGATCTAATTTTCATCCTGTCATGCCACCTACAAAAATACAATTTTCAAAGTGAAGTTTTCCTTCTTTACTTAAATAAAAAGTAAACGCTTTTTATTTGAAAAAGCTCTGAAAAGCTTGTCAGACAGATAAAATAAGAATAGAATGCTTTGCACACGTATGAACACCATACAAGGCATTACCCTTCACACGGTAACACCTAATGTGTTCTTTTATTTGGAAACAGCAGGAAAAGAGCCCCCTTTTCCTCAGAGGGAGATGCAAACTTTGCTGCTAAAGCCAAACTCTGGGGATGAAGGTGCGGTCCTCTGGGGAAAGTGGGGGCAGGGGGACTTATGGAGAAGGGTGGACGCCTCATAAGCACTTCAGGAGGAAGGAATTGCAGGAGGTTCCTCGGGGACAGTCGCACAGCTTCCCGATCCTAGCTCCTTTTCGCACGGCGCACTGCTCACCCGCGTCACACTGCGAACAACACAATGTGTAGTCATCCTGAACACGCATGCCCATGCTCCCAACAGGCACGTCTCCCCATCAACACAAAGCCTGCCTCATGGGAGAGACAGATGAACCCTACCATCACCACCATGGGTCTAAGTATAGTCAGGCCTGAAACGAGGAGAGCCTTGTGCTTATAATTTCTGCGAGAGAACATAAAAAGAAAGAAATTTAAATTATTGAACCCCTCTTATTTTCTTCTACCTTTTGTGGGGAAGCTACATTTCCTGGCTCCTTTAATTGCTCATCCAAAAGAAAAAAAAAATCAACAAGACCTTTTTATCTAAGAGAAAAACATTCTCACAACCCCTGCTCCGTGTCCGCCTCCTTACCCCAAGAAGAAAGATTAAAGTGTGTGTGTGTGTGTGTGTGTTCTTCAAGGAAGGTGACCAGACCTGAACCAAGATTTTTGACCCTAGAACTTAGATTCTTTAAAAACTGGCAGTGGTCCAGAAGGCAGGAAGAAAATTAGAGGAACAAGCACTGACTGGATTTAAGGGCTCTTCCAACTCAGAGAATTATTTGTGAGGTGAAAAAAGCACATTTTCAGGAAATACTGCTTTCCACAGAAACCCAAGGGCTGATTCCTGGCACAAGCTGTTCAGTCCTACGAAATGGTCGACCTACTCTTTAACCTCAGAGACCAAGGGGCAAGGGCTGACGGTAGAAACAAAGGGGAGCCCACAGAATTCTGCAAACCTATTATCTGAATTATTAGCCACATCCTGGAGAGAAGGTTGTGTAAAAGACTCCAGGTGGTGTATTTCCTCTTGGAAAAGCATGGGGAGGGGTGACCCCAAAGCCTTACCATGGGGACTTGGCCATACTTCTTCTCATAAATCGGAATACGTTTACTCTTGAGCTTCTTCAGAACTTCCTGCAGCGCTTCGATCTGCAACACACCGCCCGCAGAGCCCCAAGTTGCCGCCTTGGCTGTGCGCCCAGCCCCGGTGCTCTCTTCCAGCCCTAGTTATAAGGAACCCCGAAGCCACACACACTCCTCCCCTGGACTCCACAAAGAGGGATGTTCAAGGGGTGGAAACTTAGCGAGCGCTGTTCCACGAACTGACCGCAGGTCCAGGAGCCTCGGAGACTCCTGTTGCTCCGAGGAGCCGGGATCAGGGATTCGCTCTACAGACTGTCTGGAGCCCGTGGGCTCAAGACGTTCTTCGGGTAACAGCGGGAGCCGGGAATCTGCGCCCACCTCCCCGGGGCCTGACTTAGGAATGGGGGTGGGGAGGCAGGGAGAGAGGAAGGACGCGCACAAAGGAAGGAACCTCGCGGCAGCCCAGGGGAGTCTGGAGCGGGGGGGCGGGGGATACAGACCAGCTCCTTCTCATGGGAGGCATCCTCCACGGCGGAGGAGATGTCCAGGGCTCGCGGCTGGAGCTCGGCGGCCTCCTGGGCTAGGGTGCCCAGCAGAGGTAGCAGCAACAGCAGGGCGGCACCCAGGAGGGGCAGCAGCCGCAGGCGGGGGCTCTCCATGGTGCTGAAATCCGGCGCTACGGGGGCAACCCGCGCTCCCGCCTTTTATAGCGAGCCTGAGCCTGGGCGCAGGGAAGAAGGAGGGGGCGATGAAGGAAGGGGGTGTGGAGGAGGGTCCGGGTCAACCGTCTGTAGGCAGCGCTTCGCCGCCGCTTGACGTCAATGCCCGCTGGGCTCCAGGCGCCCCGGAACGAGGCTCTGCGCACAGATGGGCAAGAGCGCGGAGAACAGGGACCCCGCGCCCCCAAGTGCTTGTCAGCCCCGCGGCAAGGGACGCTCCCCAGGGGCCTGAGCTGAAGTCGAGGGGCAAGAGGTGAGGGATGGAGAGCGGGAGGGGACTAGGAAATGGAAAATGCCTTCGAGTCAAGGCACAGACAGAAGAGTCCTTCCCCATCACCTAGCAGCCACAGCGGCGGCACGATCCACCTCCCAGCACCCCGTGCTTCTTATCCCAGCCCCATCTGTGGCAGCAAGAAGACGGTGTTGCCTCCAGGCAGGCGTGTTTGCTGAGCACCTTACGAGGTACTCTGTGGTGGAGAGGAGGCAAATCTAGTACGTAAAAGAAAGAGAAAGCACGGCCTTTCTCATGCTGGGTTCTTTGGTGGAGGCTGTGTGGTAATGAGAAGAGAAGGAAAACAGAATAACCCCAGTTCAGCGGCGGTGTGGAGAGTGCAGAGAACCAGATTCTGGTTTCAGTCCTGGCTCTACCACTTACAAGCTGGGTGACTTTGGACAACATAAAGAACATATCTGAGCCTCACCCTTTTCTCTTGTAA
Organism: Mesoplodon bidens; assembly: GCF_964165515.1. Lineage (NCBI taxonomy): Eukaryota > Metazoa > Chordata > Mammalia > Artiodactyla > Ziphiidae > Mesoplodon > Mesoplodon bidens. The sequence continues at coordinate 57,431,157 of NC_138160.1, read as the reverse complement.
AACTGGAATTTCAAAAGGTACTTCACAATGTTTTCAGGAGAATGGAATGACAGATTAGATATGTAAAACCCCTAGCCCTTAACACAATGAGCACCAAGCCTCTCCTTTGAACTTTGAGGCTGACCAGACAAGTGGCTGTGTGTGCAGTATCTCGGCTTTTCCTCAGGGCAAATTCAACCATCCTCAGAACCCCTCCTACCCACTGCCCACCCCTGATATCTAAGAAGGCTAACTAGAAGGTAAGAAAAAAGAGGTGGAAAAAAATGCAACTTCCTGATTATGGAAATATCTCCAAAGATTAAAAGTCAGTGGTGAGCAAGCTCTTCCGTGACTTGTGAAGACTGTTTTTTCAGAGGTTGGAGTCCCTACAGCCTGAAGGCAAATGAAAGTTCCTGCAGGGGAGGCAATGTTTTCCTACTTAGACCTAGAGGCTTATCCCACCTGCCTGCCCACCTGGCTTCTTCTCTCACCACACCCTCTTCTTCTCAACTGCTCCGGAATCCATCCACTCTCGTCCATCCCCATGACTACCACCCCAGTCCTGGACAGCTGCCCCAACCTACTTCTTGCCTACCCCCAACTCCCACCTCATCTTATTTTGCTTTCCTCTAATCCATAAGTCACCCCCAGCCAGAATGTTTTTCCCCTTAAAATACACTAATGGCTTCCCATTACTTCCCATACTAAGCAATGAATCTAAATTCCTTATCCTGACTTACCAAGTACTACATGATCTGTACCCCTGTCCAACCTTATGTCCTACCATTCTGCCCTCTCCACTCCCACCTCAGTAGCCTTCTTTTTGGTCCCCTAACAGGCCAAGCTCATTCCCACTTTGAAGCCTTTACACTTACCTTACCTAGAATGGTATTCCTTCATCTCCAAATGACTGACTATTTCCTGTCATTGAAATCTCAGTTTAAATGTCCTTGACCACCCCATCTAAAGTATCCACTAATTTATTCTCCCACAGATTTATTGTTTAGCAGATGCTTTGTGTCACTGGGATAGTTAATGCATAATATGTGTCTAGTTATTCCATTTATCAAGTATTTAATTGTTACTCAAATGCACACTGGGAAGCAATTCAAGAAGTAATATCTCAAAAGAAAAAAAGAAGTAATAGCTCCTCTAATAACTGGCACGCATATGAACAGCATCAAACCATTTTCCTTTGGGATAAATGCAACTTGAAAATTAATCTAGCACCTCCTGTAACTCTGCCTTTCACACATACCTTGCAATTCTATATAATAAAACTTCAGTAGCAGCACATATTGCCACTCAAACTTTACAGACGCATGTTGGCACTTGTTGCAAAACCCATCTCCAGTGATAAAAGTATTCTAAGCTTTAGAAGAAAAACAGTCCCAAATAAGATTTTAGCCCATCCTTCTGCAAAGATGGGGATATTCCCAATGTAATACTTCCTCTCAAACTGTGATCTATCCAGACACAAACAACAGCCTTTCCTTTGTGCCACTCCTATTGGAAAAACAGCTCAAAGTTCAAGTCCTGCTGACGTTTGGTTGGTGCTATCCTCTTCATGGAAGGAGGACACCACATTTAGTTGAGGGGTTGGGAAAGGGACCCTTGGACAATCCTGTGAAGCAAGCCACAGGTCATTTACACGCTGCAATGCTTTTTTCATCTATGAATAGAATGACTTCATAACCTATCTTTAGGGATCATATGGTACAATAAAATTTAGACCATTTTATTCCCAAAGATAACTTATGTAAGTTATAACAAGGGAGGGCACAAAAGCATGAGATGTTCTGCAGTCTGTATACCATGCCCTGGCAGGAGAATTTATGTATTCTTGCTACTTTCTAATGACTCCACTAGAAAGAAAAAAAAAAAACCACCTTTGATACCCCCAAGCAAGTAAAGTCATAAGTGGATTTAATCACTACTTCTCATCTCAGATATAGAAATGGGACTCAAGCCACCTCTCAAAAGAGAAGCAGTGACCAGGATGTGTCTATGGAGATGTACTGTAGACAAATCTCTCAATCACTCCTCCTAAGATAGAGCAGGTCTCCCGTTCTGCTCTTTGAAATAGCTCAAGAAGAGAAATCTCATCAGCAGAGAGCTGAGAAACTAGTGCCAGTAAGATCTACTTATAATGTACTGCTATCCAAATTAAAAAAGATTGGAAAAACCTCTTCTGACCGTTGTCTATCTCTTGGAGTTCTAAAATTTTCACTATAAAAAATTAATTAATTAACCCATTAATTGATTTGTGACTTGGCAAGAGAAGAGAGTCTGGCTCTGGTCTAAAAGCCCTAAAAATATAGGGGCTGGTCAGTATTACTAAATGATAACTCTGGAGCCCTAAAGTGATAAATAACGAGAAGACCATGGAGAATCAGACACCAAAATGACATTCCAAATTCCAGTACTTCCCTCTCCCTCCTTCTTTCAAATTTTGAATCATTTCTTTTCCTATATGGCCCGCAATAGCACCAGCCTTTTGAATTGTCATATTGCTCAAATGTCAGAATACTTTGTTGTCCATTAACGCCCTCTCTACCCCCCACAACCAAGTCTTGCTCAACAGTAAAACTTCCTCAGTTTCATTAACTTCTTTTTTTTTCCAATTAATTAATTAATTTATTTGCTGCATTGGGTCTTTGTTGCTGTGTGCGGGCTTTCTCTAGTTGTGGTTGAGTGGGAGCTACTCTTCATTGCAGTGTGCGGGCTGCTCATTGCGGTGGCTTCTCTTGTTGTGAAGCACGGGCTCTAGGCATGTAGGCTTCAGTAGTTGCAGCACGCAGGCTCAGCAGTTGTGGCTCGCGGGCTCTAGAGCGCGGGCTCAGTAGTTGTGGTACGCGGGCTCAGCTGCTCCGCGACATGTGGGATCTTCCCGGACCAGGGCTCGAACCCGTGTCTCCTGCATTGACAGGCGGATTCTTAACCACTGGACCACCAGGGAAGTCCCTTAAATCCTTAAATATTTGTATTTAAGATTGTTTCTCTTTACCTGTGTTTGCTGCACTTTCCCCCCAAGTTAAACATCATTCTGTCTCCTTTGGTACACGTTTATACTCTCTCAGGTGGCACACTTTCATTTCTACATTGTCTGCTCTCCACCCTCCCTGCCTCTGGAGGAGAGATTACTTTCCATTTGCATTCATCTTCTGTTTACTGACTTTTAGTCCAGAGCCTTCCTTCCAAAGGAACTGATGTTCACTCTGTTCTGACTAAACATCTTTATCACTATGTGAAAGAAAATAATCTTTCAGGGAAGGACATTTGGTGTTGGTGCTAAATTGGGAGGTGTTGGAGATGTAGTAGGGAAGAAGATGTGCTTTACAGGCAGCCTCCGAAGGAATAAAGCAGGGGAAATTAGACAAAGCTTTTCATTAATTTTTTATGCTTTCAGTTAAAAGGCTTTCAATTTCAAGGTTTTCAATTTTTAAAAATATGAATGCCAATATGTTCACAACACTGCTAAGTCCTAGGAGGACTGCTAAGATAATCAAGACAAATTCTTGCCCTTGATCTTTGGGTCTGGTCATGCCCACCAATACCCATAATATAAAAACTCAGTGAACTTAGGGTCCTAATCGAGAAGGAGAAGCCCAGAAAATTCAGAGATTAATTCCCTCTAAAGATAGGAAGCTTCACAAAAAAATGGCATGTGAGTGGGTCCTAGAGGGTGGGTAGAATTTCAGTGATACCAAACATCCCACTCTGGGGCCTCGGGTATGAGTAGGCTATGTAAATGAAGTCACAGAGGCAAGGACATCTCAGGGAACACTGACTGATCTGGTTTGCTGGTGAGTAGGCTACATGGAGAATCTGAGAGGTGGTAACGTGTAATAGGAAACATGACTAAAAAAGGAACTGTAGAACAGAAAAAGAACATCCAAAGCAGCAATAAATAGTTCCAATTTTGGATCCAATGAACAGGAAACACAAAATAGATGAACCCAAATAATTCAATTTTTAAAATACACTAAAAGCAAGCTTCTTGATCTGAAAGGTCTAGCCTAAGAAAAGTAGGATATAAGGAGGAATCACTGATGAAGAGATACTTGTCCCAGGACAAAGCAAGCAATCTTTCTCTGGTTTCTTTTGCATAGCACACCTGGAACAGAGCAGATGGAGTGCCACACCTAGCCCACACTCCCTGCGCCACATCTATCCTGTCTTCTCCTCTAACTCTTCTGGATCCAGATCTCCTAAGCTTACAGGAAGTACAGGGTTAGCACTAAAGCAGTAGACTAGGATGCTCCAAGAGATGAACTCTATGACCTAATAGTGAGCAATTTGAATCCTTCAACGGCTGCTCGTTGCCTATAGATTCTAGTTAACTTCACAACAATAGTGTCAAAGTTTCTCATAATTTGGTCCTGATCCATATTTCCAATCTCATTTTTCTCCATTCCCAACAAGTCCCATCAGATATCTTGTATCTTATTTTGCAGGCACACCATACTTATTTCTTAATTTTGCACTGAATTAGAGAAATAGACTAGGTTATGCTAAGTAACAAACAACCAAAAATCTCAGTGACTTGAAAAAAGCAGGTATATTTCTTACTCATGTCACATGTACATCCAGGGTTGATGGAGGGCTGTGTTCATGATGGTCAGTCAAGGACCCAGACTGACAGAACATTCACCATGTCTGATGTTTCTGGTTGTGTTCCAAAGGGAAAAAAGAGCTCTGGACAGTCTTAAACAAGCTATTCAAAGCTTTGGCCCAGAAGTGATATTTCACATTTGTTTCCAACTCACTATCCTGAACTAGTCACATGGCTCCACCAAGGTAAAAGGGACAAAATAAGAAGTACAGTGTTACCAGGAACCTAGAATGCATTAATGACTAGCACATGTGCTCTGCATGTTTGTACCTCTGCCTATGTCCTTCCCTATGAACCACACCTTGAACATCTAAAAAGCTCATGCTTCAAGATACATCTTACCTGAAGCCTTCCTCATCTACTGTTCCATCACACCACCAGGTATGCCTTGCCTTTGTTTCCATAGAGCTTTGTACATATACTTATTAAAACACCTAGCCTGTATTACATAATATTATCCTATGTCTATCTCATTTTCTAGACAAGATCTTTGAGGGCAGAGAATATATCTAGTCACCTATGTATTCTCAGTATGTAGCATGGCACCTGACACAGATGAGGAGGGGAACATTAGTTGCTATGAAATGAAAGATTACCTTTAGACACTAACAAGATGACTATCCAATAAGGTACACAATCTATTACAGAATAGCTTCATCCAAGCAGCTTAAAAGTACTACCAATTTACTATCCAGAAACACCACTGTCACCCTTGTGTGAGGGGAAAAAATGTGCCAGAAGGGGTAAAATTGTTTCACAGTAGTCCATTTCAGAAGTAGGATTTCTGAGGTTCAGACTATGGCCTCTCTCAACATTTCCTCCAACAATTCAGGGCATTTCAGTTGCAAAATGGAAAATTTTTCTCAAATGCAAAACTTGCTTTGTCACTAGGAAGAAGGATATTGTCTCCATGCTCTTCTGATAGATTTCTACTTCATTGCTTTCCCCTCACACTCACCATGGTGCAATATGGAAAGAAAACTGGAATAGGATCAATCCTAAAAAAATTCTTATGAAGTTTAAAACCTGTCCCTGATCACCAATCTCCACATCAGGGAGACATGAAGAAATGACTTCTGTGCTGGAGAGGGGTTTGGCTTAGACGGCATCTAAGGTCACTTTAAAAACGACTAGTCTGGGACTCTTCTATGCCTCCTTCAGAACTCATCAAAGTGAAGTCTATTTCTTTTGACATAAACTATAACCTCAGGAGAAACAAAATACCATCTGGCATGATCCAAAGAGGCAGGGCCTGAGGGCAAAAGTATATTTTATAAGAAGAAAGATTTTCAATAAGTTTCTCCTCTACTTTTTAGAAGCTCTCTGGCCCTGACATTTCTCCACTGCACATCAACAGAATTTTAATCTGGTTCTGGTTTTAACAGTACATTCATCACATTGGCTTGGCTTACCAGCTAAGTCAGACCCCACTTTTCCTGTTCTGCAAGCTAGATGTATTGACATTCAGGTCTCTGTTCTTCCCAACAAACTGCCTCTCTAAAGCCAGACTGGCAGCCTCTGAGATGGATGGGCTGGCAAGCGTTCCTTAAGCTCCTCCAACATTTGCAGGACGTCCACAGGGACTGTGCTTATTACTCAGGAAGGGGAGATTAGAGTGGGCTTTGAAAAGACTGCAATCCAGAAAATGCCAAGCTTGCCCAAGGTAACATGTCAACATTTTCCTCTCCTATTAATGATTGCTGGAAGACAGTTGTTTGAAAACCCAGTTTAACTTTATGAACAGTATTATAGACACGGAAGGTTCTTATATTTCTATACAAAAGAAGCTTAGAGACTTTAGGGAAGGCAATCCAGTTAGAAGAGTGGGGGCAGAGAGGCGTGTCTTAAAGCTGCACTTGCCAGAGAGTTGACTGCTTTAGGGGGATGTTAGAGAGGTGAAAATGAAGATTATAGACATGCTTAAAAACTTCTCAGCTTTCTACACAGACCTACTTGAGAATGGACTTGAGGATATGGGGAGGGGGAAGGGTAAGCTGTGACAAAGCGAGAGAGAGGCATGGACATATATACACTACCAAACGTAAGGTAGATAGCTAGTGGGAAGCAGCCACATAGCACAGTGAAATCAGCTCGGTGCTTTGTGCCCGCCTGGAGGGGTGGGATAGGGAGGGTGGGAGGGAGGGAGACGCAAGAGGGAAGGGATATGGGAACAGATGTATATGTATAACTGATTCACTTTGTTATAAAGCAGAAACTAATAATAAATAAATAAATAAATAAATAAATGAAACTCCTCAGCTTTCTTCAGTGCCCCATATTCCCTTACTTTTCCCCCCTTCTCTGGAAAAGAGAGCTCTTTAATAGTACTCTCCTCTCTTAGGCTCTGGGGCCTCTACGCCCATTCATCTGAGGATGTGAGCTATTCCTTCTCTTTTCTGTATATCATGGCAGTCTGTGGCTATACCTCTCTCTGATGGTATATTATACATTGTGTTCCTGTTCATGATTATTTAGTGCTCCACCCTGGGGTAGGATTATACTTTGGGTCCTGTTCAACTCATACGTGACCACATGACTTGCTTTGGCCAGTGAAATACTAAGCAGAAGTATGATGTGTTGTTTTCATGGGGAAGGTTTAAAAGTCAGTACATACTTGGCCCTGCTCTCTTTTTCCTCTTCCATGATGACTGGCAATGTTCCAAAAAGGAGTGGCTCTGTCAGCCTGGGTTATGGAGAGTTTTGGAGGGAGGAAAATATTGAGCACAGCTACAACCAACCTTCAGTGGACACAGAGTGTGATCAAGGAATAAACTTTTGTAGATATGAGCCACTGAGCTTGGGGGGTTATTTGTTACTGCAGCATAATTTAGCTTAATCTGACCTGTTCAGGTAGACAGACTACCATATCCATCAACACATCTCATAGATAATATTAGTTATCTATTGCTACATAACAAATTACCTCAAAACTTAGTGGCTTAAAACAATCCATGTTTATTATCTCACCATTTCTGTGAGTTAGGAATGCAGGTGTGGCTCAGCAATGCAGGTGTGTCTTAGCTAGTTCCTTCAGGGTTTGTTATAGGGCTACAATCAAGGTGTCAGCCCAGGGTCTCTCAGAAGGCTGCAATCAGAAGAAGTTGAGGCTGCCGTCATCTCAAGGCTCAACTAGAGTAGGATTCACCTCCAAGATAACTCAGTGGATGCTGGTAAGGTTCACTTCCTCAAAGGCTATTTTACTGAGGCCTCAGTTACTTGCTGACTCTTGACTAGAGGCCACCCTCAATTCTTTCCAGGTAGCCCTCTCCATCAGAGCAAGCATGTGAGAAGAGCCTGAAAGAGAATGCCAACAAAAGAGCAGGCCCAGTCTCTCCTATCCTAATCACAGAAGTGACATCCCATCATTTTTGCCAAATTCTATTCACTGGGTCCTGCCCACACTCAAGGGCAGGGGATTACATAAAGGTGTGACTATCAAGAGGCAGGGATCATTGGGAACCATGTTAGAAACTATCTACCACAATGACTCTGTCAAAAAAGAAAAAAAAATTGATTAACACAAATTGTGCAAGAACCTAGGCTTGACTGGTGAGGTAAAGAAGAGAACTGCAGAATTTAACAACTGGGCTCTGAAACCCAAGAAGTCTAAATACCTTGCCTAAGATATACAGTTAGAAGTCAAGCCAGAACTAAAATTCAGATCTGTATTATTTCCACTAGACAGAGATAAGTGAAATATTAAATAGCAAGACAAACTGCATTCAACTGAAACAGAAGCTAGCCATCAATTGCTAATTGATTGTCAAATAAATCATCTAGACAATGAGTGAATAAGAAGTGCGCGGAAGGAAGACAAGCTCTTTAGGCTGGAGCAATTGGAAAGGTAGGTCAAGGAAGGATGGAATGTTTGAGCAGAGAAGAGGGGAAAGTGTTCTTGGCAAGGGGTTGGTCAAACTGAGGGTTCTTCAGGGAATGCTAGTGTCATTGGAAAAAGTTGCCCCAAGTGATTCTGATATAACCTGAATGATATAACCCCCTGGTTGAAGAGCATTGCTCAGGGGATTTTTGCATCATCTAGTGAGGTGTCAGGAAGCACGCTTTGCCCTACAAACATCTCCAAGGCCAAATCTTTTCAAGATTCCAATACACTTTGTTTGCAAAACATGAACAGCTATATAGACTCTACCCAGTATAGATGGGTAGAGTCAAGTCACTGCCAGTTCAGCAAAGACTTCCATGGCCCCCTGATCTAATGGCTCATGAACACATCTCAAGGGGCTTTCCAAGAGCTCCTAGCATGCAGAGATAAGCCCCCAAAATATAATAAGTAATTAAACCTTGAAGAAAGACTTATTTATATCCACCTTGAGCAGATACTGTGTTCCCAACTCTGTAGGCAATAAAATTGATAGTTTAAGTTACTGGATCCAGGTCCCCAAACAAGTGGGAAGGAAGTTGGACCCAAATCCTCTGAAAAACTAGTGTTTTCTTATTTATACCTTCCTCCCATTTTATTTAATCAACTTGGTCATTTTTGTAAGGGGGTTAGAAAAAAAGAGGGAGCAAAAGAGAAGGAGAAAGTAAAACTTGAATTCTAAAATAATTTTTAAATACAGTAAAAGGCAGTGCCTAATGGTCAAGATTCCCCCTTGCTCCCTCAAAAACCAACTCATTTTCCACTGGAAGCTGAAAAAATGGCAGGTTAAGTCTCCAAGTGCAAGCCTTGACTTTCAAAATGTGAACTGGGACTGGCCATGTTATGACAGAGACCTTAATGTCAGGTACACGAGAGGCCTTAGGGCCTTTTAGCCATTGGAAGAGCAAAGATCTCAGCCTCTGAGGACACAAAACCCCACATGCCTGACTAATGAGGAGGGGGCCCTGAGGAGCCACAGCGACCAGCATTTGTGATGCTTTGTACCCAGATGCAAATGTCGTTTTCCGCCATTTGCACTCTTGGCCAGGGTAGCCCTGGATGAAGACATCGCTGATGGACATGGCCTTTGCCCAGTGCCCTGCAGTGAGGGCTGGAATGGACAAAATCTGGAGCTTTGCCCACAGCAGCCACCAGATAACCACAGAGACCAATGTCCTCCAGTGTTTGCTAATGAAATTTCTCCTTAGCGGATGAAAAGAACTTCAAAGAAACCTGTCCAGTTTATTGTATTTTTTTATTATTATCTTTTATTTCTGAAGCAAGGGTGAACATAAAAGAGCAAGTAGCTTCTAAATGCTTCCTCTTTCCTAGGAATCTTAATATTTGCCATAAGATAGTCTTGATATTTGAGCATTTCAAAGGAAGACTCTGAAATAATTCTTTGTTCCTTTCTCATCTTCTCTCTTTCTCCAGAATTCTATAAAATCTTAGCACTGGAGGTGCAAACATAAAAGTCAAAAGAGCCCAGTTACACGTGAGTAAATCAGGATGAGGTGAATGGGGCTACCCCGGAGGTGCTGGGAGACAGGTAAAAACAGCAACTTTGATGCAAGATTTCATAAGCCCATTTCTCTGACATAGAGACCTGAGGCTGGAGTGCTGCTTATGGGCAAGCCCTACTTATTGTTCCTAACTTGGCTGCAGATTAGAGCCACCCTGGGAGCTTTTCTAGTAATACCTATCTAGCCTCAGACTCTGATTCAATCAGCCTGAGGTAGTGCCCAGGCAAGCGCCATTTAAAAGCTCCCCATTCATCTGTCAATGGACACTTCGGTTGTTTCCGTGTCTTGGCTGTTGTGAATAGTGCTGCTATGAACATAGGGGTGCATGTGTCTTTTTGAATTATAGTTCTGTCTGGATATATGCCCAGGAATGGGATCACTGGGTCATACGGTAATTCAATTTTTAGTTTTCTGAGGAACCTCCATACCGTTTTCCATAGTGGCTGCACCAACTTACATTCCCACCAACAGTGTAGGAGGGTTCCCTCTGACATTTGTTATTCGCAGAATTTTTTTTTTTTTTTTAGCTTGCAAACTTGTGTTTCCAATTTTTTTTTTTTGCAAGACATTTATTGAAGTAAGTGATTTGGGGGTTTTTTGTAGACGTTTTAATGATGGCCATTCTGACTGGTGTGAGGTGGGTACCCATTGTAGTCTTGATTTACATTTCTCTAGTAATTAGCGATGTCGAGCACCTTTTTGTGGACCTATTGGGCATCTGAATATACAGAATGGATAAACAACAAGGTCCTACTGTATAGCGCAGAGAACTATATTCAATATCCTATGAAAAACCATAATAGAAAAGAATATTTTAAAGTAGACATATATATATATGTATAATTGAATCAGTTTGCTGTACAGCAGTAATGAACACAACACTCTAAATCAACTATACTTCAGTTTAAATAAAGAAATAAATAAATACTCCCCAGGTGGAAGCCAGACATATCTCACTCTTACAATGATCAGATGGCCTTCTTGGTGCCTACACTGAACTAGTCTTTGGGTCAATTAGCTTTGTTCTAGCCTTGGGGCTGCAAACTCAGATATCTAAGAGGGCCAGTAAGGTAAGGCATGAAGAGGGCCATATCACAAGGCAATAGAGAGTGGTAGAACTTCTGGTTTTTCAATAGATGGAAATTTGGATTTTTACATGAAACTTCCTGATTTTAAAATGTTGACAACTGATTTCACATGAAACTCTTTTAAGGTACACAAGGCAATAGCCTTGGTTCCCCTTCACAGCAGTTCCTACAATGGGTCCTCAGATGATCTGGTTATCTCTTTCTTTCCAGGATAAACTAACAAAATTAAGGAAAGAGAGAGCAGGTCTACAGAGCTTGATTGCATGACCTGGTAAACACTGGTCCCCATCAATATGGGGAAGAGAGGTGGGTTCTCATTTATACCCTTGTACCTTTAGTTGACATTTAACAAGACTGTGGTTACAGAGGAAGCACAGGAATATCCCCATAACCAAGAGGGGTACCTCTGAGCCCAAGGCTAGCCCTTAGGGTAACCCTAAGCCCAGGCCTTACACAAGGAAGTGCCACTGGGTCCAGGACTTCAGAAGAAACTCAACAAAAATAAGATGGGGAATAACTGAACCCCCAAAAGATCATTGTCGAGCCTTTTTGTTAGGATCACCAATAAGAGAGTGTGATGTATAGGAAAAAGCACAGGCACTGAAGCCAGACACTTACCCACTGACCGGCACTAGACAAACCAAACCATCTACAAGACTCCACATCCATAAAATGGGCATAAAAATACCTCCCCCATAGAGCTGTAATGATGACATAAAATGAATGTAGGGCACTCAGCACAGTGCCTGGCACATAGAAGGCACTCCATAAATTCCCAGTCAGAAAAGGCAATGATTTTCATCCCTTCGTAATCAAATTAAAGCATCTCAGAACACTTACAGTTGGAGAGCTCTTCCAAACACCCAATTTAATTCTAAATTCCTTTTGTTTATCTGCAACAGCTGGCAAATACATGTTCCTTCCACATATGGAACACAGGTAACAAATGTCCCCTCCCTTCACAGCTCTTTTCTCCTTCCAGCATTTTCCCAAGCCTCTAGTGATTCCTGTTGCCCTCTGAATTCTGCCTTCCTTCCCACATACCTCAGGTACGTCACGTATTACTATATCTACTACAGCACCTGCCAATCAGTTCACCAGGATGTGAAAATGCCACACTTTAGCAGTCTGCATACAGTCTCCCAACAGAATTAACCTTAGGGGTGAGACTGTGTGCTGTTTACCTTTTCATCCTCTTCAGATACAGAAACATCACCCAGGAGACCAAAAACGTCACCCAGGGCACCTTCTCCCAGCCTCTTTCTGCAAAGCCTTATCTTGCCTCCAGCACCCACAGCCAGTTCTGAAATTACATTTTCCATCTTGGTGGGTTTTGCATTCCGCAAAGCAGCTACATTCATGGTTCACAACCTTCCACGAAATCTGTTTACGTACAGTTTAATTTACAAACACGTAGTGACTTCTATCTCCAACCACTCTACTAAGGCCTTGAGGAGGACAAGCTGAACAATACAGAGTCCTTTACCTGAGCTCCCACATTATAGAACAAGTTTTCTTGAGGAGATGACATCCCATCAGTGGTTAGGCAGCTTTTTATTAACACTTCTCTGCTCTGTATCTCTTTACCAAGATATCCACCTCTGATTCAGATTCCCTGGCCCAGAAGTGGAGTGGGTATGACTATTAACTAATATAACTGATTTTTTGTTAATTTATTTTTATGAAGGTGACACTGGTTTGCAACATTATATAAGTTTCATGTGTACAATGTTATATTTCTATTTCTGTATACACTACAGCATGTTCACCACCAAAAATTTAGTTTCCATCCATCACCACACAGTTGAAACCCTTTAGCTATTTTGCCTTCCCCACCCTCCAACTTTTCCCCTCTGGTAACCACTACTCTGTTCTCCATATCTACATGTTTGTTTTTGTTTGGTTTGGCTTATTCATTTATGTTGTTTGTTTATTTTCTTTATATTCCACACGTGAGTGAAATCTTACAGTATTTGTCTTTCTTTGTCTGACTTATTTCACTTAGCATAATACCCTCAAGGTCCATCCATGTCGTGGAAGATGGAAGAGTTCAGCCTTTTTTATGGCTGAGTAATATTCTTTCTATATATACCACATCTTCTTTATCCATTCATCCATTGATGGGCACTTAGGTTGTTCCCACATCTTGACTATCGTAAATAATGCTGCTATGAACACTGGGGTGCATACATCTTTTTGAATGAGCTGTAACTGATTATTTAAAATTAAGAGATTTCGGGCTTCCCTGGTGGCACAGTGGTTGAGAGTCCGCCTGCTGATGCAGGGGACACGGGTTTGTGCCCTGGTCTGGGAGGATCCCACATGCCGCGGAGCGGCTGGGCCCGTGAGCCATGGCCGCTGAGCCTGCGCATCTGGAGGCTGTGCTCCACAATGGGAGAGGCCACAGCAGTGAGAGGCCCGCGTATGGCAAAAAAAAAAAAAAAAAAAAAATTAAGAGCTTTCATGTGCAAATTGATCTGGAAGGAGGTCAGGGTATGCTACCCCACAATATGCCACTTTAGCATAAGGATTATTTTGATAAGAATTTGAGCTGAAGGCAATTGAGAATCAATAAATACAGAAAGAGTTCTCTGCCCTCCCCTTATCTGCCTATAAGCAGAAAATAATTTTTTCTTTGTGAAGGTATCCCCCCTCCTGTACCAGAAGAGGAGAGTGACCCTTATCACCGAAGACAGAGACAGCAACAAGTTTTGCAGAAACAAAGCTTACTAAAATAGCCCTCCTCTTCCATTAGTTTCCCCCATGTATTTCCTTGCAATTTATTGTCCCTTGAAGCTCAAACCCTCTTTCTTTTGTTAAGAAGTGTATATAAGCTCCCAAGTCTAACTGCTTCTTTGAGTTTTCACTTTTTTTTCTGTGAAGTCCCATGCATGTAAATATTAATAAAAATTGTGTGGTTTTAATCCTGTTAATCTAGCTAATGTCAGTCAGATTTGCAGGTCCCCAGTCACTGAATATAAGCGGCTGGAGGGGGCTTCCCTGGTGGCGCAGTGGTTGAGAGTCCGCCTGCCGATGCAGGGGACACAGGTTCGTGCCCCGGTCCAGGAAGATCCCACACGCCGCGGAGCGGCTAGGCCCGTAAGCCATGGCCGCTGAGCCTGCATGTCCGGAGTCTGTGCTCTGCAACGGGAGAGGCCACAACAGTGAGAGGCCCACGTACCGCAAACATAAATAAATAAATAAATGAAAATAATAAAACATAAGCAGCTGGAGGAAAAGATTTTCCTCCCTAACAATTTCCTTCAAAGCAGACATTCTTGGAGACAGTATACTCACACTCCAAACCTAAACACCTGCACCCCCTTCTTGGAAGATTCACTGTAGTTTATTTAATAAGCAAACAACTGTTGAGCCCTTATGCATTCAGGGCTGATGGTGGAGAATTATAAACACTTAATGGCCCTTAAGCCATGGGTAAGCTACTGGAGGTGGGATGAGGGGACATCGAACAATTCCAGTACAGTGTGAGATGAGCTATAAAAGAGAAAAGCACAGAACACTCCAAACTGGAACTCGAAAGCTGTGCTTCTAGCTCCTTCAAATCCCTTGCTCGATCATAGCAGCCATAGTGATCTTTTTTAAACATAAACTGAGTCTTGTTCTTCCCCTGCTTAGAGCCCTTGAAGGCTTACTTTGCACTTTGAATTCCTAACTCTTTTCATGGCCTACAAGACACAGAGTGATCTGGTCCTTGCTGCCCTCTCCACCCACATTCACCGGTTCTTTGAGCATCTACTAGGCTGTGGGCCTCCGCTCACCTCATTTCAGGCCACTCCCCTCGACCCGCACCTACTCCTGAGTGGTCTCTTCTCATCCTCTAGGTCTTTTGCTCTAATGTCACCTCGACAGCCACTTAAAATAGCTGCCCTTTGTTATTCTTAATTACAGAACTCCATTTCCTTCAGAGCACTTATCACTATCTGAAATGAATTAATTTGTTTCCTTGCCAAAGGTTTATTTTCCTCCATAGATTGCTAACTCAGTGGGACGAGGTTCTGGTCTGAGTGAACCAGCACCAGGCACAGAGTGTCTCAGGAATGAACAGTTCTTTTTCTTTTCTATAAATTTATGTATGTATGTATGTATTTATTTATTTATTTATTTTTGGCTGCGTTGGGTCTTCGTTGCTGCGCCCGGGTTTTCTCTAGTTGCGGCGAGCGGGGGCTACTCTTCCTTGCAGTGCGCGGGCTTCTCATTGTGGTGACTTCTCTTGTTGCAAAGCACGGGCTCTAGAGCATAGCCTCAGTAGTTGTGACGCACGGGCTTAGTTGCCCCGCGGCATGTGGGATCTTCCTGGACCAGGGCTCGAACCCGTGTCCCATGCATTGGCAGGCAGATTCTTAACCACTAAGCCACCAGGGAAGCCCCGGAATGAACAGTTCTGAATGAGGCAACAAGCGGAAGGTCACCCTTCTGGGCAGCCCCACGCCACCCCCTCCCCTGCCATGTGGAGCTCATGCTATCTGCAGTCAGCCATGCTTCACCTGCCCACGGCCAAACTGGTGCGAATGCTCCCACACACCTGGCACGTCCAGCAATATCTCGGGGCCCCTTTGCAGCTGTGCTCCTGGTTTCCTTCCCCCTCCCCACCCCCGCCCCAGGAAAGCCTTTGGAAAGCAGACTGGATGGAAATAGAAGCCTGTGCCTCCCCCTCCCTCCTCATCACACCTCCCATGCAGGCACTGTCACTCACGCACTCACACGCACACGCACACACACCCAGAGAAGCATGACTAGGTGTCTACAGAGGGAGACACAAACTGCACAACTGGTACAATTCTGGCTTTATTCTGAGACCTTAAACTCCTGGCCCCTCACTCCCAACTTTCTTCCCAAAGCGAGTCTATGCTGGGTCTTTGCTCTGGGGCTCCTGCTGAAACCCACCACAGGTCAGCCTCAGGGAAGGCTTTGCCGCTGCTGCCCAGGACATCCAGCATGACCAGAGTTTGGGACGGTGCCAGTCAGTGACTGTGGGCACTGGGTGACATCACACATGACCTGGCACTGGACTTCCAATACTGCACAGCATGAACTTCATCATAAGAATGGGAAAATACCGGGCTTCCCTGGTGGCGCAGTGGTTGAGAGTCTGCACGCCGATGCAGGGGACACGGGTTCGTGCCCCTGTCCAGGAAGATCCCACATGTCGCGGAGTGGCTAGGCCCGTGAGCCATGGCTGCTGAGCCCGCACGTCCGGAGCCTGTGCTCCGCAACAGTGAGAGGCCCACGTACCACAAAAATAAAAAAAAATTTTTTTAATTAAAAAAAAAAAAGAGAATGGGAAAATACCGATTTGATGCCTCCAGAAAGAAATGGCTAGGATCTCTTTTCCTAGGGATCAGACAGATCAAGTTGAAATGGCTGTTGGTAATACCCACTGACTGCATCATCTCAAGGGCCATTTCCCTGAACTAAGCCTGGGTCTTGTCGTCAGACAGCTTAATCCTTTACAGCTGCATCTGCTGGGAAAATTTTAGTTCTAAAATACATTGCATTAGAGAAATGGAAAAAACCTTTTACAATTTTGTAGTGAAGAGGAGGGGGGCATAACAACCTAATTAATTTTTAGGAGAGCATAGAGCTTATTGAAGAGCAGCTCTGAAGACAAGATGTATTAGTGTCTTAGGGGATACACTCAATAGATTTTGACA
This sequence comes from Mesoplodon bidens, assembly GCF_964165515.1. Lineage (NCBI taxonomy): Eukaryota > Metazoa > Chordata > Mammalia > Artiodactyla > Ziphiidae > Mesoplodon > Mesoplodon bidens. Next base: position 57,414,403 of record NC_138160.1, on the reverse strand, counting down.
TCAGAACCCCGCCGTGTATGCTAATGGAGCCCTTACTCTGGGCCAGGCACTGAGCAAAGCACCTGACAGGCATTTCTCATTTAAACTGAGGATCAGGAATTATTCTCCCATTTCCACATGAGGAAACTCAGGCTCAGAGAGGTTAAGTAGTCACACAGCTTGTGAGTGGTGAGTCTGCCATTTGCCACATGGCTCCATCAGTTCTTCCTGCCACCACCTCTGTGCTTTTGAACTCAAGGGTCAGTGAGAAAGCCAGGGGAGGTAACCAGCTTAAAATCCACCATCCACTGCCACAGTGTCCACTTCCTGTCCCCATCTAGGTGGCCTCATCACCAGCCGCCTTAGGCAGACGGCTATCAAGGCTGCTGCTTGGAAATTGGACCTGCGGGAGCAGTGAGGAGAACAAAGGGCCGGAGGGCAAAAGCCTTGAGACCCTCTCCTGCCACCTACTCACACAGCCCCCAGTCACCCACATCCAGCTCCCACACCACACAGGATACTGATGACGTGGCTTTCAAACAGTAACAGTGCTCAGCGTGAGTCACCACATTTCTGCTGAACCTGAAAACAATGTGCTTTCAATAAGCTGCTCTTTCAAAGCTCTAAGACAGAGCTGAATCTAGTGGGTGCCCTTTAAATATAATCCAGCATATATTTCTTTCCTGATAATTATTATTAGTATAGAATTATTATTATAGAATTATCGTAGAATTATATAATAATAGTAATAAATGGCTACTGCTTACTGAATATCTACTATGTGTCAGATGAATGACATAGATATTTCTCTTAAATAGCTGTATCATGAATAACGTACACTGTACTAATATTTTAAGTTATTAATTTAGTAGTTATTAATAGTATCTTAATAGTATGAATTTACTATTAAAGTATTTTATTTACCCACTTTAAATCATTTGCAAAGTTAATAATTTCATTCTTTCAGACTTTTATAGCAATTACAGTTTAGAATAGGGCAGGCCCTATAAAGATTAATTCATTTAGTTCTTCTTAACAACACTATATATTATCCCATTTTTTTGCAGATGAGGAAACTGAGGCCCAGAGAGAGTAAGTAATTTGCCCAAGGTCACACAGCAAGTAGGTAGCAGAGTTGAGATTTGAACCCTAGCAGTCTGATTTCAGAGTCCAAGCTTATGGCCTCTACTCTTTGCTGCTACAAATGAGCCCAATGGCTAAACTCTTGAGAGAGCAAATGATAACTACATAAAACTAATAATTGTAAAAAAAAAAAAAAAAAGGATTAGTAGATTCAGATGAGTTCATCCTGTGACAGAGTCAGAATCACATACATTTCATAGAAACAATTTTACACACTGAGTTGAGATCACAATAAATAGTAAGTGCTTAATGTTACATACTACAGAGATTCTAATTTTTTTAAGATTAAGTACATAAAGACTTAGAAATGCTTATAACACTTATCAGCATTCCTAACTGTAATTTGTTAGTGTCACCATTTATAACTCAACAGGAATAGTGTGTAATGTGTTCATTGGATATTCATGCCATCAGTGGATGCTCAGCTAAAACCCACATGCAGGTGAATCTTGGGGAAACATACTTAATTAGTTGTGTGTGTGTGTGTGTGTGTGTGTATAACATACAGTAGCCTGCAAGATTTATTGGTGGGAAACAGGACACTCAGGTAGAATATGTAATGTGTCCACCATCACACAGCTGGATGAGTGGTGGAGCCAGGATTTGAAGCAGATCTGATGCAAAGCCTACATCCCTTCTACTCACTACACTGCCTTTCTGAAAAAATAGGATGAGAAGGGATTTCAGCTATGTTTTCCTATAAAACCTTGAAAATATGTTAAAAGCTATTCATCAAGAGGAGATAAACAGACCTAACTCTCATAAAGTATAATTTATCTGCCATTCTTTGATCTATTTATTTTCTGTCCTCCATAGATTCTGTATCCCCAGGGTGTTTCATAAGTCATACTGGTTGTCATTAAAAAGATTATCTATTTAATTGATTGTTTATAGTTTAAAATTCTGTAAAGTAAGTTTGCTATAAGCTGGGAATTCATGTTTTAGGGTATTTCTTTTTAGTGTACCATAGACTAATTGTTCCTTTCTTCCTTTTTCTAAATGACTTATTTTAACCCAAAATAATAGCAACGGAAACCAAGGAATTTTGTGGGAAACATAACTGTGGATATTGTTATTATTTTGGTGTCTATTGTTACTCATTGAAATCATGATCCTTATCACAATGGTGACAGACAGGATAGTTCCTGTAATGTATAATGTAACATTATAATGTATAATGTATAATGTATAATGTAACATCATACATTGTCTACAAAGAGGGTGAGAAAAAAAGGGAAGAAATGAGAAAAATGGTTAGACCTCATCACAGCTGGGTCACGCACACAGAAGAAAATGCCTGTAAGCTGTTTTTTCCTTAAACTGCTTTATTAAAAAGGACAGTTTGCTTTTTTTGCCTTTAACTTCATCTTTGAGGCAAGTTTCTACCCTTTGCTTTACTTCAACTGGCTAGCTAACCTTGAGGTCATTCAAGATAACTTCCCAAATGTCAGGCACACACAGAAAAGGATAAGGGCTGTAAGGTTTAAGACACAGGCTGCTCCTGACCAGAACCAACCTGCCTGGAGTTGGGGGGGGGTCCAGCTGCCCCAGCCCCCCACCAACTCAAAGAAGTAAGGGGTCCACTTAAGGCCTGTCGCCTGTGAGTGTCTCCCAAACTACTTGAGAGACCAGGGTTAAGGTTAGGGTTGCGGAAGGGCATGAGCGCAAGCAAAGCCCTGAATGTTCACAGGCTGAGGCTGCTCCCCTCTTCCTCTGCAATCACACTGAAGTGCTCTTCTTGTGTCCTGAGGAATCATAATAGCAGAGCCCTTTCTCGACACCGTGCTGAGTCTTACCCACATTACACAGCAACCCTATGGAGTGAGTGCTATCATGTGCATCCTTGCCCAGAAGAGGAAAAGGAGCTGCAGGCTGGGACTACAAAACCCGGCGAGCCAGCTGCAGAGCCCACTGCCAAGGACCACAATTCTGCCAGCGGGGCATCCCCGCACCTCTGCAGGTGTCTTGATGCATTAGGTAGAAAAATGGGGAGTAGGAAGGCCAGGGACTCGGGAAGAGAAGGGGAAGCCCAGAACAGGGGACTGAGGACCGAGGGAAAGGCTCAACACCTGCACGATGTCCTCCACTCCCTGGGCCTGGAGAGGCGAGCATAAGCTTCCAGACCCACCTTCAGGGCTGCCATCACGGTCCTCAGAGGCCTGAAGGAGAGGAAATGGGGCTAAACCTGAATTTTCAGATTTCTTTTTCAGCCTGTTAAAAGCTAAGAGAAGTCTGCTTGAGGGAGACTGTAGAGTCTGTCCCTCGAAATGGACTTTACAAGAGAGAATGGACAGTCCTCTCTGCTGTGTACTGAACGGCCTTCCATCAAACCAGGATGTTCTGCTACTGCCCCACCCCAGTGAAGTCCTCTTTCTCGTCATCTCTCTGCCCCTTTCTTTCTCCTTTTCTACCAGTCTTCACTAATTTGACATTTTGAAATACTCCACCTCTTAGCCACACCATCTAATAATTTCTTGACCTCCTTGATATATGGACAACTAAATAGTTTTTGGTTCAGTAATAAGACTATGTCAGACTGAAAAAGAAATAACGTCTACACAGGGAGATCAGCTCGGTGCTTTGTGACCACCTAGAGGGGTGGGATAGGGAGGGTGGGAGGGAGACGCAAGAGGGAGGAGATATGGGGATATATGTATACACACAGCTGATTCACTTTGTTATGCAGCAGAAACAAACACACCATTGTAAAGCAATTATACTCCAATAAAGACGTTAAAAAAAAAAGAAAGAACGTCTAAAACATCTTGTCCTCACAAATCACCACTCTTTCAAGTCTATAGCAAATACCTACAATTAAGTATCAAGTGAATAAAGAAAATTAAAATTTTGTTTGCTAACAAACCCTGATTCTTGGATCAATAAAAACTGTTTGTGTGACAATATCCCTGTAGATCTTTTTTTTTTTTCTGTTGGTCTCACGTGTTCACATTCAGCTAAATGTTCAACGTGGATTCATTTATGGAGCGAGGAGATTTTTAATGTCTCCCTGGCCAAAGACCCCTCTGGATGACTGCTGCCATTGCCTCTCGGGACAATGTTCACCTCTGGGGGATTTTTCCATTGGTCGTGGGTCATTACCATTCTCAGAATGTATTGTTTGTCTCTACCTAGGACCCTGTGAGAGAAACATAACTGAGGGCTTTGGCGTTAAACAGGCCTGGGTTCAGTCCCAACCCAGCAATTCTATTCTCTCCCATGTGCACAACGCCCCATGGTCGTGGATGAACATTGCAGCACTGCGTTTAGTAGAGAAACAAAGGAGACAACCTAAATGCCCACCCCAAGGAAATGTACTGCTCTGCTGGAATACTACACAACAGTTAAAAGAAGTGATCTAGATGTTTACAAGACTGTACATTTATCAAGTGCTTACCATGGAATAACTGGACAAATTTCTGTTCTATGGCTAATGATTTCAAATCCACCCCCCATGCGGCAATGTTGGTAATGCTTGCTTGAGAACACAAGAGGGGTTCTGTGGAAATCTGTATCAGTGATAGAAATAAATAATTCAGCATCTTTGTCTTAGTGATGGGCAGCCAGGGGCATCTTTCACAACAGCAGCTACAACAAACGGCAGTTACTGAGCTCTTTCTGTGTCAGGCACTGTTTTACACGCTTTACACGTTTAACTCAATTTCTCCTCCAACAGCTCAATAAAGTAAAGACTACGAGAATGTGCGTGTCACAGATAAAGAAATTAAGGCACAAAGAAAATAGGGAATTTGCCCTAGGTCACACACTAGTGATGGTAGGACTGGAATGCAACCCAGACAGGCTGACTTCAGATCCTATGGCCCTAACCACATTGCTGCCTGTATTTCTATTGGAATCAAAATGGATAGATGTCAAAATAAAATGTGAATGGGGAAAAAAGGATGCAGAATTTTATATAAGACATCATTTATGGAAACTTTAAGAGCACATATGTGTTATAATAATACCACGTACTAGCTACTAGCATATAAATGTATTATGTAAAATTATTTTTATGCGGATTGGAAGAAGCTACACCTAGCTGCTGAGAGCAGTTCATTAGGGAAAGAGGAGGAAACAAGGCCTCAGGAGGGGGAGGGGAGAAAAGAAATTGAACAGAATTGTATCCCTAATATTTTATCTAATATTTTATCTCTTTAAAAATTTTTCTTCAAATTTGATTAGTATGTGAAGTCAATACACTGCCCTTTTAGTTTTCCCAGTACTCTTACAAAATGTCTCATTTTTTCCTGTCATTCATATTTGCAAAGCCCAGAATCCATGAACGTGCTTTAAATTTAATCCTACCAATTAACATTTGTATTATTAGGAGACAGTTTAAATGACATTTACTTTTATTGAGTTATGCATTTTAATAGTATGAAAAGATCTGAAGGCAAAACCAAATAGGTTGAACAAATAAACTTTACTTCCTAATGATAAAAGTGAGGCAGGTTCATTTTAGAAATTTTAGAAAACTCCAATATGCAAAAGGACACTTCATTGAAATACCACTGTTTACAGTCCCATGTATATTGGTCCAGGGTTATTCTGTGATTAAATATACATACATAATTTTATATAAAATGACATTATACTGTATATCCATCTCCATAAACTGCTATTTTCCACTTAATACACAGCAAATATCTTTAAATACATTTCTGCATTAAACAGTTACATATGTTTGATTCTGTGGATGTATATATTTAACCAACTATTATTCCCCCCCTCCAAGAAAAAGAAGTTTAAATAAAGACATTTTTGGAAAAATGAAAGCTGAAAGAACTTGTTGCTAGCAGACCTACACTACAAACAAGTATAAAAAAGAAGTTCCTATGGCTGAATGAAAATTATTCCAGATGGAAATTCAGGAAACTCTTCAAAGGAATGAAGAGCATCAGAGGTAAATAAGTGAGTAAACAACTTTTTGTTGTTGTTTTTTTTACATTTCTATAAAAGATAATTTAAAATTTAAAGCAAAAAGGAATAACAGTGTATTGTAGGTTTTATAACAGAAGTAAAATTAAAAGATATGACAATAATAACACAAAAGATGGCAGGAGAAAATGAAAGCAAACTCTGGTAATGTTCTTATATTATTCAGGAAGTTGTACAATATTATTTGAAGCAAAATGTGATAAGAGGCACATTGTAGACCCAAGAGCAACTACTAAATAATTAAAACAAAAAATATGAAACAAGACAGTAATTATATGATTCAAAGTAATAACTGATATTTAAAGAAAGAGAGAACTTACTTAAAAGCTTTTACACAGCAAAGGAAACCACTGACAAAATGAAAAGACAACTTACTGAATGGGAGAAAGTACTTGCAAATGATATGACCAATAATGGATTAACAGCAAACATATATAAACAGCTCATACAACTCAACATCAAAAAATCAAACAACCTGATTAAAAAATAGGTAGAAAAATAGACATTTTTCCAAGGAAGACATGCAGGTGGCCAACAGGCACATAAGAAGATGCTCAGCATTGCTAATCATCAGAGAAATACAAATCAAAGATATCACTGCACCTGTCAGAATGGCTATTTTCAAAAAGAACACAAGTAACAAATGTTGACAAGGATGTAGAGAAAAGGAAACCCTCGTACACTTGATGGGAATGTGAACTGGTGCAGCCACTGTGGTAAACAATATGGAGGTTTCTCAAAAAGCTAAAAATAGAACTACCATATGACCCAGCAATTCCACTCCTGGGTATATATCTGGAAAAAAACAAAAACACTAATTTGAGAAGATACATGCACCCCACTGTTCACAGCAGCATTATTCATAATTGCCAAGATATGGAAGCAACCTGAGTGTCCATCAGCAGATGAATGGATAAAGAAGATGCGGTATACACACACACTCACACACACACAATGGAATACTACTCAGCCATAAAAAAGAACAAAATTTTGCCATTTGCAGCAACATGGTTGGACTTGGAGAGCATTATGTTAAGTGAAATAAGACAGACAGAGAAAGACACACACTGTATCTTATCACATATGTGGAATCTAAAAAATACAACAAACTAGTGAATATAACCAAAAAAAAGAAGCAGATTCATAGACATAAAGAACAAAATAGTGGTTACCAGTGCAGAGAGGGGGAAGAGAGGCAACATAGAGGCTGGGGAGTGGACATACAAACTACTGCGAGTAAGACAGGCTACAAGGATGTACTGTACAACACAGGGAATATTACAATATTTTGTAATAACTATAAATGGAGTGAAACCTTTAAAAATTGTATACAAAATTTTTTAAATTTTTTAATAAATAAATAATAAAAAATAAAGAAAGGAAGGACTCATCATTGAGAGATGCAGGCTGACTTCCCCATTTTCACCTGCTGCTCTTCCAGGACTAAAAATATCCTCTAACATTTTGACTCTGGTCTACTTCCTTAGTCTCACCTTTCAACTCAAAATATGGAGGCTGGGACTTCCCTAGTGGTGCAGTGGTTAAGAATCCGCCTTCCAATGCAGGGGACATAGGTTCAAGCTCTGGTCTGGGAAGATTCCGCATGCCATGGAGCAACTAAGTCCGTGCGCCACAACTACTGAGCCCGCATGCCACAACTACTGAAGCCCGCGTGCCTAGAGCCTGTGCTCTGCAACAAAGAGAGGCCACCGCAATGAGAAGCCCGTGCACTGCAATGAAGAGTAGCCCCTGCTCACCATAACTAGAGAAAGCACACACGCAGCAATGAAGATCCAACGCAGCCAAAAATAAAATAATAAAGTAAATAAATAAATTTTTTAAAAAATATATGGAGGCAACCAAACCCACCTGAGCAAACTTTTAAAGAAAACAGACATAGGCAAATAGTCCATAGGGGCCCATGGAGAGAATTGAACTAGATGAGAGCCAGGTATCCTCATCATGAGCCCGTGACTTAACCAGAGAAGCTTGGATCCTGAAGGTTTGACATTAATCACTTTTATTTCAATTTTAACAATGTTTATCACCACTGAAGAAATTTTAGATTCACTTTTTAATACATTTTAATGTCTGATACCCAAAGTGGAAGTCTGCTGGCATTTTCAATACCAAGGGATAAATTTTTCTAAGACTCAGTTCCTTCTTGCATCCACGTGTCCACAGAGACAAAACACAGTGACTTGGGCTTGAATGAGCCCTTCAGGAACAGCCAGCTGTTGATGCCAAATACATCGGCGCTTGGGTGATGGAAATCAAACAGACTTTATGAATCATCCCATTCTGTTGCCTGGATCCAGGCACAGCTCTGCATATGCCTCTGACAAGTCCTCTTGTTTAGTGAGGTGCAGCCAGTGGCTGCAGGCCTCTGGCAGCTGGGACTTTTTTTAATGATTCATCCATCTCAAAGTATAGTAATCACTCTAGACCCATCCCAGGCTTCCTCTGTGGCTATGGGCATACCACCTGACCTCCTAGAATCTTGCATTAGTCACTGGTAATTATTATATTAATAAAACCTAATACTTAGGCCTTAATATGTGCCCTGAATGGGCTCTAAGTGACTATATAATACATATGTATAATAAATAATACATACATATATATAATAATATAATAAATAGTCCATATTCACTTAATCCTCACAATAGATAATGAAACTGAGACAGAGAGAATTTGAGTACCCTCCCCTCAAATACAAAATGAAGAAGTGACAGAGCTGAAGCTTCAAACCCAAGACTCAGCTCCAGCTCTTCACCTTGGTACCACGCGGCCTCTGGTAAAGGAATGGTGAGAGGCTAAGCCATCCCAAAGTCAACTCATTTTTAGCACCAATTTCAAGGTGACAATAGATAAACACTGGGACAGAACACAGTAACCTCACTTCTTACTCATGTCCCTACCACTAATCCGCTGTCCCCACAGCCTCCCTTTGACTGCCCCAAATGTTCATCTTGGAAACACCTCCCCCAAAGAGTTAGAGACAGCTCCCCTGCAGTCACTCTGGAGGGTCCACCTGTGTACCGGATCTCGCTCTAGTGCTGACATGTCAAGCCAAGGTGGCTTTCTTACCCTTAACGAATGAACTCATTTGTTCATTAAACAAATATTTATCAAGCACCTGTTATGTGCCAGCCCAGGCACTGTGCCAGGGACTGGGAATACAGCGCTAGATAAATAGGCACAGCCCTTGCCCCTGCAGAACATACAACCAAGTAAAGGAGACAGATAGTGAACTCATAATCATTAACTCTTTGAAGAGGGAGGGGACATTTAGGGGAAATGTAATAGAAGAGCTGACATTTGAGCAGAAATTTTAGGGTTTAGTGGGTGTTTGTCAGTCAAACAGGGAGAATAAAATTCCAAGTTGGGAGTGAGCACGTGCAAAGGCATGAAAGAGGGAAACAGATTTGAGGGTTCCACGACTGTGGGACTATGGGCAAATGATGGCCGAACAGGAAATCAGGTGAAAGAGATTAGGCAGGCTTTGACTGAAGGAAGCAAACTAAGCGACGACATGTGTCTCCTCGCCCCCTTTACGTGCCAATAAAATCACAGAAAGGAGGAGCACAAAAGGAAGAAGCCAACAAAAACAAAGATATAGAAAGGAGGTCATCAGTGGATGCATCAAAGTGGAAAGCACTAGAAACGGTGTTGACTCATGAAGCAGAGTAGATGACAGACATCTAAGTTTGAGGTTTCCCCAAAGCAGACCCTGAGACAAAGACTTGTGTACAGGTAGTTTATTTGGAAGGTGATCCCAAAAAAGCATAATGAGGGAGATGGGAAAGAAAGGGAGAAAAAGCCAATCAAGTGCATGTTAATTTGAAGGTTATTAGTAGGCAACTAAGGCTCCATCCCAGTGGGGATGTAATGCACCTCAGAGCTGGAGTATTTATCCAACAAATTCCATCCCTCACTGGTTGAAGGCTGTCCCTGGAGGCTTAACCCTCCAGCACTTTCAGGCTGCCCTGCTTGCTGAGCCAAGCCCTCCTGGCCCAGGAGAAAGCCTCCAAGCAAGGAAAGGCAGGTACCTGAAGTAGGAAATTGTTGGTATCTACAGGAACTGGAACTGCAGGTGAACTCAGAGGTGAGCTGCAGGGATGTGGTGCCAGGTATCAACAGCTTCTGCTACGTACAATAGGCTCCAAACTCAGAATGTGTGAAGGACAGCAGGAAAGGGGCGGGGCTTAACTGGAAATTAGCTGACATTCAGTTCACCAAGCAAACATTCTCTCACAACACCATGCACAGTAGACTCTGCAGCCAGATCATTACCCTTCTCTTGCTCTGTTATTCATCCAAAACTGAAGAGTGACAAAGGGTGGTAATACCATACTCAAATACGTTTCTTCCAAAATCCAAAAAGTCCTACCAAGGGCTGTGCCTCCTTTTATTGGTAGACAATGAAAGATACAGCAACCTGTCTTTTACCTTGCAGGAGCTGCTTCAACTGGACCCCCAGAAACCACTAGGGAGACAGACCACTAAATGTTCACAGGCTTTATCTCCCACCTTGGGTTCACATATGTCTCATTAAGGCATCTTAAGTACTTGCTACTTCGTGCTCCTCAGATCTAATTAATATCGGCATCAAAATTGTGGTCCATTATAATGTTGCATGGAATGTCAAAATGTCCAAGGCTTTGGTGGACCGTATGATAACAGAAGGCAGAAGAGATTGTGTAGACAAGACTGGGGAAATATACGGTTGGTTCTTTTGGGTAAAAGCAATTTGCGTCCGGTGATACAAAGTAGTAAAGAGAAAAAAGCATTTTCTGGGTCAATATCTGAATACCAGGTGCCCAGGGCTGTAGTAATTTGCTCCAGCATGTACACCATACCTGAAAGAGCATGTAAAATTGGAATCAAGTTTACAATCATCTACAGTCATTCTCCAAGATTTTTCTGCCTTCTTCAAAGGCCAAAGAGGAAAGTTGAATGAGGACGCAGCAAGTCGCAGCAGCTCACATCTTTTATGTGTTCGACAATAGCAGTATTAGCTATTTCCTCCCATGTCAGACTTTGTGCTTGTCAACCTAATTATGGATCTAGTGACAACAAGGGGAGATTGGAGTGGGTCTTGACGATGATTGGCATCCTCTTGTAAGGCAACTTCCCCAAGTAAAATTATTACTATCTCCAAGCTAGAGAAGACTAGTCTTCTCAGATGCGGAAGGGTAGCCTGCTTCCACCAACAAGGGAAGCTTGAAATGACTTGGGGATTTGAGATTCTCAACTCTACCTGAGCCCATAATACGTCCCCATCCAAGTCTTAAGATGTCATTCCTTCTCAATGTTCTGTCACAAGAGAGACATGGCAAAGCTGTGAATTCAGTTAAATTTTGTATTTCGTTTTCAGCTAGATTGGCTCTGTGGCTATAAGAAATAAGAGATTATTTTACGGCTGCCCTAGAAGCTCTCTGGTTCTCTATAACTAGAGCTGAGAATGTAAACGTCTAAGCTTGTCATTTTCTTTCTCTAAGTGCTCCCAAGTACCCAGAAGAATCCACCCCAGGCTATTGTCCTCTGTAGCCATTATTACTGCCACAATGGTCAAATGCAGTAGCCACTTGTTCCCAAGGATACTTGCTTCTGTAGATGCTTCATCACAATTGACCACACATGAGATAGCTTAGAGATTAAATTTGCCAGCAAATGGGTTTTGACACCAAGATTTAAAAAAAAAACAATCTTTCAGATTTCATAGACTTTTGAATTTTAAAACTGTTGATAAAAAAATTATGACCTTGTGATAATACAACTATACTGAGGGGAGAAAAAGAGGAGATGGGGATGGCTGTGTAAGAGAGCTAAAATTTTAATTTATTATAGCAAGAATTAAATAGATGATTTCTAAAGCTGAAAAGCAAAGAAATATTAATATAAGCTTTTAAATAGGGATATCACCAAAAGAACAAAATAGAAATGATTAAAAGTGGTTGCTTCTATGGATAAAGATGGATGAGAAAAGTGGATCAGGGGACTATTATGAGACTGCTTGTTCTATTTATTTTAACCATTTGTAGGTATCATTTGATTTTTTTTTTTTTTTAAAGAATTTAAGCCAGGCCCAGAACACTCAAGGATACCAAGGAAAGACATGTAACTTTTATCCCTGAGTGACAGAGAACCAACAAAAGTATTTAAGCAAGAGAACGGTATAATCAAAAACTGTTTTTAAGAAAGGTCTGGGGGCTTCCCTGGTGGCGCAGTGGTTGAGAGTCCGCCTGCCGATGCAGGGGACACGGGTTCATGCCCTGGTCCGGGAAGATCCCACATGCCGCAGAGCGGCTGGGCCCGTGAGCCATGGCTGCTGAGCCTGTGCGTCCCGAGCCTGTGCTCCGCAACGGGAGAGGCCACAACAATGAGAGGCCCACGTACCGCAAAAAAAAAAAAAAAAAAAAAAAAGGTCTGGGGGCATCTACAATATGAAGAGTGTACTATATGATCTCACTTACATGTGGAATCTAAAAAAGTCAAACTCATAGAAACAGAAAGTAGAATAGTGGTGACCAAGGGCTGAAGGGTGGGAGAAATGGGGAGATGTTAGTGAAAGGGCACACACTTTCAGTTAGAAATGAGTACATTCTGGAGACCTAATGTACAACATTATGACTATAGTTAATAATAATGTGTTGTATTCTTGAAATTTGCTAAGAGACTAGATCTTAAGTGTTCTCACCACACACACACACACACACAAATGGTAACTATGTGAGGTGATGGCTATGTTAGCTCCACTGTGGTAATCATTTCAACAATGTATATGTGTATCAGAACATCATGTTGCACACCTTAAATATATATAATTTTTATTTGTCAATTGTACACAATAAAACTCGAAAAAATAAAGTTTTTTTTAATGTAAAAAAAAGAAAAGAGTTACTTTCCACATTCATGGTTCCCATAGCTCAGTAGTTCAGGATCTATTTCACTTGCAATTCCAAGTTCAGCAGTGAGAATACATAAGCTCATACCTCACACAGCTCTCAAATAGTAGGACAGCACGCGGACACAGGCTTTTTCATTTATTCTATCAGTTATCATTACTTCCTTGCAGTATAAAGAGTTATATATGGCCCCATATTGTACTGAAGCCTGATCTCTGGAGGTTTAGAAGAAAAAAATCTTCCACTAAGAACCAAAGGGACAAGATGAATTCCTGGGGTTTAATGGCCATGGGATAAAGGTGAGAACAGAATGAGGATGTGAATAGCACCCTTCAGATGGCTCAGGTACCTCCATGCCCATTTCCCTGCTGGCACGTGTGGGTGGGACTTGGAGAGGGAGATGACCAAGAGTTAACATACTCAGTCTTTGAACTGATCCTGAATTTGCAAATCATATTTGAAAATATTCCCCATTAAAGTTTAATCCAAATATTTATGTGGTATGAATGGACGAAGAAAGAGAGGAGGGAAGAGCTTCAAAATGGTGGTTCTGTGACTCAATGATGTGACCAAGGACACAGATCCTTTCATCCTGCTCTGCCACACACAGTGTCAGCTTCAGCCTTTGATGGGCAGCAACAAGTCTCCAACCCCCATTGGCTCCCCCAATGGGAGCCCCATTCCCACAAGACAAGGTCCAGAAAAAGAAAGAGACCAGATTTCTGGCTTTTCCGTGGAGCGAAGAAACCTCTCCTAGAACCACCCCTCTACAGACTTCCTCCCATGCCAATTCCTGGGCTAATCACTGGGAAAGAGAATAGGAAACCTGTAAACCAGGTAGGCCCCCCTGGAGCTGAGCGCTGACCGGCTTCCCTGAGGGATGTGCATGCATTCGTAGGTATGAACAACTGAAGAAAAAAACAAACAGAGCTCCACAGGAGAGAAAACAGGAGATGGGTGGTGGGCAGACATCCATTAGCATCCATTACAACATCTCAATGGAAAACTAACTTATGGGGTCAGGAAATCAAACTATATTAACTGGTAATTTTGTTCAAAATCAGTAGAGAAAATATCCTGATTTTGGAAGGTGAAAGTAAGAAAATGCTAACAGTAAGGACATAAGACCCATAAAAAAGTAATTCCAGTTAATCTCACAGAAATCTGGGAGAACACCTGGCCTCTGAGATCGCACAGGCACACTCCGTGGGCAGAGCGCTCAAGAATCGTCCAAGAACATAGGAGGCCCAGGAAGGGTAACAGTGCAGAGCCCATGCATGTTTAAATGAATAACAAATATAATAACAGACAGCATTCCTCAAGCACTTGCTCTACACTAAGCACTTTACATACACTAGCACACGAAATGATCATAAAAACTCAGCAAGGGGTTATCAGAGATGAAGAAAATGAGGCTCAGGTGGGTTGTTACTTGCTCAGCTTCATAATCCTAGTAATGAGGAAGGCAAGACACAAACTCAAGTTTATTTGATTCTGAAGATCATGCTCTTGGTCACTCATCTACAATAACTAGATTCTAGAGAATTGGAAGAAGTAAGCTAAACAAGTTAAAGCATGGTCCACACCAAAAGTTCTGAAGGATACCAGTGTAGTTTTGGTAGCGTGCTTTCTCCATCTTCAATTAACGAACCATTCCTAAATACCCACTCTGCCCTGAGACATCCTCTAGGTCATCTGGCCAACCAGTACCAGCATCCCCTACAGTCTTCTAGTAGAGTGTGGCCCACAGACCAGAAGTCTTGGCATCGGTAAAAGCTTGATAGAAATGCAGAGCCGCGGGTCCTACCCCAAACCTAGTAGTTTAGAATTGCATTTTAATAAGATCCCCAGGCAATTCATAGGCACATTAAAGTTTGAATTACCACCCTACAGCATCCCTGACATCTGGGCTCCTCTAATCTTTCCTAGGACAGCTAGGTCCATAAGCACACAGCTCTCATTATTAGTAAATTCTTACTAAAGCTTCCCTGATCATTCTACACCTTCCCCTCAGGCTGCCATCTCAACTTGCAAATGGCAACCCTTCAGATTTTGGAAACACCTATTACGCTTCCCCATAGTCCTCCCTCTCTAATTTCCTTCAACATTTTCCGGATCATACTGTTTATTTCCTTCATATCAGTGGTACCTGACCTAATATGTGCATTGGAATCACCTGGGTAGATCCCAGGAATCTGTGTTTTTTACATGCTCCGCAAGTTCAGCCAAGGCCCAGTTCTACGCCTCAGAACCACTGCTCTGCATGCCCTCTAGTTTGTTAATATTCTCCCTAGAATACAGCTGATGGAGCTGAAGACAATGCTTTGCCTTAAATATAGGCATTATTATGGCCCATAATTAGAGCAGCCTAAAGTGTGACTAGCTGCTATAAGGAGTCTCATCATACTGTTAACCCTTATTAAGCCTGCTGATAACCAAAACTTCAGGGTCTTTTTTTTCCCATATGAACTGCTGCAAAGCCAGGTTTCCCCAGTTCTATACATAAGCTCTTTATCCTCCTTTAGAATTAGATGTAGGACTATGTACTTACTACTCTTAAAATTCCTCTTGATGTTTTGACTCCTTAATTTCACCTGCCAAGAGTCTTGAATCTTTAGTCCATCCTTTATTGGAAGGCAGTGAATGGACTGGGGAAAGTTGGGCTCTAGAATCAGACATGCTTGGGTACAATCAGATTTATGTTACTGAGACAAATGTCTCAAATGGCTATATACAAGGCTCTGTAACTTAAGAGGCCAGCTCAATGCCTGACAAGAAATGTTCGTGCAATATAATATTTGTTGAGTGAAATAATGATGTAATGACTGAAGGCAGGGATAACCAGGGAGACCGGTTAGGAGGCTCTGGTACTGATACAAGTGAGAATAGATGGAGGTCTGAACTGAGGTTGGTTGAGTGATAAAGGAGGAGGATTTAGGGAGCTATTGAGAGGTAGAATCAATAACATTTATTGGGCAAGAATAAGAATGTCAGGGTAAGGAAGAGGGAAGAATCACAGGGACACCCATGCATCTGGACTGAACAACTAGGAGGATGCTGGTGCCTGGCGCAGGACCATCCCATATACTGTCTCAGGCCATCCCACATGGTTGCCTAAAGTCTCCAGGGAAATAGGAGTAGTCTCCATCACCTGCGTGTGTGTTTAATTGAAATGAGGCTGATACCTTTATGGACCTAACTCAATTGCGGCACGGATACAATTGATCAAAAATAATCTCCGGGGCTTCCCTGGTGGCGCAGTGGTTGAGAGTCCGCCTGCCGATGCAGGAGACACGGGTTCATACCCTGGTCCGGGAAGATCCCACATGCCACGGAGCGGCTGGGCCCGTGAGCCATGGCCGCTGAGCCTGCGCGTCCGGAGCCTGTGCTCCGCAACGGGAGGGGCCACAACAGTGAGAGGCCCGCGTACCGCAAAAAAAAAAAAAAAATAATAATAATCTCCGGATAGCCTTGAAGATATTATGCTAAGTGAAATAAGCCAGACACGAAAGAACAGATATTGTGTGATTCCACTTATATAAGATACCTAAAACAGGCAAATTCATAGTGACAGAAAATAGAATAGCTGTTACCAGGGCCTGGGGAAAAGGGAAGAATGGGGAATTATTTTTTAATGAATACAGAGCCTCAGTTTGGGATGATGAAAAAGCTCTGGACATGCGTGGAGGTGATGGCCGCACAACAGTGTGGATATACCTAATACCACTGAATTGCACACTTAAGAATAGTTAAAATGGAAAATTTTTATGTATGTTTTGCCACAACAAAACATGTTTTAAATGTACCTCAAGTTATCAACCATCCATGTGGATGAATATTCCCCTTTTTATCTAGTTACGGTTGGTTGGGAGTGAGGAACTGACAGAAGTCCTCAGAGGCTTCAACCCTCTGTTTAATTCACTGAGAAGTTACAACAAAGACACTAAGGCATAAAGAACTGACTCAGGGCTTCCCTGGTGGCGCAGTGGTTGAGAGTCCACCTGCCGATGCAGGGGGACATGGGTTCGTGCCCCGGTCCGGGAAGATCCCACACGCCGCGGAGCGGCTGGGCCCCTGAACCATGGCCACTGAGCCTGCGCGTCCGGAGCCTGTGCTCCGCAACGGGAGAGGCCACAGCAGTGAGAGGCCCGTGTACCGCAAAAAAAAAAAAAAAAAAAAAGTCAAAATAAGGCAAACTTCTATCTGAGCTGTGAGCTATACCTAAAACAAAAGGAAAATAGGATCTGAAATTTAAGATTGTAAATTTATGGAAGTGTCTTGAGATGCACAGTGGCTCCATTTTGAAATCTCCTGATCTAGCCTTACCCTGTGAAGTGACTCTCAGCCTTGGCCACACACTGGGATCACTTGAGGCAGCTTTACTAATTGCATCCTGAGCTGAAAGAGTCTGATTTAGTTATCTGGGGTCCAGCCTGGGCAGCAGAATTTTTCGTAAACCGAGTTCCTCAGGTGATTCTAATGTTCAGTCCAGGCTGTGAATCACTGGCTTAGAATTTAAGACAAATTCACCCTACCCTGAAAATGGGAGAGGGAGGGAAATGTACCTCACCAAAAACATACAAGAATGATCATATCACCAAAGCAGAAATTGATCTTAGAATCCTAAAACTTTAGAAGGAACTTCAAGATAATCTAGAGCAGTCAGTGGTTCTCAAAGCACAATACCCAGATGAGCAACATCTGCATCAGCAGGAAATGTGTTAGAAAAGCATATTCTGGGGCCCACTCCAGACCTATGGAATCAGAATCTGAGGTGGAGCCCAGCGATCTGTATTTTAAGAAGTCCTCCAGGCCATTCTGCTATCAGCTGAATTTGAGAACCATTGTTCTAGAGCAGTTACAGGGAGCTTTAAACAATATCCCATCACACCCCGAAGATTCTGATTCAAGGATTTTTTTTAAACCTCCTCAGCTGTTTCTAGTGGAAAACCACTAATCTAATCCCACCCCTATATTAAAAGAAAAGGAAAGACTAGCCCAAGATTAGACAGCTAGTTAGTACCACCCACTAGAAAAGAGCCCAAATCCCTTGATCCCAAATTGAGCTCTCTGTCCAGCAAGCAATTCAAGTTCTCCTACTCAGAATGCTAGATCCATCCTAGTATAGATTTAAATTGTGACCCAGTCTGAAGACTCCACTGTCCCTTTACTTATAGGGCTCAGTTCTAGGAACCTGATCCTCTGGTTACTTTTCCTATAACCCTCATGGTAGAAGGAGAAGGTTAGATGGCAGGCCACATTAAAATCAAGACAAAGTAGGAATAAAATAAAATAAAAATACCAACAGCTCCAAAATAAAAAAAGGAGCCTCACAAATACTTGCAAACATCCATATAATAAATGCAAAGTGTTTTCGTTTCAGAAGGGATCATGGACAATATATTTACCATTCATTTAAGACCAGCACTGTGGTCTTAAGGCTACCCAAAAGGTCACTTAAGGCTATCTACGAAGTCACTTACTTCTACTTTCTGTCTCTTGGTATGGCTTTAAATTAACCCCAATGGAAGACTGTCAGATTTTTTAACCAGATTGCCAATTAAAAGTAACCTAAAGTCTTATTCAGTGACTTATTTCAGCAATCAAAAGGTTGCAATAAATTGAGTTTCCCTTGGACTTCCCCAGTGGTCCAGTGTGTAAGATTCTGCACCCCTAATTCAGGGGGCCTGGGTTCGATCCCTGGTCAGGGAACTAGATCCTGCATGTGTGCCACAACTAAGAAGCCCACATGCCATGACTGAGTCCACATGCTGCAACTAAGAGTCCACATGCTGCAACTAAAAAAAAGATCTCTCATGCCGCAACAAAGGTCTTGCATGCCACAACTAAGACCCGGAGCAGGCAAAATAAATAAATAACAATAAATCTTTTAAAAAAATACAAAGTAGAAATCCTCAAATAAATCAGTGTTCTTAAAAATAAAAAAACTGAGTTTCCCTTGTGGCAATTTAAACACCCAATCCAGCCTCACTATTGACGGTGGTGGGAAGTTACAACCCTCCTTTGAATGTTCTGAGTCTGAGGGTCAGTACCTTCAGTTTACTTTTCTGTTTACATTATCTTTTTTACTTGGTTTCAGTGTTCCAGTGGTTTCATTTCTGAAAAGTCTTGTTTTTAGTGCAGGCAGTAAAGCTTTCACCAAGTTGGAAAATAGAGAGGAATTTATTTTAACCTATGGCTTGCAGAACACGCTACCAGTTAATGTTTGTTGCTACAAGCTCTGGAGCCTGACGCTGGCAAATTTTTTTCAAAGATTGTTGGAAAAATATAGGATGCCAGGATACCCCGGGCTCACAGAGTCCAGCAACCAGGTTAGTGCCAGGGATCCCAGAGCAAGAATGAATGAACAGCCTCATCAACTCCACTGGAACAACTCAGGGCCAGTCGCCTTCCATCTTTGTCCCTCTGCTCAAGAGTCAAAGCACTGGAGAGAGTCAGCCTGGCCAAGCCTCGGTCATGTGTCCAGCTCTCGGCTAGGGACCAGGGCTCTCTGCTTGACGTGCTCACCAAGATCGCACAGGAGACGGGTAGTTCCCAAATGAGAATGAAAGTGCAGAAGGAGCTGAAGGGGTACCAGGCAGGTGGAAAGACCCTCCCAAGTCACTGCCTCACTGCTGCAAGAGGACAGGGGCCGTGCTCTGCTTACCTTTGCATCCCATCCCAAAGCCAGACACACAGTAGGCCTTCAGTAAGTGTTTGTTCGTTTGAATAAAATAAACTCTGACAAAAGCTGACAAAGCTGAAGAATGCATCATCATCCTGCTAAATGTTCTCCACCATGGGTCTCACCAAGCCAGCTAGTGCATACACTTACGTGTAGAATTTAAAAAGTCCTGGAGGGAGACGCAAGAGGGAAGGGATATGGGAACAGATGTATATGTATAACTGATTCACTTTGTTATAAGGCAGAAACTGATACACCATTGTGAAGCAATTATACTCCAATAAAGTTGTAAAAATAAAATAAAATAAATAAAAAGTCCTTAGCATGCCCTTTTTGTTTTCCCCTCCAGCTTCACTTCTACTAAGTAGTTCTGGTCATGTTTTCTCTTCAGAAAGTTCTCCATTAAATCCGCACCTTCTAAGACCTTCCCTTCCCTCAAATTCTCACCTCCTCTGCCCACTTGCCCTAGCACTGACAGAGATAAAGGGGACCTGAGGAGGTGGAAAGAAAACTTGGGCCTCTGGAAAAAGAAAGAAAACCACTAGGTCAGAGAGGCTGATTTTGGTCCCCTGCCATCTTCCCCAAGTTCACACAACTTTTTAGTAGCAGAATTAGGACTGAACTGGTTTTCTCCCAGTCCTTCTCAGTCTAGTGTTCCTTCCACGACCACGCCGCCTCCCATGCATTTATGCTGAGTCTTCACAACTTGTTACTGATGCAACATTGTCACCTAGACGCAATTTTTAAAAATTAAAGGAAACACTTGGTTTGTAAACCATTTAATTCTACTAGAAGCTATTTCAGTATCTGAAAGCACCAGGGTCATCATTATATCCAGCAGTCCTTGTACCATAAATGTACATTTATAGAGCACAATTTAGCAACATGCCTTAAAGGTCTACATACACTTTTGGGAATTTGACTAACAAAATAATCACAGTCATATAGAGAAACTACAAGATATTTGTTGCAGCATTATCTATAATAGTGGGAAACCAGAAACAACCTAAGTATCCAACAATAAGGGAGTGGCTAAATCAAACAGGGCATCTATACAATGTAATATCATGCAACAACAAAATTATTGTAGAGGAAATATTAAATGACATGAAAACATGTCAACACATTTATACTACATTAAGTGAAAATGCAGATTACAGAACAACCTTTTTGTGAAAAAAATTCCTACAGATAGAAAAAAGAGAATAGTATATAAGAAAATATTAATAGCAGTTATTTCTAGGTGGTGAAATTACAGAGAATTTTCACTTTATTTTCTTCACTGTCTCTAAATTTTTTACAAATAACATTGTTGGATTTTTAATTATAAATAATTTTGCAACAAAAGTTATTTTTAATTATCTTACAGCTATAGGAATGTGATGAATAGAGCTATGGTTGAAAATGTCAAATACATCTTCTACAGAAACCTCTTGACACTAGTCCGAGTTCTCCAAAATTCTACTTGTTCACATCTTACAATTAATATCTGCTCAGTTACACGTTAAAACAAAATGTCTTTTCTCCAGCTTACTTCTGACAAGTAGTTTGGTCACGTTTTCTCTTCAATAAGTTCTCCATTAAATCCCCACCTTCTAAGACCTTGTCCTCTCTCAGACACTCCTCTCCATTAACATAAGCTCAAACCTGTGATTTGGGTCATCTTTGTGAAAGAAAAAGCTTCCAGACATACTGAAATGCTGGCTGCCACAGAAAATCAAATTACCCCTGAATTATGGTAAATTCTCCTCTGAGTCAACTGCATAGCCCTCTAGAATGTTAACGCATATCATGTGTTTGATATCATACTGAAATCTATATTAAAATTTACACATCAGGCAGACAGCCTCTAGAAGCTGAAATCAGCAAGGAATTAGATTTTCCCCTCAAAGCCTCAGAAGGAATGCAGCCCTGCCATTTTGATTTTAGACTTCTGATCTCCTGAACTGTAAGAGAATAATTCTGTTTTAAGCCACTAAAAAGCTACAAAGCAAGGCTTCCCTGGTGGCGCAGTGGTTAAGAATCCGCCTTCCAATGCAGGGGACACGGGTTCTAGCCCTGGTCCAGGAAGATACCACACGCTGCAGAGCAACTAAGCCCGTGCGCCACAACTACTGAGCCTGCACTATAGAGCCTGCGCGCCACAACTACTAAGCCCGTGCGCCTAGAGCCCATGCTCTGTAACAAGAGAAGCCACCGCAATGAGGAGTCTGCGCACCGCAATGAAGAGTAACCCCCACTCACCGCAACTAGAGAAAACCCACGCGCAGCAATTAAGACCCAACGCAGCCAAAAATAAATAAATGAAGTAATTTTTTTAAAAAAAAGAAAGCTACAAGCAGCTATCTGGAATACTGGCTTGTAAAAATTATCAACACCTGATGTGTAACGTCAGAACTCAGTCCGTGATAGTGAGTTACAGAGAGAGCAACCATACATCCCAGGCTGCCTGGTCAGTCCTGGCTCACACCTGTTTCCCAGTGTAATTATTAGCAGTAGGGCCCTTTCACTCTCAAGTGGCCCAGAGTGGATGGTCAATTATACAGTTACGTTGATTATAAGCCTCCTCATCTGGAATGCACATTTGCCTACAAAGGTCAAAGGCAGACAGAAATTTCATTTAGCTACAAGAACAACTTTATCCTTAGCATCCTGATTCCAGATACAAGAGAATCCGAGGCACATTAAATAATAAATTATTTTTAAGTGTTTGTCAAAAGGCTTTTTTTCAAAACAGAAAAAACAATGTCATCATTAAATATTAGTTGTATTTAATTTGTACCATTTATAAACGTTATAAATGACAGGAGACCATAAGTGTCTAGTTCATTTTCTTGCCATTTTTCTAAATACTGAATTTCAGAGCCCATCATTAGAGATCCAGTTTTGATCAGGACAGTCAACAATCATCCTTCCAGAACACCATTATCAATACATTTTACAACTAACGAGAACTACGTGATCTCCCCTCCCAAAAGTCTTATTAACGAAATCATTCAAAAACCTGCTCTTGCCCCTGTAAATGTAATATACGGCCTCTAGTCGTGAACCATGCATGTTTGGTGAATGATCAGTTTTTCACTTGCACATTCAATAGTGCCTTCTGCTAGTGTGCCAAATTTTCATTTGAAAACATTTTTCTTGAAAAGTGAAAAACAGAAGTAATTTTGTCTCTTTTTCATTCTGTAAGTGCCCAGAAGG
Source organism: Mesoplodon bidens (assembly GCF_964165515.1). NCBI lineage: Eukaryota > Metazoa > Chordata > Mammalia > Artiodactyla > Ziphiidae > Mesoplodon > Mesoplodon bidens. Next base: position 57,391,546 of record NC_138160.1, on the reverse strand, counting down.
GCTAATTTAGAGACTAACTAGCTGTATATTTCTCAAAATTCTAAGGTACACATATTATCCTGGCTGAAATTATTTTTAATACCTAAAATGTTTTAAAAATTCTCATTAAAAAAATTAGTAGTTACGTGAGGTGATGGATGTGCTAAGTAACCATGTTGTGGTAATCACTTCACAATATATGTGTACCAAGTCATCATGGTGTATACCTTACAGTTACATAATGGTGTATGTCAATTCTATGTAAATAAAGCCCGAAGGGCAGACAAAAAGGCTGCCTATTTTGGTAAAATGTTATAAATGTTTTTTATCAGATAAAACATACAAAATAATTTAATTAAGTGTGGTGCCAGTGATGACCGTGATTTTTCCTGAAGAGAGAAGGGTAAAAACACTCCTAAAATATCCATAAATCTTTGACTTGTGAATGGCTCCTACCCATGGAATACCAACTAGTCTTGATAAAAAATCATTTTGTTTTCTGACCTGGTTGTAAATGTTAACCGAAATTTTAATATAATTTACTATTTAAAAATACTCACTGTGTTCCTTTGTTGGTTGGCAAACTAGCCGCCATATGCGCAGGGCCAGGAAAGCTGAGGAAAGAGGGAGCCGCTCCGGATTGGGAGGTGGCAGTTTAATACGCCAGGGAACTCACAAACGAGGCTTGGCGCTGGCAGCCGCAAGACGAGGGGCTCTCCCCGCCCGCCAGCCAGAATCTTCAAAGTTTATACAGAGGCCTTATCGGGGTTTAGTCACGTATTTAGTCCAGGTGGCCTCAGCAACACCTTACTCTCTCAAGGCTTCATCCTGCAAGCTATGGGGATGGTAGGCCGTAGCGGGGGGGGGCGGGGGGGCGGGGCGGGGAGCCAATGATTGATTGGCTGGTTCCGGGTCAGGGGTCATCTAATGGGTCAGGGGTCAACTGGCGGTCACCCTCCTCAAACATTCTTCTGAAAATGCAACTAACACCTGAATTGTGATCTTCTATCGATATACTTCTCAAAAAACTAAACTGACTTCCTCTTTTTTTTTTTTCTGCGGTACGCGGGCCTCTCACTGTTGTGGCCTCTCCCTTTGCGGAGCACAGGCTCCGGATGCGCAGGCTCAGCGGCCACGGCTCACGGGACCAGTCGCTCCGCGGCATGTGGGATCCTCCCGGACCGGGGCACGAACCCGCGTCCCCTGCATCAGCAGGCGGACTCTCAACCACTGCACCAACCAGGGAAGCCCTAAATTGACTTCTGATACACACTGCAGGCTAAACTGAACATCACACGCAAATGTTTGAAATATTAATTTTATTAGGAAAGCATTTGATAGTTGTTTTAGATCATATAATCAATCACTTTATTTTAAAATGATGTGGCCTGAGGATACAATTAAAATATGGACTTTTCATTCATTCAACAAGTATTTGAGCATCTACAAGTGCCAGGCATTGGAGATACAGGCCAAACAGGAGGATCCCTGCTCCCACAGAGCTTACATTCTAGCAGGAGGGCAATATTAAAGAAATGTTTATACTTCTTATAAACATGTAAGACAGAGGAAGTGACAGAGAAGAAGATGGTGCTCTACAAGAGCACACAGCAGGTGTCTAACCCAGCCCAGGGAAATCACAGAGACAAAAGATAGGTGTTTAAGTAGAAGGGAGAAGAGAACAGTTCAGGCACAGGGAACTCTGTAGACTCTAAGGGGGCAAGGACGTCGTAGGTTTAAGGAACTGGAAGAAGTCTAGAGTGGGTGGAGCACCCAGTGTGAAAAGAGGAGTCAGGGAGATGAGACTGAAGAGCTGAGGATCAAGATCCGTGGAGGCCATTAGGGGTTTGGCACTTCAGGGAACCAGTGAAGGAAGGAAGGAAGGAAGCAGCACGACAGATGTGCACCTTAGAATGGCCATGCTAATTCCAGAGTGATGGAGAGATTGGACAAGGTAAGACTGGATGCAGGTAGACCCCTTCTAAGGCCTGCATAAAAGACAAAAATGGTAGCGGAATTCAAGAGACAGTTAGGAGGCAAAATCAACAGAACTTGATGATTGAGTCTGAGGTTGCTTAGACCTGTTAGATAGACAGGTCTGGAGCTCAGGGAAGAACTATGTTAAGAACTGTCAAGACAGGAATCATCCCCATTTAGATGGCAACTAAAACCATAAGAAGGGCTGAAATGGCCCAGCGAGAATAAACCAAGCCATGTAAAACACATACATTCAAGGATGAGGAGGAATAAAATTCAGCCATAAAAAAAGAATGAAATCTTGCCGTTTGCAACAGCACGGATGGACCTTGAGGTCACTATGTTAAGTGAAGTAAGTCAGACAGAGAAAGACAGACACCATAAGATCTCACTTATATGTGGAATCTAAAAAACAAAACAAACAAAGCAAAACAGAAAACCAAGCTTATAGATACAAAGAACAGATTGGTAGGGCTTCCCTGGTGGCGCAGTGGTTGAGAGTCCGCCTGCCGATGCAGGGGACGCGGGTTCGTGCCCCGGTCCAGGAGGATCCCACATGCCGCGGAGCGGCTGGGCCCGTGAGCCATGGCCGCTGGGCCTGCGCGTCCGGAGCCTGTGCTCCGCAGCAGGAGAGGCCACAACAGTGAGAGGCCTGCGTACAGCAAAAAAAAAAAAAAAAAAAGAACAGATTGGTGTTTGCCAGAAAGGAGAGGGGCGTGGGGTGGACAGAATGAGTGTAGGGGGTCAAGAGGTACAAGCTTCCGGCTACAAAATAACTAAGTCCTGGGGATGGAACGTACAACATGGTGACTATAGTTAATACTGTACTGCATATCTGAAAGTTGCTAAGCGAGTAAATCTTAAAAGTCCTCATCACAGGAAAAAAAAAGAAAAAAGTCTGTCACTGTGCTTGATGATGGATGGTAACTAGACTTACTTTCGTGATCATCTGCAGTGTATATAAATACTGAACCATTATATTGTACACCTGAAACTAATATAATGTTATATTCAATTATATCTCAATTAAAAAAAAAGAAAAAAGCGGGCTTCCCTGGTGGCGCAGTGGTTGAGAGTCTGCCTGCCGATGCAGGGGACACGGGTTCATGCCCCGGTCCGGGAAGATCCCACATGCCACGGAGTGGCTGGGCCCGTGAGCCATGGCCGCTGAGCCTGCGCATCCAGAGCCTGTGCTCCGCAATGGGAGAGGCCACAACAGTGAGAGGCCCGCGTACCACGTACCACAAAAGAAAAAAAGAAAAAAGGAAATGTGCCAGCGGCAGGGAGAAGAGAGAATGGGGAGTTATTGTTTAATAATAGAGTTTCAATTTGGGATGATGAAAAGTTCTGGAGACGGATGGTGGCAATGTAAATGTACTTAATGTCACAGAACTGCACACAAAAAAGTGGTTAAAATGGTACACTTTATGTTATGTATATTTTACCACAATTATTATTTTAATAAGAACAATTAAACAATAAGGAGATACTTTTGTGCTATTTGTATCTTTCAGAATAAGAATGCGTTCACATGTGACTAATGAAAAATCAAGACAAATGGTAAAGGAAGGAGGAATGAGCAGAGGAAGTGGGGCCTGCAAAGGAAACTGAACAAGAATGGCCACGGAGGCTGGTGGAAAACCTAGAGTGTTACAGCAATGGAAGCTAAGGACAGAATTTCTAGGAGGAAGTGTTTGACTGATTGGAATGCCCCAGAGAATTAAATCAGGTAAAATCGGAAAAGGACCCACTGGTTTCAGGAACATGGAGGTCAGTGGTGACCTTGGAGAGGCCTGTTGGCAGTAGAAGCCAGAAGACGAGAGGGTGAGGAGAGAACGGGTAGGAAACAGAGCCCAGAGTGCAGACAAGAAGTCTGACAACTATGGAGAGGAGGACAGTGGTGGCTGGAGGGAAAAGTAACAGATGTTTATTTTTAAAAGTACATTAAAATATCACCACGCATAATCTGCAAAGCAATCAGTTCAGTGGAAATACAACTTTATGTTAAAATCTCAACAATACCTGGAATTTACAGATTACAGAACTTTTCATAGTACTTATGGCTTAGAAAGGATAACTCAAAGTTATTCTCATCCTTTTCAGGGTGGTAAAGCTGAGCCATAGAAAAAATTCTCTAAGAGAATTTACAAGGAATTGAGGTGCACAAATAAATATCTTCACTGATTCGTTTTTTAAAGGTAGAAAAGTATAATGCACTGTGTTAAGAAAACAATTTTACTGTAATAGCCACATATTGAAAAAGTCTAAAAATTTAAGGCTACTAATTATTAATTTTTGGTACATGTCCAATGGAAGATGCTTTATATTCCAATTACATCCTCAAGATACCGAAGTTAGTCTTCTGGATGGGTGCGTTGAGGGCTGCACTAAGACTGAGACCCAGGACCAGCCTGGTGTCCACTGGATCGATAATCCCATCATCCCACAGCCTGATAAAAGAACAAAAACGAGTGATTAGGAGTCCACCACCAAACCACCAGTTATACACCCTATGCCCAAAAATGCCCAGGAGGTTTTCCTTCAGGTAATATGTGGAACTACTGATTAGCTACTATAATCTCGCAATGGAAACAATGTTCAAGAGGGGAATAAACAGAGAAAGAAAAATAACATGACTCTTACACAGCTTTAGGAACAGCTTACTACAAGGAACTTCAAAATAAACCCTGGTTTTATTTATTTCAGGAAAAACCTTCCTGTCCCTCCTCCACCCACACAAACATACAAGTCAAGTTGATATATTACTGTTTTTATTATGAAGAGCCACATAAACCAAGGTAACAGTCTCCAACCAAAGTCCCTACTAGAAAAGGTATATTCCCCCAAACTCTCAAACTCTTAAGAAACTATGAAAATTACTGAATAGACTTCAGTACATTTTATTAATAAAATAAATACCTTCATATGTAGTTCTTTATTTTTTGCTACAATAGGAAAAACAAGTAATGGCTTTAAACTGCTTTCAGAAGAAACTCAAGTAGAAATCTTAGTTTGCTTTTCATGGACAACCTCACATTTATAAAAAAAAAATGAGTAAGAAATATTGTTTTTTAAAGGTCATTAGTGGGTGGCAGTTTTGCTTTCTTTAAACAAACTGCCTTCAGTATCTGGACATAGCATCAATTATTAAACCATACTTACATCAACAGACCATGAATGAAATCATTGCTCATAAAATATTCATAATAGGGCTCTTAAAGTATCAACAGCCAAAAAAAAAAAAATATTACTCTTGTAGTTTGTAACCCGGTCAATTGATTACACTCCCTTCTGAAGCCTACAGCAGAGTAATATAGCAAGCACGATGGTGCCGGGGCTGTTCCAGTTAAGAGGCCCTAATCAAATGTCTGGAAAAGTTTGATTATAAAAACAACTGAGCAGAAGAAAATTGGCATGCTGCACATGTAACATGTAAGGATTAAGAAAAACATAGGAGGTTACAGTACTGTACAGATGATGACAGAGCTCTCTGAAAAGACAGGTCTAGCCATGTTAAAGCCTAAACAGACCACAGAATTTTATTGTTAAGCTGAGATTTATGAAACCAAAGGAAGGTGCCATAAACTGGCTTGAAAATCCTTTCATCTTTGAAACAAAGTTGGTGTCTCCATGCCACCAACTGTTTCAACAGAAGGGTTAAACATCTATAAATTAAAAGAAAAACCTTGTTGTTTTTCAATATTAATTTCCAAAGATAAGTCTATCTGGGCCATATGCTCTCCTGTCTTGAATATAATCCACTAAAAACAATAATAATCTAAGTATGAAAATAATAAAGGATTCAGTCTTTCTTAAGAGGTGACTTAGCCAGGGCTGAAAAACAAATGAATGGTTCACACAAAATATGCTATTTTTCAAAGTTTAATACTCTAACTGTCCTTGTGAATTTCAAAGTCTTATCAAAAAACTATAGGTGAGCTTACAATGTATATTTTCTCTTTAACCTTTTATATGATTTTCTATTTCCTCTTTGCTTCTACTGGCTACTATGTAAGCCTATTTAAGTGATGGTAAAAAGAATGTTTATTTCTTAAATCAAAGACTACAAAATATTTTGTTCTTTTTTTTTTTTTTTTTTTGCAGTACATGGGCCCCTCACTGTTGTGGCCTCTCCCGTTGTGGAGCACAGTCTCCGGACGCGCAGACTCAGTGGCCATGGCTCGCAGGCCCAGCCGCTCTGAAGCATGCGGGATCTTCCCGGACTGGGGCACGAACCCGTGTCCCCTGCATCGGCAGGCGGACTCCCAACCACTGCGCCACCAGGGAAGCCCAATATTTTGTTCTTAATTAAGAGAATCAATGACCCGCCACAGCAAAATATACCTGTACATTTGCTTGCAGAAACACGTTAACAAGAAGAGAAACATGCTTTTCAAAAATCCCAAATGGTATTAATTGAATTTTGAAACTAATTATGCTCTGAGAAATAAACGTGTTCAATCTTTCCTGCCCCTCAACACCAGGAGCAGTGCCTGCCACAAAAGATGCATTTGAGGAACTGACATGGATTTTAACTTTTGATTTCCTTTTCCCCCTCCTCTCCAGTCTGCCTTCACAATAAATGGCATAAATCACAGCATAACCCAATTTTTAAAGGACACAAATAGTTATTTTCTTTTTTCCATCTGCCCAAGGGATAAAAGAAAAACAAGAAGCTTCAATTATTCTTCAGAATGTAGAACACTGAAGTTGTTGAAAAAAGAGGTATGAAAGCACACGCATGTCTCCAACGGGGACAGCTGTGATAATTTATTATTACCTCATTTAAGTGGTGTAAGAAACAAACAGAATAAGAGCCGCCATGGTGTGTGAGGTAGTTGCTTAGTGTTGACATGTGGACCCTGGCTACGAATAATCACCTTCTGAATGCACAAGCTCACTTGTTACAAGTGTCAGTAAGTGTTCAACCATTTTCATCTTTAAATGGGATAAAAACAAAATAATCAGAGAGGGGGATGACAGGAACCCATTACTGCAGAACTAATTCCTGAAAGTGACACAGCCAGGACTATAATTCTCAACTTCCCAGCCCCAGTGCGGTCCACCTCTGGCCACAGTGCTCCTGCAGGCCTTGGACCACTTCAACTAGGAGCGGGATAAGGGAAGAGGGGTGGAGAGTGGCAGAATCAGACCAATAGTGATGGATCCAAAGCCCAGCCTGGGAGAAGGAGTGGCATTTCAGCAGTAAGCATTCCCATTATAGAAACAACAGTACAAAACTGTGTCCAAATGTTATTTTTTGGTTCCCGTGAGGGTTGGATCATGCCAACTGCTCAGATCTCTGTAAAACTGCTGCCCTGACTGCCAAGATGTGCCCATCAAGGAGTCAGTTATTCTCTGGCTCTCACCTTGCACTGGAATAGTAAGGGTTTCCTTCCTCTTCAAACCTCTTAATGATGGGCTCTTTTAAAGTTGCTTCATCAGCACTGGAGAACTAAAAGAAAAGGGACAATGAGTAAGTCCGCTGCAGGGGAACAACAGATCCACTCAAGAGAACCTCAAGAAGAAAGGGGCAACAGATTTCATGAACGATAATGTTACAACCAACATCTGCACATTGATGTATAGCTTACGTGTGATGCTTTAACATATATGATCTCACCTGAGACATGAGTATCAAATTAGTGCACTGTTATATCTCCCTTATCAGAGCCAATGTCCTGAGGCTGTTTAATGTCAGGTCAAAACCAAAGGTATCACATATTCCACCAGGGTATAGCAATGGATGTGAATTATACAATATAATAAAGGGCTATATTACATCTTGCAGTTTCTGTATAAGGAGGTGGAAAAGTAGGATATTTTCATTCAAAATAGCTAAAATTTTAAACATTTTAAAGCTTAAAGGGATAAAACAATAAGGCCCATTTAAAATAACCTCTTCAATTTCCCAGATGGCTGAGAGAGATTTTTCCCTAATTAAAAATTTAATGGCTTGCCCATCCGTATTGCCAGAAACAAGTGATAATTCAGATGTCAAAATCTTTATGCAAACTAATTTTGAAATCCTGAAAAGTATTTTCAACTTAAAAAATATTCCACACCAAAAACCAAGTGATTTTTTTTCAAATTAATCCAACCTTTTATGTACTTTCATCGTTTAATATCATTTATAGGTCCAGAATTTGGAGGGAGAACCACTAAAATCCTATACTTTCCTTTCACATATAAAAATAGATGAATTCATATATCTGTATATCAAATTAATCAAAGCACAACTATTTAATAAGATATTGCCATGCTGGGCTAGAATTTAAGACAAGCTTTCAAAATATCAGGTAGAATTTCATATCCCCACTCCCCACTACATACACACAAAAGTAAAGCTTTCCTTTTGCTTGGATACTAGTTAGTACTAAAGTGCATCTGAAACTTCAACTTAAGTCTGCAGAGTTACTGTTGCTTAGAAAAGATAGCTGGGGATGTGAGGCATGGATGAGATGCATTCAGGGAGGCAGGAACCACCCTCTGGCTTTATATTATCCCCACTCCACAAACTAGGCGGTTGACCAGATGATCAATCTCTAAATGGCAGAAGTGAGAGCCTGAGAAGGCAGGGCCTCCTCCACATTATGCCTTGTTACGATGAAAGAGTACACCTAAGCAACTTTAGGAACGTGCACCGATCATTTTATAGGCCTGCTGCTTAAATAAAGTAGTTGTAAGCTATAATAAAATGTAATGCAAAATTTCAGATGAATCTCTAACAGAGACACAAACAAAAGAATCCATCTCAAAAGCAGCTATTTGCTGATTTGCTTTTCATTAAGTTTCCAGTGCCCTTTCCCTCCTTCTTCATTGATACTTTCACAGTATAATAATGGCATTCAATTCTCATTACACAACGGGGCCCTCCCACTAGAGGTATCCTTAACAACAATCTAAAAGTAAAATAGGAAACACAAAATTCTGCTGCTTTAGGTCATAAAATCAAAGACATTAAGTCAGATTTATTTAAATCTCACTAACTGCAAATGAGGAAGAATCAAACATCTTTATGCCTCAGGCACCCAGAGACAAAAGAGTTTGTTAAGTGTTTTCTTGGAGATTCTGAAAAGTTTGTAAATTACCACAAGAAGGTACTTTAAAGTGAAATGGCTCTAAAAAGAGAGATGGAGAATGTGTAAGTCTAAAACAATTTCCAGGTCAGCTACTTCTAGATAAAGCCAGGCCCTGAATGTTGGAATCCTAGCCACAAACTTGGAGGGGTTTTGGGTATGCTGCTCCCTGGCTCCACAGTGTTCTGGTGAAAGTCAAACCTGGAGACAAAGAAACAGCATTTACCTGTTTCCCTTCCCGTGCTCTTTGGTCCTTTGCTACTGTCGCTAGCACATTAGCTGCCTGCTCTCCTCCCATCACTGAGATGCGAGCATTTGGCCACAGGTAGAGAAATCTTGGGCTATGGGGGGAAAAAGGAAAGAATGACAAAATGAATTCACTGTACTACACAGAGATTTTCAGAGGCCCATGTTTACCTTTTAAATCAGTGGTGGTTCATTCTGGCTGCGCATTACAATTATCTGGGGATTAAAAAAAAAACAATGCCTAGAACCCACCCCAGAGTAATCTCCAGCAGTGGGGCTTCAGCATGGTAGAATTTTTAAGTTCTCCAGGTGATTCTGATGTCTGTTTTGATATACAGTATTTTTCCATTTCATCCAAATTTACTGGGCAAAGAAGTATTCAAAATATCCTATTATGTGCAGTTATATGCTGTTTTCCATTCCTAAAATTAGTGATATGTGCCTTCTCCCTTTATTTTTTAGTTTTAACAGGGGATTCTCAAGTTTGTTAACCCTTTTAAACAAAGCAACTTTGGGCTTTCCTGATTCTTCTATCGTTATAATGTTTGTACTTTATTATGTCCTGTTTTTATTTTTCTTGTTTTAATATGCTGCTCTTCTTTGAACCTCTTCAGCTGGCTGCTCGGCTCACTGATTTCCAGCCTTACTTCTCTTCCAGTATATAATATATAACTAAGTCCACACCTGTCTCAAAGCAAGACTTTAGACACATCACACAAGTTATGACGTAGTATTTTCATTATCAGCCATTTCAAAATATGTCCTGATTCCCACTGTGGATTTCTTCCAAGTGGTACTTTTAGCATTAAATTTCATTTCACCCCTCCAGATGATACAAATTATGGTATAACTGATTAAGATTTGTGAATGTCATTCTATATTTCAAATAGCCTTGAAATAAACTGGTAAACTGACCATTCATAACGATACTTGAAGTATGATTCATTCTTTCAGAGAAAACCATGACAACCACCTACCTAAATGCTCTGCCACACATCCCATAGTTTCCAGCCCCGTAAGAGCCCCCGATGATGACAGTTATCTTCGGCACATTGGCACAGGCTACGGCAGTCACCATCTTGGCGCCATCCTTGGCAATTCCTTCAGCTTCGTAGTCTCTACCAACCATAAATCCTGTGAAAAGAGAACAGAAAGAGAGCCTCAGGGTGATAAGATTAGTGTGCAGAAGTCATTTTCACCAAGGTACTAGAAGGACATCTTGTCAACCTTATATTTTACCACAGGCCTCTCACCCTAATAAAATATTTATATGTAAAATATGATCCCCACAAATTTGCATTAAAAGGTAAAATAAAATTTTCTCTAATCATTTAAAAAATTGTTTAAATGGTTCATCTGGATGCACACAGAGATCCTCAAACAAGATAAGAATGCAACATATCTTCCAGAAATTATCTCAGAACAATAGCTTGGTGATGAAAGAACAGGATATGGCAAGCTAAGGAAAAAGTACTAGGGCAAGCCCAACTGTGAGGGCTTTAGGATTCACTGACCTGGTTTAAAATACAGATTATTCCTTCTGAAGCACTGCTTTAAAACTTTGATGAAATAAAATTAATGTTTCATAGAGATGCTGAGTCCCTGTCAGCGACTCAATAGCAAGATAAAAGAATTCTCATTATAATTATAGGATCCTTCTACTTCTCCAAGCTCCCACCCCCAGCTCTGCTGAAACCGGTCTGCAGCGTCACTGCGCTTTCCAGGCCTTGGGGTTCTTCCTCTTCACCTTATAAACGTTGCCATCAGGCTTCATTTGTCTCCCTCCGCACCCACAGACTCACATGCCTACGTGGTGGTCGCTGTTCTTGCTTTGCAAATCTCCAGCAGTGGGTAATCCAATTCAATTAAACCATTTTTTATGGATCACCTGTACTTGCTGTGGATACAACAGTACTGATGTAACAAGCCCTGCCCCCACCAGGCACCATCTGTTTCCTCTGGTCACCTCCCTGCCCTCTGAACTGGGCCCTCAGAATAGCTCAGAGACTCCTTTATCTATTTTATCTCGACTCCCTGTAACATTCCCACAATAGCTATCTCAAATATCGACTCTCTTTAAAAGCCCTCACCCACCACCCACCACCCTATCACCCCACTGTGCCTCTAGTCCCGTGAGTGATTTTGCCTTGAAAAAGAAGACCGAGGCCATCTCACTTGGCTTTCTCTAACCCTTCTTTTTCTCACCATAAAGAACAACATAATCACGCTGCCTTTCTTCCTTTACTCTCATCTCTGTGGAAGAAATTAGAGTTACTCAAAGATTATCCCTGAGCCCTTTCTCTTCTCTCTGGGTGTTATCTATTCCCACAGCTTTAAACACCATCTCCATGTTCTAAGGATGTCTCCACGTTCGCCTCCAGCTAACACATCCCTTTGGTGCTCAACACTTCTCAACTGCCCACCATATATTTCCAAATGGATACATTTGAGGTCCCTCAAATGCAATGTTGCAAAACCAAACTCAAACTCTTCTCTCTGACCCCAACCCAGCAAAAAATAAAGCACAGCGAAAATGTAGGAATCTTCCAAGCACGCGGTTTAACTTACTGGTGGTTAATAAATCATGAGTCAGTATTAGAAACAAGGTCTCTGGCCTAGTGAAGCTTCAGAGTACTTTTACCTGCCCTCTTAAAAAGTTTGCCACATAGGGCCCTCTCTGGCTGCCACCTGGATAGAACTCCTCTCAAGAGTCATCTAACCAGATATCTTAAACTTAAGAACAGCACCAGATGAAGATGTTTTAGCACCAGTGCTATGTAAAGCCCTGCTGACTGTCAAGGCCAAACTCCTTCTCAAAAAGGCATGCCTGATCCAAACAACTAATTAAGGACTTCTTCCTTTGAACCTGAGATAACCACACATGACTTAGAACAGTGGTCCCCAACATTTTTTGGCACCAGGGACCAGTTTCATGGAAGACCATTTTTCCATGAGCAGGGTGGCAGCGGGCAGGGGGAAGGCTCAGGCAGTAATGTGAGCCATGGGGAGCAGCAGAGGAAGCTTCACTCCCTGGTCCACCACTCACCTCCTGCTGTGCGGCCTGGTTCCTAACAGGCCGTGGATCAGTACCAGTCCGCGGCCCGGGGGTGGGAACTCCTGACTTAGGAGACTGGGGGAAACTTTTTTTTTAGCTAATCAACATATCAGAGTGCCTCCTATCTGTCAGGCACCATGCAACACACAAAAAGTATAAATAGGAGAATCATAGAATGCCAGGAAGAAGAACTCTAGAACCCTAAGAGCCCTTAAAAATCATTTCACCTGCCATGTTAGGATCACCCATGGAACATGAAATCAGACAGTTGACATTGGTCTTATCATTCTTTGGAGTCAAAACACAAATCGTGGAACTTCCCTGGTGGTCCAGTGGTAAAGAATCTGCCTTACAATGCAGGGGATGCGGGTTTGATCCCTGGTCACGGAACTAAGATACTACATGCCAGGGAAACTAAGCCTGTGCACCACAACTACTGAGCTCATGTGCCTCAACTAGAGAGCCTGCATGCTGCAAACTACAGAGCCCGTGCACTCTGGAGCCCATGTGCCACAGAGCCTGCACACCACAACTAGAGAGAGAAAACCCCCCGCCACAACTAGAGAGAAGTCCGCGCGCTGCAACAAAAGAGCCTGCATGCCACAACTAAGACCCGACGCAGCCAAAAATTAAATAAACAAACAAACAAATAAATAATCAAAAAAAAACAGCTCAAATCCCAGACTTTGGTTCAGGATGTGCATGTCCATTTAAGATGTTGCTTCAGGTAGAATTAACTGCACAATGAAAGATAAGGAAAAGGGAGGACCACAGCATGTACTTAAAATCTTTTATGGGGAACAAAGTACTGGGAAAGAGACCATGGGTCAGATAACACCCTCCAGCACTAATGAGAGTGTTACTGGCCAAGAACACTCTGCTGTTTTCTGGGTGGGTGGGTGCACATGTGCAGGAGTAAAGGAAGGCCACTCAAATGTTTGATACACTTGAAACTCAGAAATTGCTTCACTCAAAAACATGGATAAACTCCCCCAAATATTCAAGATTCTTGAAGTGTTAACCTTTAAAGATAATCTAGAGAGAGCATGTCCAATAAAGCTTTCTGTTATAATGGAAGCATTCTATGTCTGCACTGTCCAATAAATGAGCCATACTGGACACTGCAGCTCTCGAATAAATGCACCCAAACTGGTTAAGCTATTTTCTTTTTCTTTTTTTTGTGGCTGCGCTGGGTCTTTGTTGCTGCGTGCAGGGTTTCTCTAATTGCTGAGAGCAGTGTCTACTCTTCGTTGCAGTGCATGGGTTTCTCATCACGGTGGCTTCTCTTGTTGCGGAGCACGGGCTCTAGGTGCACAGGCTTCAGTAGTTGCGGCATGGACTCAGTAGTTGTGGCTTGCAGGCTCTAGAGCACAGGCTCAGTAGTTGTGGTGCACGGGCTTAGCTGCTCTGTGGCATGTGGGATCTTCCCGGACCAGGGCTCGAACCCGTGTCCCCTGCATTGGCAGGCGGATTCTTAACCACTGTGTGGCCACCAGGGAAGTCCAAGCTATTTTCTTACCAGTAATGTTCTGAAGAAACAGCAGAGGGATATTCCTTTGGCAGCATAACTGGACAAAATGAGCTCCCTATAAGCAAATAAAATAAAAATCTTTTTAGTGGGAGGTTAACAAATTTAATCATCATTTACCTTGCAAACAACACATTTGGGTCAAAGAAAGAGTACCCCTTGCTTGGCTAGTCTGACCTTATAGTAACAGTAATAATAATACTACCATGGGGACCCACTGTCAATGGAACATGTGGTTACAATTTGCACTGTACTTGTTTTGCACAGGCACCTGTGTGATCACTGGCACATAACTGTAGGCCAACTCCTGTGTCAGAGATGAAGTCAACCACTAATATTCCAAACAGCAAGTGAAACTTCAGGAACAGAGAAGAAGGAATTGCTTGTCAATGAGAATTTCTGAGCCTCACCATAAGGCAATTCTCTGGTTCTCCACTTTAAAAAAGAGAGAATGGGGCTTCCCTGGTGGCGCAGTGGTTAAGAATCCGCCTGCCAATGCAGGGGACACAGGTTCGAGCCCCGGTCCGGGAAGATCCCACATGCCACGGAGCAAATAAGCCTGTGTGCCACAACAACTGAGTCTGCGCTCTAGGGCCCACGAGCCACAACTACTGAAGTCCGCATGCCTAGAGCCCGTGCTCCGCAACAAGAGAAGCCACCGCAATGAGAAGCCCGCACACCACAACGAAGTGTAGCCCCCACTCACTGCAACTAGAGAAAGCCCGCACGCAGCAACAAAGACCCAATGCAGCCAAAAATAAAGAAATTAATTTTTTTTAAAAGTCAGTGTATTAGAAATATTTAATATTTTGGAAACGTTCACTATACATACTATTAAGTGAAAACCAGCAAAACTTCTCTATATATGGCAAAACCAATTGTGTTTAAAAAAAGAGGGGGAATAGAAAAAACTAAGGAACCATAATAACATGCTACTCAAGGTTATTTCTGGCATGAATGTAGGTGACTTCTATTTTCTTTATTTTTACTCTCTTATTTTCGTCTTATAATCTCAGTGGGGGAACAATAATGAATAGCAAAATCCAGAAACTAACTTTACTAATAAAACATTCTGCCAAAGACAAATTCTTCCTAATTAGGGTAGGAAAGTGCTTAATTGCCTGTTACCTGCCTCAGTAAGAGAACTTTTACCTTGTTATTCACTCTATCATTTGAAGAGGAAAAACAGGGCTAAACTTTTTTATTTTCTTAAGAAAATATTTTATCAAATAAATACATGAATTACATTTATCCAAGTTTAGGTAAATCTGAGACAATGATGTATGAAATTGAATACTAAGCCAAATATATTTATGAATTCCCTCTTTTAAAACCAGAGCTTCAGTAACAAGACCGACTATCTTTCCATTTCCAAAAAGTGAAAATATAATCAAGTTAAACTGATTATGGGATAGAATAGAGCAGGTCATGTCTCAGAACCATATGAATAGTATGTTTGAATCCCTCGAATGCATGAAATACTTTCAAGACAAGTATTCCTATATTCTTAGAAAATGTATACATCATCCACAGCAGTTATGATTCAAGTATTAAAAGAACTTTCCTAAAACAAACATTTGTATTTTTAACAGCGCTCAAGACAGTTCATCATATTCACGTAAACCTCCCTAAAGCTGTTTCAAACATTTAACACGCACACACATACATGTTCACACGTATAGGCACTCAATGTTCTGTTTGCTAAGGCATCTGGCTAAATATTTTAAAGCTTTTATGCAATAATTTTCATTCATTACTTGATAATGTTTAAATTAAAACAGAAAAACCTTGAAACATTTTTAACAGTACTTGCCTTTTTTGCAGATTCAGAAAAGAGAACTCCATTGTTTCCAACGATACCTATTGGGTATCCATATATTCTAGCAAATCCTCAAAAGAAAATTGAAAAAAAGATGTATGTATTTCAGAGGGCTTTTAATTCACAACGAAAAGACATATTTATACATTATTTAATTTCAAACCAATGTTTAAAATGTAGAGAGATTTCGTCTATGGTACAAAATAGCTCATGGCATAATTTATTTCTAAGGTACTGGAGTCTGGGTTTTTTGCTTTCTTGAAAGGGGTGTGTTACATATAAAGTTATCCACTTGTCTGACCAACCAGTTTGGTTAGATGATTGGATTAGTGTCATCCGTTCATTCATGTAACATATATGAGTGCCTACTATGTACCAGACACAAAGGGTATTCTGATATAGAACAAATCAGAGACACAGATCCCTTTAAAGGTCAATGTTCAGAGCCATCGGCCAGTTTCAGGTGACTAGCTTGCCTTAAAACGCCTGAAGTAATGACAGGCCCTTGAAATAAAAGGGATAAACTCAGCAAAGACAAACTTTTTTAAAAAGCAGGAATGCAGTCAAGCCTGGTGGTAACCGAGTTCAAGGTGAGAAATCCAGTTAAGCTTAGAAGAAGAATAAATCACTACACTTTCATTTTCTCTGTGTTTGCATCTTTTTCTTTCTCCTTTCCACAAGTTTTGTTTTTGTCTCACTATCACTTCCACTACCACTCCACACACACACACACACACACACACACACGAAAAATAAGAGAGAAGAAAAAGGGGGAAGAAAACCCTGTTATTTTGTGAAGTAGACACTTTAGGTGATTCCAGGAGGCTATTTTGCAAATATGAAGGACGTGACTAGAGACTTTCCCAAGAGTGATTTTCAACAAACCTACTTGACTATAAATAGGTGTCAAATACTTGGAAGCCAAGTGTCAACAAACTGTGCTTGTGAGAGGGGTCACAGGAAGCTCAATGCCAAAGTTCCTGGACCAGGCTCTGTGTCCAAGCTCAAGCTTGGACAGGCTGCCACTAAGACTCCTGGCGTGGGCCGCCCCACACAAAGCAGGTGCTCGAAGAATGAATGGATAAGAGAGAATGTCAACCTACTGACAAGCCAGAACACTGAATTTTTAAACTTATTTTTGTTCTTTACTCTGGCTTTGTCTTGATTTATTTTTTTAAATCCCTATGTTTATTTAATATGTTAAAATGAAACACTGATTTGCTGGTCACCTTGATTTCTCTTGGTCTTTCAGACCTAAAATCCCAGCCAAAACCCTAGGCTACACACCCTAAATGGCACTGCCACTTACAGAGGCAATTCAGAGAGGGGCAAACCTCCCCAAAGTTCTAACAATTCACTCTGAGTCCGGACCCATCCCACAAAAAGAGCTGGGAATCCGGCACGTGTCTCAGCAGCACGGTGCTACCCCTGAAGGTGTTCTGCCCTGTGAGCTGTTTAAACTCTCCATCCACCCTTAGTCCTGCTGAGTAGGGCGCATGCCCCACTACACTAGGGTCACCCGTGGAGGGAGCACCTTCACCAACTTCCTATCGGCCAAACAAGAAAGCAAAATGTCTACGAAACTCCTAGGCCTACCTATGGCAAGTGCGGGGGCAGGAGGAAAGCTGTAAGAACTGCCAGAGACACCTGATCCTTACAAAACTCTGTCCTTCCCCCTCCTCACTCCCACTCAGGGCCCCCACATTCATCCCTCCCTCCTCCTGTCATGCCCCCTCCCCCTCATGCCCCCTTTCATCCTCTCTTACTACCTCTTCACCCTCTCATCCCCCCTTCGCCCTCTCATTCCTCTCTTCTCCCTCTCACTCCCCACCCCACTGCCTACCCAAACCTTATTTGAATTCCAGTACAGACAAGAAGAGATGGAGATCTACCATCTGGTAGGTCTACCCCTGGTATTTTAGGGGGCAAAGGTACCACAAGTATTTTAGCAAGTCCAGGGCAAATACATAAAAACAGATGACAAAGACAGCCCATCCATCTCTGAGAAAGAAGCAGAAACAGTTCTGACTTGTTTTAAACTGCTGCACAATGAGGGTTACATCCTGAACTATTTGGGGACAAATCCTGTCTATATATCAAAGAAAAAGCTCTTAATCACTTAAACACCTAAATACAAACACATAAATTCCACGTCCAGAGTGAACCCTTCTCTTGCTCATAAATCAGACCAGGAGAAACTGCTGTGACTTATCCTTAAGCCTCAACGTATATTTGCAATTTGGATTTTTGCAGCTAGTTGTTTTTTCTACTCTGATATGCTGTCTTCAGATTAACTACTACATTTTGGAGCTTCTTTAAGACCAAGTAAAATGCCCAAATTTGTTTTGCCATTTGTCCAAAATAGATTACTATGGACCTGGTGTCTATGTTTCAAATATTTCTTCAAAGGCCTACAAATGTAACAGTTTAGGTGAATGAATTAACTTTTATAAACATTCTTATTTTGTTTTTTCAGACTTGGTATTCTGTCCTGTAGTCTCAATCTAGTCTTTGTGTGGACCATAAGACCTACACAGGGGCAGTGAGAAGGTTTAACTCAGTCTACAGTCTTCTGGGAAACTAAAACATCACACGAAACTTCACAGTTGAATTGAAGACTAAAGAATAAAGAAGACAGTGCTGAAATTTTCAAAATAATTATAGCCATCCAGAGAAATTTTTAAAACTACAAATATTTTTGTTAATTTTACTATAAGAGCCTTTTTATACAGCTAATGCTACAAAGTCACAGAATAATGGTCTGGACCAGAGCATCTTGCCCTCATCATTTTAAATTCTGGATCCATGAAGGCATTCAGCTACAAGTGATCTTTACAAAACAGCTCCTTTTGAGTACTGACTCACACGTTTATACCGCTATAAATAACAAAGCTCATGCCAAGTGCATCAGGGCCATGAGACAAGAGATCACTTATTTTCAAAGCAGCATAAAATGTTCACATTTTCAGTTCTTCATCTTTATACCTGTAACTATTGTGTCTCCATATAAGGCTTTAAATTCATTGAATCTGCTTCCATCCACGATTCTAGCAATGACCTAAGAGGAAAAATAACAATGTCCCTGAGCAATTATATTATAAAAGAATTTTTGCATTCAACTTATTTGTAAGGAAAACAAATTTGTAATGAATTTGTCACTTTCACAAAATTTCACCCTACTCAGAAAATCTTCTCAATAGAATTTCACTTGATATGCATGGTTAATGCCCTGAAGTCATTCTGGGCCCTGATTTTACACTTCACTATAAAAGCAACAGCTCCATGTTGTATACCAGAGAAGCACAGAGACTACATGGGCTGGTTGCTAGACTCACAGCTTCAGGGGCTGTCAAATGTATTGGCCGAGAGTCAGGGATTCAGTCAGAAAGCAAGGTCCTACTACATGTCACAGGGAATCATACTCAATATTTTGTAATAACCTATAAGGGAAAAGAATCTGAAAAAGAATATATATTATATATATATTTATATATAAAACGGAATCACTGTGCTGTACACCTGAAGTTAACACAACATTGTAAATCAACTATACTTCAATTAAAAGATTTTATTAAGAAAAAAAGAAGAAGAAAGAAAGCAAGGTCCAGCCTTACAGCCAGAAGACTTAGGCTCCAACCTAGGGTATAACATATGAGTTATTGATTTATGTGTCCTGGAGTAAGGCATTTAACCCCTCTGAGTCTAGGGTCTCACTTCTGCAAAGATGGAACAAAGCTGTGAAGATGTGATGAACTAGTAATAAAGGAACCTAAGAAAATAATGCTGAGATGAAGAACCAGCTCTGACTCCCAGCTTCTCCCAGCTCTACCACTGGGAAACTAGAGTCACAGCCTGGTTACTTAAAATCCCTGAAGCCTCAGTTTCCTCATGTGTTTAAAAAAAAAAAGTAATACCAATAATAATAATACTTAAAAGCTAATAACCTTGCCTGGTACTCATCAAAAGGTAGCTATTATTATTAAGCCTTCAACAAAGGTTCATTGATTCTGAATCTGATACACACACACATATAATTAATCTACACAGAGTCAAAGTTACTAGTTTATCCTCCATCTTCATCATTATACATCAGGACTATTTCAAAGTGTTCTAAACATGAAGCATATTCCAAATTTTTTCAGAAACTATTTTAGATGCTACACATCATTTTTTCTATCCAGTTTGAGCTTCCTTTTTCCTGTTTACCACATCAATCAAAGCCTTATTTTATAAGCTGCAAAGGCTGAAAAATGAGTGAATAGCTTACTTTGAATTATGTTTTACTTTCCTAAAAGGTCAAATAATATAATGGGGATATAACAGTTGTCTAAGTGCTATGTGGCTCCAAAATTACACCTTTTGAAAAACAAACACATAGCAACGACCATTCTTCCACACAAAGATAAAGCCACTCAAAAGGTCAGAGCAACCTAGGGCCACTTAACGTGAAACCCCCTTCTATTTGCTTTACGATAAAGTCCACTCAGCCACATAAAATATACTAACTCATCTTCAGACTCAAACTTTAGGAAGCAGACATATCATATGGCACTACTCCTATTTCTAGGAGCAGAAATCAATGCTCAGAGAGGTTCAACCCCAGTACCACTGACTAGGGAAACAAGAACTAGAACCTGGGCTTTTCAATTAATATCTTAGTGTTGTCTCACAGCTCCATATACTAGTAAGACCTCCATACAAGGCTTATTTGCAATTACAGAAAAATATAATAAATTAACATCACAATGTTGAACATGAATCAGCAAAAGGTAGAAGTCCAGGATACAATTTAAGAAGGCAGAAGTCTATCTTTATAAAAAGATATCCATTAAAATGAAATTGAACTACCATGAAGGCATGGATTCACATCTGTTTTGCTCA
The DNA here is from genome assembly GCF_964165515.1 of Mesoplodon bidens. Taxonomy (NCBI): domain Eukaryota; kingdom Metazoa; phylum Chordata; class Mammalia; order Artiodactyla; family Ziphiidae; genus Mesoplodon; species Mesoplodon bidens. The sequence continues at coordinate 57,370,982 of NC_138160.1, read as the reverse complement.
TTCCTATACCCCTAGTGCCTGAAACAATACCTTCATGGAAAAAGCACTCAATAAATACTGTGGAATAAATGAAAAAAGTGATTATGCTTGAAAGAATGAATCCTTAGCCACCTAGAAAACTTGACTATTAGAACAACTCATTTTTCAGGCACATCAGATTGTAAGTGTCATTTTTTTCTATGCCTGTAATTAATTAAAAAGTCAAACTAAAAACCTAATCCTAGGGGCTTCCCTGGTGGCGCAGCGGTTGGGAGTCCGCCTGCCGATGCAGGGGACACGGGTTCGTGCCCCGGTCCGGGAGGATCCCACATGCCACAGAGCGGCTGGGCCCGTGAGCCATGGCCGCTGAGCCTGCGCGTCCGGAGCCTGTGCTCCGCAACGGGAGAGGCCACAACAGTGAGAGGTCCGTATACCGCAAAAAAAAAAAAAAAAAAAAAAACCTTATAGTTAGCTAAATTACCTTGCTAAAGTGAAGTATCAGTTGAAGCTCCATTAAAATCCAGCACTTAAGACCCTCTAACAATAATAGGGTACTGCCTAAATAAATATTTGTACATATCCATAAGTGGGATATTACATTCATCAATTCATCCAAAAAAATATTTACTGAGTGTCTACCATGTCACCAGGTACTAGTATAAGAATCAGGACCTAACCACAAAAAACATTTCATGAAGAAGTTTTAAATAATGGGGAGATGTTTATAATTTAAACTGGAAAAAGTAGAATTAAATATATATATATCAATATACGTATGTATGTATATACTATCTGAACTACATAAAAATGTATACATACACACTAAGCCAAAACACCAAAATATTGGCTGCTTTCTCTGCATGGTGGAATTACAAGCAATTTTATGTTTTTCTGTATTTTCTATATTTTTCACAGTTAGTACATAATAGTTTTATAGTCAAGGGGAAACATAACAAAATATTAAGGCACAGAATCTGATATTAGGACAATTTCTTAATTTAGAAAGTATCCTACCAGATATGGATACTGAACAAAATAAAAGACCTCATGCTATATGCAAGCACTAAAAATTGTCAATCTAAACTACAGAAGACAATCTGTAACCATAGCAACATCTTCAACTGCAATCAAATGTCTAATCTTTGCTCATGTCATATTGATCTAATGAGGTATGTTTTTTCCTTTCAACAACTTACTGACATTTCATCCATTTCCCAAAATAAGAACCCAAAAAAGAAACAGCTGGCAATTATAAAGTTGTGCTACATCATTCCTAACGTCCACAGGAATATGGAGTACTAAATATGGACAAAGCAAGCTTAGTCATTGTGCAATGAAAACTTTCCAATAATTAAGGGGTTTTCCCCCCTCTCTTTTAGTAAAGATATCTTTCCCTTATATGTCACTCCTTACTGAGACCCACAACAGTCCCTTAGTTTAGGGATGAACATATCTAAAACAGACTTCAGCTCTGAAAATGGATACACACAGCTTATAGTTCAAACAAAGTTTAAACACATGTCATAAACTATGATGGCATAGCTTACGGCTCACAGTTCCACTTTACACACCTCTCGGACATCAAAGTTCCTCTTAAGGTTGGCACCAACTATTCCATACAATTCATCAGCAGGAAATAAAGGATCTTCAGAAGGTTCAATGGTAACCTGCAGAAATATAGAACAATCACATTAGCCTATTTAAAGACATTATTTCAAGGTGACATAAGCCAAAATGCTTTGGGAAAATAAAAAATATAAGAACAGATCCAACTCACATCCATTTTCTTCTGATAATTTAGATTCCTTACAATCTTCCTAGCTAAGTGAAGGGCATGATTATCATCCAAAGCGTAGTAGTCACTTACTCCAGACTTTCTACAGAGTAAAGCACACTAAAAGAATCAGAACAGGGAAAAGGAAAATAATTAAATATCTTAAACCCCAAGTATCTTCTCTCATCTAAGGATGACGTCTTTTTACTTCCAAAACACTTGAATAACTGTCATCTAATTTGATCTCCATAACGTCCCTGGCAAAACAGTATTAACCTTGTTTTACAAACAGGAAAAACTGAGGTACACAAAAGTTAAGTACCTTGTCCTAGGACCACCAGTACCTGCATAAGAACCCACACCTTCTATTTTTCAATCTTGACCTTCTTCTACTGGACCACAGGGCCTTATTTAATGCTCATCCCATACACCTCAGACAAAATCGTATATGATAAAGTTCAACCACAGCTGGCACGCTTTCGTGATGTAGCTGGTAACAACAAAAAGTGTTTGTACCTCACTGAGACCCCAGTGAAGATGCCAACTATGGCCTCTCATTTCTGAGACTGCTGAGGCCTTCCTTACCAAGTTACACCCCAAGAATAAGCTGCTGCAGGTAGCACACATGAAGGCTTGAAAACGCTGTTCCTCAGATCAATGGTGAAAATGGGTATTGATAATATGGAACTGTGGTAAGGGCCTGCTCAATTTCAAGTTCAACGTGAATAAAGCATGGGCGTGCTCTGGTTCCAATTAGATGGCTTGTTGTTCCACTTGTAGATGTACTATGACTTTCTAATAAAGTATTTAAAAAAAACACTATGAAGTCAGGCAAAAATATACACCTAAAGGGACTTCCCTGGCAGTCCACTGGTTAAGACACCATGCTTCCACTGCAGGGGGCACGGGTTCGATCCCTGGTCGGGGAACTATAAGATGCCACGTGCCACGCAGCACAGCCAAAAAATAGAAAAAAAAAAAATATATATATATATATATGTGTGTGTGTGTGTGTGTGTGTGTGTACACACACACACACACACACACACAAAACCCCTGAAAAAACAGAATTTTAGTTCATTCTATGAGCAAGAACTAAGCTGCCGCGATCTAAATTTTGAAGTATTGTCTAAGGAAAACACCAAATCCTTAGGAGATGTCTTAGAACTGGGTTCTCACAGCGGTTTCATGTCACTGTCCACCTCGGGCTTGGGTGTTCCTCAAGAAGAGCAAGGACCATGTGTGCTCCTCTTTATAGTCCTCCAACCCTTTGCAAATAGCAGACCCTTCAGTTTCTTTAATTTAGTAGGACATTTTACAACTGACCCTGTCTTCCAAATGCTTCACAAATACCAGCTACAATTGCTGACTTCTAGCTACACTGTAGTAACTCAGTAAGCAAAGAAAAGCTCTTAGAAGAGACTGCTTCCAAATCAGTAAATATTTAAAATAAAATGCCGCCATTTTAAAATTTTATTTATTTATTTATTTATTTATTTATGACTGTATTGGGTCTTTGTTGCTGCACATGGGCTTTTCTGTAGTTGTGGAGAGTGGGGGCTGCTCTTTGTTGTGGTGCGTGGGCTTCTCATTGCGGTGGCCTCTCTTGTTGTGGAGCACAGGCTCTAGGTGCGCGGGCTCAGCAGTTGTGGCTCGCGGGCTCTAGAGCGCAGGCTCAGTAGTTGTGACGCACAGTCTTCAGTGCTCCGTGGCATGTGGGATACTCCCGGACCAGGGCTCGAACCCGTGTCCCCTATATTGGCAGGCAGATTCTTAACCACTGCGCCACCAGGGAAGTCCTAAAATGCCTCCTTTTAAAAACTGTCTAGCATTTACCAAAACAACAGGAAAGGGAAAACTTTTGATAAGACACTCTACTATGTAAAGCTTTGTGTCAAATTAACTATGAAGGATGACGAATCGGAGATGTACAAATACGTATTCACAATGACAGAGAGAACCCAAAGCAAGTCGTGCCTAGTAAATTTTATGACACTGTTCCCAAAAAAGCCATCACCATCTAATCACTGTCCCCTGATTTTAAACAGGCTACTATGAATGATAATAGCTAAAAGTAATAGAGCGCTTATTATGCCACAGACACTGTGCTGTGACGCAGGAACTATTCATATCTTCATTTTACAGATGAGGAAATGAGGCTCTGGGAAGTTATGTAGTTTGTCTAGTCACAAGGGTAACAAGTGAGGCAAACAGAAGATGAATCCTAGAACCTACACGCCTAACCTGATATACCACCTACAGCTTTTATGGGCACCAGATGACTTTTTTTAAACTGTCAAAAAAAATTTTTAATTAATGCTCCTCAAATACTATCTTCATCTCCTTCCCCTGATTAAGCACCTACAAACAGTGGCAGCCCACTTTGTCCTGTTTCTATTCTACCTGCATCCTCTCTCTCTCCAGGCTGAAACATCTACTTCACTGTCTCCCTGAAATGGTTGGTAAATGACCAGATAAGACAGAAATGCTGCATCTCTGCTCACATTAGTGTTCACCGAAATAAGCAAGTCTTCTGTTTAAACCCAGGCAGAAAACTCAAGCTCTCGAAGCTTTTCTCTGCCTACCTCAATTCTGCTCCAGCTCTTCCGTTAATCATTCCTCCTTTTGCCTCTAGTTGTAAAACTGGAAGCATAATAGCTTATTTGTTTTGTAATTGTTTTTTAGTTCATTCATTTATATCTCTTATCTGCTGAGTTAAATTATAAATCCTTGAGGGCAGGGACTAGGTCTGAAATTTTTCCATATTACTCATAACACTTAGTACAATCAATCTATCCACAAATAAGTGCTCAAAAAGAAAGGAGTGAATGAAAAACTGAGGCAAAGGTAGGTTCCTTAGCCAACTCTTCAAAAGGCAAGGCAGTGTTCTTTGATAGGAGGGTGGAAATGTTGTACCTATTTTCCATCTCCCACCTACTAGACTGCTCCCACAGTCACCTGCCTCCCTGGTTTGTGGTTTGGCAAAGCAAAGAAAGGTTTACTGCACCTCCCAGGCCACTGAGCTCAATGATTAGATCTACCTGTCAGTTATGTCTGGGTTCTTTAGGGTCTAGTCCTGGGCCCTCTTCCTTATCTACACTCACCTCAAGGTGAGCTCACCTAGTCCTATGGTTTAAATTCCACCTCCATCTGGGCTCCAGACTCTTACAGTTAACTGCCTATTCAGCATCTCTGTTTGGATGTCTGGATCATCTCTAACTTAGCAGGTTCAAAAGCAACACTTGATCCCCCTGCCCTATCCCCAACTCTGCCCCTCCTCCCATCTTCCCAATCTCAGGAAATGAAACCATTTCATGTCATCATCTTTGTCACCTCACTTTCCTGTGCCCCATATAGGAAATCCATCAACAAATCCCTCAATTCCACCTCTAAAATAGAGCACAAGTCTGATTCCTCCCCTCCTCCGTTCACTACCACCATAATTATCTAAGCCACCGGCACCTCTCAGCCAACTCTAGCAATAGTTGTATGCTATTGATACAACCACCCAACTGGTCCCTCACACACACTACTGCCAACGCTCTAAGCATTCATTCTCCATTTAGCAGACAGAGGGATTTTTTTTTTCTAATGAAATGTTTAATAATAGCACAAACTCTCCTTAACACTCTTCGATGGTTTCCTAATTGCTCATAAAAGAAAAAGTCCAAAACACTGAATGACCAATTATGATGATAAACAATAATAATAATGGCAGTTAACAATTACAGGTACTTATTTTAAAGCAGGTATTGTTTCAAGCAATTTACACATACCATCTCATTTAATTCTCACAAAATTCTAGGAGGTAGATGATCTCCTTACTCCTGAACTCTAACCTGAAATGGGAAGACCAGCAATGTGATGGAGCGGCTCATGCCTGACTCACAAGGGCCAACTGTGTGCATCTCTTCCTGATTCCATGTTCAGTGGTGTCCCGCTGGTAGCTTAAAATCAGCTATGGCGGGATAATTCATACCACAAATTTTGGCAGATGCCACAAAGCAGGACATTTTCCCTCCTCAGCTAAGCATTTACCTGCTATTGAGCATTTAGCTAAGCTATTCCCCAGCATTGCAAGCAGCCTGCATGGACCTTAAATGGACACTAGCCCCTCAAGCAAGCCCTAGATAGCAGCTCAGTCATAAGCAAATGTAAGTCCTCATATAACTTCCCCAACAGCCCTTAAGATCAACAGTCTCCCCTGCCTCTCTGCACCTGTATGCTTAGATAAAATCCCCATGGAACTTACCAATACCCCAATCTTCTGGTTTGATTGACCAATCCAGCTGTAGTCAGGGGACCCCAAAGCACTCCAACCATGGACCCCAATAAAAACATGTACCCCAGGTCCTGTCTCTCTCTCTGGGCACTCTGCCTAGACCGCCTCATGTGGCCCCTCAAGGTGTGCTGTGTACTTCCTCCAGGACCTGTGACTGATAAACTTCTCTATTTCAAATTCTCTTGTGGTCTGTTGTTGAACCACGGCTCACCATCCAGCACCCTGTGCTCCACTTAACAAGTGTTAATTAAACAAAGGCATAATGCCTGCACATCACTGGGTTAGCCCCACCTTCTATATGCCTATACTTCTTTGTAGCCCTTATCATGTATACATATTTATATAATTTTTTGTTGATTATTTCTTTATTGAAGAAAATAGACTAGACTATAAGCTTCTTGAGATCAAAGACAATGTTTATCTTATTATCTCAAATACCTAAACAGTGCCTGGCACATAACAGGTGCTCAATGGATGTTTGTTAAATAAATAAGAAACCTGTTTCTCCAGTCTTTCTAGGCTATAATGAAAAAGTTGATGTTCTTGCTTAGAAATGGAACTCTAAAGAATTGGACCCTAAAAGAGCAGATCTAGAACAAATAAACTGGTTTGATCTGGCAAGTTTAACACCTGGAAAAAATAATTTAACACTTCTTTTTGTTTGTTTGTTTGTTTTGCGGTATGCAGGCCTCTCACTGTTGTGGCCTCTCCTGTTGTGGAGCACAGGCTCCGGACGCGCAGGCTCAGCGGCCATGGCTCACAGGCCCAGCCGCTCTGCAGCATGTGGGATCTTCCCGGACCGGGGCACGAACCCGTGTCCCCTGCATCGGCAGGCGGACTCTCAACCACTGCGCCACCAGGGAAGCCCTAACACTTCTTTTAAACAAACAAGTGACAATCAATCCTGGAAAGAAACAACTGCTTCTGTTTCACCTGCAGTGAAGATCAGCACCTCCAAGATCCTCAGCTGACACCTCTTCTCCAGTGGCTGCTTTAACCTACAACAAGGATAAAAGTCAATGGTGAGTTTTCTCCATCAGAGATACAGTAAAGTCTCCTACAAACAAACAAGTTCCATTCTGAGAGCGCGTTCGCAAGTCCTATTTGTTCGTTAAGTCCAACAAAGTTAGCCTAAGTATCCAATTAACACAATCGGCTATACAGTACTATACTGTAATAGGTTTATAATACTTTTCACACAAATAATACATAAAAAACAAACACAAAAAATAAAGAAAATATTTTTAATCTTACAGTACAGTACCTTGAAAAGTACAATAGTACAGTACAATAGCTGGCATACAGGGGCACGTTTGCATCTTCAGAAGTTCTCAACTTGAAGGTTTGTATGTAGGGGAATTACTGTATTAAAATGCTGTCCTACACACCTCCTAACCTAATTATATCTACCATTCTTTCTTCCATAGAACTAGACATTTTGTTTCTCATCCCATCCACCTAGGTAAACCTAGATAATATTGTCTCTAGTCTACTGACGAGAAATGTGAACCCACAGTCACTAAGGAATTTGCCCACAGCCTCTGAGCAAGGGATGGAACCTGATCTGAACCCAGACATTCCTGGTCTGAAAGCACTCTCTTTCCCCTACATTATTCTGCCTCCACACCCATGTTAAAGCCTTTGTGTCTGTGCACATGCTGATCCTACTGCTGGGCTCCCTTCTCCCTCTCACCCACCCGGTGAATCCCCAATTATCCTTCAAGCCCTATCTGCTCTGTGTGGCTTTCCCTGACCTGCCCAGGCCTTTTAACCATTAACGACACTCCATGGTTTTAACAGAGCAATGTTTGCTCATCTGTGGTTCAAGAGCATTCCACCTACACCTCCAACATGGCGCCTACCAGACTATATGTCAGTAATTTGCATGTGTCTCTGTCATCTCCTCTATACTGTGAGCTCCTTGATGGCAGAAACTGTGATTTATTCATCTTTGGACACAGTATATATATTGAAGTAATGCTACTTTTTCACCTTTGCTGAAAAATTCCAGTGACTATCAAAAACAACTCTTAAAGGTATAATATCTTTAAGATGGGGGAAAAAAATCTCCATGACTACCCACATCTAAGATTCAGCATAATATGACTAAAAAGAAAGAAACCTTAAGTAATAAATTAAGAATGACTTAATTATAGGAACTGCCCTGGTGGCGCATGGGTTAAGAATCCACCTGCCAATGCAGGGGATGCGGGTTTGATCCCTGGTCAAGGAAGATCCCACATGCCGCGGAGCACCTAAGCCCGTGCGTCACAAATACTGAGCCTGTGCTCTAGAGCCCATGAGCCACAACTACTGCAGCCCACGCACCTAGAGCCCATGCTCCGCAACAAGAGAAGCCACCGCAATGAGAAGCCCGTGCACCGCACAGAGAGTAGCCCCCGCACGCCACAACTAGAGAAAGCCCACACACAGCAATTAAGACCCAACACAGCCAAAAATAAATAAATAAATTAATAATAATTTTAAAAAAGAATGACAATTATAGCCTGAGAATTTGAACAAGAAAAAGGAAAAATCATTTAATGCTAAATGCCAACCTGATCCCTTAGGAATCATTTATTGATTCCTACTTCTTTGGGTTGGTCAATTTGTTTCTTTTTCAAGTAATAAAAGAAAAGCTTTTATGAGAGTAATGAACACTAATCTAAAATACAGCATAGAAACGACTTATTCATTACATCAAAAGCTCTGTCTTAAATAAAATATTATTCCACAGGGAGAGGTAATTAAATTTGTCACCTCCAATTATGCACCCCCAGAACTAAATTCTTGATTCTCTTCTTCCCAAAAAATTTGGTGTAAAATAACATTCAGTCCAGACAATAACTACTTATAAGAGGTGTCTGGATACTTAAAGTTGTAAAAACGAATAAACGTCTGATATATGATAATTCATTTTCAGGGAACTGACTGTTATCAACTGAAAAAATAAAGATTTGTCATCAGTTAATATTTATGGAACACCCACAACATATTTGAAACTGTGATATGTATAAAGATGATAAAAGTCCAAGAGAAAATGAAAACTGCTCATTCTATTAAATAGTAAGTTCGGATGATAAACAAAAGGTAGGAGAACAAAAAACTCCTTCAAAAATTTGTCTTTCTCCACAGGGAACTTTGCTCAATATTATGTAACAACCTAAATGGGAAAAGAATTTGAAAAAGAACAGATACATGTATATGTGTAACTGAATCACTTTGCTGTACACCTGAAACTATCACAACATTGTTAATCGGCTATACTCCAATATAAAATAAAAAGTTTAAAAAATTTACCTTATTAGTATGCATTTTTTTCCAACCACCTTAAGCTACTGAAAGCTACAACTTCACATTATATGTGAAACCTACAAAGCCTTTTTTCAATTTTCAGTGAAACAAGCATCAAAATTTAGAATTCTCAAGCAGATAAGGAGGCTGCTGCTTCTTTTTCTACCTGTAAATACAGTCTTTTGATGGTAGACTACTGAACAAGGTTTAGCTCTCTAACAGAACTGCAGACTTCAGCTGCTACGTTGCTTCTTTCTAAGGCACAAGTTAAATCTGAATCCACTGAATAGACACTGTAATGCTGACCTTTAGACAAAATCTTCTCTTGAAAACAGTTAGCATTATTTCAGTATTATGATACTACCTATATTCCCAAAAAGATGTTTTAAAATTTTAGTCATATCTTTACTTATTCTCTAGTGAAAAATAAACAAGAATTACCCAGGAAAGTTTACTACACATAGGTAAATTAACCAACGATTGCTATCACACAGAGCTAGAGAAATACTGAAGAATAATATTTAATATTATGCTGTAGGGGTTTTGAATAATGCCTTGAGACTTTTAATTCATTTGAAAAGGCAGCTCTTCAGGCTTATCTGATCCTCAGTAAAAGTTATTAAAAATTAATACAATCATTTGGAAAATACACTTATTTAATATCAAAGTATAACATCTTTTAATATACTCTTTTTAATAAACTTGAGTTAATATTCCAAAACCAGGTAATTCTTTGACAGACTTTTGAAGCAAAAAACTTACTTTTTAAGATATAGTTCACATACCACAAAATTCACCATTTAAAAGAATACAGTTCAGTGTCTTTTATTACATTAACAAGGCTGTATAACAACCATCACCACCACCTAATTCCAGAACATTTCTTTGTTCCCAAGAGAAACCCCATACTCATTAGCAGTCCCCCCCCATTCTACCCCCTCCCAGTCCTTGGCGACAGCTAATCTACTTTCTGTCTCTATGAATTTGCCTGTTCTACGTATTTCATAGAAGGGTAACTACACAATATTTGTTCTTTGTGTCTGGCCCAATGTTTTCAAGGTTTGTCCATGTTGTAGGATGTGTCAAAACTTCTTTCCTTGGGCTTCCCTGGTGGCACAGTGGTTGAGAGTCCGCCTGCCGATGCAGGGGACGCGGGTTCGTGCCCCGGTCCGGGAAGATCCCACATGCCGCGGAGCGGCTGGGCCCGTGAGCCATGGCCGCTGAGCCTGCGCGTCCGGAGCCTGTGCTCCGCAACGGGAGAGGCCACAACAGTGAGAGGCCCACATACTGCAAAAAAAAAACACAAAACAACAACAAAAAAACCCTTCTTTCCTTTTTATGGCTGAATTACTCCACTTGTAGGTTTATTATAGCTTTAGAAGTTCCTTGACTTTATTCTTTTTACCTATTTAATATTCTTGGATTTTACTTACGTAATGGGATGTTTTGTTGTAGTCAGTAGAAATTACCTGTGTCTTCAGCCAGCCTCTCTTTATCACTCTGAAGTCTAGGATCATGTTGTGACAGAAGCAAAGCAGGGTGACAACTGCTCTCTTGAAAATCACAATGGAGATATCCAAAGGAGAGAAGAGGAAGAGCCAAGGATGCCATAATCCAGTCCTCGGTGCCTGCATCACGGGCAGGTGGCCAGTGAAGTTGCACAGGGTCCCACTCTCAGAAGGGCCCTGTGCTTGGAGTTTAATGCTTAGTGGTCACCCTAGTGAAAGTCTAACTAACTTTATCTTTGCATTTGTGTTCTGTAAGTGAAGTCTGATGGGACAATGGAGCATGTGTGTTGAGGTTTAGAGCCTCAGATCTTGTGCAGTCTGCCTCCCCCCCATCTCCCTGGGATGGGTTCTTGGCTCCCTGCTTCCCCGCTGACTGGTGCCTGCGCCCTGGGTCCTGCCCTACCTTCTCTTCCCCACCCCTGCCTAGCACCTGTTACACCCGCCCCCAGTGGGGGCCTGACACAGGTGTAGGGAGGATCAGAGGTCAGGTGTGCCCCCCATGGTGTCTCAGGGAAGAGCATGGCAGCCCCACCACTGTCTTGGGCTGGCAGTGCTGAGGTATGCTCTCCAACAGGCCACTCTGCGTGTTGGGGGAGGGGGGGCCGGGGGGGATGCTAAGGGCTAGCCTTTTGCTCGTTCCCCATCTGGGTACCAAGCACATTCTCACATGGAGGCAGCACATCCTTGGGGACATGGTGGGCCCATGGGAAGTAGAGATGCCTGGCGGGGGCGGGGGGGGGGGTGGGGCCTGTCGTTAAATAACAAATAAAAACACCATGACTGGTAGACAGACCACAGAAGAAGGGAACATGTTTCATATTTTAGTATCTTTTACAGTAGTTTTCTCCTTTTTGAACAAAGGGTTCCATATTTTCATTTTGCACTGGGGTCTGCAAATCATGTAGCTGCCCTACCAGTGATCCATAAAGCTTGCTAGTATTAAAAATTTAGGGCTTCCCTGGTGGCACAGTAGTTGAGAGTCTGCCTGCCGTTGCAGGGGACACAGGTTCGTGCCCCGGTCCAGGAAGATCCCACATGGTCCAGGAAGATCCCATATGCCGTGGAGCGGCTGGGCCCGTGAGCCATGGCCGCTGAGCCTGCGCGTCCGGAGCCTGTGCTCCGCAACGGGAGAGGCCACAACAGTGAGAGGCCCGCGTACCGCAAAAAAAAAAAAAAAAATTTAGAGCACCACTCATAGCTATTCTAACTCTTTTTTCTTGGGGGGTGGGGGGACTTAACCTTTTGAAAAGATAATGTTTTCACAAGACTCGGAAAGTCAAAGGTCTCTCTCCCACCCTGCTTCAACAACATTTACTCTATCCTTTTCAGTTTCTTTATGCATATACAAGCTTACAAATATATAATTCCCCCCCTCCACTTTATGCAAAAGTTAACACACTATGTGTAAGCACCTTGCTGTTTTCACTTAACAATTTATTGGTTTGTTATTGACCTTGAGTAGAAGATAAGATAAGTAAAAGTATTTTTCTTCAGCCAGCACCATTCAAGGGGGAAAGGACAGTCCTTTCAACACATGATGCTGAGACAACTGCATGTCCACGTACAGAAAAATGTCGAACCCCTTCCTGAAACTGCACCAAAAAACCACTCAAAATGGATCACAGACCCAAAAGTAAGAGCTAAAATTATAAAACTCTTAGAAGAAAACAAAGGATTAAATCTTTGCAACCTTGGAATAGGCAATACCTTCACAGATAGGACACCAAAAGCACAAGCAAAAAATATATATATAAAAATTGGACTTCATCAAAACTTAAAATGTTTATGCTTCAAAGGAAAATACCATCAAGAGGGTGAAAAGACAACCCATAGAAGGAAATATGTGTAAATCATACATCTGATAAGAGACTTGTATCCAGAACACATGAAGAATTCTTACAACTCAATAAAAAGACAAGAGCCCAATTATGGGCAAAGGATCTGAATAGACAGTTCTCCAAAGAAGATATACAAATAGCCAACAAGCACATGAAAGATGCTCAGTATCATTAGCCATTAGGGAAATGAAAATCAAAATCACAGTGAGGTACCATGTCACACCCACTATGATGGCTACCGTCAAACAGACACACAATAACAAGTGTTGGAGAGAATGTAGAGAAATCAGAACCCTCACACACTGCTGGCAAGAATGTAAAATATGCTCTGGACAGTTTGGCTGTTCCTCAAAATGTTAACCTTAGAGCTACCATATGACCCAGAAATTGTACTTGTAGGTTTATATCCAATAGGAATGAAAACATACCCATATAAAAACTTATACATGAATGTTCATAGGAGCATTATTCATAATATCCAAAAAGTGGAAACAATCCAAATGTCCATCAACAAAATGCAGTCTATCCATACAATGAAATATTATTCAGCCATAAACAGGAAGGAAGTGATTCCTCCAAAATTTAAACATAGAATTACCACATGATTCAGCAATTCCACTTCTGAGTATATACCCAGAAGAAATGAAAGCAGGGACTCACACAGATATTTGTATACTCATGGTCACAGCAGCATTATTCCAAATAGCCCTAAAGTGGAAGCAACCCAAAAGTCCACTGATGGATATGGATAAGTAGATAAAATGCGGTATGTACATACATTGGAGTATTATTCGGCCTTAAAGAGGAAGGAAATTCTGAAACATGTTACAACATGGATAAATCTTGAGGACATTTTGCTAAGTGAAATATGCCAAACCCAAAAGGACAGATATTATATGATCCCACTTAAATGAGGTTCCTAGAGTAGCCAAATTCATAGACAAAGTAGAATCATGGTTGTCGGGGCAGTGAAGGAGGTGGGGAATAGGGAGTAAGTGTTTAATGTGGACAGAGTTTCAGTTTGGGAAGATAAGAACATTCTGGAGATGGATGGTGGTGATAGTGGCAAAGCAAAGTGAATATACTTCATGCCAGAGCACTGTATACTTAAAAATGGTTAGAATGGTAAATTTTATATTATGCATGTTTCACTTCAATCAAGCAAGCAAGTAAGCAAACAAGACTATGTTCTTACCAAAAAGAAACAAACAACCAGCTTCTTACCAAGGGAGGTCCTCCCAAGAAAATGGTACCCTGCTTGCGTACGATGATGTTTTCATCAGCCATCGCAGGCACGTAAGCTCCTCCTGCTGTACAGGAGCCCATGACCACTGCTATCTGGAATCCAAGCACACAAGAAACTCATGCAGTACAGCTCAGACAGTGAATTTACACAGTCCCTGGATCCAGAGTTCCACAAACACTGCAGTACCAGGGAATATTACTAGCTTGTACCCGTGTTTCTCTCTTTTCTTTTGGCTGTGCCGTGCGGTTTGTGGGATCTCAGTTCCCGACCAGGGACTGAACTGGGGCCACGGCAGTGAAAGCCTGGAATCCTAACCACTAAGCCACCAGGGAACTCCCTGTGTTTCATTTTTAAAATGGAGTCCTCTAAGTGTTTAGAATAGTTTCCTAATTTTTGTATCAAAGCATTTTGAAAGACTTATGTCACACTTTACAAAGCTTGTGGACAATCTCCCTGTTAAAGAGAAGACTGGCCAAACAGACCCTTACCCTGAGCAACTAATGGAGAGAAGAAACTCACAATCCATCCATAAATTAGCAAAATTATATTAAAAGGACAACTTTTAAATCTAATAATAATAACAGTAATAATAAGTCCTCTAAACAATTGCCACTTACCTCAAAGGAATACTGAAATAATTCTCCAAATGAGTAATGTTAATTTTGTGTTACCCTGAACATAAGACCTTCTAAATATAAAACTAATGTCAGCATCACAATTGAAAATCTCGCTAAAAAGAAAGTCCATTGTGTTGAAGCTGGGTGATGCATACCTGAGGGTTCACAGTACTATTTTCTCTACTTTTGTGTGTGTTTGAAATTTTCCATGATAAAAGCTTAAAAAAAATTCTTGCTTAGAGATTAGTATGACACATAATAAATATGGGTTTTGCTGATTACCCCTAGATAGGAATAAACAATATCACAGAGAAAAATAAGAGAAGTATGTGGTGAATATTTTCTTAGATTATCACATGAAAGTAGATTTTGCTAATTCCAATAGGCCATCAGTTTTCCTTCTAGTCATACAAGTATCTGTTCTGAAAAAAAAAAAAAAAGCCACACTAGTATTAATCCAAAAGTGAAAGGCAGCATGAGTTAACATTTTTCCATCTGAATGGCTGTCACAAAAGGCATTTTCCCCTATTTCATGTAACGTTATGAAAAATGGCTGTAACATTTCTTTGTCAACATACTACAGAAGAGTTTATCACTTACGGTTTTGCTTATCAATCACCCAGTTTTTTTTCTTTCAGTTTTATTGGAATATAATTGACATACAGCATTGTATCAGTTTAAAGTATATAGCATAATGATTTGACTTACATATAGCATGAAATGATTCTTAGTAAGTTTTAGAAAATATCCATCAGGGACGTTGCTGGCGGTCCAGTGGTCAGGACTCCGCACTTGCACTTCAGGGGGCTCGGGTTCAATCCCTGGTGGAGGAACTAATATCCTGCATGCCGTGTGGCAAATTAAAAAAAAAAAAGCAGAGCCTAACCACTGGACCGCCAGGGAAGTCCCCAAAATTTTTAAAATAGAAAAATGTTTCTCTTATGATGAAAAAACCCCTTAGCATCTACTCTTAACAACTTTCATATATAACATAGAGCAGTGTTCATTATATTATTCATATTGCACATTACATCACATTACTTATTTATCTTAAAACTGGAAGTTTGTACCTTTTGACCTCCTTCATCCAAGTCCCCTTCCCCCCATCCCTCGTCTCTGGTAACTACAAATCTGATCTCTTTTTTTATGGGCTTGTTTGTTTGGTTGGTTTTGAAGTATAATCAACCTACAGCACTATGTTAGTTACTGTAATACAACAGAGGGATTTGATATTTCTATACATTTCAAAATGATCACAATAAGTCTAGTTACAGTATGTCGCCACATACAGATATTACATAATTACTGACTATATTCCCCCCACTGTACATTTCATACCCACGACTCATTTACTTTACAACTGGAGATCTGCACCTCTTAATCCCCCTCACCTATTTCTCTCCCTCCACCCACACCCCACCTCCCCACAGAAGTCTGTTTTGAAGATATCTATGGCTAGAAAAACTCTTGCCCACAAGCACAAGGAAACATTCATCATAGCAGTGTTCATAATAGCAAAATATGCAAATAGACAACATGTCCATCAATACAATATTTTGAAAAGGATACTGTGGATAAATAAATTCTTTAAAAATCTGGGGCAAAAAGTAACACGGGAAAGGTTAGTACTTCATAAATCTAAGTGGAGGGTACATGAGTGTTCTGGTCTATTATTCTCTGTACTTTCTTCAAGTTTGAAATATTTTATGGGTTTTTCTTTAAGTTTATATCAGAAGCAAAGGACACAATTTCACCTTATCACCCTGTTCTCTGCACTAGAACACTTGAATCCACTATCAAAAAAAGAAGTCAAGGAACTAGAGAAGAGTCACAATGATGTAAGAATATGAAAGGGGACAATTTTCAAAAGTAAGCTCTAAAGAACTAAAGAGGCACAGCAGGGTTCCATGAAAACAACTATTGAGCAAAAGGAGAGAAAAGAAAAGCAACTGCCAGCAAGTGGTGTCCCAAGACCAAGGACTGGGGGTTGGGGGGTGGGGATGGAGCAAACAAAGACGAATTATCCTGTCAAAATGTCACAAGACAAAAATGAGGGAAATGAAACTAAATGCCATCCTGTCATCTCAGGGTGGAGAGAAAAGATGTACCAATTTAGCAGAAAAGTCTCTCAAGTGAATAGCTGACAAATTATTAGCACATAAGGCAAACAACAGTCTCTCCAGCCCTCAGATCTTCCAATGTCCGTCTGAGATGGGCAGTCAGGGTTTCGATCATGCTGCAGCCCCTTTGTAACCCGCAGCTCCAAGGGGCAGTGCTGCCGGGCTCCACGTCAGGGACCCATTTAAACCCCAGTCCCACCTCCTTTGATTCTTCTCTGTCTTGCTGGCTGATCTTCCCCCATCTCTGAACCTAGACTTGGCGGGGGGGGGCGTCGGGGGAAGAGAATACCCAACTCACTTTGTATTCTCCCCTATCTTGTTTTTAAAACTTATGGTTTGAGACCTCCAAGCCCCTTTTTAACTATCACAAATGCTCTCACAAAATGAATTTTACCATATTCCTAAGAACACTTCAGATGCCTTTTCACCACAGAATCTCCGCAATCAAGGAAATCAACAATCCACTTCTCAGACACCAGGTGAGGCATCACAAACATATACAGAAGACTTCTGCTCAGTAACAGAGGAGGAGACGGTGGTAGGCAGCTTCTAAAACGCCTCCCCCCCGCCCCCTGTCATCCTAGACTCTTGGTATTCACTTCCTGTATGATCACGTCCCCTTGAGCGTGCATCTGGTGACATGCTGGTAATGAATGGAATATGGCAAGTGATGGGACATCACTGCTGTGCTCAGGGTATGAGGGGCCGTGTCTTCTGTCTTGATGGCCCTCTTTCTCGCCCACCTGCTTGCTCACTCTGATGCAGCGAGCTGACATGCTGTAGGGAGAGGCCCACAAAGGAAAGAACCTACAACAGTTCATAAGGAACTGAGGGGTTTCTGCAAAGAACTGAATCCTACCAACAGCCACATGAATGAGGTAGGGGGCGGAGCCTTGAGAGGACTGCAGTCAGTCACATGATCCAGCTAAGTGCAGAGCTCAAGGATCCAGCTAAGCTGTGCTCAGACCCCTAACCCACAGAAACTGTGAGATGATAAATGTTGTTTTAAACTGTTATGTTTGGGGGTAATTTGTTCTGCAGTAATAAAGAACTAATACAGAGATCAAAAACCATCTCCCTTAAGTGACTGCAATTGAGGCCCATCTGAAGACCTAGGATAGTCTCTGAAGTGCTTTGTTGTTGTTGCTCTTTAATGTATCTGTGAACTATTCCTCTAGTCCAGAGGTGGGAGACAGACCAGCATTAGCATTCTGTACCATCCCAGAAAGTGATGAAAAACCAGGAGAAAGATGTGGATAAACCGTGAAGCCATTATGATAAGTGAAAGAAACCAGGCACAAAAGACCACTTAGTACAATTCCATTTATATGAAATGTCCAGAATAGGCAAATCCATAGGTTACCAGGGGCTGGAGGGACTGGGTAAAAATGAGATTAACTGCCAGTGGGTATGGCATTTCCTTCTGGGGTGATAAAAGTGTTCTAAAATTGATTCAACCCTGTAAATACCCTAAAAACCATTGAATTATACATATTAAATGAGTAAATTTTATGGTATGTGAATTATAGCTCAATAAATTATACCTCAATAAAACTTATAAAATTAAAAAAAAATACAAGAGCTAGAGTTACTAAGTATACAGGAATCAAAATTCTCAAATTTTTCATCAATAAGAAAGAGAGGCTATTCTAGTTCCAAGTATCTAACAGACACAAAACTTAATACTGCTAAAGCAAGGACTTCCCTGGTGGCGCAATGGTTAAGAATCTGCCTGCCAATTCAGGGGACACGGGTTTGAGCCCTGGTCCAGGAAGCTCTCACATGCCACAGAGCAACTAAGCCCATGCGTCACAACTACTGAGCCTGTGCTCTAGAGCCCGTGAGCCACAACTACTGAGCCTGAGTGCCACAACTACTGAAGCCCACGCACCTAGAGCCCGTGCTCAGCAACAAGAGAAGCCACCGCAATGAGAAGCCTGCGCACCACAACGAAGAATAGCCCCCGCTCACTGCAACTAGAGAAAGCCCATGCA
The DNA here is from genome assembly GCF_964165515.1 of Mesoplodon bidens. Classification (NCBI taxonomy): domain Eukaryota; kingdom Metazoa; phylum Chordata; class Mammalia; order Artiodactyla; family Ziphiidae; genus Mesoplodon; species Mesoplodon bidens. Next base: position 57,352,330 of record NC_138160.1, on the reverse strand, counting down.
CAGCAACGAAGACCCAATGCAGCCAAAAATAAATAAATTTATAAATAAATTTATAAAAAATATATATATATTGCTCAATAGAAATAAAAGAACACAGTTAAGTCACCACTGTCACACAATCTCCTCTTCTGCATTTAATTCTGAGCCCTTCACTCACAAAATAGAGTGAACGGGCACCAAGAGCTCCGCCACTGTGTCTACTGCTGCTTCTCACAGAGCATGGGGACCCCAGGGCCCAAACAGCACCGAGGACTTTCCACATCCCAAAGCATTTGTCTGTAGTACAATGAAGACCTTACACTGGGCCACACTGGACAAATGATTCAGAACCCCAGAAAGATAATTCTGCTGTTCTCTTCTACTAAAGGGACATTAAAGGGACATAAGGAAGCTGCATGACCACAAGCTGTTCTGACTGTGCTCAGAGTACAGGTTTGGCTGTGTGGGCAAATCCCAGGCACTATGTCAGGAGAGACATGACTGTGCCCCTCATCTGCATCAGAACAAAAGACAGCTCCCACGAGTTCCACTGAGAGGCCACCATCCACCCTGTCACCAGAGAAGTGGGCCTGCTCTGTGACAAGGACAAGCCAAGAGATCCCTCTTGCAGGGTCAGGAGGCCCATGGCAACTCAAAAACTTGAATCCAGAGCAAGAAAACAGCAAGTAGGCTAAGAATGATGTGTAACTGACAGTAACAATCTTTGTCATCACTGGCACAGATGGCACAGCAAAAGCTGGAAGTGAAAGGAAATGAGAGGCTACAAAGCAGAGGTAATGGTCTGGAAAAACTTTGGACAAAATTTCATTACCCTCCAGGTCTTGCCTGCACAAGTAGAGACTGGTTCTCATCACACCAAAAACAAATTACATATTGTAGGTCAGCAGCCTGCCCTATGGAAGGGGTGTCTGAGAGGGAGTCACGAGGTTTTATACCCAATTCTGAGAAGCTGTGTGAACTTTAGACCTCCATCTTTCCACTGAAAAATTGCAGAAGACTATCTAGTTCAAAGGCTCTCTGTGATAAATGTAATAGAACTTGGGGAGGGAGATTTCCAGTTGCTTGGTGGAAAAGCCATTAAAATTATAATATGTTTTTTAAATCTCTCATCTTTCTTCTTTTTCCATTCAAAGTATGGTAGAAAGCAAATACTGCCTGTATCACTTTTTTCTTCCTCTACCTGAAGAGTCACCATTAAAAAATAAAAGCCATAATATACACGGACAGCCATAATATACACAGACAGCCATAATATACACGGACAGCCATATTCAATGGCTGTCCAGAATTTAAGAACATTATCAACTATACCGACGATCACACTGCTGATCCTAGAACGTGCATGCTTATCCGTGCTCACTGGATAGGATGAAGTGTACACAGAGAACAAAAAGTCCATCTCACCCAGAACATTCTGTTTCTTCCTCAATCTTTTTATCAGAGAGCCTCAAAACAAACAAAAAAAAGAGTGGTTTCTTCTACCCCGACCCTATCTGGCTTCATGAGCAAGTTGAAATGCATTTTAAAAATAATAATATACAGTGTTTATCCTAACTAGGACCCTCAAAACAATTACCAAGGTCTGAAGCAAAGAAAATAAATTTCAAAAATAATGAGCTAAGCCAAGGAGGGAAGAGGGAGAAGTTAAGAAAAGAGGAAGGGAGGGACACTTGAGAATAATTTTAGGCACATCTCCAAAAAGGAGAACAAACAGGCAGAGGGGTAAAGAAGAAAAAAGGGGGAAAGGCCTGAGGAGCTGCAACTAAGCATAGCTAGGTGAATAACACTATTTCAGAAGAAATAAACCGTGAATAAAAAACAGAAACATTTGCTGCTGGTGTGGTAAGGATCACAGTAAAATGAGGAAGAGAATTAACGCATCAGAGCAAAACCAGTCTAGCAAAACTAGACTCTCACTAGACTATAAAAATTAATGGTAATGTAAGCCTCGAAGAGAACAAACACCAAGATCCCACTTCTGTAGAGAACTATAAGTCTCACATTTAAAAAGCCAGCAACATGGGAACCACATCAGGAAAATAAAAGAAGCACAGCCCCAAGATCATCACGGCATCAGGCATGGATTTGGAGAAGGACCGGAGAAGGTATCCTCGGGACGTGAGGCTCAGAGAAAGACCACTGGACACCAATACGCCAAGTCTTTAAACTTCAAAACAAACCAGGGTCCTAAAACCTACCAGAAAGTAAGGAAAAATGAAACAGAAGAGAATACAAAGGTAACTACCTAGTTAACTGTTTTTTCTCAAGTGCAAAAACAAAATTGTTGAACCTGGGAGGTCTGCAGGAATCTGGCCACATCTTTACAGCTGCAAAAATATAGGAAAAAACAGAGATATGGTTGTCAAGAGACATACTTCTTAGAAATCAGTGGATAAATGGACTTACAAAGGGCAAGGTTAATAACATTAAATAAGAACCAATCTTGGGGAGGAACAGTAATTGAACAAGTAAGGGAAGCTAGTGCTCACTATCAAAATGCACACATAACATAACTGCAGTTACAACAGTTATTGCTTTATGTACAAAATACAAAAAATTGTTAAACCAAAGTTTAAACCACCTAAACCAAAGTCTTAAATAAATAATAAAATATATTGGAAATTCCCTGGCCGTCCAGTGGTTAGGACTCGGCACTTTTACTGCCATGGCCTGGGTTGAATCTCTGCTCGGGGAACTAAGATCCTGCAAGCCATGCGGCGCAGCCAAAAATAATGATGATGATGGTAATAATAAACATACATTAAAATATAGGAAATAGAACTACTCAGTATGTTAGGTATCACTTTAATGGTTATTAAGGAGTTTCACTTAAATAATAAATTATTAAGTAGGTAAGTAAATGCGTTGGGATATAAACAATCCAATATTGTCTCTAATCTCAAGTGGCATAGAGTCTAGTAAAGGATTAGTCAGGATATGTCTAGATAAAAGGGATAAATGTCATTAGTAAGGTATAGCTCAAGAATTATGGGAGGTGGGGGGGAAGATCATTTCCGGTAAGGGATTCTGGGACGCTTCCCTGGAAAAGGTGGCATCTGAGATGCACCTTGGAAAATGGGTTGGAGACTCAGATCAACCCATATGGAAGGACTGCAGGAAAGAGAGTCCGGCATGGACCTGAGCAGAAACTCATGAAGGTCACAATGCACATGAAAAATAGCAAGTGCTTCAGACTGACGGCAGTTTACAATGCATGATCAGTAAGGCTAGAAAGTTAGGTTGGGGCTTCCCTGGTGGCGCAGTGGTTTAAGAATCCGCTGGCCAATGCAGGAGACACGGGTTCAATCCCTGGTCCGGGAAGATCCCACATGCTGTGGAGCAACTAAGCCCGTGCGCCACAACTACTGAGCCTGTGCCCTAGAGCCTTCGAACCACAGCTACTGAAGCCCGTGCGCCTAGAGCCCGTGCTCCGCAACAACAGAAGCCACCGCAATGAGAACCCACGCACAGCAATGAAGACCCAACGCAGCCATAAATTAATTAATTAATTAAAAAAGAAAGTTAGGTTGGAACCAGATCACACGAGGTCTTAAGTATCAGGCTGTGAAGTTTGGTCTGGAACAAGGGAACTAGATAAAGAATAACCTTATAGTAATGTGTACAACAGACAGAAAATGCCTGAACTAACTATGGTGATGGCAGTAGGAATGGAGTGGAGAGGACCAATCCAAAGGTAAAAACCAACATGACTTTATTCATCAAAGGTTTACTATGTATTGATTATCTGCCCAGCGTCAAAGGAGCTTCCAGGGGTACAAAAATAAGGAAGATATATATTTCTGACCTAAAAGGATTAAGTAGGGGAAAAATCAGAAGAGAATCAATGATGACATCAAAGTTTCAATCCTAGAGAAAAGAGCAAGAAGAAAGTACCAGCAACAGCACACAGAAACATGGGTGAAGGAACAAATCAGCAGGGGCAGCTAAATATAGAATGTCTACGCTGAGCCTCTGGTACCAGCAGGAAATCTAACCAAACAACAGAACCCCAAGGGTAGGTGGAGGTGGAGGGAGGCCAGGACCAGAGAATGATCATGGAAATGACAGGTATGTCATTAGATTTTATTAAACTACTAAGGACAAGTTCTTGAATGGGGTTGGGAGGATTAAATGAAGAGAGTGGGAGAAGAAGGAAACCAGTGGCACGAAGCCTAAGGAGAATTTCAAGAAAGGGAACAATAACAAAACCAACAGGTTGTACAGCATGAGAATCTCTAGGAGGTTAAGGTTAGCGGGACCCTCCGAGGGCAGCAAGGTTTTTAGGAAAGTGAGTGGTCAGGAACGAAGATGCTGGGCCAATCCTTAAGAAGTCTGGTAATCCAGGGAGGGAGAGAAGCTTCAAAAACAGCAGAAGCTAGAAAAGGTCCTTTTCTTTGTGCATCATTTTTTGCTACTTTTTCCTTTAAAAAAAAAAAAAGGAAGTCAACATGATTATTGGCTGTGAGAAAAAAATTAAGTGGATGTGAAATATTAAAGCAAAAGAGAGAAAGAGGATTGATGATGAAGCACAAATGAGGCATCAGTATTAAGATTATAAATGACAAGTCTAGTCTTGGAGAAGAGAGACAATTCTTCCTGGGATTAAAAAAAAAGACAGAGTAAGCAGTATTGTTTTTAATAGAACAGTGCTCACACATGACTTCCTCAGTAAAGTACGAAGCAATAGCTTCAGTGGCGATATCAGGTTTATAGTTCATATATTGGGGAAAAGATGAGAAGAGGCACCATGGACACTAGGATACAATAACAATTAGATTTTTTTTTTTTATTTCACGAGGTTCATGAGAATATAAGAAGGCAAACCTCAACCACAAACTTCCTATTGGGGTGAAATAGAAAAAACAAATGCTGAGAAGTGGCTCAGTTAAAGAAATACTGATGTTAAAATTTTTAGGAAACAAAAATTAAATAGGCAAACTGAAAGCATTCAGTCAAATGCCCCTTAGATATTTTAGATTTTTTTATCATAAGCAGATATTGCTTATTCAAAATTATAAGGACACTTTTAATTTTAAAAAGACCTAGTTCTTAAAGCACTTCAAGCTTCAGGTTCCACAGGAGCAGAGACCCTACCTGGTTTTGTTCATCTAGTACAGGGCCTGGCTTAGAGTAGCTTCTCCATAAATATCTGTTAGATGTTGTCTGACATTTTATATAGTCCCACAAAAGCTACATGAAGAGAAAGACAGAATAAGCATGTAAGGTGGCAGAGGTCTACAGTGAGTTGAATGGTGCCCCTCCGTGACCCAAATTTGTCCACACCCAAATCTCCAGAACCTGTGAATGTGACCTTATTCGGAAAAAAACAGGTCTTTGCAGATGTAATTAAGTTAAGGATCTTCAGATAAGATCACTCTAGATTACCCAGGGGCACCCTAAATCGAGTGACAAGTATCCTTGTAAGGGAGAAAGGGCACAGAGGAGAAGACCATGGGAAGACCAAGGCAGAGACTGGAGTCACATAGCCACAAGCCAAGGGAACGCCTGGAGCCATCAGAAGCTCAAAGAGGCAAGGAACGGAATCTTCCTTAGAGCCTTCTGAGGGAGCACGGCCCTGCCGCCACCTTGATTTCAGACGTCTAGCCTCCAGAAACGTGAGAGAATAAATTTCTGTGATTTTAAGCCACCCTGTTTGTGGTAATTGGTTACGGCAGCCCTAGGAAACGAATACAAGTTTCATATAGCTATATAAACTATAATACCAGGTTAAATGGGCTAATTTCCCCATAAGACAAAAGATCACAATAAGAATTTCATAACAGATGCAAGGATGCAAGGGCCATCTGTACAAAAGTGAGCAAAGCTGAAGTTTCTATTTAGATAAACAAAGCAGAGATATACGCAAGGTCGCCACATATCAGTAAAATATATAATAAATAATAACAACACATTGTACTGGTAGATTATAAAGAAGACAGATAATAATTGCAAGTGATGACTAATTAATTAGAATACTAATAAAAATACTACAAACTTAAGAAATTCAATAACAAAACAAAAACAAAGGAGTTGCAGCAGTATTATGAAGTATTTCAAACATACAAAAAAGATTAGAATAATAAAATAAATATTCTTTACCTAATACCCAGTCTTAATAAATCTTAACGTTTGGTTAAACTTACTTCTGAATTTTTTTAAAGGAATAAAATATTTCAGATACAGTTGAAGCCTCTGTAGACCTCCTACTTGGCCTTTATTCTCCTCCTCCCTCCCACCTCAAAGGTAACCACTGTTCTACAGTTGAGTCTATCATTCCCAAGTACCTGTTTATACATAATAGATTATTTGATATATTTAACACTTGCATACATAGCAATTTGCTATACATTTATTCTACACTTTTTTTTTACCCAACATATTTTTTGAGGCTTATTTCTGTTGAGGCACACAATTCTAGTTCATTCATTTTAACAGCTAACTATTATAACTCTCCTATGAATGGGCATTTACTTTGCTCTTTAACTTTTGCTATAACAAACAATGTTACAAGGAACTTTCTTGTACATGTCTCCTCATACATATCCTAGAATTCCTCCAGAGTATAGTCGTAAAAAAGCAATTTTACTCAGCGTTCTTTCTTTTTAAAAACTCTTTTCCTTTGGTAAATAACCTTTATTATAGCATGACAGTATTCCCATATTTAGCAGATGAATCTGACTGGAGATATCTTTATGATGTTTTCTGTGGAAAAAGACTAAATTCTGTATTAAATTCTGTTCAGGAAATTCCCTGGCGGTCCAGCGGTTTGGACTCCATGTTTTCACTGCCAAGGCCCTGGGTTCAATCCCTGGTCAGGGAACTAAGATCCTGCAAGCTGCATGGCACAGCCAAAAAAAAAAAAAACAAATAAATTCTGTTTTAAGTCATCTCAGAATACCTGGTTAGCAAAGACATTTGACACAAAAAGCAATACGTCTCATTAATGAGAAATTACCTGTATAATACTTTTAGAAGACATAACTGCCTGATTATAGAATATGCGGCCAAAGTGATCTCGATCTGGAAATACCTCTGCTTGTCGAGGTAAGTTTGCTCCTCCCGAATCAACTGAAGAGAAATAAGTACATCTCAATGAACAAAACATGCTACACACAGGAAGACTTATCTCAATGATAACATCAGTTCTTTTTTTTTTGCGGTATGCGGGCCTCTCACTGTTGTGGCCTCTCTCGTTGTGGAGCACAGGCTCCTGACGCGCAGGCTCAGCGGCCATGGCTCATGGGCCCAGCCGCTCCGTGGCATGTGGGATCTTCCCGGACCGGGGCACAAACCCGCGTCCCCTGCATCCGCAGGCGGACTCTCAACCACTGCGCCACCAGGGAAGCCCAAACATCAGTTCTTAATTACATTCGCAAAAAACTTGCCCTATCTTTCTAAACTCTTCTACAGCCTCTTTCTCCAATCCTTCAACACAGCCCCCCAAAATATACTGTTTTCTTCAAACACATTAGGCTCTCCTACTCCTGTGCAGAATTCCACTTGAAATGTTTAGGCCATTCTCTCCCTTGAGGATTAGCCCCAGAAACACCAAAAATCCTTAACCAGTTCAGCTAAAATTGGATCTTTCTCTCTTTTAAAACAATCTGAAAATCATCTACAGAATTCATGCGATAAGTTTATTGCACATTGCCTCTGGTACTCTTTTTACTGCAGATTACAGTGGTGGATAAGAATGTCAGCTGAGTTCAAAACAGAGCTTCATTACTTCACAGCTGTGTGATCACAGGTGTGTTTCCGAACCAGTCTACTGCCTGGGTCTCCTCACCAGTGAAACGAAGGTAACAGTGGCTATCCCATAGGGTTGTTATTGGGATGACATGAAATAGTGTATGTGAAGCACTTAGCTCAGCACATACTGTGAGTGCACAGAGTGAACGTTACAAAAAGTTAGCTAGTCTTATACCTATCACTCTTGCCTGCAACCACTAAGTCTTCTATTGATATTTAATACATTAAAGACAGGGACAACACAATACTCTTCACTGCATCCCTACAGTGTTGGGCACAGCACCTGCAAGCAATGGGGCCTCATTTGCTGTTTTCTATACGTGCAATGCAGTTCACACTGAGTCAATGAGGTAAATTCACTTTCATAGGAGAAAAAAATCTCATCAGTACCTGTTCAAATATCCATAAAAATGAACAGTATATACTGGTGTTTTTACAAACTAAGCCAATATCCAGGAAGTACCAATTTTAAACTGCCTTGCTTTTATGTTCTTTTAAAAATATCCTCAGATTTAAATGTACTTTCATTCCAAATATAAATTTACTTTCACTGAATATTAAATTTCTTTAAATTACGTCTGCTCAAACTACGTACATAATCAAGCATTTAACCTAGTACCTGGCACTCAAGAGACCCATATATATTAGCTATTATTTTTTCATGGTTTGAACCCATTATGGTGAACAGAAAAACAAAATACTGGGCTGGTCAAAAAGTTCATTCGTTTTTTTCCACAACATGGTTCTAACTAGTGCTTAGTTGACTTTAACTTCATTCGAAACAATTTTGTTAGATTGTATGGTGACAGCTGTCATATCAGCCTGCATTTAAAAAAAAAAACTTATCAAAATTGGTGAATTTTTGTGTAGCCATTTTAATACTGAAGATGGAAGAAAAAAGGCAACATTTTCGGCATATTATGCTTTATTATTTCAAGAAAGGTAAAAACACAACTGAAATGCAAAAAAAGATTTGTGCAGTGTATGGAGAGGGCACTGCAACAGATCAAATGTGTCAAAAGTGGTTTGCGAAGTTTCATGCTGGAGATTTCTTGCTGGACAATGGTCCATGGTCAGGTAGACCAGTTGAAGTTGATAGCGATCACATCGAGACATTAATTGAGAACAACCAGTGTTATACCACACGGGAGGTAGCTGACATACTCAAAATATCCAAATCAAGTGTTGAAAATCATTTGCACCAGCTTGGTTATGTGAATCGCTTTGACGTTTGGGTTCCACATAAGTTAAGTGAAAAAAACCTTCTTGACTGTATTTCTACATGCGATTCTCTAGGTAAACGTAAAGAAAACATGCGATTTTTAAAACAAATTGTGATGGGTGATGAAAAGTGGATACCGTACAATAATGTGGAACGGAAGAGATCGTGGGGCAAGGGAAATGAACCACCACCAACCACACCAAAGGCTGGTCTTCATCCAAAGAAGATGATTTTGTGTACATGGTGGGATTGGAAGGGAGTCCTCTATTATGAGCTCCTTCTGGAAAACCAAACGATTAATTCCAACAAGTACTGCTCCCAATTAGACCAACTGAAAGCAGCACTCTAGGAAAAGCATCCCAAATTAGTTAACAGAAAAGGTATAACCTTCCATCCGCATAATGAAGGACCCCATGCTTCTTTGTTGACCAGGCAAAAACTGTTACAGCTTGGCTGGGAAGTTCTGATTCATCCACCATATTCACCAGACACTTTGGATTTCCATTTATTCAGGTTTTTATAAAATTCTCTTAATGGAAAAAATTTCAATTCCCTGGAAGACTGTAAAAAGCACCTGGAACAGTTTTTTGCTCAAAAAAATAAAAAGTTTTGGGAAGACAGAATTATGAAGTTGCCTGAAAAATGGCAGAAGGTAGTGGAACAAAACGGTGAATACATTGTTCAACAAAATTCTTGGTGAAAATGAAAAATGTCTTTTATTTTTACTCAAAAACCAAAGGAACTTTTTGGCCCACCCAATATACAGAAGAAAAAAACACCACTCATGTAGAGAAAAAAATGGCAAACACCAAAATACTGTCAGGGATTCTTCCTCAGTGATGTTATTATGGGTAGTGCTTGTTTACTTTTTCTCCCAGAGTTTTTAGCAAAGAATATGCATCTCTTTTGTAATTATAAGAGAAGCCAACAGTTTTTTTTAAATATCCATTGATAATGTCATACATATATAGCCTTCTAAACAATCTTGTATTTTTCTAGCTAATAAGTTTATTTTACTTGCCCAAGTAAATGCAGGGGAGCCTGTTTTGCATCGCAATTTCTTGTGCCCGTAAGTGTTTCTTCACAGTCACCGGGTAGTAGGTACCTCCTTTGACAGTGGCATCATTGGCAACAATAATGCATTCTACTCTGAAAGGCAGAAATTTCATTGGAAAGAGAACATGAGAGAGTTCTTCAAAGTAAAGACCAATTGCATCTCATTACAAGACACTCCCAATACAGCCTGGCAATTTCTAGTACATATCCCCAGTGACAGCCATTAGTAGACAATCTTATGATATAAAAGTTTTAATCACTGTTCACATATTTATTTATATAAAATGAATCACTTTTAATAAGTTTACAAACTCTAAGTTGATTTTTAAAGAATCATCACCCCATATTAGTAGAGAAAAACTAACAACCTAAGCCACATTTTGTAATGGTTCTTTGAAGGAAGGGGTCCTAACAAGATAATGCAAGATAATACAACAGGGCTTCCCTGGTGGCGCAGTGGTTGGGAGTCCGCCTGCCGATGCAGGGGACAAGGGTTTGAGCCCTGGTCCGGGAGGATCCCACATGCCGCGGAGCGGCTGGGCCCGTGAGCCATGGCCGCTGAGCCTGCGCGTCCGGAGCCTGTGCTCCGCAATGGGAGAGGCCGCAGCAGTGAGAGGCCCGCGTACCGCAAAAAAAAAAAAAAAAAGATAATACAACAACAACAACAAGGAATCCAAGTCTCGGGTGAAAAAATCCCTCATGATAAACCTTCAAAATTTCCCTTTAGGAAGGTAATTTTCAAAAAGGAAAACTGATCCATCAAAAGTATTTATTTTTCATGTCACTGCCATATGCTTTTCTATAAAACTAAAAGAAGTTTAAAGTACAACACTTATCTTGCTTAAAGTAACAACAGGTACAAACTTTAAAATAGTAGTCTGAAAGCATATACTATAATGAGTCATTAGTGGTGCCTTTTCTCACCAAAACCAGCCTGTCAGGTACCATGGCCCACAAGTAACACACAAGAAGCAGGGAAGTGAATGAAGAGGGCCAGTAAGGGAGCCTGCTTAGTATTGCCAGGAAACCCAAAGATCAGAGGCTCACTTGAAACTGGAGAGAACAACAGTGTGGCCTTCACAAAATTTAATCTTTATATTTATGATGTTTTTGTTACCTCACTTTATATTCGCTAGAATTCTAAAAAGAAACTTATTGAATCCTTGCTGAAAATGAAGTAGAGAACAGCAACTGAGCACACAGCCTCAGGTAGTGTTGTACTTCTTTTATTAGGGTATGTGGCTCCTCTCCTTTGAGCATCAATTTTATTCACTAGGTTATATATAAAGCCTTTTTCCACTTTATATTTAACATTTTATAGAGTGGGATGTACATTTTTAATGACTTTAACATTGAACAAACTAGACTTCAAAAGGAATTTAGGCTTTGGCGGGTGCTGGGCCATTACCCCACACCTCCAGGGTATGGTCACTCCTCCGTCCTGGGGGTGCTGCACTAGAAAAGCTTAAGAAGCTCTGGTACAGGAAACAGCCCAGGCTATGAAGTCAGACAAAGCTAGGCTGAAATTCTGACTCTGCCACTTGGTATATATAAGACCTTGGACAAGAGACATAACCACTTTTACTTGTCTTATTAAAAGGTCACAGACATGTTACAGAATGAGAAATAAAATTAGTCCACAAAAATACTGTATTAGACATCTATTGGTTTTGCCTACCCAGCATCTATTATTTTGGCAACAAAACTAAACTTTCTTTCAGAAACTGCCCTTTCTCTATTTTTGATCCCTGAGGTTCTAGCGGGACTGACCCCAAAGCCCATCTTCAGAGGTGAGCACAAGGACCAGGCCTTTCTACTCAGCGTCCATGCTGTGGGCTCAACAATGGGCTCTGGTCCCATGCCTTCACCCTCAGGAGCTCTCAGCCCACTGCAGCTGCTAAGCTTAGAGCGCAGAAGCCGGGGATGCCTGTGGCCAGCTCGGCCTGCCTAGGAACAAAACCAAAACCCAGTCTGTGACCTGGTAACACCGTTTGTGCTCCTCGACCCAGCTAGGCCCAGACTTATCAGTTAAGAGAGTCAATAAATTCTTTTTTGGTTTTAAGTAGTTTGCACATCTATCATCTGCCAGAGAAAGAGTGCTGACCATATTCAACCATATGATTATGTAAGAAAGGTCAATTTCAATTACTATGAAGTACTACTTTAGACCTTTTAAACGAGTGAATTCTTTTTCAGTCATACTATCCAACACTAGAGCAGCTCTAGTGAAAAGATAAAATCAGTCTTGCCCTGGCCCTTGCCTCCATGGAATCTCAGGAGCTAAAATGCACACACTCCACAGATGAATCTAACACATGTCTGGGTAGGAAGCCTCAGTCCTAAATAACATCACGAGCATAAAACTCACATGCTCATATGCAGAGCAGTGAGTGCTGGACACCCTGCCTCTCCGGCCTGCTTCCTGAACCACATGGCTGAGTGTGGGCAGAATACTCACCCTGACACTCTCCCAATGCCTGTAATAATGCCACCGGCAGGGACCTCCTCATCACCATACAACTGGTAACCGGCAAACTGGGATAATTCCAGGAATGGAGACCTGAACGGAAGAAAAGATGTTGCTTGAATTAATGTCGTTTTTCAAAAAATCATATTTAAACAGTTAACACGTGGAAAAGGAAATTTTTTTCTTTAATGGGGCAATGTTTCAAATATGCGTGTTGGACATAAAATCTACAAAAACAATGTCAAAAACAAAATCTAGGGGACTTCCCTGGTGGCGCAGTGGCTAAGAATCCGCCTGCCAATGCAGGGGACATGGGTTCGAGCCCTAGTCCAGGATGATCCCACATGCCGTGGAGCCACTAAGCCTGTGTGCCACAACTACTGACCCTGCGCTCTAGAGCCCACAAGCCACAACTACTGAAGCCGGTGCGCCACAACTACTGAAGCCCATGTGCCTAGAGCCCGTGCTCCGCAAGAAGAGAAGCCAATGCAATGAGAAGACTGCGCGCCGCAATCAGAGAAAGCCCAGGTGCAGCAATGAAGACCCAATGCAGCCAAAAATAAAGAAATAAAATAAATTTAAAAGAAAAAAAAAAATCTAGTGTGACCACCCTGGGGATTTATACAGTATAGCCATACAAAGGAACACTAGGTTCTTATTTTTAAAGATGTTGTACAGATGTGTTTATTAATATAGAAAGAGAATAGCACCTAACACTTACATAGCACTTACCACATGCCAGCCTCTCTCCTAGGAGCTTCAGAAACACTAACTCAGTCATTCCTCAGAACTACCTCCTGATATGGATCCTATTATGATCCCCACAGACTGATGAGGAAACTGAAACACAGAGATTAGGTCAGTTGTCTAAGGTCACACAACTACTAGTAAGTGGCAGAGCTGGGTTTTAATAAGCTCCGTAATAAGGGACCAGGCTCTTAACCACTGTATTATTCTCACTTAAATGTTCAGGATACACTGGGGTGACGGGGGACAGGGGCGGGCGGGGAGTTATAAAACACCACATTTAGTATGATTCCATTTTTCTTTAAAAAAAAAAAAAAGTGATTCACATTTGCATAAAAACAGTGTAGAAGGAAACACACTAGGTGTTAGCGGTGTTTGTCTCCAGGTTGGGCGTCTGTGTGAATGGCCCCTGAAACAATACTTTTGAGCCTTCATTTCTCTAACTGGTCTTTTTTTTTTTTTTTTTTTTTGCGGTACGCGGGCCTCTCACTGTTGTGGCCTCTCCCATTGCAGAGCACAGGCTCCGGACGCGCAGGCTCAGTAGCCATGGCTCACGGGCCCAGCCGCTCCGTGGCATGTGGGATCTTCCCGGACCGGGGCACGAACCCATGTCCCCTGCATCGGCAGGTAGACTCTCAACCACTGCACCACGAGGGAAGCCCTCTAACTGGTCTTTTTTTTTTTTATGATTTATTTGTTTGCTTGTTTGTTTGTTTGTTTATTTGGCTACGCTGGGTCTTAGTTGCGGCATGTGGGATCTAAGTTCCCTGACCGGGCCCCTGCATTGGCAGCGCAGTCTTAGCCACTGCACCACCAGGGAAGTCCCTCTCTCTAACTGGTCTTGGTGCTTCCAGCCTCAAGGCCCACAGTCTACTCACAAGACAACAGCCAGAATAACTTTTTAAAACCTAAGTCAGATAAGTCCTACAAAATCTCCCCATTTTTGTCAGAGTAAAAGCCCAAACTCTTACACTGGCCTACAAACCTCTTACCGAAATCACCCGTCTCCTGCTACTCCCCCGTTCACTCCCGTCACCCCACCACCTTCCAGTCCCTTCCATATCAGCATCTGTGACCTGCCCCCACAGCAGAACCTTCGCACTGGCCAATGCCCTCCGCCTGCAACGCTCTCTCCCCAGATATTCAGAGCCCATCTCTCTTCACTCCTTCCAATCTTTGCTCAAATGTCACCACCTCAATGAGGCCTATTCGAACCACCTCATTTGAAACCACAACTTGACCTTCATCTTTCTCTCCCGTACTCTGGTCTACCTTTTTCTTTTTCCCATGACATTTATCCCTTCTAACACTATATAATTTATGACTTATCGTTTATTTTCTATCTCCTCCTGCTACAAAGTAAATTCCAGTAGGGCAAGGAACTTTGTCTATTTTGTTCAGTGATGTATCACTAGCACCTAGAACAGCACCTGACACATAGTAGCCTCACAATAAACATCTGTTGTTGAATCTTACGATAAGAACCAGAATTTAAAATCATTTATTTATAAAACTATCTAAGATGGGAATTCCCTGGCGGTCCAGTGGTTAGGACTCTGCACTGTAACTGCCGAGGGCCTGGGTTCAATCCCTGGTCAGGGAACTAAGATCCTATGAGCCACGTGGCATGGCCAAAAAACAAAACAAAACAAAACAAAAACAAAAAAAACTATCTAAGAAAGCACCATGGAATAGAGAACACCCTGAGCAAGCACTTGGGTATGTACCAACCCTGGGTCTATAAGATTGTCAACTCTTTCTCTTGGTAACAGTTTTCCTCTTGATATGTGACGTGCTCGGGCTTTCTCACCACCTCCTGTGATAAAAAATATGATTAGATGAGATGAATTCATTATAAGGTCTCCATTTAACTTAATACCAGAAAAATATATAACACTTAATCCAAAATATGGTACTTTAAAAAAAATTTAACATATCCTGTGAAAAACAGCTGATTTTTCAGATCATTCAAACTGGCATTTTTTAAAATCAATCTATCCCTGAGCCCACAGTATATTATACATTTTCTAAAGTCAGTAGTAATTACTTAAGGAAATAACACAGCACTTTTCTCTGCATCTCATACATTGCAAATACTGTCTCATCTCCACCACACTTATTACACCTACTATAAATACTAGCACTGTCCTATATGTTATGTGAAATTTGAAAAGTTCCTAACTTCATTTGTACCAGGTAAAAAGCATTATTTTAGAAATGATTTTCATAATAAGCACAACAAAACTTAGCTAAAGGTGCTATTTTTAGGCCCCCAAATAGGAGAGAGTTGAACACCTTATATAGCAATTAAAAAGTCCCCTTTTGTTAGTATCCTGAATCAGAGATGATCTTCGGTGTTTCCTGACATTGCTCCAGACTAAAGGAAATTACAATTGAAGAGTCCGCTGGGGTAACCAACCCAGTGAGGCTGCTTGAGGTGAGGGGTACACCAAACCTCACCCAGCCTGAGAACGGCTGGGTTCGGTACCTGGGGAATACCCATAACCCACTCTCAGCAAACCAAGGTAAATAATCAGAACAGATGATCAAATTGTACCTTAATATGTTTACCTTCACTGTTGCCCAAGAATTCCATCTTAATATACTCCTTGTCTGCTGAAATGTTCAGCTGTTGAAGAAAGCTATTTGTTTTTTAGGTGAGAAAATAAGTTCATACAGATTTCAAACAAGCCTCCAAGTAGCACAGCCTTATTTTCAAATCAGGACTTTCCTATGTCTAAGGGGATTTTTTTTTTCTGAAAAGGTAGAGGGTATATTTTTAAGACTAAATCTGCCTTAAGGTAACCAAGAAAATCATAACATTACATCTAATCTTTTAAAATGAAAATAATTCTGGGAGGGAAAGCCTTACAAGATAGTATGAATTAAATCAAACAGCTTTCCTCTTTTCTCCCAGCCACCAAGAACTGAGTGTCCTACTGAGGTGTGTATAGTTATAGGAGAGAGGGAGGACGAGAGAGTGACAAAGGGCAGAGGAAACTTCTGAGAGTGACACATTCATCGTCTTGATTGTGGTGACGGTTTCATGGGTGTATACATATGTCAAAACTCATCAAACTGTAAGCTTTAAATAATGCGGCTTATTGTATATCAACTATACCTTAATAAAGCTGTTTAAAAGTAAGTATTAAAGAAAAATAAACCTAAGACACTGCAAAGAAGACCAGGCTTGGGTGAGGGTCTTTGGAGAGTTTGACGACATAAGCGTCCACTAAGGGGCTAGCAGGAAAAAGCATGGCAGGGGAGGGTGGGATGAAAAAGAGATAAGAAAACATATCTGTGTTTGGGGGTTTTCTTTAGTACTTAGAGCAACATTATTCTTAATTCTGCCTAGAGCTTCACTTTGCTATTCCGAGCACCTAGTGAATTCTTTTTTTATTAGGAAAAACCAGAAAGAGTGCTATCCTTGATACAGATTCTCAGGTCACAGAATTCAGCTCCTCTGGCATTTAAACTGGCCTAGGATATGTGGACCACCACAAAAAGACAGAATGTCACAGCACCTTAGTTTTCCAAGGATTACTCTTAAAAGATTTTGCATTAACTATCTCCACTCCCACAGACTCAGAGCCAGAAAAGCCTGATGTTTTCCTTCTATCTCATTTACCATATTGCACTGATTCTAAAACACACATTTTGTTCACATTTTAACACCCCTAAAATCAGGAAGCATTTTACAGTTTATAGCATCTTTTCATCTCTGTCACCAGGGGGCAGTCGCGACATAGCTGTCTGCCTCTGGGTGCACAGCTCAAATGTCTAACTGTGGTCACTTCAATGGTGCTATATGCATTGCTGGAACTACCTGCATGCAGTTTAACAACCTGCATGCAATTTACAAAGTTTTTAGGATATCTCATTTATTTAATTAGCAATAAACCCATATAGAAATTATTTCCAAATTACATGACACAGCAGAAAATGCACAATTACGCAAAATGTAGTATGTAGTATGAATATGACTAATGAACAGAAAATGTTTTAGTTGCTTCAAGTGAAACAAAAATTTCAGTGTGATGCTGTGGCTGAAATAAAAACCTTAAGAAGAAATAGTTTTAAAAATTGATGAGCGGGCTTCCCTGGTGGCGCAGTGGTTGAGAGTCCGCCTGCCGATGCAGGGGACACGGGTTCGTGCCCCAGTCTGGGAAGATCCCACATGCTGCAGAGTGGCTGGGCCTGTGAGCCATGGCCACTGAGCCTGCGCGTCCGGAGCCTGTGCTCCGCAACGGGAGAGGCCACAACAGTGAGAGGCCCGCGTACCGCAAAAAAAAAAAAAAAAAAAAAATTGATGAGGGAGTTCTCTGGTGGTCTAGTGGTTAGGATTTGGTGTTTTTACTGCCGTGGCCCAGGTTCAATCCCTGGTGGAGGAACTGAGATCCCACAAGCTGCACAGCGCAGCCAAAAAAGAAATTGATGAACCTGAATTTCTACTTTCCCCCAAATAATGGCAGTGCTGTAAGAGCAGAAAAACTGGCCAAGTAATAGGAAAAAATCAGATGTCTGCCTGCCAACAAATGCAGTTTTTTTTTAATTAAAGTATAGTTGATTTACATTATTGTGTTAGTTTCAGGTGTACAGCAAAGTGATTCCGTTTTATTTTTTTTCAGATTATTTTCCTTTATCAGTTATCACAAGATAGTGAATACTGTTCCCTGTGTTATGCAGCAAATCTTTTTTGCTTATTTATTTTACGTATAGTAATTTGTATCTGTTAATCCCATACTCCTAATTTATCTCTCCCCCCTTCTCTTTCCCCTTTGGTAACCACAAGTTTGTTTCCTATGTGTGTCTGTTTCTGTTTTGTATATAGATTCATTTGCATTATTTTTTAGATTCCACATATAAGTGATATCATATAATATTTGTCTTTCTCTTCCTGACTTACTTCACTTAGTATGATATTCTCTAGGTCCATCCATGTTGCTACAAATGGCAATATTCCATTCTTTTTTATGGCTGAGTATACACCCATATATTTATGTGGATATATATACCACATCTTAAACCAATCGCCTCTTGATGGACATTTGGGTTGTTTCCATGTCTTGGCTCTTGTAAATAGTGCTGCTATGAACACTGGGGTACACTGTATCTTTTTGAATTAGAGTTTTCATCTTTTCCAGATATATGCCTAGGAGTGGAACTGCTGGATCATATGGTAGCTCTCTTTTTATAAAGTTTTTTTTTTTTTTTTTTTTTTTTTTTTTTTGCGGTATGCGGGCCTCTCACTGTTGTGGCCTCTCCCGTTGCGGAGCACAGGCTCCGGACGCGCAGGCTCAGCGGCCATGGCTCACGGGCCCAGCCGCTCCGCGGCATGTGGGATCTTCCCGGACCGGGGCACGAACCCGTGTCCCCTGCATCGGCAGGCGGATTCTCAACCACTGCGCCACCAGGGAAGCCCTCTTTTTAGTTTTTTAAGGACCTCCATACTGTGTTCCATAGTGGCTGCCTCAATTTACATTCCCACCAACAGCAAATGCACAGTCTTGAAGAGTCAAAAGCTTGATGCTACTAGTTTTTCCTAAAATGAATAATTATAAGGGACATCTTAATTAAAAGCATAAACGGAAGAATAAATGAGTGCTTACCCAGTCTGATGTTCTGTGCTCGTTCATGGAGTTGATTTACTAGTGCTTTCATCTGCTCGTAGTTTTCCTAAAACAGAAGCAAAGAAAAACAGGGAGAGTATTATAGGAAAGCAATGATTTTTTTTTACCATAATAAGGGTTAAGGAGAACAGCATTACATGCCAACCCCATGTGGCCTCCACACTGGGTCACTTTGCCACCCGTGGGGCCTCCGTGCTGGGCCAACTCCAACGTGTAAAAAAGATTAATTCGTGCCTCTCTGTCTTTGCTCAAGCTCTTCTGCACTACCACCCCCCTCTCTGGTCCATCTATCCAAATCTCACCGCCCTTTTAAAGCCTAACTGATGTTCCATCTCATCTCCAACACAATTTCTGGCTACTCCCACTCATTTTAACAACTTCCTTCCTTACACATCTACAGAACTTAATTGATCTCTAGTATTTGTTTTCTTTTGTCAATGAATATAAGCCCTTTGAGGGTTAGAATGCCATCTTATTTCTTCTGTCCCCTCAACCACTATCGTGAGGAGATTCCAACCAATGCAGAAATACTTGTTTTACACTTACTGACAAATTACATTTAAAAACAAAGCCCGGGGGAAAATGGATCCTATTTTATGTTTAAAAAGGAACAGGGGGGAATTCCCAGGTGGTCCAGTGGTTAGGATTCCAGGCTTTCACTGCCAATGGCATGGGTTCAATCCCTGGTTGGGGAACTAGGATCCCATAAGCCACACGGTACGGCCAAAAAATAAAAAAATAAATTAATCCCAGCCTCCTTTTTCAGACAAGTGTGGCCATGTGACTAAACTCTAACCAATGAGATATAAGCAGAAGTTGTTAGGTATGACTTCTAAAAAGGCTCCTTAAAAAAAAGGACAAGAAGGTGAGGGTGTCCTTTTACCTATTCACCCTTTCTCCTCCTTTGCACGTGGAACTCAGACATAATAGCTGGAGCTTAAGCAGCCATCTTAGACCATAAGGTAAACTGTACTACTTATTTTAAATTCTTCCTTCCCTCCCATCCTAGCCAAGGTTCACTGTGAGATTATACTTCCCTACCCCACAGTCTCTGAATCTGTCTGTATTACTTGCTTTGATGAGTGGAATGTGGGCAAAAGTGACAGTGTACCAATTGCAAGAAGAGGCTTTAAGAAGAACAAAGTGTTTCCATGCTCTCCTCTTGTGCCCCAGCCTTCCATTATGAGAGAAGCACCCCACAGCAGCCACTGCCCCTTCATTCTGGGTCCTGGAATAAGAAACAGAGCAGACCTGAATCTACTACAGTCCTAGAGCAGAACTGCCACAACCAACCCATAGATCCAAGCACAAAAAATAAATACTTGTTCTTCTGAACACTGAGATCTTGGGATTGGTTGCTACTCAGCATTACTGAAGCAAAATCTGGCTAATATAGTAATCAGTCCAAGGTCACTCAGCTAACAAGTAGTAGAATTAGGATTTAAACCAAAATTCACCAACTCCAGAAACTCGCTCTTAAAGCAACATGCTACAATGTCTCTTCTGCCCACTGAAAGGGCCACTGTTGACACTTTAGCACATTTCCACCAGGTCTTTTTCCCCCTATGGAAATATGTTGCCTGTTAGCTTTTAAACATACATGAAATACTAAGCCAGTGCTTTTTCCACCATAGCACAGCTACTTTCTTATTCTAATTACTGGCACACAGAATGAACCAGAACATAAAACATTTTACATAGAGAAAGAAGTTATAATCTCAGGCTCACACTCCCTAAGCCCTAGCTAGCAGCCACCATCAAATACATCAGCCGAGACCTGACTTCAAAAAGATGGCAGGGCTTCCCTGGTGGCGCAATGGTTGAGAGTCCGCCTGCCGATGCAGGGGACACGGGTTCGTGCTCCAGTCCGGGAAGATCCCCCATGCCGCGGAGCGGCTGGGCCCGTGAGCCATGGCTGCTGAGCCTGCGCGTCAGGAGCCTGTGCTCCGCAACGGGAGAGGCCACACGGTGAGAGGCCCGTGTACCGCAAAAAAAAAAAAAAAAAAAAAAAAAAAAAAAAAAAAAAAAAAAAGATGGCAGAGCAGGAAGCTCCAGGCCCTTATTCCCCCACAGAGCCATCACAAAACAACCCAAAACTGGCTAAAGTAACCTTACAGGAGCTCTGGAAAACACTCAGAGGTCTACAGCAACCAAGAGAACACCCAGCCAAGAAACCACATTGAAAATGGTGGGAAACCCATTCTCCATACTGCAGCCACGCTGATTACTCTACCATGTCCATAGGATCATGCCACTTCTCTGTTTAAATATCTTAGCAGACAGACTGCAAAGTGAAATCTAAATGTGGCTTCTACACATGGCTTCCCTCCTCCACCTGGCTGCATAAGCAATCCCATCTACTCCATGAATTCCACACCCTGGCCAGGACTTCCAAGTTCTCACTCCCACTAACCACTTTCATAACTTGGTACCTATGTTCTCATAACTCCTTTAGTTTGTATAATCTTGCCTCCCATTCTCCGTCCTGAACCTGGCCAGTTCTTATCCAACTCAAGATCCAACTCACTCACTGCCTCCTATCTGCAACCACCTTTTTTAAGCTTTAGACATCACTCAACACAATGCATTGCTTTCTTGTCGTCTCCCCCACAAAATTATGATTCCATTCCTACACATCTACTCCAAATACCTAAAATAGTGGCTAGACCACTGTAACCACTTAATGTTTCTGAAATAAACATTCTCTCCAGATCCCAGGACATCTAAAGACTTTTGGAAGTCTCCCATTGGATACTGTTTCTGCCTCAGCCTGCTGATTTCCTTTCAACCTCCTTGTTTTCCCAAAGGCAGGAATTATTTAAAATGTGTTCTCTGAGGGACCTTCCTGGCGGTCCAGTGGTTAAGACTCTGAGCTTCCAATGCAGGGGGTGCGGGTTCGATCCCTGGTCGGGGAACTAAGATCCCACCTGCCGCAGCGGCGCGGCCAGAAAAAGTCTTCTCTGAAAGTTATTTGCACAATGTAAATGTTATCTGTACAGGCTTAGAAACCATGGGACAGACTGAAAATTTCCAGCTCTGATATTTCACAAACCAGGAGTTGTTTCTTTAATGTTGTGATACCTCCCAATTCCAAGAAAAGTCATTTAAAGATAAATATTTTCTATTAACATAACCAACCATTTCAAGTCTGGTAAGCACAACCCAGGGTCAGCTGTGCTAGGCCAGTGGTTCCCAAAGCTGGCTGCCACCAAGGCCCTGCCCTCCCCTCTCACCAACTTCATTAACAATGCAAACACCAGGACCCCACCCCAGAGACGGAAAAGGTCCAGGGTGAGGCTAAGGCAGCCGTATATTCAACAAGCTCCCAGGTGACTGCTAAACCAGAGAGCCACTGGTTTTGAGAACCACTGATTTTAAAGATACAAAGTACAGTGCCAGTGCTAAAAGTGAACTAAAATGTACCTGATTTGGAATTGTTTTCTTTTTCAAACTTCACGACCCCCTGGTGCGTCCCAGAATCATGACTGGGGATCCAGAGAAAAGAGCAGCGACTGTTGAAGTGCGCCTACCCTGTACCTGCTTCCCAGTCTGGCCAACGCCTTGTGCCGTCGGTGAAAAGGAATCACTGACTCGGGCTGGGTACTCCAGGCCCGGGCCGCTCACCCGCCCTACCTGGTAGATGGCAGAGCTCGAGTCCGGTTGGGTGCCCAGCGTCGCCACAGAGTCTCCATGATAGGCGCGCGGCGCGGGGGCAGCGGCGCGAGCGCACGGCCGCAAAGCTAATCTCAGGGCGGCCCACATGGCAGCAGGCACAGAGGCAGGAAGGAGCGTGAGAGAGCGGCCTGCGCCGGTCCGGGGCCGAGGCTTTCCCCTCCAACTCCCACGCTTCGGGATATAACTCAGCGCCGGCCTTTGCAGTCCCAACCCGCCTGCAACCTCCCCGATTCTGAGGCCAGCCTCGGCACGTGCCGGCGCACGCCGCCCGTGATTGGTCAGCGCTGAGCACCACGCCCCCCGAATTCAGCGAATAAGGGACAAAGGTGCAACCCCGCGAGGCCTGTCCCATCGCGAGCCCCGGAGCGTTGCGGTTCCCGGGGTGGAGCGACCCTTCTGCAGCCTGCCAGTCTCCCGAGATGCTGAGCTTAGGAGATGCGGTTGAGTTTCCCTGCTGTCGGCCTCTGTGCTTTTACTATGTGCTGTTTTCTTCTTCCCCTGCTGCTAGAAAGGGTATTCCGGGGCTTGAAAAAGCTTATCCTTAAATGAGAGCTGGAAACTGAACAGGCTTATTAAGCTGCCCGAAGAAACTCTTTAAGGGGATAACCATTCATTAATCAAATATGTCTTTAATGTCCCCTATCAGGTGCTCTTCTGGAGCAGGGAATACAGTGGAGAACAGGCAAAGCGTCCTCTTTTATAAAGCGGAGAGAACATAAACAAGTAAATAAAAATAAAAATTCTAATAGTGATAAATTACAACTTAGATGTACAATTATAACGTACTTCTAAAACTTTGCCTATAACAAATCTGAGCTTCCTCACAATTTCTCATCCACTGGACAGTGAGAAAAAATTAATCTTATTTAGTCCACTTAAGTCTTAGATTTAATTTTTGTATATGGTGTTAGGTAAGGGTGTGGCTTCATTCTTTTGTATGTAGATATCCAGTTTTCCCAATATCATTTGTTGTAAAGACTGTCCTTTCCCCATTGAATAGTCTTGGCACCCTTGTGAAAAATTATTTCATAAGCAATGGTTTATTTCTGGACTCTGTGTTCTGTTCCATTGGTCTGTATGTCTGTCTTTATGCCAGTACCACACAGTTTTTTGATTACTGTAGGTTTGTAGTAAATTTTGAAATCATTAAGTGTGAGTCTTCCAGCTTTGTTCTTTTTCAAGATTTTTTTGGGTAGCCAGGATCCCTTGAGAGTCCATATTAATTTTAGGGTAGGTTTTTCTATTTCTGCAAAAAATGCCAGGATTTTGGTAGAGACTGCATTGAATCTGTTGATCATGTTGGGTAGCATTGACATCTTAACAATATTAAGTCTTCCCATCCATGAACATGGGATATGTTTCCATTTATTTATGTCTTCTTTAATTTCAGCAGTGGTTTTTCATTTCCATTGTGCAAGTCTTTCACCTCCTTGGTTAATTCCTATTTTATTCTTTTGGATGCTATTGTAAATGGAATTGTTTTCTTAATTTCCTTTTCAGTTTGTTCATTATTAGTGTATAGAAATGCAACTGATTTTTGTGTGCTAAGTTAGTATACTGACACTTCGCTGAATTCATTTATTAATTCTAACAGGTTTTGTGTGTGTGTGTGTGTAATCTTTAGGGCTTTGTAATAAGCCATCTGTGAATAGAGATAATTTTACTTTTTCCTTTCCAACTTAAATGTCTTTTATTTCTCATTCTTACCTAATTGCTCCAGCTAAAACTTCTAGTACTATGTTGAACTGAAGTGGTGAAAGTGAACATCCTTGCCTTTTTCCTGGTCTTAGAGGAAAACTTTTCAGCCTTTCACCATTGAGTGTAATGCTTGCTGTGAGTTTTTCACATGTGGCTTTTTTTTTTTTTTTTTTTTTTGGCTGCATTGGGTCTTCATTGCTGCACGCGGGCTTTCTCTAGTTGTGGTGAGCGGGGGCTACTCTTCGTTGTGGTGCACAGGCTTCTCATTGTGGTGGTTTCTCTTGTTGCGGAGCACGGGCTCTAGGCACGCAGGCTTCAGTAGTTGTGGAGAGCTGGTTTCAGTAGTTGTGGCTTGCGGGCTCTAGAGCACAGGCTCACTAGTTGTGGCATACAGGCTTAGTTGCTCCACGGCCTGTGGGATCTTCCTGGACCAGGGCTCGAACCCGTGTCCCCTGCGTTGGCAGGAGGATTCTTAACCACTGCGCCACCAGGGAAGTCCCTCACATGTGGCTTTTATGATGTTAAGGAGGTTTCCTTCTATTCCTAGTTTGTTGAATATTTTTATCTTGAAAAAGTGTTGAATTTTGTCGTCTACTTTTTCTGCATCAATTGAGATGATCATGTGAAGTTTATTCCTTCATTCTGTTAATGTTGTAAACTACATTGATCAATTTTTTCTATGTTGTACCATCCTTGCATTTCAGGAATAAACCTCACTTGGTCATGATGTATAATCCTTTTAGTATGCCACTGAATTCACTTGCCAGTATTTTATTAAGGATATTTGCATCAGTGTTCATAAGGGAATTGGTCTATAGTTTTTGTTTGTTTGTTTGTTTGTTTTTGTAGCGTCTTTGTCCTGCTTTCATGTCAGGATAACGTTGGCCTTATAGAATGAGTTAGGGAGTGTTCCCTCCTCCCCAAGTTTTTGGAAAAGTTTGAGAAAGATTGGTGTTTTTTCTTCTTCAAATGTTTGGTAGAATTCACCAGTGAAGCCATCATATTCAGTGCTTTTCTTTGTGGGGAGATTTTTTGATTACTGTTTAGTCTTCTTACTAGTTATAGGTCTATTCAGGTTATCTATTTCTTTGTGATGTAGTCTTGGTAGGTTTTGTTTCTAAGAATTTGTCCATTTCATCTAGATAATCCAATTGGTTGGTGTTCAGTTGTCCATAGTATTCAGATTTACTTTTTACATTTTTATTAATTTTCATTTTTAAGGGAATACATAATTCAACTTTTATCACGAAAATATATTTTTTACCTCCTTCTCTCAGAAATGATCCCAGAGCAACAAAGGAACACAAAAAAATAATTCATATCCCACCTTCAATTAAACTAGGGGATATATGAAGACAATAGGCAAAAATTGGAATAATAAATTTAGCAAAATTAAGGAAGTTGAAATCTAAGTGCTTGCAGTGGAAAATACAAACAAGTAACAAGTCAATTTGCCTCTCAGAATTGGTGATACCAAGAATTGGTGGTACCAGGTACAGAGAAATATGTGCATGGAAGTGCAGAAAGGTGGTAGAGACCAAGAAATGGTGGAACTACTTGAAAATTTGCAGAAGTAGTTAAAACCCCAGGTTTCCACCCCCCAGTCTGTCCAGGAGATATATGTTCCCTGGAGAAACTGAGTCTGAAATGTTCCAAATTTAGGGACACTAGGCACTAGTGAAGTGCCAAATTGAGACCAGAGAGATTAAGTGACAGTCTGAAGGCCAAATCAAGAGAGCCCCCTCCCCACAAGTCTCTTTTCCCACCCAGTTCCAAAATTCTGGCTACCAGGTTTATATAGAAGGGAGTCTAGAGAAACCTTACCATTATACAGAAAAGATCTTACAAAGTGACGTTTGAGGTTCTCCAGTGAAAAAACTCCCTGGAAGATTGATCTACAGGGATTTCCCTGGGGGTCCAGTGGTTAAGACTCCCTGCTCCCAATGCAGGGGGCCCAGGTTCGATCCCAGGTCAGGGAAATAGATCCCGCATGCTGCAACTAAGACCCAGTGCAGCCAATTAAAAAAAAAAAAAAAAGCAACATTTAAAAAAGAAAATTGACCTACAGTGTAACCTACAAATTTACATATCCTACCTCCCCTCCAATAAGCTTGTAAAAGCTCCTAATCAGCTTTTTGAGACACTTTCTCTAACATATGCATGGATAGCCAAGGATCAATGGGCATTTGAAGAAAGCTTTCTGTTGCAGTTCCATAATGGTTAACACTGGATTCTGAAGAAAGCTTTCAATATGAAAAAAAAAAAAAAAACAGAAAGAAAGAAATTTTAAAAAGGAAAAGAAAAAGATACCCACTACCACCAAGAAAAGAAAAACAAAAAAACTCAAAAGAAACCATCAGGGCAAGGAACAGAAAAAACTATAACATCCTTGGAGAAATGAAAATATATTGCATCCATCAAAGACCAGGATTATGGGGCTTCCCTGGTGGCACAGTGGTTGGGAGTCCACCTACCGATGCAGGGAACACGGGTTCGTGCCCCGGTCCGGGAAGATCCCACATGCCGCGGAGCGGCTGGGCCCGTGAGCCATGGCCGCTGAGCCTGCGTGTCCGGAGCCTGTGCTCTGCGATGGGAGAGGCCACAACAGTAAGAGGCCCGCATACCGCAAAAAAAAAAAAAAAAAAAAAAAAAGACCAGGATTATGAAAAAATTTTTTAAAGCTTTTGAAAAAAAATATAAAATCAAGAATTCCTTGGCTGGGGAACTGCCCTGGTGGTCCAGTGGTTAAGAAAGAGCTTTCCAATGCAGGGGACGCAGGTTCGATCCCTGGTTGGGGAACTAAGATCCCACATGCCACGGGGCAACTAAGCCCATGTGCCGCAACTAAGGAGCTTGTGCGCCACAACTACGGAGACTGTGCGCTCTAGAGCCCGCATGCCACAACTAGAGAGAAGACCGCATGCTGCAACAAAGAACCCCACGTGCCGCAACGAAAATCACGTGTGCTGCAACTAAGGCCCAACACAGCCAAATAAGTAAATAAATAAATAAGAATTCCTTGTCTAGAAAATGTAACAAAAGCTAGAGGTTACAGAGTTTAATTAGCCATTTAATGAGAAAGTTCTTTTTCCTTTTTTGGCTGTGCCACGCGGGATGCAGAATCTTAGTTTCCTAACCAAGGATTGAACGTGTGCCCCTTGCAGTGGAAGCAGGGAGTCCTAACCACCGGACTGCCAGGGAATTCCCTAGGGAGAAATTATTAAAAGGATGGGAAAACAGATGTTCTAAGGAGATAAGATACTCTACTAGCCTTTAAATTTATTAAATAAATGAGAGGTTAGCAAATATTTCCCATTGGCATTACATTTTATACTTAATATTATAGTTACTTAAAATTTTACTTGTTTATAATTATCCTGTTTATCTTATCATTATAATTCAGTTTCTAAGTCTGTTTGCTAAGAACAAAGAGCATTCCCATAATACTTTAAAAAAAAGAGTCTTGCTTTAATAGCTCCAAGGGCTAGACTGTGAGAGGATGTTAGAGAAAGTACATTTGTGGACTTCCCTGGTGGCACAGTGGTTAAGAATCCACCTGCCAATGCGGGGAACGCGGGCTCGAGCCCTGGTCCAGGAAGATAGCACGTGCCGCGGAGCAACTAAGCCCGAGGGCCACAACTACTGAGCCTGTGCTCTAGAGCCCGTGAGCCACAACTACTGAAGCCCGTGCTGCACAATAAGAGAAGCCACCACAATGAGAAGCACGCACACCGCAGCAAATAGTAGCCCCCGCTCGCTGCAACTACAGAAAGCTGCATGCAGCAACGAAGACCCAACGCAACCAAAAATAAATTAATTAATAAAAAAAAAAGAAAGTACATTTGTTAAAGTCTTTTTTTTTTTGGCCATGCCACACGACCTCGGCAGTGAAAGCATGTGGAGTCCTAACCACTGGACTGCCAGGGGATTCCCCATTTGTTAAAATCTTAACTGCAATACAAAAATCAACTGTTTTTCTATGTTCCAGCAATAAACATACAAATGAAAATAAGCATTTAAAAAACACCATTTATAAAGGCATCAGAGAACATCAAGTACTTAATAAATAAATATAAAAGATGTGCCTCTCCTAGGCATTTACACAAGAGAAAAAAAAACATGTCTACAAAAAGATTTGTACAACAATATTTATAGTATCTTTATTCAAAAGAGCCAAAATTCGGAAACAATCAGTAGGAAAATAGATAGCAATTATGGTATATTCATATGTGGTATATGGATAAAATGGAATACAACTCAGCAACAACAAGGAACTACTAATACGCTACGAAAATGGATGAATCCCAAAAATGTGTTGAGCAAAAGTAAACAGATACAAAAGTATACATAATATAAAGTTCATATAAAGCTCAAGATCAGGCAAAACTAATCTGTGGGTGGCAGTGAGGAAAGGGCTTAAAGGAACTTTCTGGGATGATGGAAATGTTGTCTATTTGTCTTGTGGGATGGTACATAGGTGTATACATTGTCAGTAATCAAACTGAAAGCTTAAGATCTGTGTACTTTATTAAATGTAAATTATGCCTTAAAAAGGTTCATTGCAGAAAACTGTGTTGATTCAAAATTATGAACTAAGTCAAAGGATGATTCACATTCTGTGACTTTGATTCTGCACATTTGTTAATCAGAAGCATCAAGATTCTTAGCCTTCTCTCTACGGCTTTTGTGACAAACAAAGTTACTTCTAAAAAGGAATTGACACTTGATTTTTCTCCAACAGAAGTAAAAGTTGAGAAAATCTCCCCCCGCAAAAAAAGGGGCAAACAAAAAAATGAGGAGAGAAGGGGGTGGAGAAATGGAAAATAGCAGAGAAAAGATAACTTAGGGAACAAGTAAAGGAGATTAAAAAATCTGATTAATAGGAATTCCAGATATAAGAACAGTGAAAGTGAAAGAGAGAAATTATCAAAGGAATAATGCAAGAACATTTCCCAGAAGGGAAGGAAATGAGTTTCCATGTTTAAAAAGGCCCATGACATGCCCAGCAGCATGAATGTAGGGGCAGGAAAGGGTGGGTGCACATTACTGAGCAGAATACCAGGGTCAAAGAATGTGTAAATAGGCCACATTTGAAGGACAGAGAATCAGAATGGCAAAAGATTTTTAAACACTGAAAACCAGAATACAACCAGAGCATGACTTTGAAATGAAGTGGAAATTGTTTTCAAATTATTCAAGAATTCTATTCAGAGCCCAACTAACTGAGAGAGTAGAATAAAGAACTCTCAGACACGTGAAGTCTCAAGTTATGTTATCATCCATGCACCCTTTTGCAGTAAACAAGTGGAAGATGTGCTTCTCCTCAAGAAAGACAACGACACTGGCTCCAGAATAGGGAATCCAAACCAGAAAAGATGGGTAGGGAATTCAGAGAAGTCCCAGCATGGCAGCTGCACTGCACATGGAGACCTGATTAAAGTCCAGATTAAAGCAGGAAGGAAAGAGCTCCATAAAGTTTTCCAGGAAAAAAGAGAAGGAAACAGTTTATCTGACAGCTTGACCATGTGAAAAGTATCAACAGAGCATTTATAACTAAGTATAAACAGACTTGCCAGAGGATGTTGAAAGTTAAGCCACAGGTTCAAAAACAAACCCAAAGCAAATGAAAAAGTGAAACAATTCTTAACTCCAAGAAAAACAGAAAGTTGTACCAGAAAGGAAATGTCATTAGTTCATTAGGTGGTACAACAGTGAAAAATTACAATTAAAATAGTACAAATACTGAATATGGATTAACCCCCAATTGTGATTAACATTGGGAGAAAGCAGGAAAAGAGTGAGGAGAATTGTAAGAAAGTAAAATCCTTATATACCATAATAAAAGGTCAACTGACCATATAAAAAGTCCAGGTTTATAGTATATCCATAACTAAAGTTTCCCATTTGTTTTTCTCTACAGAGAAAAAAAAGTGGGAAGAAAAAAAAGAGTAAAAGAGATTCAGTTCTTTTAGCCAAAAATTCATTGCATAGGAGCAAATAAATAAAAAAGTAAGCAACTCTTCTTATGTCCCAAATGTGGGAGAAAGTCTATTTTTATTCTTGCAAAGTCAAAATAATATCCTTCAGAGCATGCACATAAGAAAAATATTAATTCTCCCAAATATACTATACTCTCATGGAAGGAGGGAAGGAAGGAAGGGTAAGCTGTACTTACAAAACTATTTTTTGCTCACTAACACATTAATATCTTTATTAAGTCATTTAAAAAAAGGACACAACAGAAATAATATAAAATAACTTTTATTTACATAATTTACATCTATAGAACATAACTGCTTTCTTTAGAACAAGAAAATTTACAATGACAGATATTGCTTTTTGTCAAAGACTTCTTCAAGCAAGATAGTATACATGGTCACTTCTATTTCAAAAAACATGGTGGTAAACAGTGGATATTCATATTTTTATGTGCCTCAATCATTTACCAACAATTAGGCTTTGAAGCCATCATGTTGATCACTTGCTAAGACGTAAGTGTTCAGGAGGAAAAGTCAAGAAAAAAATAAAGACCTTTAATCATATCTCTTTTAAGATTTATAAAATACAAATTCTTCACAACATCATCTTTACATGAGTCAGATTAAACACAGGTGTGAACAAGTCTTTCCACCTTGTAAGGTAAATACACTGATTAAGTTTCTTTTTCCAAGAGTAGTTTTAAGGATATAATAGTAGGATAATTCAGTTGTCTGACTTGATTCTCTAGCCCAAAGATAAAATTATCCTTCATACAGTAAGAAGTTACATCTTCCATAAAATTAACTCATTGTAGATGAACAAGAGACAGATGTTAACAAAGTTAAAAAGTAACATTAAACAAGGGATAAAATAACAGTTTAGCTATGACAACATAACACCCAAATTAACATGAACTAAATGAAAGAAGCCTTTTCAGAATATGAGATTTTTAAAATTTATAAAAACAGGGCATTAAAATAGCTATGTGATATGCTACCATGATTTCTGTGACATATTAATCCCATGAAATAAATAAATGCATATCTATAGAAAATTTCCTTATAGATCCTCCTTTATGACAAAAAAGTTTAAACTGCAAATTTCACTATAAGGCAATGAATAAGAAATGCTCTAATATCAATTGTTTTCATAAATTAGGATTACTGTTATACTTGCCAAGCCAAATCCAATTTTACTAATGAACTTGAAAACTGGCCACCATTTTTTTCAAATTACAAACATAATTAGACATTAAAATATCTTCCCAACTGAAATACTGATTTCATAATGCAATCAAGGGTTTAAGTGTTAGGCACAACTCATAATTCCAGTGACAAATATCTCATAGGTAATGACATCAGCACCTTAAGGTAAGAAAACTACTGTCTAATGTATGGGTCAGACTAAAAACCCAACCCATCCATGTCCATCATTTAAGTATTGCCTGTAGCTGTTTTCATACTGAAATGGCAGAGTTGAGTAGTTACCACAGAGGGCATCTGGCCCACAAACTCGAAAGTATTTTCCAGAAAATGTTTCTGACTCCTGATCTAATGTATTATCAACCCAGAAGCCTTTTCAAATAAAAGAATAAATCTGTTCTTTCAGAAGTTTAATTTGAACCACCAAAGATTTGCTTGGGTGGGTAACAGAATTACCTATGTAAATCACAAAATCTCAAAATTAAAATCAACCCTTAAATTCATATTGATGATAATCACTGACTTAATAAAGTCTTATTACCTTATTTTCTATTTTTAACATCACAATTATGTTCTGTGCATAAAGGTCTAAGTACTTAGTTCCTCATGGAGAATTTAATGGGGGAAAAAAAACTACCAAGAAATTGTTTTTTAAAAAAGGAATGTGTGTATGTGAGTATATGTGTGTGTAATGGAGACAGAGTTTTGTATGGAAATTTACCTCATAAATAAAGTTAAGGGTTTTTTTCCCCATACAAATCCTGAGATTATGCAAGAAATAAGAAAAAAAAATTCACAGTACAAAGTCAATATACTAAACTACGAGAAAAAAATTATTCAAAACGTATATACTATCGAAACAATTTAGTTTCATCACTTTAAATACCTTTAAAATTAAAGAGGGAAAGGAGACAAACATAAATTTGTTAATGATTTCTTTACCCATAATCTCAGGGGTAAAAATAATTAAAACTGAATATTCTTTTAAATAAAAAATTTAAAAATAAATAAGCTTTTTGATGTTTTATCTTTATAAATAGTAAGCTTAAATACTAGTTCTTCAATTAGGACTAATGTTACATCAACATGAATTAGAAAAATACACATTTTTCAGTCAAACAGCTGATAATAGAAAAGTTTTTAACATTTACCATACTAAAGTGGAGTTTCACAATTTCCTTTCACACACTTAGAGGCAACTGAAAAGGCCTTCACCATCCAAAAAAACAAAAAATAAAACCAAAAAACCCTAAACAGACAGAAAAAAACCTTCACAAAAGGTTTGCTAAATGTTAACTACAATCCATCTCCAAATACGTCGGCACTGTGATTTATACAGAGACATTTATCCACAACATTCCAAGATGTCCATGTGTATTCAACACAGGAAGAGTCAAAATGTAAACAAGAGCTGTTATTTCTGTGTGAGAAAGCAGTCTTAATTGCTTGGTATTTCCAAAATGCTGAATCAATCAGAATGAAAGGAACCTCAGCAATGTTTTTCACTGATTATAAAAGCTTCAAATCAAGCCTATTAAATATTCAAAATCAACCTAAAGAAAAATTGTCAGTGAGGCTTTTTGCTAGATACTGCTTTGTTGATATAACTGACTGTGGAAATCCTAGCCTTAGGGAAAAAAAAAGAAGACTTTTATTCTGTTTCATCCACTTCAATAAAGATATCACTAAAGAAATATTCAGAGACTGTTATTGGCTCCTCTTCTGGTAGCCGGTTTTGGACATCTTTACATTCTCCTTTCGGTAAGGGATGATTACAAGAAACCTAAAAAGATAATAAAAAT
Source organism: Mesoplodon bidens (assembly GCF_964165515.1). Lineage (NCBI taxonomy): Eukaryota > Metazoa > Chordata > Mammalia > Artiodactyla > Ziphiidae > Mesoplodon > Mesoplodon bidens. The sequence goes on along the minus strand of NC_138160.1, from coordinate 57,319,103 downwards.
AAGTATGCAGTATAACATTTATATATTGATAGTGGTATTCTACATCGATATCTGTTTGAAAAGCAATATAGTAATAAATATTAAGAGCTTTAAATATGTTTATACTCACTGACCCAATAATTTCATTTCTATGCTGTTATATTAAGGAAATAATCCTAAACATAGTAAGAGATAACCTTTGTAGCATTCGTTATAATAATAAAATTAAAATCAACAAACATACAACACAAAACATGATTAGGTTGACTGTAGTGTACACATGATTACTTCACCCTAATTTCTGTGAAAAAAAATAAATACTGAAAAACATAACATTATTAAATCGATAATGAAAACATCTTAATGACCAGAATAGAAGGACCCATGAAACAGAACAGTACATAAGGAAATATCAGAAATTAAAGCAATCCTATCAAAAATTAGCATACTGGGCTTCCTTGGTGGCACAGTGGTTGAGAGTCCACCTGCCAATGCAGGGGACACGGGTTCATGCCCTGGTCCGGGAGGATCCCACATGCCATGGAGTGGCTGGGCCCGTGAGCCATGGCCGCTGAGCCTGCACGTCCGGAGCCTATGCTCCGCAACGGGAGAGGCCACAACAGTGAGAGGCCCGCATACCGCAAAAAAAAAAAAAAAAATAGCAGACTTATAAATCTAGAAAAAAGGAAGACAGCATGGTATTGGCAAAGGAACAGACATACATATCAATGAAATAGAAGACTAGAAATATCCCTAACACATATGGATGGAAATTTAGTATCTGATAAAAGTGATATTTCCAAAAAAATTTGAGAAAAGTTGGATGATCCAATAAATAATGTTGGACAACTGTATAACTATCTCACAAAAAGGAAAAAGACCTATACTTCACCAATATATAATAAATTCTAGATGAATCAATAAACTTAAATGTAAAAACATTAAAAAAATCTACTATAAAATACCATGGGAAAATGTTTTTATAATCCTAGAGTTGGGGAGAGAGAGTGTGAAGCAATGACATGAAAGCCAGAAGCCATAAAAGATTGATAAATTCACATATGTAAAAACAAAAAATGTCTGCATGGCACAAACCACCATACACAAAATCAAAAGATAAATGCCATAGAGGGAAAAAAATAAACAACCTGTATCACAGACATATGTGTTCATTAAGTCTATGAAGAATGTCAAAAATGAACAACATTGATAATACGCTAATGTAAGGAAAAAGGCCCTCTCATATACTGCTGATAAGAACAGAAACTTATATAATCCCTATGCAGGGCAATCAGGCAGTGTCTGGCAAAAGAATAATCATTCCTTTAGACCAGCAATTCTATTTCCAGGAATTTAACCTATAAATGTGAAAAATCGTCCATTTATAAGTTAGCTGTTACCACATTGTTTGAAATAGCAAATAAGTAGGAATAACCTAAATGCTTACCAGTGTGAGGCTAGTATCACTCTATGGTACATCCAAACAATGGAATATTATGTAGTCATTAAAAATAATGAGGGCATTTAGTCTTGAAAATAGGAAAGTTTATATCCATGCAAAAAGCTGTGTACAAAAGTTCACAGCTTTATTCATAAAAGCAAGCACTAGATGTCCTTTGGTGGGTAAATGAATAAACAAAACTGGTACATCCATACTATGGAATACTATTCAGCAATAAAAAGAAACAAACTATTTGATACATAAAATAATCTGGATGACTCTCTAGGGAACTACCATTGAGTGAAAAGACACCAATCCCAAATATATGATTCCATTCATAGAACATTCTTGCAATGACGAATTTAATGGCAACCAGCTTGCCAGAAGATAAAGAGAGAGTGGGGAGCAGGAGGGAAGTAGGTGTGTCTATAAAAGGGCAACACAAAGGATCTCTGTGGTGATGGAACTGTTCTGTATGTTGACTGTAGCAATGCAATATAGTGGTTGTGATATTATAGGAGAGTTTTGTAAGATGTTACCACTGGGGAAAACTGGGTAAAGGGTAGATGGGATCTCTCTGTATAGTTGTTTACAACTGCATGTGAATCTACAGTTATCTCAAAATAAGAAGTTAATAATTTAAATTTTTTAAAGAGAGCAAGAGAGAAGAGGAAGCCCTTTATCTACTGTTTGCAAGGTCTCCAAGACATACTATTAGGTGAAAAAACCAAAGCAGAGACTGATACGCTATTATTTATGAAAAAAAGAAGAAAAATGTTTATATTTGTGTATATTAAAATGTCTCTGGAAAAGTAAACCAAAATCTGATAATACCATATACCTGTGGAAAGGAGGAACTAGGAAGCTAAAGGACAGATGTGGGAAACTTTTTCCTATAAACTCTCTTTTGTAGGTTATGAATTTTAAGACATGTGGAATATATTGCTTACTCAAAAAAATGAAGTAGCAATTTGAGAACAACATTTAGTTTAAATTCTTCCCTCACACTACATACCAAAGTCAATAACCATGAACAGAGTTAAAGTTTTAAAATTTTATACCTCTGGAGAAAAACTTTTCATCATAAAAGCAATTTAACAAATTGCAAAGAAACAAGTAATGGATTTGACTAAACATTTAAAAGTTATGTATAACAAAAATTCCCCCAAATTTAAAAAAGTAAATAATTTTGGAAAAAATACTTGCAATAAAAGCTAAAAGGTACGTGGCTTATTTACATACATAAGGATCTCATACAAATTGGTAAGAAAACTACTAAGATCCCCAAACCTATAAATCAGCAGAAGATAGGAACAAAAAAGAAAAAAAGAAAAAAATCAGAAAATCTAGTAAATATATGGGAAAGAACACAACTCACTAATAACTGAAGAATTGCAAATTTTAAAAATGAAATGACATTTCCACCCCCCACCACCATTATATTAAATAAGAAAAACAAATGTATTTTGAAGAGTAGTATCTCAGGCTGGCAAGAATGTGATTAAACTGGCATTGTTACACTACCGGTAATTACAACTATTCTCCAAAGTAATTTGGCAATAATAATAGACTCATAAAGTCCTGGTCTCAGAACATAGTTGTAGGAAATAATTTAAAATATTTTTAAAACGTTAAAAATGTTCTTTACAAAAGGACTCCTTCCTTTGAGGCTCATGCTATCCAATAGATGGTCACCAGCCTTTTCTTTGTTGAGATCTGAAGTCACCCCAATATTCTTCCAAAGTCTTTGATACAAGTTCACAAAATTTTCTGCCCCAGTACTTGCTATCACAGCTTCAGACTGCACAGAAAGGAAACATGCAAATGAATTCTAATTTTACTGTTCCTTGAATTTTTGTAGGTGTCATGACATTTGTCCTAAAGGAAATACAATGCAAGCACTGCTTTGTTTTGCCTCCACAGGTCAGAAGGGTCTCTGCAGTAAAGGAATGGCAATTAAGTGTCCATTTATGATTAGTTCAATGGCTCTATATTAAACTAGCTGTAACTTTCTAATTCAACACCTTATCTTCTTCCAGTACAGTGGGGTAGGATAGGGAGGAGATGGAGTGGAGTTGCTCTGCAATAATTTCTGATATTCAGATGAAAATAACAATTGCCATGTTTTTCCAAGTTGAGTCTGATATCCAACCCATTCTATACAAATAAACAAACAAAGATTAGTTATCACATACCTGAGTTGCTGAACTATCAATATTTTTAGCTTGAGTATTAACAACAACACTTGGAGATGGAAGATCAGAGGACTCTTGAGTTTTTTTCTGGCTTGTATTGAGCGGATTAGATCTTTTCAGATTCTGTCTTGATACAGGTATAAGAGGTTTCAGGCGTTTCTTGCTATGAACCTGAGTAGGTTCATCAGACTCCAAACTATTCTTTGAACATATTAGAGACAAAAATCCCAGGGGTCTTCTGCCAGGTCTAGAAATGCAAATGTAAAGACATTCAAGAATATCCAGGAAGACACATTTTTTAAAATATTTATTCACTAAATTTTTCATAGGCAGGATATTGCAGCAAAGAAGCTGAAAGCAGGAATGTGCCAAATTCTGTAGGACATCTATATCTGTATAGTTAAACTTTTTTTTTTTTTTTTTGGCCATGCTGCCCAGCATGTGGGATCTTAGTTCCCCGACCAGGGATCAAACCCATGCCCCCTACATTGTAAGCACACAGTCTTAACCACTGGCCCACCAGGGAAGTCCCAGGAAGGCATATTCTTAATGCCAACTTCTTTCCATGAATGCTAAAATGGCACATATGATACCACAGGAGTGGTACACCTACTAAATACTGATACACTAAGTAGTGATATCACTCTGCCATGATGTATATTTGTGACAAAGGTCAAAGCTTACTCTAGAGCAGTACTTCTCAAGCCTGAAAGGCATACACATCACGTGGGGATCTTATCAAAATGAAGATTCTGACTGAGTTGGTGGGGAAGTGGGGCCTGAGTTCTGTATTTCTACTGAGTTCTCCAATGATGTCCCTGCTGCTGGTGCCAGGACCACACACTGAGTAGAAGGGCTCTAGAGCAGGAGTCAGCAAGCTATGATCCACAGGCCAAGTGAAGTCCACCACCTGATTCTATAAATAAGTTTACTGGAACACAGCATGCTCATCTATTTACATATATGGTTACATATTACATATGTGGTATATTATATATATACACACCACATATGTAATATGTAACCATATATGTAAAAAGATGTGATTAGAGCAACCAGGACTATCCGTTAGCCCAGCTGGGCCCGTGGCGCACTTGTGCAAAACGCGAACCAGAAGGGAAGGTTCTTCCCCCAGGCGTTTTGGCGTCCCAGTGCCAGGCAGAACTTCGGGAAACTGGAGCCTCCCTGTAGGGATGGAGAAAAGAGCGAGCTGCCCCAGGGTAAACATGGAGTAAACATGGAGAGTTGGATTTCATGAAGATTAGTGGCTTTGCAAGGGAAATCTCTCTGGGCAGCCTCGGAAGCAGCGGATTAAAGCTCCACGGTCCACTTGATGTGCCCTGCGTCTGTGGAGTGCATGAATGGACAGCGAATCATCCAAAATTGAGGAGGTGGACTTTGAGGACAAGATTTAAGACTTTTTCCCCTTTTCCTCTTTTTACAATGAATTATCCCAAATTAAGGAGGTGGACTTTGAGAGCACGATTTTCGATTTTCCCCCCTGCTCTCTTTTTGTGAATGTGTATGTGTATGCTTCTGTGTGAGATTTTCTCTGTATAGCTTTGCTTCCACCATATGTCCCAGGGTTCTATCTGTCCGTTTTTTTTTCAATAATTACTTTTTAATAACGCTACTATATTTTATACTTTATTCTATTTTACTTTACCTGCTCTTTCTTTTTTTCCTACCTTCCCTTCCTTCCTCCCTCCCTCCGCCCCTCCTTTCTCTCTTTCTTTCCTTCTTCCCTCCCTCCCTCCCTTCTTCCTTTTACTCTTTCTTTTTCTTTCCTTCCTCCCTCCCTCCGCCCCTCCTTTCTCTCTTTCTTTCCTTCCTCCCTCCCTCCCTCCCTTCTTCCTTTTACTCTTTCTTTTTCTTTCCTTCCTCCCTCCCTCCCTCCTTTCTTTCTTTCCGTCATTCCTCCCTCCCTCCCTCCTTTCTTTCTTTCTTTCTTTCTTCCTTCCTTCCTTTCCTTCTTCCTTTCTTTCTCTCTCTCTTTCTTCTACTAATTCTTTCTTTCTACTTTTTCTCCCTTTTATTCTGAGCCAGGTAGATGAAAGGCTCTTGGTGCTGCAGCCAGGAGTCAGTGCTGTGCCTCTGAAGTGGGAGAGCCAACTTCAGGACACGGGTCCACAAGAGACCTCCCAGCTCCACATAATATCAAGCGGCAAAAATCTCCCAGAGATCTCCATCTCAACACCAGCACCCAGATTTAGTCAACGACCAGCAAGCTACAGTGCTGGTCACCCTATGCCAAGCAACTAGCAAGACAGGAACACAACCCCACCCATTAGCAGAGAGGCTGCCTAAAAACATAATAAGGTCACAGGCACCCCAAAACACACCACCAGATGTGGACCTGTCCACCAGAATGACAAGATCGAGCCTCAACCACCAGAACACAGGCACTAGTCCCCCCCACCAGGAAGCCTACACAACCTACTGAAACAACCTTAGCCACTGGGGACAGACACCAAAAACAACGGGAACTACGAATCTGCAGCCTGCAAAAAGGAGACCCCAAACACAGTAACAGAAGCAAAATGAGAAGACAGAAAAACACACAGCAGGTGAAGGAGCAAGATCAAAACCTACCAGACCTAACAAATGAAGAGGTAATAGGCAGTCTACCTGAAAAAGAATTCAGAATAATGATAGTAAAGATCATCCAAGATTCTATTTCCAAGATCCAAAATCTTGGAAAGAGAATAGACAAAATGCAAGAAACAGTTAACAAGGAGCTAGAAGAACTAAAGATGAATCAAGCATCGATTAAAAACACAATAAATGAAATGAAAAATACTCTAGATGGGATCAACAGCAGAATAACTGAGGCAGAAGAACGGATAAGTGAGGTGGAAGATAAAATAGTGGAAATAACTGATGCAGAGCAAAATAAAGAAAAAAGAATGAAAAGAACAGAGGACAGTCTCAGAGACCTCTGGGACAACATTAAACGCACCAACATTCGAATTATAGGGGTTCCAGAAGAAGAAGAGAAAAAGAAAGGGACTGAGAAAATATTTGAAGAGATTATAGTTGAAAACTTCCCTAATATGGGAAAGGAAATAGTTAATCAAGTCCAGGAGGCACAGAGAGTCCCATACAGAATAAATCCAAGGAGAAATACCCAAGACACATATTAATCAAACTGTCAAAAATTAAACACAAAGGGGGCTTCCCTGGTGGCGCAGTGGTTGAGAGTCCGCCTGCTGATGCAGGGGACGCGGGTTCGTGCCCCGGTCCGGGAAGATCCCACATGCCGTGGAGCGGCTGGGCCCGTAAGCCGTGGCCGCTGGGCCTGCGCGTCCGGAGCCTGTGCTCTGCAACGTGAGAGGCCCGCGTAACGCAAAAAAAAAAAAAAAAAAAAAAAAATTAAACACAAAGAAATCATATTAAAAGCAGCAAGGGAAAAAAAACAAATAACACACAAGGGAATCCCCATCAGGTTAACAGCTGATCTCTCAGCAGAAACTCTACAAGCCAGAAGGGAGTGGCAGGACATAATTAAAGTGATGAAGGAGAAAAACCTGCAACCAAGATTACTCTACCCAGCAAGGATCTCATTCAGATTTGATGGAGAAATTAAAACGTTTACAGACAAGCAAAAGCTGAGAGAGTTCAGCACCACCAAACCAGCTTTACAACAAATGCTAAAGGAACTTTTCTCGGCAAGAAACACAACAGAAGGAATATAACTACAATAACGAACCCAAAGCAATTAAGGAAATGGGAATAGGAACATACATATCAATAATTACCTTAAATGTAAATGGATTAAATGCTCCCACCAAAAGACACAGATTGGCTGAATGGATACAAAAACAAGACCCATATATATGCTGTCTACAAGAGACCCACTTCAGACCTAGAGACACATACAGATTGAAAGTAAGGGGATGGAAAAAGATATTCCATGCAAATGGAAATCAAAAGAAAGCTGGAGTAGCAATTCTTATATCAGACAAAATAGACTTTAAAATAAAGACTATTTGAAGAGACAAAGAAGGACACTATATAATGATAAAGGGATCGATCCAAGAAGAAGATATAACAATTGTAAATATTTATGCACCCAACATAGGGGCACCTCAATACATAAGGCAAATACTAACAGCCATAAAAGGGGAAATCGACAGTAACACACTCATAGTAGGGGGCTTTAACACCCCACTTTCACCAGTGGACAGATCATCCAAAATGAAAATAAATAAGGAAACACAAGCTTTAAATGATACATTAAACAAGATGGACTTAATTGATATTTATAGGACATTCCATCCAAAAACAACAGAATACACATTTTTCTCAAGTGCTCATGGAACATTCTCCAGGATAGATCATATCTTGAGTCACAAATCAAGCCTTGGTAAATTTAAGAAAATTGAAATTGTATCAAGTATCTTTTCCGACCACAATGCTATGAGACTAGACATCAACTACAGGAAAAGATCTGTAAAAAATACAAACACATGGAGGCTAAACAATACACTACTCAATAACGAAGTGATCACTGAAGAAATCAAAGAGGAAATAAAAAAATACCTAGAAACAAATGACAATGGAGACACGACGACCCAAAACCTATGGGACACAGCAAACGCAGTTCTAAGGGGGAAGTTTATAGCAATACAATCCCACCTTAAGAAACAGGAAACATCTCGAGTAAACAACCTGACCCTGCACCTAAAGCAATTAGAGAAAGAAGAACAAAAAACCCCCAAAGTTAGCAGAAGGAAAGAAATCATAAAGATCAGATCAGAAATAAATGAAAAAGAAATGAAGGAAACGATAGCAAAGATCAACCAAACTAAAAGCTGGTTCTTTGAGAAGATAAACAAAATTGACAAACCATTAGCCAGACTCATCAAGAAAAAAAGGGAGAAGACTCAAATCAATAGAATTAGAAATGAAAAAGGAGAAGTAACAACTGACACTGCAGAAATACAAACGATCATGAGAGATTACTACAAGCAACTCTATGCCAATAAAATGGACAACCTGGAAGAAATGGACAAATTCTTAGAAATGCACAACCTGCCAAGACTGAATCAGGAAGAAATAGAAAATATGAATAGACCAATCACAAGCACTGAAATTGAAACTGTGATTAAAAATCTTCCAACAAACAAAAGCCCAGGACCAGATGGCTTCACAGGCGAATTCTACCAAACATTTAGAGAAGAGCTAACACCTATCCTTCTCAAACTCTTCCAAAGTATAGCAGAGGGAGGAGCACTCCCAAACTCATTCTACGAGGCCACCATCACCTTGATACCAAAACCAGACAAGGATGTCACAAAGAAAGAAAACTACAGGCCAATATCACTGGTGAACATAGATGCAAAAATCCTCAACAAAATACTAGCAAACAGAATCCAACAGCACATTAAAAGGATCATACACCATGATCAAGTGGGGTTTATTCCAGGAATGCAAGGATTCTTCAATATACGCAAATCAATCAACGTGATACACCATATTAACAAATTGAAGGAGAAAAACCATATGATCATCTCAATAGATGCAGAGAAAGCTTTTGACAAAATTCAACACCCATTTATGATAAAAACCCTGCAGAAAGTAGGCATAGAGGGAACTTTCCTCAACATAATAAAGGCCATATATGACAAACCCACAGCCAACACTGTCCTCAATGGTGAAAAACTGAAACCATTTCCACTAAGATCAGGAACAAGACAAGGCTGCCCACTCTCACCACTCTTATTCAACATAGTTTTGGAAGTTTTAGCCACAGCAATCAGAGAAGAAAAGGAAATAAAAGGAATCCAAATTGGAAAAGAAGAAGTAAAGCTGTCGCTGTTTGCAGATGACATGATACTATACATAGAGAATCCTAAAGATGCTACCAGAAAACTAATAGAGCTAATCAATGAATTTGGTAAAGTAGCAGGATACAAAATTAATGCACAGAAATCTCTGGCATTCCTGTACACTAATGATGAAAAATCTGAAAATGAATTCAAGAAAACACTCCCATTTACCATTGCAACAAAAAGAATAAAATACCTAGGAATAAACCTACCTAAGGAGACAAAAGACCTGTATGCAGAAAATTATAAGACACTGATGAAAGAAATTAAAGATGATACAAATAGATGGAGATATATACCATGCTCCTGGATTGTAAGAATCAATATTGTGAAAATGACTCTACTACCCAAAGCAATCAACAGATTCAATGCAATCCCTATCAAACTACACTGGCATTTTTCACAGAACTAGAACAAAAAATTTCAAAATTTGTTTGGAAAAACAAAAGACCCCGAATAGCCAAAGCAATCTTGAGAACGAAAAATGAAGCTGGAGGAATCAGGCTCCCTGACTTCAGACTATACTACAAAGCTACAGTAATCAAGACAGTGTGGTACTGGCAGAAAAACAGAAAGATAGATCAATGGAACAGGATAGAAAGCCCAGAGATCAACCCACGCACATATGGTCAACTTATCTTTGATAAAGGAGGCAGGAATGTACAGTGGAGAAAGGACAGCTTCTTCAATAAGTGGTGCTGGGAAAACTGGACAGGGACATGTAAAAGTATGAGATTAGATCATTCCCTAACACCATACACAAAAATAAGCTCAAAATGGATTAAAGACCTAAATGTAAGGCCAAAAACTATCAAACTCTTAGAGGAAAACATAGGCAGAACACTCCATGACATAAATCACAGCAAGATCCTTTTGGACCCACCTCCTAGAGAAAGGGAAATAAAAACAAAGATAAACAAATGGGACCTAATGAAACTTCAAAGCTTTTGCACAGCAAAGGAAACCATAAACAAGACCAAAAGACAACCCTCAGAATGGGAGAAAATATTTGCAAATGAAGCAACTGACAAAGGATTAATCTCCAAAATTTATAAACAGCTCATGCAGCTCAATAGCAAAAAAACAAACAATCCAATCCAAAAATGGGCAGAAGACTTAAATAGGCATTTCTCCAAAGAAGATATACAGACTGCCAACAAACACATGAAAGAATGCTCAACATCATTAATCATTAGAGAAATGCAAATCAAAACTACAATGAGATATCATCTCACACCAGTCAGAATGGCCATCATCAAGAAATCTAGAAACAATAAATGCTGGAGAGGGTGTGGAGAAAAGGGAACACTCTTGCACTGCTGGTGGGAATGTGAATTGGTACAGCCACTATGGAGAACAGTATGGAGGTTCCTTAAAAAACTAAAAATAGAACTACCATATGACCCAGCAATCCCACTACTAGGCATATACCCTGAGAAAACCATAATTCAAAAAGAGTCATGGGGCTTCCCTGGTGGCGCAGTGGTTGAGAGTCCACCTGCCGATGCAGGGGACGTGGGTTCGTGCCCTGTTCCGGGAGGATCCCACATGCCGCGGAGCAGCTGGACCTGTGAGGCTGGGCCCGTGAGCCATGGTCGTTAAGCCTGCGCGTCCGGAGCCTGTGCTCCGCAACGGGAGAGGCCACAACAGTGAGAGGCCCGCGTATCGCCAAAAAAAAAAAAAAAAAAAAAAAAGAGTCATGTACCAAAATGTTCATAGCAGCTCTATTCACAATAGCCCGGAGCTGGAAACAACCTAAGTGTCCATCATCGGATGAATGGATAAAGAAGATGTGGCACATATATACAATGGAATATTACTCAGCCATAAAAAGAAACGAAACTGAGCTATTTGTAATGAGGTGGATAGACCTAGAGTCTGTCATACAGAGTGAAGTAAGTCAGAAAGAGAAAGACAAATACCGTATGCTAACACATATATATGGAATTTTTAAAAAAATGTCATGAAGAACCTAGGGGTAAAACAGGAATAAAGACACAGACCTACTTGAGAATGGACTTGAGGATATGGGGAGGGGGAAGGGTAAGCTGTGACAAAGCAAGAGAGAGGCATGGACATATATACACTACTAAACGTAAGGTAGATAGATAGTGGGAAGCAGCCGCAGAGCACAGGGAGATCAGCTCGGTGCTTTGTGACCGCTTGGAGGGGTGGGATGGGGAAGGGGGGAGGCAGGGAGATGCATGAGGGAAGGGATGTGGGAACAGATGTATATGTATGACTGATTCACTTTGTTATAAAGCAGAAACTAATAAAAATTAATTAATTAATTTAAAAAAAAGATGTGATTACATACCTGTTGAATAGCTGAGTAGTTGCAACAGAGATATAAGGCCCACAAAGCCTAAAATATATACTGCATGATCTTTTACCCCCAAAATTTGCTGACCCTTGTTCTAGAGTACTGCTTCTCAACTGTTTTAACCCAAACCCCCATGATGCTACCCTCGTTCTATTTTCAGCACATCTCTACGCCAAAAAAGGTGTAGTTTATATAACAAAAACACAGGTTCGTTAAATATGCCTTTTCAAGTTATACATGTCCTTTCCCCCACTTTCCTTTAGTGGAGACTAGTACATGTCCTCCCTCTCTAACTCACCAACTCCACGTTAATGATTTGAATGCTGCCAACAAGCCAATAGTTATCCATAACCCAGAAGACTCACTTCTAGAGTATGAGGAAATAATGTGGGAGAGGCTGGCTTTGGGCTTAAATTCCACACTTAGTGTTATAGGGAGAAAGCCAGGGTGTACCTCTTTGGTATGCCACAAGAGAGAAAAACGCACACAGTATTTGGGACTTCGATAAAACCACCTCCAGAGCTACTTCTGATGTTAGCCCTATGTCTCAGACCATCTACATCTGCACTGGCAGCTACTGTATGGTAGAATAAATAATTATTAAAATAATAACCATGAACAATCTGGAAAAGAAAGTGTGCAATACTAACTTCTAAAGATTTTCTATCTAAAATCAAAGTTTCAGCACTTGAAGTTAAGCTCTAGTCATATGCAGTGTCCTCCGAAAGTGTCTGACCTTACTGTATTTCCTTTGGTGACACCCCTTCCCTTTAGATTTCTGACAGAGGGGTGTGATTACAAAACACCATCCTTAGTACTGGACTCAGTCGTTATACATGTTACACCTATTCCATATAGGTTATATTTATCCACTGAGAGAGAAAAATGGAGAGAGAGAAACATTTATTAAAGATTTTCTCATGATACCTGGATAGTGGGGTTTTTGAAGATGATGTGATGCTATCCATTTGTTCAGACTTAGAAGCAGCACAAGTTCTTTTTTCCTTATCAGACACCCCTATCTCATCCTGAGGTAACTGAGATGTATTCTTTTCTTGTGTATCTGTTATTTTATCAAGAGGTTTAGATCTGATACTCTGAAAAGTTGGTTCAAGTTGCTCTTTCTGAGGTTCTGGAATTGTATGTGTGTTTCCTGAGGTAGGGAAGATGCCTTGTCCCTTGTAAGACTCTCCTTCAAAAAAGAAAATAAATGGTAAGCACACATATTGAAATTAATACATCCAATTAAATTGCAATATTTGAAGAAGAAAACCCATGATATTCTATCATGAACCTACCCTAATAAGAGTAAGCTAAACTAAAAATTAGTGGACTATTAGGAATATTATAATGGGTAAAAGCTATGGTAACAGCTTCTACCTTCAGATGTAAAATGGTCGTATCAATATATTTTGACTTAGAAAAGCTTTCTCCATAAATATTTCTTGAACTTGAAAATGAAAAAGTGATCACTTTCTAATTAAGGGTAAAGCTAAGGTCAGAATGGCCATCATCACAAAATCTACAGTCAATAAATGCTGGAGAGGGTGTGGAGAAAAGGGAACCCTCCTACACTGTTGGTGGGAATATAAATTGGCACAGCCACTATGGAGAACAGTATGGAGTTTCCTTAAAAAAAACTAAAAATAAAGCTACCATATGATCCAGCAATACCACTCCTGGGCACATAACTGGAGAAAACAATAATTCGAAAAGATACATGTACCCCAATGTTCATTGCAGCACTATTTACAGTAGCCGTGACAAGGAAGCAACCTCAATATCCATCAACGGAGGAATGGATAAAGAAGATGTGGTACATATATACAATGAAATATTACTCAGCCATAAGAAAGAACGAAAAATGCCATTTGCAGCAACATGGATGGACCTAGAGATTGTCATACTGAGTGAAGTTAAGTCAGACAGAGAAAGACAAATATCACATGATATCGCTTATATGTGGAATCTAAAAAAATGGTACAAATGAACCTATTTACAAAACAGAAACAGAGTCACAGATATAGAAAAAAAAACTTATGGTTACCAAGGGGGGAAGGGCGGGGGGTAGGGAGAGGGATAAATTGGGAGATTGGGATTGACATATACACACTACTATATATAAAACAGATGACTAATAAGAACCTACTGCATAGCACAGGGAGCTCTACTCAATACTCTGTAATGACCTATATGGGAATAAAATCTTAAAAAGAGTGGAGTTATACATATACATATGTATCAGTTATACATATATATAACTGATTCACTTTGCCATACAGCAGAAACTAACACAACATTGTAAATCAACTATACTCCAATAAAAATTAATTAAAAACAAAAAAGGATAAAGCTAAGGACCTATAAAAACTCCTTAATACCCAGCTTTCTAATTACTTAAATGTAGTTGTTGAGCTTTTACAGGAAATCCTGGAGCCATATGATTTTCTATTAAATACAGGATGAAAGTAGCTTTTAATGGCCACCAAAAGTGCCAAATCTAAGATCTCAGAAGGGAAGAAAAACTTCTAATAATAAAGACGTGATTCTTAGAGAAAAATGAGCAAGACTCTGCTTCAATCCCAAATTTAAACAAGATATATCAAAAATAATCAGGGGTACTTAGCAAAATGCAATCACATTAAAATTTATTTTACTCACCTGTTTTCTCCAAAACATTTATTAATTCCTTTGAACACACCTGTTTTAAGAAAATTTACAAAAAAAATTAGAAATCTATTTGTCAAATAAAATTAATTTTATTTCCTTCCTTCTTTCTTAATTTTATTTCCTTCTTTCTTTCTTAAGTAAAGAAAACCTGTATTTCCCAGAAAGCTAGGGTCAGACATGTTTTGTGGGAATTCTACCAAACATTTATAAAAAAGACACTGCAACTATTATTTAAATTATTCCACAGCATAGCAGAAGAGGGAAAGCTTCCAAATGCCTTTTATAAATCAAGCATAATACTGATACCAACTAACCAGTCTCAAATCAGTGCAAAACTATCAAATGAAATATGACAAGCATAATTTAGCAGCACATCAAAAGACTAAAACATCACGATCAAACAGTTTGTTTGGGAATTCCCTGGCAGTCCAGTGGTTAGGACTCCACGCTTTCACTGTTGAGGGCGTGGGTTCAATCCCTGGTCAGGGAACTAAGATCCCACAAGCTTGGAGGCACAGCCAAAAAAAAAAAGTTTGTTTCAGGAATACAAAGATGATTTAATATTATAAAACATATTAATAAAAATTAACAGATCTGAGGAGAAAAATAATATCATCTCTCTATTTTCAGGAAAAGTGTCCAATAATATCATTCTTAAAAAAACACATAAAATCGGACAGGCATTTTCTTAACAGCATAAAATACAACTATTGCAATCCAAAAGGCAGCATCCCACTTCATAAACACTGGAAGTATTCCCATCAAAGTCAGGAATAAGAAAAAGTTGTCCACTATCAGGACTATTTTCTGATTTTTTTAAAGTTATACTAGCCAATATAATTAGAAAAGAAAGAAATTAAAGGTGTAAAAAGTAGAAGAATTAAAATTATATTGGCAGATGATATTACTGTTTACTAAGAAAACTCAAGAGAACCAACTGAAAAATTACTATACACAATGAGGGTAATTCAGTAAAGCTCTCTAGATTAAAAAGAACTCAATGATAATAGCAACAAAAAAGATAAAATTCTTAGATATAATCCAACAAGAAATGTACCAGATTTATATGAAGAAGAACTTAAAATACCCCTGAGAGACAGACACAAAAGAAGTCTTAAACAATTGGAAAGACAGACTGTGTTTCTGGACAGGAAGATTCAACATCACATTTATGATGTCAATTTTCTCTATGTTCATCTGTCAACTTAGTATGATCCTAACACAAGTATCAATAGGTTTTTTTTTAAGCTCTGAATAAGCTAAATCTGAAATTAATATAAACTTTAAAACACATAAGCAGACTTCCCTGGTGGCACAGTGGTTAAGGATCCGCCTGCCAATGCAGGGGACACAGGTTCGAGTCCTGGTCCAGGAAGATCCCACATGCTGCTGAGCAACTAAGCCCATGCGCCACAACTACTGAGCCTGCGCTCTAGAGCCTGTGAGCCACAGTTACTGAAGCCTGTGCACCTAGAGCCCGTGCTCCGCAACAAGAGAAGCCACCGCAATGAGAAGCCTGTGCACTGCAATGAAGAGTAGCCCCCACTCGATGCAACTAGAGAAAGTCCACGTGCAGCAACAAAGACCTAACACAGCCAAGAAAAAAGAAAAAACATAAGCGACTAGGAAAAACTTGGAAAAAGAAGAAAATTGTATTGGGGGTTGGGGAGAGGGACAGACTATTCCTTTTTTTTTTAATTTATTTATTGTTGGCTGCGTTGGGTCTTCATTGCTGCGTGTGGGCTTTCTCTAGTTGTGGAGAGTGGGGGCTACTCTTGTTGCGGAGCATGGGCTCTAGGCACGAGGGCTTCAGTAGTTGTGGCTCGCGGGCTCTAGAACGCAGGCTCAGTAGTTGTGGCGCACAGGCTTAGTTGCTCCACGGCATGTGGGATCTTCCTGGACCAGGACTCGAACCCGTGTCCCCTGCATTGGGAGGCGGATTCTTAACCACTGCGCCACCAGGGAAGCCCCCAGACTATCCCTTTTTAAGATAGTAAAGCACTTAAAAGCTACAATAATTAAAACAGTGTGATACTGGCCCCAGAACAAATAGGTAAATCAATGAAGAAGAAAGGAAAGTTCAGGAATATGTCCAAATATGTATGGGAATTTAATATCTGACAAAAGTGGAATTTCATTTTATTAAAAAAAAAATACCCCTTTATTTTATTTTTTGGCCACACCGTGCAGCATGCAGGATCTTAGTTCCCTGACGCTCAGAGCCTTAACCACTGGACCGCCAGGGAAGTCCCCAAAAGTAGAATTTTAAATTAGCGGACAAAAGATGAATTATTCAAAAAATGGTGCTGGGACAAATGGATAGGCATCTGGGGAAAATTAAGTTGGTTCCACTGTTCTTAAAACCAAAATAAATTCTATACAAATCAATAATATTAATTAAAAGAATTTATATTAAATTCAAGGTAGAACTTCAATGTATAACATACTCCATAAGCTATACATAAAAAGACTAATAGGGACTTCCCTGGTGGCGCAGTGGTTAAGAATCCGCCTCCCAATGCAGGGGACACGGGTTCAAGCCCTGGTCCGGGAAGATCCCACATGCCGCGGAGCAACTAAGCCCGTGTGCCACAATTACTGAGCCGGTGTTCTAGAGCCCGCAAGCCACAACTACTGAGCCCACGTGCCACAACTGCTGAAGTCTGTGTGCCTAGAGCCCATGCTCCACGGCAGGAGAGGCCACAGCAGTGAGAGGCCCATGCACCACAAGGAGGAGTAGCCCCCACTCACTGCAACTAGAAAAAGCCCGCGTGCAGCAATGAAGACCCAATGCAGCCAAAAATAAATAAGTAAAAAAAAAAAAAAAAAAAAAAAAAGACTAATAAAAAAGAAATTTTTTTTTTTTGGCCATGCTGCACAGCTTGCGAGATCTTAGTTCCCCTATCAGGGATCGAACCCAGGTCCCAGCAGTGAGAGCACCCAAGTCCTAACCACTGGAATGCCAGGGAATTCCCCAAAAGACTGACATATCTGATTACAGAAAAATAAAAAGTATTTGCATGTCTATCTGAGTGCAGTGTATATACATTCTAGAATTTAAAATTATAACTTCGGCTATTTATAAGCAATTTTTTATCGTTAAAATGCTGAAAACAGTTTAGAAAATAAAAGCCACAAACAGGTCCAAGAGACACTATACATACTTTTCTTATATATTTAGTCACACCAATGTATATCTATCATTTTTTAAATGGCCTATTTTAAACTGGTGACCTAGTTTTGCATATAGTGATGTACTCTGATCTTTTTTCCATGTCATTAAATATACTTTTAAAATAAAATGAAACAGTGTCTGCATGGAATGCTGACAAAATGTTGAAATAGGATGACTGATACATAGGGATACATTATACTAGCCAGTCTACCTTTTTAAATGTTTGAAAACTTTCACATTAAAAAGTTTAGCAAAAAAGTCTGTATGAGAAAATCACAAAAAGTAGAGTTAAAAGACAACAATCTGAGAAAAAAAAATTTGCAACTCATATCACAGACATACAAAACAGAGAGTTCCTCCAAATCTACAAGACAAAGATCAACAAACCCAATTGAAAAATGAGTAAAGAGTATAGAGTCACGTCAAAGGAAAGGAAATACAACTGGTTCTTAAGCATGTGAAAAGATGTTCAACCTTACTCATAATAAGAGAAATTAAAAACTATTCCAGGATACCATTTTTTAACCTATCAGATATCGCAGAATACACCGCCTCTGTTGTCTACTATCATCTAAGGACTGTCCCTTCAACTGTCCCTTTGAGAATATAGATTCTAATTTTTCCATAGTGTTGTTCTATAGTGTAGTAACTTATGATGATTACCAGAAAGAAAAACAAGAGGGTGCTTAAGAAATATACAACACAGTGGCTGGTAACTGAATCTGCACTGTATTGTCAGGCGTCCCTGAGGTAGTGATGATTGAGCTAAAGAAGTCTGTGTTTTGCAAGGGAATGTTTCATAAATGAAGAGACAGCAAAAGAAAAGCCTGGGACATGAGGAGTACGGTGCATTTGAGAAACTGAAAGATGGTCAATATGGCTAGCAAGGCAGAGACCAGCACAAGATGAGATTAGACCCAGAAAACAGCCAAACAAAAACAGTGCCTTAGAGGTTCTGGTTTTATTCCTAAGGGCAACGGGAAGCTTTAAGCATTATGATAATGGTAGTGATGATATCACTATTACCATTTTACACAGTAGGGAACTCATTCAGAGAAGTGAAGAATCTTGCCTAAGATCCCACAGCTGTTAAGTGGTACAGCCAAGATCCACATTTGTATGATGCTTTCAGCTTAATTTTTAGCCAATGACACTGTGCTGGGAATGGGTTTTCTGATTAATATCCATCAATTTTCACCTAGAACTGGTTGAAAGTAAAAATCCAAAACTGGTTTTATCTGGATTATTTATGGTAAAAAGTATAGAGCTATCTTTTTTTTTTTGCGGTACGCGGGCCTCTCACTGTTGCGGCCTCTCCTGTTGTGGAGCACAGGCTCCAGATGCGCAGGCTCAGCGGCCATGGCTCACAGGCCCAGCCACTCCGCAGCATGTGGGATCTTCCCGGACCGGGGCACGAACCCGTGTCCCCTGCATTGGCAGGCAGACTCTCAACCACTGCGCCACCAGGGAAGTCCCTAGAGCTATCTTTATATAAAGAGTCTAAAGGAAAAAGAAAAATAGATCTGTTGCAATATGGCCATCTTACTTGCTTAATGATTCCATCTTACCTCAGAGGTATATTTTTGACAATCGTCTCTTAAAGTGAGTGAACTTTTTTTGGCAGGAGGAACATGGTCACTTTCATCAAGCCTACAATGAAATCTCTTCCTAGATACAAGATCCAAATTAGCAGGAGGCTCTTCGGAATCATCTCTTCCAGAATTAGATAAACACATGTCATCCTGACCAGCTGAAGTTACTGGAAAACTGATACTGCATAGAAAATACACACACATTAAATTAGTTATTTTATGAGGTTAAAGCCTGAGCTATTCCAATGAAAACTGCCAAAAAACTTCAAAGTAACTAATATATACATGGCCATGGCCACAAAAATGTTAGTTTTGAGCTCCATTCATACTTAAAAGCTCACAACTTAAGTTCCATAATATTGAATTAAATCTGAGGCATAAAAATAATGTTTTCTTTGTCAGTAAAGTTAAATTTTATTCTAAAATGTCTCTTCCTAATATAAAAGGCTTCAAATTCTCATGTTACTTGATAGACAATTAAGCATCTTAACCAATGACTATTAAAATACAACTTAAGAATTCTACAGCAAAGAATTAAAATGAATATCAAAAATATTTTAAAACGTAACCTTTGTACTATTTTTGCAACTTTCTGTGAATGTATATTTATTTCAGAATTTTAAAAATATATAAATGTATACAGAGTAACCTTTAACAGATGCTATTTTATGATTCAGATTGCTAAATTTTTTTAGCTTTCAAAATACTTAAAATACCAACAAAGTTTCATACAAAAGTATTATATTATACATTTAAATGGCATCTTTATCAGATATAAAATCAGTAATTTCTTCTCTAATTTACCACATAATTACTAAATAAGATCTCCATGACAATTACAAATAATGTTGGTGAATGGCTTGTTCAATCAATACTATTCAATTCATAAAGCACCCCTTCCCCGTAGCAAAAACAGTTTAGTTGATTCATTACCTCATGTCCCCCCTTTCTTCTGTATTCACTGATTTGACCAATATGGGGGCTGGCAGTAAAGGGTTTGGCATTAACTGCATAGTGGTATCAGCAAATTCTTCTACTCCATTGGTTGGGATTTCCACCAGAGTTAAAATGAATGCTTGTTCATCCTCATCTTCTTGATGTACATTAGCAACTAGATTCATTATCAAAGTTTAAAAGTTAGTAATGAAAAGCTGAACCATGAAATGACAGAAAATCATTAATTTATTTCACTTCTAAAAAGTCTCATGACCACTTATCCCAAAGAATAGAAAACTAAATTATACCCCTCAAGAAACAAATAAATAAAAATTTCGTAAAGGATAAAGATGATTCACTATGGAGAAGATTTATAATTCCTTTTTTTTTTAAGATTTATAATTCTGAATAACAAAACTTATATACAAAATACTTCAAGTTTTTTTTTTTTTAATTTAAGGCCATCATAGACCAACAAAAACTGCTTTGTTTTTCCATAGTCAAATGGGCAGTAAAAAACATACTATTAGGTTCTAAGACTCTACTGAAGCAGATTATCATACCTGTTAGGTCTTGAGGATTGTTTATATTCTCTTGTTGGACTTCTGGAATACTACACTGCCATAAAAAAATTAAAATGAAAGAGTGAGGTTGACCAAATCTCAGTTTTAAAAGTTTTCCTGACAATGTGATACTGTGATCAGTTATTGTTTCAAAACTCAACAACTTATCTAACCTATACAGAGAAATTTTCAAGTGTTTTGAAACTTTTAGTTGTACCAATAAATTTCTGATTCATTTAAATAAACACATATATATACACAAGGGAATTATGACTAAATTGTTAAATATGTATAGGCTATGAAATGATTTTTGAAGTAACAGAAAAGGGAGATCCAAACACTTCAACCTTCTCTTTATCCCCATCACAGCAGCCACTGTACCATTAGTAGGTGACATGTATATGGAAGCAAACTGGTCTCCTTGCCCCCAGCATGGCTCCCTCCAACCTGTTTTCCACAAAACTGTAAACATTGTTTTCTCTAAAATTCAATTCCAATTGTAATTCTCTACTGCTTAAGATCTTAAAACTTTCATTTTGCAACCAACAATGTCAGTAATTGACTCAGGCAAGAATCATCAATGCATACTAAATTACTTACTAAGTGGAAAAGATGCAATTATAATGGAGAAAACTGGTAGGTACCATTCTACCCAAGTGATCAGTCACCAACACCAATAATGGGACAAACCAACATTATGTGTCCCCTGATATGATGCAAAAGAAGAGCAAAACATCACCTATGTAGTACTCTTGCAAAAAAATGTTTAACCTGAATCTAATAATGAGGAAGCAGTAAAAGAAATCCAGATTACAGACTAACCTGGACTCTTCTAAAATGTCAAGTACACAAAAGAGGAAAAAGGGCGAGAGGACTACTCTAGATTAAAAAAGTAAGAAGAAATGACAGCTAAATGCACTGTAAGAGGTTTGACTGCAACTGTATATTACACATTATTATTAAATCAATGTTAGGTAGTATGGTAATATTGAGTGTGGTAATAGTATTGTCATTTTTCTGTAAGAGAACGTCCTTGGTCTTAGATACAAGCTGGAGTATTTGTGGGTGAAGACTCATGTCTACAACTTACTTTCAGATGGTTTAGTTGTTTTAAAGTACCTACCAAGATGGAGAGCAACACAGAGAGAAAATAATGTTTAGAGCTAGGTATGCATGCAAATGAGGCAAAATGTTAACAGATTTCTATGTAAGATTCTTGCAACTTTTCTCTAAATTTGAAATTATTTCAAAATAAAAAGTAAAAATTAAAAAGTTGGGTGGTAGGGGAAAATCCCATAACTTTGGATGTAACCCAAACTCCTTAGCAAGCCATAAAAATTCATTTTATGATCTGTCCCCAGGCTACCTAACTTCATCTCTAAGCACCTTCTTCATTTATATTCCACTCATAGTTACTTATACAGTCCCTGAGCATGTCATACTGTTTCACACTTGTTCTTTGTACATGTTCCTCTCCCTGTAACTGGCTAATTCATACTTGTTCTTCCAGATCAAGGATTTGCTCAGTGCTGGATGCACATTAGAATAACCTGGGGAACTTAAAAAAAAAAAAAAAAAAGCTAATGCCTGGGCTCCGCCCACTGCCCCCACCAGATTAGTTTCGCTGGATTGGGTTGAGGGCCACTCCAACTGAGTCCCACAGAACTCTCTTTCATAACACCTAGCAGACTGAGTTTAACCATTCATTTACTCATCTGTTCCTCACAAGGTTGTATTCCAAGTATCTCACACAGTATTGCACACACGACATCTCAATAAACACTTGCTCTGAGAATGAACTTCTCAGATCCAGGGGCTAAGAAGCAAGAGTTCTCTCTGTACAAAACACTTCCTCTTTCAAAGCTTTTACAACAAAGCTAGGTATTGGTTATTTCATCTCTATGTTCCAGAGACTAAAAACATATTCAATACATTCTTGCAAAGGCAAAATTATAGGGAAAGAAAAAGGATCAGTGGTTGTCAGGGGTGGGGAGTGGAGAGAAGGAGTAACTAAAAAGGACCCTGGAAAAGTTGGGGTGTGATGGAATTGTTCATGTATTGGTTATATGATTATATAGGTTCATGAAAATCTGTAGAACTGAACACTGAAAAGGGTAAAGTTTATTGTGTGTAAATTAGAACTTAACGTTTTAAATAAGGAATAAACAGCTGGCCACCCCGTCATATTTTACGTTCTTTTACCTCTGGCACATGGAGTATAAGCACACTGTCTCCGTTAGAGTCCTTTCCCAGGGGCTCTTCGACAGAACTCTCACCAAGACCCATACCCAAACCAAGTGTGTGGGGCCTTGACTCAGATGAAACAACAGGAGCAACTGAAGACAGCTGAACCTCTGCAGACCTCCCTTCTTCATCTTCATCTCTGAAAGACAGATTAGTATGTATCTGAAATCAAGGAGACAACCACAGAACTATGTTTAGAACTAGGTATGTCAAAGTTCATCTCATTTAATGGTTTTCAAACTTTTAAGATAGATTTAATGCAACAGAACAGATTCTTACAGCTACTGCTTATGCCTATAGTTGACACAGAATATAAATCAAATCCCAGAATATCTTTCCTCCTTTACCTTCCAGTTAGGCGTGCCTCTTGTGAAATACCGGTTTCTTCAATACCGTGTACAGATGCCAATTTGATCTGCTCCTTACTCTCTGCTGTTGTAACTGATTCAAGGTTTTTATCTTCTAATTCTCTCTCTTTAGCAGCATTTTTCTCAGTTTCTTAAATAAAAAATACATTTAAAATATAGCCCAAAATAGTAAAGTCAAAATCTCCATATTAGAAACATATTCTGTTTTCAAAGATCACTACATAGTGGCTCTTCCAAACTTCTCTTCATCCAAAAAGCAAGCTTATTCACATGGCAAAAAGGTGGTCTGGGTCACTTACACTTTTTAACATAAATGAGATAATTAATGAGTCTGCACTGCATATATTTCACTCCTGGCAGCCACAGCTATTGTACCTCTACTTTACTATAATAGCAGTATAATCAGAAACCCACATACAGAAGAGGCTTAGAGGTGGGTACACAGGAGGCCTGGCTGGTTCCACCTTGGGGAAGTGTTGGGGAGGGAGCTGTTCTGTAATGAATAATGTCAAAAAGCAGAAGAAAATGACGTCTGTATAAAAGAGGTAACTGGGGCCTGCACACTGAGAGACCTTCCGGGTACCACTCAAGCCAAAGTAATGAATTAACTAATTGAACCACAGGAATAGTTGGCTAAAAGAAAATCCCAGCGATCAAGAAACCGAAAACAGGGAAAAGATGATGCTAACTATCCAGATCTTCTACATGTGGGGTTGAATATAATCTAGGCAGCCTACCACTTACACTGCTTTTCCTGCTCCCACTAGTACCCTAAGGGATTGGGACCTTGGCAGGGAGGGGACATGGAAAATATAGTTAGGCTATTGAAAAAATGATATAAGAGCACTATGTAATCATACGGAAAGATTTTTTTCAATATATTAATCTTTAAAACAGCACTAACATATAAAGAACTCAATAATAAAAAGACAAATAACTCAATTCTAAAATGAGCATAGGGACTTCCCTCACAGTTCAGTGGTTAAGACTCTGCCTTCCAATATAGGGAGTGCAGGTTTGATACATGGTCGGGGAGCTAAGATCCCACATGCCTCACAGCCAAAAAAAAAAAAAACCAAAACAGAAGCAATACTGTAACAAATTCAGTAAAGACTTTTTTTTTTTTTTTTTTGTGGTACATGGGCCTCTCACTATTGTGGCCTCTCCCGTTGTGGAGCACAGGTTCCGGACGCACAGGCTCAGCGGCCATGGCTCACGGGCCTAGCCGCTCCGCAGCATGTGGGATCTTCCCGGACCGGGGCACGAACCCATGTCCCCTGCATCGGCAGGCAGACTCTCAACCACTGTGCCACCAGGGAAGCCCTCAATAAAGACTTTAAGAATGATCCACATCAAAAAACAAAAAATCTTAAATAATAAAATAAAATAAAATGAGCATAGATCTTGAGAGACATTTCTCTAATGAAGATATGCAAATAAGCACATAAAAAGATAGTCAACATCATTAGTGAACAGGGAAATGCAAATCAAAACCACAATGAGACACCGCAGAAATACAAAGGATCATAAGACACTACTACAAACAACTATATGCCAATAAAATGGACAACTTGGAAGAAATGGACAAATTCTTAGAAAGGTACAACCTTCCAAGACTGAACCAGGAAGAAAAAGAAAATATAAACAGACCAATCACAAGTAATGAAATTGAAACTTCAATTAAAAATATTCCAACATGGGCTTCCCTGGTGGCGCAGTGGTTGAGAGTCCGCCTGCCGATGCAGGGGACACGGGTTCGTGCCCCGGTCTGGGAAGATCCCACATGCCGCAGAGCGGCTAGGCCCGTGAGCCATGGCCGCTGAGCCTGTGCGTCCGGAGCCTGTGCTCCGCAAGGGGAGAGGCCACAACAGTGAGAGGCCCGCCTACCGCAAAAAAAAAAAAAAAAAAAAAAAAAAAAAAAATATTCCAACAAACAAGAGTCCAGGACCACATGGCTTCACAGGCAAATTCTATCAAACATCTGGAGAAGAGCTAACACCCATCCTTCTCAAACTCTTCCAAAAAACTGCAGAGGAAGGAACACTCCCAAGCTCATTCTATGAAGCCACCATCACCCTGATACCAAAACCAGACAAAGATATCACACACAAAAAAGAAAATTACAGTCCAATATCACTGATGAACATAGATGCAAAAATCCTCAACAAAATACTAGCAAACAGAATCCAACAACACATTAAAAGGATCATACACCATGATCAAGTGGGATTTATCCCAGGGATGCAAGGATTCTTCAGTATTCGCAAATCAATCAATGTGATACACCATATTAACAAATTAAAGAATAAAAACCGTATGATCATCTCATGAGATGCAGAAAAAGCTTTTGACAAAATTCAACATCCATTTATGATAAAAACTCTCCAGAAAGTGGGCATAGAGGGAACCTACCTCAACATAATAAAGGCTGTATATGACAAACCCACAGCAAACATCATTCTCAATGGCGAAAAACTGAAAGCATTTCCTCTAAGATCAGGAACAAGACAAGGATGTCCACTCTCACCATGATTATTCAACATAATTTTGGAAGTCCTAGCCTAGGCAATCAGAGAAGAAAAAGAAAGAGAAGGAATCCAAATTGGAAAAGAAGTAAAACTGTCACTGTTTGCAGATGACATGATACTACACATAGAGAATCCTAAAGATGCCACCAGAACTACTACTAGAGCTAATCAATGAATGTGGTAAAGCTGCAGGACACAAAATTAATGCACAGAAGTCTCTTGCATTCTTATACACTAACAACAAAAGATCAGAAAGAGAAATTAAGGAAACAATCCCATTTACCACTGCAACAAAAAGAATAAAATACCTAGGAATAAGCCTACCTAAGGAGGTAAAGACCTGTACTCAGAAAACTATAAGACACTGATGAAAGAAATCAAAAATGACACAAACAGAGAGATATACCATGTTCTTGGATTGGAAGAATAAATATTGTCAAAATAACTATACTACCCAAAGCAATCTACAGATTCAATGCAATCCCTAGCAAATTACCAATGGCATTTTTCAGAGAATTAGAACAAAACATTTTACAATTTATATGGAAACACAAAAGACCCCGAATAGTCAAAGCAATCTTGAAAAAGAAAAATGGAGCTGGAAGAACCAGGCTCCCTCACTTCCGACTATACTACAAAGCTACAATACTCAAGACAGTATGGTACTGGCACAAAAACAGAAATATAGATCAGTGGTACCGGATAGAAAGCCCAGAGATGAACCAACACACCTATGTTTACCTAATCTATGACAAAGTAGGCGAGACTATACAATGGGGACAAGACAGTCTCTTCAATAAGTGGTGCTGGGAAAACTGGACAGCTACATATAAAAGAATGAAATTAGAATACTCCCTAACACGATACACAAACGTAAACTCAAAATGGATTAAAGTCCTAAATGTAAAACCAGACACTATAAAACTCTTAGAGGAAAACATAGGAAGAATACTCTTTGACATAAATCACAGCAAGATCTTTTTTACTCACCTCCTAGAATAATGACTATAAAAACAAAAATAAACAAATGGGACCTAATTAAACTTAGCTTTTGCACAGCAAAGGAAACCATAAACGAAACAGAAAGACAACCCTCTGAAAGGGAGAAAATATTTGCAAACAAAGCAACTGACAAGGGAATAATCTCCAAAATATACTAACAGCTCATGAAGCTCAGTATCAAAAAAAAACAAACAACCCAATCAAAAAATGGGCAGAAGACCTAAATAGGCATTTCTCCAAAGAAGACATACAGATGGCCAAGAGGCACATAAAAAGACGCTCAACATCACTAATTATTAGAGAAGTGCAGATCAAGACTACAATGGGGTATCACCTCACACTGGTCAGAATGGCCATTATCAAAAAATCTACAAACAGTAAATGCTGGAGAGGGTGTGGAGAAAAGGGAACTCTCTTGCTCTGTTGGTCGGAATGTAAATTGATACAGCCACGATGGAGAACAGTATGGAGGTTCCCTAAAAAACTAAAAATAGAACTACAGTACAACCCAACAATCCCACTACTGGACATATACCCTGAGAAAATCATAATTCACAAAGACACATGCACCCCAATGTTCATTGCAGCACTATTTACAATAGCCAGGACATGGAAGCAACATAAACGTCCATGAACAGATGCATGGATAAAGAAGATGTGGTACATATATACAATGGAATATTACTCAGCCATAAAAAGGAACAAAATTGGGTCATTTGTAGAGACGTGGGTGGACCTAGAATCTGTCATACAGAGTGAAGTAAGTCAGAAAGAGAAAAATATTGTATATTTTAATGCATATACGTGGAATCTAGAAAAATGGTACAGACGAACCTATTTGCAGGGCAGGAATAGAGACACAGACGTAGAGAACAGACGGACATGTGGACATGGGCGGGGGAGCAAGGGTGGGTAGGATGAATTGGGAGATTGGGACTGACATATATACACTACCATGTGTAAAACAGATAGCTAGTGGGAACCTGCTGTATAGTGCAGGGAGCTCAGCTCGGTGTTCTGTGGTGACCTAGATGGGTGGGATGGTGGGGGGAGGGAGGTCCAAGAGGGAGGGGATATATGTATACATATAGCTGATTCACTTCGTTGTACAGCAAAAACACAACATTGTAAAGCAATTATACCCCAATTAAAACACACATACACACACAATGAGATAGCACTTCACACCCACTAGGATAGCTATACTCAAAGAGACAAATAATAACAAGTGTCTGGGAGGATGCAGAGAAACTGAAACCCTCACCAAATGTTGGTGAAAATATAAAATGGTGTAGCCACTTTTGTAACAGTTTGGCAGTTCCTCAAAAGGTTAAACACAGAATTACCACATGACCCAACAATTCTACTTGTAGGTATAAACCCAAGAGAAATAAAAATATATGTCCATACAAAAACTTATAAATGACTGTTCTTAGCAGCATTATTTATAATATGCAAAAGTTGAATATGCTAACCATTGAATTGTATACTTTTTTTTTTTGGCCACTCAGCACAGTTTATGGGATCTTAGTTCCCTGACCAGGGATCGAACCCGTGCCCCTGCAGTGGAAGCACAGAGTCCTAACCACCAGACCACCAGGGAAATCCTGACTTGTACACTTTAAATGGGTGAATTCTATGGTATGTGAATTATCTCAATAAAAATGTTATTTTTAAGAAGCGCTGAATAGTATATATGATATAGTATACATATATTTTTGTTCTTGCTGAAAGGAATATACATGTGTATACATATATATGTATGTGTGCATGTATATATATGGGTGCTTGTGTGTATATACACACACCCTTATTTAGATGCTTATGTGTATAAAACATTTTTAGAAGTCTACAATAAAAACTGATACTGGAAATGGGATTAGGGGCTGGGAACCAAGGAAGAGGGAGGTTTTAAAATTCTTGACTTTTGGGTACTGTCTTATTTTTTGCCACATGCATGTATGCCTAAGAGATGTTTGCTTGAGTATTCATGTATAAACACACACAGAAAAAAATATATATGAAGAGAAAGTTTGATCAAGTAAATATAGTGAAAGGGTAATAATTACTGAAACTAGTTGGTGGGTTTATGGGTATTTATTTTATAGCTCATTCTACTTTCTGTATGTTTTAACTTTTTAATAGTTAAAATAATTGTAACAACTGAATATTCCATTTGAAATGCTAATGAAATTTCTTGGGTCAAAGTAATTTTGTAACTTTCAAGGGAACAATAAAGTTTACCTCTTTGAATTTCCACTTCTCCTTTAGTTACAAACAAACTGGGAACTTCCTGATGAGCACCAAACCTGCTGGTCCCTAAAATTTTCTTAAGATTTGGCTTAGGCTTGGCAAATCTCCTTCTCATTCTCAAATTATTGGTCACTTTTGAAGCTGTCCTAGAAAGAGATGGGAAGAAAGAGAAATTAATCAACTGTGTAAGAATTCTCTCAGGATTCTGTGTAAGAATCTGGACCATGTCTGTAAAACTGGGACTATATTTACATAAAACTGTTTCAATAATGCTTAAAACACCCATTGTGGTAATTTTAATATGCAAACCATTAAACTAAAATCAAAATCTGCTAAACCTTACTTTAAAGGGTGAAAAATTAGCACTGCCCACCTTACATTTATTTGTTACTCAAAGCTATTGGCCAAATTGATGGTTGGTTTATATATATTTATTAATTGAACACTAATTTATTTTATAAAACTCAAAAAACAATAATAGTTTAACAAAGCAAAATAAACCTGGATGATATAGAGTTTTCCTTTACTTCTTCCATTAAACCAATTTCTTCTTTAGTACTTTGTTCATCCAATATAATCTTGTTTTCTTCTACTGATGGAGATGTATTACGGATAGATGAAGAAGGTTCCTGACATTCATGAACAATTTTGAGATTTGTATTATCTGGGCAAAAAGGAATTTGGCTTTTATCGTTTGAATGAATATCAGGAAGTACACATACTCCTATTGCAGAAAAAAACAGAAAATTAAAATTGACCAAATACAAATAGATGTCCAAATAAGTCCTTCAACATGCAGCAATGGTAAAATTCTATGTTATTTTTATTTTTAATTTTTATTTTTTCTGGCTGCACCACGTGGCATGCAGGATCTTAGTTCCCCAACCAGGGATTGAACCCGTGCCCCCTTCAGTGGAAGCGGGGAGTCTTAACCACTGGACTGCCAGGGAATTCCCTATTTTTTTTTTTTGAGTAAACAATGTGTTAAAGATTTATTCAATTCATTAGAAGAGGACCAGCAGAATGATAAAATGGGTAAAACACATTTGAGAAGCTATCTATGTTATTTTTAAAGTCTGCTCTTTTTGGCTCCAAGTTTAAATTTATGACCTCATATTTCACGCCAGAGATTTGATATGTTCTAAGTTTAATAATTCTTATAGACTGAAACTTTTCTGTTATTATAATTAAAAATAAATCTTTTTGTTACTTTCAGTAACTATATAACCTCAGATGAATTTCCAGATAGGATTATCTTCATTTATAATTTTTTAAAACCTGTATTTTACGTTCTAGACATTTGTGACAGGCTACAATGCAATACTCTGCCATTGAAAAAGGAGCCCTATAGGGAACACAAATCAGAGACTTTCCTGATAAATATATAGTTATGGGCCAAGAAATCTGACACTTAAAACAAATGGCAGGTCACTCATCAGCAGTTAAAATGATTAACAGGATTATAAGTAACATGATTATCCATTTAATGTAAAGTAGAAGGTACTTTGATAGTAAAGACCATAGCCTAAAATAAAATACTAAGAGTCTGGGTTGACATATTTTTTGGTTCAGTCCAAACTAACAGAATAGTCTAAACTAAATTATCTCAATGACTACTATTGCCCCTTCATACTGTATTTGACTGTCATGTAATTGCGAAGACTATCTAAAGCAGCGGCTCCTTCGCTAAAGAAACGTGTGAAGAGATCAGTGATCAAGGAGTTCAGTTAACCAATGATGTTTATGATGATAAAGGTAGAGGATCCACTAGATTAACTATTCTACAAATACAAATTATCCTTAATAAACCCAGTGCACTATATGGAAATGGAGGCCATTAGAGGGCTAAGTAAGTAGTAAGTAGGATGGATCAATGCATACATATTACCTTTTCTGGAAAAATAACACAGTGATGCCAACTTCAAATGTAAAAGGCAGATATTCACTTAATATTCAAATATGGGTATATTTCTTAAAAGTTGGATTTTAAAGGTTTCTTTTTTTTGGTAGGACTTATCTTTTATTCTTACCATCACTCTGTTCTGTACTGATCTCTGACTGCAACACCAGACCTCCCATGGTAAGTAAAGTGATGGCAGCTTCAGTGCTTCCATCGTTGGTACCTTGTGAAAAACCAGATCAACATTAAAATAGAAGAATGAATCGGGAAATTTATGTTTGGTTGCTCAGAAAAGAATTTAATTTAGGTGTTTATCCTCTAGTAACAAGTTTCAAAACCCTCCATACCACTAACCCCTTACTAGGGTAGTGTTTCATTCAGCTTGTATACTATAAATAGAGCATCAACTGTTGACTTTTACTCACTGAAAATGCCTCCTTCTCGTTAAATAACTTAATACCTTCAAAGGAAATACATCTGTGCAAATCAGAGAAAATAAATACTTCTTTATCAAATATTTAATCACTCTCTAAAGCAGCATTCCAAGAACCCAAGTTTCTCCTGGAGAAAACATATTCAAACTGCTGGACCTTTTCATTCAATTCTCCAGCAAACTGACTCATTTACTAATTACCACCACTATTAAATCACTCTGTTCATTGGTGTTAACCAAGTATTTTTAGCTGTTTCCTTATTAACAGTTACCTGTTTCAGCTTGGGAATGTTCACCTGTGGTCATTTCCTAAAAGAGGAAAAGAAAAGTAATAGCTTAGGTATTTTCCCAAACACATGTTCCATATCTCAAAGCACTACATTTTACAGGTCTTTCTATGCTTTTGGTTACAATGGAGTGGAAATTTATAATTATTCATAAAATTTCATAAACAAGAACAGAAATCATTTAAAAGCCAAATATTTTCATCTCTTGCTCCTTCTTTTACCTTTTGCTTGTATTATATGCAAATTTTAATTCTCATCATATGCAACAAGCATCTGCCTTTCTTCTTCAATTTCATAATCCTTCAACTTTAGTCACATCTGCTGCTAGTTTTGACTCAATGGAAACCAAGGTCTGAACAATATCACAAATTTTTTACACTACTAGGTGGCTTAAAAATTAAATGAATTTTAATAAATTAAGAAGGTATAGGATCTATGTCCAGCATGACAGCATGAGGAGCTCTGCTGACCCTCTCCCCAATGAAACTGGTAAAATTTATTAAAGAACCACCATTTAAAGCCTCTGGAAATGGTCCTAGGGGCATAAGATGCACATATATTCGATAAAATTGTTGAAAATTCAGTAACAAAGGTGAAAGTCTGTGGTATTTGAGCTAAGACTGCTTTTTCCCTCCTTCCAGCTCAGTGAGGCAGACTCCACCTCAGACTGCTGCAGCCAGGAAAACAGGGTCCTTCTCCCTGCAGGCCCCACTTGGAGGGCTTTCAGCTCCTAATATCACAAGAACCTCGTGTCAGATTCATCAGAGATAATAGGCCAGTATCTATTATGATATGGACAAAAAAATCCCCAATAAAATACTAGCAAACTGAATCCAACAACATATAAAAATTATATGCCATGGGGACTTCCCTGGTGGTCCAGTGGTAAAGAATCCATCTTCCAATGCAGGGGACGGGGGTTCGATCCCTGGCCGGGGAACTAAGATCCCACATTTTGCGGGGCAACTAAGCCCGCGTGCCACAACTACTGGGCTCACGTGCCTCAACAAGAGAGTCCCCGTGCCACAAACTATGGAGCCTATGCGCCTTGGAGCCCACGTGCCACAACAAAGACCTGACGCAGCCAAAAAAATAAAGAAAATAAATAAATATCAAAAAAAATATTATATGCCATGACTAAGTAGAATTTATCCGAGGGATGCAACTTTTGGTTTAATATCCAAAATTCAATCAATGTAATACATCGTATCAATACAATAAAAGACAATTACATGATCGTCTCAAGAGATGCAGAAAAAGCATATGACAAATTCCAACACTCTTTCATGATAAAACACTCACACAAACTAGGAACAGAATGGAACTTTTTCAATTTGAAAAAGGGCATCTATGAAAAAAACTACATCTAACATCAAACTTAATGGTGAAAGACTGGATGCTTTCCCCTACTTTTATTCAACATTGTACTGGAGTTCTAGACAGGGTAATTAGGCAAGAAAAGAAATAAAAGACATCCAGGCTGGAATGTGTTATAAACTGAATTATGTCTTTCAGAAAGATATGTTGAAGTCTTAACCCCCAGTACTGTGAAGGTGACCTTATTTGGAAATAGAGTCTTCCTAGATGTAATCAAGTGAAGATGAGGTTATAGTGGATTAGGGTTAGCCTTAATCCAATAAGACTGGTGTCCTTAAAAGAAAAGAAACACAGACACGCATACAGGGACAACACCATGTGGCAATGGAGGCAAAGGTTGGACTTGTGTTGCCACAAGCCAAGGAATGACACGGAATGCCAGCAACTGCCAGAAGGTAAGAGAAAGTCCCAAGATGATTTCTACCTCAGAGCCACCAGAAGCACCCATCACCAGGGGCATCTTGATTTTGGAATTCTAGCCTCTAGAACTATGACAGAATAAATTTCTGTGGTTTTAAGCCACCCAGTTCGTGGTACTTTGTTACAGCAGCCCTACAAAAGTAATACAGAAAGACAGAAGTAAAACTATCTCTATTCACATATGCCATGATCTTATATGTAGAAAATCCTAAGGAATCCACTAAAAAACTATTAGAACTAATAAATGAGTCCAGCAAAGTTGCAGGATACAAGACCAATATATAAAAATCAAACGTATTCCTATAAACTTGCAATAAACAAACCAAAAATGAAATTAAGGAAACAATTCCATTCACAATAGCATCAAAAATAATAATATACTTGAAAATGAAGTTAAGGAAATGCAAAGCTCATACTCTGAAAACTACAAAACACTGTTGAAAGAAATCAAAGAAGAGTGAAGTAAATGGGAAAATATCCCATGTTCATTGACTGAAAGACTCAAACATTGTTAAGAGGGCAACACCTGCTCCCCCAACTGATCTACAGATTCAATGCAATCCCAACCAGAATCTCAGCTGATGTCTTTGTACAAACTGACAAGTTGATTTCAAAATTCATATGGAATTGCAAGGGACCCATGATAGCCAAAATAAAATAGGATAAAACAGAATAAAATAGGATGACTTACACTTATTAATTCTAAAACTTATTACAAAGCAACAAATCAACAGAGCTTCACCAGCATAAAGACAGACAAATAAATCAATGGAATAGAATTGAGAGTCCACATATCTTCAGCCAACGAATTTTTGACAAAAATAAAAGACCATTCAATAGGGAAAGAACAGTTTTTTCAAAGAAATGGTGCAACAACTAGATAGTCATATGCAAAAGAATGAAGTGGGACTCTAATCTCACACCATATAAAAAATTAACTCAAAATGGGGAGAATTCCCTGGCAGTCCAACAGTTAGCACTTGGTGCTTCCACTGCTGGGGGCCCGGGTTCAATCCCTGGTCAGAGAACTAAGATCCTGCAAGCTGTGTGGCATGGCCAAAAAAAAAATAATTAACTCAAAATGGATTAAAGACTTAAATGTAAAACAGGATAAATCTTCATGACCTTGGCTTTGGGAAAGGATTCTTAGATATGACAACAAAAGCATGAGCAACAAAAGAAAAAACAGATAAATGAAGTCCAAGTACTCTAAAGCAGTGGTCTGCAACCTTTTTGGCACCAGTGACCGGTTTCGTGGAAGACAATTTTTCCATGGATGGGGGAGGAGGGCGGATGGTTCAGGTGGTAATGAAAGTGATGGGGAGCGATGGGGAGTGGCAGGTGAAGCTTCACTTGCTCACCTCCTACTGTGTGGCCCGGTTCCTAACAGGCCGCGGACCTGTACCAGTACACGGCCCAGGGGTTGGGGACTCCTGCTCTAAAGGAAACCATCAAGAAAATGAAAAGACAACCCACAGAATGAGAAAAAATATCTGAAAATCACATATACAATTAGGAACTTGTATCCAGAATATAAAAAAATTCTTACAACTCAATAAAAAAAAAGACAAATAGACCAAAAAAATTTTTAAATGGGCAAAGACTCCAAATAGACATTTCTCCAAAGAAGATATAAAAATAGCCAATAAAAGCATGTGAAAAGATGCTCAACATCATTAATCATTAGGGAATGCAAATAAAACCATAATGAGGTACCATTTCACACCTACTAGGATGGTTAGATCCAAAAAATCAAATAAATATTGTCAGGATGTGAAGAAATTGGAGCCCTCATACACTGCTGGTGGGAATATAAAATGGTGCAGCAGCTTTGGAAAGCAGTTTGCTAGTTCCTCAAATGATTAAACAAAGTTACCATATGACACGGCAATTATACTCCTAGGAATGTACCCAAGAAAATGAAAACATTATGTCCATACAGAAACTTGTACACAAATGTTTATAGCAGCATTATTTATAATGGCCAAAAGATGGAAACAACCTATATGTCCATGAACAGATGAATGAATAAAGGAAATGTAGTATATTCATATGGAATATGATTTGACCACAAAGAGGAATGAAGTACTGATACATGGTACAACATGAATGAACCTTGAAAACACTAGACTAAGTGAAAGAAACCAGGCACAAAGGACCATACTGTGTGTATATCTCCAGAATAGAGAAATCTATAGAGACAAAAAGTAGATCATTGGTTGCCTAGGCCTGGGGAAGGCTGGAAGGAAATAGGGGAACAACTGCCACTGGGCATAAGTCTTCTTTCTGAGGTGATGAAAAAGTTCTAAAATTGTGCATATAGCTGTAAATACACTAAAAGCCATTGAATTATACACTTTAAATGGATGAATTGTATAGTGTATGAATTGTATCTTAATAAAACTGTTTTTGAAAAAGTTGTAAGTCTTCATTTACAAAAACAAGATAAATACCAACTAAATAAGGAAGAGTGCCAAGCAAAAGGCAACTAAATATGTTTTAAATAATTTACATTTAGTATATATTTAATGCATCAGAATTTTAACATAAGTCTATGAAGATATTGAGCTACTCCCACACACAGGAATCTGTGCTTTTCAAGTCAAATATAAAAATCTATAAATTATTCACTAGTTTCTACCATTCATACTTACAGCTCCTAGAAATAATAGAATAATTTCTATCATACTAGTTAAGAACCATCTGTAAACCTAAAGCTTTTCAAAATAAACTTAGCCTTTTGAAAGTAAACAAAAAATTAAAGACAAAACATATTAAAATGGATGCTTACAACTGATAATGCATTCAAATTTTCTTCTTGTTTCATTTCCTGAGTAGTCAAATCTACGTTTGATGAGAGATGATGTTCCACAACAGCTATGCATCCTACATCTGGGATATTCATGGGTATTTCAAGCTGTCAAAAAGAAAAGTTTCATTATTTCATTTTGGCATACTATCACAGAAAAACAAAATGAAGCATAAAATAAAATATTAAACTGAAGAAATAATTCACATTTATACATGATTTAAAAAACTGAAATATAGTCATTCTTAAACTGATTGACATCAGCTTGGCAAAAGTGAAACATTTAATGTTTTTGAGGGGTCTGTGATTCTTACAAACAATAAGCAAAACTTCCAGAGCTAATCGACTTAGTACCTAGCATTTCATTTTCCATTATCCCCAGTTTGTCCCTAATTTCCCACAGTTTCTCTCATCAGTCTGTCAACATTTACGAAATGCTTCCTAAAAACTAGAGGGCTACAGGTACAAGAATACAAAGCTCAATAAGACAAGTCGGTCCCTGCCTGCAAGGAACTCACAATCTAAGAAAAACAGACATGTAATCAACTATACACTGTTCCAAGTGCTATCATAGAGATGAGTTGAAAGCACTTCAAAAGATTTATCCAGGCTTCCCTGGTGGCGCAGTGGTTGGGAGTCCGCCTGCCGATGCAGGGGACACGGGTTCGTGCCCCGGTCCGGGAGGATCCCACATGCCGCGGAGCGGTTGGTCCCGTGAGCCGTGGCCACTGAGCCTGCGCGTCCGCAATGGGAGAGGCCACAACAGTGAGAGGCCCGCATACCACAAAAAAAAAAAAAAAAAGATTTATCCTACACATGACCCACCAAGGCAATTACTCTCTCCCACAACCCCAAAACCTGTATGATTCTTCACAGCGATGAATGGCCACGTAAAGAAATGAGTCCACTCGCATGTACTCTTCATTTAGCAGGCTTATTTCAAAGATCCCTACAGTCTGGGGGTTAAAAACACTAAGATTTATCTCCTAGACTATAAACAAGGGAGTCTGGCTCCTATTCCCTTATTAACAGAGAGATGAGTATAAAAGACTGTGATTCAGTAGAAACTGAGCAGTCAAGTTTGAAAATCTACCTTTGAGACGTTTATTATAGTAACACCTATGTGTTCTGTGTCTGT
Organism: Mesoplodon bidens; assembly: GCF_964165515.1. NCBI lineage: Eukaryota > Metazoa > Chordata > Mammalia > Artiodactyla > Ziphiidae > Mesoplodon > Mesoplodon bidens. The sequence continues at coordinate 57,281,639 of NC_138160.1, read as the reverse complement.
CTGCTCAGGTGCAATTAGAGAAAAATCTTTGCTAATATCCTATAGGCCTGGGATGAATTTTAAAAGTTCAAGTGATTTGAAAGGACAAAATATTTTCTGAAAAGCTGGGATTGGGGGGATAATGGGAATATTCTACGTAACTGAAAGTTGGTTCTGTAAGCACTACACAGTTTCAAAGCTTTATTTTTTTAACAGCTTTATCTAGATATAATTTACATTCCATACAACTCACCCATTGAAATTGTATAATTCAATGTTTTTTGGTGATGCAAGCACAGATATGTACAACCATCAACATAGTTACTTTTAGAACATTTTCATCACTTCAAAAAAGAAACCCTTGATCTACTTTTTGTCTCTATAGATTTTCCTATTTTGGACATTTCATATTAATGGAATCATATAATATGTGATTTTTTGTTAACTGGTTTCTTTCACTTAGCATAATGTTTTCAAGGTTTCAAGGTTCATGTTGAAGTATATATCAATATTTTAGATCCCTTTATGATTTAATAACATGCCATTGCATTTCAATGCTTTTTAAAGGGGACATTTTCTAACATATAAACAAATTTCCCTGCCTTAGTAAACTGGCCATTAAGAATACAATTTAAGGGCCTCCCTGGTGGCGCAGTGGTTGAGAGTCCGCCTGCCGATGCAGGGGATACGGGTTCGTGCCCCGGTCTGGGAGGATCCCATATGCTGCGGAGCGGCTGGGCCCGTGAGCCATGGCCTCTGGGCCTGCGCGTCCGGAGCCTGTGCTCCGCAACGGGAGAGGCCGCGACAGTGAGAGGCCCGCATACAGCAAAAAGAAAAAAAAAAAAAAAAAAAAAAAGAATACAATTTAAGCTTTCCTTGCTCAATTATTATAATCAATGCTATTTAAGAAGGCATTCTGTGGGGCTTCCCTGGTGGCACAGTGGTTAAGAATCCACTTGCCAATGCAGGGGACACGGGTTCAAGCCCTGGTCCAGGAAGATCCCACATGCCGCAGAGCCACTAAGCCCATGTGCCACAACTACTGAGCCTGTGCTCTAGGGTCCGTGTGCCACAACTCCTGAGGCCACGTGCCACAGCTACTGAAGCCCGTGTGCCTAGAGCCCTGCTCCACAGCAAGAGAAGCCACCGCAATGAGAAGCCCGCACACCGCAACGAAGAGTAGCTCCCACTCTCCGCAACTAGAGAAACCCTGCACGGAGCAACAAAGACCCAACACAGCCTAAATAAATAAAATAAATTTAAAAAAAAAGAAGGCATTCTGTATTAATTCAGGGATATATCCTAGAATGTGATTTTCAGAAGTTAATTTCTCGTATTAGTTTTCACGAGCAATTTGCCTTTCACACAAAGAAATTGTAAAATACATAACATATAGCTAAATGAATCTTCATGCAGTGGTAACCAGCCATCCTTGAACAAAATTAACTTTCCTTTTACCTTTTCTTGGTTACAACCAAAGTTTAAATTCATTATCTTTACTTTGAACTTTAATTACAAGAAACCACTTCACATCATTTTTATTTAGCTTCAACCATTCCAACTAACTTTATAACATTTAGCATGGTATTATTAACAATGAATAAAAAAAGGTGAGTTTGGAATTCCATTTGTAATTCAAATGGCTTTTGAATCTACCATGAATACAAAACTGATTCAGATGTGATGCTCTATAAGCAAAATAAGTTACTGAAAATTGAGGCAGAAGAGAAAACTTTGAAGTTACAAAGTTAGACCAAGAGGCAAAAGAGTAAGGAGCTTTCATAATAAAGTAAGCTGAAGTAATATGTTCCTCTACCTCACATCCATTAGGATGGCTACTATCAAAAAAAAAAAGGGGGGCTTCCCTGGTGGCGCAGTGGTTGGGAGTCCGCCTGCCGATGCAGGGGACGTGGGTTCGTGCCCTGGTCCGGGAGGGTCCCACATGCTGCGGAGAGGCTGGGCCCGTGGACCATGGCCGCTGAGCCTGCACATCCGGAGCCTGTGCTCCGCAGCTGGAGAGGCCATGGCGGTGAGAGGCCCACGTACCGCAAAAAAAAAAAAACAGAAAAAACAAGTGTTGGTAAGGATGTGGAGATGTTGGAACCCTCGTACACTATTGATAGGATGGTAGAATAAGGTAGCTGCTATGGAAAACAGTATGGGGGTTGCTCAAAAAATTAAACATCAATTTACAATTTACTATATTATCCAGCATTTCCACTTGCAGAATTGACAGCAGGGATTAGAAGAGATATTTGTATACCCATGTACATAGCAGTGTTCTTCATTAATAGCCAAAAGGTGGAAGCAACCCAACTGTCCACTGACAGAAGAATAAACAAAATGTGGTACTGTATATACTGAATGGAATATTATTTAGCCCTTAAAAAGGACATCCTGGACTTCCCTGGTGGCACAGTGGTTAAGAATCTGCCTACCAATGCAGGGGACACAGGTTCAATCCCTGGTCTGGGAAGATTCCACATGCCGCAGAGCAACTAAGCCCGTGCACCACAACTACTGAGCCTGTGCTCTAGAGCCCATGAGCCACAACTACTGAGCCCGTGCACTACAACTACTGAAGCCCGCGCACCCTAGAGCCCACGCACCACAACTGAGCACATGTGCTGCAACTATTGAAGCCTGTGGGCCTAGAGCCCATGCTCCACAACAAGAGAAGCCACTGCAATGAGAAGCCCGCAAACTGCAACAAGAGTAGCCCCTGCTCTTCGCAACTAGAGAAAGCCCGTGTGCAGTAGCGAAGACCCAATGCAGCCAGAAAAAAGAAAAAAAAAGGGACATCCTGACATATGCTACAGTATAGATGAACCTTGAAAGCATTATGCTAAGTGAAATAAGCCAGTCACAAAAAGGACAAACACTGTATGATTCCACTTACATGAGGGACCTAGAGTAAGTGGTTGCCACAGGCTACAGAGGAGGGAATAATCAGAATTATTGTTTAATAGGTACAGAGTTGTAGTTTTTCAAGATGAAAAAAAGTTCTGTGGATGGATGCACTTAATGCCCCTGAACTGCAGGCTTTAAAATGGCTAAGACAGTAAATTTTATGTTACCTGTAACTTACCACAATTAAAAAAAGAGAGAGGGCCTCCCTGGTGGCACAGTGGTTAAGAATCCACCTGCCAATGCAGGGAACCTGCGTCCTGATCCGGGAAGATCCCACATGCCGAGGAGCAACTGGGCCCGTGTGCAACAACTACTGAGCCTGTGCTCTAGAGCCTGCGCACCACAACAAGAGAAGCCACCGCAATGAGAAGCCTGCGCACTGCAATGAAGACCCAACGCAGCCAAAAATAAAGTAAACAAAATAAATAAATTTATTTTTAAAAAAGAGAGGGCTTCCCTGGTGGCACAATGGTTGAGAGTCCGCCTGCCAATGCAGGGGACGCGGGTTCGTGCCCCAGTCTGGGAAGATCCCACATGCCGCGGAGCGGCTGGGCCCGTGAGCCATGGCCGCTGAGCCTGCACGTCTGGAGCCTGTGCTCCACGATGGGAGAGGCCACAACAGTGATAGGCCCGCGTACCACCAAAAAAAAAAAAAGAGAGAAAGAGAAAGAAATATGTCCCTTCTACATTCTCTACCAACCAGAGCTTAACTTGAGCGTACCACAAAGAGTTAATAGAAAACATCTGCCAAGTTTTTTGTTTTTTTTTTAATTAACCAGAAAGGAGATTAAGTAGCCCCCAGATACAAGTGAAATTAGATTTCTCTCAGTATTGTTATACTGATTACCTTGTGCCGGGCCTGGGTTGCAGGGGCTGAGTAAACACAGGAGATCACACAAGCCTATTTCTACTGATTTCCTAGGCTATGCAGCAGGCCCCAAACAAATTACTCTAATAATCTTCAAATCCTAATAATCACTAAGAGAAGAGATAATGATCCACTAAAAGCAAAAAACAAGTAAGATAAAGTTCCAAGGATTCAAAATTCAAACTACCTCTTCCATGGTTTCCTCAATCTGAGCAGAAACCGGTTCAGGAGATCTGAGACCAACAGGTACAAACACTGGAGCTTTGTTTACTTCTTCTGGAGCAAGATGATAGCTTTCTTCTTCATAGTCAGACTCAAAATCTTCCGCATCATCTTCGTCTTCTTCCTGGGAAGCTCGAAGAGTCACCAGCACAGGCTTAGAGGCTCTAGGTTCCTTCTTAGAGGTCTTACTCCGAATTCGTTTTGATCCACGCCCTTTGGGGATGTTTGGTTTAATCTTTCGACGCATTCTCCTTTCACTACGATCTATCTTACATTCAGAGGCAGAAGAGAGAGCTGTTCTTCGATCCACAGCAATTTTAGAATAATTTGATTCTTTTAACAGTTGTGGAGAGCTAGAGGTTTAATCAAAATAGCAACATAGTCATTACATGCATAGCATAAGGATAATTTTAATGAAAACCCAACTTATAAAGTGAAATCTCAATTCAAGCCATTCATATGCTCACCACCCATTCTATCAAACACTAATGCTATGACAAGAATGAACAGAATTTACTGTTAGGATTTAGTTTCTCACTCAAAGTTAAATATTAGTTATCTACCTACAAATTTTTCACAGTAAGTTTTAAATTTTGAGCCATTTTTCCCCCTTGCTATTTAAGTGGTGATGAAATACAACACTGGAAATTATTAGAAGAAAATGGGATCAAGAACACTGGACCAGGGCTTCTCTGGTAGCGCAGTGGTTGAGAGTCCGCCTGCCGATGCAGGGGTCATGGGTTCGTGCCCCGGTCTGGGAAGATCCCACATGCCGCGGAGCGGCTGGGCCCGTGAGCCATGGCCGCTGAGCCTGAGCGTCCGGAGCCTGTGCTCCGCAACGGGAGAGGCCACAGCAGTGAGAGGACCGCGTACCGCAAAAAACAAACAAACAAACAAACAAAAACACTGGACCAATAAAATACAGAATATGAGACCAAAAAGTGATACGGTTTATCCTATTGGGTAAACAGATTAGGTCAAAAGAAAAAAGGAGAATGAGGAAATCCAACAGGACAACATTTTTTAGAACTTAGGGTCCCTTCCACTTTCCTTGAAAACTGGGGAAGAAAGGTGCCCTTCACTTGGGTTTGTGACTCCAATATGAATCAGCACCCTAGTTATTTAGGTAATATGTACTACTCTTTCGTCAGGCTTCTGCTCATGTCTAATATACTCAACACCCAGAAATTTTAAATGTAGGAAAGAAAAATCTTTTTGAGAAGATCATAAAAAAAGGAAATTTTAGTAAATAAAAATCAAAAGTGGGAAAGAAACAGACCTGCCAATAAAAAACAACCAATACTTCTGTTAACAAACCATCTTTTCACTCTATCAGTAAGTTAGAGTAGGACATCCATTAAGAATAAGTTACTTGTATTTACTATTCTGAAGTACTTGTTAAATAAAACTTTACCTTGCTGGTTTACTGACATACTGCTCTTCGACAACTGAACACATAGAACTATCGCCTACGGTTTTCTCTCCAACACTTCCTGATGGTCCAACTTCTGATTGGGCATCTTTTTTTGCCAAACCAATCTCCTTGGAACCTACAGGACCTTTTCTTGCTGAAATCTCCAGAGATGTCAGAAACTCAGCTTTTCCCTTAAATTTAAGAAGAAACAACTAATATTACCATGGAAACAATCTGTATAGTAATTTGGTTTGGTAGTTTGGCCTAAAGCGCTCAGCTTACACACATATACACAAGTGATTGGTTTCTAAACTTTCATAATATTGGAAGGTCAATCAATTTTCATGAAAATAGTTATAGTAGAAAAGGCAAAACTATTTCTTTAATATTCTCCTTCATGATATTGATAAAATAGAGCCCACTAATAAATTATTTTTTTCAAACTTACTTTTTGAAGAAGCTGGGTGTCAGAATCTCCATGCTGCAGCAAATTATCTTCTGGCTTCCTTGCCTTACTCTGATCTGCTGTGTCTTTTCCTATGCCTGATTGCTCTTTCTTACCTTGTGCTCTTCCCAAATTTGGCTTAGCCTTTTGGAATTGCCTTCTTATCATTTGTGGTGGACTAGAAACATATGTTTTATGTTCATGTCTAGAATGAAATACAAATCATGTTGAAGAACAAAAATCAGAATTCCTGTTGATGTATCTGCTGTTAAACAATTTTGGGGCACAAACCAATTCTATGTTCGAAGGACTATATATAAATAGGCTATAAAACTAAACATATAAAATGAAACCACACATGCTGATATGAAAGAAAGAACATAGAAGCTTTTATAACTTCCATTTTCTATATAGCCTGGGGAATACTTTCACAATAATATTTCATCTTTTTTTTACTTTCATTCATTGATTCTGGTGTGTCGTTGTATGCTACTTTAAGTAATTTTCAGAGAAATAACTAGATACAAAACAAAAATGTCAGTAGTTGAAGATGGACTTCATAATGACACTTTAAACAAATGCTTCAACTGGGCTCTGAAGCATGAATAAATATACAATGGTCACAACAACCCTGGTCCTTCTGGTTCAAGAGCAGGCTTGAAAGCTAGAGTCTGTTCTCCTAACACATGCCTGTCACTTCATAGAAAAGGGTTTATTGACAGCCAGTGTCATAAGGATCTCAATATAACCCATTTGTATCTGCCAAATCAGAGAAAGACAAGGTTTTAACATTCAATACAGTAGCCATAGCTCCCAAGGCAACACAAACAGCTGCCTTAAGGTTTCCTGGAAAATATTTAATAATTGGCAAGGATCTGAATTAGCAAGTTTAAAACTAATATAAATCTGGATACTTATAAAGAAAAACTGGGTCTCTAAGTATCGATCATAAGTTCTCTAAAAGATCTGTATTAAAGACTAATCTTAAGTAATATTTGTAATAAATTACCTACAAGAGAAAGTAGTTATTTACATTTCCAAATGTTCCAATCCTGCTAAGTTCTTCCAGCAGTGAAATACCAAGGAAGTTCACAGGAAGTTCTAACAAAGTAATGATGCTGGTTAATACATTCCAGTGTAGGCTAATGTATTTGGGAAAACATGTGATATTTAACTTAAGTATAAGCTACTTACAATCAAGTGTGATTCTACAAAGGTACTTAAGAATAATATATATATATATATATATATATATAAGCTCAATGTGCTACTGGGGTTAAAAGGGGGTAAGAAACTGCTGGACATAAGAATAAGCTAACTTAAAACTATGCAGAATATATACTCTGAAGGAAGTATCAGTCATGATAAAGCTAAGAGCTTGAATAAACTTCATAAACAGAAAAGATTTTAAAAAGAGGGGTGGGTGGGTAATGGGTTTCTATACAGGAAATTTGAAAGTTAGATCTTCCTCATTAAAAATGCAAAGGCTGAGCATAAAATCTCTTGAAACATGTAAAGTTTCTTTCAGGAAGCTCTGCCTATAAACTACAGGAATTTGCTAGTCTTAAAGTCATAACTCCTGAAAACTTAAGTTTAAAAACTAAACTGCCGATGTTACTTTGAGCAAGCCATTTAAATCCTCTAGATCCATACAGTCAATTATAAATGAAGGCATTAGGAAAGGCTGACCTCAAAGGTCACGGTCTTTAAAGGCTCATTTAGAGTAAAACTCAAAATCCTTACAATGGTCCTACATAATCTGCGCTTCTCCCCACTCAGCCTTTACCTTTCATATATCTACTACTCTTCCTCTATTCCCCTGTTTCACACTGGCCCCCTTTGCTGTTCAGCAGATTTAAACTATTCTAGTTTCATAATTACTTTTTTCTTTCATAAAACTTACTAAATGTGAAATTACATAAAATCTTTTATTCAAATATCCAACCTTTATCTTTGAAAAGTTTTATTCTTTTCTGATTAAAAGCAAACTCACCTTGTCTTTTCATCTGAAACATTTATTTTGTTAACATGAAGGTTTTCTAAAAGAACGTGACTCTGGTTTTCATACATTCTGCCTTCTGAAACTTTGGAGGATACAACTTCAATTTCCATTGCAATTTGAGAATTTGGCTGAAATGCAAAACTATATTAGTTTTTTGGTGTTTTTTTTTTTTTTGCTGTACGCGGGCCTCTCACTGTTGTGGCCTCTCCCGTTGCGGAGCATCAGGCTCCGGACACACAGGCTCAGCGGCCATGGCTCATGGGCCTAGCCACTCCGTGGCATGTGGGATCTTCCCAGACTGGGGCACGAACCTGTGTCCCCTGCATCAGCAGGCGGACTCTTAACCACTGCGCCACCAGGGAAGCCCAAAACTATATTAATTTTTTTTTTCTTTTTAACAACAGAACATACCTCCTAAAATATTTTAATCATTAAGAAAGGTATTTAGGGACTTCCCTGGTGGCACAGTAGTTAAGAATCCGCCTGCCAATGCAGGAGACACGGGTTCAATCCCTGGTCCAGGAAGATCCCACATGCCGCGGAGCAACTAAGCCCATGTGCCACAACTACTGAGCCTGCGCTCTACAGCCTGCGAGCCACAACTACTGAGCCCGCGAGCCACAACTACTGAGCCCGTGTGCCACAACTACTGAAGCCCATGAGCCTAGAGCCCATGCTCCACAACAAGACAAGCCACCGCAATGAGAAGCCCGTGCACAACAACAAAGAGTAGCCCCTGCTCACTGCAACTAAAGAAAGTCCACGCACAACAACGAAGACCCAACGCAGCAATAAATAAATAAATTAATTAATAATAATAAAAAGAAAGGTATTTAGTTTTTTAAAATGAAGTCTCAAACTTGAGTATGCAATGTTCATGTTTTGCTGCCCAAAACAAAATTGCCTATTCACAGAGAAAGTTTCAAAGATTACTGCAGTAATGTGTTCACATAATGCTTTAAAAACTACAATAACCATCTGTTGTGAACCTTCCTCCCAAAAAGTTCAATGTGTTTTTTTTTCATTTCGGGGGGGTTTCAAATAAGGATTACAATCACTTTATTTTAAATGTAGATTTTCCCTTGGTAGAGAAAAGAACAGAAAAACAAGATCTGTTGAAATGGGCATTAAACTACTTAGATTTGTTTCCAATATCAGAAGATCCATCAATAAGAGATTGGTTAAACTGTCATTCCAAATAGCAGAATGTTACACAGCAGTTAAAAATGATGTATCTCCATATTTCATGACATGGAAAACCACTTAATATAATGAGTGAAAAACAGTAAGTCACAAAATAACATGATTACAATGATTTTATTATTTAAATTTACATGAGTATGCACACATGCATGCATGGAGATATATCCGGTAAGATATGTCAAAAGGTTTTCAGTGGTTACCTCAGAGTGGTGAGACTAGGGGTAATTATTATATTATTTTGCATTGATTGAACATTTTCACAATGACTAGGTTCATTAGTTAGGAAAAAAAAATCTATTTTCATTAAAAAAAAATTCTACAATGGTAAATCTGAAACAAAACTAGACACGTTATGTATGAAGTAGAGTATCAGATGCCTATATTCTAAGCCAAGTCTGAGCTACCATTTGATACTTTAATATGCATTAAAAGGCTTGATTTAATTACATAGCAATAACTCACCACAGTCAGGAATTTTTTAGTTTCATCTTTTTGTAGTGTCCTTTCTTCCTTAATTGTTTCTTTGGCTTCACTTTTTTCTATTACTTGCCTCTGTCCAAACTTTCTTAAGTTTGGACTGGGTCTCTGAAGTCGGCCCCTTACTGGTGGAGCAGTTTGGATAACGCTTTCCTTCATTTCTTGTTCGCAAGTGTTTATATGATAAGTCCTAGAAGAGGGGACAGGAGAAAAGAGAGAAAGCTTGATTGTAAAAAGATGAAAACTACTATAAAAATATAAAATTTGAATCTAATAAACTCTGTAAAAATATTTTGTACATTAAAGGAAAATTAAATTACTTTCTGATTATACCTCATTTTATAAAAAATAGTTATTTCAATTCTCAGAAGGTACTGAACTTATATGAGGTACCTACAATATTCAAATTCATAGTAATAGAAAGCACAATGGTGGCTGCCAGGGACTGGAGGTAGGGGGAATGGGAAGTTATTGTTTAATGGGTACAGAGTTTCAGTTTGGGAAGAAAAATGTTCTGGAGATGAATGGTGGTAATGGTGTACAACGATGTGAATGTACTTAATGCCATTGGACTGTACACTTAAAAATGGTTAAAATAGTAAATTTTATGTTATATGTATCTTACTACAATTTTTTAAAAGGTAATGAATACATACCTTATATACATATTTTAAATAAATGCATTGCTTTGTATAAGATCTGAAGCAGCTAACAGTGAATATAAGCAGGCAAGTGTTAAAAGGTGTTGAACTCAACCTGATTTTGTTTTTTAGGCCATATGAATAGAAATAAACCAAGTATTCTTGATACTCACTTTCAAAATACATTAACACATTTCTTAAAAAAAATGAAGAACTATTTGAAATAATTCTCTTATTTTAGATTTTAATAAAACTATCACTGTTTACCCCATAGAGACAACTAATTCCTTTTCCTGGGCTTGTGTAGACTGAGACTCCTCTATAGGTTCACAAGAACTCGAAGGGGAAAGGTCCTTTTCAGTCTGTACGTATGGTAATATCACAGCCTCCTCTTGACTGTGATCTGATTTGTCTTTTTCTGTTGATGTCATTAGGGGAGCCACATCCTAGAAGGTAGATTAAAAGAAAAAATTTCATCGAGGGTTGGTAAAAGTATAGGGAAATAGAAACTTTAATAAACTGTTAGAAAAATAAACTGATACAGTCTTTGTAGACAACAGGGCAATATCTATCAAGGATTTTAATTTCCAGCAATTCTACTTCTAGAAATATATCTTATAAAAACACTGAAATAACTATCTAGAAAATTATACACAAGGATATTTATTACAGCAACATAATAGCCCCCCAAAAAAGGAAAGAAAAAGAAAAGGAAAAACAAAAAATTGGAAACAAGACAAATCAGTAGGGAACTGAATAAATTATAATTTCTTTACAATGAAACAGTACAGTCATTTAAAAGAAGTTTAATTTCTATATACTGATCCAAAAAGATGTTCATGGACTTCCCTGGTGGCGCAGTGGTTAAGAATCCACTTCTTACATGCACCACGGATTGTACTTCACTGCTAATGTCCTGGAAATAAATCAGCACATATAAAATATTCCTTAAGCATGTCATACATTTCAAACAAAAGCCTATATTCTTCATACTGTTTTTAAGAATCCACTTCGCAGCAACGAAGACCCAATGCAGCCAAAAAAATACATTAAAAAAAAAAAAAAAAGACTCTGCTTCCACCACAGGGGACACAGGTTCAATCCCTGGTCAGGGAACTAAGATCCCACATGCCACATGGAATGGCCAAAAAATAAATAAATTAAGTTAAATTAAAATAAATAAATAAATAAATGAAAGTGGTGGGTTTTTTGTTTTTGTTTTTGTTTTTTTTGGCCATGCCTCGCAGCTTGTGGGATTTTAGTTCCCCAACCAAGGACTGAACCCAGGCCCTCGGCAGTGCAAGTGCAGAGTCCTAACCACTGGACCACCAGGGATTCCCATGATTTATCCTTTTTAAACATAAGATTAGGAGGAAAAAGTACAAATGTTCAAGCACAGTAAGAACTAAGCTAAGATGTAAAGGAAGAATTTTAATTCAAAAAAGTACTTCATATGTTTAAATGCTCAACTTATGAGTGTTGACATTTCATTTCAAGGTTTTTGTTTTTTTTTTTTTTTTTTTTTTTGCTGTACGCGGGCCTCTCACTGCTGTGGCCTCTCCCGCTGCGGAGCACAGGCTCCGGACACACAGGCTCCGCGGCCATGGCTCGCGGGCCCAGCCGCTCCGCGGCATGTGGGACCCTCCGGGATAGGGGCACGAACCCGTGTCCCCTGCATCGGCAGGCGGACTCTCAACCACTGCGCCACCAGGGAAGCCCCATTTCAAGGTTTTTGATGCTGTATCACACATCTTAATCTCTTATAGACCAAGTTAATCAAGTAAATAAAATAATCTCCTTTTAACTCATATCAAGCTTTTAACTTTTTATTTCACCTTCACAACAGAGTGAAATAAAGATGGACTCTCATTCTCATTTTTCCTGTGAAGAAACTAGTTGCATCATTTGGCTATGGTCACATAATGAATAAAGGTCAGAACTTGAACTAGAGCCTGGGCCTCTTAAAATCCTTCCCATGACACATTTGCCCACCATCAGAGATTCAAGATTCTTACACAAACCACATGGAACAATGAGGTACATTAAGTACAGCACCAATATCACACACAGCAAAAATTACATAAGGAAATATTTGCAAATTTTTAATTCCAATGTTTTACTTTAGTAATTATAATAACTAAAACAGAAAACCTCCATCTTAAATAACACTCACACGTTGAGAAGGGAGAGTTCTCATTTGTTCCCCATTCTGCTGTATCACAACAGTCCCTTTTTTATCCGCTTCCACTTTCTTCCCAGGTGCATGTTTTTCTGCTTCTATAGTCTCTCTTTTTGAGGCTGCTCTTGCTAAGTTTGGTTTTGGTCTTTTGAATCTACTTCTCACAAAAGGTGCTGGTTTCACTTCAACTGGCTTCTGGTCTTGAGGAAGAGATTTGCTTTTGGAACAAGGATTATCAAGCTTTAGGATGAAATGAAGGGGCAGTGGGAGTGGAGTCTTAGCACAACCTTAGAGACTGGCAGTAAATATTTAATTCTAATTCTTAACAGGAAAACAAATCGGACTATTTGGTAGATCCTGAAAAACATGAGTGGTACAATCCAGGTATAAGCCTAGGAATTATATCATCTTCGCACAAAGAAAATACAGGTTTGTCACACCTGTACTGACTTAAAAGTATGTCTTGTACACCATTTTGTATGTTAGTAATTCTCACAATCTACTGTCAGAAGGACCTCAAATCTCTCCCAGTCTTCCCCAAACCAGCTTAAAATTTTCAACACTATGCTATAGATGATATGTCTTAAAACCTTATTTAGTTTAACATAATCTGCAAATATAACTTTATATGCTTTCTCTTTATAAGCACACAGACCTATATACTTGTACCTTAAATTAATATCTGAAAACTGCTCTGGAACATTTGGAGATCGCATCCTCTGGTCTTCTATTTTATCAAGTTCAGAAGTCTGTGAAGAAATGTTCAAATGACTCAACTGACTTGTTATTTCCTTTTCAGAATTTCTTTTTTCTTCTACAGATACATGCACCACGGATTGTACTTCACTGCTAATGTCCTGGAAATAAATCAGCACATATAAAATATTCCTTAAGCATGTCATACATTTCAAACAAAAGCCTATATTCTTCACACTGTTTTTAAAAATCCAGAAGTTTGGGGAGTTTTAATTTTTAAGTAAAATAAAATTTAATTTACAAATGCTAAAACATAGAATTTGGAAAACTCTTCTTTCTATATTGCATATTATTATATGTTTTTTCCAAACTACAAATGCCATTACCTATCCAAAAAAAAAGTTTTAAAACTGGAAAATGTTAGAATAGCTTCAACTTCAATTAACTGGAAACTTTTAATAAGATGAGCTTTTAAAAGTGGAGTGAAGTGGGGTGGGACAGGAAATAAAGAGAAAAACTGATACAGATATGGTCAAAAGAAATCGTTCCAGTGTATGTTCATACTAGAATTAGCACAAATTCAGTCCAATCTCTTATATTTCTTTTATCTAAGAGTAACTTTAAACTGACATTAAGAACAGTTAACTTTTCCACAATTATAAAATGTTTTCAATTATTAAAAAAAAAAAAGATTATATAATTTCTTTAAGGTCCTGAAACCCAGAATTTAGGACTGGGAAAGACATTATGCTTTTAGAGACTTTCAGTGTTGTTGGACTTAAGGGCAATAATCCTGGAATTATTTTGATATTTTTTTCTCTGAAAAAGTATTCAAAAAAATATTTTTAAAGGACAGAAAAATACATACTTTAATACTTAGTGAAGGCACAGCACTGCAGTCACCACTACCCCTCTGCAATGAATCTGTCTCAGTTTGTCTTGAGGTCCCAGTCTCCTCTGGTTCATTTTCCCTTAGAGAAATGTCTATTTTTCCAGTTTTTTCCAAATCTGCCACCTTTTCCTCAGAAGCACTGATCTCTTCTGATCGGCTTTTCCTAAAGGAAATTTCTCTTCCAGTTTCTTTCAAATCTGCCTCTGTTTCCTCAATGGTAGTCATATTTCCTGATACCTTTTCCATCAGGGAAATGTCTCTTTTTCCAGTTTCTTCCAAATCAATCTCCCTTTCCCCGGTGGCACTGATCCCCACTAGTACCTTTTCCCTTGGGGAAATTTCTATTCCAATTTTGTTCAAATCTGTCTCCATTTCATCATCCATAGTTTTGAGCTCTGAGGCCTTTTCTTGTGTAGGTATTTCTCTTCTTTCAGTTTCTTCTAAATCTGTCTCTACTTCCTCAGCGGCATCAATCGTCTCAGGTATCTTCTCCCTCAGGGAAATCTCTCTTCCAGTTTCTTTCAAACCTGTCTTCACTTCACCAATAGTATCGACCTCCTCTGGGGCATTTTCCTGTAGGGATATTTCTCTTCTTTCAGTCTCTTCCAAATCCGTCTCTCTTTCCTCAGTGGCATCAGTCACCTTTGTTATCTTCTCCCTTGGCAAAACCTCTCTTCCAGTCTCTCTCAAATCTGTCTCCATTTCCACAGTGACATCAATCATTTCTGGTATTTTCTCCCTGGGAGAGATATCGTTTAAATCTGACTCCATTTCCTTAGCAGTATTAGTCTCCACAGGTACCTTTTCCCTTGGTGAGGTTTCCAGTCTTGCAGTTTCTCTCAAAGCTGTTGTCATCTCCTCAGAGGCAAGAACCTCCTTCGGTACCTCTTCTTCCTTGGAGAAAATTTCTCTTCTTCCAGTTCTTCTTCCTATATTTGGCTTTGGTTTCTGAAATCGAGTCTTTAAAATTTGAACTTGTTTATTTGCTTTATTATCCTCTTGAATACTATTTTAAAAAAAAAAGATACACAATCAAATTGTAAACTAGACTGCCAACTGAAGAGAGATGGTTGAGAAATCACTACTGAAAAACCAGGAATTCTCAAATAAAAAAAAAAAATTAACGAAGCACCAGGAATCTCTGGGCAAAATTTAAAAATTAAGGTAGAGAAAAAATTATATCCTTGGAAATTACAGTAAATTTTTTAAAAAATTAAATATATTTATTATATAGAGACATATATACTGAGAAATTTATCAATAAGGTCAATTAGAGTAGCAGCTAATCAGGCCTAAACAGTCTCTTTCTAATTGTCATCCACACCAACCTTGGCAAATACTGGCTGAGAAAGACTCTCCAAGTCCTCTACATTGGAGCCAGACCAATCTGTGGCTGCTATTCCTACCTTTTCGCTCCTACTCTCCTTTATCCAGACATATGTCTTGCTGTAAGAGTTAAAGAACTCATTTATATGGCCAGAACTAACCAGGATCTCAAATAGCTAGGTGGAGGTATAATTTGAATAAGGCACAGTCTTATGACTTAAAACTAGGTCTGCCCCTCCTCACTTTTTAAAAACAATTTAAAATGAGATTTCCTGTACAGTCACTTCTCTAAAAGCTTGTGATCTCATAATACATTGTGGGAATGAAAGAAAAGAGTAAATAAACAACATTTTGCAGTCTGTTGAATGCTACTGGGCACACAACAATCACTATCTAGTATAAGCACCTTGTTCTTCAAAAAAGCAGCAGCATGCTCTGCTTTGTGCTTTATCATAATAATAGAGAGTAAAACCAATAAAAATATACAAATGAATGAAAGAGCACTTAGTGACTGGTTAAGATTTTGACCTCTGAGGCCCTTTTCTTGTGTAGATATTTCTCTTCTTTCAGTTTCTTACATAGCATCTTGAACAGTTCAAAGTGTTTGAGACTGGGGAGGAGGGAAACTGCCTACTGGATATAAACAGGTGTATGATTTGATAAAACACAGAATCTTAGAATTGTTTTTATGAATACTGGAGATTCAAAGGCCAGAAAGGTCACTGCCTTTGGAGAGGAAAGTTGCTGATATCAGACTGGATATTAGTTATGAACAATCCAGCAGGGTTCTAAAACCCAAAGGCCACTCAGGGAAAACTTGGTTTTCTACTAAGCCACATGAAAATGGAGTCTGGCTTAAACTAAAAAAATACAAACAAAATATCCAAATTGTCAGATATCTATAATTAATATTTGTATCAGAGATATGCAACAAGTAATGTAGTTGTACAGGCTTCTACCCAGAGTTTGTGTGGCAGAGAAGTAAAATAGGTTGGGGGTGTAGGGAGGGGGTACAAAGGAACAGAGAAAGAAGAGAGGAATAAAGGAATGTTTCTGTCTTCTAACAAAGATCTTTTGAGTAGTTCAGGAAACCTAGCTTTCACTCTCAGGTATTTAAACAGGCTCCTACAGCTATAATAAAGTATACAATAGGCCAGACTTTAAATGTAAAGATTGGTAAAATATAAATAATTGTTGAAACTAGATAGTAGGTACATGGGAGTCTGTTATTCTGTTCTCAGTACTTTTGTGCATTGAATATTCCCAAAAGGAAAAAAGTTTTAAAAGCACACTAATAATTCCATTGATCTGGTTTAATATCCTGCAGAGGGGAAACAACAAATTCAGAGAGCTTTGGCTATGGGAAGTAAGAGTTTTACTTAAAATTTACATAAACCTTAAATAAAGGTAATATGTGATCAATCTAATCCCAAAGAAACAAATATTAAGAGAGAAAGTAGCATTTTCACATCTGGATATAAACATGTAATTTACTATGCATGTGAAGTGATAATACTATCCATGTTAACTCAAGGTCTAATTTGTGATGGGTAAATCAATTCATCAAAATACCAATAAGTGAGAACTCAACACGAAGGCAATGACATAATAAACTGCCTTGAAAGGTGAATTTACACTTGTAAATATTATGTAACTTGATATACAGGTAACAAAATCAGTCTGATTTGCTATTTTTAAAAAATGATTAAGAATTTCTAAAACTTTACACATAATTCAACTATTATATCATTAATAAGATGATGCTTACCTTAGACATTCATTAAGAGCCTTGGGCTCATCTGACTGCACATTTTGAAAAGAAGTATCTTTTTTTTCAGATTGTGATGTGATGTCTTCACAATCAAAATTTTTACATGCCTGATCTTCTATCTGTTCAGGAGTCTTAATAACAAACACATTTTAAAAAAAGTTTTAGGTCTCACAATGTAACACACATTTATAAAAGACTTCATTGAAAATTATGTATGACTTGAGTACAAGGAAAATGGTAAACATTTCAAAATTATAAAATGATATTCAAAAGACACTCTTTTTTTTGACAGGGGTGTGGGGTGGTGCCATGATGTGCAGCCTGCGGAATCTTACCTGGGCCCCCTGCAGTGGAAGCACGGAGTCCTAACCACTGGACCACCAGGGAATTCCCTAAAGGGCACCTTTTAATGTTTGTTCTTTAGGTATAGGAAATTTCACAAGCCACACCTTTTACCTCATCTCAAAGCCCCCATTCTTTTCCTCCTAATCAGAAAGCAAGTAACTGCTTCAGTCTGATCTGTTAAAATTATCCCTTGGGGTCTATCTTTCTAAATCTTTTTGATTATTACAATCACATTATAGACCCTGGGAATCATAATAGAAGAAATTCAAATCTCAAATCATGCCAACTCTAACTCTTATCACAAAGACCAGTTACTATGTAAATAATCTAAAATTTATCATCTTTGTTGTTGGAGTATTTTAGTAGGGAGCTTTTAACATTTTATTTTGTTTAAGTCAGTATTAAAATTCATATACCGGGTTTCCCTGGTGGCGCAGTGGTTGGGAGTCCGCCTGCCGATGCAGGGGGCGTGGGTTCGTGCCCTGGTCTGGGAGGATCCCACGTGCCGCGGAGCGGCTGGGCCCGTGAGCCATGGCCGCTGCGCCTGCGCGTTCGGAGCCTGTGCTCCGCAACGGGAGAGGCCACAGCGGTGAGAGGCCCGCGTACCGCCAAAAAAAAAAAAAAAAAATTCATATACCTAGCTGTATTTTCAGAAGGGAAATATAATTCAAACACCTGCTGAGTGATGGGGGAAGGCAAGTCCAAACATGAGTAAGGTGAAAGCAGATGGTTCATCATATAAATGCTTAAAATCAACAGAGCTGAGAGCTAAGTGCCTTCACAATTAGCAAAGCTGCTGGCTATGAGATTTGGGCATTAAATTTAAAGAACAATATACATAATTGCATACGGTATTGCTGTTTAAAAAGGGGGATGAAAGGAGGCTTATGTATTTGTTAAACAAAAAACTGGAGGGCATCAGAGTACTTACATCTCTATCGATACAGGACTCATTTTCATTCTTTTCTACACTGGCCCCAATTTTTTCCTGTGATGTAACAGTTTCTTTTCTTTCAGCAGCTTTACCTACATTTGGCTTTGGCCTTTGCAATAAGCCCCTCATTAGGCGTGCAGGTCTGAAAGCCTTTAGTTGATCATCTTCCTGCAGACAAATTTTTTCACTCAAACTAGAGTAATTACAAAGGAATAAAATCAATGGTTATTCTGAAGTCACATAATTACTTGTATATCACATACATGCTTGTTTTCAGTATTCTCTTCTCCCAGGTATAAATAAGTAAACCATCTGGAATACAAAATAATTCACAAGTGTCCTTAAGAACACCCTCAAAGATACACACACCTCTATACCCTCTATACCTTAATCCTCTAGAACATAGTCCTAAAAGCATGACTATGAAAAAAGCATTTTAAAATCAAATTGTCACCACAAAATTGGAAAAATCTATACCTGACAAGCATGGAATACTATTCCCCACTCAGGACACCATTGTGTACATACACCTCCAGGGCACTGGACACAGATTATGGAATAAACATACAGTCCAGAATCCACTGGTTCAGATTTATATTGGAGCAGGCCTATTCTAGATCTCTACTCCAAGTTAAAGATTCCCCACCGCCCTTTTTTTCTGGTCACACCACGCGGCATGCGAGATCTTAGTTCCCCAACCAGGGATCAAAACTGTGCCCCCAGCAGTAGCAGCACGGAGCACTAACCACTGGACCACTAGGGAATTCCCCTAAATATTCCCTTTGGAAACCCCTTGCTATAAATAAAATTATCCAGAAACATATATATTAACCATTAATTTATCTAACAAGACTTTGTTAAAATCTTGTTAGTAAGTTGAGGGAGGAATGTTATTGCTCACCAGTGGATCCATACTATAATTTATTTCTACAATACCAAGCATAAAGAGCATTATTAAAATGTTTCAACAATCCCTATAGTTAAAAATGGACTTAAGTACACTAGCTGAAAATAAAATGCAGACATTATTAAGTAGAAAATAAGTCATTACAATCATTCCTAAGAGTTACTATTTTTATTCTATTTCCTAAATACTTACTTAGATGCAGTGTCAGCTTCTGGATTCTCTTTCTCTTTATTCTCCATTCGAGAAATACCAAGTGTATTCATTTTATCCATTTCCATATGATTCTATGAATTTAATTTTTAATATTTAATCTACTTAACATAAAGTTCAAGCGTTGTAATAATAAATGGAAATTAAAACAATAAAATTTCACTTTTTTGTACTTCTAATTATTAAAAGAGAGTTGTTAAAATCATAAAGGCAGATGAGAACCTTTTAAACATATAATCTCATACGTCACTGATAGAAGCACAAATTGGTATATCCTTTCTGGAAAGCCTTTTGCCAACATGAATCAAGAACTTTAATAATGTTCATATTCTTTGACCCAGTAATATCATTTCTAAGACTCTACTCTAAAAAAATATCTAGACAAAGATTTAAGTACAAGGATGTTCACTGGAACATTATGCAAAACAGCAAATGCTGTAAACTGACAAAATATCCAATAATGAATAAATGGTTAAATAAATTCAGTTATACCCATTGATAGAATATTATGAAGTCACTAAAAACCATGTTTTCAAAAGATATTTAATGATATGGAAAAATATTTATGAAATGTTAAAATACTAGAGAAGGATACAAAAGTGAATTAATACTACTACTCAAGAATGTAAAAGAAAAGCTGGAAGGATATAGTCTAAAAGGTTGGTTGCATGTAGATAATAAAATTAACTTTTGTTTTAATTTTTACGTGAATCTGTATTTTCCCAATTTTCTAGAATTTAAAAACATCTCATAAGATTATAATAATATAGTTATATTATTAAGATTAAAAAGATTTCACGTAAGAGGGAAAAAGACTAAAATTTAAAAAATTATTTTAGCAAAAATAAAACATTTTTAATAATATAATGCTGGCAAGGATAAAAGGAAACAGGAACATTCATTTAATGCTTAAAGCAATGTAAATAGATTCTGTTTTTGTTTTTTGTTTTTTGTTTTTTTTGGTCACAGGGCTTGTGGGATCTTAGTTCCCCAACCAGGGATCGAATCTGGGCCCAGGCAGTAAAAGCGTCCTAACAACTAGACCTCCAGGGAATTCCCAAGATTCCTTTTTTTGACAGTCTGACAATGCCTAACCAGAACCAAAAAATATTTAAAATTCTTTGGCACATTAATCCCACCACCTCTGGAAATCTATTCTTTGCCTGTTTACAAAATTGTTTGCTTTTATTTACAAGGGTTAAAAAAATGGAAACAACCTAAACATTAGAGAAATGGTTTGGTAAATTAATAATAATGTTAACCTGATGCAGCTATTAAAAAGATCAATTAACCCCAAGAAAGGTAAATGGACAGTTTCAGAGAAAAATGTTTAAATGTTATATATGGCTAAAAACTACAAAAATGTTTACTTCCGTAAAAAGAGAAATAAAGTTTATGAAGGACAAGCAGAGGAATATTCTGTATATGGATAAGAGGGTTGTGGTTATAATTTTATTATAGCTGGTTTAAAAAATATTTTGAATAAGTATTTTATATAAGTAAACAAAAGACATATTTGTTACTACTAAGGATCTTTGAAATGATATATCCTATATTCTAAAGAAAATGTATACAACATGAGACTAGTAAGACAAATTTAATATTAATGTGTGAAGTTCTCATATCTTGGCTTTACTATTGGTAACATTACTTTGTAATTATAAGTTAAACATTTTTATTCCAAACTATTTAGAAAAAATACTTTATAATTTTAATTTCCATTAAGTCTCTTATTCCATACCTTTTCAACTGAAGTTTCTGTATGTAAACTCTTGTTCTCTGCATCTGTTTTCCCTTGTGAAAGAACTGACTTCTTCCCAACTGCCCTTGATAAATTGGGTTTAGGTCTCTGGAGTCGTCCTCTTGTCATCGGTTTAATACTTTCTGTTTGATCAGTTCCCCTAGAAAATTAACATTATTTAAATTGTACCAACATGCAGGCATATTCAAAAGAAATTCTAGAAAATTCTTAAAAAATCCATTCACAGCTAATAAAGAACTCTAAGCTTACTTACAATAAATGTAGCAAAGAAGACTGAACAAGAAGAGCAATGAAGGGTAACTAATTTGTTTTATCAGATGTTAAAAATATACTACTTAGCAGAAATAATTAAAATATTGTGGTACTAACACATGAATAACAGATAAATGAAACACAAAAGAAAACTGAGATGATGACTCCAAAATACATGATTTTAGTATACAGTAAAGTTAGCATTTCAAAATAGAATAAGATGACCACAAAAATAATATATTTTTTAAAATAAATGTTAAATTAAATTAACGGTGATGGGAAAACTAGTAATACTGGGGAATAAAATAAAATTAGCTCCATTCCTTGCACTGTACTCACAATATATTCTAAATGGATCTAAGATTTAAGTGAAACCATAGAGAAAACATGAATGAATTCTTATGTAACTTTGAGGTGGAGTAAGCCTTTCTAAAACTTGATTAAAAGATCAGGAGCCATAAAAGAAAAAAAAAAGGAGAGAGATCTGACAACATAAAAATCAAAAACTTTTACATGGTCAAAACATATGTCATAAGTCAAACTACAAACCAAGAAAACATGTTTTACAACTCATATCACAAGGCTAATAACCTCTCTAAAATGTAAAGACCTCATACAGAACAATACCAGTAACTCATTAGAAAACTGGACAAAGGATGCAAACTCACAAAAAAACAAAATAAAAATAGGTTTTAAATGTGAAGAGATGCTCAGCTTCACTCCCAATAAGAAATGTACAAATTAAAAGTAGAGCGAGCTGGACTTCCCTGGCAGTCCAGTGGTTAAGACGCCGCGTTTCCAACACTGTGGGTGCAGGTTCAATCCCTGGTCGGGGAACTAAGATCCCACATGCCGCACAGCATGGCCAAAAAAGAAAAAAAGAAAAAAAAGATTGAAAAAAAAAAAAGTAGAGCGACCAAGCACAAATGTGAAAAGATATTAAGAATCAGAGAATCTGAGGGGAATTATATACAGATGTTCATTGTTCTTTTGACTTTTCCTTAGGTTAGAAAATTTTTAAGTAAGCAACTGAAGGGAAAAAATAATAATAGAATTATCTACCCCTGTCAGAAAAGGAGGAGTGGGGTATATATACTATACTGTGATATTATTTTATTTTATAATCTATCAAGACTGGCAAAAATCCAAGTTTGATAACACTGTTGGTAGGGAGCCATTTCTTACATTGTTAGTGGGAATACAAACTAGAATAACTGCTATGGAGAGCATTTTGGAAGTATCTATCAAAATCATAAATGTATAAATGTACACACACTCACATACAAATGTGTCCTTTGAGCTAGCAATTTCATTTTAGGAACTTTCCCTACAAATAGACTGGCACAAATGTGAAAGGATAGAGGTATAAGTTTCTAAGCATTGTTTATAAAAACAACATATATAGCCATCAACAGGGCACTGATAATATAAAGTGTGATTCATCCATACAACAGAACACTATGCAACTATAAAAAGAATAAAGGTCTTTAAGTAAAGATATGACGATATAAGATTAAAAAATTACAAAACGGTATTATACTATGCTACCATTAGGGTTTTAAAAAGAGTAAAATATATATAAACTTTATGTATTTGTATTAGCTTTAATGTCTTTTTTTTTTTAATCTCTGAAAGACTAAGAAATAAATAACACTGGTTACTTGTTAGGGTAAATAGGGACATGACAGGAGGGACACTTCACTCTATACCTTCTTACACTTTTGGATGTTTGAATCACAGGAATATATAGCTTATTCCAAAGACCAGTTGAAATTTTTATTTAAAAAAATAAGTTTGATTCTCTGGGATCTCCCTGGTGGCGCAGTGGTTAAGAATCCACCTGCCAATGCAGGGGACACAGGGTCCAAGCCCTGGTCTGGGAAGATCCCACATGCCGCAGAACAACAAAGCCCGTGCTCCCCAACTACTGAGCCTGCACTCCAGAGCCCGTGAGAAACAGCTACTGAGCCCGCGTGCCACAACTACTGAAGCCCGCGTGCCACAACTACTGAAGCCCACACGCCTAGAGCCCGTGCTCCGCAACAAGAGAAGCCACCACAATGAGAAGCCCGTGCGCCATAAGAAGAGTAGCCCCTGCTCGCTGCAACTAGAGGAGGACCATGCACATCAACGAAGACCCAACACAGCCAAAAATAAATAAATAAAAAATAAATTTAAAAATCATCTTTAAAAAAAAAGTGATTCTCAATGTGACTATGCTTTACTGAAAGTAAGAATTCATAAACTAAACTTTTAAGCCGATATGAGGAGTTATGAAGGAGATAAAAAGGAAGTCTGAACTTCTGAGATATCTTTTCAAAGGGAGATTCTTATGGTGCTTTTATTGTTTTTAGTGAAGATATTAATTTAATCAGTATTTTCATACTAGAAAACATAATACATAATCTCTTTAAAGTCATCAATATCAAAATCTACTACTTTGACAACAGGTATGAAAAATAACTCAAACCAAGTAAAAGTTAAATCTCATAGCAAATATTTAGGCTTCCAAATTATTTTAGAATTTCATCGTAAGTTACCAGTGTGCTATAACTCGTATCACTAAGATAATCTTTCTATAATGAAATATAAAGTGAAAAACCTTAATGTCACTAAGACCACAGTACAATTACATATTAAATGGTCTACAGTCCTCTCCTAATCCCTAAAGGAAACAACATTATTATCATTTTTTAAATGATAATAAATTATCAAAATTTTGAAGACAAATTTTAAAATTCTACCATGTAAAATACTTACAATGCTTTATCTTTTAGGTCAACATTTCCTTCTTCTGTACAACTACTCTCAGCATTATTCACCTCACACAATGCTCTAATTCCACCTTCTGATGAAGGCAAATATGAAGTGCTTGATTCTGAAGTCTCAGTTGCTACTGATACGGCATCTTGTTGACTACTACGGAAATGAAAATATATCAGGGGAAAAGAACCCTTAGTAATGTACATTTTATACTAATTATTTAAAAGATTTTAAAAAAATATACAAAGTCAAAACTCGGAAGATGATCCTTCATATCACGGAATAATCAAAATGGATATTTTGGTTTCTCTGTGATCCTCCTTGCACTATGTTATTAAAACACTGTATCTTAGGAGATAATAACAGTCACAAATGAACAGGGAAAGTGCTCAAGAAGTCACAAAATGAAAAACTCATAACTACATGGGGTTCACAAATCAAACGTATGTGTAAAATCATAGTAATGCTTAGGAATTATCTTTCATTAAAATTTTGTATTGGCAGTCTTTGCTTTGCATGGTACTGTGTTACCCAAGAGCCATGGAAATCGAAGACACAGTTGCAACATGCACAAGTTGCAGTTAATGCTGTAGCGTGCAAAGAGAGGACTGCTGTACTAGGAAATACTTCAACTAACAATAATATAAATGATGGCCATGTACTAACGAGCACTCAGTTTCAACACAAATTCACATTTCGACATGCTTTGTTTTTTTGTTCTTTTTTTCTACTGGGTGTTTGTCTTTTCCCAGCGCTCTTTTTATATTCTTTTTTGGTTAGATGTTACACATAAAACCTCCTAATCAATAGCTTGCCTTTTACTTTCTTCATGGAGCCTTTTGTCAACAGAAGTATTTAATTTTACTGCAGTTGAATTTATCAATTTCATCCTTTAAAGTTTGTGCTTTTTATGTCTTAAGAAATCCTTGACATCACACAAATATTTTTCTACATTTTCTCCTAAAAGTTTTAAAGATTTGCCTTATATATGTAGTCTTTAATCTATGAGGAAGTTAGTGCATAGGGTAAAATAGGGATCTACTATTTTCTTTTTCATATCTAAGCACCATTTAATGAATGGTTAATTCAATCTTTCCCACTAATTTCTAATGCTACCTGCCATTTAAATGATGCCTAAATTTCTCTTCCTAGATTCTACATCCAATTTTCCTCTCAGTCAATTTGTTTGTCCTTTTCCAGTACCACACTATTTTAATTACTCTAGCTTTAGAATAAGAATCAGCTCACTGTTTTACAAAACCAAATGGTATTTTAACAGTCATTACAGGGTAGTTTTCCCCCCCTATAAAAAATCATCAGTATTGTTTAGTGCATAGTCTATGAAATTAGTTGTGTCTCTGAGGTCAGAATTTAGATGTGTGTCACCCAGCAAGTTAAGGGCCTGAGGTCTATGGCTTGGCTTCAAAGAAATTATTAATCTTCTGAATTGTATGAATAAATTGGCACAGGTGCATATAGGTATTTTTCTACATGAGAATAAATGGCTTTCATCAAAATTTTCAGAAGAGGGTACATGCCAACCAATGGAACAGAACAGACCCATGCATAAACAGTCAAATGATCTTTGACAGGGTGCCAAAACTATACAATATGAAAAGGATAATCTCTTCAGCAAATGATGTTGGGAAAGCTAGATATCCATATGCAAAAAAAGAGAAAATGGACCTTTATCTTATACCATACACAAAAGTCAACTCAAAATGGAATAAAGATTTAAAGGTAACACCTTTATTTTTTTTCTTTTTCAGCTATGCCACGTGGCTTGTGGGATCTTAGTTCCCCAACCAGGGATTGAACCCAGGCCCACCGCATTAAAGGTAACGCCTTAAAGTATAAAATGCCTAAAGGAAAACATGGGGGAAAGCTTCATAAGATTGGTATTGGTAATAATTTCTTGGACATGACACAAAACGCACAGGCAGGAAAAGTAAAAATAGACAAGTGGGACTATATCAAACCAAAAACTTTCTGTACAGCAAAGGAAACAATCAAGAGTCAAAAGGCAACCTATGGGGCTTCCCTGGTGGCGCAGTGGTTGAGAGTCCGCCTGCCGATGCAGGGGACACGGGTTCGTGCCCCGGTCTGGGAGGATCCCACATGCTGCGGAGCGGCTGGGCCCATGAGCCATGGCCGCTGAGCCTGCGCATCCAGAGCCTGTGCTCCGCAACGGGAGAGGCCACAGCAGTGAGAGGCCCACATACCAAAAAAAAAAAAAAAAAAAAAAAAAAAAGGCAACCTATGGAATGGGAGAAAAGATTTGTAAACCATATACTGGATAAGGGCTTAATATCCAAAATATAAAAGGAACTCCTAGAACTCAGTAACAGGAAAACAAGTAACTCAATTAAAAAACCGGAAAAGGAATTGAATAGACATTTCTCCACAGAAGACATACAAATGGCCAACAAGTAATATTTAAAGATGCTCAAGGGACTTCCCTGGTGGCGCAGTGGTTAAGAATCCGCCTGCCAATGCAGGGGACACGAGTTTGAGCCCTGGTCCGGGAAGATCCCACATGCCGTGGAGCAACTAAGCCCATGCGCCACAACTACTGAGCCTGTGCTCTAGAGCCCGTGGGCCACAACTGCTGAGCCCGCATGCCGCAGCTACTGAAGCCCACATGCCTAGGGCCCGTGCTCGGCAACAAGAGAAGCCACTGCAATGAGAAGCCCGCGCACCACAACGAAGAGCAGCTCCCACTCGCTGCAACTAAAAAAAGCCCACGTGCAGCAACGAAGACCCAACGCAGCCAAAAATAAATAAATAAATAAATAATAAAATAAAATAAAGATGCTCAACATCACAATCATCAGGGAAATGCAAATCAAAACCACAGTGAGGTATCACCTCACACCTGTTAGGAACTGTTATATTATACTAACATTACTTTGTAAAAATATATATGTAATTAAAATATGTATTAATTAAAAGATATATATTAATTTTTTAGAAAAACAGAAAATAATAAATGCTGGCAAGAGTATGGAAAAGCTGGAATTCTTATGAACTGTGGGTGGGAATGTAAAATGCAGCCACAATGAAAAACAGTATGGAGGCTCTTCAAAAAATTTAAAACAGAATTATCATATGATCCAGTAATTTCCCTTCTGGGTATTTATCCAGAAGAACTGAAAACAGGGTCTCAAAGAAATATCTTCAGTTCCATGTTTATTGCAGCATTATTCATAATAGCCAAGAGATGGAAACAACCTAAATGTCCATTGACAGATAAATGAATAAACAAAATGTGCTATATACTTACAATGGAATATTATTTGACCATAAAAACAGAAATCCTTCATATGCTACAACATGGATGAACTTTGAAAACATCATGCTAGGTGAAATAAGCCACTCACAGAAGGATAAATATTTATGATTCCACTTACATGAAGTATCTAAAGTAACCAAACTCATAGAAAGTAGAATGGTGGTTACCAGGGGCTGGGGTAAGGAGGAAATAAAGAGTTACTGTTCAAAAGATATAGAGCTTCAGTCATGCAAGATGAAAATGTTCTAGAGATTTGCTGTACAACACTGTGCTCATAGTTAACAACACTGTACATTTTAAAAACTCATAAGAAGAGCAGATCTCATGTTATGTGTTTTTTACCACAAGTAAAAACAAACAAACAAAAAAACCGCAGCAGGATACATCACATTCAAATTGCTGAAAACCAAAAATCAAGAGAAAATCTTTATAGAAAATGATAAACCCATGCAAACATTAACCACAAGAAAGCTGTAGTGGCATAGCAGTCATCAGAACAAAGAGCAATACCAGAATGATATCACACAAATGATAAAAGGGTGATTTCACCAAGAAGATACAACAATCCTAGATATGTATACACCTAACAAAAGAGCTTCAAAAGACATGAAGAAAAACAAATAGAACTGAAAAGAGAAATAAGCAAATTCACAATTACAGGTGGAGATTTCACACTCCTTTGGTAACTGATAGAAGATGTAGACAAAGTGAGTAAAGATACATAAAATACCTTGGTGAAAGAGCAGGGTCAGTTCTTTTCTCAGCCTTTTCATTAGAGGATAGACTCACAATGTCATCTGTGTTCTGTACACCGGGAAGCTTTTGTTCCTTATTGCTTTCATCTTCATTTATTTCAGGACTTAAAGACAGGCATTTATCTATTAATACAAAATGCATATTATTATAAAAATGATAGCAAAAACATATATATTTAAAGCACAAAGGAATTTACATATAACACTGTAATGTAATGATTAAGAAATTATTCCAAAGTCCAATTTCTTAAAAGTTGAGCTATTCTAGCTAGTGGGAAGCAGCCGCATAGCACAGGGAGATCAGCTCGGTGCTTTGTGACCGCCTGGAGGGGTGGGATAGGGAGGGTGGGAGGGAGACGCAAAAGGGAGGGGATATGGGAACATATGTATATGTATAACTGATTAAATTTGTTATAAAGCAAAAAATAAAAAAAATTTAAAATTTAAAATTTAAAAAAAAAAAAAAGGTTGAGCTATTCTGCTTTATATGTAATGTCTTTACTACTAAGCCACAAAGAGCATATTATGATGCTTATAAATCACACTATGCTATCTATCAGGATTCACTTGTTAAAAT
The DNA here is from genome assembly GCF_964165515.1 of Mesoplodon bidens. Lineage (NCBI taxonomy): Eukaryota > Metazoa > Chordata > Mammalia > Artiodactyla > Ziphiidae > Mesoplodon > Mesoplodon bidens. Next base: position 57,252,817 of record NC_138160.1, on the reverse strand, counting down.
CTCATTGGTGAAGTTGAACCACATAAAACTTAAATTCTACAGAAAGGTTGTTCTGGTCTGTTACTATTTTTTTTCCTCTCTTTACTTGGTTATCTGCTTTAAGTAATCTATACGTGAATTCTTCAAGAAAGAGACCGAGACTTCCCTAAACTCTTAGCTCTCATTCCCTAGTGACTCACAAGTGTCAAAATGTCTGTATTCTAGGGAGTTTTAAATAAGAAAAATGAGAGGAATACTTATTCTACTACCTTTTATACAAATTAAACAACTTATTTTGGGTTCATAGAGGTGCTCTGCAGAGGCAGAACATGAAAACCTGTGATTTATTAACAGACACAATACACGTTTAATTATATGCACATGACTTAGAATAATTGTTAATGTGAGTACATAGGAGGTAATACATCTCAGAGACAAACTTGAGAGAAATATCTCCCCATTTCACTCTTTTTTTAATAAACGTTTTTTCTTTAAATTAAAAGTAAAAGGGTTTAACACAGTACCATGAATACAGAACCAATAAATAAGCATTATTAGTTGCTACTATCCAGAAGAAAAGTAGTTAAGTTATACATCATACTAGTGTACATGTCTTCACAAGTAATATAGGGGCTATTAAAATATGTAATACACTTACTTTTGTGTTTTTCTCCTTTAGAAGAGCCTGGCTGAACAGTGGCATTTCCTGAAAGATTTACCTCTTGTTCACTACCTTCATCCTGATTCTTTCTTCTTTTCTTTTGATTTATATCTTGTTCTAATGCATTCTGTTCTGAATCCTGTCCTGATAAAGTCAGAGACTGTTGTTCTTCTTCAACTGTCTGAGCATCCTTTTGAGATCCTTCTGTGTCTGAAATTCTAGTGCTCACAGACTCATCTGGATTATCATTCACTCTTTCACTGGCAACTTTTTTCACTTAAAGTAAGAGAAATTGTTATAAATATAAAAACAGCCTACAGAAAAATTCTTCAAGGTGGAGAAGATAAACACTTAAGGATGTCTGAGTGAAAATTTAAAGACAACCTAAACTGTCCAATAGAGAATGACTAAATATGTTATAATATATTTATGCTATAGAAATCCATGCAGCAAATAACAATGAGGTAGGTTTGTATGTAGTCATGTACAAGATTTCAAAAAATATTGTTGCCTTAAAAAAAAATCAAGTTGCAGAACAATATGCACAGTATCACCACACTTTTATTTTAAGAAAAACAATTACATATACTCTAAGACACATACACATATATAGGCATAGAAAAGAGTTTACTAACAATCATCCCTAAGAAAGCTAAGACTTTGAGGGCAGAGTACAAGAGAGAGTTCAAGTATTTTTTGTTTTTCAATGAACAACCTTATTAACAAATATTTTTAAACAATTTCTAGTGCCTTTTTTTGAAGGCATATTAATAGTTAACTGTATCAAAAAATGAAAATAATGAATTACATTTTAAAAAACAAAAATAATAAAATGTTATTTATTTTTATTCAGAAAAAGTCAAAACAAGATTTTAAAACTAAGAAAATATGCTAGATTTCTTTATCAGAATAATAATCAGCAATTTTTAAATTCTGAGACTTGTAACAAAGTGCCTGAAAAGTTCTCACATTAAATAAGATATAGTGAGTTACTCATGCTATCACTGTAACATAATAACCACAAGGTTAGTGATAGATTAATATATCTATTTTAATTTCCCAGGGCTATGTACGTAAAAAAAATGACTAAAGAATGAAATAACTTTGCAGTTATCAATACTACTTTTAAAAAGATAGGGGCACTATGCTCTAGAAAAAGAAGTTCTATATTGGCTCTGTGCAGAAGGAGTTAACAAAGCAGGCCTCACTGCTCTCCTTTGAAAGGCCTCCTTAAAAGGCTGGCCCTTGGGTTGTGTCTGGAAACTTGGGTTTGGGGAGAGTTCCCACCAGCCTAACTGACAAAAGGGGCTCGCTATACCTAAATTGTTTAAACAAACAATGTGGTTTATGCTGAACAAATGCTTTCCTTTTGGGAGTTTTGAATTCTGGTACATTCCAGGAAGAAGGTATCTACATGACCAACCTCTAATAAAAATCTTGGGTGCTGACTTTCTAACAAGCTTCCCTGGTAGACAGCTTTTTACATACCTCATTCCTACTTGTTGTTGGGGAATTAAGCACATCCTGTGTGACTCTACTGGGAGAGGATTCTTGGAAGCTTTCTTTCTTTTCCCTAGACTTTGACCTATGTGCCTTTCCCTTTGCCAATTTTGCTCTGTATACTTTCATTGTAATAAATCTCAGTTGTCTGTACAACTATATGCTGAATCCTGTGAGTCCTAGCAAATAATTGAACCTGGGGGTGCTCTTGGGGTCCCCCTACACAGGCTCTCACAGTCGTAGCTTGAGTCCTGCCTGTACCACTACTAAGACAGTGAGACCTTAGGAAAAAATGACTTAGGATCACTGAGGTTATTTCTGCGTTATTCAAACAAAAGGAAAGGGGCTGGAATGTATAATTAATATATAAGGTTCCCTGTAGTTCAAAGATTCTTTAAATTATGTGATTATAGCTAAACATTGTCCTCAGATCAGAATTCAAACAGTTAAGAAAATATAAGCCTAAAAATAGAAATACCCACATATAAACAATTTCCTACCTGGTACAAGTCAACATTAACCCTCAGAAATAAGGTGTGCTCAAACAACACAGTTGAGTCACAAGCCCAAAGTATTAGAGTTCCTTTTTTTTTTTAGACTTTTGTGCCAGATTTGTTTTACAGAGAAAAATGATAATAAGTAACCAAACATGACACCCCAATATTCTGATGCTCCTTTATTAGCTACAACTATGCCCTCAATGCAAGAAAGATGTCAAATAGCCCAGCCATCCAATTATAAAATTTAAAAGGGAGTTGCTGTTTGGGGCCAGATAACTAGAAGATTGAAGAAAAATCAATTCCCTCCAATCGGATGTCCTGATGATCTCAACTACCTGAACTACATATGAACACCCTAAGACTTGAGGGACAATATTGCAAGCCTATTATTATTAAGTAAAATAACACACTTTCTTTTAAATAAATACCTTTTACATTTTTCCGTGATTTAGAGGACTTCTTCTCCTTTGAAGTCTGATTTTTAACAGATTTTTGTTTTCTTTTCTCTTCTTCAGCAAGAACTTTCTGAAGCAAATGAGCAAAAAAATCGAAGTCAAAAGGGCGCTTTTCCTCTGTTTAAAAAAAAAAAAGAAACTTCAAGTTTTTATTTTAAAAAAAGGAAAAGAACTTTCAAGTTTTAATTTTTCTTAAGTATAACATCAAAAGCGAATGGGCTTAGCAGGAGAACGGACAAAGAACTCTAATCACTATAGTACAGTCACACAACAGAACACCACTGAGCAATAAAAAGGAACAAACTATATTAGTTTAAAAAATAAAAAAAAGAAAAGGAACTACTGATACAAGCAATAATATAGGTGAATCTCAAAAACATGCTGAGTGAAAGAAGCCAAACATAAAAGAGTATATACTGTATGATTCTATGAATAAGACGTCCTAGCACAAGATAAACTAACCTATGATGATTCAAATGAAAATAGTAGTTGCCTGGGTCAGGATTAGGAGTGGAGATTGACTAGAAAGGGAAAGAAGTGGCCTCGCTGGAGTGATGAAAATGTTCCATGGCTTGTTTTGTGTGGTGGTTACACAGGTGTACTCTTTGTCAAAACTCAAACTATAAATTGCACTGTCCATAATTATAAATATACTTTTTTAAAAGGCTAGGATGATTAAGAAGTCCTCAAAAGCCTATCCACCACTTTATGTCCTCACTTTATACAACTCTTTCACTATTAACTCTTATTCTTCCAAATATCAGCGAAGAGGATAGTAAATGAATATTGATCAGGACCACTCTCACTAAATACCTATTAACAGTATTATATCAGAAAGAGTAATCTATGAACAAACCAGAATGAATCCACTCCAGGAGTCAGTCAATCCTTGCCTCAGCTCTATGTCTACAAATACAGTGAATAAAGAGGGGTGAATACAGGGAAAATGGTGCTCTATATACATAAGCTCCAATATTGTTTTGATTACAAGATGATTACAAGATGGCCTCAGAAAAAGAGGTATATACCAAAACAAAAATAAATTAGCCTCAGGAAACTAAGCCCAAACCTGAGATTCTTGAAAGCCCTATTTTATTGTGGACCCAGCTTTTTATCTGTTCTGACCTTCCACACAAATGATTCTGAAAAACACAGCACTAAAATAATCCATATAGTTCTCAGAGGAATTAAAAAGATAAGTTCTAGGGCTTCCCTGGTGGCGCAGTGGTTGAGAGTCCGCCTGCCGATGCAGGGGACACGGGTTCGTGCCCCTATCCCGGAAGATCCCACATGCCGCGGAGCGGCTGGGCCCGCGAGCCATGGCCGCGGAGCCTGTGTGTCCGGAGCCTGTGCTCCGCAACGGGAGAGGCCACAGCAGTGAGAGGCCCGCGTACAGCAAAAAAAAAAAAAAAAAAAAAAAAAAAAAAAAAAGATAAGTTCTAAAAAACACCATTTGGGTTTGTTTGTTTGTTTGTTTTAACAATTTCCACTACAAAGCATCAAACAGTGAATTTTAAAGGTATAAATCTACCTTTAAAATCATCTACCTCTGTGTCTACTCATAAAATAAATGTACATGCTATACAATCTAAGTACCTCTCTTTAGAATTTTTTTCTAAGATTAGCACTATGGCAAATGAACACTGAATACACTTATTAACCATGAAATGTTGGTAATTATATTCCAAACAAAGAATACAGGAACTACTTTAAATAGTACATTTAATTCTGTTTTTCTTTACAGATCCCTTGATGTAGTTCTCTGGACTTAAAAAGAAACAATGTTCATTTTAATGAGGCTATTAGTTAAAAGCTGAAAGGTATACATCATTACTTCAAATCAAGTCTAAATTCAAACGTCACCTCTTCAGGGGCTTCCCTGATGGCACAGTGGTTAAGAATCTGCCTGCCAATGCAGGGGACACAGGTTCGAGCCCTGGTCCAGGAAGATCCTACATGCTGCAGAGCAGCTAAGCCTGTGCGCCACAACTACAGAGCCTGGGCTCTAGAGCCCACGAGCCACAACTACTGAGCCTGCGAGCCACAACTACTGAAGCCCGTGCACCTAGAGCCCGTGCTCCACAACAAGAGAAGCCACCGCAGTGAGACGCCTGCGCACAGCAACAAATAGTAGCCCCCGCTCGCCGCAACTAGAGAAAAGCCCGCGTGCAGCATCAAAGACCCAATGCAGCCAAAAATAAATAAATAAAACAAATAAATTTATTTTTTAAAAAAACATCACCTCTTCAGACAGAACTTCCCTTAATACCCAATCTAAACACCCACCCCAACTCCCTCTTTTTTATTCTTAGAAATTAATCACTATCTGAAATTATCCTGCTTACCAATTATATTCCTCCTCCATCCAATTAGACTTAAGGCTCTAAAAGCAGGATTCTCCATCTGCCCTGTTCACTATGATATCCTCAATGCCTTCAACAGTGACTAGCACACAGCAGGTGGTCTGTATTACTGACTGAATGACAGACTTACCACAGTAGGTAAGGAATCATCTATAGTGTAATATCTTCCAGAAACAATTAACTTCTTCAATACAGTTCCCCCAGAATAAAGAGCACTTAGAAATAGTATCTTCAGTCCCCCTAATTTCTTGGACTCAGAACTCTGCTTACTTGCTTTTTGATGTTTTAGCTATTCCCTTGCCTATAGATCTGTATCAACTGCCAGACCTGAACTGCTAAAGAGAAAAATTTCCAGTCTTACTCTTCCTATGACAATATAGGGATGAAACAAATCTAAAACACACTGGAACCAAAGACAAAACATTGGTCATTTTTTAGAATCTCCAAATGATTCCTTGTGAAAGAGGTCTTAATACTTACGGAATGCTTTGTCTATTCTCCATCCATTTGTTTTCTCTTCACGTTTAAATTTATTCTGTTAACAAAACAAAACAAAAACCCTTTGGTAATTTTCTCCCATTAAACAAGTGCAGATTATGTCTTTAAAAAAAGCATCAAAATAAAATTCTTATAATAACATATGATTCTCTAATAAATAATACGTCTTTGCTAATAGGCGAGTTACTTAAACCCTTACCTTTTAAAAAATAGAAATGAAAGATTTATACTGAGCTCTGTACTCCCCTTTATGATCAATAACATGAATTAGCAATGGAAACTGGATTTACAGAGGATAGAAAAAAAATAAAGTCAACTAGCATGGAAACAGATCAAACTGTAATCAATTAAGCTAACCAGTATTAACTCTTTAAAAACTAGTATATTCATATCAAGTTAAACCTCTTACATTATTATTCTGTTTTTAATGGCATGGAGGGGAAACTGTAAAGAAACAACTAAGCAAAAGTTTGAAGCAGGCCAAGTTTATGTTTAGAAACTTCTTTATATTAAGGGACATTTCCTCATGCTTTTCTGAGTACCAAAGAGCCCCATTCCCAATTCCACTCCAGATTACCTCCTTTAAGATGGAGATGGTTAAGGTTTAGGGTTCAATGCATCCTAAGGTCATTAGAAAGTCTGAGGGCATACACATACACAAACACACCCTGCAGGAGGGAACGATCAGCCAATCTCTCCCTTCTAGAGATCAGTGGTCTAAAAGCTTTTAGTAAAAATACAAAAATCGTTTTATTGAAAAAAAAGAGAGAAAATTCACACAAAATAAAGAATCTCTTCACGGCCCCCTTCTTCCCTCCAAAAGAAACTACCCACTAACCTGACTTTATATTTTTTTATTAATTAATTAATTAATTAATTTATTTATTTATTTATTGGCTGTGTTGGGTCTTTGTTGCTGCGCGCAGGCTTTCTCTACTTGTGGCGAGTGGGGGCTACTCTTCGCTGCGGTGCACAGCCTTCTCCTTGCGGTGGCTTCTCTTGTTGTGGAGCACGGGCTCTAGGCACTCTGGTTTCAGTAGTTGCGGCACGTGGGCTCAGCAGTTGTGGCTCACAGGCTCTAGAGCACAGGCTCAGTAGTTGTGGCCCACAGGCTTACTTGCTCCACGGCATGTGGGATCTTCCCATACCAGGGATCGAACCTGTGTCCCCTGCATTGGCAGGTGCATTCTTAACCACTGCACCACCAGGGGAGTCCTAACCTGACTTTAAAGCAATCACTTTCTTACATTTCCTCACTGTTTATCATCCAAGTGTACATCCTTAAGCCCTACAGTTTAGCCTTTCCTATTTTTTTAAAACTTCATGTGACTAACATCTTTCAACCTACAGATTATCCCTCTATTCCATTCTTTATTTTTCCTCATAAAACTTATTACCAAGTAATATAGAAGTTTTCAAGGAAGATCACCTTTCTCCCTTAAAAGATCATATTATTCTTCAAACATTTCCTCAAAAGTTAACAAAAGTCAGGTCCACATGTAACAAAAGTCACATAAAAAGTGACAGACTACAATCACTAAATTAAACATCCTGAGAGAAATACCAGTAGGCTTTAGGCTTTATTCAATTCTAAAACATTGCTACATCATATTTTACTTGAGAATGTAATCCAGAACAATTTAAAATTTTTTTGAAGAATGTATTGATGTTAATCATTTTTTTTTCTGGCCACCCCACACAGCTTGTGAGATCTTAGTTCCCAGACCAGGGATCAAATCCAGGCCCTAGCAGTGAAAGCACAGAGTTCTAACCACTGGACCACCAGGGAATTCCCTGATATTAATCATTGAATTCATAGGCAGGAACCCCTGTAGGCCAAATTCCACAATTATAAAATAAATCCCATAATTTCCATCTCTGGCCCTGACAAAAACTGGTAACGAGCTTGTTCCACATATCCAACCCAACATAAATAACTTTAACACCAAACAAAATAAGTGCATCAACTATTTTCAAGCACTAGACAATAGGCAGAGCAAGACTACAATCCCACAATCCCAGAGAGAAGGGAAACACAAAAGATGTACCAACGTTCACCCTGGCTGTCTGCCTGGGCTAAATTTCCTAACCAATGAAAGAGAGAAAAAGGCCAAACAGAGAACAGAGATCCTACTGAGCTGAGGAAGTAGATAATCTTTAGGGGCTGGGTTCTACAGAGAAAAGAGCTATTTAAAGAGGAGTCTCACAAGCCTGGTAGAAGTATCTCATAGGCTGTTGGTCTGGGTTCCATATGCCCAGAGCATAAGCTCTAGTGGAGAATAGCTATTACAGGGACGGGAGCAAAGAGAAGATACTAGAGGTCACGTAACATAGTGAGATGACAGGGTTCTTCCCACATGAATGGAAAGATTTTGTTAACATCCAAACATTCACCTCAGACACCAGAACAGCCACCACTTAGAGACAGGGATCACACCCTAGAGTAGCCTTTCTCAGTTGAGGTTCTAGCATGAGAATTAAGCCCTAATGCCCTAAGGGATATACTACATGTAATGAATCACCTTCTTTCCTGTACACCTAGAATGGTGTAATAAGACCACCCTTAGAAAAAATTAGAAAACAGTAACAAATTATTTTCTGTAGTTCAGATGAGAAACCTAGAATAAGGACCAGTCTTAATAAAGCCTAAAACCAAGTCTTGGGAAGAATAAGGAGAGTTGGCAATATATTAACTGCCTTCTAGAACTAAACACTCTTTAAAGGAAAAAAATACAAAATAAAAACAAACATAATCCAGACACTGTGCAACATATCCACAATGTCCAACATGCAACTGAAAAAAAAAATCCACAAGACATGAGAAAAGACAGGAAAATGTGATGCAGTCAAGGAAATAAAAAGAGTCAACAGAAACAGATCCCAATATGACCCAGATGTTGAAATTAGCAGATGAGAAAGTTAAAGCACCTGTTATATGTTCAAGGATTTAAAGGAAAATATGGAATGAACAGATACAGAAATCTTAGCAGAGGAATGGAAACCAAGAAAAATAACCAAGGTGAAATTACAGAAATGAAAGGTGTAATATCAGAAATGAAACATTCACTGAATGGGCTTAACAGCAGACTGAAGATAGCAGAAGACAGGATCAGTGAACATATAAACATGATACCAGAAACTAACCAAACTGAAATAAAGAAAAAAGACTGGGAAAAAAAATGGACAGAGCTTTAGTAATCTGTAGTACAATTTCATGCAAACTAACACAGGTAAGCGGAGTACCAGAAGCAGGGAACAAAGCAGAAAAAACATTTTTAAAAAACAACTCTTGGGCAAATCATAAACAAACTGCTGAACACCAAAGTTAAAGAAAAAATCTTGAAAGCAGTCATAGAAAAGCAATTCATATATATGTATAACTGAATCACTCTGCTGTACAGCAGAAATTAACACAACACTGCAAATCAACTACACTTGAATAAAATAAATTAAAAAAAAAAAAGAAAACCTTAAAAACAAAAAAGAAGGGCTTCCCTGGTGGCGCAGTGGTTGGGAGTCTGCCTGCCGATGCAGGGGACAGGGGTTCGAGCCCTGGTCTGGGAGGATCCCACATGCCGCGGAGCAACTGGGCCCGTGAGCCACAATTACTAAGCCTGCGCATCTGGAGCCTGTGCTCCACAACAAGAGAGACCGCGATGGTGAGAGGCCCGCGCACCGCGATGAAGAATGGCCCCCGCTTGCCACAACTAGAGAAAGCTCTCGCACAGAAACGAAGACCCAACACAGCAAAAATAAATTAATTAATAAACTAAAAAAAAACAAAAAAAATTAAAAAAAAAACAAAAAAGAAAAGCAATTCATGACATGAATGACATGAGTGATGGCTAACTTTTCATCAGAAACACTGGAGGCCAGTGGACAATGGAATGACATTTTAAATGCACTGAAAGGAAAAACTATCCAACCAGACTTGTATACCTAGCAAAAATGAGACTAAAAAAAGTCTTTCAGAAAAATGAAAGCTGAAAGAATCTTTAAACAGCAGATAGGGTATTCAGAACTACAAGAAGGAGTGAAAAGCATCAGAAATGGTAAACATGTGGCTAAATATTAAAGACTACAGTTGACTCTTGAACAACCTAACTTTGAACTGTGTGGGTCCACTTAAATATGTGAATTTTTTTCAATAGTAAATACTACAGTACTACACAATCCGAGTTTGGCTGAATCCATGGATACGTAACTGCAGATACAGAGGAATCGCAGATATGAAAGGCCAACTATAAGTTATACTCAGATTTTTGACTGCAAGGAGGATCGACATTCCTAACTCCTGCATTATTCAAGGGTTAACTGTAGTTTCTTTAATCTACTAAATTTCTGTTAAAAACAAAACACTCTCTAAGCTAAAATAAGTTCATGTGTAGTGGGGTTTATAAGTAGAAGTAAAACATGTAATAGAATGAAGGATGGAAGGTAAATAGAATTCTTCTTCTAAGAGGATATTATGTAAAGAGTAAAAAGGTACAATAGAAATAAAATATAATACTAAAAAAATTTGATTAACCCCAAATAAAGCAGGAAAAGATGAGTAAAAAACAGATGGAATGAATGGGAAATAGTGAGCTGGTAGACTTAAACACAGCCATATCAATTATCACATTAAACATAAATGAATTAAGTTATTAACAGAGATGTAAAACAGACATTTTGCTTTATTTTTATCAGGGGCAACATAAGAATACAATGAACATTTCCTGTAGATACAATGAACCTATCTACAAAACAGAAACAGACTCATAGATGTAGAGAACAGACTTGTGGTTGCCTGGGGGGTTGGAGGGTGGGGAGAGGGTGAACTAGGAGTATGGGGTTGGTAGATGCAAACTATTACATTTAGAATGGATAAACAACAAGGTCCTACTGTGTAGCACAGGGATCTATATTCAATATCCTGTGATAATAAACCATAATGGAAAAGAATGTCTCTATGTGTATAACTGAGTCACTGCTGTACAGCAAAGATTGGCACAGCATTGTAAATCAACTAGACTTCAATTTTTAAAATAAATAAATAAAAATAAATGAGTGTGCCAAAAATAAAAAAGAAAAGAAAAGGAAAGGAAAAAAAATGGATCAATCTAAAGAGAGAAACACAAATCTGCAATTGTGGTTAGACGTGTCACTTCTTCTCTCAGTAACTGACAGAACTAGATGACCCCACACCCAACAACTACAGAACATACATTCATTTCAAGTGCACACTGACCAAGGTGAGAGTATGATAGGCTTTTTTTTTTTTTTTTTTGGCCATGCGGGGCATCATGTGGGATCTTATAACCTGACCAGGGATCGAACTCATACCCCCTGCAGTGGAAGTACAGAATCTTAACCACTGGACCGCCAGAGAAGTGCCGCAAGTATGATAGGTTTTAAAATAAATCTCAAGAAATTTCAAAAAGCTTGAAATCTTACATATTATGTCCTTTGACATTCAGAATGTCAAAGAAAAGAATAACAGTAAGATATTTAGAAATGTCCCAATGTTGGAAATTAAACACACTTCTAAGCAATTGACATGTCAAGGAAGAAATCACAAGGGAAGGACTTCCCTGGTGGCTCAGTGGTTAAGAATCCACTTGCCAATGCAGGGGACACGGGTTCAAGCCCTAGTCTGGGAAGATCCCACATGCCGTGGAGCAACTAAGCCCATGCGCCACAACTGCTGAGCCCATGTGCCTGGAGCCCATGCCCTGCAACAAGAGAAGCCACCACAATGAGAAGCAGATGCACCACAACGAAGAGTAGCCCCCACTTGATACAACTCGAGAAAGCCCACACGCAGCAACGAAGACCCAATGCAGCCAAAAATAAATAAATAAATATTTTAAAAAAAAAGAAATCATAAGGGCGACTAGAAAATATTTTTAACTGAATGATAATGAAAACAGTGTGTCAATATTATGGGATACATTTACAGCTTAGATGAAAATGTATAGCTTTAAATTTCTACGTTAAAAAAGAAGGGTTTAAAATCTATGTTCTAAGTTTTCATCTAAGGAAGCTAGAAAAAAACAGAGAAAATTAAACCCAAAGTAAATACAGGCATACCTTGAGGATATTGCAGGTTCAGTTCCAGACCACTGCAATAAAGTGAATATCGCAATAAAGTAAGTCACACACGTTCTTGCGTTTTTTTTTTTTTTTTGGTTTCCCAGTGCACAACAGAGTTACATTTACATTACAGTGAAGTAGTCTATTAAGTGTACAATAGCATTATGTCTAAAAAAACAATGTACATACTTAATTTAAAAATATTTTGTTAAAAAATGCTAACCATCATCTGACAATGCAGATGGTTTGCCACAAAACTTCAATTTGTAAAAAAAAAAACGCAGTATCTGTGACGTGCAATAAAACGAGGTATGCCTGAAGAAGGAAAGAAATGCTAAAGAGTTTTTTAAAAACCAATGAAAACACACAAACAATTGAAAACTTAACATAGCTAAAAGTTGGCTCATTAAAAGACTTTTGGAAGTCAAAAACCTTTAGCAAGACAAGGAAAAAGAAAAGAGAAAGAAAAATCATTAATCAGTGAGATATATCACTATAAATCCTACAAACATTAAAATGGTAAGTGAACAGTATGCAATTTTTATGCCTATAAATTCAACAACTTAGCATCTAAACTGACACAAGAAAAAACTGAAACTATAAATACCCCTATATGTATTAAAGAAATTGCATTTATAATCAAAACCCTTCCTCCAAAGGAAACCAAAGGCCCAGATGGTTTCACTGGTAAATTCTATCAAACATTAAAAACAGGAATAATACTAATCTTAAACAAATTTTCTCAGATAACAAGAGGGAACACTTTCCAACTCATTTTCTATGACCACCATAACCTTGGTACCAAAAACACAAAGACACTAAAAGAAAATTATGAACCAATACCCTCATGAACAAAGATGCAAAAAATCCTCAAGAAAATATTACAAAAATCAGCAACATATACAAAGAAGAATACAGTATGACTAATTGGGATTTATCACAGGAATAGAAGGTTGGTTCAAAATTTGAAAATCAAGGACTTCCCTGGTGGCGCAGTGGTTAAGGATCCGCCTGCCAATGCAGGGGGACATGGGTTCGAGCCCTGGTCCGGGAAAACCCCACATGCCACAGAGCAACTAAGCCCGTGAGCCACAACTACTGAGCCCACATGCCACAACTACTGAAGCCTGCGCGCCTAGAGCCCATGCTCCGCAACAAGAGAAGCCACCACAATGAGAAGTCCACGCACCGCAACGAAGAGTAGCCCCCACTCACCGTAACTAGGGAAAGCCTGTGCATAGCAATGAAGACCCAAGACAGCCAAAAATAAAATGAATAAAATAAATAATTTTTTTAAATTGAAAATTGATGTAATTCACTGGTCCATTTTTACTTTTCTATACTTTGCCCAAAGACCTGCTGGGAGCACACTAAACTTTTAATGGAAGAGTATAAACTGCTTCTAAAAGAAATAGTCTACTGACAAACTTATCATTAGTCACATCTGAGGGCTCCCCTATACGATCAACTTCTAGCCTTCACAGAACTTTAACATTCTGTTCTCCTTATATCAGAGATCAACATTTAAAAAGGAACATAAAGAATATAAAAAATGCCTCATCTTCTGCAGAAATAGCATGACTATTACACTGTACACTGGTTCCAAGTAAATTAGTCCATGCCTAGTCTAGTTCAAGAAAAAAAAAAATCTTTCTTAAAGGTCCCTTTAATTAATGAAAGAAAAAGCCCATGGTTAGATAAAAATCTCACTATGAATTAGGAATGCACTAGAGCAACATGGTGTGCACTCAAATGCACTCCAACCCAGGAAACTGGTAATGAAGTTTATCAGCAAAAGGAACTATAAAATAGAGAAAGATCATTCTTTTAGGCATATTAAAGCACTAATTGATTAACATCATTGCTGTTGTTAATAGTATCACTGGAAAAAAAAAAAATAGTATCACTGGTTGCCCCCAAAGTTAAGGTGGCCTAGGAAAGCAACGGTTAGACCAGATAATGAGAACTATATAACTCAGCATGTTCTCTTCCTAGGAAATTCAGGATATATTTTGTGTTCAAAATCTACCCTTAACCCAAAAGATCTGGTACATTTACCTCCCCTTTTCATTACCTAACTCTTCTTTTATCTTAGTTTCACTTGCTTTATTGGTACTCCCTCAAATCCATTTTAGAAGTAGGAAGATATAAATAAGAAAATATAATACTCAGGTTAAAGAGATTGTACTCATTTTCTTTTATTATTTTTTAAAATTTATCTATTTATTTGTTTCTTTTATTTTTGGTTGTGTTGGGTCTTTGTTGCTGCGCGCCGGCTTTCTCTAGTTGTGGTGAGCAGGGGCTACTCTTCGTTGCAGTGCACAGGCTTCTCATTGCAGTGGCTTCTCTTGTTGCGGAGCACAGGCTCTAGGCATGCAGGATTCAGTAGTTGTGACACGTGGGCTCAGTAGTTGTGGCTTGCAGGCTCTAGAGCGCAGGCTCAGTAGTTGTGGCACATGGGCTTACTTGCTCCGCGGCATGTGGGATCTTCCCAGGCCAGGGCTCGAACCCGTGTCCCTTGCATTGGCAGGCGGATTCTTTTTTTTATTTTTATTTTTTATTTTTATTTTTTTTTTTGCTGTACGCGGGCCTCTCACTGTTGTAGCCTCTCCCGCTGCGGAGCACAGGCTCCGGACGCACAGGCTCAGCGGCCATGGCTCACGGGCCCAGCCGCCCCGCGGCACGTGGGATCCTCCCGCACTGGGGCACGAACCCGCGTCCCCTGCATCGGCAGGCAGACTCTCAACCACTGCGCCACCAGGGAAGCCCCTGGCAGGCGGATTCTTAACCACTGCGCCACCAGGGAAGCCCTGTACTCATTTTAGAATTGAGAAATACTACATTACTTTTTGAGCTATAAAGGACAGATGTACCAAAAACACAGTAGTGAAAAAGGATGGACTGAGATTTCAACCAAAGGTTAAAAAAATAGTAATTTTTAGTCTCTTTTCGATCAACAAACATAATGGGTTTACTTTACCTTAATTTCTATCCTTGCTCTGTGAGGAAAAAGCTGTCCAATCATAGAAAAGTCAGTTCCTACCATGCTGATGGCTAAAAAAAACATATCAGTTTCTGTAAAAGTAAAAGATTTAGAAAGACTGAGAATAATCTTCTAAATATTTCAGAGGAAAAGAATCTTAACTAAGTATATATTTTGAATTAAAAATAAATTTAACAGTACTTAAGTTTTTTATTAAAGTCCAGTAAATCTTTTATCATAGAAATATATCTACATACACATACAAGACAAATCTCAATTTTACTGCAAGGAAACTCATGGATCTATAAACACCTTCTTTAAACTTTTATATAGAAACATGGTTTAAGAAATTTGCATGTTCAAACCAAAGCAGCTGGAATTTTTAAAAAGACATTCTGCCTATCTGGTCTCAAGTGCCTTGAAGAAAACTGTCAGTCATAACCAGTATAATACTGCTGCTATGTAAGCAACTAAGACGTTCTAAGTAGTATGTGAAAGAAAGTAGCTAGAAAAATACACAAGAAACTGCTAATAGAAGTAACCTCAAGAGAACAGGATTGAGGAAGTCAAAGAAGGGAATATTTCTTTTCATTCTGTATTATTCTGTTGTGTCTGAATTTTTTCCCAAAATAAACTGTATTATTTTTATAATAAAAGTAAGTACTAAGCAACAGCTTGCAATAGGTAATATATACTTTTCTAACTGTGTACTTTTTATCATTAAAGACTGTGTTACACAATAGTGAGGTAGAACATTATTAGGAGCATTAGAAATATTGTTCATTTTTCATTAAAATGGTATTTGTTGTACAGGGATTTCACAAAGAATATTCCAGTCAAAATGACCATAATGCTAACTCCTCAAAAGATTTCTAAGATAAAGTCAGAGGTATAGTCCCATCGTGGGGGGCAGGGGAAAGGTGCCAATAAAATTAGTTAGAGAGAAAAATTTGCTAGTTTGCTTTTTTTTTTTTTTTTTTTTTTTTTTACTTAGGGGAGACCTGGTTTAATTCAGAAACCGAGAAAATAATTCACCTTATTTCCAATAAATAATCTACACAATTTAAAATGAAAATCAGTTACCTTTATTTGACCATGGTTTAGAGTAATAGTTTTTCCTAAAGCTGGAGTATGTAGTTGTAGAACCACGCTCAAATATGGGGTCGTTTTCCTCAACAACACAGGGGCCTTTCGTCCTTAAAACTTCTACAGTTAAACTGAAAAACAAATAAGGAAACAAATAGTAAGTGAGATTTTAATAGCTATATTTTGAAATTTACCATGGCAAAATCATATCAAAAGTATAATATACATTTGAAGCATGCATATTTTCCAAGAATCTGCAGATGTTCACTCTAGGAAGCAAAAATAAATGTCAACTTTTTTTCAAAATCCTTAACAGCAATATAAAATTTACAACATATCTTTAGGCCACCTAAATAATTGTTTTTTACTGACTTCTGCATGTCCCCTATATTTAATATATATTATCTTATCATGCAATACCCAACAGGGGATACTGTGAAATATAAGCATTTTATATTTACATTTTTTTTTTTTTTTTTTTTTTTTTTTCTTTTTGCGGTATGCGGGCCTCTCACTCTTGTGGCCTCTCCCGTTGCGGAGCACAGGCTCCGGATGCGCAGGCCCAGCGGCCATGGCTCACGGGCCCAGCCGCTCCGCGGCATATGGGATCCTCCCAGACCGGGGCACGAACCCGTATCCCCTGCATCGGCAGGCGGACTCTCAACCACTGCGCCACCAGGGAGGCCCTATATTTACATTTTATATTCCTGCACACAAAGCAGTTAAATATGCTTTTTTTTTTTTTTTTTTTTTTTTTTTTTTTTTTGCTGTACGCGGGCCTCTCACTACTGTGGCCTCTCCCGTTGCGGAGCACAGGCTCCGGACACACAGGCTCCGCGGCCATGGCTCGCGGGCCCAGCCGCTGCGCGGCATGTGGGATCTTCCGGGATAGGGGCACGAACCCGTGTCCCCTGCATCGGCAGGCGGACTCTCAACCACTGCGCCACCAAGGAAGCCCTAAATATGCTTTTAAGAATTTAATTACCAATAAAATCATCATCACCAAATAGTGGAAACAATATGCAAAAACAATTATCATTAATAGTATTACATTTACGTTTATCATAGAATTTACATAGTATAAAACAATTTATTACTAATAAAACTGTCAGAAGACTTTCCATCCCTCTTTTTTATTTCCTTACTAATTTAACTTCTTTTTTTATTTTTTAAATTATTTATTTAGGGGCTTCCCTTGTGGCGCCGTGGTTGAGAGTCCGCCTGCCAATGCAGGGGACACAGGTTCGATCCCTGGTCCAGGAGGATCCCGCATGCTGCGGAGCAACTAGGCCCATGCACCACAACTACTGAGCCTGTGTTCTAGAGCCCGTAAGCCACAACTACTGAGCCTGCGGGCCGCAACTACTGAAGCCCGCGTGCCTAGAGCTTGCGCGCCTAGAGCCCATGCACCGCAACGAGAGAAGCCACTGTGGGGAGAGGACCGCACACCGCAGCGGGGAGTGACCCCTGCTTGCCACAACTAGAGAAAGCCTGTGTGCAGCAACGAAGACCCAACACAGCCAAAAACAAATAAATAAATCTATGAATTAAAATATTTATTTATTTGGCTGCACCAGGTCTTAGCTGCAGCACACGGATCTTCGTACCCTCGAGAGGGATCTTTAGTTGTGGCACGCAAGAATCTTTTAGCTGCGGCATGCAGGATCTAGTTCCCTGACCAGGGATTGAACCTGGGCCCCCTGCATTGGGAGCACGGAGTCTTAACTGCTGGTCCACCAGGGAAGTCCGTTATCTTCTTTTTTAAAAAACACACATTGGAAAAAAAAAAAAAAAAAACACACACTGGAAAGACAACTAAATTCCACAATGCCAAATTTGAGAAATTTAATATTATAACTAAGAAATTAAGCCAGAAAGTCAATTAAAAATCATAAAATATGTTAAACCTATGTTTCAATGTAATTTCAATAGTTAACACCACACACCAGAATATGGTATTAGTTAATAATACATAGCTTGAATATTGACATCAAGGCTGAGTCTATCTTCAAAATATATTCTCAGTGAAGGACAGCATGTGATTAGTTCAATAGCTCATCTCAATTACGAGTAAAATTAGTAAAACAATGGTAGTAGGTTAGTGGGTGGCAGGTCAGCAGTACCATCTTCTCATATCAAGGACAGCATTATAAAAATTTCTGAAAATTATAAATGAATGTAACCCATCTTTCTATTTATAACATCCATTATGCAAATATAAACACTAGAGTCTAAGTGCCAGTGACAAATACAGAAACTCAATGTCTCTCATTAGACAAAGCTCGTTTGTTCTCATAAAACCACAATCTATCTCTCTTTTTTAACTTACCTTTCTTCATCCAAAATAATAGAACCATCTTCTGCCACTTTTACTCGAGGAACCAGCAATGGCCCATCATCCATCTCCTCTTCTATTTCTCCATTATCTTCACCATCAGGAGTACTCTTACCTTCTTGCCTACCAAATGTAAAGGTAGATTAATTCATACAGCTATGAGAAATATTCCCTGAACATTATGAACTTCTAAAACAAATTACTGCACTTTCAACCTTCTAGCTATTTCCCACTTTCCCTATAACCTAATCGAAAATACTATGTGTTGTTAAGGCCATGGTTATAAGATTTTCTCAAATTTTATCTAGTAGCATTTAATAGGAGTCTTTACTCTATTAAAGAGAAATAAAGAGAAATAAATGCTCATCTTTTCTCTCTCAATAGAGTATAAGAGTAAACCAACCAGATAGTATGGAATTAACAAAAATAACCCTTACAGCATTAGTTTCCAGATCATGTTATTACCTCTTCAGAACAACCTTTGGGGGTTAGTTTTTCATGCCCATTTGAAACTTGGAGAAGATAAATTACTTTTGCTCTAGATTACACAACAGTAAGAACAGACCAAGAAGCCAAACACAGTTTCCAAATAATGACTCCAAATTCCATATACGTTCTATTCAATTACATTATCTCCTTAAGGTCTTATTGAAAGAAACATAACCTATAAATCTGTAAAAACATAACCTATTTCTGAAGCTTGTGAGTTCTGCTTTAAAACAATGTGGATTCTAAGAAAGAGTAATCATTACAGGGAATTCCCTGGCAGTCCAGTGGTTAGGACTTGGCGCTTTCACTGCCATGGCCCGGGTTCAATCCCTGATTGGGGAACTAAGATCCGGCAAGCCACGTGGTGTGGCAAAAAAAAAAAAAAAAAGAGTAATCATTACTTAATGATTGTTACTTGAAGTAACAAACAAAAAGTCCCAATGTTTCTGCTAATCTTCCACAATTCCCTACCTTGAATTACAAGTCTACAATAACTTCCTAGGAGGTCTCTTGGAGAGATTTCTTAGGAATAAGCTAATATATGACAATGAAGGCTTGTACACAAAAAGAGACTCTTTAACTGGCATCAAAACTATACCTACTGAAGGACAGTGTATACAAAATGCTTAAAAAAAAAAGAAAAGGAAGGGGAAAGGAGAAAGGAAAGAAAAGGAGGAAATAGAAAAAAACTATGTTTGCTTGGATAGACATAGACTAGAACTAGAAAGATACGTTAAAAATGTGGTAACATTTGTGGCCTCCAGGAAGACAGACTAGATGGCAGAAAAACAAAGTTGGAAAACTTTTCTCAGTACACTTTTGTTCCTTTTGAATTTTGTACCATGTGAATATTATTATTCTGAAACAAAACCCTTTTTAATTCTAAAAGCTTTAATTTAAAATCATAACTCTATTCATACATGTAATATACAAGGAGTGTGAGGCTTTCATGTTGACTTAAATCAACTAGTAACTCCAATAAAGATGTAAAAAAAAAAAAGCAGTAACTTTTATTCTTGTGATTCCATTTAAAAATTCCTATCACATGCAATTTAACTAAAACAGGAAGCATCATTTGATTTCATTTCTTAAAAAAATTTACCCATCACAGAATATATTCAAAACAGGTGAGATGCTTACTCTCTTGTCTGGACTGGTGTCAATGATTTTTCAGTTTTCTTTTCTTGCTCCAGTGAAGAACTATTAAACACAAGTCAAAACATACCTTTTAATAAATAAGTAATTTACATTTTGTCAATTCTGAGGAAGAAGCAAATAATTTTAACTTGCAATTTTTTTTATGATATACCATAACACTACCATTAATGATGGTGTGGTCCAACACTCCATTTTTCAGTCAAAAACTTTTGTCATCAATATAAATAATTTGTTAGGCCCTAAGTAGGGAACACTCTTCCCTCTAATTCCTCAGTGAAGGCATGAAGCAACCTAAGTGGCTTGTTTCCAACTCTTAGATGTCAAACAACTCAAAACCTAGGTTTCTGGCTGTTCTCTTAACTAAGCCAAAGATGTACTGAGCCTGAAAAAGACTACACTGAAAATATGCCATTACTCTTACATTCACCTGCTACACTGTCAACAACACAGTGAGGAGATTTATTATAAACTCTCTGCCTCCCCAGGCTAACTTTGATTAAAGAAGCTTTGCTCTTCGAGGATTTGTTAATCAAATGCCACTGTATTTAATGAGGAGGTAGGATATAAAAATTAGATCACCCCTTTAGATCACCTTATAGTATGTAAGAAATGTAAATGGCGGGCTTCCCTGGTGGCGCAGTGGTTGAGAGTCCGCCTGCTGATGCAGGGGACATGGGTTCGTGCCCCGGTCCGGGAAGATCCCACATTCCTCGGAGCCGAGCCTGTGCGTCCGGAGCCTGTGCTCCGCAACGGGAGAGGCCACAACAGTGAGAGCCCGCATACCGCAAAAAAAAAAAGAAATGTAAATGGCAAACTTGATTAGAGAAAAGTTGTTTAGTTGGTTTTACTGCATCTCGGTAATATAACAAAAGAAAATTTTTTTTTAATCTCAGAGGTAAAGGGCATCTTTACCATCCCAAGAAAACAGTTACTTGAAATAGCACTAATTTGTTTTTTTGGTTTTTTTTTTTTTTGGCTGTGTTGGGTCTTCATTGCTGCGTGCGGGCTTTCTCTAGTTGCGGCGAGCGGGGGCTACCCTTCGTTGTGGTGCGCGGGCTTCTCACTGCAGTGGCTTCTCCTGTTGCGGAGCACGGGCTCTAGGCACACGGGCTTCAGTAGTTGTGGCTCACGGGCTCTGAGGCGCAGGCTCACAGGCTCTGGGGTGCAGGTTCATTTGTGGCACACGGGCTTAGCTGCTCCGCGGCATGTGGGATCTTCCTGGACCAGGGATCAAACCCGTGTCCCCTGCATTGGCAGGCGGATTCTTAACCACTGAGCCACCAGGGAAGTCTGAAATAGCACTAATTTTTGTTATAAAATTCTTATCCAAAAGGACATCATATGTGCTATAAATTTTGTCAACATGTTGTTGGAAAACATGAAACTGTACTCTAAAAGTTATACTTACTTAAATCACTATATACTCAAAGAAAGTAAAATAAAGTTTACTTACGTCATTGGATTGTTATCTGGCAGGTAATATATGAAGTCTCTCATAGTCATTTTGGAACGATCTGGTGGCCTCTGACTTTCATTTATAGCATATTTGTTTTTCCATTGCTTCTAGATACACAAACACACAGAGATACACTTTTATTTTATAAATATAGAAGAATTTTAGGGGAATTCCCTGGCAGTCCAAAAAAATAAAAATAAATTTTAAAAAAATTTTAAAAAGAAGAATTTTATTGATTTTTTTTTTTTTTGGCGGTACACGGGCCTCTCACTGTTGTGGCCTCTCCCGTTGCGGACCACAGGCTCCGGACGCGCAGGCTCAGCGGCCATGGCTCACGGGCCCAGCCGCTCCGTGGCATGTGGGATCCTCCCGGACCGGGGCACGAACTCGCGTCCCCTGCATCGGCAGGCGGACTCTCAACCACTGCGCCACCAGGGAAGCCCAAAAAGAAGAATTTTAGATGTATATATTTAAGTATACAGCCTACTGCTTCATTCATTGCAAATGCTTGAACATTATTCATATCACAATTATGCCTAATTTGAGGAAAAATTTTATAAACTGAATATTAAAAAGTTGTAGCACATAAAGGAATTTTAAAACACTAAAGTGACTGGGACTTGGGACTTCCCTGGCGGTCCAGTCGTTAGGACTCCAGGCTTCCACTGCAGGGGGCCGGGGTTCGATCCCTGGTCAGGTAACTAAGATCCCGCGTGCCATGTGGCACAGCCAAAAAATAATAAATAAATAAATAAAGTGACTGGGACTGCATAAAAGCTCAATGTATAAAATCATGTTTACTGATGCTGACTAACTACAATAATGTACTGAAAATTTATACATAGCTTTTATTTGCCCTGTAGTGAGTTGGAATTCTGCATATTTTATAAAATTCTTGAAGCAAATGTTTAATTTTTAACTCCCCCAAATAAATCTAATTAAGCAGATTCTATAAAACAGAGAACATTTTTAGAGGCTTAGATTTTAGAAGATATGAATTCAAATCCCATATCCTCCACTGATGTTTGACACAAAGCAAATAACCTCTCTGAGCTTATTTCCTCCTCCTCCTGTGTAAATAGTGATAGCCACTTCACACAGTTGAGCTATTTAAACGAGGTAACAAATATAAAGCACCAAGGGGGAATTCCCTGGAGGTCCAGTGCTTAGGACTCCATGCTTTACTGCCAAGAAACTAAGATCCTGCAAGCTGTGCAGCACGGTCAAAAACAAAAAAGCACCAAGATAAGTGCCTTCCACTTAGTTAAAAAAAGGAGGGCATTCTATAAATTAATAATAAGGGCTGACATTTGTCGGGCTCTTACTATTTACTAGACACTAGTCTAAATTTGTCAATTTAGAAAACATCACCAATTCATTTTGCTCAACTACACTTGTCTTAATTCAAATGAATATAACTCGCATCAACTGGACATCTTCACAAAAAATCTCACTGAAGGTTTAGTTTATAAATACATCTGTACGTGTATCTGTATATGTGTGTGCACACACGTAATACTTCTATTTGTGGCCTCCGCCAAAAACAATGAAAAATATAGATTAAAAAATATACAAAAATTAATATCGTGGAAAAAATAGCTTATCAACTCTATAGTGCTTCTCAATCATTCTGTTAACAAAAGGGGATATTCTGGGACTTCCCTGGCGGTCCAGTGGTTAAGACTCTGCACTTCCACTGCAGAGGGCACAGGTCCAATCCCTGGTTGGGAAAGATCCAGCAGCCAAAAAACAAACAAACAAACAAACAAACAAAAGGGGATATTCTATTAACATGAGGGATACTACTTGGTTTTGTTTCCCTCATCAAAATGCTACAGATGCTTGTTCTTCCTCCGAATGATGCCTAACATAAAAACAGAAATCTAGCAGGCAACAGTCAAAATTCTGATTTTTCTACCATACCTTCTCTTTCTTCAATTCTTCTTTTAACATTTCTCTCAGTTTCTGGGCTTTATATATTCGGTATCTGTCTGAACATGGCTGTTTCTCTTTTGTTGGAACAGGGTTTGGCTGTGGAGCTTCTTGATTCACTGTAGATAAAGGATGAGGTTCTGAAGGAACACTGACACTAGGTTTAACCAGACTAGAAGTACTTGATACTCGCTTTCTTCTTTGTGAAACGGTAGAGGAAGATTTACTGGATTCTTCAACATCCTTCCCACCATCAGTCTTTTCATCACTGTTGAAATTTTAAAAGAAAAAAAGAAGGACACCATGGATCTTCTTTTAAATATTTGAGGCTTAACAACAACTAGTCTGTCAAAAATCCAAAAGAGCAAAATCTCATTATTAATAATCAATGACTTGAACAGAGGTTGCAATAAAATTTTTGTTCAGTACATCTTTTTAACAGATCTGGAATTCTAATGAAGACTGATGATCCTTTTCAAACTTCAAATCCCTAAGAACATTATAGCACATAATTTTATGCTCATGCTAGGTACCTCAAAAAACAAACAAAAAACCTCAGTTACAAAACAAAGCTTAATTTGCCTAATTTGAATTATTCGATAACTGAGAGGTTTGTTTCTTTTGATAGCTCTAAAAAAATTTTTTAATTGAAGTATACAGTTGATTTACAATATTATATTAGTTTCTGGTTTACAGCGTAGTGAGTCAGTATTTTTACAGACTGTACACCATTAAATGAGAGTTGTTTTTTAAAATTAAGTTTATAATCCACACTGACACTTCCTAACGTGATCGAAAGTTTTGGCATTTTACTTTACTTATCAACTTGAGATCAGTTAAACCAGACAAAATATCAAACCTCTGAAATATCTGTATTGCAGTATTTGAAGACATTCACTTAGCTACATTAATCAAACCAACTTCTGTTTGAGGCGAACATCATTTATCTTTTGTCAGGTATAACTCTACTCATTCAGCCACCAAAATAAACCCTTCACTCACAAAAAGGGCTGTCACTTCAAATTACATATCCAAATTCAGATTGGATATAAATATTTCAGGAATGGCCTGAAAGCAAATTAAGAGGGTGTAAGTCAAGAATTAAAAGCAGTCTACATGGGCTTCCCTGGTGGCGCAGTGGTTGAGAGTCCGCCTTCCGATGCAGGGGACACAGGTTCGTGCCCCGGTCTGGGAAGATCCCACATGCCGCAGAGCGGCTGGGCACGTGAGCCGTGGCCGCTGAGCCTGCGCGTCGCGTACCGCAAAAAAAAAAAAAGCAGTCTACTTTTTTCATATGTTATGATTAGTTTTATATAAAACTGAAAAAATGCCTAAACCTATAGAATAACTTTTCCAAAAAGTATCCAGTTTAAATTCTTACCTCAGCCCTTATAATGTGATACATGTGCCGTTTGCATTTCACCCAATCAAGATGAATGCATAAGGACAGAACATATACCCTATGGGTTTTTACAATTAGCAAAGACCCACCAAAAAAAGGAAACACATGATAAAAAACCAAGTATAGTCCCTAAATGTCAAGTCTAAAAACCAATATCCTCGAGCTTAAATGTCTCAAGACTACAGAATAAGTAATTTACTAAATTATCAATAATCATACATTCACACGTAGTTAACAGGATCTCTGTGAACTTTATTTAACGGTAACTGGTATATTTCTATTCCACTGTTGGGAGAAATTCTGAAACAAATTCATGTAAGAAACTTGGAAATTACTAAGCATCATTAAGCTATCAAAATAATACTCTATACTAAGCACCAGCTGAGGTCAACAGAAGCCAAGACAAAAGAGAAAAGAACAAAATTGTCACCTTCCTGTCACAGTATAAATTTATACCATCTCACTGTTATTTAATAAGGTTGATTTTCATTGGTTTCCTCACATTTAATAGTATAAAAACAGAGGCCGTTATTAGCTCAACATGTCTTAACTTTAACTACTTTGCTCCATCACCTTTAAACACCTAAAGGTAGGCAACTATTCTGTCATGTCCCGTGCAAGACAGTTTATATCAGTTATTTCTAATCTTCACGATAACTCACCGAAGGGAGAGTTACATTATCCCCATTTTGCAGATCAGTACATTCTGCCTGGGCAAAGTCCATAAATTGTTAACTTAAGTACAAAAATCCTGAATCTAAATGTGGTACATGACACATGCTTTTCTGTTCAGAAAACATGGTCACCATAGTTAAAGGGGCACACCCTCAAATCAAAACAAGTAACCAGACTTCCCTTCCATTGACAGAAATCAGCAGAATCAAAGTAACACTGCTCTTCTTTTAAAAATAAATGTTTTCAAGATTTAAAAAAAAACAACTTACTCCCGTAAAGTACTCCAAAAGAATGGAAACTGCGGTAATCGAAATGATCTAATGAATAGTAACCACGTGTGGATTTTCTTGAAGACTGCTAGATCTGGATTCCTGCCACCACCACCTGAGGACATAGTCCACTCCCCGAGAATCTACACGCTGTAACAAAATCCACACTTGCCACACCGTGGTTAGAGGGACCAACTACAGTTGGCAGTGTGTTCCTCGGCCTTAACTGTCAGGCTTAGTACAAGCGAGGGGGTACTTCTACGGTAAAGTTTCTTTGCTCAGCTTCCAGGTGACACGCCCGGAGAGGCGGGGCAGATGAAAATGCTCCCCTCTGCAAGTACTTACCTGCTCTTGGGAGTCTTTTCTCGGGGCTCCTTTTCCCCACAATCCACCGGGGACACATCTGTGGATTCCGCTGGCTTCGGGACAGAGGCCGCTGCAGGCTCCGGCGGCCTGGGAGCCTCTCGTTCACGCTGTGGATTGGGGGCGGTGGAGCCCCTGGCGCCTGCTCCAGGCCTGACATTGGGCTTCACGCTAAGGCGTGCCCTGCGGAACATGGCGGAGCCAGGGGGCCCGGGGAGGCGACCCCACGGCCGCTCTCAACCCCGAGCCCCGGCCGCTGCCCGGAGAGGGCTTTAGGAACTACGCCCTTCCCGCAAAGCCACACCAACAGCTCAGCGGGCAGCTACCGCAGTTTCACGCCCCCGCCGCCGCCTCCGATCTCCCGCCGCCGCCTCTTCTTCATGACCCTGCTACACTAAGAGCTAAGTTTCCCCCGGTACCTTGTTCCCCCGCCCCCAGAGGGCGCCGGAACTGATTACGTCATCATCCAGCGCCACGGAATGACGCACAGCACCGGAGCCATGGTAACCGTCAAGTTATGGAGCCTGGGTTACCGGCGAACCGGAAATTGAGACGCCAGACGGTGTACTCTTCCATTTCCAGGGCTCCTTAGGATTTGTTCAAAAGAGCAGAAGGGGGTAGTCCTTCAGCCCAAACTTTTACAGGAACTATTAAAATCCCCGGCCGTAGGACTTCCCTGGCTGTCCAGTGGTTGAGACTCCGCGCGTCCACGGGGGGTGGTGCGGATTCCATCCCTGGGTGGGAACTAAGATCCCTCAAGCTGCGCGGCCAGGAGGGGTGGGGTAGGGGTGGGGGTAGGGGTGGGGGTGAGAATGCTGGCAAAAACAAAAAACAAACAAAAACAAATTGCTGGCTTTTTTAAAAAAAAGAGGGTCCTGTAGAACACTGCCTGTTCATCAGAGCATCCCTAAGGCTTAAAAATTCTAAAATGAGGGGCTTCCCTGGTGGCGCAGTGGTTAAGAATCTGCCTGCCAATGAAAGGGACATGGGTTAGAGCCCTGAGCCCTGGCGGGGGAAGATCCCTGTGCGCCACAACTAGTGAGCCTGAGCTCTAGAGCCCGCGAGCCACAACTACTGAGCCCACGTGACACAACTACTGAAGCCCGCGCACCTAGAGCCCGTGCTCCACAACGAGAAGCCACGGCAGTGAGAAGCCCTCACACCACAACGAAGAGTAGACCCCGCTCACCGCCAACTAGAGAAAGCCCAAGCACAGCAACGAAGACCCAACACAGCCATAAATAAATAACTATATATTTTTTTAATTCTAAAATAAGTAGAACATAGGTTAGAAATTAAAGTGTGAAGAAAGTGGTAATAGTTAACTCCTAGGAAGGGAACTGGGTTTCTGGGAAACACATCGTGGGAAAAAAGAACATTCACTGTATATCCTTGTTTACTTTTTAATGTGAATGTAATACCTGTTCAAAAATTATTATAGTTAGTGGGACTTCCCTGGCGGTCCAGTGGTTAGGACTCCACGCTTTCAGTGCTGAGGGCATGGGTTCCATCCCTGATCAGGAAACTAAGGTCCCGCAAGCCCTGCGGCACAGCCAAAAGTTTAAAAAGAAGAAAAAAAGGAAAACAATATGGTTAAAACTTTGTAAATTTTTAAAAAATATGTTATTAGGCTCATTTTGGGAGAAACATGGAACTTTTTAAAAATAAATATACTTTTTAAATTTATTTTGCTGCACCGGGACTTAGTTGCTGCACTCGGGATCGTCATTGTGGTACGCGGGATCTTAACTGGTGGCATGCATGTAGCATCTAGTTCCCTGACCAGGGATCGAACCCCGGGCCCCCTGCAGTGGGAGCTCAGAGTCTTACCCACTGGACCACCAGGATAGTCCCAAAATTTTGTAAATTAACGTGAGCATTCTTTTTTTTTTTTTTTTTTTTTTTTTTGCGGTACGCGGTCCTCTCACCGTTGTGGCCTCTCCCGTTGCGGAGCACAGGCTCCGGATGCGCAGGCTCAGCGGCCATGGCTCACGGGCCGAGCCGCTCCGCGGCATATGGGATCCTCCCGGACCGGGGCACGAACCCGTGTCCCCTGCATCGGCAGGCGGACTCTCAACCACTGCGCCACCAGGGAGGCCCAAACGTGAGCATTCTTAATCTGCTTCAGGAGAAAGCAACAGAGGAATAAGCAAGACATTCTGTGTGGGAAAGGAGAATTCAACAAATGAACGAGATAATTTAAGAATTATTAAATGCCATGGAAGAAATTTAGAGGGTGATGTGACAGAGGGTAATGGGAGGCTGGCTTACTTCATGTAGGGCGGTTAAGGAAGTCCTCTATGATGAGAGGAAAAACGTCCAGAGATGAGGCTGACTCTAGAGATTATGGGCCAGTGTTTGAACCAGTAGTACACTTCCCCTGATTCATGG
This sequence comes from Mesoplodon bidens, assembly GCF_964165515.1. Taxonomy (NCBI): domain Eukaryota; kingdom Metazoa; phylum Chordata; class Mammalia; order Artiodactyla; family Ziphiidae; genus Mesoplodon; species Mesoplodon bidens. The sequence continues at coordinate 57,224,247 of NC_138160.1, read as the reverse complement.
GAAACAAAGGCCTGACTTCCTTCTTGGAAGGAGCAGAAAATTCTACAAGAACATCCTGCTACATTAATGACAAAATGTCAAAGGAATAAAATCCCGAACTGATTGAAGAGATTGCTAGGTCATCCAGAAGGAGAAAGAAGAGAGACAAGTGTTTTTAAGAGTAGGAAAGCAAGGCTGAAAGCACAGAGAGAAAAGATTCTTTCAAGACTGGGAAGGAAAGGGAGGTCTGTGGGCTCCCTCCAGTACTCTGGAGAGGGAATAGGACCTCAAACACACCTAAGGAAGCTCAAGGACTTGAGAAAAATGACCCCTGCTGCAGATATCTCAGGAATCTTGGAGCTACTGCCAGAACCATACAGCTTTGGACAACACATTCCAGTATAGACTGAAGACATAAGGCCTTTCCCCAAACGCTCTGTTTCACCTAAGAGTCTATGGTATTCCCACAGTTCTGCAGGTAAAGAAGTAAATAATGACTAGGATTTAATTTCCTATTTGTAAAGGGATGGGAACAGAGTCAGATTCAATTGTACTATTTAACATAAAATCATAAGCTATTTGTTACACATCCCAAGTTTGTAGTCTTTTTTTGAATTTTATTTTATTTACTTTTTTAATACAGCAGGTTCTTATTAGTCATCAATTTTATACACACCAGTGTATACATGTCAATCCCAATCGCCCAATTCATCATTTTAAAATAATTCTGAGACTCGAGTTTTGATCGTGGCTCAGCTCACGGCTAGCTGTGTGACCTTGGGCGGTCACATAATTCCTCCTAGTTTGTACAGTCTTAACGGCATCATAGTAATTTTAAAAGTCTCTAGTTTTCTCTGGCAGACACACCCAACATTTCTTGTATACATGGGATACATCGTGTGTATCCCTACAACTCAAAAACTATATTTTCAGTTGCAAAGAAAAAGCTCAATTAGACTCTTAAGACCACACACAGAAACAACTCTACTTAAGTTCAATCCCAAACTCCTTCCTTCCCTTCCTCTTTAGATGGTCTCTTTATCTCTGTAAAGAGCCTGGCCAGAAAGTCAATCTTTTCCCCTGCTCAAGTTACTGCAGAAGAGGTCCCTAAGTGGAGACACCTGGCCTGTAAGCAGTATTGAGGAGGAGGGGTGGGACGTAGGGAGAGTGATAAGCACGAAAGGCTCTCTGAGGTTGAAAGAATGATGACAAGTATAGCTAATATGTTGAGTGCTGTCCTGTGCTGGGCACTTACTACTTCACATATATTAATTTGATTAATGAAGGAGGCACAGTTACCTCCCCATTTTACTAGTAAGGAAGCTTTAATGCAATGAAATGACATTCCCAAGTTCACACAACTACTCATTGGGAGAGCTGGGCTTTCAAACCAGACATTCCATCTCCAGAACCCTCAGGTAATTTTTATGAGATGAAATAAAAATTGTTGAAGCTTGGTCTTATATACTTGGAGGTCCATTATAGTATTTTCTATACTTTTGTATATGTTTGAAATCTTCCAAACGAAAAACTTTAAAAAAAAAAAAAAGGTGATTTCAGGGTGTCCAGACTAACTCTACACATTTCTCAGTTTGTAATAATTAACGGAATAGATGAAGAAAATAAGTATCAAGCATCTTTACACGTCTGTTTCTAGCAATGGCAGATGCTCCATAGCTTTCACATAGGTTTAAGGTTATTCTGGGCTATTCTGAATTCGTGGTAAGACTGCATTCCCTAGCATTCTCTCCCCATCACACAACCCAGGCACAGAGCCACAGAACTCCTAAAGTACTGTCGACCGTGACAAGGGCAGTGGGATCAAACGGGAAATGAACAGACTTTAGAGTCCGTTTTAAATTTGAATCTTATTTCTACCCGTCCCTACCTATTAGGTCAGCGCTTCTGCTCTCAGGGTCTCAGTCGCCTGTTTCGTAAAATGAGAACAATGAAGTCTACCTTGCAGGCTTGGTGCGTGAATAAAGAAGGAAAATATAGAACTTCCCTGGTGGCGCAGTGGTTGAGAGTCCGCCTGCCGATGCGGGGGACACGGGTTCGTGCCCCGGTCCGGGAAGATCCCACATGCCGCGGAGCGGCTGGGCCCGTGAGCCATGGCCATTGAGCCTGCGCGTCCGGAGCCTGTGCCCCGCAACGGGAGAGGCCACAGCAGTGAGAGGCCCACTTACCGCAAAAAAAAAAAAAAAAAAAAAAGAAGGAAATATGAAGGGCCACCACTGGCTTTCAAAGAGTTAACCCTCAATCTGTTCTGTCCCCTTCCTCCCCTTCCCGCCTCTGCAAAGGGATGAAAAACAGCTAACGTTCCTTTTCTAAAAGTTAGATATTGTAGGGTTTAACGTCGTTATCAAAAAAATAGGGGCTGGCTAAGTCCCAGTGACCGGTATACAGAGGGAAAATCCACACACGTCTATGCCTCGCTCAGACACGGGGCCCGCTTTCTCGACTCTAGCAAACTTGCACGTCCGAAACGCCCCGGGGCCGGATGACTAACCCCGGAGCTGCGGCTCCTGGGCCCTAGTCGGGCACCGCCCCGCCCCGCCGGCCACGCACGCGCAGTCACTCGCCGGCCACGCCGACTGCTGTTGTCTGGCGTCGTTGGGCTGGGCCGTCCACCGAGCACAGGCGTATCCCTGCTGAGGGCCCGCGAGGGCGTAGGCTTCCAGATCGACGGGTGGGGACGGCCGCTGAGTGTGCGAGCGAGTCTTTGCTTTTCAGAGTCGCTCTTTTCCAGGCTCGGTCCGGTGGTCAGCATGGCCCGTGAGTATGCGGACGGGTAGGGGAAGCGGTGGGGAGCGTCCGGCGAGGAAGTCGAGCTCCAGGGCGCGGCGGGCGGGCAGGCTGGGGCCAGCTGGTGAAACCCCTTACGTCCGGCGCGGTGGTGACCCGGTTTTTAGTCAGCAGAGGGAGAGGGACGGTTGGCTCCGGTCCGGCCTGAAAGGTCGGGCAGGTGCCTGCCCCTCGGGTGCGAGTTTACACGGTAAGGAACACCTCCCCGGTGGTGAGGTGTGTGGAGCCCCGGGAGAGATCCTGGTCTGGAGGTGGTTTATAGCTGGTACTTAATACTTAAGGTCGTGAGGCCTAACGAGGACAGGGAGCTCTATAAGTTTCCTCTCTAGTTCTTTTGTTTGGCCCTCGAAGGTAATGTTTTACAAGCATCTGTAATGTTCGCTTAACAGTTGAATTATGATGGGCCAACGTGTGCGAGGTGTAATCTGTGGTGTATCTTTCTCTCTCCACCCACACCTCTCAAAAGCCAGAACTTATTTTGGAATACTGGCCCATAGAGACAGACGATTGGAACGCCTCTTTTAAGAGATCTGGTGTTTATAGCCAGTGAACACCTTAACTGGTATCATAATACTGTTAGGAACTTCAGTGTTTACCTTTAAGCTTTCTCCTTGTCGTCAGATCCCCGGAACACCATTCAGTGCAGTACTCTGCTCTTAAAAAGCAAACTTCAGATGCATTTAAATAAGACCCTTAGAATGGAATTATTAATTTTGGAGATGGAAAAATAACATCACTATTTCTCTTTGTAGGTGGAAATAAACGAGAACTTGCCCGCCAGAAAAACATGAAGAAATCCCAGGAAATTAGTAAGGGAAAAAGAAAAGAGGATAGCTTGACTGCCTCTCAGAGGAAACAGAGGTGAGTTATACTAAAGGAATTCTCAAGTCACAGAAGTTTTCATTTTGGAGAATGGAAAGCAGTTTTTAAATCCTTAGTAGAACTAGGCCTGCAGGAAGGGGTAACAGCTGCATATCTGTTGTGTGCCAGGCATACTAAAATTATAAGCGGTCGTCATTATCCCCACCCATGGATGAAGCATTTAAAGCTCTCAAGCTATAATTTGTCTTGCAGAGAATCTCATGCAACTCCACCACAACCATAAGAATTTCATTTAGCTTCCATGTGCAAGGCATTGTTAGGTGCTGAGGGTAAACATTTTCCAAGCAGACATCCTACTCATACTACTCTGGGTGACAGATCACCAATTATATTGATAACTTCTGAAAGAGACACAAAGTATATGTAGTTATATTGACTTCTGAAGACCCATTGGATTGGAGAGAATGCAGGTGCACTGCCTTGACATACAAGTGACAATACAAAACTGCTACAGAAATATCAATACTTTGAGACTATAGCTTAAGTTTGGTTTTTTTTGTTGTTGTTGTTGTTTTTGCGGTACGCGGGCCTCTCACTGCCGTGGCCTCTCCCGCCGCGGAGCACAGGCTCCGGACGCACAGGCCCAGCAGCCATGGCTCACGGGCCCACCTGCCCCGCGGCCCGTGGGATCCTCCCAGACCGGGGCATGAACCCGCGTCCCCTGCATCGGCAAGCGGACTCTCAACCACTGCGCCACCAGGGAAGCCCAGCTTAAGTTTCTTTTTTAAAAAAGCATTCATGTTTCTAAAAAAAGTTAGCCAAATTTCATTTTATTCTAAAATCAAATTTTGTTGTTCATGTGAAACTTGGAGGCCAGGTGAAGAATTGACTACACAGGCTCCATCGTGGCTTCTCTGTGGTCCTCAAGGCTGGCTGCACATTAGAACCACCTGGGAAAACTTGATGTCTGCTCAAGCCTGTGCCTTACACCCAGCCCTGAATTAATTGGTGTGGGGTTGGACATTAAAAGGTGCTCTAGGGGGCTTCCCTGGTGGTGCAGTGGTTAAGAGTCCGCCTGCCGATGCAGGGGACACGGGTTCCTGCCCCGGTCCGGGAAGATCCCACATGCCACGGAGCAGCTGGGCCCGTGAGCCATGGCCGCTGAGCCTGCACATCCGGAGCCTGTGCTCCGCAACGGGAGAGGCCACAACAGTGAGAGGCCCGCATATCGCAAAAAAAAAAAGACAAAACTCCTTTGGGCTTCCCTGGTGGCGCAGTGGTTGAGAGTCCGCCTGCCGATGCAGGGGACACGGGTTCGTGCCCCTGTCCCGGAGGATCCCACGTGCCGCGCAGCGGCTGGGCCCACGAGCCATGGCTGCGGAGCCTGTGTGTCCGGAGCCTGTGCTCCGCGGCGGGAGGGGCCGCGGCGGTGAGAGGCCCGCGTGCAGCAAGGAGAAAAAAAAAAAAAAAAAAAAAAAAGGTGCTCTAGGTAAATTTTATTATACTTAAGTTAAACCTGACTTTAAAAGCTCCCCAGGTGATTCTGATATGCAGTCAGAATTTAATGAAGTTGAAGCCCTTAATTATCACTTCACACTGTCTTTCTATGACATTTATTGTTAAAGTGATAAGCTTTGCTTTAAATTTGTTTACTTATATTGGAGTAGAAGTGAACCGATCAGTGGAATGGTACAGATCAGTAACCCTGAAATAATATTTTTATTGAGAAACTTAGTGTAGCTTAGCTCAGTGATAGTCACTGCTTAATGACTACCCACTGCTTACAAAGCTCTGTGCTAGATGCTCTGTATTTATTACCTCTATTCATCATAATCGTGAAAAGTGCTACTAGCCCCAATACATGCAATGAGAGACTGGGGCTCTGAACTTCAATAACATTACTAAGATCACACAGCAAGCACAGCAGAGTTTGGTTACAAACAGAAAAATAACTATTACTGTTTTTATTCAGGACACCTCATTTTTTTTGTAGCTGTCTTGTTTTTCCTTCCTTCTCATTCCTTGTTTTTGCTATTGGCCTCTCAGAAATGTCTTACTAGCATGGACAGAGCTACTCATCCTGAATTAAAATCTAACACTAAATATATGCAATAACAACATAGGACAGAACCTGGACTTTGAAATTGGACAGACCTTAGTTTTTTTGTGATTTGGGGCAAATTATTTAGCTCTAAGCCTTTAACTTTTTTAAAAAAATCTGAAACATAGGGACAATAACTCAAAGTTGTCATGGGACTTAATCCAGCGCCAGCAAAGTGCCTGGCACATAGTAGATGTTGAATACATAGCCATTTAATATATTTTTTTAAATGGGCTCATGGACCATCCAGCCCAGGTAATCTGGTTTTAGTTCACAGTATGTGAAGGTTCAGCCAGAGACACAAAGGGTTAAGAAAATGCCCTGAATATCCTGCTTTTTGGCTTGTAAGAAACTGAATTGATTCATAACATCTATGTCCTAATCCTAGGTACCACTTAGCATATCTAGAAGACTTCTGAAATGCCCCTTCATTCACGAAAAAATTTATAGTGAATTAACTTTGTTGACAACCAAGATTAATTGCCATTATTTCTACATATAGCTGGCTCATGTCAGATGGTGTACTTGTGTGTGTGTGTGTGTGTATGTGTGTATGTGTTCCTCAGAACAACCTGATATGTATTACTCTAATTTTGAAAAGACTTGGAGGTTGTTTATCCAAGGTCATGACAACAGTACAGATTGTATTCAAAATAAGATCTGACTTCAAAGCCTTTCCATTCTTCACCTTCTATCTTCACCATTTTATCTCTGTCCATGAAAATGGAAAGACATGAAAGTTTATATCTTCTTTTAAATTGTTCTCTAATATACTGAATGGATTATTATAGAAAACAAATGAGAACATAAAATCAGTTTTTCTGTAACAACTTACAGCCTTTTTCCCCCGTATAGGGACTCTGAGATCATGCAACAAAAGCAGAAGGCAGCCAATGAGAAGAAGTCTATGCCGACAAGAGAAAAGTGATGACTATTTGGAAAACCTGGGTGCTGCTGCTAACTAAGTGTATCATAAGCTCTATGATCAAGATTTTGTAGAGTGAACAGTCAGTACATATGTTATATCCTTATAAAACTATTTTAAACTTTACCTTTCAGCCTGACTTAGTGTGATGTTTCAGAACCATTCTTCAAAGAATAAAACACTAACCATGCATGTGACATATTGGTGAACATTGTTTTTTATCACCAGTGAGTATTTATACAATTTATTAGAGAGGTAATATGATCAGGTAACAGGATATTGTATATAAATCTAGAATCGTTGTCATAAACTTTGTTAAAGTATATCTTTAAAGTCAACTTTATCGTATAATAGAATTTAAGATACATTTATCTAATTTTGCTTTGTAATCAACTAGTTTGCTTGAAAAATTTACAAAAAATAGTACAAACCACCTGGAATAGCAACTAAATGAACATAAACTAAATGAGGTCTCAGTAAGAGTTCTACTTACAGCTTTAAAATTTTCTGGAATAAGTGCCTTTTTTTTTTAAAGAATTTCTTTTTCTTTTTTTTTTTTAAAGAAATTTATTTTATTTTTGGCTGTGTTGGTTCTTCGTTGCTGCATGCAGGCTTTCTCTAGTTGCGGCGAATGGGGGCTCTTCTTCATTGTGGTGCACCGGCTTCTCATTGCAGTGGCTTCTCTTGTTGCAGACCATGGGCTCTAGGCATGCGGGTTCAGTAGTTGTGGCATGCAGGCTCAGTAGTTATGGCTCGCGGACCCTAGAGCACAGGCTCAGTAGTTGTGGCACATGGGTTTAGTTGCTCCACAGCATGTGGGATCTTCCCAGAACAGGGCTCAAATCCATGTCCCCTGAGTTGGCAGGTGGATTCTTAACCACTGCACCACCAGGGAAGCCCCTGCCTTTTTTTTTCTTAATAGAGTTTATTTTGTAGAGCAAAATTAGGGTCACAAAAAAATGTAGATTTCTCATCTACCCCCTGGCCCTACTCATACATAGCCTCCCCGTTATGAACATCCCCTACCAGAGTGGTACCCTTGCTGTAACTGATGAACCTACATTGACACATCATTATCACCCAAAGTACATAGTTTACATTAGGATTCACTCTTTGCATTCTAAGATTGCCTTTTTTGTGTGTGGATATGTTAATGTTTTTTGTTTTTAGTTGAAGTATAATTGACTTAGAATATTAGTTTCAGGTGTGCAACATAGTGATTCAATGTTTTATTCATTACAAAGTGATCACCACAATGTCTAGTCACCATCACCACAAAAAGTTACTATAATATTATTGACTATATTCCCTACGCTGTACATTATATCCCCGTGACTTTTTAATTTTATAGCTAAGTTTGTATCTCTTAATCTTTTTCCCTTATTTTGTGCATTTTCCCACCTTCCTCCGCTCTGGTGACACCAGTTTGTTCTCTGTACCTGTGAGTGAATTTCTGTTTTGTTATGTTTGTTCATTTGCTTTGTTTTTTAGATTCCACATGTAAATGAAACCATATGGTATTTGTCTTTCTCTGTCTGGCTTATTTCACTTAGCATAATACTCTCTTTGTCCATTCATGTTGTCACAAATGGTAAGATTTCATTCTTTTTTATTGCTGAGTAATATTCCGTTGTATATGTGTACATATACACCACAGCTCCTGTATCCATTCATCTCTCGAGGGACAGTTAGGTTGCTTGCATATCTTGGCCATTGTAAGTGCTGCAGTGAACATAGGGGCAGATAAATCTTTTCAAATTAGTGTGTTTGTTTTCTTCAGATATTTTTAATTTTTTGAGGAACCTCCATACTGTTTTGCATTGTGACTATACCAATTTACATTCCCACCAACAAGGGTTCCCTTTTCTCCACATCCTCACCAACGCTCGTTATTTCTTTTTTTTTTTTTTTTTTGCGGTACGCGGGCCTCTCACTGTTGTGGCCCCTCCCGCTGCAGAGCACAGGCTCCGGACACGCAGACTCAGCGGCCATGGCTCACGGACCCAGCCACTCCGCGGCATGTGGGATCTTCCCAGACGGGGGCACAAACCCGTGTCCCCTGCATCGGCAGGCGGACTCTCAACCACTGCGCCACCAGGGAAGCCCTCGTTATTTCTTTTTGATAAAAGTCATTCTGACAAGTGTGAGGTGATATCTCATTGTGGTTTTGATTTTCATTTCCCTGATGATTAGTGGTGGTGGGCATCTTTCATGGACTGGTTGGCCATCTGTATGTCTTTGGAAAAATGTCTATTCAGATCCTCTGACCATTTTTTAATCAGATTGTTTCTTTTTTTTTATATTGAGTTGTATAAGTTCTCTCTGTATTTTTTATATTAACCCCTTATTGAACATATCATTTGCAAATATCTTCTCCCATTCAGCCATTCAGGATGTTGCCTTTTCATTTTGTTGATGGTTTCCTTTGCCATGCAAAAGCTTTTTAGTTTGGTGTAGTCCCATTTGTTTATTTTTGTTTTTTGTTTTTTTGGGGGGGGTTTTTGGCTGTGCTATGTGGCTTGTGGGATCTTAGTTCCCCAACCAGGGATTGAACCTACACAGAAAGCACAGAGTCCTAATCACTGGACCGCCAGGGAATTCCCTGTTTATTTTTGCTTTTGTTGCCCTTGTCTGAGGAGACGGATCCAAAAAAATACTGCTAATGCTGATGTGAAATATCATACATAGTGCCCATATTTTCTTCTAAGAGATTTGCAGTTTCATGCCTTACACTTAAGTCTTTAATCTGTTTTGAGTTTATTTTCATACATGGTGTAAAAAAGTTGTCTAGTTTCATTCTTTTACATTCTTTTACAGTTTTGCCACCACCACTTATTGCAGAGTCTGTCTTTCCCCTATTTTGTATTCTTGCCACCTTTATTGTAGATTAATTGTGCATTTAAGTGTGTGTTCATTTCTGGGCTCTGTATTCTGTTCGGTTGATCTATATGTCTGTTTTTGTGCCAGTACCATACTGTTTTGATGACTGGAACTTAGTAGTATAGTTTGAAATCAGGGACCATGATACCTTCAACTTTTCTTTCTCAAGATTGCTTTGGCTATTTGAGGTTAAGATTTGTTCTTTTTCTGTGAAAAATGCAATGGGTATTTTGATAGGGATTGCATTGAATCTGTAGATTGCTTTCGGTGTTATGGACATTTTGACAATAATAATTCTTCCAATCCATGAACACAGAATAGCTTTCTATTTATTTGAGTTGCCTGCAATTTTATTCATCAGTGTTTTACAGTTTTCAGAGTACAGGTCTTTCACCCCCTTGAGCAAATTAATTCCTAGGTATTTTATTCTTTTTGATGCAATTCTAAATGGATTGTTTTCTTAATTTCTCTGTCTGCTAATTCATTATTAAGGTATAAAAATGCAGTAGGTTTCTGTATATTCATTTTGTATCCTGAAACTATACTAAATTTTTTTTTAGTTCTAATAGTCTTTTTGCTGGCATCTTTAAGGTTTTCTATATATAGTATAATGTCGTCTGCAAATAGTGACAGTTTTATTTCTTCCTGTCCAATTTGGTTGACTTTTTGTTTGTTTTTTGTCCATGCTGCACAGCATGTGGGATCCTAGTTCCCCGACCAGGGATCAAACCCACACCCCCTGAAGCGGAAGCACAGAGTCTTAACCACTGGACCACCAGGGAGGTCCCTGGATGACTTTTATTTCTTTTTTTGTCTGATTGCTCTGACTGGGATGTCTAACTATGTTGAATAACAGTGGCAAGAGTGTCCTTGTCTTGTTCTCAATTTTAGAGGAAAAGCTTTCAGCTTGCCAGTATTGTGTATGAAGTTAGCTATGGGTTTGTCATATATGGCCTTAATTATGTTGAGGTATGTTCCCTCTGTAACCACTTTGTTGAGAGCTTTTATCATAAATGGATGTTGAATTTTTCTCAACAGCTTTTTCTGCATCTACTTATATGATTTTTATTCTCCAGTTTGTTAATATGATATATAACATTGATGGATTTGTAGATATTGAACCACCCTTGCATCCCTGGGATAAATCCCACTTGTTTATAGTGTATGATCCTTTTAATGTGTGTTGTGGAGTTCAGTTTGCTAATATTTTGTTGAGGATTTTTGCATCTTTGTTCATCAGTGATATTGGCCTATAATTTTCTTTTTCTATACTGTCTTTGTCTGGTTTAGATTGGTTAATGCTGGACTCGTAGAATGAATTTGGAAGCATTCCTTATTCTTCCGTTTTTCAGAACAGTTTGAGAAGGGTAGCTATTAATTAACTGTTACTTAAATGTTTGGTAGAATTTACCTGTGAAGCTGTCTGATCCTGGACTTCTATTTGTTGGCAGTGTTTGGTTACTGATTCAATTTCATTACTAGTAAACAGTCTGTTCAGATTTTCTGTTTTTCCTGATTCATTCTTGTAAAATTGTACGTTTCTAGGAATTTATCCATTTCTTCTGTGTTGTCCAGTTTGTTGGTGTAATTGTGGTAGTCTCAAGATTCTTTGTATTTCTGTGTTATGAATTGTAACTTCTGCCCTTTCATTTCTGATTTTATTTGGGGCCCCTCTTTCTCTTGATAAGTCTTGCTAAAGGTTTATAAATTTTGTTTATCTTTTCAAAGAACCAGCTCTTAGTTTCACGGATCTTTTTAATTGATTCTTTTAGCCTCTATTTCATTTATTTCTGCTCTAATCTATTATTTCCTGACTTCTACTAACTTTGGGCTTTGTTCTTTTCCTAGTTCCTTTAGATGTAAAGTTAAATGGTTTATTTGAGATTTTTCTTGTTCTTGAGGCAGGCCTGTATTGCTATGACTGCCCAATTAGAATTGCTATTGCTGTGTCCCATAGATTTTGGAAAATTGTGGTTCCATTTTCATTTGTCTAAAGGTATTTTTTTATTTCCTTTTTCATTTCTTCATTAAACCGTTGGTGGTTTAGTAAAAAGTTGTTTAGTCGCCACATGTTGTGTGTTTTCCCATTTTCTTCTTATAACTGATTACTGGTTTCATACTGTTGTGGTTGGAAAAGATGCGTGGTATGATTTCAGTCTCCTCATATTTACTGAGACTTGTTTTGTGGCCTAACGTGATCTCTCCTAGAGAGTGTTTCATGTACACTTGAAAAGAATGCATGCCCTGCAGTTTTGGGGGGTTTTTTATGTTTATTTTCTTAGCATCTTTATTGGAGTATAACTGCTTTACAATGTTGTGTTAGTTTCTGCTGTATAACAAAATGAATCAGCCATATGTATACATATATCCCCATATCCCCTCCCTCTTGCATCTCCCTCCCACCCTCCTATCCCATCCCTCTAGGTGGTCGCAAAGCACCAAGCTTATCTCCCTGTGCTATGCAGCTGCTTCCCACTAGCTATCTATTTTACATTTGGTAGTGTATATATGTCCATGCCACTCTCTCACTTCGTCCCAGCTTACCCTTCCCCCTCCCCGTGTCCTCAAGTCCATTCTCTATGTCTGTGTCTTTATTCCTGTCCTGCCCCTGTTCATCAGCACCATTTTTCTTTATATTCCATCTATATGTGTTAGCATACAGTATTTGTTTTTCTCTTTCTGACTTACTTCACTCTGTATGACAGACTCTAGGTCCATCCACCTCACTGCAAATAACTGAATTTCGTTTCTTTTTATGGCTGAGTAATATTCCATTGTATACATGTGCCACATCTTCTTTATCCATTCATCTGTCAATGGACACTTAGGTTGCTTCCACGTCCTGGCTATTGTAAGTAGTGCTGCAATGAACATAGTGGTACATGACTCCTTTTGAATTATGGTTTTCTCAGGATGTATGCCCAGTAGTGGGATTGTTGGGTCATATGGTAGTTCTATTTTTAGTTTTTTAAGGAACCTCCATACTGTTCTCCATAGTGGCTGTATCAATTTACATTCCCACCAACAGTGCAACAGGGTTCCCTTTTCTCCACACCCTCTCCAGCATTTACTGTTCTTAGATTTTTTGACAGTGGCCACTCTGACTGGTGTGAGGTGATACCTCATTGTAGTTTTGATTTGCATTTCTCTAATGATTAGTGATGTTGAGCATCCTTTCATGTGTTTTTTGGCAATCTGTGTATCTCCTTTGGAGAAATGTCTATTTAGGTCTTCTGCCCATTTTTGGATTGGGTTGTTTGTTTTTTTGATACTGGGCTACATGAGCTGCTTGTATATTTTGGAGATTAATCCTTTGTCAGTTGCTTCAGCTGCAAATATTTTCTCCCATTCTGAGGGTTCTCTTTTCATCTTGTTTATGGTTTCCTTTGCTGTGCAAAAGCTTTTAAGTTTCATTAGCTCCCATTTGTTTATTTTTGTTTTTATTTCCATTTCTCTAGGAGGTGGGTCAAAAAGGATCTTGCTGTGATTTATGTCATAGAGTGTCTGCCTATGTTTTCCTCTAAGAGTTTTATAGTGTCTGACCATACATTTAGGTCTGTAATCCATTTTGAGTTTATTTTTGGGTTTGGCGTTAGGGAGTGTCCTAATTTCATTCTTTTACATGCAGCTGTCCAGTTTTCTCAGCACCACTTATTGAAGAGGCTGTCTTTTCTCCATTGTATTTTCTTGCCTCCTTTATCAAAGATAAGATGACCATAGGTGTGTGGGTTTATCTCTGGGCTTTCTATCCTGTTCCATTGATCTATATTTCTGTTTTTGTGCCAGTACCATATTGTTTTCATTACTGTAGGCTTGTAGTATAGTCTGAAGTCCAGGAGCCTGATTCCTCCCACTCCATTTTTCTTTCTCAAGATTGTTTTGGCTGTTCGGGGTCTTTTGTGTTTCCATACAAATTGTGCAATATTTTGTTCTGGTTCTGTGAAAAATGCCATTGGTAGTGTGATAGGGATTGCATTGAATCTGTAGGTTGCTTTGGGTAGTGTAGTCATTTTCACAATGTTGATTCTTCCAATCCAAGAACATAGTATATCTCTTCGTCTGTTTGTATCATCATTAATTTCTTTCATCAGTATCTTATAGTTTTCTGCATACAGGTCTGTTGTCTCCTTAGGTAGGTTTATTCCTAGGTATTTTATTCTTTTTGTTGTAGTAGTAAATGGGAGTTTTTCCTTAATTTCTTTTTCAGATTTTTCATCATTAGTGTATAGGAATGCAAGAGATTTCTGTGCATTAATTTTGTATCCTGCTACTCTACCAGATTCATTGGTTAGCTCTAGTAGTTTTCAGGTAGCATCTTTAGGGTTCTCTATGTATAGTATCATGTCATCTGCAAACAGTGACAGTTTTACTTCTGCTTTTCCAATTTGGATTCCTTTTATTTCTTTTTCTTCTCTGATTGCTGTGGCTAAAACTTCCAAAACTATGTTGAATAATAGTGGTGAGAGTGGGCAACCTTGTCTTATTCCTGATCTTAGTGGAAATGGTTTCAGTTTTTCACCATTGAGAACGATGTTGGCTGTGGGTTTGTCATATATGGCCTTTATTATGTTGAGGTAGATTCCCTCTATGCCTACTTTCTGGAGAGCTTTTATCATAAATGGGTATTGAATTTTGTCAAAAGCTTTTTCTGCATCTATTGAGATGATCATATGGTTTTTATCCTTCAATTTGTTAATATGGTATATCACATTGATTGATTTGCATATATTGAAGAATCCTTACATTCCTGGGATAAAGCCCATTTGATCATGGTGTATGATCCTTTTAATGTGTTGTTGGATTCTGTTTGCTAGTATTTTGTTGAGGATTTTTGCATCTATGTTCATCAGAGATGTTGGCCTGTAGTTTTCTTTCTTTGTGACATCTTTGTCTGGTTTTGGTATCAGGGTGATGGTGGCCTCATAGAATGAGTTTGGGAGTGTTCTTCACTCTGAAATATATTGGAAGAGTTTGAGAAGGAAGAGTGTTAGCTCTTCTCTAAATGTCTGATAGAATTTGCCTGTGAAGCCATGTGGTCCTGGGCTTTTGTTTGTTGGTAGATTTTTAATCACAGTCTCAATTTCAGTGCTTATGATTGGTCTGTTCATATTTTGTATTTCTTCCTGTTTCAGTCTCGGCAGGTTGTGCATTTCTAAGAATTTGTCCATTTCTTCCAGGTTGTCCATTTTATTGGCATATAGTTGCTTATAGTAATCTCTCATGATCCTTTGAATTTCTGCAATGTCAGTTGTTACTTCTCCTTTTTCATTTCTGATTCTGTTGATTTGAGTCTTTTCCCTTTTTTCTTGATGAGTCTGGCTAATGGTTTATCAATTTTGTTTATCTTCTCAAAGAACCAGCTTTTAGTTTTATTGATCTTTGCTATTGTTTTCTTCATTTCTATTTTATTTATTTCTGCTCTGATCTTTATGATTTCTTTCCTTCTACTGACTTTGGGTCTTCTTTGTTATTCTTTCTCTAGTTGTTTTAAGTGTAGGGTTAGATTGTTTGTTTGATATTTTTCTTGTTTCTTGAGTTGAGATTGAACTGCTATAAACTTCCCTCTTAGAACTGCTTTTGCTGCATCCCATAGGTTTTGGGTTGCTGTGTTTTCACTGTCATTTGTTTCTATGTATTTTTAAATTTCTTCTTTGATTTCTTCAGTGACCTCTTGGTTATTTAGTAGTGTATTGTTTAGCCTCCATGTGTTTGTATTTTTTACAGATTTTTTCCTGTAATTGATATCTAGTCTCATAGCATTGTGGTCGGAAAAGATACTTGATACAATTTCAATTTTCTTAAATTTACCAAGGCTTGGGGCTTCCCTGGTGGCGCAGTGGTTGAGAGTCCGCCTGCCGATGCAGGGGACACGGGTTCGTGCCCCGGTCTGGGAGGATCCCACATGCCGCGGAGTGGTTGGGCCCGTGAGCCATGGCCGTTGAGCCTGCGCGTCCGGAGCCTGTGCTCCGCAACGGGAGAGGCCACAACAGTGAGAGGCCCACGTACAGCAAAAAAAAAAAAAAAAAAAAAAAAATTTACCAAGGCTTGATTTGTAACCCAAGATATGGTCTATCCTGGAGAATGTTCCATGAGCACTTGAGAAGAAAGTGTATTTTGTTGTTTTTGGATGGAATGTCCTATAAATATCAATTAAGTCCATCTTCTTTAATGTATCATTTAAAGCTTGTGTTTCCTATTTATTTTCATTTTGGATGATCTGTCCATTGGTGAAAGTGGGTTGTTAAAGTCCCCTACTCTGCTCTATTACTGTCTTTTTCCCCTTTTATGGCTGTTAGTATTTGCCTTATGTATTGAGGTGCTCCTATGTTGAGTGCATAAGTATTTATAATTGTTATATCTTCTTCTTGGATTGATCCCTTGATCATTATGTAGTGTCCTTCTTTGTCTATTATAATAGTCTTAATTTTAAAGTCTATTTTGTCTGATATGAGAATTGCTACTCTAGCTTTCTTTTGATTTCCATTTGCATGGAATATCTTTTTCCATTCCCTTACTTTCAGTCTGTATGTGTCCCTAGGTCTGAAGTGGTTCTCTCGTGGACAGCATATGTACGGGTCTTGTTTTTGTATCCGTTCAGCCAGTCTATGTCTTTTGGTTGGAGCATTTAATCCATTTACATTTAAGGTAATTATTGATATGTATGTTCCTATTACCATTTTCTTAATTGTTTTGGGTTTGTTTTTGTAAGTCCTTTCCTTCTCTTGTGTTTCCTACCTAGAGAAGTTCCGTTAGCGTTTGTTGTAAAGCTGGTTTGGTGGTGCTGAATTCTATTAACTTTTGCTTATCTGTAAAGGTTTTAATTTCTCCATTGAATCTGAATGAGATCCTTGCTGGGTAGAGTAATCTTGGTTGTAGGTTTTTTCCTTTCATCACTTTAAATATGTCCTGCCACTCCCTTCTGGCTTGCAGAGTTTCTGCTGAAAAATCAGCTGTTAACCTTATGGGGATTCCTTTATATGTTATTTGTTGCTTTTCCCTTGCTGCTTTTAATATTTTTTCTTTGTATTTAGTTTTTGATAGTTTGATTAATAAGTGTCTCAGCGTGTTTCTCTTTGGGTTTATTCTGTATGGTACTCTCTGTGCTTCCTGGACTTGATTGACTATTTCCCTTCCCATGTTAGGGAAGTTTTCGACTATAATCTCTTCAAATATTTTCTCAGACCCTTTCTTTTTCTCTTCTTCTTCTGGGACCCCTATAATTCAAATGTTAGTGTGTTTCATATTGTCCCAGAGGTCTCTGAGACTGTCCCCAATACTTTTCATTCTTTTTTCTTTATTCTTCTCCCTGGCAGTTATTTCCACCATTCTGTCTTCCAGCTCACTTATCCGTTCTTCTGCCTCAGTTATTCTGTTATTGATTCCTTCTAGATTATTTTTAATTTCAGTAGTTGTGTTGTTCACCACTGTTTGTTTGCTCTTTAGTTCTTCTAGATCCTTGTTAAATGTTTCTTGTGTTTTCTCCATTCTTTTTCCGAGATTTTGGATCATCTTTACTATCATTACTCTGAATTCTTTTTCAGGTAGGTTGCCTATTTTGTCTTCATTTATTTGGTCTTGTATGTTTTTACCTTGCTTCTTCGTTTGTAACATATTTTTTTGTTGTTTCCTTTTTTTTTTTTTTTTGATGGGTGGTGCTGCATTGCTGTCTTACTGGTTGTTTGGCCTGAGGTGTCCAGCACTGGAGTTTGCAGGCAGTTGGACAGAGCTGGGTCTTGGTGCTGAGATGAGGACCTCTGGGAAGCCTCACTCTGACTGATATTCCCTGGGGTCTGAGGTTCTTCGTTAGTCCAGCAGTTTGGACTCAGAGCTCCCACCAAAGGAGCCTGGGCCCGACCTCCAGCCTGGGAACCAAGATCACGCAAGCTTCGTGGTGGGGTTAAAAAAAAAAAAAAAAAGCAGTACAATATCAAAGAATAAAAAATAAAAAATTTATAAAGATAAAAAATATATTAGGAAAAAGTATAATTGAAACAACTGCAACAAGGTAAAATAAAACCACAGCAGAAAAAAGAAAAAAAGGGGTGGGTGGAAACAAGCCAAAAGGAGAGATCACTAGCAAAGTATAAAGAATAAAATAAAATTAGAAAAATAAAAGATTTATTAGGAAAATTAAAAATATAAAAGAATCAACAACAATGAATCAACAAGGCAAAACAGAACCCCAATCTAAGAAAGGAAGAAAGAAAAAGAAAAAGCCTTGGCTCTGCTGGTGAAGTTTAGGCGAGGGGTGGAACTTAGGCAGGGTTGGGGTTTAGGGTGGGGCAGGACCTAGGCGGGAGGGGGGGTGACGTTTGAGCATGCGTCAGGGCCTAGGCGGGGCAACGTTCAGGCATGGGGCGGTGCCTCTGCTTAGGACCTGAGCGGAAGGGGAGAGGCAGCATGTCTAAAGGAGGGTCTCTGGAGTGTTGAGTTCTGGATTTTGGAGGTAGGGCCCTGAGTGGGGGTGTGTGGGTGGGGTTTAGGCCCAGCTCGTTGGAGGGGGTCTCCAAGTGTAGAAGTAGGGCCCTGGGTGGGCGTGTAGGGGGGGACTTGGGTTCTGCACCGCAGGACAGAGGCTCCGAGGACAGAGGATTAGGCCCAGGAGCCCAGCAGGCTCTCAGGTGCCTAAGAGGACAGGGAAAGCACTGGCCGCATTCCCTTCCTTTCCTTCGTGCCCCTCCCCCACCTTCTCCCCCAGCGTCTCCCCCGTTGCTGCTGGACCCCTAACCATGGGTGGGTCCTGCTGGTTGTAGGAACTCCTTCCCTCCCCAACCACCCCTCAGGGGTACCAGTCCCCGAGGTCCAGTCTTTACTTTTGCTCTCCCTTCCCTCCCTCCCAGTCCCTCAGGACCTGAATGGCTGGACGGGACCTAGGTGGGCAGAGGATCAGGCCCAGGACCTGAACAGGTTCCTGGGGGCCCAAGTGGGCAGGGGAAACCTGACTACGCTCCCTTTTGATCCTCTGCCCTCCCAATGGTTCCCCAATTTCCCCCTTCAGGTGTGGGATCCCTTCCCCTCCCCCAGCTGCCCCTCAGGGGCACCAGTCCTGTCCCGCCTCCACTTCTCCTCCCCCTTCACTCCCCCCACGCTCCACATGGGGGTTCCTCCCGTCCCCTTTGGTGTCCGTGGTCCCCCACTGGTGCCTGCTAGGTGCCCTAGTTGTGCGGAGATGCAGATTCCGCGTCCTCCTAGTACGCCATCTTGACTCCGCCCCCTCTGCAGTTTTTGTATGGAATGTTGGTTATATATGTATTAAGTACATTTGGTTTAATGTGTTGTTTAAAGCCAATGTTTCCTTATTGATTTGTCTGTCTGGATAATCTATCCATTTGATATACGTGGGATATGAAAGTCCCCTGCTATTATTGTATTACTATCAATTTCTCCCTTTATGTCAATATTTGCTTTATGTATTTAGGTGCTCCTATGCTGAGTGCATAGGTATTGATGAATGTTATATCCTCTTCTTGGATTGACCCCTTTATCATTATGAAAGGCTCTTCTTAGTCTCTTATTACAATCTTTATTTACAGTCTGTTTTGTTTTATATGTGTATTGCTACCGCAGCTTTCTTTTTGTTTCTATTTGCATGGCATATCCTTTCCCATCCCTTCACTTTCAGTCAGTGTGTCTTTAAATCTGAAGTGAATCTCCTGTTGGCAGCATATAGATTGGTCTTTTTTTTTTAAATCAATTCAGCCACCCTGTGTCTTTAGTCCATCTACATTTAAAGTGAGAAATGATAGTTATATGCTTATTGCCATTTTGTTAATTGTGCTGGTTGTTTTTGTAGTTCTTCTCTGTTCCCTATTTTTCTCTTTGTCTCTTCCCTTGTAGTTTGATGATTTTGTATAGAGTTATATATGTTCTATATAACTATATATAAACTATATTTCTTTAGTATTATAACTTGTGTATCTATTTTAAGTTTTTGGTTTGTGGTTAAGTTTTAACGCATTCTAAAAACACTACATTTTTTTCTCCCCCTCCCACATTTTATGTTTTTATTTTTTAATTGTGATATAGTTTATTTACAATATTATATAAATTTGAGGTGTACAACATAGTAAGTCACAATTTTTAAAGATTATATTCCATTAATAGTTATTATAGGACTTCCCTGGTGGTCCAGTGGTTAAGACTGTGCTTCCAATGCAGGGGGCAAGGGTTCGATCCCTGGTCAGGGAAGTTCCACATGCTGCGCAGTGCAGCCAAAAAAAAAAACTGGTTACTGTAAATTATTGGCTATATCCCCTGTGATATATACTTATAGCTTATTCCTTTTATACATAGTAGTTTGTACCTCTTAATCCCCTACCTCTATCTTGACCCTCCTTCCTTCCCACTCCCTACTGGTAACCACTAGTTTGTTCTCTATATCTGTGAGTCTGTTTCTCTTTTGTTATATTCACTAATTTACTTTATTTTTTAGATTCCACATATAAGTGATAACATAAGTATTTGTCTTTCTCTGTCTGAGTTATTTCACTCAGCATAATACCCTCTAAGTCCATAATTGTTGCAAATGGCAAAATTTCGTTCTTTTTTATGGCCGAGTATTTATTTGTGTGTGTGTATACACACAGACCACATCTTCTTTACCCATTTATCTGTTGATGGACACTTAGATTGTGTCCATATCTTGGCTATTGTAAATAGTGGTGCTATGAACATTGGACTGCATGCATCTTTTCAAATTAGTGTTTTCATTTTCTTCAAATACCCAGGAGTGGAATTGCTGGATCATGTGGTACTTCTATTTTTAGTTTTTTAGCACCTTCCATGGTGTTTTCCACAGTGGCTACGCCAATTTACATACCCACCAACAGTGCACAAGCCTCCACATCCTACATTTTATGTTTTTGACATCATATTTTACATCTTTTTATTTTGTGTATTACTTAACTACTAATTGTAGTTATAGTTTATTTTGCCACTTTTGTCTTTTAATCTTCATTCTAGCTTTTACTGGCTGATCTACTGCCTTTACTATATATACTTGCCAATTTTAGTCTGTTCTGAGACTCTTCAAAACTTTATGACTTGAGGATTTTAAATTTGGAAATACATTAACTTAGAGAAACTGAGGTTTGAGACCTTGTTCTGTCTGAAGTAAATATGCATAATTATTACAAAAAATAAAAATACTATTGAAGTAATAAATAATTTTAAAGTATTCAAATACTTGATTTTTCACATCATGCAACTCAACAGGTTTTTACTGATCATCTATTATGTCTACCACTACATGAATGGACATATCTTCAAGAGTTGCATAATATCTTAACACATTATTGACCAGAGACGTCATAATATGTCTTTTGTTACCCTAACGTTATTGACTGGAGACGTTTCTTTCTTTCTTTCTTTGTTTTTCATAAATTTATTTATTTATTTTTGGCTGCTTTGGGTCTTTATTGCTGCACGGGCTTTCTCTAGTTGCAGCGAGTGGGGGATACTCTTTGTTGAGATGTGCGGGCTTCTCATTGCGGTGGCTTCTCTTGTTGCGGAGCATGGGCTCTAGGTGCGCAGGCTTCAGTAGTTGTGGCATGTGGGCTCAGTAGTTGTGGCTCATGGGCTCTAGAGCACAGGTTCAGCAGTTGCGGTGCAAAGGCTTAGTTGCTCCACGACATATGGGATCTTGCCGGACCAGGGATCGAATCCGTGTCCCCTGCATTGGCAGGCAGATTCTTTTTTTAATTTTTATTTTTTTATGAATTTATTTATTTTTGGCTGCATTGGGTCTTTCTCTAGTTGCAGAGTGGGGGCTGCTCTTCGTTGTGGTACACAGGCTTCTCATTGCAGTGGCTTCTCTTGTTGCGGAGCATGGGCTCTAGGCTTGCGGGCTTCAGGAGTTGTGGCTCGTGTGCTCTAGAGCGCAGTCTCAGTAGTTGTGGTGTACAGGCTTAGTTGGTCCACGGCATGTGGGATCTTCCTGGACCAGGGCTTAAACCCCTGTCCCCTGCATTGGCAGGCGGATTCTTAACCACTGTGCCAGCAGGGAAGTCACGGGAGATGTTTCAATATTCATTCATATAACAAATTACCGGACACAGGCGTTAGTTTCTGCAAAAATCCCCTGGTCAATAATGAGTTAATGATGGTTCTGGTGATCTTGTGATAGATCATGTACCAATGGTACCGCCCTTAAATACGATGGAATCCTGCATGTGCCTAATACGAATGAGGCAAACGTGAAGTTTTTTAGCCTGAGTTATCTTCCTATTAACACAGATTTTCAGTTAAAGTAAAGCTTTGTTCTATTTTTTGGGTGATCATGAGGGCAAAAGGATTACAACAGCTTAAGTTACATTCTAATAAAAGATATAATAGGGCTTCCCTGGTGGCTCAGTGGTTAAGAATCCACCTGCCAATTCAGGGGACACGGTTCGAGCCCTGGTCCAGGAAGATCCCACATGCTGCGGAGCAACTAAGCCTGTGAGCCACGAGTACTGAGCCTGTGCTCTAGAGCCCGCAAGCCACAACTACTGAGCCCACATGCCACAACTACTGAAGCCCGCACCTAGAGCCTGTGCTCCGCAGCAAGAGAAGCCACTGCAATTAGACACCCGCGCAGTGCAAGGAAGAGTAGCCTCCGCTCGCCGCAACTAGAAAAGCCTGTGCAGCAACAAAGACCAAGCACAGCCAAAAATTAATAAATAAAATAATAAATTAAACAAATAAATTAATAATAAAAGGTATAATGAAGAAGTCTGATTGTATCACAAAGATTCTTTATGGGTGTGATTTCTGTAATTCTGTCTTCAGAATTTCTATACAGAGTGGTAAGCCTTGAGTACAAAGAGTTTGTTTTGCTTTAAGCCATATCCTTTATTTCCTTTTTTAAAAAATGAATAATTTCCATGTTTAAAATATCCTGTGTAGTGGAATGTCTTTGGGCTTTTAAAATTTTAATTCTTAAAAATCTAGGAAAAACTATGGTGTCCGAAAGAACATATGTATTAGGGTAAGGAAGATCTCTAGGTTGTAATTAATCATTAAAATTTAAATGCAGGGGACTTCCCTGGCAGTCCAGTGGTTAGGACTCCACCCTTCCACTGCAAGAGGTGCAGGTTTGATCCATGATCAGGGAACTAAGATCCCACATGCCACACAGCGTGGCCAAAAATATATATATATTAAATCCAAAATTCAATGTTCTTGATTAAATTTTAATGGCACTTACTTAAATGAACTCATTATTCAGATAAAGCACTTAATTTTTAACTTCAACATGATTCTTTGGGTAAATTCTTAATTGCCTTTGGTGATGAGGACCTATTAAAAAAATTCAATTGAAGAATTGAATTATTTCTATGGAATTGTCAATCATGGTTTTCTATTAGATCGAACTGAGTAAAAACACTTATTAAACTGCTTCTTACAACTTTATCTACTGAAGTACTACTTGCTATATAGTAATCACGTATTGGAATATATTGTCTTTACAGATGGCCAAGTCATGAAAATATTACTGAGAAAAGAAGAATGACTATAAGTTGCTCAAATGCACTTCCCTATAAATTCCAGAAAGATTTAAAACCTACTACACACTTTTCCTTTTGCTCCTTAAAACCAAACAAAAACCTTTTAGATAGCCCTAATTAGCTAATACACATCAAAAGATCACAGGTAGGGCTTCCCTGGTGGCGCAGTGGTTGAGAGTCCGCCTGCCGATGCAGGGGACACGGGTTCGTGCCCCGGTCTGGGAGGATCCCACGTGCCGCGGAGCGGTTGGGCCCGTGAGCCATGGCCGTTGAGCCTGCGCGTCCGGAGCCTGTGCTCCGCAACGGGAGAGGCCACAACAGTGAGAGGCCCACGTACAGCAAAAAAAAAAAAAAAAAAAAAAAAAAAAAAAAAAAAAAAAAGATCACAGGTAGCCTTTTATTGGACCATTTGCCTGGGAAAATTGATTTTTAAATAACATGACTTTTATAGAAATACTTTCTATGTCACATACTACTCTTGCTCCTTTATCAGTTGGATGTGACTTTGCTTGCTGGTATATCAGTACAGGAACATTTCCTTGCACTATGGTTTGGTGGTTGCACGAAATTGCCTTCCAACCTGGCTACAATCAAGACACAGTGCTATTGGGAATTCCCTGGCGGTCCAGTGGTTAGGACTCTGTGCTTCTATGGGGGACCTTGGTTCAATCCCTGGTCAGGGAACTAAGATCCTGCAAGATGCTTGGTGAGGCCAAAAAAGAAAAAAAAGACACAATCCTACTGAATACTTGCCTTTTATAAACTTGTGTCACAAAGGCTTTTGTCAAGGACTTTTGGGTGGGGGAGGGCCTCAAGGCTCATTTGGCCTTGTACCACTCGAAGTATCTATTAGGGTGGCTTACGAATGGACATTTAATATAGAGTTATGTATTTTAATGTATGCTTGAAGAAATTTAACCACATCTAACCTGTGATTCCATGGTATATTGAAATTTCTGTTTGCAAATAGAATCATTAGTTAACTTATTAATAACTACAACAATTATTTGAAAGGATGAGATACTCCAGAGTCCAAGGAAAAGTTGAAGACTCAAGGCTTTGGAAAGGTCAAGAGTTAGATCAGCTCCAGGTACTATGAGACAGTTCTTTCCCACAGTGCTGATATCAGGTTGAAATTCTGACAACCATTTTTAGTATTTATGTCACACACAGTGCCTCCAAATGGACTAGTTTGGGTTATGTGTACACTCAGTGAGAGGAGTGCAGGTTGCCTAAGTTGACAGTATAACTAAGACTATCCAGTGAGGACTAGGTGGTCCCCCAAACAAACCTGGGGTCCTGCTGCCAGAAGGAAAGGGGAATGGATGCTGAGCAATCCAATACTCTTATTCCAAGGCTATGACTGTAGTTTGAAAATACAGATAAATGATATGGCAAATCATGGAGGTAGTAAGTGATTGTGTGAGGTGTGGGAAACTATGACAAAGCTTAGAGCATTCTTCTCTCTATCAACTTTCAAACCCCCAAAATGCAATGCCTACTCATTATAGAAAATTGGGAAAAGGGAACAAAAGGGCTAAAAGAAATTTAGCAATATATTAGGCAGTTACTTAAAAAACTAAACATACTCTTTCTATATAACCCAGTAATTGCACTCCTGGGTATTTATTCCAATGAAATGATAATAAAGAGCATACATTTTAAATGTACATGTTGATTGACCTTTACATATAAATATTCCACCCAGATCAAGATATGTAGACATTTCTAGCACCCTAACAGGCTCTCTGTGACCACTTTAGATTATACCCTCTATCAGATAATACCTATCACCATGGATTAGTTCTGCCTGTTTTTAAATTTCATGTAAGTGGAACCATCCAATAGGTACTCTTGTGAGTTTGACTTCTTTGCTCAACATTGTATCTGTGTGACTCCTCTATCATGTGTGTAACAGTAATTCAGTCTTTCATTGCTGTGTAGCATTCTGTTATATGAAGATACCATGATTTAGTTATTTACTTTTCATGGACATTTGGATTGCTCTTAGTTTGTGGCTATTATGAATATTTCTGCCATAACATTTATATAGATATCTCTTGGTGGTCATAAGCACTTATTTCTGTTGAATATATGCCTAGGAGTGGAATTCTTGGTCATATTTGGGGTATATAAAATACTTGTGTGTTTCTCTCAATGCCCATGTAAACGTGTGTGTGTGTGTGTGTGTGTGTGTGTATAGATATGTAAAATTAAGGGAGGTGGGGAGTTTCCTAGGGCTGCCATAACAAATCACCACAAACTTGGTGGCTTGCAACAACAGAACTTTATTCTCTCACACTTCTAGAGGGCAGAAGTCTAAAAGCAAGGTGTCAGCAGGGCCAGACTTCCTCTGAAGGTTCTAGGGGAAAATCCTAGCTGGCCTCTTCTAGCTTCTAGAGGCTCCAGGCTTTACTTGGCTTGTGGCAGCATAACTCCTATCTCTGCCTTTGTCTTCACGTGGTCTTCTTTTCTCTGTCTTCTTCCTGTCTCTTCTAAGGACATTCGTCATTGGATTTAGGGCCCAGTCTAATCCAGGTGATCTCATCTCAAGATCCTTATTACATCAGCAAAACCATTTTCCAAAATAAGGTCACATTCATAGGTGTCTGGTGGACATATCATTTTGGGGACCACCATTCAACACAGTACATGTGAGTTTTTTTAAACAAAAATGGGAAACTTAGTTGTAACTTGGTACTTTTTTGAAAATAGCCATGGCTACAGGTCAGTGCATACAGATCTAACCATGGTATGGTTGTACGGTAATTTATCTAGTCATTTGCTTACTCATGGACAATCAGGATGTTTGGAAGCTTTTGTCACTATGAACAGTTCTGTAATGTATATCGGCGTCCTTATCCCCATGTACTGGTGCATTTATTTCTCTAAGAATCACTTCTTTTTTTTTTCAAATTAATTAAATAATTTATTATTTATTTTTGGCTGTGTTGGGTCTTTGTTGCTGTGCGTGGGCTTTCTTTAGTTGTGGTGAGCAGGGGCTACTCTTCGTTGTGGTGCACAGTCTTCTCATTGCAGTGCCTTCTCTTGTTGTGGAGCACGGGCTCTAGGCGAGCGGGCTCAGTAGTTGTGACTCCAGGGCTCTAGAGCACAGGCTCAGTAGCTATGGCGCATGGGCTTAGTTGCTCTGCGGCATGTGGGATCTTCCCAGACCAGGGCTCGAACCCATGTCCCCTGCATTGGCAGGTGGATTCTTAATCTCTGCGCCACCAGGGAAGTCCCAAGAATCAATTCTTAAAGATAGGATCCCTAGGGCAAAGGTATACTTGTTTGTAATTTTAACAGATATAGTTCTTTATATCCCCATGTCCTCAATAGCATTAGATATTATTAATCTCTAATAATTTTTCCGACCCGAGTGAAAAATGGTGCCTTAGGGGTTTTTTTAGTATAATTTTATTACAAATTTAAAAAAATGCAACATTCTCATTCTAGAAAACCCCAAATTTACTATTGATACTAATTTCTATGAGTTTGCTGTGCCACCATACACAAGTCAAGAAGTTAAAGAAACCATTAAATATTCAGAAACATTCAACATCAGAAGCTTTAAAATCTAACTGTATGTAATAACCCCTCAAAAAGCTACAACCTGCATTTAAAAAAAGTATTTTCTATACAAAGAATCTTATCAGCTATACAAAAATCTGTACAGTTTTTATACTGAAGCTAATATTGAGCTGCACTTGAATTCACATTCTTAGCAAAACAACTGCCTGAGCACACACGCACACTCCACACACATCATTACAGGATAGTCATTTATTCCTCATCTTCATCCTCTTCCTCCTCATCTTCACCTTCTTCCTCTTCCTCCTCATCTTCTGGTTCATTCTTCTTGGAGCCTGTTCTTTCCCGCTTCACTCTTGCCCTTGGCACGGTATGCAGCAATATCCTTTTCATATTTCTCCTTTAGCTTAGCTGCTTTCTGTTCATAGGGTTGTTTACCTTTGGCTGACTGCTCAGACCACATTTCACCCACTTTTTTTTGCAGTATCTCCAATGGATAAGCCAGGGTGTTCACTTTTGATCTTTGGGCGATGTTCGGAGCAAAACCGGAAGAAGGTAGAGGGAGGCCTTTTAGGCGCATTGGGATCTTTTTTCTTTCCCTTCATGTCACCTTTGGGAGGAACATAATTTTTCATCTCCCTGTCATAGTGAGCTTTGTCACTTTTTGCCATATCCTCAAATTTGGATTTTTCCTTGGCAGACATGGTCTTCCATCTCTCGGGACATTTCTTGGAGAACTCGGCGAAGTTGGCCGAGGAGTCGGGGTGTTTCTTCTTGTGCTCCTCCCGGCAGGTCTGCACGAAGAAGGCATACGAGGACATCTTGCCCCGCGGCTTGTTGGGGTCGCCCTTCCCCATGATGGTGCTGTTGCTGCGGCGGCGGCGGCGCGTCCACCTGGCGGTAGCTTTTCCTCCGAGTACCGCGCAGTGGCCGGGTCAGACCGCGACGCTGCTGCCCGTGGCTCTGGCGCGAACTGGTCCGTCGCTAACGCAATCCTCCGCCTCTTGTTTTGCAGACTTCTCCGCGCCTGGTATCTTAGTTTTTAATTTGCAATTCTCTGACCAGAGAGGTTGAGCATTTTTTTCATATATTTATTGGATATTTGGATTTTCTTTCTTTTTAAATTTTTATTTATTTTTATTATCAGATTGATTGATTGGCCATGTGGCTAGCAGAATCTTAGTTCCCCAACCAGGGATTGAACCCGGGCCCTGGCAGTGAAAGCACTGAGTCCTAACCACTGGACTGCCAGGGAATTAATTCCCTGGATTTTCCTTTTTTTGGGGGGGGGTATATATATGTATATTTTAACATTTATTTATTTAGTTGCATAGGATCTTAGTTGTGGCACGTGGGCTCCTTAGTTGTGGCATGCAAACTCTTAGTTGTGGTATGCATGTGGGATCTAGTTCCCTGCCCAGGGATCCAACCCAGGCCCCCCGCATTGGGGGTGGACTCTTAATCACTGCACCACCAGGGAAATCCCATGGATTTTCCTTTTTGTGAAATACCTATGTTTTTTCTCTCTTCTTTATGCTTTTTGTTTCACTTAGTCTTCACATGTAGGTACTATGGTTATGTCCATTTTTATAGATTTTATACAAATTGAGATTTTGGTTAAGGAATTTACCCAAGGTCACCCAGCTAGTAAGTGGCAGGTTAAGGATCTAAATCCAAGCAGACAGAATACAGAGCTTCCAGAATATGGGCATATCTTCATATTTATTGGCCCTTTTGGTTTTTTCTTCTATGAATAGCTTGCTTTGCTGTTATTTTTATTTGACAGTTTTTCTTTAATATAAAAGAATATTCGTTTCTCTTATGTTACAAATATTTTCTAAACTATTGTTTGTCCTTTCATTTTATTTATGTTGCTTTTGCCAGAATTTTTATTCACATGACCAAATGCCTAGTTTCTTTTTTTTTCTTTTTTTTAATTGAAGTATAGTTGATTTACAGTATTGTGTTAGGTGTACAGCAAAGTGATTCAGTTATACATATATATACCTATTCTTTTTCAGATTCTTTTCCCTTATAGGTTATTACAAAATATTGAGTATAGTTCCCAGTGCTATACAATAGGTCCTTGTTGGTTATCTGTTTTATATATAATAGTGTGTATATGGTAATCCCAAACTCCTAATTTATCCCCTCCCTTTCCCCTTTGGTAACCATAAGTTTGTTTTCTACATCTGTGGGTCTATTTCTGTTTTGTGTATAAGTTTATTTGTATCTTTTTTTTTTAGATTCCACATATAAGCAATATTGTATGATATTTGTCTTTCTCTGGCTTACTTCACTTAGTATGTTAATCTCTGGGTCCATCCATGTTGCTGCAAATGACATTATTTCGTTTTTTTATGGCTGAGTAGTATTCCATTGTGTATATATACCACATCTTTTTTTTAATTTATTTTATTTTTGGCTGCGTTAGATCTTCATTGCTGAACACGGGCTTTTCTCTGGTTGTGGCGGTGGGGGGGGGTGCTACTCTTCGTTGCCATGCACAGGCTTCTCACTGCGGTGGCCTCTCGTTGCGGAGCGTGGGCTCCAGTAGTTGTGGCACACGGGCTCAGTAGTTGTGGCTCGCGGGCTCTAGAGTGCAGGTTCAATAGTTGTGGCACAAGGGCTTAGTTGCTCTGCGGCATGTGAGATCTTCCCGGACCAGGGCTGGAACCTGTGTCCCCTGCATTGGCAGGCAGATTCCCAACCACTGTGCCATCAGGGAAGCCCTATACCACATCTTCTTTATCCATTCATCTGTCCATGGACATTTAGGTTGCTTCCATGTTTTGGTTATTGTAAATAGTGCTGCAATGAACTTTGGAATGCATGTATCTTTTCAAATTATGGTTTTCTCCAGATATATGCCCAGGAGGAGTGGGATTGCAGGATCATGTTGTAGCTCTATTTTTAGTTTTTTAAGAAACCTCCATACTGTTCTCCATAATGGCTGTACCAATTTACATTCCCACCAACAGTGTAGGAGGGTTCCCTTTTTCCACACCCTCT
This sequence comes from Mesoplodon bidens, assembly GCF_964165515.1. Lineage (NCBI taxonomy): Eukaryota > Metazoa > Chordata > Mammalia > Artiodactyla > Ziphiidae > Mesoplodon > Mesoplodon bidens. The sequence continues at coordinate 57,194,705 of NC_138160.1, read as the reverse complement.
CCAGCATTTATTACTTGTAGACTTTTTTTTTTTTTTTTTTTTTAGACTTTTTGATAATTGCCATTCTGACGAGTGTGAGGTGATACCTCATCGTAATTTTTAATTAAATGCCTAGTTTCTTTATTAACTGAAGATGCAAACTGACCGCCCACAGACTTGTCCTGACATGTTAAAAATTTTTTTCCACTTTTTCTTTAATTGAAGTATACTTGATTTACAATGTTGTGTTTATTTCTACTGTACAGCAGTGATTCAGTATTCTTTTCCATTATGGTCTATCACAATATATTGAATATATTGAATATAATTCCCTGTGCTATACAGTAGGACCTTGTTTATCCATTCTATATATAATAGCTTGCTTCTGCTAAACCCAAACTCCCACTCCATCCCTCCCCCCTCCCCCCTCCCCCCAAAATTTTTAATTTGAACTTGAATGCCTTTGGGCAGGGAGTGGGTGGAATGAGTTGGGGTGTGTGTGGAGGGATAGTCTCAAGGTAACTGATTACAGTACCCACCACCCCTTATTGCTTACTCCTCTTTAACTCATCTCCTTTACCTGCCTGACACCCAAAATGTATTTGAGTTTTCAAGCCTTGCATAGTTTCTTATTTCTATCTTAAAATCTCCTCCATCCAAAGTTTATAAAAGTCACCCAGAATGTATTTTGGTATATGATGTGAGGGTAATGAATCCAAGCCTTACATACTGGATGACTAATTAGATCTATGTCATTTATGAATTATACTACCATTTGTCCATAATATCATTCAAATATTCTTCCAAAACATCATTTGGAATTTTCAACTTTCTGCTGCGGTAATAGTTCAGTGAGCAGTCTTTTTGTTTTTGTTTTTGTTTTTGGAGTATAGTTGCTTTACAATGTTGTGTTAGTTTCTGCTCTATAGCAAAGTGAATCAGCTATACGTTTACGTATATCCCCTCTTTTTTGGATTTCCTTCCCATTTAGGTCACCACAGAGCATTGAGTAGAGTTCCCTGTGCTATACAGTAGGTTCTCATTAGTTATCTATTTTATACACAGTAGTGTATGTATGTCAGTCCCAATCGGTGAGCATTCTTATACTCAAATCACTGACACATCTCTGATCTCCTGACCCTAGACTCTGAAGGTAAGGTAAGGGTAAGGAACTAATTAGTTTTGGCTTTCTCTTTTGTTTATTCGCTATTCTACATGACAATACCAATATATATTATCCTAACTGGAAACTTGATCACTAGTCATTTGAATCCTTTATTTTATCATCAGCAAGTTCCAAGAGCCACCGAATGTAGGTTTTCGGTATGAGAATTCCATATGCGCAAAGATTGGTTCCAGTTCATGAAGTTAATTTTTTTTTCTTCTAAGATTTATTTTATAACCGTGTTAAGAAAAGTTCTACATCAGGGACTTCACAGTGGTTAAGAATCCGCCTGCCAATGCAGGGGACCCGGGTTCGAGCCCTGGTCCAGGAAGATCCCACAGGCCGCAGAGCAACTAAACTCGTGTGCCACAACTACTGAAGCCCGCGCTCTAGAGCCCGTGCTTCACAGGAGAAGCCACCACACTGAGAAGCCTCCGCATCGCAATGAAGACCCAGCGCAGCCAGAAATAAAACAAATAAATTTTTAAAACGTTCTACATCATTGTTGGTTAGATTACACAACAGTCTGCCTTGAAACCAGTATGATGTTCTCAAGGTCATCAAAGACATTCTGTCCTTTTAGTTCTTCAGAGAAAAAAAATGGTTTGACTTCTAATTTACTTCTTGCCATGTAAGATTTAAAAGCAAATACTTATACATCAATTTATTTGTGCAGCAATTAATCTGTGAAGCCATGATTTGCTGCTAACTTTAATCCAAACTGCCTGTTAGCATTTCACCATAACTTTAAAACTATACCATGTGACAGTGGGAAGACTACTTTAGGCAAAAGAGCTATTGCCAGCAAAGAGTTCTGTTTCTTTTTTCTTTTTTTTCTTGCGGTACGCGGGCCTCTCGCTGTTGTGGCCTCTCCCGTTGCGGGGCACAGGCTCCGGACGCGCAGGCTCAGCGGCCATGGCTCACGGGCCCAGCCGCTCCGCGGCACGTGGGATCTTCCCGGACCGGGGCACGAACCCGTGTCCCCCGCATCGGCAGGCGGACTCTCAACCACTGCGCCACCAGGGAAGCCCCAGGGTTCTATTTCTTTGAGCCTCCTTTGGACTGCTGTCACTTTCCTCACCAATTGGATCAGATGCTAAGAAATGGCCCAACAGACCCTCTTTGGGGCCTCTCATGTACCTGCCAGCTTCCTTTCCTGCTCACCTGGGGGCAGATAAGTGCTTTCTAAAAAATATTCTGGACTATCCACGTGACTTTCCAGCAAATTCTTTATAAAGCTGGGTGAGCTTCACCTCGGATCATCAAAATTTGAATTTCATGGAGGTCTACTTAATGAGATTCTTTCTTATGCAAGTGCAATTTATGCACTTGTGAATAACCTTCCTCTTTTTGAGTCTGGTAGACTAGCCTGCAGACAAAAGTGATAGAGCTGGGTTGGGTTCCCACAATTCATTGATTTACCGAACTTTTCTGGCACCACTTACTCTGGACTGGCCTGGTAGGAGGTACAGAGATAACAACATGAAGACGCCTGGGCACAGGGGCTGCTAGCAGGGAAAACAGAATATGAAAATGAAGTGTTGTGTGTACAAGGCAGAACCGTAAGGACTAGCCTGTAAGAGAATCCTGGGGCCTCAGAAAATGGAGCTGTTCCTGCAGCTGGGGGGTTTACACATTCAGCCATGTGTATGGGGGACCTGCCAGGTGCCAGGCACGGTACTCAGATTGGCAACCCCCCATGATCATAAAGTTAAATTTAATGTTTACGTAAGTGCCTTCAAATCTGAAGAAATGGTTTCCTTTGGAAATCCTCTACATTATGCTTTGAGTGCTTTGTCTATCATATGGAATAACTGTAAAATACGTATGGTGATTCAAATCTGGATGTCACCATCAAGAAAAAAAGAACATGTTTTCTTTGAGGACAAAAATGACATAGGTTCATTTTTGAGGAACAAGGTAGGTGGAAATCTACTTATCTCCTTTCTGATAAGTAGAAATACTTTTTCAACAAAGAACTTGCCATTTAAAATTCATTAAAGCTAATTCCTCCTTGAAAACATTATACTAAGTGAAAAAAGACACAAAAGGTCATGTTATATGATTCCATTTATATGAGATATCCAGAGCAAGTAAATCTATAGAGACAGTGGTTGTGAGAGGCTGGAAGGAGGAGAGACTGTGGAGTGACTTCTAATGGATACAAGGTTTCTTTTGGGAGTGATGAAAATGTTTTGGAATTAGTGGTGGTAGCTGCACAATCTTGTGACCATACCAAAACCCACTAAATTGCATGCTTTAAAATGATGAATTTTATGGTATGTAAATTCTATATAAAAAATAAATAAATACAAAGAAACCTGGTTCCAAATTGTTTAAATTTCTGCGTCATATGCCATTGTGAGAATTATGATTGAAGAAATCTAAATGAGCTTTTAAAAAATACATCTATTTCTGGTATCTACAGAAGCCAAAGGAAGCCATCAAAGTTCCCTGGGTGACCTTTAAAAAAAGAAAAAATTAAAATAGGTACTTGGAAGCCATTTAGCAATCCTAAATGTTTAATAAAGAATACTGGAAAAATAGAGGGTAAGCTCCTACTAAGAACTAAAAGCCTGCTTGACCCATGTAAAGACAAACATGAAAAATCGAGCAAACAAAAAGCACATTCTTAAACAGAATACAACAATTCATCTCATGTTTTTAAATTCAAAAAGTTACTAGAGAAGATTTGGGAGAAGAGATATTAAACTAAATGCTAAGGCTGGGAAATGTTACAGACATGCTGGATTCCAGGCATTTGTGTAAACGCTCTGTGCCTCAGTTTCCCATCTTTAAATGAGAAAATAGCCCCTAATTCATAGGGTTGTGAAAATAAAATTAAAATAAGTATATAAAATTCTTAAAAGCATTTTTTAAAAATGGTAGCTATATTATTATTGGTTACCAAGGGACTGCTTTTTATTTTACTGCTTGCTTACCCATATTTTCTAAGTGACCTGCAACGAACGCTATTTTCTTAAGAAGATTTATTGTTTAAAACAAACAAACAAAAACTCTGGTCGAATCACTCTCGGAACAGACGAAAAGGTGAAATCAAAGAATTGAGAGGATACAGAGAAGAAACACCAATGCGGCCGACAAGGATAGGCGGCGCCCGCGGGCCGAAAGCGCGGGGACTCCTCCCCGGCGGCCGGCGGCCCTTAGGCCGCCATGCTCTTCCGCTCCCGGAGGCCGGGCGGCGGAAGTCGTCACTCGCCGAGGGACCTAGCACACGCTGCGTACCCGGCAGCAGATTAGCCATGGCGATGGGTGGCGGAGGCGGCAGCAGCAGCGGCGGCGTCCCAGAGCCGGCAGACTCGGTGCTGTTCCGGCGCGGCACAGGCCAGGTGAGGTCGCAGCCGGCGCTGTCCCCGACCTGCCCCCTGCGCTCTTTCCCCGGCCAGTCGGCTCAGTGCGGGGCGATGGGTCCGCATGTTTCTACATCTTTCCCCACTTGGGAGCCTCAGCCGCAAGCTCGTTCCTCGCCCAGTTTGGGCTCCCTATGACTTTGAGCCTAGGCCCTACTGCTACTCGATTGTGCCTTGGTCGTCCAGCTCTCTCCGACTGGGAGGTGTGCGGGGACAGGCCAGGGCGAAGCAGGGAAACCAGTTAGGAGTTTATTGGAATAATCCCGCTGTTAGCAGTGGACAGTCGGTTACTTGGCTTCTGGATATATTTTGAAATCAGAGGCAACAGGTTGTGCACGGGTATACGATAATAGAGGCTTGAGAGAGGAAAGTCAAGGCTAACTCCAAGATTGCTCTGAACAGCTGAAAAGATGAAGTTGCCTTTTACTGAGATGGGGAAGACTGCAAGTAAGGCAGGTGTATAAGGGGGTAAGATTAGAACTCATTCTTGAGTGAAATGTGATTGGAGCGAGTTCGAGAGTCGGAGAGGAGAAATTCAAGGCAACATATGTGAGCAAATATTTCAAGTTTTATTGTGGGTACTGGAAGATAGAGAAATTGACCAATGGATGGAGAGGGAAGTGAGATAAAAAGGATTCTTAATTGTGTTTTTGTTTTTAAGATGGGAGAAATGTTTCAGCATGTTTCTGGGCTGATAGGAAAGATCCAGTAAGGACGGTATAATTGACGTTGTAGGAGAGAAGAGAATTGCGCAAGCAACATTCTAGCGTAGTAAGAAAGAATGGATTTGGTCTTTGTTAGAAATATTGACAGTTCATGTGGTGACAGTTATATGGGTACAGATTTGTGTGGATGGGCAGATGTAGTGGCAGGAGATTATGAAAATTCTGTTTTGGTTGTTGCTGTTCTCTCAGTAAAAGAAGCAAGGTCATCAGCCTACTAGTGAGGAGGGGCAGGGGGCAGGTGTTGGAGGTTAGAGAAGAGAGAAGGTAGGAAGTAAACCCCTAGGAGAGTGGATGAGTGTTGCGTTAGGGAAATCTAGGCAACATTAAAGGCCTACTTCAGATTTGTGGTTATGAGTTTAAAGGAGACTAGATAGGACTTCCCTGGTGGCGCAGTGGTTAAGAATCCGCTGCCAATGCAGGGGACACGGGTTCGAGCCCTGATCCAGGAAGATTCCCACACGCCGCAGAGCAACTAAGCCTGTGCTCCACAACTGCTGAGCCTGCATGCCTAGAGCCTGTGCTCTGCAACAAGAGAAGCCACCACAATGAGAAGCCCTCGCACCACAACGAAGAGTAGCCCCTGCTCGCCACAACTAGAGAAGGCCCGTGCACAGCAACGAAGACCCAACGCAGACAGAAATAAATAATTTTTTTAAAAAAAGGAGACTAGGCAGCATGATTGTATTTTTCGCTAGCTAAATTCAAATTCAGGTGTGTGAGGGCAGACACAAAGTAAATGAATAGTTGAAATTAATAGGGTTGTAGTTTTACCTAGTATGAAGTGAGAAGGGGGCGGTACAGGGAGTTGTCTTAATGATCGATGGTGGAATTAAAGCTGGCTAAGAAAGGAAGTGAGGACATTACCATGGTGAGAAGCAGTTTAAAAAGTGTGAGGATCACTGTTTTACCAGTCCCAGTGAAGTGGAATGACTGTCATCATCAACCTACTAGAAGGAATAAATTGCAGAGCCTAGAAGGTGGTAGCTGGAGAGTAGGATTTTTGCAGTTGAGTTTTTGGAGAGGTTATAGTTAATGGTTATAATAAAGACCATAGAAGTGAGTAGCTGAGATTGGGTACTATAAAAGGTCATTGGTAGCGAAGCGTTTAAAGGTGTAGCAGGGCTTTCCTGGTGGCGCAGTGGTTAAGAGTCCGCCTGCCGATGCAGGGGACACGGGTTCGTGCCCCGGTCCGGGAAGATCCCACATGCCGCGGAGCGGCTGGGCTCGTGAGCCATGGCCGCTGAGCCTGTGCGCCCGGAGTCTGTGCTCCGCAACGGGAGAGGTCACAACAGTGAGAGGCCCGCACACTGCAAAAAAAAAAAAAAAAAAAAGATGTAGCAAGGGTAGGGTATTTGGAAGGATCACGTATATGGGTTTTTTTTTAATTATCTCTTATTTTATTTGGTTTATTTTTGAGTAATACTTTTTTTATCGTTATTTATTTAATTATTTTTTTGCCTACGTTGGGTCTTTGCTGTGCACGGGCTTTCTCTAGTTGCGACGAGTGGGGGCTACTCTTCATTGTGATGCGAGGGTTTCTCATTGCGGTGGCTTCTCTTGTTACGGAGCACGGGCTGTAGGTGCGCGGGCTTCAGTAGTTGTGGTGGACAGCCTCAGTGGTTGTGGTTCATGGGCTCTAGAACTCAGGCTCCGTAGTTGTGGTGCACGGGCTTAGTTGCTCCACAGCATGTAGGATCTTCTCACACCAGGGCTCGAACCCATGTATCCTGCGTTAGCAGGCGGATTCTTCACCACTGCGCCACCAGGGAAGTCCCTGTACATGGGTTTTTATTTTTTTTTATTTTTTATTTTTTTGCAGTACGCGGGCCTCTCACTGTTGTGGCCCCTCCCGCTGCGGAGCACAGGCTCCGGACGCGCAGGCCCAGCGGCCATGGCTCACGGGCCCAGCCGCTCCGCGGCACGTGGGATCTTCCCGGACCGAGGCACGAACCCGTGCCCGCTGCATCGCAGGCAGACCCTCAACCACTGCGCCACCAGGGAAGCCCCATGGGTTTTTAAATAACCAAAAATTATGACAGGATTAGTGTTGGAGGGAGTACTGGGATATAAACCTCAAGGAATGAGGAAGAGTGACCCAGGAAGATACAGATGATTGCAATGAGGAGGGATAGTGGACAGTGGAGTTTGGTGATGGGATTTTCAAACCTGGGAGTTTTAGGGAGGAAGAATAATCTGGAAGTGGAAGTGAGGAACAAGGAAGATTACTTCCCCACCTCTGGTACAGTAATTTGAGGGATATGGGGAAGAAAACATTTCATTTTGAAATGCCTGCAAGGAAAGAGGTGGGCTTCTCTTGGTGACTGAGAAACAGATATAAAGGCAGTCCTGATGGTCTCTTCTCTTTGCTATTGCTGTGTAACAAATCACCCAAAACTTAGTGGCTTGAAACAATAATCATTTTTTATTCCTAGTTTCTGTGGGTCAGGAATTTGTGAAGGCCTTGGTGGGCAGTTCTCCTTCAGACATTTCGTGTAGTTGCATCCACATAGTAATTGGAGCTACAATAGCTGGGGACTGAGCTGCTAGGGACTGACAGGCCATCTCTTTTCTTCATGTTGTCTCGGCTTCTCCATGTGGTCCCAGTGTGTGGGATGGTTTGATTTCTTTACACCCCTTTGTAATCCTTCCCTTTCATCCCTCCTCATCTCCTGTCCCCAGACAACTGCTGATCCATTTTCTGTCACCATCGATTAGTCTGCATTTTCTAGAATTTTACAAATACGGAGTCTTTTTTTATCTGGCTTCTTTTACTCAGCATAGTTATTTTGTGTTTCATCCATTTTCTTGTGTATATCAGTCATTCATTCCTTTTCATTGCTGTAGGATCCTGTTGCACGAATATACTACAATTTGTTTATCCATTCACTTGTTCATGAACATTTGGGTTGCTTTCAGTTTGGGGCTGTTACAAATAGAACCACCATGAGTATTAGTGCAGAAGACTTTGTATGGGCATATGCTTTCATTTCTCTTTGGCAAACACCTAGGTCATGGAGGAGATATATTTTAATTTTTTTTCTTTTTTCTTTTTTTCCCATGCCTTGTGGGATCTTAGTTCCCTGACCAGAGAGTAAACCCAGGCCCACGGCAGTGAGAGCGCAGAGTCCTAACCACTGGACCACCAGGGAACTCCCTATTTTAATTCTTCTGTTTTTTTTTTTAAGTTGAATTTTATTGTTTTTATTTATTATTTTTGGCTGTGTTGGGTCTTTGTTGCTGCGCACGGGCTTTTTCTAGTTGTGGTGAGTGGGGGCTACTCTTCGTTGGAGTGCGCGGGCTTCTCATTGCGTTGGCTTCCTTTGTTGCAGAGCACAGGCTCTAGGTGCGTGGGCTTCAGCAGTTGCAGCATGCAAGCTCAGTAGTTGTGGCACACGGGCCCTAGAGTGTGCAGGCTTCAGTAGTTGCGGTGACCTTTGGGCTCAGTAGTTGTGGCTCGCGGGCTCTAGAGGGCAGGCTCAGTAGTTGTGGCGCAGGCGCACGGGCTTAGTTACTCCAAGGCATGTGGGATCTTATCGGACCAGGGATCGAACCCCCGTCCCCTGCATTGGCAGGCACATTCTTAACCCCTGCACCACCAGGGAAGTCCACTATTTTGATTCTTTAAGAAGCTGCCAAACTTTTCTTCAAAGTGATTGTACCATTTTACGTTTCAACCAGCAATGTATGAAACGTTCCATTTGTTCCACATCCTTGCTAACACTTGGTATGATCAGTCTTGTTAATTTTAGACATTCTAATGTGTAGTGGTGTCTTGTTGTTGTTGTGGTTTTAATTAGCATTTCCCTAATGACTGATGATGTTGATTGTCATTTCATGTGCTTATTTGCCATCCATGTATCTTCTTAGGCAGTGTCTGTTCAAATCTTTTGCCCATTTTTAAATTGAATTATTTTTTGTTGAGATTTGAGAGTTTTTTGTGTATGCTAGATACAAAACCTTTATCAGATAGGTAATTTGCAAATATTTTCTCCCAGTTTGTGAGTTCATTCATTTTTTCATTCTCTTAACAGTACCTTTTTGAGAATTCCCTGGCAGTCCAGTGGGTAAGACTCCACGCTCTCACTGCCAAGGGCCTGGGTTCAGTCCCTGGTCGGGCAACTGAGATCCCACAAGCCGTGCAGTGCAGCCAAAAAAAAGAAACACAACTGAGTCTTGCTGCTTGAAGGACAGCTAGGGTGTATATAAAATCCTTGGCTCATACATTTTTCCCATAAATTTCTATGGGAAGTCTAATACTAACTAGTTTTCTGTATTTTGTAAATGACTTGATCTTTTTGCTTAGAGGCTCTGAGAATTCCTTTTAGAGACTTTTGTGTATTTATTTGTTTAGCTTTTATTCTTCAGGGACCCCCTTTATACACATATGTTAACTATTCTTTGCCAGTCCCCACTTCACTTATTTTCTTTTTCTTTTTTCATGTCTTTTCCTTGGTACCCATTAGATTTTCAGTCAAATGTATTCTTCTTTGGGTACCTTGCATCAGTATTACTTTTTCTTCCATTTCGTTCTTGATTTTGTTTAACTGCTCATTTGACTGTTTCCCTTTTGCCTTCTTTTCTCATCTGAATTTTTAGAAATTTTGATTCAAGGTGTTTTTTTCCATATTGCGAATGCTAGTTTAAGACAATTTAATTTCAGATGGTTATTGTATTTTCTTCTGTTTGTGATTGTCAATTGAGAAGTTTTATCACCTAAAATGTTTCTTCTCATAATAGCTTTGTATAGATGTCTTTGTTTGCTGTTCATTTTGAAATGTCTTATAACAGTTGTAATGTGATGAGTTTGGGTTCCTATGTATTTGTATCTTACTTTTAAGAGTGCCCACTTCTATTGATACAGTGGAGTACACTTTCCTTTATTAGTAGTACCTTTTCCATTTGCAGAATTGATATATCTTCTGCTTTTAGAAACATCTCTTATTCCAAGGGGCAGCATAACCTTGAACAAGTCAATTACCTCTTTGTGATTACTTTCCTTATCTGCATAATGACTTAATGATTTTTAAGTATTTTTTATCATATAGCAAGATTAACAGTTTTATATCAGAACATATTTCTCTGTATAATGGAGATTAACAAGAAAATGACAAGAATTCACTTTACAACTAAACGAGTTTTATAGCAAACTTCTTCAGAGCTCATTGATTGGCTAATATTGTACAAAATCCAAAATACTAACTGATGGTGTTTTATAACCTGTCTTCCCATCACCAACATTATGTATCCAAACTTACCTTCAACTACTCTATAGCGTGAGAATGAATCTAGTTGGACTTGTTGCTTCACTGATCTGTCAAATACAAAAAAACCCCATAAAATTTATCATCTTAACCACTTTTAAGTGTACACTTCAGTAGTGTTAAGTATATTCACACTGTTGTGCGGTAGATCTCCAGGACTTTTTAATCTTGCAAAACTGAAACTCTACCCATTGAACAGTTCTTTATTTCCTGCTCTCTCACAGCCCCTGCTAACTGCCATTCTACTTTGTTTCTGTGAATTTGACTACTTAGGAGCCTCATATGAGTGGAATCATACAGTCAGTGTGTTTATTTTTGCTTACATGCTCTTTTTGGCTCATGGTTGTCCTTGGAGTGCTTTCAATTTTCTTTTCTATCTATCCAGATCCTTTTAGTTTTTATTTCCTAGCCTGTTTCCTCCATGATCATCCACCATACATTCCTTGCCCTTTTTTTTCCTTTTTTTATTGAGGTATAATTGACATATAACATTATATTAATTTTAGTTGTACGACATAATGATTTGCTATTTATACATATTGCAGAATGATCACAGTAAGTCTAGTTAATACCTGCCACCATACATAGTTATAATATTTTTTTCCTTGTGTTGAGAATTTTATGTCTTTGCAACTTTCAAATATGCAATACAGTGTTACTAACTATAGGCACTGTGTTGCACATTACATCCCCATGACTTATTTACCTGATAACTGGAAGTTGGTACTTTTTGACTCCCTTTGCCTGTTTCAGTCCCCTCCCCCATCCCCTCCACCCCCACCTCTGGAAACCACCAGTCTGTTCTTTGTATTTATGAGGTTGGGCTTTTTTTGTTTATTTGTTCTGTTTTTTGTTCTTAAATTCCACAGATAAGTAAGATCACATGGTATTCGTCTCTCTGTCTTACTTACTTCACTTAGTGTAATGACCTCAAGATCCATTCATGTTGTCTCAAATGACAAGATTTCTTTTTTATGGCTGAATAATATTCTACTATATATGAACAGTTATCCCCTGCTTTTTAAAAGTTTGCTTTATACCACTTCACTTTTATAAAAGACCTACATTAGTAACTATTTTCACTAACTGAAGGAAATCCAAAGAGGATTTTTGCTTTTATGAAAAAAAAAAAGGTGAAAAGCAAAAATAACATTCAGTGTTTTGTTTTGCAGCAAGCCATTATAGAGGCATCAGGCAACCCAAGCAGTGAGAGTGGCACCACCAAGCTCCTTCCCCAGGAGCAACACTCAACATCTCAGCATCAAGCCACCATAGCTTTGAACTGTGCCTGTGAGCATCTGTACTTTATCCTGATTTATTTTGTTTATCCATTAGCAAGTTGTGTTCTAACATAATTGATCCTTTGCTTTACTCCATTTCCATTTACAAAAGCTTTCATAGGAACACTCTACTTTCATATAGTGGGGAAAACCTGTATACATTTTCTTTTTTAAAGATTTATTTTTATTATTTATTTAATTTATTTTCAGCTGCGTAGGGTCTTAGTTGTGGCACGCAGGATCTTCATTGAGGCAGTGCAACATCTTTCGTTGCTGCACACAGGCTTCTCTCTGGTTGTGACATGCGGGTTTCTCTTCTCTAGTTGTGCCACATGGGCATAGTTGCCCCGACATGTGGGATCTTAGTTCCCTGACTAGGGATTGAACCTGTGTCCCCTGCATTGTAAGGCGGATTCTTTACCACTGGATGGCCAGGGAAGTCCCTGTATACATTTTCTTTATCCATTCACCCATTGTTGGACACTTAGGTTGTTTCCATATCTTGTCTGTTGTAAAATTTTTAATTTTTTGAGGAACCTTCATACTATTTTCCATAGTGGCTGCACCAGTTTACATTCCCACCAACAGTGCACTAGTGTCCCTTTTCTCTACATCCTCATCAACACTTGTTATTGTCTTTTTGATAATAGCCATTCTAACAGGTGTGAGGTGATATATCACTGTGGTTTTAATTTGCATTTCCCTAATGATTGGTGATGTTGAGCATCTTTTCATGTACCTGTTAGCCATCTGTATGTCTTCTTTGGAAAAATGTCTATTCAGATCTTCTGCCCTTTTTTTAAAAATAAATTTATTTTATTTTATTTATTTTTGGCTGTGTTGGGTCTTCTTTGCTACACGTGGGCTTTCTCTAGTTGTGGCGAGTGGGGGCTACTCTTCATTGTGCACGTGCTTCTCATTCTGATGGTTTCTTTTGTTGCAGAGCACGGGCTCTAGGTGCACGGTCTTCAGTATTTGTGGCACGTGGGCTTCAGTAGTTATGGTGCGCGGGCTCAGTAGTTGTGGTGCACAGACTTAGTTGCTCCACAGCATGTGGGATCTTCCAGACCAGGGATTGAACCGTGTCCCTAGCATTGGCAGGCACATTCTTAACCGCTGTGCCACCAGGGAAGTCCCTTTTGCCTATTTTTAGTTGAATTGTTTGGGGTTTTGCTCTTGAGTTGCATGAGTTCTTTACATATCTTGGATATTAGCCCCTTATCAGATAAGTGATTTGCAAATATTTTCTCCCATTGAGTTGGTTCCCTTTTCATTTTGTTGATTTTTTTTTTTTTTTGCTATGCAGAAGCTTTTAAGTTTGGTGTATTCCCACTTGTTAGTTTTTGCTTCTGTTGCTTTTGCTTTGGTGTCAAATCCAAAAAAATCATTGCCAAGACTGATATCGAGGAGCTTACCGCCTATGTTTTCTTCTAGGAGTTTTGATTTTAGGCCTTACATTTAAGTTTTTAATCCATTTTTAGTTAATTCTTTATTTATTTATTTTATTGAAATATAATTGTTTTACAATGTTGTGTTAATTTAGACTTACAACAAAGTGATTCAGTTATACATATATATATACATTCTTTTTCATATTCTTTTCCATTGTGTTTTATCACAGGATATTGAATAGTTTCCTGTCCTTTACAGTAGCGTTTTGAGTTAATTCTTATATGTGGTATAAGACAATGGTCCAGTTTCATTCTTTTGCATGTGGCTGTCCAGGTTTTTTTTTTCATCATTTATTGAAGAGACTGTCTTTTCTCCATTATATATTCTTGGCTCTTTTGTCATATATTAATTGACCATATATGTGTGGCTTTATTTCTGGGCACTCTATTCTGTACCACCGATTTGTCTGTCTTTATACCAGTACCATACTGTTTTGATTACTGTGGCTTTGTAATATAGTTTGAAATCAGGGAGCATGGTGCCTCCAGCTTTGTTGTTCTTTCTCAAGATTGCTTTGGCTATTTGGGGTCTTTTGTGGTTCCATACAAATTTTGGGATTTTGCTAGGGGTTGCATTGAACCTGTAGGTTGCTTTAGGTAATATGGACATTTTAACTATTTCCAATCCATGAGTACAGAGAATCCTTCCATTTATTTCTATTTTCTTCAGTTACTTTAATAATATCTTATAGTTGTCAGTGTACAAGTCTTTCTTTTCCTTGATTAGGTTTATCCCTAGGTATTTTATTCTTTTTGATGCAGTTGTAAATGGGATTGTATTAATTTCTCTTTCTGATAGTTTGTTTTTATGGTATAGAAATTCAACATGTTTTATATATTGATTTTGTAACCTGCAACTTTACTAATTTGTTTATTCTAATAGTGTTTTGGTGGGGTCTTTAAGGCTTTCTATGTATAATGTCACGTTATCTGCAAATAGTGACATTTTTATTTCTTCCTTTACAAATTGGATGCCTTTTATTTATTTCTCTTGCCTAATTGCTCTGGCTAGGATTTCTAATGCTTTGTTGAATAAAAGTGGTAAGAGTGGACATCCTTGTCTTGTGCCTGATGTTAGAGGAAAAGCTTTCAGCTTTTCATCATTTAGGATGATGTTAGCTGTGAGTTTGTCATGTATAGCCTTTATGATGTTGAGGTATGTTCCCTCTATACTCACTTTGTTGAGAGTTTTTTATCATAAATGGATGTTGAATTTTGTCAAATGCTTTTTCTGCATCTATTGAGATGATCGTATGATTTTCTTCCTTCTTTTTGTTAATGTGATGTATCGCATAGATTAATTTGTGAATGTTGAACCGTCCTTGCATCTCTGTGATAAATCCCACTTGATCATGGTATAAGATTCTTTTAAATGTGTTGTTGAATTCGGATTGCTAATATTTTGTTGAGGATTTTTACATCTGTGTTAATCAGGGATGTTGGACTGTAGTTTTCTTTTTTTGTGGTGTCCTTGTTTGGTTTTGATATTAGGTAATGTTGGCCTCATGAAATGAGTTTGGAAGTGTTCCTTCCTCTTCTATTTTTTTTGGAAAAGTTTGAGAAGGATTAGTAGTAATTCTTATTTGAATGTTTGAAAGAATTGATCTGTGAAGCTATCTGGTCTTGAACTTTTGTTTGAATTAATAGTCAAAAGCCTCTAACAATCTTCTTACTAGTAATTGGTCTATTGAGATTTTCTGTTTCTTCATGATTCACTCTTGGTAGGGTGTATGTTTCTTTGAATTTTGTCCATTTCTTCTAGGCTGTCAGATTTGTTGGCATATAATTGTTCATAGTACAGTCAGCCTTTCATATCCTAAGGTTCCACATTTGCACATTCAACCAACTTCAGATCAATCATATTTGGGTAAAAAAAAAATTTCCAGAAAGTTCCAAAAAACAAAACTTGAATTTGCTGCATGCCAGCAACTATTTACATAGCATTTACATTATATTAGGTATTACTAACAATGAAGTATGCAGGATTGTATGCAAATACTATGCCATTTTATATAAAGGACTTGAGCAAGCGTCAATTTTGGTATCCGTGGCGGGTCCTGGAACCAGTACCCTGCAGATATTGAGGGATGACTGTAGTTACTTAAGATCCTTTGTATTTTCTGTGGTATCAGTTGTAATGTCTCCACTTCCGTTTCCGATAGTATTTATTTGAGTCCTATGTTTTTTTCTTTGTGACTCCATCTAGAGGTTTGTCAATTTTCTTTTTAAAGAACCTACTGTTAGTTTCATTGATCTTTTCTATTGTCTTTTAGTTTCTGTTTCATTTCTTTTCATTCTGATCTTTGTTAATTCCTTCCTTTTACCAACTTTGAGTTTCATCGGTTTCCTCTTTTCCTAATACTTAGGTGAAACTTAGGTTGTTTGAGATTTTTTTCTTCTTTCTTTCTTATTGGCTGCGTTGGGTCTTCATTGTTGCACGCAGGCTTTCTCTAGTTGCGACAAGCAGGGGCTACTCTTTGTTGTGCACAGCCTTCTCATTGTGGTGGCTTCTCTTTGTTGTGTGTAGCCTTCTCATTGCAGTGGCTTCTCTTGTTGTGGAGCACGGGCTCTAGGTGCACAGGCTTCAGTAGTTGTGGCATGTGGGCTCAGTATTTGGTGGCTTGAGGGCTCCAGAGCACAGGCTCAGTAGTTGTGGCGCAAGGGCTTAGTTGCTCCGCGGCATGTGGGATCTTCCCGGACCAGGGCTCGAACCCGTTGGCAGGCGGATTCTTAACCACTGTGCTGCCAGGGAAGTCGTCTTGCTTCTTGATATTGGCATTTATCTATGAACTTGCTGCTTAGAACTGCTTTTGCTAAGTTTGGTACGTTATATTTCTATTTTCATTTGTATCAAGGTATTTTTTTATTTCTCTTCTGATTCCTTCTTTAACCTATTGGTTGTTCAGTAGCATGTTGTTTAATCTCCATGTATTTGTGAATTTTCCAGTTTTTTTCTTATAATTGGTTTCTGCTTTCATACATTGTGGTCAGACAAGATGCTTGATATGATTTCCATTTTCTTAAATTTATTAAGACTTCTGTCCTGACATATGATCTATCCTGGAGAATGTTCTTTCACACTTGAGAAGAATGTGTATTTCTGTTGCTCTGTATTTTTCCATTAAGTTAATCTGATTTGACATATCCTTCAAGGCAGATGGTTCCTTTTTTTGTTTTTGGCGGTACGCAGGCCTCTCTCACTGTTGTGGCCTCTCCCGTTGCGGAGCACAGGCTCCGGACGCGGAGGCTCAGCAGCCATGGCTTACGGGCCCAGCTGCTCCGCTGCATGTGGGATCTTCCCAGACCGGGGCATGAACCCGTGTCCCCTGCATCAGCAGGCGGACCCTCAACCACTGCGCCACCAGGGAAGCCCGTTCCTTATTGATTTTTTATCTGAATGATATATCTGTTGCTGGGGTGTTAAAGTTCCCTACCGTTGTTGTATTGTCTGTCTCTCCCTTTAGGTCTGTTAATATTTGCTTTATGTATTTAGGGGCACCTGTGTTGGGTGCATAAATACATCTGAATGTTGTCTTCTTTTCATGGATTGACACCTTTATTATTATGTAGTGCTCTTCTTTACCTACTATTACAGTCTTTGTTTTAAAGTCTACTTGTCTTATGAGTATTGCTACCCCAGCCTTCTTTTCATTTCCATTTGCATGGAACATCTTTTTCCATCTCTTCACTTTGAGTCTGTGTGTGTTCTTATATCGGAAGTGAGTCTCCTGAGGCAGCATATAGGTGAGTTTTAGTTTGTTATCCATTCAGCCACTCTGTGTCTTTTGATTGGAGAATTTAAATTTAGTCCATTTACATTTTAAGTAATTATTGATAGGTATGTACTTATTGCCATTTTGTTAAATTTCTTCTAGAGGTTTTATAGTTCTTCTGTTTCCTTCTTTCCTCTCTCTTCGTTTGTGGTTTGATCATTTTCTCTAATGGTATGCTTGGATATTTTTCTCTTTATCTTTTGTGTATTTCCTATAGATTTTTGCCTTGTGGTTACCATGAGTCTTACATATAAAAACTTATATTTATTACCATCTATTTTAAGTTGATAATAAGTTAAATTTGAACTCATTCTAAAGCTCTACATTTTTACTCCCCTCCACATTTTGTCTTTGATGTCACATTTTACATTAAGCACCTTTCTGGGAGATACAGTGAGCTTGAGCCAGACAGAGAGAGAGTGCAGATGTTGCATCCAGTAACCTCTGAGCATCTTTGTAGATCCCTAGCTATGCACCAAACTAGAAGCCTTCTCCTCAAGACTAATTTCCTTTACAAGCAAATAGACCTTTTTCACAGAAAGAATGGTGTGTGTTTCAGTCTGCTGTCTGTGCAGTTTCCTGGGTGTGGTAGCCCACCAAGGACTGTCTCTTTGGTTGTTACAGCCCCATGGGACCCAAGAACACAGTAAGCCCCACCCTGGGCTGCAGCTGTAAAAACCAGGACACCAGACATAAAAACTGGGACATCAGATGTGCATAAAAGCTCCCCTCTGGGAGTTACTGGTGCTGTGGAGAGCAGCAGAGGGCAAAGATGGCCCTTGCTGGCTGGAGTGAGGCAGACAGCATAAAGATGGTGCTGCTAGCCTCTGTCCTTACTGTCCCAGCAGGTCCCTAGATGTATGTTAAATTAAATGCCTACTCTGCAGGTCAGCACTTTACGATAAGTGAGCCTGTTTGACAGAAAGTCTGGGCGCCTCTCAATCAGCTGCTTCTGCGCTGAGTCGTTGGAGGGGAGGGGTGGTTCCAAGCATGGGAACCCTTTCAGTTCCTGTTCCCTCGTGGGTTTCGCGGACGTGAATCCCCTTGTTTGTTGTTGTTGTTGTTGTTGTTGTTGTTGTTTGGCGGTACGCGGGCCTCTCACTGCTGTGGCCTCTCCCGTTGCGGAGCACAGGCTCCGGACGCGCAGGCTCAGCGGCCATGGCTCACGGGCCCAGCCGCTCCGCGGCATGTGGGATCTTCCTGGACCGGGGCACGAACCCGTGTGCCCTGCATCAGCAGGCGGACTCTCAACCACTGTGCCATCAGGGAAGCCCCCCCCCCTTGTCTTTAAAGTTAGATGTTTGGGGGACTCATTTCTCAGGTGCTGCTCTTAAAACCTAGGGTGCCCAATTTGGAGTTCAGACCCGTTGCTCCTCAGGGAAAAGCTCCAGGTTGTGAGTTCACTCCTGACTGTGGGTCTCCACACCGGGAGAGGGGTTTATGGCAGGAGTGTTTCTCAGCCTCTCCTTCCCACTTCTGAATTTGTGCTTTTTGTTTGTACTTGATGTTTTAATATTTTATCATATTCATTTTATATTATTCTTTTGTGTGACAGTATGTCTTAAATCCCTGGTGGCCAGTTGTTTTCCCGTTCTGCCAAAGTAAACCCTTTATCTGCTCTTAGAAAAGACTGAAACATGGATTACCCTTGAGCAGATCCACTTATGGTTGGTGGATAGGAATTAAATTGTGGAGTGTTTACTTCATGGCACTCTTAGAACATTTACGTATGTCTAGCTTTGGGGGTAATGTCCCATAATCTCTAAGCAGGGAGGCTTCTTGTGGTTTATTTAGGATTTAAAATACCCATTTTTAATGTAATTTCATTATGTCTGAATTAAGATAGCTCTTATTACTTGTTACTAACACACATTTTTGATGAAATCCAACCAAACATGAATTGTTTTTATTCTTTACCCTTCCCAGAGTGATGATTCTGACATTTGGGATGATACAGCATTGATAAAAGCTTATGATAAAGCTGTGGCTTCATTTAAGGTATGAAATGCTTATTTATTCTTTTCCTTATTTCCTCATGTGTGTACTCATTCAGGGAAAAAAATGATAGAATACTTACAGTAAAGCGTTAAAGTACCCATTACTCAGTCTAATTTTGAAGATTAAAAGATAACAGGTTAGGGCTTCCCTGGTGGCGCAGTGGTTGAGAGTCCGCCTGCCGATGCAGGGGACACAGGTTTGTGCCCCGGTCCGGGAAGATCCCACATGCCACAGAGCGGCTGGGCCCGTGAGCCATGGCCGCTGAGCCTGCGCATCCGGAGCCTGTGCTCTGCAACGGGAGAGGCCACAACAGTGAGAGGCCCGCGTACCGCAAAAAAAAAAAAGATAACAGGTTAGATAAATTAGTTATCTTCCTTTAGAAGTTGGTAACCAGTCTATATGTCATCCCTTTAACAGAGGCAATTTAAGCAGAGTTTTAAACATTTATAATATTTAATGTGTTTAGACTGTATCAAACTATCAAAGTCTTCTAATTCAGATTAGTGGAAGGACAATCTGAATTATACTTTTGAAACAATTAACAAGCCTTTATTGAAATAATATTGAGGATAAATAGCCTAGTGCAGTAATGAATACTTGCAGAGTGTTTACAGTGTTCTAGGCACTGTTCCATGTGCTTTACATACATTAAATTAATGTAATCCTCCCCAGATCCTATGAGGTATCAAGTCAAGTGTTCCTGATGGTGGTGAATGTCAAGGAATTTACATTTCTTTTGCAGGGCGAAGTCTATTTTTTTGTGGCTCAAACAAGACATTTACACAGTTGTCCAATATCATCATTTTCCCCACTGTCTAAGGTGCTTAGTCTTATTGAGCATCATACATGGGCCATCAGTAAGTAGTCCAGGCACAGAGCACACACTCACACAGAGCACCAAGCATGGAGTCCACTTCCATCCCTGGTCACTCCTGTAGCATGAGGTAAAGGTCAGATCTGTGTGTCATCCTTGAAGCTGAACTCTAAATTTGTCAATAACATGCTTTCCAACATACATTTAGACTAGAAATAACACTAATGCAGAGTTAACCAAGAGAGTTCTATAAAACGCAGATTAAAATGGGGCTCGATGTGGGACAGGGTTGGTGATATTGCGTGGGGAAGTAGACTGAGCAGAGAAAAAGAACTGATTTGGGCAAGAGATAGTTTACGTTTAATTGTGTTGCATTTGAGGTAAATGTGAAGATATGAAATTGGTAATTGGAAATGTTGAACTAAGGAGAAAAGTCAGAGCTGGATAATAGCTTTGGAAGTTTGTTTGCATAGAAAGTATAATTGAAGTAATAGGAATAGATGATCATAAGCTGGTAAAGAAGGATGGCCAGTTCTTGTTGGGAATGCCCAAGTTTTAGACTTGATCAGAGAAGTAATAAAAGCATTAGGGCCCAACATTGCTATGTCATCAAAAACGTTGTGACTATCTAAAAGAAAGATGATTGACAGAGTCTAATGTTATGGAAAGGTTGAGAGTGAGGAGACTTGCTTATAAGGGTCCTTAGAGCTGATTATCAGATATATGATACCTTCAAGAGCAGTTTCTTAGCATGTGGGATGGTGAAGAGAGGAAATAGAAGCTATCTGAGACGGTGGGGTCTGGAGACCAGTTTATAGTAACTGAGTTATATTGTGACTTTTTTAATATATCACCCTGTAACATGTACCTTTCTATTCACGTTTTCATAGCACGCTCTAAAGAACGGTGACAGTTCCGAAGTTTCAGAAAAACCAAAAGGCACACCTAAAAGGAAACCTGCTAAGAAGAATAAAAGCCAAAGAAAGAATACCACAACTCCCTTGAAGCAGGTTATTTTAAAACCTTGAGATTTAACTTCAAAGAATTTCTTGTTACTGTCCTTACTAAATAGTATAAAGTACCTTTAAATTATTAGGACAGTGTTTTCTATTGACATATAATCATAAAATTTCTAAAGCACCTATTAAACTTTCTATTGTTTAGGAACATGCATGTTAATATAAAGAATTAGGAGGAAATGATAAATACTAAATTCAGGACAGTGTTTATGTTGGGGGTAGAGGGGAGGAAGGCAGTGCAACTTGGAAGAAGTACCTGAAGACTTCAACTGAATTGGCAGTGTTTGACTTTTCTAAATCTGAGAGAGGTATCCTTTTTTTTCCTTCAAAAATCCTAAAACTGTTCATACCTGGGGACCAGATATTCTGGGTAGAGTCATTTCTGCTATTTCAAACAGTCCACATAGAAGCTAATTATTTTGGTGTCTCATTAGTTGCTTTAGTTTCATCATTACCAAGGGGAAGAGAGCTGATGTTTGATAAGCACGTGCTATGTGCTGGGCTAGCGTACTGGACACTTTACATGCTTCCCCTCCTTTCTGTTCTTCACAACAAATATGTGAGGCAGATTATACTACACCCACTTAACAGATGAGGAAAGTAAGACTCAAGGACATTAAGAAACTGGTCCATGATTATATAAATGGCAGGACCATGTCATGTTATATTTATATTAGAATTCAGATTCCTGTGTTTTTGGCCCCAAGTTTTTTCAGTATAACATTCTGCCTCCCAGAACAGTTAACCGGAGACTGTCCCCTCTACCCCCAACCCCACTCCACCCACACAAGAGTATAGTTTACCCTCTTTTAAAGAAATGTGCGTGTGTGTGTGTGTGTCTGTCTTTGGTTTCTTTTATAGTGGAAAGTTGGTGAAAAATGTGCTGCCGTTTGGTCAGAAGATGGCTGTGTTTACCCAGCTACCATTGCTTCGATTGACTTTAAGAGAGAAACCTGTGTTGTCATTTACACTGGATATGGAAACAGAGAGGAGCAAAATCTGTCTGATCTACTTTCCACAACCTCTGAAGTAGCTAATAATATAGAACAGGATGCTCAGGAGGTAAGGATAAAAAAATGGAATTCTTGGAAGCAGAAACCAGATGAGAAATTAAGCAGTATAACTGGTTGTCAGTTTGATCCACTGAAGCATTATATTTTTCTTATTGATGCTTTTATAACAAAAGTACATGTATTTCTTTCTCTTAAAAGAATGAAAATGAAAGTCAAATTTCAACAGATGAAAGTGAGAACTCCTCCAGGTCTCCTGTAAATAAACCAAATAACATCAAGTCAAAAGCTGCTCCATGGAACTCTTTTCTCCCTCCACCACCCCATATGCCAGGATCAGGTCTGGGACCAGGAAAGGTAAACTTCTACCCAGAAAAGGTTTCTCAGGAAATAGTTAATATAGTATTGGAACATTCAGCCCCTCCATTAAGTGACTTGTAGCTTTTCTCATGAAACTTTTTTTTTTTGGCTGCGCCCTGCAGCTTGCAGGATCTTAATTCCCGGACCGGGGATTTGAACCCGGGCCACCTGGACTGCAAGGGATTTCCCTCATGAAACTTTCGTAGCTTTCCATAGATGTTGTAAATACATACCTGAGAATTCCTTGAAAAGGAAATAAGATAGCAATGCAGAATAGTTTATAATGAAAGCCTTTCTTTCCTAACAATTTTTATAGAGTATTAGGTGTATTAGAGTATAACTTAGCAAACTTTTAGAGATTGACATATATACTATGTGTAAAATAGATAACTTACAAGAACCTACCGTATAGCACAGGGAACTCTACTCAATGCTCTGTGGTGACCTAAATGGGAAGGAAATCGAAAAAAGAGGGGATATATGTACATGTATAACTGATTCACTTGGCTGTACAGCAGAAACTAACACAACATTGTAAAGCAACTATACTCCGATAAAAATTAATTTAAAAAATAGTTTAGCAAACTTAAGTTTGAAAGTATAATATTTTATCATCAGCTGGATATTGTGCTGTAGTTCCCTGTGTCACTTGTATAAGGTATCTAAAAATTGGAAGAGAACACAGTATTTACATCTGATACAGGTGAAATCCAAGGAAGCTCCCAGACTGTTTTGTAGAGCAAAATGTAAATACTGTTTTTATTCATGGTTCTTTTGGTTATCAGTAGCAAATCAACTTAAACAAAAAGTATTTTTAGTTTAGGTTATATCATGGAATCAAAGTCCCTGTCCAGTAGTTTTGTATAAAGCATTGATTTCTTCAGGCAGTGATAATAATAAAGATTTGTAAAATCAAGCATGACATTAAAACTTTTCCTTAGGATTCCCTGTTGAGAGCTTCCTTATTGAGGTTTATATTCTATTACATTTTTCAGAATGGTCAGACCTCTTAATTTATATACATAATAAACATGCTTCATTGGTCTCAGGGGGCTGATTTTTCTTGTTAAGTGAGAGACACTAATTTTTATAATATATGCTCTAAATTAGCACATGTAATTGAAAGGACGTCCAATAGTTTATGCAATTTAGTTAATGAAATTGCAGGAGAATACGGTCTTTTATGATGGAAATGTCTTGCTGAGTATACGGTCTCTGATTTATTAGGTAATTTTAAATTTTTCTTACTTTGGCTTTACTGCCTGAATGTCTACATAAAAGGAAACGAGAAAAATCTAAATTTATGAGTCTATATGACTTCAGCATTTGGTATGTGAAATTCTATTTAACCTTTTTGATATGAATAATATAGATATTATTCTGGGCAATTATTTTGATTCTTTTGACATTGAATTCTTTTTTGCTCTTTACATATGGAAACTGTTAAATTGGTCTTTCTTTGAAATGTTCTTTACAGCCAGGTCTAAAATTCAGTGGCCCACCACCGCCACCCTTCCCGTCATGCTGGCTGCCTCCATTTCCTTCTGGACCACCAGTAAGTGCAAAAGAATTCAGATTAAACTTTCCTTTCATACACAGTTTGGGATTTAGCAGAACATAGGTAGTTCGGAAATGTCACAGCCAGGTTCTGATGGGTAAAAATTCGGACTAAACTTCAGGATTTGTTTTGTTTTTTTTTTTTTTGGCTGCGTTGGGTCTTTGTTGCTGTGGTGCGGCTTTCTCTAGTTGTGGTGAGCGGGGGCTATTCTTCATTGTGGTGCCCAGGTTTCTCACTGCGGTGGCTTCTCTTGTTGCAGAGCATGGGCTCTAGGCGCGCGGGCTCTAGAGCGCAGGAGCAGTAGTTGTGGCGCACAGACTTAGTTGCTCTGCGGCATGTGGGATCTTCCCCGACCAGGGCTTGAGCCCGTGTCCCCTGCATTGGCAGGCTGATTCTTAACCACTGCGCCACCAGAGAAGTCCCAGGGTTTTTGTTTTTAATGACCTTCTGCTACCCAGACTCAGTCCTCTTATAGCCCATATTATTCATGCTTCTTTCCCGGCACCAGTTATCTCATTCTAAGGGAGATAGTGCCTATCCAAAAGGATTTAATTACACCATACCTTAGGATTAATGTTTTACCCTTCCAAGCATGGTCTGATCACGTAGACTGTCCAGATATCTAATGACAGACTTTTAGATATCAACAATAAGCAAAATACAAAGACACTTTTTGGCAGACTGCACTGGGGTGGGGGCAGTGCAGATGTTCTAGCCAGAACTTTTACTTGAAACGCTGTGTGGGTGTTTTTTGAGGAAAACTATAGAAGTATTTATCCTTGGTCTTTTACCTATAGCTTCATAATGGAACAGAAAAATAGGTCTAATGAAAGCAAAATGTTTAAATATTTTATGTGACCTGTTACCTTTTGATTCTTATTCAATTTAATTTTATTGGTCTCTTGTTGTTGTTACTGGTTGGTTTTCTCCAAATCCCAGATTTTTAAAAAAATTTTAACTAGGAGATGACATGGAATGTAGGGAAAGATACAACTAACATCCAGCATTCTGTACGTAAAATAGGTTTCCAGACCTTATGTTTTTGTCTACTGATTTTAAAGTGTATCCTTCTCCATTTCCAGATAATTCCGCCACCACCTCCTATATGTCCAGATTCTCTGGATGATGCTGATGCTTTGGGAAGTATGTTAATCTCTTGGTACATGAGTGGTTATCATACTGGTTACTATATGGTAAGTGATCACTCAGCATCTTTCCTGACAGTCACTTTGTGGTTTTGTGACTTTGTTTTGTTTGTGACTAAAAAGTGGTTTCTTACGTTAGGTAAATCCTAAGAGTCGAAAACTATAGGCAGGTTCAGTTCCAGACCACTGCAATGAAGTGAGTGTCACAATTAAGCAAGTCATGAATTTTTTGGTTTCCTAGTACATATAAACGTTATGTTTACACTATACTGTATTCTAGTACGTATGTAATAGCATTATGTCTTAAAAGCAGTGTACATACCTTAATTTTAAAATATTTTATTGCTGAGAAAAGCTAGCTACTATCTGACAACACAGGGTTGCCCCAGCCTTCAATTTGTGCAGAATACAGTATCTGCAAAGTACAATAAAGCAAGGTATGTCTGTACCTTACGGTTTTAAACAATACAGCTGAGGCTAAAATTACTCTTGTATTGTCCCCACTAAGTATTGTTGTAGTGCATTTAAAAATCTTTCATATTATTAGGTTATTTTTATTACAGTTGGCCCTCTGTATCCATGGGTTCTGCATCCAAGCTTTCAACCAACTGTGAATGTTCGAAGAAAAAAAATTCCAGAAAGTTCCAAAAAAGCAAAACTTGAATTTACTGCATGCTGACAACTATTTACATAACATTAGATATTATAAGTAACCTAGAGATGATTTAAAGTATAGGAGAGGATGTGCGTAGGTGACATGCAAGTACTGTGCCATTTTATATAAGGGACTGGAGCATCCGCAGATTTTGGTGTTCAGTGGCAGCGCGGGATGGGGGTGTATCCTGGAACTCATCCCCCCACTGCCATGGCTATCAAGGGACAAATGTGTACCTTTTCTAATTTAATGAAACTTTTTCTAAATTATTTTCCAATCTCATTAGTCTTTCTGTTTTGATTTGAAATAAAATGGGTTGTAGGAGATGGAAAAAGGAAGGATAATACCCCCCACTCCCCCACCCCACCCCACCCCCAAAAAAAGGAAAAGAAAGACAAAAAAATAGGTTATTTTTGTGCACAGTGAAAATCTGGTGTGATAAATGCCAAACTGGACCTTAGGGACTGAGGCTCCAAACTTTTCGTTTTATGCATCTATCTGTTGCAGACATGTTCTGTTGTAATTTAGCAGGAAATTTTAAAGTTTTTAAAAAATGAAACTAATATGGCATGCTAAGATTATGATGTGATACTTGAATTTTTAGTTAACTAATATATAGAAGAAATTAAACAACTGACTTGAAGATGTAATTTTATAAGTATATCATCTGTACATTCCTCCACCATTATTCTTACTTTAAAGCTACTCTTCAGCTGTTGTATAACCCTGATATATTTGTACGGTATGATGAAGTTGCCCTTTTAATGACCGTAACGATAAGGGAAACTAAATTAATAGATCGTAATGTGTTTTGAGACCAGTCATCTGATAACTTTCTAAGCTTCCCCCTTCTGCACTTCAAATTTCTCTGCATGTTTTCTGTAAATTATGAAATATAGTCGTTTCTCGGTATCTGCAGGCGATTGGCTCTAGGATCCCTGCAGGTACCAAAATTCAGGGATGCTCATGTCCCTTCTAGAAAATGGCATACTACTTGCATATAACCTACACCCATCCTCCTGTGTACTTTGAATCATCTTTAGATTACTTATAATACCTAATACAATGTAAATGATATATAAGTAGTTGCTGGTATGTAGCAAATTAAAGTTTTGCTTTTTGGAACTTTCTGGAATTCCTTTTTTCTAATATTTTTGATCTGCAGTTGGTTGAATCTGCAGATGTGGAATCTGTGGATACAGAAGGCCAACTGTATTTTGAAAAATAATTATAAATAAAGTATTGGCATAAGTTATGTTTATTTTTTAATTTTTTAGACAGGAAAGAGAGAGGGGGCAAAATTCATCCATAGTTCTAGTACCCAGATGCACCATATTTTGCCTTGTTTTCAGGTTCATATTATGCAAAGGTTCATGGCTTTGTTTGGTTGTTGTTGTTAGTGTAAACTTTTTATTGAAATATGCAAGCAGAAGAGTACACATATTAGAAGTCCACAGATAGATGAATTTTCACCAAGTGATCATATTTGTGTAATCAGCGCTAATATCAAGAAAAAGACCACAATCCTAAAGTTTCCTTTTATACCCTTCTAGGCATTACCAATCGCTTTCCTAAGGGTAACCCTTTTCCTGACTTATAATGTCATCAAATTTTTTAATTTTGTGAATAGAATCACACATATACTCCTTTATGGCTGGCTTATTTTGCTCAGCACTTTGTGAGATTAATCTACATTGTTGTGTGTGGTTGTAGCTGTATTTCATTCCATTGTATACATATACCATAATCTGTTTATTCATTCTAACCATTGACAGACATTTGGTTTTGTTTCCAATTTGGGGCTATTAAATACTTTTAATAATTAAGCTTTATTAAGGTACAATTTACATGGTATACAGGTTACCCATTTAAAGTGCACAGGTCAGTGGTTTTAGTTTTTATTATAGTCACAATTATGTAGCCATCACTATAATCAATTTTATTTTATTTCATTTCATTTCATTTCGTTTCATTTCATTTTATTTGTTTTTGGTCACACTGCACAGCATGTGGGATCTTAGTTCCCTGACCAGGAATTGAACCTGCACTCCCTGCATTGGAAGTGCAGAGTCTTAACCACTGGACCACCAGGGAAGTCCCTACAATTAATTTTAGAATAATTTCATTATCTACCCCCCAACCCTAAGAAAGTCAAATACCCTCATTTTCCCCAACCTCCCAGCAGTAGGCAATGACTAAACTACTTTCTATCTTCTTTTGGACTTGCCTATTCTGGACATTTTGAATAAATAGAAACCTACTATATGGGTTCTTTTGTGTGTATCCTTTTTCACTCAGCCTAATGTTTTCTAGATCCATCTGTGTTGTAGCATGTATCAGTACTTCATTTTTTATTGCCGAATAATGGTCTGTTGTGTATACCACATTTTATCCATTTGGGTTGTTTCCACTTTTTGGCTGTAATGAATAATGCTGCTATGTACATTCGTGTACAAGTTTTTGTGAGGATGTACGTTTTCATTTCTCTTGGGTATATACCTAGGAGTGGAATTGCTGGATCACATGGTATGTGAAGGTAACCAAACCAGAATACAAGTGTGTTGTTGTTGTTTTAATAATTTCAGACTTACAGAAAAGTTGCAAAAATAGTACAAGAATTTCCATGTGTAGGTTCCCCAAATGTCAACTTTTTACCCCTTTAGGTTTCTCATTCATTTCATTTTTCCTTCTCTCTCCTCTCTCTTTCTCTGTATCTATCTATATTTTCCCCCCGAAGCTATTCAGAATCAGTTGCAGATACGATGCCCCTAGCATTTAAATACACTATGTATTTCCTGAAAGCAAGAACATTCTTCTGTATAATCACCATATAGTTATCAAATCAGGAACTTAAATTGATTAATACTGATACTATGATCTTATCTACTGGCCTTATTCAGATTTTGCCAGTTGTCTTATGAGTGTCCTTTACAACAAAAGAAAGTTGTTTTTTTAATCTAGAATTCAGTCCAGGGCCACGTGTTACCTTTTGTTGTCAAATCTCTTTAGTCTTACATGACTGACTTTTTAAATACAGTTTTGTCCTCATACCATTTACATTGTTTTGTATCCTTTAAAAATATATATTTGTTAATTACAAGTGATAAACATAAAACCTTGTAAAATTTTCAAAAATTAAAGATGAGACAAAAATCCTGTTGGTGACCAAAGTCATGCCCATAAATTGGGAGACTGAGTTTGACATATGCACACTACTATATATAAAATAGATAACTAATAAGAACCTACTATATTGCACAGGGAATTCTTATTCAATACTCTGTAATGACCTATATGGGAATAGAATCTAAAAAAGAGTGGATATATGTATATGTATAACTGATTCACTTTGCTCTAGAGCAGAAAATTAACATTGTAAATCAACTGTACTCCAATAAAAATTAAAAAAAAAAAAAAAAAAAAAGCCAGGCCCAGTTTCTACCCTTCTCCAGAGGTCACCACTGATATTAGTTTGCCGTATAACCTATCAAAATCTCTTTCTCTGTGTTCAGGTATATATGAGTGCTCATGAGAAATGTACTGTTTTTATGTTCATCTTTCTCTATATAAAGACATTCTGTAAGAGTTTAGTTCAGGATTTCCCTGGCAGTCCAGTGGTTAGGACTCTGTGCTTCCACTGCAGGGGGCACAGGTTTGATCCCTGGTTGGGGAACTAACATCCCGCATGCCACGTTGTGCAGCCAAAAAAATGAAGTTGGCTTTTCTTACTCGTCATTCTGTTGGTGACCAATTTCACTAAATTTACTGACCATTTACTTCAACTATATTCTTTCTAACTTCCCTGGTGATCACATCATTTCTCTCCTCCGCTTCACAGACAGACTTCTTCAAAAAATTATCTCTAGGGGCTTCCCTGGTGGCACAGTGGTTGAGAGTCTGCCTGCCGATGCAGGGGACACGGGTTCGTGCCCCAGTCCGGGAAGATCCCACATGCCACAGAGCGGCTGGGCCTGTGAGCCATGGCCGCTGAGCCTGCGCGTCCGGAGCCTGTGCTCCGCAACGGGAGAGGCCACAACAGTGAGAGGCCCGCGTACCGCAAAAAAAAAAAATTATCTCTAGTTTTCCTCTTTACTTCCTTATCTCACATTCTCTTCAGGCCTGTCAGGTAGACTTCCGTCTTTCCTACTGTATTGAGATTTTTTTGTTTTTAAAGATTTTTTTTAAATTAATTAATGAATTTATTTTTGGCTGTGTTGGGTTTCGTTGATGCGTGTGGGCTTTCTCTAGTTGCAGTGAGCAGGGGCTACTCTTTGTTGTGGTGCGCGGACTTCCCATTGCGGTGGCTTCTCTTGTTGCGGAGCACAGGCTCTAGGCACGCAGGCTTCAGTAGTTGTGACGTGCGGGCTTAGTTGCTCCACAGCATGTGGGATCTTCCCGAACCAGGGCTCGAACCCATGTCCCCTGCACTGGCAGGTGGATTCTTAACCACTGTGCCGCCAGGGAAGCCCTGTATTGAGATTTTACCTCCAGATTGCTGACTCAGTGGTCAGTTCTCTGCTTTATGTCTCTAACCTCTCAGCAGCATTTTAATATATTTGACTACACTTTGGAAAGACTTTTTTCTCCTGCCTTCAGTAACACGTTTTAATCTACTAGTCTGATACCTTCTTCCTCAGCTGCTCCTTTTAGACTCCTTAAACAGCTTTTCCTCCTCTACCCAATATCTGTGTGGGATTCCTTATGCCCAACCAATAGCCCCCTTCTCTTCTCTAACTATAAACTCTCACTAGGTGACCTCATCTGCTCTAGGACTTAAAATGGCATGTCTGTACTGGAAGTTCTCAGATGTCTAGCTCTGAATTTGAGACTTGTTTATCCAACTGCCTATTTTCCCTCACCACATGGATGTCTGTTAGGTACATCTCAAACCAAATATAGCTAAAACTGAACTGTTAGTGTTATTTCATACACCTCTATTCCCACAGCCTTTCCATCTCAGTAAGCAGTAACACTGATGCACTAGCAACACCATTTTCTCAAGCCACAAATGTGGAGTTAGCGTTGATTGATTCCTCACTTTCCTTCACTTTTTTTTTTTTTTTTTTTTGCGGTATGTGGGCCTCGCGCTGTTGTGGCCTCTCCCGTTGTGGAGCACAGGCTCCGGACGCGCAGGCTCAACGGCCATGGCTCACGGGCCCCGCCGCTCCGCGGCATGTGGGATCCTCCCGGACCGGGGCACGAACCCGTGTCCCCTGCATCGGTAGGCGGACTCTCAACAACTGCGCCACCAGGGAAGCCCTTTTTTTTTTTTTTTCCTTCACTTTTTATAACCAATTTGTAAGAAAGTTCTGTTGACTATTTCCATACAGATCCTGAATCAATGCACTTTGATTTCTCTCCACTAATACCCATTCAAGATACTATCATCTTTTTTTTTAACCGAGATACATTTTCCAAATGTTCGTTCAGGTCCCCATTTCTTTTAATTGCATGGATGTACCACATTGTGCTTATCCATTCATCAGTTGATGAACATTTGGGTTGTCTCATCTTTTTGGCTACAATGAATAATTCTGTTATCAACATTTGTGTATAAAATTTTGTATGGACGTATGTTTTCAGTTTTCTTGGGTATATATTTAGGCATAGAATTGCTGGCTCAAAAGTTCGCTGTAGCGGAACCATGGTCAGGGAGCTAAGATCCCACGTGGCTCTCGGCCAAAAAACCAAAACATAAAACAGAAGCAATATTGTAACAAATTCAATAAAGACTTTAAAAAAATGGTACACATCAAAAAAAAGTCTTTAAAGAATAAATAAGTAAATAAATAAAGTGACTGCACCATTTTACTATAACCACCAGTGATGTGTGAGGGTTCCTATTTCTCCACATCATCACCAACACTTACTATTGTCTCCTTGTTTGATTATAGCCATCCTAGTGGGTATGAAGTGATATGTTATTATGGTTTTGATTGGCACTTCCCTAATGACTAAATGATGTTGAGCATCTTTTCATGTGCTTGTTGGCCATTTATATATCTTTTTTGGAGAACTGTCTGTTCACATCCTTTGCCTATTTTTTAAATAGGTTGTTTGTCTTTTTGTTGATGAGTTGTAATAGCTCTTTATATATCCTGGATAAGACATCATTATCTCTTACCTTACTGCAGCAGATCCCAAGTATTCTTTTTTTTTTTTTCCAAGTATTCTTTTTGCTTACGAAATTTCATGTCCCATCCTGCCAAATCCATTCTGAATACAGCAGCTAGAGTGATATTTTTTTTTCAAATATTTATTTATTTATTTGCATGGGGTCTTAGTTGCACCATGCGAGATCTTTAGTTGCACCATGCAGACTTCTTAGTTGTGGCATGTGAACTCTTAATTGCAGCATGCATGCAGGATCTAATTCCCCGACCAGGGATTGAACCCGGGCATTGGGTGCATAGAGTCTTAGCCACTGGATCACCAGGGAAGTTCCTCCACACTCTTCTTACTCAGTACACTCCTGCAACACTGACCTCTTTTCTTGCTCATGTCCAGATTTATACCTTCTTCTGGGCCTTCGTTATTCTTTAGTCTGGAAAGCTGTTACCCTGTATTTCACTTGTCTGGCTTGTTACTCAGATCTCAACTGAAATTTCATCTTCCTGGTTAAGCTAGAAGTGATCCGCCCTCATTCTCTATTATATCACCCCACTTAGATTCTCTGTGTGGCATTTATCGTTCTTGGTATGATTTTCTTTACCTGTTTATCTGTCTCCTTCCAGTAGAGTGTTGAGCTCCACGGGAGCAGAGTTCTTTAGCATCTGGAATAGTGCCTGGTTCATAGTAGGCCTGGTTCAGAATAAGTTCATCATTTGCTAAATGTTGAACATTAGCAAGTTTTTCCTCTGGTAATTAGATAACCATTCTTATATATAAAGCTTCTTGCAGATTGTTTCCTTATGACATCTGGAAGTATCATTATTGGGTCAAAAAGTATAAACATTTTATTTTAGTTTAGTTTTTAAACATTTTAGTAGCTTTTGATACTGTTGACTGCCTTTCCACAATTCTTTCTATATGTATTGCCACTGGCGCAACTTGAAAATGTTTGTTTTACCACAGCCTTAAATAGTTATATACCTTATTGCTTTCTTCTTTGATAACTCTAGCAGCAGTTAAAAAATATGAATGTTCTGACGTGTCAGAGTATATTTGATTTGAAGGATGACCTGGATGAAAATTAAAGTTGGTTAACTGTACTCATAAACATTCATATTTCACATACTTGATTGTACTGTTATTAAAACCTAGCAGATTTTCAACAGACTATGAACTCTGGTCCTAACCAACAAAATGCAGATGTTTCTGGTTTTTTTGTGAGTTCAAGCAGCAGTTCCTAGGAAAGCAGCCTTGTCCAGTATATTTGCCACAAATTTAGGGCTAAGCTATGATTAACTTGTTCCAGAGAAATGATCTTTACTTTTTGCAGTATTATTTGTATATCTGCATAAATTAACATATAAACCTATGTTCATATTCAGAAGTGTAAGCAAATTGCCATTTCCTAGATCTTGCATTTTTGTCTCTTGGAAATTTTTACCATTAAAAAGAAGAAGCTACTGTTCATTGTCATGTTTTCCAATAGCTTATGTGTGTTTTAGAGAGCGTTGCCTTCAGGTAGCGATTCTTAACCATTGCTCCACAGAAGCATACATGATTGACAACTTTTCCATTACCAACCTGTTCCCATAAGAGCAGCCAGACAGGATTTGGGTCTAGCTCTTAACCTATACATTTTTATTTTTCTAGAAATCCTAGCAGAATGCAGATGAATGAGAGTAATATTATTGAAATAACATAGCACAGGCTCTAACTGTGGTACTTATTAGTAACAAATCCCCTTTAATATATCTTGTGGCCTCAAAGATATAGAGTAATAGTGAAGTCGAAAGCTAGTATATATGTCGGGAAAGATAGAAATCATTGAGGCCAGAAGAGAGAAGAGAGGAGTAGGACATTCGTGCTAAATATGACCAGGAAAAACAGTAAATATTTGAGTCTTGATTTTTTTTAAGTTATAAAATATTTTTGTCTAGTGAGTACTGGTTTTTAATGGTTTTATTTTAATAAATGAGTATGACACATTATATATTTTATTTGACAGAAAATAAGATATATGTTGACTCAGGAACATCTTCAGACTTAGTGAAAGAAGAAAACTTTCTTAATTGCAGCCTAATTGTTTACTTTGGAGTCACTTTTAAAGTACATTTGAAGGCTGTAAACTTATTTTCTGATGACATTTTGTTGAAGAGAATTAATGAAATGTCTTATGTGAAACAAAATGTTCACGTCTGTATAAAATGTGTGTTCTTTTTTTTTTTAAACATCTTTATTGGAGTATAATTGCTTTACAATGTTGTGTTAGTTTCTGCTGTATAACAAAGTGAATCAGCTATATGTATAATATATTCCCATATCCCCTCCGTCTTGCGTCTCCCTCCCACCCTCCCTGTCCCTTAGGTTGTCACAAAGCACCAAGCTGATCTCCCTGTGCGATGCAGCTGCTTCTCACTAGCTATCTATTTTACATTTGGTAGTGTATATATGTGAATGCTACTCTCTCACTTTGTCCCAGCTTACCCTTCCCCCTCCCCGTGTCTTCCAAGTCTATTCTCTGTGTGTGCGTCTTTATTCCTGTCCTGCCCTTAAGTTCATCAGAACCATTTTTTCTTTTTCTTTTTTTTTAGATTCCTCATATATGTGTTAGCATATGGTATTTGTTTTTCTCTTTCTGACTTACTTCACTTTGTATGACAGACTCTGAGTCCATCCACCTCACTACAAATAACTCAATTTCGTTTCCTTTTATGGCTGAGTAATATTACACTGTATATATGTGCCACATCTTCTTTATCCATTCATCTGTCGATGAACACTTAGGTTGCTTCCATGTCCTGGCTATTGTAAATAGAGCTGCAATGAACATTGTGGTACATGACTCTTTTTGAATTATGGTTTTCTCAGGGTATATGCCCAGTAGTGGGATTGCTGGGTTGTATGGTAGTTCTATTTTTAGTTCTTTAAGGACACTCCATACTGTTCTCCATAGTGGCTGTATCAATTTACATTCCCACCAACACTGCAAGAGGGTTCCCTTTCTCCACACCCTCTCCAGCATATATTGTTTGTAGATTTTTTGATGATGGACACTCTGACCTGTGTGAGGTGATACCTCATTGTAGTTTTGATTTGCATTTCTCTAATGATTAGTGATGTTGAGCATCCTTTCATGTGTTTATTGGCAATCTATATATCGTCTTTGGAGAAATGTCTATTTAGATCTTCTGCCCATCTTTGGACTGGGTTGTTTGTTTTTTTGATATTGAGCTGCATGAGCTGCTTGTATATTTTGGAGATTAATCCGTTGTCAGTTGCTTCGTTTGCAAATATTTTCTCCCATGTTCTATGCTTCTAAATTCCTTTATTTTCCTTACAGGGTTTCAAACAAAGTCAAAAAGAAAGAACATGCTCACATTTCAATTAAGGAGTAAGTCTACCATCATTATAAAAGAGAATGTTACTTTTAAAATAAATTTTGTAGTTTGTAGAAAATATATGTTTAAAAATTGAAATATTGAAAAGTAGAAAAGTTAATGTAAAACAATATTAAAGACATTTTGATGCAAAAACTATTTCATAAAAGATTGATCTAAATCCCCTCTAGAATTCTTATGATGTCAAAGTATCATCTCAGCAAATACTTGTTGGTTGGTTGTATTGAAAGGAAAACATACCTTTATAATAAAGAGATCCTTAGAATCAGAGATGAAACTTTGCGTCACTGTAATCAGACAGTCAGACTTGCTTTTTCATTTGAGATGCAGTATGAAATACACTGTATTACCTATGAAGTGTTATGGTCAAAAAAGTTTAACTGGAATTTAAACAGACCTTTAGGATCTACTTTCCCATTTATCAGAAATACTGGGGATAGAGCAACAAGTTAAATGACACCACAAAAGAAATGATCAGACAGGTCCAGAACGTGGAATGTTGTAGAAGATAACTGGCCTCCTTTCTTCAAAAAGTCAGTGTCATGAAAGAAAAAATGACATGGAGTGGGTAACTATTCCAGATTAAAAGTGACTTGAGATATAACAGCCAAATACAGTGTGGCATCCTTCATTACTCATTAGACCCTGGTTTGAAAAGCTATTTATAAGGGTTGAGGAAATTTGAATATAAATTGGATTTTAAATGATATTAGATAACTATTGCTAATTTTATGAGCTGTGATAAGGGTGTTGTAGTTTCTGGAAGAATGTCTTTAAATTTGCATACTAAAGTATTTAGAAGTGAAGTGTTACAGTGTTTGTAATACATTTCTAAATGATTTAGCAAAATCTATATATGTGTGTGCATGAAGCATATATGGCTGTTATTGAATCTAAGTGGTGT
Organism: Mesoplodon bidens; assembly: GCF_964165515.1. Classification (NCBI taxonomy): domain Eukaryota; kingdom Metazoa; phylum Chordata; class Mammalia; order Artiodactyla; family Ziphiidae; genus Mesoplodon; species Mesoplodon bidens. The sequence goes on along the minus strand of NC_138160.1, from coordinate 57,158,728 downwards.
TCATATGGATGTTCATTATACTATTTTTTTCTATTTTCTGTGTGTTTGAAAAGTACATAAGAAAAGTGTTCAGTATTTTTAACTAAATTAGTAAAATCTATGTGTCTATTATTGTATTCCCTTTTTACATATTATTTTACACTTTTGGTCCATATATTGGTCCAAATACTGATGTTTGTCATCAGTATTTTGTGCATGTGTGTGTATCTATATCCCCACTTAATATCACATTTTTAATGTTTTTACATCTTCTTTCTATCAGCTTGTTTGCCTGTATGTTATGCCGCTGTTCCTTTAGTTCAATAGCTTTTGGCATTCTCAATAACATTAGTAAATATCTTCTTACATGTAGTACTCGATTCTATTCTGTCATAGCGTTAGGGTAACTTTATGTGTTGCGACTATTTAATAAAAGGTTGTGGACATTATGATTCTTAGTGGATGTTTCCATGTTGCCTTGAAAAGCAAATTTCGAAAAACATCTTTTCAAAACCTATGCATTCCTGGGAGGGATATTTTTTTTTTTTTTTTTTGCGGTATGTGGGCCTCTCACTGTTGTGGCCTCTCCCATTGCGGAGCACAGGCTCCGGACGCGCAGGCTCAGCGGCCATGGCTCACGGGCCCAGCCGCTCCGCGGCATGTGGGATCCTCCCAGACCGGGGCACGAACCCGTATCCCCTGCATTGGCAGGCGGACTCTCAACCACTGCGCCACCAGGGAGGCCCTGGGAGGGATATTTTTTAAATTATATAAATCCTCACATTTAAAAGTGTAGTTACCTGTATTTCATTCTTTGATTAAAAGTCAGTTTTATTCAATTGAAGTTCTTCAGCTGGGTTATTCAGTTCATCTAAAGAGATGAATAGAAAAACTAGGCAGGGGATGAATTGGGCTGAAGTATTCCAGGCAGAGAATGCAAAAGCTAGAAGCATTAGGGCAGTGTGTTTCAAGGCCTAAGGCTAGCCCAAATGTCATACCACTGTTATCCATTCTCCATCCATATAAGTTCCTCTCTTTCAATCTGTTCTCTGCTTATTCTATTACATAGCTTTTCACAGTTTATTATCTTTTTTTGTGTGTGTGTGGCACACGGGCCTCTCACTGTTGTGGCTTCTCCCGTTGCAGAGCACAGGCTCCGGACGTGCAGGCTCAGTGGCCATGGCTCACGGGCCTAGCCGCTCCACGGCATGTGGGATCTTCCTGGACCGGGGCACGAACCCATGTCCCCTGCATCGGCAGGCAGACTCTCAACCACTGCGCCACCAGGGAAGCCCTCACGGTTTATTATCTTTATTGTTTATATATCTGTCTTTCCTCTGTCATTAGAGGCAAAGCATTACATCTCATTCTTCATCATGTCTACAGTATCTGGCACGGTTTTTTGAAGTCTAGAATGGGCTTAGAGCAGAGATTGGAGGGAATGTCAAAGAAGAGAGAAAATGAAGTCAAAACAGCTTGTTTTCTGGCTTTCACTATAGTAATTGCCCTTGTGGTTATGAAGAATCCTAGATGGAAAATCCCATGGTCTGTACCTATATTCAGAAGATAGGAAGTAGAAGGTGATATTTGAAGAGTATTTTTGCCATATTTGAAGAGTACCTTCATTAAGGGATCAGCCACAGATTACTTTATCTGAGTCATGTTGTAAGTTTAGCTTGTCTGTATGGTTGCCATTAACAGAAATAAACTACAGGGTTAATGGTTATGAACTTAAGTTATGTGTTGTTTGAAGCTCTTGGTGAATGGAAAACAATGAATTCAATTCAGAAATAAAATTCTGAAAGTTTAACTAAAGCAACTCCTGCTTCTGCAGAAATCCATGTTTATATACAGCAATCAGTAGAAGACATTCAGTATTCAGGTATTTCACAAAATACTTGGTGTTTTATCATTTTTGTGTATGAATTGTGGCCTTTCAAGAGGATTCAAGAACATTTTTACATCACTCTCATTTTTTTTCCAAATACTTTTTTCGAGGTTAATTTATATACAATAAAATGCACAGATTGGGATTGCCCTGGTGGCACAGTGGTTAAGAATCCGCCTGCCAATGCAGAGGACATGGGTTCAAGCCCTGGTCGGGGAAGATCCCACATGCTGCGGAGCAGCTAAGCCCGTGCGCCACAACTACTGAGCCTGCGCTCTAGAGCCCGTGCGCCACAACTCCTGAAGCCCGCGCGCCTAGAGCCCGTGCTCTGCAACAAGAGAAGACACTGCAATGAGAAGCCCGCGCACTGTGATAAAGAGTAGCCCCGCTCACCTCAACTAGAGAAAAGCCTGCATGCAGCAATGAAGACCAAACGCAGCCAAAAATTAAATAAATAAATAAACTTTTAAAAAATGCACAGATTTAAAGTGAAGAGTTTAATCAGTTTTGAGAAGGTATACCATTGTTAACTACATCAAGATAAAAGAACATTTCCCTCAGTCCAGAAGTTCCTTTGTACCACTTTCTAGTCATTCACCACACTTACCTATCCTGGCAATCACCATTCTGACCTCTGTGAATAAAGATTAGTTTTACTTAGTTTAGAACTGCAATCATACAGTATGTTCTCTTTTGCACAGGATTGTTTTAAATTATTATTACTCGTGGGTTCAGCTATTGTCCTGAGATTATATAATGCAACATATTTTGAAGACACCAAGTAATATAGTTGGAGAAGCTTTTGGAGAAACTAATTTCTTTTCTTTCTTTTTTTTTTAAATTTTTTTAATGGAAGTATAGTTGGATTTACAGTGTTTTAGGTGTACAGCAAAGTGATTTCAGTTATACATATACATGTATGTACACCCATTCTCTTTCAGATTCTTTTCCATTATATGTTATTATAAGATATTGAATATAGTTCCCAGTGCTATACAGTAGGTCCTTGTTGTTTATTTTATATGTAACAGTGTGTATCTGTTAATCCCAAATTCCAAACTTATCCCTGTTCCCCCTTTCCTTTTTGGTAACCATGTTTGTTTTCTATGTGAGTCTATTTCTATTTTGTAAATAAGTTCATTTGTATCATTTTTTTAGATTCCACATATAAGTGACATCATTATATTTGTCTTTCTCTGTCTGACTTACTTCACTCAGTATGATAATCTCTAGGTCCACCCATGTTGCTGCACATGGCATTACTTCATTCTTTTTAATGCCTGAGTAATATTCCATTGTATATGTATATACCACATCTTCATCCATTCATCTTTCAATAGACATTTAGGTTGCCTCCGTGTTATGGCTATTGTAAATAGTGCCACTATGAACATTGGGGTGCATGTATCTTTTCAACTTAGAATTTTCTCTACATATATGCCCAGGACTGGGATTACTGGATCATATGGTAGCTCTATTTTTAGTTTTTTAAGGAACCTCCATACTGTAGGAGAAAGTAATTTTCTGAGCTTCGAAGTTCTGATCCTTTCATTACTCGTTATTGTGACACATAAATTGACCTTTTATATTTTAAAATGGCATATAATTTAGAGTTGAGCTGCATTCCACTTTAAATAAAACTTGGTTTCTAGGCAGAAGAAGAAAGATGTGAAGCAGTGTACCTGAATATTAATGAGTCTTTGTGTTTAGATAAATACTTCTGGTTAAGAGTAAATAAAATCTTATATATATATATATATATATATATATATATATATATATATATATATATATATATATATAAAAGATAGCATAGCTTCCTTGTTTGATACCACTCAGTTGTTAGGGGAGCAGGGATTTGATTTGAAATTTGTTTGCGTACAAACTTCATGTTTTTTCCAGCTAAGGTGCTGAGCTGGAACGTTGTACATTGTTTGGTAAAATCTGGACCCTGTAGTGTCCCTACTCTTGCCATTACCTGTGGGTAGCATTTTGACGTCTAGGATATTGTTCATTTTACTTTTACTGTAAAATGTGTAATAAAAATTTAAATAACATTTATTTTAAAAGATCTTACTTTACAGAACTTGGTTTCAGCTCTGTGTTAGTTGGGTTTTTATTGTAAAGGAAACTAGAAACTCTCACATCATATTTTTCTTCCCTTTACAAGTAATAATAGCTATATTTTTTGAATGATTACTGTGTGTGGCTAGGCATTGTTATTTCATTGAATCTCTTTTTGAAAAATAAATTTATTTATTTATTTATGGCTGCGTTGGGTCTTTGTTGCTGCTCACGGACTTTCTCTAGTTGCAGAGAGCAGGGGCCACTCTTCACTGCAGTGCGCGGGCTTCTCATTGCAGTGGCTTCTCTTGTTGCAGAGCACGGGCTCGAGGTGTGCAGGCTTCAGTAGTTGTGACACATGGACTCAGTCGCCCCGTGGCATGAGGGATCTTCCCGGGTCAGGGATCGAACCCATGTCCCCTGAATTGACAGGCGGATTCTTAACCACTGCGCCACCAGGGAAGTCCCTCATTGAATCTTAATAGCACTCTCAAGTTAGTTACTATTATTCCCAAATGACTTGCTTTGGACCACATAGTAAGTGGTAGAACTCTGTATGACTTCAGAACTCTCTCCAGCTCTTAGCCCCCCAGCAACTGCTTCTGCCAGGCTCTGTGGTGTCTTGTCCTACACGTGCATAATTTAGGATTTGGGCAAGGACCTAACTGGGAATCCTACGCAGATTTCTGGGGCTCCTTTAAGTCCTTCCTCTCTAGACCTTACCTCCTCAAATTCCATCTGCTTTATTCCAGAGCCTAGACTCCAATCCCTGTTTCTTCCACCCACTCAGGAAGAACAGTACTCTCTACTCAGGCTCCGCCTTTCATGCTGCAGTTTGGAAATTGTGTCCAGCCAAAGGGGGTGAATGCAAAGCTCACCAGTTTCCCTTTCTCAAGAATCTCACCCTGTGCTCTCTGTTGCCCAATGCCTGGAAACAGTTGCATCATAAATTGTGCCCAGTTTTATAACCTATCACAGGAAAACAAGTACACTACCAGCTATTCCTCCTATTTTTAAACAAACATTTTATCATTTTTTTGAATACTTGGTTGGATGGCACAATTCATTGCATCACTTTTTCAGTTTGGAACAATTTTCAGTTGGATGATTTCTGAAAGATTAATCTGTTGTGATGGTTAAAACAAAATGTGCTAAACAATGATATTACACTCTATCTCTCAAGTACATAAGGTTCATATGTCAAATTCGGGGTTATTGGGATGTGCGTGTATGTGTGTGTGTATATATATATATACTTCTCTATGACAGTAGTAGGTCTATTTTGGGCTTTTTTTGTTTAACTATAGTTCCATAGAATTATTTTTGTGAATTGTTCATTAGTTTCATGTATTGGGCCTCATAATCTAATTAGTGCTGTAGATCATCATGTGTTGTCATATTGCTTCCCCAAAAGAATAAATAGTTACTAAAGCCCTCATCCTTTACACTTATCGTAATTAGAATATCGACTTGTTATAGTTTATTTAAATTATTTCTTTCTCCATTGTTATTCATGTTATAAAATAAAAGTTCTAAAATAGTTTGAATCAGTTTTTTGTTTGTTTGTTTATTTGTTTTGCGGTACGCGGGCCTCTCACTGTTGTGGCCTCTCCCGGTGCGGGGCACAGGCTCCGGACGTGCAGGCTCAGCAGCCATGGCTCATGGGCCCAGCCGCTCCGCAGCATGTGGGATCTTCCCGGACCGGGGCACGAACCTGCATCCCCTGCATCGGCAGGCGGACTCCCAACCGCTGCGCCACCAGGGAAGCCCTGAATCCGTTTTTGAACATTATTCAGTTTATTCTTTTAATTCTTTTTGTGTGTGTGTTTTTCTTAAACTACATTGTTGTCTGTTATGTATAGCAATCTGATAGGAAAATATATTTAAATGAAAAAAGGAAGATGCAGAACTGTGTGTATTATGCTTCCTGCCATTTGTGTAAATATACATTTACATATATGCATGTATGTGCATTGATTATCATCTCATGGCAATAGTCTAGTTACTACTGAAGAGGGACTAGAAGACACAGGGATGTGAGGGAAACTTCACAGTATACCTTTTTGTATTTTTTCTACTTTTGTGCTGTGTACATTTACTGACAGTAAAAAAATAAATATGTAATTAAGTTAAACTTGGTAAGATATTGATATATCATCTTACTCCTTTAAATTTTTTTCTTAATATTTTTTTATTGAAGTATAGTTGATTTACAATGTGGTGTTAATTTCTGCTGTACAGCAAAGTGATTCAGTTATATATACAGTTTTTTTTTTTAATTCTTTTCCATTATAGTCTATCACAGGATACTGAATATAGTTCCCTGTGCTATACAGTAGGACCTTGTTGTCTATCTATTCTATATATAAAAGCTTACATCTGCTAACCCCAACCTCCCACTCCATCCCTCCCCCAATCCCCTCCCCCTTGGCAACCACCAGTCTGTTTCTATATCCGTGATTCTGTTTCTGTTTCATAGATAGGTTCATTTGTGTCATACAGTAAGTCCCCTACATACGAACCTTCAAGTTGCAAACTTTCAAAGATGTGAATGTGCCCCTCTATGCCAGCTGCTGTACTGTACTACTGTGCTTTTCAAGGTACTATACTGTAAGATTAAAAATGTTTTATTTTGGGGGACTTCCCTGGTGGTGCAGTGGTTAAGCATCTGCCTGCCAATGCAGGGGACACGGGTTCGAGCCCTGGTCCAGGAAGATCTCACATGCCGCGGAGCAACTAAGCCCATGTGCCACAACTACTGAGCCTATGCTCTAGAGCCCGCGAGCCACAACTGCTAAGCCTGCACACCACAACTGTTGAGCCCACGTTCCACAACTACTGAAGCCCGTGTGCCTAGAGCCTGTGCTGTGCAACAAGAGAGGCCATCGCAATGAGAAGCCCGCACACCACAATGAAGAGTAGCCCCCGCTCACTGCAACTAGAGAAAGCCCGCGTGCAGCAACGAAGACCCAACACAGCCATGCATACATACATACATACATAAAAATATTTTTTTAAGTTTTATTTTTTGTTCTTGATTGTTTTTTATGTATAATTTGTGTGAAAAGTATTATAAACCTATTACAATACAGTACTATATAGCCGATTGTGTTAGTTGGGTACCTAGGCTAACTTTGTTGGACTTACAAACAAATTGGACTTACGAACGCGCTCTTGGAACAGAACTCATTCATTATGCAGGGGGCTTACTGTATTTTAGATTCCACATATAAGTGATATCATATGGTATTTGTCTTTCTCTGTCTGACTTACTTCACTCAGTATGATACTCTCTAGCTCCTTACATGTTGCTGCAAATGGCATGATTTCATTCTTTTTAATGGCTGAGTAATATCCCATTGCATATGTGTACCACATCATCTTTATCCATTCATCTGTCGATGGACATTTAGGTTGTTTCCATGTTTTGGCTATTGTGAATGGTGCTGCTGTGAGCATAGGGGTACATGTATCTTTTTGAATTATGAACTTCACAGTATACCCTTTTGTATTTTTCTGCTGTGTACATTTACTGATGATAAAAAATAAATAATATGTAATGAAGGTACACTTGGTAAGCTATATCTATCATCTAACTGCTTTAAACTTTTTTATTTTTCCATTTTTATAGGTAATTCGTATAGTGTTTTATAATAGGTAAGTACTCTTTCCTCAGTATTTCTTGGAGAACACTTCATATCAGTATGTAAAACTGTCTTGTTTTAAACATATGCAAGATATTCTTATATACAGATGTGTACCATACTTATTTGATTGAGCTCTTACAGATGGAAGTATAGGTTGCTTCCAGTTGTTTGCTATTTAATACTATAGTCAGTGTTCTTTTACATAATTCCTTTTGTAGATGTCTGAATACATCCTTAAGATTATCTAAATAGATTGAATTAGAATCAAGACTTAGATTCTAGAATTAGAACTCCTGGATTGAAGAAGATACACATTTATAATTTTAAAAGATTTTTGCCAAATTGCTCTCAGTAGAGATTGTATTAATTTCCATTTCCACCGACATTGAATGAGAGTCTGTTTCCCACAGTCTAGCCAATAAGTTATCAGACCTTTGGATCTTTTTCAGTCTAATAGTTGGAAATGATTGTCTCATTGTATTTATAATTTATTTATCTTATTATTGTGAAGTTCAGCACCTTTTCTTGTGTTTAAGAGAACTGTGGGGCTTCCCTGGTGGCGCAGTGGTTGAGAGTCCGCCTGCCGATGCAGGGGACACGGGTTCGTGCCCCGATCCCGGAAGATCCCACATGCCGCGGAGCGGCTGGGCCCGCGAGCCATGGCCGCGGAGCCTGTGCGTCCGCAGCCTGTGCTCCGCAACGGGAGAGGCCACAGCAGTGAGAGGCCCGCGTACAGCAAAAAAAAAAAAAAAAGAGAACTGTGTATCTTTTCTTTTCTGAAAACTTTAAAAACATCACCTTTGCCTACTTTTCAACTGGGATGTGTGTTTTTCCTTTTTGATTTGCAAGAATTCTTTGTGCTCTGAGTTACAAATACTTTTCTCCTAGCTTGTCATTTCTTTTGACCTTGCTTATGGTTGTAGTGGTTGTCATTTTGACAGAAATATTTGCTTTCTGTGTAGTCATAGTGTTTAATTTTCATATAGTCAGAATCATCCCGCCTTTTCAGGCTTTTCTTCTAATGCTTCTACTGTTTAATTTTTTTCCTATATCTATATGGTAATTTTTCCATTATCATTTTAGATATTTTTGCTTCCTCTTTTCAACTTTTGCTTATAAAATTTTATCTACAGATGATCCTCATTATTCATAGATTCTATATTTGCAAATTTGCTAGCTTGCTAAAATTTATCTGTAATCCCGAAGTCATTATTTATGGAGCTTTCACCATCATTCATGGACACGTGCAGAGGGTGAGAAATTTGAGTCACCTGACAGACATTTTCAGCTGAGATAAAGCTGAAAACGTGGTGCTCTGTTTTCTTGTTTCAGCTTTCATACTGTAAACAAAGGTCATTTTCACAATCTATTTAGTTCTACATTTTTTACATTTTTCTGTCTTTTGCGCCTTTTGACTTCACTCTTTAAAATAGCCCCCAAGTATTGTACTGTAGTGATATCTAATGTTCCCAAGTGCAAGAAGGCTGTGATGTGCCTTACAGGGAGAATACATGTGTTAGATGTGTTCAGGCATGAGTTGTAGTGCTGTTGGCCATGAGTTCAGTGTTGTTGAATCAACAATATATATGAAATAGTGTGTCTTTCAACAGAAACACGCGTAAGGTTATGTACTGATGAGCTGGTAATGTGACCAGAGGCTTGCAGGAACCTAGCCCTGTGTTTCTCCTAGGAGTAATGGCTCCGTATTCACAAATTCATTGTTTGTAGTGACTTTTAAAAACATAACTGCCATGAATAATGAGAATTGACTCATGTAATTTCAAGTCATTTTACAGTTTACAGAATAAAGAGATAGTGAAAACAACTTTGTTAGCAATTTCAATGAGAATTTAAATACAGCAAACCCCAATTTTTTTTAACATTTTTATTGGAGAATAATTGCTTTACAGTGGTGTGTTAGTTTCTGCTTTATAACAAAGTGAATCATTTATACATATACATATGTTCCCATATCTCTTCCCTCTTGCGTCTCTCTCCCTCCCACCCTCCCTATCCCACCCCTCTAGGTGGTCACAAACCACCTAGCTGATCTCCCTGTGCTATGTGGCTGCTTCCCACTAGCTATCTGTTTTACGTTTGGTAGTGTATATATGTCCATGCCACTCTCTCACTTTGTCACAGCTTACTCTTCCCCTCCCCATATCCTCAAGTCCATTCTCTAGTAGGTCTCTAAGAAAAAAAAAAATGTCATGAAGAACCTAGGGGTAAGACGGGAATAAAGAAACCCCAATTTTTATTATGTATTTTCCTAGTGTTGAATGTTTATATATATCTCCAAATTAGATAATATTCTTTGAATGCAATTAACTGTTCATTGGCTATTATGCATGAACCTGAAATATACTTATCTTATAAATACTGACTCTAATAAATTTCTTTTTTTTTGAATTTTTGAATTTTATTTTTTATACAGCAGGTTCTTATTAGTCATCCATTTTATACACATCAGTGTATACATGTCCCAATCGCCCAATTCATCACACCCCCACCCCCCCGTGGTGTCCATACGTTTGTTCTCTACATCTGTGTCTCTATTTCTGCCCTGCAAACTGGTTCATCTGTACCATTTTTCTAGGTTCCACATATATGCGTTAATATACGATATTTGTTTTTCTCTTTCTGACTTACTTCATTCTGTATGACAGTCTCTACATTTTTAGACATTTAGACATTTAGGCGTTTAGACAGACTCTAAATTTTAAATGCACCTCTGCTATGTTCTAGCTTATCATTACCTTGATTCTTCATGCACTTGGTTCGTCAAAACAGTACTTTTGAAAGCTTCTATTTGTTGGAAAAAGACAGATGATAGCTATCCTCTGTGTTGCCTAATAGCAAAACATTTCATTTTTTTATAGATACCAGTTAGAATGATCTTATTGTTTTTCATTTCTACATATTTATTACCTTCCAGTTACTTTGTATACACATCTGTCTTCCATATCCGTCCACAAACTGTAAGTAAATTTTAGTGTACAAGCATTATGAAAGATGAAAGAATATTGTCACATGTCCTTTTAGCAAAATGGGATGGTTCAGGTTTTTAATCATAAAATATTATATAATGAAGTCCTTCCTGTTGAAGGACTAACTAAATTATACCATATTTTCTTTTTTGCCATGAGAAATATATCAGTTCCTTAATTTACAAAACAGAAACAGACTCACAGACTTAGAGAACGAACTTACGGTTACCGGTGCGGGGGAGGGGGAGGAAACAGATAGTTAGGGAGCTTGGGATTGACATGTACACACTGCTATATTTAAAATAGGTAACCAACAAGGACTTACTGTATAGCATAGGGAACTCTGCTCAGTATTATGTAACAACCTAGATGGGAAAAGAATTTGAAAAAGAATAGATACATGTATATGTATAACTGAGTCACTTTGCTGTACACCTGAAACTATCACAACATTATTAATCAACTATACTCCAATATAAAATTAAAAGTTTTAAAAAAAAGAAGGATATCATTTCTTGAGTTTGGGAAAATTCACCTAAGTAGAATATGTCATCTGAAGACTCATCATCTGAGACTTTACTTATATGAACAATTTCACCATTATTAGTCCAGAATAAAGACCAAAATTTTTTTCTTAAAGGGTTAGATACTAAATATGTAAGGCCATAGTTTTCCAGCCGCTGGCCTAGATGTAACTCTCTATCCCTTTACATTCATCTTCTAATTGCTTTAATAATTTTGAAATGACTTTCTCTGTCGATTTTGTTCGCTCTGCTATTATGGACAGAAAATGAAAAAGTCTGAATTCTCAACTGTGTTCAGGGAAAGCTTTAAAAAAAAAGAGAGAGACTACAAGGATCGTATCTCCATACTTCCATTAAAACTTCTTGAAAGATAATCCAGTACTTTGGACAACAGAATAAGAAAACTGAAGGATGGTGTAATAGTGATGCTTTATTTCGCTGCTAATGATTTATTTCATCATCATTTTAGGTGATTCCATCCTTTCATGTCCTTATTTTAGTCTTTTTTTTCTTATGCATAGCTAGAGGTCGCTGGTGAATGCTACGTATTGCTACGTAACAAATTACCCTAAAATTTAGCACCTTAAAACAGCAAATATTTATTTATTTATCTTTAGTTTCTGTGGGTCAGGAATGCGGGTCAGCTGAGGTGGGTGGTTCTCCTAAGGCTGCAAATCAGGTTGTCAGCCTCAAGGCAATAGTCATCTCAGAGTTCTACTGGGGCTGGAGGATCTGCTTCAAGCTCACCCAGATGGTTGTTAAGAGGCTCTCTTGCTACCTGGGGTTCTCCATAGGCAGCCTGAGAGTCCTCAGGAACTGATAGTTGGCTTCTCCAGAGTGGGTGATCCAGTACAGAATGAGCAACAGCACACATACTTTTATTTACAACTTAGTCTCTGAATCACACACCATCACTTCCACCTTTTTCTATCCTTTTGACGTAAGTGCAGCCCACAGCCAACTGGAGGGGATTAGACAAGGGCAGGAATCATTGGGGACCATCCTGAAGACTGGCTACCACAATGAGTTAAAATAAAATATATCCTGGGATGAAGAATAACAAAATGTTTCAAGATAAGGGATAGTAAAATCACTAAGATTCTATATTATAGATTTATAAAAGAGTCCAGTAGAGTTACAGCATACTTGCAAGATAGGAGTTTTGTTTATTTTTTAAAATAAATAAATTTTCTCTTTGTTCTTTGGCAGACCTCTAAGAGTGAGTCATGAATGTAAGGACAAATAGTTAGAACTGATCAAATAAGAAACTCAAAAATTGGGAATTCCCTGGCGGTTCAGTGGTTAGGACTTGGTGCTTTCACTTCTGTGGCCCAGGTTCAATCCCTGGTTGGGGAACTAAGATCCAAAAAAAAAAAAAAAAAAAAAAAAACTCAAAAATTAAAATTGGGTTCATTGGGCCCAGATGATATACTCGGGATTAATTTCCACTTTCTGCTTTCCTTAGAAGTTTTAAAAATTTTTTCTTCCTATCTGTTGTTTATTAAAATGGATATTTCAGGACCATAAATTTTTCTCTGACAATTTAGTTGTATTCTGTAGAATTCTTATTTTCTAGATATTCCAAATTTCAAAATTTTTTTAACTCTAGAAATGTTTTAATTTCAGGTTAATTTCAATTAATTTCAGTTAATTAATTTTTAGGTTAATTTAAATTTCAGTTAGGTTTAATTTCTAGTTTTATTGTAGTTATAGAATGTTTGTATTGTTCTAATTACTATTTTTTAACACATAGTTTTGATCATTGTTTTTAATATATTTTAAATTGTTAGATCAAATACCAGTGCTCCTTAAGAATTTTTTTAAAAAATACTCTTGCCCATTTATTCCTTCAAATGAATTTCACAATTAATTTGTCTAAATATCTAACTATCCCATAAAGATTGAAATTAGTATTGTTTTTTACACTAGCATATTTTTATTCTAATTTTATTTACCATGATGCGTGTGTTGCTTTATGTTTTCTTCTTTATGATTTTATAAGAAAATAGATTTTTAAATTTCATAATTGTATGTAGACTTTTTTATCTTTCAGATTCAGGTGCAGCTCTCTCCCAAGGAGGATGGTATATTGATGTGCCCTGGTCGATGTGAACAGAAGTTTCATCATTTTCTTCATGAACACTTGGATGGGTGCGTGTCATCTTCATTTCCCCTTGTTGCATATGACTCATGCTTAAATAACCAGTTAGCTATTTGGAGGGAGTAATCAGTTTGAATAACTGAACAATGGAAATATGAGTGATTAAAAGAAATTCAAGGTCACACACAGTGCAGAAAGTCAATCTGTCAAAATCACAGCTGAACCCATTTGTATATTGTAACTTTCTTAGTAAGTATGTTAAGATTTTTATCAATGCCTTTAAAAATAAATAACTTTTTTTTTTTTTAACCTTGACTATCTGAATATTTTTCTTTGGAATATATACGGTAGGTTGGAGTCTTTCTAAGATGTAGAGAAAACTACTCAGGCTTATTTGGGTAAAGGGCAGTATTGTAAAGATACAACCAATTGTAAAACAATGTTGCTGATGATCCAAGGTTAGGGAACAAAGCCTAGCTGAAGCTGAATGTCAAGAGGACTGGACCTGGCCAGTCAGGAACCAAGGCTGGGTTCTGTTGCTTGGATGTCATATTGTCATTCTCCTCCTCCACCTTTTCTTATCTGTCTGCCTCTCTTCTAGCCTCCTCCACACCCTCCTCATGCGCACTGCCTAACATGATTGCCCAGGCCATTCTCTCTTCATCATTACCTTGCGGTTCCATCTACCATCCATTTAACTATATGTGTCTCTCAGTTCAGATTCTCTGGAGAAGTAGAACATAGTACTGTTTTAGTTTAGTCTAAAGGATTGGTGTTCATATGCCTGAGATTCTCCCTAGTCCATTTAGCTGTGGGAGAAGATGCTAATATGTAAGTTATATTTCTTTCAGAGGTTTTGCTTGGGCAAACTTCATGTGCCTAGCATATTAGTAGCTGCCCAGTCTTTTTTGAATAAATAAGTGAATATTCAAGTGCCTGGTAAGTAAGCTTCGCAGAATGGAATGTTCTATGGCTTAAGCTTTTTTGTACAGGGTAAGTAGAATTTTATCATTTTTCATGACAATTAGCTAATATTTTATATTAATTGCCTAAAATATGCCAGGTTAAATTTAGCTATGAAGGTAGCTTATTTGCTTTCTAAGATTTTTGGATGTTACCTCCCTTAATATTGTACCTAATACAGTTGGAGAGTAGTTGTAGGTTCAGGAAAGTCATTCATTTCAGCAAATATTTATTCAACTTTGTGTCAGGCACTGTTCTAGGTGCTTGGGAACAAAACAGATGAAAGTTCCTGCTTAGAGTGGTGGGAACTAGCTAGCAAACAAGTGAAATTTATAAGGTGGCACATAGGGATTCATGTCGCAGAGAAAAGGGAAACAGGAAAGGGAGCTGGCAGAGTGGGACTGGAAGCAGGGATGCTTTTTAAAAAAAGAACAGGGAACTCTAATTGAGGTGACATTTGAGCAGAGATCTGCAGAAAATGAGAGCCATTCACTTAAGTGAAGAACCTCCCAAGCAAAGAAAATGGCAGGTGCAAAGGTCCTGAGACAAGAGTGTGTTTAGCATGTTCAGGGAACAGCAAAGAAACCAGCTTGGCTGGAGTGGAAGTGAGCAAGGAGGAGAGATTAAGGTCATATGTAGGCCATTGCAAGGTCTTCAGCGTTTCTTGGGAATCCATTGGAAGGTTTTGAACCAAAGGTGTTGCATGATCGGATGCAAAAAAGAGGCTTCTGGGGGGAATTCCCTGGGGGTCCAGTGGTTAGGACTCTGGGCTTCCACTGCAGGGAGCACGGGTTTGATCCCTAGTCGGGGAACTAAGATCCCACATGCCGAGCAGCGTGGCCTCCCAAAATAATAATTTAAACAAAAAAGAGGCTTCTGACTGCTTTGTTGAAAATAAACCATAAGTTTCAAGGGAGAGAGAGCAGGCCGAGTAGGGCTTAGATCTGAGTGTATTTTCCAAGTGGAGCTCAGGATTTGCAAGTAGATTCCATGTGGAGTATGAAAGAAAGGAGTCAAGAATGACCCCCAAGGTTTTTGGCCTGAGCAAGTGGGAGAATAAAGTAATGAGATGGGGACTTCCCTGGTGGTGCAGTGGTTAAGAATCCACCTGCCAATGCAGGGGACACGGGTTCGAGCCCTGGTCCGGGAAGATCCCACATGCCGTGGAGCCACTAAGCCCGTGAGCCACAACTACTGAGCCTGTGCTCCGCAACAACAGAAGCCACCACAATGAGAAGCCCACACACTGCAATGAAGACCCAACACAGCCAAAAATAAATAAGTTTATATAAAGTAATGAGATGGAGAGGTCTGCATAAAGAGTACTTTTGTAGAAAGGAAGGAGAAGGAGTTGGGTTTGGACTGTGTAGTCTGAGGAGTTGGATATGAGTAAAGTGTTCAAAGGAGAGACCTGGGATAAAGATGAAATTTTAGAAGTTAGCATAGACCTAGAATTTAAAGCCGTTCATCAGGATGAGATAGCTGAGGAAGTGCATATAAATAGAGATGTTAGAGGAGAACTCTGGGGTACTCCCAATGTTTAGAGATCTGATGCGAGAAGCAGTAAAAGAGACTGAGATGGAGCTCTCAGTTAATTAGGAGGAAACCCAGAGTGATGCCCTGGAAGCCAAATGGAGAAAGTGTTTTGAGGAGTGATGGGCCATATCAGAGCTACCAATAGGTCAGATGCTACTAGCAAGACACACAGGATGAGGACTAAGAAGTATTTGTTGAATTTAGCAGTGACCCTCATAAGGGCTGTTTTGGTGCAATGGAGGAGGTGGTAGAGAATGGAAAAGAACAGATGAAGACAGCACATGCAAACAACTCTTTCAAGAATCTTTGTATTTCTGAATTTTTGTTATATTTGGGTATTAGTAAAATTATATTTGACATAACTTTAGAATTTTTTGTGAATCTTGTGTTGGTTGTATATATGTGTATGTGTGTAAATTTTTTAATGTAAGATTTACTGTGGGTCATGGTGAAAAAAGGGTTTAAAAAATAAGGGGTTAGAACAAGAAGGTGAAGAGAATGTTTAGAAAAGAGGTAAAGGATATGGGAGATGTTACTCATGTGAGCACAGGGGAAGGATTTAGGGAGTTGGAGAAGGTTGGGATATGTGATCAGAAAGGGAGAAGTTCTGAAACATAAGGATGAGTGTCAGGGCGATGAGGGATGACCTAGGAGTCCTGTGGAAATTGATGTATACTGGAATAAAGGGCATAGTGATCTTATGATCCAGAAATAATCCATTCTCTATAAAGGGCCAGGGTAAATTAGTTTAGCTTTGTGGGCCTCTAAAAATGTAAAAAAACACTCTTAGTGTATAGGCTGTGGTCATACTTTGCTGCTCCCTGCTTTTTTGCGGGGTGGGGGGGCATGCCACATGGCTTATGGGATCTTAGTTCCCAGACCAGGGATTGAACCCAGGCCCTCAGCAGTGAACGTGCAGAGTCCTAACCTCTGGACCACCAGGGAATTCCCACTGCCCCCTGCTTTATACTAGAAGCCCTTGGCAGAAGCTCTGGACAAATAATTTGCATGGAGTCCTGTTATATTTTAAAGTATTTTTAATACTACATGTATACGGGACAGAATTCAGATGATTATATGCAGGATAAAGTAAACCTCCCTGCCGTGTCCACTAGCTATCCTGCTCCCCTCCCTGGAATCTATCATCATTTACAGTTTCTTATTTAAGAAGTTTTCTATGAAGGTATGAACATACATGTACATATATGCTCTGTCAATCTTAAATTTAACTAGATTCTTTTTCCTTGAGGTTTGAACTATGAAATGTAATAAGTAATACTTGTACCACTTATGACGTTATTGCTTTCATATCCAAATCCAGCCTTCACTGCCTACTCTGGAGTAATGAATCTGGACCCTGTAACTACCCCTCCCTTGTCAGCAGGTACAGTGTAAAGCTTTGTCAGTAGAGGGTGCTGGTGAGAAGGAGGGGCAAGGGACTACTTTTCTTGGGTCCTTTGTGCCTCTCTAGCAGACACCTGCAGCACATGGTTTCTGCAGCACATGGTTTCTGCAGCCTTGTGCGGTGCTTGCCTTCAGCAGTGCCCAGTGGCCAGCAGCACTCAGCAGCCCCACGTGGATGGCTTTCCCTGGCACCCCCAAAACACTTTCTAAGGAAAGTGCTCCAAGCTTATACCTTCTGGGGCTGCACCTCTTTAATTAAGCCAACCTCTCTGTTGTCCATGGCTGTGCCTTCTCTGTCGAAGTCTAGATCTCAGCCCTGGGGTACTTTCTTTGGGTGCTCTCTCAGCCTAGCATGAAGAGCCATAAGCTATTACCTATACCTGCTTAGAGTTCTCAATTTCATAATCAATCCTCATTACTCCAGTTTCCTGTTACAGTGAATAACTCTTTATAGTAAACTTTCCCCAAATTACTGTGTGGTTTCTATCTCCTGATTGGACTCTGATACAAAACTTAAAACCTTTCTATTAGAAAAGCGTTAGATATAAAATCAGACAAGAAGATAATCCATCTCACCTCTAGTAATCTCACCCTCCAGAGCAACTATTAATGTTGTAATGCTAAACTAGTTTTATGCTTTATTTTAAATATAAAAATAAAAACAGCTACTTGTAAAACAGCAGTACAAAAAGGACGAAAGTAAAAAAGAATGCCTTCCTGTCCCCTTTCTACCCACTTAAAATAGTTACCACTATTAACATTTTCTTGTGTATTCCAGAAATTCTTAATGCATCTAGAAACATGAGAGTATAATTTTTTTTTTTTTTTTTTTTTTTTTTTTTTTTCGGTACGCGGGCCTCTCACTGTTGTGGCCTCTCCCGTTGCGGGGCACAGGCTCCGGACGCGCAGGCTCAGCGGCCATGGCTCACGGGCCCAGCCGCTCCGCGGCATATGGGATCCTCCCAGACCGGGGCACGAACCCGTATCCCCTGCATCGGCAGGCGGACTCTCAACCACTGCGCCACCAGGGAGGCCCGAGAGTATAATTTTTAAACAAATGGAATCATACCATATATACCGTCCCTGTGTTTCATGGTAAAAATAAAAATTAAGGTAAAAGAATGGTTGTTTTCCAACTTATACTAGCATTATGAATTTGGATTGGCCTTCTAACCATTCAGAAAACTCTGTTGATTAACTGGTAGGAATGAAATTTTGGACACAGGCACAGATGTAGACATTCACATCAAATGTAATACCTTGAACATTATGAAGTCACTGACAAAATATGTTCTCCCTGAGCAAAGTGGATTCATAAGAAAATTTTAAGGCCATTATAAATGCATGTGTTGGACTCTTAAACATGTGGTTATCTAAAAAAACACTGATACTCAAGATTCTTGAAAACAGATTTAGCTAATTTCCAATAATGCTAAATTCTATTCTACACTTTTTTGCTTCTACAATAAGCATTGAATCAAAAGCCTCTAGAATGCAAGCATTTTCCCTAAATCCTATTTCTTCATATCCAACACAGTTGGTAAAGGGAAGGTGTAAGTAAACCCTGCTATACCAAAGTTAATAAAATGTACAAAACAGACCCTACAAGGATTAAGGAATACCTCGTTTCACCTATGTGTGAAAGTGATTCAGTCCTTAAGTTAGCCATTTTCTAATAACTTGAATACTCCTTTCATATTGTGGCTTTAAGGTAGATTGGTACACCTCTCCCTACCCCCTTCTCTGTGGCTTTGTTTGTTACTGTTTACCATAGTTAGCCTGAAAGCGTGTTGCTGACCCTGGGTAATGAAGAGTTAGATGCATAAACTTGATTAAAGGTCTGATCTTTGGTTGGGGAGGGTCATTTAGGAACTTCAAAGTTACTGGTAATAATCTGTTTCTTAAGCTCAGTAATGGGTAAGCAGGTGTTCGGTTCTTTTATTACATGCCTTATGCATTTTATTTTGTATGCAGTATTTAATAACAAGTTTTTGAATTAGGTTTTTTAAATTGTTGACAAAAATTTTCTTGATTTAGCAGTTTTTAGCTAAATCTTCTATTTCTGAATGATTGGCGAGAATGGCAGTACCCATTTCCAGTGAAGGGTGAAGTGTTTAGATAGAGGATGCCTTTCTATCATGGCAGTAAGCAGTGTGATGTCTTCTGCATCCAGGAGCCAACTTAACATGTTAAGTCTAGTGAGTCTTGGCAGTCGTAACACACATTGACTCAAAGACTTGACTGTTGTGGCCTGAGCTTTGATACATTCTTTGAAATGCCTGGAAATTGTTAACTCTTGCAAGTTGGGCATGTTGTCCAGTGTTTGAAAGAAGTTTCTGTATCCTTCCTCTGTAATCTTGTGGTTGACTGAAAGATTAAGATTCTTGAGTTTCTGGAAACCTCCATTGATTGCTACCTTGGCTATAAATATAAAAGCAAAATATTTATGAAAACAGAATCATAAGGACTTCTATTTTCAATACTGGTAACCTAGGTTATTTGAACCAACCTCTTCTACCACCATCACTTAAAATAGAAGATGCCCAATTTTAATAAAGATATATAAATTTAACAATAAGTACATTAGATAGATTTACTTCTAATTGGAGTATTAAAGATTAATAAATTACATTTAAAAAAACCAAACTGTATATTTTTACAAGAGACACACTTTAAATATAAGGACATAGAAAGATTAAAAGTAAAAGGGATACATCTCTAAATAACTGGTGTGGCAAAAAAAAAGACAACTGAAATCAGAAAATATTTTGAACTGAATGAGAATGAAAATATGACACTAAAACTTGTGAGAGGGAGCTAAAGCCAAGGTTAGTGCTCTAACTATCCGTCTCAGAAAATTAGGATATCAAAAAAAAGAGAAAGTAGGACAAAAAAAGCAAATTATATCCAAAGGAAGTAGCAGGGGATAATAGAGGTAAAAGCAGAATAAATGAAAAACGTGTAGAGAAAAAAAAATTTAATAAAATTGAAAAACCAATCAGGTAAAAAAAAAAAGTATTGACTATATCAGGAATGAAAAGGGGACTATCACCACAGGTCATACAGATATTTTTAAAATTACAAATAAATATTACGAGCAATTTTAGAAAAGTTTTTAAGTCCTTAGAAAAATGTAACTTGCCCAAACTGAACCAATGATAACACAAACGTTTACCAATAGAAAACCCACAATGAGATATCACAACAGATTCATCAGAATGGCTAAAGTTTAAAGGTCTGACAATACCAAGCAGTAGCCAGAATGTGAAACAACTGCTGGTAGGAATGTAAGTTGGTACAACTATGGAAAACAGAATATTTACCAAATGACTGAAAGTCCTCCCTAGAAATACCTCCATATATGCATCAACAGTCATGTACAAAATGTTCATAGCAGCATTATTCATAGTAGCCAACTCATATCCAGTTGAATGGATAAATAAATTGGCGTATGTATAGTCATACATGGGACAATATACAGCAAATGAAAATCAGTGAACTCTATAGTCACACACATCAGTATGAATCAGTATCACAAGTATGTTGAGCCCGAAGAGGCAGGCACAAGAGTACATACTGTGGAGGATTCCGTGACATATATTTTTAAAACAGGTAAAACTAATCTATGGTGAAAGAAAGCAGTATGGCGGTCACCTTTGAGAAGGAGGGGAATGCAGTGTCAGAAGGGACACAAAGGCGGCTTCTGGAATGTAATATTCTATATTGTAACCTAATGAGTAATTGTTACACAAGTATGAGTAACAAGATTTAAGTATGTTCACTTGAAAACTCATTGAGCTGTACACTTAACGATTTTGTACTTTTTACATGTATTAATTTTCTATTTTAAAAAAGTACTATAAAAAGGAGTACATGGTGGGTATGTGGCCAGGTGTCTGAGACACTAGGTGTTAAGAGTGGATTTGAGGGCTTGTGTAGTCTCAAGTGAGAGGCTATCTTTTACCAGAACGAACCAAAATCCACAGAACATTAGAGGGAACAATATGATAGCAAAAATGAGGAAGTGGGTTGAACATTTTTAGAGGGACGAATGTTTTTGTAGACATTTTGCAGCAGAAAGCTTGAGTAATACCACTGGCTTTCATGTGAGCTGAAAGAGTTTATCTGAGGGTATCTCACCAATTTCCACCACGCTGTCATCATCCAAAGTCTGGAAAAATGAGAGAATGCGGAGACATTGAAGATGCTGACATTGCTGGATGATCAGTTTGGCCACTTGATGAATCCCATCCCCAGTAGGAAGGATCAATTCTTCCAGGTTATTTAGAGAACCTAAAGTGTAGGCTATCAGAAGATATAAAAAAGCTATTCTCTGTACTCTGTTCCCAAACAATTGTAATTGAAAGTCTCAAAATCATGCACATTATACGAGTCCCCATGTAGCACAGAGGCTATTCCTCTTTCCAAGAAAGGCGTCAGCCTACACCTTGATCTTCATTGCTACTTCTAGACAACCATTCCTCCACCCTTCCCCAACCAGTCTTTCCTGTACTGAAGTCCAAAAGGCCTATCACATCTCTATTTCCTTTTTTTTTTTTTTTTGGCTGCACCACACAGCTTGCAGTTCCCCAACCTGGGATTGAACCCGGGCCTTCGGCAGTGAAAGAGTGGAGTCCTAACCATTGGACCACCAGGGAATTCCCATCCATTTCCTCTTTTAGACTGAAGCTTCTACTGGCCTCCAGGATACTCCTAGCTCCTCAATGCCTTCAGCCCCCTTCCTTTCTGTCCTGGTGTCATCCTTAGTGAGTTCTGCCTCTTCCTCCTAGCACTAAATCCTCACAACCCACCACTCTCATAACTTTTCACTTTGATCCCTCCTTAGCATGGCTTCGCTTGTTGCAGAGCACGGGCTCTTGTAGCGCGGACTTCAGTAGTTGTGGCTCGTGGTCTCTAGAGCACAGGCTCAGTAGTTGTGGTGCACGGGCTTAGTTGCTCCACAGCATGTGGGATCTTCCCAGACCAGTGCTCGAACCTGTGTCCCCTAAATTGGCAGGCAGATTCTTAAGCACTGTGCCACCAGGGAAGTCCCCATTTTTGTGCAAATAAATTCTTAATTTTTAATATGCTTCAGTTTATCTTTTAAGACCTGTTAGAACTTTTTTCCAGAGCATACACTGCTTTTGTAATCATAAAAAAATAAGTTGAAAAAGTAATCTCTATAGTTATCATTTTGTTAAATCTAGGTTTTCATATACTGAGTTTTCATAACCTTAAAAGATAGTTTCACCTATATTCTAGAAACCTTTGAAACAACAGGTATTTAACTTGTCTGGAATGGATACCTGGCAATGAAATTGCATGGTGCTGGGACTTCTCTGGTGATCCAGTGGCTAAGACTCTGTGCTCCCAATGCAGGGGGCCCAGGTTCGATCCCTGGTCAGAGAAATAGATCCCAATGCCTCAACTAAAGATCCCGCATGCTGCAACTAAAAGATCAAGCATGCCGCAATGAAGATCCCGCACGTGGCAACGAAGATCCTGCATGCCATAACTAAGACCCAGCGCAGACAAATAAATAAATAAATAAGAAATTGCATAGTGCTGTAACAAACAAATCTGTATTCAAAGAAATGAGTCACTCTGAGAACATTGCTTTGAAAGACATCAAGTGAGATCAAGGCATTTGGAGGGTAAAAGTTGAGCAGCACTGTCCCTCCTAATGAGCAAGGGCAGCTAATACATGTTATAATTTGTTATAGCTAATGCAAAATAGGAGGATTTTATGGGGGAAAGAATAAAGAGCAAGCTTTAGGCACTGTTTTATAAACATACCAAATTTTTCAGCTGTTTCCTTATCAGGAATATATTGGTGCTCAAGATTTAATATCTTCAGAGAAATAAAATTTGGTAAAATAATGACTATAAAAGGGAAAAGAAAAATTTAGTTATGTCAGCTACATTTCTTATACCAAAAAGTAATGTGTTTAAAGAGTATTTTAAAAGTGATAGAAATTAATATAATAATTCAGATTGAATTAATTAGTATGACAAGTAGATAACACAAATCGTTGCTCAGGAAACAATTCTTCTCATAACTAGAAATGTTTAAACATCTAGAAACAAATATACCTTACTTGAAAATTCATTTAAGATCAGATATTTATTGCAACAGTTTTGTTCTTTGACATCAATTGCATTTCTAAATTTGGGCTGTTAAAAAATGACTGTCCACAGAAGCATCTTAAACCAAAATTTTACAATTACACCTCTTACCAAATGGGGCGGCTTTAAAAAATGGTCCAGTAAGCTTAATTTCTTCAAGTTTCTTGCAGGAAGCAAGTACAGTCATGAGGGACTCAAGATCCGAAAAGAAATTACATTGCAGATGGAAAACACGAAGGTTTGGAGAATTCTGAATTAATTTGACTGTAAAATATCATATTTAAGGCATCAGAGATTGAAAGTTTCTATCAGAATTAGTCATAATTTATTAACTTGTTTCAACAATAGTGAATTAAAATAAAGCATCATGATGTAATGAATTGGGCTTAGGTTCAGGGTCTGTGACTAACTGATGAGCTACGTGAACCGTCGTTACCCTCTCTGGGGAATCAGCTTTCTCCTCTATATAGTAATGGCATTGACTCAGCTAAAACCTTCAGCTTTAACATCCTAATGTCTCTGAGTTTGCACATGATGTTTACACTATAGAAACACTATGCAAAGAAATATAAAGGCAGTGACAACTCTGAAGCAAAACTTAAATTTGATGAAAAAACTGCTGAGAAATATAAGAAAACTACTACTTCCAGCTTCAGCTACAAATTTTTTTGCATGCAGCTCTGCATGTCAGTTCAGTAGAGATTTACCTTTTTTTAGTCTTTAGTGTTTAGTCTTTACTAAACTAAGGAATTGATGATACCTAAGTCATTTTGCTAAATGATATATTTAAGAAAGATAGCTGTACAGGTTGTTCATCAACCATGAGAATGGTTGATGAAATATATTTATAAAGGCTGATGAGAAACAGGGAAAGGCTTCTGATTACTACCAATCATCAGATTTCCTTCCCTCTTATCTGGCAGATCTCTAAGTTGCAACGTAAGAGCAACTTAAACAAAAACAAAATAAAAGAACTCTACAAACTATTTTTGGAGAGGCAGTACATACCACTGGTTAAGAGATCAGACTTAAAAGTCAGAATTCCTGTGTTTAATTGCAAATTTACCATTTCCTTATCTGGGTGACCTTGAGCAAATTATCAGTACTTAACCTCTATAACTCCATTTCCCCAACTGTAAAAATGAGAATATAATAGTATTTACCTTGTAGAATGGGTATGAAGGTTAAATGAGTTAATATTTATAAAGTGCTTAGAACAAATCCTACCATGTAGTAACAGCTCAATCATTACAAATAGCTGTCATTTTTTAATGACAACAAGCGCTATTCTGACAATTTACCTTGGATACAGGCTACACCCTCAGATCCACAGAAGCTTTAACTTAAATTATTGGCCAAGTAGGTTTTCCAAGTGATATAAAAACAAGTAAATCAAAGTGCCACACTTACCTAGTTTGGAAGGACCGTATTCAGCTAAAATTTTGATCAATAATTTCTCCATATGGTGGAGATTTAAGCATTCTTCAGGAATGACTAAAAAAACATCTCGTTTATCATCCAGATTCACAGACAGTTCTTTCAAGCACAAGAACTTGTCCAAACTAAGAAAGAGTTGATCTAGAAAGTAACACACAGTTTCCCATTATTAATCTAAAGAGTTCCAAATGCAAAATTTCAAACTGTCATTTGATTCATCAAACTATTTTCATATTTCAAATGAAAACCTTTCACATACCATAAGACTTTCTTTTTTAGAAAGCACATATATGAAGATAATGCTTTCTGCAGCATTTACTGATTATGTCAACTAAAAAAAAAAAAGCACAACCTAAAAGTTTTGAGTTATGTTTTCTTCGGTGGACATTCTTAGGACTTCAAGTCCAGGAGGCAGCATCTCAAGTAATCCTGAGAAAACCGCTCCAAGGAGGTGAGGCGGGGAGCTAGGATATATAGGAGTTTTGCAACAAAGGCAGGTATTCAGAACAAAAGATTACTGTTAATAAAAGAAAACTAGGTATCTCAAGTTAAGGAATTTAGCACTTTTCTATGTATGGGAAGATGCAAGAGTCTGGGGTCACTAAAATCATTCTTTTGATGTGCATCTCAGCTATCTGGGGCCAGTATCCTGTGTTTTCACATCCTGAGTTTCTTCAAGCTGCACCCTTTGGGGTGGCTGCAGTCTGATGACTGCTAGATGGCAGGTATTCTTCGTTTCCTTCCTGAGTTTCCTCAGGGCTCACTATGGGGGGGGCGCTGCAATTGCTGATAGCTACAACATCCTTTGTTTACTGATATGGCAGGCAATATTTTATTTCTCATCTACTATATGAGAAGCCCTGTACTACACTCTGGATTCACAAAGACATCTCAGCAAATGGGGCTGGGACGACTGAATTTCTCCATGCAAAGAAGTTGGACCCTTACCTCCCACCACCATATACAGAATTGGCTCAAAATGAGTCAACAACCTAAATATAAGAGCTAAAACCATACAACTCTTAGAAGAAAACAGAAATAAATCTTCATGACCTTGGATTTGACAATAGATTCTTAAGATATGCTACCAAGAGCACTAGCAAGCACAAAAGAAAGACAAATTAGACTTCATTGAAATTTGAAACTTTACAGATTGAAGTACATTATTGAGACAGTGAAAAGGGCAATCTATAAGAGAAAATATTTTAAAACCAAGTGTCCAATAAAGATTTAATTATACAAAGAACTCCTATAACTCAAAAAGACAACACAATTTAAAAAATGGACAAAGGAACAAACAACCCAATCACAAAATGGGCAGGAGACCTAAAGGGATATTTCTCCAAAGAAGACATACAGATGGCTAACAAGCACATAAGATGCTCAACATTGCTGATTATTAGAGAAATGCAAATCACAACTACGAGGTATCGGGCTTCCCTGGTGGCGCAGTGGTTGAGAGTCCGCCTGCCGATGCAGGGGACACAGGTTCGTGCCCCGGTCCAGGAAGATCCCACATGCCGCGGAGCGGCTAGGCCCGTGAGCCATGGGCGCTGAGCCTGTGCGTCCGGAGCCTGTGCTCCGCAACGGGAGAGGCCGCAACGGGAGAAGCCACAACAGTGAGAGGCCCGCATACCGCAAAAAAAAAAAAAAAAAAAAACTACGAGGTATCACCTGACAATGGTCAAAATGGCTACCATCAAAAAGTCTACAAATAGGGACTTCCCTGGTGGCGCAATGGTTAAGAATCCGCCTGCCGATGCAGGGGACACGGGTTCAAGTCTTGGTCCAGGAAGATGCCACATGCCACAGAGCAACTAAGCCCATGCACCACAACTACTGAGCCTGTGCTCTAGAGCCCACAAGCCACAACTACTGAACCTGCGAGCCAGAACTACTGAAGCCCGCACACCTAGAGCCTGTGCTCTGCAACAAGAGAAGCCACTGCAACGAGAAGACCACGCACCGCAATGAAGAGCAGCCCACGCGTGGCAACAAAGACCCAACCCAGCCATAAATAAATAAATAATTTTAAAAGTCTCCAAAAATAAATGGTGGAGAGGATGTGGAAAAAAGGAAACCCTCCTACACTGTTGGTGGGAATGTAAATTGGTACAGCCACTATGGAAAACGGTAAAGAGGTTCTTTAAAAAACGAAAAATAGGGACTTGCCTGGTGGCGCAGTGGTTAAGAATCCGCCTGCCAATGCAGGGGGCACGGGTTCAATCCCTGATCCAGGAAGATCCCACATGCCGTGGAGCAACTAAGCCCGTGCACCACAACTACTGAGCCTACACTCTAGAGCCCGTGAGCCACAACTACTGAGCCCACATGCCACAACTACTGAAGCCCGCGCTCCTAGAGTCCGTGCTCCACAACAAGAGAAGCCACCACAATGAGAGGCCCACACACTGCAACTAGAGAAAGGCTGCATGCAGCAATGAAGACCCAATGCAGCCAAAAAAAATAAATAAATAAACTAAAAATAGAGTTACCATATGATCCAGCGATCCCACTCCTGGGCATGTATCAGGAGAAAACCATGGTTTGAAAGGGTACATGCACCACAGTGTTCACAGCAGTCCTATTTACAATAGCCAAGACATGGAAGCAACCTAAATGTCCATAACAGATGACTAGATAAAGAGGATGTGATGCACACACACAACGGACTATTACTCAGCCATAAAAAAGAATGAAATAGTGCCATTTGCAACTACATGGATGGACCTAGAGATTATCATACTAAATGAAGTAAGTCAGACAGAAAGACAAATATCATATGATATCACTTCTATGTGGAATCTAAAAAAGTGATACAAATGAACTTATTTACAAAACAGAAATAGACTCACAGACATAGACAAAAACTTATGGTTACCAAAGGGGAAAGGGGAGGGAGGGAGGGATAAATTAGGAGTTTGAGATTAACAGATATAGACTACTATGTATAAAATAAACAAGGACCTACAGTATAGCACAGGGAACTATATTCAATATCTCGTAATGATCTACAATGGAAAATAATCTGAAAAAGTTTATATACACACACACACACACACACACACTATCTGAATCACTTTGCTGTACACCAGAAACTAACACAAAATTGTAAATAAACTACACTTCAATTTTTTTAAATGGGCAAAAGGATTTAATAGACTGTCTCCAAAAAAGACACACTAACAGCCAATAAGCACATGAAAAGATGCTCAACAGCATTAGTCATTAGGAAAATGCAAATCAAAACCAACGTGAGATACAATTTCACACTAGGATGTCTCTGATTTAAAAAAAAAAAAAAAAGCATTGAGGATGTGAAGAAACTGGAGCCCTTGTACATTGCTTGTAGGAATGTAAAATGCTGCAGCCAGCATGGAAAACAGTTTGGAGTTTCCTTGAAAATTAAAATAGAATTACTATCATTAATAGCCAATAATTCCACTTCTGGAATTATATCCAAAAGAATTGAAAGTAGGGTCTCAAAGTAATATTTGTGCACCCATGTTCATGGCAACTTTAGCCAGAATAAACAGTGCAGGTGTCCATCAACAGATGAATTGATTAATAAAATGTGATATATACATACAATGAAATATTATTCAGCTATAAAAGTAGTGAAGTTCTGACACATGCTACAACATGGATGAACCTTAAAAACGTGAAAGAAGCCAGACACAAAAGGACAAAATATTGTATGGATTCACTTATGTGAAATAGAACAGACAAATTCATAGAGACATCAGCATCTGGGGAGAAGGAGGAGTTATTGTTTAATAGGTACAGAGTTTGGGACGATGAAAAGGTTCTGAAAGTGGATAGTGGTGATGGTTGCACAACACCGTAATTGTACTTAATGCCACTGAATTGTATACTGAAAAATGCTTTTAAAGTTTCATGTATGTTTTACCATGATAAAAAATATTTGAAAAAACAAAATTTTTCTAAATTTGATGATAAATATCAACCCACAGATCCAAAAAAATGTTCAGTGACCCTCAAGTAAGATAGATACAAAGCAAAGCACACCTAGGCATTTAACAAACTGCTGAAAATCAAACCCATACTAGCAACAATCAGAAAATGAAAAAATTTAAATACCATTTACAAGAGTATCAAAAACACAAGTACCTAGGAATAAGTTTAATGAAAGATGATAAAGTCTACACTGAAAACTCAAACACTGCTTAGACAAGTGAAAGGAGACACAAATAACTGGGAGATACTACTTCCCACTTGTTTACTTCCCAGAGTACAAGCCCTTTCTTCCATGAAGCAGGTGGGGTGAGGGTAATTCTCAAGCATCATTTACATACAGATAATTCTTTGACTAATAACAAGTCATTTGTTTATTAAGAGACTTCATTAGTCATTTTATTATTTTTATCAGAGTTTGAAAGCCATTCTGTTATTTGGAAGCCTTTCACTAATTCATATTACTGACAGAAATAAGTTAGTAAAGATTTATTTTAGGGCTTCCCTGGTGGTGCAGTGGTTGAGAGTCCGCCTGCCGATGCAGGGGACACGGGTTCGTGCCCCGGTCCGGGAAGATCCCACATGCCGCGGAGCGGCTGGGCCCGTGAGCCATGGCCACTGAGCCTGCGCGTCCGGAGCCTGTGCTCTGCAACGGGAGAGGCCACAACAGTGAGAAGCCCACGTACCGCAAAAAAAAAAAAAAAGATTTATTTTATATCTGTCAATCAGCAAGGATTTATGGTCTCACACTTTCAGAAGTTTTCATCCACCTAAAACTAAGAGTGAGAAGATAAAAGTACACAACCTAACAGTCATCTAAAACAGGTGCAGGTTTACCTTGTAGATGGGTTGTCTCTGAGACTTCAAGAGATTCTAGGGAAGGCAGAGTGAGAAGCAATTCCTGTTCCACTGCACTCAGCTCCGATTGGCTTATGGAGCACTTGGTGAACGAGGCCTTATACTGCTCAAGAGCTGGGCGGATGCTTTCAATAAAACCCCTGCTGTTGGTCAAGTGGAGTTCAATGTGCTGTGAAGCTGAGAAAACTTTCGTTAGAAACCTTAGCATCTCCTGATCCACAGCATCAGTACCAGTCACGTGAACTTGCAGAAGGGGAATCTTGTACTGCTTTGGAGAAAGGTTCCAATAGCCAGTGCTGATATCTGCTGGTGCCTTGAGTTGCATGTTCAGAAAACTGTTCACGGTTTCTTGTTTTTCAACTAAATTCTGCTTCCATTCACTCTCAAGTTCAAAGGCAGAAGCATAGTCCTGATCTATAGTTGGTGCCTGGGATTTGTCGAAAATTTTTTCCAGAAATGAAAAATCTGATTTGGGTAACCTATTTCCTCCTATGGAGACCTGGACGCTCCCCAACAATAACAGGCTTTCTGGGTGGTCAAAAAAATACTGTAACTTAAGTACACTCAAAGACAGGGTTCTCCCTTGAAGGAACTGCAAAATAAATGGAGAACAGGCAGCAACAGTGTTGCTTCGATAAGCAATTTTTACAGCCAGAGCCAGTAAATGTTTTGAAACCAGTGAAAGGTAATCTTCTGGAGAGTATTGCCACAACACCCTGAGACACTGCATCTTCTCTGAAATCTCTGGATGAAGCTTCAGGTAGTCATCATTTTCAGATATATTCTCCAATGTCTCTTGATTATCCACCAAAAGAAGCAATTGGGATACAATTGTTGGCCCTGCCTTTGTTGAAGGGTGGCAAGAGACATACTTCAAAAAATTTTCATAGGAACCTATAGCCATCATGGCTGAGTTAATTTGTTTCAAATAATGAAGTCCCAAATCTTGATCCTCTTGCCTATCTGAATCCAGGAGCTCAGTCAGCCTCATCCCAGCAAGAAATTCTTGGAATGAAGCATTCAAAAACTGATAGAGTGGCCTCAGTCTCTGGGCTGTGAATTTGCTCATCAGGTACATGGCTAGATCTTCATCTTCACCAATCCCTACTTCTATGAGATCATCATCACTAAACTCAAAGCAAGATGAAAAAAACCCTTTCAAGGCCAGGTCACCACAGGAGGACACAGTTGCTTTGAGAAGGTCAGCTGCAGTTTTGTGCTTTAAGAAAAGGCATTCTATATAGGACTTGAAAACAGCCACATCATCAAAGGAGTGACAGAAAGGATACCGAAGCCAATTAGCAGAGATTGCTGCTACGAAGAAGGGAGTTTTCTGAATTCCCAGCCATGTTTCATTCATTCTAAAGTCAGTCATAAACTTTCGCAGACGGGTCAAATCATCTGGAAAGAGCTTCCGTAATATATAGATGGTATTACAGAAGGGAAACGCTTTGATCTCTAGAATTGTATCTAGGTATCTGCGGATGTCCTTAGCCTTGTTTGTATGGACAGCAATCAATAAGCAGGTCCTTGACAAATGGTTTTTTTGAATCATCCTCTCTATGATTTGGGGGATTGAGCACATCTCTTTGTAGTCATCCAAAAGGAATAACACCTGGTTCTTTAACTGCTGGATGATGTTCCTCAGGCCCATTTCAGTAACAGATCCTTCTGTCTCCAGGAGTTGGTCACAAATGACATTGGCCAGCCCCTGGTCCAGTCTGGTAGAGCCAAGGGAGACGTAGAAAACCAGCTGGAACCTGTGTAACAAGGGACAGCATCCTGATGCCCATAGAAGAGCTACTTTCTTCAGGAGGACCGTCTTTCCACTACCAGCTTCACCCTCCACACATGACAGAGTTCAAGTTAGCAAAGACCTCAGGCAACACCACAGGCTCCTGCACCGTATTGATGATGTGTTTTGAAGCAAGGGACAGATCACAACTCAGCAGCTGATCGGTGGCTAGACAGGAAGAGACCTCAAGCAACGACATGTGGCAGAAAGGGGCACTGGTGTAGGCTTTTCTCAGGCGCTCACTCAGACTCTTTGCCTCCTGAAGCCACTGGGCTTCACCATGGACCACCTCTGTGGAGAAAAGCAAGGAGGCACAGTTACAAATACTCCTTTAAAATCCCCTATGTAGAAATATATGTACACATTCATCTAATCCCATGTGCTACTTCCAGATCCTTACCTGGCACTGCAGAACTCACTGCTGGCTCTTCAAGATTGCTTTCACTTGTAGTTTCCTTTGAAAAGAAAATCCTCTATTAAATCAGCATTTGTAGGGGGCTTCCCTGGTGGCGCAGTGGTTGGGGGTCTGCCTGCCGATGCCGGGGACGCGGGTTCGTGCCCCGGTCTGGAAGGATTCCACATGCCGTGTAGCGGCTGGGCCCGTGGGCCATGGCCACTGAGCCTGCATGTCCGGAGCCTGCGCCCTGCGGCAGGAGAGGCCACAGCAGTGAGAGGCCCGCGTACCGCAAAAAAACCCCAAAAAACCAAATCAATCAATCAGTCAATCAGCATTTGTATAAGAGGGTGGGGCTTTGAATTACAATTAGGGACCAGACATTTTCTAAACCCAACCCATCCTCAAGTATTTATGCCAGTTGCAGGGAGGAGCACTACAAATATGAAACAATAAGTGATCTGCAAACACACACAAGTGTGTGCTCCTGGGTGATATCCAAACAGTGCATTCCATGGGCGACCTGAGCCGTTATTACTGTCCAGATGACTAGAATCACAGTGTCTAGAGCAAGATGGACCCTCCAGAAATCATTAGGTGCAACTTCTGATCTTAGTTATCAACAGTTTTTTAAATATTACATACCTGGGATATAAGAAGGTTATGTTTCTTCCTTTAAAAATAAGCTATTTAAGGGGCTCCCCTGGTGGTCCAGTGGGTAAGACTCCAGCTCCCAGGGCAGGGGGCCCGGGTTCCATCCCTGCTCGGGGAACTAGATCCTGCATGCATGCTGCAACTAAGAGTCCACATGCCACAACTATGAGCCTCCATGCCACAACTAAAAGATCCCACATGCCACAACTAAGATCCGGCACAGCCATAATAAATAAAGAATAAATAATAAATAAATATTTTTTTAAAATAAGCTAGTTAAGGGAGGTGGGGGGATGAGCAAAGATGAATCAAGTGAACGACAAATTACCTTGTTTTCTTTTTGGGGGATGACGAACATAATATACCTAACATACAGCCTCAAATAAGGGGTGTGTGTGTATTAAATTGGCAGTGGCTAATCTCCTAGAGAACTATGTAGAATTTCTCAGTTTAAAAAGGGGTCAACCTATTTAATCTGTATTTTTGATTTGGTTGGTTGGTTGCTATTGTAAAAGAAACATATCTTCCCAGCTTTGAGAAAAGCCAACTTGCAAGTCAGACCTTACTGTCCTCCAAATGATGATCACAGATGGAATCCAGGTAGCCTGGATGCTAATCAACTTTTAGGTCCAAACGAGTCTGGGCCTCAAAGTAGAAGGGACTGACTCTACATTTCATGAAACTAGGTATTATGTTTTGTTTATTGTAGCATCCCCATCTGCAACTGGCGCATGATCGGTGCTTAACAGATATTTGTAGAATTCATTTATTTATTTTTTTTATGATGAGCAGTTCCTTTTCAAAAACAGTTTTTAATCACATGATCACACACTCTGAAAATAAACAAGGTGGTGTTCATACCGTTAAGTCAGAAAGTTCACCATGGCTCTGAAGGTCTGGAATCACTTCTGCAGAGCACTTCATATTGTAGAGAAACTGACAACTAAGCACAAAAGTTAAAAGTTATAAAAATAATTGTATGGGACTTCCCTGGTGGCGCAGTGTTTAAGAATCTGCCTGCCAATGCAGGGGACACGGGTTTGAGCCCTGGTCCGGGAAGATCCCACATGCTGAGGAGCAACTAAGCCCATGTGCCACAACTACTGAGCCTGTGAGCCCTAGAGCCCGTGAGCCACAACTACTGAGCCCACATGCCACAACTACTGAAACCCACGCACCTAGAGCCCGTGCTCCACAACAAGAGAAGCCACCAGGGCTTCCCTGGTGGCGCAGTGGTTGAGAGTCCGCCTGCCGATGCAGGGGACACGGGTTCGTGCCCCAGTCTGGGAGGATCCCACATGCCGTGGAGCGGCTGGGCCCATGAGCCATGGTCGCTGAGCCTGCGCGTCCGGAGCCTGTGCTCCGCAACGGGAGAGGCCACAACAGTGAGAGGCCTGTGTACCGCAAAAAAAAAAAAAAATAAAAAAAAATAAAAGGAGTTGATAGAGTCCAGGAGAGGTTCTAAATAAAATTAGACTGCATCCTAGCTTATTTTTCCAAGAATTAAGAAGAATATCCCCACTGTTTAAAAATTTACAAAATATTAAATCCAAATAAGAAAGAAAAAAACACAACTACTTCTGTCAAAACACCTTCAAAACTGTATCCTCTTTAGAATCTTAGAACTTAGATGGAAGTATTTAAGACCCGTTCATATTAATATTTATTTCTGGAAGAGCGCTTACTAATTACAAAGTGAAAACAAAAATATGTTCTCTTACAGTTGAACATTTTTGAAGAGTTTGGTGAGTGAAAAATAAGCCAAAAAAAAAAAGGTTAAAGAGCTACAGAAAATAAATATTAAAAAGTAGCCATTTATTCATGAAATTTTAGAACACTGGAAACAAACAGAAAATCCTAAATGCATCCAGGATGGGAAAAAGTAGTTTGCAATGAAAGGATTAAGAATCAGAAAGACATGGAATTTCAAAAGCAGTATTGGAAGCTATTAGAAAATATAGCAATGTCTGTTCAACTTAGAATTACTTCCAACCTGGAATTCTATACCTAGCTAAACTACCAAACGAGTGTGAGAAAATATATATAAATATTCAGATATATGCATTAAATGGAAGCTAAAAACATGTATCGCTTATGCAATCTTTCCCAGGGAACTGTGGAGGAGTGTTCCAAAGTGAATGAATAGAGTGAAGTGAGTCAGAAAGAGAAAAACAAATATCATGTATTAACACATATATGTGGAATCTAGAAAAATGGTATAGATGATTATATTTGCAAAGCATAAAAAGACATAGAGAACAAATGTATGGATACCAAGGGAGAATGGGGGTGGTGGGAGGAATTGGGAGATTGGGATTGATACACATACACTATTGACACTATGTATAAAATAGATAACTAATGAGAACATACTGTGTAGCACAAGGAACTCTATCTAATGCACTGTGGTGACCTAAATGGGAAGGAAATCCAAAAAAGAGGGGATATATGTATATGTATAGCTGATTCATTTTGCTGTACAGCAGAAACTAACACAATATTGTAAAGCAACTATACTCTGATAAAAATTAATTAAAAAATAAAAAGACATAATCCAATTCCACAATTAAACAAAACAAAATAACAACAAAGTGAGTGAATAAACCAAGAGGAGGGTGACAGTAGATCCAGGAAACAGGAGCTATAACACAGGAGAGAGGCAATAGGAATCCCTAGCATGACCATGAAGAACGATTCCAGGATCCTAGGGTGACTACAGGACAAATAGTTCATATTGAAGCAGATCAGAGACTTCACAACAGACTCCTTTAAGAAAATGAAAATGGTGCACTATCTTACAAGTTTGAATGACTGGAGAGAAGATTTAAACATTTGGGAGAATTTGAAGATGAACTGGTGCTAAATACATTTTAAAACTAAGAAAATGGGTATATTTTTTAAAAAGGAAAATAACAAGTGTTGGCGAGGAGATGGAGAAACTGAAATACATACATATATATACATATACACATATACAATTACATATATCTCAGCCATAAAAAAGAATGAAGTACTGATACATTCTACAAGATGGATGAACCTCAAAACATTGTGCTAAGTGAAGCCAAATGCAAAAGATCATATTACATGCCTCCATTTACATGAAATATCCAGAACAGTAAATCTATAGAGACAGAAAGCTGACTGGTAGCTCTAAGGAGCTAGGGTGCACTGGGGAGATAGGGAATGACTGCTTAATGGGTACAGAGTTCTCTTTTGCGATAATGAAAACGTTTTGGAATTAGACAGCAGGGGGTGATTGTGTAACATTGTGCATGTACTAAATGCCACTGGACTGTACACTTGAAAATAGTTTATGTGTGAATTTCACCTCAAAAACCAAAAAACTAAGCAAACATACTAATGAGACAATTGTTACTTACTACAAAAATTGGAAGTGGTACAGGGAGGGAAGGTAAATTACTTATTACTAGGCTCCGCCTTTATGAAGTCATGCTAATGTAAACATGTAATATGAAAATAATGATTGAACCAAAACTGTGCTGTGACTATAGTGAGAGGAAGGCTAGATGGGAAAGGGGTCATGAAAGCAAGGGCATGAAAGAGAGAAAGACTCATCCTTCATCGTAAGAATCAGAGAGGTGGGCAAAGGCTTAATCAGAATATAAAATGAGGGGAAAATTGCTAAAGTATCAATACATCCAGATTCATAGACACTAAACATTCATTCTACTCACTTGGGAAAATATTTGGTGTGTTCTTCTAATGGGTCATCACCTTCCTCAAACTTATACAAACATCCTCCACAGGAAAAACACTGGACGGTGTCGCTTTTACCTAGAAGTAAGGAAATTTGATCAGTGCCACTGGCCAGTGTTATTTGTCGAGTGACACACATAATAACTACCAGGCCTTTATTAGCAAAACCCTACTTGCACTTCCAATCAGATTTTGTGACAAAGTCACAAATCGGGTCACCAGTGAGGAAATACTCTATTTAGGGCTCTTCTCTCACCAATGGGGTCATGAACAAGTAACATTCAATGTTCCTATGTACCATGAACTGATTAACACCCTCTCCCTGTCCTCTCCTCATTCTATGGAGCAAGAGATTTGCAAATCAGAATGTGGAATTGAAGTTCCATGAAGGAAGAGATTTTTTCCTGTTTTGCTCCCTAATGAATCTCATGGACTTAGAAGAGTGCCTAGGACTGACTAGGCACGCAGTAAGTTATTTAGTTAATGAATAAATCAGAAAGAAAATATTTGGAGCTCAGGAAAATATATATGAGCAAATATAGCAACTCTCATGTAAGTAAGTTCGTGAAGAATCAAATGCCTCTTACTACATTATTGCTAGGTTTATTCCACTAGAAGTAGGATCAAGTCTTCATGTGAGACTCTATTTCTTTGGAAGGAAATTAGCATTTGGATCTGCCAAAAGATTGAACTAGAAATGGAGCATCCATCATCTTCCTTCTTTTCTTGGACTCCTGTAGGCATTGTAAAGCCAGAACAGAGGAAAACCTCCCTTTGTGTCTGGATAAAAATAGGAGGTCCTAGAGCTTGCAAGACCCCAAAAGGGTGAGATGCCTAGGATTTGTGGGGAGAGGAGGAGGTTCAAAAGGAAGAGGGTGAGGACACTGGACAGAGGGTCCTAGAGGAAGGCTGGCAAGAGGAAGACAGAATGGAGAGAGCAGGAAGAAAGGGTGGAGCACCGCTTTTCCAAATGCTTAAGCCTGTGAGGCATTAAGATTTTTTGTACCAATGGAACATGTCAGTTCGAGTGAACACTACATTCCCCTACTCTGTACTGCTCTGTGGTATTCTTGACTTGACCCCTCTGTAAAAGGTCCACATGGACCTCCACTGTAACTTAGCATGTGTGTTTGGTCTGAAGAAGGCCAGCAAGGTTCCCAGGAAGGACACAATATCCTTTCACCTTATGGTACCTCAGGCAGAGGTTTAGCTGAGGGGAACCTGCCCGCTCTTTGTGCATTACAGAGTGGAACTCCCTGATGACCAGCAGCTCAAGAGAGAATACTATGAACTGATGGAAGATTCTACATGCTTAGGAATCATTAAAAGGAATTTCCTTACTTTCTCTTCCAAGGAGTGTGTGGCAAAAACCGCTATCCACACTCCTAGTTAACTCTCATTCTTCCATAGTAACAGAAACCCCAATTTTCAGCTGGGCACATTGCTACCCAGAAAAAAAGTTAAATGTCCCAGCTCCTCTTATAGGTAGATATGGCCATCTGATACAGAAAGGAAAAGGAATATATAAGGAATAATGAGGGAATTCCCTGGCAGTCCAGTGGGTAAGACTCGGCGCTCCCAATGCAGGGGGCCTGGGTTCAATCCCTGGCAGGGGAACTAGGTCCCACACACATGCCACAACTAAGAGTTCACATGCCACAACTAAGAAGTCCACATGCCGCGACTAGGGAGCGCACCTGACG
This sequence comes from Mesoplodon bidens, assembly GCF_964165515.1. Classification (NCBI taxonomy): domain Eukaryota; kingdom Metazoa; phylum Chordata; class Mammalia; order Artiodactyla; family Ziphiidae; genus Mesoplodon; species Mesoplodon bidens. The sequence goes on along the minus strand of NC_138160.1, from coordinate 57,120,973 downwards.
CAACTAAAAAGAAAGATCCCGCACACCACAATGAAGATCCCATGTGCTGCAACTAAGACCCAGCGCAGCCTAAATAAATAAATAAATATTTTTTTAAAAGAAAAAGGAATAATGAAAAGAAGTAGGAATTGTTGAGCTTAGTTAAATACGAGCCCAGGATCATGAAGTGTATGTGGGGTTTAAATGGGCAGCAAGGCAAGAGCGTGGGGCAAACTGCTGACTCACCTATGTAGAAAAAACCTGCTTTGGCCAGAGCTGCAGCTCCCACAGGGGATGCCTGGGGCCAGTTCTTGAAAGAGTCCAGTCGGAGTTCTTCATTAGCAAAGATGCTGCCATTGTAACACACTTGAATAAAAAGCGTATGGTGAGACCAGCAAGCTTTGATATTGCAAGTATCAGTGTTTGAGTTATCCTTTCATATTTACAGACAGAATGATATGTTTGGCATTTGCTTCAATATAATTGAAGGAGGGGATTAGAAAAGAAGAAACAGGCAAGGCCAGACTGACCACATGTTGAAGCAGAGTGGTGGATGCATGGTGGGGATTTACTATGGTCTTATTTCTGTATAGATTCAAATTTTTTTATAATAAAATATTTTCTAGTGGTTGGGAGCCTGCCTGCAGATGCAGGGGACATGGGTTCATGCCCTGGTCCGGGAGGATCCCACATGCCGCAGAGCGGCTGGGCCCATGAGCCATGGCCGCTGAGCCTGCACGTCCGGAGCCTGTGCTCCGCAACGGGAGAGGCCACAGCAGTGAGAGGCCCGCGTACCGCAAAAAAAAACACAAAAAACAAAAAAAAGCTAGAGGAGCTTCCCTTCCACCCCAAGTTAGTATCAGATTTGAGAAAGGCAAATTTTCCTTGCAGCTCCCTTAAGAGCAGGCAGATTTGTTTCTTGCCCTTTGGGTGTCCACTCTATGTGGTGGTTTCTATTAGACTTTCCACACTGGGCTGGCCCTGGGGTTTGGTTCCTGTCTTCTGCACCCTTTGAGGATTTGAAAACCAACTTATGTTTATTAAATATGTTAATAAAATTAGATACTGCAAAATTCCTTAAGATGAAAGCTTGCTTCATTATTCTACTTAGCCCCAGGATTCCTGCTGTCACTTGAGTTTTAACTGGAATATAACTTAATGTACTGGAAAAACCTCAGTCTTTTCCTCCTCTGTGTCTCCTTTACTCTCACACTACCTCACATTCATGATACTTTTGATACAAGATATATGGGGGTTTTCTCCCAGTAAACACTTCTCTGCAACACCAGCTGGGTGTCCTACAATTTAACTCTGTTCCAACACTGTCTACTTAGTAGTGTCAGATCCTACAGGTTAAAGGCTCAATCCCATAACACTGCTCCTACCCCATTTCATTTGTTAGAGTGGATCACAGAACTCAGAGAAACACTTATGTTTGTTTAGTAAAGGATATGATCAAGGCTACAGATGAACAGCCAGATGAACTGGCCCATAGAATGAGATCTGAGAGCTTCTATCCTCACAGAGTTGGAATGTGTCACATTCCCAGTGTGGATGTGTTCATGTACCTGAAGGCTCCTGGAAACCTGTACTACTGGGATTTTTATGGAGGCTTCCTCACACAGGCATGATCGATCATTAACTCCATTTATACCCCTCTCCCTGCTCTGAAGAATAGGGGGTGGGCTGAAAATTCAAACTTCTAATCATGGCTTGCTCTTCCCAGTGACCAGCTCCCATCAAGAAGCCATCCAGGAGCTCACCCAGAATCACCTCATTAGAAACCAAAGACGCTCCCAGTGTTCTTATCACTTAGGAGTTTACAAGGTTTTAGGAGCCCTGTGTCAGGGACAGAGTCAAAGATCCAATATTAGAACAAGAGATGCACCTCGTGATGTTATCACTTAGGAAATTACATGGATTTTAGGAGCTCTGTGCCAGGAACTAGGGGCAGAGACCAATATTTATTTTCTATTATTTCACATTTAATTTCTTAACAGACACTGATCCATTTAAGAATGTTTTCAAAACCATTTTATCCAGAAACCTTAATTGTTTTAAAGGAAATTCAGTCAAGGACCCAACCCTGACATATTTCCCTATGCTCATTTATGTTAAAAAAACTAAGTCACTCCAGGAGACCAGAAACTCTAATGAAATGTTTTTTAAAAAAATTACTATAGCACCATAAAGTGAGGAGGAAAATGGAGGGGTTAAAAAAAAATTAGGCTGAAAAAAAAAAAGCAAAAGAAGAAATAAACAAGCAAAGCTTTTTGAAATACGTCTGAATCTTTACCTGAAGCCATAGGTAAATCTCTCTTGACCCAGGAACTCACAAAATGTTCCCCCTGAAGAAAATTAAAACTCAAGTTATCCTACAAATGACTATGTATAAAACAAATAAGCTATAAGTATCTAATGTACAGCACAGGGAACATATCCAATATTTTATAGTAATTATAAATGGAGTATAACCTTTAAAAATTGTGAATCATTGTGTTGTACACCTGAAACAAATATTGTGCATCAATACCTCAATTTTAAAAAATTCAAGTTATCGACTTGGAGCATACAACTATCTATGAATAAAAATTAAAAGAACTCCCTCCTCCAACCCTGCCCCCAAGTGAAGAGTTTCATTGGATTGAGTGGCAGTGTTATTAGAGAATTATTCCTTGAATTATTATTTCTATTAATGATGTAATTTTTTATGCAGTGTAAAGGGAAGAAAAAAAAACGTGAATGTTTATTTATACTCAACAGGAAGCCGTCTCCGGGTCAGTTTTTCCAGAGATACAACTCAAAAGCTAAGTTACAACAAGATATCACAGAGGTCCTTTGACTAATGAGAAGTATGAGATGTAGGAAGGAAACTGGATTCAGAAGGGTGGTTAGGTACTGAGTAACTGATTCTTCTCTGAAAATTGCAGCCAGATTGCTATCTGAAGAAACACTCCTCCCCCACTTTCAGGCCATGTTTTCTGCAGGGTTCTCATCTGAGTCGTGTTAGCCAATAAATTTGCTTTTTTTGCATAAGCAATTTAAGCTGGATTTTCCCATCACCTGTCACTAGGGAAGCCTTCCCGATAGAGCATAAAGTAACCAGCTCTGAGGCCCACTGTGGGTAGTGTGCAGTGGTCTGAATGTCTTATGCGGGCACTCAGATGGGGGTGGCCAAGGGAAGCTAGGGGAGGTGACCTCAGTCAAAGAGGGGAAGACTACCAGGAAGGCAGACAGACCAATCAAAAGGCAGCCCTGAAAAAAAATTCTAAGGGCTCTAGTTGACCAAGAGAACATGCTTTTCTTCAATCTGCCCAATGAGAGGTAGGGGAATGAATTAAGGGAAGAAGAAAGAAGGAGAGCCCATGACAAAAGAGTGATGCCGCCCCCTTCTCATTCAGATAACAGGTACTCAAAAGCCAACTTGAGAAAAAATTTGCTGTTGTAAATTACCGTGACACCAACAAATCCCTTGTAGCTTTGAATATACTGGGTAATTTCCTCTGAGGATTTCTTACTTTGAAGAAATTCACATCTATAATTAATAAACAGAATTAAAATTTACCCTGATACTGTAATAGAGATGTCCTGTATCTTTATATAACTGCAGTGACACAATGGACATTTGTTAAAACTTACTGCATTGTATGCTTTAAATTGCTCAATTTTATTTTACTTTGATAAAACTGTCAAAAAATTTACCCCAAAACTTATGACAATTATCATTATTCTCATATAATTATTATTTCCATTAACAACATGTGTAATAATTTAAAACTAAATCTTCAGATTATCTTCTCTCTTGAAACAAAATATAATTCAATCAAAGAGACAGATTTACAGTAATATATAGACTGGAGGGTTTTTTTTTTTTATTAAATTAAACTACGGTGACTATATCTATTTCCTGTGGTTAAATAAAAATTATTGGCAGTAAGGATAACAAACAATAATAAATTTCATCCACTGAAAAACATATATCACTACTCTGTAAAAAAAATATAATGGAAATTAATAAATTGAATTTTTTTAAAAGAGCATATGGAATACATTTTAAAAACACACTCCTTTCCACAAAACAGAAACAGGGCTTCCCTGGTGGCACAGTGGTTGAGAGTCTGCCTGCTGATGCAGGGGACACGGGCTCATGCCCCGGTCCGGGAAGATCCCACATGACGTGGAGTGGCTGGGCCCGTGAGCCATGGCCGCTGAGCCTGCACATCCAGAGCCTGTGCTCTGCAATGGGAGAGGCCACAACAGTGAGAGGCCCATGTACCGCAAAAAAAAAACCAGAAGCAATTTTTAAGGTAACTTTAAAAAAAATCTCTCTCATTCAAATTTAAGGTTCCTTTCTAGTGATGTTATAGTAAATGAGGGCTTAGAGTCAGGAGGCCAGAATGTTAGTCCCAGTTCTGCCACTAACGGGAAGTGATCAATCTTGCCACAGCTCTCTTGTACAGACATGAGAACGTGAACTCCAGTAGGTGAGTCATATATTGTTCCAGGGCCACCACTCTGGGTAGCTAAGGTCCCCAGGTTTTAGATGTACAGATCCTTCTGAGGAGTGCCCCAAACTTGTACGCAACCCAAATTCGTACACAATCCACATAGCACATGACGGACGGGGTCCTCCCCACATGCTTAGTGTGGATTGAGAAGGTGCTCGATAGACACTACTTCTTTAAAAAAATACAACAAAGGGCTTCCCTGGTGGCGCAGTGGTTAAGAATCCGCCTGCCAATGCAGGGAACACAGGTTCGAGCCCTGATCCACAAAGATCCCACATGCCACGGAGCAACTAAGCCCACAAGCCACAACTACTGAGCCCATGTGCCACAACTATTGAAGCCTGTGCTCTAGAGCCTACGAGCTACAACTAATGAGTCTGCACTCTAGAGCCCGTGCTCCGCAGCAAGAGAAGCCACTGCAGTGAGAAGCCCATGTACTGCAGTGAAGACCCAACACAGCCAAAAATAAAATAAATAACAAATAAATTACAAATATATATATATATATAATGTTTAAAAAATACAATAAAGATCAGCTTATTTTATTTATTTACAATTATTTAGTACACTGAGTACTACGTTTTAATGAGTAGGAGTAGACTCAGACATTGTGTCCATAGTTTATAAAAGCAGCAAACAAAGCCAAAATTGATGCCCAAACAGCTAAGGTTAGAGCACAACCAACAAGAAACTGGGGAATTCTTAGTTCTAATTCCAGCTCTGAAATGTATTGGCTAAGCATATGCTCATGTTGACAAACAGGTGGAAAGTGAAACGGTCATGGAATACACGAGAGTTTTTACAAGGCATTTGCTCCATATACTTTACTTATCACCCTTATAACAACCCTACCAGCTATGGATTATCATTTTCATTTTTACACACGAGACTCAGAGGGTCAGTAATGGGGGTCAACAAGTGGCTGGCTCTGTGTATCTGCGAGCCTCCGCGCTCTGCCCTGCCCTTTGTATTGATAGCAGCAGACCTTAGCTCCTTCCACCTCTGGAGCTGAGTGCTGGACTCACATCTTCTCCCTATGCTTCTCACCTTTCCCTCAGTCCTGCGTCAGAGAGGGTGTACTGGGGCCACCCGAGACAGGATGTGCAACTCTTGTTGGTGTTAGACCATCACATGATGGTTGATGTGAATGGTGCTGCTGGGAGTTGTCCAGTGTATAATCCAGTGACACTAAGCATTGTGGCCATGAGAATAAGTGAAGCATTGACTGAGGCTACAGCTACGACAGGTGCCCAAGAGCCAGGGCTGATATTCACTCGGTACACACCCATGTGGTTCACTGCCAACACTCAGTATGATTGGCTGGGTGTCTATTCTTTTTTTTTTTTTTTTTTTTTTTTTTTTTTTCTGCGGTATGTGGGCCTCTCACTGTTGTGGCCTCTCCCGTTGCGGAGCACAGGCTCCGGACGCGCAGGCCCAGCGGCCATGGCTCACGGGCCCAGCCGCTCCGCGGCATATGGGATCCTCCCGGACCGGGGCACGAACCCGTATCCCCTGCATCGGCAGGCGGACTCTCAACCACTGCGCCACCAGGGAGGCCCTGGGTGTCTATTCTTGATTAGTCAAGGAACCAGAATGACATTCAAAGTATTTAACCATCTGGCTTCCTGTATCCCTATAACTGTCTCATCTGCTTGTCAGGAAGAGCGCCCCTCCCTTTCCAATCTCCGTCTCCATCTCTCTCTCTCCCCGTCTTCCTTCTCTCCTTTGTTCCCTTCCTCCCTCCCACCCCCTCACTTTCTTTTCAACCATAAAAGAAATACACATTTGTTTCCCAGAATTTAAACAAGATAGAAGTGAACAAAGTAAAATATGAAAATCCCCCTCCACCTCATCTCCTGACAAAACCAAACCTCAAGAGTTCGATTGTTTGGTTTGTATATTTTCTTAACTTTTTCTATATATATTTCAAACAAGTCCATATATAGGTTGAATGATTTTAAAGGCTTATACTACACATTATTTTGCATACTGCTTTTTTCACTTAACATATCAGACATACTTCCATTTTTGTGAGCATGGCTGTCCATGTGAAAGATGACTTATAAACCTAAAACAGCCCAGTTGTTTTGTGGTTGACCTACGATCCAACCAGAAACTTCTTTGTATGTGGTAGGTGTATGACAAATATGTTAAAGAAATAAACTATGAGCCGAAGCACACTGCTAGATCCAATTACTAGATTATAGGAAATACAGGAAGTAGAGAAACATGTTAAATGACACCACAGAAACATTCAGCCAAACATAGAGTGTAGGCAATTTTACAGGACAGACTACATGGCTCCTTTCATGAGTAAGTGACAAGAAAAAGTCAGGGAGGAGGAAATCTGTAAATTAAAAATCTTGAGATATATCAACTAAATGTAATGTATGGACCTTGTTTGGATCCTGATTCAAATCAACCAATGGCAAAGAGAAAGTGAGGTGGGGGGATGTGGACATTTGAACACTGTCTCAGATATTTGATGTTATTGAGGAATTACTGTTAATCCTCTTTAGAAGACAGAATGATACTGTGGTTATGTTTCTTTAAAATATTTTTATATTTTAGAGTTATATACTAAAATATCAACAAGTGACATTATATGATATCTGGGATTTGCTTTAAAATAATTGGGTTATTTTTATTTCTGGGGAAGGAGTGGGTGAGAGATGGATGAAATATGATTTGGCCATGTGTTGATAAGTGTTCTCTCTACTTGTGTATGAAATTTTCCAAAATGGAAGTTTTAAAAATTGTTAAAGGAATGAATCTGTATTTGGTAGATACAGAGTCATGTAGAAAATACTAGTAAACGTAGCATTAGAAATAATTTTTAAAAACACTTCATTTTCTAAGCAGAGAACTCAAGACCATTGTAATAATCAAAACTCTGAGTTTTTGAAATACAATGTTTTCATTTGGTATATATTCAGCAGTGCATGAAACCATTTATAATAATGTTTTAAACACTGCCTTACTTTCCAACTTCCTTTATGTACCATTTTACATCATCCCTATGCAAATTATTCATGTTTATTAAGGCAGATCCTGAAACTTATACTTGGCAAGACATATCTTAGTATTTTGGATAATAAAACAGTAAGAAACTATTTTGAAATTATATAATTAAAAATTTTCACGATATCATCAGGGCTTTCTTGCTTGAATAAATCCTGGAGTGTTCCAGTTTAGGAGAGAGAATGATCAAAACTGAAGGTTCTACTCTGGGAAGGTGACTGTTGCCTTTAGTTTTGTTTTGTCTTAAAAAAAAATTACAAGCAAAAAATATTTATCTACTTACTTGGGGAACCACTTGGCATGTTCCTTCCAGGGATCATCATCATCTTCCCAATTTCCTAAACAGCCACCACAGGAAAAGCACTGTACAGTGTCACGTTTACCTGCATATGAAGGAAGACACTGTTGAAGGAAGACGCTGTTGTCCGGCAACAGCACTATGGGATGGTCCAGAAGGGGTGTCTCCAGAAGTTGACTGCTCTGTGCATGAATGAGACACGCTCCATCCCATCTGCCCACTCACACTCTCATCTGGCTGAATCCTCATCCACAGCCCCACTGCCCTAAGTGACCATTTCCAAAGCCTGGGACCCCACCTCTCAGATGTGGCACACACAGAACTCTAAGCTGTTGGACTCAGTATGCCCACTGAAGTAGTGGGGAAGCAGAGGAATCCCCTGCACTCATGAAGTAAAGTGCAGTTAGAAGACCTAAGCTGTAGCTTTGCTATGAAATTTCAGTGGCAACTTAGGCACGTTTCTTTTTTTTTTTCTTCACATTTGACATTTGTATTTGACAAGTATATTTTTCTTTTCTGACAACTGTTTTTAGGGGAACTACAAAGGGATCAACTCACTAGCTTTCAAAACTAAGAAGGAAACTTACTTGAGGTTTAAGGCATTTTGAGATGTAAATGGTACACAAACTGGTAGGCAAATTACAATCAAACTACAGACTCCAACTTTTTTGAACACGACAGAAAGATCCGTTTTTTCTGCATTTTACTCTGCTTCAGTCTCTATGTCAATTAGGACATTAACTATAACATCTTGAAGAAATAAGTGATAAGCACACTGACATCTGGGGAATTCTATACCAGAAATCTCTTAAATTTTCTTCTTGGGTCCAACTTGGGTATCACCATCAAGGTGAATTTCTTCAGCTTCTGCTATTAATTAATTAACAAGAGTAACAATTAACATTTCATATATCCAACATACACTGTGTGCCAAGCACTATGCAGTGTACCTGAGATGAATTGAAATATTTTGTTTCTTTTTTTTTAACTTTTTATTTTATATTAGAATATAGCCGATTAACAATGTTGTGATAGTTTCAGGTGCACAGTAAAATTACTCAGCCCTACATATGCATGTATCCATTGTCCCCCCAATTCCCCTCCCATCCAGCCTGCCACGTAACATTGAGCAGAGTTCCCTGTGCTATACAGTAGGTCCATGTTGGTTATCCTTAGGCACATTTCTTAAACTCTTTGAGCCTCACTGAAGACAACTGTGAAATGGGGGAAAAGGGCATGTTTGTCAGATTAGTATTAGTGCTTAATCCATGCCTAGCATCAAGTAGGTACTCAGTAAATGATAGCTGTTTTTGTTATCACAATTCTCACTCAGATCTGTCATAACATTTACGGTGTGGCTAGGATAATTCAAACAAAGGATAATTTTCTGAAATGCAACTTGCCCTATATGTTAGAGTTAGCTTTAAGGTTAAAACAAAAACAAAAACAAAAACCCTACAATACTGCTGCAGTTAAAAGAATCAAAGAAAGATCATTTCAGAGCAGCAAAAGGAGGATGGGTGAGAAGGAGACTGGGGTCAGGCTGACCTCACAGCTTATTTTCAGGGCCTTAGAAATCCAGTCAAGTATTGTCTAAGGTCCAAAATTTTAGGAAAAGTCACTTTCTTATTTTTTATATATTTTTGGTAAATTGACATGTTGTACTACACATAAAATAAAGCTAAAGTGAAATTACTGAAGTTGAATTTTAATAAAAGAGACCTTATACCTAATATAACACATTGACCAAGTAAGGAAAGATTTACAAAATATTGCAACTGAAATATGGAACCTAAACTTAATTCCAGCAAAATATTTCAGAAAATGACTTCAAACTACCTGTAAAGACAAAGCCAGCAGCTGAGAGCTCCCTTGGGGCTGTCCCTTGGGCATAAAATGGCCATTTCTTGTAGGATTTGAGTCTGGCCTTCTCTTCTTGGTATCTTGCTTTGTCGTCCCTCCTCAACTTGTTCTCTGGATTCTTTACTCTTATATCATACTTGGCAATGTTACCAACATCTTTGCCCAAAAGGAACTCACAATCCGGATGGAACTTCTTATGGTCTTCCATGGGGAGTCTCTGGAGGCTGGTACCAAAGAGGATTAAGTTACAGCAGAAGCACTGAATCCCAGATTTTATGCCAGTGAAATAAAACCCAGCCGCTGCCATCTCCTGGGGTATCCAGGCACTGTAGGCCTCATAGGTCACAAATGACTTTAACCTTTTTGCTTCACTACGCATTTGGGAATTAAAGCCTTTTTGCATTTTTTCTCGTTCTTTCTGCTCCTCTTCTTCTATTCCCTTTACATATTGAAGCATATCTATGCCTAGAAGACCAGACAGCTCCGGGAGCAAAGCATAATCAGTCTGGGAAATCCTCTCGTCAGGGGCTTTCTCCTGGGCGGCCATTTTCTGAAAAGGGGAAGAAAATGTTCATGAACATCGCCACCTGGTTTACTAGTCCTGAGGTTTGTTTCCACCCTTTATTCTTTCTGTTTTTTCTTCTGAATAACATTGATCTTCTGCTCATCATTTAGCCCAATTCAGAGCAAATATGCTAGTAGGTCTGTGACAGCAGACCTCTATCCTGCCCTCAACAGTAAGGTCACCTATGGAGGCCAAATAGTTGGAGGCCCCCTGATCACAGCATCAATTGTCACTTAAGTTAAAGGCATAAAATAGGGGATACCCATATCATCATATAACAAGTTCAAAGATGCGTGCTTGCATTCTCAACATTTCAAGAATCAACAAGGTATTCCATTTAATACCTACAGGTGGAGCTGGATATTTCCACTCTACCAGCTTTGCTTTATGTGCCCCGCCTTAATCCAGCTCAGCTGATTTAGAATTTGCCCATCTACCCACATTTCTGCAAAAGTTGCAGCTAATTGAAGATCTTGATGAAGCCCAAGCATGCCCTTCATTCGGCAGTACCTAATGCAAGGAAAAGAGCTCCTTTGTCACTAATATGTTCAGTACATTTCAGCAATGGTTCCTCAGGGAGCTCTATCAGTCCACAAGGTTACTTGGCTTTTTGACTGAAGAGCTCCTTCATTTCAGTTGTCTCATCATGCCCTCTCCCATAGAGTCCCTTTAGTGGATATCAGATGAGGGTCACATTCCAAACAAAAGAAGTATCTGCCCAATTCTCCCTCTGGTATCAGGTTCCTTCCTTTTACAGAAGGAACCGGCCAAAGCTTGGTGGACTTGGCAGCCTAGGGCTCTTTCTTAGTACTTTCATTTTTGCCAAAACAGCCCAAACCATGAAAAGTGGGAAAGAGATTTAGAACCAGGAATGCCAGGCTGGCTGCTGAGGCCTTCCTTATTTGCCTCACTATTCTTGGCTGACTTCCCCTCTGTCCATATTTCTGTTTTAACCCATTTAGCTGCTTCTTCTGGCTCTGGGTCTATCACCTTTAAATTCCATTGCTGGGGGCGGGGGAGGGATAAATTGGGAATTTGGGATTAACAGATACCCACTACTACATATAAAATAGATAAACAACAAGAATCTACTATATAGCACAGGAAACTATATTCAATATCTTGTAATAACCTATAATGGGAAAAGAATCTTTAAAAAAGATATATATAACTGAATCACTGTGCTGTACACCTGAAACATTGTGAATCAACTATACTTCAATAAATTTTAAAAAATAGCAAAAAAAAAATTCCATTGCTGTGCTTTTCTTCCCATGAATAATTATAGTACTAGGGCAAATTCAAACCAGGATGGCCTCAGCAGCCAACCTGGCATCAGTGGTTCTACGTCTTTCTCCCACTTTCCATCTTTTCTTCTCCTAAACAAAGCCGGAGCCAGAATTTAAATTAAGTCAAAAACTGTTCCCGGAACTTTCCTGGTGGTCCAGTGGGTGAGACTCCGCGCTCCCAATGCAGGGGGCCCAAGTTCCATCCCTGTTTGGGGAACTAGATCCCTCATGCATGCTCCAACTAAGTCCGCATGCCACAACTTAAAAAAAAAAAAAGGATCCCGCATGCTGCAACTAAGACCCGGTACAGCCAAAATAAGTAAATAAATAATAAATAAATTAAAAAAAACAAAACAAAAAATCGTTCCCATTATCCCATTCACACTGCCAACTTCAGCAAGTACACAGGGTCAGATAACTGAAAAAACTCACAAGCCTCTACACAGTATACTTACTTCAGAATTTAATAAAGGTAGAGGATAAGGTACAAAAATACAGGCAAACATCAGAGAGGTCTCAGACTCCAGCCCCAGTTTCTAGGACCCTTTCTCCGTTGTTCAGGACATGCTTGATTTTAGGTAATGAACCACCTAGATATGTGCAAGGTACCTTGGTCTCAGGGAAACTACACTGTCACCTGAGGAGGGGTCTTTTATGCCGCTCCAGTCACGTGGCCCAAAGTAGGATGCCTGACCAGTCTCAAACAAGATGGTACAGGCTGCCCCCTGGTCTCTCAGATCCTAGCACAGGGCTATATTCATCGCTAGTTAGTATGTTTCATTTAGGTTTGGCCAACAGACAACACCATGGCTCCAGCCCTCCCTGGAGATAAATAAGCACAGGGTGGCAACAAACCAGCTGGAATCAATCCTGCACTTCTACAGCAAAGTTCAGTGGTCAGTTTTGCTGGTATCCGGGCCATTTCCAGGAGGAGAGAAGATCTCCAAGGCCCTCTCCAGGTTTCATGCTCATTAATTACAAGTGCTAAGAGTACCAGTGATGCTGCTGTGTTGTGCAAAGGATTTAAATCCACACCTGTGTGACTCCAGTGCCTGTCCTCTTGCCTCCAAAGAGAGAAACAAGAGTAAGAGAAATAAGAGGGTCATAAGTTTAGGTGTGGAAGAAAAGCACTTTTGCCAGAGATGGTAATTTACTTACCTAGAGGTTTATCCAGAGCCCCAGTCAAATGGAAGGAGAATGCATAGTGTAAATACAAATGCTCTCTCTGTCTTTTAATCAGAAGCAGTGAGAACATACTGGAGGAACTGAAACTCAAAACAAGTTGCAGTTTTCTGAGAAATCACAAGTAAATGGTCTATGGTGCTGAGTCAGCAGGGCTTAGTCAGGAACCAAAAGGTCTCACAAAACCTACCAAGTCCCAGAGCAGAAGTGTTTTATTCTAAATAATTTAAGATTGGTTAATGTTTCTGGTGCTAGTATAAGTCTTATTTCTTTGACGGCAGCTTCCATCTTTCTGGTATCTTTTAGGGTTTTCTCTTTTATCTGTGGGTTATAAAATTTCAAAGTTATTGTGTCTCAGTGTGGGTCTTTCTACATTCATTGGACCCAGTGGACTTGTTTCAAGCTGAACGTGTGGGCCTCCCATCAGCCCTGGGAAATTATCTTCTATAATTTCTTTGATAATTCCCTACTGCCTACTATTCTCTTTTCCCTCTTTCTGGTATTCCCATTATTCAGATGGGAATTTATCACTGAAGTTCTTATCTTTTTTTTTTTGCTTACATATTCTCCCGTGCTTTGGCTTTACTTTCTGGGAGGTTTCCTCTTCATTATCTTCCAACTTTCCAATAAAAATTCTTTTAAAATATTTATTTATTTATTTATTTGGCTGCACCGGGTCTTAGTTGCGGCATGCGGGATCTTTCAGTTGGGGCACACGGGATCTTAGTTGCGGCACGCAGGATCTAGTTTCCTGACCATGGGTGGAACCTGGACACCCTGCATTGGGAGCGTGGAGTCTTAACTACCGGACCACCAGGGAAGTCCCACCAACAGTAATTATTAAGTTCAGCAATTATATTTTCAATTTCCCACAGCTCTTTCTTGTTGTCTGTTTCTTATTTTCACAAGATCTGATTTTTTTAGCCAACGCAATCTTTAATGAACCTCTCCTATACTGTCAAATGACAACATTAAAACAACTTGGGCTTCCCTGGTGGCGCAGTGGTTGAGAGTCCGCCTGCCGATGCAGGGGACACGGGTTCGTGCCCTGGTCTGGGAAGATCCCACATGCCATGGAGCGGCTGGGCCCGTGAGCCATGGCCGCTGAGCCTGCGCGTCCGGAGCCTGTGCTCCGCAACGGGAGAGGCCACAACAGTGAGAGGCCCGCATACCACAAAAAAAAAAAAAAAAAAAAAAAAACAACTTAATAATGAGTTTGTTGTCCTTTAGTCAAGGGAAAGCAATCCATAGACTGGGGGGAGTACAGTGTCTCACAGCGCTGCTCCAGAGGGATGGGGGGAAAGAGTGGGTTTTATAGAGAAGAGGTATGATCGGCTAAGAGGTCAGGGATTCATTATAGGTCTAGCAGGTCCTGTTTTCTAGGGTCAGGCAAACTAGGTAAAGCTGAGTTGGGGGATTGTGATTGGTTTATATCAGGTTTCCTTGACAGGTGTTTCCTGTAAGTGCAGGCTGACTTGGGTTTAGATTTGTGACTTGGGTTGAGCCACTGAGGCAGCCCCCATTTTGTGGGTCCCGATATACAAATTATCTTTATCAGTACTAATAAAAATAAAGTTCACCTGTCTCCTGAATGATCTGTTTCCTCCAATGCTAATTACCATTTACTTTTTGTTCATTTTTTCACATTACCAGCTTTCCTCAAATGTGTACTGATCCTTGGTTTTCAATTCATGTTTGAAAATAAGGCGATTTCAAAGCTGATTGATCAAAATTATGGCTAAAAATTCTGATGAAAAGCCACATGAGTGTGACCTGAACCTAAGCCCTTTACTCTATGGAGAACAGATTGGGGAGCCAAGATTTACCCTGGAGAAGCCCTCAATGTCAGAGAAACACCTCAGAAAATGATTTCAAGTTAGCTGTAAAGTCAGAGCTAGTAGCTGAAAGCTCACTTGGGGTGTTCCTTTAGCATAGAATGGCCAATTCTTGAAGTATTCTTCATTTTGGGATGCCCAGGGCCCACCCTAGCTCCTCTAAGTCAGCTGAAACAGTTTATTCCATTTTTTTTAGAAGAATCCACTAATTTTTTGCCTCAGTGTTAATAACACCTGCATATTAAATAGTCTGATGGTGGAGTGGATGGAGTCAACTGTCTCATGCAGAGACTTTAATTTAGTCTCTTGATTTTCAGCCCTTCCCATCATTCCTGTCCGCCTTCAACCTGGCATTCTGGGCCCTCAGCTGCTCCAGGGCTCTGTACAAGGTACAGAGTCTCCCAGGGGTTACATGTGTATTCAGGCTGTGGGCTCCTTTGGTCTGTTTCACTGGTTACTACCATTCCATTTGAGTTTCCACCTTCCAAAAATGTGTTAAAATATTCTGTATGCTGATGGTCCCCTCCTGCTTTCTTAATTTTTCTGGGTTTATAGTTTTAAAAATCATTTCAATAATATTGTGTAATTATTACCAATAATAACTAAAATTTGCTTAGAGCCTACTACTTGTCAGGCACAGTTCTAAAAACCTTAGATATGTCCATTTAATCCCTTTAACAGTCCAAATGAAGTAGCTATTTTTATTTCCTACAATTTACAGATGAGAAAACCCAGGCACAAAGGGGTTCAGATTAACCAGACAGTCTGGCAACAGAGTCTGCACTTTTAACAACTGTGTTTGGCTGCCATAAAGGCTAGATATTAAGGAAAGGCAAACCCAGGTGTCCCAGAAAGCTCATGCTCTCTCCATTTTGGTAGTTTAGCCAATTGCTGAGTTAGCAAGTCTTCAAGCTGTTACCAGCCTCATCGGCATGTAAACTCCTCTAGCCAAGCTCTGGTCCAACAGGGCCCTTTACCCAGCCAAGAAGCAATCATTGTTAAATAGCTGACCCCTCCTAACTTTTGAATTAACACATATAACAAGGACAGTGTTTTTTTGAAACACTTTCCCCAATACATCCAGCTGCTCCTAGACCAGCAATTCTTTTTACAGGAAGTTCAGAGGTCAGGGGAACCTCTGCACTGCTGACTGTTCTGCCTGTAAAATTTTGCCCAATCAACCTTACTTTTCATCTATAATGTTAGGTACATCTGTGTCCAATGCACATACAGTTATTGTAGCACCCTGTAGATTTTGTTGCCGTTGTGAATTTTTTTTTTTTACTATTCTATTTTCTAAATGTTTATTGATGATGTATAGGACTCTTTCTGATCTACTTTTAAAAATATAAATGTATTTTATTTCTTTATTTTTGGCTGCATTGTGTCTTCGTTGCTGCGTGAGGAGCAGCGCCTACTCTTCGTTGTGGTGCGCGTGCTTCTCATTGCGGTGGCTTCTGTTGTTGTGGAGCACGGGCTCTAGGCACGCGGGCTCAGTAGTTGTGGTGCATGGGCTCAGTTGCTCTGCGGCATGTGGGATCCTCCTGGCAGGGCTCGAACCCGTGTCCCCTACATTGGCAGGGGATTCTCAATCACTGCACCACCAGGGAAGTCCCTGGTCTACTTTTAATATATGATTGTAAATCCTCTTGAATTTTCTAAGTAGATATTTGTATTATCTGAATATTTTGAGGGGCTTCCCTGGTGGCGCAGTGGTTGAGAGTCCGCCTGCCGATGCAGGGGACACGGGTTCGTGCCCCAGTCCAGGAGGCTCCCACATGCCACAGAGCGGCTGGGCCCGTGAGCCATGGCCGCTGAGCCTGCACGTCCGGAGCCTGTGCTCCGCAATGGGAGAGGCCACAACAGTGAGAGGCCCGTGTACTGAAAAAAAAAAAAAAGAAAAGAAAATTCTAATACAAATAATTTCTTAAAGAGAATCTAAAGAAATGAAAAATCAATTCCAGGTTTGGGATCTGGTTTCTGTAAAGCTACTGGAGTTAATTTTTTTTTTAAGTTCAGAAGAATTCTATGACCAGGAACCTGTTTTTAAGTTATCTATGTATCTCTGTAATATGATTAGAGGCAGTGGTTCTCCTACTTTAGCATTTATCACAGTCACCTGGAGGACTTGTTAAAACACAGACTGCTAGGCCTACTCCCAGAGTCTCTGATTCAATAGGCCTGTGATGGGGCCCAAGAATATGCATTTCTAACAGGTTCCCGGTGATGCTGCTGATGCTACTGATCCAGACACCACCCTTAGAATCACCAATTCCAGAGATCCTTAAAAGTTCCCTCTTCCTCTAAAGAATCGATTCTAAATACCTAAAATCCAAATTGAATTATCCCCTAAAACGAGTATATCTCAGAAAAGCCTAACACCTAAAAGTTAAAAGATTCTCTGCCCTAATAAGGGACAGAGAAGAGACTGGCCAGGCCGAAGTGCGTTAACTGGCGGCCTGCAAGCAAGTTTTATTTAGCCCGTGTGGTTTTAAAAAATTAGACGTCAACATTTAAAACTTAGAAGAATTCACTTAAAAATCCAGTTTTTCAGTTTCTGTTTAAATATCAAAATATACTGCCCGAGGGAAACTACATTCCCAGAAAGAAAAAATAGGCTGTGGCTGAGTAATAATTACCTCCAAAAGAAACGTTTTTCTTTTGGACTAGGTAACAAATGCACATGTATAAAATTCAAAAGGTACAAAGAAAGGTGTACAATCGACATCTCTCTTCTACCTGAGCCCAGCATCTAGAGGCTGCCTCCTTTACATGGAACCAGTGCTTTCCAGATGCTACCACTTTGCATTTACCTGGCCCCTATTCAAGTATTTGCATTACCTGCCTGGTCCCCTCAGGCATCTGAATTTGCATCTGAGCCCATTTTACAGTCCCTCTTCTGCATTCCTAGGCACTTGGTTTATCATTAGCACTTTCACACTTCTTTTTTTTAAATTAATTAATTTTTTAATTTTTATTTTTTAGCCGCACCACGCGGCATGTGGGATCTTAGTGCCCCAACCAGGAATCGAACCCATGGCCCCTGCAGTGGAAGGGCAGAGTCTTAACCACTGGACCGCCAGGGAAGTCCCCAAGCTGATGTCTTTAAAGGTCTGCCTCTTAGACTGGGAGGGTCACAGAGCCACAAGGTTAGGGTTTGTGTCTTCTTCTTGGTGTCTATATCCTGACGGCTAGGGTCTCATCAGACAGACAGCAGGTGTACAAGGCTTGTTGAGTGAATGAATGAATAAATGAACAAACTGTGCATTACTTCCAGGGCTCTGGCCTGAGGTGTGAGTCAAATAACAGTTTAATCACGTGAAATCAAGAATTTAAATCCCATAAGGACGCCATCAGTCTCCCAAGAAGAGAATCAGAAAATGTGTAAAGAAAATAATGACTCTTCTCTTCTTATAGAACTGGACCCAAAAGGGGTATCAGGACACTCCAGAGGCTACTTCCCAGAAGCATGACAATCTCCTGTGCCCTTTTCTTCCTTACTACAGGCCTCAGGGACTCAAACTTCTTGCCCTTTCGCCTAAACTCTATCATCTACTAAAGATCATGGGATTCTACCGCCCCACTTCCCAAGGGCTGGTTGTACCCTTTCTTTCTCACCACTCAAGAAATTATTTCATGTTATAAATTTGCCGATCATTACAGAGATACAGACAGCTGAACACAGGACCACAAACATGAGGAATTTCACAAAGTATTGAGAAATCTTACAAAATGTTTACAGTTCTTCTTCCCTACTGCCATTCCGAGCAGCAGAAGCCCTGTTGTTCCCGCATTGTTTCAACATACATTAGTGTTTTGATTATGGCATGTACTCAGATATACAGTGGGTCACCTGTGCTTCTTAAATACAGGACTTACATGCTTTTAATCTACTTATCCCTCTTCTTCAGCCTCCAGGTAGTACTGCAATCTTCACCTTGTAGTTATTCTCAAGGGCAAACAAGGTCACAACAAACAGAAACAGTGCACATATTGCCACTTATAGGTGGAAATGTATTATTTGCACTATGACCCAAATAAATGAAAAAGAAATTTTATTACAGTTCCCCTCCAACCTCCAGTTCCATACCTATTACCTTATTTGACGAACATGATTGCTTTCAGGCCCTCAACTAACAGCTAACATTAGCTACATTACTTTCATCTCCCTCACCACAACTTCCCAGGATTCCATAAGTTTTATTATTTTTGAATACTTAATTCATTTACAGGGCTTAAAATTTTTAACTATATAAAAATATTTAAAAATAATTCTTACTCTCCACTGTGCTACACCACCACCCCAGTCAACCATTTTTATTAGTTCCCTATGTATTCTTCCAGTGTTTCTTTTTATTTAAAAAAAAAATTTTTTTTTTTTCGGCCACGTGGTGCAGCTTGTGGGATCTTAGTTCCCTGACCAGGGATCGAACCTGTACCCCCTGCAATGGAAGCGCAGAGTCTTAACCACTGGACCGCTAGAGAATTCCCTCATTTTTTAAAAGACAGCTTTCTTGAGATATACTTCACGTACCATGTAACTTAACTTATTCAAAGTGTATAATTCAGTGGTTTTTAGTATGTTCACAGAGTTGAACAGCCATCACCACAGTCAATCTTAGAACATTTTCATCACTCCAAGAAGAAACTCTATATCCATTAAAATTCACTCTTTTCCCCATCTGTTTGTAGTATTCCCCTACAATCTTTAGTTTTGTAAGGTCCATAGTGATGTCTCCTCTTTCACTCGATCTTAGTAATTTGAGTCTTCTTTTTTTTTCTCTTGGTCAACTTAGCAAAATATTTGTCAATTGGTTGAACCAACTTCTGGTTTCATCGACTTTCTCTATTGTTTTCCACCGTTTCTTTTTGCTAAGACAAATATATATTCTTATTTTTCCTTCTTCCTTACATAACACGTAGCATACTATATATTCTGAACACTAGTATATTCTGAAGAATGTACTTCAGGTCAAAGGAAAATGATCCTCAAGATATCTGAGATGTAAGAATAAATCAAGAGCCATGAAAGTGGTAAATATGTGACTAAATCTTAATAAATACTAACTGATTAAAACAAATATAAATGTCTAGTGAAACACCAAAAGAATTAAATGTACAAAAATAATAATAAATAAGTGAGGAAGGAGGAAAGTGAGGTGAAATGTGTTATCCGTGGGGAGGGTAAAGGTACAAGTTAACTTTAGGTTTTGATGTTATGAAGGAGTACTGGAAGCAGCGCTTCCTCAGATTCTCTTGGCCACGCCCTTCTTTCCAAGGTGCTGCCCGCCTCCTCCTCTGCACTGCTGCTGCCTTTGCCCAGCTTCCTGAGCGGGCTGGAGTCCAAACTGAACTACACCAAGCCTATCTGACCTTCCAGAGTTGGCTGCAACACCACACCACTGAGCCTGACAGCTGGCTCCCTTAGCAGTTACCAAAAGACCAGATGACACAGCCCTGTTTGGCAAGCCTTGGCTAGTGGGAAATGGAAGAAGTTAGGAAATTGCATTACCCTCCCCTCCTCCCTTCGACAGACTGTGCAGAGGGGCAGCTTCCCTTTATAAACCTTCTGGAGAAGTCCCAAACTCTAAGTGAACACACTTGCTGGGAGACTCCTATGACTCTTCACAGTTTGTCATCAAGCCTGGCCACTGTGATAACATAGTGTTTTTCCTCGTCTCACTTTCCCTTTTTTTCCTTACCCATACTTCCCTAGATCTGCATCTCCCAAATAAAGCAACAATACTTTCACCTTTGCCTGAGGTTCTACCTTCTAGAGGACCCAAGTTAAGGAATTACGTGTACTGTAATTTCTAGAATAACCTCTAAAAGAATAAAAATAGAGTATACAATTTCCAAACTAGTTTAGGAAAACAAAGAATGGTGGGAAACAAGCAATCCAAAAAAAGGCAAGAGGGACTTCCCTGGTGGCACAGTGGTTAAGAATCTGCCTACCAATGCAGGGGACACAGGTTTGATCCCTGGTCCAGGAAGATTCCACATGCCGCAGAGCAACTAAGCCCGTGTGCCACAACTACTAAGCCTGCACTCTAGAGCCCGCATGCCACAACTACTGAAGTCCATGCACCTAGAGCCCGTGCTCCACAACGAGAAGTCACCACAGTGAGAAGCCTGCGCACCACAATGAAGACTAGTCCCCACTTACCGCAACTAAAGCCCGCACGCAGCAACGAAGACCCAACGCAGCCCAAAATAAATAAAATAAATTTTTAAAAACAAACAAAAAAGGCAAGAAATAAGAGAAAAATGAAGATGGAGTAGTTGAAACAAATAGCACAAAGATGGTAGATTTAAACCAAAATGTATCAGTAGGCACATTAAATATAAATGGACTAAATGCTTCAGTTAAAACAAAATGACTTTCAGGAAAATAAAAACGAATATGAAGTGAAATGTATACATTCAAAAGTATTTAAAATAAATCTAATTTTCATAATGAATTTTAAGGTTTAAGGAGTTTTCTAATCAAACAGAACTCAGAAAGACATACTATTCAGAAAGATTCCTAATGTTAAAAAGTTTCCTTCATTATTGTAGTATACTGTGGAGTTCCATGAGGGAAACTAAGGCCAGAACTAACAGTATTATTAGATCACCATTTTTATTTCTATAATCTAAAACAAACACGGATTTTCTCTATAATTTTTTTAAATTAATTTATTTATTTTTGGCTTCATTGGGTCTTCGTTGCTGCACGCGGGCTTTCTCTAGTTGCAGCGAGCGGGGGCTACTCTTTGTTGCGGTGTGCCGGCTTCTCATTGTGGTGGCTTCTCTTGTTGCAGAGCACAGGCCCTAGGCGTGTGGGCTTCAGTAGTTGCGGCACATGGACTCAGCAGTTGTGGCTCGTGGGTTCTAGAGCGCAGGCTCAGTAGCTGTGGCTCACGGGCTTAGTTGCTCCGTGGCATGTGGGATCTTCCCGGACCAGGGCTCAAACCTGTGTCCCCTGCATTGGCAGGCAGATTCTTAACTACTGTGCCACCAGGGAAGCCCTCTCTATAATTTTGAGACTAGAAATTCCTCCTTACATCTAACTAAAATATTCACCTTAACCTTATCAAGTATACAAATAAACCCCAAAATTGTAGAAAGAGATAAAGCAGCCCCCAAAAAGGCACTCAATGTCCCTTTTATATACAGTACTGTGAGTGTGTGTCTAATATATTTCTAAGTAACTTTTCAAAAGGTGCCTACTCATGCCCTTTTACTTCAAGTAGGGGGAGATAAAATATTCTGATTATGTTAAAGGCATCTCCTTCAAGCCACTGATACCTCTTGTGGACAGAGCAAAAGGAAGGAAGACAGCAGTTAATTTGGTTACCTAGAGCCTAAGTCTGTTTACTTGTAAAGAACCATTTGGGTCTAGGCGCAGAGAGTATGACTCTTGGGAGAAAGATCTGTACTTTGGTCAAATTATGTCTTAGTGTGTGTGTGTGCACACGTGTGCTGCTAAAAATACATATTCTTTCTAATAACCTATAAGGGAAAAGAATCTGAAAAAGAATATGTATATATACATGTATATAAAAAACTGAAAATAATGCATATTCCTGGACTTCCTCCAAGATTTATTGAATAGACTCTCCAGGGTGGGATTACATTGTCTTTACTGATAACATTCTTCACTAAGAATTGTTATTTATAAAATCATGAATATCATAGTTAAACTCAATCTAGAGTGACTAAAGTTCATAGATTTAAAATAAACATACCTTTGCTATGGAAACCTGATTCACTCTCAGAAGGGTATACCCTAGAAAGAGTCCTGCCTATAACAGTATATCTTCATTGAACCTGAAACATGGACTTCATCATACATTCTCACCTACATTTTTCTGATGACCCAGGGTAGGAAAGTTGAGGGGGATTAAGTTAAACAGTCCCTGGGTATGAACCTGAGGGAGGCTAACAAGGATAGTTCATTAACCTGAACTATAAAAGGTAAGCCAGTCTCAGATAACAAACCACCAAAATGGCGGTATTAGATATACACCATTAAGTAAATACTTTACCAATCATTACAGAGGAAGCTTTAAAGTAATAGGTTTCTTAGATCAGACTTTCCTTTCGAACTGTTCTTCACTGGAGTTTCTTCTAAAGAATCATTTTATTTACAGTCGCAAATGTCTTTTTAACACATTCAATGTGTATTATATGCTGGAATCAAACAGCTGAAGGAGCTGGAATCTTATGAATACAGCCAGGACAACAATGGAGAGAGTCATGAACAAAAATATCACAGTCCACACAAAAAACATTTTGGCACACAGTGCAAACATAGACCTGCAGTGAAAAGAAGAAAACTAATTTAAAAAGTAGTTTCCAAAAGTTAAGTACAGCACAGTTAGAAGACATTCAAGTTGCTTTGCTCTTTCATATCTCTATCACTTTTTCCCTACTCACCTACCAACTTTATTAGTTCCAATGTACTATATATTCTCAAATCGAAGGCAATTAATTTTTTCCAAAAAATTACTCCTTAGAGATGAGGGAGGGGGCTTCCCTGGTGGCGCAGTGGTTAAGAATCCGCCTGCCAATGCAGGGGACATGGGTTCGATCCCTGGTCCACGGAAGATCCCACATGCTGCGAGCAACTAAGCCCGTGTGCCATAGCTACTGAGCCTGCACTCTGGAGCCCACGAGACATAACTACTGAGCCCACGTGCCGCAACTACTGAAGCCCGTGCACCTAGAACCCATGCTCTGCAACAAGAGAAGACACCGCAATGAGAAGCCCATACACCGCAACAAAGAGTAGCCCCTGCTTGTTGCAACTAGAGAAAGCTTGCGCACAGCAACAAAGACCCAATGCAGCCAAAAATAAATAAATAAGATAAATAAATTTATAAAGAAAAAAAAGAAATGAGGGAATAACTTCGTTTTTGAGTCCTTAAAGTCCCTTGGGGACTTCCCTGGTGGCGCAGTGGTTAAGAATCTGCCTGCCAATGCAGGGGACACGGGTTCAAGCTCTGGTCTGGGAAGATCCCACATGCCGCGGAGCAACTAAGCCCATGTGCCACAACCACTGAGCCTGCGCTCTAGAGCCCATGAGCCACAACTACTGAGCCTGTGCACCACAACTACTGAAGCCCATGTGCCTAGAGCCCGTGCTCTGCAACAAGAGGAGACACCGCAATGAGAAGCCCTCGCACTGCAACAAAGAACAGGCCCCGCTCGTCACAACTAGAGAAAGCCCACGCGCAGCAGCAAAGACCCAATGCAGCCAAAAATAAATAAAAATAAGATAAATTTATTAAAAAAAGATGGTGTCTTCTTAAAAACTTTCAAATGAGTCAAAAAGTGGTTCTAGTGAGGATGCAGCTACTGATGTCAAAGAGGCATGTAAAACTTAATAAAATTGGTTTAAAAAAAATTTTTTATATATATATTTGGGTTTTGGGGTTTTTTTTTTGCCATGCCTCAAGGCTTGTGGGATCTCAGTTCCCCAACCAGGGATTGAACCTGGGCCACGGCAGTGAAAGCACCGAATCCTAATCACTAGACCACCAGGAAACTCTGATACAACTGTTTTACGAAATGTGAGAGTAGAATAAAACAAACCATCCTTTCAACTAATATTTTATATAATTTATAAAGTATAGTTTTAAATATGGACATGTAACTAAATTAACAAAAAATTAAAACTAGACAGTGATCTATCTTATTTGCAACTTTATATAAGTTTATATGTTCAAATTGGCCCCATCAAAATTTTAAAAAATATTTTCTCAGTGGCACAATGGGGGAGTAACCTTTGGTCTGTGGTCACTTTAAATGGTAACTTCAAAATGAGTTATGAGTGCCTAAAGTAAAACATGGAGAAAAAAACTTTTAGTATTTCCAAACTAATATTTCAGTATTTCAGTTTAGCTTGCAAACTGAAGACAAAGTACTAAAATATATTTATAGCAAAATTAGAATGCAGAATTACAAAACAACTGTTTGTAATAGCTCGCATTTTATCTCTACCTACTGTTATACTTCTGAGGAATAACCTGATATGAGCCTGGTCTTCAACAATCTATTGAAAACTTATAATACTATTTCCTCAATATTTATTGTACAATACTTAACATTTACAAAGCACATGAACTTACATGTTGGTCTTTCAATTCCCCCTGACAGGCATAACAAAATCTGAAAAAGAAAGTTTAAGAATCATTTTGTTAAGGACTCACTCATTAAAATAGCTCAGGAAAATTTCAACAAGAATTCTCTTATTAATAAGTACAGTTGACCCTTGAACAACACGCAGGCTAGGGGTACCAATCCCTGAGGTCAAAAATCTGAGTATAACTTTACAGTTGGCCCTCTGGCTCTCTGACCCTCCATATCAGCAGTTCCACATCTGAGGATTCAACCAACTGTGGATCATGTACTGTAGTATGTATTTATGGAAAAAATCTACAAGTATGTGGACCCTTGCAGTTCAAATCCGTGTTGTTCAAGGGTCAACTGTAATTATCTTTACATATGATTTTTAGGAGAAAGAATTAAGAATACCAGTAATTTAAGAAAATTCCACAGTAAATCCCAAGGTCATCTGACAGCTTAAAAATCTTCCTTAAACAAATTTTATTTTATTTTCATCAAGGTTAAATATGAGTATGATTTCTCAGCTGGTATTCTGCAAGGGAATTAAGACCTACAGAAAATGATTTGCATGATTATTTTTCAACTTTCCCAAAGACAGCAGACAGCTGGTACAAGTCTAGATGGATAGAAGTTAATTTATCATAAAAATGGATGCCTAAGGGCTTAATTTCAAGGAATGGTTTAAAGAATTAAAAGTTCTCAAAATTTATTACAAAAGAGAGCAGTTCTGTCCCTAACCACCCCCACTTCATTTCCAGAGAAAATGCTCATAGTGCTACCTCTTGGTTTTTTTCATAGGCCATTGGCTATGATCCTGCGACTACAGAAGATGAGATTTTAATTCTCTTTCAACTATCTTGAACCAATAGCATGGGTACACATAACTACATGGAAAGAATTGAGAATGACATTTGTTAAGTCATTTTGGATAGAACAATATTAAATGTTTAGTTTATTATGACTATATAGACATATTCAGCTGAGCCATGCCATACAAATTTTCCTCTCTGTAAAACACTTTCTCCTGGAGTTAATAACTGTATTGTTATTCATAAGCTTAAGTTTTCTAATTACCACTAACTCAGCCCCAACCGATCCCTGAGAAGTCTGAGTATCCTCTGTTATGTTCAGCTACATCAGGAATTCTATAGTTTCCATCCTCTGGTGACACCTCTCCTGGAGCATTCTGACCTTCTCCAAACTGGACTGACTGTTCTCCATATCTGACATACAAGTGTCATTCTAGGACGTCATCCTACAGCTTTCTTTAGCCACTTTTGAATTAGGTAAATATTCCTATTCTCTTTCATTCATTCTCTTTCTCAGTTCTTTTGAGTCATCTTTCCCACAGCTTCCCAAGAAACTCTCTTGAGAGCTTACAAGTCTGAAAATATCTTTATTCTACCTACATTTTTTTTTTTTTTGGCTGTGCTGTGTGTCATGTAGGAACTTAGTTCCCCGACCAGAGATCAAACCCACACACCCTGCATTGGAAGCACGGAGTCTTAACCACTGGACTGCCAGGGAAGTCCCTATTCTACCTACATTTAAATACCTTGGCTAGGTATATAATTCAGGTTGGTAATAATTCTCATTCCAAATTTTGAAGGAAATTGCTCCCTGTCAGCATCCAGTGTTGCTCTTGAGAAGCCAAACAATTTTAATTCCAGGTCATGTGACCCAATTCTCCCTCTCCAGAAATGTTTGTCAGCATCCAGTGTTGCTCTTGAGAAGCCAAACAATTTTAATTCCAGGTCATGTGACCCAATTCTCCCTCTCCAGAAATGTTTGGGGTTAGTATTTTGCTGTGTATTCTGAAATTTCACAATGATACACTTTAATGCAGGTCTGCCTTCAATATGTCAGGCACTTGACAGTCCCTTTCAATCTAGAAAGTTCTTTCCTTCCATAGCAGAAAATATCCTTGAACATTTCTTTCATACTCTTCATTTGATCTTTTCTTTATTTTTTATATTATTTTGATATTAGGCCTTCTGGATAAATCTTCCAGTTTTACACCATGGAAATCAGCAAATGCTACAAATCGGGGCTTTTTTTTTTTTTCTTTTTGGAGAGCTGATTTACCAACATACCACCACTCTTACTACACATAGATGGGTTTAGGGAAATTAACAGATCTCTGGAGATCCAGATCTGTTTAATGAATTATTTCAGTCATAAACAAGGCACTCTACATCTCATTTTCTATATTAGCAGTAATCTTGACCAAGTGAATATGACTCTTTTTAATGTAGTAACAATATATTCAAACATTATCACTTGTAACAGATACAAATTACTCAAAACTCATATACCTTTCTCCATTATGTTCTTCCAGGGGAATATCTTGAAAAGCATCCAAAGGAAATAAGTGATGGTAAGACCGAGCCAAGTGGGGAGCAGACACCAAAGTAAGACCTAACACATAAAGCAGAAAGACATATTTAATAACCCACACCTCATAAAGATGATGGCTGAAATGTCAAATGATATAACTTAGGCTAAATATTTTCAAGTTCTTTTTTTTTTTAGGATTGCAGGCATTCATTTCTTTAGTTTACCTGTGGCCATAAAAGGGACTCCAGGATGGAGTCTTAGTTCCGTCACTAAGTATGTGACCTATCTTGGCATATTTCCTTACTTATAAATTAAATAAAATTCTACAATTCTGTTACTTTAACTTCTCATTCTCCTTATATATATTTATTTTATGAAGAACTGCAAAAACGTCTACTAGATCTACTGCACTGCCTTTAAAGAACATAATTTTTTTCAGAAAGAGAATTAGGAAACTCTTTTAGAATGCCATGTTTATTTTTAAAAATGGAGTACTAGGCACACAATGAAAAAAAGTAATCTATGTCTTTTTTCACAGATTAAATCCAGAAACATAGGCAGAGCTTAATATTTATATTTATTTTAATAGCAATATAGGTAAGAAGTTATTCAAGATTAATTTACTGGATCATGAACAGTTGGTTTCTTACCACAGATTTTACATTCAACAGGAAGCTCGCAGTACTTTGCCCGACACTGTGGGCAGAAATAGCCTCCTAATGTAAGTCCTGGCTCAGTGTTGCTATCCAGATGCCTGTGGGGGGAAACGTTACTTTTTAAAAAGTGATATATAAAGATGTGAGCAGTTAGAGCAAAAGCCACTTTGATTTTAAAACCTTCAAGTTGTTTCACTGCTCACTTACACTCTGTTCATTTTTGTCTTTTTTTTCCTCTCTGCATTTTGTTTTGAATAGTTTCCATTAATGTCTTTGAATTCACTCATCTTCTCTTCTTCAGTGACTAATCTGCTGTTAATCCTAATCCAGCTTATTTTTCATCTAAAACACTGTATTCTTCATCTCTAGAAATTTGATTGGGGTCTTTTTTCTATCTTCCATATCTCCTATCATACTCATGTACTCCTCAACTTTCCTGAGCATATGGAGTATATTTACAATAATTATTTTAACACCAAACTTATTACTTCTATCAACTGTGTTATTTCTGGATATGTTTCCATTCTACGATTTTTCTCCTTGTTATGGGTCATACTTTCCTACTTCTTTGCATGACTGGTGATTTTTGATTGGTTGCCAGATATTGTGAATTTTGCTCTGTTTTGGGTGCTGGATTTTTTTTTGCATTGCCTTAAATACACTGTGGCTTTTTCTGGAATATACTTAAGTAACTGTGAAATAGTATCATGCCAAGACTTGCTTTTAAGTTTGTTAGGCTGTCCAGAACAGATGCTAGTCTAGAGTTAACTTGGTTTCATTACTGTGGACTCTATTCAATGCCTGCGGTGTTAAGAGGCCTTTCCACACTGACTGGTGGTAACATGAACTACTCCCTGCCCCGTGTGAGCTCTAGGGATTGTTCTGCTGCTCCTCTCCAGTTCTTCTTTCCCTGGCCTCCAAGACATTCCCGGCAGGAATGTACAGATCAACACTCAGCTAATGACTCAGAGGAAGCTCTCCAGAGCTCTCTGTGCAGCTGTTTACTCTAGAGTACTCTGCCCTGCAAAATGGTAGCCACTTCCACCCCGCCCCCCAGCCCCAAACTCTGAACTTTGTTTCTGAACGGAGCAAAACCTCCTGGTTCTGTGTGGGTCTCCCCTCCCTGCACAGAAGCCTGGAAATTCTCTCTAGGCAGTAAGCTGCAATCATAGGGCCCACCTCATTTGTTTCTCATCTTGCAGGGATCATTATCTGCACTGCCTGTTGTCCAATGTACGAAAACCACAGTTTTGTATATTTTGTTTGGTTTTCTGCAAGGAGACAGAAGTGTAAATCTAGTCCCTATTACACTTTTACAGCTAAAGACAGTAGACTTATTTATGAGTTTTAAGAATTACTTTCTTAAATTTACTTTTGTTTTATAATTATGTAAAATGTAAAGCTCCAAAGTTAAAACAAGTTATATGCAGAAAAGTCTAGGATCTATCTCTTTGCCTTTCTCCACACATTGCATTAGAAAACATTTTTTTAGTTTTTACTTTTTGGTTTCATTACTATTTTTATTATTAATATAAACAAGTATGTGTATCTACTCAAACCTCCACCCTCTTCTTAGATGATCAGTAGCACACTATACACTTTTCTCTACCTTACTGTTTTACTTAGTAATATTACAGGAGTATATATAGTTTTCACTCCTTTTTACAGCTACATAGAAAGTAATCTTCTACAAAAGCCATTACATTTCAAGTCCATCTTTTAAATTTATAACTTACAGGAAGGACTTAACAATGTAAAAACATTATCACGGACAGTTTCAAGGTTTTTACTTACGCCATACTGAAGGAGGGTTTTGCATCTTGATCAGACAGAGAAGCAATGGTATGCTGAGGAAATCCTTCACAGAAGAAAATGTATTACTTTTTTTTTCTCAAGGAAACAGAAAAATTCTAGTAATAGAAACCTAAAAATGTTCCTACCAGAAAGCCCACTAAGTTGTGCAAAAGTTCTCTTTCCTGCCTTTTAGATATGTTTATTATAGCACGGTCAAACTGACAGTAATTCCCAGTTTGAAAAAGAATTAATAGTAGAGGAAATGGGGGAAAGATCTGTCCATACATATGGCCTCAGGTTCTAAAGTTCATATCCATATTTTCTAATTTAACAAAGCTTAACACACACTGCTTTTTTTTTTTTTTTTTTTTGCGGTACGCGGGCCTCTCACTGTTGTGGCCTCTCCCGTTGCGGAGCACAGGCTCCAGGCGCGAAGGCTCAGCGGTCATGGCTCACGGGCCCAGCCGCTCTGCGGCATGTGGGATATTCCCAGACCGGGGCACGAACCCATGTGCCCTGCATCGACAGGACACACACTGCTTTTAAAAAAGAAAATGTGTGTAATTTTTAAATACTTTCTGATAAAACAGAGGAGTCTATAATATAGTCTACTTTCATTTTATATAAGAACATACTTCTAGTTTAAAATTTTGGAATGTCCAAACCCATGTAGTTTATTTTCCATATATATTTTTAAATTCTGAAAACAAGTCTAAGAAAAGCAGAAACCATTAAAAAAAGAAAATTCATTCTATACAAAAATTTTAAACCTATCTACATTTCAAAACAAATAAATAAAAGTAAAGGAAAATGACCAACTGAAAAAACATTTGCATCACGTGACTGAAAATGGGTTGATAGTCCTAAATGGTTCTAATAAATCAATTTGGAGAATTATTATAAGTTTAAAAATAACTTTAAGGGGCTTCCGTGGTGGCGCAGTGGTTGAGAGTCCGCCTGCCGATGCAGGGGACACGGGTTCGTGCCCCGGTCCGGGAAGATCCCACATGCCGCGGAGCGGCTAGGCCCGTGAGCCATGGCCGCTGAGCCTGCGCGTCCAGAGCCTGTGTTCCGCAACGGGAGAGGCCACAATAGTGAGAGGCCCGCGTACCGCAAAAAAAACAAACAAACAAACAAACAAAAAACTTTAAGATAGGCTAAGGAAATGTATCAGTAAATCGAAAAGATTAGCCAACATAATATCTAAAATGTACTGAGTGTTTATATCAAGGATTACTCTAAGTACTTGGTCTGTATTAACTCAATCCTTGCAACACACAATGAAATAGATACTAATATCATGTGAGATGAGGAAACAGGAAAGAGAGGTTGAACAGTACTATAAATAGCCAAAACCAAGGCAGAAAAGCATTCCATCTCACTGACAGTTTAAAAATGCATGTTAGACAAGGAGTCTCTTTTTGTATTGAAAAAGTTGGGCTTTTTCAATTACAAATTACAAAATAGTTGGGCTTTTTCAATTTACAAATAAATGTTTACTATAAAATAATAATTGTATTACACAGCTTTGATAAAACAGTACAGCAGATTTTATAGCTTTTTTGATTTCTTAATACAAGAATTTCTCTATAAACAGTGTCTTTATACCCTTCTAACCTTAACAATTAAAGAAAAAAGGCCAGTAGTGTTCCTTGAGTGATAGGACTACAAGTGAGTTTAATTTTCTTTTTACTTCTCTGTATTTCCCAAAATTGCTTCAACAGCATAATTTTCTCTAATTATAAAACATTTAAATTAAATACAAGAAATTCTTAAACGTTAAAATAACTTGTGCAAACGAGATAGAAAGTCTAGCTTGAGTCAAAATATATTTTTTTAAATGTCTATTTTAAAATAACACAAAATAGGGAATTCCCTGGCGGTCCAGTGGTTAGGACTTGGCACTTTCACTGCAGTGGCCCGGGTTCGACCCCGGGTTGGGGAACTATTTAAGATCCTGCAAGTGGTGTGGCCCAAAAGAAAATTAAAAATAAAATTTAATTAATTAATTAATTAACACAAAATAAATACTTACCCATACGAATAAGTGAGCATTCAGAGCTCGCGCTAGCAGGAGGAGGACTCACATGATGTGTCAGCAGTTCTTTGTAATGGCTTTCATCTAAAATAACATGGTATGTGCCTAACAAGACGAGAAGTAAAAGAGAAGAAACAACAGCTTTCCAGACATAAGAATGAACTGTAATTTCTATATAATTCTGTAAAAGTTTTAGCATCTGAAAATATTCATTTTCAAAGTAAATTCTTGAGTTAAATTACCATTTTTCAAAAACTTTATTTAAATAACATCTCTAAATTGACTTCTCTAGGAATAACTGTAATTACAATTTAATTAAAGCCAAGTTACAAGTTCTTCACTAAGTATTAATATAGTAAAATTTCTAGCTTTTCAAGAGTTATAATGCTTCCTCTGAACACTGACATAACTACTGAAAATTCCTTGCATTCTGAGATGGTATCTTATAGAATTGGTGATATATTTAATGTCACTACCCATATTTTGGACTTCAGGACATGAACTGATATAAGTTTAGCAGCTTAAAAAACATATAAAAACATCTTAATTAATAAGTTGTTACTTTACATAGTAATTATGAGCAAATATTGAAGATTCTAGATATATACCACCAGTTTCACGAGCAAGCACAGTGCAAACCCGAACCTCTGCAGACAATCCAATAACAGACACTCTAATTTTAGCTGCCTTTAGGGTCTTCGTAAAATCCAAGTAAATGGAGAGTTTTGAGGGAAGAAAAAAAAATGGAATAATTAATGTGTTTGAAAAATAGAATGTTCTGAAAACTAGTAATAAATTCACTATAGAATTCTCTTTAGAGTTGTAACTTTGATTTTGATTATGAAGAAATTATTGGCTCTACCTTGATTAGATCATAGATATTAGATGGATCACAGGTTGTGAGACTGCTAAAGATGATTAGGACTTCTCTACTTGTATGTCCAGGCATGTGTCTAAAGAAAGATAAAAACCACTCCAATTAGGTATAACAAATTACACTAATAAAAAACTTAACTCAGAAACAATAGTACACATGGTTTACACACTTAGACTACAGAATAACCCCATTTGTTTCAACATCACAAAGGAATGAATTGTGAGTATACTCTAAAAACCCTAATGCCAATTTTTCTAAAATTAGCTACAAACTTAAAAAAAATTCATTGATTCACTTATTCATTCAATAAATATTTCTTGAATACTCTTTTAAGTTCTGGGGATAAAGTGATAAACAAGACCAACAAGGTTCCTGACACCATGAAGCTTACATTCTAATAGATTTGTTTCATACGAAGTCTAAAGTGTACATTGGAAAGTGTGACAATACCATAGGAATCAACTTTAAGGTGCATATGTGTGGCTTAAAAATAGTAACATACTTCTTTTTTAAAGACTACAATTTAATCTCATGTTGATTCAGTTGTAATATTCATAAACAGTAATGTTTGTGTACCATTTAATTAAATGACAGTTTACGGGATTTTAAGATGTGATGAACTGTTCTCCTCTATACCAAATATATATTTCTATGCTTTTTGGAGCAATTTTATCAATTATTTATAGCTTTCCTGCTTATATTTTCATTGTTAGGCTCAGCTTTCACTTGTGGATGCTACTATTGTGCCTACCTTCACTATGTGTGTTACCTCCTTCTCATCTACTTCAAAACTAAAAAAGTGTCATATAAAGGTATAAAAATCTGAGTCAGGACAGACTATCCAGAGATAAAATATATAAGCTTTATATTGAATACTTTCTTTGGGGCTTTAACTATATTCCACATAGTTAAACTTGCTAGAAAAGTGCTATTAATTTATAGATGTATTACAAAATAAGTTAATAAAAACCAATGTACAACAAACTCAGTTATTATACCACATTAAATTCCACATACAATCAATTTTCAATAAAATATTTTTTATCATATTTCTTTTGTACTACTACTATTACTACAGCTTTAATTATATTTTTCTAAAACCTTTAAGGATATAACTCAGCAACTACAATGTAAAATAAAAACTACTTACCAAAAAAAAAACCAGCTACTTACCAACACCATACTAAACATTATAAATGACATTACATATTTCTCTCAATAATGATTTCATTACAGCTGGGTTTATGGAGACACATATTAACATATCATCATTTCAACTTAACTCATTCAAAAAACTTTGAAATAAATTATAAACAATAAGTGTAAGATACTAACTTTAGAGTCTGCATAGCCATGCTTAAGGAGTTATAAAGAGAAGGCTCTCCATGGCAAGCCATATCTACAGCTTTCTTCAAAGATATTATGTGTTTCCTTGGGTTTCCTAAAATAGAAATGGAATAATCTACTTTTAATAAAAATAATCTATATATACATTATAGAAATTTACCTTTCTCCCAAATTTACATATCTATGATGTTAAACAACAGAATCCCTTTGATTTACATTTTTAGCAAGTTGCATTTTTTCTGAATTTTATTTATTTTTTATATAGCAGGTTCTTATCAGCAAGTTGCATTTTCATCAGAAATGTTTTGTTATATAGTCTCACTCACACTGAAAAAACAGAATACAAATAATCTCTTTGTCTATTAGCACACATTTTAATAATATTAACCTAGAGTGTGTAAATTTTTACTCTTAATATTTCCTATTTCATCATTTTTAATACTAATATATGTTCACATTTTAACATCTCTGAAATCACAATGTGTCTTACAATCACTGGCAGCCAGGCAGCGTTTGTGACACAGCTGTCACTGCCTGCTAATGTGCGAACTTATGAATGCTGTTGATGTGTTGCTGCTTCAACTGTATCATGTGCATTGTTTGTGCTGTTCATGTTGAATTTAACTGCGATTTCAAGTGTTTTTAGAAAGGCTAATACAGACGGTTATATTTTTATGTAGAAAGGCATGGAACAGAACAGTGAGGTGTAAATTTGTTATTGGTGAAGCAAAAACTCATTGATAGAAGAATGCCTGCAATTCCATTTTTTTCTTCAGAGGTAAAAAAAAGCCCTTTATAAGACCCAAGAAAAAGGATTTCCACAAAGAGACAAAACTGTGTTACATTGTTATTGAAATAACATCTGAAAAGACTGTTGTCTCATGCTAAGCAATACAAATGAAGGGAAGAAAAACTGCCAAATTCTTTAGAATAGTTGACAGGCATGTCAAACCACCAAGAAGCTGGTATGAACAATTCACATATCATTAGACATTGTATCAAAGGTTAATTGCTAGAGTGTTTCCTTCTTGATGGCTCATAAAATAAAGGTATCTTACAAATGATAGAATCTGAGATTCAATAAAATATGGTATTCTTTAGACTTTCCTCCTATTTCAACATTATCTTCATATTAATTAACAACAATGAAACATCGAGTTTGTCATATAGCAAACTACCTTCATACCACTGAACATTTATTTCCAATTTGTCACTATTATAGTGGGTTGGCCAGAGTTCATTCAGGTTTTTCTGTAACATCGTTGGAAGAACCCGAACGAACTTTTTGGCCAACCCAATACATACCACTGCAGACAGTATATTTGTAGAGTGAGGCTTTTTCTTCTTTCATAACATTTCCTAAGTATACTCCAAGGAATATGTTTTTTTAATACCTTTTTTTTTTTCCCTCTTGGCCATGCTGCACGGCTTGTGAGATCTTAGTTCCCCGACCAGGGATTGAACCCGCGCCCTCAGCAATGAAAGTGCGGAGTCCTAACCACAGGACCACCAGGGAAGTCCTCCAAGGAACATTTTTACGGCTCTTTTCCAGAAAATGTTAAACAAATTAACCAGACTATCAGCATTATAAGTACCAGTTTCTCCATGGTTCAGCAAGCCATATATTGCTTTTGAAACTTCATTTTGGTCATTTAAAATATGTAAAATGTTGTTAAGTAGGCTTTTTTTTTTAACACTAGTTTGGCTAAACTTTCTTTTTAATAGTTATTTAATTCCTCTTTTTATTCTGGCATGAAATGTTTATCTTCTTTGCCCATACATCTA
Source organism: Mesoplodon bidens (assembly GCF_964165515.1). Classification (NCBI taxonomy): domain Eukaryota; kingdom Metazoa; phylum Chordata; class Mammalia; order Artiodactyla; family Ziphiidae; genus Mesoplodon; species Mesoplodon bidens. The sequence goes on along the minus strand of NC_138160.1, from coordinate 57,085,486 downwards.
CTTGGAGCTTCTTGGTGTTCTTATTTATTTGAATAAGTTTTAAAATATTAACCATTTGCCATAGTTAATATACAGTGGACCCTTGAACAGTAAGTGTCTGAACTATGTGGGTCTACTTATATGCAGATTTTTTTTCACTAAGTATGTACTATAGTACTACATGATCTGCAGTTGGTTGAACTCACGGAGGTAGAACCACGGAAACAGAGCACCGACTGTAAAGTCATATGCAGACTCTCAGCTGTGCAGAGGCTCAGGATTCCTAATCCTCAAGTTGTTCAAGGGTCAGCTATATACTGCAAGTATTTATTCTTGGAATCATAAAATTTTAGAAATGAAAAGTACCTAAGTCTAATTCCTTCATTTCATAACTGAGAAACAAATCTAATAAGTTAAGCGATTTGCCCAGACATATGCCTACCCAGTGGCAGGACCAGCACTCAACATCTTCTGGCTCTCTATCCACTTTTCTTTCAACCATAACATACAAAAAAATTTTTTATCTCCTACCGTGTTATGAGTATAGAAAAAAAACATACTTACATTACTGTCAGTGTGGTTTATAGCAGTGATTCTGTTCAGAGGAAGAGAGGGTACTTTCAAGAGGCCTATAAGAATCACCAGAGGATTTTTCATCTCTGTGCACCCATAGAATATTACTATTAACTTGGGGTAGGGGGCATGCAAGAGGGTCGGCCCTACATCCTTTTCTTAGGGGAACCATCCTTCCTTCACTGTCTAAGAATCCAGTTTAGACTACATGGTTCAAGTGGAACTTACCCTGCTTCTACCCTACTCCAGACACAGACATGTAATCCAGGCCTACCAACAAAATACTTCATTCCCTTGGCCACTCTGACGGCTCATGGATGGGCAGATCATAATCAGGGTCAATAAGAGTCCTCTTTGGAACCTGTGCTGAGGCTATGGACTAGGAGGGTCATGTAGACTTGGGCTATTAATAGACATCTTTTCACCTCTCAGAAAACCTATCAGAGAATGAAGCCAGACAGAAACAACTATATGTGAAGTCAGCCCACCTTTCAACATGAGCCAGTAATTTCCCCTTTGCCCTTAAGCTAGTTTGCGATTTTTTGGATTACTTCCAACTGAGTTTCCTGGATGACCCCAGGCTAACATACACTTCACTACTTACTGCCATAATGAAAAATTACTAATGATGGAAGTGTGTCAATTTTATGTGTATTGGTGAGGATGAAAGGTTGAGAACCACATTTAAGGGACAGTGTATTTTACAGAAAATAAAATAGAATTAGTGATGTAAGTTTGCAATAACACATATACCAAAGCAAATAAAATGTCATTATTATCTCTTAAGAGAATAAAATTCAGTTAGGCACGTCATGCAAGCAGAAAATCTAATCATTAACAACTACAATTCAATTTTTATACTCTTTGTTCTTTAGAGGTTTACCTTTAAAAAATTAATTTTAAGATTAAGTGGATCTTCTGGTTAAAATAATTTTATCTTAATGCTTTCAGGATAAGAATAAACACATTTACATTCATTATAATACTATTCACGACTGTGCAAAACTCAATTTAAAAAAAAAATGAAAAAACAGAACTCAATTTAAAACAGGTCATTTTAGAGACTTCCCTGGCAGTCCAGTGGTTAAGACTCCGTGCTTCCATTGCAGGGGACACGGGTTTGATCCCTGGTTGGGGAACTAAGATCCCTCATGCCACGTGGGCGGCAAAACAAAACAAAACAAAAAAACAGGTCATTTTAGAGACCAAGAGTTTAATAGAGGGTTTTTTAAGTGTTTTACCTAAAGAGCCTGCAGAAAGGCTTCATTTTACTTATTAGGCAACCTTACAAACAGAGTTACAAGGTTGGGTAAATAAAGCCAGGTCCTTGAGTGCTATAAAGGTAATTTTATGCATACCTGAGAGTTCAGTCAGTTTTTCAGCTCTTTTACTCTTTGTTACAATTATTCCAATCTCAAAATAAAAACAAAAATGATTATTAACAAATTATTTCTTCTTGATAAGAATGTACATAACTAAAATAAATGACTAATTACAAAAGGAATATATAACATGAGAAACTTCTGATATAAACTGAGCTATGTGTTTACTGTACATTAACTTCTAGAGTTATCTTGCTTTTCATTGTTAAGTGTCCCAGAAACTTGTACACGATCTGAATCACTTAATCACCAACAGAATATATGTACAACGTTTTAAAAAATAAATTATATTTGGCAATAATATCAGGATGCTAATTCTGAATTATATCACTTATCTACATACCTGACTAATAGGATTTTGATCAAAATATTCCTCTACGAAGTATTCCAACAACTGTTTAAAGAAAACAAAAAGGAAATACTAGATAAGGGCAAAACAACAACCGCAGAAAACAGGTTTTGTGCAATCTTTTTTTTTTTTTAACTAATTTATTTGTTTTTGGCAGTGTTGGGTCTTCGTTGCTGCACGTGGGCTTTCTCTAGTTGCGGTGAGCAGGGGCTACTCTTCATTGCGGTGCGCAGGCTTCTCATTGTGGTGGCTTCTCTTGTTGCGGAGCACAGGCTCTAGGCATGTGGGCTTCAGTAGTTGTGGCATGCGGGCTTCAGTAGTGGTGGCTAACAGACTCTAGAGTGTGGGCTTCAGTAGTTGTGGCTAGCAGGCTCTAGAGTGCGGGCTTCAGTAGTTGTGGCGCACAGGTTTTGTTGCTCCACAGCGTGTGGGATCTTCCTGGACCAGGGACTGAACCCGTGTCCCCTGCATTGGCAGGTGGATTCTTAACCACTGCACCACCAGGGAAGTCCCTGTGAAATCTACTTATGAAGCATTGTTTCTAATGATTAAGTTTAGAGATTTTCAAAAAATGTTCAGAAGTAAAAATATTAAATAAAAAATAATAAATTTTGAAATACATAAAAATTAAAATATTAAATAAACCTGAATTTGAAACGGTAAGTGATGAGATAGGTTTGAGCTAGGCCTTAAAAGATGGAACCATTTGGACATATAAGACAGAAACAATCTAAACAAGGAAAAGATCCAATAAAGACAAACAGGAGAATGAGCAAAATTGAGGATGGGTTTTAATAAATTAGGAGTAATCGGAATGTGTTTATAAGCTGAGGAGATTGATTCAAGTAAGTCAAAGAAGAATGAAGATTCAATAAAGAAAAGGGAGAACTGACAAAGCAGGATCCTAACATGGAGTGGAATTAAGGGCATAAATAATTAATACCATTTCCGCAAATGATCCAGTAGCACTTCTACTTAGCTATAGTTTGTATTAGCGCCAAAAAAAAAAAAAAAAAGATTGCTTTCTTTAAAACCATTTCTTTTATAGAATTCAGCATCCTTCCTCCCATGTAGTATAAATTAGAATAATTTTAGTATACCTTTAAAGTACATGTCAGTCTATTTGGCTTTAAATCCTGGTCTTCCATTGTTCTTGATCCATCTACTACCACATAAAGATGGCGCATCTACCAAAAAAAAACCCCAAAAACAAAACACACAAATAAGAACAATTTTTAAATACATTTTGGATCAAGAAGTAAAAATGTCATTTAGTATTCACATATTCTACACATATATTTTTAATATATTCCCTTAAAAAGTTTGTTTTACTGTTGTTTATTCTATGAAGCCAGAATGTTTCTCTAACTCAAACTAGTCCTGTACTAGAAAAGGAAAAAAGAATAACATACCATTCCAAGTCGAACTTGTCCATGGTGCTCAAATACCCTGTTAAAATTACGCAAACATTTTAATGGAATACCATCTACTACCTGAAAAATCATTACAACGTTTCAACTAACCTGCATTTTTTTAGTGAAATAAATTATTAACTTATGGATGCATATAATTATGGTCATTTTAGACAGTCCCTGAAGATCAATTTCCCTGCTGAGGCACTAGGTTGCTGGCTCCTTCCCCCTATTTAGAAGGCTACAAGTCAGTTTCCCTGAAACACAGCTCAAATGAAGTACCAAGGAGTGGCCATAAGTGGACAGAAACACTTAAAGGAATATATTTTACCTGTTTTAACACACACGAAGTTTACCTACCTTTTTCTCTTTGCTTTGAAGAGAATGTCTTCTATTGTAGCTTTAAGTGATCCTGATTCATCTTCTTTAAGAATCTCCCTGTAAGCAATAATTACTTGTTTGAAAAGATAAGCTAAAATTTTATTAACCCAAGAGAAATGAAAACATATGTCCACACAAAGATTTGCACCTGAATGTTCATAGCTGCATTATTCATAACAGCCAAAAATTATAAACAATCTAAATATCCATCAAATGGTGAAAGGATGAATAAAAAACATGGCATAAACATATTAACAGAATACTATTCAGCAATAAAAAGGAATGAATTACTGATACATGCAACAACATGGATGAACTTCAAAACAGTATGTTCAGTTAAAGAAGTCAGACACAACTGACCACATATTATATGATTACATTTACATGAAATGTCCAGAAAGGGCAAATCTAGAGAAACAGAAAGCACACAGTTGTTGCCTAGGACTTGAGGTGGGAATGGAATTAATTGTAAATGGACATGAGGGATATTACTGGGGTGGTAAAAATGTTCTAAAACTGATTTATGTTGATGACTGCACAATCCAGTAAATTTTCTAAAAATCATTGAATTATATATAAGAAACAGGTAAATGTTAACATGTGTAAAATATACTTCAATAAAGTTGTAAAAACAAAAACAAAACCCAAAACAATGTCTAAAAGGGAAGGGAAAGTAATAATGCCCTACTTACCATGTTCTTTCATAGCCTCCTTCCCATCGCTTAGTTCTTTCAGGCTCTTCATCCATTTTTTTCTTACTGTATTGTATTATTCAATATTCTGTAAAAAAAACATTAGATTGTGAATTGATTAAAGATGTTTGTAACCAAATGCATACAATTAAATTTGAAAAGTAATGAGAGGGAAGTAAACATACAAAGTAAAAACAAAAAACTCAGAATGCAAAATCATCTTATTCTTTGCAATGTATTCAATAATTGTAGCTGAATGAAAAATACTTTAAAATCCTCATGGAACTCTTTTCCCATCCCCAAGAAAGAATATGAATAATTATGCACAAATTTGGCACCACCAGAAATAAGCATCTCTTTACAATTTAAAAAAACAAAAATGTATTAAAGATGTGTCATAGGACAGAACCATAGAATTATGGGAAGTGGGTACAGGTGTAGATGAAACATGAGCCACAACTACTGCTTATTATAGCTGAGTGATGAATACATGGTGATTCACTGTACTATCTTTCCACCTTTGTGTTTGTGTGAATTTTCTCATAATCAAGTTTTTAAATGAAATTTATTATTACTCATAAATGATAAATGCTTATGGCTCATAATTTTTTAAAAAATACAATATTAAACCTACACTATAACCCCAACTATTAAAAGAAAAAGGAAATATTTAGTAATTCAATAAATAGGACAAATGGTTTTGATGGATGTTACGATTAAGGATGATTGGTTTTTTGCTTCTTTATTCTCTTCTGTGTTTTCATATTTTCAATATGAACATGTATTTCTTTAATAATCAGGGATACCCCATCTTGATTTTGATCTCAATTAATTTATTTAAATTTTATTTAATTATTTAATAATTTCATTATTATTTAAATAAATTTAGTAAGCATTTGGAAAGGAACTTTATACTTTAGCTCAGGCTGTCTCAAGAGGGAGGTTATATGGAAACTGTACTTTTCTTTTTTTGCAACTTTTCTGTAAATCTAAAATTATTTCAAAGTTAAAAATTTAAAACGTTTGCATTTTGTTTTGTCTGGATTTCACATGTTATTTTAGAAAAGAGATCATAGGATTTGAAATAATAATAATAATAATCAGGGATAAAATTGGTGTTGGGAGGACTCTATTAACCATAACCAAGTAATAAACACCCCCGTCACATCCACACCTCCACCCCCCCCAATGGAATCTCCCTCCCCATTTTACATTCTCACTTTCAACTTCCTTCTACCATAAATGAAAGATCAAAGGAATCCTAAGTGCCAAGACACTAAGGACAAAACAAATCCCATCATTGGCAGGGGCAAAGATTAATTTTTGTGATGAGGACAATAAACAAGACCTCAACCTCATTTATTTCATTTTTCCTATAGAAAAATATACTTAAAAATCTAAATATATATAGATTTTTATAAATGGACTTCTGGAATTAAAACCTATTGACAAGTTTAAGACTGCTTTTATGGCATCACCACTTTCTCTGGCACCTGCTACAATCAGATATTATTTGCTAAAGTTCTGTGTGTCTCTCACTGAATTAACAAGCCACTCCCTGGCGCTGGAAGAGATTCATTTGTTTCAGGAGATCAGGTGATCCACTTTAGTACCCTGAAGTAACAAGAAGTGCCTTAATTCTGACATCAGTGCTATTTCAGCACACCATGTTGGTGCCTTGTAGGTTTAATGATGAGTGTAGTAACACAGCATACAGTGACTAAATTGAACATTTTGATCTTCCATGGAGGTGTTTTTGTATTTATCATGAATGTCAAAAATCAAAAGCTTAAATTCTTAAAGACGTGGCTACTGCCATCCATCACATCAATATTTAAACTGTACTTTATTTTTATTTTATTACTTTTAATTCTCTGAAAGTTCAGACACAAAGTGAGAACTATATGAGCAGAAGCTGCAAGCAGGACCACCTCTGGCTCACTGCATACAAGGACTTCTTAATTCGAACTGTCTGCAATGGGAAATTACAGGGATAGGACAGAGGTATTAAGATCCCCATAACTGCAGATATTCAAAGGGAAGCTGGATGTTTACAATGAATGCAGTTAATAGAGAAGGGATTTATGCAGCCTGGAGGAAAATGTACCTGGTAACCTCTTAGGTCAGCATCTCCAACTGCCTATGACTGCCCAATATTCCATCTTCTTACAAATATCGCTGGGAATCCAACCCCAGGAAAGCCACTTCCCCCTGGGGAAGCCTGGTGGTATGATTCCTTCACACGAGCTCAGAAAGCTACACGTAAACAAATGAGATCTGCACCACACATCGCAATTTATGAAGCTTTCCCTCACACCTAACTCTGCCAAGCGCTGTGCGACAGGCAAGGGTGATAACTGTCCTGATTTTCAGGTTTGGAACTCAAGGCTCAGAGGCTGGTAACTCTATTGAGGCCACACAGCTGGAGGCTGGTGAGAGCTAGAACCCAGGACCACAAGTCCCCAAACTCGTGCCCTGCCTTAGGGCAGGAGAGCCAGTCTCCGACTGCTGCCCCAGATGCTTCTATGAAGCTCCCTAGACGGAAGTTGCCCTCCTCCCCCTCCCACACATCCTCATTCTCTGCGAGGCGGTTCTGGGCCATTCAATACCCGCTTCCAGCCGCGAAGGCCCCTCCCGCTGCCACACTTCCCAGGCCTCGGACCCACGCCTCGCCTCCGGACAAACCTCTACCACGGCCTCACCTGTCCTGCTGAGGGCCACTCTGCCGGAAGCTCTGCTCAGTTTGCTCTGAGGGCGCCGCCGAAGTCCTTCCGCCGCGCGCGGAGGCGACGCGCAAGCGTTCCGGCTGCTGGGAGTGGTGGTGGCCGGAGCGTGGCGCTCGCAGGCCGGAGCAACCTTGTTGCTGACTTCGCGGGGAGGGACGTCCTGCTTCCTTCCAGCTCTTCGCAAAGAGGCAAGAAGAGTGGTGGCCGTTCGCTCTTGGAAAGTTGGAGGCCCGGTAGCCGTCCATCGGGGATCTGAGACTTGATTTTACTATTTACAAAAGGTTGGCATGAAGGACTCTGACCACATCAGCAGCCTCAGCTGAGCCAGCTTGCTGTGCAGCGTTTTTCCCGGACTGCTCTGCTGCTTCTGCTAAATGACACAAATATTTATTGAGCACCTATTTGGGGCCTGGTACAGTTCTAAGCACTGAGGAAATAGAAATGAAAAACTGACAAAAATCCTTGCCCTCATGACAATTATGAAGAAAAACATACTGTATCAAATGGTGATTGTGCCATAGAGAATAATTAAGCATGGAAGGGGGAAAGTGTTGTGGTTTAAAATAGGTGGTCAGGGGACTTCCCTGGTGGTCCGGTGGTTAAGACTGCCACTGCAGGGTTCACAGGTTCGACCCCTGGTGGGGGAAATAAGATCCCGCATGCCAAGAAGACAGTCGAACCATGACCAGAATGAGGGAGGGAGTTAACCGTGCTGATACTTAGGGAAAGATTTCTCCAGGGAAAGGGAGCTGCAAGTACAAAGGCCCCTGGGGTGGAAGCACATTGGTGTGTTTGAGGGACGGCATGGGCAAGCAGGGGATGAGTGGTGGCAACTGAAATCAGAAGTGCGGGTCTCGAAGCACTGTCAGAACTTTGAAGGGATGATGATGGCTTGGACTGGCATAGTATGGCAGGGCAGCTAGTGAAAAACGGCTGGATTCTCAATCTTGTCAATAGACAGGATGTTTGTTATGAAAAAAGAATCAATGACTCCAACGTTAGTTGCTGAGCAGCTGAAAGGCTGGAGTTGCAATTACTGAGAGGGTGGGGGGTTGGTAAGATTAGTTCAATTTTGAACAAGTTGTTTGAGATATCTGCTAATACACACAGAATTACTAACATTTCCCATACCTGAGAAATGGAGAGGCAAGGCGCCCCAGAGCCTCAGAAAAGGATTATGCCCCGGAAAAGGAGAAAGGAACTGCCGGAACCTCTTTGGTTCCCCATCACCGAACGCTTCCCCTCTGTTGCCTATATTGTTTTGTTGGTACTAAAATCTTTCCATGTATTCTTCCCCCTCAAAAACATAAACAGAAGCCATCTTGCACAGTAGTGGAAAGAATAGACCTGAATTAAAAATCAGGCTCTGCCACACTAGCTGGGTGACCTGAAGCAAGTCACAACCCAAGTCTGATCTATAAGATGGGATTATTTCCACCTACCCTACAGGGCTTGCACATCACATCTTCGCAACTCCATAACCAGCTCCTTTTATTTCTCCCCAGAAGACAAGGTCTCACTGTTTAGGTCTGATGTTGTCTTTAAAAGGTGAGGAGGGGAAATTAGCATTGCTGATTCCCAGTGCCAGTTGGCTTCCATCTTTGCCTCCCCCACATCTTTGACTCCTTTACAGGGCTCACACACAAACTCCACCCTTTTTCCTTTTACTTCCTTCCTAGTATCCCCTCTTCCTCCCTCCCTTACTTCCACAAACCCCACACTTTTCTTTCCTTCTGTTCTGATTAGCCATTCTGTTCCAAGACAGGATGGACTCACACCTATAGAACAAACAGCTACAACCCCAAGCCCCAAGTTTCTCATTTATGTTTACTATCCACCTGTCTGGAAAGACTTTGTGGAAAAACGGGAAAAGCACAGAGGACTCCCCAATGAATTTAAATTAAAGCATATTTGTGGACAGAAGGCCGAATCATTCAAGCTTTCCCAACTGTAAAATTTACTCTCCTCTGAATATATCTGTCTCAGATCTTGAATCAAGTAGGAATGGTACTAAGGCAAAACAAAACAAAAATGCATAAATCCATGGTGGTCTTCTGCCATTATCATGACCGACACAATATGTTAATTGCTTACAAAGTGGTAGAATAAAGAAATGATATAACCTGGTCAAACGTTTCAATTTGTAAAACTAAGCAACAACTATAAAGAATGGAACAATCTGTTCTCTGCCCATGGGTGGCTGGACACAATCCAGAGAGTTAGGAAATTCACAAACAGCTCAGCCAGTGGAATCAAGCTGAAATTCAGTGTACAACTTCAAACACTGGGAGAGATGAGCTTGCCTTTTGCAATACCTTTAGATGGAACCTCAATCATTAGAGCCTCATTAAAACCCTCCAGAATTGCTTATAAGAGTATCTGATAATCTTTAACTTGATATGTAAACTCTATACTATCTGTTAAAGCATTTGTTCATTATCTATGAATTATCACAATGCCAAACATAAGGGAATTATCTGCCTAAAACTAAAAAGAATTTACACCATAAAGCTGTACCCAGCACACACCAAACATAAGGGATTGGGATGATACATGTACTTTTAAAACCCAGTTTGCTTTTAAAAACTTGTTTTCACCATTTGACTTTGCAAAGTAGGTATAACTGGCCATATTTATTTTATTTAATTTATTAATTTGTTTATTTGGCTGCATTGGGTCTTCGTTGCTGCATGCAGGCTTTCTCTAGTTGCAGCGAGCACGGGCTACTCTTCTTTGCAGTGCATGGGTTTCTCGTTGCAGTGGCTTCTCTTGTCGCGGAGCACAGGCTCTAGCGGAGCACAGGCTCTAGGTGCACGGGCTTCAGTAGTTGTGGCACGTGGACTCAGTAGTTGTGGCTCGTGGACTCTATAGAGTGCAGGCTCAGTAGTTGTGGCGCACGGGCTTAGTTGCTCTGCGGCATGTGGGATCTTCCTGGACCAGGGATCAAACCCGTGTCCCCCGCATTGGCAGGTGGATTCTTAACCACTGCACCACACGGAAATCCCGAACCACATGCTTTTTCAACAAAATCTTTGGAACAATGGTTAATATTAGAAAGCAGAATGCAAACACAACCACAGAAGGTCAGAGATGGAAGAGACCTCTTAAATCTAATCTAAACCTCTATTTTCCAGACTAGAAAACTGCCTGAGTGGTTTTTCAAAGTTATGTCCCGATGGTTAATGCCAATCCCCCAGGAGAATTCCCTGGCAGTCCAGTGGCTAGGACTCCACGCTTCCACTGCAGGGGGCAAAGGTTCGATCCCTGGTCAGGAAACTAAGATCCCACAAGGCACATGGCATAGACAAAAAAAAAAAAAAAAAGCCACCCCCCTCCACCAAAAGAACCACCCTGATCCTGGCTCAGAGATCAAATGTATGTAAGTACATTTGAAAAATGATTTTTTTAACTTTCAAAGTTCAATTTTATGGCACAATTTTACAGCACAAACTCATGCTATTTGACTTTCTGCATTTAGCTGAATGGTTTTGTTCAGTCACAACACTGGCAAACTTGCCTTCATAAACTAAGTGTGCTGACTTCAGTTTAAATTTTAAGACATATAAAAATTAAGGGCGGGCCTCCCTGGTGGCGCAGTGGTTGAGAGTCCGCCTGCCGATGCAGGGGATACGGGTTCGTGCCCCGGTCTGGGAGGAACCCATATGCCGCGGAGCGGCTGGGCCCGTGAGCCATGGCCGCTGGGCCTGCGCGTCCGGAGCCTGTGCTCCGCAACGGGAGAGGCCACAACAGTGAGAGGCCCGCATACCGCAAAAAGAAAAAAAAAAAAAAAAAAAATTAAGGGCTTCCCTGGTGGCGCAGTGGTTGAGAGTCCGCCTGCCGATGCAGGGGATGAGGGTTCGTGCCCCGGTCCGGGAAGATCCCACATGCCGCGGAGCGGCTGGGCCCGTGAGCCACGGCCGCTGGGCCTGTGTGTCCAGAGCCTGTGCTCCGCAACGGGAGAGGCCACAACAGTGAGAGGCCCGTGTACCGCAAAAAAAAAAAAAAAAAAAAAAAAAAAAAATCAATTACATTGCTCAAGAGAGTCCTTACCACTTGGTATGAATCCAAAAGACATGAAAAACGTAAACTATTTATTACCTTTTGTAGTATGAGCAGCACATAGAAAATTAAGAATTTCTTCAACTTGAAGAACTGTATCAGTGTTATAATGGAAACCTTATTTTTATCTTTGGAAAATGATTCAGACTTATATATTAAAAACAATATACTTAAATGAAGAGTTCCAAACTGAGGAGATAATCACAATCAACTTGGTTAGCTCTATATCCAGTATTATCAGCTAAGTTTACTTTACCAGAAAAAAACTGAATTAAAAAAATAGCTGAGATTTAAGGGCACCATTTGAAATAATTTGGTGTTTTATGATATTGGATTTCATTTCCAGACAAATCAGCCTTCTGTTAGCCAAAGGATTTAGGAAGCTACCAACCAGCACAGCACCCAAAACAGTTTAAAACAGTAACAGATACAACTTCTGAGTGTAGTTTTCCATAGCTTAGTATTAACAGCACTAATGACATCAAAAAGGTACATTATGGAAAGAAAACACCAGTTTTAATAATTATAAAATATGTACAAAACTTGAATATTCCTGTAAGATACAATTCAAGTCGCAATTGAATTATAATTGTAATTGGATACTTTGATATAATGGAAAAGGCTAGTTGGTTTAAAAAAAGCATGTAAACCATAAAAGATAAAAAGCATTTAAAAATACACAACAAAATTCTAACCAGTGGGTTTAAACTTTGATTTTTAAAAAGTAAACATGTATTTACAATCTTCAAATTTCACACATTTGTTACTTTTACATGATGTTTATTACCAGGATAACATGAAATTAAAAGCTCTTAAGCATTTATACACAGAAAAAAATCAATAGGGAGGCTGGTAGGACTCAGTATCCGTAGTAGCTAAAATAGGAAAAGGCCAGGGACTTTATCAATGGAGTCATAAAACAGACTTAACCAAAACTGCAAGCTAGGCAACAAGCAGTTTCACTTCAGAGACTTTATTGCAGGGCCCCAGTTTCCTTATCTGAAAATAAATGATTATAAGTAACAGTTATCTGAAGGGAGAATTCTGGGAGAATTAAACTATCCCCTACAAGACCCAATGAGCATACTTAGGTATTAAGACCTGATTGCCTAGGGTGTGAAAGTTCACAGCACAGTGTACTCCAGGACCTTCCTTAAAGGTTTAAAAACCTCAAACAAAAGTTCTTAATACAAGAACCAATGTTTAAAGCATAAAGTCCTTACTTGGAGTGTTCAGCCCAGTTGATTATCAAAAACTATTTATAAAATGATGATGATATACTGATGATATCATTCAATACTGATGATATTAAAACTACCAAAACTCTGTAATGATCACAAAGATTTGGCCTCCCAGGTTAGAGTCCAAAGTCATTTTGACTCCTGATAACATTGCAGAGATGTCAGTCAGATACTTCTTAACCTAACAATGTGGCATCTGCTGTCTATGTTTTCCGTCGATCATAATCTCCAACCATCTTCTTAATGTGTGACAATTTGCTCTTCAACTGCTTGCAATAATTCCTCTTACTTTTGTAATCTGCAGACTAAAAAAGGAGGAAAGAAAAAAGAATCGCGTAAATTTAACAAACTAAAAACGAGTTATGTTTTAGCTGCTGGGAAGGCAGAGGTGAACAACAACAAAAAGGGAGCGTTAGTCATATAGAATTGCAGGGAGTGTTAAATGAAGTAACATGCATAAGGTACCTGGCAGTTATCTCTAACCACATGAGCAGCTGATTCTCTTTTCTCAATCATATCTTCTAACCTGAGTTTTACAAAGGATACACTCATTTCTAATGATTTGTAAAGTCACCAAGAAAATTTATCGGCCTTTTTTTGCTAAAACATGATTTAAAAAAAAATAAAAATCAGTAAAACAAGAAACTGGTGATATGGGTTTACTTAGAATAAAGAAACAGGGTAAATGGGGAGTGAGTGAGACAGGAAATTTTACTATGTACATTTTTAAACTCTTGAATTTAAATTCATGACGTTCTGGGAATTCCCTGGTGGTCCAGCGGTTAAGACTTGGCACTTTCACTGCCGTGGGCCCGGGTTTGATCCCTGGTCTGGGAACTAAGATCCCACAAGCTGCGCAGCACAACCAAAAAAAATAATTAATGACTTTTGGAATTAATATTTTTTTTTGAATTTGAATTTTGGAATTAATTAATATAAAGTCTTTTAAAAACCAAAAATGTTTTAAGGCAATATAGACTGATGATGCTGGGAAATTCCCTGGCAGTCCAGTGGGTGGTTGGGACTCTGTGCTTTTATTGCTGAGGGCCCGGGTTCGATCCCTTGCTGGGGAACTAAGATCCCACAAGCCGCGCTGTGTGGCCAAAGGAGGAAAAAAAAAAGAAGACTGATGATGCCAAGTGTTGGCAAGGATATGGAGCAACAGGAATCTACACTGCTTGTTAGGAATGTAAAGTGGCACAAACCAGCGATGCTGTTGACAGTCCCTACCCAAGGCAGGATCCCCACTTGCTCAATGACCTTGCAATTTCATGACTATGTATATACCTAGCAAATGTGTGCCTATGTGCATATACACTTAAAAATGAACCACTGCTTCATGCCACCATCTAAATGATTCTCACAAACAATACTGAGCAAAAGAAATCACACACAGGGTCTTCCCTGGTGGGGCAGTGGTTGAGAGTCCGCCTGCCGATGCAGGGGACACGGGTTCATGCCCCGGTCCGGGAAGATCCCACATGCCGCGGAGCAGCTGGGCCCGTGAGCCATGGCCGCTGAGCCTGTGCATCCGGAGCCTGTGCTCCACAACGGGAGAGGCCACAACAGTGAGAGGCCCGCATACCGCAAAAAAAAAAAAAAAAAAAAAAAAGAAATCACACACAAATTACATACTGTATGATTCCATTTATATAAAGTTCAAAATACGCAATACTAATACATGATGTTAGAACTTAGGATGGTGGTTACCTCTGCGGTGAGTGTAAACATTGGATGAGCACACAAGGGGTACTACGAAATGTATTTCTTTATTGGGATGCCAGGTACAAAGGTGTGTGGTTGCTCTGTGAAAATATACCAAGTTGTATACTTATGATCCGTGTATTTTTCTGTATGTATACTTCAAACTAAAAAAAAAAAAAAAAAATTTTTTTTTTTTTTTTGCATCAGTGCTGGTTGTAGTTGCAAATAACTGAAATTAAGGTTCCAACTTCTTATAGTTTTCATCTTGCAATTATAGGGCCTTTTGTCTATAATCAGTGCATGTGTGACAAGGTATTCAGAGTCATTCTAAAGGTTAAATGAAAAGCACATAATAGATAAGTTCTTCCTAAAAGAATCTTACAATCTGGGATACTTACTCCCTTAACTTGTTTCAGTCTATTGTATTCATCAGCAGCAGCCTATTAATGAGAAACAAAGGAATATGTTTAGTGGGGCATTTTCTCTTTCAAAAATAACACTCCTGATGTTATATTTTGAAGCTAAGAATGTCATCTTATGACAAAAATACAGGGAATTAAAATAATGAAGTCTTAAAGTTCTCAAAACTATTATGGTCAGTAGGAGGGCCTGAGGAACCCAGTGACAGGGACTTTATGACATTAAGATATTTCTCACATTCCATTCACACAGACAGGCAACTATCTGTCCTGCTGCCGCTCATCTCTCCCCATGCCAGTCCACGTGGCACGTAGACCCCGGAGAACTTTTTCATAGAGCACGGCTCTGAGCAGGTTACATCCCATTATAAAACTGGTCTGAGCACTCCATGAAAATCTCTACTAATCTAGTCTCCTACGTTTCCAGTCTCAGTGTCCACCATTTGCAATTCTTTAAAAAATTAAGCACATTATTGCTTCCAGATTTCCATCATGTTCCCCTTATAGCTGTACTCATGTACACCTCCCCTACTGTCTGGAGAATGTGTACTGGTTACCTCTCAGTGAAGCCTCCCCTAAACTCTCCAGGCCTTCAGCAGACTTTATTCCTTCTCAGAGAAGTTAGTTACAGTACTTTCTATACATAATGTAAATATGGCATTAGTCCCATTGTCAAAGTTGTTTAGGTGTCAGTTTCTGTCTTTGAATATGAGCTCTTTGAGGGTGGAAACATGATTTGTCTTTGTAACCTCAGCACTTCGACATCAAGGACACAGTAACAATGAATAAGCATTGATTGCATTAAGAAAGGTTTACGATACCACAGAGAAGCCATAAAAGAAAACAATAAATAAATCAAACTATATACGAAGCAAATACTTCGAAACCGGAAAGCAGATCACCCCAATTAAAAATGGCAAAGGGTATTTCATAAAAGGACTATGAAGTTCCAACAAATACATGATGTGATAAAAAAGTTTAAATACTGGTATCTAAGACACAAGTCAGTAATTTTTCAGACATAAAATGTTAGTGAGATGTGGGTCAGAGGAGCCTCTAGAGCATTACCAGCAGGAATACAGTTGATATAATCTTTCTGGAGGGCACTTTTGCAACAAAAGTTTAAATGTACTAACCTCTGACTCAGCAATTTCACATTCTGGAATTCGTTCTAGCAGATAAGTGGGTAAGTGTGTAAGGATGGAGAGGTTCACCAGTGTATTACTAGTAGGGGCAGAGTGTATGTGTGGCAGTGGGGAGACATACCTAAATGTCTATTCATAGAGGATTACTCAAGTATATTACGGTACAACCACAAAACTGAAAATTGTGGAGTTATTTTTTTAACACATAAAAATATTTTCTCAGTAAGTAGATCTTTATTATTGACATGAAATGATAACCATAAATTATCGTTGAATAAAAAAGCAAGATATAAGCAGTGCCAGTAAGTATTTAAAAAGAAAAACCTTCACAATGATGGGGATATCTCAAAGAAACACAGGAGGCAACTGAAAGAGTTCCCAATGGTCCTAACTAAAACAATTCAAGCAACAAAACTAAGTAGTGTTGGATTATAACCCAAAGTATAAAACAAATATCCATGAGTCTATACTGACATAAATGATTAAATAAATGGGAGGAAGTGACAAATTTCCCACGCAGACAAATTCCAAATAATTTGTGTAGGTATACCGCTGGAGCATAATTCCCCAGTCCTTAAGTGTGATCTATGCATAGTGACTTGCTTCTAAAGAGCACAGTATGGAGATGGGAATTAAAAAGTAATGAGTAACTTTACATGGACAAACACTACTCCAGCCAGGTGATCAAGGAAAAAAAAAAAAAAAAAAAAGAGCCATAAACTATTATTAAATAAAAAAGCAGGAAGGATATAAGTAAAACTTATGATTCTTTATCAAAGATTGTGTCTAGGTGCACTTCTGCACAGAGGGGACATTTTAACAACTAATATTCTGGTGACAAAATTTAAGGCAACTTATTTTTTTGTATGTAATTCTGTATTATTTGAAATTTTTACAGAAAGAGCGAACTTTGTTTATAAATAGACAAACTAGTGTAGCTATTTTCTTTTAAGCAGGAAGGGATGTATTATCGACGAACCCGAACGAACTTTTTGGCCAAGCCAATATGTACACAGACCATTGCTTTGTAATTCTTAACTACGTTAGTACACTTTCAATTTGGAAAGACTTTAATCTAAGACTTGATTTCAATTACTCTTCAATGAAATTACAGTTTGATAATTACTAGCAAAATCTGTGTCAATATTAGTATAAAGGATAATGTAGCTCCATAGATTAGAATAAAATTCTATGTAATATATAATTATCAGATTTCAATTTACCATATACTCTTCACTTTCTTCTCTATAGTCATCCAGTTCTTTATCCAGACGAGAGAGTTCTTTATTGATCTCATCAAGTTCTGCTTGTAAGCTCTTGTATTCCTGCAGGCCAGTGTCAAAATTCCTCTTGTAGAGTTGTCTTTGTTGATCTGAAGTGATAGGTGGATATTCCCTAAAAATTCAGTGAGAAAATGATTACTTATGTATCCTTAGCAGACCTAAGATCCAGTGCTTCTTCCTCAAAGATGATAAACTGGTGGGATGTGGAGAATAACATTCTCTTGTTTTTGTTTGTTTGTTTGTTTTGCAGTACGCGGGCCTCTCACTGTTGTGGCCTCTCCAGAGGCTCCGGACGCGCAGGCTCAGTGGCCATGGCTCACGGACCTAGCCACTCCGCGGCATGTGGGATCTTCCCGGACCGGGACACGAACCTGTGTCCCTTGCATCGGCAGGCGGACTCTCAACCACTGCGCCACCAGGGAAGCCCTTGGTTTTGTTTTTGTGGTTGTTGCTTATGGGTAGAGAAAGGTGGGATGCAAATGAGTTCTTTTAAGCATGATTATGCTTTTTACGTTGCTGCTCATGTTTAAAAAAAAAAAAAACAACTATGCCTACTGATTTTTAGAAATAAGTTGAAAATCATTTATGAAATTTCAGGGTGGTCTTAGGAACTCATTTATTCTGAATACACAACACAACATGAGAATGGATACTTACGTTAAAAGTGTTAAAACGGGAATTGTGGAACACAAAGGATATTTCCATCACTTCAGCGGCAGAGCAGCTGACTGGCAGCTGCTGTTTTCTGCTACCACCTACAGTTTTCAGACAGTTTTGAGCATTTTTTTTTGTTGGGGTGGGGCGGTGGGGGGTGTCTTGTTTATCCTAAATGGAAATCACTTTGATTGTAAAAGTAGACATTAAAAGGTACATGTATGGAAATGCATGCTCATTGTAAAAATAATCTGGCAATGTGGTAAACTATGAAAAAAACCCTGACATTCTGTACCACGTGTATCTCTCAATATGCCAGCTATTCTTTACATATGACAGTGATGCTATTAACCACCCATAATCCACTGAGGAAATACCCTGAATTGTTTCACGGGACTAAGGAACTTCACAGCAATATGGAATTTTAAATGTCGTATCTAAGACAGTCTTAAATATCTTCATTTTACAGACAGGAGAAATTAAATGATTTGCTCAAAAGGGAAACAAGAATTTAGAATTTCTAAAAGTTTTCATTTAAATCTTGCATGATACAAGACAGGCAAATATTTTTATAGACAGATGACTGAACTAGGCCAAAACTCTTGAGGGGTAAGGGGGAGATGAAATATGACAGCCACCAGTGTGTATGGGACTTCTAGCTATATTTGCCCCATCCACCCCTCCTAATCCCTTGAGAAGCAATGTTCTGATTAACCACAATTCACACAGCAAATGTTCCTGATTTGTGTCCCATTCCTCAGAATACTTGGGCAAAAAAAGGCTACAGGTCATACACGAGTACAGCTGGCAATGATGGACTATAACAAAACCACTGACACACAAAGTAACTTAACCACGACGCTAAATTGTTAACTCCACTGTTTACAAAACTGTTTGCCAAAGTCCTCTGGATTAAACTTTTAAAAGACTCTCTGGTCTCATCGTGAAAGCTTAACTTAAAAGTAAACGCCAAAGGAAAGCCATAGCACTGGTCCGGAATTTTATAATTAGTAAAACAAAGTTCCTCTATACTTGTATTTCCTTTACTTGAAAAACCTTGCTTGGGTGACTACTGGTAAAAGCATACAGCACTGGCGAAGTTTATCATTTTGTGGAGGTGCGCTGAAAGTGTTTTTAAGACATGTTTTTAAGCCAAAGTGCTTTTAAGCCAAACACAATCCCTCCAGGTCAATCTTTATTACAAAAGGGTACTAAGGGAAAAAAAAGTATCAAGAAGCTGTCTCCAGCCCTGGTTGGCAAAGAATGAAGTTGTACCACCCACCCCAGTTGAGGAGGCAACACCACCAAAACCTGGTTGTACAACCATCAGATGCACAAGGGGTTCCAGCAAGAGGCGCCCCAGTACCTGATCCAGTCCTCCTCCAGCTCATCGCAGGACTCGCCGCCCGTCGTGTAGTCTGTTTCATAGTGGTCTTGCTCTGATCTCCTCGACTTTCCTGCCCTGCCCTTCGAGGGAGCCCTTTTTGAAAGCGTCTCCAAGTTACCACTGTTGCTGTAATGAGGCTGCCGGAAGTCCTCCACAGGTGAAGTCACTGGCAGCTCCTGAGCCACTTCAGGCACCCTAACAAAACAGGAATCATCTGTCCGTGAGCATTACCAGACTTTGTCAGAGCACCGAGACCACAGAGGGCAGCAACACGTGGGCCGCATTCACTCAACCAGCCACCTGCCCAGCATTGGGCAGATCCCCAGCTCCCTGTGCTCAACCCAGCACCAGTCCAGGTCCCCTAATGCACACGAACAGCTTTAAGGCTCTGATGTAAGGGGAGCTCATTAGTAAACCTTGTACGAAAAATGGATGTAAGATTTCACTTTAGGAAACACGCTGATCTGGAAGAGAATTATTGACCTGACCCGTGCCAGGGACTTACTCCACAAAAGGCTGTTAGGAAAATAACAATCATGACTCTTTTCTACAGGTTCTTCTAGTTCCATGGAATGCTGAGTGGGGAGAGGAATGCACATACGTTATCTATCTACCTTTAGAGGCTGACTCTCAGAGATAAGCTCTTGGTAATATTAATTTTAGACTCCTCTGTATCAATTCTCTTTTCAAGATACAATGTTGAAAAATGAAAAATACTGAAAATTTAAACTAAAAAAACTAAAAACAAAAAACCTAAAAAGCTTTATATTGTAATGGATGAAAGAGCTCGTTAAGACTTCTTTTTTAAATTGCGCTGTTAATCCTGAAGCCCTGTAGAATGAATGAAATGGAAGAGTTAACATTACACTTATTTTTCTAACGCCAATTATTTAATATTGCATCAGATTTTTAATTGCATATAATGTTTCTGCCACAAGCAGAAGAACGAAGCCTAACATGGAATAAAAGACCAAGAGCTGTGGCAACTGTAGACTACTTCTGAGTAACAGAAATGCAAAGCTGCACTTTCCCCCTGTAGCAGAGCTGGAGAAGGGCAAGAGGAGAAACAAGGCACCTGAGACTTTCCAACATCAGCCTTGCTATTCAAGTCAACTATTTAAAAGTCTGAAGAATTTTTTTTTTATTGCTTTCAACTTACAGAACTGTCATCTTGAGCTTTATCCACGAGGTGGACTGTTTTCTAGGTGATCCAAAACTGCTTGGTTCTAACTGTTGCCAAAGTCTTAGATTTCTAATCGCACTTATTAATTTCTTATAGACTCCTAAAGCTTTGGGGGGGGTGGTAGCTGAGGGGGTGGTGGTATTTATTTCTTCTTTCTAAATTTATCCAGGTTAACATGGCTTTGAGTACTTCTAAAGGAAGGAAAATGTGACTTTCTCTGTGAGTCAATGATTAACGAGTTCCTAGACACTCTGCCAGGTACTATGCTTCTTAGCTTTGAGGTGGCAAACAAAACCTTTAGAATGCAGTGGGTTTGTTTGAAGTGCTGGGGGCCAGAGGGGGAGGATGCTAAAGGGCAAAAGAAATTAGAAAAAAACCCAAAATATTAAGGCGGGCCTCCTCCCATAATTTTATATTAGGTATTGATATAATAAATCTTCACCTTAGAAGTTTTCCATCTCCCCTCTTCCTACACCCTTTCAAACACTAAACAATAACTTGATATACAGCATGAAAGCTAAAAACGAAATGCTTGGCAAGAAAAGTATATATAAATTTAACAGTTAGGGGATATGTGCACTCTTAGTCACCTTCAAACCTACTTTTAGAGACAAGTCTGATTAGGTCGAAAATCTGCACAAGCCAGAAGTAACCACCTGTATACTTTCCTCAGTATCTGACTCAGTTCCCTAGGTGCGGAAATCTGCCCTTGTGTAGTTTTTGACTTCCTTCTTTTTTAAACTTGTTTTATTTTCTCTCTCTCTCTCTCTCTCTCTCTCTCTCTCTCTCTCACACACACACACACACACACACACACCCTCACATGCCTTTGCTGCTCTATCTCACCCCAACGGTGTAGTTATTGTGCACTTCCTTCCGTCCCTGTTGTATTGCAACCTCCATGGGAACACGAACTCCGTATTCCCAGGGGCACCTGGCCCAGTACATGGCAGGGGTTCAAGGTAATTACTGAACTGAAAAGACATTCACAAGAATTCTCTTCATTGAGGACACCCAGTATCAGGGAGGAGGGAGAAACAAAATGCATGATCACATCAGTGTCATGACTGTTGGAATGACATCCATGATATACATGGTATTTTAAAACTGCCATCATCACTGATGGGAATATCCAAGCCTTGCCAATCAGAGAACTCCATCTTCCTGGACCCAAAAAGGACCAATCAGAATCTTTCCAATAGATTTGATATGTAAGTTTTGGGAAACTAAATTCCATTCTCCGAATCTGGCGCTAGAAGATCAGGACAGCCTGGGGAATGTGCATGGCTAGCCTGCTACAAAAGAAGCTGTACTGAGAATAAAACCAGCACAGCAACAAGAACCCTGATATCTTCTGAGTCCCTGGATCATGCTGTGCCCAAAGCTAGCACCATCTCTGGGCCTTAGGCAAACCAGTGAATTCCTACAACCTGTGTAAAAGCCCTAACAGATTATCCTACCAGCCTAAATACTACTACCAGACAATGGTCTCACTGGGCACTCTAAGGCATCAGCCTGCCCTGAAAGCTCTGCATCGCATCAGCACTCCACTTCTTTGATTTACAAAGGTTAATTCACCCTGGGTGTGGAAAAGAGAGTAGGGAGTGTACCTACTATCTCCCAAATTCACTTAAGAGAGGGTGGAGGGCTTCCCTGGTTGCGCAGTGGTTGAGAGTCCGCCTGCCGATGCAGGGGACGCGGGTTCGTGCCCCGGTCCGGGAGGATCCCACGTGCCGTGGAGCGGCTGGGCCCGTGAGCCATGGCCGCTGGGCCTGCGCGTCGGGAGCCTGTGCTCCGCAACGGGAGAGGCCACAACAGTGAGAGGCCCGCGTAACGCAAAAAAAAAAAAAAAAGAGAGGGTGGAGAAGAAGCTATCTTCAGCTACATTCTACTGTCTCCTAATCCGGGATTAATTCTAACTGCCTTAAAATTCTAAGGTTAGAACATTATGGTGAGAGCAAAAGGAGCCAGACGCCAGAATAATTTCCATATGATTCCATTTTTAAAAAACTCTGATATGGTGACAGGCGTCAAAACAGTGGTGGTGGGGAAAGGGGGGTACCCGTGGAGAAGACAACGTTTGGGGGCGCTTGTAATGCCTCTCTCTCGGTCTGAGGGTAGTTAATTCAGTGACCACATGCGTGAACTCTCATTAAGCTGTATATCAAGATCAGTGCTCTTTACTGAATGTACATTATGCCTCGGGGGGAAAACATCTTAGTATTGAGGCACCTCATTCTTAACTTGGACCTCAGACAACGTTCCGATTCTAATTCCTTCTCCTTCCACTACAATAATAAGGAGGAGAGGCACTGGTGAGTTACTAAACACCTTCAAGAAACACCTGAGGAAAGACAGGCTACGACTTAACGTGCATCCCTTCGTCATCCAGGAGGACGTACACTGAATCCTCCTTAGCGCTCAATGCTCTGCCGCAGACAACAATCAACAATGTCTACGACCCGCCAGAGGCTGCAAGTTCCTCCCGTCATTACTACACGCTGTTGCATTCGTTATCCCTTACCTTGGCACCATCCCCATCCTCCCCTTCTGCTGGGTTCTAAAACTAAGCATCATATTTGCATTTTCCAGGCCTTCAAAAAACTTCTAGGGTGTACTCCTGGAGTATAAACTGGTACAACCCTTATGGAGTAAAATTTGACTACATCTATCAAAATAAAATATGCAATGTCCTTTAACCTGGTAATTGTACTTTTAATATTTTTCCTCCAGATACACTGACATATTTGCAAAGTGATCAATGTGCAATGTGCAAGTTCATTCTCTGCAGAGGTTTGTAATAACAAGACATTGGGGAAAAGTGTGCATCAATGTGGGATTAATAAAACAAATTTTAGTATACCCATTTAATGGAATATTATGTAGCTATAAAACAGATCAGTAAACTCTGTATACTGATACGGACAATCACTAAGATATATTGCTAACAATGCATTTAATATGCTATTGTCTTTTAAAAGGAAAAAGTAACCAACATCGTATTTGGCCAGCATATTTACTTAAAAATAACCTCTGGAAGGACGTAAAAGAAATTGGTAACACTAGCTTCCCCTGGGGAGAGAAAATAGACAGCTGGGGACAAAAGGGATTCCCTTTTGCTCCTTTTAAATTTTACATCATGAATATACTGGCTTATTGAAGAATAAGTAAGATACTTAAACTGTTCCAAATGAATCTGTGAAAATATCTTAGTTCTCATAAAAAGGGACAGCATGTGGGAACGCTGTGAAGTCCTGCAGGCCTTACAGTTAATTTGGAGGCACAGCTGGTCACAAGACGCATTATAGGTATTTATTTTGTATGCATGGAAGTCATGCAAATCATAGCTTGAACCTTTTACAAGGATTGCATCTCTACTGTGTACCTCTGCCTCTCATAGCCTCACATGATTTGGTTTTTGTCAAAATCCAAAGAGAAGAAGGAGAACAGAGACAATGCCCTTCCTCCAAATCATTTACAACTGAAATCAAAAGTAAGCTTGATGCTGAAGACCAAAATAAAATATATGGAGGGTAAGGCAGAATGCCAGTCTACTTCCAAATTCCATTCCAGGGTAATAATAAAATCTATTCTCTTCAAACTGATTCCATACTTAACTCACCTGCTGGTGTCATCTTAGGGGCTCCGGGCAGCCAAACTACTATGCACTCAGAGTGGATCTCTACAAACTCGGCCCCCTAAGTGGCAGAGATAAAACTTTGAACAAAAATTTCCCAGCAGATAAACCTTTAACTTAGAACGATCAAATTAGCTAAAGGGGGCTTCCCTGGTGGTCAGTGGTTGAGAGTCCACCTGCTAATGCAGGGGACACGGGTTCGTGCCCCAGTCTGGGAAGAGCCCACATGCCACGGAGTGGCTGGGCCCGTGAGCCATGGCCGCTGAGGCTGCGCGTCCGGAGCCTGTGCTCCGCAACGGGAGAGGCCACAGCAGTGAGAGGCCCGAGTACCACAAAAAAAAAAAAAAAAAAAAAAAAAGCTTAAAGGGAAGGTTTATTTTTTTTGGTCTACGAAGGAACTTGGAGTTCTAGAATTATATACAGGAACGTTAATTTATCATCCTTAGGCAAACTACATCCAAGTCCTTAACAATATCCCCAACATCTCTCTCTTGTCATTAAGGTGAATTAGACTTAGGCTTCAGGGTAACCTAAAACCACAACAGGGATACTATTTCAATAACCTGAATGGCACCTACTCTAGGCCAGAAACTCACTGTGAGGTTTTTCACACCACATGTAAAACAAAATCTAGAGGCTTTATCAGTTTCACATCTCCCAGCAAAAGAAATCTAATAATTATAGGAAGGAGGAGAGACTGAGAACCACACTTAGCTCTGCTATCAATCCGTAATACCCTTCCACCCTCAACTAAACTTCAAAACCAGAAATAGGAAAGAACCACATTCCGCCTCTACCTATAAGGCAGAGATCAGTCTCCAGCCTTTGTGAAAACTGTTTTTTTTTTTTAAGGCAAATGGCACAAAACAGCAACTGATTTATAAACACATGCAAATACTCACTTTTTCGGACTCATTCTAGCAAAAGAAGGAAGACGCTACTTACGGTGTTGATTTATAGGAAGACTCTGGATACAGTCGCTTCTCGTTCACTTTACCATTGGAGGAGTAGGCCACGGGGCTGTCCACTCCCTCCACGTAGTCAGAAAGGGGAGGAGGCATGTCTTGTGTGCCTGCAGAAACGTTTTTAACCTAAGGAAACAGTCCCAAGAGACTCAGTTATTATTTAGCCTGTAACATAAAAGGGGGAAGAAATGAAAGAAAAATATCATATATAAAATTATCTAACATTTATCGGGCTCGTTAAATATTATTAACCTATCTGACTACCTTGTTATTATTCAGTGTTAACAGCCAAATCAGCACAGAAATGGTGCCATTGTTAGTTTAACAAATCCAGAGTCAATTACAAACAAGAAAAAAATCCAAATTACCTGATCCTCATCCTGATGTGATTAGGTTTAATAATTATCCACCCCATCTTAGGAAGACTAATCTCATTTTATCCGGCCTAGGTCCAAGTTAGAATGGGAATTTTCATTTCTAACAAGTTCTAAGGTAATGCTTATGCTGCTGTCTGGGCACCACTCTTGGAAAACCACTAATCTAGGACAAAGAACATTGATTCTTCTCAATCCATTCACCCTAAACATGGAATGTTAAAACTACATTAAGAAGCTCAAACTGATTTCTGCTATGGTTCTTTAATAACAGATTTGTTTGTTCTTCCTTTACTTTCTCGATGGCTGTATCACCAATAGCCTATACAGTAGAGTCACAGCATCACTACCTTCCCTCTCTACCTTTCTTATTCCATTCTGATGTGTGAGTGAACGTGTTCTAAGAAGTAATGCACATTGGAGATGATGCCTTGTTAACATGAAAGGTTTCCCAGAGAACCTTTGGGAGAAAGTTCTGTATATCATAAGCATAGCCAATTAGAGTCTCAACATTTACCCGTTAGATGTATAGGTCCAACACTTTAAATTTCACCTAAAAATCTTCACATTATTGCATATTACTCTGCCAGAAAAATAGTAACTGCTAAGCCCAGACAAGTCATTGAGTTGAAGTCAAGCAATAAAACTAAGGTGTGGGGGGAAAAGAAAAAAAACACTAAAAATTATTTCTGTGAAAAAGAGCAACTTTTCAAACTTAGGGATGATGGGACTGCTTTAGCTTGGTGATGAGCACAATGGCATCCAATTACCTGGGCTCACTCCAGATCTGCCAACTACCCAACTACAAGTTCTAGAAAGCCTCAATATCTTCATCTGTAAGAAATGGGGATGCTACCTGCTTCATAAAGTTGTTTTGACAATTAAATGAGATGACAAGGTATCACATTTAGCACAGGGCCTTTATGAACACAGTAAAGACTCAGAAGATGCTGGTTTCTGGAATTAAAGCCATTGGATCTAAACAAAGAATTTTTACAAGTATTTGAAGGGGATGGCAGACTTTTAATTGGATTATTTTGCTATTATAAATCTTCACAATTAGATTCAACATAGCGTATGTCCCTGACACACACACAAACTTTACATTCTGTTGTCCGTCAAGCATAGCATTAAAACGTGACCTGCTCCTTTCCTGTCACTGCACTATCTATCACATGTCAAAAGATATTTACTTACTCAGCCCTTGAAGTACATAGAGGTATTTAATCTTGATTGTTTAATATTCCCACGAGTCAGAAAGGAATGGAATCACTTCCTTCTGAAAGTGGAGTCTGGCAGCAACTGGGAAGCCAGGGGGTGGGTTGCCAGGGAGTGTGCTCAGATCCCACCACAGGGGGGCCGGGTGGGGACCATTCTTGGCACCCACTGAATTCCTGAGGACTTGACACCATCACTAAGCTTCACAGGCAAATACCCGGCCAAGCCAAAGGCGTACTCGTATTCTGGAGACTTCAGATTTAAAAGACCTCCCTTTCTTAAAAACCCATTTAACTCTTCTCTTTGCAAATTTAGCAGAGGCTGCAGAGCTCATGGATTTCCTATGGACCCTGGCAAACCGGAAACCAAAACCTTACAAAAGAGGTGTCTGGGTGTCTTTGCAGAGACTTCCTACTGCCCAGAATGGAATGTTCTTCCCCCTTTCTTTGCCAGCTAATCCTTAAGTGGACTTTAAGTCCTGGCTCACTACCAAGTAGGGATGGTGCCACTACCTCCCGGGGGCCCTTCCACAAATGTCCCTGCTGGGTGAGGTGCCTCCCTGTCCTCCTGTCTCGCCAGTACCTGGGCATACAAACCTCCCAGCAGAGCACGTGTGTACTCTGGACAGACTGTTTACGCACAGAGTGATGCTGCTCCCACGCCTCTAACTTCAATGGGCAGTGCGCTGCTCTTAAAGCCACCACTGTCTGCCTGCTACAGCATGCCACATACTGAACTGAGGGATCATTTAGTAGGCACAACCTTACAGGTAAATACTATAAGCAGATAAGTTAGGGGGTCCCTGGAGAAACAGAACCAGGAATGGCTTTCTTGACATAAGAGAAGCCATTCTGTGATCTAAGCCTGGCCACAATGCTCACCCTTGAACAGGTCTCAGTAATTTATGATCTTGAGGGAACAAAGGAATGCAGGAACGGGGAAAAGGCACTCAAACGACAGTGCAGTGATAAAGCAGAGTCCTAGTTCCTCCTCGAGGGATACACATCATAATATATCTTTGAGTTCTGCAGGTACTAAGGACCCCACCCAGGTGGAGGATGGAATGATGATGGTGCCACTCTTGACTTCAATCAACTAAAGCTTGGACTCTGTGGACCTCTGCCCCAATTCTATGCTGAATTCTCCTCGGCTCAAGCCCCTTCATGAATACGCAAGTACCCTTAGCTTAAAACTTCTCTAATTTCGCTGTTCGGACAGACACTGCTTTGGAGAAGATCCCCGGTGTTCTTCTCACTTGCTGCAAGTAATAATAAATTCTTCCTTCTCCCGATCTTTGGCTTGGTTGTGTCTATTAGCTCAACAGCCACCAAGAGGTGAACCCAGTTTTCAGGGTTTTTTTTCAGAAAAAAACCTTTTTCAGAAAAGAGGAAGCCAGGGCTCAGGGTGCTAGACAACTTTCCCAAGGACCTACACCTAATAAATGGTAAGGTGGAGTTTATAGACTTCAAAGCCTCAGCTCCAATCCACTGCCCCTCCCTGGGCAGCCTCCTACCTTCCTTCCTCTATGGGTCTTCAAAGCCCAGCCCAGTACCTGGCACAAAGCAGGAGCCCAGAGTTTGCTGCATAAAGGTTACTTCATTTATTACTGTTCTACTTCTACACTGTGTATATCCAACCGCCTTATCAGATGAGCTGCTCTGAGCTGATGTTTATCTCTTAGAGTCAGCAGAACTAGACTAGCCCGAACACTGACTTCACCCTCCAGCACAGGTCTTTCATTACTTCAACCTTTTTCATACACGTGCACAAAAAATTCCAAGGCCATGCTCGCTTGGGCAGAACATACACTAAAATTAGAACAATACAGAGAAGATTAATTATTAGCATGGCCCCTGCGCAAGGGTGACATGCAAATCTGTGACGTGATACACAGTTTTGAAAAGAAACACCCAGCCAGACTCAAAGGTGAATAAGAAGCAGCCTTTGTCCTCGAAAGGAGCTTAAGTGTCTAGAGGCAGAAGCAAAATATATTTGTAAAACAAGGAGTAAGTTCATTTGTTTCCTTTTATGCTTCACGTTTCCCAAAAGAAAATATTACTTTTTCTCACGGTATCAATGCAAAAGTGAGTATAAACCTGCTGCTTTCAAAGGACAGTGGGGGGAAGCTGGGAAGCCCCAGTGAGGAGGGACCAGTATTAGAAAGGTATGAGTCCTCAGCCTGTGTTTCCTACAATGAGAACAGGGATTTGAGACTCACAGACTTACTGATAGGATCCCAAGCCAGTCCATAATACCTGATGATGTAGCTAAAGTTCTTTAAAACAACAATGAAACAACCCTACCATTTTAATAACTATGGTAAAAATTTAAAGACTTAGAACCTGAGAAAAACTCGGCTTAATTCTGAACAGCCAGTGGTGAACAGTTTTCCTCAAGTAACTTGAAACTAGCTCTAAGAAATTAGGGGCAGATGAAAGCAGAGTGAAAAAACACAAATGCAGGAAGATGTGCCTTCTACTAGGCACTGAGGGGAAAGGAAAGTCAGAGGGTCCAGCAAACGCTGGAACTGCTGCTGTGAAGCCAAGAGAAGCCTCGGGGCCTGGGGGGCTGATCCGGGGCTCCCGCCCGCAGGCCCTCCGGCAGGGGAGCTGCGGTTCGGGGGCAGCCGTGGGGCGGAAGGGCACTGCACGCACAGAAATCCACACGGCAGCGCCCAGCTGGCCGCTCTTCACTGGGATCTGCCTGAAGAGTTCCCGGCCCTAGTGGCACCCTTGCCGCACAGACAGACTTTATAAAAGGGAAAGACGAGACAGGAGAAGACAGACGGGCTGAGGCCGAGGAGAGAAAAGACCCTTAACCAATCAAAGAATGACACAGGCAGACTCTAGAGACTAAATTCAAAAAGGACAAGCACTCTCACAGACCATGTTTAAGGAGTATGAATGATTAATTTAAGGGGACAGGAAATGTTTTACCAAGATTCACATTCCAATCAAGAAAGAACTAAAGTGTTTCTGAAATGTCAAAATGAAATAAATTCAAGTGAAATAATTTCAAAAGATCTTCACAAGACGTAGTTATAATGAGGACAAATTTTTATTCAGAATTTAATTATACTCATTAGAAGTGTTCTATGTCACTTGTGAAAAAAATCTTTGTTAACTAACCATCTTTGGGAATTAATGAAAACATCATATATCCCTGTGGGGTGCCAAGGGGAAAACAAAGAGGGCGACTCAGGGCAGCTCTCATCCCAATGCCTGTCAGCACCGAGCCGTCCTCCCCTGGGACCAGGATGGAGCTGCACGATCAATCGTCCTTATCAACGCTACTGACTCACAAGCAGCCTCTCCGCCCTGACTCCTTTAAGTCCGGGATGGAATAAAAAAAAGGTCAAGAATGTTTTAGGTCAATTCACCCCTGTAAGACAAAGTTTGGGAAAAACCTTTCTCTCCACACAAATCAACTGCACACTTCATCTGGAATGAGTACAAGCAAAAAGGAGCGATGACAGCCACGCCCCATTGTGCCCTTGGTTCCTAGCTCACACAACACGGGAAAAGAGTCAGACTACAGGGGCTTCCCTGGTGGCGCAGTGGTTGAGAGTCTGCCTGCCAATGCAAGGGACATGGGTTCGTGCCCCGGTCTGGGAAGATCCCACATGCCGTGGAGCGGCTGGGCCCGTGAGCCATGGCCGCTGAGCCTGCGCGTCCGGAGCCTGTGCTCTGCAATGGGAGAGGCCACAACAGTGAGAGGCCCGCGTACCGCAAAAAAAAAAAAAAGAGTCAGACTAGATCTGCATCATGAGAGGGAAGTTCATGTGTCATGCAAAACCTGACCCCATTTGGTCCTCACCATTGCCCGGTGAGATAGGACTATCTCCACACTCAGATGAGGAAACGGAGTCTCTAAGGTCCAATTAATTTGCTCAAGGTCACACAGAAGGTGACAGGGTACAGGGGGGATGTAAACCCGGCCCACCTGACTCCCAAGCTCAGCTGTTTCTGGCGTAACAAACTGATACCTCAGTAATTTAAATATGGCTTGAGGTACCCATCTCATCTGGGCACTGACTATCCCCAGTAAGAAAAGGAAGCATTCTCATTGCCTTAACTCCTTACCACATCCGAATAAGATACAATGTGAATCCATTTTGAAGAGTTTTATTTGCCTACTGGACTATCATTCTAAAAGCAGCTCTTGACACAAAATTACTATGATATGTGCTTAGTCATCGGGTTCCTTTTGTTTAGGTCAGAGTGTAGGAACACCACCCTCAAAAGGCAAACAGAAGGGGTTTTCCTGCTTGGTAATTAAAGTGGAGAAATATACCAGACATCAGAGGGAGGAGGACCTTCATCTCAAAGTACCATGTCCAGTTTTACAACCCAAGGTCCACCTTCCCAGCCATGTGCCCTTGCACCACAAGTTTTCAAAACACTAAGTGGTCCAACTCGTTTTTCCCGTTTTGATATTTTACACTCACAGATGCTCCCCCAACAAGAGCCTCAAAACTGCCTCTGGAAAGTTCCCTCAGACTTTTCTCCACCCTTGGTGGCTTGAAGGCAAATGCTCCCAAACAGACTAATCCCACAAAGCAAGAGATCATGGACCAGGCTTGGGCAAGTCTGATTAATTTACTTTGATCAGATGGCTCTGGGGATTCAGCAAACATCATGTTCCCTATCCAAACGCAGGCTGCCCACAGGGAAGTACTAACATACACCAGGCAAAGGTGAATTCTGGGGCTTCCCTGGTGGCGCAGTGGTTGGGAGTCCGCCTGCCGATGCAGGGGTCACGGGTTTGTGCCCCGGTCCGGGAAGATCCCACATGCCGTGGAGCGGCTGGGCCCGTGAGCCATGGCCGCTGAGCCTGCGCGTCCGGAGCCTGTGCTCCGCAACGGGAGAGGCCGCAACAGCGAGAAGCCCGCGTACCGCAAAAAAAAAAAAAAAAAAAAAAAAAAGGTTAATTCTGAAGCTCCTAAGAGCCAGTGAGTTGTCAGAGCTTTGGGAGGGGTGAGGTAGAGAAGCTTACACTCAGTAAGTGATCCCATTCGAGGCCCCTTGCTCTAGAAAGGAAAACTCTGGTTCAGCCTGAATTTTTTTTTTTTTTTTTTTTTGCGGTACGCGGGCCTCTCGCTCTTGTGGCCTCTCCTGTTGCGGAACACAGGCTCTGGACGCGCAGGCTCAGCGACCATGGCTCACGGGCCCAGCCGCTCCACGGCATGTGGGATCTTCCCGGACCAGGGCACAAACCCGTGTCCCCTGCATCGGCAGGCGGACTCTCAACCACTGCGCCACCAGGGAAGCCCCAGCCTGCATTTTAACACTCGTGTATCTCATGCCAGCCTCCCCAGCAGGTGTGCCGCAGGCACAGTACACCTTAGTCCTCGGAGCCCATGCCAGCCACCACCTAGGGTTCCAAATCCCCTTCAGTTTACTGTAGTACTCCACACAACCTCAGCATTTTCTAAGCATGCCATGCCTGGAAGAGACCTTATGCATACCTTAACTCAAATCCCACTGGGCTTGCAGTATTATAGCTGCAGCCTGGCTGTATGGAACAGTGGTTCTCAAAGTGTGGTCCCCAGACCAGTAGCATCAACATCACCTGGGAACTCTGGGAACTCAGAAATGCCAGTTCTCAGGTCCCATTCCAGACCCACTGCACGAGAAACACTGCAGGTGGGTCCAGCAAGCTGTTTTAACCAGCTCTCCCTGTGATTCTGATGCTTGCTAAGGTTTGAGAACCACTGATGGAGGACAGTTTTTCTCGATGTCACAGACAACTGCCCTGTTTAGACCATTATACCTATAGTTAGAATTAACTCTATTTAGTGCTGGAAATCTAGGAATCCCTGCATTCAGAAAGCCACAAAGACACTCACCAGCTCTAGCACAGATCCCACCTCACCTTCCGTTACAACTCTCTACACCAGCCCCCCAGAATGCCCTGGACAGATAGGGCCTTCCATCCTCCACACTGCTGGGTTCTGAAGGTCAGTCCATGGATAGGACACTTCCACTCTTGTTCCATTTCATGCCACCTGAGACCACAGATAATAGCGAAACCTTTCCCAGGGCGAGAGCCCAGTATACCAATTGTCAGCAGCCCACAGAACTGCTCTTACATTAAAGAACTCTTGTACTTACTGGTTGAAAATAAGAAAGCTATTCGAGATTCTTCAGCTGTCTAACACACTGATTACCACCACCACCCGGTCCCAGTCACCTGCCCCACCTGGACCTGTTCCCCGCTCCTGTGTGCAAGGAGATGATACCCAGAACCTGCCTACGCCCTTCAAAAAAACATTTGTTCTTATCTCGCAGCAAGCTTACAAGTAAGAGGAAGATTAATAGCTTAACAACTGCAACCAACATTAAATGTATTT
Organism: Mesoplodon bidens; assembly: GCF_964165515.1. Lineage (NCBI taxonomy): Eukaryota > Metazoa > Chordata > Mammalia > Artiodactyla > Ziphiidae > Mesoplodon > Mesoplodon bidens. Next base: position 57,052,371 of record NC_138160.1, on the reverse strand, counting down.
ATATTTTGGGTACTCTTACCCAAGCTCCCTTATTTGATGCCATCATTGCAAATACTAACAATTATTACTCTGGCTAAAATTTATTGGGCATTAATAAATTATGTGCTGGCCCTGACCTAAGCCCTTTAATTGTTACAGGATCAGCATATACATGTTGTAGGTGGAACTTTTATTTTCCCCATTTACACATGAGAAACCTATTAAATGAACAGACAAAGTGATTACCTTCATCAGAGTCCAAGGATACCAAAAGCTACCCAAGGCTGACCACAAAGGACAGGGTCCAAGACCCTGACCCCTCTCTACACCCAGGCCTGATCATCCTTACTAGCTCCTACCTTGACAGGTAAAATGTTGGAAACAATGCTATAACAATGCTGCATCACAATGTCAAAGCCTTAGGAACTTCTAGAAATAGGCTACCTAAATAAGACACTTAATATGTATGTATGTATGTATGTATGTATGTATGTATGTATTTATGGCAGCATTGGGTCTTCATTGCTGCGCGCGGGCTTTCTCCAGTTGCAGCAAGCAGGGGCTACTCTTCGTGGCGGTGTGCAGGCTTCTCACTGCAGAGCACGGGCTCTAGGCATGAGGGCTTCAGTAGTTGTGGCACGCAGGCTCAGTAGTTGTGGCTCTCAGGCTTTAGAGCACTGGCGCAGTAGTTGTGACCACATGGGCTTAGTTGCTCTGTGGCACGTGGGATCTTCCTGGACCAGGGCTCGAACCCATGTCCCCTGCACTGGCAGGCGGATTCTTAACCACCGCACCACCAGGGAAGTCCCTACACTCAGCTTTTAGATCTAAACATTTCGTACTTAAAAACCGGATCTTGTTTAACAACCTTTATTTACTACTTGGTAATAATGAAGAAACAGTTTATGGCATGTTCTCTCCAAACTTAGTTTATCCTTGCTTCTGACATAAATTATGTGGCATAACAAGAAAAGATGCATCTTAGGAGACAGACAGAAAATACTCCCTGAGAACTGGCATGCTGATTTGTGGTAGAGATAAGCACTTTACACATACATTATCTCATTTTAATGACAGTTTTATTAATTATGAACTATTTCCCCCAATTCTACTGGCAAAGAAAACTGAGGCTCAGAGATCTCAGAGGAAAAAAAAAAAAACACACCAAAAAAATACAAGTTATAAAGGCAAATGTAACACTTGTCCTGCTGGTTAGTACATTGAGACAAATTACTGAAGCCCTCTGCAAACCTCAGTGTCCCCTTGTATAAGAAGAATATTCACACTGTAAAGATGTATAGAGTGGCTACGCCTATAATGGCTACTTAGGAAATGGTGGTTCCTACCTTTCTTTTACTGTGACTTTTTAAAAAAACTTTATTGCCAAAATCAAGACGTGAAGCTCAATCCCAAGTCAGCCGATGTACGATACTGAAAAGAGCACTAAGAAACCAGAGTCCAAACTTCTAGCTCTGACTCATCAAATCACCACCAACAAGCCTCCTTCTTACTACCGTGTCTACCTCGCAGGTCTTCAGCTTCCTTTGTGTAAGTTCACTGAGACAGACTGGATGACCTTACCCTAAGGTCCCAGACTGCTCTCAGATTCTGTTTTCTTTCACTTTACCAAAGCCAAACCAAAACTTATTCACAGGAGCACCTGAAACTGAAGTGCATAACTTTCAGTTACTATTTTACCAGAATACTGCAGGTATCAACAAAAACTAATCTCAAGTACACACATTTTACAATCAACTCTTTAATATTTACCATAGGTGTGTGCTTTTCCAAAGCCAGACCGCAGTTCTAAGTACTTACTCTAGAGAAAACAAAGATGTATGTCTTGATATTTATATTTATGACCTTCTGGAAATGCAGGTGGGGGAAGAGAGATTTGAACACAAAGATTAACATGAAATACTCATCTTCATGGGCATAAGGGTATCAGCCCCTCCCAACTCAGCTCCAGCACTCCTGGCTGAAGAGGCCCCCTATGAGCATTCTCAGTGTGTTGGCAGGATGCAGCTCCTTAAACCACAGTCCCCTGCTGTTCTGTGAGGCCAAGCTCAAAGGGGCAGAAAGGGATCTGAGTGGCGTGACACCCTCCCGGGAAGAGCCAGCCAGACTATTGAGGAGCACTGGAGTGAAGCAGGCACATTCAAAGCTGCTCAGAAACACGTCCTAAGCTATTCAAATTGCACTCTGCATTTAAACCTGGTCAGATGACACACACATAAAAAATAAAAGGACAATTACGATTAACCCATGTAGCTCATATTCAGGTAGTAAGTACTATCTACTGAGCAGTTTCTCTAGAAACCATCTCCCCATTCCACACAGTAATTGTGGGAACTGCCACATGCTGGATTATGTGAGAAGGGCCCTGCCCTTGGGCACAGTGGGTTAGTGTGAGGATGGCTGCCTGACCCAAGGCTATTCATCAGGGACCCTTCCCCAGGCAAGTCTTAGACGAAGCTCTAATATGAACAACTCAAGAGCTCTAAGTAGCTGCTTTCTGCTCCCCTTCTCCATATGAAAATGAAGCCTACCAGGCAGGAGGGAGTCAAGATGAGAAAGCAGATCCTAATGGACTTGTAGTCCTGATTTTAGCTGTTCATGAAACACAGCCACACCCCTACCTCTGTGGCTAAGTTGTTTCAACTCTTTCTAGGATTTCGTAAATCACCACCCAAAATCTTGCAGATATATTCTTTTTTACCTATGCTAACTTAAGTTCTGTTTTTGTCAACTGTAACTAGTACTCATGCAACACCAAAATTCTTTTCTGCACAGCCAGCTGTCTTCCTTTCAATATCCCTGTAAGGCAGACAGCCATATATTACTGGTCTTCTTCATTTTCTCACATGCATCTCACATTAGCCTTGAGAGGCAGACCAAATAATATAGCCAATTTTAGAGATAAGAAAACTGAGGATCAGAAGGGGTAATCTGTTTACCAAAGAATGCTGGAGTCAGGACTCAAACCCAGAGCTTTAGGGTCCAGTGCTGTTGTCCCTCCACCAGGAATTCTCCCCAAACTAGACTTCCTTGACATACATATGGGTTAAAAATAACAGAACTGATCCACCTAGAGTCACAGCAAAAGCAATGAAGCTAGAATTCAAACCCTGGTATTCCACCTCCCTGATATACTGCTTCTATTAGACAGAAGTAGAAAAGACAGCATTACATAGCAAGAGTGGAAGAAAGGGGAAGACTACCAGTCCCACAGGGCTGTTCATCTGAGACTAAACGAAGGGTCTCCTCTAAAGCAACGCAAAAACCCTGCAGAGCCTAGTTTTCTGGCCAGTACATAGAGAGGAAGTCCACTCAGAGTGAGAACAGCTGAGGGTACCTTCTCTGATCACAACGGAACCGTTAGTTCCATTCCCAGAGCTGAGAAGCACTTCAGTCATGCAATCAAGGCAACAGAAAAGGGAAGGAACACATCATGGTCTTTTCTAATTAAAGTAGGGAAGTCACTCTGGAGACAGGTCACCTCTGGGAGCAGGCAGAAGCAGGTGGATGGGAGAGTAAAAAACACATGGGGTAATGTACCTTAGACCTCGTATTGTAATTCTTGGGTAGGATGATGGGTGTTCATTATGAAAAAAATCAATAAATACAAAAAGGCTATGAATGGACCAAAGACGACAAGGTCATGAACCAAGAATTGGGAAGAATTTATTTCTGTGTACCTGAAACCAATCTGGAAAAAAAAGAGACACAGAGAAAATGTAATCACTAAGGCTTTCTCTAAGAGCACACTGGCATGGAAATGCTAGACTAGGGCTCAAGTCCTGGCTTTGTCACATTATGTGAGCCCAGGCATGTAAATTAAAAATGCTTTCCATTTACATAACAGCTAAGTTACTTTCAACATCAACTTTCTCCATTTCCAAAAAAAGTACCACATACTTACTGTAAGAAAATTACTTTTTACATAATTATTCTGGTCAAAAATTGGAAAAAAACTAATATGCAACAACAGGGATTGGTCAAATACATCTCTACAATGGAATGTTATTAGAAAAGGTGTGTGGAACCAGAATTTCACACACCACTGATGGCTGTATAAATTGGTACATCTCCTTTGAAGGGCAATTTCTTACTATCTACCAAAGTTACAGACCTATGTATATACATACCCCTTGATTCAGTAATACTCGCGAAATTTAGCCTATAGGAGTATATATATAGACAGACATGTATACAAGTTATACAAAGTTTTCTTTTTTTAAATCCTATCATTGTTTATAATATTAAATAATAAATATATCCAACAATGAAAGATTGATTACATAAACCACGGTACATCCATACCACAAAGAGGCTATGAAGTGGTAAGGAAAGATCACCAAGACACACTGCAAAGTAAAAAGGGGATGTGCAGACAGAATGGTATGATCAGTACACTAACTTCTGCATAAAAAAGCAGGAAGTGTATTTTTCTTTGGTTTTATTTTCACAAAATAGAACACTGGAAGGAATCATAAGAAACTAAGAAGAGTACGTACAAGTGTGGAGAGAGGGTGAGGAAAGATACCCAGAAATGGGCAAATGGAAACACAAGGATGGCAAGGAGACTGCCTGAAAACCTGTTTTTTTTTAAAATTATAATTCTGGTCATAGGCTTTTTACTTATTTATTTTTAAAAATTTATTTATTTTTGGCTGAGTTGGGTCTTTGTTGCTGCACGTGGGCTTTCTCTAGTTGCGGTGAGCAGGGGTTACTCTTCATTGCAGTGCACAGACTTCTCACTGCGGTGGCTCCTCTTGTTGCAGAGCACAGGCTCTAGGTGCACGGGCTTCAGTAGTTGTGGCATGTGGGCTCAGTAGTTGTGGCTCACGGGCTCTAGAGCACAGGCTCAGTAGTTGTGGTGCACGGGCTTAGCTGCTCCACGGCATGTGGGATCTTCCCGGGCCAGGGCTTGAACCCATGTCTCCTGCATTGGCAGGCGGATTCTTAACCACTGCGCCATCAGGGAAGCCCTGGCCATAGGCTTTTTAAAAAGGGGTAATTAGAAAGTTTTTATCTTGCCAGAAAATACAAAAATTAAAACAGTACCACACCAACCAATGCAACAACATAAATGAATCTTATAGCATTATGTTGAGTGGACATAAAAGCACACAGGACATAATTCCATTTATGTGAAGTTTAAGAATAGGCAAAACTAATTGATGTGATAGGAATAAGAGGAGTTACCAACCCCTAGGGGATACTGACTAAAAGGCATAAGGAAACCTTGGACACTGAATGTATGATATCTTGATTTAGAGGCTGGTTACAAATGGGCTTATACGTGTAAAATTTCACCAAGCCATACAATTAAATTAGTACATTTAATGTACTTTACTGTGTGTGTATAGATATACATTACACTTCAGTAAAAATTTTTAACAATATCAAAATTGTTTTTGAGAAATATTTAATGTGATAAGAAGCCTATACCATGTTAAATCAAAAAAGGTAGAATTTTACATTGATAAGGACTATAATCATACTTCTGAATTAGAATAAGAAGTAGGAAGAGGAGGAAAGGATTAAAGAAGATACACCAAAAAGGTAACTCAGGATGGCAGAATTTTCTTTATACTTCACAGTATTTTCAAAATTATTTAGTTAAAATAATCATATTCTTTTAATTCAGAAAAAGTACCAATTAACCTGGAGTTTGAGGACATAATAGAAAAAATAAAGATCTACAACTTTAATTAAAAGAGTCTTTAAACATTTAAAATACAACGTTGGTACAAACTTAAGTGAGTGACTGACTACAAAGGACCAGGTTAACATCCAAACAGTGTGCAAACATGGCCTGTTTACTTTACAAAGTACAAGATATCCAGAAAGGGGAGGGAAAAAAAACAACCCTAAAAATCCCTAAGAAGGCAGAGAAACCATTGTGCCGGAGATTCAGAGACAGGAAATTAGAAAATTACACATTTTCTCACAGATAATACAAAAGGACTGAAATCTGCTTAAAACTCTGAAGGCTCAGCTGTTGAGGTGCCTTTGCTCTGGGGGTTCTTATCTTAAAGATTTTAAAAATTCAAGAAAGGCAGTAAGATTTAATTATGAATGTCAGGACGTACCTACCCCAATGTGTAAGGAAGGAGTAAATTTAGTAGGTAATTGCTCCTTTAGTAAGTTTAGTAAGATACCACCCCCGCACCCCCAAACAATCCATTATTAGCTGTATGGAGAGTATCTTGTCTTAGTTCTCCACAATTAGAATTCAAATTTTAATTCTCATTTAGTACAAGTAATTAATTCTAGATTCTCTTCCATTATTTCAAGTGGAGATCATTTTTACGATATTACTTTCTAATAACCAAAAGGAAGAAAAAAACACGAATCCACTCCACTGCCAGGCACTTTATTTTATTTTGCTTTATTTTCTAATTTTTAAATTTATTATTATTTTTTTGGCCGTGCCACACAGCTTGCAGGATCTTAGTTCCCCGACCAGGGATTGAACCCGGGCCCCGTAAATGAAAGTGCCAAGTTCTAACCACTGGACTGCCAGGGAATTCCCCCACTTTATTTACTTATTTTATTGGAGTATAGTTGATTTACAATGTTGTGTTACTTTCTGCTATACGGCAAAGTGATTCAGTTATACATATACATATAGCCACTCTTTTTTAGATTTTTTTCCCATACTCTACTCAATACTCTGTAATGCCGGGCACTTCGGATGCAGCATCAAACATTTCCACTTGCGCAGCTATGTTATCGGAGTGAAATCCATTCTAGCAGAATGCTGCGTAAGAGCAGAGAAACCTGAGGAACAGTGTGCATCTGGTTGTGGAAGTAAATTGAGGCAAGAATGAAAATGTGGGATTGAGTTCGGCAAAGCAAACCTGGGCAGGTGAAGGGAGAATGGAAGGTAAAGCACAATACCTGTGGCTAAAACTGCCTCCCAATAGCTTATTTCCAATAGCCTTCCTTAGGCATTTGAGTTGGGGGAACAAGGGAAAAGGAAATGAGGAATTTCCAAGTAATTAAGTACCACATAAAACATCAGTGTGCTCAAAATCCTATGTCTGCTATTCAACAGATGATTATTTAGGTTCATATGACAAAACATTTATTACTACAGAAAAACTATGATGTGTGAAACAACCTACAGGCTGGCTATCAAATTTCCAGGTATTCAGTGAGGAAGCATTATGAAAATAATGCCTCTTGGGCTTCCCTGGTGGCGCAGTGGTTGAGAGTCCGCCTGCAGATGCAGGGGATGCAGGGTCGTGCCCCGGTCAGGGAGGATCCCACATGCCGCGGAGCGGCTGGGCCCGTGAGCCATGGACGCTGGGCCTGTGCGTCCGGAGCCTGTGCTCCGCAACGGGATAGGCCACAACAGTGAGAGGTCTGCGTACCGCAAAAAATAAATAAAAAATAATGCCTCTTTAAAAGTTAAGCCTTTCTGGCTTTGTTGTCATCATCACCTCCATAAGTTATTACGGCTATCTTTTGTCAAATTATCCAAAGTACCCAGAACTTATTAAACTTTCAGGACAGTAAAATCAGATGAGAAGCCAAAGTTCACTGGGACTCTAATATTACTGGCACTGGTCTCTCTTGAGTCAGTTTTTTAGGCTCTCAAAACCTTAAGTAAACAAATCCAACAGCCAGTGAAAACTGACACACCCAGAAACTCTCAGTGAAACCTTGACTTCACAGTTCACAATAGACTGTCCTATTCCCTCTACAGGTGGCCTTGCCTGGAGCTAAAGGTCAGAAGAAAACAATCCCCAACACCTTCACACTTTACGGGGTGGGGGTGGGGGTGCGGGGAGAAGAATGAGGAAGAAAACAACAACAAGCAGGCTTCAAGGAGAGCTCGGGAACATGGGCACATACATACCACACCTTCTGTTTTTCCTGACTGCTTCGTCTTAGTACCTTAACTAGAAAAATTTCATCTACATTCAAAATTCTTCCAACATCAGACGGAGGATGCTAGAGCTAGGAGCCTTCAAGATGATCAGTATTGGGGCTTCCCTGGTGGTGCAGTGGTTGAGGGTCCGCCTGCCGATGCAGGGGACACGGGTTCGTGCCCCGGTCCGGGAGGATCCCACATGCCGCGGAGCGGCTGGGCCCGTGAGCCATGGCCGCTGAGCCTGCGCGTCCGGAGCCTGTGCTCCGCAACGGGAGAGGCCGCAGCAGTGAGAGGCCCGCGTACCGCGATGAAGAGTGGCCCCTGCTTGCCACAACTAGAGAAAGCCCTCGCATAGAAACGAAGACACAACACAGCAAAAATAAATAAATTAAAAAAAAAAAAAAAAAAAAAAAAGATGATCAGTATCTTCACCCCCAACCTGACCAGCGGGACCCACCCTCAGCCCACTCGGCTCTGCCCACGGGCCAAAACCAACCTACCCTGGAAGCAGGGTCCAGGGTTCTCAACTAACCTTCATGGCAAGAAACCAATCTGCTCAAAGAAACCTATGAAGGCAGATTCTAAGGCTGCTCTCAACAACATCCTAACAGAGTGTTTCTAACAAACAAAGTTTGGAACATCCCTAAAAACAGGTTAGCTATCAGGAACATGCATTTGGGAGGTATTTTTGGTAAGAGGGACTTTCTGCACTTCAGCAAATCGCATCATTTAGGAAGCCACCTACTGGTAGGATTAACAGTATATGCAAAAAAAAAAAAAAAAAAATTGCCCTAATCTCTCTCTGCCTTCACTAAAGTATTTCATATGTCAATATTAGTACAGAATTAGTCCCTGTGATTCTCCAGGCTGTTCCACATGTAAAAAGTTTAAAGACCTGCCACCTGCTGCCAGCCCAAAAGCACCCTTGCCAATCTTGACCAAAGACAGTAAACATCCTGAGCACTGGTATTTACTTCCAAAACAATCAGCAGGATAATAAAAAGGAAGGGGAGAGGAGATGTTTTTGTTTTCCAAAGCCACGTTATTTCCTTCGTGATTTCTTTAAAAGCCATTTCTTCTCAGTGCCGAGATCCACTTCTTAGAAATAGAAATCTGGCTTTTACCCGTAGTAAAACCATGTCCACTCATCCCACTTTCTTAACATTCAAAGTAAAACCTGAGGCCACAACTTTTGCAATATACAAAGACAATAATTCTACAAATAAAGTTTCACAAAGCAGTATAGGTTAAATTTAGAGACAAATCTGGGGGTCTAATAAAAAACTGGACATTTACTGACTTTCTTAAAACACTTACCCACTCTTCGACATTGGGGGGCTGCTCATCATAAATACGTTCCTTGTCCCACAAAATGTTTGACTTGTCATACCGGTCCATCTTTCTTCGAGTTTTCACAGCAAAGAAAATTATTAAAGCAAAAGCCACAATAACCATAAACCCCAGCACAATGGCAATGGCCTAAAAAGAGATTAAAGATATTGACATATTTAGCTTTTAATTGCTTACTTTATCCCAACCCACACTCTACAACTACCTAAGGCCCTACTAAATATCTGTTGTTTAACTGCTATAAAACCAATACAAATGGTTACATTTTAAAAATATAAAACCTAGCCCAAGCTAGTTCAGCTAAGGCTAGCAACACACACACACACACACACACCCCAACCTTGATTCTCACACATACACATACACACACACACACACACACAACCTTGATTCAATCCTTGGAATGAACATGAATCCCTGTTTTAGAATTATAGAAAACTAGTTCCAAAGCCTGAGCACCAAGGGGCCATATTTCCATAAACAGATGAGAATGTCCAATAAATTAACTCATCACTGGTATGCTTCTAAAGGGCTGGAAGATGTTATTCTCAGAAGTAGTTTTATTATTTTTTTTAACATCTTATTGGAGTATAATTGTTTTACAATGGTGTGTTAGCTTCTGCTTTATAACAAAGTGAATCAGTTATACATATACATGTATCCCCATATCTATTCCCTCTTGCATCTCCCTCCCTCCCACCCTCCCTATCCCACCCCTCTAAGTGGTCACAAAGCACCCAGCTGTCAAAAGTAGTTTTAAATACCCAATCATGCTTATAGCCTTGTTCGTAACACATGCCTGGCACAACTTTTTACACTTAATGTAAATTTCAGTCTTGCCATAAATTATGCAGATACACTCTAACCAAGCTATAAATTAGAGAGAATGGGCTAATGATCCATTTAGTCTGTTAGGTTCCTCTGTTTTAGGTGTCTTTTGTGTGCTTACTAGAAGAGCCTGTGACAAGGAAACCCTACCCCTGACAGTTCTCCTAGTGTCTGACAGGTATGTTAAGTGGTACACTGGCCTGGAGGCACTTGGGAGTTGAGACAGGTACCAGGGGTCTGGCCTGGATGTCTGCTAACGGGTAAGAGGAAGCTCTCTTGGCAGCTGTCTATGTAACAGTGGTATCCTTTTTCAAAGAATACAGGTTTGGGGTAGTCAGAGGACTAAGAGGGATGTCAGTATGCTAAGAAAGGAATACCAGCCCTCAGCCCTATTTACCACAGACACTCTGAATGTCAACAACAAAACTCTGAAACCTACATTTCAGTCTTCAAAATAATGGTAGTTATTGGAGAAGGTCTAACCCCCAAAAAGTGACTCATTCTGGCAAAAGAATGAAAATTCCTGGGTCAGTGTAAGGAGAAAAAAAAAAAGGAATAAAGATTAGTAAGTTAGAAACATTTTCTTAATTAGGATGACTCATGGTTACTGAAAGCAGGGTTCTCTACCCCACCTGCACTTTTGAACCACCTGACAGCTTTTTGAAATACTGATTTACACAGTGAAAATTTGAAAACATTTTTATAAGAAATTAAAGAAGACCTAAGTAAATGAAAAGACACCCTATGTTCATGGATCAGAAGACTTATTGTAAAGATAACAATTCTTCTCCCAGCTAGGATTTTGAAGGATTGCATTGATCTACAAATTCAACGCAATTCTTCAAAATCCTAGCTGGCTTTTTTGCAGAAATTGACAAGCTGATCCTAACATTCATATGAAAATGCAAGAGACCTAGAATCTAGCCAAAAGAATCTTGAAAAAGAAGAACAAAGTTGGAGGACCCCCACTTCCCAATTTCAAAATTGATGACAAAGCTACAGCAATCAAGAAGTGTGGTACTGACCTAAGGACAGAAACATAGGTAATGGAAACTAATTGAGAGTCTAGAAATAAATCGTCACATTTATGGTTAATTCATTTTTGACCAGGGCATGAAAATAACTCAATGGAGAAATAGTCCTTTCAACAAATAATACTAAGACAACTGGATATCCACATGCAAGAAATGTTGGACCCCTTCCTTATAACATGCCCCAAATTAACTCAAAATGGATCATGTACCTAACTGTTAAGAGCTAAAATTATAAAACTCTTAGAAGAAAACATATAGGAGTAAATCTTTGTGACCTCGAATTAGGCAAAGTGTTTTTATTTATTTTTTTATTTTTTATTTTTTTTCTTTTTGCGGTACGCGGGCCTCTCACTGTTGTGGCCTCTCCCGTTGCGGAGCACAGGCTCCGGATGCGCAGGCTCAGCGGCCATGGCTCACGGGCCCAGCCGCTCCGCGGCATGTGGGATCCTCCCAGACCGGGGCACGAACCCGTATCCCCTGCATCCGCAGGCGGACTCTCAACCACTGCGCCACCAGGGAGGCCCGGCAAAGTGTTTTTAGATACGACACCCTTTTGGGGTGCAAAAGCAATGAAGCAAAATTAAATTAGACCTCACCAAAATTAAAAAACTTTTGTGCAAAGAACATCATCCAGAAAGTGAAAAGAGAAGGACAAAATGGAGAGAAACTACTTGCAAATCATATTATAAGGGACTTGTATCCAAATATATAAAATTTCTTACAACTCAATAAAAATCCAAATAGCCCAACTAAAAAATGGGCAAAGATTCTGAATAACCGTTTCTCCAAAGAAGATATACTAATAGCCAATAAGCACAAGTAAATATCATTAGCTATCAAGGAAATGCAAATCAAAACCAAAATGAGGTACCACTTCACACCCATTAGTATGGTTAGACTCAAACAGACAAAAACAATGCTGGGGGATGTGGAGAAGTTGGAATCCTCATACATTTCTGGTAAATGTACAACAATGCAACTTCTTTGTAGAACAATGTGACAGTTCCTCAAAAGGTTAAACACAGAATCTCCGTAAGACCCATCAATTCTACCCCTAGGTATATAAGGAACTCAAGAGACGTTAAAATGTAAGTTTCACACAAGAATTCATAACAGCCAAGGTGGAAATAGCCCAAATGTCTGTTAACTGGTGAATAAATAAAATGTGGTATAGCCCCACAATGGAACGGTATTCAGCAATAACAAGGAATGAAGTACTGGTACATGTTCTAACACCGATGAACCTTAAAACATTAATGCTAAGTGAAAGAAGCCAATCATAAAAAAACACATATTGTATGAGTCTGCTTATATGAAATATCCAGAATAGGCAAAACCATACAACAGGATTAGTGGTTTCTCGATCTGGGGACGGTTAGTGAAATGAGGAGTGACCGCTAATGAGGATGGGGTTTTTTTCTGGAGTAGTGAAAATGTTCTAAGATCAACTGTGGTGATGGTTGCACAACTCTGTGAATATACTAAAAATACTGAACTGTATTTTAAATGGATGAATTGGATGGTATGTTAATCATACCTTAATAATGACACCCAGCCCTTCTCCCAGTTTCTGATTTAAATAGAAGTGGGGCGTGGCATCAATATTTTTTTAAACATTCCCAAAGTGAATCTATCAAGCATCCCAAGATGAGCGCCTCTGACCCAAGGAAAGAGGGGAGAAAAAAAAACAAAACTATCCCTACCTCCTGGGGATCCACCACACAGTAGTGATATAAATATTGATCCACATAGACTCCAGCAGCTGCAGGTGTATAAAACTGGTTGCAGAGGGCATATATTTGTGAACTGTAGAGAGACCCAGATGCCTGGGCAGTTGGGTTGACTCCCATTATATAGACAATTGTGGCAATAAACACCATAATGGCCAGGATAGCACTCACTATTATCACAGTCAAATAATATCTTCTTGTTCTAGATATTTCAGCTCTTATAACGCTGGTAACAAATATCACCAATGCAGCCATGAAACAAAAGGCAGCCATGGCCAGCAGGAATCCCTTTGCTGCTCTTGGATCTGTATAGCCTCCTCCATAGCCATAACCGTAGCCATAACCATAGCCATATCCACTTCCGTAGCTACCAAAGCCACTTCCTCCATAAGGGTAGCCCATGCCACCTCCCATTAAGGTTCCATAGCCTCTGTCCCAGGCAAGAGTGGAGGCAACACAGGCAAAAATGGCAATGCACATCACGATAATGAGCATAGACAGAATCCGAATCACTCCTGGAGGAGAGGTCCATTTGTAGAAGTGGAGAATTTCATCTTCCGGGTAGAAAGAATACGCTGGCTGAGAGAGCATCGGTCGAATATGCATCTCTCCACCATATACGTCATTGCTTGGTGCATAATGATTGGGTTTGCTGAAAAGCACATGAAAATTTTAAGTTAGCCATTTTTAGTGGTGAGCAGAAAGAACAAATAAAGTACCTGGAATAATCTGAACAAACCACTGGCAAATAAAACTACGATTTGTACTGTTCCACTGTAATGGGGCACTCTGTATCCCCCCACACCCCTACCAAATTCAAATATCAAAATCCTGACCCCCGGACTTACCCGGTGGCAGTGGTTAAGAATCCGCCTGCCAATGCAGGGGACACAGGTTCGAGCCCTGGTTCGGGAAGATCCCACATGCCGCGGAGCAACTAAGCCCGTGCGCCACAACTACTGAGCCTGCGCTCTAGAGCCCGCGAGCCACAACTACTGAGTCCACGTGCCCAGAGCCCACACACCACAACAAAGAGTAGCCCCCACTTGCTGCGACTAGAGAAAGCCCACGCGCAGCAACGAAGACCCAATGCAGCCAAAAATAAATAAATAAATTAATTAATTAATTAATTAAAAAAAAAATCCTAACCCCCAATGTGATGGTATTAGGAGGTGGGGTCTCTGGGAAGTAATTAGGTCATAAGGGTGGAGCCCTCATGATTGGCATCAGTGCCCTTATGAAAGAGGCCCCAGAGAGTACTCTCACCCCTTCTACAATGTAAGGATACAAGAAGTCTGCAATCTGGAAGATGGCCTCCACCAGAACCGGACCGTGCTGGCACCATATCTTGGGCTTCCAGCCTCCAGACTGTGAGAAATAAGTTTCTGTTGTTTATAAGCTACCCAGTCTATGGTACTCTATTACAGTAGCCCCAGCTGATTCAGACACCCACTGAACAGTAAACATATCTGTGCCTGATGCATCAAAATCACCTGGAGGGTTTGTTGGCCCTCATCCCCAGAGTTGCTGAGTCTGCAGGTCTGGGGTAGAACAAGTTTCTAGATGCTGCTGATGCTGCGGTCTGGAAACCATACATTGAGAATGACTGCTTAGTTTCTACGGAACAGAGGTTCTCAAATTTTGCGGCATATTAGAATCACCTGGGGATGTATAAAATCCCCAGACGGAGCACTCCAGACCAGTTAAATCATAATCCCTGGGGACGGGACCCAGGGTGGTATCAGCCCTTTTGCCTTTGTGACTGAAGACTGATTCTTTCAGACTTGACACTTACAGTGGCCTCCACTGGGTCACGTGTAAATCCTGGCAGCCTCTCTCTCTTACCTAAGAATGCACATTCATTCACTTATCATTTGGCGGCTATTTACTGGAGTTGCCAGGCTGACGCGTGCTGGGCTCTGTGCTAGGTACTGGGGATAAAACAGTGAACAGGACAGCCTCAGTCCAGGCCGATCACAGAGTACAGTCTGTCAGGGCAGTAAGACATTAAATGAAGCACTACATGAACTACAGCCACTTACAGCAAGAGCTACAAAGTAGATCAATTACCAATGAGGGCTCATCAGAATGGTGGCTAATCAGATCTGATGGCTAATCAGATCAGAATCTCCTTTATAAAAATACCTTGCAAACTCCAGTAATTTAATGATAAACACACAGCTTGTAATAGACACACTGATGCGTGGACACACTGAATCTGAAAACTGTGGGCCCAGGCGAGGCAAAATTCAATTCCTAAACCAACTAAAGCCCTTTTGTTTTTGTCATTACTTCTATAGACCGCCTTCCTCACTCCAAAGGAGACATCTTACTACTGGGTGCCACTAACCATAGGAATTAGAATTACCTGAGTATCATAAATGAGAATGAAAAGGAAATGGAGAAACTGGAGAGAACAATGAAAATGTCAAGAAAGTAAATTCAGTAAGACATTCTACTTAGATACTTGGGCTATTTCCATTTGGGGCTGTCATGAACAGCATAGCTCTGACACAGTCTCCAACATACATCCTGGTACACACAGGCACTTTTTTTTAGGGTATATATCCAGGAGTAGAATTTCTGGGTCAAATTTTTTTTTTAATTTTTAGCTCTACTAGACAATGTCAAACTGTTTTCCAAAGTGACTGATTCACTCATACTCCCATTAACAGTGCAATGTTCACAGAAACATTGCTTATGATAACCCCAAGCTGGAAACAGTCCAAACGCCTGCCTACAGTGCCATGGGTAACTGTGATAGAGCCTCACAATGGAATGCTATGGAGCTGTGCTATTATGACAGCTGCTAGCTGCACAGATGGATGGAGCACTTGAAATGCGGCCAGTCCCAACTGAGATGTGCTGTGAAGTGTAAAACACAAAGTGCTCATAGTATGAGGGAAGAATGTAACATCAGCAGGAGAGAACCCTAGTATTGACTATGGACTTTGAGTGATAATGATGTGTCAATGTAGGTTCCTCAACTGTAACAAATGCACCACTCTGGTGGGGATGTTGATAATGGGGAAGCTATGCATGTGTGGGCAGGGGACCTATAGGAAATCTCTGTATGTGCCTCTCAATTGTGCTGTGAACCTAGAACTGCTCTAAAAAATAAAGACTGCTAAAAAAAGAATATAAACTGTCTTGTAAACCAATGTTTATATCAATCACATGTTGAAATGATAACATTTTGGATCTACTGAGTTAAGTGAAATATATTATTAAAATTAATTTCCTTTATTTTTAATATGGTTACAAGAAAACATGAAACTACATATATGGCTCGCACTGTATTTCTTTAGCACTGCTCTGAAGCAAAAAATGAACTACAAATTCATGTAGATAAATCTTACAAGTTGAAAGAAGCAAAGCAGAAAAGAATACATACAGCATATTATGTTCATACAAAGTTTAAGAACAAGTAAAACTAAACTATATTGTTCAGGATGTACAAAGTGGTAAAATAATAGAGAAAAGCAAGTGATGTCCATATGTCAGAACAGTGGTTTCCACAGGAAGGAGAGGACACAGGCAAAGATTGAGGTGCTCTATTTCTTGACTGAGATGATTATTTTGCTTTGTATTTATTCATCATTTTATATGCATGTTCTGTGCCCTTTTCTATATGTATATTTCACCACTGTTTACAAAAATAAGTATGAGGTTAATGGAGCACTACTCAGTTACTATATTCTCCAGCATATCTCATTGCCATAAACAATTGTGTCCCTACCACATTCAGGTATCAGTCAGGAGGCTATGTAATAGAAGCTCATCCCCTTACTACAGTTATCAGAGTTAAAGCTACAAACTACTCAAAGGAGGAAACCCCTATCAATGTTTGACAGAAAATTTAAAGCTTAAGAATTCATTGTTAAATCTCCAAATGGCTAAAGACACCAAGAACCCTCAACTTTGTTTCTTGTTTTAATATAATTGAGGAATCACTTAAAATTAACAATGTGGAAAACATTATTGTTAAGTGAAAGAAGTCAGTCACAAGAGACCAAACATTGTATGATTCCATTTCTATGAAATATCCAGAATGGACAAATCTAGAAACAAAGTGGACTGGTGGTTGCCTAGTACTGGGGGGAAATAGGGAATGACCGCTAATGGATAGAGGGGTTCTCTGGGAAGGGGATAATGAAAATATTCTAAAATTGATTGTGGTAATGGTTGCACAACTCTGTGAATACACCCAAACCAATGAACTGCCCATTCTAAGTGGGTGAATTGTAAGGTGTGTGAATTATATCTCAATAAAGGTGTTATTAGAAAAACTGACAATCTATTGCCAACAGTCATCTAAATAAGGCATTAATATGGAAGCTTCATACCACTTGTGAAAAACAAAAAGGGGGCTTCCCTGGTGGTGCACGGGTTGAGAGTCCGCCTGCCGATGCAGGGGACACGGGTTCGTGCCCCAGTCCGGGAGGATCCCACATGCCGCAGAGCAGCTGGGCCCGTGAGCCATGGCCGCTGAGCCTGCACGTCCGGAGCCTGTGCTCCACAACGTGAGAGGCCCGCGTACCGCAAAAAAAAACAAAAACAAAAAAAACAAAAAAGAAACAAATATACACACAAATATAAGCCTAGACTATATTAGAGCAAACATTAAAATCAAGTGATAATAGCTCCCACTGCAGAAAAAAACTGTCATCCTGGAAGTTATAGGTAAGAGGGAAACTCACTCTTCACCACATACCCTTTGGTTCAATTTGATTTTACAAATCAACCAAACACATAACAGTTTTATTTTATTTTATTCTATTCTATTCTATTCTATTCTATTCTATTCTATTCTACTATTTTATTTTATAGCAAACACATAACAGATGAAAGTTTCAACTACACCTTTTTTTTTTTTAAACATGTAATAGACTTTTAAAAAAAAGAAAAGGGGAATTCCCTGGTGGTCCAGTGGTTAGGACTCCATGCTCTCACTGCTGAGGACCTGGGTTCAATCCCTGGCCAGGGAACTCAAATCCCACAAGCTGCAAGGCTCGGTCAAAGAAAAAGAAAAAGACTTACGTATTTACTTACAATTCATCAGGTCTGTAAGGAGGTGGACTTTCAAAAGGCCTGGATGACATGGCTGATGTCGGTGGTCACCTGATCTTCAGGATGAGCAATGCCCCGTAGCTCCCAAGCCAATCTAAGCAACATAAGTAGGGTAATGACATTACTAGTGAGCTCATAGTTTCCTTGCATCACTAAGAAAACTAATGATATCAATCTCAAGTAACCTCTCACTCCATGGTTATTTCTCTCGTCCTTTCCACTGTCATTTTTACACATTGGACCATTAATTCTTTGAGCACAAGAAATCACTGAGTGTAGGACTCATTCGGCCTGGTAGTCCTCAGGGCACCAAGCATCATGCTCTGCACATCACTGGCATATGAATATTGTTTAAACTTGAAATTTAAAGTTGCAATAATGAAAATTTCACAAAGCTTTTTACAGCATAGGCAAAAGTGGTATTTTTTAAAATAGTCACTTCAAAGAACACAAATAAAGAAGTATAAAAGATAAAATTTCTTAAAATACATTTATTCTGTCTCCTATTACTTTTCAAAGTTCATATAAAATGAGAATGCATATGGAAGTTCATACATAGCTGTGTCCAGCATATACCAGCCCTTCAATGTTAACTAAAGCATAATCTGGTTTAAGAGTATGCTTTTATCATTAAAAAGGGTTACAAAAAGCATCTATAAATAGTATGATTATGGACATTTTTCCCTTATCTCCTTTTCCAAGTCTTCAAAATGGAATACAATTTTCAAAAAGGGAAAAACATCAAACACACACTGCATTAAAGAGTCCTCTTCACTAAGAGAAAAGCAGAATAATTTGCTTCTAAGATTCCTCAGAACAAAAATCCCTGAACATCTGAGAGGCAATTTCACTCAATCAACAAGTATTTATTAAATGCCTACGCTGTACGATAGGAGCCTGTGGAAGTTAAGTATGAGACCAAGTTCTCCCGAAGGTCACACACAAAGAAAACAGCATCTACAACAGGCATTATTTAGGGCTGAACTACATGATTAAGTGCAGTTTGGAGATAACAGGGAAGACTTAGCAAGAAAGAGCCAGAAGCTTGGGGGTGGATGGCAGGAAGGACATGAGAAAGATCTATAACTGAGTATATTAAAGTGTCTAATATTTTTTCCTTTTCAAATAAGGGTTGCGTAATCATACATTACTAGGTTTGGAACAGTAAGTCAATTCAAACCTTTTAAACTTTGTTCTTTCAAATCAACAGTAACTATCCTCCACATCCTTAAGAATAGTCAATTACAAATTTCTCAGAATAAAATATTGTATCTAGGTGAAACCTCAAAGATGGAAATATATTAAATGTTAGTAATGCCAACACAACTAAAATAATTTTCCAAACACAGTGAGGAAAGACAACTTCTCTTCATTCTTTTATTTCTAAAAACTGCTTTATTGAAGTATAACATACAGAAAAATGCACAAATCTAAGTGTATACAGCCCTGTAACCAGCACCCAAACACACATACAGACGAGCAATTTAGGCCAAAATATTACAGTGTTATGAAAGAGTAAAGTCCAGATTAACTGTCTTCCTAATTCATGTTCAGAAAAAGAACGTTAAGGAAAACTGAATCTAAACACTATTAAATATTTCTGAAGCTGAATGTCAAATACTGACACACTGACCTTAGAGGAATCTTACCTCTTCTATAACTAGGTCTCACTCATTCAAGACTATGCCAAAAATTCCAGGCTCAATGGTAGTTCTCAAAAATCCTAAATGAATCCAGACTCAGGCTGAAGTTTTGTTTTGTCAAAAATCCAGCCAACAAAATCCCTTTCCAAACTTCTATTTCCTGGAGTTTGTCATGTCTCCCCTAAGAGCAGAGATTTTAAACTGTGAAGCAAATAATTTCAGAACATTAATTAAGAACAAGCCAGGACTTCCCTGGTGGTCCAGAGGGTAAGACTCCGCACTCCCAAAGCAGGGGGTCTGGGTTCAAACTGGTCAGGAAACTAGATCCCACACGCATGCCACAACTAAAAAAAAAAAAAAAAGATCCTGTATGCAGCGACTAAGACCTGGAGCAGCCTAAATAAATAAATAAAAATAAATCTTAAAAAAAAAAAAGAAAAAGTCACGCCAAATCAACTTCCTTGTCTTTTTTGAGAAGGTTACCAGACTGGTAGATGAGGGGAATACAGAGAGAATCCTGAGAATCTTGGACACATCCTCGTGTAACAGAGTGTGGGTAGGCAGATTCCTACGGGGCTGAATAATGGAAGCTAATTAGGATGAATGAATGAACCATTTATGTCCACCTGGAGGGAGGTATCAAGCCATGACCACAGACGAAGTGGACAAGTATATCCAGATTTGCAGCTGACGAGACACTGGAAAGGATAGGTAACCCACTGGCTACAAGTACATCAACACTGATCAAGGTTTCTGTAACGCTATAATGATGGGCTAAAACAAACCTAGCTAAAAACTCACAATCTGGGCTTCCCTGGTGGCGCAGTGGTTGAGAGTCTGTCTGCCGATGCAGGGAACACGGGTTCGTGCCCTGGTCCAGGAAGATTCCACATGCCGCAGAGTGGCTGGGCCCGTGAGCCATGGCCACTGAGCCTGCGCGTCCGGAGCCTGTGCTCCGCAACGGGAGAGGCCACAACAGTGAGAGGCCCGCGCACCGCAAAAAAAAAACAAAACAAACAAACAAACAAAAAAACTCACAATCTGAGGGGACAAATTCTTCTCTTCTGCGAGCATCGCTACCCTCCTGTGTCAAAGAGGGGGATAATCCTGACCTCCGGACTGGGATAAATAGGTAAGATCATGTATTAAAGGAGATGAGCAAAAAGCATTTACAGCAAGGTGATTATTCTGAAGGTGAGAAATTTCAGTGTGTAAGCACTTAGGTATATTGTATCCATTTTCAAATACTGGTGGCAGGATAAATCATTCTAAATACGTAAAACTCAATTTTTAAAAACTAATAGTATAAGTACTAGATAATGGAAATCTGGCTTAATAACTGTTCATTTTTATAAGTGTATTTCCTTGATCAGAATTTCAACAAAAGCTAACAAGCTATCCCAAACATATCCAGTATTTACAGAGTTAGTGCTTAGATCTAGGAATGATACAGTTATTAAAAAGAAGCAAACCTATAAAAAATAATAAAATCAAAAAAAAGAAAAAGAAACAAACCCCTGCAGAACCGTCAAATCTGAACATCAGGTTCCAATTAGGTGCCTCTCCAGGAGGTAGACTTAGATTGTTAAAGATCTAGAAAAACCATGTCTTAGGACAAATGACTGGAAAAACAGGAAATGTTTGGCCTGGAGAACTCAACATTAGAAGGACCACTATGGCAGCCTTCAAATAGCTGTAGAGCTGTCTTTGTAGTCCTAGAAATGGTTCCTTTAAAAAAATAAGAACACTCCAGAGGGTCAGATCTCATCTCAACGTTAGGAAGTCTCTCCACACACCCTCCCAAAATAACAAAAAACAATTTGACCTCATGCCATTTATGCCAAGCTTGTTTGGTATCTGCAGGGGGTGGGGAGAAGTGGACTGGAGGACTTCTAAGGTATCTTTCAAGGCAGCCTGTGACTGGGTTTTAAGGTAAGACAATAGGAAAGAGAGGACCAAAAACGCTGCCCAATGCCCAGCACGGCAACATTAACAATATCTGGTCAATAAGTGTATGTTGAATGAAGGAAAAAATGAGAAGTGAAAAGGCCACAGGATCTGGCTGAAGGGGCTCACTGGTCACCTTCACAGAACCTTCACAGAAACTGTGTCATAAGAATGATAGGGACATAAGTCAAACAGCTGACTCAGAGTCAGGGCCAAAAGGGAAGCAGTTGACCCTTACTTAATATGTTAAGTTGATGTTAAAGTATAAAAAGTTCTCTCTTTGAAAATATTTACTGGCCAAAAAAATCTTAGAAAACTAAGTTAAGATAAAAAAGGAAAGCCTGGGACTTCTTGGCGGCACAGTGTATAAGACTCCACACTCCCAATGCAGGGGGCCCGGATTCGATCCCTGGTCAGGGAACTAGATCCCACATGTGTGCAGCAACTAAGAATTCACATGCCGCAACTAAGGAGCCTGTGTGCCACAGTTGAGAAGCCCGCCGGCTGCAACTAAGACCTGACGCAATGAAATATAAATAAATAAGTAAGTAAATATTTTTAAAAAAGGAAAGCCTGAAAATGCTATGCTTCAAAAGTATTCTTTAAAGCAAACTGTGGGGCTTCCCTGGTGGCTCAGTGGTTGCAAATCTGCCTGCCAATGCAGGGGACACAGGTTCGAGCCCTGGTCTGGGAAGATCCCACATGCCGCGGAGCAACTGGGCCCGTGAGCCACAATTACTGAGCTTGTGCTCCGCAACAAGAGAGGCCGCGATAGTGAGAGGCCCGAGCACTGCGATGAAGAGTGGCCCCCGCTTGCCACAACTAGAGAAAGCCCTCGCACAGAAACGAAGACCCAACACAGCCAAAAATAAATAAATAAATAAAGCAAACTGTCAACAAGTAAAAATAAATAAACACTATTATATTTAAGGGCAGTCTGTTCCTTTTTGATCACATGCCTTTTAAGAAGTTTTTTATGTTTATATTAAATTATTCTACTTAGGTTTTGAAATTAGGCAGATTTTGAAATGGACTAGCTGAGTCAGAAACCACATTTTAAATTAGCTCTCCAGATGATTTTTAACCACACCATATATTTTGAGAATCATTGCCTAGAATAAAGGCATCGATCCAAGGAGGGCCTTGATCTTGAGGGCTTCCTGTTTAGAACGCCCAGATCTTTACATGGCAGGCACCTCCCGA
Organism: Mesoplodon bidens; assembly: GCF_964165515.1. Lineage (NCBI taxonomy): Eukaryota > Metazoa > Chordata > Mammalia > Artiodactyla > Ziphiidae > Mesoplodon > Mesoplodon bidens. Next base: position 57,029,699 of record NC_138160.1, on the reverse strand, counting down.
TCAGGTCTCAGCTCAAACGTCACCTCCTCAGAGATATCCTCCCGGTTACTCATTCCATCCACCAAACCAATTTATTTTCAGGGCAAATTTCCCCTCTAATTATTTTTTTCTTTCTTTCTTTTAAACTGCTACCATCTCCACCCCAAAAGGAATACCAGCTTCCCAAGCACTTAAATGTCTGTCTTGATCATCACTCTTATTCCTGATCCCTAGATCTAGTCCCTGGTACAAAGGGATGCTCAATCAATATTTGATTTATAAAATCAACAGCCCAAATTAGAGTTGGGATTTCAATCCAGCAGTGAATACCTTGAAGCTCTTCACGTAACTAACACCCAGAAAGTACAATCCTTCAAGTTAAGTTCAACAAAAGTAGTTACGTGCTTACAGTGTGAGGGAAAGGGAGAAAAAAGGGTCAAACTCACAACTGTACAGGCATCACCTGGGAACTTATTAGAAAGGCAGAATTCCAGGCTCCACCTTTGACCTAAGAATCAGAATCTGTATCTTAATAAGATCCCCAGATGATTCATACCACATTCAAGATTGGAAAGCATGAAGGTACAGAACAGCTGCAACCCCGGAGGCGAAGTTTGTGAAAAGGTGTAACAATGGTCTTTTTACTCCAATAGTTCCATAAATAGTAATGTGGATGAAAAAAGCCCACTAAAATTCTAATCAAGTAAGCCTTGAAATGCAACTAAAGAAAACTTCCCTCTGGGAGATTCCTGGGAAGGTGAAAGACATACCAGTTACTTTATGTGGTTGAAAGCAATCTTCTATCATTTTGAAAGGGCAATAACTACAGCATTATCTTTAGAAGAAAACAGGAAAAGTTTTACCTTTACATCAAGCAAGATGGGGAACACTTATATGAGGCCATAAGGACTAGTCAAAGGTAGAGAATTCCAGAAAAACTCCCCAAATCTGGTTCTCACGCTGGAATATCAAGGACTGTTGCTTTAACGATATACCTTCCCTGATTAGCTGAAGTAGTTTTCAAGCCAGCCCATTTGTAACATGTTTCCCCTACCCGGTGTTTACTCACTTTTAAAATGGAGTTCTAATAAGATCTAGCTTTTAGAAATGCTGGGGTGATTACATGATATGAATCACAACAGGCTTTTAGCTCAGTGCCTTACACATAGGAGGCAATGCTCATCGTTTCCCTAAATTGCCTGAAAGTTGTGGAAATCTCGCTCTCCTCCCCGCCATACTCTTAACAAAGAAGGTGCCTAATAACCAAATAAATGCAAAACTACCAAAAAAAAAAAAAGGGCTGCTGCTTTGTCCGAGGAGATATCAATTACTGTGGCGCCACCTTTTAAAATGTCTATTTTAAAACAGCAGGAAGAGAAAATAAAGATTCAATAAGTACAGTGCAAAAGGAAACACTGCTACACTAGGGAATACACAGTTTGAGTAATCCACCTCTGTCTGGAAAGAACCAGTTCTCAATCACAAAAAACACAAGTGCCTTAATAGGAAGGGGTTCTCTTTTCCCGGGATCCCAATAATACACCTGTTGTGCGTGAGGGCCACACACTAACCTGGAAGGCTGCCTCCTCCCCGCCCTGGGTCATTTCCCAGGTGGGTCGGTTGCCCGGCCAGCCCCAGGGCCGGCCCGAGGATGCCGTGCCTCTCCTCCGGCTCAGCTGCTTCACCTGGGACACGAGGGGCTTGGGCTTGCTCTCCCAGCCGTAAGGTGCAGAGGCCATTTTGGCCCCTCATCCCACCTGCCCCGCACACTTCCTCCAACGCAGGCAACATGTCGGTTGCGCGCGGGGCCCTGCCCTTCCCGGGGTCTCAAGACCCGGCGGCCTGGCCGAGAGCAGGTCCCGGCGGCCGTGCGCCCCCCGCAGCGCCCAGGAGCACCCCGGACGGTGCGCGCCCGCGCTGGCCGAGCAGGGACTGCCCCGAGGCAGGTCCGCCTGTCTGGCGGCGGCCTTTAGGTCACGGGTGAGAATCCCATGCGTGAGCGGCTTCCCTCGAAGTACAACTTCATACGAAATCAAATCCCCGCCCCCCAGCTTAAATCGACGCGGGCTCACAGAGCTCCCACCAAGGGGGTTGAAAACAGCCGATCGGCCCACCCCAGGTCTCCAGGAATACTGCACGGATTAAACCCGGCCACCCCCTCTCCTCCAGGGACACCCAAAGCGGGTGGGATGGGGGCGGAGAACAGCAGGCTCCCCTCGGAGTCCGAGCCGCCCCGCCCCGGCCAGCGAGCTGCCCCCTTGCTCCAGCTTTCAAGCTCAGGGCCCTCTCCCCGAGGACCTCCCAGAACCGCAGCCCGGAGAGCCGGGCGCAGGATTCTCGTTGTTCACCAACCTCCCGCCGGCCCCCAGGAAAGCGAAAAGTTGCCCGCGCCGCCTAGACACTGGTGGTTTTAAGCGTTTCCGCCGAAGGAGCTGACGGGCGGCTCCAAGCGGCCCCTCGCCCCTGGGAGGCAGCCTCCAAGTTCGCCCGGCGCGGCTCTCTCCGCCGCCCTGTGCCTCTCTGGTTCCCGCGAGTCCCAGCCCAGGAGCGAAACCGCCACCGAAACCAGCGCTGGGAGTCCTCCCCGTGCGCCTCCCCTACAAGACCAGGGGGCCTTGGTCCCCCCCGTGCGATCCAGGCGCCGCGCCCAGCTCTCACCTCCTCACTGCAGCCGGGCCCAACCCACCAAGGACGGCGGGAGCCCAGGAGCGCGCTCGCCTGGAGGGCGCACCTGACGACGTGCAGACCGCCAGCTCTCAGCCGGGACTCCGCAGGGGACCCAGCCCTCCTCCTCTCCCTCCCCCTCCTCCCCTCCACCCACCCACCCCGCCTTCCTGCCCCCGGGCATGCGCACCAACCCCAGGCCCGGGGGCGGGAGGTTCGTGACCACGCGCCGGCGAGCCGCGCCGGCGAGCCCCACCTGCTGTACCGGGCTCGGACTCCTCGGTGATCTGGCTAGTTCTCCCCGGAGTCCCGCCGCCTCCGCCAAAGGAAGGAGAAGGGGGGAGGTGGACGCTGGCGAGGAGTGGTGTGGCAGCCTCCTCCCTCTGTGACCCATTCACCTGAAACCCCGATGGGAGAGAGAAGGGAGCGGTGTAGAAGGAGGCGGGAGGAACCGGCCTTTCCCCGCACACCCTTGCTGCTCCCGGCCTTAAAGGAACAGCGCGACGTTTCTGCCCGGGTGGGCAGGGACAGAGAGCAGAGGGGTGGCGTGGGGTAGAGGCTTGGGCTCCCCGAGGGTGGAGGGTGGTCCTGGACCACTCCAGGGAGCGCTCGGAGCTCCGCGGGCTTCGGGTAGAACTGCGGAGTGTTTGGCGTGTGAGGTCTGGAAGGGACCGTTCCTCCTGACGAGTGTTCAAGGGTGCTCAGCACTTTGGCAGGAAAAGCACGACCTGACACAAAACTTTCCTGCTCCAAAAATTTGGTTAAAGTTTTGTTGGAAAGAAGCATCTAGATGTGGGAGATTTTCAAAAGTCATGCGTAAATTTAGGAACTGTTTCTGAATCTCTGGATCCAGAAAAAGACCAATACTCAGTGGTTCAGTGAAGGTGACGTATTGTAGATACTGGCGTCGGTAAATTTGCCATCAAAATTCAGTGTATACTAAGATATACGTTATTACCATTTCAGGGTCCTCTGCCTTTCCTCCCCAAATTTAACTATGGCATGACTGAGAGTCTGCTCTGGAGGGGATTTAAACTATTTGAATATTCTCTGAGGCTTAAGGAAAAAGAAAAAAAAAAGCCCTAGTTCTGTGTGCTATGTTCAACTTCTTGATCTGGAGGCTGTTTCCAAAGGAGTGTTCAATTTAGGGAAACTCATAGTCTACACTTAACGATGTGTACACTTATCTATATGTTGTATTTCAATATAAAAAATATTGCACTGCTGAATGGGACAGTTTTAGTTCTTGCTATTTAAGTGTCTGCATACTGAAGGCTAGAATTTAGGTTTCTTAAGTCCTGCTTCGCTTTGTGTTCCAATCTGGAATGTCAGCATTGCTACATTCAGTCCAATCCCACCCACTTCTCTGCCTCTAATTAAGTGGTTAGAAATGTGACTTTGCCATACATTAGATCTCAAGGCACAATTCAACACTTAAGGAAGTAAAACCATTATATAAATATAAAGTATTTAAAATGATGACAGCCTTAATGAGTAATTAACTAATTGGTTTTCTTTGTGGAAGTCATTGCTGCAATTACTTTAATATGACTATGTAGTTTTCGAATGATGCAGTTTAAATTGGTATTGTTAACACTGGGGAAGTCAGGTTAATCCTCTTAAGTTCCCTGTCAGATTACTGAAATCTCCAAACATTCCACTTGGTTTATAATTAAACAAGGGAACATTTCCTAATACTCTTACATTTATAAACACATGTCTATTATTTTATAGTGTACTTTTGACTTGTTCTGAAGAGAACTTAAGTTTTTTTCCCCACTTTTCAAAAACTGAAATACATTTCATATACTGTAAAATTCGCCCTTAATTTTAAAGTGTGTATATAATTCAGTGGGTTTTAGTATATTCACAAGGCTGTACAATTATCACCACTAATTCCAGAACATTTGCGTCACTGAAAAAGTCTATTAGGAGTCTCTCTTCATTTCCTCTTGCCTCTAAACCCTGGCATCCACTGATCTACTTTCTGTCTCTCCTGATTTGCCCATTCTGGACATTTTATACTAACTGTTAATATAATATGTGGCCTTTTATGTCTGGATTCTTTCACTTAGCATAATGTTTTCAAGTTTCATTCATGTTGTAGTTCCTACCGGTAAATCATTCCTTTTTATGACTCAATAATATTCCATTGCATGGATATACCACATTTTATTTAAACCTTCATCAGTTGATAGACATTTGGGTTATTTCCACTTTTTGGTTATTATGAATAATGCTGCTATAAACCTTCCTGTACAAGTTTTTGTGTGAAATTATGTTTTCAGTTCTCTTGGGTAAATTAAGTATTTAAACTAAACTTTTTACCATTTGAAGAGACTGACATTCATATCATGTTATTTTTCTTATTCCCATTTTAAACCTAAACCCAAAGAGATGTTAGGATGGAAGGTTAGTTACTGTGTTTTATTTGCTTTCCTAATTCATTCATTCAACAACCGTTTTCTAAGTGCCTACCATGTGCACAATAGTGCACAAAACCCCAAGATCCCTTTCTTGGCAAAGATTACACTCTAGTTACTGCTGCATTCAGGCATATGGAATAGTAGGATTTTTTTAACTTGAACTATATGAAATTGGTAATAGTTGATCATTTTAAACTACAAAATGGCAATTTAATATGGTTTAACTTAAAACTAAACTAAATTTCTATTGGAATGTTGTATACCATTTTTGTTCCATTCAGATTAATTTTCCAAACAATACTCATAACATTAAAAAATCTAAAAACTGTATTCTTTTAACTATTACCTAATAGTGTGCCTATTAGGTAATAGTTGAAAATGTTCAGAAAGAAAATTCAGCCTTAAAATCTAAACACATCAGTAGCAAAATAAAATTTGTTAGGTGGTGAATGATGCAATGCTGAATGTAATCATGTTACATAATCATAAATTGTAACAAAATTTTAATTAGTCAAATATTCCTTCTTGGCAACTCATTGTAGTATTAACCACTATTATCCACTAATGGACATTATTTGGTGAAAATCCTCAGGACTCAGAAACAAAGTAAATATTATTCTCAGAGGACTCATGATTAGAAATTTGTTGACTGTACTTGCAGTAAAATGAATAAGATTAAAAAAACAATTCTTGGGCTTCCCTGGTGGCGCAGTGGTTGAGAATCTGCCTGCCGATGCAGGGGACGCGGGTTCGTGTCCCGGTCCGGGAAGATCCCACATGCCGCGGAGCGGCTGGGCCCATGAGCCATGGCTGCTGAGCCTGCGCGTCCGGAGCCTGTGCTCCACAACGGGAGAGGCCACAACAGTGAGAGGCCCAAGTACCGCAAAAAAAAAAAAAAAAAAAAACAATTCTTTTATTCCTTTTCATATGTAAAGGAGAAAGTTAAGAGCTCAGATTATGGTGTCAGAAATTTGGGTTCAAAATCTCAGTGTTAAGAGTTAAAAAAAAAAAAAACTCAGTGTTGCCGCTTATTAGCTGGAAGGGAAGCTAAATGCATAAGCTTCATTTTTCTCCACTGTAAATTTGGGATGATAATAAGTAATACTCTTCATAAAATTGCTGGGAGGCATGTGGACCATTCACCAAGATAAACCACATGCTGGGTAAGAAAACAAGTCTTGATACTTTTAATAAATCATTTCTGTATCCTGGCTACCTGAAAGAGTCCCTGTCATGTCACACAGTTATTCTATAAATATTTGTTGAATGAGTGAATGAATATAACCCTGATTCCTGAATCCGACATGCCTGTTGAATTGTGTGCATCTCTCAGATAGCATGCTGCCACTGTGAAAGCAATACATTCTTAATAGCATGTCAAGGGTTACATCTCTAGTATGCGGTCTTTTTTTTTTTTTTTAACAAATTTATTTATTTGGCCACACCACTCGGCTTGTGGGATCTCAGTTCCCTGACAAGGGATTGAACCTGGGCCATGACAGTGAAAGTGCTGAATCCTAACCACTAGACCACCAGGGAACTCCCTAGTACTCAGTCTTAGAAGAGAAAAGATGGGGGAGTAGAATATTTCTACCCTGCCTCACCTGCTTAGTGGATGAACGCACCAATTGGTGTTTGTTCAAGGGCAATGCAGTTTGGAGTCACTGAGGGCTCTAGGTTCCTCACTCATTCCTAAGGTGGGAGGCTGCCAGTCCACACAGCACAGTTTCCTTGGATAGATGTATGGAGGAATTTATGGGGTAGTCACCAGGAAGGCAATTTCTGAGAGGATAATGACACTTGGTGACGAAAGCTCTACCTCCTCAATTCCTGTGTATTAAGCAAGATCCTTCCAGAAGAGACAGTTCTTGAACTGGAAATTCAACAAGTGGAATAATGATAATAGTAACCACCATGATTTACTCAGGATATCAGTGTCCATGTGCCAGGCACTGTACTATGTGCTTTATGAATTTTTGTTTTTCTTTATAACAATTTTATGATGTGTTATTATTTCCCCCATTTTTGAAAAACGAAAAGCTCAGAAAGTTTCGATCATTTACTCAAGATTTCTGCCAAGTTGTGGAGTCAGGACTCAAACACATGTCATCTACCTCCAGAACTAATGTTCTTAATGGTTTTACTATACTTTAGCATCACTTTTTGTCTTTAAAAACACCCAAACTTTCCAAAAACACTACCCATAAAAAGAGTTCATAGTGCAGCTGTTGAAAAAAAATAATCCTAAAAAAAAAATTGAGTACAACTCAGTGTTATGGATATGAATGAACCAATTAGAGCTACTCCCCAAAACAGGGTGAATCTTTCAAACATAAAATTGAACAAAATAAAGGAGTCCTCTCTGCCAATACAGTATGATTTCTATATGATTTCTATATATATATATATATACACATACATATATACATATATATATGATATATATGATTTATATAAAGTTCGAAAACAGGCAAAACTAAACTACATCATTTGGGGATTCATAAGTGGCAAAGCAACAAAGGAAAGCAAAGGAATTGTTATAAAAGTCAAGAGAGTGGTTATCTGTAGGAGAAAAGAGAGGGTAAGGATGGGAATACAGGAGTGGGGATGCTCTTGAGGTGCTGGCAATAATCTGTTTCTTCACCTGTGTGCAGGTTACACGGCTGTGAGCCTTACAACAAGTTATTAAACTGTACACATATGCTTTATACACTTTCTGGTAGGAATTTTATATTTTATGATAAAAATTTTATTTAAATGACTAGAGTTTAGGGACATTCTTAAAAGGTGGTTGCATACCCCTATCTAGGTGTTTTGTTTTGTGAGTAATATTCCTCAAATACTAACAGAAGATCACTTTATAGGATCAGAGTAAGTAGAGATCATCATCTGAAGAGGGAGAGGGAGGGTCCTGATCTGGATCTGGACAGAATATTTCCATAATTATACGGATGATGCAGAGAAAGAGATTTGGGGCTGATTTTCTGTGTTTTAAACTGCATCAGTCATCCACTGCAGTGGAAAATTGGCCTTGCGAGGCCTTTTCAGGAACTGGCCTTCCTGAATATTCAGCTCAAAAAAGGAAAGAGGAAAAAGTAAACATTAACCAAATACTTCAAATGCCGTGTTTGCATATAAATTTTAACTTCTTGGGGCTCTTTGCCTCCTGGGTCCCCAAACTTTGAAAAGTACTGATAATAAGCTTGTAACTTATAACAAGGAATCCCAACCCTAGAAAAATCACTTGAACTGGGTCAGTATGAAACAGATACACTCTAAGCAGACAACAAACTTCCCATGACATTCTAGACATTCTACTGGTTCTAAGACACATTCTCTTATCCATTACAAGGGCTTCCACATGGCAGCTTTTCTGATTTTCTTTGGAATTTATTTTATGTTTAATTAATTATTTAATTTAATTTATTTATTTGGCTGAGCCGAGCGGCTTGCGGGGTCTTAGTTCCCAGACCAGGGATTGAACCCAGGCCACAGCAGTGAAAGCACCGAGTCCTAAGCACTGGATCGCCAGGGAATTCCCTTTACTTGGAATTTCTTTAGGAGAAAATTTAGGAGCCTGTAAAGGGGAGCTCACTGCAGCTCCTGAAATGTTGATGCTACACACAGAGAGTGTGGTCTAAATGGCACATTTGTCAACTGCATACCTGAAGAAATATTTATTCAGTCAAAAAATATTTACTCAATATCTTCTATGTACTGGATCCTGTTCAGCCCTGGAGATACAGTGGACTCAAGACAGACAGGACCCCTTGTGGAGGTTTACACTCTAGTTGGGAGAAGCCATGCAATAGTGATGATTAAACTGGAAATGAACAAGATAATGGCAGACAGTGATGAGTGACTTGAGGAAACAGGCTAAGGGGACAGAGAGGGCTGGGAGAGGCAGCGGGGAGGAGCTGCCTTGGGCAGAGTGGTCACAGGCTGCTGCTCTGAAGAGGTGACATTTGAGCTGAGACTTTAATGATGAGAAGGAGCCAGATCTGGGCCAAGAACACCCTAGGGCAAAATCTAGGGCCACTTTGGATATTCAAAGCACAGGAGACCAGAAGAAGGGGAGAGAGTGGGAGGTGAAGTCTGAAGAAGGCAGAGGTCAGATCCTGGATGCTGTGCCACCTGAGTGTTTGTTTTCTTCTAACTGCAACCAGAAGTCTATGGAGGGTTTTAGGCATTTTATAGTGATGAATTTATGTTTTGAATTTTGTGGGATTTTGTGTCAACCTCAGCATTTTCCTGTTTTTTTTTAAATAATTTTTGGTAACTCTTGAGTATTTATCTTTAAAGTTTGTAGCTTCTAAGTAGAAAGGATTAAACCTGAGAAAGGGAGCCAGGGTGATCTGAAACCCAATTGATACTATCTTTGAGAAATGTAAACCACTCCTATTCATCTTCCTACATGAATCTTAATTAGAAAGGTTGGCCTCTGTGCCTAAGAGGTACCAGATGCAGAGGGACTAGAAAAGGAGAGAATAAGAGAAGCTCTACCATAATCATGTAATTATTTATTTTTCTTGCTTTTTCTATATTTTTAAAATTTTTTCTCATTGAACAAGCCTGTATTATTTTTTTAAATTAGGAAAAAGATATTTAATTTTCCCCTAATTTACTATGTTGGAAAATTTAAACCTGTAGAATAGTTGAGAAAAATAGCACAATGAATTATGTTCTTCACTTAAATTCACAGATTGTTAACATTGTCCACATCTGCTTGCTTGCTCTCTCTCTCTCTCTCTCTCTCACACACACACGCACACACACACCCCATACATACACGAAATGTATACATAGTGTATTTTTTTCGCTCAAACATTTATACCCAGGGGTTGGGAGTCCACCTGCCGATGCAGGGGACACGGGTTCATGCCCCGGTCCGGGAATATCCCACATGCCGCGGAGCAGCTGGGCCCGTGAGCCATGGCCACTGAGCCTGCGCGTCCGGAGGCTGTGCTCCACAATGGGAGAGGCCACAACAGTGAGAGGGCCTCATACCGCAAAAAACAATCAAACAAACAAAACCACATTTATACCCAAACCCATTTATACTTTTATTTGGTTCAACCATTTAAAACTAATTTGCAGATATGATGACAGTTCACCCCTGCATACTTCAGCACGTATCTCCTAAGAACCAAGCCGTTTTCCAATTCAACCACTGTCTTAGTTTGTGATGCTTTAACAGAATACCATAGACTAGGTGGTTAATAAACAACAGAAATTTATTTCTCACAATTCTGGAGGATAGAAGTCTGAGATCAGGGTACCAGCATGGTCAGGTTCTCACCAGAACCCTCTTCAGGCTTGCAGATGGCCGTTTCCTCCTTATATGGTGGAGAGGGCAAGAGGGCTCTCTGGGATGTCTTTTTTTTTTTTTTTTCTTTTTGCGGTATGCGGGCCTCTCACTGTTGTGGCCTCTCCCGTTGCGGAGCACAGGCTCCGGATGCGCAGGCCCAGCGGCCATGGCTCACGGGCCCAGCCGCTCCGCGGCATATGGGATCCTCCCAGACCGGGGCACGAACCCGTATCCCCTGCATCGGCAGGCGGACTCTCAACCACTGCGCCACCAGGGAGGCCCTGGGATGTCTTTTATAAGGGCGCTTTTCCCATTCACGAGGGCTCCACCCTCATGACCTTATCACCTCCCCAAAGGCTCCACCTCCTAATACAATCACATTGGAGGTTTGGATTTCAACATATGAATATGGGGGAGACACAAACATTCACTCCATAACAACTATCATATTATTAACATATGCCCACAAATGAACATTAATACATAATCTTATCTAATATGCAGGACATATTCACATTGCTCCAATTGTACCAAAAATGTCTTTTACTGTTTGTTGTTTTATTTTTAATCCAGAAGCCAGTTAAGGATCATTCCTTGCATTTCATTGTCATGTCTCTTTAATATCCTTAATTCCTGAATAGTCCCAGTGCCATTTTTATCTATCATGACATTGTCTTTTCTAAAAGAATATGGTCTAGTTGTTCTGTTGAATGTCTCACAGTCTGGATTTGTATGTCCCCATCCCCACAACTATTAGATTTGGAGGAAACACTGTTGGTAAGAATACCATCTCGGTGATGTTGTGGACTTCATACTCCATCACGTCCAGAGGCTGACACTATCAAGTTGTCCCAGGGTGAGTGATGGTCAGTTTGAATCAGGTGGTACCTTCCAGGACTCCCTTTTCCCTTTATAATTAATATGTATTCTGGTGGGGTGGGGGGAATACTTTGATTCTTTGTGACTATCTTATTCCCCAACAACCTTTTTTTCTTTTTTTATAAACTGTTCTTTTTTTTTTTTTTTAATTTATATTTTTGGCTGTGTTGGGTCTTTGTTTCTGTGCGAGGGCTTTCTCTAGTTGTGGCGAGCGGGGGCCACTCTTCATTGCAGTGCGCGGGCCTCTCACTGTCGTGGCCTCTCCTGCTGTGGAGCACAGGCTCCAGACACGCAGGCTCAGCGGCCATGGCTCACGGGCCCAGTTGCTCTGTGGCATGTGGGATCTTCCCAGACCAGGGCTCGAACCCACGTCCCCTGCATTGGCAGGCAGACTCTCAACCACTGCGCCACCAGGGAAGCCCCCCAACAACCTTTTATCCAGTGAAAGCTTTTAGTGCCCATTGCTGATTCTTGCCTGACTCAAGTATTGCATCAGTTGGTGCACAATGTTTTTTTTTAATACTATCAAATATTAGTATCAACACGAACTAGGGAATTCCCTGGCGGTCCAGTGGTTAGAACTCCACGCTTCCACTGTTGGGGCATGGGATCGATCTTTGGTTGGGAACTAAGATCCCGCGTGCCAGGCAGTGTGGCTAAAAAACAAACAAACAAACAAACACTATCTAGTACCCTGAAGGAAAAAAAAAACAAGAATTTAAAAGTGTGATTAAAAGAAGGTGGAAAATATTTTAATTCAATAAAATATTGACCTTACATGAAAAAAACATTTTTAGTGATGCAATTTCTTTCTGTTTTGCCTTTAAGGAGTCAACCAACCTCCTCACCTGCATAATATATGTATTGCTTGTTTATTTACTAAGGAGGGTAGGTGATGTGGGAAGAAATCAAAGCATACTGTTGTATAGCACTCGTCCCTCACGTAGTCTAGGAGATGAAGTGTACACTCATACAAACAAAAAATAATAAAAGGACAGCTAAGTGCAGGATGAGTGGTAGAGATAACACTTTCTCAGTGGAACTGCTCACCTGGCTGCCCATATGCTCCTCCCACCCCTCTGTGACTTGCCCTTTGCTCACACTAATTTTTCTACCTGGAATGTTCCCTGTCCACCCTGGTGTCTGCAGGTTCGTGTACTAAAATTTTGCCAAGTGCTTCAAGACTGAGCTACCACCTCTTCTATTAAACAATAACAAAACCTTCTTTAACTTCTCTTCTTCTCTAAGAAATGGCTTCTCGGGCTTCCCTGGTGGCGCAGTGGTTGGGAGTCCGCCTGCCGATGCAGGGGACACAGGTTCGTGCCCCAGTCCGGGAAAATCCCACATGCCGTGGAGCGGCTGGGCCCGTGAGCCATGGCCGCTGAGCCTGCGCGTCCGGAGGCTGTGCTCCACAACAGGAGAGGCCACAACAGTGAGAGGCCCTCATACCGCAAAAAAAAAAAAAAAGAAAGAAATGGCTTCTCCACGTATTCCAAAAACAATTTACCTCAATCTTTTGACTGTCTAGTGTTAAATCACTGTCTAATTTGGGTTATGTAAGTATGTGGGCCCTTCTCTTAGACTGTATGCTCTCTGAGGGTGAGCTCTCCTTGCCTGGGCGCCCTGGAGTCCCCTCCTTCTTGTACTTTGCACTTCAGTTACTTTGAGTAAATGAGCAATAGTCAATGCCTCAATAAACTATCCCTAAGTATACCGGGGTTGAATTATGCCCGTAATAATCTTGATGAGAAACTCTACTCTTGCCCTCTGTGCTTATTTTTTTCAAACATGTCCCTTACAGTAGTAGGTTAACAAGGAAGTTTCCTTTACTCCTTCCTCTAGACAGAGGGGAAAAAATAACAGGAAACCAACCCACCGCAAACAATGAAGATGAATATCAAATATTTGTTCCTTTCCATACAAGAGGAGTTATGCATGATATTAGGTCATCATAGTTGCACTTGAAAGAATCAAAGTTGCTTTGAGCTTTAAGAATTTCCAGTAGAGCGATTTGGCTGTTTTTATCTAAAGGAAGTAGTTAAAATACAGCCTTTTAACAGAAATAAGTAGATATTATTTCAAATATCCATAATCATCATCTGAAAGCTGCATTCATTATCAAACTTCTGATCCAGGAACCTGGTCTGATGCAGCAGGCAGATAACTTGCTTCCCTTCTGTGTTCCCATACACTTTGTACATTGTTAAAAAAGAAATAGAACATACAGTTTGCTGAGTAACTTCTCTGTGTCACTTAAATATCACATGTTAAAGATTATGAACATTTTATAGATAAGAAAACTGGGTTTCATAGATGATTTAAAAAAAAAACTGTCTTCAAACACACAGCTAGAAGAGCATAAAGCTGGGATTTTAAAACACATGTGTTTCTGACCCCAAATCCATGCCATCATCATAGGACTGTGCTTATTCAGATACCTGCCCCCTACATCAAACTGTGAGGTCCTATGTCCACATTCCCCACACCAATCCTCGGTACATGAATTCGGAACACAACTGAATCTCTCCCAGTTGCCATTAGCTCTTTCTTCCTATCATACCGAATCTCAATTTTATTCTTATATTCACCATCCCCATGCAGTGAGGGGCTGAGGGGCTGACCCTATCCTAGCTCCAGGGGAGCGGCATATTGCTAAAGATAATTCTAGTCTAAAGGACTCATACAACTCAACAGCAAAAAAACAAATAATCCAATTTTAAAAATGGGCAAATGACTTGAACAGACATTTCTCTAAAGAAGATATATGAAAGGTCAACAGGTACATGAGAAGGTGCTCAACATTACTAGTCATTAGGAAAATGCAAATTAAAACCGCAGTGAGGTATCACCTCATGCCTGTTAGAATGGCTATCAACAAAAGACAAGAGATAACAAACAGCCGCACTGTTGGTGGGCTTGTAAACTGGTAAAACCACTATAGAAGATGGTATGGAGGATCCTCAGAAAATTAAAAATAGAACTACCGTATGATCTAGCAATTCCACTTCTGGGAATATATCCAAAAGAAACAAAACACTAACTTAAATAGATACCTGCACCTCCATGCTTATAGCAGCATTATTTACAATAGCCAAGACATAGAAACAACATAAGTGTCCATCGATGGATGAGTGGATAAAGAAAATGTGGTGTACATACAATAGAATATATGGATGGACCTTGAAGGCATTATGCTAAGTGAAATAAGTCAGACAGAAAAAGACAAATACTGTATGATCTCACTTACTTGTAGAATCTAAAGAAAAGAAACAAAAACAAAACACCTCATAGAAAAAGAGATCAGACTTGTGGTTACCAGCGGTGGAGAGGAAGAGGAGGGGGGCACTGGAGGAAGACAGACAAAAGGTACAAACTTCCAGGTATAAGATAAATAAGTACTAGGGATGAAATGAACAACATGTGACTATAGCAAGCACTGCTGTATGATATATGGGAAAGGTACTAAGAGAGTCAATTCTAAGAGCTCTCATCACAAGGACAACATATTTTTCCTTTCTTCTCCCTTTTCTTTTTATTTTCTCTGTATGAGAAGGTGGATGTCAGCTGAACCCATTGTGATAACAATTTAACAATACACATAAATCAAACCATTATGCCCTATGCCTCAGACTTATTCAGTGACGAATGTCAATTATTTCTCAATAAAACTGGAAAAAATATTTTAAAAGATGAAAAGTGAAAACCATTAAAAAAACCAAGAGAGACACCTAGACCCCTTGCCAGTGATTGGCTCGGAACTCACACCTAACCTTAATCAGCGCTGTGCGTAGCTGGACACGTTGCTCTAGCACTGTTGGCAGCCATCTTACAACCACAAAGGGAACGAGCCCAGGGATCAAATCCACGCCCAGAGGAGGCAGAGCCAAGAGAACAAGGAAAACCAGAGACTGGAGCCCACGCTGGACATCCAGTTATGTGAGATAATACATTGCTATACTATGTAAGCTACTTTTTTTTTTTTTTTTGCGATATGCGGGCCTCTCACTGTTGGGGCCCCTCCCGTTGTGGAGCACAGGCTCCGGACGTGCAGGCCCAGCGGCCATGGCTCACGGGCCCAGCCATTCCACGGCATGTGGGATCTTCCCGGACCAGGGCACGAACCCGTGTGCTTTGCATCGGCAGGCGGACTCTCAACCACTGCGCCATCAGGGAAGCCCATGTAAGCTACTTTAAACTTGGGTTTTTTTGCTGCATTGAGCTAATACAATCCTGATATAGAAAGTATAATCATTTAGTAAATATCCATTGAATAATAGTGCTTTAGGGCCAGGAAAAAGGCTAGTCGCTTTATAAATAACCCTTCCAAGGTGGGAATGATCATCACCCCCATTTTATAGATAAGGAAATTAAGCCCAGCTGGTTAAGCGATTTGCTTAAAGTCACAGAGCTGGTCAATACTGAATTTGGGAATCAAACTTGGATCTTTTTTTTTTTTTTTAATTTATTTATTTATGGCTGTGTTGGCTCCTTGTTTCTGTGCGAGGGCTTTCTCTAGTTGCGGCAAGTGGGGGCAACTCCTCATCGCGGTGCGCGGGCCTCTCACTATCGCGGCCTCTCCTGTTGCGGAACACAGGCTCCGGACGCGCAGGCTCAGCGGCCATGGCTCACGGGCCCAGCCGCTCCGCGGCATGTGGGATCTTCCCGGACCGGGGCAGGAACCCGTGTCCCCTGCATCGGCAGGCAGACTCTCAACCACTGCGCCACCAGGGAAGCCCCAAACTAGGATCTTTTGACACCGTGGCTCCATTGCCTTCTATACCAGTGAAGGGATGAAAGTCCTCACTTTCACTTAAGGAAGAACTCATTCACAAGAAGTTATAAAACCATTACTTGGCAAGATTCATTTCTTCTGCCTATTTTACTAAAGAGACATTGCCACAAAACTTCAGTGACATAAATGAAAACATCCATGTCCAAAATGTCCCAGCCAATCTTGAGGATTCAGTGGAGATGGGCTAGGTTATGCTGACATAACAAAAACCTCAAAGAATTGTGGTGTCTTTAGAACAACAAAGGTTTATTTTTGCTCATGCTGCATGTCTAAAGAGAGTTGGCGAGGGGTTTGGTTTCACAGTTTTCTTACTCTAGGACCCAGGTGTTAGAGAAACCACCATTTCTCATATTACCAGACATAGTAAAGGAAAAGAAAGTTCTGGAGGGTCTCACACTAGCAATTGAATGCTCTCACTCATAAGTGATCAGGTCACTTCCGTTAACAACATATTGCCAGAACTAGACATATGGCTTCACCCAGCCAGTTTTCCATGTGCCTAGAAGGAGAAGAAAACTGGGTATCTTTCCTGTGATCACAGTTGATTATACAGATAGGAGAGAATGCCTGTTATTAATGTTTGTTCTTAAAATAAGACATAATAATGTAAAATCAATAGCTTATAAATTTCATGGAGCCCTCAGGACACTTTACTGAGGTACTTTTACAAATATGACCTTATTTCTTCTTCACCACAACCCTGTGGAGTAGGTATAGTAGACAGATGTTAATATCACCCTATTTTGTAGGAGCCTAAGGCTCATGGAGGTTACCCAGTTTGCCCAAAGTTACAAGTAACAGAGCTGAGATTCAAACACAGTTTGCCTCTACATCCTACATTACCTGTAGTACACTACACTACCTTTAAGTACCATTTTCATGACTGAGTGTTAGCACATTAAAGTATTGTCAAACATATGGGCAAATATTAGCCTTAGAAACAAAATAAAATTAACCTGGCAGATTCCATAACTCAATGAATTAATAGTCCAAATAGTGATGACAGCCATCTGTTACATAGACCTATAATTAGTCTGAAAGAGGCAACTTACCAGTCACCTACCACCATCATGGCCTTCTAGGGACAAAACCCTATCAAGCCTTCTGAGTAGTAAAAATATGAACAAAATGTCTCTCTCTTCTTTCCTTCCTCTTTGACATCAGTCCTGGCAGCAAGAGAGAAGAAAAGAGGAAGACTTCCTAAGGGTGCTGGACTGGAAACCGGGAGACGCAGTTATAAACTCAGCTCTATCAGAAATCAGCTGTGTAACTTTAAGCAAGTTATTTAATCTGCTGTTACTGTTGACAACAAAATAATGTCTGTGGAAATGCTTTGAAAGTGTAAAGTGCCATCAATAGTTATTCATTCAATATTTAAAGCTAAGCTTCTTCTGTGAGCTTGGTCTTAAGGAGAGTACCGAATAATTAAGGCACAGTCTATGCTGTGGGCATCTGTTGCTTTTGCATGTCTAGATTCTATTAAGAGCACACAGTTTTTCCTTTGAGGACTTGTCCCTTCCCTGACTTCATGAGGTCTAATGGGGTTGTCAGTCACAATGCCCCCCCCAAAAAAAGTGGGGATGAGATCCAGGCTGGCTGGTTAGATGTGACTGGTTCAGCGATGGACACACGATCTAAATCAAGGCCTATCAGAGGCTTCTCAGACGTGATAGAGGGTTGCTGGAGGAACATCTCTTCTTGTGTTCCCTAGAGACAACCATGCTGCATGCTGGAGCTGAGCCATCTTCCTCAGTTACCCAGAGGAAGTGCAAGTATGAGAATATGAGGAAGCAGAGGAGACAGGAGAGATGGGCTGAGAAGAAACCCTGAGGCCAAGTCAACTCCTGGACTTTTCAGGTCTCTAAATCACTAGATTCCCTTTTATGCATAAGCTGGTTTGAGTTCAGTTTCTGTCACTTGCAACCAAAGAAGTTCTGACTGATGCAGTCTCAGTCCTCAGATAACTCATATCTTATAAACCATATAATTACTTACTTAATAAAGAATAGAGACCATTTAAAAAAACATACCAGCTATTTCTATAACATAATAGCTGAGTTTAAGTACTTTGTGATGCCCTCAGCACCCTGGAGTCTCACAGTTGGAAGGCCAGTTTCTAGTGAACTGTCCTAACTCTTCTCCAAACAGTGAAATTGGTGGTAGCAAGCTTTGTGTTTTACCCAAATGTGATATTGCCACTTATGCTTGTTATTTTATATATATATGTATATATATATATATGTATATATATACATATATATGTATATACACACACACACACACAAATTAATTAAATATTATATAAACTGATGAAATACGACAGACCCCCAAAAGAAAGATGTTCCTATGAAAAACAAGTTGACTGTTAAAAGACTCAATAAAGATGTTGTTAAAACATTTGTTGTCAAGTTAGACATGGTAGAGACAACTGTAAAAGACTGGAAGGAAAAAATACAAAAACTCAGAAGGCTTCTATACTCAGATTGCTTCCCAAGTACCTTTAATTTCTCACTCAACTTTAAGGAAACTGAAACTAAAAATCACAGATAGTTTATGAAACTGATGAGAAAGTTGAAAATGAGAAAAGGAGGAAAAAGTCCATATGTAAAGGAAAAGTCTTGATCCTACATCAAACTAATAGCAAACGAATGCACATCGTATAGTTCAAATTAAATGGAACTGTTTAAGGTATCTATGTGTCACTCTTTGATCCTCAGTTTTTGTTTTTGTTTTTGTTTTCCAGTACGCGGGCCTCTCATTGCTGTGGCCTCTCCCGTTGCGGAACACAGGCTCCCGACGCGCAGGCTCAGCGGCCATGGCTCACGGGCCCAGCCGCTCCACGGCATGTGGGATCTTCCCGGACCGGGGCACGAACCCGTGTCCTCTGCATCAGCAGGCGGATTCTCAACCACTGCGCCACCAAGGAAGCCCAGGGCTAAATTTTTTTTTTTTGGCCACACCCTGGGGCATGTGGGATCTTCCCTGACCAGGGAACAAACCTACGCCCCCTGCAGTGGAAACATGGAATCTTAACCACTGGACCACCAGGGAAGTCCCTAAAGGGTAAATTTTTATATAACTCTAAAGACTACTAATAACCTACAGAAGTTATTAAAGGTAACTCATCTTTGCTATTCATAAACCAGAGTATTGACCCTTAACTCAAGCTTACACAGGAATTGATTCAGCATTGTACTGAGAAGCTGAGTTGTCAACAACTTTGCAAAGATCCCACAATGCAAACACCCAGATAGCTGGAATTCCTCTGTTTTCCAGCTAGAAGGCTTTGTTAAGTGTGTACTGTCAATGTTGACTCAGGTTGGTCTTTAGGTATTAGGTTGGCTTAGTCTTTCCCTTAAATGTCAATTATTGTTAGTTTAGCTTTATTATTGTTAATTTAGTGTTTTACTTTGTTCATTGTATGGTTTTTGTGATTCTCGTTTGCATCAGTAAGATTTTTGGACCATAATTTTCAAGAAACTAGACTTTAAGATGGGAATGGGTTGATATTCTAATAGAAGTCTTTTATACTCCTATTGCTAAATCAGATATTTTTATAATTCCCTAGAAATATCCTTGCACTGGTACTTCATTGGTTATGTGTTTCTCATGAATTTGTGCTATTTATATAACTCATAACATGGAATCCAGGTTAAGTGTAATGAAACCATGGGTTATTTTTAAATGTATAAGGCATTGTTTCATAATATAAGATACTGTGGGCAAGCTCATATTCTTATGTTATCAAGTAAACACCAAGTGATTTTATATTATGTATCCAGCAGTAAATCTATCTCAATGTGTTTATGAGGAAAAACATATTAATGATATTCTTATTCTATATTGTGCTATCACATTGTGATATGATATTGACAACATATTTGTTGTTTTGTTTAAAATATATTGCTATTTTAGACAAAAGTGCCAAGACCACTCAATAAGGAAAGAACAGTCTCTTCAAAAAGTGGCGCTGGGAAAACTAGATATCCATAATATGCAAGAAAATGAAGGCAGACCCTTACCTTACACCACATAATAAAACTGACTCAAACAGATCAAAGACCCAAAATAAGAGCTAAAACAATAAAACAGAAGAAATACAGAGAAAAGTTTTTACCATGTTGGATTTGGCAATGATTTTTAGATATGACACCAAAGACATAGGCAACAAAAGGAAAAATAGATAAGTTGGACTTTATCAAAATTGAAAACCTAGGCTTCCCTGGTGGCGCAGTCGTTGAAAATCCACCTGCCAATGCAGGGGACACGGGTTTGAGCCCTGGTCTGGGAAGATCCCACATGCCGCAAAGCAGCTAAGCCCATGTGCCACAACTACTGAGCCTGCGCTCTAGGGCTCGTGAACCACAACTACTGAGCCCATTGAAGAACACATGCCTAGAACCCGTGCTCCATAATAAGGGAAGCCACCGCAATGAGAAGCCTGCACACCACACCAGAGTAGCCGCAGCTCGCCACAACTAGAGAAAGCCCGCGTGCAGCAACGAAGACTCAACACAGCCAAAAGTAAAATTAATTAGTTAATTTAAAAAAATTGAAAACCAGTGTGCATCAAAGGACACTATCAATAGAGTGAAAAGGCAACCCAAGAAATGGGAGAAAGTATTTGGAAATCATATATCTAATAAAAGATTGATACCTAGAATACATAAAGAATTCCTAAAACTCAACAACAAAAATACCAAACAACTGAATTAAAAACGGGCAAAGGACTTGAGTGGACATTTCCCCAAAGAAGATATATAAATGGTCAATAAGCACATAAAAAGATGCTCAATATCACTAATCATTAGGGAACAGCAAATCAAATCTACTGTGAGATACCTCCTCACACCCATTTAGTTTGACTACAATAAAAAAATAGAAAATAAAGATTGGCAAAGATGTAGAGAAACTGAACTGTTGTGCACTGTTGGTGGGAGTGTAAAATGATGCAGCCACTGTGGAAAACTTAAACATAGAATTACCATATGACCCAGCTAGGGGAAGAAAAACTTTTCTTCTACCCTCCTAGGTTCTGTTATTAGGGCCTGTGCATTACACTGACAAAAGACAGATTAATAGGAGAAAAGCATACAGATTTTTTTGATGTTAATATATATATATATTTTTGCTGTACGTGGGCCTCTCACTGCTGAGGCCTCTCCCATTGCAGAGCACGGGCTCCGGACGTGCAGGCTCAACGGCCGTGGCCCACAGGCCCAGCTGCTCCGCGGCATGTGGGATCCTCCCGGACCGGGGCACGAACCCGTATCCCCTGCATCGGCAGGCGGACTCTCAACCACTGCACCACCAGGGAAGCCCTGATGTTAATATTTTTATGTGGCATTTGGAGCTTCATGGAAAAGAAGTGAAAAACCCAAAGAAGTGATTAGACTTGAGGGCTTATATACAATTTTAACAAAGGGCAAAAAAATGTGGAGAAATGACTAGGAAAAAAAGGAAAAGGAGGGGGGACTTCCCTGGTGGTGCAGTGGTTAAGAATCCGCCTGCCAATGCAGGCGACACAGGTTTGAGCCCTGGTCCAGGAATATCCCACCTGCCGGGGAGCAACTAAGCCTGTGTGCCACGACTACTGAGTCTGCGCTCTAGAGCATACGAGACACAACTACTGAGCCTGCATGCCACAACTACTGAAGCCCGCATGCTTGGAGCCCATGCTCCGCAACAAGAGAAGCCACCGCAATGAGAACCCCATGCACCACAAAGAAGAGTAGCCCCCGCTCACCGCAAATAGAGAAAGCCCACATGCAGCAACGAAGACACAATGCAGCCAAAAATAAATAAATAAATAAATTTATCAAAAAAAAAAAAGGAAAAGGGGGGTTGGGTTTTTAAGGGTAGTAAATTTTTGGAAAGTGGCTAGGAAATATACGGGGGGAAATAACAGAAGATAAGGATTACTTCAGTAAGTCTGTTGTGCAGACTCATCTTGGCTTCAACTCCCCAGCTCCAGTAATAAAAATGCTCTCTCCTTCCTGGTACCAGGAGGGCATCTTTCTCCTAGAAGTGAGAGTATTCCAAAGGATGTGTTCATTTAAAATTTTCATAGATATTGCCAAATTGCCCTCTATAGAGGATGCACCAGTTTACACACCTATTGGTAATATATGTACATGACCGTTTCCCAAACTCTGGTCAACAGTGGGTTATCAAATCTTTGGCACTTTGATAGATGACCAAAAAATGGTATTTTGGTATAATTTGCAGTGAATGAGATGAGCAACTTTTCATATGTTTAAGAGCCATTTGTATTCCTTTCAGTGAACTGTCTTAATCCTGTGCCATTTTCTATTGGATTATTCATCTTTATCAATTTACAGGGACTTTTCATGTATTAATGAAATTGGCCCTTTGCACTGTAACAGATTTTTTTTTGCCAGTTTGTCATCTGTCTTTTTGTTTGTTTTGGGGTGGGGGGTTGGGGGACATGGGGCATTGCCAAGAAGACATATGATGGAATATTCTACACTAAAATAAATTTCAGATGGATCACAGAATTACTCACCAATAATGAAATGATAAGCATCTATAAGAAACTATGGGAGAACATTTTTAGTCTCAGAGTGGGGAAGGCCTTTCTAAGGATGACTTAAACCCTCACAAAAACTGATAAATTTGACCATATGAAAATTTTAAAAGGCTTCATGCAACTTATGAAATTCTAACCCCCAGTACCTCAGAATGTGACCTCATTTGGCAATAGGGTCCTTGAAGATATAATTAGTTAAGTTAAAATGAGGTCTTACTGCAAAACTCTAATCAAAAACATACATGCACCCTTGTGTTCACAGCAACACTATTTACAATAGCCAAGATATGGAAACAACATAAATGTCCATTGACAGAGGAATGGATAAAGAAGATGTGGCACATATATACAATTGAATATTACTCAGCCGTAAAAAAGAATGAAACAATGCCATTTACAGCAACATGGATGGACCTAGGGATTATCATACTAATGAAGTAAGTCAGATAGAGAAAGACAAATATCATATGATATCACTCATATGTGGACTCTAAAATATGAGACAAATGAACATCTCTGTGAAGCAGAAACAGACTCACAGACATAGAGAACAGACTTGTGGTTGCCAAGGGGGAGGGGGGTGGGGGAGGGATGGAGTAGGAGGTTGGGATTAGCAGATGCAAACTATTACATAGAGAGTGGATAAACAACAAGGTCCTACTGTATGTCACAGGGAACTATATTCAATATCCTGTGATAAACCATAATGAAAAAGAATATATATATGTATAAGTGACTGCTGTACAGCAGAAATTAACACAACATTGTAGATCAACTATACTTCAATAAAATTTAAAAAATATTTTTAAATGAAGTCATACTGGAGAAGGATGGGCCCTTAATCCAACATGACTGGTGTCCTTATAAGAAGAGGAAACACAGAGACAGACTCAGGGCAAACGCCGTGTAACAACGGAGGCAGAGATTGCAGCTGTAAGCTAAGGGCTGCCAAGGATCACCGCAAGCCACCAGAAGCTAGGAGCGAAGAAAGAAAAGATTCTCCCCTGAGGTTTCAGAAGGATCATGGCCCTGCTGACAGCTTAATTTCAGACTTCTAGCCTCCAGAACCGTGAGACATACATTTCTGTTGTTTTAAGCCACCCAGTTTTGTGGTACTTTGTTACAGGAGCCCTAGGAAACAAATATACCCAGCTTCCTCTCTTCCCTGTTCTAAAAACTAGTCTGACCCTCCTAAAGATTTTACTTTTTTACCACTCTGGGAAAATGGACAGAGGTATAAAACATAAAGTATATCTGTAGATTACAGAGACTTAAAAAGTTGCTTTCCCAGGCTTCCCTGGTGGTGCAATGGTTAAGAATCCACCTGCCAACGCAGGGGACACGGGTTCGAGCCCTGGTCCGGGAAGATCCCACGTGTCGCGAGGCAACTCAGCTCGTGCACCACAACTACTGAGCCTGCGCTCTAGAACCCGCAAACCACAACTACTGAGCCCATGAGCCACAACAACTGAGCCCGCAAGCCACAACTACTGAGACCAGGAGCCACAACTACTGAAGCCCGCGCGCCTAGAGCCTGTGCACCGCAACAAAGAGTAGCCCCCACTCACCGCAACTAGAGAAAGCCCGCGCGGAGCAACGAAGACCCAATGCAGCCAAAAAAAAAAAAAAATGTTGCCTTCCCTGACCATCCAGAGCTAAGTAGCCATCCAGCTACTCTGACATAATTCCTGTTTTCTTATTTACTATTTGTCTCCTTCACTAGAATATAAACTGCATGACATCAGGGACCTATTCTTTTCTGTTCACCACTATATCCTGAGGACATGCCTGATACATGGTGAATGATCAATACTTTTTGGATGATGAAAGAATAAGATTCTTAGAGAATTCTAGCCGATTACCAAGTGTGACCTAGGGCATGTTACATAATGGTCCCAGCCCTCAGTGTTTTCATTTGTAAAATGGGGAGAAGTGTATGTGTCAAGAGTTAGGAGGGAAAAGTGACCAGTGCTATGGGGAGCTGGCCTAGTTTTTTGGTTTGGTTTGGCTTAGTTGGGGAGCAGTCAACCAGACTGTGAGCTCTACTGGGCTCTCCACTAGAGTTGTTTTACTCTTGTATCCCCAGTAGCTAGCAGAGCCTGACACACAGTAGATGGTCAATAAATTTGTTGAAAAAATGAATAGAAGACAAGGGTTTTGAGAGATATTTCTCATGTAAAACCTGGTAATGAATTGGATATTGGGGAGAGTAAGAATGTGCACAGGTTTCAGAGAGGAAAATGAATATTTCAGACATGTGGGTGGGGCTCCTTTGACCTGGCCTGCATACTTTAAAAGCTTTTCACTGGGAGGACAATTCTAAAGTCTAGAGTAGGGACTTCCCTGGTGGTCCAGTGGGTAAGACTCCTTGCTTCCAATGCAGGGGACCCAGGTTTGATCCCTGGTCAGGGAACTAGATCCCACATGCATGTCACAACAAAGATCCCATGTGCCACAACTAAGACCTGGAGCAGCCAAAACAAATAAATAAATATTCACACACACACAAAAAGTCTAGAGCAAACTTCTAGAAGAAGAGCAATAGATCTGACCCCAGTCCAGTTCTTTAATTTAAGGGAGCAATTAGCTTCTCTGAGACCAATGCACTCTCCTCTTTCAGTATTCCTTTGGGATTAAGACCGAGTCATTTCCTGATAAGGGGCAACTCAAGAGTGGGCAGGGAAGAGAGAAGGTGAAGTCAGTTACTGTAAGCCAGTCGAAAATAAAACGAAGACTTCATGAGGGAAGATAGAGGACGGTGGCCATGTCCTTAGAAAATGAGAGTCACAAACCAGAGCCACAGATGCTTCACCTTCCCTGCCCTCAGATTAAAAATGTTAATGAACTTAATCTAGGACTTCCAATGGATGTGGTCCTGCTGCCAAAGTTACCAAGAGGAGTGATGCCATATCCTCTCCCCACCCTTGGGGACTGGTCTTAGGCGTCCACAGCTTTTAAACTTGTGAAGGAAAGGAAGTAACACCCCTCCGGGTCTTTTGAACTGGTGGGCCATACCCTCCGATTTGCACCACGCCCCCAGTCCCTCAAAGAAAAGGCAGACTTTCAAAGCTGGCAAAATAACAAAGTTTGGTTTTTTAAATGGAAACAAAAACAAACATTTACAACCCATTTTCCACTGCTCAGCCTCCTCCAGGCAAGGATTTAACATGAAAATATTTACCCTCTGTCCTCTCCCACTTTTTAACAAGAAAAAAACCCACACCACTTTTTTCTCAATTAAATTGTATGTTTAAATTAAATTAAATGTACACATACACACAAATATATGATTTTTAAATACATGATATAATTTAGGTCCTTCTTTAAACAGATTTATAAAACCCAGAAATTTTATTTATTCATTCATATTATTTAAAGAGCTTTTTAACTGGTTTTGAGAATTTTAAAATAGTTTTCCTTCCTCTTGTTTGGAATATATGTTGAATAATTATAATGAAATAACAAGATAAAAATAGTTTTCTGTAAATTAGATATAACCAATTTTGTGTTGCTAATTTGAAAAGGTCAATTTTTGTTGGCATGGTGCTTCACTTATTTATAATATTCATGTGATTATCTCAAAACTTAAATCCTTTTATCCTTTCGTCTTCAGTCTAAAGGCTTAAACTCAACTACAAACAAGGCAAAGGTTAGAGCATGAAAGTAAATATTTAAATTGCCTCTTAAAATAACTCTTGTTGGGCTTTCCTGGTGGCGCAGTGGTTGAGAGTCCACCTGCCGATGCAGGGAACACGGGTTCGTGCCCCGGTCTGGGAGGATTCCACATGCCGCAGAGCGGCTGGGCCCGTGAGTCATGGCCACTGAGCCTGTGCGTCCGGAGCCTGTGATCCACAAGGGGAGAGGCCACAATGGTGAGAGGCCCACGTACCGCAAAAATAAATAAATAAATAAAAAATAAGTAACTCTTGTTGGCTGCCTTTTAAAATAACTTTAATTCCCATAAAATAGTGTTTCTAAAACCACTTATGGGAGTGAAAAGCATAATTAGGTGGTTTGTTGTGACTTTAAAATCTTGGTCCCAAACACTTACTTCTGGATAACTACTTTCATATTCTCTCATTCAATATTTCTGTCTAAATGTCCATTCTCTCAATGTCTCTGAAACTGCTCCCCCTTAATGCACTCCTCATTTCATTCCTATGTCTCATACTATGTTCACCTAGCGTATACTCCATTTCTTCAGAATCTTTTGACATAGAAGATCCCGAATGATTCACTGGAGCACTCCTTCCCCCACTACAAGCCAAAAACACCTCAGAAATGTGTCCCCTCCATCTCCCATCAGTTTATGGACAACCAGGCTGGAGTAGAAGGCTACAGCAGGCTCGGGTAACAAGGGACACAGCAAACACAGTAATGAAAGGAGTCTTGGCTTTTGTTGCTTGACATTCACTTTTTGGTGACCTATTGTCCTTAAGTAATCTGGCCAGCCCAGCCAACAGTCCAGAAGTAACGTTTGACCAATTTCTGTGTTGTTAAGTACCCTCCACCACCATTAAGCCCCATCAGATTATATTATTTGATATATATATATATATATATATATATATATATATTTTTTTTTTTTTTTTTTTTTTTTTTTTTTCGGTACACGGGCCTCTCACTGTTGTGGCCTCTCCCGTTGCGGAGCACAGGCTCCGGACGCGCAGGCTCAGCGGCCATGGCTCACG
The DNA here is from genome assembly GCF_964165515.1 of Mesoplodon bidens. NCBI lineage: Eukaryota > Metazoa > Chordata > Mammalia > Artiodactyla > Ziphiidae > Mesoplodon > Mesoplodon bidens. Next base: position 57,002,410 of record NC_138160.1, on the reverse strand, counting down.
GGCCCAGCCGCTCCGCGGCATGTGGGATCTTCCCGGACCGGGGCAGGAACCCATGTCCCCTGCATCGGCAGGCGGACTCCCAACCACTGCGCCACCAGGGAAGCCCTATTTGATATATTTTTGTTTCTAAAGATAAGCTAGGCTTCCCTGGTGGCACAGTGGTTAAGAATCCACCTGCCAATGCAGGGGACACGGGTTTGATCCCTGGTCCAGGAAGATCCCACATGCCACTGAGCAACTAAGCCCGTGTGCCACAACTACTGAGCCTGTGCTCTAGATCCCACGAGCCACAACTACTGAGCCCGTGTGCCACAACTACTGAAGCCTAGGCGCCTAGAGCCCGTGCTCCGCAACAAGAGAAGCCACCGCAATGAGAAGCCTGCGCACCGCAACAAGGAGTAGCCCCTGCTCACTGAAACTAGAGAGAGCCTGTGCACAGCAATGAAGACCCAACGCAGCCAAAAAATAAATTAATTTAAAAATTAAATTAAGGGCTTTCCTGGTGGCGCAGTGGTTGAGAGTCCGCCTGCCGATGCAGGGGACACGGGTTCGTGCCCCAGTCCGGGAAGATCCCACATGCCGCGGAGCGGCTAGGCCCGTGAGCCACGGCCACTGAGCCTGTGCTCCGCAACGGGAGAGGCCACAACAGTGAGAGGCCCGCATACCGCAAAAAAAAAAAAAAAAAAAAAAAAAATTAAATTAAATTAAAAAATAAAGATAATCTAGTTGAGAATATTTTCTGGAGTCTACGTTTATAAGTCTTCTGATGAACTGATGGATTTAGTTCAATTCAAAATTAAATCAAATCCAGAGTATATAAAGAACTCTTACAACTCAACAACAACAAAAAACACCCAACTAAAAAATGGTCAAAGGACTTGAACAGATATTTCTCTACAGAAGATACACACATCAAAAGATGATCAACATCACTAATCATTAGGAAAACAAATGAAAACCATAATGAGATATCACTTCACACCCATTCAGATGGCCATTCTAAAAAAAGAGAGAGAAAATAACAAGAGTTGGTGAGAAAGTGGAGAAATTGGAACCCTCGTGCATTGCTGGTAGGAATGTAAAATGGTGCAGTTGCTGTTGAAACTAGTATAGTGGTTCCTCAAGAAGTATAGAATTACCACATGATCCAGCAATTTCCATCCTAGGTATATATCCCAAACAACTGAAAGTGGGGATTCAAATAAACACCAATATTCATAGCAGCATTATTCACAATAGCCAGAAGATGGAGACAACCCATGTCCATCAACAGATGAATATATAAGAACAATGTAATATATACACACAGTGGACCATTATTCAGCCAGAAAAAAGGAATGACGTTCTGACACATGTTACAACATGGGTAAATCTTGAAATGTTATGTTAAGTGAAATAAACCAGACACAAGAGGACAACTATTGTATGATTCCACTTATATTAGGTATCTAGTATAGGCAAATTCATATATTGGACACAGAGAGTAGAATAGAGGCTACCAGGGACTGTGGGGAGGCAGGAGTGAGGAGTTATAGTTTAATGGGCACAGAGTTTCTGTTCTGGATGATGAAAAAATTCTGTAAATGGATAGTTGTGGCCGTTGCACAACATTATGACTGTACTTAATGCCACTGAATTGCACACTTAAGAACTGTGCATTTTAAAATAAGAATCTAGGAGTAAAATCTCTGAGGGGGAAATGAAACAGGAGGGAAGGGGGCAGGGCACAACCTTTAAAAGAATGACATAGCCATAGGACACGACAAAAACTGGCTAGAACCGACTAGGTCCGAGATGGCAGAAGATTCGACTTCCAGTAGACCTTGAGCCTCATTATACGCTCATTGTAATACATCAGCATCTAAATGACACACCCACAGGTGCCATGACAGTTCTGAGGCTGACCATAAAAGGTCAAAAAGTGGGCAGTGGCCCAATTCCTGGAAATCTTCCCCCCCACCTTCCCCAAAATAGTTGGAATAATTCTCTCACTCATTAGCCTATGAAATTACCCAGCCCATAAAAACTAACCACCCTATATTTCGGGGCCTCTTGCCTTCTGAGGTGGCCTATACTCTGTGGAGTGTTTCTCCCAAGGCCATTCCCGCCTGTTGGGGTGGACCGCATTCTGTCTGTGGAATGTGTTTCTCTCTAAATAAATCCACTTCTTACCTTAAAAAAAAAAAAAAAAGGTTAAAATGGTAAATTTTATGTATATTTTACCACAATAAAAAAAGAACCGTGGGGGGCTTCCCTGGTGGCGCAGGGGTTGAGAGTCCGCCTGCCGATGCAGGGGACACGGGTTCGTGCCCCGGTCGGGGAGGATCCCACGTGCCGCGGAGCGGCTGGGCCCGTGAGCCATGGCCGCTGAGCCTGCGCGTCCGGAGCCTGTGCTCCGCAACGGGAGAGGCCACAACAGTGAGAGGCCCGCGTACAGCAAAAAAAAAGAACCATGGGGACTTCCCTGGTGGAGAGTGGAAAAAATATATATATAAGCAAAGTATAACTGTATATAGATCATACTATATCTATAACTATGTTTCCTTTTTTTCACCCAAAATTACTTCAGGAGCATTTACCATTGACTTTTCTTCAAAAAACTTGATTTTTACTCACTGTATAATATTCTGCCATATAGATACACCATTTTCTATTGTCAGATGCTTTGGGTTGTTTCCAGTTGTGGAAATAAAGGAGGACCACCCAAATGAGAACAAGCAGGCTACTTATTCAGAGCTTGCTATAGCTAGGAAGTCAGCCACCATTGCATGCATTTGGCAGAGACTCAAAGGCAGGCAGGCAGGCAGGCAGAGGAGCTGACAGGCTTTATTGAAAGAAGTTGAGGGACTTCCCTGGTGGTCCAGTGGCTAAGAATCCACCTTCCAATACAGGGGATGCGGGTTCGATCCCTGGTTGGGGAACTAAGATCCCACATGCCATGGGGCAACTAAGCCCACGCGCTATAGAGCCCACAGGCCACAACTAGAGTGCCCGTGTGCTGCAACTACTGAGCATGCATACCCTGGAGCCCTCACACCACAACTAGAGAGAAGCCCGCACACCACAATGAAAGATCCCAAATGCTGCAGCAAAAGATCCCACCTGCTGCAACTAAGACCCGATGCAGAGAAAAATAAAGAAAGAGAGAGAGAGAAGAGAGAAAGAGAGAAAGAAAGGGGACTTCCCTGGTTGCGCAGTGGTTAAGAATCTGCCTGCCAATGTAGGGGACGTGTATTCAATCCCTGGTCCGGGAAGATCCCACATGCCATGGAGCAACTAAGCCCATGTGCCACAACTACTGAGCTTGTGCTCTAGAGCCCACGTGCCTAGAGCCCATGCTCTGCAACAAGAGAAGCCACTGCAATGTGAAGCCCATGCACAGCAACGAATAGCCCCCACTTGCCGCAACTAGAGAAAGCCTGCGCAAAGCAATGAAGACCCAATGCAGGCAAAAAATAAATTAATTAATTTAAAAAAGAAAACCTTTAATAGAAAGAAAGGAAGGAAGAAAGGAAGAAAGAAAAAGAAAGTTGAAAGAAAAGAAAGGCTTCAGGCATGCCCTGATTGGACGTTGTTGCCAAGGGAAGCTAGAGGTGGGCTACTGAGGAACAGGCATCATGTACTTGGTTAGGAGAGCATATTTGGCTTTTTCTGGTTGATCCCTAATTGGAAGGGGGGAAGGGGGGCAAAAATTAGGGAAGCTGGCAATTACTGATCAAGTCCTTGCTGTTTGGTGCTGCTTGATACAGAGGTTGTGGTTTATGTTCCTGGACTCCTTGCTGCCAGGTTGTGGGCCAGAATTCTCTTTTTATATATGGTTTGATCATTGCCTGTATCAGTCTCTCACAATCTATGTGTGTTCGTATGTGTAGTTATACTCAACACCGAGATGAACATATGTGTCCATAAATCTATATGTATCTATGAATTTATCTTTGGGTTGAACTCCTAGAAGTGAGATTGTCAAGTCAGAAGGTACAGCTTTTTTAAAGGATTGCATTATATTTGACATTTTGGCAATGGACATTTGGATGGTTTAACAATTTCTACTCTCAGCAGCTGTGAATGAGGATGTTTGTTTCTCTCTCACCCTCAGGCTAAAATAGCTCATCTGCTATTTAACTAAAAATATTAGCCAACCAACCAATCAAAATGAATTTGTTGAGTAACAGCAATGCATTCATTACACTCTGATAAGAGGGTGGAAGATAGAGTTGATATAAAAGACTTGACTTCTGCCCTCCTGCGGCTTACAGTCTAGTCAGGGAATGGAAAATGAATACATGAACTAGATCTTGGGTTGCCAAATTATTGTATAATATAAAAGAGTTGGGGACTTCCCTGGTGGTCCAGTGGTTAAGACTCCATGTTCCCAATGCAGGGGGCCAAGGTTTGATCCCTGGTCAGGGAACTAGATCCTGCATGCCTCAACTAAGCCCCTGTGCAGCCAGATAAATAAATACATATTAAATAAAGAAAGAAATGAGTTGGATGACACCTCCTTGAACTCCCTGATTCCAACAGTCTATATGTAAATGGAACCAGGACAGTAACGAATTGTGGCCTCTGCAGCTCTGACCACAAATGGTGCAATAGAACAAAGGAGGATGAGAAAGGTGAGGCGTTAAATAAGCTGGGTATTCAATGAGAGGTATCTAGGCCATATGAGCTTCAATACAAACCCTGTTAAGATTAATGCCTCGTAGGTAGAACTGAGCATTGCTTGTATGGGAAACTTGAGTGTCTGCCTCTGGGCCCCAGTGACCTCAGTTGTAAAATAGTATAACGAGAGCACGCATATCATGGAATTGACGATGGTTGGGATTTGGTGTGGTAACACGGATGCTGGATGTCTTCCTCCAGACCCACTTTCCACCCTTCTCCATGCTGACCCCAGGGGCTGACCTGGGTAGACCACATCATCAGACTCCTTGTCTCTGCCTTCTGGTTGGGTTATTGGGAGGTACCAGCAGGACATGGAAGGAGGAGGAGAAAAAGGTTGGAGTTTTTGTTCCCTGGGTCTCTTCCCTGGGTATCTCTCATAATACATAATAAACACAAATACAAATCCTGGACCCCACTCCAAACAGGTCAGAAAATCCCAGGAAGGGAACTAGGAACCTAAACTAATAACAGCATCCCAGGTGATTCTGATAATCGGACCAACCACTTCAAGGGCCTAAGCAGAGGCACAAAAATGATGGAGTCATGGTCCCTACTCTCTGAGAGATGAAGTAACTTGCCCAAGGTTTACACAGCTAGTAAGTGGCATTGCCAGGATTTGGACCCAGGCAGTCTGGTCCCAGAGCCACCCAGTACTCTTAACCACGCTGCAGCTTCTAACATAGTTCATGGGCATATGGTACACCAATGACTTCTGTGAAAGCAAAAACCATGGTTAAGTCTCATGAGAAGCACTATAAGCAAAGCGTCTGCTTTGCATACAGGAGAAGCTCAATTCCTGTTCAACTGACATCACAAAACGGACATGGGAAGAGCAGGGAGGTGGCTATTCCAGCCTCAGTGTGAGCTGCGGAGGATCTGAATGTCACAAAGATAAAGAAGAATTTCTATAGTCCTATTGTTCGGTGCCAATTTCTCATCATGAGAATAGGGGAAAATCAAGGAGCAGCCTGTAGGGAAATGGTGAAACTCTGAAAGTGACTCATGAATTACTCACTGACACATGGCATGCTGACATCAGACACCTACGTTCACATTCTTGCAGTATGTAATCTCCCCATAGTCTCTGTCTTCAAACGCTTAATCCTGAGGGTTTCTAAGAAAATCCTGGATATCACTGCTAATTATATGAAGAGCAGCAGACCGTTTCCACCACCCTGTTGCATCTGGGCAGCTGAATCACATGGCAGGCACCTCCAAATACTTGGATGGTAGTTGAGCATAACTTTGTCCCACGGTTTAACTTGAGTTTGCCCTCTGGCAAAAACAATCCCCAGAGTACCCTTGAATATTAACAACATTGGCAGCCTTCCTGATCACAAACAAGATTTAAATAGGGAAGGGCTGCTGTGTTTCACACGTTACTAACAAACAGTATTTTCCTCACCTGTCATATATCCGTCAGCCTCCTGCCCTATGCACAAAAAGGATCAATAGCCACGAATTCAACAGTGTGAGAATAAAAGCATTTAAACAGGTATAAATAATCTTCAGGGTCATTCATGTGTAGACCATCTGTTTTTGGACAGTTCATGGAGGAAAAGAGGAAGAAACTGGTTATAACCTGCCCTCTCTGATATGGGGGTCGGTTCCCAGTCACAAACATGTACAACTTTGGGTTTCAAATATAACTCACTGAATCAGCAGTGGTAAGACTGTTGTGCTGCCCCAGCTATAACTTCGCAGATGTTCTCCAAAGACCACCTGAACACTAGGCAGTCCTCAATTTATGAAAGGATTGTGTTCCCAAATTCACATTGATTGTTTTAAATTGGGAATACAGTTTTCTTCAAACATACATATGATTGTTAAAAATTGAGGCATTACACATATGCAGTAAAAGGCACTAATTTTAAGTCTTCAGCTTGATGAACTTTTACCTATGTATATACCCAGGTAACCAACCAGATCCAGGTATAGCACCCCAAAGGCTCCCACATGCCCCATTCCAGACAATAACCATCTCTCAGAGGTAACCTCTATTCTGAATTCTATCACCAGACATTAGATTTTTATAATACAGTAGCTTTTTTATTGATATAGAACAGACATATGTTAAGTGTATAAAATGAACCCAACAGCACAGTGAAATAAATATGTATATAGCCATGTAACTACCATCCAGAGCAACGTATGGAATATTTTCATACCCTAGAAGTCTCCCTCATACCCCTTCCCAGTTAATAACTGGCTTTCCAAAGTTAATCCCTATTCTTAGATCACCATTGTTTAATCTTGCCTGATTTGGGGCTTTGTATAGAATTGTGCAGTATGTGCTCTGGTCTGGCTTTTGTTCAACATTGTGTTGTGTTTTGCATGTAACAGCAATTCACTCTTCTTTAAAATTCTATGACTATACCACAATTTCTCATTTCTACTACTCTACTGTTGATGGACAGTCTGAGTTATTGCTAGCTCGGGGCTATTATGAGTAAAGCTGCTATGAACATTCTTGTACACGCCTTTTGGTAAACACTTGTACTCATTTCAATAAGAGGTACAAGTGTAGAAGAGCATATAGCAGGAGGATTTGACCTAATCTGGAAAGGCCAGGAAATCACTGCACTGCAATGCTTTCTGGGTGATAATGTGTTTCTGAACCTCAAACCTGGAGGCCAGGGACACATTCCTACATCTAGGACCTTAGTGGGGACCCTTCCTGTCTTTCCTGTCAGCTCTGGAAGCATTAAGGTCAAAGGTGTTCTGGCACTGGATGTCATGTGCGTATCTGGCCTGTTTGTAAATGAGTAAGATAAATCCCTGACTACACTCCCAATTAGGACAACTACTAATCTGTAGGTGATATTTGTTTCCTCTTTGGCTGTCAGCATCCAAATCCCTTCATACTTTGGGGAATTCCTCAATTGATGACTCTCAGTAGGAAGCCGGGTCTGCCTGCTGAAGCTCAAAAGGCCCTTCCCATCCCAGTCTCCTTTGCAATTAGAGCATGGCAAGGGACCTAGCTTCCACCAATCCATCTCTCACTCTGAATCATCTCAATCTGAGTCACGCTTCCAAGGATGGCAGGGCTGGTAGTGCCTTTGGCACACAGAGGGCAGCAGGAGCAGGAGAGCTGTTTTCACCAGATGGGATTTTAGGTGTGATTTTGGGCATTTTTTCCTGCTGCATAGCCTCCAACTCAGTTTTCCAGGTCTCCCAGCAATTCTGTAAGCTAGACAGTAAATAGTAATAAGTTCCTCTTCTTAAATCAACCAGCTTTGGTTTCTGTGGCTTATGACTGAGAACACTGACTGCTAAATCCTCCTACTAAAATTCCCCCATAAATAATGATTACAAATATTTATTGTTTTAATTGGTAGCACAAAATGGTGTTTTGTGTAAAAAGAGCAACCTTGTACACTGCTTACAATTCAAACGGTCTTGATAAACGCCTATTATGGGTCTAATATCTTGCAATAACTTTAGTTTCTCCAAAGCAGTTAAGTGGTAGGGTTATCCATTAAACAAATTTCGAGGCAAACAGAACTGTCATAAAATACATACCTGGGGCTTCCCTGGTGGCGCAGTGGTTGAGAGTCCACCTACCGATGCAGGGGACACGGGTTCGTGCCCCGGTCCGGGAAGATCCCACATGCCGCGGAGCGGCTGGGCCCGTGGGCCACGGCCGCTGAGCCTGCGCGTCCGGAGCCTGTGCTCCGCAACGGGAGAGGTCACAACAGTGAGAGGCCCGCGTACCAAAGGAAAAAAAAAAAAAAAAAAAAAAACCATACCTGGAGGTGGGGTGCATAATGAAGTTCTTATATCTGGGGGCCTTTTTTCTACTTTACAAAGAAGAAAGGAAGGTGCCAAATCTGTACTCTATTAATTGGAAAATTCCTCCCCTGTTCCCCAGTGGCCTGCTCTTTCCTCCTTTCACACTGGCACACGCTGTGGCTTCCAAGTCAATCAGCTGAAATGGAAATATTCTTTGTATGTGTCAAGGCCATTCTGGCTGTACCAGCATATACAGACCTCCGAAGAAGCCCTGATTATATAGTAAATATGCTTATTAATAGCTCAAGTTATTAATAATGAACTAAAGAAAATTTCTTATTGATAACATTATCAGAACAAAAATATAAAAATAAATGTAAGGATTTTTCAGAGATTTATGGTTTACGAAATTATTTCAGGTAATTTTTTTTTTTTTTTTTTTTGCCGTGCCACACGCCTGTGGGATCTTAGTTCCCCCACCAGGGACTGAAGCACTGGAAGCTCGGAGTCTTAACCACTGGAGGGCCAGGGAAGTTCCCCCCTTAGGTACCTGTACCTCATCTAATCCCATTGCTCAAAGGAGTTAAGTGACTTAGGCGCCTGAGGCCACACAGCTTCAATCTAGACCTAACTCCCATTCCTTGCTTTTTCCGCCATACAATATGAACATCAGTAACTAAAACAATGATAATATAACTGCATTAAAATGAAATAAATAGAAAACATAAAAACTATAAATTCAGAAAAAATATAGTCTAGTTTTATTAATTAAAACACAAAACACAACATACTATATAATAAACTCATTTTGTAAATACCAAAACTTTCTGTATATAATATGCTTATACATACCTGTGTAAGATGAGAATGGAAGGATATGATCTCAAATGTTAACAGTGACTATCTCCAAGGGGCAGAATTATGGGCAATTTTATTTGTGTGAACTTGGAAGAGTTCATTTTCTAAATTTTTCTGCAATAAATGCATTACCTACACACTTTCAAAAACAGCCCTTTATTATTGTTATTATTAAAGTCATTTTGATATTCTAACTTTAAAACAGCCAATTCATTATCTTAATGAAAAGTACAGTTTGAATATCTAGCCACCACTAATTGAGCAAGCATCTTCCTGATATTTTACAAACATTATTCCATTTAATTTTGATAAGTTTCATCAGGTAGTAATATTATCCCATCACAGATGAGGCTGATGCTTAGGTTCAAGATGACACAGGAAATAAAGGAGTCTTTGTTGTGGTGAGCTTGAAGTCCACCTTGCCCTGCTGGGCTCCTCCTACCTTCCTTCTAAGGCTGGCTTGTCTAATGTAGGAGAGCTGCTCTACCACATGCTGGTGCAGCCTCCCAGATACTCTTCTTTGAAAACACTTACGGTATTAAAGTAGACCATTTAAAAATGATTACATGTATTATAAAAAGACTGGAAGGGACTTCCCTGGTGGCACAGTGGTTAAGAATCCGCCTGCCAATGCAGGGGACACGGGTTCGAGCCCTGGTCCGGGAAGATCCTACATGCTGCTGAGCAACTAAGCCTGTGAGCCACAACTACTGAGCCCGTGTGCCTAGAGCCCATGCTCCACAAGAGAAGCCACCGCAATGAGCAGCCCACACACCGCAACGAAGAGTAGCCCCTGCTCGCCGCAACTAGAGAAAGCTCGTGTGCTGCAACGAAGACCCAACGCAGTCAAAAATAAATACATACATAAAATAAAATAAAAATAAAAATAAAAAAATAAAAAGACTGGAAGGATATGCTCTGAACAGTATATATCACCAGGGTGGCGGGACTTCCATTTTCTATGCTTTTGTATCTATTCGGTTTTTTTCTTTAAAAAATTTTTCTCGGGCTTCCCTGGTGGCGCAGTGGTTGAGAGTTCACCTGCCGATGTGGGGAACGCGGGTTCGTGCCCCGGTCCGGGAAGATCCCACATGCCGTGGAGCGGCTGGGCCCGTGAGCCATGGCCGCTGAGCCTGCGCTCCGCAGCAGGAGAGGCCACAACAGTGAGAGGCCCATGTACCGCAAAAAAAAAAAAAAAAAAAATTTTCTCTAAGTTTTTTTTAAAAGATTGAGTCAGAAAAAATTATAGATTTTTCCTATATTGTCTATCTTTTGAACATTGGTGCATCTATGTATCAGGGTCTCTACACAAACCATTTATAGAAAAGCACATAAGAAAAATGCATACTTCATCACCAACCCTTTATCTTCTCATTCAGATCTCCTGTTAGACAGTAACTTCAGGGTCTCTACCTGTTTTACTGACTACCGTATCTTCAGTGCTAGAACATCTGGCCAATGAAAGCATTTGGCACATAACTGACGAATGAATGAGTGAAGGATATAGACTTTTCTCTTTTCAAGTTTTAGATATGCTGCTATCTCCTCATATTAAGTAGCAAAATAGAATACATGTTACAAGTCAGGTGAGAAAAAAAATGTACAGGGAACTATCTTTTTCTGAATCTCACAACTTGCCAAACAAAGGTGGCTGTTATGGGTTGAACTGTGTCCTCTTCAAAGAAGATGGGTTGAAGTCCTAACCTCTGGGACCTCAGAATGTGACATTATTTGGACATAGGGTCTTTGCAGGTGTAATTAGTTAAGGTGAGGTCATACTAGAGAGGGTGGGTCCCTGATCCAATACGACTGGTGTCCTTATAAGAACATAGCCTTGTTAAGACAGAGGCACAGGGAGAAGGCCACGGGAAGACGGAGGATTGGGGCGATATGTATACAAGCCAAGGAATGTCAAAGACTGCCAGCCCAAACCGCCAGAAGCTGGGAAGGATTCCCCTACAGGCTTCAAGGCAGGATGGCCCTGCTGACACCTTGATTTCAGACTTCGAGCCTGCAGAACTGTGAGACAATACATTTCTGTTGTTGTAAGCTTGTGGTACTTGGTTAAGGCAGGCAGCCTGAGGAAACAAACAGTGGCCTTGACTTTGAATTCTTGCAAAAAATGGGGGAGAAGGAAATAGTCACTTGAGCATCATGATCTACAAGTTTTCAATGACTTCCCAGTTTATTTTCTGATAATGGAGAATATGCCCAGTCAACTCAGGAACGCTAGAAAAGTAAACAATAAAGGATACACACAAAACAACAGGTGACTGAAATTTTAACATGCCTAGGTATTCACATAAAAACTGTAAAAAATCAGCATTACAACATTGGTCTTCAAAGATTAACATTTACAACTGTAGTAAAATAAAGTTTCACAAAGTCAAATTTCCTTAACACTTCATTTCAATATTAATCTCTTCACAGTTCATCAAAATGGTATTATTTCATCTTTCTTTTATTTTTAAAGCATGGGTGCTCTTCTTTTTTTTTTTTTTTTGCGGTACGCGGGCCTCTCACTGCTGTGGCCTCTCCCGTTGCGGAGCACAGGCTCCTGACGCGCAGGCTCAGCGGCCATGGCTCACGGGCCCAGCCGCTCCGCGGCATGTGGGATCCTCCCGGACCAGGGCACGAACCCGTGTCCCCTAGCATCGGCAGGCGGACTCTCCACCACTGCGCCACCAGGGAAGCCCAGCATGGGTGCTCTTCTTAAGCGAAATGTTAACACGGGGTCCCAATATGTAAAACAGAAAGTGCAGCTGTTCTAGTTTGAGGGGGGGTCCAGAGGGAGCCTAGCCTCACACTTTCCTCGGTATCACCTCTTAAGACTCTTAGCACCCTAAGCATAGTCTGAGAACCATGGATTGAAAATAGTAACAAGATACACTAAATAAGATATCATTGACAAAGAAGAACTAGGAAGTTTATTCAGTAACCAATACTTGGTAAGCCTTTGCTTTTCCACATTCTTTTTCTTTGGTTTCATCATTTAGAAAATTCCTCCAGTATTAATTGTTTGAATGGCAACTATATGAAGCAGAAATTGTATTTCTACACTACTACAGGGAAGTTATCTACAAGATAGATGCTGCTGAATAGGAACCAATAACAATGATTTTTTAAAACATTTTTAAAGCAGTCTCTTGTTCACATTAATAAAAATAAAACATTTCTCATGAATAAAGCCTCAAAGCCAAGATAATTCTTGGGACAATGAAGCAAGCATTCCAATAAATCAAAGGGAGATTCTAAGCAGATGCAACATCATGGGGCCTTAGGATGGACATCTAAACAGGATAGAAACGGCAACAACATTCATACAATCCTTGTATTCAAGGTTTACAGGAAGGGCTGGGCTGTGGGGACCTTGAGAGATGTGCACAGTGATGCTGATTAGAGATAAGAAGGCTGCACTGGACCCCAGTAGGCACAGGGCCACAGGGAAGCATCTGCTTAAGGCGACGTGTGTAAGATTTATTTACAGCACAAAAAAAGAAAGTCATGAGGCCATGGCCTTGGGTTAGCTGGCTGGACTTGCTCTTTAAGGTCCTTTCCTTGAGACTTATTCTATATAGTTTATTCATTCCACAATCAGGTCTACATAGTTCAAACACTAATGCAGTGCTTACAAATGTGCCAGGCTCTGTTCTAAGTGCTTTACGAATATTAACTCATTCAATCCTCATAACAACCCTAGGAGGTAGGTCCTCTGATTAGCCCCATTTTACAGATGAGGAAATAGGCACAGGCAGATTAAACAACTTGCCCAAGATCATAAGGCTTCAAAATGTTGAACTCAAACCCCTTTCAAGGGCAGAAATGACATCTTTGGCTAGGAAGAGAAATTTGTCCTAGAAGAATCCCAGGAACTGGCCTAAGTAAAAAAGGAAAAAGCAGCACCAGAATTGATACTCCACTTGATCATCACACCACAAGGACACAATGCTTAAATCAATTTTAACAAGATAAATATAAATTGTACACAGATGAATCCAGAATTTCTTCCACTCTTAGTAAAGGCCCTTAGTAAATTTGAATTTGTTTTGAAATGTCTGAAATGCAATCACATACTGTTTTAACTTGACATACCAGCTAAACCAACTACAAGCTGATTCAGGAGGCGTTTGCTTCTCTATCACAGAGACGAGCATAAAAAAAGACAGTAAATAAATATGAAGCTTGATATAAAAAAGTGGTTTCAAATAAGTTTTAAGAATAACCCTGTACATCCCAGTTCATTACTTTATCATATTCTTGAATCCTTTGCTTTATGTGAGAAAGTTTATTCTTCAGATAATCACAGCGTTCTTTTTTTTCCAGAAATGTAGGATCCTAGAAAAGAGACATAGCTATTATCTCAGCCTCTGGCTTCCTCAGCGAAAAACACAAAAAAGCACATTATCACCCAGAAAATGACCTTTCATAGCAGATTTCAAAATCTGCCTAACAAGAATAACAGGTAAGCTCTCTACATTTTTTTCAGTGGATTTTATTTTTTAGAAGCTTTTGGTTCACAGCGAAATTGAGTCGAAGTAGAGAGCTGAGGCACCCTTCAGTATTAAAATACATTAAAAAGTAATTAATGGATTAATAAAAGCTCTTTCCATTCTCTACTAATTTGTGCAATTAAGGATGGAATTAGAAACCTGTAAAAGAACTTAATCTTTGTGAATGAAATGTGGGTGAAGAGCTCTATATGGGTGCTCATTTCCCTGGGTTCCTGAATCAGGACACAGCAGAATGTATTCAGGACAGAGACGAGAAGAAAAGGCACCCAGGGGCTTCCCTGGTGGCTCAGTGTTTAAGAATCTGCCTGTCAATGCAGAGGACACGGGTTTGGCCCTGGTCCGGGAAGATCCCACATGCCGTGGAGCAACTAAGCCCGTGTGCCACAACTACTGAGCCCACACGCCGCAACTACTGAAACCTGTGTGCTCTAGGGCCCACGGATCATAACTACTGAGCCCGTGTGCTGCAACTACTGAAGCCTGCGCTCTGCAACAAGAAAAGCCACTGCAATGAGAAGCCCGTGCACCGCAACGAAGAGTAGACCCCACTCGCTGCAACTAGAGAAAGCCTGCGCGCAGAGCAACGAACACCCAACGCAGCCAAAAGGTAAATTAAAAAAAAAAAAAAGGTACCCAGCAGCCACCCATGGTCCCTAACAAGTAGCATCTTAAGAATTACAAAAAAAGAACTACTTTAGCTGCAAGAATCTACAATCTGTCAGCTGTCACCACTGTACCTGGATAAGAATACACTTTAAAGAAGAAAATGGTTTTACTCACATTCCTTTTTTTCTTAAACTCTTCATGGACTCTTGAAATTCTCTCATGTTCCTAAAAATAATATACTGTATATGTGAATGAAAATACTTGCAGTTACTCACATCATATCTCAAGAATGTCTCAAGAGTACAGTGGGCATAAGAACAGAAAACAATTTTTACCTAAGACCATAATGAAAATATTCATACACGAACAAATTCAACTCACTGGATAAATACTTGAGGGCTTACTCTTGGCCAGGTCCTGAGATCCAGGGATGAACAATAGGGCGAGGCCCCTGCTCGTGTAAAACCTGGACCGAGTTCCAGTGCCACTGCTTGCCGGCGGTGTGACTTGGGCAAGCTCTTTACAGTAAGACTTGGTTTCCTTATCAGTAAAATGGGAAAAATAACCATAACTATCTCATAGTGTTGTGAGAAGGTTCATTTATTTGAAATGATCCTTCTAAAGTGCTTGGCACATAATAACCACATTAGCTATAATTAGGTAGCATTTTCATCCCCTTTGGCAAGTTGAGACTATTCAACTTTTGAAAATAGCTAATATGAGGTTCCTTCCAACTTTATTCTAAGTTTAATAATAAATATGAAATATGTTAAAGGGTTGAATAGTCTATCCAAAGGAAATAGGTTACTAGAGCAATGTCCTCATTTATCCAGGTAAACCTATGCTTTGGAGATTGTGAAACACTGTAAACCTAATAAATACAAAAGAAAATGTAATAATTTATAGTTCTAAAAGCTTCCCCTGAGACCATTTTCCATCACAAATCCACATCCTTTTCCCAATATATTTTAACTCTTCAATGTTTTTTACATACTAAGATCATGAGTATTGTTTGTGTTTTGACTGCTTGCCATCAGTGAGATGAAGCCGGTTATTCAGTTGTCATCTACATTAACAGGTCCTGGCCTGGGACTGAACTAGCTGCCTCGGGGCAGGGGTGCTGTGCTGGAGACGCAGGCAGAGATGAGAGCTGTAAAAATCTATCCTAGACTCGGTCAGAGAGACTGAATTAGGAGGGTGAGGACCGGAGAGATTATTTTGAGCAAAACTCCTATTTGATGGGCTTAGAAAAGTCATGTGATGGTTTAATTTTTCATGGGTGCATGAGCAGGTGTGTGTGAGAACCCATGCCCCCAGCAGGCCCACTGGGCACAGAGACACCTCCCTGGGGACGTGCTAGGGGACGAGTGAGCCTTGCTGGGAGATTCTTGCCCACCACAAAGCTCAGCCTATGGCTGAGAAGAAGTTCACTTTTGTGATACAATTGATATCTCCACTTTAGATAAGGCCTGGAGGAGACACCGAGACTAAGTGAGGCCCTGTCATTTGGCTACTTACTTGCCAAGCCATGCTGAAAAGCAAAGGAAATGACTATTGTGAGATTGTGTGGGAGTACTGTGGGAGGACTCAGTTTCTCAGCACCTGCTGTAATCAGGACCCTCCCACCCCCAATCGCACACCCACTAGCCTGAGCCCTTGCCCACGCATACACAGCCTACACACCCGATGCCTCTGGGCCTGGGCTCAAAAGGCCACATGTCACGTTCAGGTTTCTCAGCGTTATGTCTGTTAACCAGCTTGCTCTTCCCGACCTGCGGTGATCCAGACGCTTGGTGCCTGCTCCTTCCTTCCTGCACTCCTTTGAGGGCATCTAAACCTGGTCACCCTTCTTGGACCTGTGGACCTTGCTTGTTCTCCAAATGGTACTAACTGACCCTGAACCTGCAGTATGTGCTGGATTTCTCCTGCTTTCTGGTACTGGCACCTCTTAGCTGACACCCTTCCATCACTCCAAGACTGGGAAAATGTCATTACTCTATACATTTGGCTTAGAGGACTTGTAATTATAACTCATTTAAATGTACACTTAAAGGTCTGGTCAAAACAAAGATGCCCAATTAATGCAGGTCTCAGGAGAAGAATCTATCTATCTATCTATATAAAAAAATGTGTGTATATATTATATATACATACATTTGACATTTACTAAAAAATGCTGTATGTTTTTAAAATTTCAATTACACAAATAGATTAGATGAATACATTCTCTTTAAAAAGGATAGGATATTACACACAAATGTTCATAGCAGCATTATTTATAATAGCCAAAAAGTGGCAACAACCCACTGTCCATCATCTGATAAATGGATAAAGAAAATGTGGTATATTCATACAATGGAATATTATTATCTCACCACAAAAAATAATGAAATATTGACTCTTGACACATAGATGAACCTTGAAAACATGATGCTAAGCAAAAGAAGCCAGACATGAGGCCACATATTATATCATTGCATTTACCCATACAGACAGAAAGTACATTAGTAGTTGTCAGTGGTTGGAGAGAGGGGAAATGGGGAAAAAGTGCTAATGGGTATGGGTTACTTCTTGGGGGGTGATGAAAATGTTCTGGAACTACAGTGGTAACGGTTACACCCCTTTGTGAAAGTACTAAAACCCACTGAACTGCACACTTAAAAGCAGTGAATTTTATAGTACGTGAATTATTTCTCAATGAAAAATATAGGTCAGGTAAAAAATGCCATTGATTATGAGGGCATCCTGATTTCCCAGATATTAAAATGTGAAGAAAAAGAAAAGACAGAACATTAGAGAAAACACTTCAGTCCCCTATGACTGCCATCTCCACCCTGGTTTTCCTCTCTGCCATCATCACGGTTATTGGTCTGAAGCACGAGGCCTGTAGCTCATGTATGCAGCTTCAGATCCACTCTCCATCCCTGCCCACTGTGCTCTCTGGGCTTGGGGTGCTGACTGCTTGGCTGTGACTTACCTGGGAGAACGCATGGCCACTGGCAGTTCCTCTACACCCCCGTCCACCACGTGTGACTAAACCTTCCTCAGATTACCTTAGAGTGTGCTATCTGTCTCCTCTGGAGCCCTGACTGACCCGGTACGTATGCTGGCAAACTTATACTTTACTTAAGTAAGAAAACAAAATACTGTTTAATAATTGAAGGCAAAGACATTAAATTATATATTTTGAACGGTCACCCTGAGGATCTCAAGGGAGCTTCCTAGACAGCAGATGCAGATGGTTATGCCTTCTCTACACGTCAAACGAGGTCAGAGTTCATCCTTCCGCTGCAGGCACTCACCTGCTGGTTTTCTGAACGATGAGGCAATCTGCTCATCACTGCATCCAGCTCATCAAACTTCTTCAAGATGGCTTGAACTTCTGCAGAGAGCTCTTTGTACTCTGAAAACTGGTCCTGGAACACAGCTTTATAGCGTTCTCGTTCATCATCCGTCTGAATCATAGGGTATTTCCTGAGGAAAAAAAATAAACCAAAGTGGAGGTGTGGCCAAGATGGCGGAGGAGGAAGACCCTGAGCTCACCTCCTCCCACAGGCATGCCTAAGTTACATATATCTACAGAGCAACTACTGATGAGAAAGACTGGACGACTAGCAGAAGGTATCTTCTACAATTAAAGATATAAAGTAGGCACCACCAGATGGATAGGAGGGTAGAGACATGGTATAGTATAGTCAACACCCGTACCCTTGGGTGGGTGACCCACAAATGGGAGGATAATTGCAAGTGCAGAGGGTCTCCCCAATGAGTGAGGTGTCTAAGCCCCACATTGGGCTCCCCAGCACTGGGAAGACAAGCCCCAAGAATGTCTCGTTTTGAAGGTCATCAGGGCTGACTTTCAGGACTCTGAGGGCTGTGGGAAATAGAGACTCCACCCTTACAGGGCACGCACAAAATCTCACACACTCCAGGACCCAAAGCAGAAGCAGTGATCTGAAAGGAGTCTGGTTCAGACCCACCTGCTGATCCTGGAGAGCCTCCCACAGAGGCAGGAGGCCACTGAAGCTCACCCTGGGGACACAGACACTGACAGCAGCTATGCTGGGGAGCTCATTCTACCACGAGGACACTGGTGCTGGCAGGCGCCATCCTGTAATCCTCCCTCTAGCTTGTTGGCAAAGGGACTGGGCCCTGCCCACCAGCCTGTCAGCACCAGTACTGAGATGTCTCAGGCCAAGCAGCTAGCCAGGTGGGGACACAGTGCCACCCACCAACAGGCCAGCTGTCTTAAGATTCCCTGATCCCCCTGGTGGATGGGGCCAGGATCCCATCCACCAAAGGACCAACACCAGCTCTGGGATGCCTGGGCCCTGCAGCCAGAGACCCCAGGACCCAGCTCTGCCCACCAGTGGGCCAGCACTAGCTCCAGGACCCCAGGACCTGGCCCCATCAACCAGCAGGCTGGTACTAGCCCCAGGATCCCCTGGGTCCCAGCCCTGTCTACCAGCAGGCTGAAGTCATGGGACCCCCAGACGCCAGCACACCCACCAGAAGGCCAGCATCAGAGCTGAGACACTCTCGGTCCCTAAGCCAGCTGCCCTGGGATCTGACACCAGCTTTGAGACACCTGGACCCCACACAGCCAGCCATGTCAGGAACCGGTCTCACTCAAGCAGGCTGACACTAGATATGGGACCCCCAGGCCTATAACCACCAACCCTGGAAACCAGCTCTGCCCATCCATGGACCAGCACTGGCCCTGGGACCCCTCAGGACTCCACAGACAGCAAGCTTATGACCCAGCTCCACCCACTAGTGGCCGGTAGCCTCCACACAAGGCAGGGCCTGGCAACCAACAGGACTGGGGGCTGGCCATGCCTATCAGACCAACCACAGTAGTCAGCCTGCCACAACAGAAGGACCCACGCAGCCCACATAGGGGACACCCTTAGAGCATATAGCCCTGGTGACCAGAAGGGAGTGCACTGCTGCAACACACAGGACATCTTCTACAAAAGGCCACTTCTCCAAGGTCGAGAAACAAACCAACCTACCAAATACACAGAAATAAAACAGCAAATTAGACAAAATTAGGCTACAGGCAATTATGTTCCAAGTGAAGCAACACGATAAAACTCCAGAAAAACCAAGTAAAGTGGAAATAGGCAAACTACCCAATAATACTTGTAAAGATGTTCAAAGAACTTGGGAGAAGAATGGATGAACAGAGTGAGAAGTTAAAAGTTTTAAACAAAGAGTGAAAAAGTAAAAAGACATATTAAGCACAGCTGAAGAATACAGTAACTAAAATGAAAAATATACTAAAAGGAATCAACAGTAGATTAGATGATACAGAGCAGCGGATCAGCTAACTGGAAGACAGAGCAGTGGAAATGACTCAAGCTGAACAGAAAAAAGGAAAGAAAAAAAAATGAGAACAGTTTAAGAGAACTCTGGGACAACATCATGCATACTAACATTCACATTATAGGGGTCCCAGAAGGTGAATAGAGAGAGAAAGGGGCGGAGAACATATTTGGAGACATAATAGCTGAAAACTTTCCTAACCTGGGTAGCAAGGGAAAAGCAACAATTTATTACAAGGGAACTGGCATAAAGCTACCACATGACTTTTCAGTAGAAACTCTGCAGGCCAGAAAGAAGTGACATAATATATTTAAAGTGATGATAAGGAAACACCTACAACCAAGAATACTCTACCTCAGTGGTCCCCACCCTTTTTGGCTCTAGGGACCAGTTTCATGGAAGACAGTTTTTCCATGGATGGGGTAGGGGTGTGGGATGGGTCAGGTGGTAATGGGAGTGATGGGGAGTGATGGGGAGCCGCAGATGAAGCTTCGCTCGCTTGCCTACCCCTCACCTCCTGCTGTGCGGCCCAGTTCCTAACAGGGACTGGTACCGGTCTACGGCCCTGGGGTTGGGGACCGCTGCTCTACCTGGCAAGGCTTTTGTTCAGATTTGTTGGAGAGGTCAAAAGTTTTAAAGACAAGCAAAAGATAAAAGAGTCAGTATCACCAAACCAGCTTTATAAGAAATGTTAAAGGAATTTCTCTAAGTAGAAAAGAAAAGGCCACAGCTAGAAATCTGAAAATTGCAAAAGGAAAACTCTTATTGGCAAAGGCAAATATACAGTAAAGGTAGTAAATCAGCCCTGTTATAAAGCTAGTAGGAAGGTTAAAAGACAAAAGTCATAAAGTCATCTATATCCCCAATAAGTAGTTAAGGGAAACACAAAACAAAAAGATGTAAAATTTGATGTCAAAAACAGTAAACGCTGGGGATGGAGAGCAAAAATATAGGGTTGTTAAAATGTGTTCAAACTTAAGAGATCAGCAACTTAAAATAATCACAGATAGATACATATATATATATACAGTTTGCTATATATAAACCTCATGGTAACCCAAACCAAAAATCTATAATAGAGGGGACTTCCCTGGTGGTCCAGTGGCTAAGACTCCACACTCCCAATGCAGGAGGCCCAGGTTCAATCTCTGGTCATGGAACTAGATCCCACATGCATGCCGCAACTAAGAGTTCACATGTGGCAACTAAAGATCCCGCATGCCACAATGAAGATACCACATGCTGCAACTAAGACCTGGTGTGGCCAAATAAATAAATAAATATTAAAAAGAAATCTATAATAGATACACACACAAAAAAGAGCAAGAAATCCAAACCTAACACTAATGATAGTCATCAAATCATAAGGGAAGAGAGCAAAAGAAAGGAACAAAAAAGAACCATAAAACAACTCCCAAACAATTAATAAAATGGCAATATGTACACACCTATGAATAATTATTTTAAATGTAAATGGACTAAATGCTCCAATCAAAAGACACAGAATGTTTGGATACATGCATATGTATAGCCGAGTCCCTTTGCTGTGCACCTGAAACTATCACAACATTGTTAATTGGCTATACTCCAATACAAAATAAAAAGTTAAAAAAAAAAAAAAGGAATGAAATCTTGCCATTTCCAACAACATGGATGGACCTAGAGGGTATCATGCTTGCTGAAATAAGTCAAACAGAGAAAGACAAATACTGTATGATTTCACTTACATGTGGAATCTAGAAAACAAAACAACTGAACAAACATAACCAAACAGAAACAGACTCATAGGTACAGAGAACAAACAGGTGGTTGCCAGAGGGGAGGGGGGTGGGGGAAGTGAAGCAATAGGTGAGGGAGATGAAGAGGTAAAAACTTTCAGACGCAAAATAAATGAGTCACAGGTACAACATGTACAGTATGGGGAATATAGTCAATAACTATGTAATATCTTTGTACGGTGACAGATAATAACCAGAGTTATCCTGGGGATGATTTTGAAATGTACAGAAATATACATTTCACTAGGTTGTGCACCAGGAACTAACCGTGCTGTAGGTCAATTATACTTCAAAAACCAACAGACAAACTCATAGAAAAAGAGATCAAATTTGTGGTTACCAGAGGTTGGGGGAGGAAGTAGGGGGAGAGGGAATTGGATGAAGGTAGTCAAAACCTATAAACTTCCAGTTATAAGATAAATAAGTATTAGCGATGTAATGTACAACATGATAAATATAATTAACACTGCTGTATGTTACATATGAAAGTTAAGAGAGTAAATCCTAAGAGTTCTCATCACAAGGAAAAAGTTGTTTTCTATTTCTTTAATTTTGTATCTATATGAGATGATGGATGGTCACTAGACCTACTGTGATAATCATTTCAGGATGCATGTAAGTCAAATCATTATGCTGTACACTTCAAACTTATACAGTGCTATAGGTCAATTATATCTCAATAAAACTGGAAGAAAAAAAATAAACTGAAGTGATAACTTTTTCACTAAAACAACAGGAATAGGAAATCAGCTTATTAGCTTATTCCTCAACGACCATACTGTATCTTCAATTCAATATACTACCTCTCAGGAAACAAACAACTGTTCAAATATAATTGACTTTAAGCAGAGTATTAACTTGTAGACAAACAGAAAAGAGAAAACCCAAATGGAACCTCTATTTTTACCTTGAAGGAGGACTTAGGTAGATACTCACGCCACATAGTCTGGCATCACGATCGGTTTCGGGATGTGGCCAGCGGGGATATGTCCACTCAGTAGCTCAGATTTCATTTTTTTTGCTCTCAGTTCTTTAAAATTAACTTCTTGGTCTCTCTGTCTGTCACAACCGGTGGCCATGTCACACTACAGTTAGAGAGAAAAAGAGGATTTATTTATAAATGAAGGCAGAAGAAAAAACAAAAATCCCAACTTTATTCTTAGAAGAAAACTGGGGGGTGGGAGCAGGAGGAAGAAGAGTAGAGACAGCAATCAACAATTTCCCCTCAGAATTACGTGTTTTATAGTCACAGAGTTGTTCGGAACACTTTTGTAACAGTTAAGGGAAATAGTGAGCTAAGAGAGTATATAATAGATAAAACACCCTCCAATCCCAGTCGTGGGATCATCAAAGGTGGATGATGAAATGGTAAATGTGTCTTAAGTACTTTTAAGATTTATACCCCAATTAACTGTAAAAGAACAGAAAATGTAGTTCAAAATAAGAAATTCATCGATAAAAATGGAACAAGTCGACTTAAATGGAAAGAGCAAAAAATGACACCAGCAACTTCAGATGAATCAATTACAAGTAGCCACTGAGTAGGTCAGAATGAGGGACGAGTCACGTTGCTTCATCATCTGAAAAGGACAGCAAGTAAAACCAAGGGAAGGGCGGTGGATGGCTTTACTTTCCCAGGTGTTCTTAACCTGCGGTTCCTTGAAGAGGTCTACGAGAACGCTGGAGATAGTGGTTTAAGTCAGCTGGCTTCTACACTGGAGAGCTCCTAGAGGTCTCTGTAGGAAAAGGATCCATTCAAAGAGGGCGAAAGAACATGAGACAGAAATGCCCAAGGAGGAAGCATGGGGACAGACCTTAAGAGCTAAAATAGGGCTTCCCTGGTGGTGCAGTGGTTAATAAGAATCCACCTGTCGATGCAGGGGACACGGGTTTGAGCCCTGGTCCGGGAAGTTCCACATGTGCGGAGCAACTGGGCCCATGTGCCACAACTACTGAGCCTGCGCTCTAGAGCCCACGTGACACAATTACTGAGCCCGCGTGCCACAACTACTGAAGTCCGCGTGTCTAGAGCCTGTGCTCCGCAGCAAGAGAAGCCACCGCAATGAGAAGCCTGCGCACCAAAAAGAAGAATAGCCCCCGCTCACTGCAACTAGAGAAAGCCGGCACATAGCAATGAAGACCCAATGCAGCCAAAAATAAAAATAAATAAATTTATGTTTTTTTAAAAAAGAGCTAAAATAGCCAACAGGAGGGACGCGGAAGTGGAAGACCCAGGGGAGCCCACTCCAGAACGGGCAGGGCGAGGTGGATGTGCAGCTTTGGGGTTGGGAAAAGAGTGCTTGGGGGCCCCACTGGGCAGCGCCCAGAACACCAACCAAATTGTGAGGCTGGTGGATGCCAGGAGAGGGGTTTCCATGTTACACATAAAGGAGCAAGGTTCAGAGAGGTTCAGTAAATTCTCCAAGGTCTCAAGGCTCTGAGTGGAAAAGCCACAATGAAAACCCAGCACTTTTCTGGGAATTCCCTGGCAGTCCAGCGGTTACAGCTTCTCGCTCTTACGGCCGAGGGCCTGGGTCCTAGAAGCTGCATGGCTCGTCCAAAAAAAAAACACCTAAAAACCAAAACCCAACCACCCAACCAAACAAGCCAGCACTTTTTTGGCTCATTGATTCTTTAAGTGAGCAACACGAGGAAACAGGTTTACTTAAATGTATACCGCTCAATCCTAAAGCTAGAAATGAGTTTGTGATGGGGAGGGGGGCGGGCAAAGCCATCCTGCTTGAGCATGTTGATCCCATGACACAGAAGAAAGCTCCCTCCACTCACCCCTTGGGGCTTCAGTCCATGCTTGCTGAATTAAACTCGCTGAGCTAACCAAGAGGTGCTCGGGAGGGACCTGACTCCATTGAAAACAAAATATAAAATGAGATTTTAAAAAAACCTTGCTCTTTACCTTGTCAGGCAGCTTTTAAAATCCTTTGTTTCCTGATTTCTCTATCTCTGAGGCTGCCTTTGAGGTCTGGTTTAACATTAGCTCATTCTAGAAACTACCAGCTGTTAACTCACCAAACAGCAGCAGCCCACAGATTAGTGGATTAATCGGATTAGACGTGGAGGCTGCTGACTTGCCCTGGGGTAGGGCTACCAAGACGGGAAGCTTGCACCCGAGGCGCTGGGTGGAAGGGGAACCAGGTCCCCTCGGCCAGAAAGGACGCCCAGCCATCGGCCCCAGACAGCAAGAACGTGAGTGGGGAGCAGAAAATCCAGAGGAACGGAGATCAAACAAGAGTATTTTAGGAAACATATTCTGAGGTCAGTATCTATCCCACTTTGTTCCTCGCTGGTCGGGATGCCATTTCTTCATCCTAATGAATTCTTTTATGTTTAATCTTGAAAATCCATCATGGTATTAAAATTAGGGGAAACTGTTTTGGCTTAAATAAGTGGATTTCCATTTCATGGCATCCCTTTTTATCTTCTAAGTATTTAACCATCTGTTTCTCCCAAGGCTGCCTGAGGAGTGGCCAGGGAGCACACTGACTCCCTAGTCAGTAGCCCCAGGTGTCAGGCTCGGTTTTCCTGGTCAAAATCACGAATTCTACCCAGGTGACTATGTTGGGAAGGAGAATCCATATGAGTTTTCTCCCCCCTCAGGTAAAGTTTTTTCAAGCAGAAACTATTCATTTTCCTTACTTGCCCATCTCTAATTCTAAGATTCACCTTTTAATATAAAAAGGGAGTTCTAAGAAGTCAGAATATTTCCACACAGACTATTTCACCTGCTTTACTTTTCTTTTTTTTTTCTTTCTGTTTTTATGATCTTAAAATTTTCTTCACTCTTTTTGGGTGAACCTCACTGATCATCAGTGCAGAAAACCCTACTGGGGAAAAAATATCTAGAACTAGATATGACTCAAAAAATTAAAATCTCTTTGGTGTTTGATGGGAAGGAGGTAGATGGGCTCCAGCCCTGGGACACACCACTTTCAAACAGTACTCCTGATTACAAACACACGGCCCCAGATTTCATGACCTTTCTTTGCATCTAGCAAAAACTAGCCTTGTCAGCACATATGAGAAACGCTTTACCATGAAGCAAGAGAAAGTAATTAAGCCATGGGGTAAGTAATGCTATGGATATAATTACTAAGGTTTTCAAATTAAAAATGGGCTGGGGCTTCCCTGGTGGCACAGTGGTTGAGAGTCCGCCTGCCGATGCAGGGGACATGGGTTCGTGCCCTGGTCCGGGAAGATCCCACATGCCGCGGAGCGGCTAGGCCTGTGAGCCATGGCCACTGAGCCTGCGCGTCCTGCAACGGGAGAGGCCACAACAGTGAGAGGCCCGCGTACTGCAAGAAAAAAAAAAAAGAGTAGCCCCCGCTCGCCGCAACTAGAGAAAGCCCTGTGCAGCAACGAAGACCCAACGCAGCCAAAAATAAATAAATAAATAATAAAAATATTTTAAAAATTAAATTTAAATATGTAAGGAGAACCAACTAGGTTCACTTGTAGAAGCTTCATCTAACAAAATTAAAAGATGCTACAAATAGCCTTGTCTGATTTGGTCCTCTTAGTGTTAGAAAAAAGCTGAGGGACTTCCCTGGCGGTGCAGTGGTTAAGAATCCACCTACCAATGCAGGGGACACGGGTTCGATCCCTGGGCCGGGAAGATCCCACATGCTGTGGAGCAACTAAGCCTGTACGCCACAGCTACTGAGCCTGCACTCTAGAGCCCACGAGCCAGAACTACTGAGCCCACGCACCACAACTACTGAAGCCGGTGTGCCTAGAGCCCGTGCTGCACAACAAGAGAAGCCACCGCAATGAGAAGCCCGCGTACCGCCACAAAGAGTAGCCCCCACTCGCTGCAACTAGAGAAAGCCCACACAAGCAAAGAAGACCCAACACAGCCAAAACGTAAATAAATAAAATTTTTAAAAGAAAAAAAAAAAAAAAAAAGAAAGCTGAAAGTCGTATTATGAACTTAATGCAATAGATACACTTTTACAGACAGATGGTCTACTCTATAGATAAACAGATAAGAGAGAAAATTATTTAACAAATCTAGAGATAAAATATAACGGGAGCTTTATTCTTACCATTTTCCTTTTCGATGGCAATGATGGCTCACTTACCTGGAACAAAAAGAGTTAAAATGACTTTTCAGAGGTGTGTGAAGCTACTTTGCAAATATTTTTGTCCATTTGCATCTACAGCCCAATCTCAACTTTACAGATGTTGATTCTCTACTGTACAGATGATCCTCCTACTCTTTTGGCCACATTTTGATGGGCCAGTGGAGAACCAGAGGAGGAGGGATAACTGTGATTCCCTGTCAATCAGGAGCAGAGAGCAGAGTTGGAAATATGGAGACGGTGGTGACTCTTATGTGAGTTGCTTTGAATTACCTAGAGATTTTATTTATTCTTGGTTCCTATTACCTTGCATGATTAAAGAGTTTGGGATGGTTAAATTATAAAATTAACAGAAAAAAGCTATATGCCATTATGTCTTTTAACATTTAGGAAGTTACAGCAACACACAAATAGGAATCATAGGTGACTCAAGTTTAATTAACCGCTATGTGAAGTCTTATAAAAACAAATTTTTGTTGAGAAAAGGAAAAGAAATAAAAGTACTGTTGATAACAGTCATATTCATGTAGAATTTGAAATGATAAGAACTCCGTTGTTATTAAACTTACATAAAATTATAAGGAAATGTGTGCTTCACTATCTGGATTTCACACTGATTAGAATTTAAAGTTCCTTACTTTGTATACACAGATGTAAATTAAAAAAATAGATGGTGCAGTGGTTAAGAATCTGCCTGCCAATGCAGAGGACATGGCTTTGAGCCCTGGTCCAGGAAGATCCCACATGCCGTGGAGCAACTAAGCCCGTGCACCACAACTACTGAGCCTGCGCTCTAGAGCCCGCGAGTCACAACTACTGAGCTCACACGCCACAACTACTGAGCCCGCGCTCCACAACAAGGGAAGCCACCGCAATGAGAAGCCCACGCACATACCGCAACGAAGGGTAGCCCCCGCTCAACTCAACTAGAGAAAGCCTGCGCGCAGCAACGAAGACCCAATGCAACCAAAAATAAATAAATTAATTTAAAAAAAATGCTTACAGTGCTGAGATAAATTATTAGAAACAACTTGAATCTATGTCAAATTCTAGTAAGATAAATACATTTTATGACACTAGAGTATGAGGTTCTGTGTAGAACACATAAGGTACCTATTATAAAGTTAGTCAAGTTTTTTTGCTGTTGTTATGAATAAGATTAAAAAAAATACATAGGTCAGTGAGTAAATACGTAGGTTATTGAGTATATAAGGAAGGATTTTATTTTTAGCTATAGTTTTGCCCAATATACACCATATGCCATTGTACCTAGGAAGTCTTTGCAAAGTGGGGAAAAAAATGCACGGTACAGTTGACTTAAAATTAAGAAAATATTTAAGGTAATACTGACATTTTCAGAGGTACAGGAAATTCTACTACACACTCCTCCTTAGAAGAAGAAAGCAAAACATCAACTTATGTCAGGGAATAATGAAGTTAGCAGAACATACTCCTAACATTTTTGCCACCATTCCAAAAAAAATATTTTTAATAGGGCTTTTATATAATCTTATGCAGGTATTATCATTTCTTCTTTGTAGAAATTGTTTTCCCCTTAAGTATCGGACAGACAATACTGCAACCGACAAACTATATACGGTATTACACATCTGGGGTCTACCTGCAACATTCTACAAATGACACACCAGAGTGGGTTATCCTGGTCAGAACATGTCAGATGCTGAGTGGGGCCTTTTGAACTTCAGACCCTTAAAAACAACAACAGCTTTGTTTTGAGAACTATACATATTTAAGGAGGAAGTAAACAGAAAGAAAGAACAAAGATCATGAAATCCCTTACCTCCTGTTGCTCCAGGAATTCCCTATGTCTCCGGGCCGCCTCGTGCCTCCATAACTTTAGGCAAACCAAAGCTCCAATGAGATAAACAATCATGGTGACAAAGAGGAAGATCATCGCTGCTATCTGTCCTCCTTCCACCCGGCAGAACGCTGCATTCACTGGCGTGTTAAATAATGGATAGTAGCAGAGTCCACCTCGGTTGGTATCATTCACATAGACTATGGCTGCGGCCATGTACAAGATAAACAAGGAGACGTTAATTCCAAATTCAGTTAGGGGCCACCAATTTGAGTCCAAAAGAATGGTCCGATAATACATGGACATGCCAAGCACCAGAATAATAATGGTGGTGATCCAAGCCAATCCAGCAACCACAAGCACAAAAGGGGTTTTGGGGCCACTATAGTAATAGCCCCCATACATACTGCCCAGGCCACCAACGCCTCCCATGCCATAGGGTGAATATCCGAACAGGTTATACCACTCGCTGTCCTTGTGAATGTACGCCGTGACACAAGCGAAGACGCCGGCCCCCAGAAGCAGCTCCACCACACCCAGAATCCGCAGCAGGCCTGCCCATGACTTCATGTAGGAATACCTCAGGTGATACTCCTCCACCTTCTCACTGTAGGTTCGGGCTGTGTGTGTGCGTCGGCCTAGGGATCCGTAGGGATCGTGGGGAAACATTGCCTCGGCCTCTTTCCGGGAACGACCGTTGCCTTCTGACCCGCCCTGAGGATCTTCGCAGGAGTTGGAGGGTGAACAGTGGTTTGGTCTCGCGGGAGAGGCTGGAGGTGAACACTCCACTCCATCGGAGATGTATCTGATGTCTGACACCGGCTTATCCCACTCTGGGTCCTTTTTCTTCCCTCTGAAGAAGTTCTTCCAGGACTCAGGGACAAAGCGCCTTACAGGCTTGAGATCTGGCGCTACGGCCGGTTCCTCTGTGTCACTTGAGTAGAATTCTGGGCCGAATGGTGGCTGTAATGGGAGAGGGGGTGGTGGCAACGGATCAGTGCTCACAGCCAGCTCACTGTCGTGAAGAGTCTGGAAGGTTCTTACAGTGCCATCTTGATAGCTTGAGTCCCTTGGGACCTCATCGTAGTGCCTGTCCCGATTCCTGGATCTTCCGTCATTTGACAACATTTGTGATGTTCACACCTGGGGCCAAGATTAAAGTTATCACTTATGCTTAGTTATTTATCCTTTCAATGATGCTGGTTTTATTCACTTAGTAGCAAATGATCATATTCAGGAAACCAACATGATCATATCTAATTATTATGATATATAAAAATGACAACATAAATTATGTACACTTTAAACGTGTAACAATTATGTTAGCCAGGGATCTACTAATCATTCTATGAGATTTTAAGGGCAATCAAAATTTTAAATCTTAGCTCTTGATTAAAACAAGTTGAATTTACCTATGAGCCCTATAAACAACAAAATGCAAAAAACCAAAAATGAGACTAAATTTTAATAATACAGGATGCTAACACATTTCAAGAGTCCTTTCCTCAAATATCTAAATCAACATATTTAAGAGTCTGAACATACCAAAATGTGATGGGTCAGCAAATACTCTTCACTTTCATTAACTCAAGTCTGCTTTGGAATGGCCCAGGAGAAGCAGTCTGATAAACACAGGGAGTGGAGAGTCCCTTTCTTTTCTAACTCGGGAAGTCAGGTTACGGGAGTTGCTTCTTCCACTCTAAGAGTATAACACTTGATACTAGATATAAAAAATTGAATTCTCAGAAAAATAAAATCACCAAAGGCTAAGATTCCCCGAAAGTACAGCACAGAGCCGCAGCAATGGCCATGGACATCACTCTCTCCAGACCAATTATTTAAAGGTGACTTGCTGTTGCCATAGAAAGACTCAAAAAGTATCTTACAGGGTATTCAATCCACCTGAAAAATAAAGCATAGAAAAAGCACTTTTTATCAAACCTGTTGATTTCCTTCATGAAATCAATGACCTGGACATGTATGTAAAAAGGAAACTATTTGCTAATATAACTACTAGGTTTAAGGCACAATGATTTTCTCCCTCAAATTGCTCATGAGTATTTACTGAATACTCGCTGGACACATGGCATTGTACTTGGCACTGTAAACGTCTCAGAATTAAAGCTGGTAATCCCACCTTTACAGTGTTGAACAATTTAGAAATTCCTAAGGCTTTGTTTTGTTTTACTTTGTAAAATGGAGATCACTCAACAAGTATTTACCGAGTGCCTGCCATGCATCAGGCTTGCTGAAGATGTATCAGTGAACAAAGCCAATGGAAATCCTTGCCTTCATGGAGCTTAAATTCCAGTGGGGGGGGCGGCGGTGACAAATGATAGATAAAGCAAGTGAAATATATCGGATGCCAAGGAACAAAGTTAAGAAAGAGGGTAAGAAGTGCAGTGTGGACAGGGTGTTATAATTTTAAACAGAGTGACGAGGGAAGTCTTCAGAGAGAACATGACATCTGAATATAGAAATGAAGGAGATGAGGGAGGAAGCCAGGCAGGTATAAGGGGTAAGTGTTCCACACAGATGGAACAGCTAGTGTAAGAGCCTTAAAGTGGGAGTGCCTGGCATGTCCGAGAACTGTTCAGGAATGGAGGCAGCCGCAGGGTGAGTAGTAGAATTGAGGACATCTGAATCGTTAAGGCTTAAAAATCATTAGAGGGGCTTCCCTGGTGGCGCAGTGGTTAAGAATCCGCCTGCCAATGCAGGGGACGTGGGTTTGAGCCCTGGTCCGGGAGGATCCCACATGCCGCGGAGCAACTAAGCCCCTGTGCCACAACTACTGAGCCTGTGCTCTAGAGCCTGCGAGCCACAACTCCTGAGCCTACGTGCCACAACTACTGAAGCCCAAACACCTAGAGCCCGTGCTCCGCAACAAGGGAAGACACCACAATGAGAAGCCCGAGCACCACAGTGAAGAGTAGCTCCTGCTCGCCACAACTAGAGAAAGCCCGCACGCAGCAATGAAGACCCAATGCAGCCAAAAATAAACAAATAAATAAAATAAAATTTAAAAGTAAATAAATAAAAATCATTAGAAAGATTTAAGCCTTCTATTGGGAGTGAGAAGCCATTGGAAAATTTTCAGTAGAGGTCTGACATGATATGACTTATTTTAACTGGATCACTCTGGGGGCTCTGTTAAGAGTACATTCCAGGAGAAAAGGGTGAAAAGAGGGAGACTGGCTAGGAGGCCACTGAAATACAGTTGACCCTTGACCAACATAGGGGTTAGGGGCATCAACTCTCTTCGCAGTCAAAAACCCAAGTGTAACTTTATAGTCGGTAATATGTAGCTGTGGTCCCGAATCCACGGATTCAACCAACTGCAGACCACGCAGCACTGTAGTACATATTTATTGAAAAAAAAAACCGCATGTAAGTGGACCCCTGCAGTTCAAACCTGTGTTGTCCAACTGTAATCCAATGGACCATGGTGGTAGCAACGAAGATAGCAAGAAGAGGTTAAACTCTATGTTCAGGGAATTAAAAATTTTTATTTTAGAAATTTCCAAACACAATAAAAAGTGGAAAGAACAGTATTATGAGCCCTTATGTGCCCATCAACCACTTTCAATAATTATCAATTTATGACCAATCTTGTTTCGTCTATACCCTCTACCTTATTCCTTTTGTCAACAGATTATTTTAAAGCCAATCCCAGACACCAGATCATTTCATCTGCAACATTTCTCCAACCCTCCAGCTTAGTCCTGGGAGAAGCAGCCTGAAGAGAGTCTGAGATACCTGTTAGAAGTCCAGGTAAAGATATCAAGTAGGCAGTCTACCCACAGAAGGGTATTTACTACCAACAGACTAAATACAATCACCTGGGTACTGGGTGGAGATGGAGAAGAGGTCTAAATTCTAGGGTCTTCTAATGGGCTACTCCAATTTTAGAGAATTAACTGTGAGTCCCAGGATGGTGCCCAATGCAAAGTAGGAGAAAAAATTTAGTATAGAAAAAAATTTCTATACTGATAGCAATTAGCAGTTATTTTTTTGTCTTTCATCGCTTTATGTCGTCTAAAAACATTTAAATTCTAGGAATGCATAGTACTACTATAATTCTTGAAATACATTTTCCTAAAAATAGTAGAGGCAAAAGCACAACAAATAACTTTAGCAAGTTTTACATATCCTTCAATATCTTTGATACACAGGCATTTAAAGGATACCGGTTGCTTAATTTAACTCACTGGCAAAAGTATGCTTCACTATAATGGATTTAATTCATGCTCACCTGTGAAATGTGGCTTATTTGAATTATATCATCTTATCAGTGTTTAAATAAAAAGCCAAAATTACAAATTTGAAGAACTGTGGAATAGCAAATCATGTAATTTTGGAAGGGAATAATAGTCAGTTGTATTTTACCACATTTCAACGTCTGGATACCCCTAGCATCTCTCAGGGTGTCACTGAGAGTTCACTTAGAATCAGCACTTTGAGGCAGAGCGGGTCTTTGTTTTGTTCCAGCCCCCGGGGCCCGACTCCATTCAGTTGGCACACAAATCTCCGAAAGTCAAAGCGGTGGGAGGAGAAATGGTTCTCCCCAGCGAAGTGTTATAGGAATCCAGTTGGTCACCTTTACACCAACAGAATCACCACTAAGCTGGCTTTAAAGTTTTGCTGGCCCCGAGAAAGGGGCCGATTTCAGACGTTTCTGGGTTTCCAGGGGGATGGGAAATCCCCTGCGCTCTGAACTGAACCCTCGAGCGAGTGCCCGGGAATACAGAGCATCCTCGTCGGGGGTCCCTCCCCAGGCCACGGCTCGGCGCTACGCCCCCGACCCACCAACCTCGCTCAGTACTCAGCTCTGCCCACCCAGGTGCGCGTCTCCACGTCAGAGGGAAAACACACTCTTCGTCTCCCGAGATTGTCCCCAGAGTGGCCGGAACTAAGTCGGGCCGGACGTGCCCAGGTCGGGATAACCCCGCGGCCGGGGGTGGGCGCGTCTCGCCCGGCACCTGTGTCCGCCGAATGAAACCTGGCTGGCCGAGGGGCCCTCCGGCCTCCCAGGCCCCCCGCTCTCCCCGGGGCCCCGCACCCCTTACCGTGCCGGCGTCCGGCCTCGGGCGCAGGTAGTGGCTGGCCGCGCAGCGAGCGCACCGCTTCTAAGGACCGAGGGACGCCGAAGGCTCCCTCCCCGCCGCGCGCCTGCCTAGGGTCCACCGGCCCCTCCCCGGGGTCCGCCGGCCCCTCCCCGCCCACTTCCCGGTCACGTGGGCCCCACCCCTGGCGCCCTGCTCACCTGCGCAGTCGCCGGGAAGTGCGCGCCCGCAGCCCGCGGCTCTGAAACCGGGATTGGGCGCCGGGGGCGGGGCCGAGCCGAGCTGAACTTCGCTCCGCCTGGCTTTGTCAGGCCCGGACTCCCGCCTGGGGACCGGGCGGGTCGGTGCACTCACCCCCACCGCACCTCAAGGCAACAGCTAGGAGAGCTCTGGAAAGGTCGTTAAGGGTGAGAGCAAACCCTCCGGAAAGTTTTCTTCGCAAGGTTGCAATCCCCTTCCTTTCTATTTTTGAAAAAGTTTGGCACTGGATGAAGGAGACTTGCGTACTATGCCCAGTGACACATGGCAGACCGTGCGCGTTAAGAATCATTAAAAGACAGGAGAAACAAAACAAAAAAAAACAAATTCAACATTTTAATTTTGATATAAATTATGTAAATAGTTTCCAGAATCTAAAATATTCCACTGTACAACATATAAAAATGGTATCTGAAGAAGCTAGAGACCAGAGAGAAATTGTGAATAAGGCACAAAGTTTATTTACACTCTTAATTGCATCCTAAACTGTTTTATAATTCTTATTTACAACCCACAGAGTTTCTGTATTCTGAATTATTCCTTCACATTTTCTGATATTTGGCATAATGTTCAAACACACTTCATACACACTGGCCTCTCCCAACACCACTCACAAGACTAAATAAATACTAGAGAAAAAGATTAAGAGATTATTTGAAGGTTTGATCTTCTGTTTACTTCAACATGACAGAAATCAGTTCTCTGTGCTGAAATACTACAAGAGTGAAGAATTAACAAACTAATTCACCTGAAAAGTCTATTATCTCTGTTCAAGTACCACTGAATAAAACGAATATGAATCTGTCAAGTAACAATCTCATGGGCAGGCAGGCTGCTTTCTATGTCTCATCACTCTCATAGTCTTCTATTATCATGTCTTCTTCTTCCATGTCTCTCTGGGCTGAAAAGGGCTGAGGCTGGCTGGCAGGCAGTTCACTCCCACTATCCTGACTCAAAGGAAGAGACCAGGTTTCAGATTCAGCTGTTTGAATGCGTTCACGCAGCGCTTCCTCTGCAGGTTGCCCTCCATTAAGCTGGGCTTCATCTCCACTGTCCAGGTCTACCATTCCATGCTCCCTGTCAGTCAGGGCTTCCATTTTCAATCTGCCAGATTCATAACACAGGCATTAATAATAAGCAAAGGAGGGGATTCCTTTAAATTACACCATGAGTGTGGTGATTATGAAGCCCTCTCCTGTAGTCTCTCATTTACCTTCCTTGCGCTGTTTAGCCAGGTGGTCTGGTTTATTTAACAATATAAACAAAACTAAAAAGTAAATGACAAACTGAATAAATCATTACAACTTATAACACAACCAAGTTAATATCTTTAGTAAAGAGTTCTTACAAAAAGAAAAAATTAAATGGAATAGGAAAACAGACATAAAACATGTACAGATAGCTTACAGAAGAATGGTTACTAAAGAAATTGCTCAACCTAATTTGTAATTTTAAAATGGAAATTAAAATAATATTGTCTTCTTTCAAATTGGTAAAGACCTTTTAAAATAATAAAACCCAGTGGTGGTAAGAGGAGAAAAGAACATGCTGAAACACTGTTAAGTGGGCATAAGATTGGCAAAATATTCTTTAAAGCAATCTGGCAATATAGAGCAAAGGTGTATATCCATTGATCCAGCAATTTTATTTCTAGGAATTCATCCTACATAAATAGTATTTGATATGCATGATTTGGCTTCAAGGAAGGCTGTGATGACAAAAGCTGGAAACAAGCTAACTGTACAGAACCAAGGTGTAGGAGGACTTCCCTTGTGGTCTAGTGGTTAAGAATCAGCTTTCCAATACAGGGGATGCGGGTTTGAACCCTGGTCGGGGAACTAAGATCCCACATGCCACGGGGCAACTAAGCCTGTGCGCCACAACTAGAGAGAAGCCCACGTGCCACAACTAGAGAGAAACCCTCGTGCTGTAACGGAAGATCCTATGTACCACAACTAAGACCCAACGCAGCCAAAAATAATAAACAAAACAAAACAAGGTATAGGTTCAATTATAGGAAATTATGCAGCTATTAAATAGCAATATTAAATGTTAAGTTTAAGTATTAATATTCAATATTATCAATATAAATCAAAGATGTTAAAATGGTCACTAATGTTAAAATGGTCACTATAAATGAAAGACAACAGTACTAGTCATTGTAATAAGTAGCACTGACAAATCCTGCCTCCCAATTCAGGTGAAGTAGCTGAACCAGTAATAAAACGGTGACTCCCATTCTTTTAATTACATCTTAGGAGGAAAAAGACAATAGAAGACAATGGTCTTCCCTTGATTTTGATGTCATAATCTTGTGGGGAAAGGAGCCAGTGAAAACAGCTGGTCCTTCTTCAATTCAGAGGGAAGTGAGGAGAAAAGGGAAGTTTATAAAAGGTCTGAGCCCTGACCACATCCCAGTGGGATGATGCTGTAAGATCCATCCATCACTGTATTTCTGTAAAAGGAAAGATGGGCTCCCAATAGCTAAGTCATTATAAGGAAGAAACCATTAACACTACAAAGGCCTTTACTGAATCTATGAAGGCAGAGGAAAAAAAAGCCCAGATAAGCAAGTTTTCCATTTGGGACCAGGAAGAGGAGAACTAGTAGAAGGGGTAATAGATGCCATTTCTATCATTTACTTTTATCCTTGCAACCAGGAAGCAAGCACTTTTTAACCTTTTTTAGAATACCTGAGTGCATAATTTTTTTTTTTTTTTGCGGTACGCGGGCCTCTCACTATTTGTGGCCTCTCCCGTTGTGGAGCACAGGCTCCGGATGCGCAGGCTCAGCGGCCATGGCTCACGGGCCTAGCTGCTCCGCGGCATGTGGGATCTTCCCGGACCGGGGCACAAACCTGTGTCCCCGACATCGGCAGGCGGACTCTCAACCACTGCGCCACCAGCGAAGCCCCTGAGTGAATAATTTGACCTTACAAATAAGCCAAGTAGAAATGAACTACAAGCACTGTGTTAATCACTGATATTAGGCCAGAAGCCATTTTGCAATGGAATGAACAGTATAGATGTAGATTTATCTCCCCTATATTTTTTTACTTGTCTGAATATTCTGTGATAAAGAAATAAAAAAGACAGTGCTCTTTTGAGGTAGTTCCTGATTATTGCAGTCTCCAAATATAGGCTAAGAACACCTCTTGGCATGAAAGCTGAAAAGGGGTTTTCAGCTATGCAAAATTTGTTGAACTCAAGGATTTTAAAGATTCCTCTGCCTCTGTGGTTCAATGATTCTATTTAGCCTAATATACCATTCTGACATGGTGAAAATAGCTGTTACATGTAATATATATAATAGATGGGTCTACAATGCAATCACATGGTCTCTGATCACTGGTACAACATGTATTTCTTGGCCTTTACAGGTAACATTTATTGACTGTATAATGAATAAATACATAAGGTATTTGGTGGTTATTTCAGTAACAGCTCTTTGAAAATTAAAATGATCAGCTTACCTTCCAAAGTGTCGCTTCAGAGGAAGTCTTCCAATATCCTGGATAAAAGAAATCTGAGCTAAAAGAGATTTTTAAAAAGCTTTAAATAGACATTTCTCCAAAGAAGAATGGCCAAAAAGCACATGAAAAGATGCTTAAAGTCACAAATTGTTAGGAAAATGCAAACCAAAACCATGAGATACTATTTCACACCCCTTAGGATGGCTATTATCAAAACACCCCATAAAACAACAAGGTTTGACAAGGACGTGGAGAAAGCTGTAGAAATATAAAATGGTGTAGCTGCTGTGGAAAATGGCAAGGTAGCTCCTCAAAAAATTAAAAATAGAATTACTATATGATCTAGCAATTCCACTTCTGGGTATACACCCAAAAGAACTGAAAGCAAGATCTCGAAGAAACATCTGTATATCCATATTTATAACAACATTATTCATAACAGTCAAAAAGTAGAAGCATATATGTATATGTATAGCTGATTCACTTTGTTATACAGCAGAAACTAACACACCATTGTAAAACAATTATACTCCAATAATAGTGTTAAAAAGAAAAAAAAAAGTGGGAGAAACTTAAGTGTCCAAAAACAGATGAATGGATAAATAAAATGTGGTAAATATATACAATGTAATATTATCCAGCCTTAAAAAGGAAGGAAATTCTGACACATGCTATAACATGGATAAACCCTGATGACATGCTAAATGAAATAAGCCAGTCACAAAAAGACAAATATTGTACGGTTGCACTTAAGTGGGTACCTAGGGTGGTCAAATTCATAGACAGAAAGTAGGTAGTGTTGGACTTCCCTGGTGGCACAGTGGTTAAGAATCCATCTGCCAATGCAGAGGACACAGGTTCGAGCCCTGGTCTGGGAAGATCCCACATGCCACGGAGCAACTAAGCCCCTGTGCCACAACTACTGAGCCTGTGCTCTAGAGCCTGCGAGCCACAACTACTGAGCCCACGTGCCACAACTACTGAAATCCATGTGCCTAGAGCCTGTGCTCCACAACAAGAGAAGCCACCACAATGAGAAGCCCACGCATCACAACAAAGAGTAGCCCCTGCTCGCTGCAGCTAGAGAAAGCCCGTGTGCAGCAACGAAGACCAAACACAGTGAA
Organism: Mesoplodon bidens; assembly: GCF_964165515.1. Taxonomy (NCBI): domain Eukaryota; kingdom Metazoa; phylum Chordata; class Mammalia; order Artiodactyla; family Ziphiidae; genus Mesoplodon; species Mesoplodon bidens. The sequence goes on along the minus strand of NC_138160.1, from coordinate 56,964,100 downwards.
AAATAAATAAATGAAATAAATAAATTTAAAAAATAAAATAAAATAAAAAGAAGTAAAGGGAGCTACAATGACAATAACTCATCAAATAGGGAATATCAGTAAAGAGAAGGAAATTGCAAAAAAGAACCAAATGGAAATTCTGGACTTGAAAAGACAATAACCAAATGGTACAATACCAAAATGAAAAGTCCACTGCAGGGGCTCAATAGTATATTTGAACTGGGAGAAGAAATAATCAGTAACCTGGAACACAGACTGATAAGAGATTATGCAATCAAAGAGAAAACAGAAGGAAACGTGAGATACCTGTAAGCATTCTAACAAACACTAATAGAGGACTAGAAAAGAGGACAGAGAGAAATGAGCAGAAGAAACATAAAGAGAACATGTCTGAAATGACATAGTAAAGTGAAAGAAATGGGATAAAAATTGATGAATAAAAAGAAAAGCCAAGGGCTTCCCTGGTGGCGCAGTGGTTGAGAGTCCGCCTGCCAATGCAGGGGACACGGGTTCGTGCCCCGGTCTGGGAAGATCCCACATGCCCCGCGGAGTGGCTGGGTCCGTGAGCCATGGCCACTGAGCCTGCGCGTCCGGAGCCTGTGCTCCGCAACGAGAGAGGCCACAACGGTGGGAGGCCCGCGTACTGCAAAAAAAAAAAAAAAAAAAAAAAAAAAGAAAAGCCAAGGGCTTCTCTGGTGGCGCAGTGGTTAAGAATCCACCTGACAATGTAGAGGACACAGGTTCGAGCCCTGGTCAGGGAAGATCCCACATGCCTCAGAGCAACCAAGCCCATGTGCCACAACTACTGAACCTGCGCTCTAGAGCCTGTGAGCCACAACTACTGAGCCCGCGTGCCACAACTACTGAAGCCCGCGCACCTAGAGCCCGTGTTCCACAACAAGAGAAGCCACCACAATGAGAAGCCTGCACACCGCAAGGAAGAGTAGCCACTGCTCACCACAACTAGAGAAAGCCTGCGCGCAGCAAAGACCCAACACAGCCAAAAATAAATTAAAAAAAAAAAAGTCAGACCACAAGACTTAAAAAAAAAAAAAAAGCAAAACATCCTATTTTTGACTAAATTTTATAAACCTTCTAAAGTTTGCAAATCAAACACTACCTTACTTTTTTAAAAATCCACTAAACAATACAATTAGGATTTTTAAAAAACACCTTTTTGATATGGAAAACTTAAGAGTTGTGATCCTGGAATCTGAACTTTCTAGTGGATATAATGATTCTCTAGATGATTCCAATGTGAGTAATCCAAACCAATACTTCTCAAACTCCTCAAACATCTCCTGCATAAGAATCACCTGGAGAACCTTGCTAATTGATCTTGCAGATCAATTCAGTAGGTCTTGGTTGAGGCCTGAGATTCTGCATTTTTCTCAAGCTTCCAGGTGATGCTGATGATTCTGGTCCAAGGAGACTCTTAATCAAACTGATTCATTGTCCCACAGCTAGGAGTGGGACAAAGAATGTGAGTGGCTGTGCCAGTGTAAGTTGGTGGCCGTAGGGCTGGGACTGAAGTAGCAGCCTGCATTGTCAGGAGATAGGTTATAGACATAGGAATTAAGTAAACAAGTAAATATATTTAGCAAAGTGGGAGATGGGTCCATATCCACTAAAAGGAACCAGGACTCATTGAGATTTCTAAGTCCATGTAGGGAGAGTATGAAATATTCCGGGAAAACTTTGTATCAGAAAGAAAGTACTCTAAGTGTAAAGGCACAGAGTTACCTTAAAGCAGCTTGCACTGGCCAAATCTGGACAATTTAAGTCCAAAATAAATAATGATAGAAACAACAGCTGAAAAAGCTCCAAAGTCCATACAAATATAAACAAACAAATGGGGAAGAAGGCGAAGCAATACCTTACAGCAGAATTTATTAACACAAATACAGAAGGAATAATGCCATTAGAAAATCACTTGCCAACCATGACAGATTCAGGAAATAATTATCAAAAGATGCTATAACTAGTGGGTGAAATTTTAATGAGAAATAGGATATTTACATAGTCTCAAAGTGTCTCCCCACAAAACACTTAATAACTTTACATTGGAGAACCTGAGAGATGTTATCTTACCAAAAAATAAAAGTTAACTTCACCAGCATGGTTTAAATAGACATCATATTCCCCTGATGTGATGCACTGAGAAGAACACAGCATCACTTCTGTGGTATTCCTGCCCAAAATATATATCCTGAATCCACTCATGAGGAATCCTCAGATAAACCCCAATTGAGGGGCAGTCCCTGTTATAACAATCTGCTTCAGAAGTGTAATGGATGAAGAAAGACCACAGTACTATTCTAAATCAAAGGAGACTAAAGAGATAGCAACTAAGTAACTAAATGTATCATGTGATCTTGCATTGGATTTCTAGACAAGAGAGAACAAGTTTTTGTTGTTATTTTACAAAGGGCATTATTAGGACAATTGGCAAAATTTGAATGGAGTCTATAAATTACAAATGGAGTCTAATAATTAAACTATAAATTAGCAGTAATATATCAATGTTAATTTCCTGATTTTGATGTATATACTGTGGTTATGTAGGAGAATGTCCTTGTTTTTAGGAAGTACGTGCTGAAGTGTTGAAAAATAATGGGCATAATGTCTGCACTTTACTCACCCATGGTTCAGAAAAAAATACATATATTTGTATACATGTATACATAAAGGAAAAAAGAATAAAAGGCAAATACGGTAAAAAATGAAACACTGAGGAATCCTGGTGAAGGATATACAAGAACTTCTTTGTACCATTCTTCTAATTTCTAAGTTTGAAATTACTTCAAAATAAAGTTTAAAAACTAGTATAACCTGGGAGTTCCCTGGTGGTCCAGTGGTTAGGACTCCGTACTTTCACTGCTGAGGGCCCGGGTTGAATCCCTGGTCGGCGAACTAAGATCCCACAAGCCATGCAGCACAGCCGAAACGATAAATAAATAAAAACTAGTATAATCTAAAAATAATAGTCAAGGATAGGGAACTCTCTGGATTCTGACTCACAGATTAATCATTCCCATTGCTCAAAAGTCATCTCACTTCTGCCTGTAAATACAGAATATTTTAAATCTTTAAGTATCAATATTCTTACAAGATGAGACTCTCATTGTATGAAGGCAGACATTTACTCTATAATCCTCTCTTCTGATAATTCATAAGGCAAACCCTATCTTTAAAATTTGAGAAGTTTTGGACTTTCCTGGTGGTGCAGTGGTTAAGAATCCACCTGCCAGTGCAGGGGACATGGGTTTGAGCCCTGGTCTGGGAAGATCCCACACGCCACAGAGCAACTAAGCCCCTGAGCCACAACTACTGAGCCAGCGTGCCACAACTACTGAAGCCCACGCACCTAGAGTCCATGCTCCGCAACGAGAAGCCACCGCAATGAGAAGCCTGCCCACGGCAACGAAGAGTAGCCTCCGCTCGCCGCAACTAGAGAAAGCCCGTGTGCAGCAATGAAGACCCAACACAGCCAAAAATAATTAAAAAAAAATTTTTTTAAGTTTAAAAAAAACTTGAGAAGTTTGATGAGTTATGTAGTAGATTAGTAATATTTTCAATATTACATCAATTCTCTGTTCTACCTTGAAGATCAGCACCACAGACATGTGACCTAGGACTGTTAATGAAATGTGGCCCTTAAGACACACATTAAAAAAGAGAAACAACTGATGGAAAAATTGGTAAAGTTCAAAAAAAGGCAAACCTCAGTAGACATAAACTGGGCAAGTGTGTATTGCCAAAGGCATATTAATTTTTTTTAGCACTATTTATAATTTCAAAACTTGGAAAGACAATGTAAGTATACTATTAATGGATACTGCTTGTAATATTGAAATCAACCAAAATACCTATCAATAAGGTTGAATAAAATTATTATAAATTTTGAAAAAATATGAGTTAGATTTGAATATACTTTTGCATTGCTGCTGTTATAGACTAAATGCTTCTGTCACCCCCAAATTCATATTTTGAAATCCTAACCCCTGAAGTGATGTTATTAGGAGATGGAACCTTGGGAGGTGCTTAGGTCATGAGGGTAGAGCCCTCATGAATGGGATTAGTGCCTTTATATATGAGAACTCAGAGAGAGCTCTCTTTCACTCTGCTCCTTACCATGTGAGAATACAATGAGAAGATGGCCACCTGTAAACTAGGAAGCAGACCCTCACCAGACACTAGATCTGCTGGCACCTTGATTTTGGACTTCCCATCCTCTAGAGCTCCTTTGTCCTAATTATAAAATATGGAGCGCTATGCATGATAAGTGACAAAAAAAAGTTAAAGCTTACATCTAACATTTGTATATGCACAGGAAAAAGTCTAGAAGAATTTACACCAATCTGTCAAAAGGAATTACCCGTGGTTATAGGGGACGTTCAATTTCTACTTTATGTACTTCTTTATTATTTAATTTCTTCCTTTTTTAATCAAAAAGCATGTATTAGTTCTGATTCAAAAAATAAAGGGGAAAAAAACTTAGTGTCACTGGTACATAGGAATAAGTTGATCCACAAAAACATAATGTTATAAAACACTACTTCTTGGGGATAAGGAAAACCCATGTTATTACCTTGATTTCTCATTGGAATGGTTAGCAAAGCAAGGTATGGCAACAGCTGAGTTTGGAGGCATAAAGCTGGTAAGCAGAAGTCAGAAAAAAGTGCTTTTGCTGCCAGGCAATTTTCCCGATACTGCAGAGAAGGAAAAAAATGGTGAAATGAAAAATAAAAATTTAAATATGGATATTTATTCCTAGACTAAGTTTATTATATCACAAAGTATGTGGGTTTATATGCTACAAATATACTCTAAGAGTTTATCTGATCAGTCCCTTCTTTTTTTTTTTGGCCACGCTGGGCAGCTTGATTAGTCCTTTATAACTGTCCTAGCATTATCTAACAAAGCATTTTATCTATACAACTATTTCACACTTGATATAACAGCAATAAGAACAAGACTTAAGCTAGAAGAAAAACAAACTTAAAAATTAAAGGACTTCTGTTTATGAGCATACACATATCACAAATTATGTGAGAATATTGTTTTTCAATGAAAGAAGGTATTTTCTTCTTAAGAGAGGCACTATGTTACAGTGATGATAAGAGAAGTATGATCTCTGCCTTTCGGGTGCTCAGTCTTAGATCATTTACATGTAACAAATGCAAAATTAATATACGTGCTATAAAGCACAAAGCGAGTCAATAAGGGACATAAATTGCTTAAAAGTAATGAAATTCTCCAAGAAATCCACTGAAAATTTTCTTAGGTAATGAATGATAGGTTCATATGTAGCCATATGAATTTAAAACTGGAAGACATCTTAGAGATGACCTAGTCCGGGGGTCACAAATTCAGACGCTATAGGAGTCAGGCAGTTAATAGAAATCAGTGCAGTGGAACAGCTGGGGGAGGTGGTACTGACCACTCCCATCACCAAGGGGCAGATTATACTTGGCTTGAGCAGACTGCTGCCATGTAAAATATGGACGAGTGTTGCCTTACTTCCAATTTTTTTTCAGGAGGTTGCAGAAATTCTGAAGCCAGCAATCCTTATCTGAGTTTTAACTATTATACTAGTTTTTAAAGATTGGCAATTCATTTAAAAAAATCTGTGTGGGGGTTGTATTCAACTTGTGAGCCACCTGTTTTCTGACCTCTAAATAATTCAATCCTCCATATTTATAGCTGTGGAAAATAATGGCATATTAAGTGAAATAACTTGTGCAAATGGTTAGAGGTAAAGCCAGGATTTATTTTCAATTGAAACGAAAATATAATTACAACTACAGGCATACCTCGGGGATATTGTGGGTTCAGTTCCAGACCACTGCAATAAAGTGAGTATCACAATAAAGCAAGTCACACAAATTTTGTGGTTTCCCAGTGCATATAAAAGTTATGCTTGGGACTTCCCTGGTGGTCCAGTGGTTAAGACTGCGCTCCCACTGCAGGGGGGCACGGGTTCAATCCCTGGTCAGGGAACTAAGATCCTGCATGCCATTTGGCGTGGCCAAAAAAAAAAAAGTTATGCTCACACTAGACTATAGTCTCCTAAGTGTGCAATAGCATTATGTCTAAAAAAACAATGTACATACTTTAATTAAAAAATACTTCATTGCTAAAAAATGCTAACCATCACCTGAGCCGTCATCCAGTCATACTCTTTTTGCTGGTAGAGTGTTTGAAATATTGCTAGAATTATCAAAATGTGACACAGAGACACGAGGTGAGCAAATGCTGTTGGAAAAATGGTGCTGATAGACTTGCTTGATGCAGAATTAACACAAACCTTCAATTTGTAAAAAACGCATTATCTGTGAAACGCTTTAATGAAGTAAAGTGCTATAAAACAAAGTAGGCCTGTATACTTTGATTCCAATAAAACAGGTATGTGCTTTCAATCTTTGAGTGCTTTTTCCTTAAAAAAATGACTAAGCATTTAAGACTGTCCTTTTTATGTTTTATCATAATTCTAAGAAAACTGTGGGCCTTAGCAACTATTTCTCATTAAGAATGAAAGATCATTTTTCTTTTTCAATTAAAAGAAAAAACCAATTTTATTGAGATATAATTCACATACCATAAATAGTTCACTCTTTGAAAATGTACAATTCTTTTTTTTACCTTTTTATTTATTAGAAACCATTGGGGTTTATGCAAGGGTCGAAAACTTGATCCTCCTCCTTGGCAATGAGCAAATCCTCGGGCTTTGTTGGAATGTATCACACCTCTTGTAGCTATAGATGTACTATATTCCCTGAGTAAAGAGCGCATCTAGAAAAGGAGACAAGATGTGAAATAAAGAAAATAAGAGATTTATAAAACAGTACTTATTGGTACTACTGACCCTCAAAAAGGCTAATCATATTTAGTTACTGTATGTTCATTTTTTTCAACCTCACCACAGCCCTAAAAATAATAGTGCTACAAAATTTTGCAGAAAATTCAACTGCGACATAATAATCAAATGCTATGAGTGAATATTAACTGGATGTTGGATGGAGGTGGTGGAAATAACTTTAAATACATTTTTGAGATAACTGGGGAAACAGGAATAAGGACAGTATATTACTGAATTTATGTTTACTTTCTTAGGTATGATAATGTTATTGTGGTTGTAAGAGAGCAATGTCCTTATGCATGCTTAAGTGTTAAGTGTTGTGATGCTACAATTACTTTCCAATTATTTAGCCAAAACAAGTGTTTCAATACAGATTAAGCAAATGTGGAAAAATGTGAAAAACTGGTGAACAAAAGTTAAAGGTATTCAGGTATTGTGTATTCTTTCTATTTGTCAACAGGTTGGAAAATTTCAAAATAAAAAAGAAGCAATATAAAAAAATTAAGCAAATGCAACCGCTGAATAATGAAACTCTAAATATATAACAGAAACTGTATCATAACTGTTTAAATGATGGAAATATGGCTAGTGTGACCAGGGAACTGAATTTTTTTTTTTTTTTTTTTTTTTTTGGCTGTGCTGGGTCTTAGCTGCAGCATGTGGGATCTTTAGTTGCAGCATGCGGGCTTCTTAGTTGTGGCATACATGTGGGCTTCTTAGTTGCCACATCATGTGGGATCTAGTTCCCTGACCAGGGATCGAACCTGGGGCCCCCTGTATTGGGAGCACAGAGTCTTACCCACTGGACCACCAGGGAAATCCCTGAATTTTTAATTTAATTGAAATAGCTACAAGTGTCTAGTAACTACTATACCAGTCAGAGCAGTTAAACTGTTAAGAAAAAATACAAACCTTATAGTGAATAATTTCAAATGTGCAAATAAATAATTTAATTAATTAAAAAACCATCAGAAAGTAGAGCAAGAAGCACAGGGGACTTCCCTGGAGGTTCAGTGATTAAGATTCCACGCTTCCACTGGAAGGAGCATGGGTTCGATCCCTGGTCAGGGAACTAAGAGCGCATGCCACGCAGAGTGGCCAAAAAAAAAAAAAAAAAAAGAAGAAAAGACAGAGGCACAGTTCCTTTCCTTCTGTCTACTTTTCAATGGTTGTCAAGTTTTCCGACTATGTATTAGTTTTATAATCAGAAAATAACTTTAGAAAAAATTAGTGTATATTATCATAGAAAAATCAGATTCACTGCTGAAGTTTCACTGGGTTGGATAAATTAATTTTGTCATAGTTATTAAGAAGTTACTTAAAATAATGTCAAATCGGTATGAATAAAAGTAAACTTTCTTTCTCAGTTCTGAGGAAATAGTCATAAACAAAAACATTTAAGTCAAATAGTCTTACATTCCAGTCACCACTGAGGATATCTGCAAAACTCAGAAATTCACTGGCTCTCACAAGATCATCCACTTCCGTGAAGAAGTCTACGTAGTTCTGGTGAAGATATAAATTAAATAATTCTCCTGGCATGTGTGACATTTCTACTACTTCCTATAAAGAGAAGTATATATAATTTTGGTAAAAATTCAGTGGTCAAATTTATATGGACACATATTTAATATTAATAGTATACAGCCTGTAAATAGTACTAAGTGTTATTAAAGACTTTACCTCAGGTTGAACAAGCAATGTATCCCGCTCATACTCTGATAAATGAGACGGCAATCGAGGTGAGTCTAATTCTGTTACAGGTGCTCCTATTAAAAAAAAATGTCTGGAGTTATTAAAAATAACACCACCTTTATAATTATATAGCACCTCTCATTTGAAGATTTTTCAACAGTTGGTTTTAATGTTTAATCCCACTCATAATCCAAAAATACTCTATCTAAATACATTTTTCTGCTGTCTTTCTTAGGCCCTGCCAAAGAGTATCTGACCTAGTCCTAGCTCTTTCTTGTAACTGAACCAAATATATGACATTTAAAAAATGTATTTTATTTCAATTGTAAGATAATAACAGATTTTTTTTTAAATGTATAAGGTTTTCTTACGTTTACAATATAGTATTTTCCCCAAAGCTCTGAAGAGAAAAAGAGAAACATCTTTGCCACCAATAGCTTGGACCTCTTGATTTTCAAATATTCTATCAGGTTTTTGTCTTCCTTTTGATTTTGACAGCACAGCATCTGATTTTAATGAAGACATTCGTTTTTTCCTTGGCCATAAATTGTTCTTTCCTAAATAATATACACCCAAGAAACAATATTTAAAATAAAATTAAATATGAAAATTAAAACTGAGAACATTTCAGATATAGTTACACTAGGTATTTTAATTTAAATGTTTTTCTAATAAATAATTATGAAGTATACAGAGTCAGAGTCCTCTCTCAGTTACTAAACTATTAAAACGAACTAAAATGTCATCTAAAAGTATGTCATGACACAGATTTCAAATTTTCACATACACAATGACATACTCTAACACAGTCATATCATCTTGGTTTCTCATGGTGTTAATGGCAAGGTACTATTCTTGGTGCATGGTATGTACTAACTAATTTAGTCCTCATAACAACCCTATCAGAGGAGAACTATTATTATATAGAGTAAAGAAATGAGACATAAAGAGGTTAAGTAACTGGTTAAAGGTCAGCAGCTAGTAAGTGATTTGAATCCAGACAGTCTGGTTCTGCAGTCCATGCTTAACAATGATGCTATATTACTTCTTTACTGATTTGGGCAGTCTCCAATTTATGAATATGCCCGTGTTCAAATTTCACTGGGAAATCTACTTTTTAAAACTCAGGGACTCCCTGGTGGTGCAGTGGTTAAGAATCTGCCTGCCAATGCACAGGTTCGATCCCTGGTCCAGGAAGACCTCATATGCTGCGGAGGAACTGAGCCCGTGTGCCACAACTACTGAAGCCCGGGTGCCTAGAGCCCATGCTCCGCAACAAGAGAAGCCACCGCAATGAGAAGCCCACACACCGCAACGAGGAGTAGCCCCTGCTCGCCCCAACTAGAGAAAGCCCGTGCACAGCAACAAACACCCAACGCAGCCAGAAATAAATAAATAAATAAATTTATAACAAAACAAAAACAACTCAGAATGCATGACTTCAGAAAACCAGCCTGGAGTATTAGAAAAACACAGGATTTAGGTTTGAATCCTACTATTGTCTATCTCATTAGGCTGGTCTGAGAATTAAACGAAAAAACATATAATTGCTAATACAGTTCCTGACCCACTATTATTTTCTTCCCTCTGAAATTTCTGAGCTCAGAGCAATAACATTATAAATGGTAGTTAGGATCCCAAACTGACCCATCCCTAATTCTAATAGTGAACCTAAGCACAATTTACATTTATGTTTCTACAGCAAGAAGCAGAATTCTGGTTTCAGTTGTGTTAGGGTGTCTATTTCTGAAGAGTTATTTTGAAAAACAAAGATGTAACTAAATGAACAGCTCACACTTGTGGGTAGAAACTAGGATTTCAGGTGGATTTTGAGAGCTCCAAAGAGCTTTTAATTTTTTAAGGTCAATTCCTCAATGTTAAGCATCAAGTAGGTCACTTGTTAAATGTTTTCTGATGAAGACTGTATGCAGTACACTATGATCATTAAGAGCAAAAATGAACTCATTGCTATCAGTGGGGCTATCTCTTTACTATAGCATGGCTAGGGAGCCCTTTTATATATTAACGAGTGGAAATGCATTTGTTAAATATATCATATATGAACTATTATTAAATTCATTAACAGCTGGCCATTTGAGCACTGAATGTGTGTCAAGCACTGGAATAAACACTCTGCAAGGATTACCTCACTCTTCACACATCTCGATCAGACAGGTTCTCATATAAAAGGTGAAAAAATAAAGGCAGGGAAAGATTAAGTAACTTGCAAGATTCAGTCACTGAAAAGTGGCAGAGCCAGGATTTTCTCTCAGGAAGTCTCATTCCAAATTAACTTTGAAGGGTAAAGTGGCAAACCACTTAAATAAATCAGCTTTTGTCTCAGATATATAAATATATATGGTGACACATTCATAGTGGTGTGTGTATGCATGTGTACATACATAATTTTATTACACTGTCTCAATAAAAAAATAGCAAGTGGAGATAGGTATATACCAATTTTAAGTTAAAATGTTTAGTTTAATTTCATTTCATGAACAATTAAGAAAAAGTCACCTATATAATACCATAAGAGTGTATCTTTTCTAGTTACCTGTTGAAGAAGAAAACTGGAGGCTGTTTATTGCACTTCTGATATCACCAGAACATCCTTGACAGAGTAACTCCAGAGAAGTTTTATCAGGGACAACAATCTTTCCTCCATCCTAAAATTTAAAAATTAAAATTAAAAAAGCTATTTTCTCAGCAAAAAACAAACAAAATCACCTATTTTCTAAACTTAACGGAAGTATAATAGAATCTTTCCAATTTGAATGCTAAAAAGCCTACATGTTAAACAACAGTCTGCTTATGAAGGTACAAGTGTCAATGACATCACAGTTTAAGGTAAAATTTCAAGGTTATAAAATATCGTTTTACTTTTTTACTTGGACTAGGTTATATTTTGAAGTTCTCTCTCTTTCACTATATACATACATATATACAAATATATATAAACACACACACACACTCACACACATATGCATAAATACATGAATACGATATATCACCTATCACACCCTTGGTAGATCAAGTATAAGACAAGAAAAACTTATCCTCTCTTCCCCCTCAGAAACTCCTAATAGTTTACTAACAACATAACTTAAGCTGAATTCATGTGATTGTTCATAGATGATCCCATTTCAGCTCTTGACAGAAAAATAGTACTGTGCTATTATCGCCTATATATATATATATATATATATTTTTTTTTTTTTTTGCGGTACGTGGGCCTCTCACTGTTGTGGCTTCTCCCGTTGTGGAGCACAGCCTCTGGACACGCAGGCTCAGCAGCCATGGCTCACAGGCCCAGCCGCTCCGCGGCATGTGGGATCTTCCCGGACCAGGGCACGAACCCGTGTCCCCTGCATCGGCAGGCGGACTCTCAACTACTGCGCCACCAGGGAAGCCCTCAATATATTTTTAACTTTATTAACCAAAGCTGTTTCAAAAGTTCTTTATGAAAGTTATCCTTTTGCTCTACAGATCCCAACTTTGTAACGTGTGTTAACATTTTAGGAGAAGCCTTTCCAGACCACTTTTTGTGCACACATATCTGTAAGTAAATATAGTATCTGTAAGTATATATAGTATCTGTAAGTATATTCAGAGTTAATTTTTTTAATATAAGTGGGATCATATCATATGTATTATTCTATGAATTAATACCAGTCTTTGTGATCTTTCTATGTTAGTACCTTTAAGTCTATATAATTAAAAAAAATGTTATGGGTAGACAGTAATTTAACTAATATTTCCCCCAATGAAGGGACATTTACATTGTTTCCACTTTTTTTTTTACTATTCTAGACCTATGTATATACTATATATACAGCTGACCCTTGAATAATGTGGGGTTAGGGACACCAGCCCTCCTCCCAGTCGAAAATGCAAGTGTAACTTATAGTTTGCCCTCTGTAGCCGTGGTTCTGCATCCTCGGATTCAACCAATCATGGATCAATAGTACTGCAGTATTCACTACTGAAAGAAATGCACATATATGTGGCCCATGCAGTTCAAACCCATGTTGCTCAAGGGTCAACTGTATACCTTTGCCAACATGCATGAACATTTCTGTAGAAGCAGAGGCCCCTTCAAAGTGTCTGTAACATTTGCCAGTTTTATTTTTCCTAGCAATGGTAGGTGAGAGTGTTCATTTTTCCATATCTTTGGCAACCCTGTATATATAAATCTTAAATTTTTTGTACTCTGATATGTGAAAAATGTTACCTGGTTTAAATATGAATTTCTCTGATTACTATGTAGGGCTGAACACCTCTCATGTTTACTATCCATTTGTATTTCTTTGTGTACTGGCTTCTGTTCTTAGCCATTTTTTTCTTGTAGGCATATTTTTATGTATTCAGGTATTAGTGGGGCTTCCCTGGTGGCGCATTGGTTAAGAATCCGTCTGCCAGTGCAAGGGACACGGGTTCGAGCCCTGGTCTGGGAAGATCCCACATGCCGCGGAAAAGCTAAGCCTGTGCGCCGCAGCTACTGAGCCTGCGCTCTAAAGCCTCTGCAACAGGAGAGGTCACTGCAACGAGAGGTCCATGCACCGCAACGAAGAGTAGCCCCTGCTGGCTGCAACTAGAGAAAGCCCCCATGCAGCAACAAAGACCCAAAGCAGCCAAATAAATAAATACATAAAATTTATGGGGGGAACAGTAACAGCTATTTCAGGGACTTTGCTGATGGCGCAGTGGATAAGACTCTGTGCTCCCAATGCAGGGGGCTCGGGTTCGATCTCTGGTAAGGGAACTAGATTCCACACGCATGTCGCAATTAAGAGTTCGCATGCCACAACTAAGGAGCCTGCCTGCCGCAACTAAGACCCTGCGCAACCAAATTAAAAAAAAAAGTAACAGCTATTTCAGAACAATGTTAGTATACTTAACACTATTAAACTGGATGGTTAAAAATGGTTAAGATATTTCTAATACATAATACAGCTAATAATACTGTATTACATATTTGAAAGTTGCTAAGAGAAAAAAATCTTAAATGTTCTCACCACAAAAAAGAAATGGTAATTACATGACATGATGGAGGTGTTAGATAACCCTATGGTGGTAATCATTTTTCATTACATAAGTTTATCAAATCAATGTGTCATACACTTTAAACTTACATGATGTTATATGTCAGTTATATCTCAATAAAGCTGGAATAAAATGGTTAAGATGGTAAATTTTACGATTTTTTTAATCAAAATAAAAAAGATATCGAATCTTTAAAAAGTGACAACAGGACAAAAGTAGAGCTGGACTGCTGCTTACTAATGGACCTAGATGCCAGAAAACAGCTTCTTGATAACAGATACAATTTAGAACACTAAGCCAAGCAAAGGGAAATTTACCTCAATGTGAAAAAGAAAATTAAGTTTAAAAGTAGAAAAAGGTTAAGGATTTTTAAAATTAGTATTTCCTACATTTTCTAAACTGATGTGCTTTATGAGTGTAATTAAAATTTTTTAATTTTAAAAACTGAAATAGTTTGTCTCTAACTCAAGTTTATGTAATACTACTTAAGTTTGGCTTTCTATAATTACAATGTAAGATTCAAATTAATCAGTTCTTAAAAGACTTACCTTATTAGCTTCTTTTGTCACTATTCGATTAAGAAACTTCATCATAATTGTTGGTGCTACAGGGTTGAAACTGTCAAAGTTTTATAAAGAAAGATAGTGGTTACGTGATTAATTAAAAAATACAGTATGTATATGAAATTTTAAGCAGAAATTTCATTCTTACCTAATATTTGATATAGCACACTCTTCCTGAATTTCTTTGGGAAACAGTAATCTTTGATTATTACCTCCACTGAGACTGTCAGAGATTATAAATATTAGAGGACATCGACCAATCTGCACGTACTTCCTAAAGTAACAAAAGATAGCAAGCAAGGTTGAAATTTAAACCACCTGCCATTTAATCTGGAGTTTTAGAAAAGTTCACTGAAACTCACCTCAGAACTTCATGTAAAGTATGAGAATCTCGATAAAACTGGTTAGGTAAATCCTACCAAAAACAAAGGAGAAACATTCGCTCAGTTTTATTCCCATGTAAATTTATTTTCAGATTTGTATTTACCAAAACAGGAAAAATGTTATATATTCAATGTACTGTAACCAGAACTTTTGTAGAAATTAAGGGAGACATCAAATAGCTGATGTCCTAAATAGTAATACACATCAATGGGATTTTGATAGCAAATTCCTTAGGGTCACTACAGATTATAATATTTTTACTAAGACGTCACTTTCCAAATCTTAGGTCATTAAATTTTTAAAGTTCATTAACCTGTAGCTACTCTATGCAAGTTTACTACAAGAAACTTTAGGTTTCTTCTATTGCACAAAGCCTTTATGTTATATTTTACCAGTACTAATACTATGGAGAGTGTAAATGTCATTATCACATAGAATATATCTTACAATTGTTTACTCAATAGTTATAGCAGAATTTCAAAAGCTGTCCTTACTTCAACTAGAATTATCTTCTTATCAGTTCTCAGATCATCTCCAAGCATTTGTAGTTTGTTATATTTTGTCGCTCTTAGTAGAAACTCTTTAAAAACTGCTATCTGAGACTGATAAGGAAATATGTGGAAGCTTGATTCTGAAAGGAAACATATTTAACACTTGTATTTTCAACCAATTATATGCACATCAATATTATACATATGTAATATACATACACGTTAATGAATACATTTACATATACATGAAGGAGCACACAATATTGTAGACTTTTTCAATTAGCAAAACAGTTCAAATTTAAAACAGAATGTTCATTTCAAAAGACAAAAGTCACTATGAACAACAGTAACTTTTCTGTACCAATGAATGTAATATGGAGTTAACTGATTTCAGAACACAGCTGTTAGTATAAAAGTCATACAACTGGTAAAAATATTCATGACTCTGCCTACACATTGAAGATTCTCCCAATTAGTGCATGACTATAAATGAGCTGTTTTCAATAATAGTAAGTTTTAATTTAATTTAATAATAAGTTTTGGGCTTCCCTGGTGGTGCAGTGGTTAAGAATCCGCCTGCCAATGCAGGGGACACGGGTTCGAGCCCTGGTCTGGGAAGATCCCACATGCCGCAGAGCAACTAAGCCCGCGAGCCGCACCTACTGAAGTCCGAGCGCCTAGAGCCTGTGCTCTGCAACAAGAGAAGCCACCACAACGAGAAGCCCGTGCACCACAACGAAGAGTAGCCCCCGGTCTCCACAACTAGAGAAAGCCTGTGCGCAGCAACAAAGACCCAATGCAGCCAAAAATAAAAAATAAATAAAATAAATAAATCTATTAAAAAATAATAAGTTTTAATGACAAAAAGAGAATGACTGATTAGTGAATTTGGGAATAAGGGAAGAAATATTTTATACAGAAGACTGTAAAAAGACTTCCTAGGGACTTCCCTGGTGGTCCAGTGGTTAAGAATCTGCCTTGCAATGCAGCAGACGTGGGTTCAATCCCTGGTCGGGGAACTAAGATCCCACATGCCACAGGGCAACTAAGCCCGCGCAGGGCAACTAAGCCCATGCGCTGCAACTACTGAGCCCACATGCCAAAACTAGAGAAACCCGTGCACTGCAACAAAGACCCAGCGCAGCCAAAAAAAAAAACTTGACTTCCAAGATTGTCAAAAGTAATGTTACTTTTAGAAAGCAGTAAGAATTCCAAGACTATGGGATACTAGGGGCATAAGGGTATGCATACTAAAGATATAGTACGCACAGAGAATATTAAAGAAGAGCCTGAAGAAAGAATTTTGAGGAATACTCCACATTAGAATATAATCGGCCTTCTACAGAACCCCTTGCACTTCAAAATGGCCTAGGAGATTTGGATACCCCTAGCTTAGTTACCTAAAGCAGCAGTAAGACAGATATGAAAGTTAAAAATGATCGTGCTGGAGTTTATGAGCATATACGTGAAGTTATATCATACTACGTCTTTAAATTGGTACTATCATTATTTTTGGATGTTTGTCTTAAAGCCCCCTTTCGAATTCCAAAGACCGTCTTTGCCATATACTTTGATTTGATTCTAAGAGGTCTGATCTAAACTCTTGTTTGGAGGTAAGTTACTTTAACATACATATATATATATATATATATATATATATATATATATATATATATTTTTTTTTTTTTTTTTTTTTTTTTTTTTTTTGCGGTACACGGGCCTCTCACTGTTGTGGCCTCTCCCGTTGCGGAGCACAGGCTCCGGACGCGCAGGCTCAGTGGCCATGGCTCATGGGCCTAGCCGCTCCGCGGCATGTGGGATCTTCCCGGACCGGGGCACGAACCAGTGTCCCCTGCAGCAGCAGGCAGACTCTCAACCACTGCGCCACCAGGGAAGCCAACTTTAACATATTTTAATGCTTGATTTACTTTTTTTTTTTTTTTTTTTGCGGTACGCGGGCCTCTCACTGCTGTGGCCTCTCCCGTTGTGGAGCACAGGCTCCGGATGTGCAGGCTTAGTGGCCATGGCTCACGGGCCCGGCTGCTCCACAGCATGTGGGATCTTCCCAGACCGGGGCACGAACCTGTGTCCCCTGCATCGGCAGGCGGACTCTCAACCACTGCGCCACCAGGGAAGCCCTTGATTTACATTTAAACAAAGAGTTCATTTACACAGCCAGAGCCTAGGAAAAGAGTACATAAATAATGCAAACTGATTAGCTTGTTATCTAACAAAACAGTTAAAACACTTAATCCTTAAAAACATCCCACTCTCCTTTACTGGAGGGACCCTTCCTTCTCCTAAAATTACTTCTCTCTAAACCTGGGAAGTATGTGAGAAAATGCACACATATAGTTTCATGTGATTGCTACTCTGACTTTGTGAAGCAGTTGGTAGTGGGCAAATGCCAATCTAGTGTAGAAGCGGCAATATATACCTTCCTCTCAAAAACATATACCCTGGGACTTCCCTGGTGGCGCAGTGGTTAACAATCCACCTGCCAATGCAGGGGACACGGGTTTGAGCCCTGGTCCAGGAAGATCCCACGTGCCACAGAGCAACTAAGCCCATGTGCCACAACTACTGAGCCTGCGCTCTAGAGCCCACGAGCCACAACTACTGAAGCCCGCATGCCTAGAGCCCATGCTCTGCAACAAGATAAGCCACCGCAATGAGAAGCCTGCGCATGGCAACGAAGAGTAGCCCCTGCTTGCTGCAACTAGAGAAAGCCCACGCACAGCAATGAAGACCCAATGCAGCCAAAAATAAATAAATAATTTTAAACAAACAAACCAACCCATATACCCAATAGGGTCTTAGAAATCTTAAAGGCATAGATGGGGGGGCTTGTTACAAACCTCCTGTAAACCAAACTTTCCCCACTATTTCCACTACCTTCAGAGCAAACCTTACCAGGATTAAATATCTCCTTAAAATCATCTTTTTGGAATTGTGGTAAAACTGGATTAATCCACTCTTGTACTTGAATACCAAGCTCCTTTGATAGTATTTTTATAGTTGTTGTTTTTCCACATCCAGGGGGTCCTGTTATTAATAAAATAGATCCACCCTAAAACCAAATATAAACATGAATAAAAAATCAAAATCATTGGAATGCTAGAATATTATGTTTGAATATTCTTTTCAAATATTAATTACCTCTATAGATATTTACTAAATGTCGGGTATAAGCAGACTAAATTTCACGATGCTAGCTGGAATAAACCAGCTTTAGATAAGAGAATCTTATTTCCTAAACTTCTGAGCATAGCTTCTGATAATTCCTCAATTCTTGCATTATGTTCCTCCCAAGGACTACTCAGTAGCCAAATTAAAACAACTTCAGCTAGATTAAAGAGGTAATGTCTGAAACAAGTATTTTTAGGGGTTACCTGAACTCATAAAATTCAATCTTAATACAGACCTCTCTTTGGATTATATACTTCAATATTATATAAGTATAATATTCTTATGGAAAAACCTCAGTTTAGATATCAGATTCTTTAAGAAATGTATATTAAGAAACATATTACTAGGGACAGGACTCTAAAGACAGACTAGAGGATGCAGCTCCCAGTAACATTCTCTCATTCAGTAAATCTGATAAAAAAGTTAAAACTGAAAAATTATCAGGGGAAGATGTCCTACATATAATGGTGGGCTGCAATCCTGGCTCATTTGTTTACTTTTATTTAACTACAGTAAATAAGGGCCTGTATACTTGGACCCAGAGAAGAGCCAGTTACACTTTAATTTTATTATTTGTTTATTTATTTTTTGGTCATGCTGTGCGGCTTGTGGAAAGAGAAGGTGAAGGCAACTGTTGTAGATTTTAAAAGCCCTAAGAGATAGAACAATCAAATGTAATGGGTGGTCCTTGATTAGATACTGGTTGTAACAAACCAGATATAAAAGACAACTGGAAAAATGTGAATATGAACTGAGCATTAGATAACATTAGAGAATTAAATGCCAAACATTTATAATTTACGTTAAAACACTCATGGGAGAAAATGATGAGTATTTTTACAGGTACATGAATATTCACTTACTATTCTATTTTTACTATTCTATTTTTTCTTTATGTTTCAAGAATCTCAAAATTAAAAAAGTTTAAAAAGAGAGAGAGAGAA
Organism: Mesoplodon bidens; assembly: GCF_964165515.1. Lineage (NCBI taxonomy): Eukaryota > Metazoa > Chordata > Mammalia > Artiodactyla > Ziphiidae > Mesoplodon > Mesoplodon bidens. The sequence continues at coordinate 56,944,929 of NC_138160.1, read as the reverse complement.
TATTCTAGCTTGGGAGCCAAGGGTAATTATGGGATTAGGAAGTGAAAGAAAAAACATAAGCGTAGGATGAATGACTATTTTAGGCTATATTTAATACAAAAACTAACTTGTAATTTGCCTACTTGCTTTAGTGTGAGATAATTTGATATGCTACATATATTAGCACCCTAATGGTTTACTATGCTTTACATATAAGAAGGAAAAAGAGGTACAAGTCAAGGGGAAAACGCAAAGTCTCTTAAGTCTTTTAATGAGGAAGAAGTAGTAAGGTCAGACAGCTTTCTACTGCAGGTGATCTGGACTTATGAGAAAGTCAAAATAAAAAAGTTTTTAACTTCTTATAACCAACTATAAGCCAGAGAAACATTTGAGGCCAAATATTTTTAAACACATTTCTTATTTAGTTACCTGTTTTGGCTGCCTTTCTAAGACTTCAGCTTTTAACCAGGTTTCAACTTCTTCAATTTTCTTTTTATGCACAGCAAGTTCATGCTAAAATTTTCAAGTTTAAAATAAAACATTTTAACTCACAAATTTTTGATACATCAGCACAGGTTAATCTACACTTTTTTTTTTTTTTTGCGGTACGCGGGCCTCTCACTGTTGTGGCCTCTCCCGTTGCGGAGCACAGGCTCCGGATGCGCAGGCACAGCGTCCCTGGCTCACGGGTCCAGCCGCTCTGCGGCATGTGGGATCTTCCCAGACCGGGGCATGAACCTGTATCCCCTGCATCAGCAGGCGGACTCTCAACCACTGCGCCACCAGGGAAGCCCAATCTACACATTTTTAATGAAAAAAACTAGAAACAAGTAACATGATATAGTAATAAAAAGGTCCTTTTGATTATACTTAATTCAATTCTTTATATTGATATGGAAAAATTCTATTCTTAAACTGACCCCAGTATATGAAAATTGGAGGCACATATGCAATTATAAAATATTTTAAAATCCTGTAATACATTTTGGGAAGGGAACAAATAGGGAGGGGTATTACACTTAGCAAGAAATTAAATGGATCAAGTCTATGTTGGGGGTTAAATGAAATCGAAGACAAATAACCAATGGTATACCTTCTGAATAACCTAGAAATTATTATTTTTTTTCTAATTCATTTAGGCACAAAGATTTTTATGAATAATATCTGAAAATGCACATCCCTCTCCTTCCTGAAACGAAATTACGTAGACTTGTTTGTATGCCATTTATTACCTGCGTTTCTGGTTTGTATTTATCCACCCATGGTTCATTTTCTGACATATATTCTTTTGAATTTTCTAGACCATAAATCTGCTTTGAGGAAGATAGGTTTCCTCTTTTTCTAGCTGGAAATTTGCTACTTTCTAGTGTGGAAGGCACCTTTTTTCTTCTAAGACTTGAGTTATTCACACCTAGTGATGTGGCCGTAATAGTAGAGATGCTTGTAGTCTCTGAAAAATCATCAAATGATGAGTCTACCCAGTTTGGTATCTGAAAAAAAAGAAACCATGTAAACACTATTACATTTTTTTTGCATCTATTCCCTATATAACTAAACTACTCTATTAAAAAATTTCTTATACTTGTAATATTTAAAATAAAAATCTCCCAAATTAGCGCTTTAAATTAAATTGACTCTATTAGTCATTTTTCTACTTTACAATAAGCATAAATGTATACTTATCTACTTGACCATGGTAACGATGGATGTCATATAAATGAATATAGAGTATAAACGTAATTCTTTTTACTAATTATAATCTTCCCAGAATAAAGATTAGACTGATACTTTAAAAACTCATTTGTAGCCCTGAAACACAAATATTAAAATTACCTATCAAAAAAAGAAGTAAAACAGAATAAAGAAAAAAAGGCATTATTTTAACCATGTAGAGCAGTAAGAAAAGTAACACTTCTGCCTTGACCAGGTTAATACATTCACAAACTAAACCATTTTATACATTCAAATAATCCCTATCGGCTTTAAGATATGTGAAGATAGGTCTAAGAATACTGATGCTATGAATAGTTTGTAATTATGACTTGATTCTATTTTTCTTCAGCTCATAAAGCAACTAATATGTTTATGAAAGGGGGGCAGGCTTTCCAGGGAGGGTGATTTGTCAGATTTGTTTAGGAAAAAGAGTACTGGTTTAATAGAGCAGGAAAATCAGTGAGTTCTATTTCATGGTCTTCTGGTCTATAGAAACTATTAACCCCTCTACGTTTCCCTCCAACATTTCCTTTTCTTTAAAATCCTTTGTAAGAATACACAGAGAAAAATGCCAAATTAAGCAATTTTAACCTAAAAGTATTTAGGAGTATTAAAAAGCGTTCTTTTTTTAATAATTAGAATTTTAAAAGTGGACTTCTTCTTAACATTCCAACAGTATAAATCTAAAAAAATCTAGCTTAGTACCTGACTTTTGTAATTCCCTGTCTGGCTAACAAGATTATATTTTCCTTGAAGAATACTCAACCATAGTTGTGAACCATTTATTTGACAATGCTCCTTTCTGGGAGACAAACAAAACAAAAAACAGAGGTTGGAGCTGAAAGTAGGCTCAGGAGAAGCAATACTTACAAGTATTTTATGAATGTGAAATCAAACTTCATTCCTCTTATAAACAGAATCTAGGATTATGATCAGCAGTGGGTAAAGAAATGAAGACTTTTTGGAAAAAAAATTTTAGTCATAGCTACCCAATTCATTTCCTCCTCTTTAAAAAGACTATTACTAGTACTACAATTTTGGCCCCTTTCCTCTATTTTTAAGAGTACATAAAAATATTAGTAGTAGTAAAACTCTTGATAGCAATTCTGATCTAGCAATTCCAATCTCCATGTTACTTATACATTTTACAGTTTTATTTCTTATGTAAATATGGATTTCCATTTACTTTAAAAAAAAAAAAAGAGGAAGAGGAAGAGAAACAGCAAAGCTAAATAATTCACTTAGAGTAAGAGAAAAATCAGATCCACCACTAGGAGAACAGCTAACTTTCAGTATACTGTCTGATACCCATCCTACCCACCCGCTAGCCTTGTTGAGAACTGGCACACTGAACCACCTAATTTCTAAGAAGCAGGGCTGTTGTTAAGCTATAACACCAACTACAGCTCATGTATTTCTTTTTCTTCTATTACTCTTTCATTCAAGAGTTTTCAGCCTTTTCTTTGTGACCAGGATTGTAAATAAATATTTTTTCAAAATTAAGGTTGTGTTTTCAGTACACAGTTGTTTCACAATTTATTATTGAACTTTTTAGATCACTAATTACAACAAATACTGGGCACCATTACTCTCATAGCAGTAATAAGTCATTGGGAACACATATAAAAATTTATAACTCCTTTTGGGCAGTTGTCACATGGCCATTTTAGTGTATCATACCTTTGTGGAAGATGCCTTTGGTCTAAGAAAAGTTTTTGACATTATAAACTTTAATAGTTCCCATCCGTAGTATACAACCTGTAGTACATTAAAGTATAATTCACCTAGGGGAAAAAAAAGAAAAAAAATCTCAAATTAAGAAAAACTGTAAAACAGAAGTAATTTATATTGATAAAAATCAATGACATAATAAAGTTAAGGCTCAAGAACTAGTGAAAGAGAACACAGCAAAAATACATGCAGCAAGAAATCAAAAGGCGGGCTTCCCTGGTGGCGCAGTGGTTGAGAGTCCGCCTGCCGATGCAGGGGACACGGGTTCGTGCCCCGGTCTGGGAGGATCCCACATGCCGCGTGAGCAGCTGGGCCCGTGAGCCATGGCCACTGAGCCTGCGCGTCCGGAGCCTGTGCTCCGCAATGGGAGAGGCCACAACAGTGAGAGGCCCGTGTACGGCAAAAAAAAAAAAAAAAGAAAAAGAAATCAAAAGGCTAAAATAAATTTTACTTTTAATGACTATAACTGTCAAATTATCTGTGGTGATGTAACGTTTTCCCTATGAACTCAATAATGTATTAGAGAAAACAGAAAAACTACACATTTGTGAACCTATCTTCTGTCATTAAGAAAAATTAAACAATTTTATTTGTGTAGTTTTCATACTGAAAATTAAAATTCCCCACATTTCAAATTATATAATTTCAAAAAATTTTCCAAAATTTCAAAAATAATAACAAAAAAGGCACCACACAATGAATTCAGACTTATCACTTACTTTGGACACAGACTTTATATCTTACTGTAAACTTTTTCTATAACTGTTGTTATTTGAATATTTTATTACGAAATTTTTTGGCAACACTGTTTTCTGACTTTCATAGTTCTTCAATGTTTATACAAACTAGTGAACTCACCAATTTTAAGTTAGCCAGAAGGAAAGTTTTTTAAGGTCTACAAACCTGTAAACTGAGTTTTATAGTTTGGAGTCACACATAATTTATGTGTAAATACTTCTACACACTAGAAAACAAATCATACACAAACTGTTCACTAGAGAAGTTTTTGCTTTGTGGTTTCAAAGAGATACATAGGTGGAAAACACAGAGTTGGCAGGTCGAAATAAAAGACGCAGCTGTTGTTATAGTCAGGACTCTAGTCGCTCTTTGAAAGCAAGACTGACAGTTACCTCCTTTAAAAAGCAGGCAATTGTCCTTGATGGTACCAGGTTTCTGAAATGAGACGTCAGAGATAGAAGAGAACTTGAAGAGTATTTCTAGCAAACCCACCACCATCCTACACACTGCACTGGGGATACTAAGCTCACACATTCGTCCAACATAATACTGCTAGTCAAGGGAAAGCCGAGATGAGCTCGCGTGCCCCGGCTCCAGGCCAGAGCTCTGCACCCCGACCCGTCTCATCCCCAGATGGGATGGGCAGGTCGGGAGGAGGAGCCATGAGAGTCTGGGAAGGCGTGAAGGCAGAGATGGACTCGCGTCTCTAGGACATATATACACCGCAGCCGCAGCCGCGGCAGCCTTACCTTCCGGTAGCTGCATCCCCTCGTGGGCCGAGAGGAGCGGTGGAGCCCAGGCTCAGCTCCAGGTGCAGGGGAAGCCACCCAGCCCTATCCGGGATCAGCGCGGAACCCTCTTGGAGGTCCCGCCTCCCGGGGACCTTCCAGGTCGGTCGGCGCTTCCGCGACACAGCCCGAAAGGCGGGGCCTCCTAAGGAGCTACTGTCTTAGGCATCCAGCGCATTGCCTGACCCGAAGCGCCGACCCGACCTGTCCTCATACTTCGGACCCTGCGATGGAAGCGTGTCATAGAAAGCCAGGTAACCAATGGTGGGTGACGAGGCGGCGGAGGTGGGTCGCGAGCGCCACTCCAGGCCTCGAGTACCCTGGCGCCACTGGCTCTTGCCGTTACCCTCCCCTTCCGGCCCCTCCCAGTTGCGTGTAGGGCGCCTGTGCAGAGGCTTCGGGAGCCAGCGCGGCGAGGACCATGTTGCTTCCGAACATCCTGCTCACCGGTCAGGGGGCGTGCTGGGGGTGGTGGTGGGCGGCAGGGCTGGCGCGGGGCGCGGAGTGCTCTGGGGCCTGGAAAGCCCGAAGTGGGGTCGCTTAGTGTCTATTGCGAGGCTCGGGGAGGGTCGCGTGGCGTTGTAGTTGTCAGGGCCTGTACCCCCGGCCCTCGTGACGGTTTTGCACGAGGCGGGGGGAAGGGGACGACGGACGTTAATTCTTTTGCGCAGAGGTTGGCTGCTCGGTGAGGCGGAGAGAGGTAGATAATATACAGTTCCCTTTTTTGGCAAGCTGCCTAATCTTTCGTAATCAGGTTTTTGTCTGCAAAATGGCTGTTGCTTCTTTACTTGGGGGGGCTGTCTTTGCGTGGTTAGCGAGATAAGGTAAGGCGTATTTGGCCCTTAGTAGATCCGTTAATGGTGGATGTTTTAGTCCTTAGGCCTCTAGGGCCGTCTCTTATTTTCCCTTTGTATCTGAGAGTCAGATTTCGATGAAGGGGTTCGGATGTTTGCGGTGTGGGGTGATGAATTTGCTGTATACGCTTGCGGAGTTAGCATCAGGGGCTTTTTCTTTGTGTTTTAAGAAGCAAAGGCATCTACTGAGCATCTCTGGTCGTTTCTCGTAGAGATGCTGTAAAATTCCCGGGCTGATCGTGGGTTTTTTTCTAGGTCCTTGGATCCATACTCAGGGCGCTTGTTACATGTGAGGGGTAGTAAAATGCCGCATAACGACTTTAAAAAATACTATTTTTGGTCGTTTAACTCTGAAAATGTTTACTAAATTGTAGCATTTAATAGCATCATAGGGCATTCCTGGAAAAATCTAATGGGTGTAGATGCTGTTGCAGCAAGATAAAATTCGAGGCGCTGTTTGTGGATCAAAGCCAAGTTTTATCCTTTAACAAAACGTAAGCATATTGGCAGCGCACAAGTCCTGTCTTTCTGAGAGCAGCAGATTAACCTCAACAGATTATTATTTAGCCCTTAAGCGTTCTTAAGGGGAAGATTTTACAACATCTGATTTGTTTGGGTCAGACAGTGTCTTGGTTTTTTAATATTAGGCCATATCGTCAAAAGTCTAAACGTGAGCGTTTTATTGAAAACATGATGAGTTGAGGATTCAGACTTGGTGAATTATAGTGGACTGGAGGTAAAATTGTTATTGCCCTTATAGGTAGAATTGACTTATTCCTTTTATCTTTAATTATAATGATCAGGTTTTATAATTTCAGTGGCGTTAGTTCAAGCTGAAAATTAAGTGTTTGATTATTTATCTTGAAACAATAAATATAAAAAAGTGAAGGCGAAGAACAATGTATAGTATGGCCATTTATGTAGAAGGAAATATATGGTGTGTATGTATGCACGCAATGTGTGTATACGTACACGTATGTAGTATGCTACCATATATATGCATACATATGGATGTATACACAAACATATGTATATGACTTCTTTGGAGAGATACATAAGAAAGTGGTTTACACTGGTTGTCTCTAGGGAAGAGTATAGTGTATATTCTTTCATACTGCTTAACTTTTTTCCATGAACAATTTAATTTTTTTTAATTAAAGCAAATAAATGATGGCAGTTTATTTGAGGTAGCTAGTTTTATTCTGGGAATTTCCATGGTGGTGGCAGACATTCTGTAGTTGTCATCAGATTCTCCCAAGCCCCACTCCTGGTAAAATCAGATACACTGGGTAAAATTCTGATATTCAGCAGGCTTTGGGTAGTTTTGATTAGATTATGGTGTGTGTAATTTTATATAGGATTGCTAACTAGGAAGCTTTTCAGTTGTTAAGAACCTTAAGAAGGGCAGATTAGAGGCTAAAGTCTAATAAGTATTTCATGAACAGTATTTTTCTGTGGCTTGTCTTGCAGGTACACCAGGGGTTGGAAAAACCACGCTAGGCAAAGAACTTGCATCAAGATCAGGACTGAAATACGTTAATGTGGGTGATTTAGCTCGAGAAGGTAAGGGGCACTTTGGTGTTAGATTTGTTTAAAAAAGTGAGAGGAATAATGGAGTATTAGTACTGTACTTGTGAGAAGGTACAAAAAGCAGAGAAAAATTGCCATGAAGGAATTTATGTGCTGTTGGAGACCCATAGAAATAGAACATATTGTCTCATGCTGTGTCCTAGTTATTTTGACCACTACATCCCCTCTGCAGTTGGCTAGCAGTTCTTGTGGACAGTAATAAGTGGGATAGCTTCCAGGAAGATTAGACTTAGGACAGTTTGAATATGAGGAAGAGGGAGAGTATTTTGAGTTGGGCAAACACGTAAAGGTCAGGGTGGTGCTAAGCATATATATCTATGGAGACAGTGAGTATATGAGCTCACTGGAAGGACATGATTTTGAACTCAGGCAGTAGGACATGGCTGTCCTATGGTCTTTTCTTAGGTTAGTTTATAGGTGCATGCCTGTAAGCAACTGCACTTTTTTTTTTTTTTTTTTTGCGGTACTCGGGCCTCTCACTGTTGTGGTGGCCTCTCCCGTTGTGGAGCACAGGCTCCGGACGCGCAGGCTCAGCAGCCATGGCTCACGGGCCCAGCCACTCCGTGGCATGTGGGATCTTCCCGGACCGGGGCACGAACCCGTGTCCCCTGCATCGGCAGGCAGACTCTCAACCACTGTGCCACCAGGGAAGCCCCAGCTGCACATATTTTAAAGTGATATATGTTTCTGGTTATTTTACCCTGTTTTTCCCCAATCTTTTATCACTCCCTTATTTGTGTCTTCATCTTTTTATATTCTCTAATGGGTAGAAACTCAATAAATTTAAGTGAAGGGAACTTTAAATGTGCCTCATTAAAATTAACAAGATTTAACGTATTTTTTTAATTTATATTTTTAAAAATTTAACATGTATTTAAAAATTTTAAAGTTCCTGACAGTTGCTACTAAAGTAACTATTTCAGGTTTGATCTAATGTACATATTTTTTTCAAATGATCTAAAGTCTGATCACCGGATATCATGGAGTCTGGCAAGATGGCTTCTCCCAAGAGCATGCCGAAAGATGCACAGATGATGGCACAAATCCTGAAGGATATGGGGATTACAGAATATGAACCAAGAGTTATAAATCAGATGTTGGAGTTTGCCTTCCGATATGTGACCACAATTCTAGATGATGCAAAAATTTATTCAAGTCATGCTAAGAAGGCTACTGTTGATGCAGATGATGTGCGATTGGCAATCCAGTGTCGTGCTGACCAGTCTTTTACCTCTCCTCCCCCAAGAGATTTTTTATTAGATATTGCAAGGCAAAGGAATCAAACCCCTTTGCCATTAATCAAGCCATATTCAGGTCCCAGATTGCCACCTGATAGATATTGCTTGACTGCTCCAAATTATAGACTTAAATCCTTACAAAAAAAGGCATCTACTTCTGCGGGAAGAATAACAGTTCCACGGATAAGTGTTGGTTCGGTTACTAGCAGACCAAGTACTCCCACACTTGGCACACCAACCCCACAAACCATGTCTGTTTCAACTAAAGTAGGGACTCCAGTGTCCCTCACAGGGCAAAGGTTCACAGTACAGATGCCCACTTCACAATCCCCAGCTGTAAAAGCATCAATTCCTGCAACATCAGCAGTTCAGAATGTTCTCATTAATCCATCACTAATTGGGTCCAAAAATATTCTTATTACCACTAACATGGTGTCATCACAGAATACTGCCAATGAAGCATCAAATGCATTGAAAAGAAAACGTGAAGATGATGATGATGATGATGACGATGATGATGATGACTATGATAATTTGTAATTTAGCCTTGATCATGTAACATGTATAGTTGGTTTTGAATCCATTGTACTGAGATTTAACATGCATGCTAGATGTTTCCATGTTGTGTTTTAGAAAAATAGTATTTAATGAGTAAATATGGTTACCATACTTTTCAATTGAGATGTTGTGTTGGATTTTCTTTAATAGGAGTAGTAAAGGTTTTTCATCAGCCTTTAAGTGTAAAAAATAAAGTTGTAATTCATCCATTTGATTGTTGGTACTTTGGCGATAATGTTTTTACATTTTTAGATGCAATTTTCTGCCTCATTATCACCAACAGAAATAACAGTTGCAAAAGCTTGAAGTTGTTGCAGTCTGTTCCTTACCAATAGAGTCACTTCTAGTGTCTTCACATGTTTAGGTCACAGTATGATCTCTGGTGTATAAAGTCACTCTTAAGGGCCATTCTTTCAGATTGCTGAAGTATACCATGTCTGTTTCTTAGAGAGACCACTTGGTCAGGATTTTTTTTTATAGCGGATCCTCATCCATTTAGATTTATCTTTCTCAGTTGCCAGACTTCTTCCTAGGTCCCATTTTTCTATCCCTTTGGATATATTTAAGGACCCTTGGTGTGGCTCCCAGTATCTTACCACTTAAAAATTTTTGAAGTTTTGGGGCTTCCCTGGTGGCGCAGTGGTTGAGGGTCTGCTTGCTAATGCAGGGGACACGGGTTCGAGCCCCGGTCAGGGAAGATCCCACATGCCGCGGAGCACCTGGGCCCGTGAGCCACAACTATTGAGCCTGCGCATCTGGAGCCTGTGCTCCGCAACAAGAGAGGCCGCAATAGTGAGAGGCCCGCGCACCACGATGAAGAGTGGCCCCCACTTGCCACAACTAGAGAAAGCCCTCGCACAGAAACGAAGACCCAACACAGCAAAAATAAAATAATTAATAAACTCCTACCCTCAACATCTAAAAAAAAAATTTTTTTTTTGAAGTTTTTTCCCATTATCCCTTTTTGCAGGTCAATTTTTGTGCATCTTTGCTTGTCATATTCTTGATACTATAAGCTAGTATCATGCTTATATTTTTAATACAGGTTTGGCATTAAAATTATAGTTAATAAAACTTAGGCCTTTATTTGCTACCGTGCATAGCTTGTCATTCTCCATTTTATACCTATATGAAATCTGGTTTTGTTCCTTTGCCTGTTGAACTTTACTGTTTTTGACAAGTGATTTCAGAGTCACATCAGTCAATTTCAGTCATGTCTTCCAGTTCTCATCTCACTCACTCGATATTTCTAAACTTAATGAAATTACTATATAATCTGTCATGAATAGCACTGAGAGCAACAGTAACACCAGACCAAGGATAATCCACTGTGAGACACTCCTCTTCCTCTTCACCGAGTCTCCTTGTACTCAAAAGATGTGTGTACACTTGATGGTGCATGGTCCTGACCGTCTTCTTTGTATTTTATTGAGATTATTTCATGAGAATCTGCCTTAAAGGAAAAGTGGAGCTTTTTCCCCTCCCATTATGCCAGATAAAGGATTTCTGATGTGATTTGACATGTGTTAGATGAGGTGCTTTATAGTGTTTTTCAAAATGTACCAGATTTTTTCCCCCCGATGCCATCTGAGTGTATCTGAAAATCTTACTAAGAAATAGTCTGAGACACTTCAGCCTCCTCATTTTTTCCAAATGGTAATATGTTTTAAGGGAAACCATGCAATCTTCTATAAAGCAGTGTGGTTCTCAACAGGGGGTGATTTTGCCCTCCAGGGGACATTTGGCACCTTCTGAGATATTTTGGTAGTCATAACTGGGGTGGGGGGGTTGCTACTGACCTCTAATGGGTAGAGTCTAGGGATTCTGCTGAACATCCTACAACTCACAGGACAGCCCTCCACCCCCGTAACAGAATTATCAAGCTCAAAAGGTCAGTAGTATTTCAGGTTTAGAAACCCTGCTATAAGTAAGGAGACAAAAAACAAAACTGGTTTTAAACAAATGTGTCTAAATGGAGTTTATTGCCACCCTAGTAGTTATGTTGAATGGCTGTATTAAGAGACCTTTATGACATTTAGAACTAAAGCAGGAAAAATTAGGTGGGGAATTAAGCTTAAAACTATGGAGAGTCCTGAATGTGGAGTGACTAAGAATGCTTTTCTTACCCCTGTTCTTCCAGTCTCGCATTCCTCACTTGATGTCCTTTCCCATATGCAATCATTTAATTAAACTTCTTCCAGCATCCTTAATTTTCCTGCCACCAGTTTTATCAGTCTTCAGCCTCTATGCCTAACCCCAGGATGCTCATATGTCTAGACATTGGATGCATTTCAAATATCTGGCCCTCAACACTTAAAATCTTGATGTGTTTCTAAGACAGGGTTTGGCAAGCTGCAGCTGTTTTTGTAGGAGCCACTAGCTAAAGACTAGGCTGCAAATCCTGAAGTATTTATTGTCTGGCCCTTTACAGAAGAAGTTTGCCATTCCCGCTCTAACCTATGTGTATCGCATTTTTTTCCCTCACCTGAATCAACTACCACTGGAAGCCTTTGAAACTAACTTCTCCGTTGTCCTCTCTCCAACACTGCTCTCCCAGTCTTTTCATCTGATTCTCTCCTTCCCACCATATACCTCTTCCCCCTGTGAACTCATTGCAGCCATCTTGTAATCCTGCCCCTCCCTCTGGTAATTTCATTGACTCAGGACTAGTTAGTCCTTTTTGCTTATAACTCTTAAATTTATTATTAAAACTTAGCCCAATACCTAGACATCTACTAGATTTAACCATCTGGTTAGTTCCCAGATATTTCCAAATTAATATTTAAAAAGCACATGTTCTAAAGTCATCCCTGACTGCCCATTCCTGATTCCTGTCACCCACACATTACAGACGCATTTACACACTACACAGATGCACTTGTCTCCTAATTGTGATAGTTTAAAAAATCCCTTTGATACCCCTATCCCATTCCTAAGACCATTAATGCTGTGTCCCTTTGGTACCGCTGTACCATTCTCAAGACCATTCGTGCTGAATCTCTTCTTCAGTATCTCTTCCTTCCCTCTTCTGTACACCATCATTATGTCCTTTAAAAAGGGGCAGGCGGGGAGAGGGGATGAAATTACTTGAACTTTTTAATGATAAAGGCCACCCACCTTAATGAAGTGATGAACTGGCCACAGTTTACCTTCAGCCCTTCCCTGCAGCCACTATGCCCTGTGTCCCCTTAATTCTCCCCACAGTGCACTACTGTTCTTCAAATGCATGGGGAGTCTTCCATCTCCATGTCCTTATACGTGCTATTCCCTTTACCTGTACATGCCCTCCCTCGTCTGTCTTATAAACGGTTCCTTAAAAGGCCCTACTCGAATGCCATATCTTTTGGTGCTAACTTCTCTTGGCAGAATTCATTGCTCTCTTCTCTGCATAAAAGGCCAGGTATCAAAGCTCCCAATCCTTCTAAACCAATTAACTTCTTACACTAATTGCATTAGTATAGATGCAAAATAGATGACTAGCATCCCTATATCGTTAGCTTTCAAGAACGGCTTTCACGTAAGTGTATAAATGATAGGATGGCAGTTAAAGGAAAGGTCATGTTTTTATAGCTTGACCAACAACAGCTGGGAAGGTCTTTTTAAGGTAAGAAGGTAATTTTAAGCCTTTTAACTGGCTCCACAATCAATTTTTTTCTGCAAGTAATTTATCTAAGTAAATCATAAAACTTCGTTTAGGAAACTGATTTAATTTTCTAAGTTTCGATAATTTGATGAAATCAAGCTTGTTTTTCCTCTTTGCCATATGAAGATCCACGGTATAGACAATTATAAATGTGACTACCAGTTGAAGTTGCTAAAGTAGCACAAATTTTCCCTCTTTTTGGAAATTTGAAACAGAGTTTAGAATTCATCTCTCTCCGTTCCTTGTAGTACAGGTTATAATTATCACCTAAAATTCTGCAGTAGCTTTTATATGGTATCCATGCTTTTTCTGGACTTGCTTCCTTCCAGCTCCACACAGAAATCAAAATTATTTTTAAAAATTTGAAATTAATCATGTCATTTCATGCTTAAAATGCTTTAATGATTTTCCTTTGCTTTGGGATAAAGTTTAAACTCAGTGCAGCCTTCAAGGTCTTTTTTTAAAAATATTTATTTTATTTTTTTTGGCTGTGTTGGGTCTTTGTTGCTGCGTGCCAGCTTTCTCTAGCTGCGGTGAGCGGGGGCTACTCTTCGTTGCGGTGCGCGGGCTTCTCGTTGCTGGGGCTTCTCTTTGTTGTGGAGCACAGGCTGTAGGCTCGCGGGCTTCAGTAGTTGTGGCACTCAGGCTCAGTAGTTGTGGCTCACGGGCTGTAGAGCGCAGGCTCAGTAGTTGTGGCGTACGGACTTAGTTGCTCTGCGGCATGTGGGTCTTCCTGGACCAGGGCTCAAACCCGTGTCCCCTGCATTGGCAGGCGGATTCTTATCCACTGCGCCACCAGGGAAGTCCCTCAAGGTCCTTTTTAATCTGGCCTTAATCCCCCTGACCCCTTATCACTTATTTTCTAACTATTCTGAAAGACTTTTCCTCCCTTGAAAGGCTTGCCCTCCTTAGTCTCTCTGCCTTTGAATATCTTGTTTTCTCTGTTAAGAATCATCTTACCTACCTTTTTTTCCTGAGCTAACTGCTTCAAGTTTCCACTTAGAAGTTACCTGCTTCAGGAAGCCTCCCCTAATATCCCCAGTTTATGTTCCTAACCTAAAAGGTCCCCATGTTATTGCTCCCAGAGCACCACGATCCACAGCATTAAATATTACAATTTCCAGGTTACTTGTCTGTCATCTCCCATATTATTGTCAACTCTTCGAGGGAAGGACTGAGTTGGTCTTCTTGTTCAATTTGTTCACTATTATATCTTCCTTACTTCTGTAATTACTTGTACATGGTGTTTGATAAATGTTTTTTGAAATGAATGTTGGAAAGCTTGGATTACACTATTTTATTAATATGTATTAACATGACTTAAGAAATCCTGCATTTCAGCATTGCAATATATAAAGACTTTAATTCTAAAAGTTAATACTGCTATAGTTGTCTGTGTTTTAGACAGCATATATTTTTAAAGATTTAACTAACTCCAGATTCCCAAATAGTACAAAATCAGCTGTAGGTATTCTTAGATTTTGTGGCATTGTTAAAAAAAAAAAAATATATATATATATATATATATATAGTATTGTAAAAATAACAGAAATTTAACAACCTAATATTTTACTTACTTAAGTTTAATTAAATAATATTTTAGCAAATTAGTAAACAAGATTTAACTAATTCGCTATTGTTGAACATTTTAAAGCATCTTTTTAAATTTTTTTCTGGTTAGAAATTCAATGGTCAAAAGAAATCTCTGAACGGGTATGACGTTTTTCTTTTAAAAATTATACGTTTCCGGGCCTCCCTGGTGGCGCAGTGGTTGAGAGTCCGCCTGCCGATGCAGGGGATACGGGTTCGTGCCCCGGTCTGGGAGGATCCCATATGCCGCGGAGCGGCTGGGCCCGTGAGCCATGGCCGCTGGGCCTGCGCGTCCGGAGCCTGTGCTCCGCAACGGGAGAGGCCACAACAGTGAGAGGCCCGCATACCGCAAAAAAAGAAAAAAAAAAAAAAAAAAAAAAAATTATACGTTTCCATGTATAACTAATATAACAGGTATAAAAAGCCTCATTTAAATTTTCATCTCTTTAGTAGCTGGGAAAGTACAGTATTTTTTCATGTATTGTTTACTAATTATCTTTTCCATCCTGTGTGAATTTTTTTCTTATTCTTTGTTAAGCTACTTGTTATTTTGAATTTAAGGTATTTATATAATCTACATTTCAGTCCTTTGTCCTAGTATTTCTCCCTATTTTTCATTTTTAAAAAATTATATTATTTTTCGTCGAACAGAGATGTAACATTTTATATGTTTCAATCAATTATTTTATTTTTTTCACAAACTCAAATGTATCATACCTTCGTAGGTTTAATTTTCCATTAGTTATCTTTGGAATTAAGAAATTAGCTCTTTAATTTAGCTAGGGTTTGTGGTGTAAAGTAAGGGTTTAGATTATTTTCTATATTGTTAACCAGTTTTTCCCATACCAAGACAGTTTAACTTTTTAGCTGGTAAGAGTTTCTGGACACTGAACTGTAACCCAAGAAGTCAGAGGCCACACTAGGATGCTAGAGAAGTGGTTCATGTGCCCAGAATCAGCCCACAGACCCTCCAGGAAGACAGTTAAAACTGCCTTTGTGCCTTCCACTAACCCTCAGGAGCACCCCTTCGTCACTTCAGAACTCATGCTCCTTTGAAGCTCATTTCAACCTGTGCCAAACTATTAAGGGGAAAGACGTGGGAAGACTATAGCATGCTCTTCGAGACGGCTAGAAGAATGATCTAAGCCTGCCTTAGAGTATATACCTCCTAGGGATTCAGGGTGAGGGTGGGATTGGTATGTCTCACCTCCTTAAGACACACTTCCTTTGAAAGGAAGCTTTAATTTGTTGAAAAGTTCTTATGTTAGATTTAAATCTGCCTTCTTTATGCCTGCCCCCATCATTCTTGTTTTACCTTCTGAAATAAGATATTCAACCCTTGGCTTTTGGGGATGCTGGAATTCTAGAAGTAAAGGAGCATCTGGGTACTGACTCTCCTTCCCCAAACCCCATCAAGATGTGACCTCAGTGACAAAGGGTTCATTTCTGGAATCAAGAACCTGCTGTTCCTTTTAATAAGTTTCATATCCTTGGCCTAATAAATTTGGAACTTAATCTCCTGTTAATGTGTGTATGAGTGTTTGTATCCATGTGTCCCCTCTTCGCACCAATCTGTAGCTCAATGAAACTAGTTCTCTTCTACTAATAGCCCCACAAATTCTGAAGTTGGCTATTATTCATTCTTTTTCAGGTATTTTGTTATCCAGGTTTCCTTCTAGACAAAATTCTAATTTATCAATACTACTCTTTATATTTAATGTCCATGTGACATCTATTGTATTAGTGCCCTCCCTTGTCTCTAACAGTAATTGAAAATTACTGAAAGTTACTTAGAAAATACTACTTTAATATACCAATGTAAATCTCTTTTAGGGCAGTTATATGATGGCTATGATGAAGAGTATGATTGTCCCATTTTAGATGAAGACAGAGTAAGTACAATCTTTTTTATATAGTATACATTAAAAAAATTTTATAGGAAAGTTGACCTCAGTTTTTTTAAAGAGTATTCATCTTTTTTTTTTTTTCCCTCCCCTTTCTTACAGGTAATTGATGAGTTAGAAAACCAAATGAGTGAAGGTGGAGTTATTGTTGATTACCATGGTTGTGATTTCTTCCCTGAACGCTGGTTTCATATAGTATTTGTGCTGAAAACAGATAACAGTGTTTTGTACAAAAGACTTGAAACTAGGTAAGGAAGGAAGAACACTGAATCCTTAAAGTATTATGTAAACTTTTACTCAGATTCCTGAAGTGGCCAACATGAACATCATAAAAGGTTCTATTTGAAAACGTGACTACTTTATTTTGGTCTTATACACCAAGTCTGTACGGTACCAACATTCTGAACCTAATGGAAAAAGGTGCATTCGTAAAACATAAGCAGTAGTTTCCGAGTAAATGAATACCTCAACTGACAGTCTGATTCAGTAAAATGTACTATATATCAACCCTACTTAGTCATGCTTTTTCCTTAATGTAAAACTTCCATAGGAAAATAGCCAAGCCAATAACATACTCTTTGCTATGGAGTGAACATTACCCACTCAAATCATCCTCACAACAGAAATGGGAAAGCTTATGAAAAACTAAAGATAAATGAACATTTTACAACCTTTAACAAGATAAATTAACATTTCACAATATGTTTGAGTTCATCCCTTCAAGAGAGCATCAGACTTAATCCAGAATAACCAGAAAAGCAAAATTTTATGGAAGACATTTTCCCACTATCTTTTGATTCAAACTGTGGAAAAAAGGGGATTTTACAGGAATTTAGAAAGCAGTCTCCAGAAGTTTGCCTAACTTCAGGTTCAGAATTTGTGGTTCTCACTGACTATAGTCAGCTCTGACTAAGCACCATTGGATGGGATACTCGCAGATTCTTGCACAAAAAAGTATAGTGGCAAATATATAGGGAAAGTTAGGTTGGAGCTATACCTAAAACTTTCATCATCTTTCTTTAGTCAGGGAAAAGCCATTAAAAATATTTGAACAGAGCAGTAATAGAGATAATACGGTACATATGTGTTTTCTAAAAGACCATTTAACATTTTTATTAAAAATTACTATTTTATGTAAATAAATAAAGACTAAAGTATGAAAAACTATGAGAAAGTAGTCTGTTTTAACCGTTGAAAAAACTTACAAAGTTAATCACCTTAAAAAAAGCTTTACTGAGATAAATTCACACATCATGTGAATTGTACACCCATTTGAAGTGTACAATTAAGTGGTTTTGAGTATATTCACAGAGTTATGTATCCATTACTATAATCAATTTTTCAAAATGTTCATCACCCCTCCCCCACCAAAAAACCCATACCCATTGGCAATCACTCCCCATTTCCCCTCAGTCCCCAGTCCTAAGCAACCAGTAATTTACCTTCTATCTCTGTGGATTTGCCTGTTCTGGACTTTTTATATAAATGAAATCATACAAAATGTGATCTTTTGTGTCTGGCTTCTTTTACTTAGCATAACGTTTTCAAGGTTCATCTGTGTTACGGCATGTACCAGTACTTCATTTCTTTTTATTGCCAAATAATATTCCATTATATGGATATACCATATTTTATTTATCCATTTATCAGATTATAGACATCTGGATTGTTTGCCATTTTTGGCAATTACGAATAATGCTGCCATGAACATTCATACACGTGTTTTTGTGTGAACATTACATGTTCATTCATTTATCTTGGGTATTGAATTTCTTTAGGAATAGGATTGCTAGGTCATATGTTAACTATGTAACCTCTTGGGGAACTGTCAGACCATTTTCCAGAGTGGCTGCACCACTTTACATTCCCAAGAGTAGTGTATGGAGCCGCCAGTATTTTCACATCCTTGTTACCTTTTTGATTGTAGCCATCCTAGTGGATGTGAAGTAGTATCGCATTGTGGTTTTCATTTGCATTTCCTTGATGGCTAATGATGTGGAGCATCTTTTTATGTGCTTATTGGCCATTTGTGTATCTTTTTTGGAGAAATAGCTATTCAGATCTTTTGCCCAATTTTTTTTTTTGTGTGTGTGGTATGCGGGCCTCTCACTGCTGTGGCCTCTCCCGTTGCGGAGCACAGGCTCCGGACGCGCAGGCTCAGCAGCCATGGCTCACGGGCCTAGCCGCTCTGCGGCACGTGGGATCTTCCCAGACCGGGGCACGAACCCGTGTCCCCTGTATCAGCAGGCGGACTCTCAACCACTGCGCC
This sequence comes from Mesoplodon bidens, assembly GCF_964165515.1. Taxonomy (NCBI): domain Eukaryota; kingdom Metazoa; phylum Chordata; class Mammalia; order Artiodactyla; family Ziphiidae; genus Mesoplodon; species Mesoplodon bidens. The sequence goes on along the minus strand of NC_138160.1, from coordinate 56,926,334 downwards.
ACCAGGGAAGCGCTTGCCCAATTTTTATTTTGGTTATTTGTCCTTTCTTTATTAAGTTACAAGAGTTCTTTGCGTATTTTAGATGTAAGTTCCTTATCAGATTAAGATTTGCAGAAACTTTCTCCATTCTGTGGGTTTTTTCATAAAGTTAATCATCTTTTAAGTACTTCAGTTTAATTTTGATTGTTACAAAGTTTAACTAATTTGAGTTTAAATTTTCCTTATCTTTTTTCACTAATTATTTGGCTAATTTACGTCCGCATAAAGATTATATAATTTTTTCAATGTCTTTGAATTGGTAAAGTACAGATACATCTGTGTGATCAAGTACCCAATCAGTATATGCTATTCCTTATCATATGCATTTTATTTTATTATATGCCATCTATTTGTTTTATGTGTCTGTATCTTAACTCCTTAACTCTTTTGAAATTTAGGACCATAGCTATAGACTATTTATCTCATAGTTTGGCATCTGGCTGGAGGCAGGTAGATGTTTGCTAATTGAGTGGCTGACAGATTGTAGGGAAAAAAGTCTCAGACAAAGCTAAACTTTGGTCCTTAGTTTAACCCTCTCTCTTGTCAAAGAAGTCTCTCATATTCACAGATGCCAATCTGTTTTCTCTAGGTAAAGAGCCTACAAGAAGTATTTTTGCGTGATTTTTCATGTGTTCAAAAGTGTCCAGTTTCTAGTTTGTTCCTAAAACTCCAGTTAATGCCATTCAGTTTGTTTATCTTCTCTTTGCCTTCTAGGGGTTATAATCAGAAGAAACTAAAAGACAATATTCAGTGTGAAATTTTTCAAGTACTTTATGAAGAAGCTTTGGGATCCTACAAGGAAGAAATAGTGCATCAGCTGCCGAGCAATAAACCAGAAGATCTAGAGGATAATATCAATCAGATATTGAAATGGATAGAGCAGTGGGTTAAAGATCATAGCTCTTGACTTAACAAGAATGCCACTTTACAATCACTCGATACCTCTCTGCTGACATCATATAAATTGTTCAATTATCAGTATCAGTACAACTTTCTTATTGAAATTGTGCTGTTGGACTCATAGATGGATAGTATAAAGGTTTATGTTTAGTTTTTTTTCTCCATGAGAAAACTAAACAATCTCAAATATAATGAATAGTATTATTGAGGATTGAGAGTTAAAACTATAATTGTTTAATGCTTCAGTTGCTAAAGAATAAATCTGATCAAATGGTTGGGTATCTTTTATTACAGAAGAAATTGAAGATCTCTTAAAATAAAACTTAGACTAAAGATAAAGCATCAGTCTTCCATTTTTATTTCTTTAAATTAAAAAAAATGGAAGTGGTAATACTTGCACTCTGTGTAAAATACAGAAGGTACAAAAGCGTATACAGATGGTGCCCGACTTACAGTGGTTCAACTTAGGATTTTTCGACTTTACTATGGTGCAAAAGCGATACGTGTTCACTAGAGACCATACTTTGAATTTTGATCTTTTCCTGGGCTAGCAACATGCAGCACAATACCTGTGACGCTGCGCAGCAGCAGGGAGCCGCAGCTCCCAGTCAGCCAGGTGATCGTGAGAGTAAACAACTGATACACACAACCATTCTGTACCCATGCAACCATTCTATTTTTCACTTTCAGTACAGTAGTCAATAAATTACAAGAGATAGTTAATCCTTTATTATAAAATTGGCTTTATGTTAAGATGATTTTGCCCAGTTGTAAGTTAATGAAAGTATTCTGAGCATGTTTAAGGTAGGCTAGGCTGGGGACTTCCCTGTTGGCCCAGTCGTTAGGACTCCATGCTTCCACTGCAGGAGGTGCGGGTTCCATCCCTGGTCTCGGAACTAAGATCCCACATGCACGGCACAGCCAAAAAAATTTTTTTACAGTAGGCTAGGCTAAGCTGTGATGTTTGGCAGGTCAGGTGTATTGAACGCATTTTTGACTTAGGATATTTTCAACTTATAATGCGTTTATCGGGAAGTAACCCCGTCGTAAGTCAAGGAAGATGTGTACCGGAAAGGTAGGTTTCCCTTCCAGGCCACCCTGTTCTTCAGTCACCACTAGACTCCCTCCCTTTAGGAAATAATGTTACTCGTTACCTGTGTATCTTTTCAGAGATTTTATGCCTGCAAAGCATGTGTGTGTGTGTACTTTTTTTTTAAAGCATATGGTAGCATACCATGCAAACTTCTGTAATTTCTTTTTCATTTAATATATTTTGGATATTATATCATCTTAGAACATACAGACCTTCCAATTCTTCACTTTATTAAGGTATAATTCACATATAAAATTCACCATTTTAAAGTGTACAATCCATTTTTAAAATCGTATTCACAAGATGGTGCAACTATCCTATTCTGTAACACTTTCATCACCCCACCCAAAAGACATCCCATACCTATTAGCAGTCGCTTCCCATTCTTCCCTTCTAGCCCCTTGCTATCACTAATCTACTTTGTTGCTATAGATTTGCATATTCTGGACATTTTTATATAAATGGAATCATACAATATGTGGTCTTTTGTGTCTGGCTTCTTTCAATTAGCATAGTGTTTTCAAGATCATTCATGTTGATGCTTTAGGAATACCTCGTTCCTTTATATGGCTGAATAATATTCCACTGTATGGCTATTCCACATTTTGTTTATCCATTCCATCAGTGGCAGAGTTGGGTTGCCTCCACTTTGGGTATTATGAATTATGAACGTTTGTGTTCAAGTTTTTGTGTGGATGTGTTTTCAACTCTTGGATATAGCTAAGAAGCAAACTGCTGGGTCATATTGCAACTGAGTTTAAAATTCTGAGGAAATGCCAAACTTTTCCAGAGTGGTTGCACTACTTTATATTCTTACCATCCATGTATTAGGGATCTAATTTCTCCATATCCTTGACAACACTTGCTACTGTTCATCTAATAGCCATCCTGTAGATGTACAGTCATATTTCATTTTGGTTTTGATTTACATTTCTCTAATGATTAATGATGTTGAACATCTTTGCATTGTTTGAGTCCCCTATTGATGGACATTTAGGTTGCTTCCAGCTTTTTACTATTACAGATGGGGCAAGAATAATAAGAAAGAATAGCATAGGGAACTATATTCAATATCTTGTGATGAACTGTAATGGAAAAGAATACAAAAAAGAATATATATATGTATAACTGAATCACTTTGCTGTACAGCAAAAATTAACATTGTAAATCAACTATACTTCAATAAAAAATACAAAAAATAAGAATAGCACATATATTACTATGTGGCAGGCACTGTTTTAAACACATTTCAAAAGAACTCAATTCACATGACTACTGTCTGAGGTGTAGGTATTATTATTGCCATTACAGGTGATGGAACCAAGGCACAGAAAGATTAAGTGACTTAAGATCATAGTAAAGTTATCAGAGTTAGGATTCCACCTTAGGCTCTTACCCACTGAGTTGTGCTGCCTAATGCATATGCAACTTTGCATGTGAGCAGGTTTATCAAGTAAATTCCTGGAAGATAAATTGTATGCAAGTATAACATTAAAAGGTTCATTTTAATAAACAGATTACCTATAATGTAGACTCCATGCAAATCACTGTGGTGCAGAAGTCCTCCTAAAATAAATTCTTGACCTCCAGATGATCTTAATCTAGTATACAAAGAAGATAAACACTCAAATGGACACTTTAAACAAACAGCAGATTGTGATACGTGCCCTTCTGGAGGTTCTAACATAATGAGAGAATAAAAGAAAAAAAGTAAGGATACATGACATAGGATGCAGGTCCTTGAAGGATGGGTATGGAGAAGAAAGCTTACCCAGACTAGTAGGATACTATCACAAAGGTTTTACCAGTACTACGTGGGATCAAATCATGTATAGAATGAGGACAACTACTACTTCAGAGGACAACTATAAGGACGAAACAAACAGTGCTTTACACATACTAAGCACTATATATGTGTTTGTTGTTATTTTTAGTAGTACTAGGCTGCTTTTCTTTTTTTTTTGGCCACGTGGCTTGTGGGATCTTAGTTCCCTGACAAGGGATCAAACCCACGCACCCTGCAGTGGAAGCATGGAGTCCTAACCAATGGACCACCAGGGAATTCCCACTAATGGCTGTTTTGAAAAGACAATATTCTTTTCACTACTGGGATTCACTAAATTCTCTTGCTTGTCAACTGATTGCTAATAATTATCCATCCTAACACTAACATTGGCTCATAATAATAAAGATTTTCCTTCAACAGAAAGGAAATAATGGAATCTAATACATTATGAGAATCTTAAAAATATTAATATACTTATTAATTTCAGCCCTAGGTTTTCACGTGAAACTAGTGACAATGCTTTAACATCTTATAGTTGCTTGAAAAAGGTCTTAAAAATAATCCTATTTACTGTTTGTCTCTGGTTTTATCCAAACCTACTTGTTAACTTTTCATTTAAATAGGCTGATTTAAACCAAACTTAAGGAGATAAAAGTGTGGCAAATTTTAAATCATTTTATATTTCTTTAAATGAGACTTCTTAACATGATTTATTCAATTTCTCAAGAGTGTCTTAATAAGCTTTGATATGTGGATAACTAGTTATTTTTTCCCCTTATGCCCTTCTTGGTATATTTTTATTTTTGTGGGCTTTGAAATAAGGTATTGGCCTTACTTGAGCTATATTTCTTCTGCATTCTAAGCATGTCCTACCACCAATCCCTACCAACATTTAAATTTGTGTTTATCTTTAACACAAAAATGATAGGGGTCAAAACTGCAGAGAACTATTTATTCTTTCCTATCAACAGGGGAGAGGGCAAAGTAAAAACAAGAACAAAAAACACTGTTCTTAATAACTTTGGTTGCTGCATATGTGAAAAACAAGATCATGAAAATTATACCTATGCTTTTACTTAAAATTTATTCCTTAATCCTTTTGGTGACATAAATCCCTTTGGCAGTCTGATGTAAGCTATGAACCCACTTCCTCCAAGGAAATACAGATATACGTACTAACATAAAATGTTGCTTATATTTTTCAAAGATTCACAGGCCCCTGAAATCCATCTAGAGGTTTATTTTTTAAGGGGTTTATTTTTATGGAAGGAGAGATTAGAAAAATATAATTTGTTAAGCAAGACTAGCAAATAAAAAGCAAATTGGTCGTCCTGGAAGTCCTAGCCAGTGCATTAAGCAAGAAAATAAATAAAAGAGCTAAAAGGAATAAATAAGCTATTCTCAATTAACATGATTATTTATGCAGAAATTCCAAAGAGAAACCACACAAAAGCTACTTGAATAACTGACTTTAGCAAGGTCACAGGATACACAAGACCAATACACAAAAATCAACTGCATTTCCAGACAAACAACTGGAAATTAAATCAAAATACCATTTACAATAGTACCAAAAAGCATTGCATACTTAGGTATAAATCTAACAAAATATGTGCAAGATCTGCATGCAGAAACTCAAATGAGAGAAATCAAAGATCCAAATGGATGGATATACCATGTTCATGAATTTCAAGACTCATAAATATTAACATGTCAGTTTTCTCCAAATTGATCTATAAATTCAATCCCAAGCAAAAAAACAGCATACTTTTTTTTAACATCTTTAATGGAGTATAACTGCTTTACAATGGTGTGTTAGTTTCTGCTTTATAACAAAGTGAATCAGCTATACATATACATATATCCCCATATCTCCTCCCTCTTGCCTCTCCCTCCCACCCTCCCTATCCCACCCCTCTAGGTGGTCACAAAGCACCAAGCTTATCTCCCTGTGCTGTGCGGCTACTTCCCACTAGCTATTTTCCATTTGGTAGTATTTATAAGTCCATGCCACTCTCTCACTTCGTCCCAGCTTACCCTTCCCCCTCCCCGTGTCCTCAAGTCCATTCTCTACATCTGCGTCTTTATTCCTATCCTGCCCCTAGGCTCTTCAAAACCTTTTTTTTTTTTTTAGATTCCATATATATATGTTAGCATATGGTATTTGTTTTTCTCTTTCTGACTTACTTCACTCTGTATGACAGACTCTAGGTCCATCCACCTCACTACAAATAACTCAATTTCATTTCTTTTTATGGCTGAGTAATATTCCATCGTATATATGTGCCACATCTTCTTTATCTATTCATCTGTCGATGGACACTTAGGTTCCAGCATACTCTTTTAAAGTAAAAATTGATAAGCTGCTTCTAAAATTTATATGGAAACATACAGGAACTAGAATAACCAATGATGAAAAAGAACAAAGTTAAAAGACTTACAGTAACTGATTTAAAGATTTGCTATAAAGAGTAAAGTAAGTCAGTGTGGTATTGGTGGAAGGATGAACACATATCAGTGGAACAGAATAGAGTCCAGAAATAAACCCACGCATATAGGGGCAATTTTTGATGGAGGTGCAAAGACAAATCAATGGGGGAAATAATAATCTTTCAACAAATGATGTGCCTCCATACACAAAAAAGAAACCACAAACTTAACTGCATACCACATTAGTTCAAAATGTTTCATAATACATTTTATATGCATGCAATCGAAGTTCTGCTTTCTGGAGAAGTTCTGACAAAGAAAACAAAGTTATTTAATTTTTTTTTAGGGAGAGAGACTTAAAAAATTTTAAAGACTGCTATTTTAAATAGTTAAGTCACAGCTTTAAGTGAAGAAAAGTTGGGGGTTTGTAAATATGCTCAACACACTAAAGACAGCAGGCAAACTAGCTTTAGTTATAAACATATTGATCTTTTATGGTAATCTAAATCCCTGAGCTTCTAGTATGCTCACAATCAGGAGAAATTAAAGCCTCAGTTATAAGTCTCGTTTTCCTCATATCTAGGTATCTTTACTTTGGGGAAATGGATGGTAATGGATTTGCAGAAGAGGAAGATTAAGAAGGTTGTTACTGCGAGAAAAGGGTTTACTAGTGAGGAAATAAAATGTATACTTTAAGGCAGGACAAGAAAAATTAAACATAATTATCTCTGTGTGTCCCTTTGGGCCTCCTCCCTCCCTAATGTGAACGTGCATCTGCATTAAACATTAACCAGAGCTCCTCAAAGAAGCGCATGCTCCACCGTAGAGATCACTTTTTTCCCTTTCTTCTGATGCTAGCCATGTAACCTCCTAAAAGAAGAGCAGCTCTGTAGGGTGTCATGGTGCCTTGTTGCTCGCTTTCCACGTGCTTACCTGGGCTATGTATCTTTGGTGAACTTTATGTAAAATATCACTATGTCATTTCCATGTAAGATCCTCCGTCCTGAAAATGGATATAACTGTCTTGGACTTCTAACAGGTGGAACAGTTCTCAGGGCTTTCTGAGAGTCTGCCTTCTGGGTTATAATCCTCAGTTTGGCTCTAATAAAATTCCCTTTTTTTCTTCTTAATGCCATTGTTAACTGAATTTTCTTTGGCATTAGTTTATTTCTAATCCAGAGTAATCATTAAATCTGGTCAAGTTTTTGACCATTACAAAATTCCTTCAGTTATTTCAAGGATGTTGGTTATTAGGGTATAATACCAAAATCATTGCACCAGGTGAAGCTAATGACCCAGCACGTTTTGGGAGGGGTTAAAGGGAGGTAGGGCCCTTCGCCTTACATTCACAGGAATGGGTGGCCCGTATAGCAGCTTTCCAGGCCCACCAGGCCCTGCCCTCTGGCTCCATCCCACTGCCTGGCCTTTGCCCCAGCAGTTCCTCTGGCCTACAAGGCCCCCTCATTCCTTAGCTCTGAAAGCCTGCTTTTCAAGGGCCGCCGCTCCAGCTCAGGTCCATCTTTCTCTTACTCGATTCCTAGACGCTTAATATTTGAGCCAGCTAATTTTACCTTCATTGACGCACTTACGGCCTCGCCCTCTTTTTCTAGGTCTCGAGCTATTATTTAAAACTCGGTTGCGCACAGCTGATCACGTTACCGGCGTCTAAGTCGGACAGAGCTACCAGCGCCGCCCCCTAACCACGTGAGCTCCGGCTCTGGCGCAGAGCCAGGGGGCGGTGCCGGGACCCCGGCCGCCACGCCCGCCTTTCCGGTTGGGGCCGGGCAGCGCGGTCACGTGGCTGAAGGAGCGGCGGGTAGCGCAGCTTGGAGTCTCGGCCTCGGGTGAGCGCGCTAAGGGGGCGGAGGGACGGGGCCGGCGCGAGGCGGCTGGGGTCCAGCTCTCTTAGACCCGCTCTTGGTTCCTTACCAGCCAAGGACAGTGGGGAGGGTCCGGGGCCAGACCCCCGGGCGGGGCTGCGCAAATTCGAGAAACTCGGCAGGTTATGTACAAGCTGGTAAACTGGCTCCTTCTTCCGCTCTTGCTAGTTGAATGTCCTCATCTTATATTGTAGAAATAAGGAATAGATTTTGAAAGACTCTTTCTACCTCTCTCATCTCCTCCTTTATTATTATTTTTTTCTATATTTTTCTGCTAATTATGAGCCTTAAAACTACAGCGCACTAAATGCAATGTGGTATCCTGGATTGGATCCTAGAACAGAAAAAGGACATCAGTAGAGAGACTGGGGAAATCCTGATAAAGTATTTGGTCAGTGCGTGTATCAATGTTAATTTCTTATTTTTGATCAATGTACTCTAATATTGCATTAGAGGAATTTGGGTAGAGGGCATACAGGAGCTCACTGTACTATCTTTGCAACTTACTGTAAATCTAAAATTATTTTAACATTAAAATTTAAACAAAATCCTACAGCGGTATGCCGCAGATCACTGTTTACAGAAAGGGCTGAAGTCAGTTCTTTTTTTGACAAGCCTGACAGGAATTAGGTGTCTGTTTGATCAACTTGTTTGCTAAGGAAATAGTTGTCCGGCTAGTGGGTGTGGATGCTTCTAGTTCAAGTTTCCGGGCAGGAATCTGTTTTCTTTTTCAATTCCATCCATTAAGTGTCTCTGGCACACCTGTTATGCACAAGTAAGTGAGAGACACTCATTCCCTACAGTAGGGCCGTGTGTGATAAAAAAGCAAGTCAGGTAGGAAATACAGACTATTAGAAAGATACAACGCAGAGCTAGGAGGGCTCAGAGGTAGAAGAAAGCACATCTGGCCCAGGGGAGTCAGGAGGGCTACTGGAGGGCGTGGCTGTCATGAACTGAGGGGGGGCCTGAGAGGAGAAAGCATTCTGGGTGGAGAATGGCTCCAGCAGAGGCTTTAAAGAGACCAGGCTGAGGGGGCCTGGGAGCAGGTACAATCCCTTTTCCACGGAAGCACAGAGCATGCCCAGGGAATACTGGCAGATGGCACAGGAAGTGAAAACTGGTTACGTTGTAGAAAATAAGGTGACACCTACTTTAATCATATATACCATGGGAGCTATGGAATGTTTGGGGGCAGGAGAGGGGCATCATTGGATCTGTGCTTGCAGATGACTGAGTTGGCAGCAATGGCTTGGAGTAGATCAGTTAGGGAAGTATTGGTTTAGCCCAGGAGAGGTAAAAGAAGTTCATCCGGGGCTGTGAAGTTGATGTGCAAGGAAGGACATGGTTTGGGGAGATTTTGTGGACCTAGAGGACTTGGCAACTGAAGGCACTGAGAAGAAGAAAAAGGAAGAAACCCCAAATCCCAAAGTTATGGCCCTGGATGTTTTGGAGCGTGATTGATGGGTTTGCAGAAACAGAGGGACTCAGCAGGAGACCTGGGGTGGCAGTGGGGAGGGTAATGCATTTGTGTTTCTCGTTTGTTTGTTTGTGTTTTTGCGGTACACGGGCCTCTCACTGTTGCGGCCCCTCCCGCTGCGGAGCACAGGCTCCGGACGCACAGGCTCAGCAGCCATGGCTCACGGGCCCAGCCGCTCCGCGGCATGTGGGATCTTCCCTGACCGGGGCACGAACCCGTGTCCCCTGCATCGGCAGGCGGACTCTCAACCACTGCGCCACCAGGGAAGCCCAATGCATTTGTTTTTGAACAAGCTGTGTTTGAATTGCTGGCAGGATATCGAGCTGGAGATGTGTATTTTAAGAGTGTTCAGGAGTGGAAGCCAAACATATACAGAAGGGACAGGAAGAGGCAAAGGAGTCTGAGTGGGCAGGTAGGAGCCAGTCAGGGATCCCTGTGGGGTTGAGGAATGAAGGTGGGCCGGGGGACTTGGACATGGTGAGTCAGAAGCATCACAGCTTCTGCAGAGGCGCAGGAGCCTGAGGAATGAGGCTAGATCTTAGGTTTAGCAATTAGGAAGATACACGTCACTTTCAGAGTTGTTTTAATGGAAGAGTAGAAGATTGTGTGCTCACGGTCTGTAGTCTGTTCATTCAGTCGCCATTCCCAAGTGGGCCAGGAGCCAGGGATATGGATTCTAGTTCTGGCCCTGCCACTGCCTGTGTAATTTTGGGCAAGTCATGTATGCTTGGGCTGGCATAAGAAGACACCCATAATAAGACCAAAAGGACCTTTGTATTTCTAGCAACACCTAATAGTCCATAGAGCCAGGGTTCCATGGGGCACACTTTGGAAAATGCTGCTATAGAGCCAGAATTGTAGAGGTCTAAAGAACGGAAGAATCTTATCCAGTCCCCTGACTTGACAAATGAAGAAACTAATACTCAAATTCATATTAATGAACATTGATTTCAAATATATTGATAGTGTCCAAAATACCCCTATAAAGTAGTTATGCTTCAAGCCATTTTGGAAATCCTAAAATAGGCTCTGAGAGATTAAATGACTTGCCCAGGATCACAGAGCAGCAGCACGTGGCGGTGTGAGATCTGAACCCAGGCCTTCTGGGTCACGGCCCTTCTCTGTCACACATCCTGCTGCCTCCTTGGTTGTCAGCCTTGAATGCATTTAAAACTGGTTGAATGGAATGTCAGTAACTTCAACTTTTTTCCCCTTTCTTAGAAGAAATGTGTTCCAAAAGTCAAGTCTTAACCCATGGACCACCAGGGAAGTCCCGACTGCATTACATATTATTACTATATAATTAGTATATAAAAGCGGGAGAGTACACAGCCAACAATTCCCAAAGTTACATTTTAAAAAACACTAGAGCATTAGACCATGTGAAAGCTCATTTTGTTCAACTCTGAACAGTGGGAAGGTGTACCTGTGACGCCTGAATATATGTGGCACATTGAAAAATGTTCTTAGCGGATCCTGTGATTGCTTACTCTTTCCTCTTATTGCTTTTTTCCTTTGCGTTGACCAATTCTGTTTTCTTCACTGTTGGCTACCAGACCCTGGCCACACCCTTCTTAACCGAGGCAGGAGGCTGCATTTATAAGCAGGAATCTGCACTAGCGGTAAAATACAGCCTCTTAGGGATTAGTCTTTGATTCAGTAAGTAATATCCTATCTACCTTGACAAATAAAAATAGACAAACTTTTTTAAAAATTAATTAATTATTTATTTATTTTGGCTGTGCCGGGTCTTAGTTGCAACACGTGGGATCTTCTTGCTGCATGAGGGCTTCTCAGTTGCGGCGTGCAGACTTCTTAGTTGCAGCATGTGAACTCTTAGTTGCAGCATATGTGCGGGATCTAGTTCCCCGACCAGGGATCGAACCCAGGCCCCCTGCATTGGGAGCACAGAGTCCTACCCACTGGACCACGAGGGAAGTCCCTAGACAAACTTATTTAGGAAATAAACTTGTAAAGGAACCAAGATGATTTCATAAAAATTTGGGGAAAAAATGGGTACAATATACTTTGTTGAGTGTTGCCAAACTAGCTATTTTAGACTTTTACTCTCAGTTTTACTTGATATCATAAATAATAGAAACTTGGTTTACTCTGATGTTAATCTCATTGAAGTTCTCTGAAAGATAGAAAGCAGTGGCTAAGAGTCTAACAGTATCTCTGACGTGAGGGGTCTAGATTCAGAATCTGGCTCTATCTCTTTTTAGCTATGTTATTTAACCTCTCTGTACTTCAGTGTAATTGTCTAGACTTAAACAATAATAGTATTGTCTTGTAAAGTGTTTGTGAAGATTAAATAGAATAATCTCAGTAGAGCACTTAGAATAGTGCCTAAAAAAAAAAAAAAGAATAGTGCCTAGCACACAGAAAGCAAGCAACAAGTGGTAGCTGTTATTAGATCATGGCTTAAAAGTTGTTGCCAATTTTTTTAAATTAATTAATTTATTATTTATTTTTGGCCGTGTTGGGTCTTCCTTGTTGCACTCGGGCTTTCTCTAGTTGTGGTGAGTGGGGGCTACTCCTCGTTGCAGTGCACAGGCTTCTCATTGCGGTGGCTTCTCTTGTTGAGGAGCACAGGCTCTAGGCGTGTGGGATCAGTAGTTGTGGTATACGGGCTTAGTTGCTCCGTGGCATGTGGGATCTTCCCAGACCAGGGCTTGAACCCGTGTCCCCTGCATTGGCAGGCAGATTCCCAACCACTGCGCCACCAGGGAAGCCCAAGTTGTTGCCAGTTTAAGGCATCCAGTTTAATCATTTTCTTTTCTAGGAGGACACAGCTGATTCACACACTTCTCGTCTTTTCCCCTAATCCAGTTAAAAGGTCTCTTTTTTTTTTTCTGTTTTTTAAAAAAAAATTTAATATCATATTATTGAGGTATAATTTACATATAATAAAATGTACCATTGTAAGTATATGGTGTAATGAGTTTTGACAAACCATCATTCCAGTCAAGATAGAAGACTTTTTCATCACCCCAGAAAAGTTCCCTTTGAAGCCAACCTTCCCACCCCAGGCAACCATTGATCTGTTGTTTTGCCTGGATTTCATACAATACATGGTTCTTCTGTTAGCATAATGTAAGATTCATCCACATTATTGCATATATCAGAAATTTATTATTTATTACTGAATATATTCTGTGTGTGGACTACCACAATTTGTCCATTTTCTTGTTGATGGACATTTGGGTTGCTTTCAGTTTTTTGGCTAATTTGAATAATACTCTGGACATGCATGCACACATCTTTGTATGAACACGTTTTCATTTCTCATGGGTAAAGCTTAAGAATGCAGTTGTTAGGTCACTTGTTTGAAAGAAGCTGTCGCACTTTTTCACAGTGGTTGTACCATCTTATACTCCTGCCATCAGTGTGTTTGGGTGTCCACATCCTTGGCAACCCCTGGAATTGACAGTGGTACGTGGTGGAATCTCATTGTAGTTTTTTGTAATTGTAATCTATAATTCCTTGATGAACGATATTGAGCCTCTTTCCATCTATATATCTTCTTCTTCCTTTTTTTTTTTTTTTTTTTTTTTGGCTGTGCCTTATGGCTGAATCTCAGTTCCCTGACCAGGGATTGAACCCGGGCCCCGGCAGTGAAAGTCTGGAATCCTAACCACTAGGCCACTGGGGAACTCTCCAAGTATCTTCTTTTATGATGTATCTCTCTAAAATTTTTAAGGGCCTTTGTTTTGTTTTGTTTTTTAATTTTTTAAGGGCCTTTGTTTTTAAACATTGAAAATGTATGGTACCTTGACCCTAAAAATAACAGAAATCCCTTCAAACATGATAGATTTATTTGGCATCTTTGTGTGGTTTTAAAAGTGGGAGACTAAGAGAGAGACTTCAGCAAAAATACAAGACTGAGATTTAATTATTTTTGAATGTCCTGGTAAGCAATTACTTAAACAGCAGGATATTTAGAAAGGATTTCAGATGTGTTTATTTTCCTTTAAAAAAAAAAAGAGTCTTGAGAAAAGGATGAAATATTTCTAAATACCTTCAGCAAAGCAGCTGTTTTGAAATGCCTGGTGGTGAAAGTCCCTCTTCACTGCCCTTGTACTGGAGGGACAAGGCTGAGCATTTCCGGTGCTCTCCAGCCAACAGGTGGCCACTGTCACCAGGTAGGTGCCCACAGTGGGCTCCACATGGGGGTGGTGCTCAGTGATGGGCATTTCTCTGTAGGGCTTTTTGTGTGTGTGTGTGTGTGTGTGATATGCGGGCCTCTCACTGTTGTGGCCTCTCCCGCTGCGGAGCACAGGCTCCGGACGCGCAGGCTCAGCAGCCATGGCTCACAGGCCCAGCCGCTCTGTGGCATGCGGGATCTTCACAGACCGGGGCACGAACCCGTGTCCCCTGCATTGGCAGGCGGACTCTCAACCACTGTGCCACCAGGGAAGCCCCACTGGAGGGTTTTGAACACAGGTGTGGCATGGTTAGAGAAAGACAGGGACGATGGGGGGACCTTCTTCCCTCCATCTGTCACTGTCCCGACAAAACCTCTCCTAATCGTATCTGCACAGAAATAGAAAATGAACCAAGCAGAGCTGTGGGAGAGAGCGTAAGGGCCCTGAGCACCTGAAGTAGATAAAGCGTTCTGAGGAACAGAGGCAAGATGGTCTTAGTCATTGGAAGCTGGGTTTTCAGAGACTCTTCTGAATTTTATACAGCTCTTCAGCTTGTGAAAACTGATCCCTTTCCTTTGTAAGCTTGTTTGTCAGGTGCGTTCTTTTTCCTTGGCAAAGCCTGATCTGCTTTATCCTGATCAGTAGATTATTGGATTCAGTAAAAGTCTTTCCTATTTCCTTGGAAATAAGGAGTCAGATCTTTTCTTACCCGAAAAGTCCTGAAATGTTAAACAGCCTCAGTTGGATTGCAAGGGGCATCTGTGTGCTTGTGCATTGCTGGCTGTGCCTGCAAGATATAGGAAGGAACTTTTCTTCCCTGGCAAACCGAACTTTGATTATACTGACGGCTTTTTCACTACTGTTTTCTCTTAGCTGCAGATAACTTGTTTATCCCTACGGTAAAGAAGGCACGTGGCGGATGAGCAGGGAGGCGAGGCCGCAGAGTGAAGCAGCGGGGCAGGCCTGGGAAGCAGAGGACGATGACATGGCAGAAGGCGATTTAGGGTACGGCCTCAGAAGAAGGCCTGGCGGCATTGGTGAAGTGCAAGTTTCACATTTATTTACATCTAGAAAAAGATCAGATGGAAAGGCCTTTAGTCCTCCCCCATTTTCAAGGAATGGGGAAGAAAGAAACAGTGCCGTTTTTCAGTATTCCAAGCATAAGAGCTTGCATGATACATACCCGGAAGGACCCCAAATTCCCTATCACGGCCGACAAAGTAGCACTGGTAAGAATGCCTAGCATCCTCTTTCTCCTCCTCTTTTCTGCCCTGTGGATTTTATCAATGCTGTCAGCCTCCCAACACATGAAGATGGGTCACCATCGTGGATTTTAGAAATTTATCTTTATTCACCTCTAGAGGTTGACTGGTGATGGTAAAAGTAATTGATGTTTCTGTCTCCACGTATTATACAAATTGTGAAGTACAGTAATTATTCTGCATCAATACATACATGTTAGTTATATCAATAAGTAATTACTTACCTTGCTTTTCTTGTGAAGTAGTGATATACTTCATTTGCTCTTTTTTTGTCTTATTCAACAAACATTTATTGGGTACCTATTAGGTGCCCAGCACAGTACCAGACTCTGGGAATAACATCAGTAAATAAAATAGTCAAAGGCCCTAATGTCATGGAGTTCACATTCTGGTAGAGCAGACAGAAACTAAACCTGCAAATCAACAGCTATGTAACATCAGGCAGTGGTAAGTGAAAAGACAGTGAGTGAGTGGAGGGGCTGGGGTGCTGCTGTTTGAGGCACAGGTCAAGAGAGGCCTCTCTAAGGAGGTGACATTGGAGCACTGCAAGCCTGATGCTCAACCTGAGAAGGAGTGTTACAGGCAGAACACACAGGCTTCAGGTTATTTTAGGGATGTCATAAAATTCTCAAAACAAGATGAATTTATCATAAGTAAAAATAAATTGTGCTGTACACTAAGGAGAGAATAAAATTCAGAATCATATTGTGATAGAATGTTACAGCTGCGAAGTGACCCAGACCTGGTGGATGAGTCCCAGCCTGCACTGTGGTACAGCTCTGGTGTGGCTGAATCTTTTGTAATCCATATTGTAAAACTTCCCCACCAAAGTGGAACAAACACAATTAGAACAACATGAAAATAATTTAAGAAACATTTCAGATTTACAGAAACATGGTGCAGCTGGGGATTGATCTCAGTCCTTCAAAATCCTTCTTGAAATTAGGGTGGGATTCTTTGTATATTTTTCTTCCAAGTCCTTATCATGCATAGAGGATGGATACTGTTTTGCAAGCAAGATGTTGAAAATTGAACATTATGCTAAGATGCCTTTACAAAAATGTGAGGAAACTACTGGGATATAAACAAGAAGTAATAGTAATGGTATGAGCTCCTATTTTTTTTGAGTTACGGACTTTTGTCTTTTTATCAAAGTTGACTTGATCCTAGGTAAGAATATTGTGTTAGTTTCCTCTTGCTAATAGGCAGTTTCCAAATTACCAGAAATTTAATGGTTTAAAACAACATAAATTTTATTGTCTTACAGGTCTGTAGGTTAGAAATCCAAAACAGGTTTCACTGGACTAAAATCATGGTGTTGGCATGACCGCCTCCCTTCTGGAGGCTCTAGGGGCGAACCCACTCCCTTGCCTTTTCCACCTTCTAGAGGCTGCCTTCCCTGGCCGTGGTACCCTTCCTCCATCTTCACAGCCACTTCTCCCGCTGCCTCATGCTGATACTGACTCCCCTGCCTCCTTTCATTTATAAGGACCTGGGTAATCCAGAATAATCTCCTATCTCCAAGTATTTAATCACACCTGCAAAATCCTTTTTGCTAGGTATTCACAGGTTCTGGGATTAAATGTGGACATCTTTGGGGGCCATTATTCTGCCTACCACAGGTGTTAATAGAATAGAACTTGTCATTGTCAACCCAGTGTTACTTTTTTAAAAATTTTATTTATTTTTTTATTTTTGGCCACATCATGCTGCATGCGAGATCTTAGTTCCCCGACCAGGGGTTGAACCCATGCTCCCTGCACTGGACCGCCAGGGAAGTTCCCCAATGTCACTTTTGTCCCTCATTGGAACCCTGAATTATCAGAGTAAAAACATGACTTAGGTTTTCCCTTGGTTACTGTCATGTTGGTGAAAGTTCAGAATAGCAAAGAAAAGAATTGTTTTGAGAAATTTTTTTTTTTTTTTTTTTTTTTTTTTTTTTTTTTCTTTTTGCGGTATGCGGGCCTCTCACTCTTGTGGCCTCTCCCTTTGCGGAGCACAGGCTCCGGATGCGCAGGCCCAGCGGCCATGGCTCACGGGCCCAGCCGCTCCGCGGCATATGGGATCCTCCCAGACCGGGGCACGAACCCGTATCCCCTGCATCGGCAGGCGGACTCTCAACCACTGTGCCACCAGGGAGGCCCTTGAGAAATTTTTAATGTCCCTCAAAATACTCTTTCTAAATTTTTTTGCTTCTTTTTACTTCCTGTTCTCTTGCTATAATTTATCACTTCAATGTTTTTCTATTGCCAGTGAAACTGCAATGTAAATGAAGTTCCTGGGAAGCCCAGATTAATGTCTCAGTTGATCGATCCCATTAAGGAGAGAATAATTGAAGTTACTGGAGTCTTCTAGTGATTCTCCTTGGAAAGAAATTAAATTCAGGTTATTTCTTAGATATTCATATCACGATATTGATCAGGCTTAAGCCAAACACCAAAATTTATTTACTTTACTCACCAACATTCATTAATACTGTGTTTGGATGTAGTAAGTAACCAATTCATTAACAACAGTTTTATTTTAGAGTCCTTTTTTTTTAAGAGTCTTTCGATTCAAAAGTATGTGTCTTTTCATTTGTGGAATGTTTTAAGCTATATGTTTTTATCATCATTTGGTGTATTACAGTTATTTTCTCGTTTCAATTTAGGGAAAGGCTGTATTTGATATTTTGTAAACAAATGTCCCATATTTAACTAGCTAAAGAAAATATTTAATTTCTTTTCCCTCTAATAGATTCTAATTCAGAGTTGTCAAATGTGGAATTAAGGCAACGCCTTCAGGAAACTCTAGAGGTAGGTACTCTGGCTAACATACAAATTCTCATGTGAATAAAGTCCACTGATAGATATTTTGTATAAGTATTACTAACATGGTATGGAAATCAACTGTGGGCTTTCCAGATATTCTCGAGCCACACTGTCGAGCTCATAGCTTCCAGCTGGCCTCCGCATCTCGATGGCTTCGTCTCCTCATCTCTCAGAAAGGCTGTTCGTATAAACATGCCCTCCTGTTCTCCTTTCCAACTTAGTTCTCTAACCTCCTGGAGAAAATAATCACTCTCTTCCATCTGTCTTCCCAGTATGTGTGACTTGAAATAACCTGACTTAATTGAACCTCTTTGAAGTCAGAGGACTAGAAAGTACCCCAGGGGGTCTGAGGAAACCATCCGTCTTGCTGGGAGTTGGAGTTTCTATGAGGGTGCTTGGCCTTTCAGGAACAGAAAGCCCGTCTTAGTGTGCATCTGTTTTTTTGTTTGTTTGGTTTTTTTGGTTTTTTTGGCCACAGCATGTGGGATGTTAATTTCCCGACCAGAGGTCATACCTCAGGCCCCCTGCAGTGGACGCATGGGGTCTTAACCGCTGGACCGCCAGGGAAGTCCCTTAGTGTGCATTTGTATCTCTTCTGGTGATCGCTACTCTACTAGTTTCCTAGGGCTGCCCTGACAAACTGGTGTCTTAAAAGAGCAGATCGATTCTGTCTCAGCTATGGAGGCTAAAGGTCTGAAATCAAGATGTGGGTGGGCCATGTTCCCTCTGAAGGGTCTAGAGGAGAATCCTTTACCACCTCCTAGCTTCTGGTGGTTGTCGCCAACAACCTTCGGCTTGTAGCTGCGTCACACCAGTCATTGGATTGAGACCTACTCTAATCTAGTATGACATTAATTACATTTGCAAAGACCCTATTTCCAAATAAGGTCGAATTTATGGTACCAGGGGTTAGGACTTGAACGTATCTTTTGGGGTGAGGGGCACAGTTCTACTTATAATAGCTACTGTAGCTGTGTAGCCGATCATGTTCTTATTTTATGTGGTCTAAAGCTTTTTCTCCAAATTATTAACTGTGTGTGTGGCCTAGATGGGTAAAAGCAAAAGATTTGGGCTTTTAGTCATAACTGGCACCTGACAGTGAGCATCTCAGTTTTAGCCTCTCTGGTCCACTTATAAAGCCTGGAGGAATTTCCAACCTCATTTTGTAAGGTCAGAGCACTTTGAGTCAAAGTGAATGTTGAGCTTAAATGTAAACTATCTAAATTGATCATTTGGGGTTGCATATCTCACAGATAGGAAGACTAATTGTGTTTTTCTCCTCAGGAGTTAGAAATTTTGAAAACTGAACTTGAGGCATCTCAAAGACAACTTGAAGGTAAAGAGGAAGCATTGAGAATTCTTCAAAGCAATGTAAGAAGTTACTTTTACACTTTCATCAGGTACACATTCCAATGATAGGTAGTACGGTTGTATCTGCGCGGCTTGCCGGATCTCAATTCCCCAACCAGGGATTGAACCCGGGCCATGGCAGTAAAAGTGCCAAATCCTGAACACTAGACCACCAGGGAACTCATGGTTGTAGCTTTTAAAATAAAAGCATCAGTGTTTAATATAGTTTTTTTTTTGAGCTATAGGTTTTTAAAACAGCTTTATTAAGATATAACTTAACGTCATGAATTTCACTTGTTTTAAGCATACAATTTATTTTTACTAAACTTAGACTTGTGTAACTATCATCACAACTTAATTTAGAACATTTCCATCACCCCAAAAAAGGAACCTCTTACCCATTAGCAGTTATTCCCATCCCCAGCCACCACTAATCTACTTTCTGCTTTATAGCTTTGCCTTTTCTATTTCATAAATAGAATCATACAGTATGTGTCTAGATTCTTTTGCCTCTGGATTCTTATAGTTAGCATATTTTTAAGGTTCATGCATCTTGTAGCATGTGTCAGTGCTTTCTTCCTTTTTTTATTGCCAAATAATATTCCATGGTGTACATATGCCACATTTTGTTTATCCATTTACCAGTTGATAGCTATTTTGGGCTATTATGAATAATGCTGCTATGAATGTTCATGTACATGTCTTTGTGTGCGAAATCCATTCATTCATTCTCAAGTTCATTGGGAAAGAACCAAACCAAGATCTTCTGACTTTTGAACTATCAAACTCTATACAAAAGGTCTCTGTGGGAATCTCATCTCAAGGTAATTTTCTACTGTCTTAAAATAAAAATGTGAACTTCACCTTGCATATAAGTGTGATTGGAAATTTAATTTATACTGATACAATCTTTATTTTTCTTAGGCAATATTTGGCAAAGCCACAAGTCATACCCAGGCAGTGCTTCAAAAAACTGTGGAACAAAAGAGATCCTTGGAGAAGGTATTTGACCACATATAGCGTATAGTGTAGACTTGTTCAATTCAATAAGCTTTCAAATGGAATTCCCTTAAAAATCACCGTACCAGTGTATATGTCATTTGTGCATACCCTCTGCTAGGTGTACTTCAACTTCATACACTCCCTTCCCTTTTGGAGCTTATAATTCAAAACAGATTGTCACATGGGCTAAGCCTGCCAAATTGACACTTCCTGTTTTTCTTCTTTTCCTATTTTTCTTCTTCTGCTTGCCCTGCAGAGCCTGCCTCTTTCTGACCATCTCATCTTCACTGAAAAGGTAGTTAGGAATCACCCTAGATGGTCATATTCCTATTCCTGTTTTACTCTCCCTTGGTGGGAGTGTCCTGGGCTCAGACTTCCAGGAGTATATGTTGGGGTCTGCATGGGTTGGGGGCAATGAGAAATCTAGGTTCAGCCCAACAAATTCGAAATGTTCCCTATAATAAGTAAGCTTCAGCAAAGCTTTTTGAGTGCTAAAGAGGCATGTCATATGTGTTTACAAATGTCATAGACTCTTTTTGAGCAGTAATTAGTTTTTTGTCTTTAACCTATTTCTGTGAAGTGACTAAATGATTTATTTCAGATATTCATAAGTCATGAAATGATTTATTTGTAGTAATTTCCTTGAAAGTGCTATTTTTTTCTATAGGAAATAAATGCCTTGCAGTGGGAAATAGAATTTGATCGCAATAGATTTAAAAATATAGAGGAATCTTGGATCCAAAAATATGACAGGTTTGTGTATTATTATTCTATAATTTTTCTTTGGAAATTTTTAAACTGTGTATAATTCAAATGTAGCTTAGGCTCTTTTCTTTTTTGAGCACACTAAGTATAAAATTCAGGGAATTCCCTGGTTGTCCAGTGGTTAGGACTTGGTGCTTTCATTGCCATGGCCCGGGTTCAATCCCTGGTCAGGGAACTAAGATCCTGCAAGCCACGTGGCACAGCCAAAATAAAATAAAATAAAATAAGATTCATATTGCTTATCCACTTACCAGTTCCATATCTTACTGTTACTGTTAATTTTCTTTCTTTAAAAACTAGTATAAACTGTATATTAAAATACAGTTTAAGAGCCATGTTTCCCAAGTTATTTTAGCCTTGCACTGTTTTTTCAAAGTCTTTTGAGCAACTCTTGTATTAGTGTGAATTTATTTAATAACTTTGACCTTATGAATATGCTATAATTTAATCACTGAGAAATTGATTTGGTATCTGGGATTATAGATGGCTTTAGTACCTGATTTTTAAATTTATTACTTCTTAACTTTTAATTTGAGATAATTGAAGACTTACAGAAAAGTTGTAAGAATAGAACAACTCCTATATATCTTTCACCAAGATTCTCCAAATTTTAACTCTTTACCACATTTACTTTATCATTCCTTTTTCTTTTCTTTTGCTCTCTTTGTAGTTAAATACATAAGTATAGAGGTTATATTTTCTGAACCATTTTGCATATATAGGGTCCCGTTACTCTAACTACTTCAGTTTGTATTTTATTTTAAAAGGGACATTCTCATTTATAACATAATATAGTTATAAAAATAAACACCTTAACCCAATACTATTATTTAATGTGCAGACCTTCTTTATATTACCAACTATCTTAATAATGTTCTTAGAGCAAAAGAGAAAAAACAATTTCCCCTGTTCAGGACCAGTCCAGAACCACATGTTGCATTTGGTTGTCATGTCTAAATTTTAGTCTCCTTTAATCTGAAACAGTTCTTCAGTGTTGATCTTTTATAACCTTTACATTTTTTTGAGGCGGACAGGCCCATTATTTTATAGAATATCCTACAATGAGGGTATCTGATGCTTCTGGATTGAATTGGGTTACACATTTTGGGCAATATTACCACTGAAGCAATGTATTCTAAGTGCATCATATCTGGAGGCATGTGATGCTGATTTGTCCTATTCCTAGGATGTGACTTAATCACTTGGTTAAGGTATGGTGTCTGCCCTCATTCTCCACTATTAAGTCACTGTTTTTCCCCTTGTAATTAATAAGCATCGTGTGGAGAGATACTTGAAAATTATGTAAAGAAACTGACTCATCAGACTTTTCACCCACTCGTTTTTATATCCACTGATATTCTACCTGAAGCAATTATTACTACAATGGTTGCCAAATAGTAATTTTCTAATTCCCTTATTCCTTGTACATTTGTATGTTGGCATTTTACTGCAAAAAAGAGTTTTTCCTTCTCATTTGTTTGTTTATACCAATACGGATTCAAGGATTCTTGCATTATTCAGTGGGTTAAAAGCTATTACTACCATAATTTCTTCTTTTTTTTTTTTTTTTTTTTTTTTGCGGTACACGGGCCTCTCACCACTGCGGCCTCTCCCGTTGCGGAGCACAGGCTCCAGATGCGCGGGCCCAGCGGCCATGGCTCACGGGCCCAGCCGCTTCACGGCACGTGGGATCTTCCCGGACCGGGGCACGGACCCGTGTCCCCTGCATCGGCAGGCGGACTCCCAACCACTGCGCCACCAGGGAAGCCCCGTGGTTTCTTTTGATGCTTAAAATTTTCCAACTTTGGTCAGTGGCAGCCCCATCAAGCACAGGTGTTCCTGTGACGTTTTGACATCTATTTTTCTTTGAGCACTTTCTTGCTTTCTGGTACAAGATATTCTAGGCCAGTATGCCTACAATATTAGGTATTTCTTCAAGGAGCAGCAGTTCCTTTTAATGGGGAATGGTGTTTAGAAATCCAAATCTGAGTGCTAGGTGCGCTCATTACTACTGAGGGTTCACTGTGTGAAGTTCCTCATAGAGGACAGAGTTGGAAAATACACAGGTGCAGACACACGTATATATACATCTATCTATCTGTGTCATCAAGTTATCATCTATCTACCTGTCTCTTTATCATTTATGTATGTAGGTATCTATCACATCCAGGAGATCATACTCATAGCTCCAATTGCAGAACACCACCACAGGGTTCATCTTAGTCTTGCCCCTCTCTGCATTTGTAAGTCCCACAAGGAGAAACCTGACTTCTGTTACCCTGTATGTTTACTTATTTGTTCCACCACAGACTATACAGAAAGTAACTTTAGAATTGCTAATACATACCATTGTAAAATCAAACCCATTAACTAGAGTTCCATACTTGTTTACAGTTTTGTTTTTAGCCTGAAGGTATATGGTGTTTAAAACTTACTTGGTTAGTTTCCTCTTTTTTATCTTCAGTATGGTTATGCTCTTCATTTAAGTTCATTTGCTTCCATTTGTATTCTGTTTTAGAGTTCTTCACTATCCTTATTAATTTGCTTATTTTGTTTGTCTACTTTTGACTTTGTGAAACATTGACAGTGCTTCCAACAGTCAGAAGTATTCAGACAGGTAGATTCAGAGAAGTGTCCTTCACCCCTCTACCCCATTCCCAATGTCCTGCCATTCCTCCTTCCCTTCACTATCTGTACATAATCAATCTTACTATTTTGTGATTTATCCTTCCTCTGTTTGTTTACACAAATAGGCAGGTATATGTATGTTTTCTTATTTCCTCTTCTTTCTTACATCAAAGATAGTTTCCTGTAGATACTCTTTTGTGCTTTTTCTGTTTAACAATATATCCTGGAAATCACTCGATTGTGTGGCTGGGAAACAGTTACTCAACCACTCTCCTATATATAGGCTCTTAGATTGTTTCCATTATTTTGCTATTATAATCAATGCTGCAATAAATAGCCTTGACATATACTTTTGTGTTGCTGGAGATGTATTTTCAAGGTAAATTCTTAGAAGTAGAATGGGTCAAAAGGTAGATACATATGTAGATTTATTAGAGGTTGCCTAATTCCTCTCTATGAGGCTTGTACCAATTTGCATTCCTAACGGTAACTCATGAGAGTGCTTGTTTCCCCATAGCCTCATCAAGAGAATATGTCATACGTTTTGATATTTGCCAATGTGATAGTGTTGTTTACCCAATTTTTTTTTTTTGTATTTTGTTATAGCTGCACAGAACCCAGAAAATTCTGATTCACATACACAGATTTACACTTGGTCAACAGGTTATCTCTTAGGATGCTCTTCAGTTAGGCAGAACTAGCAGACAGTGCTTTATAGTGAGGTCTGCACAAAAATAGTTAACCAGACAGCAAAGTTAATGCATTTGACTGAGTAGGTTGTGATTTTTTTTTTGGTTTTTTGGTTTTTAAAAATATTTATTTATTTATTTAGCTGGGCCGGGTCTTAGTTGCAGCATACGGGATCTTCATTGCGGCATGTGGGATCTTTAGTTGTGGCATGCAGGCTCTTAGTTGTGGCACGTGGAATCTAGTTCCCTGACCAGGGATCGAACCCTGGCCCCCTGCATTGGGAGCATGGAGTCTTAACCACCGGACCACCAGGGAACTCCCTGAGTAGGTTGTTTTTTAAAATTAATTTATAAAGTAGTTTGCATGCATCTCATAAAATGTTTGTGAGCATCTCACAACGTCCTCATAAGCTTAGAATTATTCAGAGTTCAGTTTGAGAATCACAGACCTAGAGTCCTAGGAAAAGGTCATGCTAAGAAAGGTGCTTTAGGACTTCCCTGGTAGCACAGTGGTTAAGAATCCACCTGCCAGTGCAGGGGACACGTGTTCGAGCCTTGGTCCGGAAGATCCCACATGTGTGGAGCAACTAAGCCCATGTGCCACAACTACTGAGCCTGTGCTCTAGAGTCCACGAGCCACAACTACTGAAGCCCGCATGCCTAGAGGCCGCGTGCTCCTCAACAAGAGAAGCCACTGCAATGAGAAGCCCATGCACCGCAACCAAGAGTAGCCCCCTCTCGCCTCAACTAGAGAAAGCCTGCACGCAGCAATGAAGACCCAACGCAGCCAAAAATAAATAAATAAATTTATAAAGGAAAAAAAAAGGTGCTTTATTCCTCAAGGGTTATAGACATTGCTTGAAAAACTGATTTCACGTTTTATTAATTTGTAGGTAATTCATGGAAAGGGAATGTCTTAGATTTACATTTCTTGTTTTTTAGATATAACTGACATATATTACATTAGTTCAGGTGTACAACACAATGACTCAACACCTGTACATATCACAAAATGTTCACCACAGTACAGTCAACATGCGTCACATACATGGATACAGAATTTTTTTTTCTTGTGATGTGAACAACATTTCACTTTAATTGAGAAACTAACTTCATGACCACTGTTTTAATGATATGAAGCCTGTCTCAAGCACAGCATGTAATATTCCCTAGGAATATCACGTCCTGATAGGTATATTATTTAAAGTTATAAGTTAGACCAGATGATCTGGCGACTGTTTTTAATTACAAAAGCAATTTTTTAAGCCTCTGATACTGGGCTATTTAAAACAAATTTATTTATTTATTTAAAAAATAAATTTATTTATTTACTTATTTTTGGCTGTGTTGGGTCTTCGTTGCTGCACGCAGGCTTTCTCTAGTTGCTGAGGGACTATTCGTTGCGGTGCACACTCTTCTCATTATGGTGGCTTTTCTTGTTGCAGAGAACGGGCTCCAGGCGCGCGGGCTTCCGTAGTTGTGGCGGGCAGGCTTTGGTAGTTGTGGCACGCGGGCTCACTAGTTGTGGCACGCGGACTCAGTAGCTGTGGCTTGTGGGTTTAGTTGCTCTGCAGCATGTGGGATCTTCCCGGACCCGGGCTTGAACGTGTCCCCTGCATTGGCAGGTGGATTCTTAACCACTGCACTACCAGGGAAGTCCCGATGCTGGGCAATTTAGGAACTCTTGTAAGTAATTCCAATTTTCATTCAATAGATAAAGCTCCCTATGTATCTTTTTCTTAAATTGAGGTATAATTGACATATAACAGTGTATTAGTTTCAGGTGTACAATATAATGATTTGATATTTGTATATGTTGCAAAATGATCATCACAATAAATCTAGTTAATATTCATTGCCTTTCATCATTACAGTTTTTTTCTTATGTTGAGAACTTTTAAGGTCTACTCTCTTAGCAGCTTTCAAATACTGTACAATAATTGTTAGCTACAGTCTTCATGCTGTACATTGCATCCCCAGGACTTACTTATTTTACAACTGGAAGTTTGTACCTCCCTATGTATCTTTTTATGCAAATTTTGGAAGGTGACCTAAGCATGTAGTTGGTGTTCAAATGGTTATTAACTTGATTGAAACTTTAATAAAGAGAATGAATGTTCAAACTAGATGACTTAGAAGTATTTCTGGTTCTGATACTTTCTCAGCTAAGTATACAGAAGGGTTAAGAGTAAGTTCAAACTCTAACCACACTCCTTTAAATTTTTATTTTATTACATATATAAATTCTAGACTGTTTTGATGTAAGAAAAATTATATTAGGGTTTTCATGTTCTAATTATGGGATTAAATATTCTCATTCACCTTCAAAGTATTAATGTTTTAGTTACTTGGAGGGTACTTTTTTCCAGGCTAAACTGTGAAAATGCAGTCCTCAAAGAAACTTTGAAACTGAAAACAGAAGAAATTAAAATGCTCAAGTCTGAAAATGCAAGTAAGTAGAGTGGTATTTTGATAATTCTTTAAAAATACTATGTTAAAAGATCAGTTTTAAATAGAATGTCCTATGTTAAGAACAAAATATCAATAGACAAAGTGCTAATATTTTGAAGTAACATATTTTAAGGATAAAAGAGAAGAAATGCATCAGTTAGGGTTTTTTTTAACATCTTTATTGGAGTATAATTGCTTTACAATGTTGTGTTCATTTCTGCTGTATAACAAAGTGAATCAGCTATACGTATACATATATCCCCATATCCTCTCCCTCTTACATCTCCCTCCCACCCTCCTTATCCCACCCCTCTAGGTGGTTGCAAAGCACCGAGCTGATCTCCCTGTGCTATGCAGCTGCTTCCCACTAGCTATCTGTTTTACATTTGGTAGTGTATATATGTCAGTGTTACTCTCTCACTTCGTCCCAGCTTACCCTTCCCACTCCCCGTGTCCTCTAGTCCCTTCTTTACGTCTGTGTCTTTATTCCTGTCCTGCCCCTAGGTTCATCAGAACTATTTTTTTTTTTAGATTCCATATATATGTATTAGTATACGGTATTTGTTTGCTCTTTCTGACTTACTTCACTCTGTATGACAGACTCTAGGTCCATCCACCTCACTACAAATAACTCAATTTCATTTCTTTTTATGGCTCAGTATATATGTGCCACATCTTCTTTATCCATTCATATGTCGATAGACACTTAGGTTGCTTCCATGTCCTAGCTGTTGTAAATAGAGCTGCAATGAACATTGTGGTACATGACTCTTTTTGAATTATGGTTTTCTCAGGGTATATGCCCAGTAGTGGGATTGCTGGGTCATCTGGTAGTTCTACTTTTAGTTTTTTAAGGAACCTCCATACTGTTCTCCATAGTGGCTGTTATCAATTTACATTCCCACCAACAGTGCAAGAGGGTTCCCTTTTCTCTACACCCTCTTCAGCATTTATTGTTTGTAGATTTTTTGATGATGGCCATTCTGACTGGTGTGAGGTGATACCTCATTGTAGTTTTGACTTGCATTTCCCTAATGATTAGTGATGTTGAGCATCCTTTCGTGTGTTTGTTGGCAATCTGTATATCTTCTTTGGAGAAATGTCTGTCTAGGTCTTCTGCCCATTTTTGGATTCTTTTTTTTAAAAAAATTAATTAATTAATTAATTAGGCTGCGTTGGGTCTTCCTTGCAGTGCGCGGGCTTCTCACTTGCAGTGGCGTCTCTTGTTGTGGAGCACAGGCTCTAGGCGCCTGGGCTTCAGTAGTTGTGGCGCGTGGGCTCTAGAGCACAGGCTCAGTAGTTGTGGTGCATGGGCTTAGTTGCTCCGTGGCATGTGGGATCTTCTCGGCCCAGGGATCAAACCCATGTCCCCTGCATTGGCAGGTGGATTCTTAACCACTGCGTCACCAGGGAAGTCCAGGTTGTTTGTTTTTTTGATATTGAGCTGCATGAGCTGCTTGTATATTTTTTGGAGATTAATCCTTTGTCAGTTTCTTTGTTTGCAAATATTTTCTCCTATTCTGAGCGTTGCCTTTTTGTCTTGTTTGTGGTTTCCTTTGCTGTGCAAAAGCTTTTAAGTTTCATTAGGTCCCATTTGTTTATTTTTATTTCCATTTTTCTAGGAGGTGGGTCAAAAAGGATCTTGCTGTGATTTATGTCAGAGAGTGTTCTGCCTATGTTTTCCTCTAAGAGTTTTATAGTGTCTGGCCTTACATTTAGGTCTTTAATCCATTTTGAGTTTATTTTTGTGTATGGTGTTAGGAAGTGTTCTAATTTCATCCTTTTACATGTAGCTGTCCAGTTTTCCCAGCACCACTTATTGAAGAGACTGTCTTTTCTCTATTATATACTCTTGCCTCCTTATCAAAGATAAGGTGACCATAGGTGCATGGGTTTATCTCTGGGCTTTCTATCCTGTTCCATTGATCTATATTTCTGTTTTTGTGCCAATACCATACTGTCTTGATTACTGTAGCTTTGTAGTATAGTCTGAAGTCAGGGAGCCTGATTCCCCCAGCTCTGTTTTTGTTTCTCAAGATTGCTTTGGCTGTTTGGGGTCTTTTGTGTTTCCATACAAATTCTGTAATTTTTTGTTCTAGTTCTGTGAAAAATGCCATTGGTAGTTTGATAGGGATTGCATTGAATCTGTAGAGTGCTTTGGGTAGTATAGTCATTTTCACAATGTTGACTCTTCCAATCCAAGAACATGGTATATCTCTCCATCTATTTGTATCATCTTTAATTTCTTTCATCAGTGTCTTATAGTTTTCTGCATACAGGTCTTTTGTCTCCGTAGGTAGGTTTATTCCTGGATATTTTATTCTTTTTGTTGCAATGGTCAATGGGAGTGTTTCCTTAATTTCTCTTTCAGATTTTTCATCATTAGTGTATAGGAATGCAAGAGGTTTCTGTGCATTAATTTTGTATCCTGCTACTCTACCAAATTCATTGATTAGCTCTAGTAGTTTTCTGGTAGCATCTTTAGGATTCTGTATGTATAGTATCATGTCATCTGCAAACAGTGACAGTTTTACCTCTTTTCTGATTTGGATTCCTTTTATTTCTTTTTCTTCTCTGATTGCTGTGGCTAAAACTTCCAAAACTATGTTGAATAATAGTGGTGAGAGTGGGCAACCTTGTGTTGTTCCTGATCTTAGAGGAAATAGTTTCAGTTTTTCACCATTGAGAACGATGTTGGCTGTGGGTTTGATCAGTTAGGTTTTCAAATTAAAAAAATTTTTGAGGGGCCTCCCTGGTGGCGCAGTGGTTGAGAGTCCGCCTGCCGATGCAGGGGATACGGGTTCTTGCCCCGGTCTGGGAGGATCCCATATGCCGCGGAGCGGCTGGGCCCGTGAGCCATGGCCGCTGGGCCTGCGCATCCGGAGCCTGTGCTCCGCAACGGGAGAGGCCACAAGAGTGAGAGGCCCGCATACCGCAAAAAGAAAAAAAAAAAAAAAAAATTTTTTTTGAGGTGAAATTCACAACTTAAATTTAACCATTTAAAAGTGAACAATTCATAATGCTTACAAACATCTAGTTCTAAAACGTTTCCATGACTACAAAATAAAACCTTATACCCATTAAGTAATTTCTCCTGATTCTCCTTTTATCCTTTAATTTTTATACTCAGTGTAAACAAAATGGTAGAGTACCTGATGTTTGAGGAACTGAGTAGGTGTATGTTTATTGGGAATCTAGTATGAAAAGTATAAAATTGTATAGTTATTCAACATAATTTTTTCTCATAAAATGTCTTCTGTGACTTTGTCATAATACAAATATTTTTCAGAATATTATTTGACTCATTAAGAACTTGAAATTATATAAATGTATGTGTATGTACACACACACACAGAGCATATCTTTTATATAATGAGTCACTATATGACAGAAGTTAATGAAAGAGTATTAAGGTGATACTAACTTTTTAGAAATCTATTTTTTTGGCCATACCATGTGGCATGTGGGATCTTAGTTCCCTGACCGGGGATCAAACCTGGGCCCCTGGCAGTGAGAGCCCGGAGTCCTAACCACTGGACCACCAGGGAATTCCCAGCAGAAACTATTTTAAAGTGGTGGCTTGAAAGGCGTAAAATGAGAGCTCAGTCAGGTAATGGGCCCGAGAGCAGCACTTTACATAGTGTAGTAAGTGAACTGTGGCAATCCCTTGGGTGAGAACTGCACACACTGATATGCTTCTCCACACCAGTGATTTGAGCAGATAGTGATTTCTCCCATGTTAGGTTGGTGCCAGGACAGAAGTTGCTCATAACCACTGCTCCTGTCCCTTCCTCCGTATCCTTCCACCCTATAAGAAGAGAGGGAAAGTTACTGTTATTCTGCTTTCCAGTAAATAGCAGGACCCCTCTTGTTCTAAATATATGCATTGAGAGCCTCTTGTGAAAACTCTTAACTAAAAGAAAAGTCTGATAGAGTTTGGAGAGCTGGTACAGTTGACATTAATACAATATATTAGATTTCATCATCTGATCGTCTCACAGTGTGGATAATTAGCCTTTGTATGTTCTCTTTTTGAAAATCCTACAAATTTTCTTTGAGCAAATGAAGACCAGACTTCGGTTGCAAAATTATTTCCGCATTAAAAATAACATTTTATCTAGTGTTAACTCACTTGATACCCACTATTCTATCAAATTTTCTGGTTGGAGACAGATTTTGTGGGTAGTTGTATATCCCTTGCTTAGAAGTGAGTATGTGGTGTTGGTTTAACTGGATTAGGTGAGGCTGGGGTTAGACCTCCTAACACTTTCTTACATGGCCCTTCCTAGTTTTGAATCAACAGTATTTGGAGGCCCTCGCCATGCTTGATATCAAACAGCGGAAGATGGCTCAGGAAAACACATGCCGGGACACAAGTGGCTTTACAGAGGTTTCAGGTCTTGAGGTAGGTAAGCAGGTATGAAAGTTTAGGAGGGAAATTTTCCACTTCCATTTCTTTCTGCTGTCGCCATCAGCTCCACTTCTAGGATAGAACCATACTTAGCAATTTGAGACCAAGGGTGAGAGAGGCCCAGGTCCACTCTTCAGCCTTGCTGGTACCATACCTTTCCGGCACAGCATTCTTGGACATTAGGGGATGTGCTAGCCACTTCCTGTCCCTTTTATTTCCTTTTTCTACAGCTTTAGCAGAAAGTATGTTAGTAGTGTCTTCCCTGGGTAGAGGCTTACAGCATCAGAGTACTTTCCCACACATTTTTTTTTTTTTTTTTAATTTTTATTTTTTTTCTTTTTGCGGTATGCGGGCCTCTCACTGTTGTGGCCTCTCCCGTTGCGGAGCACAGGCTCTGGACGCGCAGGCCCAGCGGCCATGGCTCACGGGCCCAGCCGCTCCGCGGCATATGGGATCCTCCCAGACCGGGGCACGAACCCGTATCCCCTGCATCGGCAGGCGGACTCTCAACCACTGCGCCACCAGGGAGGCCCCCACACATTTTTTAATCTGATCTTCATAATGGTCTTGTGAGGGCTGCAAAGCAGGTATTATCCCCATTTTACAGAGGAGGAAACTCAGGCTCAGATAGTTTTAGTTACTTTCCCAAAGTGATGCAGTCACTCTGGGATTGAGCCAGGTCCAGGACAAAGATCTGCTGATGCATTGCTAATTGCTTGCTGAGGTGTGAAATGTCTTACAAGTATCCTGGGGACTCATGAGAAATAAGCGTACCAGTGGAGTGAGAAGGGGTAGCCATTCACTTATTATAGAACTTCAAAGAAAGCAACTACTACTAATAATAGCAAATACATAGTCCTTAGTAAGTTCCAGACACTGTTCTAAGTGATTCACATAGATTAACACATTTCATTCTCACCACCACCAAATAAGGTGAGTACAATTAAATCCCTACTTTACAAATGAGGTAATTTTGGCCCAGAAGGGTTAAGTGATTTGCCCAAAGTCACAGCTAAGTGGTGGAGCTGGGATTTACACCCAGATGGAGTTTAGAGTCTGTGCTTTTGATCACTGTGCTCTACTGCCTGGGTGGAGAACTAGTGTACTAGCAATAAAAAGAAAAATAAAAGAAACTGAACGGAGAGAAAGTTCAGAAAAAGTGTGCTCTATTATAATCTTGAGTAGGCTCTAAGTAACTTTATGGCAGGCAAGAACAAGGGCCCTGAGCCAGCTGATGAAGGAGCACTGAGGTAAGAACATAGAATTAGGATGCAGAGGTCCTTGCAGAAACCTTGCATTTTTATATTGGCCCTACCCAGGTCTTAAGATGCTTTTGGCAACTTTCGCAGGGACAATTATCAGGAGCCGGAAGTTGAAAAGGGAAGATACCAATCTGCCACATAACCACCATTTGTACACTTGAGTCAACTGAAAGCTCACTGTGTACTTCACAGTTATCATTAATGCAAGAAGGAATTTTCTGAAATAGCCTTTACACTAAGAGAGACCGTGGAATCTTCCTCTCTAAACAGTCTCTA
This sequence comes from Mesoplodon bidens, assembly GCF_964165515.1. Taxonomy (NCBI): domain Eukaryota; kingdom Metazoa; phylum Chordata; class Mammalia; order Artiodactyla; family Ziphiidae; genus Mesoplodon; species Mesoplodon bidens. The sequence continues at coordinate 56,893,675 of NC_138160.1, read as the reverse complement.
AAATAAAATTGTTTTAAGCCAGTCCATGTGAAATTTATAGCAGCAGGAAGCTTAGACAATAATTTTGTAGTTCCACATGAAACTTTAAAAGATGTGGCACAATATGTTACATAGACCGCCTCCATTAAATTGGAAGCTGTTGGAATATTTTGGGAAAGCAACTTGTGGTTAGTTGCCAAAATGGTTTTTTAAAAAAAAGTACAGCAGGGCTTCCCTGGTGGCGCAGTGGTTGAGAGTCCGCCTGCCGATGCAGGGGACATGGGTTCGTGCCCCGGTCTGGGAAGATCCCACATGCCGCGGAGTGGCTGGGCCCGTGAGCCATGGCCGCTGAGCCTGCGCGTCTGGAGCCTGTGCTCCGCAACGGGAGAGGCCACAACAGTGAGAGGCCCACGTACCGCCAAAAAAAAAAAAAAAAAAAAAAGGGTACAACAGTTCTTACTTTTCTTCTGGCTACAGTGGTCAACCAGGAGTGACCCACGTGGATTAGTTTCTTCATTGTGATCCAAAGACAGGTTTTGAAGGATCAGGGCCATATGCAATTCCAGAACAGTGGATGAACCAAGAAATATATTAAGAATTTATTACATGATCATAGACCATTTTTTTAGGAGTGGCAGGATGATTGTTTTCCTTAGAATTCACTCATCATTTCTGAGCATGCATCTCTCCTGGCAGGACCTGACAGTAATGAATGCTGGGTAGCAAGGCCAAACCCAGTCACAGGAAATCCATATTGTGGGTGTTTATATTTACTTCGTTAGGTCAAGTTCCTGCCAAGAACTCAGAAGTATAGGAAACTGGTACCAAGTGAAAGGCTTTGGAGCGTGAGCAGAAGGAATGCAGAATTCCTGTGTATTTTTGTTCCGAGTAATAACAGTCTCTCCTCATTTGTAGTTAATTTCCCCTTGGGTCCTGAAATCATGGTCTCAGCTTCCTATTTTTGTTTTCCTTTGCAGTTTCTTTGAACTAGGTGCTTGAATAAAATGTGCATGGGTTTGTGTGTGCGCCCCGTGTTTGTGTACGGCTGAGCAATGTGATACTTAGTAATGGATAATTCTTTTGGATTTAAAGCTTGCAGTCCTGGGAGCCTGCCTTTGTCACGATCCCAGAGGGAGCCCCTGTACCTGTGCCAGACTGGCAGCATCTACTCGGAAAATGCTCCTTCAGGTCAAACAGGAGGTATTGTGTTATCAAAAGAGTAAAAGCTTTGGTTTTGCTTCTCCATTAAAACAAAGTAGAATAAATGGAAGTATATGTAATAATTAGCTTAATTTGGTAGTCTTTGGCTATGGAACTTATTCTTAGTTTTAAATGATAACATATAAACCGGATTTTATTTACATTACTTGGCACGATATTACAGCCATGAAAAGTTGTTTGCCTGTGTTTTAGTTAATATTTCCTAAGTTCATATTGCTTTTGTCTATACATGGCCCTAAAATTACTAGATATTAGAGGAAAAGGCACACCTGCTTAAAATCACCAGGATGTGCAACACCGATTAGCCGAGATATAAACATGAAGCTTATTAGAAAAGCTGCAAGGTACAGTGGAAGGAACCTTTGTGCCAGCCAGACCTAGGTTTGAATCTCAGCTCCAATATTTTCCAGCTTTGTGGCTTTGGACACGTATGTTAAATGGAGGCTAATAACTAGTTTGGAGGGTTGTTGTGAAAAATAAAAACGGTAGACATATAATGTTTAGCATAGGGCCGTGCCTGGCATTTAATCAAATGATAGCTGCCATTATAATTAGGCTTTCACAACAAATACAGTATGGACCATAATTTTTAAAATGTTTTTATTGAAGGTTTGGAATTTAAGTCTTCAGAGTATATATGAAAGCAAACAGCTAAACATTAGCAATTCATCAGGAAAAGCATAAGATTACAAAGATCAGAGTCAGCTGTGGGAGGTATCTGAAAGATGGTATTCATAATTGTTTTCAGTGGTATTTTCTGGCATGGCCCAAGGCAGAACTGAAATGCAGCCATTGGCATCCTCCCTTCTTCCTCGTTGGGCAGGACATACACGAGGCCCGTCTAGGATAATGAGGTCTAAGAGTAGGATTACCAGGGAACTGATAGGCACAAGAGAAACTCCTGGTAATCTGGTTCAGAGTGGGCAGCTACTGCAGAAGAGAATGGCATGTAGTAATTAGATTAAGCGGATCCAGTATATCAAGGGCAGGCAGAAAACTACTAGGCAAGGAGACTGCATTTGCTAATCTGACTCAGCATTCATGCAAGAATTGTTCTGGTTTTGCCTCTAACACCTCTCAAACTTTCTTTCAAAACCAGTTGGAACTTCTGCAGAAGAGTAAAGAAGAAGCCTACATAATGGCAGATGCATTCAGAATTGCATTTGAGCAACAATTAATGAGGAAAAATGACCAGGCACTAAGATTGACACAAATGGATAAAATGTGTAAGAAAGCAACAAAAGGGACAAATTGGAAGCACCTTAAAGATGATGGTAAATAAGAATTATAATGGTAATAATCAGGTGTCATTTCAGTTGTTTTTGGTTATAATCATAGTTGATTAAGCAGTTAATATGGTGAATATAATTGAAATTTCACATATAGTTATGATTTATCTAAAAATGTAACAACTATGGGAAAAAAGGAGTCACTGGGTGTTACTTATGCAGATGAAACCATAAAATAACAGGAGAATCTCTTTTTTAGTAGAGATTTTTAGTGGAAAAAATTTTAATACGAGTGCTAGAACCCAACAGCGGAACCCAACATTAAATCTATCTAATTAAACTTTATTGAAATGTGTGACTTTGGAAGGAGACATTGAGCAGTAGAGAAATAATCTTTTTTTTTTTTTTCTTTTTTTTTTTTTTTTCTTTTTGCGGTATGCGGGCCTCTCACTGTTGTGGCCTCTCCCGTTGCGGAGCACAGGCTCCGGACGCGCAGGCCCAGCGGCCATGGCTCACGGGCCCAGCCGCTCCGCGGCATATGGGATCCTCCCAGACCGGGGCACGAACCCGTATCCCCTGCATCGGCAGGCGGACTCTCAACCACTGCGCCACCAGGGAGGCCCCAGAAATAATCTTAAATTGGACAAATTAATATTCTTATAAAAAGTGAAACAGAAGTTAAGGTTTAGGTTTTGGTTCACAAGCCTATCAAAAGTTCATGGCCAAAAAAAAAAAAAAGTTCATGGCCAATTTGGAGTCATTATGGTATTAGTGTAAACAAAATATACAAAAATGGCATGAGAGAATAAATTGCCATTGAAGTATGTAGACTGTTCAATATAAACAAAGTAGCTGGTATTTTTTAGAAATTTTAGTTTCTCTAAATGGTCAATCTCAATTTTCATTTGTAAGTATTATTCAGTAGGCTTCATATTGCTTCAATTTAAAATTCTAATTTGAAACCATTTATCAGTCAAGAAAGATTAAAGTGAAGTTTATTAAGTGTAAATTTTTAGTATTCAAATTCTGACATGACCCTGTTTCTAAATCTTTTTTGACAAAATCCGTAATCCTATTTCCAGTATCTCTCATTTTCAGATGAACTTAGGACCAGTAAGAATCTTATAGTATTAAAAATGAAACTTTTAATAGTAGATACCTAATTTTGTTTGAAATATCTCTTCAAACCGTGCATATTAGCGTTAGTATATGGGTCAAGTGTTGTGAATTTTAGCTTCATTAACTAAACTTTACCCATCTCTTTGCTGAAGTGTTAAGAAACAGCTTATAGGGATAATAAAAATAGAAGTAGTAAACAAGAACTGTGAAAGCAGGTGAAAGCAGATATAAAAGCTATGTATTTAGTCAGGTGGAAGTCAGGGCAAAAGGGGGGAAATAATGTTCCTCAAGTCTTGTTCGTTCTTAATCAGGCATTCCACATTGTACTGAAATTAACTTCTAAAGGTGTTTTCTAGTATGAGACTTACAGAGGCCAGTGAGCAAATATAATGGCTAAGTCCTCAACAGTCACTTATAATAAATAAAAAATTAGTATTTATGTGGCTGTTTTCTATAATTCCTTGATAAAAGGTAAAGGTATAACCTCAGTGTCAAGGTAGGTGATTTGCCAGGGAAATAAGCTAACATAGTCCAATGTACTTAGCCTTTGAGGAATTGGTGGAAAACATTAAGAATATCTAGTTCTACTGTGAACAACCAATGTGTAGGTGATCTTCCTCAAGCACCTCTTCTTTCAGTGAGGCCCTTGATAGGAGCTGGATTGCAAAATTTTCAAAGGTATACTCTTAGAGGGCAGCCTAGGTGTTTTGTGTTGTTAACTAAAGTCAAATCCCTTTGAAAATCTGATTTTGTTGATGGAAGGTAGAAGAGTAGGGAGAAAGAATAGAAGCGGTAGATTCATATTCAGTTCAGCACTTGTCCTCATTTTATATTCCAGAATTCCTGCCTTTCTTAGTTTTTTACACAATTCAGGAACTTCTCCATAGAAAATACGATTTGAGAGGTACAGCTCCCAATCTTTGCTTTCCGTTAAGGTACTGGAAGCAGAATTTAAAATAGTTTATCTCTGAAAAGCCTTTACAAGTCCATAAAAGGTTTAGTAGCTCTTTGTGAGTTTCTTAGTGATAAGACTTTGATTCATTTTAATATACTTCAATAATCTGGTACAAGATGATTGTTACAGGTCATTTTCTTATTTGTGGTTAACACTATGTTAAGTTTTCTTCTTGATATGGCTGCTTAGACAAGTTCTGAGAGATAGCTTATAAGCATGTTTCCTTTTTTTTAGATTGAAAATAGAGACAGATTCATCCACTCTCAGAACTGGTGAGCTGGTCAACTTGTCTGGCTTTTCCCCTTTGCCACAGCTGCCATTGAAAAAGGTCAGGTGTGAGGCCCAGTCACTGTGGTTTATCAGGATTGGGTGGAAAGGGAATTGTCCCTTTAGACTTTATCTGACCATTAGACCATTTGCAGAGCATTCTAAAAACATTCTTGAAATTTTCTTTGTATAAATCTATAAATTTTGTATTTTCTGCTACAAATTGCATCCTTTCTATGGATGAAGAAGAATATCAGTGTACATATTGCAGGATGTGGACTTTTAAGCATTATGTCAGTAGCTGGGCTAGGTGCTTTCACAATTGTTTTTTTTTAATTGCATAAAACTTACCATTCTTTTTTAAGTAGGTACATTTTTTTAACATCTTTATTGGAGTATAATTGCCTTACAATGGTGTGTTAGTTTCTGCTTTATAACAAAGTGAATCAGCTATACGTACACATATATCCCCATATCTCCTCCCTCTTGCGTCTCCCTCCCACCCTCCCTATCCCACCCCTCTAGATGGACACAAAGCACCGAGCTGATCTCCCTGTGCTATGCAGCTGCTTCCCACTAGCTATCTAGTTTACATTTGGTAGTGTATATAAGTCCATGCCACTCTCTCACTTTGTCCCAGCTTACCCTTCCCCCTCCCCGTGTCCTCAAGTCCATTCTCTACGTCTACGTCTTTATTCCTGTCCTGCTCCTAGGTTCTTTAGAACCATTTTTTTTTAAACTTACCATTTTAACCATTTTTAAGTGACAAGAAGTCCATTCACGTTGTTGTATTATCATCACCATCCATCTCCAGAACTTTTTCATCTTCCCAAACTCTGTACCCCCATTCAATACTAACTGCCCACTCCCTTCCCCCAGCCCGTGCTCTATTATTTAATGGCACAGCAACCAAACAATAGAGCATAGGTACTATTATTCTCATTCTGGAAGTGAGGGTATGTAGCTCAGAGAACTTGTCCAACATGGTACCATTAGGAAGTGGTTAAATGGGGATTCAAGTCCAGGTCTTTCTGGCTCTAAAGCAGAGTTTGCATGGTTCAGAGGCCACCTGTCTGCAGATATGTTTTGTTGGGAGTGAACAGTGTTCTCAAATATTGTGGGCAGGTGGCTAACCTTTACACTGGGAGATTTCACATGCAAATGTGGATTGCTGGCTCCTTTGCAAGACTGAGATTATCAGGTAGCAAGCACAGGCTGCATTCTCCTGTGGGCAGCTGCTGAGCAATGAGAGCGGCAGGGCGCGGCTCTGGGTTCTCACACTGTGGCCTCTCACCTGCGTTTGCAATCCTGGCTCTAAAGTCTGCTTTTCCCACTGCACTGTGCTGCCTGACTCACTCGTGCTAGAGGTCACCTGAAGAGGACAAGGTCCTGGCTGATTTAGGAATGAATTAGCCTTGATTCACACTTACCTCTTTTTCTGGAAGTACTTCAGTGAGTGTCTTTTTGTGTCTCAGCTGGATTTTCGTGTTCCATTTTAGGGTTACCATCGCAAAGGAGTAAGAAGAACTTAGGGCAGAAACTGTTGGGTATGCTCCCTTTGGAAAACAGTTCTAAGAGTACTGATGACCAGCATGATCCTCAGGAAGTCTTTAAGGTGCTAACAGATTTGGTTAGTATCTTTGCTTTTTGTTAGAAGCTGTGGATGAGCTTATCTTTTTCCTTCCTATTAATTCAACTCTTTATTGCTCTATACTTGACTTTTATGCTCTGTTCCCATTTCAGGTACCATTTTCCAGAATTATGATCTTCATCTCCTTAAACACCCCACACATGCTTCCCACTTCTCCCATCCATGTTCTTCCTGTGCAGCTTTAAAGCTCCACCTCTCAAAAGAGGAGGCTCCCTGTAATTAAGTCCAGGCATCTTGGTCATCTGCAGTTACATATACAGTTCATGACAAGACTTATATATTCAGGAATTTTTAAAGTGTTCAACGAACTTCCTCGTGCATTATATCCTTTATTCATTACCACAACCCTGACTATACAAAGAAACTTTGTTATATGAACATACTTATCTATAGAAGAGTATTAAAGTTTACTTGCATATAAAAATATAAAAACAATTTTTATATAAATAACTTCAACATTCTTTCACAGAGGTAAGTACATGTTGGTATTATATATACATATATACACACATACCATGTAAATATATACTTCTTTCTCCTCTCTCTTCAGATGACTTAAAATTTTTTTCAACAGAAAGAACGCTGTTTTCTATTTTTCCTTTAAAAAAAAATCCTCAATAACATGTAGCATAATGCTTAGGAATCAGTGGACACCTAATTGATTTATTCATACTGACTGGCTTAGATTGGAGATTGAACATTTTCCTAAAATACTTCTGACTATAGCTCTGTACTCTGTGGTATACTAACTGGTACGTTTTTAATTTCTGGGCATGCAGTTAAATGACAAAGAAGAAGCTTTGGCTCATCAAAGAAAAGTTAGTTACATGCTTGCTCGGGCTTTGGAAGACAGAGGCACCACCTCAAAAGAGAATAAAGAAAAAAATCCTATGAAAGACAATTCTCCATTAAAAAACCCCTGGCAGAAAACTTCAGAATTCCCTGTTTTACATGATCCTGTACATTCACGTGTTCAAATTTTTAATTCTGTGGGCTGCATTTGTTCAATTCAGCACTTTCAGACAGATCAGAACTACACAAGAACTCTTAAAAGATCCTATTCTTTGCCATCAAATATCATGTACTGAAGACAAACCAGTTGAAATTAGAACTGAGAGCTGTTTATATCAAGACTTTGAAAACGGACCGTGTAAATGTTGCGGCATCTTCAGAAGTTGTGTTTTCCGGGTATTTCTAAATTTGGGGAAGCAGCTTAAATAAATGTTCTCTACAAGAAATTTATTAGTATTCTGTGTTGACATATTTCATTTATAAATTACATTACTATATTTTTGAAATTTTCAGTATTTGCCAACATCTTAAAAACAAAGAAATAGTGATTTTGAGAAGAAAATTAACTATTTAGATTGACTTATAGGGATCTTTGGCTCAAGCAACAAGAGTGACTGAATGTTAATTTTTGGAATACATTAACCTAGTTTTGTGTTTTTCTGGATTTTTCATTTGCCATATAAAGTTTAAAAATAATTTCCTTCACTTCAATAAAAAAGTTATTATGGTGGGACTTTGGCAGCAGTATATTCAAAGTCATTGCTAGTTACCTGTTTTATAGCTTCCTTTTTGTCAGAGTGGTGACATTCTGTAGCCAGATCTATGCAGAATTCTGGCATTTAGGCCACTCTGAATTAACTTCTTCGTTTTGATGCTGAATTTTAGGCCATTTAAAATTATTTTCTCTTTCTAGACATAGTACATAGTAATAATCTTTAATATCTTTTGGGAATATTACTATACTAATAGCATCACAATGATATCAAAGGAAGTGCATTACCTTGTCAGCAGTTCTAAAACTAATCTCTAGTGAAATGATCTCTAGTGAAAAGATATTACTACTTAATTAGATAGCTAACAGTAGGATAATAAGGTAACAATATAAACCATTTATAGTTATAGGAACAGCACTGGTTGACATTAATAATAATAAAAGCTGAAAAATTGGCAAATACATTTTGAAAAAAGGAATGAGGATCTACTGTTGCCAGATATTAAAATGTATTATCCTATCAACTATACTCCAGTATAAAACAAAAATTAAAAAAAATGTATTGTCCTGATGGTAATACAAAAAAGCTACATTATTTAAAACAGTGTAACAGCAGGTCAATGAGAATCGGATAAAGACCATACACGGATCTAGTATATATAATAATTTAACATAAAAGGTAGGGAAAGGAAGGATCTGGGATTATTTAATAATACCAAAGTGAGAAGTGTAAAAAAAAATCAAATTACAAAAACTAGAAAAGTATGTGTGTATATAAAACAAGCTCAAATAAATCGATAAAATTTATATTCCAATTGATAAATGGACAAAGAATCTGAACCAGTCTCCTCAAGGAAACAAAAGCAAAAATAAACAAATGGGACCTAATTAAACTTAAAAGCTTTTGCACAGCAAAGGAAACCAACAAAATGAAAAGACAACCTACTGAACAGGAGAAAATATTTGCAAATGATACGATAAAGGATTAATGTCCAACATACATAAACAGCTCATACAACTCAACATCAAAAAAAACAAACCCAATTAAAAAATGGGCAGAAGTCTTGAAAAGATATTTTTCCAAAGAGGAAATGCAGATGGCCAACAGGCACATGAAAAGATGCTCAACACTGCTAATCATCAGGGAAGTGCCAATCAAAACCACAATGAGACATCACCTCACACCTGTCAGAATGGTTGTCATCAAAAACAAATAACAAATGTTGGTGAGGATGTGGAGAAAAGGGAACCCTTATACACTGTTGGTGGGAATGTAAACTGGTACAGCCACTGTGGAAAACAGTATGAAGGTTTCTCAGAAAACTAAAAATAGAACTACCACATGATCCAACAATTCCACTCGTGGGTATATATCCAAAAAAAACCAAAATCATTGATTCATAAAGATACATGCACCTCAATGTTCACAGCAGCATTATTCACAATTGCCAAGGTATGGAAGCAACCTAAGTGTCCATAAACAGATGATGGATAAAGAAGTTGTTGTATATATACATACAGTGGAATACTACTCAGTCATAAAAAAGAACGAAATGTTGCCATTTGCAGCAACATGGATGGACTTGGAGGGTATTATGATAAGTGAAATAAATCACAGAGACAAATACTGCATGATATCACTTATATGTAGAACCTAAAAAAAATACAACAAACTAGTGAATTTAGTAACAAAGTAGCAGACTCACAAATACAGAGAACAAACTAGTGGTTGCAGGGGGAGGGTTCATATAGGGGTGGGGAATCGGGGTACAAACTATAGGGTGTGAGATAGGCTCAAAGATGTATCGTGAATAAAGACACAGACCTACTTGAGAATGGACTTGAGGATATGGGGAGGGGGAAGGGTAAGCTGTGACAAAGCGAAAGAGAGGCATGGACATATATACACTACCAAACGTAAGGTAGATAGATAGTGGGAAGCAGCCGCAGGGGGAGATCAGCTCGGTGCTTTGTGACCACCTGGAGGGACGGGATGGGGAGGGTGGGAGGGAGGGAGATGCATGAGGGAAGGGATGTGGGAACAGATGTATATGTATGACTGATTCACTTTGTTATAAAGCAGAAACTAATAAAAAAATAAATTAAAAAAAAAAAAGATGTATCGTACAACACGGGGAATACAGCCGATATTTTGTAATAACTAAATGGAAAATACCTTTAAAAATTGTATTTAAAAACTGAACCAACAGTTCACAGAGGAGGGATTAGCAACACAGTAGAAATCAAAGAAAAGTAAATTAGAATGAGATATCAAATTAGCAAAGACCCCAAACATGAATGCTAGAGATGATGAAGTGAAATAGATTCTTACATAAAGGTTAACAAATGCATTCATTTGGGATACCGCATTCAATTTTTTTGCATATATACTCAGAAGTGAAGCTGCTGGATCATATGGTAGTACCATTTTAAATTTTTTGAGGAAACACCACAGTTTCCCACAGCTGCTGCACTGTTTTTATACATTCCCACCAATAGTTTACAAGGGTCCCAATTTCTCCACATGCTCACTGACACTTGTTATTTTCTGGGTTTTTTTGGTAGTAGCCATCCTAACAGGTATAAGGTGATAATCTCACTGTGGTTTTGACTTGCATTTCCCTATGATTAGTGAGGTTGGGCATCTTTTCATGGGTTTTTTTGGCCATTTCTATATCATCTTTGGTGAAATGTCTATTTCAAGTCCTTTGCCCATTTTTTATTTGGATTTTGTTGTTGAACTGTAACAACAACATATATTCTTCACAGATTCTGGATATGAACCCCTTATCAGATACATGATTTGCAAATATTTTCTCTCATTCCATAGGTTGCCTTTTCATTCTATTGATTACGTTCCTTTGATGCACACAAGCTTTTAATTTTGATATAGTCCAAATGGTCTATTTTTTACTTTTGTTGCCTGTGTTTTGGGGTCATATCCAGGAAGTCCCTGCCAAATCTGATGTCATGAAGCTTTCCCTCTATGTTATTTTCTAAGAATTTTTATAGCTTTAGGCCTGGTGTTCAGGTCTTTGATATATTTTGAGTTAGTTTCTGTATACAGTGTAAGGTAAGAGGCTTCTTCATTTTTAAGAACTACTGAACAGCTACTGGGGGTGTAAACTAATACAACTACTTTGGAGAAATATGGCAATATCAACACTAATTGAAAATACACACTGTGACCTCACGATTACAATTCTAAGTATGTACATTAGAGAAACGCTTGCATGTGCATATAAACAATCCTTTTTAAATAGCCTAAATGTCCATGTGACAGAATTCTCAAGATGGCCCTCTCATGATTCCTGTCCTGATTATTCAAGCACTAATCTAGGAACTGCTATGAAGGGATTTTAAAGATGTATAATTAAGCCCTTAGTGAGCTGACATCATTTATCAGGTGAGTCCTTAAAAAAAAAAAAAAAAAAAAAAAAGGCAGAATTTTCTCTCTTGGCAGCAATGAGGAAGCCAGACAGATTTGACACTGTTGCCGGTTTGCAGATGGAGAGTGACATGCAACAAGGCAAGTGGACTGCCTTAAGAAGCTAAGAGAGGCCCCTGGCTGACAACCAGCAAGGATAAGGAGGCATGTGCATTAAAATGGCATGAACTATATGAACTCAGAAGCAGATTCTTCCCTAGAGCTTCAGAGAAGAGCCCAGAGTCCAACTGACACCTTGATATTGGCCTATGCAAAAAAACCACAGTTGAGCCATGAGAGGTAACTAACCTACAGGACTGGGAATTAAGTTTTAAAGTTTTAAAGTTTTGAGTAAGAATAAAAATGCTGTATGAGATGTACCGTCTACCACTCAAATTCTGAAACCCAAAACAGTACTGTTTACTACTACTTGCATTCTTATAAAATAGCAGTATAAAATGATGGAAGGACACACTCATTTCCTGAGAGTCATTCTCTTTTGGGGAGGGTAAAAAGGAAAAAATAAAATGGAATGATGTATTAAAGGGTTAAAGGGAGCTCAATTTTATCTGTAATGTTATTTTTTTTTCCTATTTAGTATATTAACATGTTAAGTCAGGGTAGCAGGTATCTGGTATATTACTACTATCTTTCTATTTTAAAATAATACCCCCTTTACTACAAATTTACTACAAACCTGTAACGCTATATGGGCCAGATCATTAAAGTAACTGATAGTTATTTTTATTAAGAATTCCTTAATGCATTTTCAACTCTACATTTCAGAGAATTAAACTTATCTTACTGTTGCACTCTAATCAGAAAAATCAGAATTAAGTTTGTTTTAAAATACATTTAATAAAATAACCCAGTTTTACATATTTTACATGTACAGAATATTTACAAATTTCTTTTAAAGCATTTAATTAATGTTTACTATTTTGCTTTTTTCACTATCTCCTTCAGTAGTAGAATATGTCCAGTGTTCTCTGTAACTAAAAAATTAGCTTCTTGGGTAATCCTCCTGGGGGGAAAAATGAGGTTGTTTACATTTAATCTTATAGCAACTTTAACCAGTCACTGCATTCCAACTACCTCTATTTTTACTCGCTTTGATTTTCCAATAGCACTAGTTAAACATTAAGCATACAGTGTACCAGTAGGAATTTATGAAAAGAGTAGGATGCACATAGATAGTACTTGTAACTCTGAGGTATACTCAAAAGTGCCCATGTCCTTTTAAAAAGCATGATGTAAGTATTCTCAATGGAAGTAAACATAGCTAAAACACCACAGTCAACTTTATCCAATTTAAATTTATACAAGTAAACAGCTCACAGTCTGCATTTCTTAGCTGCCTTTCAGTCACTAGCTATATATTAGCTATCTGGAGTTTTCTGAATTCATTTCATTTCTTGTGAAAATGAGAGTTTTACCTTGTTCCAAGGCCTCTGTTCTCTTCCGTTTTGTTGCCATGGCTGGATTGGACTGCTCCTTTAAAGCGTCCACTGGACAGTTTGGTCTTGGCAGCTGACATCCAGGTGTCGGCCCTGGCCGATTACTGAAATACTTAGTTTTCAATGCCTTTCAGAAGAAAAGATACCAGAGAAAGTAAGGTTTTAAGTGAATATCTGAACTGTGTTTAAGAAAAGCTAACCTCCAAAATTGTAAGGAGCATTAAAAATACTATGTGAATACACCCCCTCCCCAAGCAAACTTAATTTCAAGTATTTCGACATGCAGATTACTACAAATAAACATCTAGCAGCCTAAGATTGATTGATAATTCCATTACTATAAGAAAAAGACATTACCTTCAAATTTTTCCACAATTAAATAGCCTATACTAAGTACAAAATATCTGTAGTAAGATATTGTAAAATTCATCTCTCTACACATTATAGGCTCTGTAGTTCAAAAGACAGAGAGAGACTTGCTTAAAAAGAACTTCCAAGTTTATTTGTCACATCTATATGTATTCAAATTCCAAATCACATAAATTCTTAAAAATAAAGCTCTTAAAAAGATGTGATAGGTTGGAAACAATGGATTAAAATCCAACAATCCACTACAAATTAATAGAAATTTTACTTGGAAGGACTTGCCCAAGGTGACTTCTATTTACTACCAGTCCAATGTTTTATAATATGATATTTTTACTTAGTTCCAAAATTCCAATAAGAACAGTTTTATTCTAGATGACAAAGTTGTCAAGTTCCTACTTTATCTGCATCATAGTACTGTTCAATAGCCACAATAATTTAAGGTATTTCCTTTTGGATAATTCTCTTATGAACAAAAAGAAGTCATATAAATTTGTCAAGCATACCTCCCCCTACTTGCCAACATAATATTATATGCAGTAATAATTTAGAGATTTCTTACTTCAGAAGAGTTGAATTTATAAAAGATTACTTCCAAATCATAGCAGTTCCATAAGTAAACTAATTTTGAGCTACACAGAGATCTAAGAAGAGTATCTCATTCCAACTTTTAGATATCTACAAGCCAAAACCCAGTTAAAAAATTCATTCTATCAAAATACAACCCGAATAAGTCATCACAACTAGTATTTTTCTATATATTTTGAGTTTTACTATTAATGAAAACAACTTTCTAGATAATCTGACCTGGTCTCAAGTTTCTTATGATGGAGATAATATGCATATATGCATGAGTGAAAAGGTAAAAATGAGTTACTTGTTTGAAATTAGAAGAGTAATTCCAATGGTAAAATATCTAGTACATATGTATTAATGTGGCATGTAGTGCTACAAAGAAAAGGCCTGTACAAGTAAATGCATTAAACAATGATTTGGTAGTCTGTAATAAACTTAAGTGAAAATAAAATCCACTTTGTCTCCCTCATATATTGTACATTAACATGTTTTGTGAGACATGAAGATTTGTGACATTTCAATTGGTCTCTTCCTTTATGAAGGCAAATCATTGTACCGTGTGTTGCATTTTTGCACTGCCTGTCCCTGCCCCAGTTTTGTGTGCTTGTTTTTAAAACAAAGAAAAAAAACCTTTTCAAATCTATAGGTCTTATATTTTTGTATTGGATAACATTTCTCTCTTCTTTTATAAGAGCAGGTATTCTTGGTCTTCCACATTTTTCTTGAGTTTGATTCTTATTTCCTTTAAATAACTCAGTTTCAGTGTTTTTCTGTTTAGAATACCTTTCAATCTCTTGTAAGTATACAGTTGTATCAGACTATACCATTTTCTCCCTATTATCACTTTCTGACTGTGACAATGACCAGAATGCATATTTGAAGTGCATTTTATGGGGAAAAAACAAAACACTTTTGGCACTGATTTTAGCACAAAATTTTAGTTAATACATAAGAGTTTAATTGAAATATACCAGTGCCTTAACAAATACAAAAACCTTTTTTTTCCTCTCTAGTGAACTATTTGAAAGCAAACTAATTATGAAATAGAAATGTATTTATATGTTTTTAAGCAAGAATAAACTCTCCTGTACTTGTGTGCATCATATAATTTAATACCAGTGTGAACAGTGCTTGTAGCTTAGGGAAAAAATAAAATTTGTTACTCCTTAAAACAAAACAGAAACACATCTTTTCAGTATTTAAAGAATGTTAGAAAATCTTAAATTCTAAAGATATGCTAAAATACCTGTGTGGCTGTAATTCGAGTACACGGATTAAATAAGAATAAGCCTTGTATAAGATCTAGCAAGTCATCTCCTGCTGCAATGAAGATATGCTGTAACGGGATTCCAGGGAAACTCTTAAATGTCACGAAATCTGGAAGACTACACATGTCCTGTAAAAATATTTTTATAATTCAAACTTAAGTAAAGGATTGAAAGGCATGTACATCTCAAATGAATAAATAGAACTGTCATACGGATGATATGATGATCTATGTAGAAAACCTCAAGAAATCTATTAAAAAACTCCTACAACTAGTGAGCAGACAAGGTTACAGGAAGGTAAACATAAAAAAATCAACAGTAGTTCTCCATACTAGCAAAGAACATGTGGACACTGAAATGAAAAACAATGCCATTTAGAATCACTCAAAAAGAATGACGGAATGCTCTGGTGAAAATCTAACAAAACGTGTAGGACTCATATACTGAAAGCTATACAACACTGATGAAATAAATCAAAGCTCTAAATACATGGTGAGACCTATCACGTTCGTGTATTGGAAGATTCAACACCATAAGGATGTCTATTCTCCTCAAACTGGTACACAGGTTTAATGCAATTCTTACCAAAATTCTGGCAAAATTATTATAGATATAGACAGGTTATTCTAAAATTTATATGGAAAGGAAAAAGAACTAAAATAGCTAAAAACAACTTTGAAAAAGAAGTGGGAGGAATCAGTCTACCTGATATCAAGACTTAATATACAGCTACTTAATTAAGACTGTGGTATTGGCAGAGGGAAAGGTATCATAAACAGCATCGTCCCCTCCAAAGACATTTTTTTTTTTTCGGTACGCGGGCCCCCCACCGCTGTGGCCCCTCTCGTGGCGGAGCACAGGCTCCGGATGCGCAGGCTCAGCGGCCATGGCTCACGGGCCCAGCCGCTCTGTGGCATGTGGGATCTTCCCGGACCGGGGCACGAACCCGTGTCCCCTGCATCGGCAGGCAGACTCTCAACCACTGTGCCACCAGGGAAGCCCCTTCAATTATAATTTAAGAATTAACAAATGGGGACTTCCCTGGTGGTGCAGTGGTTAAGAATCCACCTGCCAATGCAGGGGACGTGGATTCAATCCCTGGTCCAGGAAGATCTCACATACCGTGGAGCAACTAAGCCTGCGAGCCACAACTACTGAGCCTGCATGCCTAGAGCCCACGCTCCACAAGAGAAGCCACCGCAATGAGAAGCACGCGCACAGCAATGAAGAGTAGCCCCCACTCGCCACAACTAGAGAAAGCCCACGCACAGCAATGAAGACCCAATGCAGCCATACATACATACATACATACATACATAAATAAGAAAGAAAGAAAAAAGAATGAACAAGTGAGAATTTCACTGAACTGTAATATATAAAATTTAGCAATTTATATTGTTTTAAGTTTTATCACAGATTTAATATTTCTTTTTTATAGACATGTAATGGTTTAAAAATAAATAACAGAGAGTTCCCTGGTGGCCTAGTGGTTAGGATTCTGGGCTTTTACTGGCCCAGATTCAATCCCTGGTTGGGGAGTTGAGATCCCGCAAGCCATGCAGTGTGGCTAACAACAACAAAAAAATTATAATACTAAAAAATCTTGATTGTGTTAGTGAAAATTCAATAAATACACCCAAATCCATCAAGATATTGATAAACTAACATGGAACATCCATAAAATTAAATATTATATGGCTTAAAAAGAAAGAGGTCAGTAATATTAAGTAAAGAGCAAGTTGGTTGCAAAAAAATTTTGTATGGTGTGATCCCTATTTTGCTAAAGAACAAAAGAAAAAGCAACTCTATATGTCTATATGTGCGTATGTGTTTGTGTGTGCATCCTCATAGCAAGGCTTTACAACAAAATCAGAGTGATTAACCCTGGAATGGGAATTACTGGGATGGGGGAGGGCTGTAAGTATATAGAAGGCTGGATGGTATATCATAATTTTAACTTCTACTTTGTATAACTTTTGCAATGAGTATATATTACTAATAAATTAAGACAATTAGTACATTTCTTTAAGTAATATTCACGTTATACACTATACAGATTTCTAACTAAATTTCAAAGAACATGTATGAAGGCTTACAGGCCACTGTTCTTCAGTTGGTGTGCCCAAAGTTTCAAATATTCTTGTTAGTTGATCAAGGTCTGAATCTCCTGGCAAAAAAGGAACCTGAAAGAAAGTGAGAGGCAGCCACTTCAAGAAGGTTTTTGATAGCTGTTACACAAATAATACTATAAATTTAATTTAATAAGAAACACTAAACTATAACAAAAATTTAGTCTGAGGCATACTGGATACGGCATTAGATCCTGCCATTGCTATCCAAGTAAAGACTACCACACTGTCCGTTTTATTCACGCCTCATCTTTAATAAACACTTACCATGTAAGAGGCACTGTGCTAAGCCCTAGGCATTTAAACAAGGGAACAAGACAGTCCCTGCTCTCCCCTGGGGTGGACATGGTTAACAACGATGATACCATTGAAGCAGCATTTACAAGATGATGTGTTCAGTGAGAGCACAGGATAGGATCCTAGCCCATACGGAACAGCACCTAACCCACTCTGGACAGGTGAGGGAGGGCTTCTTACACGAAGTGGCCATGAAAGTTGACAGATGAAGATGAGAGCTGCCGGAAGAAAAGTCTAAGATGTAAGAAGAAAACTATCCTAGCAAAAGGGCAGGTGCAAAGGCTGGGAGGCAAAAGAACACATCTCTATTCCAATATTATTTAAACAATCTCTTGGCAAATTCTTTCTTTGAAGAGGTATACTGGCCAACTTTAAGAGGATAAATAATTATAAGTTAAACGTCAGTAAGCTGATAAGAAATGATCAAAATCTTTGCTACACAAAGACATTATTTTCCAATTCATTCTCAGACATGTAAGTATACAGGAAAGAAAAAAAAAGAGTTTTCTCTACTCTGTGAGTAAGAGGCCTTTGGCACTGTTAAGGGCAATGAAAAAGTTTACAGAATTACTGGGAAGACGTGAAATTAAGTACCAAGTCTCCAACGTTTTTATTACTGTGGACCTCTACCAGCAACAAAACATAACAAAAACACCTCTGCCAGTTATCAATATAATCCAAATTCACCCTGTTTGACTCTCCATAAAAATGGATCTGGGCCCTTTAAATATTTTTCCTTTGCCAACTGAAGCTTTGTCAGTAGAGAATGCTGGAGAGACATCACAGAAAGAAAAGTTTTGCTTCCTGGTTCCAGTCGGCTTGCCTGGCAGGCTCCTGCACCACTCTCAGCTTCTAGAATCGGTACCAGGTTCCTGCAGTGTGGCCAGTTTCTCCAGTGTTCAGCTCCAACGGTGCACAGAGGCCAGCAGCTTCCCTCTAGAATGCCCTGCAGATGGTTTTGTAGCAGTGCCTCTAGAGGACAGATTTCCAGCAAGTTGAGCACAGCTCTATAGCAGCTTCTCTGCCGACCAGTGAGCCGCACTGTGCCCTCTTCAAGAGGTCTAGATCTCAGCCCTGGGTGTCCTCTCCTTGGGTGCTCTGTCCTTAGCCCTAGGGTTACCCCTAGGTATAAGGGTGACTGCTCCTTATATCTGCTATTCCTATAATCTTTAGAGTTCTCTTTACTTTTTGTTAGTCAATCCCTCATTACTACAACCTCTTGTCATAGTTAATTCTTTATATAAAACTTCCCTTTTCAAATTAATGTGTGGTTTCTATATTCTGATTGGACCCAGACTTAACCCCCTTTAAATTATGTATTTATAATAGCATGCTATCATGTATATTAAATGTGAATAAAATAGAAACTAGAAGGGATATTAAATAACATTTCATAAATCTTTTTTAAAAAAATATTTATTTATTTTTGGCTGTCGGGTCTTAGTTGCGGCACATGGGCTCTGTAGTTGCGGCATGCGGGCTTAGTTGCCCCGCAGTATGTGGGATCTTAGTTCCTCTGACCAGGGATTGAACCCATGTCCCTGCACTGGAAAGTGGATTCTTAACCACTGGACCACCAGGGAAGTCCCCATAAATCTTTTTAGACATGCTCACATTTTCTTCTTATACCTCAAAGGATTTTCTGCTACTTTGCAAACCACCAACGTAAATTGTACTATGAGATCTGAAGACAGGGACACTCATCATCATAGCCTTAGTTTTGTGAGCAAGCTTGCAATTTAACCAGATTTTAAGGATGGCTGTTTTTGTCTGATGTAAGAAATTTAAATTAAAATGAGCTGCCTGGGGGCTTCCCTAGTGGCGCAGTGGTTGAGAGTCCGCCTGTCGATGCAGGGGACAAGGGCTTGTGCCCCGGTCCGGGAAGATCCCACATGCCGCGGAGCAGCTGGGACCGTGAGCCATGGCCGCTGAGCCTGCGCGTCGGGAGCCTGTGCTCCGCAACGGGAGAGGCCACAACAGTGAGAGGCCTGCGTACCGCAAAAAAATAAAAAATAATAAAATGAGCTGCCTAATGTGTGGACTTTGGATCCCTCACAATGTGTTCTGTTGTCTTCCAATGTTGCTTTTGAGAAGTCTGATTCCATCTTTTCCCTAATCCTTTATTTTGGTTTCTGTGTAAGCTCTTCATGTTTTTTCTCTCTGTGGAAATAAAGGCTTTTTCTTAAGAATCCCCTGGTGTTCTGAAACTTCACAATGTGTCTGGGCATGGGTCTTCTTTCATTCATTGTGCTGAATCTTTATGGCACTTCCAACCTATTCACATCCATCAATGCTGGGCTATTTTCTTATGAATTTCCTACCCTCAATTTTCTTTCTTCTCCTTTGCTATATTCTAAGATCACTCCTGGATCAATCTCCTAATTTTCTTATCTTTTCCCTACTGTAGTTCATCTCTTTTATTTTTGGTTCTATTTAAGGAAAGAGTTCTTTAGCTTGCTTTTCTACTATTCTTGTTTGCTTTTAGTTATCCTTTTTGAAAAATTTCAAGTATACTTTATTCTTTGATTGTTCCTTTAGTAAAAGAGCATCATGTTCTTGTTTTATGTATGCAGTATATTCTCTCAGTTCTCTGAAGATCTGGTGCGGGTGGGGAGGCGAGGATGAATTTTCTTCTGCTACCTGATGGTTTCTATTTTTTCCAAAGTTTGTTTCAGTCTGTCATTCATGTTGGACGCTTTCATCAAATATCTGATAATCCTTGCCAATTATCCGGTGATCCTTACATGTTGGAAGCAGTCATTAAATACCTGAAAATCCTTGAGAACTATCTGGTGATCACTGGCTAACCATTCATATTTAAAGGTAAGGTACTAAAAAAGCTGATTCAAAGCATTCTATCTATGAAAAGAGCTTGTTAAGTCATGGCCTTTATCTAGAAAGATTGGACAGGTAGCTTTAATGCCAGTTACCTATGGGTCTATTCTCTGGGACCCTTCAGTTCTTCCAGTGAAGGATCCTCTAATCTTTTACCTGAGTTAAAATGAGCTTTACACTGGCTGCCAGGGTTCTGGGAGCTGAACAGGGAAATAAGTTGGAGGTTTTACTGTTTAGTGTGCAGACTTTCATGTAATCTCTGTGTTTTCACCCTGGCATCTCACCCCCATCCTTCACTGTGTCTAAGGATGCCCATGTCTAGAGATTCCTGCTTCAGTTTCTTTGGAGAATAAACCTTTCCCTGGTGGAGGAATAAGTCAGGGGCAAGTATAGCTGGGGGAAGGAAAGTAACCTGGTTGTGTCGGGGACCTTGTTATTAAGTGCTCAATATACAGGTTTTTCAACCAACCCTTCTGTTTTTAGTCCTGCACCTCATTATTGCCATCAATGATCATCGGTACCTCTCATTGCTAAGCAACTCCAGGATTCTGTGTGCCAAACAAAATTTGCCTTCAGTTGGTATCCGCTTCTGAAGACTTTTAGCCTTCTTCATTTCTGGCTTCATATCCTCTGGCATAGTGTTATAGGCACCTCCTAATTTCAAACATTTATGTTTGTTTCTTTTTAGAGATAATTTCTGAGGGGGGGGAGATTTTCGCCTTGCCATCTTAAAAATCCTTAAGATATAATTATCACTTGATTTTAAAATGTCTTCATTGTATTAAGCATCAATGCAACGTTGACTAAAAAAATCCACTGTCTGAGACTTCCCTGGTGGTCCAGTGGTAAAGAATCTGCCTTACAATGCAGGGGACGCCGGTTCGATGCCTGGTCAGGGAACTAAGATCCCACATGCTGCAGGGAACCTAAGCCCGCGTGCAGCAACTACTGAGCTTGCATGCCTCAAGTAGAGAGCCCGCATGCAGCAAACTACAGAGTCCATGCACTCTGGAACCCATGTGCCACAACTACAGAGCCCACATGCCCTGGAGCCTGTGTGTTACAACTAGAGAAGAGAAAACCCTCATGCCACAACTAGAGAGAAGCCTGCGCGCCACAATGTGAGATCCCACACGCCTCAACGAAGATCCTGCATGCCGCAACTAAGACCCAACACAGCCAAAAATAAATTAAATAAATAAATAAATAAATCTTTTTAAAAAAATGATTTGGCCTCCCAAGTCCTAGTCGGTATTTTTATATTTATTTATTTGTTTGTTTGTTTATTTATTTTTGACTGCATTGGGTCTTCATTGCTGCGCACAGGCCTTCTCTAGTTGTGGTGAGCAGGGGATACTCTTCCTTGCGGTGCGCAGGCCTCTCATTGAGGCGGCTTCTCTTGTTGTGGAGCATGGGCTCTAGGCGCGTGGGCTCAGTGGTTGTGGCTCGCGAGCTCTACAGCACAGGCTCAGTAGTTGTGGTGCACTGGCTTAGCTGTTCTGCAGCACATAGGATCTTCCCGGACCAGGGCTCGAACCCGTGTCCCCTGCATTGGCAGGCGGGTTCTCAACCACTGTGCCACCAAGGAAGCCCTTTATTGTTCTTTTATCCTGTTCTATAACAGCTTCTTAGAGGACACCAGAATTTAACCAATACAATTGTGACTAAGCATATGAATGAAAACTTTTCAGTTTTAGGAGAAAAGAGTCCAATTAATCCTAAAAGGAAGAAAAGTACTGAGTTCAACAGTACAGGAACCCAAGAGGGACTTCCCTCTGGTTCTTTTCAGTATGACTCCACTCATGACTTCTCTTTTAAAATTGTGTTGAGATTCATCTTTTTAAGAACAATGACACTGTAGAAATTTATTTTTTCTTTCTCATGTCTTTACAGAGGCAGGGATCACAAACCAAATATCAGAAAATCAGCAAGCTTTTTTATGCAATAGGCATGAACAATAATGTTCTTGAACATCTGATATCCTATAGCCTCTAACACCCATGTGCATCCAGAAGCCTATGCAAAAACTGATGGAAGCTCTGTTCTGAGCTGATACAGCCAAACTGAAGTATTGGAATGTCAGAGGGCTGAAGATCAACCACAGGCCAAGCCATTAGCTCTGGATCCTCACCATTTGGATGAAGTAAGAGTATGGCAGGCAGCTGCTGGTTGATCAAATCTTTGTATCACCACATCATCTCTAGGGAATGCTCTAATGCAGGCCAGTAGGATGCCCAGTGACCTTCCTATAAAGCATAAAATGTCTCCCCCAAACTACTTCTTATTTACAAACTAAAATGGTTATCTTTGAAACTATCTAGACCAGATAGTGGCATTTCCTCAGTAGGTAATATCCAAGTTTAGATTTTCTATTAATCACTATGTCTCATAACATGATTAAGAAAAAAGAACATAAACAGATCATAAATTAAAAAGTAGATTTGTGTTATTTAGTGATATAATACTCCACTAGCATAAATATTTCTCAATTCCTTTTCAGAGGTCAGAATGCAGACCAATTTGCTTCTAAAATGTTTTAAACTATATAGACTACTTTGGTTGGACATAGGCTTCCTTATTATTGCTCCTGTTTTCTAGTTATTAAACCTTCTATAAAATTTATATAGAAAAAAACAACACTTTAAAGAAGTTAAACGCTTATATTAGCAAATCTTCCGAATTACCCTGGCTTTCAACTATTATCTATTTGGACTGCAGAATCTCACCACAGATTTAGAACTGTGTGGACGGCATTTCCATGGATATTTTCAAATGAGTACAGAGACAGTTTAAAATATGAAACATTTTTCTTTAATTGTGCTGGAAAAAAATATGGCAAAATGGGGCTTCCCTGGTGGCGCAAGTGGTTGAGAGTCTGCCTGCCGATGCAGGGGACACAGGTTCGTGCCCCGGTCCAGGAAGATCCCACATGCCGCGGAGCGGCTAGGCCCGTGAGCCATGGCCGCTGAGCCTGCGCATCCGGAGCCTGTGCTCCACAACGGGAGAGGCCACAACAGTGAGAGGCCCGCGTACCACAAAAAAAAAAAAGGAAAAATGGTACAATTCTTCACCAAATAGGGCTGCCTGTCAACTCCTTCATAACCTTAATAATAATTCCAACAACGATGCCAATGGTTAGCAAGACTCCAACTATGACTTCAACCAGGTCCACAATTTCTAACCCATCTATTCTCAACTGCTATCTCTCTCTCCTTACTTTCTAAATGGAATGATCAGTCATAACACTAGGGGCTATGGAATTCTGTTTCTGTCTTAGTCATGAATGAACTGGGCTTTTGAGAGTTAACAGATTCTCAAACGTACCCTTCCAGTAAACTCTGTTTTTGTGAGTAGCAGAGTTGTCACACCAGGTGATTCAGAGGACCCATTACTAGCACAGGGATTACTTATATCATCTTCAAGCCTAAATGTGAGGGTTTCTTCTACAAGCATTCAGAAGGGTGAGCATCTCAAAATGATGCATAGAACTCACACTAAACTAAAAAAGACATTTAAGAAGGTATCTTCTCTCTGGCGTACAGAAGCTATTTTCTGTGTTCAAGGAAATAAATAGCTGTATTTTTGTGTTTTGGGTTCACATTTCTTTAAATACACATGGCTTGAGGAGAGGGGGAGTAGAGGCTGGAATCTGGAATGTAAGAAGGAAAAAAACTCAGCCTCAGTGTGATTTCCCAATATTCCTCTGCCTTCCTCATTGAGAAGGGCTAAACTAAACATCATGGCTAAAGAAAACTTACCAAGTTGGCATCTTTCTCTACAGTAAGGGAAGGGTAAGGATGTTTCATTGTAAGATGGTCTCAGTCTGAGAAATGCTATAGGACCACCATGTCTGCTCTGCTTGAACAGAACTAAAACACTCCTCTCACACAATATTTAAAGTTATGCAGAGTTGCATCTGCAGTGGTTGGTATTATGTATCTCTTGAAGTGTACTTTTAAACAGCCCAAACAAAAAAGTACCAGAAGTACAGAAGTTTATCCTAACACTTTTAGTTACTGTAGAGACAGTACCATATTACAACCCAATGAGTTTTATTATAGTTACATTTCAGAACACAGAATGATCTATAATAAAACTTTTATTGTCCTAAGTGGGACATCTCATCTCACATTAGCATTAATAAAAAGGTTGTACTTGGCAGAGGTTTTTTTTTTTGCTGTATGCGGGCCTCTCACTGCTGTGGCCTCTCCCGTTGCGGAGCACAGGCTCCGGACGCGCAGGCCCAACGGCCATGGCTCACGGGCCCAACCGCTCCGCGGCATGTGGGATCTTCCCAGACCGGGGCACGAACCCGTGTCCCCTGCATCGGCAGGTGGACTCTCAACCACTGCGCCACCAGGGAAGCCCAGAGGTTTTTTTTTTTTATTAACCTGTTTGTTGGCTTTTTGTTTTAAGGATGGTACTCCTCTCTGGGAATTACCTCTGGGAAGATAATTATTACACAAAATTATAAAAATAAATTCCTATAACAATACTGAAGTGTGTACATCAATTCCAGACTTACCCTTAGGAGCAACTCTGCTAATATACAGCCAACAGCCCACATGTCCACACCTACACCATACATTCTAGCTCCAAACAGTAGCTCAGGGGCCCGATACCACCTGAAGAACAAAAAGAAATACTGTCATTTTAGGATGGAATTAAAGTATTTCTTAGAGAAAACTCCTCAGCAAAACATCATCTACTGATGAAATGCACTTTTATGGATATATTAACTCAAGAAAAATCGGCTATAAAACCAACAAGTTCCATATTGCTGCCAGGAAATTACATACACCCTTAGTCCATTCACTCCCCCACTTTGAGATGAGTAACACCTTCTTTCTCCAGGAACCCTCAACACCATCCTTCCTCTCAGCTGATGACCTTATTTCCTACTTCACTGAAATAATGCAAGTAATGAAAAAAAATTTCTACAGACTCACCTTCAGTCGTTTGTATTCTCACAATCCGCCTTCCCATCCATAACTACTGATGAACTATCTGTGATTGTTTTTAAAGTCAATCCCTCAACTTGGGCACTGACACCCCACTCTCCTGCCTATTTTCAAGGATATTACTCCTGCAATTCTCTCCTCTTTCTCCTACATCAACTTTTTGTTCTTACTAGATTTTTAACATCAATGTCAAACATACCATTATTTTTTCTAGCCTTAAAAAATAAACTAAAATATAAAGAAACAAAAAACAAAAACTTCTTTGGACCCTACTTCCCCTAACAGTTACCCCTCATCCTCTGGTTGTCTGTTCTTAGTGTCTCCACTTCCTCTTCTCTCATCCTCTTAAACCTGTTTCAGTCGGGCTTTCATCCCACCACTCCACCAAAACGGCTCATTGAGGTTATCTAAATTGTTAATTCTCAGTCATCACGTTAATTTGACCTATTAGTAGCATTTGATTTGCAAGAAGAGAAAGTATGAGAAACGGGTAGATGAAAAGCAGTGGCACACAATACTCATGTATGTGGGTCCCTGTTTTCCTGAGTCTCCAGTGTTCCTGAATGATGGGCTTAATCTTTCCAGAAATTACACGAACAACTACTTATATCCCTTACTTTTTACTCAGGGCTCAGGTGATTGACACGCAGTGAGATCTGGAGGAAGGTGACAAAGTAATTTAAAAGGATAGAGAATCTGATGATCTTCTCAGATCCTTAAAAGAGTCAGAGAAATTAACAAATGTCATCCTGACAAGATAAAATCTACCATCCCTATCTATTTAATGTGATTTTTAGTTTTTATACATAAAAAGTATAAACAGAAAATGGAAGCAACTAATAATATGCAAAACCCAAATATAAATGCACTGCTTTGTTTAGAGAATTTTCATTCACACTGAATGATATAAAATGTGGAACCGGGCTTCCCTGGTGGCACAGTGGTTGAGAGTCTGCCTGCCGATGCAGGGGACACAGGTTCATGCCCTGGTCCAGGAAGATCCCACATGCCGTGGAGCGGCTGGGCCTGTGAGCCATGGCCGCTGGGCCTGCGCGTCCGGAGCCTGTGCTCCGCAACGGGAGAGGCCACAACAGTGAGAGGCCCATACCGCAAAAAAAAAATAATAAAAAATGTGGAACCAAGACTGACCAATAAAATAAACACAGGCCCCCCAAATCATGTGTTTATGTACAAGAATAGGCACTACAGTTCCAGCCTACCTAACTGTATAAGAAGTATAAATTAGTCCCCAAAATAACTTGGTAAATCTGAGGACTGAGTTAAATTCAACTGTTTGAAAGAAGGGCTATATAGTTTTTTCACTGTGGTAAGATATACGCAATATAAAAAAGGGCTATATATATATATATATATATTTTTTTTTTTTTTTTTTGCAGTATGCAGGCCTCTCACTGTTGTGGCCTCTCCCGTGGCGGAGCACAGGCTCCGGACGACACGTAGGCTCAGCGGCCATGGCTCACTGGCCCAGCCGCTCTGCAGCATGTGGGATCTTCCTGGACCAGGGCACGAACCCGTGTCCCCTGCATCCGCAGGCGGACTCTCAACCACTGCGCCACCAGGGAAGCCCTATATTTTTAATAAAATACCAATAGTAATCCCTGAACTCTGCCAAAATTTCAGAGAAGACAAATGATGCTCATCTGTGTAATCACAATCATTTGTGCATATCCTACACAATATAAGGTTTCAGTTAGTTAAGGAATCCTTACCTGGTTACAACCTGATGTGTATAAGCTCTATTGGGGCTCCCAAATGATTTGGCCAGGCCAAAATCTGCCAGTTTTAGAACTCCATTTTCATCTAGCAACAAGTTGTTTGGTTTTAGGTCCTATATAACGGAGGTTTTAAACAAACAAGTAAGCAGGGTGGAGAAGAATATCACAATGATACATTTAGTTGGCTTAAATTTAAACTTAGCATGAATGGGGTAACATCCCAAATCTAAACAACCACCAATATTATTTTTATTGACATAAAATCCTACAAAGCAGAATAAGATTGGCCATATTACTTAGTGAGACATTGGGTCAAGGTACTTAATTTCACTGAACTTCAATTTACCTACTTCACAGGTTTGCTGTGAGGATTAAATTTAATATTTCCTGTAAAAACCCTAGTGTAGTGACTGGCTCATAGTAAGCACTCAATAAATAGCTGCTGCTATTTAATTTAGTAACAATATATATGGGGAATTCCCTGGCGGTTCAGAGGTTAGGGACTCTGCACTCTCACTGCTGACGGACCGAGTTCAATCCCTGGTCGGAGAACTAAGATCCCACAAGCCACGAGGCCCAAAACAAAACAAAAACAAACAAACAAAAAAAGCCCACTATATATGAACTTCAGTAAATAAAAATATTAGGAATTTATAAGGATGAGGAATACAGTCTTCACAATCTATGCTAAAAATATATTAGCAATAACCTAAAAGGGATTCCAAGTGTAAGTATGAGAATTATTAACTATAACTTATTTATTTTTAGCTATTTCATCTACATAGGGTGCCTAAGAACATCTACCTATCTAAATTATCAGCCTTGTTCTAGTAGCTGAATGCTCCTAACAATGACTCAGCCATTTCAGAAATTTTATTTCATTATTTCCTAGAATTTTAGAGCTACCAGAAATATTTTTCCAAAGGTATTTTTGCATTGCATAATTTAATCCAGACTCCCACTGTTTTTGGTTTTGTTTATTTTTTTCCCATTACAACAGTATAGCACAAAGAACACTGGACTTCAAGCCAAAATGTCTAGGTTCTAATACTATTGTCAGTTTTCAGCTGCTGACCTTGAAAAACAATACGTAACTTTGGTCAGCAACTTAGCTCTTCAACTATGAAAAGCATGAAGGAGTAGGTCTCTTCCATTTCTAAATTTCACATAGTAATTCAGAGTCCTCACAGCACCACGTAGTGGAACTGAAGGGAGCATACAGAGGAAGACGGTTGGATAAAATGGCCCAGCTCTATTTTGTAGCAATTTACATACTCAGACCTTTTGTGTAATAAATTGGCTACATAAAGTCTGACTACAACGTGAAGAAGCAATAATACTTGTTTAAAAACCTTACCCTATGTAGAATCCAATGTTGATGTAAATATTCTAATCCTTGAAGAGTCATCAACATGTAGGCTTTGATGTGTGATGGTGTCAGCACAAGACTGTTATCCTTTATTATAACCTGTAAAGCAGGCATACAATATACAGGTAAGCTTTATTATTCCAAATGGACTCTACTATATAAAATCATTTACAGACATAAAATGGATTTATTCATAGAGGAGAATCTCAAGAGAGATTGCCTAACTCTCCTTAGGAAGTACTGTCAGAACCTCCAATTATATGGTTAGGGAAAGTATCCTTGGTTTGGAAAGAAAGCAGTGCTTTATGTCCTACTGCTTTGTTTTTAGGCATCCATGTAGCAAACATCTGTTGTTTTCACTTGCCCCCAGATACATAGCCCCTTCAGACAACAGCATTCAACACTCCATCTGTTCCCAGCTTAGTCCACGTGGTTAAAACAGGACTGTGCACTACCTGTAGCCTTCAGAGGTAGACACACGATCCAGGCATGGTCAGTCACCACACTGCAGCCTGCTTTCCAGACTAGCTCAGGGATGGATATGTGAGCCAAGCCAAGGCAAATACTGGTGCTAGAATCAAAGGGAACAAAGCACTTTCTTTCCTCAGGGATTATTAAACTCTAAGGACAGAAGCCTGCAAGTGCCTGAGCCACTATATTGAGAAATTCTACCCATGAACAAGGCAACAGAGAAGAAAACACTGAGTTAAAGTGAAAGACTGTGTTACGTTAGCATTATTTGTGAACTATGCCTCAAGTCAGTCAGTTTATTCCTAGACTTTTCGTTATATGATCCAAAAATTCACATTTTCTTTTTTTTAAAATAGGTAAAATATACCCTTTTAATCTCACAGTTCTATGAATTTTAACAAACACATCCAGTTGTGTAACCACTACCATAATCAAGACATAGTTTCATAACCCCCTAAACTCTCCCCAGGCCACTCTCTACTCAATCCTCCCCTCGATTCCCAACCCAGGCAACCACTGATCTGATTTCTGTTCCTTTAATTTTGCCTTTTCCAAAAAATCATACATGGAATCATATAATATCAATAGTTTTTTTTTTTTTTTTTGCGGTACGCGGGCCTCTCACTGTTGTGGCCTCTCCCATTGCGGAGCACAGGCTCCAGACGCGCAGGCTCAGCGGCCACGGCTCACGGGCCCAGCCGCTCCGCGGCATGTGGGATCTTCCTGGACCGGGGCACAAAGCTGTGTCCCCTGCATTGGCAAGCGGACTCTCAACCACTGCGCCATCAGGGAAGCCCAATATCAATAGCTTTTTGAGCCTGGCTTCTTTCATTTAGTATAATGTATTTGAGATTCACCTATACTGTTGCATATGTTAGTAGTTTGTTTCTTTTTATTCTCAAATAGTATTCCACTTTATGATTACACATTCACTTAATGAAAGCTATTTGGGTTGTTTCCAGTTTGGGTAGTGACAAATAAAGCTAAACATCTGTGTAGTCATGTTTTTGTTTCTCTTGGATAAATAAATACGTAGAGGTGGTATTTACTAGATTGTACCTTAAGTGTATATTTAATTGTATAAGAAACTGCCTAACTGTTTTCCAAAGTAGCTGCATCACTTTGCATTCTCATCAGCAGTGTATGAGAATTCCACTTGTTCCACATCCTTGGAATGTCCATTATTGAGATTCAATTAATATTAATGAAAAGTATAAAATCTTATTTTTCTCAAAAAGAAACCTGGCTTTCAAAAGGATATTCTGTGATAATATCACAAAGAAGTTCCAAATCCTCCGAAGCCAAACACTCATTTTTCTAAAAAGTAATGTCAATAAGGTATTGGGAACTTGGTAGATACAATGCTATTGAAATCCAACTCTTGTATTTAACCCTGGGAATATGGCTAAATGATTCAGAAGATCTTTGACTTGAGAACACAACTAGATTTCAACAAAATTAAGCATTTTTTTGACTGCCAGTATCTTCAAAGGTAGAAAATAAACATTTAGATTCTCTTTCGATAAACAGAGAAAAAAAATTCCTCCAGGAATTTTAATCTTACCTCTAGGTCAGTTTCCATAAAATCAAAGACAAGGCTAATATTAGATTTATGTCCAAAAGCATCAAGGAGCTGCAAAGCAAAATGAAAAAAAAAATCAACATGTGATTCTCTGTTAAACACTTGACAGTATTATACCAACTGAAGTAATCTTTAAAAACTTAAACAAGCATTTGGATTGTTGATAATTCTCTGTAAAGTTTAAATAATTTTATTAAATTTAATATTTATCCTTTTTTTGGGCTAGGAATTAGTACTTTGAAGCACAAGATACTAAACCTTACTATTAAAAAAAAATCACTAAATACTTAACCTCTCCCTCCAAATTTTGGAGTTATAATAAAGATATGAATTAATGAAAACCTCATTTAAGTCTCCAATTTAGAAAAATTCCCAAACTTGGTACTTAAGAATATCCTACAAATAGCATCAGCAGCTATCATTCATTGAATGAGTGTGTTCTCTATGCCAGGCACTATCCCAGGTACTTTACGTGTATTCAGTGAGCTAGTCTCATAACAACGCTATGAGGTAGGGATTATGGCACAGAGTTCAAGGGAACTTGCTAAAACGTCTTACACATGCTAGAGCTCTCTAGGCTTCAAAATGATCTCTGACAAAATCAGCCTGTATGCCAATATTTAATTTATTTCATCAGTTGTATAGTTTTTAAGACACTGCCTACAAGAATAATTAGGATAGAAAATAAATTTCAGCCTTTTTGCAAGGCTCGTCTAGAACAACTTATCTTGCTGAGCCTTCAATCAACATCTACCACATTCAGGAAAGGCAGGGTCCCAAATCCCAGAAACAACTTAGATCATACTCACACCAATTATATTTGGATGACTTAGCTCCTGTAATAATTTTATCTCTCTTAAAGCTGTTCTATTTATACCTACATAAAAAGGCAAAGAAAAAAGTGAAAAATAATTCTGAAATCTCAAACCTTCTTGTAAACGTATTTTTTGGGAAAGGTCACTCTGACGAAATAGCGATGACTATTCCTCAGGAAAAAAAATAACAATTTTTATGACATACCTGTTTCCATTTTATATTGCTTTATTTTTAAAATAGCTTAGCACAGACTATGATAAATGGTGAAAAAAGTATTCCCTTTATCTGTGAGATATCAGATCTGAAGACTGCTGGAACAACATGTACACAAGTGTGTAGCATATAGGTGAGAAGTTAATGGCTCCCTTCTCTTGCCTTATGAATATCAGTGGCAGATTCTTTAAGCTAACAGTAAACTAGTGATTAGATACAATCTTGCCCAATGTGAAGGATGGAACTCAACATTTAAAATAAAATCTGGTACTAGTTATTACAGAGATGATGGATCCTTTATATAGGAACTATTTCTTGATGACTAAATAGGACTTAGCACTCTAGCAAATAAGGCTTTGGAAGAAGGGGTAAAAAAATCTTTCCCCCCCATACATTTATTCTATAGTAAGCTTTGTATACTTCCATGAATCCTGAATTTTCAAAGTAATCAGAAGCTCAGAAGAAGAAACAATGGCTTGTAACAACACCTAAAGCAGTAATGAAGACATCAAGACAAGTCACTAATAACCTTGCTGTCTTCCATCTACTTAGGTGACTTGAATATTCTTCTGAACACCCAAATGGTGAAAATCACAAATATCCTATCTCTATCCTGAGTCTAACTTTACTCTTCTGGGACCCTGCAATAACTCTATCCAGAACCATTGTTAACTTTAATTAATACTTTGTTCTCTTCCTCACTGAGAATAAGAACCTTACCATCTTTAGCTTCTGATCTATGTCCAAGTTTGATCTGGCAGAGGAAAAAACAAACACATTAGAAATATGTTAAATTATTTAGACCAATGCATATATATAAACACTTCAAGGACTTTGCTGGTGGCGCAGTGCTTAAGAATCCACCTGCCAATGCAGGGGACACGGGTTTGAGCCCTGTTTCAGGAAGATCCCACATGCCGTGGAGCAACTAAGCCCGTGTGTCACAACTATTGAGCCTGCGCTCTAGAGCCTGCGAGCCACAACTACTGAGCCCGAGTGCCACAACTACTGAAGCCTGCACACCTAGAGCCCATGCTCCGTGACAAGAGAAGCCACTGCAATGAGAAGCCCACGTACCACAACAAAGAGTAGCCCCCGCTTGCCACAACTAGAGAAAGCCCACACGCAGCAACAAAGACCCAAAGCAGCCAAAAAGAAACTAATTAAAATTTTTAAAAATTCTTAAAAAAAAAAACTTATAGCAAAAATACATAGCAACTCATATGTAGCTAGTATTAGTAGGCAAGAAGGGAGTGGGAATCATGAATCAGAAAGGCAAAATTAACAATATAAGAAAGGATCAAGTACATATCATTCCTTTCCCCTTAAGTTTTGAATTACACATCTTTGTTAGATTAAATGAGGAACAAATAATTAAATGTATAGAGGCTAATAAACAAAACGAGCACTTCAAGTTAGATTACTTGGAAGGAAATGCATAACACATAAAATAAGATGCTTAATGTGTCCAATAATATGCTCCCAGGGACCACATTTTCCAAAAAGATAAATTACAAATTGCGATGGATATAGAAAATGGTTAAACTGTTGTTACTGTGAATAAGCACATCAAACTGCATTAATAGGTTCAGCCTTACACAAAACCAAGTACCAGGTTAAAGAACAAGAGCTAACTACTTTATACAATGACAATGTAACCAAGAATACAAAAAAAAAAAATCCTACTCCAGAAAATCAACTATTCTACTTTTAAAAATATCCCCCACCTATATACTACAAACAGAACTTTTAATTTAAAGGTAGGCTATTTATTATAGCACCAAAAAATATAAGGCACTTAGGAATAAAGCCAACAAGAGATGTATGAAGCTTCCCATGAATACTATAAAGCACTCTTAAAATATGCTTCAGAAATGAGATCAAAATAAACACAGATAGCATGTTCATGGATAGGAAGACTCAATATCATAAATACGTCAAATATGTCAATTCTCTTTAATGGAACTAAATGTAAAGTAGAACAGCATTTTTCAAGGACATTGACAAATGGATTCTAAACTTTATATGGAAAAGTAAGGAGCTAAGAACAGATAATTTAAAACATTATTACATTTTCTAAACATAATAAAAAATAGACTAGTTTCATGAAGCCATCTACTTCATCACCCAGATTCAATAATTACCAATATTTTGCCATACTTACTTCATTCATTCATCCTCCCCTTTTTGTTGGCTACAATATATACTTTTTCAAGTCCCAGACTTCATGTTATTTCATCCCTATATACTTTAAGTAGGCACCTCTAAAATGTGGACATTTTCTTACATAACTAGAATGCCATTCTCATACCTAACAAAATTAATAATAATGCCAGAGTAGCATATAATAACTAGTTCATATCCAAATTCTCCTGATCTGTTTCAAATTTCTCAACTGACCTATAGAGTAAGCCAAGATAATTTTGAAGAAAAATAGTTATGTGGCACTTACCAGACTTCAAGACTTTATAAGGCAATAGTAATTATAGACTTATTGTATTGGAGCAGGGATGGGGGAAAAAAAAAGTCAACCAGTAAAAAAGAATAGTGTGCCCAGAAACAGATCCAAGTAGAAACTGGAACTTGGCATTACAACTCACCAGGAAAAGGACATACTATCAATAGTGTTGAGAGAGCTGGGGAAAAAGTACTGGATCCCCATACTACACAACAAAGAAAATTTAATTCCAAATGGAATGAAGACCTAAATGTGAAAAGCAATACTTTAAAATTTTTAGACGAAAATATAATAGAATTCTTTATAACCTGGAGGTAGGGAAGCACGCAAAAAAGGGAACCAATAAAGGAAAAAAATGGACAAATTTAACCAGATTAAAATTTGAAATATCTGTGTCTCAAAACATACCATAAACCAACTAAAAGCCCAGCCAAAGACTGGGAGATGATGATGGAAAAAATTTTTACATACTGAAGTATGGAGAAGTCATTCTGGCTTATACATGATTTAACAAACTTTTTGCTAACTAGAACAGCCTGTTTTGTGGTCTATCAAACACACATTGTACATCTGCTTTTAACCATTGAAAAAAAAAGGGTGCATTGTCCTGAAGTAAAGAATGTCCATTTTGAAGATAGGGATAAATGCCTCCCTTCCAGGGACTTCAGTAGTAGTACTCCTTTGATGATAAGGCTCCCTTCCCTGGAGCCAAGGCCATACTGACTCACTGTGTACTCGGTGATCTGTCTTCAGTTGATCCGTCTTTTTTTTTTTTTTGGAAACTTTGAAGGAATGTACCCCTGTCATACTTGATGTTTTCTGTGTTTCCTGTTCTGACAAGATATAAATTATGCTGAAAGCCATACTTCTTCAGAACAGTTCCTCAGAGCTATCTGACAGACTGTCTTCTGGGCTATAATCCTCAGTTTGGCTTGAATAATACTCTTCTATTCTTATTACAGATCAGTTATTGATTGTTTACAGCAACGAGGGTATCTCCAGTGCAAATTTCTGATAAAGGATCGGTATCCAGAATATGTAAGAAATTCCCCACCAAATCAACAGGAAAGAAGAAAATGTAAGCAACCTAACAGAAAAAGTCTAAAAAGCCAATAAATCTAGGAAAAGATGATCAACCTCACTGGTAATCAGAGAAATATTAATTGAAAAAACAACCATATACCGTTTTCGATCCATCTAATTGACAACTGTTGTAAAGTCTGACAATACAAAGATGGTGAGAATGTGGTGGGAGGTTAAACTGATCCCACCATTTTAGAGAGCAATTTGACAATATATGGTGACACTGCTGTGTATTCTCTATACAGCAACAATTCATAATTGGTTTCAACTAAAGATACATTCTCTAGAGAAACTCACATATGTATAAGAATGTCTGTAGAAGGACTGTATAAAAGTAAAATGTTTAAAAAAAACAGCTTTTATGTTTATCAACAAGAGTTTGGATAGACCAATTTTAGTGTAGCCACATAATAGAATCTAATCATTGATGAGCATGAATAAACCAGATCTACATGTATCCATCTGGAAGATTTCAGAAATAATACTGATTCAGAAAAACAAGTTGCAGAAGAATATTGCATGCGCGCATGCCTGTGTGTGCGTGTAGGGAGAGAAAGAGTTTAGAAGTATGCAATACTATAAATTGTTGAGATACATAAAACAAATACTGAAAAATGAGAAAGGCTCCAAAAGGCTACCATAGGGAACTGGTTAAATAAATTGGTAAACATAAATTCAATACAATTGTTTAAAAAGGATAAGGTAGATTAATGATGTCTTAAAAGTCCAAAATACAATAGGCAAAAGAATACAGAATACATAGCTTATTATCCCTTTTTTTGTAAAATTAAACATGTGGGATCTTCCCGGACCAGGGCACGAACCCGTGTCCCCTGCATCAGCAGGCGGACTCTCAACCACTGCGCCACCAGGGAAGCCCCTAGTCAATACATTTTTAATGAGTGCCTGCAAATGTACCAGACACAGTCCTAAATATAATTCAAGTGGTAGTAAATAGAAGATAAACTCATAGGTAAAAGACTTTAGATTTTGATAAACGCTATGAAATAATAATAGAGAAATATGCAAAGAACACCAGGTAAGAAGGGAGGCACACCTGTTTTAGCTAGAATGACCAGCAAAGGCGTGTATGTACAGGAGATATTTGACTGAGATCTAAATGATAAGGAATCAGTCATGATTCCTGATTACATGATTACTCAAGTTTTAGAGTAAAAATATACTAACCAGAAGGCAGAGCAAATGCAATGATACCGGGACTGGGATGAATTTAATGTATTCAAGGGACAGAAAGGTCAGTATGGCTAGAATAAAGTGAACCACGGGTAGAATCAGAAAAATAACTTTAGAAAGAATTAACAAAGTTAAGGGTTTCACAAGGGAGTAGCTATGGCGTTGGTTTATAGAACAATATAAACTGGAAAAGGAGATGAGACACGTCAGAAAAAGTAAAAAAGATAACAATGGCAGGAATAATTGTGGGAAGGAAGAGTGGGAAGCAGGTGTTAAGAGTATGAGAGGGATATGCTTCAAAGGAATTAAGGATTTTCAAGGAGAAAGATTCAAAGCAGCAACAGGAATAATAAGGAAGGTGGTCACCTAAGCCACCAACAGGCCTGAGGTGTGAAGAAACCAGCTTCTCTTGAGAAGGTTATTGATTTCCGTAGTATGGGAAAAGGCAATCAACCTGGGAGCAGGACACCTGGATCTAAATCCTGGCTCTAGCAATTACCATCTGTGTCATCTTGATGAGTCACCTAATCTCTCTTAGCTTCAGCCATCTCAAGTGTAAAATAGAGATACTTTACCTATTTCATGGGCTCTTATGAGGATTAAATGAAAAAACGAGGGTGAAAGTGCTTGGTATATAGAAAGTTAACTAAATATGACCTAAGTTTCTTGAATGAATGCGAGTAAAAAAGCTACTGAAACCATTAAAAAAAAAAACCCGCACCAAAGCAATGTCATTAATGCTGGCGAAAGCCTTTCATGGTACACCTGTACTCAGGAAATACAGATATACAAAGTGGATGCAGGTGAGGCAGAAATAGGGATCTGGAAAGGTCAGGTGTTCTGACCCAAGAGACGAGCAGTATTTGTCCCCTTTGCCAACGTCTGCGTTTGTAGAACAAACATAGCACACAGCTTCCTCTTCATTTCAATTTCAATGAATACAACAAAACACAAGTTCAATCCGAGTACCACGTTGGAACACAAGACACTAAGAAATTCTATTTTCTTTGAAAATGACCTAAGTAACTCCTCACTAGCAGAGAACGGTCAAGAAAAGTAAAACGGCCAGACACCAGCTCCCATATACACACATCTTCGAGGAGACTCAAGGAAAAACAAACTGCAACTCACTTTCTTAATGGCGACAATTTGGTTGGTGTTCTTGTCTCTGGCCTTGTAAACCGTGGCAAACTAGAGAGAAAAAGAGGAATAAAGATAAGTTGGTGAGAGTTTTTTTGGTTTATGTTTGCCTTTTTACTTTATTAGATTCGGGGAAGCAAGGAACCCAGGATTATTGGGGAAAAATCGCGGCGGCTTGAAACATGGTGGGGCCGTCCACGTCTCGTTCCAGTCTATTCTTCGGAGAAGGCCGCTCAAGGTCTCATGCCCAGGGTGGACAGAGGGGCCGCAGGAGGGGTCTGGGCAGCCTCCCGCAAGCAGAACGAGTAGCGTGTCCCGTCCGCTGGCTTCCACGAGAAAACCCGCGATGGTGTGAGGCGGCCCGGCGTTCCCCGCTCAGGGCCCTCCGAGCCCCGCCCGAGAATCTCACCTGTCCCTCCCCGAGAAAGTCCAGTTTTTCATAACGCTTTGCTCGCGACTTCACGTCCACAGCCATCTGTCGCGCGGAGCTCGACTCCAGCTGAAAGGGGTGAGCTCCCAAGACAGCAAGAATTTAAAGCACCTTAAAGCCTCCCACAGCCACTTCCGCCCACTGAGCGCTGATGCTTCATTAGCTCCGCCCCCACTTCCGGGGTGGGCGGGGATGCTATTAAGTAGGTCCGGCCAGAGCCCGCCCGAAGTGAGCAGCAAGAGGCAGGGCTGGAGGGCTCTTCTGCGCCGCACCCCGCCCTACCATGTGACCGCAGATTATACCGGAAGCGGGTGCTCTTGGTGGTGGCTACCTGTGTCACCCTGTTACAGTTTTAACTTAGATACTTTCTTCACTACCGAAGACGGATCAGCGCTCTGATACGATGCTTTGTGTTCAGGATTTAATAGGTGTGTATGAGTGCGGAAGGCTCGGCCTTGGGTCTGATCTCGCTCTCTGGTTTTTGCTCAAGGGTGTCCTGTCACCATGGTTACTGTGGACGCCTAAACCGACAATTTCAGGTTACTTAAGCGAGTGCCCAGTTCTTAAGGGCTGATCAAGAGGCATTCTTAGTCCTTTATGAAGAAGCACGTCTAGGCAAAGAAGTTCCAAGTCAACTGAACAATTTTGTGCTGTGGAACAGACTTCTGGCCATCAGTTTTCTACCCTGTAAGGTGGAACTTGTAGACTACGTCATAGTTGGTTGCGAGGATTAAATGAAACTTGCACAAAGTTTAGACATAGTGCTCAATGGTTAACTGTGATCAGTACCCAACTCTGATTCTCGTAAGTTTTCATACAAAAAAACAATTAATTCATTTATTCAACGAATATATATTGAATGCTTACTATATGCCAGGCTCTGTTGCAGACTTTGAGAAATCAGCAGGGGAAAAACAAATATCAGTGCCTTCCAATGGGAGGAGATAATTAAAATACACTATGATACATAGTGATAAGTGCTACAGAGATAATAAAGCTGGGAAAGGGGATAGATAGTAGGGTTTGTGATTTTAAATAGGGTGGTACCAGAAAGACATTACTGAAAAGCCACTGCAGAGTTTTGAGCAGACAAGTGATATCGGACTTAATGTTTTAAAGCTCGCCCTTTGACTGTTGTGAGAGATTACACTGTAAACTTAGAGGGGCAAGGAAAACCAAGGCCAGTTAAAGAATTATTGCAGGAATCCAGATGGTTGTATTGAGGGTACTAGTTTGGCTTCTAGCCAATATGACTTGCTGACAGACTGGACATGGGTTGTGGGGGAAGAAAAGGATAATTCTAAGGTTTTGAGCTGGAGCATTTGATGCTTCTGAGAGTTGAGAATCCTGATTTTCAGAGTTAGGTTGAAGAAGGCAGCAGAATACAAAAACTCATAACTTACTCAAGGTAATACAGTGTAAAGGCTGAGTCCTTACTCTGGATCTAGGCTACCTGCATATGAATACTGGCCCCACCACTATTCATTTACTAGGTTTATGATTTGGGCAAATTATTTA
Source organism: Mesoplodon bidens (assembly GCF_964165515.1). NCBI lineage: Eukaryota > Metazoa > Chordata > Mammalia > Artiodactyla > Ziphiidae > Mesoplodon > Mesoplodon bidens. The sequence continues at coordinate 56,854,424 of NC_138160.1, read as the reverse complement.
AACTTTCTGTTGCTAGTTTCTTCTGTAATAGGACCTACTCACTGGGTTGCTGTAAGGCTTAAGTGACTGCACACGTCAGAAACCCTTAGGATACTGTCTGACAGTGTGCAGTTTATGTTAGCCATCACGTAACTATTACTGGTCACCTTCCAGCTCTTTGTCACTACTTGGGTCTTTATTGAGCGCTGATATATTCATTAAGCAAAATTCTCCTATGTTGCAGAAAACATACCATCTCTACCACTTATATCTCTTAATTGTGGCAAGTCATACCTAGTGATATATGGTGTCACGTGGCTTAGGTCATCGTTCCTTCTAAAAGACATCACTGTTAACAGTAATCTAACCTCACTTGTAGTAGAAACAAGCTAAATAGTGACCTAATTTGAGGCTTGAGGTTCCCAAGTGTGCCATGGCATATGAATTGATAATCACATTATACCATGCTGCTGACAAGTAAATTCCTATATTGGGACATTTTAAATAGGGTAACAAAGGCAATGTTTAAGTGATATTCTGGGTTTATTAGGGCACTGTATAAATATAAAATACCATTCAGCATCTGTATAGCATTTTACAGTTAAGAAAGCGCTTTCACCCACCAGTAGTAGCCAGCTTCCAAGATGGCCCTAATGATTCTTGCCTTCTGGTATTAATGCACTTGTGTAGTTTCCTCATACAACAAAACAGGCTGTTCTGTGTGACTAATAGAGTATTGCAGAAATTAATGTGTATAACTTGAGTCTAGATCATAAAGAGGTATTGCTGCTTCTGCCTGTACACTTGGATCATTTGCTCTGGGGGAAGTCAGCCATCATGTCATGAATTCATTCAGGCAGCCCTGTGGAGAAGCCTAGGTGGGGGGGAACTGAGGCCTCCTGCCAACAGCCAGCATCAACCTGCCAGCTATGTGAGTGAGCTATCTTGGAGATGGATGGTCCAGCCCCAGTGAAATCTTCAGATAACTGCAGCCCCAGGTGGCATTGATTGCAACCTCATGAGAAACACTGAGCAGAACTGCCCTGCCAAGCTGCCCCAGAATTCCTGACCCAGAGAAACCATGAGCTATTGAGTGTTGTTTTCAGCCACTAAGTTTGGGGGCGATTTGTTACAACGTAGTAGACAATACACTAATTTGATCCTGCCTATCACACTGTATAGTACTGGAGAAAAACTGCAAGTTGGACAAACTGAGCAATTTGCTAACGGTTACAGATACTTAACTGTTTAACTCCTAAATGAAAACACAAGCTATTTACTCGATAAGTCAAGCCCAAATTCTTTCTATGACACCATCCTCCTTGGGAACTCATCCTATGACAGCAATTCCCACGAACATCCTTTTGCCATACCTCTAGTCATAAATTCTGTAAAAGTGATATATTTTTTCATTGGAACTTTCATGGCAGCAGCTGTAGTAAAGGTGGTCCTCAGACGGTTCCAGTATTGGGGTTTCTAACTGCTGGCCCACGGCATTACTCAAGCCACTCTTCATTTCCTGCACCTACTCTGTTTCTGAGAGCAAAAAAATTGCCTTGGGCTTTCTTTTATTGAAATGAGAAAGCTAAGGAGAAAAAAGAGAATAGTGCTAGTTTTTAAGAAATTTTTCCAAGTATATTTTTGAAATAATAAAAAAGAAATCACGAGTCATGTATTTCTCATGAGTTACCAGAATAGCTCATTGCTAGCAGCAAACTCCTATTTCACATTCAAGTTGGGCAACATTTATACTAGGCCACAATACAGAATTTACACGAAAAGCAGATCAACTCTGAAATAGTAAAAAAGAAAAAAAAGTATAAAGATTAATCCATATGCAACTGGGCAAATACAAAAACGTACTCAACAATTCTACTGTGTCTATTACTCATGAGTTACCCTTCCTATTAGGGATGACTTCTTTTTTTTTTTTTTTTTTTTTTTTTTTTTTTTTTTTTTTTTGCTGTACGCGGGCCTCTCACTGCTGTGGCCTCTCCCGTTGCGGAGCACAGGCTCCGGACACACAGGCTCCGCGGCCATGGCTCGCGGGCCCAGCCGCTGCGCGGCATGTGGGATCTTCCGGGATAGGGGCACGAACCCGTGTCCCCTGCATCGGCAGGCGGACTCTCAACCACTGCGCCACCAGGGAAGCCCAGGGATGACTTCTTTAACGCATATTCTAGAAATCATTAAAGGTATAGAGGAGAATTTATTTCACTTTGTGAGGCTTTACTTTCACAATCATACATACCCTTGGCACAGGAAGAGCCTATTAAAATTCTGTAAACTGCCTTAATAAGGTGAATAGGTTGATTTTATGAGGCTTTCGGACAATGAAGTTTGAGAAAGTTTATGATTATCAGGATTTGTACATATGATCACAATCAAAACAGTAAAATAAACCAAAGAACAAGACTTTAACACCCCTAAAAACATAATAACTTAAAATTTCTGCTCAAATGTTATTCCTATGCTATATTCATTTTGATCTCTTATTTTCCATTTTATACTCTGACATTTTTTTCTGAACACAGGTTACATAATCTTTTGTGTTAACTCCCTAGTCTTAATACCACAAAGGCATCTGTTTTACCATGGCTGTATTTTTATTATTTAGCGTACGATATGCTTATTGAGCCAGTTATTCTCCAGTAACTTTGTGAATGCAAAAACACTGAGAGAATTAAGAATAAATAATGGAGTCATTATTTCACTGATCCTTATCCGATTCCAGGAAACTTACTTCCAGAAAGCTGCAATTCTGCCAGATATATTCTTTCCATGTTTAAACAGAAACTGAAAGAGAAGTGAAATTATGGTAAACCTATGATTGTTCACTAGACATTGTGTACTTTTAATAGTTCAACACTGTAATGCTTGATAATTTGATTATCTGAGTAAATTAATAGGCTAACATTTAAAAATGTATACTTTAATAAGTATAAAGTATATAAACAATCAGGTAAGCTTGTGGAGAAGCTGACCAAGATACATAAATTAGGAGATACAAGTGTCCTAAATTTTCTATACTTCTTTTTTTTTTTTACAGAAATTTTATTGAAGTTGTTTAATGTACAATTTCTTATTTGTCATTCTGGAAGTCCTTCATTGTAAAGACTCTTCTTTGTCTGATTAAACAAACAGAAGCCACATTGTCAGTGATTATTCTGGACCTCCACGCTGAAAAGGAAGAAATAAAGCAATAAGATTAGGTGTTTCATTTACAAAATGTTATCATAGCCACTATACAAATTTGAAACATTTTAATCAAATGATCTTTAGGTTTTAAAAACAATTTCACTTTTTTTTTTTTTTTTTTTTTTTTTTTTTTTGCAGTACGCAGGCCTCTCACTGTTGTGGCCTCTCCCGTTGCGGCGCACAGGCTCCGGACGCGCAGGCTCAGCGGCCATGGCTCATAGGCCCAGCCACTCCACAGCACGTGGGATCTTCCCAGACGGGGCACGAATCCGTGTCCTCTGCATCAGCAGGCGGACTCTCAACCACTGTGCCACCAGGGAAGCCCCAATTTCACATTTTTCATGGCTTTTGGGCACTCCTATCAATGTTATAATTTCAGATCTGAAGAGGACTCAAGGTTGACGTAGATCAATGGTCCTCAAATTTCTTGGTCCTTTACACTCTAAAAAATCAATGAGGGGGCTTCCCTGGAGGCGCAGTGGTTAAGAATCTGCCTGCCGATGCAGGGGACACAGGTTCGAGCCCTGGTCCAGGAAGATCACACATGCCACAAAGCAACTAAGCCCATGGGCCACGATTGCCCATCCTGTGCTCTAGAGCCCGCAAGCCACAACTATGGAGTCCATGCGCCACAACTACTGGAGCCTGCGCGCCTAGAGCCTGTGCTCCGCAACAAGAGAAGCCACCGCAATGAGAAGCCCACACACCGCAACAAAGAGTAGCCCCCGCTTGCTGCAACTAGAGAAAGCCCATGCACAGCAATGAAGACTCAACGCAGCCAAAAGTAAATTAATTAAAAAAAATTAATGAGGACCCTAAAGAGCTTTTTTCCATGGGGTATATATATTTTGCTATTTACCATACTATACTTCTACACATATATTCCTTCATGCACATTTACTGAGGGCTCGAACGTTGTTTATTTCTTAGTCCAGGCCTACATGACCATCCCTGTCTTAGCTATGGACACACCTTGACAAGACAATGGGAAGAACATGGAAATCAGCAATATGAAACTCCAAAGCCAATAACGTTGAGGTGCTTTCCACAGTATTGGGATAAAGAGCAACAACGTACTTGGATAAATTCAATTTCTTCTTGAGATACAAGTTTCCTTCTGTACTTCTGAGGTAAAGTTTTTATTATCTCTGCAGTGTCTGGTGGACCTGGATGCATCAGCCAGTCTGGCGATTTACTTCCCTTAGAATGCTGTGAAATTGAAGAAGAGTGAGATGGTAGTCCTGATGATCTCAGAACTTCTGACACTGAAATTAAAAAAAAAAAAAAAGAGGAATTGTTCAGTGTCTTAAAATACTATTTTGAATTATCTATCATTAAATAATCAAGTTATTCTTTTTTTTTTTTTTTTTTGCGGTACGCGGGCCTCTCACTGTTGTGGCCTCTCCTGTTGCGGAGCACAGGCTCCGGACGCGCAGGCTCAGCGGCCATGGCTCGCGGGCCCAGCCCCTCCGCGGCATGTGGGATCTTCCTGGACCTTCCCGGACCGGGGCACGAACCCATGTCCCCTGCATCGGCAGGCGGACTCTCAACCACTGTGCCACCAGGGAAGCCCAGCCCTCAAGTTATTCTTAAAATGATAAGTATTACAATTCAGATAAGTATTATAGAGTAACTTAGTTGGGTAGCTATATATAGTTTCATAAAGTTCTTTTTAAAGCAAATGAGGTAGTTTTAAGTGAATGAATTACAAAATTGAAAAGTTCATAAAATAATGAAATTTCTAGGTAGTGGAGTTCAACCTGTATGGATAACTTACATTACTTAAATTTTGTCATATGGTAGAGATTACAGGTAGTACCATACAATGGAGAATAAGAAAGTTGGTAATGCAGATGAGATTTGTTTTCTCCATACTTGTTTGTCACCTATATCTTAATTTTTCAAGAGTTACAATAAGTTAAAAATATCCATACAGGGCCTCCCTGGTGGCGCAGTGGTTGAGAGTCCGCCTGCCGATGCAGGGGATACGGGTTCGTGCCCCGGTCTGGGAGGATCCCATATGCCGTGGAGCGGCTGGGCCCGTGAGCCATGGCCGCTGAGCCTGCGCATCCGGAGCCTGTGCCCCGCAACGGGAGAGGCCACAACAGTGAGAGGCCCGCGTACCGCAAAAAAAAAAAAAAAAAAAAAAAAAAAAAAAAAAATATCCATACAGAATTTGTTAAAATTCTCCCTGAATTAAAGGTCAAGTATCTTATAATTAAAGACAGTGACAGAGCAGTAAGAGATAAACAGAACTTGTTCAGAATCTTCAGTTACTTTAACAGGCAATGATTGTTAGGTTCTAAGGCAATCCAAGAAATATTTACTGCCTCAATGAACAGATAAATCGGTGAATGAAAGAAAAGAAGATTAGCTGGGAGAGAAGTATAGGAATGGTGGTTATTCATCATAATCTCTGCAAATATAAGCATGGGAGATTGTTCTGAAGGACAGAAGGTGGAACAAAAATTCCCATATATAAACACAGTATCATTAAAAATTCAGAAATATCTACTGTCAAGTTACTACTTTTTTTACAAGGAGGTAATAGAAAGTTAATGCAACCTAACATTCCATTGTGATCTAAGCTACCATTGTCTACCTGATTCTAAAATGAGAAATATTGTGTATAATAGAATATTCATGTATAAATCTGCATGTACATATCTTTTTAGTATAAATAAACTACAGCTTACCATTGGGTTTAGGATTGTCTCTTCTGTCAGGGAACCTTATTAATGGAGTATGTGGCTTGACTACCTAAAGGAAAAATAAAGTGCATGAAAAAGAAATGAAGCACTAAAATAACCTCATTTACTACATAAGAAATAATCTAATGAACCTCACAAGCAGATGCCTTTGTTAAAATAAAATAACTTAGTACCTGACAGCAACTTTAAATTTTACTCTTTCCCAACAAGGATAGCTAGTCTATGAACTATGATCTTATCTGATATTCATAAGAACTTTGTACTTTATACATAACAAGATGTTTTACTGTACTGCCTACTGACCTCAAAACAACCCTATAAGGTGACAAGGATTTTGTTTTTGTTTGCGATACACGGGCCTCTCACTGTTGTGGCCCCTCCCGCCGCGGAGCACAGGCTCCGGAAGCGCAGGCCCAGCGGCCATGGCTCACGGGCCCAGCCACTCCGCGGCATGTGGGATCCTCCCGGACCGGGGCACGAACCCACGTCCCCTGCATCAGCAGGCAGACTCCCAACCACTGCGCCACCAGGGAAGCCCGGTGACAAGGATTTTATGTTGCATGACTTCTAAATCACCCTGCTGATTGGTAAGAATTGGAAGTTTCCTGACTCGTACTGAGTGTTGTTTCTCTACTATGTTAATACCTAGTGGTTTAGAATAGGATAAAAAGCATATTGAAAATTAGGTAATCAAAAAAATACTTTTTCTGGGCTTCCCTGGTGGCGCAGTGGTTGAGAGTCCGCCTGCCGATGCAGGGGACGCGGGTTCGTGCCCCGGTCTGGGGGGATCCCACGTGCCGTGGAGCGGCTGGGCCCGTGAGCCATGGCCGCTGGGCCTGCGCGTCCGGAGCCTGTGCTCCGCAACGGGAGAGGCCACAACAGTGGGAGGCCCGCGTACCGCAAAAAAAAAAAAATACTTTTTCTGACTACAAAAGTAACACACGTTCTGTGTAAAAAATTGGAAAAAACACAGAAAAGCACAAAGAAGAAAGCACCATCTATAAGACAAAACCCACATAAAATAGATTTAAGCATTTGATAGCCCTTGACTTCAGCCTTTTTCCTATACCCACAGAAATACATGTATTTAGAACACTGTTTTTAATAAGATATTTGAAGAGTATTAATGTTTTATCCCTAAAATTCCAGTTAATGCTACAGAGGAGCTTAAGCAGAACTTTCAGTATGAAATCTTCTGAATATATATAAAATGCTGAGACTCTAATAAACAGAGCACTGTTTTTTACTAATGTAATCTATAAGTTGCTGTGTAACTAGTGAGACAGGTGTGTGTTTATCTGCAATATATTTGTATATATGTACTACACATTACACATTTTATATGAGTACAGAAGCAAATAGGCTTGTAGGGATGGGTCTGAAAACTAACCACCATAATTCTGCTGCTGTGAGAAAATGCTGGAAGACAGTTGTCTCCCTAAGCATAAAAGCATGTTCACATCTTTCGTGTTAAAAAACAAACCTTCTCACTCCATCTAGTACCTGTTTCTTTTCACAGCCAGGCTTCTTGAAAGGGTGTTCTTTCCTTCCTATAGTCCTAAGCTTTTCAGGATAAACTTCAGACTCGCTTTTGGCATACACAGGCCCATCATGATCAGGCCTCTCCCTACCTCTCTAGCCTCATTCCCCACCACTGTACCTTGCACTCCAGGTATTCTGAAGTACTTTTCATTTCCCTAACTCCTCGTACCCTTTCCATCCCCATTCAATCTACAGCTTGTGTGCTCTGCCACGAATCTCTCCCAGGTCCCACCCCGCTTCCATGCCTCCACTTTCATCTGACTGCTTATCTTTGAAAACAGCTCAACTGTCACTCCTCTCTAAGAAGATTCCCGATTCCTAAATCTGATTTTAAAACTCCTCCTGTGTTTCCACAGCAACCTGAACATCTTAAGAATATTGTGTAGAGGACAGTAAATGAGCCAATGATTACAGGAGAGCAAAGCTCCTGGAAAGGCAGAGATGGAAAATTAAGTACTTCTGCAGCAGTAGCCAGTACGTAGTAAATGCTCAGCAAACATGTGACAAATGAGTGAATAGACCATTTGTAAGTAAGGGCTAACTGTATAGGTATGTAAGTATGTATACACACACTTAAACAAATGTACATACACCAGAGAGAAAGAATCCATTTCAACATTGCTTTTGTACACTTAAAAATATGGTAATACACCCATATAGATTAAATTCCCACAGCTTGGTATCCCCCCTTTTTAAGAGAAAATTTTAAAAATACATAAAAGCAGACAGAGTAGTAAAATAAACCCTGATAAACACATCACACAATTTCAACAGTAATCAATCTTATTTCATCAACCCTTCCCCCATTAAACAAATCCCAGTCATCTCATCTCATCTGTTAATACCATCTACATGTATCACTAACAGAAAAGGATTTGGTTAAACCATAATCCCAATACTTTTCCCACACTTAACAAAAATAATTCTTTAATATTATCTATTATTTAGCTATGCTCAAATTTTCATGTCTCAAAATTGTCTTTTTTAAACTCTAAATGTGAATACACAGAGAAACAAGTCTGTCAATTAGTTGAGCAGCTTATAACTAAGGGAAAAAAAGGAGCTAATCCAAATAACTTTCATAGTGCTTGGACTATATACCTTCAGTCTAAAGACAAAAAGAAATACAAAGAAATCTTGAATTTTTTACTTAGTAGGTTGGTTGTATAGATATAGCTATACATTTGGTATATATTGTAGGACTAAGCAAATGAGTATATACATATATTGATGTTTGGGGAAGGCAGGGATTTCCCTGTGAGAGAAAGAACATACAAATATGGGATGAGGGAAGGCAAGGAAGAATACTGTAGTGTTAAGACTGGAATCTGAGGGAATCAGTAGGAAGTCATGATAAATGCCATAAGTTTATTCAAACAGCCCCCTGTTAATTTGGGTTGTTAATTTGAGTCATTTCCAATCTTCTTCCAGTTCTCATATACCACTAGGAACACCCCCACTCACCCCACCCCCCAGCCTTCCTCACTATGGACATCTCCCACCAGAGTATTCTATTTGTTACAAATGATGAAACTATATTAACACGTCATTATCACCCAAAGTTTTACATTAGAGTTCATTCTTGGTGCTGTACATTCTATGGGTTTTGTCAAATGTACAATGACATATTCACTATTATAGCATCTTCTGTGTTCTGCCTACTCATCCCTTCATTCCCTAGTCTCTGGCAACCACTGATCTGTTTACTGTCTCCATAGTTTTGCCTTTTCCAGAATGTCATGCAGATGGAATCATACAGCATGTAGCCTTTTCAGACTGGCTTCTTTCATTTAGTAATATGCATGTATGTTTCTTCCATGTTTTTTCCTGGCTTGGTAGCTTATTTCTTTTTGAAATAACATTATAAATTATATTTGTATAATATACAAATATATAATTATATAATAATATAATATTACAATCATATAATATTGTGTTGAATAATATTACATTGTCTGGATGTACCACAGTTTATTTATCCATTCACCTACAAGACATCTTGGTTGTTTCCAAGTTTTGGCAATTATAAATGAAGCTACTATAAACATCCATGTGCAGGTTTTTGTTTGGACATAAGTTTTCAATTCATTTGGGTAAAAGTGAGATTGTTCAACCATATGGTAAAAGTATGTTTAGTTGTGTAAGAAACTGACAAACTGCCTTACGAAGTGGCTGTAGCACTTTGCATTCTCAATAGCAGTGAATGAGAGTTCCCATTGCTCCACTTCCTTGTCAGCATTTGGTGGTGTCAGTATTCTGGGTTTCAGCCATTCTAATAGGTATATAGAGGTGTCTTACTGTTGTTTTAATTTGCAATTAATTCCCTAATGACTATGATGTTGAACATCTTTTCATATGATTGTCATATGTATATCTTCTTTGATGAGGAGTTTGTTCAGCTCTTTTGCCCATTTTTTAGTCAGGCTGTTTTCATTGTTGACTTTCTTTTTTTTAATATAAATTTACTTATTTTTATTTATTTATTTTTTTGTGGTACGTGGGCCTCTCACTGTTGTGGCCTCTCCCGTTGCGGAGCACAGGCTCCGGACGCGCAGGCTCAGCGGCCATGGCTCATGGGCCCAGCTGCTCCATGGCATGTGGGATCCTCCCGGACTGGGGCACGAACCCGTGTCCCCCGCATCGGCAGGCGGACTCTCAACCACTGCGCCACCAGGGAAGCCCAGCGGGCTTTCTCTAGTTGTTGAGTGGGGGCTACTCTTCGTTGTGGTGCGCAGGCTCCTCATTACAGTGGCTTCTCTTGTTGCGGAGCACGGGCTCTAGGCACACAGGCTTCAGTAGTTGTGGCACGCGGGCTCAGTAGTTGTGGCTCACGGACTGTAGACAGTAGGCTCAGTAGTTGTGGTGCATGGGCTTAGTTGCTCCGCAGCATGTGGGATCTCCCTGGACCAGGGCTTGAACCTGTGTCCCCTGCACTGGCAGGCAGATTCTTAGCCACTGCACCACCAGGGAAGCCCCTGCTTGGCATTTAGCAGGCATTTAATGAACACTTATAAATTACTCTTCTAAAATTACTTTTGAATACCCTGTGGTCCAGCCAAATCCCTCTACTTAATGGTGACACTATGCTTTGTGAATTCCTATCAGTTTGTGCCAGCCTGTTGAAATACTACTCTCTCTTCAAGACACCAATCAACAGCCAAGTTCTGAGCTCTGTGGAGGCACCATGTATTGTCTTGTTGGCACTGCAGTCTCAGCACTGAGTATAGGCCTGGCACAGAAGTACTCAATACATTTTGCTAATGTTAACGTGTAATTATTACATAATCTCAGCACATACTGCTTTGTATTATGAACCTGAATACAAGTCTTTGCAGCTTTGTTAAAAGGAGACAGACCATTTCTTACTGTATATCTCACAGCACCTTTTTTGTTGTTGTTGCATACATCAATAGTAAGTTCTTTATTATTGCTGTGTACTGTTCCATTTTAACAAATCTACCACACCTTATCTTGCTAAGGGACATTTGGATAATTTCTGGTTTAGGGGTTATTATTAATAAAGCAACTATGAACATTTTTATATAGTTTTTTAAATAGGTATATGCACTCATTTCTCTGGGATATAAACCTATGAGAAAAACTGCTTGGACATGGGGTAGGTATGTTTAACTAGTATTAGAGGCCCACAAAAGTTTTCCAAAGTGACTGTACCATTTTGTATTCCCATCAGCATTGTATGAGAGTTTCAGGTGCTTCATGTTCTCATCACTACTTGGTATTGTCAGTCTTTTTAATAATTTTGGTGGGTGTGGTAGTACTTCCTGGTTTTAATTTGCATTTTCCTGGCAAGTAATGATGTTGAGTATCTTTTCACTGGCTTAGTGCTCATCTGAATATCTTGCTTTGTGCAATATCAAGTTTTTCTTACCCATTTTAAAAACTGGGCTATATATTATGGATATATATAATTATCTATTATGGATACCAGTCCTTTGTCGGATGTTCTCCTGTCCTCACAGCATCTTTAACGCTCAATAACTACACGTTGAATGAATAAGTGAGGATCCTTCATTGCAATGGGAGCAAACACTGGGATCTAGGATTCTCTTTCAGAGCAAAATAACTTTAAGAAAAGGTCTTTTAAGAGAGGTGCAAAAAAAAAAAAGAGGTGCAAAGGGAAATGCACTTCTCGTGTCAAAGTTAAAAGTTAATTGTACAATAATACACTTTAAGAGTTGAAAAAACTCGTGTAAAGCAACCACAAAAGTGGAGACTGTGGCCCATTATATACCAATTTTACCTCTCCTATTTAAGCTAGAGATCACAGCTGGAGAAGCAAAAACAAAAGCTGTCAGGAGTTAGTAACTGATGTGTGGATTAACAATAAAGTTCCTCTCGCGCCAATCTAAATTCAGGGGAAAAAAGCTTAGGAAACCAACATTAAGATACATATTACAGATAAACTTAAATATCTAATTTTTCCATTCTCCCCCATCCAGCCTGTAACCAGACGCTGGTTGGTGGGGGAGAACCCGCCTCCAGCGAGGACGTAGCCCGCGGGGCCAGTTCTCTGGCCATTCCCAAGACCTTGAAGGGACACCAGGTCAGACGCAGGGTTCGCTTCCTTTCACTCACCGCTACCGCCTTCCTTCCGATTGGCTGACCCGCGACAACACAGACAATACTGGTCGCTGATTGGCCAGGATATTGCCAGGGCAGCCAAGCCTGCAAACTCCTAACAGGCTAACGAGGTCCCGGTGGAGGGCAGTCCAGGGACTGCGGAACAGCTATGTGCCTACCTGCTGAGATGCACTCCCGCGGCCTGGCTCGAACCCTCAGCTGCGGTCCCCGGCTCACTGCCCGACCCAACGAGCTCAAGGCCCAATTCTCACATACACCCCGGGAAGCCGCTACTGGCCCTACGCAGGGCCGTGGTCACCGCGCAGCCTCCACCACCGCCTTTCCTCCCCAGCGTCGGTGCTACAGTCAGCACCATCCCTACTGCCTACGGTGCGGAAAGGCAATCGAGTCTCCTTACCTGAACGACCCTGCTGGCAGACACCATCTTGCTGCCCATCATGACCCCCGAGAGGGGCAGCTTCCGGGGCCGTAGCGAGCAGCGGCTATAACAGGAGTCCTAGGCGGCTGGGGGCTGGCTCTATCTGTGACGTCACGGAGGAGGAGCGGGCGCTCGGGAGAGACCCTCCTCCACTGCGGAGCTAGCCCCACCCACTTGTGCCTGACACCGCCCCTCCTCTCTTCCCGCTTGGGAACTGACCCAGGTGTTTCCCATTGCTTCGTTTTGCAGACGAAGGTTTGTGGTATTGTATTTATTTTGTTCACCTACCTATGAGTGATCTGGGACCATTTCTTCTCCAGATAGGCAGTTTCCAGTTTCAGTGTAGTCCAAAATTTAATCTGAAACCAAATAAGTAATATAAATTCTTGTGGCTTCCTAAAACAAACAATCTTGTTAAAGTGTAGGAGTAAGAAGCAAGCTCAGAAAGAGTGGTCAGTTCCGGGTCTATACAAGGCCACCTCATACTCCGTTGCTTATTATTTTTTTAAATTGAAGTGTAGTTGTTTTACAATATTGTATTAATTCCCGTTGCTTATTAACATTTCTCGATTTGGTATTTTGATTCCTTTCTCTACCATTAGTCCTGATATTAAACTGCTGCCTACTTCGAGTTTGAGAAAACTCAGAAGTTCAAGTTTTTCTTTTTGAAACATGAGCCATCCATATCATTCCCCCACGTTATATTCAATTCTATGGTAAATATTACTGTTTACAATGTTAAAAAATTAATACACAATATGTTGCAGCATTTAACTTTGTAGGTAATGTAGCCTTACACTATTGTAAATATTTAGAGTGACAGATTTGTTTTGATGATCTAGGTCAATGGTTTCTAAATCTAGGAGGGTTGTTGAGCCTAAATATGGCCCCTTCTGATTCAGTATGTGTGTGGAGGACACCAGGAATCTTTTTTTTTTTTTTTTTTTTGTGCCGTACACGGGCCTCTCACTGTTGTGGCCTCTCCTGCTGCGGAGCACAGGCTCCGGACGCGCAGGCTCAGTGTCCTTAGGCTCACAGGCCTAGCCGCTCCGCGGCATGTGGGATCTTCCTGGACCTTCCCGGACCGGGGCACGAACACATGTCCCCTGCATTGGCAGGTGGACTCTCAACCACTGCGCCACCAGGGAAGCCCCAGGAATCTTTTTTTTTAAAGCTTTCAAAGATTGTTTTAGCAGCACATATTCAAAAATCAGATTGATAAAGTGGTTAAATGGGCAAAGCACACGAACGGGTAAATTACAGAAAAGAAACACAAATTGCCCTTAAAAACGTTAAAAGACATTCAACCTCCCTTATTCTAAGAAAAATTTAAACCACACTGAAACGCTATTTTCAACCCATCAAATTGGCCGACAAACAGAATTTGAAGAATATGATCTGGGGAGGCTGTAGGGAAAGAGGCACTAATGTATATCGTTGGTGGTGATGAAATGAAACTTGTATTTTAAGACAGGACAAGAAAAATTAAACATAAAATTCTCTCTGTGTGTCCCTTTGGGCCTCCTCCCTCCCTAATGTGCATGTGCATCTGCATTACACATTAACCAGAGCTCATCAAACATGGGAGCACTTGCTCAACTGCAAAGATTTTTTTTTTTTTCTTTCTTCTGACGTTAGCAGTGTATGTAACTTCTTAAGACAATAGCCTTCTTTCTCAGCTCTGTAGGGGGTCACGGTGACTTGCTGCTCACCTGGTTTATGTATGCTTGGTGAACTTTATGGAAAATATCAGTTTGTCATTTTGATGTACAATCCTTTGTCTCAAAAATGTATGACTGTGTCTTAGACTTCTAACAGGTGGAAAAGTTCTCAGAGCTTTCTGAGAATCTGCTACCTGGATTATAATCCTGTTTGGTTTGAATAAAATTCCTTTCCCCCCCATCTTGATAGTTAACTGAATATCAATTAACTGAATAGTTAATTGAATTTTCATCGACAGTGGGAGTAGAAGATGGTACTCGAAAAAACTACATGTAACTCAATGACTCCAACTATATGACACTCTGGAAAAAGCAAAACTATGGAGACACTCAAAATATCAGTGGTTGGGGCTTCCCTGGTGGCGCAGTGGTTGAGAGTCCGCCTGCCGATGCGGGGGACACGGGTTCGTGCCCTGGTCCGGGAAGATCCCACATGCCGCGGAGCGGCTGGGCCCGTGAGCCATGGCCGCTGAGCCTGCGCGTCCGGAGCCTGTGCTCCGCAATGGGAGAGGCCACAACAGTGAGAGGCCCACATACCGCAAAAAAAAAAAAAAAAAAAAAATCAGTGGTTGCCAGGGGTTGGGGAGAGGGAGGGACAAACAGGCAGAGCACCAGGGATTTTTAGGGCAGTGAAACTATTCTGTATGATACTATAATGGTGGGTACATGTCATTATACATTTGTCAAAACTCATAAAATATACAACCCTTGTGTGATAATGACATTTTTTTTTTTTTTTTTTTTTTTTTGTGTTACACGGGCCTCACTGTTGTGGCCTCTCCTGTTGTGGAGCACAGGCTCCGGACGCACAGGCTCAGCGGCCATGGCTCACGGGCCCAGCCGCTCCACGGCATGTGGGATTTCCCGGACCGGGGCACGAACCTGCGTCCCCTGCATCGGCAGGCGGACTCTCAACCACTGCGCCACCAGGGAAGCCCAATGACATGTTAATGTTAGGGTTCAGTTGTAACAAATGTACCGCTCTAGTGGGGGATGTTGACAGTGGGGTGAAGTTGTGCCTGTGTGCGGGAAGTAGGTATACAGGAACTCTGGATTTTCTGCACCATTTTGCTGTGAACCTAAAACTGCTTTAAAAAATAAAGTGTATTAAAAACAAATTTTTTTTTAAAGTCACCATTGCCAAAAGCAGATAAACTAATGTGTTTTTAAAGTTCAAAAATGGTGACTATACTTGATGACATTGTATTGCACAATTGAAATTTAATAAGAGAGTAGAACTTAAATGTTCTCACCAAAAAAAAGAAAAGAAAAAAAGGTAAATATGTGAGGTGATGGATGTGTTAACTGGATTGTGGGAATCCTTTCACAATGTATACATATATCAAATCAACACATTGAAAAATTTAAATATTTTACAATTTTGTCAATGACCTCAATAAAGCTGGTGGGGAAAAGCTCAAAAGCAACAGCAGCTTAGATTCCTAGTACACAGACTTTTCATTTACATTCAGAGAAATAGCAAGTTTCTATGTGAAAATCTGCAATATTAGATTCTCATTCTGGTCATTTAAGAGAAAATTTATTGGCTACTTTTCTAAATAAAATAAATATTTGTCATTTTCCTTTATGATTATACTTAAGAAAGAGATGAAGAAAATGGGCAAAGAATTCCCATGATTTAGAGATTTAAAAAAATTATATTATTATTTTTTTTTTGCAGTACACAGGCCTCTCACTGCTGTGGCCTCTCCCATTGCGGAGCACAGGCTCCGGACGCACAGGCTCAGCGGCCATGTCTCACGGGCCCAGCCGCTCCGCGGCATGTGGGATCTTCCCGGACCGGGGCACGAACCCGTGTCCCCTGCATCGGCAGGTGGACTCTCAACCACTGCGCCACCAGGGAAGCCCGCAGGTGGATTCTTAACCACTGCGCCACCAGGGAAGCCTGAGATTTTTTTTTTTGAATTTTATTTTTTTATACAGCAGGTTCTTATTAGTTATCTATTTTATACTTATTAGTGTATATATGTCTACAGATTTTATTAAAAGATAAACTTTCCAAGTCCTGTAATACCAAGAAGTTTCCTGGGAATACCTGATGATAAATTCAGAAAATGTCAAATGCAATACAAATTACTGGTCGGTCATATTGGTATGAATTTTGTTTGGGAAGACTGCCAGGAAAATGCTCTGACTTTTCTCTACTTGTGGATTTATTTGTTAAGTGTTGGCATTCATACTCCACAGAATTCTCTCCCAGGCCCCTTCTTGATTAGTTCTTTCTAAGATGAAGATGATAAAAGTAGCTGAAGCTGAGGCAGCAAACCAAATCCTATCTTATCTTCCTGCTGCTCAGTGTCAATCACCCTCCTGTCATCACATCATTTGATTACTCATCCCATGCAAGTCTGTGATTTTCGTCTTGTGAAACAAAGAATGTTGTCCACCCTCCAGTTCTACAAGGATCAAGTCATTAGCCACTGCAATAGCTGACCTACAGTACACCCTGAAAGAAATTCAGAACAAAGGAAGAGGTACTCTGTGCTTTAGGAGGACAGGCAAAACAGGCCCTTAGTTAGATATATTTCAGGAAATTTTTTTTGTGATTCTGGTTTCTTACATCCTCCCATACTTAGAAAAGCACTAAAATCCTTAACTGGCGTATTTGTTCCTCTTGACTAGCAGTAACCTTCTACTGAGATGTATACTGGATTGCACATACTTATTAGCCAAAGTCACATCTATAATTGGCCTGTCCCCCTACCTCTTTGGAGCAGTCCCTCAGAGCTATCTGAGAGGCTGTCTCCTAGTCCTCAGCAGGACACTGAATAAAACTGAACTCACAGCTCTTACATTGTGCATTTTTCTTTCAGTCAACAGTTTATATCCTGAATGCTATTATTTGACTATTTTCATGGACCTGTGGAGCACACCATCTGATTCTTCCTTATATTGTGTCTTCTTAACGTCCCTATCTTATCTGGCCTTTGACTCTTTTCTTGTTCCATGTACCTTGTTCCTGACATTTGCTGTACATCTGTTAGGTAGAACTCATTGTGCATGACAACTTCCTGATGTGATGCAATACAAAGTATCCAGAACAACTTATGAATTTTCTTGATAAAAAAAATTGAAACTACTTTAATAAAGCACTTAGATATGACTTCTGATTTACAGGAATAAACAGGTGAAGCAAGCTACCTAAACTACTAGGAAGCAATCAGACTAATCAGAATAGAGAACTTTACAGGGCAACTGGTTCCTTCAAGTCAATGACTGTAAGAAGAGGTTGGGGGGTGCATATAATCTGTGGAAGCTACTCAATTCAGTTAAACTAGAGATCTTCCTTATGATGGGGTTACGTCCCAATAAACCTATCTTAAGTTGAAAAGATCCTAAGTCAAAATGAATTTAATACACCTAACCCTTTTTTTTTTTTTTTTTTTTTTTTTTTTTTTTGCGGTACGCGGGCCTCTCACTGTTGTGGCCTCTCCCGTTGTGGAGCACAGGCTCCGGATGCGCAGGCTCAGCAGCCATGGCTCACGGGCCCAGCCGCCCCGCGGCATGTGGGATCTTCCCGGACCGGGGCACGAATCTGCATCCCCTGCATCGGCAGGCAGACTCTCAACCACTGCGCCACCAGGGAAGCCCTAACCCTTTTTTTTTTTTTAATGTATTATTTTAACGTCTTTATTGAATTTGTTACAATATTGGTTCTGTTTTATGTTTTGGCTTTTTGGCTGCGAGGCATGTGGGATCTTAGTTCCCTGACCAGGGATTGAACCAGCACTCCCTGCATTGGAAGGTGAAGCCTTAACCACCGGACCGCCAGGGAAGTCCCAATACACCTAACCTTAAATGTGCTCAGAACACTTACATTAACCTACAGTTGGGCAAAATCATCTAACACAGCCTATTTTATAATAGTGTTGTAAGTGTCATGTAACTTATTGACTACTGTACTGAAAGTGAAAAACAGAATGGTTCTAAGTATATTGGTTGTTTGCCTCTATGACTGTGTGGCTGACAGATGTGGCTCGCTGCTGCGGCCCAGCATCATGAGAGTATTGTTAGCCCAGGAAAAGACCAAAGTTCAAAATTCAAAGTATGGTCTCTACTAAATGCATATAGCTTTTGCACCATCACAGAGTTGAAAAATCCTAAGCTGAACCATCATAAGCAGGGGACCAGCGTATGCTATTGTAGAGGGAAAGCAGCCATAGATAATATGTAAACTTATGGGTGTGGCTTTGTTCCAATAAAACTTTATTTATAAAACCAGTCAGCTGGTAAATCATAGTTTGATATGACGAACCAACCAACCAAAACAACCATCACCACCACCACCATTTTTAAGAAAAATGTATTAGCAAAAGCACCACTAGCCTGGATTTAAAAGACTGTGACTGTTTGAGATGTAAAAAGATATTTGGGTCCCCAACTAAGCAAGCTGTTCAGATGGGCATAATCTCTAATGCCCTCTTCAGATATGGCCAAAGTTAGTAATGGATAGGGAGAACCTCCCAAAGGGCAGAATGAAGAACCAGATAAAGAACTGCTTCCAGAGAGCCAAATCCAAAGGTGTTCCCTGTCCCCTAGGAAAGGGCACCTTCTATCACTTGCCAAGCGATAGTTAAGAATTGCTACAGTCCTTCTCCACTATTGTTTGCTGGCTGTGTGAAGCAGTATAGCTTGTCTTTTCAGTTCATAGGTCTCCAGATCAGGAAGAGCTACATCTGAAATAATGAGAAGACTCTTTGAACTGGTATGACTAGATGACATTGTTAGCTTACCTTCTTTGGGGAGAGGTGCATCTTTTACATGCAAAAGGGACGCTAGTATTTAAGACCAAGGTAGCAGGCTGTGGTAGACTATATTCTTTTCAGCAAATATCCATTTGGTTTCCGCAGCACTTCCCTGCTGTGGGAGTATACTTTCTTGCCCCAGTGATGTTGAGCCTGAGTGGAACCTGGGTGGAAATAATGTATACCTCTTCCAAGTAGAAAAGAAATGTGCTTGTATAATTTGACTTGGCCTCATAAGCCATGAGCATGTGTTTCAGATAGTGGCTGCTCCGTCACCCTGGGTCCTAGAATGATCAGCCAAACCATGGATCCAACAGAGAATATGTTTCTTATAAGCCATTGAGATTTGAGGTTGTTTTTCAGCATGATTTCCAAGAAAGCTAACTAATACAATTTCTCCCTCAGAGCTGGGCTTTAAGAGGGAGCACACAACAGGACAATAAAATCTTAGGAAAATGCAGAAAGTTTTTCTGAGGATGGTGGTAACCCTTTGAGTTGGGATTCACTAATAAAGCGTGCATCTATGATTTATTTAATGCTGTATCTTTGGATCAGGAAGGTATTTTCCAGAATGTTTATCTATGAGAAAAATACAACGTTTTATAATTCATGTGGACCATTTCCAAGAATACACTGTGGCAAAAAGAGTAACTACACATAAAATTTTATAAACTAGGGCTTCCCTGGTGGCACAGTGGTTGAGAGTCCGCCTGCCGATGCAGGGGACACAGGTTCGTGCCCCGGTCCGGGAAGATCCCACATGCCGCAGAGTGGCTAGGCCCGTGAGCCTGCGCGTCCGGAGCCTGTGCTCCGCAACGGGAGAGACCACAGCAATGAGAGGCCCGCGTACCGCAAAAAAAAAAAAGACAAAATTTAAAAAACTACACAAATTATGATTTATCAAAACAAATGAAGCAAAACTATAAATATTCCAAAGAAAAGTTTTTAGAATTCAAATCTCTTTATTTTTGTTACTGATTTAAAGAACAGATTTCAAATGCTATTATCCACTGCAGTGCATCTTTTTCAGTTTAAATTCCTTCTTTCTTTTTTTTTTTTGGTTGTTGTTGTATGCGGGCCTCTCACTATTGTGGCCTCTCCCGTTCTGGAGCACAGGCTCCGGACGCGCAGGCTCAGTGGCCATGGCTCACGGGCCTAGCCACTCCGAGGCACGTGGGATCCTCCCGGACCAGGGCACGAACCCGTGTCCCCTGCATCGGCAGGCGGACTCTCAACCACTGCGCCACCAGAGAAGCCCCCTTCTTTTTTCTTTTTAAATGTCATTATGTCTTTTTCAACTAGAGCAATTTTTTAAAATATTTATTTATTTATTTATTTGGTTGTGCAAGGTCTTAGTTGAGGCAGGTGGGCTCCTTAGTTGCAGCGCACCAGCTCCTTAGTTCTGGCTTGCTAGCTCCTTAGTTGTGGCATGCAAACTGTCAGTTGAGGCATGCATGTGGGATCTAGTTCCCTGAGCAGGGATCCCTTAAAGTCCACCTTAAAAGAATGTTGAAAACACTACAGTGTCTATAAAAATTATCAACAGCTCCAAATTAATAAAGAGCTCAAATTAGTTTTCCAAAAATGGAATTGGATTCTATAAAAGGTGGCAAGTTCTATTTTTTAATAAGATACAATAATATTTATTTTTTAACTTATAAAAGTAATGTACGATAAACATAAAAATACAAAAGAAAAAAGTCACAATTTTTCTGTAATAACCACAACTGTCAACATTTTGAATATGTTTTTCTTTTTCTTTCTTTTTCATGATTGAGGTGCTTTATTTGGGTGTCTGTTTAAAAATGCGGATGGGAGTGAGAGACCTGGGGAAATGGTGGTCAAAGGGTACAAACTTGCAGTTAGAAGATGAATAAATTTTGGAATGTACAGCACTGTGATTCTAGTTAACAATACTATATTACATACTTCAAAGTTACTAAGAGAGTAATCTTAAGTATTCTCACCATGATAAAGAAATGATAATTATGTAACATGATGGAGGTGTTAGCTAATGCCATGGTGGTCAAATCAACATGCTGTACATCTTAAACTTACACAATGTTATATATCAATTATATCGCAAATTTTTTTAAAAAAGGCAAAAGAAAATCTCTAGTGAGACAGAACTAAAATGAGATTTATTTGAATAAAATACAATTGACAGTTGAAAAAAATAAAGATGTGGATATGCTTTTCTAAATTTCCAATATTTTGGTTGACAAACAAATACAGAGAAGTATTCCAAATGAGAGTTGGGACTTACAGGAATGTTGTAAAAAAAAAAAAAAAGTCCACATTCAGTGGAAAGCTGGACTAGATATCTTTTGGGACACTTCCAAGGCTAAGATTTTCAGATTCTTTTAGATTATGCCAGTCACTTTATCATATTTAAAGCAGTAAATTCCACGTACCACTGTTAAGCTATAAAAACACTGCAGTGTTAGAACAGTTCCAAAAACACTGAAAAGCATTTCACTTGAAATTTGCAATTTAAATGACATTAAAGACAGAAACAAAAAAACATCAAAACAGAATTCTTATTGGATCATGGTGAGATTCTTCTCAAGCTGCAGAACAATTTCCTTAAGGGCAGAATCCTCTGCCCAGTTGGCTTTACTCCCCAAAATGAGGTTCTGTAATTAAGAAAAAAAAATTTTTAATTAATGTTCTAAGTACTCTTAAAAATTTAACAAGATTTAAAAAAAATCCTCAGGACTTCCCTGGTGGCGCAGTGGTTAAGAATCCACCTGCCAATGCAGGGGACACAGGTTCGAGCCCTGGTCCGGGAAGATCCCACATGCCACGAAGCAACTAAGCCTGTGCACCTTAACTACTGAGCCTGTGCTCTAGAGCCCGCGAGCCACAACTACTGAGACTGTGTGCCACAATTATTGAAGCCCGCGCACCTAGAGCTGGTGCTTCACAACAAGAGAAGCCTCCGCAATGAGAAGCCCACGCACCGCAACGAAGAGTAGCCCCTACTCGCCGCAACTAGAGAAAGCCTGCACACAGCAATGAAGACCCAACCCAACCAAAAGATAAATAATAAAACAAATAAATAAAATTTTTAAAAAAGAAGGTAGTTTTAAAATAAATAAAATAAATCCTTTCACTGATCTTATCAAATATTTACAGAACTAGGTGTGAACATTTACTCTGTGATGATGAGAAAAAATAGTAATGCATTCTTGTATTCCCATTTCTACTTTCAGTAAGACTTCAACCTTGCTCTACATAATGCTAGGGAATATTTACAATGTTTACAACAATTTTTATGCTTTGCCACTTTTTGTGGATAGTTTTTACCTATTAAGGATACTGGCAGTGTGTCCTAAAGGAAAAAGATTGCAGATGTGGTTCCGATTTCATTTTGCACTTCTATGGTGAAAAACAATTGAATTGTAAGTAACACGCATTATTTTTACAAGAGGTAAAAGAAGAGCTTAGTTTTTAGCCCTTGTAAAGCTTTAAGACCCTGACAAAGGTGAAGAATATTTTTGCAGTAGACAATGGAGGAATGATTAGGGTTATAATTAATGAAAACTCTGGTCATTATTCTTTTAAAAACTGCAGTCAATGATACTGAATTACTCATTGAAATACTGTTAAAAGAGATTTTAGAATATAAGTATTAAATTATTATATATAAAAATATGAAAAACCTTGGCCTATATAAGGCACATTTTTGCTATAAGTGAATGAAAGGGATGGTGTATATAAATCCAGTCAAATTTACAAAGGCAGGTGGAGGTAAGCATTCAAACATGACTGAACCACTAAGGGCTCTTTTTCTTTTAGGAACAAAGAGAGCTCCTAAGATTGGGCAAAGCTATATTCCGTTCAACAAAGCAATAGGTTCATTAAACCAAAATTAACACTAATTTAGAGGATATGAATAAAAACTAAGAAACACAGAATAACAGAAATTTCAAAGCAGTAGTAAGGAACACATGCCAAAGAAACTTAAAATGATTCTGTACTATTATGCAATCTTCCACTTGACGTTAACCTAGGGGATCTGGTTATTCCTAATCAAATCACCCGCTGCCATTAAAAAATAGGAGTAAGACCTGGGAAAGAATTTCTTATGGTGAGATATAAGACCCCATGTTCTATAAGGATATGCTTTACACATAACTGGCAGTTTTAACTGGGTATCTTCATAATTGAAAACTGGTAGTTTTAAGTATTTCATCTCATCAGTTCCAGAGACATTTTATAATTCAAAAAGTAAAGAAAAATAAAAAGTAAAGAGGGGGCTTCCCTGGTGGCGCAGTGGTTATGAATCCGCCCTGCCAGTGCATGGGACACGGGTTCGAGCCCTGGTCCGGGAAGATCCCACATGCCGTGGAGCAACTAAGCCCGTGAGCCACAACTACTGAGCCTGTGCTCTAGAGCCCACAAGCCACAACTACTGAGCCTGAAAGCCACAGCCACTGAGGCTGTGTGCTGCAACTACTGAGCCCCCGCACAGCAACGAAGACCCAATGTAGCCAAAAATAATAAATAAAATAAATAAATTTATTAAAAAAAAAAAAGTAAAGAGGGACTTCCCTGGTGGTCCAGTGGCTAAGACTCCACGCTCCCAATACAGGGGGCCTGGGATTGATCCTTGGTGAGGGAACTAGATCCCACATGCCACAACTGAGAGTTCGCATGCCGCAACTAAAGATCCCGCATGCAGCAACTAAGATCCCGGCACAGGCAAATAAATAAATAAATATTATATAAAAAAAAAAAGCAAAGAAAAACCTGCAGGCTAAATGAACACATAAAATTTAAAAACTGACATGATGGGGACTTCCCTGGTGGCGCAGTGGTTAAGAATCCGTCTGCCAGTGCAGGGGACAAGGGTTCAATCCCTGGTCCGGGAAGATCCCACATGCCGTGGAGGAACTAAGCCCGTGCACCCCAACTACTGAGCCTGCGCTGTAGAGCCTGCGCACCACAACTATTGAAGCCCCTGCACCTAGAGCCCGTGCTCTGCAACAAGAGAAGACATTGCAATGAGAAGCCCGAGCACCACAACAAAGAGTAGCCCCTGCTCGCCAGAGCTAGAGAAAGCCTGTGTGCAGCAAAGAAGACTCAACACAGCCAAAAAATAAATAAATAAACTTAAAAAATAAAAATTAAAAAAACCCTGACATGACAATAACTACCAATATTCATTGAGAATTTGCTTCGACCAGACACTATGCTAAACAGATTAACATGAATTATCACCTT
The DNA here is from genome assembly GCF_964165515.1 of Mesoplodon bidens. NCBI lineage: Eukaryota > Metazoa > Chordata > Mammalia > Artiodactyla > Ziphiidae > Mesoplodon > Mesoplodon bidens. The sequence goes on along the minus strand of NC_138160.1, from coordinate 56,830,258 downwards.
TAGTTCTAATAACCACTCTTCCTACACAAGGAAACTAATGCTTAGAAAAGTTAAATAATTTCCTCAAGGTCAGCAACTGTTTTAAAAAAATTTATTTATTTTATTTTATTTATTTGTGCGCGGGCTTTTCTAGTTGCAGTGAGCGGGGGCCACTCTTTGTTGCGGTGCGTGGGCTTCTCATTGCGGTGGCTTTCCTTGTTGCAGATCATGGGCTCTAGGCGCATGGGCTTCAGTAGTTGTGGCATGCAGGCAGGCTCAGTAGTTGTAGTGCTAGGGCTTATTTGCTCCGTGGCATGTGGGATCTTCCCAGACAGGGGATCGAACCGTGTTCCCTGCATTGGCAGGCGGATTCTTAACCACTGTGCCACCAGGGAACTCCCTCAGCAACTATTAAGTAGCTGGCAGGATCTTAATTCTAGATTCCCATCACCCGCATCCATGTTTTCCCCACTTCCCAACTTGAAGTCTAATGCTCTCCACTGTTATATCATTCTGCCTCCACAGAGCTGCTGAAATCATTTCCGTTTATAAATGCCTAAGGTTTAATTATAACAAAAAACCAAAGCCTTAAATGCTAAATAGACATAAATTCAAGATATATGTAAACAGCTTGATATTCAGTACTGAATTATTTAGTAAGATCAAAAACTAAATGAAAATAAGCCTGAAAGTAATACAACCATTCATATTTTAAAAGTTCTTTACCCCGCTTCCTATTTTATAAAAATATTACCTGGAACACATGTTGAATAACTGTAGTAATCTGTATCTCCATCTCCAGGTTTTGTTGTATGGTCTTTATCTTGCCCGAATTTTCCATACTACCCAAATCATCTTTCTGTTTGTTCTTTTCAGTCTGTATTTCTAAAAGCTTCCTTTCTGAAGCTTGTTTTAACTCTATTGGGTTAAAAATAAAACAACATACTATATATGATAACTCCTATAAACAAGAATCTTGAAAACTTATGAAGCAGAACAGTTACTGATTATTTCAGTCAAGAGAAAATTTTTAATAAGCAGCATTTTAGGCTGCAGTTCCATTTTGATCTGAAAATGATTCCTCTGGTGCAAAACACCAATATTTTAATTTCATACTTAGTAATGTCCTCTGTGAGATGTTCAAGGTATGTATGTATGACAATGATACTGTCTACAAATGTTTGCTGTGGCATCACGTCAAAGAGGACTTACTCTGGGTCGCCAAAAAAATAGCAGGAGATATATGTAAGGAAATACTTTCCCCCCTTTTATTTACAACAATTACAATATCAACAAGATGAATTTTCAAGGAAAGGTAAGATTCCCTTCTCCAGGGATAAATACCATCAACCATTTTTGTTGTTGTTTCCGAAATGTTCTGAGAACTAAACTAGAAATCTTCCTGGTAAACCCATCTTAAGTTGAAAACATCCTAAGTCAAAAACGCATTTAGTACACCTAATCTACCAAACATCACAGCTTAACTTAGCCTACCTTAACCATGCTCAGAACACTTACATTAGCCTGCAAATGGGCAAAATCATCTAACACAAAGCCTGTTTTATAACAATGTGTTAAATATCTCATGTAATTTATTGAATACTGTACTGAAGGTGAAAAACATAATAGTTGTAAGTGTATTGGTTGTTTACCCTTGTGATCACGTGGCTGATAGGAGCTGGGGCTCGATGTTGCTGCCCAGCATCACATGGGAGTATGTTACTAGCCCAGGAAAAGAGCAAAATTCAAAATATGAATTCAGTTTCTACTAAATGCATATCATCATAAAGCCAAAAAATCATTAAGTCGAAACATCATAAGTTGGGGACAGATAGTATTTGAAAACATAAATGGGTGTATCTCAGGAGCTTGGTTCCTTGACAGGAATGCAATGGAAAAAAAGCCAAAGGGTGATTAGATCAGATGACCAGGACTACTTCTAACCCTGAGATTACTTACAAAAAGGCAAATCTACATAATATTTTAAAATAATAAATCATGCCTATACTGTTAAATGAAAAAAGCAGTTTACAACACAGAATAAAATTATGCCAATTTTATTTTATAAATAAGAAGCATTGAAGATCGATTATCTCTTGATAAAATTAAAAATTTAACTTTTCCTATGTATATTTTTCTGTTTCTAAATTCTTTATAAAGAATATGTGTTACTTCTGAAATACATTTCAATAAACCATTTCAATGCAAAAAGCCATCTCATGTTCATTAAGTTAAAAAGCTGTAGAACCATATGCATCAAGTGATCATTTAAATATTATGTTTAGGGGCTTTCCCTGGTGGCACAGTGGTTAAGAATCCGCCTGCCAATGCAGGGGACACGGGTTCGAGACCTGTTCTGGGAAGATCCCACATGCCGCAGAGCAGCTAAGCCCATGCGCCACAACTATTGAGCCTGCGCTCTAGAGCCCGAGAGCCACAACTACTGAGCCCACATGCTGCAACCACTGAAGCCCGTGCGCCTAGAGCCCATGCTTCACAAGAGAAGCCACTGCAATGAGAAGCTGGCGCCCCGCAACTAGAGAAAGCCCGCGCGCAGCAACAAAGACTCAATGCGGCCAAAAATAAAATAAAATAAAATTAATTAATTAAAAAAAATTATGTTTATATAAATATATTTATATGGGTGTGGAAAAAGGCCTGGAATAAGGTACTCCTAACTGCGGTCACACAGGACGGAGGTATGGCTTTCACATTATACTTTTTTGTATTATTTGATATTCCTTCCCCCACTGAGAATGTCTTAATTTTTGTGATTTAAAGTTCTAAAACAACAAATCAAGCAAAATCCATTTTATATACTACTTTTTAAATTGCTATGTCCAAAGTTTTAAGAAAATTAAAAAATTTTTCAGTGGTTGAGAGATCTGGCCTTATCAATCTTCATATTAAGTGAAAATGTGTTCTCCAAAAAGAAAAAAAAAAGTGTTCTACATACGCAATCTCTTCTTTCTAACATCAAGCAATTTGTCTTCCAAGTCCCGAGTTTCCTGTTATTAGAAATAAAAAGATTAAGGCACATAACCTAAGAACACACCTATAATATTTAAATCACTGAATTTTATCTATTCATATTTTCTAGAGCCCCAGTTTTCAATTCCTCTGTTTCCACACAACAAAAGGGAAAGGAAAAGTAGCTTAAATGATAAGTAGATAATTAGTCAGAAATAATGGAATTATGGAAAAGAGAGAAAACTTAAGGACAGTGAATTCCAACCATATCAGTCTCTTCGGGCAATCCTATTTAGTCACATACAGTTACTAGCAAGAATGTTACTGAAATCATGAGAATGCATAAGCAGCTTTATATTCAGTTACCTGCTGTGATTTCATTACTAATTTACTTAGACTTAGTACTTGTTTCATGTTATCCATGAACACACTGAAAAGGAATAAAAAATATGATTTATTAACAGTTAAAAAAACTCAATTAAGAAATCAGTTAGTATATATTTACTTTCATTATATTCACTGTACACTTCAATAGAGTCATTGTTTAACAAAATAAGTCTGGAACCAAAGTTTGATGTAAACTAAATTTGTTTAGAATTAGAGATGCACTTCCCTAGAAAAATTTTTGCTCACAGACAACAAAGAATATCAAATAACATTTCTTTTGTTTTTTTTCTTGGCCGCACTGCACAGCATGTGGGATCTTATTTCCCTGACCAGGGATCGAACCGGTGCCCCCTGCAGTGGAAGCTCGGTGTCTTAACCACTGGACTGCCAGGGAATTCCCCAAGAACATTTCAAAAATCTCATATTTAGGGGGAAAAAACCCTAACAGCTTGCTAATACATAGCTTTTTTTTTGGAAATAGACTTTAGTTTTTAGACAAGTTTTAGGTTCGCAGCAGAACAGAGTGGAAGGGAAGCCCATGTACATGCTGCCCCCACGTTTGCACAGCCTCCCCCCCAGCAGAGTGATCCATTTGTTACAAATGATGAATCTACACTGACACATCATTATCACCCAGAGGCCATGGTGTACATTAGGGTTAGGGTTCACTCTTGGTGTTGTACATTCTATGAGTTGACAAATGTATAATGACATGTATCTACCATTGTCATATCATACAGAATAGTTTCAGTGAATAAACTGCTTTTATCCCCATTTCTCCAACAAGTATTTCTTTTTTTTTTCCAAATAGTTAATTTATTTATTTTTGGTTGCGTTGGGTCTTTGTTGCTGCGCACGGGCTTTTTCTCTAGTTGCGGCAAGCGGGGGCTTCTCTTGTTGCGGAGCACGGGCTCTAGGTGTGCGGGCTCAGTAGTTGTGGCTCGCGGGCTCTAGAGCGCAGGCTCAGTAGCTGTGGTGTATTGGCTTAGTTGCTCTGCGGCATGTGGCATATTCCTGGACCAGGGCTCGAACCCATGTCCTCTGCATTGGCAGGCAGATTCTCAACCACTGTGCCACCAGGGAAGCCCAGGGAAGCCCCTCCAACAAGTATTTCTGAGTGACTACTACATGGCAAGACTGTGCCAGGCACTAGGAATATAAAACAGAATAAAACATAGTACATGTTTTCAAAGAATCTTATGGGGGAAAAAATAAATCCACAACCATCATATGGTTTCATTACAACCAGTAATGGATATGAACCCTTCTAAGAGTTGTGCAAAGGGTGGAACAAGGGAAATCCTTGAGTCTTAAAAGATGTAAAGTATAGTTGAACCTTGAACAATGCAGGTGGGGTGAGTGGTTTGGGACACCAACCATCCCACACAGTCAAGAGCACTGCTATCTCTGCCTCAAAAGCAAAGGAATTAAATGACTCACCCAAGGGCAGAAAGCTCAAACAGTTTGGATCAAACCCTAGTTCTTCTGATTCCACATATTGTGACTCTAACTAAACACAAATCTTCCCCCATACTTAGTTAACTTAAATATCTGTAAAATGAAAATATAGGTGCCATATTTATTGAAAAAAACCCCAAACAACCTGCATATAAGTGGACTTGGGCAGTTGAAACCCAGGTTGCTCAATGCTCGAGTGTAATTATGAAGATTACCTAGATCAAGCAGTTTAGTACGGCTGGAGTAAAAGGGTGGAAATAAGACTGGATGAGAATAGTGGTTCTCATATTTCAGAGTGCCACAATCCCTTGGAAGGCTCGTTGAATGTGGATTGCCAGCTCCCCATCTTCAGAGATTCTGAGTCAGCAGGTTTGGGATGGGACCAGCAATGTGACCATTGTGAAAATACTAATTATCCTGAAAATCAGCCAGGCGTGAGAAACGCTGTAGAAGGAGTTTACCTGGGAGGCTGAAAAAGGGGACTATTTGCACAGACCTGAGAGCTGAACTCATTTTCTGCTAGTTACAGCTATATGTGGTTGTAAACTTTAAGACAGGCTGAAGGCACTGCCTCAGCCTACCTGGCCTTTGTGCTGTCTTTGGTGTCAATGCGATGAATCTATCCTGCACTCCTTTAACTCAAGAATGTTTTAAGCTCTCCTTTCGTGGGGGAGCAATATTTAGAGAGTTCAAATTCAGATTTTAGGATTTATGTAACCCTGGAGTTAAATAGAATATGGGAGGAATGGATATCAGTCAGGGCTAAGACGTCCAGATAGAGAAAGTGCCAGATCCATCTTGGTACTTTTCCGGGGCCAACAATGGGGTGGTGGTGGTGGTGGTATTTTATCACAAGATTAGAGCTTAGGATCAGATTACAGATGACCTTGATTGCCAGGCCAATTATTGAACCTATGCAAGCTCATTTCTGCCAATACAAAAATGAGGAGTATATTTCCTATCTCATTGAGTGTTGTTGGCTTAAATGAGATAGCATTGCTCCTGTTTTACAGTAAATCCCAAACGAAAGTTAACTTTCAAAACCTTCCTTCAGGGGCTTCCGTGATGGCACAGTGGTTGAGAATCCGCCTGCCAATGCAGGGAACACGGGTTCGAGCCCTGGTCCAGGAAGATCCCACATGTTGTGGAGCAACTAAGCCCGTGCACCACAACTACTGAGCCTGCGCTCTAGAGACTGCGAGCCACAACTACTGAGCCCGCGTGTCACAACTACTGAGGCCCATGCGCCTAGAGCACATGCTCTGCAACAAGAGAAGCCACTGCAATGAGAAGCCCGCATACCGCAACGAAGAGTAGCCCCCGCTCACCACAACTAGAGAAAGCCCGCGCACAGCAACAAAGACCCAACGCAGCCAAAAATAAATAAATAAAATAAATAAATTTATTAAAAGCAAAAACAATCTTCCTTCAAAATTCTCAGATTGGGGACTTCCCTGGTGGTCCAGTGCTTAAGACTCCACGTTCCCAATGCAGGGGGCCTGGGTTCGATCCTTGGTCAGGGAACTAGATCCCGCATGCTGCAACTAAGACCTGGTGCAGCCAAGTAAATAAATAAATAAATATTAAAAAAAAAAAAAAAATCCCAGATTGTATAGGTAAAACCTCCATTGCTTCTTAGGGTCCCGATCCATATGAAACAAAATGTCAACAGGACTATAAAAGTTGTAATGATGAGAAGGGCCCACAGAAATTCTGTCATGTTTCTTATTCCCCAGATAAAGGTGGTTGGCAGCGACAGGTAATTAAAAAAAAAAAATTCATAGAACTAGTCCTTATGCAGATCTCCCTTATTCCCATCCTTGCCAAATCCAGAAAAAATAAAATAAAACAAACAAAAAACATACCTAGTCTTGGTGTTAATTTTCTCCAGGTGTTTTTTAAGTGCACTTGAAAGCTGCATCCTATAGAGGAAAAAAGCTTTCATTATAAAATATGGTTAACAGTTAGGGTACATTGAAAAAGAAAATTTAAAAATACAAAAAAGTAAAGATTGATTTCTCTTTAAATATAACATAAAACAAAAGTAGGTTTTTAAACAGTATCATATGGGAAATACTTTGATAAGTAAGTTATAGAAATATGAAGGAACACCAATATGGATGGGGCTGTTGCATGCGGTTGTGTATATGGCCAGAGAGGGGGGCTGAGCAGACCTGACACCCAGCCTGGACTTGCTCTCTGAGCCGTCCACCTTGGTGCAGGGCTGCAAGGAAGCATTAAGGCACTACAAAATGTAATGTACAACACGATAAACATGTTTAACACTGCTGTAAGTTATATATGCAAGTTGTTAAGAGAATAAATCCTAAGAGTTCTCACCCCAAGAAAAAATTTGTTTTTGCTATTTCTTTAATTTTTTATCTATATGAGATGATGGATGTTCATTCAACCTAATGTGATAATCATTTCAGGATGCATGTAAGTCAAAACATTATGCTGCACACCTTAAACTTATACAGTGCTGTATGTCAATTATATCTCAATAAAACTGGAAGGAAAAAAAAGGTACTACAGAGATCAACATGGGCCGAAAATGTGTAGAGTTAGGGAATACAAAACCATACTTGACTGTGAACTTTAAAATGTGTCTATGTAGAAGCAAGCACTGTAATTTATTTTTAAATTCAAATAGCTAATAAATAATAATAAAAAGGCAATCAGGGGCTTCCCTGGTGACGCAGTGGTAAAGAATCCACCTGCCAATGCAGGGGACACAGGTTCGAGCCCTGGTCCGGGAAGATCCCACATGCCACGGAGCAACTAAGCCCGCGCGCCACAACTACTGACCCTGCGCTCTAGAGCCCGAGAGCCACAACCACTGAGCCTGTGTGCCACAACTACTGAAGCCCACACACCTAGAGCCTGTGCTCCACAACAAGAGAAGCCCCTGCAATGAGAAACCCATGCACTGCAAAGAAGAGTAGCCCCTGCTCGCCGCAGCTAGAGAAAGCCTGTGCACGGCAATGAAGACCCAAAGCAGCCAAAAATAAATTAAAAAAAAAAAAAAGGCAATCAGCTCAGCAATATTAGTCATTTCATTAAAGGGGGATATCTTAATAGCTCTGAAGTCACCTTAGTTAAAAAATATGATCTATATAATGAGCCAGCATACGAAACGAGGGAAAAAAGTTCACTGCTAGAAGCAATTAAAAGGGATTTAACTACCTTTCAATTAAATATAAATAAATTCATCTGGGACGGCCAGAAATACAAGGAAAAAACTGTTGAGTCATTCACTTAATTGAGATTATTAATTCAGATCATAAGTCTATAATAGAGACCACTGTTTGTCTTATTAACAACTGTATGCCAGCTGCAGCACAAAGCTTACGACACAGTGAGCACTCAAATATTTGTTGAATGAATTTTAAAATATATATGCAAAGCCTAAAATTAAAAATATATTTAAACTCAATGACAATTCTTTTACTCCATTAAGAGTTACTGGAATTGGGGACTTCCCTGGTGGTCCAGTGGTTAAGACACCGAGCTTCCAATGCAGGGGACACAGGTTCGATCCCTGGTCGGGGAACTAAGATCCCATATGCCGTGGGACAACTAAGCCCTTGAGCCACAACTACTGAGCACACAAGCCACAACTAGAGAGCCTGCATGCTGCAACTGTTGAGCTCCAGCGCCAAAACTAGAGAGAAGCCCATGTGCCGCAATGAAGATCACGCGTGCCCCAACTAAGACCCAATGCAGCCAAAAAATAAAATAAATAAACAAATATTTTTTTAAAAAAGTTACTGGGCTTCCCTGGTGGCGCAGTGGTTGAGAGTCCGCCTGCGGATGCAGGGGACGCGGGTTCGTGCCCCGGTCCGGGAAGATCCCACATGCCGCGGAGCGGCTGGGGGCCGCTGAGCCTGCGCGTCCGGAGCCTGTGCTCCGCAACGGGAGAGGCCGCAACAGTGAGAGGCCCGCGTACCGCAAAAAAAAAAAAAAAAAAAATCTCATTTTGTGTTTGAAAGGAGTATATGGATTCATTTACTCCAGTAACTTTTTCTTTTTTTCTTTTTGCGGTACGCGGGCCTCTCACTGTTGCGGCCTCTCCCGTTGCGGAGCACAGGCTCCGGACGCGCAGGCTCAGCGGCCCCCAGCCGCTCCGCGGCATGTGGGATCTTCCCGGACCGGGGCACGAACCCGCGTCCCCTGCATCCGCAGGCGGACTCTCAACCACTGCGCCACCAGGGAAGCCCCAGAATGAGATTTAAACTCACACTTTAATTGTCTTGACTGACATTTCCTTATTAACCCTATCTTATGTAACTTCTTCAAATGAAGACATTAATGAATGACGTAACTTTTCTCTCAGGGCTCAAAATTCGTGGGACCATTATCTAAACGTCATTTTGATGGATTACTTCAGACTAGTTAAAATATCCCCTCCACCTTGAGCCATACACATTTTGCATACTTAAAAGGTAATAATTACCTGTCTAACGCAAGCTTTTTCATTTCAATAGCAATTTTTGCCTCTTCAATTTCTTCTTCCAGTTCTTCAATTTTACTGCCAAAGAAGCATGAACAAAAGAATTTCAGCAATATCAGAAAAAGTAACTACTTGAATAAAGGTATAAAGTAAATCTTTGAAGAAAGTAAAATGCCTATTCTCTAAATAAAAGTATTCTACAGGCTCCCCACACCTATGCATTTACAGATTTGGTAAACTGATTCCTGCTATGATACTTTGCTAAGTGTCTTCTTAAGGTGTGGAGGATGCCAAAAGTGCTAATATGATCACTCATGTGCATGTAAGTCTACATCCCACATCAACAACTTCTTAATACGTGCATGACAAATTACATGGAAAAAAAAAGGAAAGGAAAAAGAAAGACAATACTATAAGATGGATAATATTATTAAATCTATAAAAACCACAGCTAAAATTTTAAAATATGACCTACGCTTCAATTTCCTTTTCCTGCATGATTTGTTCTGGAGTTTTTTCTTCATCTACAAATAAATAAATTTTTGACGTTAGTAGTATTTTATAAAAGCATTGTCCAAAAGAAATATAATGTAAGCCACAAATGCAAACCAAATATGTAATTTTTAATTTCATTTCCACACTACAAAAGAAACAAATGAAATTAATTTTAATATAGCTTATTAAACCCAACAGATCCAAAATATTATCATTTCAACATGTAATCAATTTCTAATTACTACTGAAATATTTCACAATCGTTTCTTCTGTGCATATTTTACATTTACAGTCCTTCTGAATGAGGACTAACCACAGTTCAAGTGTTCCACGGTCACATGGAGCTAATGTCTACCACGTCGGACAGCAGTTTTAGAATGATAGAAAAGGAGTAAAAATGAACAAGATCAACGTAAAAAACAAAACTGTATGTCTATATATTAGCAACAATAGGAAACTAAAATTTAAAAATACATGTAAAATTGCACACAAAACCACAAAATACTTAAGGATAAATTTAACAAAATATGTGTATGACCTCTACACTGAACACTACCAAATACTATAAGTTCATTTAATTTAATTAATTTATTTATTTGTTTTTGGCTGTGTTGGGTCTTCATTGCTGCGTGTGGGCTTTCTCTAGCTGCGGCGAGCAGGGGCTATTCTTCGTTGTGGTGTATGGGCTTCTCACTGCAGTGGCTTCTCTTGCTGTGGATCATGGGCTCTAGGCACACGGGCTTCAGTAGTTGCAGCACACGGGCTTTAGTAGTTGTGGCTTGCGGGCTCCAGAACACAGGCTCAGCAGTTGTGGTGCATGGGCTTAGTTGCTCCGTGGCATGTGGGATCTTCCCGGACCAGGGCTGAACCCGTGTCCCCTGCACTGGCAGGCGCATTCTTAGCCACTGCGTCACCAGGGAAGACCCCATTACAAAATACTGAAATGGAAAGATACACTATCTATATGTATTGGGAGACTCATTATCGCTAATATAACAATTTCACCCATACTGATCTATAGATCCCACTCAAATCCCAGTCAAATCTGTAGAAATTGACAAACTGATTTTAAATGCATATAGAAAAACAAAGGACCAAGAATAGTCAAAGCAATTTTGACAAAGAATGTTGAAGGACTTACAAGAGCTGATAATCAAGACTTACTATAAAGATACAGTAATCCAAACAGTGTGGTACCATTGTAAAGACAGACAAATACCTCAAAGGAACAGGAGAAAAAGTCCAGAAATAGACCTACACATATACAATGGATAAAGAAAAGTCTTTTCAACAGTGCTAGAAAAACTGGATTCCTATATGGAAAACAAATGAACCTTGATCCTTACTTAGCGCACACCATACAGAAAAGTTAATCCAAAAGTAGCAGGATACAAAATTAATGCACAGAAATCTCTTGCATTCCTACACACTAATGATGAAAAATCTGAAAGAGAAATTAAGGAAACACTCCCATTTACCACTGCAACAAAAAGAATAAAATACTTAGGAATAAACCTACCTAAGGAGACAAAAAACCTGTATGCAGAAAACTATAAGACACTGATGAAAGAAATTAAAGATGATACAAACAGATGGAGAGATATACCATGTTCTTGGATTGGAAGAGTCAACATTGTGAAAATGACTATACTAGCCAAAGCAATGTATAAGTTCAACGCAATCCCTATCAAACTACCAATAGCATTTTTCACAGAACTAGAACAAAAAATTTCACGATTTGTATGGAAATATAAAAGACCCCGAATAGCCAAAGCAATCTTGAGAAAGAAAAATGGAGCTGGAGGAATCAGGCTCCCTGACTTCAGACTATATGACAAAGCTACAGTAATCAAGACAGTACGGTACTGGCACAAAAACAGAAATATAGATCAATGGAACAGGATAGAAAGCCCAGAGATAAACCCACACAAATATGGTCACCTTATTTTTGATAAAGGAGGCAAGAATATACAATGGAGAAATGACAGCCTCTTCAATAAGTGGTGCTGGGAAAACTGGACAGCTACATGTAAAAGAATGAAATTAGACCACTCCCTAACACCATACACAAAAATAAACTCAAAATGGATTAAAGACCAAATGTAAGGCCAGACACTATAAACTCTTAGAGGAAAACATAGGCAGAACACTCTGACATAAGTCACAGCAAGATCCTTTTTGACCCACCTCCTAGAGAAATGGAAATAAAAACAAAAATAAACAAATGGGACCTAATGAAACTTAAAAGCTTTTGCACAGCAAAAGGAAACCATAAACAAGACGAAAAGACAACCCTCAGAATGGGAGAAAATATTTGCAAACGAAGCAACTGACAAAGGATTAATCTCCAAAATATACAAGCAGCTCATGCAGTTCAATATCAAAAAACCAAACAACCCAACCCCAAAATGGGCAGAAGATCTAGAGACATTTCTCCAAAGAAGATATACAGATTGCCAACAAATACATGAATGGATTCTCAACATCCTTTCATTAGAGAAATGCACTAATCATTAGAGAAATGCAAATGAAAACTATGATGAGGTATCACCTCACATCGTTAAGAATGGCCATCATCAGAAAATCTACAAACAATAAATGCTGGAGAGGGTGTGGAGAAAAGGGAACCCTCTTGCACTGTTGGTGGGAATTTAAACTGATACAGCCACTATGGAGAACAGTATGGAGGTTCCTCAAAAAACTAAAAACAGAACTACCATACAACCCAGCAATCACACTACTGGGCATATACCCTGAGAAAACCATAATTCAAAAAGAGTCATGTACCACAATGTTCATTGCAGCTCTATTTACAATAGCCAGGACATGGAAGCAACCTAAGTGTCCATCGACAGACGAATAAAGAAGATGTGGCACATATACACAATGGAATATTACTCAGCCATAAAAAGAAACAAAATTGAGTTATTTGTAGTGAGGTGGATGGACCTAGAGTCTGTCATACAGAGTGAAGTAAGTCAGAAAGAGAAAAACAAATACTGTATGCTAACAGATATATATGGAATCTTAAAAAAAAATGGTTTTGAAGAACTGAGGGCAGGACAGGAATAAAGACACAGACAGAGAGAATGGACTTGAGGACACGGGGACGGGGAAGGGCAAGCTGGGACGAAGTGAAAGAGTGGCATGGTCATATACACCCTACCAAATGTAAAACAGATAGCTAGTGGGAAGCAGCCACAGAGCACAGGGAGATCAGCTCGGTGCTTTGTGTACATCTAGAGGGGTGGGATAGAGAGGGTGGGGTGGGAGGGAGACACAAGAGGGAGGAGATATGGGGATATATGTATATGTATAGCTGATTCACTTTGTTATACAGCAGAAACTAACACACCATTGTAAAGCAATTATACTCTAATAAAGATGTTAAAAAAAAAAAAAAAGAATCACAGTCCTGAACGTTAAACCTAACACTTTAAGACTTCTAGAACAAAACATAGGAGAAAATCTTTGCAAGCTTGGGGTAGTCACAGTTTCTTAGATAGAACTCAAAAACCACAAAGCACAAAAGAAAAGGGTGAAAAACAGTGCTTCATCAAAATTAATGCCTTCTGCTCCTCAAAAGACACTGTTAAGGGGCCTCCCTGGTGGCGCAGTGGTTGAGAGTCCGCCTGCCGATGCAGGGGATACGGGTTCGTGCCCTGGTCTGGGAGGATCCCATATGCCGCGGAGCGGCTGGGCCCGTGAGCCGTGGCCGCTGAGCCTGCGCGTCCGGAGCCTGTGCTCCGCAACGGGAGAGGCCACAACAGTGAGAGGCCCGCATACTGCAAAAAAAAAAAAAAAAAAAAAAAAAAAGACACTGTTAAGGAAATAAAAAAGCAAGCAACAAACTAGGAGAAAATTTCTGCCATATATGTATACATATGTATATACACACACACATATATATTTATTTATTTACCTGAAAAAGGACTGTATTCTTGTTTTTAAAGGAGTGAATATTTTATTCTTTAGTGTTTAATAGAATACATCATGTATTCAGTTATAATTAAAGAACTCAAACTCAATGAGACTAACAATCCAATTAAAAAATGGGTAAGGATTTGAATGGACATTTCATAAAAGTAGATGTATAAATTGCCAATAAGACATGAAAAGATAATCAACAACATTAGTTATTAGGGAAATGTAAATTAAAACCACATAAGATACCACTATATACTTACTAGAATGGCTAAAATTTAAAAAGACTAACAGGGGACTTCCCTGGTGGTGCAGTGGTTAAGAATCCACCTGCCAATGCAGGGGACACAGGTTCGATCCCTGGTCTGGGAAGATCCCACATGCCACGGAGCAACTAAGCCCGTGTGCCACAACTACCGAACCCGTGTGCCACATCTACTGAAGCCCACCGACCCTAGAGCCTGTGCATTGCAACTACTGAGCCCACAAGCTGCAACTACTGAGCCCGTGCTCCACAATAAGAGAAGCCACTGCAATGAGAAGCCCACACAGCGCAGTGAAGAGCAGCCCCTGCTCACTGCAACTAGAGTAACCCACGCACAGCAACGAAGACCCAACACAACCAAATAAATAAATTAATTAACTAAAAAAAAATGGTGAATTTTATTACTCGAATTAAGTCACAAAAGGAAGATGTCAGAAACAAAAAAATACATACCATATAAATCCATTTACATCAAATTCTAGAACAGTGCTGTCCAAAGCACTGTTCTGTTCTGTGATGAATGAAATGCTTAATATCTGCACTGTCCAATATGGTAGCCACCAGCCACATTGTGGCTCAAGCATTTGATATGTGATTAGTGCAACAAAGAATTTTAAATTTTATTTGATTTTAATTAACTTAACTTTAAAAGGCCACCTGTAGCTACTGGCTACTGTATTGGACAGCACTACTCTAGAAGACAAATCTATAGCAACAGAAATCAGATTGATGGTTGCTGGGGTCAGGGTGGGGACTGAGTGTGAAGTGGCATGGGCAGGTGTGACAGAAATGTTCTATGTCTTGATTGCAGTGGTAGTTACAGAGATGTATACATTTGTCAGAACTCATCAAATTGTACCCTTAAAATAGATGCAGTTACTGTAAAAAAAATTTCTTCATGCAATAAAGTCTCAGTAATATACATATATATATATATATATATATATATATATTTTTTTTTTTTTTTTTGCGGTACGCGGGCCACTCACTGCTGTGGCCTCTCCCGTTGCGGAGCACAGGCTCCGGACGCGCAGGCTCAGCGGCCATGGCTCACGGGACCAGCCGCTCCGCGGCACGTGGGATCTTCCCGGACCGGGGCAAAAACCCGTGTCCCCTGCATCGGCAGGCGGACTCTCAACCACTGCGCCACCAGGGAAGCCCTCAGTAATATATTTTTTAATGGTAAAACACTAATCAATTTTAGACAAATATCTTCTCTCAAAGACTACAACCTAACTACTTATGGTTTGCTTCAAATCTGTCCTCTCCTTTAGTTGTAGAAATTCTAGAGTGTGGACTATTAAATCTACTCAAGTTTTTAGATGTCACAACCCCTTAAAAATAAAATTATCTATACAGGGAAAACAAGAACTGCATGAGGAGGCAGACTCTTTTATCACTTGGATTTTAGCTTTAAGGTCATCTTCTTGAAGAAGCCATCTCTGATTCCTCTGTCTAAAGTAGACACTCCCTCTTATCACACCATTATTTCCTTCATCATATTTACCCCACCTCATAATTA
This sequence comes from Mesoplodon bidens, assembly GCF_964165515.1. Taxonomy (NCBI): domain Eukaryota; kingdom Metazoa; phylum Chordata; class Mammalia; order Artiodactyla; family Ziphiidae; genus Mesoplodon; species Mesoplodon bidens. The sequence continues at coordinate 56,814,805 of NC_138160.1, read as the reverse complement.
TCTCACATGTTTCTTTGCTTACCTGTTTTGCTACATAGAATTTAAGCTCCAGGAGGGTAAAGTCTGCCTTGTTCAACACCATATCTCCATCCCTAGCATCAATTCATTCAACTATGAGTGCCGGAATACTCATAGAGATAATTCTTCAATGGTCCAAATTTTGAATAGCTTTCCCCCTATACCTCAACATCTAAGATAAAATTTACTTTTTTATTATGTGGGCTCTCATGCCAGAAAAAGCATTAGGCATGTCTTACTTCTCATCTCTAAGGTAAACATAATTGGTTTAATACAAGGAACAAGAACACCATTAATTCCTCCAGGGGAAAGGCAGTGACCTACGAACCATCTTTGAGTTAAGCATTTTTTAAACTGAAGTATAGTTGATTTACAATGTTGTATCAGTTTCAGGTATACAGCAAAGTGATTGAGATATAGATATAGATATATATATATATATATATATACACACACACACACACACATATATATATATTTTATATATGTAATAGATATTCTTTTTCAGGAGGTAAGCATTATTGATGTAACAAAAGGGACATGGTTTTGGAGGCAAGAAGGCCTGGTTCATATCCTACTTCCTATAGTTACTAGTTACAGTAAGCAGAAAAGAGGCTGGGGGGCCCAGTTTTTTAGGGTTTGGTTTGGTTTGGTTTTTTGCAAAATATGACTTTAGAAGCCCTGGAATGGAGATGGAAAACACACCAGAAATGCCTTCAGATCTATGGCCTTAAAGAGAGCTTGAGCAGAGCTCAAAAATTATCTAAGGGAAGTGGTTAAGACATCTATGAGGTCCCTCGGCTTTTCCACAATATTTTTTTTTAAAAGATTTATTTATTTATTTTGGAGGCGCCAGGTCTTAGTTGCGGCACACGAGATCTTCGTTGTGGCATGTGGGTTCTTTTAGTTGCAGCATTCATGTGGGATCTAGTTCCCTGACCAGGGATTCAACCTGGGCCTCCTGAGCTGGGAGTGCAGAGTCTCATCCACTGGACCACCAGGGATGTCCCTCCACAATTCTTGATTCCACCTAGTGTACTATTTGATTTTATTCTTTAAGCTTATTTCATGGGGAAAGAAAGAGTAACCAAAATCTATTTTTGTGACCCAAGGGCTTACAATAAATCAGGTGGCTATTAGGTGGTTATTATTTCAGGATGACTAAACCATCATTTTACTACTCTCTTGGTCCCTGAGATTTCTGGATTAATAATTTTAAAAGATAAATTAAAAATTTTTCTGTGTTTAGAATTGAAAATTTTCACTTATGCCTTTATGCCTCTTCTGCTCTCATGCTGATAATCCAGTGTTTCTCAAAGTATAGGTCTCAGATCACTTGCTTAACAATCATCTAATCTGCTTATTTAATATTCAGGTTGTTGATGGTAGCAAGTTTTGTGATACCCTAAACCCCCACAGGGATTTCCCAATTCTCTGATCAACAGAACTTAATTGTCCTGTATTGTTATTTACTTGTTTTATATACATTTCTTGAATTCCTAACGAGTTCCTTAGGGCCAGGGCAAGCCTGCTTTTTGCATTCTTACAGGGTATAGTACTGCATTATGCTGGCCTTCCCATTCCCTAAATAAATAAATTTTTGTAAAATTGGTGTTTTCCCTGGAGTTTTGTTCATCAACAAACTCACAAAACCTTATTTGAAAATGAAAATACTTACTTGCATCAACCATTGACTTATATTCCAAGAGTTGTTGTTTGGTCTGTGCTCTTACCCTGGAAACAGATAAAGACAAGAAAGTTATATACTTATTGAGGTTTTACTCATTACTATATTATAAATCAACTCATCTTTTTTGCAAGCTGATGCAACAAAATGAGTATAAATAAATAGCATTAAGGTCTTCCATTTTGGCCTATTTTATTTAAAATGGGCATAAAGAATTTAAGGCCTCAGAAAAATACTCAAAATGAAATACAGTAGGAAAACAGCATCTGTGAGGAAAAGTTTAAAATTTGATTTTAAAATTTATTCTTAATGGGCCACACTGAAATGAGGCTTGAAGAGAAGGGCTACACAAGGAAATATATCAAAACGAGTCAGGTGGACCTTTGTGAGAGAATAGTGTTTGGTAGCCAGGACCTCTTTTGGGCATTTCTTCCTAAGTGGAATACACAACAAATAAGGGAATAGGGGAAGGTAATACAGGGAAGCTATTCTTTCCAGGAGTTGATGAAGCCCATATATGCATTCAAGCAGGCCACGGGACGGGGTTCCCTGGTGGCGCAGTGGTTGAGAGTCCGCCTGCCGATGCAGGGGATACGGGTTCGTGCCCCGGTCTAGGAAGATCCCACATGCCGCGGAGCGGCTGGGGCCGTGAGCCATGGCCACTGAGCCTGTGCATCCGGAGCCTGTGTTCCGCAACAGGAGAGGCCACAACAGTGAGAGGCCTGCGTACAGCCAAAAAAAAAAAGAAGGCCATGGGATACTCTAGCTGTGGACAGTGGCTAATATGGCCGTCCAGAATTGACAATGGACTGCAGCAGCATTTTCCTATACGGCTCCAAGAACTCTGGATAGGGAATGACCAGATCCAAAGACTCATAGATAAAATGAATGGGAATAGCTAAAGCAAGAGCTCCGACCCGGTGTCCTCTAAACTTCTTCCTCTGATGGATATACTATAAAAGACTGTCGATAACTAAGTTCCCATCACTGTTGCCTATCCCTGTCCACAGGTCCCACAACTCACTCTCAGAGGGTCGGGTATATGGCCCAAAGACTGGGGTGAGACCTTGAGAGAATACAAAGAAGTTCACGAATCATGTGAGAATGGGTGAAAGCATGCCTCCATCTTTGAGAAGCCTTTGAAGGAGAGGATGGTGGGTCTTGGGAAATACAACTCTGTTTGACAGAGACTCTTCATAGTAAGCCGACCAGATCAAATCAGCTTGAACCTGCAGAGCAGCTCCTGGGCAAAGACATCTACATAATCATGAGAAAAAAGGTTGATCCTGAGGTTCTGGAGCCCCAGATGCTGCCAAAGTGCCTCCATGAGGCTGGCCTGCTCAAATATGGAATAGTGTGATCTCAGGTTGTCACTGACACCAACGCCAAAGAAATCGAGGGCGATCACTGAATGAAACTGGACGGTCTGACCTACCTAAATCTTGTACCAATCATAACTGGACGTTGGAAAGCCACATAGAAGCATGACTATCTCCAGACTTCCAACCATACCCACAGAATCCTAGTAGGAGATGTGCAGTCCCTTGTAGGTGAAAAACTTCCCTGACAATTTCCATGAGTGAAGAGCAGGAGAAAGTGGGGGTGGGAGGGGAGGCAGAATGTGCAGATAAGCCACAGGCAGAGGCATGGCCAATAGGCCCACCTGGACCCACAATTCCCTCATCCTGATTCAGGTAAGACCTGGGCTACAAGATTCCATGTTTGGGGGAACCTCTTGTGCACTGGTAGGAGGGAATTTTTAAAGTGAGGTTGTGAGGTTTTTTATTATTAGGCAAGGCCTTTCAAAGCAGCGGTAAAGCCAAAATACTTTTACAAAGCTTTTTTTTTTTTTTTAAATCACTTTGTTTTGATTTGGAACAGAAATCTGCAAATTGTTTTCCGTGAAGGACCAGATAGCAAATATTTTAGGTTTTGTGAGTCATATAGTATCTGCTGTAACTACTCAACTCAGCCCTTGAAGCAGGAAAGTTGTGTTCCAATAAAACTTTACTTAAGGGGACTGAAATTTAATTTCACATAATTTTCATCTGTTATTAAATATTCTTGTGATTTCCCCCCCCCCAACCATTTACACACATGAAAACTATTCTTAGCTTGAGGGGGTCACACAACAACAGAGTAGGATGGATAAGGCCAGGGCCACAGTTGCCCACTGGTGTAAAAGACTGATGTCCTTTCTCATCAAATCTTGCCCTAGCAACGTAGAGACGTTGCTTCCTGGTAGAAAATATAACAAATGAAGCTTCTGCATTGAAAAGGGCCATAGCTATAACAGAAAAGGGCGGAGCCACCTCCCTCCGGTGTTATCAGGGCTTCGATGCAACCCACAAAAGGGCTTGAAAATCGGGGCCCCAGGGCATGAGTGGGTAAGAAAGGAGGCGTTAATTACAGCTCCCTAGGCTCTAAGGGCCCTTTGCTAAACGCTGACTCCAGAATATCTCGTTTAATGCCCACAGCAACTCTGCTGGGAAGCTGTCATTTTTCTCTCCTTTGCCAAGATGAAGAAAGGAGCTTAAAGAGCTTAAGTGAATAATGCAGTCACGCAGCCATTAAGCGACCGACGCTGAATTCGAACCCTGGACATTCTAAGCAAAGCGGGGAGCTCCTGGCCACGACGCCCACTTGGTTCCCGCCCAGCCGGCCAGAGGGAACAACCTGAGCAGCAGGGTCATGCGGTCCTCGGGAGGCGCCTCCTGGGCGCCGGCGACCTGCGGCGGCTCGTCTTCCCCTCTGGAGTCCGCGGTCTCGCCAGCGGCTTGCTCCTCGGACTGCGTCTCCATCCGCGGCGCGAAAAGCTACCACTCAGGACCGGCACACTCTTCCCTACGAGGGGCCGCTTTTCCCGCCACTAAATTGACAACGGAAGGGGCCGCAGGGTCATGGCGCTCCGCCCCGCCCCTTCCTCCGCAGGGCCCCGCCCTTTCCGCCCAGGTCTCTGGTGGCTGCTGTCCCTTCTTCTACCCTGCCTGGCCCAGGTACTAGTTAAAACCGTTACAGGGCTTCCCTGGTGGCGCAGTGGTTGAGAGTCCGCCTGCCGATGCAGGGGACGCGGGTTCGTGCCCCGGTCCGGGAAGATCCCACATGCTGCGGAGCGGCTGGGCCCGTGAGTCATGGCCGCTGAGCCTGCGCGTCCGAGGCCTGTGCTCCGCAACGGGAGAGGCCACAACAGTGAGAGGCCCGCGTACCACCAAAACAAAACAAAACCGTTATAGACCACTAGTGAAAGTTGGAAGCACTTTGATTTAGCGTCAGCTCTATCGAGTGCTGGGCTAAGGGCTATATGCAGCAATCGTTCGGGGGCACTCCCCGGCTCCTGGCACCGCGGCCTAGAGGGGAGAACCCCGACATCACAGGTCTTTTCAGCCTTGGAGCTGGGATAGCCCTTATTGACCCACCTTAGCACTCCTCTTCCATCCGCGGCCTTGGAAGATGGCTGTGCCGGGCAGGCTGGCAGAGGTAAACATTGGAGGGTTAGGTAGACTTTTGCTCTGAGCTCATTAAGTCCAGGCCCATCATTTTGCGGAGAAGAGAGTGGCCCAAGAGATACCCACTTCCTCCCCACGAGGCAGTGCAGACTTCCAGTTTGAAATTCAACTGTCCGTAAGATTCGAACTCGTAACAGAGTTGGGTGCCCCCAAGTGTCAGTTTGATGATCCGGCAGATTACAATTGAGCTTTCTTGGCTGAGCAGTGACCGGGCAACGCAGGACATAAATGCCTGACTGGTTTGTAGCTTTTCACTATGGTCAGTCGTGTAAGGGGCACAGTCTTTGCCGCACAAGCACAAGCAGCTCGGGCCTCTGAACAACAGAGCCGAGCATTCCCTTCTATCGCGAGTTGCCCCTGAGTTATACTTGTTCACACAATTCTCCCCTTTCTTTCTATTATCAAAGTAATTCAGCTCCTGGTAAAAGATTCAAAGGCACGGTCGGATGTAAAATGTTAGGTTCACCACTCCTGCTGCCAAATTCCTGGAAGAACATTTGGCTTCCTTTTTTCTTTACAAAAAAGTGACCCTATTCTTTTTGCACTTAACTGCTTTTATCGGGATGTCTTCCAATATCTCACACCAATCTCATCCTTTTAAGCAGTTGCCTATCAGGTGTCCACTGGCCAAATTTGGGATGAAGACTATGCAGTGGTTCTCCAATCTGAGCATGCATCAGAATCAATGTCCAATAATATAGGATGGATGATAAATTAGATAATTACCATCATCCCACTCCCAGTGAGATAAGATTACTCAAAGCAAGTATCGTTAATGAACGTTAAAACTAAAAAGAGAACAGCACCTTTACATCAAAACTCATCTGGTGGTTACCACCTTACCCAGATGATCAAATGTGGTATCACCAGTAGTGTTTAACAATCTGATACGTGACTCCAGTGATGCATAGGTTGTGCAAATCACCAATATTCTCGCCAAAATGCATAACCTGAACTTAACTATGAAGAAACAATCTGGAATGAAGGACATTCTACAAGAAAAATGGCCTAGACAATTCATGTTAAAAAGCAGGGCAATTGGGACTTCCCTGGTGGCACAGTGGTTAAGAATCTTCCTGCCTGCCAGTGCAGGGGACACGGGTTCGAGCCCTGGTCTGGAAGATCCCACATGCCGCGGAGCAACTAAGCCTGCGCGCCACAACTACTGAGACTGTGCTCTAGAGCCTGCAAGCCGCAACAACTGAGTCCATGCGCCACAACTACCGAAGCCTGCACACCTAGAGCCCGTGCTCTGCAACAAGAGAAGCCACCACAAGGAGAAGCCCACGCACAGCAACAAAGACCCAATGCAGCCAAAAATAAATAATTTTAAAAAAAAGGCAGGTCAATTGTTCTGTATGGAAAAAGAAATGAAACTTGGAGCTCTGGATTGGAAAAATGTAAGACATTTTTGGAATGACTGTGGAAATTTGATTATGTACTGTATATTACATATGGAGTTGTTAACTTTCTTAGTGTGATAAAAAGATTGTGGGGACTTCCCTGGTGGTCCAGTGGTTAAGACTTCGCCTTCCAATGCAGGGGGTGCAGGTTCGATCCCTGGTCAGGGAGCTAAGATACGACATGCCTCGTGGCCAAAAAAACCAAAACGTAATAAAACAGAAGCAATATTGTAACAAATTCAATAAAGACTTTAAAAATGGTCCAAATCAAAATTAAGGGTCTTAATTCTTAGGACATAGATGCATGATGGAAGTATTTAAGGGGACATTATATTGACACCTGAAATTTACTTTCAAATGGCTCTTAAAAATAGAAATTTATGTACACAAGTACACACACGCGTGTATATGACCGCCATACAGTTTTTTTCTCTGTAGCCTTAATATTTGCCTATGTAAATCACTAAAACTTTGCTTCCTATTAGGAAATAAAATCCATGGAATATTTACATAAGTCAGTCAAGTACTTATCCACACAGAAAAGTTTCGAAAGGCTTTTTATAGACCTTATTTCCAATGAAATAAAAAATTACCAACATATACATGTCTGACAAAAAAAATAAACTACTGGGACTTCCCTCGTGGCGCAGTGGTTAAGAATCCGCCTGCCAATGCAGGGGACACGGGTTCGATCCCTGGTCCGGGAAGATCCCACATGCCATGGAGGAACTGAGCCCACGTGCCACGACTACTGAGCCCACATGCCGCAACTACTGAAGCCCGTGCACCTAGAGCCCGTGCTCTGCAACGATAAGCCACCGCACTGAGAAGCCCCCGCTGGCCACAACTAGAGAAAGCCCGCGTGCAGCAACGAGGACCCAATGCAGCAAAAATAAATAAACAAACTACTTAGAAAATAAGCAGTAAAATAATCTCCAGATCAAAAAGGATCACAAAAGAAATAACCAGATATTGACGAAAGAGGACTTTAGAAACCAGCTATCACAGAGGAAAATGTATATACAAAGGCTTTTATTACTAAAAATATATTAAGTATTTAACCTAGACTAGAAAATAACCAAAAGAAAAGCAGATGGTAAGAATTAACATAAAAGCTAAAACTACCAAATAAAGGTAGTAGAAATGATACCTTTGTATCATTGTTTCAAAACACCAGTAAAAGACCCCCTAGGCAAGCCTGATTAGAAAACACAAGTATTCAACATCAGGAATGAGAAGATATAATACAAGAGATTGAATAATATCATATACCTCTACAGCTGTAATTTAGAAAACCCAGAACGGATGATTTTCTGAGGTGGTGGTGGTGGGGAATTCTTAAGAAACACCAAAAAAACATGGAAAGCTACCATTATAAGCAGCAACAGGCCAGGTGACTTTATAGATTAATTTAGCTAGCTTTCAATAAATGAATAGATTTTAAATTTCTCTTCCTGCTAAGAGTTTTTAATAGTCAAGGCTGGGGAATTTTATTTACTCTTTCAGCTTATGATATCATTGGGGTTTTTCTGTTTTTTTTTTAAAAGACTAACAGATAAATATTAGATGGTAAAACTACTGAAGAGATGTCCAATCCAGGAATAAGATGGGGATCTACCAATTATCAATGTCATGTTGGAGATTCTAATAACTTAAAAATCATATAGTTGGGGCTTCCCTGGTGGCGCAGTGGTTGAGAATCTGCCTGCTAATGCAGGGGACACGGGTTCGAGCCCTGGTCTGGGAGGATCCCACATGCCACGGAGCAACTAGGCCCGTGAGCCACAACTACTGAGCCTGCGCATCTGGAGCCTGTGCTCCGCAACAAGAGAGGCCGCGATAGTGAGAGGCCCGCGCACCGCGATGAAGAGTGGCCCCCGCTTGCCACAACTAGAGAAAGCCCTTGCACAGAAACGAGGATCCAACACAGCAAAAATAAATAAATTAATTAAAAGGCAGTCCCTCTGCATTAAAAAAATATATATATATCATATAGTTGAAAAAATAAAATTTGGGGATTTAAGGCCTAGAAAAGCACTAAAATCAAAAACATCGATGTCCACTGGGTAACAAAAATACAACTAGCAATAAAAAATAGAAGTGGGAAATAGGGCCTATTCACAATAGTGACAAAAAAAAGCATAAACCCAGCAATAAACTTGACAAGAAAAGTACAGCAATTACATAATTAAATTCTAACCTTGCAATGTAAGGCATGCAACAAGTCTTTGATGGAGAAAAATGTTTCTGGATGGGAAGACAATATCAGTCCATCCAGAGCTAGTACATAACATTCTATATATATGTATATAATATACAGTCAAATCTCAAAGGAGCTTTTCAGTAACTGGACATAATTTTAAGGTTCATGTGTTTGAAATTGCCCCCACATATTTGGGAAACAGTGGTAGCCTCCTCATACCAGATAAACTTAATGTAAAACTATATTAATCACAGGAAGAAACAAGTAGATCAGGGAACAATAGAAAATGATGTTTCAATCGTACAAGGAGGATTTTAAACATATAGTACTGGCTGGCACAAATGGGCATCCATCTGGAAGTTAAGAATCCTATCTCATACAACATACAAAAAGTTTACTGAGGGCTTGTAGACCTAAACAGGAAAAATTTAGAAATTTAAGAGATGGTAATGGTTTGGGGATGGAGTTGACCTTAACACCAAAAATCCGAAAGCAACTACAGAAAAAATAGTTTGGATAATATAAAAATTTAAAGTGTCTGCATGGCAAAAGATATAGCATAAACATATTTAGGGCAAATGACAAACTGGGAAAGCCTTACAAATTGATAAGTAAGCGGACAACAAAAGTTGATTCAACTACTCATGAGAAGTATAAATAAACAGCAAACAAAATAGGATATTTTTTGCCAAACTCACAGAGATTAAAGAGAATGATTACCTTCAGTTCTGGCAAGGATGCAGAGAAAACCAGAACTTCTGTACATTTATTGCTGGTGACATTGAGAAAGTCAGCTGGCTGTACCTGCCAGAACTTAGAACACATTCTTTGGAAAACCCAGTGTACATAAAGAAAGGAATGGGATATAATGACATTTAAACAGCATTGTCTGTAGGAGCAAAGACAAAAAGCAATCTGAACATAAACAGGGGAATGGTTAATTACATTATAGTATATCCATACTATGGACTAGAATGCCCAAATACAGGTAAGGCTTGTCCATGTTGAAAGAATTGCTAGGTATATAGTATGATCTCATTTTTTAATACCCCCCATAACAATTTACATGCAGGTCTATATTCATAGAAGGCATGAATGGGTACATCCCAAACTCCTGATATCCTTCAGGTGGATGGGATTGAGACATAGGAGAGTAAGAGGGGGCGGGTAAATAAACGTTTTTAGATACTTTCTTATTTGTTTTGAGGATTGTTTTATTTTCTTAACCAATAAAGAAAAAGCAAACTAGGTTTTGAATATAAATTAAAATTCTTATTTTTCCAAGTGAAAAAGTTGATACTAGTTTAAGTTGATAATTTAAGAAAGTGGTATGAGTAGATTACTTAGAATTATAGCAGCAACCACCAGAGGAAATAGAAATCGGGGGAACTGGGAATGAGGTGGTACTTTTCCTTACATAGAACTAGGCAGCCAATTCTCTTAAGATGACTGGGCTTACATACAGTATGACATAAAGCAAGTAAGGATTGTAAATGCCTTCAAGAGCTTAGTAATTTATCTGAAGTAAAGCCAGGTACATAAAACAAGAACGAAGAAGAACCAATTGTGTGTATTAATTGGGTCCCCAGGTAATTGAAAGCAGTTTTTTTTACTATTCCCCCACTGTACCTTTAAAACAACTTTTATCCTCAAGTGGGAAGTAGCCACATTCAAATGAGTTAAGGTTTAAGTAAAAAGGACTACAACTTTATTAAAAGTAAATAAATGTAACATATAATATGTACAGATGGCACATGGTGCCAATTTTATTTGCAGATTTTATAGTATTCCAAAGTTCACAAGTTACACCCTTGCCACAGCCTTGGCTAAATCTTGAACTAGTGCAGAATTCAGCTGTGCTAGAGTGCTGATCTTAGCATGCTTAGACGTAGCATACTTGTTCTTGATAGTCTGGAAGAGAAAAGCATAGTAATTAATGAAGGAAAAGAGGAAAACATCATAAGAACCAACGATACACATATACACTTAAAAATCAACTCCTTAAAAGCAAGCTATGAATTTACAGGCATAAAATCTTAATGAATGGACTTCCCTGGTGGCACAGTGGTTAGGAGTCCGCCTGCCAATGCAGGGGACAAGGGTTCGAGCCCTGGTCCAAGAATATCCCACATGCTGCGGAGCAACTAAGCCCGTGCACCATAACTACTGAGCCTGAGCTCTACACCCCCGAGAGCCACAACTATTGAGCCTGAGTGCCACAACTACTGAAGCCCGCGCACCTAAAGCCTGTGTTCCGTGACGAAAGAAGCCACCGCAATAAGAAGCCTGCGCACCGCAACGAAGAGTAGCCCCCGCTCAGCGCAACAAGAGAAAGCCTGAGCGCAGCAACGAAGACCCAACGCAGCCATAAATAAATAAATTTATATACATATTAAAAAAAACCACACAAAATCCTAATGATTTTCCACTTTTCCCAACACCATACAGTACCATTGACTCACCATATGCTTTGTAAGCCCACGATTCACCAAGATTATATTTTTAGCCAGGTGTTGCATAACAAGAAGAAGGGATTCTTCAGTGTATGACAGGTAATGCTGTAGAGTTGGTGTCTAAGACAACAAAAGTTAATGTTGAAAATGCTCATCACCAATGGTTTTCATAAAATTTCTAGATGTTATTCAAAACTAGGGTAGGGAAGTAGATACTGTGTGACTGATTATAATCAAAATTTAAGACAAGCTTAAGACCCCTTCTTCCCCAAATACCCTTCCTTCATGGCTTCTCTAGGATCCTGTGCTCCAACCTAATTACACTTTTGTAATTGCTGACTTGCCCACCCCAAAGCTAGACTCCAAGTTCTTTGGAGCTGACTTTCTCATTCGTAATTCTATTTCTAGGGCCTAGAGTATCACACGGCATATAGGAGAAATACTTGTTGAATCAACGAATACGAACGAACTTCTAGTATGTCATTTGACCTGCTTGAGCTTCTCCATCTGTAAGGAGTAGCAGCTGCTCTGCCTTTCTCAAAGGGGTATAGGTAGATGAGATTAGGCAATGAAATGGAAGCATTTTATGGAGATATCACAAACAAGATATGTTAAATCATTCCCTCAGTAGATGCCATATTTAAAAACCATCTGAACTGGCCTTTAATGACAACAGTTCTGTATGCAGTAAATATTATAATTTAAAAGCTCAGGGTAACCTCAGTTTGTGGGTCACAGCTTACCCATTCACCATTATCAAGAATTTTCAGTGCTAAGCAAAAAGCTCCCGCTGCAATCTGAGAAGGAGGAAAGTGCACCATATCGTAGTCCAACATAGTTAGTTCCATCAGATATTTGGCCAAAGTATGTAGCTCAACATCAACCTGGAATAAAACCCATAGGTTCTGTCAGAGAACTCTGCATTGGCGGTAACCGGTATGCCCATAACTAACTACAGATGTTTGCCTACAAACTCTCAAATGCAATTGCCCATGAAAGGCTTTAATAATAATATTAACATACAGCCTGATTGGAAATACATACCATCTTTATCCCTTCCTCACGTAGTTAGGTATACATACAAGGCACTTCAATTAGATCTTATTGGCCAGCAGTATTCCCTAATGTACCATACCAAAGGTTTCAAGATATCTGTACCTCTCCAATCTTAGATGCTCTCCGAAGGAAATGCAGGGGTAGAGGGCGACCCAGACTAAAATTTAAAGCTCTCAGAATCTTCATTTCCATCTGTCTGATTTGGTACTTAGTGTAGGTGTTGTCAGTCACAAAGGCAAAGTCACCAATTTCTGGAGGGTACATTTCCTCATATTTGCTTGCAATAAACATGGCAGTGACACCAACCAGCTGCAGCATCTTCTTGGGCACACAATTATCCTGCAATGGGAATTTCAACTGGATCAATAAGTAATACATATTTGAAAAAGGAGGCACAGAATTGTGAAGGAGTGGTGGGAAAGACACACTCTCACAACGGAATCTCAATTAATGACACCCCATGCCTCAAGACAGATTTTAGCTGAAAAAGTCTGTTTTTTATGACTCAGCTAGGACCCTGGAAGGGAGAACCCTCAATTGGTGAATTATGCTCACCTGCATGAATCGATCAATAATGGAAACAGTCATGTACATGGTCTCCTGGAGTAACCTGAATTTCATTTGAACCTGCACTAGCCAGTCAATTAGGATGGCTCTCATGTTTCCAGTGACTTCATGACCCAGTAGGTATTTTGGTCTGACTGCTTGCTCTTCCTGCAAAAGAAATGCTGATTATCCTAAGAAGCAAGACTCCACATGACATTTCTGACCAGAAATAGTCACCTCAAAATAGCTCTGGAACATTTAGAATCTCTAACGGTTTTTAACTCAGTTATTCATTTGGTCACTGCAAACAGCTCTATCACTGAGAAACAAAGAAAGCAAACATGAAACAGGACAGTGTGGCAGGTTTTCATATTGGCACATCTTACTATGTCCAATTCACCATCACTACTACTGGCCCACACCCTTTCCCCACTTCTTCCCAAATAAGGATACCATACTACCTATCACCTCAGATCTTTTCACTTAAGACTCTAAACCCACAACCGGAGCTTTATGAAGTAGAAAAAAAATAGCAGCAGTTCCCAGATCAGCTGGAACCAATATGCTACCACTCCTACTCCAGGGTTTAAACCCCCAAAACACCATAGGTAACAAAAGTCAACCATCAAAATCCAGCACACACATCTGCTAAACCCACTCCTCCAAAGTTAGAACACAAACTTTAAAGACAAGGGAGAAAAGAAATCCACAGCAGAAGGCTGGTCCTGGCAAGGAAGTCTTCTTACAGGACAATCCTGTAGAAAATGGAGATGCCCAAAAGAACCAGGCAAGAGCCTGAAGATGTTAATGATGTCACTAGAACACAACGCATTATAAACAAGCAACTGGGTAAATTTGGTAACTGTATAGCTTATGTTGTTAACATACAGAATGCTTCCTTGTTTGGGGGGGAAAAGGGCAAAGGACACTAATAGAAAGTTTCAGAAATGGGATGAAATGGAAGAAAACCAAAACCTTTAGTTTTTGAGTATACTCCTCTTGAACACAAAGAACAATTTCCCTGATATCACATGCTCATAAGCAACACTGACCCAAAATGCCTTTTTTTGGCTACAGTTTTTCAGCATCTTCTCCATTACCATGTACCTCCTGCCTGTTACGCTCCTTAAACCCAGAATTTGGGACTCACTCACTCCTAACTGTGATAGATATAAAATACCTTTCAATCTGTGGACTTTCCTTTAGGAAAAGCCATGGTAGTATCCACTCTCACTTTGAATTTTCCCTGTTCAAAATGGCAAATAGAGACTTCATTGGGAATTTCCTGGCAGTCCAGTGGTTAGGACTTTCACTGCCAGGCCCGGGGTTCAATCCCTGGTCAGGGAACTAAGATCCCACAAGCCATGCATGCAACGCACCTCCCCCCCCAAAAAAAAGATTTCATTGGCTTACTTTGGGCCTTTTTATTTTTCCACGAAGAATTTCAAAGTGGAACCTACTGTTAAGAAATGCTGCTCATATCTTGCTTAAATTGTTGTGAACTGTTAATGGAAAATCTCTTTAATAAAGCTAGATGCAGTTTAGAAAAAACAAAGGTTTAATATTACTGACCTCAAGTTGTCTCAGATAAGCATAGATATCTTTTACATATTCACTACAAAGGTTTGGATCCGCTCCATCTTCTGCATCCACATCATTCACTGCAAGAATTACATCAGAGAAAGCCTGGCACAGATATTCTTCTGCAGGGGCACAGCCAGATGTTTCCATGGGGCTTGGAGAGGGAGTATCAACCTTGAAACAGAATAGACTTTTTGAAATAATAGCAAAGAGGAGCATACAATCTGGGAATGAAGGTCAGATTATTGGTACCAATTCAAGAGACTATCTGCTGAACAGACATACGATTCATTTACCTTTTCAAATTTATTCAATTTGTGTTCAGCAAGTGAATAATATGAAAGATGAAATGCCAACTTAGACGGAATCAGTTTAGAGTCAGTAGAATGCTAACAGGTAAAACAGAGAGGAAGCAAGTTCACATCTAGACTTTCCTCCAAAGGAAACTGATAAGTAATGCATTTGCTTAGCAATGTCATGTAAAGTTAATCCAAGTGAATGGCAAGTTAGTCTTTAATAACATGGCCTGCTTCCCACTGCACAGGAGAACACAAGTCCTGTCCCGACTACTAAGGATTTTATTTATTTATTTTTGGCTGTGTTGGGTTTTTGTTGCTGCACGCGGGCTTTCTCTAGTTGCAGGAGTGGGGTCTCCTTTTCATTGAGTTGCGCAGGCTTCTCACTGCGGTGGCTTCTCTTGTTGTGGAGCATAGGTTCTAGGCACACGGGCTTCAGTAGTGTGGCACGCAGGTTCAATAGTTGTGGCTCGTGGGCTCTAGAGCGCAGGCTCAGTAGTTGTGGCACATGGGCCTAGTTGCTCTGTGGCATGTGGGATCTTTCCGGACCAGCGCATGAACCCGGGTCCCCTGCATTGGCAGGCAGATTCTTAACCATGGCGCCACCAGGGAATCCCCCAAACTACTAAGGATTAACTGACTTTGTTATCATGAACCATTTTCTTCAAGCTCCAGTTACCCCGTTGTCCAAACATTTATTGAGCACTTTCTTAAGCTCTATGCTAAGCACTGGCTTTATGGTGTCCTCAAGGGGCTTTGAATTTAGAAGAAATAAGTAAATGAAGTAAAGAGATTGATTGAACAAATCCTAGAGGTGCGGGAAGTTAGGGTAGGGTTGGGAAAGTTAGGGAAAGCTTTAGGTGTTGATGATTGAGCTGTTTTGAAGGATGAGAAGGTTATCAGTTAAAAGAAAGAGGGTGGGAAAGTGAAGGCAAGAATCAGTACGGGACTTTGACGGAAAGCTCAGGTCTTTTGGTACGACCAGTTAAAGACTGCACATGCTACAGGTTTCTGTGGTATGTCCAGAAGGACAATACTAAAGCCATAGCCTCACATCCCTTTCCCTTAGATATAGAGAGCTAGGCTGAATGACTTTAACCGATCATTTTCCCAACCAGCTTTAATGAAGTTTTAAAAATTAGAACTTAAGAATGCAGTTCATTGCTGCTCAGGGAACTAGATCCCACATGCATGCTGCAACTAAGAGTTCGCATGCCACAACTAAGGAGCCCAAGTGCTGCAACTAAGGAGCCAGCAAGCCACAACTAAGACCTGGCACAACCAAATAAATAAATATTGAAGAAAAAAAAAGAATGCAGTTCATTGCAGTTTCAGGAAAGCAGCCTCTTCTAGATGGTGTATATTATCTTCACAGGAGTAGATACATTTACATACCTGATATTTAATAAAATGTTCTTGGTTTTTGAGGCTAAGTGTTAACTCATCTTCTTACCTTCTCTGAAGAGCTCCATTTTCTGCTTTACATCCTTATATAAATTACAGTGTTACAGACTTATTAATTATTTGGCCACATTATGGAGTTAAAAAAAAAAAAAAAGGACTCAAGAGAAAAATCTGTGTTTCAGTCAATAAATTCTGGCCAGAGATGGCTTGTACTCAAAGACAGCAAAATCTTTAGTCCAGGTAGCTACTCCTCAGTACAAAGGAGGGGTAGCATAACAAAGCAATTAAAAGCATAGATTCTGAAGCCAGATAGCCTGGGTTTGAATCCAATTACGTGCCACTGATGAGATATGACTCTAGGAAAGATACTTAATACTTCTCTATGTCATTAACTAAAAGTAGAGGTAATAATACCAGCGCACTGGAGTGTAAGATTATGTGAGCTAATGCATGTAAAGTGCTTAGCAGAGCCTACCTCCTGCTAAGCACTCTATAAATGTTACTCTTTTTCCTATTTAGTCAAATGCTATGCCATGCATTAGTAAAATGAAGGGAAAAGAAACAATCAACAGGCTCTAAAATATTACAGTTAAGTTTACCAAAATAGGCTCAGGGGGAAGTTTCTCTTCTTTAACAGGCTCGGTTTCCGTCTCTGGCTCCAGATCCAGCTCCGGCTGGGGCTCCGGCACAGGTACAGGAGGAGCCTTTTCCAGAGGTTTTGGTACTTTTTTAGCAATAACTTTTCCAGCGGCTAAAGTTTTTGCTTCCTGTGGATGAAAAGGAGAGAATGGAATGTTTCTCCATCACGGGTCACAGTTGGAAGGCAGACTCTTACAGAGTAGTTGAATCAGAAAGACAGTTACCTTTTTCAGGGGCAATTTGGCCTGTGGCTGTTCACTGACTTTGTTACCGATGTCTCCAAGAGCTGTTCTTGGCCTCAGCCCGGGCTTAGAGGCTGCAACAGTGGCCACAGGCACGCGTTTTGCGCCTGCCATACTGATCTTCGCCTTATTTTCAGCATTAATTTTCGTGTTCTGTAAGAAGCAAGACCACTTTGAGAGCTGGCTCAGCCAAGTTAGAGTAAATCAACGGTTAAAGCGGGGGCAAAACAGAGGCTCTCAGGAGGAATGCTGACTAGTAAATGGGTTCCTAGGGGAAACCTGCGTTCCAGGGTCTACGCTAAAGCTGTAACAAGCCAGATTCCTCCCCGAACCAGTTTTTTCACCTATTGAGGGATTGCCTGCTCAGTCCCCCGCCTGACCTAAAATACCATGAATTTACATTTGAAAGGAAATCGAAAAAGCTTTCAATTGCAGGCACCTTTCCTGTGGGGAGGGAGTTATGCAGTTGGTGGGAGGTCGCTCAGGGGTCCTCCGTCACCTTTTACAAAAGGTTTCGCGTCTACCCTCCATTTGTCCCCTCCCCCCCCCACTTTATCCAAGCCCCATCCACTTCTTTCTCACCTTCCTCTCTCCGTCTGTCCGCACCCCAAACTCTCCCACCATTTTAGGGGCCCACCGACCGCCATCCTCCCCCCAAATCTGTCCCGGTCCACTCCTGCCAGGGGAACTCCAGCAGGCGACATAGGGAGAGGAGACGCAGCGAGCCAGGAGAGCCGCGTTTGTTCACCGTCCCTAGCAGCTCACCCTGGTGATCCGGAGCGCCATGGCTTCCTCTGCACCAGGCAGCAGCTCAGTGGGGAGAAGCAGAGCACGGGAGCCCCAGACCAGCCGGGGACCTTGAACCCACCGCAGACCAGCAGCCGTTCCTCCGCAGCACGCCGGGAGGAATCGGGCACCGCTTGAGGTTTAAACCCCGCACCGCTCCTTCCCTATTGGCTTGTTCGTGGCACTCGCTCGCTTCCCATTGGCGGCGGCCGGTTCCTCCTAGAATGCGTTTCCAGGGCGATCCCGCGAAGAAGTCCGGGCGGGGGTGGGGCCAGGCCATCACGTGATCTGACTCGGCGCCTGCGCCCTCAAGCAGCTACTGTTGCCACCTGGAGAGGGGTGATCACCGCCCACCTGGAGGGGCGAACCTGTGCGCCGCCGTGGTTAGCAGGGCCTTGGAAAAGAGAGCGGAGCTGCTGGTTTGACGTGAGAGGAAGTTATGGCTTTAGTCCTACTTATTGTTAAACACACTTTCCTCTTCTGCAGTGGCATGTAGCAGGAAAGGCTTTTGTATATACATTCTTTCATTTGATCATTTTGGCAGCACTCTGGGTTGGAGAAACTGAAGCTCAGAGAGGGTGACTTTCTCAGGATCACAAATTAGTAACAGGGGACTAAACTTAGATTTCTTTAGATCCATGACGTTTCCACAACGGTAATTGTCTCTTAAGAATATTGCCAGCCTCTTAACGTGCCAGATTACTTCAATCAGTTTTTTTCCCAAAGCCAATCTTTTTGTTTTACTTTTAATTTGAAAATAATTTTAAACTTAGAAAAGTTGCAAACAAAAATATTACAAGGAACACACGTATACCCTTTACCCAGATTCAAATATCCTTAACCTTTTACCCCATTTGCTTTATCATTTACCTTAATCTCTTTCTTATATATAGATCTGTCCGTGTATAACTGTATATAAACAGTTTCTTCCTGAAACATTTGAGGGTAAATTACGTTATCATGGCCCCTTATCCCTCAATTTTTCAGTGTGTACTTCCTAAGTAAAAGGGATGTTCTTTTAACATAATCACACTACAGTTATCAACTTCATAAATTTACTTTATCACAACATTGTATTCAACCTAGTTTGTATTCCAGTTTTGTCAGTTGACCTAATAATGTCCTTCTTAGCATTTTCTTTTCTCCAGTACAGGATCCAGCTAGGGTCGATGTTGCATGTAGCCTCCTTTGGTCTGGAACGGTTCCTGCAGCTTTTCTTTGTCTTTTGTAACACTGATGGTTTTGAAGAATACAGTACTCCATGCCACTTTTTAGAAAATAGAACTTTCTTATTTTTGTGTTTGTCTAATTGTTCCTTGTGATTTACATCGAGGTTATGTACTCTTGGCTGTTATGCCACGTAGATGACATCATATTCTTCTTAGGGGATCAACTCTGCAGACATATGGTGTTCACCTGTTCCCCATAAGAGATTAATTTTGATCACTTGGCCAAGCTGCTCCCTGCTTTCTCCACTGAACATTTAGTTGTGTGTTTCTGACAACGAATAAAGTGTCCATGGGGAGACACTTTAAGACTGTGCTTCTCATCAAATTTCCCCCTAGATTTCACCTCCCCTCACAGCAGCACTTGCTTAGGAACTGTTGACACTGTTGTCCCAATGCCATGGGCTCTCTCTAACTAGCTGAAGCTGATAAAAAGCCATACACTTTGAATGACCCTAGGATGCCAGGCCTTTAGCAGACCTAAGTGAAGACCACTTCCTGACCATTGCTCAGTGGAACTTCTTTTAACATAGTAGTTCTCAACTGGGGAACATTTTGTCCCAAGGGTGGAGAGGCATTTGGCATTTCTGGTTGTCACAGCTGGGAAGGTGCTACTGGCATCTAGTGGGTAGAGACCAGAGATGTTTCTAAACATCCTACAGTGCACAAGACAGCCCCTACACCCTCTAAACACACACACACATACACATAATTATCCAGCCCCAAATATCAATAGTCTGGTAGTTCTAAGCTTGAGAAATCTTGCCAACTATGTACATACCTATAACTCATTTCTTCTTCTTTTTTTAAAAAATATTTATTTATTTGGCTGTGCCAGGTCTTAGTTGTGGCAGGTAGGATTTAGTTCCCTGACCAGGGATTGAACCCGGGCCCCCTACATTGGGAGCATGGAGTCTTAGCCACTGGACCACCAGGAAAGTCCCCCTATGACTTTCCCCCTATGATTTCTATTCAGAATGTTAACTTTTGATGCATAATTAACACAAGTTTCGTGGATCATCTCCTTTCTTTATAACACTTAGAAACTTGACTTTTCTTCTCGGTGAACTACTCAATGTTCTCAACCCTGGCCCGGTTAGTAGTGCCAACTACATACCAGGTGATGTTCTAGGTGCTAGGAATACAGCTCTGAACGAAACAGATGAGATCCCTGCTCTCATTAAGCATACATTCCAATAGGACAGAGACTAAATAAGTAAATAAGCAAAGTAGGAAAAATATCAGATAGTACTAAGTGCTAGGCAGAGAATAAAAAGAAAGTGATGCAAATAGGGTGATTTGGTAGCTGACTTAGACTTGGTGGTCAGGGATGATCTGAGAAGTTGACATTTAAGCTGAGGTTTAAATGACAAGAAGGAAAACATTTCAGATAAAGGAAATAGTCTGTGACAACCCAATGATAGTGTTGACCTAAAATAAATAGACTTCCAGTTATTTCTCCAGCAAAAAATGGGTTTATTCAGGATCAACAAAGAATTGCAATTTGGGATCTGTACCCTTGGCAAGCCATGCAAGTCCCATGCCACAAGGAGAGGGCTCTTATAGAGAGGGGAAAAAGCAGTTGGGAGGGCTATAGTAAACAGAGTCCTTTGGAGGAATTGAGAATTTGAAATATAGTGGCTTTTTATTGGCTGAGCCAGGTAAGAAGAGGAAGTCTCTCTTTTTCTTGTTGGGCTCTGCCAAAGTCACAGGGCATGAAAGCTCCCCTTTCTGACCTCCCATTCTATTTTAATTGAGCTTCCTGTTTCTTAATTTTTGTAATAGGAATGAGCTTGTCATGTTCAGAAAAGCTGGTGTGGCTAGAGTATGGGGGGAGGAGGGGAGTAGAGATGAGATTAAAGAAATTGGAAAGGGTAAAATTACACAAGGCCTTGTAAACCAAGCTATGATTAGTGCAGTGGAAGGCTTTGGAGGGTTTTAAGTCAAGGTGTGGCATAATCTATCATTCTGAAAGATTACTGTAGTCACTGTGGAGAGAATACACATAGGTGGGGAGGAGACAGAGGGGGAAGCAGGAGGAGAAGAGAAGCAGAAGAGCCATTAAGAGGCTACTGTAGCAGGCAAGCCACAGGATGATGGCTTTGATGGTACTAGTAGTGGTAGACAGAATGGGATAGATTCTGGATATATTTTGGAGATAGACTTGCTGGGTCTTAATGGTTTACATGCTTGGAGTGAGAGAAAAGGGGTCAAGGATGACTCTTAGGTTTTGACTTGAGTAAATGAAACAGAACACTAACAGATGAACAGCTTTTAGGGAGTAGCAGGACATTTGGAATGCCTAGAGATATGCAAGAGGTGAGGTCTACTAGGCTGAGGCCAGGGTGGGAGCTAAAGCCTCCTTTGCTGAGATAGTATTTAAACTCTGATGCAGATGAGGTCATCTAGAGAAGGAATGTAAAGAAGAGTAGATGCCCAGGAGCAAGCCCCAGGGCCCTCCATTTTAAAGACTGAATAGAGAGGGAGAGGCCCTCTCTGTTAGGAAGTTAGGAAAATTGGACAAGAACGCCAAAGAGGTAGGAGACCGAATAGTGGTGTCTCAGAAAAGAGAAGGCAGTGTTTCTCGGAGGGAGTAGTGGTTTAACATGGCAGAGTAAATATACATATTTATCTTTGTTTCTTCCTGAAGGCAGTAAAGGGATTTTTTTTAATGCATAAACTCTCAAAGATGGGTGAGGAGACAATAATGACATCATTTTAGAAGTAGGAAACACATTGAAGAGTATTAATGGAAGTACCAGACCAAGAAAGTTGGAATCTAAGCTGGCAATGGAAAGTAAAGAAGCAAACTGATTCATGCTGTAGACACCAGCAGTCTTGGGTATTGGAAGCACCAGGAGTCTATGAAACTGGTGGTGTAGGTAGAGCTGAAAACAAGATTGCTTGATTTCCTCCTGCACTTAGGAGTGCAGTGAGAGTGCAACATCTTCTTGGTCCTGGCAGATGATTAGAGGTTTATGTTCTGGAGAGGCTGAACTAATGGAACTCTGGATTTCAGACACCAGGCAAGCTGAGCGGGGATGAAGTGAAATTCTTCATCCCAATGGTGAGACCCAGTTCCCTCTTCCACTCAGTCCCCTAAAATGCAGGCAGCTGGACTTATAACCTCCTAAGTGAGATAAAAGCATGCCTCTCTGAGAAATGGACCAGCCCAAGAGAAAAGCCTTAAAAATACAGACGGTTAAGAAGGGTTACCAATGAAATGGATGGATCATGTTTAAAGTGACACTCACCGCCAAAACAATCTTGAGGGAAAAAAACGGAACTGGAGGAATCAGACTTGCTGACTTCAGACTATAAGGCAAAGCTACAGTAATCAAGACAATATGGTACCGGCACAAAAACAAAAATATAGATCAATGGTACAGGATAGAAATCACAGAGATAAACCCATGCACCTATGGTCAACTAATCTATGACAAAGGAGGCAAGGATATACAATGGAGAAAAGACTGTCTCTTCAATAAGTGGTGCTGGGGAAACTGGGCAGCTACATGTAAAAGAATGAAATTAGAACACTCCCTAACACCATACACAAAAATAAAATGGATTAAAGACCTAAATGTAAGACTGGACACTATAAAACTCTTAGAGGAAAACATAGGAAGAACACTCTTTGACAAAAATCACAACAAGATCTTTTTTGACCCACCTCCTAGAGTAATGGAAAAAACAAAACAAAACAAAACAAATGGGACCTAAAGAAACTTAAAAGCTTTTGCACAGCAAAGGA
Source organism: Mesoplodon bidens (assembly GCF_964165515.1). NCBI lineage: Eukaryota > Metazoa > Chordata > Mammalia > Artiodactyla > Ziphiidae > Mesoplodon > Mesoplodon bidens. The sequence continues at coordinate 56,792,005 of NC_138160.1, read as the reverse complement.
AACCATAAACGAGACAAAAAGACAACCCTCAGAATGGGAGAAAATATTTGCAACGAAGGAACGGACAAAGGATTCATCTCCAAAATATATAAACAGCTCATGCAGCCCAATATTAAAAAAACAAACAACCCAATCAAAAAATGGGCAGAAGACCTAAATAGATATTTCTCCAAAGAAGACATACAGATGGCCAAGAGGCACATGAAAAGCTGCTCAACACCACTAATTGTTAGAGAAATGCAAATCAAAACTACAATGAGGTATCACCTCACATCAGTCAGAATGGCCATCATCAGAAAATCTACAAACAACAAATGCTGGAGAGGGTGTGGAGAAAAGGGAAACCTCTTGCACTGTTGGTGGGAATGTAAATTGATATAGCCACCATGGAGAACAGTAAGGAGGTTCCTTAAAAAACTAAAAATAGAATTACCATATGATCCAGCAATCCCACTACTGGGCATATACCCAGAGAAAACCATAATTCAAAAAGAGTGATGTACCACAATGTTCATTTCAGCACTATTTACAATAGCCAGGACATGGAAGCAACCTAGATGCCCATTAACAGATGAATGGATAAAGAAGATGTGATACATATCTGAGTAATGGAATATTAGTCAGCCATAAAAAGGAATGAAATTGGGTCATTTGTAGAGATGTGGACCTAGGTACTGTCATACAGACTGAAGTAAGTCAGAAAGAGAAAAACAAATATCGTATACTAGCACATATATGTGGAATCTAGAAAAATGGTACAGATGAACTGATTTGCAAGGCAGAGATAGAGACACAGATGTAGAGAACAAATGTATGGACATTTGAACTGATTTGGTACAGATGAACTGATTTGCAAGACAGAAATAGAGATACAGATGTAGAGAACAAATGTATGGACACCAAGGGGGGAAAGGCGGGGTGGGGGGTGAGATGAATTGGAGATTGGGATTGACATATATACACTAATATGTATAAGACAGATAACTAATAAGAAAAATTAAGTGACACTCACCATTTGACATACTTGTACACTGACAAAGAGCTTCTAATCAATGTTTTAAATTTCTTACTCTTAACTATTAACAGCCAGACAAGGAGCACTGGACATTTGAGGAAATCCTCCAACTTAAAAGAAAGAGACCTAACAAACAAATATAAAAAGAAACTCCAGGGGACTTCCTTGGTGGCACAGTGGTTAAGAATCTGCCTGCCAATGCAGGGGACACGGTTTTGAGCCCTGGTCCGGGAAGATCCCACATGGTTCGGAGCAACTAAGCCCATGCTCCTCAACAAGAGAAGACACCACAATGAGAAGCCCGCGTAGCACAACGAAGATTAGCCCCTGCTCGCTGCAGGTAGAGAAAGCCCTCACGCAGCAACGAAGAACAGACAATTCAAGAAGAAAGCTAAAAAATAAACATAAAAGTTATTTATATCATCAGAGAAAGAAAAGGTAATAATGCATCCACAAGCAAGTTTTAGTAAGAGCTCTGGGAAATTAAAAATATGATAACAAACATTAAATATGCAATAGCAGGTTTGTAAAAGAAAATCAAGAAAATTTCCCAGAAAAAAGGGCAAAAAGACAAAGAGATGAACTATAGAAAAGATAAGAAATTTAGAGGATTATTCCACAAGGTCTGACATACAACAAATAGCAGAGTTCTAAAAAAAAAGACAAGAGAAAATGCAAGGAGGAAATTATTAAATAAATAATACAAGAAAACTTCCCAGGACTAAAGGACATGAGTTTTATAAATCCATGTCTGAGTGCCTGGCACAATAAGTGAACCAAAGACTCATCTCATGGCACACTGTGCTGGCGTATAACATTTAGAATAAAGGGAAGACCCTAAAAAGAAACAAAATCAGATAGCATACAAAGGATCTAGAATCAGAATGGAATGAGACTTTCAATAGCAATGTTGAAAGCTACAAGATTCTGTGGGAAAATGATTTTCAATCCATAATTCTGTACCCAGCCAAACCATGAAACAATCATGAGGTAGAATAAAGGCATTTTTAGATTTGCAAATTCTAAAATTATCTCCCATGTACCCTTTCTTAGGAAGTTATTGGAGTGTGTATTCTCCTAACAAAGATGGAAATTTTAAAAGAGGAAGGGGAATTCCCTGGTGTCCAGTGGTTAGGACTCTGTGCTTCCACGGCAGGGGGCATAGATTCGATCCCTGGATCCCTGGTTGGGGAACTAAGATCCCGCATGCTGTGCTGTGCAGCCAAAAAAAAAAAAAAGGAAGATCTGGGATCAAAAAAACAGTTCCAACACAGGAGAAAGGCAAAAGGAATTCCCAAGACTTTAGGTGATCCTAGGCTGACACTTTTTAGTTGGCCTGAGGAGCAGTCAGTGCACGTTGGAATAGAATTATAAGGAAGGTGGTTTCTAAGTGGGACATCTCCAAGCAAAATAATGAAATTGATAACTTACTTGAGATATTTGAATGTACTGAGAAGAGATTTACACTTCTGGTGGAGTTGGAGATTAATGAGCGATAGGTACAGAAAATCTAGGCAAATCAAAATAAACAAGGCACTATTAAATCTGGAACAAACTAGCTGTTAAAAGAAAAATTGGAAATCTAATCATAATACGGTACTTAGGGCACTTTGGTAAATCATATGGTCATAAAATAATTAAAACACTGAATACTGATTTAACCCCAAATTAGGGTTCAATTATATTGTAACGGTGGGGAGAGAGAGGGGGGTTGTGTTTGAGTGTGCATATGTGCTGATGGTATAAAAGAGCTAAACCCTCATCTTCCATTGTTAGAAGTTAGTGGGTAATGTTTAAAACTGTATAACAGCTACCAAAAAAATAGCAATAGAAGAAATTTATTGAGAATTATGACTGTAAACAGCAAATCACACAGTTAAAAGAATAGAAAATGATTCTTTTTAGAGAGCAGGGATGGGAGACAGGGGTATGATGACTTTGTTATAAGTTTAAAAGAACTATTTGACTTTTTTTTTTTTTTTTTTTCCGGTACGCGGGCCTCACACTGTTGCGGCCTCTCCCATTGCAGAGCACAGGCTCCGGACGCGCAGGCTCAGCGGCCATGGCTCACGGGCCTAGCCGCTCCGCGGCATGTGGGATCCTCCCAGACCGGGGCAGGAACCCGTGTCCCCTGCATCGGCAGGCGGACGACACTGCGCCACCAGGGAAGCCCCCTATTTGACTTTTTAAAACAATACACGTATGTAACTGAAAAAAAAAATTAAGTTTAAGGACTGAGAGTGGTTGATTGTATTGAGTGAAAATCAGACACATTCACACTAAAATGTTGATAGAAACAGGAGTAGAAAAAGATGACAGTATACATAAGAACACCATAAAATAACTTCCTCAGTTGCATACATTGACTGTGTACATTTGTAGAGCTGATGTATATTTTAACCCCTTACCACTGTCCCTTAAATTGTTGATAGCACTGGGGGAGTTTTGCCTTTTTTAAAAAATTTAATTTCATTTTTTTTTAGGTTTTAGGTTTTAGATGCTATATTTAATATTCAAGGAGGCTATACAATAAAGAGTTAGTCCACCTCCACAAAGGAAAATATATTAAAAGGTTCTTGGGTTTCTTTCAAAAATATTCTATGCACATATAAGAGTACATACTTTTTTTTTTTTGGCCATGCCACGTGGCATGTGGTATATTAGTTCCCTGATCAGGGACCGAACCCGTGCCCCCTGAAGTGGAAGCACGGAGTCCTAACCACTGGACTGCCAGGGACTTCCCATATAAGAGTACATAGATTGCCTCTCACTGTTGTGGCCTCTCCCGTTGCGGAGCACAGGCTCTGGACCCGCAGGCTCAGTGGCCATGGCTCACGGGCCTAGTTGCTCCGCAGCATGTGAGATCTTCCCGGACCGGGGCACGAACCCATGTCCCCTGCATCGGCAGGTGGACTCTCAACCACTGCGCCACCAGGGAAGCCCAAGAGTACATAGATTTTAAAGCTTCAAGATGCTTCTGCTCCTACTCCTACCCCACCGTGGGTGTGTGGGCATGGAGAACACAAGAATTGGTTTACAGAGGTAAGGGTATTAAAGAATTGGTATTTGAGAAGGTAGTGAAAAATTATTTTTGTTATATTTAGAATGTGGTCTGTATATATTTATTTATTTTTAAAATTTATTTATTTATTTACAATATTTATTTATTTATTTTTGGCTGCGTTGGGTCTTCGTTGCTGTGTACGGGCTTTCTCTCTAGTTGTGGCGAGCAGGGGCTACTCTTTGTTGTGGTGCACGGGCTTCTGATTGTGGTGGCTTCTCTTTGTTGCGGAGCACGGACTCTAGGTGCACGGGCTCAGTAGTTGTGGTACACGGGCTTAGTTGCTCTGGGGCATGTGGGATCTTCCCAGACTAGGGATCGAATCCATGTTCCCTGCAATGGCAGGTGGCTTCTTAATCATTGTGCCACCAGGGAAGTCTGTCTGTATATATTTAAACTTTTCTTGAATTGGCCCTCATGCAAAAACATCCTATCGCTGAGGCTCTATTTATTGTGATGAAACAAAATTTACATTTTAAGGCAGGGCAAGAAAATTTAAACATAAAATTCTCCTTTCCTGTCTGTTTGGGTCTCCTCCCTCCCTCCCTCCCTAATGTGCAGTGTGCATATGCATTACACATTAACTAGAACTTCTTAAAGATAGGAGTGTCTGCTCAACTGTAAAGATCAATTTTCTTCCTTTCTTCTGACCCTAGCAGTGTACCTTCAGAAAAGAACAGCGTTCTTTCCCGACTGTGTAGGGGGTCATGGTGACTTGCTGCTCACTTTGTAGGAGCTTACCTGGACTATGTATCTTTGGTGAACTTTACGTAGAATATCAGTATATCACTTTGATGTATGATCTTTTGTCTCGAAAATATATATGATTGTGGCTTCGACTTCTAACTGCGCAACAGTTCTCAGAGCTTTCTGAGAGTCTGTCTCCCAGGTTATGATCCTTAGTTTAGCTCAAATAAAATTCCCTTTTTTCTTCTTGACTGTTAATTGAATTTTTGTTGACAATTGTGATTAATTATAGCAGTCCAGCAAGGGAAATATATATATATATATATATTTTTCCTACAGACACTACTCTGGGAATAAGTTATGCCCCATGAGGTGAAGTATTTCACAACTAGATGTCTTACACATGTGAGAAATCGACTGTAAAGCCTAACTTCAGACCTCCTAGGACCTTCAGTTTGCTGAGTTAAGTGATAGTAAGAAGATGGAGACAAATAAAAGGGAATGAAGAAGAAGGGCAAGTAATACAAGAGGTCCAAGAAAAAAGTGATGGAGAATGAGAGGGCCATATACTGGTGCTGGAAATTGAAGAAAGGATTCTCTTCCACAAATCACTCCTGCTGTATCTGTCCTTACTCGGTTTGCAGAGTAATTAGTCTGCACAGTGAGTAGTCTTTCTAGAAGGCTGAGTAGCCTGAGATTCTAAGACTGGGGCTGAGTCATGTGGGTTACAGTACAGAGCAAAATTAAAAGCACAGTTTAATAGTCTTTTGTTGGTGCCCAGCTGTACTTTACAGTTGGCTGTTTGGTGGGGTCAGAAGTGGAAGCAGATGAAAGGTGCTGCTGATGCCCCCAGAACTCCCTGGTGCTCCTAGCTGATAAGCCTGAAGTTCAGAGTTTAAGCAGATTTAATTTTTCATGTAGCCAAGATATGGACAAGTCAAACTTCAAAATCACAATAAAGTGCACTGATTTTTCCCGATTATTGAAAATGTATGTCCCCTCCTCTGTAAAGGTTTTTGTAATCTTCCAAGAGAAAAAGTTCTCTTCCTCCTCGGAACTCAGAGCAATATTACATTTACCTTTTGTCTCAGCGTGTATCTCTTTCCTGCTTTTTACATATTTTTATATGCTCAGTAACTATTGCCTTCTTGTGAGGGCAGAGACCGTATTAGACCTCTTTGTATCATCCACCCGGCTTTGTACACTTCAGGCATTTAATGCATCTGTTGCCTTTAACAAAAATGGTTCCCACAGATTAATTTAGGACTATTGCCTTGGGACGGTGATTAGGACTCTGTGCTTTCACTGCAGGGGGCTCAGAACTAAGATCCTACATGCTGCGTGCGTTGTGGCCAAAAAAAAAAAAGGACTATTGCCTTGATTGCATAGGACTGCAAGGGCTTGATCACCTTATATTCACTGGATCTAAACCCTATCATTTTAAGTCAGAGAATAAGCAACTGGCCCTTAGACCACAGCTATGGGGGAGAGTCTGACTCCTAGGCCAGCCAGTGTCCTGCCCACTATATCAATTGCAGTCTTTCATATTAGGCATTCCTATCCTGCTCCTAGGGAAAATCAAGGCAACCAACAATAGGAAACCCTACTTGAAATAAGGCGTTTGAAGAGTATAAGTCACTGTACCTGATGATTTTTACAGAGCTGGACAATGAACCCCCATATGATTACCTAACAGGTCTGTGGTTAACTTTTCCTTCCTTCCCCCTCCCTTCCTTCCTTCCTCCCTCCTTCCGTCCCTCCCTCCCTCCCTCCCTCCCTCCTTCCTTCCCTCCCTCCCTCCTTCCCTCCTTCCCTCCCTCCCTCTCTTTATTTTGGTTGTGCCGGGTCTTAGTGTGACAGGCAGGCTCCTTAGTTGAGGCTCCAGGGCTCCTTTATTGTGTCATGCAAACTCTTTTTTTTATTTGCAGTACGCGGGCCTCTCACTGTTGTGGCCTCTCCCGTTGCGGAGCACAGGCTCCGGACGCACAGGCTCAGGCCATAGCTCACGGGCCTAGCTGCTCTGCGGCATGTGGGATCTTCCCAGACCGGGGCACGAACCCGTGTCCCCTGCATCGGCAGGCGGACTCTCAACCACTGTGCCACCAGGGAAGCCCGCATGCAAACTCTTAGTTGAGGCATGCATGTGGGATCTAGTTCCCCGACCAGGGATGGAACCTGGGCCCCCTGCATTGGGAGCGCGGAGTCTTAAGCACTGCGCCACCAGGGAAGCCCCATGTGGTTAACCTGTAACCTGGTATTCAAATATTCTCAATGCCCTGCTCCTAACCTTCGTAATCATAGGCCTACTAACTCCACACCCACACCCGAGAGCCATGATTGTGCAAAACTGAACTACTGATGGGTATACACACTTTACTCCAGAGGAAATTAATCCCCTTGCCTTCTATTTCCAACCCCACTGGTCTCTTTGATCTATCAAATGCCACCTCCTTTGTGAAGCCTCACCCTCTTCCCTTCAGCTAAAAGTAACTTTTCCATTCTCTGAACTTTGCCACTCCCTTACGGCACCAAATCTAAATCTTGAATTATAGTTGCATACATCTTATCTTCCCTACTGTAATAAGCATAGTGAAGGCAGAGTTTGTGTCTGATTTTTTACCTTAAACAGTGAGCTTATGGGTAAGAGGCAATGAACATGCTGCTTAGTCTACCCAAGTCCCCATCCTCTCTCATTTAGGCTTGGGCAAAAGCCTTCTAACTCTTCCTTGGATTCCACTAGGCTCTTCTATCCTGATCCTTTTGAAACACATCAGCTCGAGTGAGTTCCTTACTCAAAGCCCTTCACAGACTTTCCATGTCCTCACTACACCACTTGACTAATTTTGCTGCTCTCACACTGGCCTTCTTGCTTTTCTTCTATCATGCTAACCACCTCCTGCCTCAAATGCCTTACATTTGATGTTCTTTCAGGATAGAATAGTGGCTATTAATAGAATACGGGACTTCCCTGGTGGCACAGTGGTTAAGAATCCACCTGCTGACACAGGAGACACGAGTTCGAGCCCTGGTCCGGGAAGATCCCACTTGCCGCAGAGCAACTAAGCCCGTGCGCCACAACTACTGAGCTTGAGCTCTAGAGCCCACGAGCCACAACTACCGAGCCTACGTGCCACAACTACTGAAGCCCATGTGCCTAGAGCCCATGCTCCGCAACAAGAGAAGCCACTGCAGTGAGAAGCCCACGCACTCCAACGAAGAGTAGCCCCCACTCGCCACAACTAGAGAAAGCCCACGTGCAGCAACGAAGGCCCAACGAGCCCAAAATAAATAAATAAATAATAAATTTATTTTAAAAAATAGAATACGGTCTAAGATACTAGGTACCATTTGCTTCCTTACTCAAATCAGGTTGTCTTCCCCCCCTAGAGATCCTTTTTGGCCATTCTCTAGGACCCCTGTTAAGGGTGAAACCAGAGTGCCTGGACAGTTGGCTTTACCACTTACTGGGTGTATGATCTGGGGGCAAGTTAACCTTTTTCTTCCTCAGTTTCCTCATCAGTAAAATGGGGATAATAATTACACATATTGATTGCTTAGAACACTGCCCACCTGGTACACAGCAAGGGTTCAATAAGTTATTGCTTTTCCTCATAGTGCTCATCACCATCTGACATTTTTACATATTAGTCTGTCTCCTACACTTGAAAGTAAGCTCCTTTAGGGCAGGACTGTTTTATTGGTGATTTTTTTTTTTTTTTTTTTCTTTTTGCGGTATGCGGGCCTCTCACTGTTGCGGCCTCTCCCGTTGCGGAGCACAGGCTCCGGATGCGCAGGCCCAGCGGCCATGGCCCACGGGCCCAGCCGCTCCGCGGCACATGGGACCCTCCCAGACCGGGGCACGAACCCGTATCCCCTGCATTGGCAGGCGGACTCTCAACCACTGCGCCACCAGGGAGGCCCTTTATTGGTGATTTTATCCCTAGCTCCTAGAGCACTGTCTTGCTATAAAGAACTTCAATGAATTTTGTTGAGTATGAATGGATTTATTCAATGTTTAAAAAAAAACATAACCTACTGAATTGTATTATTTTCTTAAACAGGCTTTCCATACTATGTGAATATTAATATTGACAGATCTATGTATTATACTTTGTTGCAGAGGAAACCTCCTTGGCCTTTAAATTCAAGTGGAAAATAGCCACAAAGAGGAACAACGTATCTGAAAAAAATCTAGTCCACTATACTGTGTTATTGAACTAGATCAGTTATAGCTAACTTATTATGTGATAATACCAGAGTACTAGGAGAAAAAATGGATAACTGTGTGCTTACCACACAGTAGCTTCGAATGATTACTAGCAAATTATAAAAGCACTTGAAAAAGAGAATGCAGAAGTTATACTTAAGATTTTGACAATTGTATACACCTGTGTAACCACCACTGTGCTCTAGATATAGAACACTTCCATCACTCCAAAAAGATCTCCCTGCCCTTTTTTTTCTAACAAACTCCCCGTCTTTGCAAGGCAAACACGTGGCAGGCAAAATAACGACCCCCAGAAAGATGTCCTTGTCCTAATGCCCAGAACCTGTGAATATGAACATACCTGTGACTATGTTACACGGCAAAAAGGACTTTGAGATAGGGGATTATCTGGTATATGGGTGGGCCCAATGTAACCACAAGAGTCCTTAAAAGTAGAAGAGGAAGGGCTTCCCTGGTGACGCAGTGGTTGAGAATCTGCCTGCCAATGCAGGGGACACGGGTTCGAGCCCTTGTCTGGGAAGATCCCACGTGCCGTGGAGCAACTAGGCCCGTGAGCCACAACTACTGAGCCTGCACGTCTGGAGCCTGTGCTCTGCAACGAGAGGCCGCAATAGTGAGAGGCCCGCGCACTGAGGTGAAGAGTGGCCCCCACTTGCCACAACTAGAGAAAGCCCTTGCACAGAAATGAAGACCCAACACAGCCAAAAATAAATAAATAAATAATCATATTTAAAAAAAAAAGTAGAAGAGGAAGACAGAAGAGTGAGTCAGAGAAAGGTGCTACAGTGGAAGAAGAGGCAGGAGAGATTTGAAGTATAAGAAGCACATGACCTACTCTTGCTGGCTTTGAGGATGGAGGAAAGGGGCCACAAGCCAAAAAGTACAGGTGGTCTCTAGAAGCTGGGAATACCGGCCAAGAAACAGGGACCTCAGTCACGACCATTAGGACTGAATTCAGCCAACAACTTGAATGAGCAAGGAAATGGATTCTGAGAGCCTCCAGAAAGAAATGCAGCCCGGTGGCAACTTGATTTTAGCCCAGTGAGTCCCATACTGGACTTCTGACCTACAGAATTGTAAGATAATAAGTTTGTGTTAAGCCCTAAGTTTGTGGTAATTTGTTATGACAGCAATTGAAAATTAATGCTCTACTGAAAATTTCTATGCTCTATCACTATAGAGTAGTCTTCTGTTTTTGTACTTTATATACATGGAACCATACAGACTTCTTTTGTGGCTGGCTTCTTTCAATTATATGCACGCGCGCACACACACACACACACACACACACACACACATTTTTGTCGCACCCTGCGGCATGTAGGATCTTAGTTCCCCGACCAGGGATCTAATCCGTGCCCCCTGCATTGGGAGCGCAGAGTCTTAACCACTGGACTGTCAGGGAAGCCCCTCACTTATAATGTTTTTGAGATTCACTTATATTGTTTGTAACAGTAATTTTTTAAAAACTGCTGAGTAAGTAGTCCATTGTAAATACACCGTAACTTACTTATCCATTCTCTCGATGATGGACATTTGGATTCTTTCCGGTTTTGGGGTCTCATGAAGATGTACATTCTTGTACCACTCCTTTTATAGACATGTTTCCATTTCTCTTGGGTAAATACCCAGCAGTAGAACTGCTGGGTCACAGGAGAGCTGTATGCTTAATGTAAAAAGAAATTGCCAAACGGTTCTCCAAAGTGGCTGCGTCATTTCAAATTCCTACTGGCAGTGTGTGGGTTCCAGTTGCTCCGTATCCATGAATTTGAGCAGATTGTATTCTCATTTTAACTTTTTTCTTTTTTTTTTTTGCGGTACGCGGGCCTCTCACTGTTGTGGCCTCTCCCGTTGCGGAGCACAGGCTCCGGACGCGCAGGCCCAGCGGCCATGGCTCACGGGCCCAGCCGCTCCGCGGCATGTGGGATCTTCCCGGACCGGGGCACGAACCCGTGTCCCCTGCATCGGTAGGCGGACTCTCAACCACTGCGCCACCAGGGAAACCCTGTATTCTCATTTTATGTATGAGGAAAAAAAAGATACCCAGAGGGCTGATTTGCCTAAAGTCATATGGTTTGTATGAGCCAGAACCAGCACCCTGGTGCTCTCCATACTGGAGTTTCCCTACTTTCCATCTGCACTCCCTCACCCTTCAGTGTTGCGTTCTCTCTCATCTTGATAGTTGTCCATCACATTAGTTTTTCTTGCTATTTTTATGCCTTCCAAGGGAAATGACACTTAAAAAAATGATGTAATATTTATTGTACCTATCTACTTAAAATTTTTTAATGTATAAAAATTACATTAAAACATCAATATGCAATTATTTTCCCACCACTCAAAAATTTTAATATGTATTGAAGATTCTGGACCAGAAAATGTGTAAAGAGAAGACAAGGAATATCAAAATAACTTATGACAAATTTCTAAAACCTCTCACATTTTAAAATTTGTAAGACAAAAATATGATTTAAGTACATGTTTGCCATTATGGTATAGATAAGAAAATAGTATCCATACTAAAATTAATTCATCCTACTTATCAAAATTCCTAGTATAAGAGTGAAAATACTCAGATGCTTATAAATAGGTATTCAAAAGTTTCTCTTGGTCAACATTCTTTGGTGTTCATAAAACTGCATATATTATTATGTATCTATTTATCATACAGTCTTTTCAGACTATACATTCAGTTTAAATTGGAAATGAAAAAATATAGATATTACTATAGAAAGTAGTTATAGAGTAAGTATTTTGATTTCATAGTGCCCAAGGGTTTATGAACAAGATTTACTTATTAAACTTTAAAATAACCACCTAATTCTTTGATATTTCTTCTACATCTACATGTTCCAGAAATTTAAAAAAAAGTTACATCTATAGGCAGAAAATTAACTCTGAGTTGACAATTATTTATGACTCTCTCCACTGGCTGTTCTACAACATAGGAAAAGATGAAAAGCCTAGCATTGCTTGGATGTCAGCTTAATAAGCAACTTGGAATGCCAGATGCATAACAAGAAATGGAATATTCTACTTTAGAGGAAGAAGACAGAGTGAATAACATGAACACAACTTAGTCTAAGTTCTTTACCCTAATAAAGTAATTATTCATTTGCAAATATTACCAAAAGTAAAAAAAATTTATTTTACAGAGTGGTTGGCTTTTGTAATACATCAAAAACTGTCATGTTATCCTTCACTATTCTCACTGCTGCCTCGTATCAGTGGTTGAAGTTTCTCCCAAATAATTTAGTTTACATTTAAAGTGGCAATACAGGTTTTACTTAATGGATTTAAGTTATAATTAGAAACCAGTTTTATATACAGAAAATCCATAAATATAGAACTTTTATTCCTATTTTACCCTAGGGCTATGCAAAAAATTGACTAAAAATTTTTCATTTGGGTCTTTGTAATAAACATGTAAATACATTATTTACAATGGAGATGCTTTCTTACAGAAAGTAAACACACAGAAGTTATTTTGGTCTTCACTAGAATCCATCATTATATGTTCACTTTTGAAGATATGATACATCATGTTCACTTAAATTTTAAGTTTCCTGTTTTACACATAATTTAAACAATTATTTTACTTATACAATTAATGCTTCATTCTGTATTTAAATTTCCTTTAAGAAAGATTCCTTGATCCAACTGTAGGGAGTTTTTTTTTTTTTTTTTTTTTTTTTTGCGGTACGCGGGCCTCTCACTGTTGTGGCCTCTCCCGTTGCGGAGCACAGGCTCTGGACGCGCAGGCTCAGCGGCCATGGCTCACGGGCCCAGCCGCTCCGCGGCATGTGGGATCTTCCCAGACCAGGGCACAAACCCGTGTCCCCTGCATCGGCAGGCGGACTCTCAACCACTGCGCCACCAAGGAAGCCCTGTGGGGAGCTTTAAAATTTTTTTCAAATACCACAAAATGTTTCTGTACAATTATGTGCAATTTTCTTCTGGCGATATTATAAATACCCGGTCATTTCATCTTCATTGTTCATACCCCAGGGGTAATTCCCAAGTTATCTCACATGATGTAAGTACCATCTTTGTAGTATTTCATGGACTCCATTTGTTTTGTCATAGCCAGAACATCATGAAATCCAGTACTTAGGCCAGACATATGTTGAAAGTATGCTTCTTTTTCCACTTGAATTGTTAAGTTGTTTACTCCAGCATCTTTAAGTATTCCTGTAACCTGTTATAAAAATCCATACATTTAAAAGCATTTAGATTAATGCATTTAGTGCATTTGGATTAAATAATAGATATCACATTTTTTTGAATAGCCATAGATAGTCAATGATAAGTCCTTAAAGTAATGTTTATTATTTAGCTGGTCAAATATTACATAGGATCTTTTAGAAGGCCAGTAAATCACTGACCTGACATTCAAGGTAGAAAAGGAAAACAGCTACTGTTTCCAATTCGGTAGGTCTAGAATAGGGGTACAGGAACTGTTTTGATCCTTATCTCCAACCATGACACATACCTGCCAACTTTATTATTATTATTAACTTAGGACTGTATTTATAATAACTTATTTCTTGACCATCTATTGGGAACCAAGGTGGATTACAAATGAATTTTTTTTTTACATTAACTTAAGCTTGTCCTCCACATACTAAAACTTGACTTTATTTTTTACTACTTTTGGATATAAAACAAATCTAGATGTAAAAAAATAACATCCTTGGACAGCTCTAAGAATGATATTTTTAAACAATTAAATGACTACTGAGCTGTATAACTTACAATGTGTGCAATTACCTCAACTGAAATTATTTTAAAAACTTAAGATTATTACCTGCTGTACTATTCTTTGTTCCAGCACATCAGATGTCACCTGTATATGAATTGTTCCTGCCACAATACTGGCAGAATGACGCCAAAAATGTGGGTCTCGGTATGATATTATTCCTTCAATTTTCTGTAGCTGTCAAATAAAAGGAGAGGTGATATAAATGGATTTGAAGGCTAATTTACTGAACACAAAGCAGTCTTTTTAGTCCAGAAACCATTATTAACTTGATTTAAAAAAAAAAAGTAATAAGGAGAGCCCAGAAATGAGAAAGGAATGGGAAGGACAACTAACTTCAAGTAAAGGTGTCTAAAATATTTTGACCTGGCAGTGATGCCAGGGAAGGAATAGGAAGTGAACAGGGTTACACAGGTGACTTTACACCCATTTTCACCGATATAAGATGTACTTTGCCTAGTCTAAACATTGGATACATTCAATAAACCATGTTGTTTCCTTTATATTGATACAAACATTCCAGTATTATTTGTTATATTTGAGATAACACATGCAAAAGATATCCTTCATGTTCAACAATGGAAGGCTAGTCAAATAAATTATAGACTATCCACACAATGTAACACTACCCTGTCATTAAAAATGTATTAGACGGGCTTCCCTGGTGGCGCAGTGGTTGAGAGTCCGCCTGCCGATGCAGGGGACGCGGGTTCGTGCCCCGGTCCGTGAGGATCCCACATGCCGCGGAGCGGCTGGGCCCGTGAGCCATGGCTGCTGAGCCTGCTCGTCCGGAGCCTGTGCTCCGCAACGGGAGAGGCCACAGCAGTGAGAGGCCCGCGTACAGCAAAAAAAAAAAAAAAATGTATTAGACTATTTATCAACATGACATAATTAAGTGGGGAAAAATTTACAAAGCAGTACATTTTTTTGGCCATTTTTATTTAAAAAATATTTTTATACAGAAAAACGACTCAAAAGCGTTTCTGGGCTTCCCTGGTGGGGCAGTGGTTAGGAATCCGCCTGCCAATGCAGGGGACATGGGTTCGAGCCCTGGTCCGGGAAGATTCCACATGCCACGGAGCAACTGGGCCCATGCGCCACCACTACCGAGCCTGCGCTCTAGAGCCTGCGAGCCACAACTACTGAGCCCATATGCCACAACTACTGAGGCCCGCGTGCCTAGAGCCCATGCTCTGCAACAAGAAAAGCCACCGCAATGAGAAGCCCACACACCACAATGAGGAGTAGTCCCTGCTCACCACAACTAGAGAAAGCCCGTGTGCAGCAACGAAGACCCAATGCAGCCAAAAAAACAAACAAACAAAAAAACCAATAAATAAATAAAGAGATAAATTTTTTAAAAAGTGTTTCTTTCCAGGTAGTGAAATTATATGTGATTATTATCTTTTTTCTACTTTGAAACTTTCTGTAATGGATATGTATTATTTTTGAAATAAAAAACTTTCTTTTTTAGTAGGATGTATTAGTTGCCAATTATGAGAAAGTGAGAAAACTTTACTAATTTTATTTATGAAACCAGTGGGTTAAGATGCTATACCTTAAGTATTCAAGATGCCAACTGTTCATCAGCAGATCCTAATTACTTTAATATGATATGTCAGGGACTTCCCTGGTGGTGCAGTGGTTAAGAATCACCTGCCAATGCAGGGGACACAGATTCGAGCCCTGGTCCGGGAAGATCCTACATGCTGTGGAGCAACTGAGCCCACGTGCCACAACTACTGAGCCCACGTGCCACAACTACTGAAGCCCGTGTGCCTAGAGCCCATGCTCCGCAACCAGAGAAGCCACCGTAATGAGAAGCCCGCGCACCGCAACAAAGAGTAGCCCCCACTCACCACAACTAGAGAAAGCCCGCGCACAGCAACGAAGACCCAATGCAGCCAATAAATAAATAAACAAATAAATAAATAAATAAGATATGGCAAACCACAAGCTGAAATACATTCTATTCTGTGTTTGGTTTTTCTATGAATTGCCTGTTTATGTTATCAGTCCATTTTCCTACAAGACTGTCATTTTCATTTCTTATTAGGTCAACTTATTTAATTTCAAATACTATTTTAAAAGGAAGAAGACTAGTAAAGAAATTATACACAGTACCTTTTCTAAGGCAATATGTAGTTCTTTTTCATATTCTGGTGGCAGTCTCAGAAGGAGGACCTGACAGGCATCCTTAATCAGTGGGACAACACTGAGAAATATTAATATAGCGATAAAAAGAGAACAGAGGGGATCAGCAATGAACCATCCAAACTGCTCTATAAGAATGGTGGATACGATCACACCAATACTGCCAAGTGTGTCTGCCAAAACATGTAGAAATACACCTACAAGTAAGATACATAAAATATTAAAAATTAAAGCACATTTAATTTAGTTCTTTTATTCATTGTACAAATATTACGAGGTACCTATTATTCACCAGGCACTCTGCTAGGGGGTGGTACTTCAAAATGACTAAACATGGTCACTTCCATCAAGGAATTCATGGCATAGTGGTGAAAGTAAGGATGTGGGCAACTATTACCAGTGTGGTGAGTTTTATGATGGTGTCTGGGAAAGCTTCCTAGAAATCATACATGAGCCAAGTTTTGACATTACCTAAATTATTTCTACTAAATATCAGAATAGGGAATTCTCTGGTGGTCCAGAGGTTATGACTCTGCACTTTCACTGCTGAGGGTGAGGGTTCAATCCCTGGTTGGGGAACTAAGATCCCACAAGCCATGCGGTGTGGCCAAAAAAATAAAACATCAGAATAAATATCTCAACATAAATGATACTTCCCCCATATTTTTTTTCAGTACAATAAAAATTTCTTAGTTCTTTTATAGTGAAAGTGCGTAATGCACAGTTTCCCTTGCAACTAATATTTACTCAAATGTCACCATGAAAAGGACTCTATAATTACAATAATTTATTTTAAAAATTTGACATTTATGAACAGTTGTGAGCATTTTCTGTAACAGATGACTTTATATCTCTTTTTAGTTACAGGTTGGTTTTTTAAAATAAAATTGTACCAAGAACCCAATACTTAATACAAATAAACAATGTCAATTCAGAACACAGTTGAAAGGTAGGACAGTATCTGGCAAGGACTCACCCCTCATGTTAGCATTCATGCTTCTGCCTGCAGATCCGTGGCTGTGACCGTGCCCATGGTCACTGTGTCCATGCACATGGTGTGAATGGCTGTGATCAGATGAGTGACAGCTTCCTTGAGAAGCTCCATGGGTATGGTTATGGGCATGGCTAAAGGCACAGATACCAATAAGGTTTACTATCAGCCCTCCAACTGAGACTGGCTAGCAAAAAAGAAAAAAGAAAACCTTTAAATTTGTAATTAAAAAAATAAACTTGTTATTTAAAAGTTATTATGTAGCTATATATGGTTTTTGGTTTACAGTTTTGAAAATATTCATAGTAAAACCTCATTAAATTCAATAAGAAAATTTTAAGTGTGAATTTTAGAATATTTTAGAAGAAGCATTTAACTTTCAAATACCAAAGTGTTGACAAGTAAAAGGATTTAGATTTGCTTTAATTAAATGATTAAGAATAAAAATGTGGGCTTCCCTGGTGGTGCAGTGGTTGAGAGTCCGCCTGCCGATGCAGGGGACACGGGTTCGTGCCCCGGTCTGGGAAGATCCCACATGCCGCAGAGCGGCTGGGCCCGTGAGCCATGGCTGCTGAGCCTGCGCGTCCGGAGCCTGTGCTTCGCAACGGGAGAGGCCACAACAATGAGAGGCCCACATACCGCAAAAAAAAAAAAAAAAAAAAAAAAAGAATAAAAATGTACTTGATTCAGGGTTTATGAATAAATAAATGATGCTAAAGTTTTGTTTTGTTTATTTAAATAAAGAGTTTGAAAGTACTGCTTACTAGAGCAAGTATACATTGTACCTGAAATCTCATTTATATTACTAGGTAAATATCAATACTTTAAAAGGCAATGATTGTAATTTACTAATGAGTGGATTACAAATAAACACAGTCTTATTGTTTCTTAACTATAGTAAAATTTCCCAAAGTAAAAAAAGTACAATGGAAAAGCATTTTTTAAAAAACAAAGTAAATGAGATTATCTTGATTTAATGGTGCCACAGTAACACCCCACAGGATACTTACCCTTGATTATCCCCTCTTACAAAAATGATTTTGAATAGTAGCTCTAGCTCAGGGTACTATTTAATTTACATACATCTACAATTTCTCCTTTAGAGAAATCCATTTGTTTTATTTTTAATTTTTTAAATTAAAAAAATTTTTTTAACATCTTTACTGGAGTATAATTGCTTTACAATGGTTAGTTTTTGTTTTATAACAAAGTGAATCAGCTATACATATACATATATACCCATATCTCCTCCCTCTTGCATCTCCCTCCCTCCCACCCTCCCTATCCCACCCCTCTAGGTGGTCGCAAAGCACAGAGCTGATCTCCCTGGGCTCTGTGGCTGCTTCCCACTAGCTATCTATTTTACATTTGGTAGCGTATATATGACCATGCCACTCTCTCACTTCATCCCAGCTTACCCTTCCCCCTCCCCATGTCCTCAAGTCCATTCTCGATGTCTGCGTCTTTATTCCTGTCCTGCCCCTAGGTTCATCAGAACCATTTTGTTTGTTTTTAAGATTCCATATATATGTGTTAGCATACGGTATTTTTCTCTTTCTGACTTACTTCACTCTGTATGACAGACTCTAGGTCCATCCACCTCACTACAAATAACTCAATTTCATTTCTTTTTATGGCTGAGTAATATTCCATTGTATATATGTGCCACATCTTTATCCATTCATCTGTCGATGGACACTTAGATTGCTTCCATGTCCTGGCTACTGTAAATAGAGCTGCAATGAACATTGTGGTACATGACTCTTTTTGAATTATGGTTTTCTCAGGGTATATGTCCAGTAGTGGGATTGCTGGGTCATATGGTAGTTCTATTTTTAGTTCTTTAAGGAACCTCCATACTGTTCTCCATAGTGGCTGTATCAATATACATTCCCACCAACAGTGCAAGAGGGTTCCCTTTTCTCCACACCCATTCCAGCATTTATTGTTTGTAGATTTTTTGATGATGGCCATTCCGACCAGTGTGAGGTGATACCTCATTGTAGTTCTGATTTGCATTTCTCTAATGATTAGTGATGTTGAGCATCCTTTCATGTGTTTGTTGGCAATCTGTATGTCTTCTTTGGAGAAATGTCTATTTAGGTCTTCTGCCTATTTTTGGATTGGGTTGTTTGCTTTTTTGATATTGAGCGACACATATCTTAATTGTGGAAGAATGAAAAACTAAACAACAGTTATAAGTCAATGTTGCTAAAAGAAGATTGCACAAGATACAATGGGAATATTCAGAAAGGGAAATCTAACACAGTTTAAGGTGGGAAGAGAGGGACTAAGGGAAAGTATCCCACCAAAGGCAACTTTAGAAGCAAAGCCTAAAAGGGCAGAAGTGATGGAAGGGCGTGAGACCTATAAGGAACAGCGCATGTAAAGATTTGGAGGTACAGGGAAAACATTAAAAGTTGCCATAGCAGTAATTTAATCTAGAGTAAAGCCTTTGAATATTTCCTCAGGTATTCAAAAACACATCTTCAAACAAAAACGTTTAATAAGACAGAAAAGAAACTGTTTTAGAATATTATCTAATATTTGACTACTAGCGTATTAGAGAAAAGTATATTAATTAATTTCGAAGAGTCAGCAGTGTAAATGTAAATAGCAAGATAGGAAGTTATGTTAATTTAAATTAAAAAAAAATAAAACCTTCCTAGGTCAATAACTACAAGTAGTTAAACTTTTGCAGGGAAAAAGCTGTATGAGTTTGAGTAGAAATTCAAATAGGAAAATGAAAAGACTTACTGTTAACATGTGTGTGTCTAATTCCGGAGGATCAATTAATCTAGCCACTGATTCCATAAACACGAAAAAAGCTATTACCACTAGAAAAAGCCCATTAATAAATCCAGAGAGAATTTCTATTCGGCCATACCTAAAAATGTAGAATATATTTTTAGAAAAGGAAAATGACAAATATTTTTAAAGTATAAACATTATTACGTTACAAATGACGAAATGATTTTCAATGACAGATTTTCAATTACGCAAATAGTAAGAGTAGAAAATTACCAAGATTATAAATATCATACTAATGCTGGAAGGTTCTTTCCATACATATATGTTTGTTGAAATTTTATATATTTATCAAAGTCCTTCATCAACGTCCCTTCTTACACAAAGCCTGTCCTAATTTCTTAGCAAGAAGTTATTTCTCTCTCCTTTAATCCTTTGGCGTTCTCTGTATCTCTGTCACAGCACATAGATTCGGCTTTGTATCAAAATTTTTTGTAATTTTGGGTCATCCATCTTTCAAAATATAAACAGCTGAAAGTAAGAGCTGAATTTATTAACCTATTTACAATAGTTCTTATCAAAATATCTTGCACAAATCAGGGATTCTAATATTCGCTGAACTGAATGATGACTTAGTGAAAGGATACTGCATCATTTCACTAATGATGACTTAGTGAAAGGATACTGCATACATAGCCACTTCAAATTTTGAATTCTCTAACTGCAAAGATGTGAATGACCATGAACATTCCATTCCTCAAAGAAACATTGTTGGCCAAATAGCTCACTGTTTAACTGATTTTTTGCTATCTACCTATGAGAGGGATTTGTCAGGGAGTATATAGTCTTAAGCTTACTGCCATTCAGTATTTATCAAATGCTTGGTTTAGTTTCTCTTATCTACTTTAAATTAAAGAAAAATGAAGCTCTGAAAAATTAAATTTGTATTAAAAGTAGTAAAATTTTATTCTATAAGGTGGAATTTGCTACAAGCCTTGACAGTCAGTGTACCTACCCATAGGAGAAAATCCGAGTTGCTTTCCATCTACTCATCAGGGCTGCAAAAAGTCCCATGACCAAAGCAGAGCAGTCAAAGAGCATGTGAAATCCATCTGAGATCAGACCCAGACTATTGGTCAACACGCCATAGAATAATTCCACAAAGGTAAAAAGCTAAAACACGTTTTAAAAACAAACAGGAGAGGAGTATGTTGGGAAATACTGTTTCAAGAGAGATTTATCAGAATTTAATCATAAGGATTTTAACCCTTAGTTACCCAAACCTTACTTGAAGATATTATATAACTGTCTCTTTCGTTATTTAACTGGTTCTCATACAAGAAACCTCATTTCATATAAACTATAAGAAATCAAGCTAAATCAGATATGTCTATCTTATAAACTATTTAAAAGGAGATAGTTTTATTTATATGTCTGTAGAACTAAATAAACTTGACTATAAAATGTTAGCAATCTGGTTGGTAGTGAGATCTTATAAGGAGTAGATAAAAATCTTTTTTTCTTTTTGGCTGTGCCGTGTGGCTTGTGGGATCTTAGTTC
Source organism: Mesoplodon bidens (assembly GCF_964165515.1). Taxonomy (NCBI): domain Eukaryota; kingdom Metazoa; phylum Chordata; class Mammalia; order Artiodactyla; family Ziphiidae; genus Mesoplodon; species Mesoplodon bidens. The sequence continues at coordinate 56,770,802 of NC_138160.1, read as the reverse complement.
CCCGACCAGGGATTGAACCTGGGCCCCTGGCAGTGAGAGCAAGGAGTCCTAACCACTGGACCACCAGGGAATTCCTGATAAAAATCTTTATAAACTACTATATCTACTAATTTGAAATAGCACACTAAACCAACATTTTTAAAATACTTCAAAAAATTGTTTAAGTAGTATGAATATGATCCTGTAATCTTTCTAATACTTAGAGAAAATATAATTTTAGCCCATTTCTAATTACTAAAATTATTTGGGAATTACTAAAATTATACCAGAACTGTCAAAATTAAAAGATTAAGCTTTTAAGATATGCCACTAATATTTAAAACTCTTACCAGATTCAAGCACAAGAAGTAAAAGATCTGCCTAGAGTCATTCTCCTCAAGAATTTGTTTTAGTGATTCCTTAATAAACCTAGGGATTGACTGGGAGCTATGCTGAAAAGCATCACCCATGAAGTTATAAAGAGGTATTCCTTCAGGAGAATATCCAATTAGGGTACCTTTCTGTCCTCTCTTAGAAGGAGATGATAAGATGTTGGCAGCTAAAAACAGAAGAAGAAAAAAAAAGATATTACAGAAGTTTAAAAAATTTAAGCCACCAAAACCCAACACAGTATCTATCAGCACTAAATGTATGAAGCATTGAACAAATTCCCAAATTTAGTAAATGACTGAACATCAGAATCCATAAGATGAAATTTGCTAAGGGGAAAAATGCTTACACAATATGAAGAATATAGCGCTCACTACCACTCCTCCAGAAAGGACGTGTTCTGTGCTCTCCTGGTGTGCTGCTTTGTTCATGGCCCGAAGCTGGTCTGTTATTGGATGCGTCCAAAAATTTCCAAAAAGTAGAGCACTAATAAAAATGGGGAAGGATCCATATCGGGCACATTTGGAAACTTCCACTTTGACTGAACAAATGGAATCGACATAGAAATCCAGGATCATGACAAAAAAAATAACCGTTGTGAAAGGCATAATGAGAGAAAACCAAGACTCGACTTTACTCTAGAAATTAAAAAAAAAAATGTGTTAATATCATATGGGTATAAAGTTCACATCTTATATTTTAGTTAATCCCTTTATGTATAAACAAATATTCCCATGATTCAATATGATTTGTAAAATGCCAAAATATGAGTTATAAGATATTGGCACATTTTCCTAGTATTCCCCAAAGTATTAAAAAAAGAAGCATCTGTTTAATAATTTTATAAATACTTGGTGATACACAATCCTTGGGTTTGTGGGTAGGTATTAAATTATTATTAATATTATTATTAGTATTTATATTAATATTAGTATTTAACTGATTCCTATGGGCCACGGGAATGGGAGGGATATATAAATTTAATAGTACTTGATAATTTAAAGCCACTTGCAACATCAAATTGAAATAAAATACAATGTACTGAACTAAAATCTATAAATAACAGCAATTTATTTTGCTTATTACCAATAAATTCCTGCTCTTACCTCAGTTGTCACAGAAAGAACAACGACCCATGGGCATAAGAGAAGCACAGAAACAAGATGGGATAAAGCTTGAAGACGTTTGGTTCCACCAACATCTATAGAGAGTTTTCTGGAAGCTGTATGAAAACCAACTTTACAACACAAAGCCAGTACTAGCAATAATACTCCACCCTATGAGTGAAAGTAGATAAGTTGCATTAGAAACACACAGTTCAACACTCAAGCCTTAAATACATAATATTTAAAGAAATGGAGCTAGCATGTTTTTTCCATAACCCAAATTACTGAACAACTTAAATGGCTAGCAGTACTGTAAATTACTGATAACTTATTTTAAATGTACTTTTAAAGTTACAGTTGCTGTAACTTTTCAGAATCTCTTGATCACCTTAGGAACAGAGGAAAGAACATACCTTGTGATCTGCCACACCTAAGAAGGCAATGGCTGTGTAAAGCATGTGAGTTAGAGCACTGTCATGATGTCCTTCAGCTAAGTGAGTTGGAGTGAAGGAAAAAAAATTCCAAATATTAACTCTTTGAATCCTGAAGTCCTCCTGGAATTTTAGCTACATTATTTTGGGTTGACTATACACTAATCGGAGGGCAAACCTGACTATCCTCAACAATATGTTTCCCTTAAAAACAAAAGAAAATAATTAAAAATTTAATTTTGGGACATGATTTATAAATTAGAATGGCCTATATATATTTCTTTTGTTGTCTCCAAAACAATTATAATAGTGCTTAAGGCACAGTTGTTAACTTTTAGTACTTAACCTCCAAAAGACCTATGCATGCATACTCTAAAGAGGACAAAGGGACAAGAGCAAGGAACCTCCTTAGATCACTCTTATCCAATGGAATCGGATATGCCATGTAAAAATCAGTCCTAAATCTGTTTCTAAGCCACTGACCACATAAGCCTCAGCAAAACAAGCAGCAAGCAAAAGAGGGTACAGTGGGCAACAACTGTCTAACAATCAACCTGGAGTTCTGCAAAGTCATGCTGTCCTCTTTCACTGTCTGTCCTCTTTCACTGTAACAAAGTAAACTGACATTAGCTAACTAATAGGTTTTACAGCAGTATCAGTAACCAGAAGAATCAAAACTGGTGTTCTGAGTCCTGCTAAATGGAGTGGGCAAGGGTATGTGGATAGGAAGGAACAGTGCATGACTGCAGAGGAAAATGAGTAGATATATTTGATTGGAAAGTTGGGTTTATATAAGAGATGAGTGGGGGCTGAGTTGGAAATAATAATTTACAGCAAGAAAGCGAATACCAGGTTAAGGGATTTGAACTTCTTTCAGGCAAGATGCCAAAGGTTTTTCATTTAATCTCAAAAAAGTTTACATTTAATAATTGCCACTGACTTCTAAAAGGAGCATTTAAATTGTTAAATTACAAGAGAGTAAACAGATTGATTTTGTTGAGCGGTAAATCACCTATTTTTTTTTTTAAATAGCATCAGGACATTCTAAAATATTCTTTCATTGTCCCTAAATTTCTGAAAACTTAGGGTGCTGTAAAAGATATTGAGATGCTATAAAATATTTAATTTAGAATGAATTTATTCATTATTTGAATACTGATTTAGAATACCTACATCAACCTATGAAAGTTTCATTCATGATTGATCAGTATAATTCAGTCACTCCTTCATTTCCCATTGTGCCAGACTAAAAAATTCCGATCTTTTGCAAAAGGATACGGTGTTCAGCCATTTTAGCCATGAGATCATCATTGTCGAAAAGCAATAGGCAGATCACAGCAATAATGAAAAAAGCAGCCCCTCTTGTCTGAAAATGAAGAGAATAACAGCAAGAATAGCTTTTTCAAGTGTTGATTTTTAAGACCATGACTATATAAATGCTAAAGAAAATTTTTTTCAGATAAATATTTAAAGAAAAGAATAACATCTGACATTAAAGTCCTTATACTGTACAATATAAATTTACAGTATTAACAGTAAGATACATAAGTAAAGAGCCCCAACAAATTCTGTAGGGTATTTTTAGGGCACTTGACAATTTGACAACTTCAATTGTATCCTTGCTAGTACTGACAGGCATGTTACCATGCACAAACCATTAAATGTTCACAGAACTAATCTTCCTAAATGTTACTTTGCTTCTGTTTGAAAAGCCCAAGTAACTAAGGAATAATTAGTAGTGACCTAATTTATTATACAACATGCAAGTAATAGAGAAGACAGCTGATTTATAATAATGTCAGTAACCTAGTTACCACTCTTCTAGGGAAAAAGAACTAAGAGGGCATGTTAAGAAAATTAGCAAAGTCATCTCTGATAGCTAGTAAAGGTATTAAGAGCTGAATACACTTCTTATGTTCTCATTCCAGAGAAAGGATGTTGACAAGAGAAAATTATAGAAAGGACATACTATCCACGTTTATGCAAATACTTCAGAATTTTTGGTACAGAAGCAATCTAAATAGCATTATTATACATTCTCTATTTACAAATTTACAGGTGTAATACCAGATACTTCGATAAAATAAAAATTTTAAATGAAAAATGAGGATCCTATTTTATTCATTATATGACTACCACTACATTTGATAAATTCACTATTAGTGTGGTAGGTATTTTGACAAAAGTTAGTATACATAAACCACATAATTTAAAATTTCATAATTTTCATTGAATCAGGACATGGTAACATTAACAATACTCAAATATGGAGAATATAACTTAATCTTTTCTTAGCAAAGGGGGCAATTGAGAATTTTGTGATGCTTCAGAGTCAAGACTAAGAAAAAAAAAAAATCACAGTCCTGGCGAGATGCCCAGATTCATTATTGACACTATTGACAGGATATTAAGATCCATACTCTCATTTCTGATTAGTGCAGTAAAATGTTTGTTTAATGTTTTAAAGCCATTTGTATTTCTTTTGTGAGTTGTCTTTTCCTGTCCTTTGCTCATTTCTATTGAGGATTTTCAGCAATTTTTTAAAACTATTTGAGTGATTATATTAAAAAAAAAAAAAGTAGGGGCTTCCCTGGTGGCGCGGTGGTTGAGAGTTCGCCTGCCGATGCAGGGGACACGGGTTCGTGCCCCGGTCTGGGAAGATCCCACATGCCGCGGAGCGGCTGGGCCCGTGAGCCATGGCCGCTGAGCCTGAACGTCCGGAGCCTGTGCTCCGCAACGGGAGAGGCCACAGCGGTGAGAGGCCTGCGTACCGCAAAAAAAAAAAAAAAAGTAAAACTTTTATCTGTGGCGATTTGTTATTGTTGTTAGTTTGTTGTTTGCACAATGATTTCTGTTACATAGATGCTTGTAATCATTATGCAGTCAAACGTACGTGGTTTCCCCTTTGTGATTTTTTTCTACTGGTTTTATGCTCAGAAAGTTCCTCTCCATCCACAGATTAATTATCCATCTATATTTTATTCTATGCTTTTACAAATATCTTTTTTTTTAACCACAAAAATCTTCAATCCCCTTGACATTTATTTTGGAGTACTCTGTGAGTGAGGGGAAAAGATTAAATAGTGGCATATGCTTTAATACCCAAGGATCCAATTTGAAATCTACAGGCTGGGTAGACTCTGCTCTACTTGGCATGTTACTTTGTTCACTTTATTTTATTCATCTGCCTCCATTATTTAGCCTGAAAGCCCCTTTCAGAACAGAAACTATTAAACCTTATTTGCCTTTATTTCTCCTTTACTCTGTAACGAGCACAATGCATCATGCATAGGAAGCATTTTATCTGGTAAATAAAAGTATTGTAGCTGTAAGTTATAATTGCACATTGGTGATGCATTTACTGAAAAGAGATTAATACTTAAATTATGGAAGATGAACAGGGTCACCTAGTTGGCAAAACATTCATCAGACTTTGAATATAACAAATTCTCAGGGACGTATTTTCCAAAAATGATGTACAGGAGTTAAGAATGAGAGAAGGGAGGGATCAGGTATAGCATGAAGGAGATGTCTGTGGTGATCGATCAGTCCTGCAGCTTGACTGTAGTGATGGTTACACAAATCTACACACACACACATATACACACGAGTGTATGTAAACCTGGTGAAATCTCAATAAGGTCTATGGGTTGTACCAATGTCAATCTCCTGGTTTTGATAGTGTAAGAGCTGGTTAAGAAGTTACTGTTGAAACTGAGTGAAGGGCACCAGGACCTCTCTGTACTCTATTTGCAGCTTCCTAGGAATATACAATGATTTCAAAATAAAAAGTAAAAAACAAAATGTCTGTGAGAAAAATTTATAATTAGCAGAAAAAGCCTCTGCATTCTTTTAAATGGTAAAGGATACTATTTTACTGCCTTAGATAGTATTTTACATGTACACTTTTCAATTTTCAAGTAACGAATAATGTAACCTTCTACCTTTGCTGGTCCTCCTCCAGAACTAGTGAACAAAACACTGAGCAGTGAGATGACAACAATATCACTGTGCTCGAATAGCAGCAAAGTCCTACAAAAATAAAACATTATCGGTCATGAAATGTATCTGATCTTTATCAGGAAGCATGAATTCAACTGGAGTAAGGGAGAAGAAAATAACCCCTTCCCCTTGATTTTCATAAAACATCATGGGAAAAATAAACATGTACAGCTGTTTTGGAAAATACTCTGGCATTATCTGCCTTAGGAAGGTTGAAGCTACAAATATTTAATAATATCACTTGTAGGGTTATTTCATACAGGTTTCTTGTATATATGTACCAGGAAACACTTATAAGATACCAGCGTTGTTTGCAATAGCCTAAAACTAGAAACAACCTAAATACCCACTGATGAGAGAATGGATAATATAATTTAGGGTATATCTATTCAAAGGACTATTATACAGTGGTAAAAATGAATGAAATTCTATGAATATATTAAGAAATACAGAATTGTATACTTTAAAAATGCTACAAACTGAATGTATGTGTCTCCTTCTCTCCCCCATTCATACGTTAAACTCAATCACCAACGTGACAGTATTAGGAGGTAATGAACACTTTTGAGAGGTGCTTAGGTTATGAGGGTGAAATCCTCATGAATGGGATTATTGCCTTTATAAGAGACCACAGAGAGCTCCCTCGCCCTTCTGCTATGTGAGGTTACAGTGAAGAGACAAGACGGCTGTCTATGAACCAGGAAGCAAGTCTCTCACCACACACTGAATCTGCTTTGCCTTGATCTTGGCCTTCCTAGCCTCCAGAACCATGAGAAACAAATCTGTATTTTTTAGAAGTCACCCAGCCCATGGTATTTTTATTATAGCCGTCCCAATGGACTAAGACACAAAGAGTGAATTTTATGGTATGTGAATTACATTTCAGAAAACTAATACAAAAGTGAATGAACTATATATATATATATATATACACACACACACACTTACACACACATACATACACACACACACATACTCTACATGCATCAAAATGGGCAAATCTCAAACACAACACTGAATGGAAAAAGTATGCTGCACAAAAATACATGCAATGTAATTCTATTCATATAAAGTAAAAAACTTGCAAAAAAAGAAATGTGTACCTATATGGTAAGACTATAAAGAAAACCAAGAGAATGCAAATCAAAATTTAAGATGCTGGTTACATCCAATGGTAGGGGGAGAGGGGGATACACAGGGCAACAAAGGAACTGGTAAGGTTTTATTTGGGGGGATACATGAATGTTCATATTTATTTATATTTATTCTTTTATATGTATGAATATTAAAAAAATTAAGAACATTACTGCCAGCTAAAGGGAGCTTATGGGATCTACATGGGAACAGATTTTCAGCTGCTCATTAGAAAAATTTTCATTTTTCCTCCTTATTCAAAAATCTGTAATGAGAACACAGCAGTGATTATTTTAGTTCTGTTAATATTTGGGAGATTACAATTAAAAAAATAGGTATCAGCAGAACGATACTAACTTAAAATAAGACAGGTTATGAAACACCAAAGGAGTCTTTCTAATCAAGAAACTGCATGACAATTTCAGTAAAAGAATGAGAGGGGCAGTGTTGGCAGAGGAGCTGGTGGTAGTGAGTGGTTGTAAGGGCAGAGGTAGATGACTAAATAAGGAGCCAAGGAAGAATTTAACAACTTTCCCCCTTCCTTCCCTAACCTAACACACAGGGACAGTGATTTAGTAACAAACAGACCAAAAGATCACGTCATGAATAAGAAATTACCACTCAATCGTATTCAAGCATAAACTGGAAAGGTTTTCCCCAAGCTGAGAAATCCCAGCCAGCTTTCCCACCATGCCAGGAAGCTGCTGCTGTCACGGACAGGGATATGACATTGGAATTATATACACCCCTCCTTTGACAAAGCACAGAGTAAACAAGCCAAAGGGAGCCAAACCCAGAGCTATTCTATTGTCTGGGAGAGGAGAAAAGACTTTTCACAAAGCATTTCCCACTGATCACTTTCTACTGTCCATTCCATCATCCTCAGTGAGATTCTTCAGAACACCCTTCATCTTATTCCTTACTTCTTGTCCCATATTCCGCCCCCGCCTCATCAATGGCAAGGCACTTTTGCTTATAATTTTGAGATAGAGAAATATTAAAAGAAGACTTATGCACAGTTGCACCTGTTATAATTCCTATTAAATTAAGTGGCCCTAAAGCATTTCCCCCCCCGCCGAACCGACCAATTTACATAAAAAGATCTATAGAGACTTAAGGGAGTATGAAATGAGAGTTAAACTTATCTTTGATGATTGGTACACTATTCCTAAGACATCTGTTTATAACCATATCTTTCAAGCCATCTTCTGTGGGCAGTAGAGGACTTTCAGAGTTGGGGGGGAGGGGGAAGCATTTTTAAAAGATTTTCCTTTCCTCCTTATTGGTTGATTTTATTTACCATTTCAGACTTTTCATTTCTAAAATCAGCTGCTAAAAGGGATCACCAATGAAGAAAAAGTCACGTATCTTAAATTTTTCTGAAACTGTTTGGACTCTAACTAGTAAAATATCTATGACAGATCATGAACAATATATTAATGGTATTCACCAAAGAACTAGTCCACAAACTAAACAGGTCCTCGATATATATATACTCAATGAGCTGTACCCAATGCTATAGAAGTGAAAGAAGCATTTGTACATAACTGACAAACAGTTGACATAAAACATAATGGCATAAAAACTAATACTCAAAATGAAGAAACATAAACATTCAAAATATGCATTTCTATTTACCTTAGTGGTCCACAAAGAGTGAGGCCAAAAAACCACAAAAGTGAAATGATACACCCAGCAATTGCATGTTTAAATATTTTGATCCACTAAAAATGGAAACAAAAAATAAAAAATTTCAGTCATATGTTTTGCCAAATATCTCAAAATCTTAAATAAAACACATAGGGAAAGATAATGGTAACACAAACATTTTAATGGCCAAATAGTTACATATTTTAAAATTAAATAGAAATTATTAAGATCCCTTGACTAAATCTAGATTTGAAAGATAGTATTGTTTTTCATTTTCCATATTCTTGTCTGTTGCTAGATCCTGAAATCTTTTTCTATAGCATACAATTTTCTCTGTTTTTTACACTAGTTCTCACTAGTTTGCTAGGAACACTTAATGTTTTAGTTTTTAAATTCTTCTCCAGCAGGGATATTCAGTCCTTCAATTATTTGAAAAGAGAGGGAAAAAAGTTAAGATGGGGTTTAAAATATTAATCCTGTTTTAAAAAATGTTCTTGGTCTCTAAAACAGAGGTACTTAAATTCGTCTAATAAAAAATCATGGCACAGTTTTCTAAGTTGTGGCATAAAGCAAATATGTAGCAGGGTGTAACTACTGTCCAAAGAGGTGATAATACGAGATGATGCAGAATGAAGGACATTTCTGGTATGCATCCTGAACCTCAGATGCTTAAAGGGAATAATAACCATGAAGAGGGTGACAGCTGATATGTACTGCATACTCACTATACGCCACGTACTATTTTAAGAACTTTACATGTATTAATTCATTTATTCCTTATAGCTCCATTAGGAAGGCATTATTATCTCCATTTTACAGGTCAGGAAATGAAGGTAGAGAAATTAAGTAACTTGCTTAAAGTAAGGTTTGTAATTAGAACAGCCATGAATTTGTCTGACTCCAGAGGCCTTGTTCGTAACCCCTATGCTTTATCTGCTTCCCAGTGACATTTATCCTAGGCTTGTGGGCATGTCTACATGTCTGATTTGTAAATCTTTTCAGCATATGGATCCTGTATTAAAAAAATAATTATATGCATGCTTGAAACATTTTCTACCCTCATCTACATTTTTAAACACTTCATTATCTTAGCACTTTAGCATTTACTCTTGAAACCTCAGTTCTGAAATGATAAGTCAAGGGCAAGTTAACTCTGGAAATGTTCTGCTGAGCACTTAAAATTATTCAGTAAGTAACCCTGATCAAGCAAAGAACACTGCCTCCTGGTCCTAGGACAAAAGGATTCTGCAAAAGACTTACCTGGCGTTTGGTAATACTTTTCCCAGAAGAAAAAGGCTTTTGAGACAAAACCATAAAAAATGCAGTCCTGTGAATATTGAAACATTAATATATTAATATTAATTAATCTTACATACAAGGTGTGGTTTTAAGTAAAGACACTTAAACAAATATACTAGAATTTGAAGGGTATGTTAACCTTTAAAAGAAAATATACTAGAGAACAATACTTATTTTAATAAGGCTTCCACTACAATATTTTGGGAACTCTTCTTTCTTTTGTATCTGCCTTCAGAACCAGTTTACAAGCCACAAAAGAAGTCTCAATATTTTTTATACTTTACCAAAGAAAATAATTCCTATCTTCTCTAAAATTTAGAAATAACAAATCTTGAAATAGAAATGAAGTACTAATCATATATCCCTACCTTTCATATTCCCAAAATAGTTATATAAAAATATATTCAAGTGGTGCTAAAAATTTCCTAGTCAAGAATCACTTTCCATAATTACTAAAATTGCCAGGAGTCTAACAGATTCTTTTCTTTCTTTTTTTTTTTTTTGTCTGAGTTGGGTCTTTGTTGCTGCGTGCGGGCTTTCTCTAGCTGCGGCGAGCGGGGGCTACTCTTCATTGTGGTGCGTGGGTTCTCACTGAGGTGGCTTCTCTTGTTGCAGCAACTGGGCTTCAGCAGTTGTGGCGTGCAGGCTCTAGAGTGCAGGCTCAGTAGTTGTGGTGCACGGGCTTAGTTGCTCGCAGCTTGTGGGATCTTCCATGGACCAGGGATCGAACCCGTGTCCCCTGCATTGGCAGGTGGATTCTTAACCACTGCGCCACCAGGGAAGTCCCTAACAGATACTTATTAATACAGAGGTTGGTCACTATCAATCTCAAGGTCCAGAGAATCTTTACTTAGACAGAATTTCTTACTAGATGCAGAATAGTGTAAAATTTATACTGTAAGAGGACCCTATACCATGAAGGGACATGTAGTGAACATAGCCCAGCATGGTTTAACTTGGAAAATAAGGAACATCTGTGCCAAGACAAGTCTCAGGTGACATTCTATGCCTGCTGGAAGGTTAGACTATGCCAGTAGGATGGTCTGGGAATCCCTAGGGCCCCTGAGGCCCTTTTAGGGAGCTGTGAGATCAAACTATTTTTTTCTTGAACATTAAACAAAATTATTTTTAAAATATTTATTTATTTTTATTTGGTTGCACTGTCTTAGTTGTGGCTCATGGGCTCCTTAGTTGTGGCATGCATACTCTTAGTTGTGGCATGCGTGTGGGATCTAGTTCCCTGACCAGGGATCGAACCCAGGCACCCTGCATTGGGAGCTCGGAGTCTTAACCACTGTATCACCAAGGAAGTCCTGAGGTCAAACTATTTTTACAGAAGTATTAGGATATTATTTGCCCTTTTCACTCTTATTCTCTCAGGGGTGTATATTAGAGCTTTTCAGAGGCTAGTTCACGTGAGATACTGCAACAGACTGAATACTGACGCAGATATGGGGATCCAGCTGTATTCTATTAAGCCAGACATTAAATATGCAAAAACCTCATTAACACAAACTAAAGCAAAAGCTGATGTTTTGGCAAGCAAATAGAGTATGATAATCCTTTTTTTTTTTTTTTTTTTAAATCCAGTCTCTTGGTACCTCTAACCTTAGGTATTCTGTCTTTAAAAAAAAATTATCAAGTACTTGTCAGGAGGAATAAAATGCACAAAATATTCTATGTAAAATATCCTAAAGATACTCAGTTAAAACAGGATTTTCAAAGAAATTAAAAAACATTAAGGAAAAAAAGAACCATACACACTCACCCAAGTTTTAATATAAAAATAAACTGAACAATGTGCACTACTTTTAGGAGGTCATATGATTCAAAAAGCCCCACAGCCTTCAAAAATTTAGTGACACATAGTAATACAATATATTTCGTTAACCTGAAAAATAAAAACAGAAACAAGTTTCAGTATCATTGAAATCACAAAGAACTCTGTAATCCTTTTTTTCTTATTATACAAGTAATAGGGGTCTTTATGAAAACCATAAATATAAACAAAACATGAAACAAACAAACACTCAACTCACCCCTCCACGTGATAACTACTATTAACACTTTGGTAGATATACTTTCAGATTTTTTTTTTGCAATATACATGGACGTATTATGCATAGATACAGTCTATTAAAGCAAAAAAAGGCCAAACTAAAAATAAAAATGTTCTTGATTGAGTTGCCCCAACTATTTTCTAATGTGCTTTTTAAACAATTACTCCAAACAAATAAAGAGAATAAAAACAGAAACCAAACTATCTGTCATGAAATGAGACTATGATATAGGAAGGGAGGGGGGAATGGTGAATGCCTTAGGTTTACCTCTCCTCTGCTTCGCTAAGTGACTGCAGTGAGTCACAGTTGAAGTGACCTGACCTACAGAGTCCTGAGAAGGCTCAGGAATCTGAAGCACCTCAGAAAGGGTGTGGAGAGCTGAAAGAGGTGGATCATTAGGAAGTCTTCCAGGTAGTTAGGTCCCCCGAATCCCACCCAGCACAGCCAGGCAACCATCCCTCCTAAATCATGACAGGGCAAGAGCTTAGCCTTTGGAGAGGTCTAGACATAAGGCCAAGGGGAAAAGAGGGATGAAGTGTTGGACTAAAATCATGGAGATTAAAAGGAAGTTTCCCTTAACCCCACCCCACCTGCCTTCCCCCATTTAACTCTAACATCCTAACTGCCAGGCTTCAATCTCCCAGCAGGAGAGCCCTTCTTTGGAGAAGGCCACCAGGGGGCAAGCCCCATACAGGTCTTCTAAGTAGCTTTTTGGGCCTCACTCAAATAAGAATGGCCAAATATGGATAATCAATCCTTTACGATAAGCCTATAATGAGAGACCAAACAAACTAAAACAGCAAAGAAATTTAAAAGATTCGAAGATCATAGGGAATAGCAGAAAACAATGAAGAACTATAAATAATATTCTTGGATAAGAAAGAAAAGTTCATCCATGAAAAAATTAGGCTGCCATAAAAAGAAACGAAAAAGAAGCTCCTGAAAGAGCAATCAGAAAACAGTGAAGAAATTATCTCAGTTTTCCAGCTTAGTAGTCTTCTTTGGTCATATACCTCTAGTAGTAAAAAAAAATTTTGCACCTGAAAACCGATTATTTGTACATTACAAACATGTACTACTCTCCTGATATTATGTTATAAAACATACACAAATTAGAAATGAAAAAGAATGAGATAAAAAGGTGAGAACTTCTAATATCTCCCCCCAACAGATCATCTTTGCAAGTCATTCAGGAGACTACTTTCTAAGTTTATATCTAACAGGTGTTAATATATTAAAAAGGAGATATAAGGGATGTCCAAAGCCAGCACACCAGCAGGAATGAGAAGTCTCTACCAATGGGAGAAAAATACAAAAAAGCAAACACAGAAGTTTAAGGGAAACCTAAGTCATTCAAATAGCAGTTAAAACAATTTGATATGCAATGATATCAATGTATGTAGGATGGTATAAAAATCAATGAGTGTGAATCATTAAGTCCCATGGCACTGAATCAACAAACAGCAATCTGCTTAAGAAGGCATGAAAATATATATTTTTGGAAGATTTTGATGCAACTACGAAAATAAATTTCAGTCCTTGAAAGAATGAATCTCAGCAATTCCAACATCTTCACTGTCCGATGGCTCATTTTCTGTTTTAGTTCAAATAATATCATAGTATATTAAAGAAAATCAGATTTGGAACAAAGTGGTTTTTCTTTTCATGAACATAATCTGGGGGGCTTTTTAATAGTACAATCTGGGAGTTTTAACAATGTGACAATTAATCACCAAGAAGCTAATAAAAATGTTATTGTGGAATAAAGTAAGTCAAATCCTAAAGCACAGAAGTTCCTACTTAATCTACCTGTAGAATAGTATAGACACTGAAACTTCTGTTTAAAAGATCAAGCAGATTTCTGGGGTGATAAAAACGTCCTATAGCTTGACTATGCTGAAAGTTACATGGGTATGCATTTGTGAAAAATGAAAACTGGTACCTTTAAAATCTATGCATTTTATGGTAGGTAATTTTATCTCAATGAAAAAAGGAGTATTGGAAAGAATAAATAAAATTAAAATTATGGCTATGATAAAAAAAATCGAGTGTATTTTGTTTCTGGATTGTTTGCAGACTGGCTGAAAACACACAGTACAACATGAAAAATCTACCAAATTTCTAGTAATTGTCTAGGTATTTACTAGAAAGTAAATGTATATATGCTAGAAGAAACAGAACACTAATATTTAAAAGCTGAAAAACACCTTAGAGATTCTCTAGTCCAATTCCTCTCATGTCACAGATTGGCAAGTTGAAGTCCACAGAGTTAGCTAGGGTTAAGTCCATGTCTCTTAAGTATGCTCTTTTAATATGTCACACAGAAAACCAAAGTTCATCCAAAAGGCTTTGAGGATTCCCATCTTCTAAACTGTTCCCAATTATACATTCACAGTGGCCCACATATAGGGTAAAATAATCTTTAAATATGAAAAACAAAATGCATATTAAAACCTAAGATTAATGTCGATTTTGGCCCATTTAAGCTAGAGAAAAAAGTCAGATAAACTTAAGTAAATTAACTATATTAATGTTAATTAAATACTCCAGTCATGGTAGCAATTTATAATTAGCAAGTAAAAATACTACTCTTGAGCTAGAAATCTTCTGTTTATTCAGTTCTTAACCCAGGGACTTGTATAATATGTGCTCACCAAATGTTTACTAAATGAAAGAATGCGAATTCTACAATTACACTTGTGTGATACAGTAATATCTAGCACAATAATGTAGACAGTGCAGTAGTACAGTACATAGCTGGCAGTCAAGCTTCTGGCAATTTAAACTGTCATCAACCCAGTTATGAATTCAGAATGAAAGACAGACATCAAGTAGAGAGAGGAAAGCTCAAAACCTCAAGTGCTTCACTCCTAAAGTTCTTAACTAGGTGTAAAAATAAGGCAGCAGGATAGAAGCAAGGATACAAAAAACAACACTGTCAACAAGACAGGGAGGGAGAAAACAAAGACCAGGAAAAACTGACAAAGGTACATTAAAAATCACAGCAATCTGGGAATTCTTGAGGTCAGCAAAGAGCCTTGTATACCCTCATGGGACTATTAAACCGTTCTTCAAATATTCCCTGCTCACTTACTATGTGCCAGATGTCATCTGTGGCTAATGAGACCTGTCTGTCAGGGTGGTTTCAGGTACTACAGCCTTCCCTCTTCCTGATAAAAGGGCCTGATGCAGCTGGAACTAGTTCTGCATTCTTTCTGACTTCAAAGGAGGACTTTTATCGAAAATTTATCCTAAAAATGTTATCAACATGTTAACATTGTCTAAAAAATGTCATCCATTTTATAATAAGCCTGAATATGAGAGCCACACTTGGGATGGCAGAGAGCAAAGACCAAGAATCTGGTCCCAGATGGTACTGTTGAGGGGCTGAACAAATACCAGCAACCTCTGGTTTCTTTTATGTGAGAAGAATATATCCTGCATATGTGCTTAAAGCTCTCTCAGTTTGGTTACTCACAACTAAATGCATTCTTAGGTGTTATCCAAGAAACTAAATGTGCAACAGAGGCCCTGCCCTCAAGGAGTTTGAGGTCTAAGGAAGACAGGCAAGAAACAAGTATTTATGTGACCCAAGTAAGTAGCAGAGATCTAAAGGAATAGATGTGGAAGTAACTAATTGTAACTAGGGAAGCAAAAGTCATCTTCAGTGTCTGAGATGTCTAAGTGTGTTTTAAAGACTAAGTAGAAAAAACAAACAACCCAATCAAAAAAATGGGCAAAAGACCTAAATAGACATTTCTCCAAAGAAGACATACAGATGGCCAAGAGGCACATGTTATCGCTAATTATCAGAGAAATGCAAATCAAAACTACATGAGGTATCACCTCACACCAGTCAGAATGGCCATCATCAAAAAGTCTACAAATAATAAATGCTGGAGAGGGTATGGTGGGGATGTAAATTGGTGCAGCCACTACGGAGAACAGTAGGGAGGTTCCTTAAAAAACTAGAGTTTCTGGGGAATTCCCTGGTGGTCCATCAGTTAAGATTCCAGGCTTTCACTGCTGGGGGACCAGGTTCGATCCCTGGTCAGGGAACTAAGATCCTGCAGGCCACATGGTGTGGCCAAGTAAATAAATAAATTAAAATGTAAAAAACAAACAAACAAACAAAGTTGCCATATGATCCAGCAATCCCACTCCTGGGTATATATCCAGAAAAGACGAAAACTCTAATTGAAAAGATGTGTGCACCCCAATGTCCACAGCAGCACTATTTATGATACCCAAGACAAGGAAACAAGCTGTGTCCATTGACAGATGAATGGATAAAGAAGATGTGGTATGGGCTTCCCTGGTGGCGCAATGGTTGAGAGCCCGCCTGCCGATGCAGGGGACACAGGATCGTGCCCCGGTCCGGGAAGATCCCACATGCTGTGGAGCAGCTGGGCCTGTGAGCCATGGCCGCTGAGCCTGCGCGTCCGCAGGCTGTGCTCCGCAACGGGACAGGCCACAACAGTGAGAGGCCCACATAGCGCAAAAAAAAAAAAAAAAGTATTAACAAAACTTAAAAATTTGGCACTTTAATGGCATGATTCAGTCACATGGAACATTAAGTATAATACTTCTTGACAATATTACTATTATGAAATTTCTGACACTTTATTCCCTTTTTAATTTTTAAAAAACAGATTACGAAAGTAATTCCTGAGTGTTGGTTGTTATCAAAGTTTTAAAGAAAACCATTCCCAATTTCCTCCTCATAGGTGACCAACTGGGGACATCCTTCCACACCTTTTCCTTTGCATCTCCATGTATGGACAAGCACTTATTTTAGATACAATCACGTATTCACCATTGTACATATATTTTGAAATTGTTACGTGACTTTTCATGTAATATATAGTGAAGATCTTTTATCATTATTAATTAGGAAAATTATTTTAACATTTAGCTAAAAGGTAAATACTTTGATTTTTAAAGTGTCAATTAATGAAGTCTTCCTGTTGGGCTAAAGACAAAACACTAGCTAGCTAAGGCCAAATAACCATATACTAATAAGTACACAATGCTAGTTCATGTTGTGGCGGAAAACATACTAAGGGGGAAAGTTGGGGTGTGAGGAAGGGAGGCTCTTAAATGGGGGCAGTGGCCCCTGAGCCACTCACTGACCCTTTGGGCAACTTAGCGGGATCCAATCCACTTCCCCTTAGTACCTGAGATGGCTTATATATCATTATCTGCCATTAACTAGTCTCATCAAAAGTATCACTGGTATTTTCTGTGAAGGGTTAGAAAAATCTCTGGTTCTTTAAATCTGAAATTACTGAAATTTGAGTTTGGGTTCAAACCTGTTTCTTGGGCTTTGCCCACTGTAGCAGCTCACAGTTCTCCAGTTAAAAAAACAAATTCAGTGTATGTAATTCAAGCTTGATACATTCAATAAATATTTAAGTGTCCACTGTGTAGAAGGCGCTATAAATGAAGTTTGAGGTAACTGACTCCCAGATTAGTTACTAGGTGTGTGACCTTGGGAAAATTACTTTTCTATGTCCCAGTTACCTGATCTGAGACAAGGATGCAACTAATGAGTCTGTAGTGCTGTTGTAAGGATTAAGTGAGATGCTGCACGCAAAGTACCTGGAACATAGGAAGTACTTAATAAATGCTGGCTGTCACCCTCTGCCCTTTCCTGCAAAGAGGACTTATTGAAGCCAACATAGAAACTTTTTTTTTTTTGCGGTACGCGGGCCTCTCACTGCTGTGGCCTCTCCCGTTGCGGAGCACAGGCTCCAGACGCGCAGGCTCAGCAGCCATGGCTCATGGGCCCAGCCGCTCCGCGGCGTGTAGGGATCCTCCTGGACCGGGGCACGAACCCATGTCCCCTGCATCGGCAGGCGGACTCTCAACCACTGCACCACCAGGAAAGCCCAACATAGAAACATTTAAAACAATTCATATTTGTGAGTTCAGGAATAAAAATATCCACAATTAAAGGATCTGTTAATTAGCTTTTGCTGCAGATTATAACCATACTTTGATTTTTAGTCTACATAAAGGAAAACTCTTGCAACCTGGAATCTATTCAAAATTCAACCAGTCCTGATTTGAATTTGATTCTGCAATGAACTACAATAGGAGGGCAGCTCTGCTAAGCAAATAATGAAAATAAGACGGCAAAGGACTGTTGACCACATCCAAGATAATGAGCTCTTGAGTAAATAAAAAATTTGTATTACTTGTTTAAAAATAATTTCAAGTTACAGAAAAGGTGCAAGAATAGTACACTCTTTACCTAGATTCTCTAATTGTTACATACTACCTTATTTGCCTTATTAT
The DNA here is from genome assembly GCF_964165515.1 of Mesoplodon bidens. NCBI lineage: Eukaryota > Metazoa > Chordata > Mammalia > Artiodactyla > Ziphiidae > Mesoplodon > Mesoplodon bidens. The sequence continues at coordinate 56,752,451 of NC_138160.1, read as the reverse complement.
CTCTCTCTAAATACAAACTTTTTTTTTCTGAACTATTAAAGAGTAAGTTACATACATCATCCTCCTTTACCCTTAACTACTTGTATTCCTAAGCCCATGAACATCCTTTTATGAAATCAGTAGAGTTATCAACTACAGGAAATTTAACATGGATATACTTTTATCTAATCTATGGTCCACATATCAATCAGTTTTGTCAATTGACCTAGTACTATCCTTTACAGCATTTTCCTCACTATTAAATCTACACCAGAATCACTTATTGCATTTAGTTGTCATGTCTCAGTAAATAATACCTGATAGGCATTGTTTTTTGTTTGTTTGTTTTTTGCGGTACGCGGGCCTCTCACTGCTGTGGCCCCTCCCGTTGCTGAGCACAGGCTCCGGACGCACAGGTCCAGCGGCCATGGCCCACGGGCCCAGCGGCTCTGCGGCATGCCGGACCCTCCCGGACCGGGGCACGAACCCGTGTCCCCTGCATCGGCAGGCGGACCCTCAACCACTGCGCCACCAGGGAAGCCCATAGGCATTGTTTTTTACAAAATGAGTTGCTCATAATAGACTAGAAAATTAAACTTGTAACTACAAAAATGCAGCTGATTTAACTTCTGTTCCAGCATTTCACACAAAAAGTTATGTTAGAAATGCTATTTCTACAGTTCCAAAGAATTTACCGAAACAACCATGTCTCAAAAGGAGGTATCCAGGAACAAAAAATACTGAACTAATCTCATTAACCTTATTAAATATAAAGGCAATGAAAACCAGTTCCAACCAAACTGTTGGGCCATATTTTATACATCTTGCGACACTACCTCAGAAATTAGGACAGGTCAAGAAGGACACAATGGAAAGTGATCACTGTAATTACTTACCTCTTGGGGGTTCGTGGGAACATTGCGGGGAGGTGGGTAATGGGGACTGTTTCCTTTTTATTCTACGAATTTCTGTACTGTTTTGAATTTTTTGACAATGAGCACACATGTCTTACTTAATAATAAAACAAAATAAGCGAAGAAAGGAAAAGAAAAACTAGATGGCGGGGTGGATTCTTGTTTTGCGAGGTTAACCTGAACATCAAAGTCCATCTGTTTGTACTTTTGGTTTCTTCGCCTGAAGAGATGAGGGTGACCCTTTCTCTAACTTACACAGGTAGACATCAGAAAGGTTAAGTATCACCAAACTACTATTTCAGGGACAGAGAGCTAACAGAAATGCTTCTCATAGGTCAGAAAAACCTCTCACGTGAACTTGCGGCAGCTCTAAGGTTAACGGTCTGCCCTGAAAACCAGAAACTCAAGCAGAACCTTCCCGGATCCTAGAGCATTCATTCTGCAGCGGGGAATGGCGGAGCCAATGAAAGCTGTCGCGGGAGGGAGTACGGAACCGAGGAGGGGCGTTCCGGGCTGTCAGCCGGACGGGAGGGACGCCGGGCCCCGCGCGCACCCGGGAGGGTCCGGGCAGCGGCCGGGGAACGTGTGTCCGGAGCGGTCGGGCAGGCGTGGGGAGAGAGCGGCTCCGGAGGCAGGAACCCGATCGGTCCCTTACCGAGCGCTGGGCACGTCCACCGGCCCGAGGCCGCCGCTGCCGCCGCCGGGGCCGGCTAGCACGTCCCCGCCGTATTTCTCCTCCATCCCGGGGATCAGGAGCCGCCGCCGCTGCCCCCGCTGCGGGGTCTCCTCATGTCTCGCCGCTGCAGCGGAACACCGGGCGCAGGCGCGTCACTCCCCCATGCCAGCGGCCCCGTCGGGTCCCCGTAGGCCGGGCCGCTGCCGCTGACCCCGGCTCCGCCTCACAAGCACACGCGCGTCGGGACTAGGCCGCGGACAGTTCCGGCGCCGCCGGGTTTCCCGGAGGCTCACCGGATCGGACGGGGCCAGGCCACGTCATCGGGCCCAGCAGCCCTCACTCTCGGGGGAGTGCCCGGCCCTGCGCCTGCGCACAGTACAACACTCGCCGTCCCCTCCCCTTTCTAAGGCTCTTCCTACCGCTGGGCTACGGAAGGAATCCTCGCCCCCTATCAGCTCCCCCCACTGACGAGGCCTGAGCACATACCTGTCCCTGCAGCGCCACCTATGGGATGTCAGGAATACAGCGGGTTCTTCTGGAGCGGAGGTAGGGGACATAGAAAATACACAACTTGCGATTAAATCGAATAGAATTTCTTTTAAATTCTGGCTCCTAAACTGTATTACTTAATCCTTGCACATCAGTAAACCTAGGCAGGTAGGACCAGGCTTTATTAGAGTTATTTGTCTGTTGCTAAAAAGTTAAGAAGGTGGGCTCCTGTGTCTGTGTTGGTTAGAATTCCAAATCTGCCACTTACTAACTGTGTCACTTGGCCTTTCTGTACCTCAGTTTTCTTATCTGCAAAGTAAAAATAGTAATATCTATATCATAGGGTTGTTGGGAGGATTGCATGTGTTAAAATGTGAAAAGTGTCTATAACAGTGAACGATACATAGTAATCAATAAATGTTAGCTATTATTATTTATAGGGAAATTTGAGGACTGGGATATGGAGATGAAAATGGGGTTTTGAACAGTGTAAATTATGATTAGTTTACAATACTCCACTTAATTCGAATGTACATAAAGACTCTTGGTAACATATAAGAGAATGAGGAGTCATAGTCTCTGCCTGCTGGGACTTCATAATCTCTTGTGGAAAATATTTAACAATTTGAGAGCAAGACCTAGTTGGCAACATTACACATTAAAGGCACAAATGCTAAGGTTTCCCAAATAAGGTGTGATATGGGTATAACCAGAAAAGACTCACTGATAGAAGCTGACCTGGAATTTGGATAAGGTTTTGGATATTGGAGAAAAGCATTGTGGGAAGATGTATCCTATGTGTAGAACACAGAGGAAGGCATGAACTTTAAAAGCTAAAGATACGTATTTTGCCGTTTGAGGCAAAGAAGAGAGCAAAGATACAATACGCCATCAGTATGTTGGGGTTTTAAATTCAGGATGTTTGCTTATTGAATTTGTACAGAAATGTCCATATCTTTTGCCTGCATTAGGTGATAGTCATTGACTTAGAGTGGAGTAGATCAGGTAAAGCCTAACAAAGAGTGACATTTTTGCTTCACTTTCTTGAAGTGACTTTTTTGTAGCATTTTTTTTTGGTAGCAGTTTCTTTGCAGAATTGCTATTTTCTAACCCAAATGGCAGTGGTAACAACTAACTATTGTGTTTTTCTAGAGCTAATTCCATTCCTTTGGAGTTCAGAGAACTAGTTAAAATAACATGTATACATTGAGGTTAATTTTTATCCCCAGTGGAGCTTGAATTCAGTTGATACTTGATTTGGTTAGAATTAGGACATTTTTCTTTTAGGCTAATATGTTTCCTGTTTTTTTGCAGTGGAAGGAAAAGTGTCTCTGTTTTCTTTTTTCCTACTCACTTCTCAACCTGGCTTCTACTTTCATCATTCTTCTGAAGCAGCTCTCTCATGGATATTTTTGAGCTACATATTACCTTATCTCTCTATAGCTTTCAACATAGTTGATCTCTCCCTCCTTCTTGAAACATTCTCTTTCCTTGGTTTCCAGAACCCCACATTGGGTTGTCAGAGGAAGCTCAAGTTCTTTATGTCCAAAACTCATATCTTTCCGCTAAACCTGATCCTCTTTTAATGTTTCTTACTTCATTGGATGACACCATCTATTCAGTTTAGCAAACCAAAACGCAGGTGTCATCCTTAACACCTCCCCTTCCTTATGGGTCTATATCCAGTCCATCACCAAGTTGTGTCATTTTTTACCTTCTCATTATTTCTTGAATCAATCCAAAATTTTCCATCCTCATCTCCACCATCTAGTTTAGATGACCCTCATGTTTTGTTTAGACAACGACAGTAACCTCCTTACTAGGCTTTCCAAGTTCACTCTTTCCCTTTTCTACAATCCCTTTTCCACATTCTGCCACAGTAACGGTAATCTATTCCAGTTGCCAATCTTATCATGCACTGCCTGCCCCACCCCCACTCTACTCTCCAGCCTTCCAGCAGCTTTCCATTACTCGTACAACAAACTCAAATCATGAACATGGCCAACAGCATCCTGTATGGGCTTGCCCTAACCTATCTTCTCAGCTTCATCTCATATCAAGCTGCCTTCTCCTCTCTGGATTCCAGTCATCCTTTTCCCCCTTCAGTTACGCTGTCTCTCTTCTAATACAAGACTTTTCTCAGGCTACTTTTCCTGTGTAGAATGCACACCGTCTCAACCTTTGCTTGTTAAGATCCTACTCACTCTTTTTGTTTTAGGTTGAGAAAGGAAGCAGACTCTGAGATGGAGTTTAATGTGCAAGATATTTATCAAGGAGTGCTTTTGGGACTAACAACTGTAAAAGAGAGGGAAAGGAAACATAATTGGGCAGAAGGAGAAGTTGAGAAATGGTGCAGTCCAACAAAAGCCACAGTAAACCTCATGGAGACATTGGGAGCTAAAATGATCCTTGAGAAATATCTTACATTTTTTCCCCCTAATACAGTCTTTTATAGGTCCAGGATTCATCCAAGATCATGTATTGCATTTAATTGTCATGTCTCATTAGTTTTCTTTTATCTGGAACAGTTCCTGGTCTCTCCTTTTTTTCATGACCTTGACGTTTTTGAAGTGAACGGGACAATTACTTTGCAGAATGTCTGCCAGTTTGTGTTTGTCTGATGTTTCCTCATGATTGGATTTTAGGTATGCATCTTTGGCAAGAATAACACAGAAGTGATTCTATATTCCTCTCAGTGCATCGCATCAGAAGGCACATGATGCTGACTTGTCTCATTAACTGGTAAAGTGAACTTCTATCATTTGATAGAAGATGTCTATCTGCCAGATTTTTCAATGTAATGTTAATGAATAAGTATTTTGTCTGGAGATACTTTGAGACCATGTCAAGATTCTGTTTCTGATCACACTTTCACTCATTTGTATTAGTATCCATTTTTGCTCCTTGACCAAAACAATTATTACTATAAAGTTTTCCAAATGCTAATCATCCCTTCCATCATCTCTTCTACATTTATTAGTTGACCCTCTACTGTCAGGTAAAACTTTCCTGTCCACCGCCCCCCCCCCCCGGCCCTACCATTTATCTATCTATCTATCTATCTATCTATCTGTCTATTTATCTTTGTATGAGCTCATGGGTTCCTCTTTTATTAAACAGATTATAATCAACTGCTGTCATGCTTTTGATGCTAAAATTGTCCCAAATTTAGCCAGTGGGAACCATTTGGCTGGTTCCTGTGCCATTTTGACATATTCCTATCATTCTTTCAGAATTTCCATACTTTCTGGTATAAGATGTTCCAGGTTTATTATATACTTTCCCTGCCTTAGCTCTGGAATTAGCCATTTCTCCAAGGAGCTCTGGTTCCTTTTTAGGAGAATGGTATTTAGAAACCAAGGTCTATAGATGCATCTAGAGATTATCATACTAAGTGAAGTAAGTCAGAAAGAGAAAGACAAATGTCATATGATATCATTAATATGTGGAATCTAAAATATGATAAAAATGAACTCCTCTATGAAACAGAAACAGAATCACAGACATAGAGAATAGACTGGTAGTTGCCAAGGGGGAGGGGGGAGGGAGAGGGATGGTTTGGGAGTTTAGGATTAGCAGATGCAAACTGGTATATATAGAATGGATAAACAACAAGGTCCTACTGTACAGCACAGGAAACTGTTACGGTGATAAACCATAATGGAAAAGAATATGAAAAAGAATGCATATATATATACATGTATAACTGAGTCACTTTGCTGTACAGCAGTACTTAACACAACATTGTAAATCAACTATACTTCAATAAAACAAAAACAAAAACCAAGATCTAGGTGTTGGGTATCACATTGCTGCTGGTGTACTCATTGCTTCTTTGACTTCTCAGTGGACAGAGTTAGGAATTATATATGCTCAACTAGGTGTGTGTGTGTGTGTGTGTGTGTGTGTGTATGTGTACATAGGTATATCTTTCTATTTATCATCTATCAGAAACCAAAAGTTCATACTGATACCTTCAAGTACAATCCAATTTTAGATGTTTTATCCTAGACTTTGCCCTTTCTATGTTTGTATCTCTCTTCCCTGGGGTGAAAAATCTGGCTCCCAAAAAAGGTTAGGTAAATTGTCCACAATTATATAATTTATAAGGCAAGCCTCCCCACTAACTAGGCAAAGGGCACCTCAGTGTCAGCTGTTTTGCTCCTCTCTTCCTGATTGCCTTGGTGATGCCTGTTCCAGTGATGTAAGGGAACCCGATGGGGAGGGCCTGTTTTGTAAGCCACCTCCAGGAATCTGGATCAGAGAATATGGTGGAAATTGTCATGAGTAGCAACTTAGTGCCTTCTTCCTTCCTTCTAATGAATACTTGTTGAGTGCTTACCATGAGCTAGGTCCAATTCTAGGTAAATGCTGGGCTTCCCAGAAGCAAACTCTGAGATGAGGATTTGTGTGAAAGTAAGTGTTCCCAGGACAAACTGGTAGGAGTGTGGGAAAGTGGGACAGGAAAGAAGGGTGAGCAGGGATGTGATATCAGGTTCACTCCCACTGGGGAGCTTGGATTCTGCGAAAGTCCCACCTCAGAGGGTCCTGATCTGGAGTAAGGTGTCTTAGTTCATCTGGGCTGCTACAACAAAAAATACTGTAAACTCAGTGGCTTATAAACAACAGATATTTATTTCTCACAGTTCTGGAGGCTGGGAAGTCCAAGGTCAAGTGCTGGCAGATTTGGTGTCTGGTGAGAGCCTACTTCCTAGTTTTTAGACAGTGCCTTTTCGCTGTGTCCTCACATGGTGGAAGGGGTGAATAGCTCTCTGGGGTCTTTTTTTTTTTTTTTTTTTTGCGTTACGCGGGCCTCTCACTGTTGTGGCCTCTCCCGTTGCGGAGCACAGGCTCCAGACGCGCAGGCTCAGCGGCCATGGCTCACGGGCCCAGCCACTCCACGGCATGTGGGATCCTCCCGGACCGGGGCACGAACCTGCGTCCCCTGCATCGCCAGGCGAACTCTCAACCACTGCGCCACCAGGGAAGCCCTGGGGTCTTTTTTTTAAGGGTATTAATCCAAATCATGACCAAATAATCTCCCTAAGGCCCGCCTCTTAATACCAACACATTGGGGTTTAAGATTTCAACATGTGAATTTTGAGACCAAATATTCTGACCATAGTATAAGGCTATTTTGGGAGCAGTTCTTCAACAAAGAGATGAAAGCGCTGGCTGGCTATTAGGAGTGCTCCTGGCATGTGTAAAAATGTGAAAAGAGTCAAGGGGATATTGGCAAAGGACTTATTGATGATAATGTCCACTACAAGACTACATATATTTTGATCATTTCCTACATTATATGTTCTACCTTCCCAAGGTTGAAACCAAAAACCTCACATTCCCAGACTTCCTTGCAGCTGGGCATGCAGCCTGAGGCATGTGACCTGAGTTTCACTAGTCAGACATATCCAGGTGTGACATGAGTTCAGCTGAGGAGCAGGAAGTTGGGGCATTGATTTTTCTACTCTAGAAAAGGATCCAGTATTTTGGAAATAGCAGTGGCAGAGCTTCTGTGGTCCATTTCTGGGGGTCATTGGTGATAAGTGGCACTGGCAGTGGTGTTTTGGGCAGAGTGGCCTTCGTGGCATGGTTGGACCTTGTTTTTGGCTGCCTAGCTTCAGAGCCTGGCTCTGTGGTCCTCTAAGAGATTCTTTGATGTACCCAATGCCCCTTAATAAATTCCTGCCTGAACTAGTCAGAGTGTAGGTTGCTGTTTGTAATTAAATCACGGAATGGTACAGGTGATATGGCAGCAAACCTTCAGTAGCAATAAGCAGCTAAAAGATTTTGTAATTGCATATTTTTTCAGACCTAGGGGCAGTATGACAGTCATGAAAATCAACTCTTAAAATGTTGCACCGTAGTGGAGAAAGCTACCCCAAACTCATCAGATGACTTCACTTGATGCCAAACATATTCTTATCCTCTATTTGAAAGTAGAAAAAGAAAACGAGACAATGTTCAATAATTCCTTATCCATCCTGACCAGGTAGGAAGCAAAACGGAGGTGTGTATATACCCTGGAATTCTCAGAGGGATACTGGGCTTCACAATACAACTGCAAAGCTATAAAGGGAGCTGAATAGTTTTAAAGGTTTGAGCTCTTAGCAGTTAGAGGCTCTAATGTGTGTAATTTCTTTAGCAGACATTACACGTGGGCAGTTAAACATGAAAAACACTGATTATCTACAGGACGGTCAGGAGGATGCGAATGAGGAAATGGAGGGAAATAATTGATGGACGTTTTCAACTAGCAGATCAGAATTTTGCAGTGGATCTTGAAGTTTCATTATAATTGCACCCCAAGTTTTTCAAGAATTTGTCTTGCCATTCACCCATTCATATACCCAGTAATCAAAAAGGAAATATTCACTGAAAGCCTACTATGTGCCACTACCAATTATATCCCAGAGTGGAGGAAAACACGTTGCTACCCTTCTTCTCAAACTGGTTAGAAATTTAACTGGTAGCAACACACTGTGGAAAAAAAAACTTAAAAAAAGAAACTTGTTGGAAGACAACTCTTTATGGGTCTCTTGTGTTTCTGCATGTCTTCTGAGCAGAAGCATTGATGGCTTTTGCTCTAGACTGTGTTTTCAAAGATGTTTGTATAGCAAACAGCCTTGGAAGATAGAGATAATACCTCCCTCTGGACCAGAGGGAAGATTTGTTTGTTGATCAGGATAATAAAGATAATGCCTCCCTCTAGGACAAAGGTTGGGCAGGTTTGCTAGGAGCTTCTTTAAAAGTTTGGGGTTTCCTAAACCCTCAGCTGCATGCTTAGCATCCACCTAGGCTGCCATGCCTCACCCCCATGGGATTTGGGGGTGGAAGGGGCAAGGCAAAGTGGTGGAAACTTGAGTTTCGTGCTGCCTGCATTTTTGCATACCCCCAAAGAAAAGTAAAATAAAAGGACAGAGATTTCAGACAACTTTATGAGTTAAAAATTGTATATCATTGCTATTTAATTAATTTATTTATTTAAAAAATTATTTATTTATTTGTTTAGTTGCACCGGGTCTTAGTTGTGGTAGGCAGGCTCCTTAGTTGCAGCACGTGGGCTCCTTAGTTGTGGCATGTGAGCTCTTAGTTGTGGCGTGCATGTGGGATCTAGTTCCCTGACCAGGGATGGAACCCGGGCCCCCTGCATGGGGAGCATGGAGTCTTATCCACTGTGCCACCAGGGAAGTCCCTCACTGCTATTTTAATAAAAACAAAAAAATTTTTTCACCATTGAGTTTGAACATCTGTTGACATATTTCTTGGCTTTTCTGCCTCATTTTCAAGTGTGTGGAAATTGTTTTTTGATCTTTCTAATTTTTCTCTTAAAGGAATTGTCTTTTGCTGATATTAAAAAATAAATTTATAAACAGGATATTAAGGAAATTCCTTTGACTCTAATTCCAGCTTTGCATTCCTTGCCTGGATCATGTTCAGGTATAGTTTCTACACTGTTCTCTGTATCCTCTGAACCACCACTTGTTGCCGCCCACATCAGTCTTTCACCTTAACTTATTCATGATGGCTGGGTGGTTGGCCAGTGAAAACTAGACAGGGAAGAAGTCAGAAAGGTCAAACTCCTGCAAGATTGGCTGGAGAAGGGTCATCTGTTGTCAGGTAGGGCTGGATTGTTGTGCTGACATATTCTGGTAGAATCACTGTGATAGACTGCCATCTTGTCACACCATCCCCCTATTCACGGACCTTCAGTGACTCCCGTGTTCCCAGACTATGTAAAGTTTCGACCTCTCTCCTCTCTCCTTAATTTGGTTCTATCCTTCCTTTCCTATCCAGCCTCATAACCATCTGTTCTGTACCACTGCACCCGGGCTTAAAGGCACTTCAAGATGCCAAATCCTTCAGTGGCTCCTTCTTTGGAGTCAGGGTTGCACATTAGATTGGAAATGTGTTAAAGCATGGTTAGATTTGTACTTTAATCCATTTTTAGAACTTCACTAATAGTGAAAGAAATGCAAATTAAAACAAAGTATGCTGTTGGGGGCACAGACGTGTGTGTCCCAGATCCCACTTCAAGGTGGGACTTGTTGTCCAGCTGTCAGCTCACAATCCTCGGCTCTCAACTCCTTCTGGATGTGCCTCAGCTTCCTAGGGTGGCCTGCAACAGATGGCTGATCGAGGCGGGGTTACAGGGCCTGGCTATTTTGTCTCAATGCTCTGCAACTCTGATAGATCATATATAACCCAGAGCATATCCTGTGGTTGAGGCTCCTTGGAGCCTGTATTGAAGTTCCACTTTTCTCTCTGCCTAGTCCTGCTTTCCTCCCACTCCCGTAGGTGTTGATTCCTCATCAGTATCTTGCATGCAAATTCCAAATCAGTGTCTGCGCCTGGAGAACCCAACCTGCATCAGATCCTTTTTAAAATGTTCAAATCATTAAACATTAAAAAAATCGACAAATCTGATTTAGAAGGAGACACACTGGAATGTTGACAATAATCTTTGGGCAGAAGGAATTTGATTTTAATTTTTTTGTTTGAACTTTTAAACATTTTCTTAATTTTTCATAATGAATTGCATTTCATTCATTCAGTATTAATTACTTTTATAACTTGAAAAGTAGTACTCTAAAATTATATTCATAATGGTATTATTCATAGTAAAGGAAAAACTAGATACCACTCTTATCAAAGCACAAAGTGCACAGCAGGCAGGGGCTGTTGAGTTCTTTTAGTCTCAGTACCTCAGTTAACATATGGGAAGATTGAGGACACGTGAGATAGGTAACCTGCCCAGACAGGGCCATATAAAGAGTAACCAGCAGGATAAAAATAAGGCTATTTGCAGAAACATGGATAGACCTAGAGATTATCATACTAAGTGAAGTCAGCCAGACAGAGAAAGACAAAAATCATATGATATCGCTTATATGTGGAATTAAATATATATATATATATATATATCAATGAACTTATATACAAAACAGAAATAGACCCACAGACACAGAAAACAAACTTATCGTTACCAAAGGGGAGAGTGGGGAAGGGATAAATTAGGAGTTTGGGATTAACATATATATACTACTATACATAAAATAGATAACCAACAGGACCTACTGTATAGCACAGGGAACTATACTCAATATTTTGTAATAACCTATAAGGGAAAAGAATCTGAAAAAGAATATATATATATATATGTATGTATGTGTATATATATATGTATGAATGTGTATATATATATAACTGGATCACTTTGTTGTATACCTGAAACTAACACAACATTGTAAATCAACTATACTTCAATTAAAAAAAATAAAATTCTAGGCTTCCCTGGTGGCGCAGTGGTTGAGAGTCCGCCTGACGATGCAGGGGACACGAGTTCGTGCCCCAGTCCGGGAGGATCCCACATGCCGCGGAGCGGCTGGGCCCGTGAGCCATGGCCGCTGAGCCTGCGCGTCTGGAGCCTGTGCTCCGCAACGGGAGAGGCCACAACAGTGAGAGGCCCGCGTACTGCAAAAAATACATAAATAAATAAATAAAATTCTAGGTCTTCTCTGGTGGCGCAGTGGTTGAGAATCTGCCTGCCAATGCAGGGGACACGGGTTCGAGCCCTGGTCTGGGAAGATCCCACGTGTCACGGAGCAACTGGGCCCATGAGCCACAATTATTGAGCCTGCGCGTCTGGAGCCTGTGCTCCACAGCAAGAGAGGCTGCGATAGTGAGAGGCCCACGCACCGTGATGAAGAGTGACCCCCACTTGCCACAACTAGAGAAAGGCCTCGCACAGAAACGAAGACCCAACACAGCCATAAATAAATAAATTAATTAATTAAAAAAAATTCTATACACACACACACACAGAAAGTAACCAGCAGAGATGGGAAGAGAAGGATTGGGATGACTGGCCTTATTCTAGGGTCTTTTCCTATGGTCTCTTCTATTGTGAATGCCTATCATAAGGGAAGAGTTAAGTTGATTTTGGCATAGTAATTTTGGTGCATTATTACACAGTCATTTAAAAAGATAAATACGTAGACAGTGAAGAAATATGGACCAGTATGAAACAACGACAGGTTTTTTAAAGGTAGACCATGATGATATCAATCCTGAATACAATTATCTTTTAAAAACATTTACATAGGGACTTCCCTGGTGATGCAGTGGTTGAGAATTTGCTTGCCAATGCAGGGGACACGGGTTTGAGCCGTGGTCCAGGAAGATCCCACATGCCGCAGAGCAACTAAGCCTGTGCGCCACAACTATTGAGCCTGCGCTCTAGAGCCTGCGAGCCACAACTACTGAACCCACGTGCCACAACTTCTGAAACCTGCACACCTAGAGCCCAAGCTCTGTGACAAGAGAAGCCACCACAATGAGAAGCCCGCACACTGCAATGAAGAGTAGTCCCTGCTTGCTGCAACTAGAGAAAGCCAGCGTGCAGCAACTAAGACCCAACAACAAAGACCCAATGCAGCCAAAAATAAATAAATAAATAAATTTATTTAAAAATATTTACATAGATATACTTATTTCATGTGTTTATTATAATCAATGTTTATACCATAATGTTCTACTTTTAAAAAATATTTAAAATTATTTTTGGGGGGCCTCCCTGGTGGCGCAGTGGTTGAGAGTCCGCCTGCCGATGCAGGGGATGCGGGTTCGTGCCCCGGTCCGGGAGGATCCCATATGCCGCGGAGCGGCTGGGCCCGTGAGCCATGGCCGCTGAGCCTGCGCATCCGGAGCCTGTGCTCCGCAACGGGAGAGGCCACAACAGTGAGAGGCCCACATACCGCAGAAAAAAAAAAAAAAAAAAAAATTATTTTTGGGGCTTCCCTGGTGGCGCAGTGGTTGAGAGTCCGCCTGCCGATGCAGGGGACGTGGGTTCGTGCCCCGGTCCGGGAGCATCCCGCGTGCCGCGGAGCGCATGGCCGCTGGGCCTGTGCATCCGGAGCCTGTGCTCCACAGTGGGAGAGGCCACAGCAGTGAGAGGCCTGCGTACCACGGAGAGAAGAAAAAAAAAATTATTTTTGTCCTTTCCAACTTTTTATTATAAAAATTTACATACAGACAGCAAAGTTGAAAGAATTTTACAACGAATACCCACATGCCTGAGACCTAGGTTCTGTTATTAACTTATACTATGCTTGTTTTGTCACGTGTTTGTTCACCTACCCATTTGCTCTATTATATTTTTAGCTGCATTTCAAGGTCAATTGCAGACATCAATACACTTCTCCTAAATACTTCAGCATGTATATTATTAACTAAAGTTCAGTATTTGCTTACCAATTTTGTCTTTTTTTTTTTTTCTTGCAGTACGCGGGCCTCTCACTGCTGTGGCCTCTCCCGCTGCGGAGCACAAGCTCCAGACGCACAGGCTCAGCGGCCATGGCTCACAGGCCCAGCCGCTCCGCGGCACGTGGGACCCTCCTGGCCCAGGGCACGAACCCACGTCCCCTGCATCGGCAGGCAGACTCTCAACCACTGCGCCACCAGGGAAGCCCACCAATTTTGTCTTTTGATATAAAATTTATGAACAATGAAATGCACACGTATTAACTGTACATTTGCTGAGTTTTGACAAATATGTATGTATTTGTAACCCAAACTGCTATCAAGATACGGCCTATTACCATCACTCCACAAAGTTCCTTCATGCCCCTTCTCAAACAGTCTGCACCGCCACCTAACAGAGGAAACAACTACTTTCTTTTTTTCTTCCACCATAGAGTAGATTAGTAGTTCTATTCTGGAACTTCACATAAATGGAATCCTGCAACATGTTCTCTTTTGAGTAAGGCTGCTTCACTCAGCATAATGTTTTTAAGATTCATCATGGTTGCCGCATATATCGGTAGCTTATTATTTTTTCTTGTTGTGTGTTTTGGTACTTTTCAGTGTACTAATTAACAAAGTTTATTCATTCTCTTATTGATGGATATCTGGGTTGTTCCAGTATCGGGACATTATGAATAAAACTGCTTGGAACATTCTTGTATAAGTCTTTGTGTAGACAGGTGTCTTTTTTCTCGGGAGTAGAATTGCTGAGTCACAGAGTAGGTGTATGTTCCGGTTTATTAAGAACATTCCACACTTTATTCCAAAGTAGCTGTATCATTTTACAGGCCTACCAGCAATGTATGAGTTCTGGTTGCTCCCCATCCTCACCGTGTTTGGTGGTATTAATCATTCAATTTTAAGCCTTTCTGATAAGTGTATAGTGATATCTCATTTAATTTACATTTCCCTGAAGACTAATAAGAAGTTGAGCACTTTTTATATGCTTATTGGCCATTTCTCTGTCTTCTTTTGAGTAGTGTCTATTTGAGTATTTCACCCAATTTTTGATTGGGCGATTTGTATTTTTAAACCGAGTTGTAGGATTTGTTTTATTCTGTACATACCATTCCTTTGTCAACAAATGTTTTGCAGTATTTCCTTCCAGAGAAAAAGATAAGACTTAAAAAAAAAAAACCCAATCCCAATACTAACACCTGGATGTTTATAAATTATTTTGATAGAAAAACAAAAAAAATAGCTGAGCTTTAAGTGGAGAGTCATTCAGAGGATCTCAGATCTGATACCTCACGTGATTGCTAATCCTAAGCAGGTTTCCCCACTATGTGATAAATTCTCTCAGGGCAGAGTCAATATCTTAGCTATTTAAAAATTTTTTTCTATTGGTACCTGGTAAGGTAATTTAAAGCCAGAAATTTCTGAGTGAATATTTTTTTGTGGGTTGAAATCCAGTGGTGTTTTTGTTATCTGAAGAACAGGAATGGGATTTTTTGTCCTTAGTCACAGTTTCAATATAGACGATGATATCAGCTCTTGGTCATTACTGATTTGCTGTTGTTTGTTTGCTGTTGAGCGGTCTTCAATCAGGAGTGAAAGACAGGTGCCATACATTTAAAAAGAATTATTTCAGAGGAGACTTGTCCTTTCTTGAACTCCTTAAACTCCCTTTCTCTCACTCTCTGTGTGTATTCTGCTTTCTCTCTACAGGGTAAGCAGTTTGAAAGCAAGGGTGTATCTCATTTGCATCTCCAGCTCCTCCCCAAACTGACATCAGGGTGCCTTGCACATAGCAGAACAATAAACACCTACTGAATGGTGAATAGATACATAAAGAAAAATCAAAACCAGACTTCCCTGGTGATGCAGTGGTTAAGAATCCAGGGGACATGGGTTTAAGCCCTGGTCTGGGAAGATCCCACATGCTGCAGAGCAACTAAGCCCGTGAGCCACAACTACTGAGCCCACACACCTAGAGCCCGTGCTCCGCAGCAAGAGAAGCCACCGCAACGAGTAGCCCGAGCACTACAATGAAGAGTAGCCCCCGCTCATCAACAAAGACCCAACACAGCCATAAATAAATAAGTAAGTAAGTAAGTAAATAAATAAATAGAAAAATCAAAACCTAAACACACAATATATCAAGCTGACACAAAAGAAAGATTAAGGAGGGACTTGCCTATGGTTTGCACGTCACAAATTGCAATTCCTCTGCTATTTCCAAACAAATTCATTTTGCTGGGTAAAAAAAAAAACGATTAATGAGCTATAAACTTACATAGTTTCCTTATTCAGTGAGGTGTTATTCGAACACGACTGAGAGGTGAAGGCTCACTCCGAAGTGCCTTTTGGTCACAATATTCTGCAATAGAGACCCGCTTCAAACACTTGTTGTAGTTGTTCTTTTTTTTTTTTAACTTTATTTTTTATTTATGGCTGTGTTGGGTCTTCTCTGCTGCGCACGGGCTTTCTCCAGTTGTGGCGAGCGGGGGCTACTCTTCTTTGAGGTGCGCAGGCTTCTCATTGCGGTGGCTTCTCTTGTTGCGGAGCATGGGCTCTAGGCGCACAGGCTTCAGTAGCTGTGGCACGCGGGCTCAGTAGGTGTGGTGCATGGGATTAGTTGCTCCGCGGCATGTGGGATCTTCTCAGACCAGGGCTCAAACCCGTGTCCCCTGCATTGGCAGGTGGATTCTTAACCACTGTGCCACCAGAGAAACCCTGTATTTGTTCTTATCAATAGAAAACTTGTAGTTATCATTTTTGGAATTTTTGTGCTCTCAGGCTATCGTACTTCCCAAAGTTACATTGGATTTTCTTGAAACTGTACAAGAGGCAGTGGCAAACTGTACTGCATTATCTACTTTATTATTTATTTATTCTTTAGAAACATATTTTTATTTATTTTGGTTGTGCTGGGTCTTAGTTGCAGTAGGCAGGCTCCTTAGTTGTGGCATGTGACCTCTTAGTTGCGGCATGCATGTGAGATTTAGTTCCCTGACCAGGGATTAAACATCGGCCCCCTGCATTGGGAGAGCCACGCCTTAACCACTGCACCACCAGAAAAGTCCTGTATCATCTATTTTAAAGGAAAGTCACTGATGGCATAAGTAACCTGAGCCTGAAATACTTCTGCCTGGGAGAGTACTCATTCTCCCAGGGAAGCTGAGATAGGTCATTTTATCTGGTTGCAATTGTTTTGTGGATCTCTGTCACTTGTTTTAGTCCATTTAATAGACATTTGTTAAGCACCGTGTGTTTGTGTGGCCCTGTGATAAATACTACCCTTAAAAAAGGGAGATGAGAAATTTTTGAAACCGCTAGAGGACGATATAACACAACACAATCCACGGTGAATTTAGGCAGTGAGTGCTGCAAAAATAGCTAGAAAAGGGAAGGGAGGTCCCTGCAACCTGGAATGACTAGGGAAAGTGGTAGGTTTGTTGCCTGATCTTCTGGGGTTCTCCTGTCAATGAAAAACAGTACAAACTATTCTTCACAGCACCCACTTTACAGGTTGGTTAAATGTGACCTTTTCTAAAACTTGTATATATCTGGCTTTTTCCTGCCTCTAGCAGATCTGCTGGACACCTCCTCCTCTTCAGATGTGCTTACCTGACTGCGTGCAGCTGGGTTTTGAGAGCACAGAGCCTAGTTTGTTATCATAATATACTTTGGTTTTACTGTGAGTCATTTGTAACTAATTCTTTCAACTTTATTTTTTTGAATGTGCTTTTTCTTGCTTTTGCACCTTTTACTCTTTTGTTTCTATCACAGTATGATTGGAATGGAAACGCTAGAATTTCTGTAGTTTTCTTTTTTTATTAATTTTTATTGGAGTATAGTCGATTTACAATGTTGTGTTAGTTTCAAGTGTACAGCAAAGTGAATCAGTTATACACTTACACATCTCCACTCTTTTTTAGATTCTTTTCCCATATAGGCCATTACAGAGTACCGAGTAGAGTTCCTTGTGCTATTGTAGTTTTCTTTGGATGTGTCTTTATATTCAAAAGGGAACCCAAACATTTATCTTGATTTTTACATTATTAAAATGATTTAGCTGAGTCCTTGGTTATTATAAGTTAAAATGACCTGGTTTGGTATCTCCAGGGTAATACATTGAAGGTGTGGCACATAGGAGGCATTCAATCAATGTGTAGAACCTCACTTAGAAAAAGAGTGGACCCTCCGCCCGTGCGCCCTTTCCCAATAAAATCTCTTGCTTTGTCAGGAAAAAAGAAAAAAGAAAAAAGAAGAAAAGAAAAAGGAGTGGACAGGGAAAATATCAGAGTATGCTTGCCTATCCACAGGCCATGTTAAAAGTTTTCTGTCCAAAGTCTGTTGCTGAGCAAACTGGCAGGGGTAAGGTCCTTATTTATAGGTGGCCATGTTCTAAATCATATCACTTATCCCCCTACCTACAGCTGAAGGGCATCTTTTTCCAGGACCATCAACCTATAGCTACAGCAGGGACTTTCGAAGTGTTATCTCTAGATCAGAAGCATCAGAATCACCTGGGGATCTGTTAGAAATGCAAATTATTGGATCCCATTAGAGATTTAGAGATCCACCGAATCAGAAAACTCTGGGGGTACTGTTGAGCAATCTGTGTTTTAATAAACCTTCTTGGTGATTTCATACCCATATTTGAGAACCACTGGGCTAGAGGCCTATAAAGTGGCCTAGCTAAATCAAACAAGTTTTCTCTCTCAAGAATTTGTGCTGGCAATAAAGGGAAAGAGACAAGCAATTGGTAACAGAAGCAGATCTGGGTTCCCCCTAACCATGGAGGGCAGTACATAGATGCCAAGAGGACATAGAACCATGAACTAGCAGAAGCCATGAGTAATGTAAGCCACGAGGTAGAGAAAAGATATTTAGAGTGAGGTGGTTGGATGATAGCAGTTAAGCTGGACAAATGGAGAAAGAGAATGGCTGAGTCACTGTAAGGTTGGAGAGTCAGTGAACACAGCTGCCCAGGAGTCAGCCTGGCAACCTGGGGCCCTCGTCACTGCTGCTGCATTGGTGCCTTTTAGTTCTGAGAACTGCCTCCCATGCCCTGTAGCACCTGCTGTCCTGCTTGACGGGGCCCCACGATGCCTGGCCATTGTAGCCCAGATTCCTGTTTTTCTTAATCCCGTGTGTAACATGCAGTAAATCCCCTAGCACTCGAAGTTGCCTTGACACCAAAAAAACTAACACACATAGGCCTTCTGGCATTCTTTGTATGTTTTAACTTTATGCACAATTCATAAGTCAAATCCTTCTTTTTTTAAAAAAAATAAATTTATTTATTTATTTTTGGCTGTGTTGGGTCTTTGTTGCTGCGCATGGGCTTCCTCTAGTTGCAGAGAGAGGGGGCTACTCTTCTTTGCGGTGCAGGCTTCTCACTGCGGTGGCTTCTCTAGTTGCGGCATGTGGGCTCAGTAGTTGTGACTCACAGGCTCTAGAGCACAGGCTCAGTAGTCGTGGCACATGGGCTTAGTTGCTCCACAGCATGTGGGATCTTCCCAGACCAGGGATCGAACCCGTGTCCCCTTCATTGGCAGGCAGATTCTCAACCACTGCGCCACCAGAGAAGCCCAGTCAAATCCTTCCTGTGATGGGTGTGAACATGGAAATGTTTCTGTAAATGGAAGTGAAGCAAGCTGAATCTTGGCTTCTAATAGAAACAAAAGTAAAATAGGGAGGTGATATTCTTGCTTTGGGGCTTGATTTCTTTTTAGAGAAGTGACCCAAAGAAATGTATTTGTACAGTATTAAGCTTTCCAAATTGTTTATAAATTGACCAAGCAGGCCAACACAAAAAAATACTATATAAAATTACACTTCACATGATATAATCTCATAGAACCCTAGTCAAAGTTCTTATCTTCATACTTCTAGCCTTATTTTTACTATAAACCTCAGGAGACAAGCACCAGAACAGTCACGAGTTGGGGAAATCTTTGTAGGTCTTTTTGAGTAGACTTTTAGAGAGACCTAACAACCCTCCATGTGCCCTAATGAAAAACTAATTCTGGAGCATCTGTTAAGCTGTTTTTGTTTGTTTTAATTTTCACTGCAGATTTTCTTGAAGCAAGTATAGGCTCAAGTTATTGACTTTTTTTTTTTTTTTTTTTGCCTTTGAAACTGAGACATTTTATGTTTCCTTGAGCAGCTCTTTCATCAGCTTTAGAAGCTTCTCCCTCCTCCTGGTGTGATGCAAGCCACAGCTTTATTTATTTATTTATTTATTTAACCAACAAAATGGATTTATTCAGAAGCAGGAAAGAATTGCAATTCAGGACACAGCTATGGTGAACCACGTGCAAGTCCCCTAAAGCAAAGGAGAGGGAACTCTCTTATAGAGGAGAGGGAAAGTTGGGAGGGGCTGTTATAAACAAAAAGCCCAGACTGGGAGTTTGAAGTATAGTGGCTTTTCCTTGGCTGAGTTGTGACAGACTCTCATTGGCTCAGCACCACAGCTATATTTAAAATGCATAAATTACGCATGGAGACGCTGGTTTGTTTCATCCTTAGGGTCTCCCAGCACACAGCTTTAACACAGCATTAATGAATTTGGCTCAAATGGGGGCTCGAAGGCTGAATTTGAATCCATAAAGTTTAAATTCTTCGCTTTTCAACACACTCTGTAATTTGCCTCATAGCAGTAGATTACAAGGATCACTAGAGCACTCCTCTTTTGTAAGCCACTTAAGGGTTTAAGTATGTACTATGAACATGGGAAGAAATTTAAAACAAACGTGTATGCCCCAATGCATAGTACTCCTTTGAAAGTTTTCCATTTTGTGATATGGAGGTGGAATGGGTACTCACTTGCACAAATGATGCTGGCAACGCTAAGAATATTTTTGAAACCATAGAAATGATTTGGTTGGAGGACTAACTAGCCAGGTGCTACCCTTCCTTTTGTGAGACAAACAATTCAACGATGTTTCTGTAAGTGCTTACTAATTGCTCTAAATAGGAAATAAATTATTTCTGTTCTCTCTAGAGAAGGAGAGAAAGATCAAGTCTAGAAAGTTGGTATAAGAATTAGGACACTTGGAAAATGTTGTGAGCTATTACATCATATTCTTTGGTTCAGATCAAATTAGTAGAAAGGACACTTGAGAAAACAAACAAAACAACCGAAGTCAATCAGATATTGAGGGCCTGACCCTATAAAGGACGAAGGTAGTTAGGACACATACTTGGAATAAGGGCCAAGGATGCCATTATCATTGAAAATTTAGTCACTAAAAGAATGAGTATGTGGGGTTTTTTTTTGCATTTGGTGATCACATATCTTTTTTATTAATTCAAATATATTTGGTGTACAATATTATATAATTTACAGGTATACAATATAGTGATTACTTTTAAAGGTTATACTACATTTATAGTTATTATAAAATATTGGGTATATTTCTCATGTTGTAGCTTATTTTTTACATAATAGTTTGTACCTCTTAATCCCCTACCCCAACCCTTATATGTGGAATCTAAAAAATACAACAAACTAGTGAAGATAACAAAAAATAAGTATGGATTTTTAAAATTTTCTCCACTCAACTCACAATTTTTTATCAGCTAGACTAGACCCAACATTAAAAAAGGCAGTCTGGGGCTTCCCTGGTGGCACAGTGGTTGAGAATCTGCCTGCTAATGCAGGGGACACGGGTTCGAGCCCTGGTCTGGGAGGATCCCACATGCTGCGGGGCACCTAGGCCCGTGAGCCACAACTACTGAGCCTGCGCGTCTGGAGCCTGTGCTCTGCAACAAGAGAGGCCGCGATAGTGAGAGGCCTGCGCACTGCAATGAAGAGTGGCCCCTGCTTGCCACAACTAGAGAAAGCCCTCGCACAGAAATGAAGACCCAACACAGCAAAAATTAATTAATTAATTAATAAAATTAGGAATTAAAATCATTAAAAAAAAAAAAGGCAGTCTGGGTTTTTGGTTGGACTAACGGCATTTAACCTGGACCTCCCCCATCAGTGGGTTGGAAGAGGCCAGTTATGCCAAAAGTTAGTGGATTTGACAGTTTTATAGATTCCAAATGTTAAGTTTTCCTGCAGTTGAGATGTGAATGTAGGAGCAGAGTTTTCTGAATCTATGGAGTTGATGGAGATATTCCTTGGTAAGGCGCAGAAATTCCCCATGGACTTTATAAATCTGAAGCAGATAAAAGAAATAAACCAAACTTTATAGTTTTGACGAGTGACAAAATTTGTCAGGAAGAGCTAGATATTAAGTAATTAGCTTTTAAGAAGCAGAACATAAATCTTTAGCTGTGGAAATTGGAAGAGGATCAGAGACAATCATATCTGAGATACTGGCCTAAACTTGTACTGAAAAAATAAGGTTTTTGTTTTGTTTTTCCTATTTTTTAAATCAAGAGAGATAAAGCTTGTAGAGCCCCACACTCCCAGGAACCCTGAGGTAAAGGGTACACATAATGAGGCAGGACACTTGGGATGAGAAGTAGCAGTTGCTTTGGCGTATGGCTTGTTTTGCTGTCCTAGAATGACAAATATGGTGAAGAGAATTGTCACCGCTGAGATATGAATAAGGCAGAAGGCCGGAGCTGAGAAGGGTGACAAACTAATGCACACAAAGGCTCATGCGTCACTAGAACTATTGTACCTAGGTGTTCTGAACCTATTAGTTCAGGTTTCTGATTTTTTAAAATTCAGAAACATTCTAGTTATTACTTGTTACCGTAGACAATAGTATAAGCCCAGGAGAATCGGGTGTGTCTCATTTTATGCCACAGTGCCACCTCTAGGATTCTTACAGGAACTACATGCAGAAGTTACCAAAATCTGTCGGAATCCTGTCTACACAGGATTAGAATCACAGGATTTCAGAGGTGATGGGACTTAAAGGTCATTGGAGGCAAGTTCTACCCAAAGCTTGAATCAAAAAAAAAAAAAAAAAAGAAAAAGAAAAGAAAAAAAGAAAAAATATATATTTTTTGGCCACGCAGTGCAGCTTGGGGGATCTTAGTTCCCCAACCAGGGATTGAACCCAGGCCCTTGACAGTGAGAGCACAGAGTCCTAACCACTGGACGTCCAGGGAGTTCCCACTTTTACAATACATTTGATTAGTGGTTGTCTAAATTCTGCTTGAACCTCTTCAGAGAATGGAAACACACTCTCATGAAGCAGCTCATTCTATTCATGTGTTCACATACTTCTACTTCCCACTCTGGGCTTCACCACTCCCTTCTGCAGTACTGGGCCTCCTGGTCCTAGGCCTTTCCAGGGTCCTTAGAGATGAGCTGGCTTCATTCTCACTGGCGTCCCTCTTGGCAAGCACTTTGGTGGTTGGTTTTGCCAAATCAGTTACTATTGGCTTTCCATCTTTCAAATTATTGCTTACATCTCCTCTTCTCTATTTCTCCTCTCTAATTCTCTTTGTTTTTGTGATTTTTAATTTTATTATAAATTATCTATTGTCATTTTGGTAGCTTCTGGAAGAGAGAAGAAATAAAAGCAAGAAGTAAAACCCACCGTGTTTAATTGGAAGCCTAGTCATGTTTTTCTGATTCTGTTCTTATGCATCAAAAAATGTAAGTGTAAGGTTTTGCATTTATTCCAATTAAGATTTTTATTGTTAAATTTGGTTTGTTATAGGCTTTGGGTCCACACTCTTCCATTCAAGATGTTTGGCTACCTCTCCAGCTGTCGAAGAAGAAGAAAAGCAAGTCAGCTGTACACTCAGCTATTACTCAATGAGCAGGTCAAGGCTGAAGACAGAATTCCATGGCACCGCAGACTCTGGGCTGATACTGATTCATAATTAGCATCTGTCTTTGTGATCTCTGGGCCACATTCCTCCATCTTGTTCACAAGGTGAGGGTCTCTGTCAAATGCTGAGCTCAAATGATGAAGCAGAGTGTCGACAGCTTTCTCTGATTTACTAATCTGGCAGAGTATGTATAAGAAAGGAAGTGCTGTGAACTTATTAAATCTTGACTTGTCCTTCCTGACTCCTAGGCATGTTTAAGTGCTCTCCGCTCCTCTCTCTGTGTTCAGAATTGTGTTTGATAACCTGTCTGAGAATTGTGTCATCCATCCCTGACCCGGTTTCTAAGATTCTTTTGAGATAACAAACAGTAGCTCATTTTATCACCAAGTTCTTCCAGTAGTAGGCTGGGATGTAGTTTGTCAGGACCAGAAGGTTTACACTGAGGCAGTGAATCCAGGTGCTGTCTTAGAATCTCTCTACCAGTTTGGATTTTTAGGTCTCTCATCTGAATGCTTGTTCTACTATTTTTTTGTCCAATAATCTTTCTCCTTGTCAGAGATGGAAAATAGAAGAAATGTTCCATGAACTATGTATCTGTCCCTATTATCATTCCTTTACTTGCCTTGTTCTTATAACTCCTGTATAATCTCAAAAGGTCGTCTGTAACATTTGAAAGTTTATAGTAGGGCACTTGGGTTTACAAAGAACTGAGTTATTCAACATTTCTGGTCTTTATTAAATGGCTTTTTATTGGGTTGGCATTATTGTAATCTATGCTTTGTAGGGTTTAGAGTGGAGATTTTGCCTTAGCAACTCATGATTTAAACTCACATTCAGGAAGAAAGAAACAGGTTTCAAAATTCCTTATAGCTTTTTCTTAAATTATCTGCCTTTCCTACACATGGGATAGAATCTGAAGTGGTTTGGCTGGGCAAAGGGGGGTTGAATTTCTTCATTGTGCCCCTTTAGATCTATTTTCCACCTTTCTCCATACTGGTCCCTGCCCTGTGAGGTTGTCCTGCATGGATTACATCAAAGACGGCTATGTTTTCTGGCTTTCTTCAGGAGATGGGAGGGAAGGAGAGAGGTACATGGGGTCAGGGCATTCACTTTCTTCCCGTGAGTTTGCCAGAGGCCACTGTGTCCCTCAGCTCTTGTCTAGGTGGCCCGCTCTGTACAACTCTCTCTCTTTCTGAAATGGAGCAGGACCTTGTGGGGCCCTCCTGGGTACAAATCCTTTCCATGTCCTCCTGTTTCTTCTTTGTAGGAAATAGGCTTCATTCACCTTTCTTGACCTTCCTTGAGTTCCAAAGGGTGATTCAAACTTGCTTATCAGGGAAGGGAATGCAGAAACAAAGAAGGAACAGTCAAAAAACAATAGTGCAGCCTTGGGGCAGCGTTCTAGTTCTTCCTCAAAGAAGATACATAAACAATACCCTTGAGGTCTGCAGGAACTAAGGCCTCACCCAGGTGGAGGATGGCAACTTCACGCTGAGCAC
This sequence comes from Mesoplodon bidens, assembly GCF_964165515.1. Taxonomy (NCBI): domain Eukaryota; kingdom Metazoa; phylum Chordata; class Mammalia; order Artiodactyla; family Ziphiidae; genus Mesoplodon; species Mesoplodon bidens. The sequence continues at coordinate 56,727,894 of NC_138160.1, read as the reverse complement.
AAGATTCCTGGAACACCGCCCTATTACCTCACCACCAACCAATCAGAAGAAAGTCTGCACACAGTGGAAGACTCTGACCCCTCCCCAAATGATTTACTTCCCTTTCTCCCTTTACAAAACTTTCTTGGTCAAGCAGAATCTTCTGAGTTGGTTTTTGGACACGAATTCACCTTCTCTACAGGTTGCTGGCCTCCTCAATAAAGTGTCCTTTCCTTTTCTTTCCAACCAACACTTGGCTTTCAAGTGTTGAGCAGCTGAACCTGAGTTTGGTAACATTTCTAGCTTCAGGCAAGCTCTCCTTCCCATTATCCCTTTGGGGATTGTGGCAGCTCTACTGCTACTGTCTCTTAAGGCTCCCCTATGAGACAGAAAAGAAGAGGGCAGGGCATAATCATTAAAAGAATGACACAGCTGTTGAGGATATTATAAAAACTGGTTAGAACCAACTAGACCCAAGAGAGTGGAAGATTCCACTTCCCATAGACCTTGAGCCTCATTGTAATACATCAGCTAAATGACAAATCCACAGCCACCTGTTCTCCTTGCTTGGCCTTTGCAACAAACCTTTCTCTGCTCCAAACTCTGATTTCTTTTCCATCCTATTTCTTTCTTCCTTTCTTTTTTTTTAAACTCCGTGAAAATTATTTAAAGTACTTGTAAATATAATTGGTTCACCAGAAATAAATAGTTCTCATTTGCATGATATCATTACCTACAAATGAACAGAAACTAATGTATGGTCATTGTAAAAAACACAGATAGGTCTTCCCTGGTGGTGCAGTGGTTGAGAGTCCGCCTGCTGATGCAGGGGACACGGGTTTGTGCCCCGGTCCGGGAAGATCCCACATGCCGCGGAGCGGCTAGGCCCGTGAGCCATGGCCGCTGAGCCTGCGCGTCCGGAGCCTGTGCTCAGCAACGGGAGAGGCCACAACAGTAAGAGGCCCACGTACCGCAAAAAACAAAAAACAAAAAACCCCCACAGATAATCCATAAGTAGAAAAAATCTCCCATAGTTTCACTCCCTGTTACTAATAAATTGATATATTTCTACCTAGTACATTTTCTGAGCATAGGTATATACCTATCTTCTTCTTTCCTTCCATCCTTCCCTCCCACCCTTCCTTTTCTCTTTTTAATTTAATTCAATTTAATTTATTTATTTTTGGCTCCATTGGGTCTCCATTGCTGCGCTTGGACTTTCTCTAGTTGCAGCGAGCAGGGGCTACTCTTCATTGCAGAGTGTGGGCTTTTCATTGCGGTGGCTTCCCTTGTTGCGGAGCACGGGCTCTAGGCATGCGGGCTTCAGTAGTTGTAGCATGCGGGCTCAGTAGTTGTGGCTCGTGGGCTCTAGAGCACAGGCTCAGTCGTTGTGGTGCATGGGCTTAGTTGCTCTGCAGCATGTGGGATCTTCCTGGACCAGGGCTCGAACCTGTGTCCCTGCACTGGCAGGAGGATTCTTAACGACTGCGCCACCAGGGAAGTCCCCCTTCCTCCTTGCTTGCTGATCTCTTTTAAAAAAAATTTTTTAGAAAATTATTTAATTATTTTTTATTGAAGTATAGTTTTTTGGTTTTTTAAAAATTTGGTCGTGCAGTGTAGCCTGTGGGATCCCGACCAGGGATCGAACCTGGGCCACAGCAGTGAGAGTGCTGAGTCCTAACCACTGGACCATCAGGGGATTCTCAGAAGTATAGCTGATTTACAATATTGTGTTAATATCTGCTGTACACCAATGTGACTCAGTTATACACACATATACATTCTTTTATATATTCTTTTCCATTATGGTTTATCCCAGGATATTGAATATAGTTCCCTGTGCTATACAGTAGGACCTTGCTGTTTATCCATTCTATATGTAAGAGTTTTTGCATCTACTAACCTCAACTCCCAGTCCATCCCTCCCCTACACCCTCCCCCTTGGCAACCACAAGTCCATTCTCTATGTCTGTGAGTCTGTTTCTGTTTCATAGATCGGTTCATTTGTTCCATCCTATTTCTGCTTGTCCCATAGTCCACCAAAATTTTTTAGCAAACCCTTATGTCCTGCATCATTTAGATAATAACTATTTCCTCCCACCTCTCATAGAGAAAGTGTAATCCTTTAATTCACATTTGAAATCCCACCCTCTTTTTCCTCTGCAGCTTTAAGGCCCACATCCCTTCTCTCATGTCTCAGCCCATCATTTTTGGATGTGTATCCCCACCATGCTCTCTGCATGTCCAGGGAGAGTCTGTGATTTGTTAAAATGTCTGAGTTTGGATTGGCTGCCTTTGTTCTAAGATTGAGAGGACAAACATGGTTTATATTCAGGAGTAAAACGTTCTTTGAAGCCAGGGACATGAAGAGCCTTTGCAACATTCTTTTCAGAGTGGCTGGGTGGTTATCCCGAGCCCACGGAAATGAGGAGGGAAAGGAAGAGTCTTCCACCAGCTGAGATGGTGTCGGGAGCTCTGCTTCTTATCACATCAGCACATTCTCATCCAGCTGAACTTTTCTGAAGACGGATTTCACAACATTTGCCACCTTATAACTCAACACGTGTGTTATTTCTTGTCAGTTTAACTTCTCCAAACTTTTGTTTAACAATAACCAGAAATTCTCAGAAATAGGAGGATACTGCAAAGCTGCTCTTCCTTATCACCACCCTGTCATCTCCTTGGAGTTCCTGAAACAATACAAATGATAGCTCTTAGCAAAGGCCAGAAATCAGGATGGGGCAGGGGGCCCTCCCTGCATGGCCCCTCCATTTCTTTGTCAGCCCTCATGAGTCTAGTATTTGACATTGTTAATGTATCCATCCCTCTTTGTGAGTGACATTTCCTAATTTTTTTTTTCCAACAGAGCTTGTTCTGTATCCAGTGGCAGCTTAAAAAAAAAAAAAAAAGTGAAGTTGCCTGGCTGACAACCACTGGGTTACCTGGGCCAAGGAAAGAAGAGGTGGTATCCTTGGAAGAAGGCAGCCCTTTCCCACCTCCTGGATCTCTAAGTGTAAACATATATCTTATTTTCTTTTTGGAAGGTCACTCTCTTGAGATAAGCAAAAAGAGATCCTCATTTGTTTGCCAGGCTCGTGACCCTGCCTGAATTCTTGTAAATGACAACTTTGTTTATTAACAGAATAATGTATTTGAGAGTTAAAGTCTCATTTTATCCAACTTTCTGATTTTGCAGATTAGGAAAGAGACCCAGAGACATTAATAGATTTCCCCAATAACAATAACTTTTTTTTTTTTTTTTTTTTGCGGTACACGGGCCTCTCACTGCTGTGGCCTCTCCCGTCGCAGAGCACAGGCTCCAGACGCGCAGGCTCAGCGGCCATGGCTCACGGGCCCAGCCACTCCGTGGCATGTGGGATATTCCCGGACGGGGGCACGAACTCGTGTCCCCTGCATCAGCAGGCGGACTCTCAACCACTGCGCCACCAGGGAAGCCCTCACAATAACATTATTTTATATCACATAGCTCAAAAGTACCACTGCCTCCATTTTACCAAAGAGGAAAGGGATGATCAGAGAGATGAGGTGACTGGTCCAGGGCAGCACAGAGAGTTGATAACAGAGGCTGGACTTGATGCCAAGTCTCCTGATTCCCTCTGTGATGCTCTTTGATGGACACCATGCAGTCCCTGGGCACGGGAGGGGACTTTGGAAATAGCTAGGTCTGCTGCCCAGAGCCCTGCTTTATTTTCCTGTTTATACTTGGTGATCCAGAACACTACTAAAAAAGTATATGCATTAAAAAAAGTTAAATTGCATTTATTTGTTCTTTATTGGTAAAGCACATGGTATAAAATTCAAAGGGCACAAAAGGGCATACGGTGAAAAAAGGTTTCCCTCATGCTCCTGTCCCCCAGCCATCTAGTTTCCCTCCCCAGTCTCATTTGTGTCCATCAGATATGTGCTATGCCTGGATAAGCAAATATATATATGTGTAAATATTAATTATATATATAATTTTTACAAAAAATGGAATTATATTCTGCCCTGCTCTCCACCTTACATTTTAAAAAATTTGAAGGGGAAGGGCAACATGGGGGTAGGGGAGTAAGAGGTACAAACTATTGGGTATAAAGTAAGTGACAAGGATATATTGTACAACATGGGGAATATAGCCAATATTTTATAATAACTATAAATGGAGTATAACCTTTAAAAATTGTGAATCACTATATTGTACACCTGTGACTTGTATAATATTGTACAGCAACTATATTTCAATTAAAAAAGAATAAGTAGATTCTGGGATTAAAGATATTCAATATGGTGTTATCCAATAAACCCAATGCAAAGAATTGTAAAAAAAAATTTTGTTTTAATTTATTCAAAAAATCTGATAAATTTTGGATATTAATCCTTATCAGTGCACATAGAGCTGTCTCCTTCTTTTTAGTGGCTGCAAGTATTCTGTTGAATGGCTGTGCTATAATTTACTTATCTAGTCCTCTCTTTTTTTTTTTTCTTTTTTGTGGTACGCGGGCCTCTCACTGTTGTGGGTTTTCCTGCTGCGGCGCGCAGACTCCGGACGCGCAGGCTCAGCGGCCATGGCTCACGGACCTACCCGCTTCGCGGCATATGGGATCTTCCCGGACTGGGGCAAGAACCCGTGTCCCCTACCTCGGCAGGCGGACTCTCAACCACTGCGCCACCGGGGAAGGCCTGTGGGGCCTCTTTCTTTCTCCTGTTTAGAACGGAGAGTGTTCCTTGATCTGGTGCTAGAGGCTGGTGCTGTGGGGTGGGGGTGGGGTGCTGTGGGGTGGGGGTGGGGTGGGGGTGGGGTGCTGTGGGGTGGGGGTGGGGTGGGGGTGGGGTGGGGTTGAGAGATGCAAGGGTTAGGAGCTAACGGAGTCTCTACAGTTTGTCAAATTGAAATATAAATTGCTTTGAGAATAAAGCTTTCTTCCAAAAAGATAGCAAGGCTCTAAAGTTCTGTGGCTAATGAAGTCGAAGAAAGACTCCTCAACAACTAATTAGATACGGATCTTCCTCAACTTACAATGGGGTTATGTTGAAAATATCATTTGTTGGAAATACATTTTCAACAGCACAGCTTAGCCTAGCCTACCTCAGAGGTGCTCAGAACACTTAACATTAGCCTGTAGTCGGGCAAAATCTTCTAATCTCTCTTATAATAAAGTGTTAAATATCTCATGTAATTTATTGAATACTGCACTGAAAGTGAAAAACAGAATGGGTTTATGGGTACAGTATGGTTGTAAGTGTATTGATTGTGATCAGGGGCTGACTGGGCACTGAGCTTGCTGCCGCTGCCCAGCATCGCTAGAGAGCATCGGGCCATATATCTCTAGCCCCGGAAAAGATCAAAATTCAAAACTCCCAATACAGTTTCTACTGAATGGTGTATCTCTTGCTCACCATCGTAAAGTTGAAAAATCCTAAGTCGTGGACCGTTTGTGCTTAAAATGTGGTAAGTCAGTAACTACATTTAAATATGTAAAAATTAGATTTGTAAGTTCTCAGAGAGGAACTATTGGAAATGACTGTGCTGGAAATATGCTAAATTAATTATTGTAAATCCATTGAATGGACTAGTATGTGGCTGTTAAAAGAATCCATGTATACAGACCCATGTATACAGATATGGAATGTCTTTCAAAAAAATCGATATGGAAAAAAAAGTCCATATGAGACTTCCCTGGTTGTCCAGTGGTTAAGACTTCATGCTCCCAATGCAGGGGGCCCGGGTTTGATCCCTGGTCAGGGAACTAGATTCCACACACTGCACGGAAGATCCCGAGTGCACAGCCAAATAAACAAATAAATATATATATACATTAAAAAAAAGCAAAAAATCGATAAATAGAAAAGTCAAGGTAAGGGATGGTGAGTGAGTACCTTGAGTCAGGATTTCTGAAAGCAGAGAGTGAGACGGATTCCTGGGCTTTTAGGGGGGATTGCTCCCAGGGGCATGAGGGATGGGGTGGTGCAGGGGAAAAAGCTAAGGGGATGGTCTTTTTTAAAACAAACAAACAAACAAACAAGCAAACAAATAAATACATTTATTTTTGGCTGCATTGGGTCTTTGTTGCTGCACACGGTTTCTCTAGTTGCGGCGAGCAGGGGCTACTTTTCGTTGCGGTGCGCAGGCTTCTTATTGTGGTGGCTTCTCGTTGTGGAGCACGGGCTCTAGGCGAGCGGGCTTCAGCAGTTGTGGCACATGGGCTCAGTAGTTGTGGCTCGTGGGCTCTAGAGCGCAGGCTCAGTAGTTGTGGCACACGGGCTTAGTTGCTCTGCGGCACGTGGGATCTTCCCGGACCAGGGCTCGAACCCGTGTCTCCTGCATTGGCAGGCGGATCCTTAACCACTGCGCCACCAGGAAAGCCCTAAGGGGATGGTCTTAATGGATATCATCTTTAGCCTGATCCCACGTGGAGCTCTGGAGCTTGAATTGCACTAGGAGTCAGCCAACCATTGGTACCCCGGTGTTGGCTGGGCATGCCACAGTGTGGGCATGGGGAGGACGATTCCCTGTAGAAGGGGGCAGCTGTGAACCATTAACCGCCAACACTCACAGCAGCCGGAAGATGGATGCACTGGCTGGACAGGGGATCTGGGCAGAGCTCCAGCAGCACCCACTGCAGAAGGCCCGATGCCATTTGTGGGAAAGGATAGATACAGACATATACATGATTGCACATGCACAAGAACCGTTAGAGCAGAGGCTCTTATCCTAGAGCCCAGGGATCCCTAAGGCCTTCCTGGGTAGAATCATATTTCAGTGTAATTGGTTTCCTTTGTAATCCTCTGTACTTCATTTTACCTGCTTTCAAACATTATTCTGAGAAGGGCATGCATAGTCTTCTGCAGAGAGCTAAGGGGTCCATGGTACACACACAAATAAAGAGATTCAGGAAGGGGGTAACAGTACTTGCTTTCTTGAGGTGACAGAGAGGCAGATACTAGGGAGCTGGGGTCAGGAATGGGAGAGAGATTTCCCATTCCTTGTATTCCTTTTTGTATTGATACTATTGGAATTTTTGCTGTGTGTGTGTGTATTATATTTTAATAAGATAAGAGGAAACAGAAAATGTATTTTAAAAAGTTACCTACCACTCCAAAGAATTGGGGAAGAAAAGAGGAAGAGCAGATATGGGGGAAAGTATCTCTCAAATGAATCCAATGTATTCTGGGTTCTCTTTTCACTCTCATTTCCTGGGTTGTTTTTTCTGTTTATACCGTTTCTCTGATTGCTTTCTTTCCTCTTCAAAAAGTCCTTCCTTTATCTCTAATGCCTGCATTTGATCTTGAGCTGTTTTTGTGCACTTGATGGAAACTTGCATAGTTATCCTTTACTAATTTTTACCCAACTCCTAATCAAATGACAACTAAAATGTAAAATCATTTCTTAGCATCTATGCATATATTTGCAAAAGAGACTAGTCTGCACAATATTTTCATGGGTCAAAACATGCTTTTAGATGAAAATATTTCTGTAAGGAGAAAAAATTGGGGGATTGTTTCAAACTCAAGATTCTTTGAGGTTTTCAATCAGGACAGATTTAAGGCCATTAGATGTCTCCTTTTCATAATATATTTCCCAAATCTCAAGATTTACTAAATTCTACGTCTCAGGATTTTAAAATGAATGTGCACTCTCCACCACTTTTGTTGCCGAGGGAGCTCACATCTGCCCTGGAAAACCTTCCCGTGCAGCATGTTGACAGAGATAAATGACTGAGAGTATAAGGGATTCTGTAATAATAGTGCAATTTGGCTAAAGGGTGACATCATCTTTTTACTGTCATATCTGCCATTCTAAGTAGCAGTAAGTTCAGCCTAGCTAGAGAATGAATTACAAGGAGAGAATATTGGCAAAGTGGGATAAAACATAAAAAATGGAAAATAAAATTAAAAAGAAGGTAGCTTTGAATATATCCAGTCCATAAAGATTTTTTTTGTTATGTAAGGTTTTGATTTAATTACCACGTCATAATTTGCCATCATTTTGGATTATGTGGAAAAGATGCAAAGCTTCTTTCCTAATGGCTGGTTTGCTGTATATATATGGGTACCACCAGAGTATAAAGAAGGACACTGGAATTGATTTTAGTCTTTAAAGGGCACATTTAAATCCTGGTAGATAAAATGCCTTTATCATTTCAATCCACTCACTGTGAGTCCACATGCCTCACTGGTAACACTTGAAGGAGGGTTTGCTGGGTTTTTTTTGGATACCAAGAGAAGAATGTCACCATCCTTCATGCTGGTGAACCCCAGACACAGTTTTCTTCTGTGGAGAAGCAGTATGTGATCGTGTATTGGTTCTTTGGGGGACAGGGTCAGTATTAACTCATTGCTTTTAATTTTTTTTCCTTTTTAATAAACAGCTTTATTGAGATAGAATTCACATACCAAAATATTGTTTCTATTTGCTAATTTTTAAAATCTCCCTGTCATCTAATATCTCCTTGTCTTCTAATATCTCTCTGTCTTCTAATGTTCACAGGCATCAGATGAATTTCTGCAAAGGCATTGATGATAGCTTTGAGGAATAAATATTGCAGATGGATCAAATCAAAGAATCAAATTTCAAAGCTGGATTAAGAGTCATGGAAAAAAAAGAGAAGCAGAAATGAGGGAAAAAGAGAAGTACAAAAGTAAAATGAGCAGTTGATTATTGAAAAGAAAATCTTCTGCCGTTTGAATAAAGACCAAAGGGCTTTCATTGTCAGTTTCCCACATGGCTGTGTCTTTTTTGAGCAGCACGTCCCAAGATCAAGAAACCAGAAAGAACTTAGACTTTAACTAATTAGCAGTAATGAAAATTTACTAAACATCAGCAACAAATTTACTAGGCAATTTCATTTCCAAAGCATGTTGGCATATATCACAGGTAAAATGTTTTCAGAAACATCATTTTTAACATAGGATCTTATTTGCAGAAGCTATTTTCATGGCCTAGGGAACAAACAGTTCATTGAAACAGAACTTTGCTCATCTGGTTTCAAAGAATTCTATGATATGAAAAATTCTGTGGAACAGATGGGATCAGAAGTCCCTGAACAGAGAACAGGCATATTTGGTAATGAAAATGTTCTTTTGGTATAGCATTATGTTTTATGTTCAAAAGTATTAGTATGCGAGGAACTCAAGCAGGAGCAGAAAAGAGGAATTAGGAATAATACTTTATAGGTGAATACGCTTTATGCTTTCCAAAATACTCAGACCCCACCAAAGCCCAGTAACAAGTATTATCCTCCTTTCATTGGTGAAAAACATACTTCTAAGAAAGATGTATTAGGAACTTCCCTGGTGGCGCAGTGGTTAAGAATCTGCCTGCCAACACAGGGGTCATGGGTTTGAGCCCTGGTCCAGGAAGATCCCACATGCCATGGAGCAACTGAGCCCGTGAGCCACAATTACTGAGCCTGCATGCCACAACTACTGAAGACCACGCTCCTAGAGCCCTGCTCTGCAAGAAGAGAAGCCACCGCAATGAGAAACCCACACACCACAGCGAAGAGTAGCCCCCGCTCACCACAACTAGAGAAAGCCCGTGTGCAGCAATGAAGACCCAATGTAGCCAAAAATAAATAAATAAATACATAAATTAAGAAAAAAGAAGGATGTGTTATAAGTGACAGAAAATCCAACTTAAACTGGCTTAAACAGTAAAAGGTATGTCTTTGTGTGTGTGCGTGTGTGTGAGTGTGTTTTGGCTCACAGAATTGAAAAGTCCAGTAAAGCAACTATACTCCAATAAAAATTAATAAAAAAAAAAGAAAGAGAAGTCCAAAACAGGAACTAGCTTTTAGTGTGTCTTGAAAGAGATGTTCAGTTGATAACATCCAATTTACCAATATTGGTATACCAACATACCAATGTTCAGTTGATGACATCCAATGTCAAGGGTCCAATTTCTCTTGACAGTTCCCAGTTCTTTTTCTCTAATATGTTGTTTTCTTCTCAGATGGGGTTTCCCTGTGAGGTGGCAAGATGGCTGTTAACAGCTCTAAGCTTATACTCTCAGTCTAAATCCAGGTGGCCAAAAGAGAGTTTCTCTTTCTCACAGTCCCAGTAAACGTCTAGACATTGTGTCTCACTGGCTCTGATTGCATCACATGTCCATTCCTTAGGCAGTCACTGTGGCCATGTAATAGGGAAGAACAGATCTGACTCCACATTGGTTCTGTTTCTTTTACTTTAACCTTTGTATTCTATTGCTTTTGCTACAAGTTAAGAATGTTGCCTATAGCGTAAAATATACAGGATAACCCATTCTCAAGGCTCTGACCTTTAAAGGTATAACTCTCTTCCATTCATACACAGAAAAAAAGTTGCAGAACAGAGAATAATACTTGTCTTGTCGTCACTAATCATTAGAGAAATGCAAATCAAAACTACAATGAGGGCTTTCCTGGTGGCGCAGCGGTTGGGGTTTGTGCCCCAGTCCGGGAGGATCCCACATGCTGCGGAGCGGCTGGGCCCGTGAGCCATGGCCACTGAGCCTGCGCGTCCGGGGCCTGTGCTCCGCAACGGGAGAGACCACAACAGTGAGAGGCCCGCGTACAGCAAAACAAAACAAAACAAAACAAAAATAGATCTATTTATTTATTTTATTTTTGGCGGCATTGGGTGTTTGTTGCTGCGCTCGGGCTTTCTCTAGTTGTGGTGAGCGGGGGCTACCCTTCGTTGCGGTGCCTGGGCTTCTCATTGCGGTGGCTTCTCTTGTTGCGGAGCACGGGCTCTAGGCGTGTGGGTTTCAGTAGTTGTGGCTCACGGGCTCCAGAGCGCAGGCTTAGCAGTTGTGGTGCACGGGCTTAGTTGCTCCGCGACATGTGGGATCCTCCCGGCCCAGGGCTCGAACCTGTGTCCCCTGCATTGGCAGGCGGATTCTTAACCACTGCGCCACCAGGGAAACCCTGGTGAATCCATTTTTATAAAGCTCTCCAGGTGGTTCTCTTCAGAGTATTTAAAAATTTTTGTCTCAGTATTTCAGCACGTGAATATCAGGAAGCAGGTTCAATGTACCACAAATAGCCAGGAAGTGATATTAAAGTCAAGGCCCATTAGAAATCTCTGTAGAATACAATACAACTATACAAACTCAAAAAGAACAAAATCAATAAGAATTAAAATGGAAGAGAAAGAGTTTGGTTAAATCATTATGTTTAGGTTAGGTAACCGAGATTCGCTGCATAAAAAATGGCTCCAGAACTGAGTGGCTTAAAACGACAGTCATTTATTGTCTCTACTTGTGTGGGTTGCCTGGGCTAAGCTGGGTGTTTTCTCAGCTCCACAGTCATTCATGCAGCTGCATTCACCTGAGAGCTGGGCTGGGGCTGGAACATCTGAGATGGTTGGAAGCCTCTCGCCTTGTGCTGTCTCGTCCTCCAGAAGTCGAGCCCTGACTTCATGACAGCATGGTGCCTGGCTTCTCAGAGAAGGAAGCAGAAGCTGCCAGTTCTCTTAACTGGGCTTAGATGTCCCAGGATGTTACTTCTGCTACATCTATTGGACAAGTGACAGGGCCAGCCCAGATTCTAGAGAGAGGAGGAGGGGAAACAGAGTCCACCCCTCAATGTAAGGGGTGTGTACAGGGAGGGGAGACATTGTTGGTGGCTGTATTTGGGTACTGTCTACCATACATACTCATAGTCACATCTGGCATACACAGTAAGAGGTGGCTATACCTCTGGGACATCTAAACTTAAGTCTAAAAACAACTACAAGGGAATTCCCTGGTGGTCCAGTGGTTACGGCTCGGAGCTTTCACTACCATGGGCCTGGGCTCGATCCCTGGTTGGGGAACTAAGATCCCGCAAGCTGCACAGCATGGCCAAAAATAAATAAATAAATAAAAATAAAAATAAAAACAACTACAAGATCCATACAAGAGAATATTATTCAGCAACAAAGAGGAATGAAATACTGATACATGCTACAACATGGATAAAAACCTCAAAAACATCATGTTAAATGAAAGAAGCCAGACACAAAGACCACATATTGTATGATTATATACATATGGATGATTCCATTTATATGAAATGTCCAGAAAAGGCAACTCTAAGGAGGCAAAAAGTAGATCAGTGGTTGTCTGGGGCTGGAGGTGAGAATGGGGATTAATTATCAATGGGCATGAGAAGTCTTACTGGGGTGATAAAAATGCTCTAAAACTAAATTATGATGAGGGTTACACAATTCAGTAAATTTACTAAAAATCATTGAATTGTATACTTAGGGGGAGTGAATCTCATGATATATAAATTATATTTCAATAAAATTGTTGAGGAAATACAGGATGGTGGCCTTTAATTCAAGAGACATATTTCTGAAGGCCTTGCACAATTCAAATCTTCACAATCTAAGGCTAATTTTCCCACAGGAATAAGTATACAGTGTAGGGAATATATTTTCAAAGCGTGAACCCTCACACATATTGAGGCCTAGTTTTGCTTTGAACTGCTTTTTGTTTTCTTGGTCTTCTGTCTTTTACACAATTCTCTCTTCTAAATTCACAATAGGGCATATTGAGGTTGGTATCTTGACTGCCTCCATAGGTTTTAAAAAAGTTTTATTTATTTATTTTTGGCTGTGTTGGGTCTTCGTCACGGTGTGCGGGCTTCTCATTGTGGTGGCTTCTCGTTGTGGAGCACGGGCTCTAGGCACGTGGGCTTCAGTAGTTGTGGTTTGTGGGCTCAGTAGTTGTGGCTCGCGGGCTCTAGAGCGCAGGCTCAGTAGTTGTGGTGCACAGGCTGAGTTGCTCCGCAGCATGTGGGATCTTCCCGGACCAGGGCTTGAACCCATGTCCCCTGCATTGGAAGGCGGATTCATAACCACTGTGCCACCAGGGAAGCCCCGCTACATAGCTTTTTATCACATCTAACTTCTAGTCCCAAGCTACTGATTTTCCAGTGTGGTTTTCAGTAGTAGAGCAATCACTTAATTGAACCCCTGGATGACACTGTTATTCCAAAGATTTTAATCTTAACAACTGTTAAATTAAAATGAGATCACAATAGCTTCTGAAACCACTGGTGGAAGTTTAGATGTACATTCATAATAGTGCCAGGTGGTCAAAGAGAGCAGGTATTTCTGACAAGCAGTTAAAGTGACACCTTCCTATGGCATTAATAAAAGCACAGTGTGCAAGTCACCCAGCCTGCCCATCTTGAAAGTTTGCAAGTTTTGACAAATCTTTACATTTAAGGAGATTCATATTGTTTTAAATTTTGCTCACAAAGAAAGACTTTATTATTGTTTGTGTATCTGCACTATTTGAAATAATTCAAATGCACATGAGATGCAAATACACTGTTATAGAGTTGGTGACAGTGAGACCTTGCCAGCCCAGCCTTCCCCTTCCCCCCATTATTGGGGTGGGAAAACCTCAACATTCAGCATGTGCATTCCAGGTGGCTCATGAGCCCTTAATATTTGCTTCTATTCAATTTGTAAGGAGTTTGTGTTCTAAGTTTCAGGTTAGACTCAATAATCCTAAATACCAAGTGAAATTCTGTCTGATCCATTCAGCCTCTGGAACTTGTTGGAAACTTCAAAACTGGCTTGGGTTTTCTACAAGGATTTATGAATCTGGGCTGAATTTGAGGTTCATAAAAACACCCAGCCAGAGTTGCTTTTGTCTGGGATTGCAAAAGAAGTATTTTGCTCATTTCTTTATATACACATCAAGCAAACTGTCACTGTCTGCTGGATTTATGTCTTGCTCTTTTAAAATGAGTGAACTACCTATTTTAGGTCTTCATTTCTTCATTGATGTTATGGGTTGAATTGTGTCCCTCTCCCCCACTCCAAAATTATATGTTGAAATCCTGACCCCCAGAACCTCAGAATGTGACCTTATTTGGAGATAGGGTTTTACAGGGATAATCAAGTTAAAATGAGGTCATTAGAGTGGGTCCTAATTCAATATGACTGTGGCCTTATAAAAAGGGGAAATTTGGACACAGAGATATGCACACAAGGAGAACACCATGTGAACATCAAGGCAGAGGTCAGGGCGATATGTCTACAAGACAAGGAACGCCAAAGATTGCCTGCAAACTACCAGAAGCCGGGGAGAGGGCTGAGACAGGTTCTTCCTCATAGCTGGCAGAAGGAACCAACCCTGCTGACCCCCTTAAACTCTGTGTGGTCAGGCCACTCAAGATGGCTGTTCTCTTGCTCTCTGTACGCCCCCTGCCTGACCAGTGCCTGCTTCACCTATATCTTAAGCTCAGGACTGACCTTCCTATGTACTTGCCCCAGGCCCCAGCTGGTGATTGTTCTCATCAAAGGGGCGGTGAGGAGGAGCCCCTCTGCTGGTTTCCCTGGTAACTAATGAGCTCCACCTGACATCAATTCTCCTATAACTGGAAATCCCCCCCCACCCCCAAGCAAAGCCTGCCGCCATGTCCTGCCTGCTGTCTGCTGCACACGGTGAGGTGCTGCTCCAGAACCTCGCTTCAGACATGTAAGATTCCCTCTATCCATTAAACCACTGATGTCTCTGTTGCTGACTCCGGGCCCTTTCTTCGGTCTTGAAGCTGGGCAAGCACAGGCCTCGTAGGCTTGCGGGGTGCAGCCCAACAATGGGCGGAGCAGCCTGGAGACCGAGGAAACTCCCGTGAGCCCCGAGATGTCGGGAAATACAGGGCGGAAAATGGAAAGCTGCGGGGGTCGTCCACTAGCACTTGGGCCCCGAAAGTTGCGCGGGAAATCCCTCCCTGGCTGTCTACTAGAATGCGGGGCTCTGTGGTGGCCGTCCTTGCTGAATGGGGGCTGCCAAGAGATCTGGGGACCAATGGCCTCTAATGGCTCTTGTATCAAAGTGAGCCTTTTGTAATTGGTTAAGCTAGCTCTCTGGAAGGAATTGGTATTTCTCTTGTGCCTTTGAGATGAGGGTTTGTGGTAGCTGGGTTCCAAAACCAAGCATCTCGACAGAACCAGGCAGAAGTGAACCATTTGTGAACTAGTCTTGGAAATACATAGTGTCACCTCCACTGTTAGTCATAAGGCCTCCCAGATTCAAGGGAAGGAACCCAGACCCCCCCCCCCCATATCTTGATGTAAGGAGAGTTAAAAATCACATCGAAGATATGTAGGATGGGACTTACTGTTATGACTAAATACCACCTTTTTTCAAGGTCTTTGAAATAAAGCTCTCTGTGATTGCTCTTAGTTTGCTTTTATAGCCCTTTTGGAAAAATATACTAAAAAAATATAACTGCACCCCTCTTTTCTTTAATCTAGATTTAAAAGTGTAGCTTATTTGATGTATTTTACCACTAGTGAATAGTTGCTGAAAGAATGAACTAATCCTGGTTTCACCACCAACTTTATGACTTTGGACAAGTGATCTTTCTTGATTTACGTTTCCTCATCTGTAATAACAGAGCCTACTTTTGTTGGGATGTTGTGAGAATTAAACACATTAATGCAAGTAAAACAATTAATATGATGCCTGGTTCATGGTGAGCACTCCATAAACAATAACTGCTACTGTTGTCATCATTGTGGTCAAGGCATAAGTGGCCTATATAATTTTTTTTTCCACAGCAGATACAAGGGGTGTCTTGATCTAGTGCTTTGATGAAAACAAAAACAAAAACTCATTATCACATTATTTAAAAATTTCAAGTAACCTTAAAGGAAGATGTGGGAAAATAAAAAGCTGATTAAAAAGGGTGGTAGGTGAATTATAAATGGATTTGAAGAATAGTATGTTGAATTGGTGTCAGTGAGGTTTTTTTTTTGTGTGTGTGTGGTACGCGGGCCTCTCACTGCTGTGGCCTCTCCCGCCGCGGAGCACAGGCCCCGGACACGCAGGCCCAGCGGTCATGGCTCACGGGCCCAGCCGCTCCGCGGCACGTGGGATCCTCCCAGACCGGGGCACGAACCCGCGTCCCCTCCATCGGCAGGCAGACTCTCAACCACTGCGCCACCAGGGAAGCCCCAGTGAGGTTTTTTAAAAACCAAAATGGAAAGGAAGGCCAGTGAATCTTAAATTGAGAAAATGGGGCTTTGGAAGAGTTGATTTTATTTTGAAATCCCCAGTGGTATCACCTAGGACCCCCATTTCCATTCTTCTACCTCCTGTCTCTTGGAGATTCAGGTGAACTCAGCTCAGACACATCCAGCACCCTTCCTGTGACTCTTTCTTTGCATTTCCTGGTTCTTATAAGGCTGGGATCCCCAGTCTCCACTCGCATGTCTTTCCAGGGCCATCTATATTTTATCTTCTATATTTTCTTGGAGCAAAACATTGCCTTTTCCAGGTTTTACAAGAAATGGAATCCCACAGAAGACATTTATCACGATTCTTAGAGGTCTATTAGAGACTGTAACTGTGCGGGAAAGTTTCACATTGTGAAGCATTTAAGACCCTGTTCTTTTGCTTCCTCGTCAACCCCTCACTCTTTATTACCTGCAAGTCTGAACTCCAGCTTCCAGACCCTCCCAGACTTGATGAACCCCCTAGGAGGCATGGTCCAATTTACCAGCTATAGAGAATAAGATATAATAAAAAAAATTAAACTGAGAGAGAATTTGGGGGAAACAAAGCAAGATCTTCACATGTATGAAATTTAATGCTGTTTTAACTGGGGAAATGCAGTTTGACTGGAGGATATGCTGTATATACACTAGTATTTCATTTCATCTTGAGACAAGCCTGCTGAAGTGAGTACTATTATTATGTCCCATTTTATAGATGAGGGGACTGAGGTACAAAGAAATAAAGCAGCCAAAGTTATTTGAAGCTGTGGTGTCTAACTACAGAAACTTCACCTTTAACTATTATTCTGTTCTATGTTATTGATAACTCTGTGGGGTCTTTCCCACTATTGGGCTAAGAAATTTTCAGACTTGAATTGTTTTAAGGAAGAGTTGTATGTATTCTATGATCTTCAGGAGTCTTTTTCACCTTTTGGGGGAGGTATCTATGAGCCCCTTTATTGAGAAATTAGTTCTCTCCCAATGTTGCCTTTTCAAAGTGCTTTTCAGATACTTACTTAAAAATATTTTAATAGAGAAATCACCAATGTGTAAGAGTTATAAATGAATCAGTATACCATAAAAGATGTTCATTAGGAAGATAAGACCTCCCTAGTTTTTTCACAATTATTTTATCATATTTCTGATTAATGATTTCATTTGGGCCATTTCAGTGTTCATTGGCCTTCATTTGTTAGTGTTGATTATAGGATGCCATGCCTCGTTGGAATCTGACTCTTTTTGACCAACAAATGTGTATTAAAATCAATAGAAATGTCATTAGCATCCCAATATCATGAGAGATAATATAACCATTTCTCATGCATTCAGTTTATTAAAATTTGATAAAGTGTGAAATATGTAGGACAAGTAATGATGTTTTAATCTTTCACCAAGGTAACAATTGAAAGCTGATTGATTCCATTCAGTAATTATAAAATCAGAATGATGGAAGATTGTAATCAAGTAGGATTCATTCTCCTACTTTGTCACTCCTCCATGCAAGACAAAATTCTCATTTGCATCACCTCTTTTATCTGAAAAGAAATCAAACTTCTCTTTGCTTCACTAAATCCAGGAGATAGATAATAGCCTTTCCTGACTTTGAAGGGGATGGCGAAGCGGCTGCTGCCTACTAATAACAGAGAAGAAGGGATAGTCCTTCTTTAAGACTAGATTGTCTCAATGAGAAGGGCCAACTCTGATGGGATCTAAATATTCAAACTATTACATCCTTCCAACTTTTGCATGACCTACTGAGTGAGGTAGGGCCTTTTCTATTATGGTTCTGCTCTTCCTCGCTTCCTTAAGACAATCCTGGGGGAATGTAGCTGGCCAAACATGTTAGGATTGCAGTCAATTCACTTGACTTATAGAGTGCCAGAGGTTGGAGAGTGGGGCCTTTCTTTGTTCTAAAAAGCCTGGCAAGAATCCTAATTTCCTTGTCTTTGAAGATATGGGAGGATTACCATTAGCCCATGGTTATATAGTTGTTGGGCTGGGTGGAAAGAGTGGGGAAGAGAACAGTGGGGAGGAAAAGGGAGGTAATTGGATCCATGCTGCTAGGACTGAAACCTAGAGAACATGACCGAGAAAATCAACAGATACCTACAATTTTAATGGCTCACATCCATCATCTCTTGGGCTTGGTTGGTGGCTTTGAAGATGGAGTTTGCCAAGTAGAACATATCTAGCTGTCATTGATTCATAATCTAGAACATGCCATCAGCTAACCTGGGAGCAGTAAACTCGTACTAGAGAGAGAATTCCTCAGTGAAGTCCTTCTTCACTGTATATGACTCCTCTCTGCCCCCAATTAGATCAGGTCCCTAATCTATACGTTGTTAAAGAACCCTGTGCTTTTCCTTCATAATACTTTTCACGTGATCATGTTTGTGGGATTATTTGATTAATACCTGTTTCCCAGTGTTAGACTGAAAGCTTTGTCGGGCAGGGACTAGTGAACGTGTGCTTTTTCTTTACGACTGTGCTTTGAATGTGGTTGACTAAGTGATCCTGGTGTCTGCCCAAAGTTGCCTTTCTCTCTCAAGGAGCCCGACCTGTGTAAGAACTTGCATCCTTGTTAGAAAGTCTTTTTCCTAGTTGACTCAAACAGATGCCTATCTGTCCCTTGGATCTTCCAGTTCCCACTCTACCAGCCACACTGATTAAACATCTATAGGACCTGATTATACACAGTTTAGAAGTGACCTTATAAAGCATCTCAAAAATTAATGAAGAGGGCCTCCCTGGTGGCGCAGTGGTTGAGAGTCCGCCTGCCGATGCAGGGGATACGGGTTCGTGCCCCGGTCTGGGAGGATCCCATATGCCGCGGAGTGGCTGGGCCCGTGAGCCATGGCCGCTGGGCCTGCGCATCCGGAGCCTGTGCTCCGCAACGGGAGAGGCCACAACAGTGAGAGGCCCGCATACCACAAAAAGAAAAAAAAAAAAAATTAATGAAGAAGTATTTCCATTCTCAAAGGATTTGGAGGCTCTAAAGACTTTAATGTAGTTGAGGATGGGAAATCTGGGGCCTAAGAGTGCCTTTCTAGGGTTCGGAGAGTAAGGAGTGAACATTGGGGTAATTCTGCTCTTTGCTATACAAATATCTACTTTTATTGTTTTGTTACAACGACTGACCTTCCGACAGATTTTCTGTGGGCAGTAGAGCACTGTGAAAAGATTATTATTTTTGGAGCCAGACAGAACTGAATTTGACTCTCAGGTTTAACAGTTACCAGCCGTGAGGCCTCCTCATCTGTAAACTTGGAAAAATAGTGCTTGTTTTTCAGAGTTGTCCTGTGAATTAGATATACTATATTTTAGTGCCTGATATGGTGCCTGAAACACTGTAAGGGCTAAATACATGGTACATCATAGGGAGGATTACAATTGCCAACTTTCAAAAAGTGAAAATTGATGGCCACAGAAGCCAGATAATTTACTTTGAAATCCACAACAAACTGAGATAGTGCTCAAACTATGGATATAACTTTTTAAAACTCCGTGGAGGGACAGATGTTTCAGAATAGTGGACAAAGTTTAAGATTTAGGAACATATGGCCACTGACTCTATTTCTTTAGTACCCAAGACATGGCTTTGATGATGAATATATTATAGAACCCGAATTGCTTGGCATTGGAACTCATTCCCTTAGATGGAGGTATATCAGTTGTTCCTTTAAGTTCTGAAATGGTGATGTCAGCCCCAAATTTAGAAGGGCACTAATTTGGCAAAAATGCGGTGGTTTTCTTACCCTCGGTAGGACCCTTGCTTGCTTGGGGTATGTCTGTACTAGCTGCAAGCTCTATAGGGGGAAGAGAAAAGCCAGACCAAAACACACAGCATCTACAGCTGTTGTGGCTGGAACTTCCCTTCTGTTAAGAATTCTTGGCTAAAAAATTTGGAAATGTAAGCACGTGTGTCTGAGGTGCTCCCTGCTGCTCGGAACCCTCTGGAAACACTGCAGTCCCTCAGCCCAGTAGTTCTCATCCTGGCCTCACATTAGAATCACCTGGGGAGTGTTAAAAAAAAAAAGACTGATGCCTGGATTCCTCCATTAGGCCAATTAAATGAAAACTTTTAGGAAAGGGGCCCAAACACCCATGTTTGAAAACAATCTCTCTAGGTGATTTGTGTGTCCTCAGGTTGAAGATCACTGCTGGCCCAAATCTCTCAGTACTAATCACACGGTCAAATCTCATCTGCTTACATGGAGGGCAGCTGCAGCAGCAACAGCAAATAGAAGGGTGAATAAGACCTAAAAGATCGTGTATCTTTGCTTTGGTGTTTGGTTGAGGGCATTGATCCGAGAAATAGGTCTTTTGCTAACATCACCTGGAATAGAGAGCTTATTGTTTTTTCAACCATGAAAACCCCATAGGAGGTGAAGTGATAGGTTCTGGGAATGGGATGTCAAGATGTGTCATCTTAAATGGTGAGTTTTTAGGAAATGCTCTTCTCAGAGTGCCTCCCTTGGGCCTGATGGTTTGGCAGCTTTACATCCAGCACTTAGCTACCCATCCCACTGGGATCCTCCCTCTGATCTCAGAATGCTGAAAACGGCTTTACTGACAAAGGCAGCATTTAAAACCAGTCCCTACAATGAGCTGCTTAATGGTCAACCCCACCCAGGTGAGGACTCTGCCAGGTAGACATCTATCACATGAGTGTTAACTGAGTGGGTGGTACCCATGGGGAAATCACAATTAGAGAGTGTTAGGACCGGAGGGACTCAAGAGATGGGTTGGGTTGCTCCTCTTAGTGGGGAGATTGGGGCCCAGAGAGGTAACCCCAGACAGGTGCACAGGACTAGGCAGTGAATTATGAAGAGCAGATCCACATACCCAGGATAGGGCTTTTCCCATCTTACCATTTATCATCTTATATTCTTCTCTCCATTTTTTTTTTAAAATAGATCTTTATTGGAGTATAATTGCTTCACAATACTGCATTAGTTTCTGTTGTACAGCAAAGTGAATCAGCCATATGCATACACGTGTCCCCATATCCCCTCCCTCCTCTCCTCCCTATCCCACCCCTCTAGGTCATTGCAAAGCACCGAGCTCATCTCCCTGTGCTGTTTTACATTTGGTAGTGTATATATGTCCATGCCACTCTCTCACTTCGTCCCAGCTTACCCTTAGCACCCTGTGACCTCAAGTCCATTCTCTATATCTACATCTTTATTCCTGCCCTGCGACTAGGTTCATCAGTACCTTTTTTTTTTTTTTTTTTAGATTCCATATATATGTGTTAGCATACGGTATTTGTTTTTCTCTTTCTGACTTACTTCACTCAGTATGACAGACTCTAGGTCCATCTACCTCACTAGAGATAGTTCAATTTCGTTTCTTTTTATGGCTGAGTAATATTCCACTGCCTGTATGTGCCACATCTTCTTTATCCATTCATCTGTCGATGGACATTTAGGTTGGTTCCATGTCTTGGCTATTGTAAATAGTGCTGCAATGAACATTGTGATACATGAATTTTTTTTTTTTTTTTTTTTTTTTTTTTTTTTTTTTTGCGGTAGGCGGGCCTCTCACTGTTGTGGCCTCTCCCCTTGCAGAGCACAGGCTCCGGATGCGCAGGCTCAGCAGCCATGGCTCACGGGCCTAGCCGCTCTGCGGCATGTGGGATCTTCCCAGACCGGGGCACGAACCCGTGTCCCCTGCATCGGCAGGCGGACTCTCAACCACTGCGCCACCAGGGAAGCCCTGAATTTTTGAATTATGGTTTTCTCAGGGTATATGCCCAGTAGTGGAATTGCTGGGTCATATGGTAGTTCTAGTTTTAGTTTTTTAAGGAACCTCCATACTGTTCTCCATAGTGGTTGTATCAATTTACATTCCCACCAAGAGTGCAGGAGGGTTCCCTTTTCACCACACCCTCTCCAGCATTTATTTTTTGTAGATTTTTTGATGATGGCCATTCTGACTGGTGTGAGGTGATACCTCACTGTAGTTTTGATTTGCATTTCTCTAATAATTAGTGATGTTGAGCATCTTTTCACGTGCCTCTTGGCCATTTGTATGTCTTCCTTGGTGACATGTCTATTTAGGTCTTCTGCCCATTTTTTAACTGGATTGTTTGTTTTTTTGATATTGAGCTCCATGAGTTGTTTGTATATTTTGAAGATTAATCCTTTGTCCATTGTTTCATTTGCAAATATTTTCTCCCATTCTGAGGGTTGACTTTTCATCTTGTTTATGGTTCCCTTTGCTGTGCAAAAGCTTTTAAGTTTAATTAAGTCCCATTTGTTTACTTTTGTTTTTATTTCCATTTCTCTAGGAGGTGGGTCAAAAAAGATCTTGCTGTGATTTATGTCAAAGAGTGTTCTTCCTATGTTTTCTTCTAAGAGTTTTATAGTGTCTGGTTTTAATTTAAGTCTTTAATCCATTTTGAGTTTATTTTTGTGTATGGTGTTAGGTAGTGTTCTAATTTCATTCTTTTACATGTAGCTGTCCAGTTTTCCCAGCTCCACTTCACTTATTGAAGAGGCTCTCTTTTCTCCAGTGTATGTTCTTGCCTCCTTTATTGTAAATTAGGTGACCATATGTGCGTGGGTTTATCTCTGGGTATTCTATCCTGTACTATTGATTTATATTTCTGTTTTTGGGCCAGTACCATATTGTCTTGCTTACTGCAGCTTTGTGGTATAGTTTGAAGTCAGGGAGCCTGATTCCTCCAACTCTGTTTTTCTTTCTCAAGATTGCTTTGGCTATTCGAGCTCTTTTGTGTTTCCATACAAATTGTAAAAGTTTTTGTTCTAATTCTGTGAAGAATGCCACTGGTAATTTGATAGGGATTACACTGATTCTGTAGATTGCTTTGGGTAGTAGAGTCATTTTCACATTGTTGATTCTTCCAATCCAAGAACATGGTATATTTCTCCATCTGTTTATGTCATCTTTGATTTCTTTCATCAGTGTTTTATAGTTTTCTGAGTACAAGTCTTTTGTCTCCTTAGGCAAGTTTATTCCTAGGTATTTTATTCTTTTTGTTGCAATGGTAAATGGGAGTGTTTCCTTGATTTCTCTTTCTGATTTTTCATTGTTGGTGTATAGGAATGCAAGAGATTTGTGTGCATTAATTTTGTATCCTGAAACCTTACCAAATTCATTGATTAGCTCTAGCAGTTTTCTGGTAGCATCTTTAGGATTTTCTATGTATAGTATCATGTCATCTGCAAACAGTGATAGTTTTACTTCTTCTTTTCCAATTTGTATTCTTTTTATATCTTTTTCTTCTCTGATTGCCATGGCTAGGACATCCAAAACTAAGTTGAATAAGAGTGGCGAGAGTGGACATCCTTGTCTTGTTCCTGGTCTTAGAGGAAATGCTTTCAGTTTTTCACCATTGAGTATGATGCGTGCTGTGGGTTTGTCATATATGGCCTTTATTATGTTGAGGTAGGTTCCCTCAGTGCCCATTTTCTGGAGAGTTTTTACCATAAATTGGTGTTGAATTTATGCTTTCTCTGCATCTATTGAGATGATCATATGGTTTTTATTCCTTAATTTGTAAATGTGTATCACATTGATTGGTTTGCGTATATTGAAGAATCCTTGCATCCCTGGGATAAATCCCACTTGATCGTGGCGTATGATCCTTTTAATGTCCTGTTGGATTCTGTTTGCTAGTTATTTTGTTCAGGATTTTTGCATCTATGTTCATCAGTGATATTGGTCTATAATTTTCTTTTTTTGTGATATCTTTTTCTGGTTTTGGTATCAGGGTGATGGTGACTTTATAGAATGAATTTAAGAGTGTTTCTCCCTCTGCAGTTTTTTGGAAGAGTTTGAGAAGGATCAGTGTTAGCTCTTCTCTAAATGTTTGATAGAATTAGCCTGTGAAGCCATCTGGTCCTGGACTTTTGTTTCTTGGAAGATTTTAAATTATGGTTTCATTTTCATTACTTGTGATAGGTCTGTTTATGTTTTCTAATTCTTGCTGGTTCAGTTTTGGAAAATTGTACCTTTCCAAGAATTTTTCGATTTCTTCATGGTTATCCATTTTATTGGCATACAGTTGTTTGTAGTAGTCTCTTATAATCCTTTGTATTTCTGTAATGTCAGTTGTGAGTTCTCCTTTTTCATTTCTAATTTTATTGATTTGTGTCATCTCCCTTTTTTCTTGATGAGTCTGGCTAAGGGTTTATCAATTTTATTTAGCTTCTCAAAGAACCAGCTTTTAGTTTTATTGATCTTTGCTATTGTTTTCTTTGTTTGTATTTCATTTATTTCTGCTCTGATCTTTATGATTTCTTTCCTTCTACTGCCTTTGGATTTTCTTTGTTCTTCTTTCTCTGGTTGTTTTAAGTGTAGGGTTAGATTGTTTATTTGAGATTTTTCTTGTTTCTTGAGGTGAGATTGAATTGCTATAAACCTCCCTCTTAGAACTGTTTTTGCTGCGTCCCATAGGTTTTGGGTTGTTGTGTTTTCATTATCACTTGTTTCTATGTATTTTCTTAATTTCTACTTTGATTTCTTCAGTGATCTCTTGGTTATTTATCAGTGTACTGTTTAGCCTCCATGTATTTGTGTTTTTTACAGTTTTTTTTCCTATAATTGACTTCCAATCTCATAGTGTTGTGGTCAGAAAAGATGCTTGGTACAATTTCAACTTTCTTAAGTTTTCTGAAGGCTTGATTTGTGACCCAAGATGTGATATGTCCTGGAGAATATTCCATGTGCACTTGAGAAGAAAGTGTATTATTCTGCCACTTTTGGGTGGAATGTTCTATAAATTTCAGTTAAATCTATCTGGTCAATTGTGTCATTTAAAGCTTGTGTTTCCTTATTTATTTTCTGCTTGGATGATCTGTTCATTGGTGTAAGTGGGGTGTTAAAGTCCCCTAGTATTATTGTGTTAACTGTCAATTTCTCCTTTCATGGTTGTTAGCATCTGCCTTACGTATTGAGATGCTCCATGATGGGTGCATAAACATTTATAATTGTTATGTCTTCTTCTTGGATTGATCCTTTGATCATTATGTAGTGTCCCTTATCTCTTGTAACAGTCTTTATTTTAAAGTCTATTTTACTTGATATGAGTACTGCTACTCCAGCTTTCTTTTGATTTCCATTTTCATGGAATATCTTTTTCCATCCCTTCACTTTCAGTCTGTATGTGTCCCTAGGTCTGAAGTGGGTCTTTTGTAGACAGCATATATATGGGTCTTGTTTTTGTATCCATTCAGCCAGTCTGTGTCTTTTGGTTGGGGTATTTAATCCATTTACATTCAAGGTTATTATTGATATGTATGTTCCTATTACCATTTTCTTAATTGTTTTGGGTTTGTTTTTGTAGGTCTTTTTCTTATTTTGTGTTTCCCACCTAGAGAAGTTTCTTTAGTATTTGTTGTAAAGCTGGTTTGGTGGTGCTGAATTCTCTTAGCTTTTGCTTGTCTGAAAAGCTTTTTTTTTTTTTTTTTTTTTAAATAAATTTATTTATTTATTTTTGGCTGTGTTGGGTCTTCGTTTCTGTGCGAGGGCTTTCTCTAGTTGTGGCAAGCGGGGGCCACTCTTCATCGCGGTGCGCAGGCCTCTCACTGTCGCGGCCTCTCTTGTTGTGGAGCACAGGCTCCAGACGCGCAGGCTCAGTAGTTGTGGCTCACGGGCCCAGTTGCTCTGTGGCATGTGGGATCTTCCCAGACCAGGGCTCGAACCTGTGTCCCCTGCATTGGCAGGCAGATTCTCAACCACTGCGCCACCAGGGAAGCCCTGAAAAGCTTTTGATTTCTCCATCGAATCTGAATGAGATCCTTGCTGGGTAGAGTAATCTTGGTTGTACGTTTTTCTCTTTCATCACTTTAAGTATATCCTGCCACTCCCTTCTGGCCTGCAGAATTTCTGCTGAAAAATCAGCTGATAACCTTATGGGAATTCCTTTGTATGTTATTTTTTGTTTTTCCCTTGCTGCTTTTAATATTTTTTCTTTGAATTTAATTTTTGTTAGTTTGATTAATATGTGTCTTGGTGTGTTTTTCCTAGGGTTTATCCTGTTTGAGACTCTTTGTGCTTCCTGGACTTGGGTGACTGTTTCCTTTCCCATGTTAGGGAAGTTTTCAGCTATAATCTCTTAAAATATTTTCTCAGACCCTTTCTTTTTCTCTTCTTCTTCTGGGACCCTTATAATTCGAATGTTGGTGTGTTTAGTGTTGTCCCAGAGGGCTCTGAGATTGTCTTCAATTCTCTTCATTCTTTTTTCTTTATTCTGCTCCTTGGCAGTTATTTCCACCGTTTTGTCTTCCAGCTCACTTATTCGTTCTTCTGCCTCAGTTATTCTGTTATTGATTCCTTTTAGTGTATTTTTCATTGCAGTTATTGTGTTGTTCATCTCTGTTTGTTTGTTCTTTAGTTCTTCTAGATCTTTGTTAAACATTTCTTGTGTTTTCTTAATTCATCCCTCTATTGTATTTCTGAGATTTTGGATCATTTTTACTATCATTACTCTGAATTCTTTTTCAGGTAGATTGCCTATTTCCTCTTCATTTATTTGGTCTTATAGGTTTTTACCTTGCTCCTTCATCTGTGACACATTATTTTTGCTGTCTCTTTTTTTTTTTTTTTTAAATGAGTGGGATTGTGTTCCTGTCTTACTGGTTGTTTGCCCTGAGGGTTCCAGCACTGGAGTTTGTAGGCTGTTGGGTAGAGCTGGGTCTTGGTCCTGAGATGAGGACCTCTGTGAGACCTCACTGTGATGAATATTCCCCGGGGCCTGAGTTTCTCAGTTAGTCCAGTGGTTCGGACTCGGAGCTCCCACTGCAGGGGCTTTGTCCCGACTCCTGGCTTGTGAACCAAGATCCCACAGCTGTGTGGTGGCAAAAAAAAAAAAAAAAGAAAAAGAAAAAAAAAAAAGAGAACAATAGCAAAGTAAAAAATAAAATTAGACTAGGAACTAACAGATATGTTAAAATATAAAAATAAAAACATAGATGAGTCAACAACTGGAAGGTATATCAGTACCACAATAGTAAAAAGGGGGAGGAGGAGGAAAAAAAAAAAAAAGAAAGAAAGAAAAAACAAAAAGAAAAAAAAGGGGGAAACGTCCTTGGCTGTGGGGGGTGGGGCCTAAGCAAGGGCGTGGTTTGGATGGTGGGCGGGCCCTATGCCCAGGACCCACAGGGCTGGAAAAGGCCCTGGGGGCTGTAAGGGGTGGAGCTTAGGCTCAAGGAACAGAAGGGGCCCAAGCGTGTGCCCAACCCCTGGTCTCAGAGGGCAGGGGACCTCACCTGGGAGCCCAGCAAGCTTCCTGGGCTCGAGTGGGTGGGGCAGATGCCCTCCTCTCCTCTCCTGCTCCTCTGGTCCCTGGAGGGCCCCATCCCACCTGCCTGTCCTGATATCCCCCGCCTCCCTTCTATGCCCCCAGGACCCACGCAGCCTGGAGAGGGCTTTGGAGGCGGGGTACTGGCCTGGAAACTCAGCAGGCTCCCTGGCCCAAGTGGGCCAGACGATCGCCCTCTGTTCCTCTCCTGCTCTTCCGGGAGGGTCCCTCCCGCCTGCCTCTCCTGATCTCCCCGGCCTTAGTGGTGCTGATCTTGTCTGGCCTCCACTTTTTCTCCCCCCTCAGTCCCCCCACATCCTACCAGTTCACTTGGGAGTTCCTCCCATCTCCTTGGGCGTCAGAGTCCCCCACCAGCAGCCAGCAGGTGCCCTATTTGTGGGGAGATGCTAACTCGGTGTCTTCCCACACCATCATCTTGACTCTGCCCCCTTCCATTTTCTTTATTCTGTTTTTTACCTGGGCTTCTCTTTCTCTTTTCCTAGGTTTTTTTTTTTTTTTTCCCCTTTACTCCATCTGTATTAGTTAAGGTTTTCCAGAGGAACAGAATCAATAGGATATATAAGATATCTCTCTATATATACCTGCTGTCTTTGACACAGATTCATGCACTGCTTACCACTGTTTTGCTATCATGTGACGACTGCAGAAACCATCCTTAAACTGCAGCCCCACACACAGTTTTCGTACTTTCATCTGACCTACCTGAAGGTGTCCTTTTTAAGTCTTAATTGTAATAATATTTATAATGACATGTAATACGAAGTAAAATGGAAATGTTCATTGTGAGCATAAAAAAACTCTATCTACCTATCTATCTATCTATTTATGGATGTCTCACTTCAGGCATTCAGGCAGAGAGAGAATTCAACCTTCCTCTGCTTTTTTGTACTCTCTGTGCCCTCAGTGGACTGGATGGCGCTCACCCACATTGGGAAGGACCCTCTGCTTTACTCAGTCCATCAATTCAAATGCTAATCACTTCCTGAAACACCCTCACAGACACACCCAGAAATATTGCCTAACCACGCACCCGGCATCCTGTGGCCCAGTCAAATTAACCCATAAAACTAACCATGACACCATCTTCTCCTATTTCCTTCATTTTTCGTTTTGTTTTTGTTGTCTTGGGTCTTATGACTTTACGCCTGTGTTTTGCCTTGACTGAGGCTCTCAGGCTGGAAAAGATTGTTAATGCTTAGGCTTGAACAATCCGTTTAAGTGAATAAAGTGACTGTTAAAGTTTGTGATCTATAGTTCTAAAGTACAAAAAATTAGGTCAAAAGTAGGAAAAATTAAGAGGGAAACCAATAAAAAGGAAACCCAAAGTTAAAAATTCTGAACTCCTTCACAGAGGCAGATGCTGTAAGACGGAGGGGGAGTGAGGTTGGTGTTCTCACGACTCTTCCTAGATGGGAACAGATGATTTCAGACAACTAGAGTGAAAACTCATTTGAAAAAAACTTCTTGTGGCGTCTCAGTAGGAGAACATTTTTATCAACGGGATGGTTATTGCCTGCCTGGTTGGAATTTTTATATTCTGCATCATTCTATTTGAAATCATGAGGATTTGACCAGAGGATATTTCTTTCCATTTGTAGGACATTTTGTATTTGGGATAATACCTTCTCCTCAAACATTTTAGGATGTCAAAATGTATTAAAGTGACATGTATTTTCCCCTTAGATCTTACCAAACCAATTCCTATAAAAGCAGAAAAAGGATAAAATGTAGATCTGAATGTATTTTTGTTCAATTTCTTTCCTGTTTTTTTAACCTTCCTGGAGTGAGTAGATTATCATAAAATTGTCTAGGGGGCCAAAGTCTGTGTTCTGGCTTAGGGAAAATGACACCTCTTAAAGGGCTTGTTAAGAGGCTATAGTGGATATTAGTTTTTTTTTTGTTGTTGTTGGTTTCTTTTTTGGTGCTCAGCATCTATTCACCCTTTGTCCCATATTCCTATCTCCCTTTTGTCTCATATTCAAATCCTGCTGTTATAAAGGAATCACCTCTTTCCCATGCTCAGATCTTGTAGTTAAATGAAGCTGGTCCCACTCCCAGCTCTAGGGGTGGCACATATGACCCAGACTTAAGCCATTGCGCACATGGTATACTCCTGCCTATAACTGTTGGTTTGAGATTGGCATATGACCCTGCACAGCCAATGAGACTGTTGAGAGAAGAAGATGCACTGTTTTTGCATTTGAACTTGAAAGGACATGGGCTGTAGCTATAGAGAGGCATAAAGGGAAAACCTATTTGAGTGTGAACCAACACAGAAGGTGAAACCTGATGGGAAACAGAAAATGTTTGCATATACTCAGAGGAGATTTAGACAATTGGACAGAGTTTGGGGATAAATTCATGAAGATAAATGTGGGTAGAATAGTGACCCCTAAAAGATAGATTGAGGTCCCAACACTTGATACCTGAGAATGTGATCTTATTCAGAAATAAGGTCTTTGCAGATGTAATGAAGATGTAAGTTAAGGTGAGGTCATACGGTAACAGGGTAGGCCCTTAATCCAAGATGATTGGTGTCCTGATAACAAGAGGAGAAGCGATACAGAGAGACATACAAAGTGAGGAGTATGCCATATGAGGACACAGACATACACAGGAAAAAAAGGCCATGTGACTACCAAGGTAGAGATGTTACTACAAGACAAGAAATGCCAAGGTTGCTGGCAAACAGTAGAAGGTTAGGAAGGGACAAAGAAGGATCCTCCCCTAGAGGCTTCAGAGGGAGCATGGCCTTGCTGACACTTTGATTTCAGACTGTGAAACAATAAATTTCCAGAACTGTGAGACAATAAATTTCTCTTGTTTAAAGCCACCGCGATTGTGGTACTTTGTTATGGCAGCCCTATGAAATGAATACAGTAAGTGTACAGAAAACTTAGCATGTGAAAAAAGACTTCTGTTTTTTTTTAACTCCAAGGAAAATAAAAACTTGTTCTGGAAAAGGGAAAGTAACCACGTGACTTAACTGTTAAGAATTTAATAGTCAGGGTACTATAAGTATTGATTTTTAATCTTACCAAAATTATCATATACTGGGAAGTATATATGTGTGGTGGGGTCGGTGTGTGTGTGTGTGTGTGTGTGTATATGAAATCATCTTTCACAGTGCAAAGTTAATATAAAATGCCTAAACTGAAGTGTCAGGAAGTAGCAACATACACACATTATTCAGAAACATGAAGGTAAAGAGTAAATGATTCAGTTAGAAGAGCTGAAAGTAGCTGCCTCTTGGGAGCAGGAAACAGGAGGTGGGCACTGCTGGGACTGCTGTGCTTTTGGAATGAGACAGAACTATTTGACTCTTTAAGCTATGTGTACGAATAACTTGCATATAAAGAAAAGCTACTTAAAAAAGGAAAGGAAAAATTGAATCTATGGAGCAACTTACTCGTAGAACTAAGGAATGTGCTGACCTTAGACAAAAGTAGAAAATAGAATACATTTATTTTGGGGGCTAGTTATCCATTGATCTACATCTGTTTCCTGAGCAGTGGGGGAGGAGGGCACGGGGGCGGGGGGGTCAGAGTTCTTTTATAAAGCCTTCACGTCTCCCTTTGTCCCATATTCAAGTCCTGCTTTTATATAGAAATGAGAACTTCTGTTACCTTGAGTTTCTAATTACAGTCTAAAACCATAAAGTTCATTTTAACAGGGATCTTTCCTTAAAACTGAAGGAGGTTCTCAAGGTGAATGGCATACGTGTATGTTTCCTGGGAGTGGGAGTTACAGGCACTTTTTAAAAATAATTAATTAATTAATTTATTTATTTATGTCTGTCTGTGTTGGGTCTTCGTTGCGGTGCACGAGCTTCTCATTGTGGTGGTTTCTCTTGTGGAGCACGGGCTCTAGGTGTGTGGGCTTCAGTAGTTGTGGCATGTGGGCTCAGTAGTTGTGGCTCGTGGGCTCTAGAGTGCAGGCTCAGTAGTTGTGGTGCACGGGCCCAGTTGCTCCACGGCACGTGGGATCTTCCCGGACCAGGGCTTGAAACTGTGTCTCCTGCATTGGCAGGCGGATTCTTAACCACTGCGCCACGGGGGATGTCCCTACAGGCACTTTCTTATCCCACTGGAATTCTGAGTCAGATTCATTTCTGACTAGTAGCTGAGAGCTGAGTGTACTTGGCCTCTTACAGTGATCTTAAGGCAGAGGTCCTCTCAGTTCTTGACCCCAGCCTGTCCTTAATCCTCCTGGAGGGAAGTGCCCAGCCTGCACTGCTGCTTTTCACCATCAGAGGGCAGTAGGGCCTCAAGTGCCCAGGGAAGGAGGGGGAAAGATGCTTGGCACCTGGAGAGTAGGAGGAAGTGTCTCACAGTGTTTGCACTTAAGGCATGTTGGTAGCTAGATATTGCATTGGCACAAATGGTGCGTTTTCTTCTAAATTTTGTGCCAATCCAAAAAGGCAGGAAGTTTGATCTTAATGCATTTGCCATGGCTATCTATTTCACTAGGAGCCAGGAATCTATTAGAAAAACGAAGAGAATTGGAAGAATAAGTTTAGACTGGCATTTCCCCATTTTCCTACTTGTAGAATAGATTCGGTACCTATTCTGAAAGAACACGGTGTCAGCTCGAATGATGCTCTGCTTTCTTCCCTATTATTCTGAAATAGATGTGCTTCTTACACGCATGCATAGACCATTTACCTTTTATTTGTATCTCAGGGACAAATCTGGCTTATTAGCGTGGTTATTTGTAAGCGGCTAACCCGGTTCCCTGTGCTGTTGTAACACTATCTTGATGGGTTGCTGTGAAAATGTGAAGATGTCTGTCATGCAGGAAAAATTATGTAAAAATGATGTGGGTATAGAAAATGGGATCGACAAAATGTAATAAACTCCTCCTGGGCTGAAGAGCAGAGCTGCATATGTAATGAAGTACTTTAGGATTACGTCACCTTTTATATAACATCTGGCAGTGACTTTTATTTCAGAGCTCATTTGAAGAAGCCAGGCTCTTTTCTTTTCTTCTCCCCAAGACTGCCTTTATCTGAAAGAAGAAAGAAAGAACTGTTAGATTTTGCATGCAAAGAAAGCCAGAGTGGCTAGATAACTCCCTTAGGGTAACGGAGAAAGGAAAAAGAAATTGAAAAAGGTCAGGTGAACACAGCAGAAGGAATGAAGAGGTTTGTGTGATTCTTAGTGAAATTGGACCAGTCTAAGCAACCAGACAGGTAATCTGGGTGGTTCTACCCTTCCCTCTTCCCTCCGCTGCCTCTGTAGACCTGACCCAAGAATGCTTGGGAAAGAATTTTTCCTTAAATAGTTTGTCTGAAGTAAGAGATTGAGAAAATTATTGAGATCATTTAGGTAAATCCTAAAATGTCTTCCTTTGGCTTTGGAGGAAAAAGAGCTTTCCTCTAAACCAACACCTTTCCCCCCTAGTTATATCCAAACTTTCTGATCTATCACAATAGATTATTCAGATGATCAGCTCACCGTTTAAATTTGCCTAGACAGACGATGGTGAAAGGTCTTCAGTGAAATTGAATGGGACTTCATTCCTTTGAGGGCAGGAACCAGGAGGGGAGAAAACCCTCTTTTCACCACCCCTTTCTCCTCTCTCACAGCTTCTCTGAGCATGCTCCCCTCTGTACAACCTGGACCCTGCTAAATCATGTTTGCCAGCCTCATTGTATTCCTTCATCATGTTTTTTAAAATCTTTCATTCTTGCTTTAACCTTAGAAATGCCCTTTCCTGTATTTCAAGGCCGTGTCTACAATTCAGAAGAGGTGGCGTCTTTACTTTTCTACCTAATGCATTCCCAACAATGTGTTTGCAAGTCAGTTGGATGTTTGAAAGTTGAACAATAGATTTGCATGTTGTCAGGAAGAATTTGTTCTCAGGGAGCTAAAGTATATGATGAAATCCCTAATTATGGTTTCTGCCAGTGCCACCTCCCTCAGGTCTTGGCAACCCTGTGAGTGGGTAAGAACAGGCACATGGGCTGGAGTGGGTGGCAGCTGCCAGTCATTGTGGGCTGGGGAAGTTGATCCAGGAGTCTCTCCTTCCAAGACTTAGCTTTCCTTCTCTCAGCTCAGCTTGGAAGGGCAAGGGCTGCAGTAAGAGGATCTGGTTCTCACCCCATTTCCAAGACTAACCACATGTGACCCCCATGAGGTGCTGGACAAGGATTTAGTGGAGCAGTGACATGGACGGGGTTGGTCAAAGGATACCCTCAGGGTTGGGGATCCTGTGTGAGCTGGCAAACTCTAGACTCTGTGGCCCGTGAACTCTGCAGTCCTCAGTGGCAGAGGATGGCCCTTCAACTTGGCCGTGTAGACTCATCTGTAGCACTATGGGGAAGAGGTGCTAGGGGAGGAGATTCTTCTGTTGTCTCAACTTGGACCTGGCCCCTCCTCCCAGTAGCTGCAGCTGCCTGACATGAGATAATTCTATCTTTATTCTAAGGCAATTTAGGAAAGACTGAATTTTGAGTATGAAATGTTTGAAGATGTCAGTGTCAGATAGTTGATAGTGTGGTAGCCTGGATACATAACATGCATACATAACGTGCAACCCCAAAACTTAGCATCATAAAGCAACAACATTTAATTATATCTCATGATTTTGTGGGTCAGGAATTTGGGCAGTGCTTGGCTAGGTGGCTGTTCTGCTCCACCTGGCATTGACAGAGGTTACTTGGTGCTCTTCGATTGGTGGCTGGTTTGGGCTGAGGGTTCAAGATGATGTTACCCACATGCTTGATGTCTTGATAGGAATGGCTTTGGCCCTTTTTCCCTCTCCATGCAGTTTTAGGGCACCTCCACCTCCTGTTCCTAGGAGGGCAGTTGAATTTTTACACAGTGCCTTACTTAGGACTCCAGAAGAACAAGGAGAAAGCCACCAGTTCTCTTAAAGACTGGAGTCGGAATTGACATAGCACCAATTCTGCCATATTCCACTGGTCAAAGGAGTCACAGGGCACCCCAGAATCTAGAAGAATGGAAACACCTCCCAAGGAGAGGCGTGTCAAGAATTTGTGGCCATCTTTGATCTACCACATGTGGGTTGCATAAATGTAGGCCATGTGGAAGTGGAGGAACAGAGAATATGGGGATGAGGGGGGACTCTCCCTTGTCTTTGCCTCCTAACTAGGAATTATAGTTTTTCCAAGGGTATTGGGTTCATCGGGAAGACTAAGGTCACCTTTTCTGCTGCTACCTGAGGCAAATGCACTTCTGCTGAATGAGGGCAGTACTGAGGTTTGTGTCCCCCTTTGTGCTTTTGGTTCAAAGCAAAGCTCTTGTTAAAGTGCTTAGCAACACTGATGGTAGGTGCACTGGAAATACGTAAGTGGGTAATGTCTGAAGGAACTTTGGAGATGATCTTGGCAAGTTTCCAAAGGAAGAGTTGTAACGTTTCTCATTTTCTCTGCCGTTTCACACAGCTGTGCCAATGACTAAACAAGCAATGGATTAAGCAGGTTTCCAGATTTTTCTTTTTTATATAGAGTAGAGGAGGGGAAGAAGAGAGAATTTTTTTTTTCAGCCTAATGTAACTACTTATAATTTCCTTTGTCTATAAGTTCAATACAAGATCCTAGCAAAAGCCTTAGTAAAAAAGACAACATAGTATATTTTTCACTATTATAGATATGATACAATACTGGCAGTGTCATGGGGTCCTCTTTCAGACACTCGTTTAATTTAATTATTTTATTGAAGTATAGTTGATTTACAATGTTGTGTTAGTTTCAGGTGTACAGCACAGTGACTGAGTTATACATAATAACTGAATATATATATATATATATGTATATATATATATATTCTTTTTCAGATTCTTTTCCCTTACAGGTTATTACAAAAAATTGAGTATAGTTCCCTGTCCTATACAGTAGATCATTGTTGGTTATCTGTTTTATATATAATAGTGTGTATGGGTTAATCCCAACCTCCTAATTTATAACTGATTAGTTTTTGAAAAGATATGAACATAGTACACATTTTTAAATAAAATTTATTTATTTATTTTGGCTGCTTTGGGTCTTCGTTGCTGCATGCAGGCTTTCTCTAGTTGCAGCGAGCGGGGGCTACTCTTCATTGCGGTGCAGGGGCTTCTCATTGCAGTGGCTTCTCTTGTTGTGGAGCATGGTCTCTAGGCAACGGGCTTCAGTAGTTGTGGCTCATGGGCCCTAGAGCACAGGTTCAGTAGTTGTGGCACACGGGCTTAGTTGCTCCGCAGCATGTGGGATCTTCCTGGACCAGGGCTCGAACCCGTGTCCCCCACATTTGCAGGCGGATTCTTAACCACCGCGCCACCAGGGAAGTCCCAGTACAAATTTTAAGGGAACAAAAGGCATAGAATAAAAATCTCCTCCACATTGCTATCCCTGAGTCCCTCATGTCCCTTCCTTGGAGGCAGTCATTCTTTTTTGTATGTACTTCTAGACAAATTCTGTGCATGTACAAATACCCCAACACATGTGTGTGTGTAATTATGGGATATATAATTAAATACAGTGGTTCCTCCCTTATCCATGGTTTTGCTTTCTGGAGTTTCAGTTCCCTGCAGTCAACTGAGGTCCGAAAATATTAAATGGAAAATTTCAAAAATAAACAGTTCATAAGTTTTAAATTGTGCACTGTTCTGAGTGCAGTGATAAAATCTCACCCTGTCCCCCTCTGTCCCACCTGGGATGTGAATCATCGTATCCCGCCGTAGTGGCCATCTTGATTATCAGATGACTGTCGCTGGATCGCAATGCTCAGGTCGCCCTTATTTTACTTAATAATGGCCCCAAAGTGCAAGGGTAGTGATGCTGGCAATTTGGATATGCCATAAAGCGCTTCCATTAAGTGAAAAGGTGAAAGTTCTCGACTTAATAAGGAAAGGAAAATAAAAACTGGATGCTGAGTTTGCTAAGATCTAGGTAAGAATGAATCTTCTATTTTGAAATTGTGAAGAGGGAAAAAGAAATTTATGCAAGTTTTACTGTTCTGCCTCAAACTGCAAAAGTTATGGTCACATATAACTAAGTGCTTAGTTAAGAGGGAAAAGGCATTACACTTGTACAATAATATATTTTGAGAGAGAGAGAAAGAAGGGGGGGGACCACATTCACATAACTTATTTCAATATATTGTTATAATTATTCTATTTTATTATTAGTTATTGTTGTTAATCTCTTACTGTGCCTAATTTATAAATTAAACTTTATTGTGGTTCCTATACATACATACCCATGGTATGCATGGTGTGAATGTATAAGAAAAAATATAGTATATAAAGGGTTTTGTATTATCTGTGGTTTCAGGCATCACTGGGGGGTCTTGGAACTTATCTCCCACAGATATGGGGGGGACTCCTGTGTCCTTTCCCGCCACAAAGAGAAGCATGCTGTATAGTGTTTTGTACCTTGCTTTTTCATGAAACAGTATGTTAGAAATTGTCCCATATTAGTAACTATAAATTAACTTCTTTTTTCCTAAGAGCTACATAATATTTTGTTGCATGAACATAGTATCATATACATATATCTATCTATATATTACTTTAAACTAGTCTCCTATTGATGAATATTTAGGTTGTGGCCAATCTTTTATATTCTATTTATGTAATCTATTATAAGCAACGCCACAATGAGTAGTCTTGGGCATGCAATAATATTTGTGCATATGTGAGACTATATGTAGAAATGGAATTGTGGAGTGAGGGGTGTGAACATTTTAATTTTTATATCTATTACCAAGTAATCCTCCAGGTGTTTCTATTAGTTTATATTCCTCTACCCAGCTTTCATTTTAGATTCTGGGGATTGTCAGTGGAATCTGTTCTGAGGAGGTCATAGGTGAGGAAATAGGAGGTAAGATTGAACAAGGAAAGATCTACACTTGTGTTTTTATATCAGCCTCATAAAATGAGATTTCTAAGTAGTTTACCAAATATTTTGGCAAAATAGACCAAGTATCAGGCAGTCCTCTCTGCTAGGAAGCCTGCCACATGGAGTAATCAGAAGATTGACCTCTCTGATAAGAATCTGTTTCCAGTTCAACATTGCCAGTGCTCACTGTGGGATCTTCATTAAGCCAGTCAGCCTTTCTTTGACCTCAGTTTTCTTGTTTGTCAAATGAGTGTTATGAATGAATGATCTGAAGAATCTTTGGATCCAAAATTATTTAGTTCTATGAAACTCCCTTCACATTTTATAACATATTAAAAACTCCTCTAGAGGAATATAATATAGAGCTATATAATTTGCAAGGCCCCTTGCAAAATGAAAATGTAGGGCCCCCTATTCAAAAATTATTAAGAATGTCAACACAGCCACAATGGAGCATTGAGCTAAGTGTGGGCTCTTGTAAGCGCAGGGACCCTGTGCACCTGCGCATAAGCCCATGAAGCTTGTCCTGCTCCTTTAAAGATCCTGCCGTCAAATCAATGGTTTACTTAGGCTTAAGCTTTTGGTGGCAGTTTGACAAAGATATGTAGTTGATACATGCCCCCCCCAGCCCCCAATTCTTTTCTGGAAAAAGGTGCTTTGGTCCATAGCCCCTGGCTAAAGAAGCTGCTCTAAACCTTATCTTGTGCAATGGGCACCTGATGATTGGACCAGATGTAGACACCTGACCCAAGCGCAGCCAATTCATAGGCTGGTGAGTAGCTTGTAAGGTGGCTGACAGGAAAAGCTTCTGACCAATACGAGTTAAGTAATTAACTTAATGGGAAACAGACTCTGGAATTTGATCTGAGCAATATGGAGAGGATCAGCCAGCTGGTTTGGGGCTTAGGGGTGAGAGTGGGAGTGGATAGGTAGAGAAAGGAGAAGCTGCACATGTTACCCTGTGTAACTGAATGGTGAAACCTCATGTCTTGAGGTAGCCTAAGTGAAGTTATTTCTGTCCTTTCCAACCCAAAGAGCATAATTAGTCCGGTGTAATGCTAGAGCATGGCTTCAGCCTATTAATGTTTAAGCTGTCTAGGGAGTGTGGCTTAAGAACAATTAGAAGTATGGAAAATAGAAAAAAAGCTCCCAAGTCCTGTTTTCTCCTTCATCTGCCAGCTACTGCATTGGAATCAGCTGGTGAGAAGCCTGTGCTGGGCAGGTGAGGTGTGATCTGAGCTCACTGAGGGCCACCCTTCCATCTTTTTCCTGCTTCATTTATTCATGTCATAGCCAACTTTCTTACACATCCCTAGGACTTTTTTTCTCAACTTCTCCTAAGTTATTCTTGACACCTTGTTCTACTTCCAGTGGAGTAGCCCTAGGAAATATGTAGCTGTCAAATGTGTAACAAGACATGCATTTTCTTGGTATATATCTTTTTCTTTCTGTTGGACTAGGCTAATGGATCCCTGGAGTCTGCAGCGGGCTGAGGCAGGAGGTGCACTGAATGACCTCTCCAGACCTTTCTTTCACAGCTTAGCCATGCTAAGGAAAGGATTTCAATATAGTCATTTCCCAACCCCTCGTTGTAGAATGTCTATGTAATCGTTTGATGCATTTCCCTTTCCTTCACAGTTCAGTAGAGGCTGAGTTTGCTGGTCTTTAGCTGAATAACTGACTAATTTGGTCTGGAATGTCATATAACTTATCACTGACAGTAATTTACTTTCTGGGATGCATTAAAATCTGTGGCGTGTGGATGCGTTACTTACAATAACATACCGCACAGAGTGGCCTGTGTAAATGAGTCAGGCATAAAGCTGCACAAGGCAAACTGGATCCTGTTTCACTGGAATCACTGTAGCC
The DNA here is from genome assembly GCF_964165515.1 of Mesoplodon bidens. Taxonomy (NCBI): domain Eukaryota; kingdom Metazoa; phylum Chordata; class Mammalia; order Artiodactyla; family Ziphiidae; genus Mesoplodon; species Mesoplodon bidens. The sequence goes on along the minus strand of NC_138160.1, from coordinate 56,688,931 downwards.
TGAGCAGCCTGGGTAAACATGACATGGGACTCTCATCTTCCTCCTAGGTGCCTCTTGGCAGGGCACAGTTTAGCTGTTTATGGGGTAGACTAGGAAAACAAACCATCTGTTAGCATTAAATGTGGAGAAAGGGATATTTCTGTTTGCCTTTACATTAATGCACTCACCTCCAATGTCCGGCCTGAAAAGGCTTGGGTCCAGGAGGGGAAACAAAGGTGAAAGGCCTAGAGTTCTATATTCTTCCTTGCCTGGGCCATTTGCTATACTTTGCCAACACCCAGTGAATATTTTGGTGAGCATTAGTGCAGGGACGGGCTTGAGCCTGTGGACTGTCTGCGGTGATTACTATAGGAATATACTAGAGCCATGTGTGGGCATCAGTTTTGTACATAGGAAGGGGGAAAACGAACCTGCTAATATTTCCAGGTTCAGATTTTGCTGTAATTTCCAGGAACCTAAGCCTTTGCCCATCTCTGTTTTCTCCTCATAAAAGGAGATGCTAAGACTGATGGTACCCTTAATGCTGAGATATAATCCCCACATATATGATTGCATTAGTTCTTGTTTCCATGACATATATCCAGGTTTTTGAAAATAATAAGGATTTTAATCTTATTTTCTTAGCAGAAGAGTTAATATTTAGGGAAATCTGGCTGATTGAACAGTAGCTCAGAAATAGTTATCGTGTGTATTTATTATTTTAAAAAATTTATTAAGAGGCCACAGTATTAACAGAATAGTGGGTGGGGTGAACCAGGAGGCCGACACTTATCTAGGCATTTAAAGCATTGTCAGTAAAATGCCTCCAAGAGCTACAAAAGCAACGTGGCAATAGAAGTGAGAGGAAAAGAACTCTTATGGGTTTGAAACTGATTATCCTGAGGAATTCCAGAGGGGAAATTAATGGCTAATTCCTGTGAGGCAGAGAGACTAAGGGCAGATTACCATAGTGATCTCTACTAGCAGCAATTTGGTTTATTTTATCATTTCTATTTCCCATTTGGTTATGAGAACATTCTCATAAACTTACATCTTTCACAGCCCACACACTAAGCTCTGAAAGCAATGTCATTTAACTTACCACCAAATATAGACCTGTCGTTGAACACTACCCATTTATACAGAATCATGGTTCCCTCTGCAAAATCCTCAAAGAGAACAAAATAAATGGCATACACAGAACACAGGGTCAAGGTCTCCTCTTTCTATATGATGCTGCCGTGACTTTGCATTTGGTGAGTAATGAGGCTCCCGCCCCCGTGAGGCAAGGCTGGTGATGGTCGCCCACAAGGACCCACAGACTCTGGTGTCGACTAGGAGAAAGCATACAATTTGTGGACTACATGAAGTGTTTGTGAGCAGTAGACATTAGGCAAAACTGTGAGATATTCCAGAGGCCAGAATGAATGAGGAAATTGGATAATACGACAGAACATTTCCCTTAAGTATGTGCCCCACTTCCATTTATCCTGGTTCCAAAATGTTCAAATAATCTAAAAGAATATAGAATAAAATGATACATCCTAACTTCTCATCTCTCCTCATTCTTACTCCCCTCCCCAGAGGTAGCCACTGTTTTTTTTTTTTAATGTGTAAACCTTTTATACCCAAGTATATGTATGTATTCAAGTGCGTATGGTTCTTTTAAGTAAATGGGATGCTATTATAAACATTGTCCTGTCATTTAGCAATATGTCTTAGAGAATATAAATAGATAACCTAAATTCTTTTAAAATGTAGTGTCATTCTCCCTTAGGTGGACATTTAGCTTTCTCTACTATAAACAGTACTGCAGTGAATATCCTTGTTTATGCTTCTTTGTGCACAGATGCAAGCAAGCATTTCTCCAGAAGAGAGGCTTACTGGTGAAATTTCTGGGTAGAATTTTATGTGTATTTATCATATTGACAGATGTTGCCAAATTGCTTTCCTAAAAGAATACTGATTTTCATTCCCATCATCAGTGTATGAGCGTATTCATTTTTCCCATATCCTTGACAACTCTGTATATTATCAATCTTGTTAATTTTTACCCATGCGGTGGATGAAGAGGAATGACTTAGTTGTTTTAATTTGTATTTCCTTGATTAGTAAAAGCTGAGCACGTTTCCCAACAAATTGACCCTTTGCATTTGTTCTCTGAAATGTCTGTTCTTGTCCATTGTACCTTTTTTTTTTTTCCCCTGTGGTGGTGGTATTTTATTTTCTCACAGCCACCCCATAAGGACATTAGGGAGATTTTCTATTTCGGCTGATATTCCCTCAGTGACCAGCGCTAGTGTTAGAATTAAGATGACAGGAACTAGTATCCTCTTGTATGTGCTCTGTGTTTCTTGATAGGACAGGGGTGCAGGGGCAGAGGCCTACAGCTTACAGTAGATGCACTTTATCATTTTAGCTCAAGACTCCTCCTCATTTTTTTTTCCTTTGGTAAGTGTACCATCTTATATTATCCCAGGAAATATTTTTTTCAAATAGGAACTGAGGCATATTTTTTTCTCTTTTGACAAATGCCATGTAGTTAAACCTCTCAGCATAATTGGTCCTCTTTCAAAGATTTTTCATGTGGAATATTTATAGTGAAATGTAAGTCTGTCTGGTATGTAAACAGAGTTAATTACAGCTATTATACTCTCCCTTACACTTCTCAGTGATTGCTTAGAATGTCACGTCTGGGTATACTTTCAAGAAAATTGGAATTTAAAAATTCGTTTTGAAAAGAAGGCAGAAAAAAATGGGAGTTCTGTGGGATGGATAAAGTGCTTAATGTTCTTTTGGTGGGTAGAGTCAATAATATTACCTTTCCTGAGTAAAGAGAAAAACTATGTTTGTTTACCTGAATTTCATGTCTGTTGTCATTGCTTTTTTTTTTTGGCTGAGTTCTTTTATTTTAGTTGTGTGTTGCAGTTGACTAGATAAAATAAATCAGAAATAGGCTCAATTGGTGCCATTTCTTAGATAGGCTGGAAAAATGTTCTTACCAAGGAAGTATAAGAAAAGGAAGAAATATCCAGAATCAATATTTCATCTGCAGATATGGTACTGATACTTGACAATTTTTTTTATTTTTAAACACAGACTGCCTGGATTATCAGTCTGACTCCAGTCTGACTCTTTTGATACTTAAAAAAAAAATTATTTATTTATTTATTTATTTTTGGCTGCATTGGGTCTTAGTTGAGGCATGCGGGATATTTTGTTGTGGTGCGCGGGCTTCTCTCTAGCTGTGGCATGTGGGCTCCATATTTGCAGCACACAGGCTCAGTTGCCCCGTGGCATGTTGGATCTTAGTTCCCCCACCAGGGATCGAACCTGTGTCCTCTGCATTGGAAGGCAGATTCTTAACCACTGGACCACCAGGGAGGTCCCTTGACAATGTTTTTTTTTTTTTTTTTTTTTTTTTTTCGGTAGGCGGGCCTCTCACTGTTGTGGCCTCTCCCCTTGCAGAGCACAGGCTCCGGATGCGCAGGCTCAGCAGCCATGGCTCACGGGCCCAGCCGCTCCGCGGCATGTGGGATCTTCCCAGACCGGGGCACGAACCCGTGTCCCCTGCATCGGCAGGCGGACTCCCAACCACTGCGCCACCAGGGAAGCCCGACAATGTTTTTTTTTTAACTCTCTTTTTCCAGGTTACATCTGTCTGAGGGGAGAGGCTTGGAAAGCTAAGGTGAGGGTGATGGTCACAAATAATTTTAACCCTGAACACTTACCAGGCAGAATCATTAGGACCTCAGCCTTTTTGTCTCTCTTCTACTCTCCAAGCTCTCTCCCTTTCTTTGGCCTGGTTCTGGTTGATGCCCATAGTCTCTGTGGAGACTCTCAACCTCTCAAACGTCTGTCCTGCTAGTGCCAGTACTGATCTTTGTTTTGGAGCTGGTTGGCCTCACCTGGGAGTTCCTGCCCACAAACTGCATGACCTTGTGCCTACCTACTGATCCTTTTCACTCTGTTTCCTCGCCCATGTTACAGTTCCCTAAGTGAGGAACATCCCGAGGGGTAGTCTAGATCTTTCTGTCCTTCTAATACTCTTGGTTTTAAGGAGATTTAGACAGCCAATCCCAAGGATGGGTTGAGGACATGTGAATGGTGCCAAACAGTGTTACAAAATTTCACCTTTTTTATTAACACCAAACCCAGGAAGTGACCCAGGAAGACATCTAGGTGCCTCATTAACCTCCTGCTTCAGGAAGGGGGGTTATCTACCAAACACAGTTCTCTTAGAGATGGGGGTAGGGATGGAGGCAGAGTTTTAGAGACTCTGCCAATTGGTCCTCTTGGCCAGGAAATCCATAAATTCCTCAGGTACAAGAGACTCCCTGAGAGCTGAATTTGCTCTGATGTTGCTTAGGAGGTGGTCATGCAAATTCAATCCCACTTCTGAAGATCTTTGGAAGCATTTAAAAAAAGGAAATTCTTCCACAAATGTGCTGACCTGATATTCCACTTAAATACCTAGAGTCTTAATTAAACCAAATTTTCAGCCATTTTCTAAAGCAATTCTCCAGGGGTATCAATAGCTCTCTCTATTTTCTTTTTCTTTTTTTTTTTAGTTGCAGCATATGGACTTCTTAGTTGTGGCATGTGGACTCTTAGTTGTGGCATGCATGAGGGATCTAGTTCCCAGACCAGGGATTGAACCCAGGTCCCCAGCTTTGGGAGCACAGAGTCTTACTCACTGGACCACCAGGGAAGTCCTGCCCTCTCTATTTTCTGCAAATGATAATGAAGTCATGGAAATTGGACCTTATGGGAAACCTGATCATATCTCTAGTCCTAGCACAATCTCTCCTTCATCTTAACCTTTTACTCTGCATCACCAGAACTTGCATTAGGCTGTGTCAGTGCTTTTCACCATGGACTTCCTCAGTCAAGAGCATTTATTGAGTATCCATGTGGCTGGGACCAATACCATAAGAAATTGAGTCTCTGCTCTTAAAACCCTTGTAATGGAGTTGACCCTGTTGTTTCAGGTACAGGCTAGAATGTGGCCCCCAGGACATCAGAGGTCACAGGTTTTGTCAGTTCAAGTGTACACAGAGACCTCCAAGATAGGCTGCAGAGGTCCAGCATTTCAGGAGGGAGGTATATAGTGTAATCTTTCAGAGCATAGGCTTTCAAGTCAGATAGACCTGGGTCCAAATTTTGGCTCCACCATCTGTTATCTGTGTGCCCTTAGACAAATTTCTTAACCTCTTCACACCTTAGTTTCTTATTTTGTAAAAGAGGAGTGATAATGTAATATTTGCCTTATGTAGACTTGTGTTGAGGATTAAATTTAAAAAAGGCTTAGCACAGAGCCTGGAACACAGTAAGTGCCTAATAAATGATAGCCTTCATATTAAGTGGGCTACTGGCCTCTTCTTGGAATCTACTTGTCCCAAGGAGGTCCCAAAGACAGAAATAACTACAGAGATACTGAACATTTAGACTATACTAAGGGAGAGGTGCATTTTTTTCTATTGAGAGACAATGACCCCTGATAGGAAAGGATCAATTGAAGGCCTTGTTAAAAAACAAATTTGCTTTTTTCCCCTCAGGGCAATAAAAAATATTGAATCCACCTACTTTTAAGAACAAGGAACATAGCTCTTTACTCAATAAATAACATGAGGATAGATTTCTAGAAATTTAAGGGACCTCAGAGACCATCGGTATAATCTCTTTATTTAATAGATGAGACAGTTGAGGGCCAGAAATATAAACTGACTTTGTCATAATTACCCTCCTTCACCATGAGAGACCATAGGAAGAGACCCTTCTAAGTCTAACACTAACATTTTCCACTATACTGTGTGCCTAGTTGTTCAGTAAAACAAGAGGGAGAGGAAGAGAGAAAGAAGATATTGAGAAGAGGGAGAGAGAAGGAAAAGGAGTTAGAACACGGAGGGAGATTCACATAGAGGAAAGTACAGAGAGAGAATGAGGAAAGGAAGAAACAAGGTGGTCACTTCCAACAGAAATAGTTTTGTTAAATGTACATCATGTCAAGCTAAACTTCTTTTCTTCTTTGATGAGGTCTGTCATTCTAAATGAATGGATGAATGACAGAATCTCATTACCAGTTGGGAGTCTATGGCAATAATTCAGATGAGAAATAATGACATGAACTAGGGTGGCAGTGATAGAGGTGGTTCCAGAGGTTGGATTTGGGATATATGTCAGAGAGACAGAGATACATATTGTTGGATTGGATGTTGGGAGGAAAGAAATGGAAGGATAAAGAATGAGTCCAAAGTTTTTGACTCGAATAATTAGACAGATGGTGCTAACCATTTACTGAGATGGTGTAAGCCTTTGGACATGCTATATTTGATTGCCCAGGAAAAATTCTGAGTGCACAGTTGGCTATTTGAGTCAGGAGCTCCGCAAGGATCAAGGCTGAAGATATAAATTTGGGAGTTGTCAGTATAAAGCTATTTATGGGCCTGGATGAGATCATCTATAGATGGAATGACTGTAGAAAGGAGAAGAATGCTGAGTCTAGAGTACTTCATCTTTTAGAGGGGCAGCAGAGGAAGGGGCTAGCACACGAGACCCAGGAGTAATTAGTGCAGGAAGTGCTGAAGGTATGGGTTACATGAGTCTTAGCTAGTAGTTTTGTTTTTTAAAAAAATTATATTTATTTTTGGCTGCATTGGGTCTTCGTTGCTGCCCCTGGGCTATCTCTAGTTGTGGTAAGCGGGGGCTACTCTTTGTTGCGGTGTGCGGGCTTCTCATTGCAGTGGCTTCTCTTGTTGCGAAGCACGGGCTCCAGGCGCACGGGCTTCGGTAGTTGTGGCACACGGGCTCAGTAGTTGTGGCTTGCGGGCTCTAGAGCGTAGGCTCAGTAGTTGTGGTGCACGGGCTTAGTTGCTCTGCGGCATGTGGGGTTTTCCTGGACCAGGGCTCGAACCCGTGTCCCCTGTATTAGCAGCCAATTCTCAACCACTGTGACACCAGGGAAGTCCTTTTTTTTTTTTTTAATTAAAAATTTTCTCTTTGGCTGTGGTGCATGAGGGATCTTAGTTCCCCGACCAGGAATTGAACCCGTGCTCCCTGCAGTGGAAGCTTGGAGTCTTAACCACTGGACTGTCAGGAAATTCCTTAGCTAGTAGTTTAATAGAATTGTTTCTAAGGGAAGAATGGAATATGGAAGAATGTGGGCTGGATAGAGGTACAGATAGGTGGGTTAGGACTGTGTGTACCAAAGTAGTGTCAAACAATGAACCAGTGGAAACTTGAAGAAGATGTGTAGGAGAGGACCTCAGGTCTTGTTCCTGTCTCATGAACCTGGTTAGAAAAAACCCCTCAAGTAGAAAGAATTTGGGTCAGACTTGCAGTGATACAAAGATGGAGAGATAGTTATCACATCAGATTGATTAGTAGGTGTTTTTTTTTTTTACATCTTTATTGGAGTGTAATTGCTTTACAATATTGTGTTAGTTTCAGCTGTATAACAAAGTGAATCAGCTATATGTTTACATATATCCCCATTATCCCCTCCCTCTTGCACCTCCCTCCCATCCTCCCTATCCCACCCCTCTAGGTGGTCACAAAGCACCGAGCTGATCTCCCTGTGCTATTTTACATTTGGTAGTGTATATATGTGTCCATGCCACTCTCTCACTTCGTCCCAGCTTACCCTTCCCCCCTCCCCGTGTCCTCAAGTCCATTCTCTACGTCTGTGTCTTTATTCCTGTCCTGCCCCTAGGTACTTCAGAACCAATTTTTTTTTTTAGATTCCATATATATGTGTTAGCATACGGTATTTGTTTTTCTCTTCCTGACTTACTTCACTCTGTATGACAGACTCTAGGTGAAGGGATAAAGAAGATGTGGCACATATATACAATGGAATATTACTCAGCCATAAAAAGAAATGAAATTGAATTGTTCAATAGTAATAGTAGTGAGGTGATTTGTAGGTTTTGGAAGACACGGTGAGCCATAGTAGATGCTCTGTGTCTGTTGTGCTAAACCAAGCATGGCCTGTTGAGGTGCTGGCCTAGAATGGCAGCCTTGAGAGTGGAGGATTGGAGTCTAGAGACATTTGAAAAAGAAGTGGTGGCAGGATTTTATGACTTAAATAACTGGTTATAGGTGATGAGGGAGAGGAAAGAGACCCAACTGATTCAAGGGTACAATAATTAGATATGTTTTTACTGTAGGAAGGAAGAGTAATTAAAAAAAAAGCCAACATGAGCTAGTAACTCATTTTCTTTATCAGAACCGTTAGTAACTCATAGTTTGAATTTATATAGTTGTTTCCGTATATTGAAGGGATGATAAAAATTTAGTAAAAAAATTATAGCAAATTGTCTCTTCCATCCTTAAAAGATTACTAATTAACCAATTAATGTGTTTCTGTTTGCATAAAGCTGAGAGCCAAAGCCAAACAGTATAATAAGATCAGTTCAGACATCCCTTTTTGATGGTTTGCCAGTTGAATATTGATATGACTGCATTTATTTATGAGGTTGCTGATAATTTGAATTGCCCTGTGAGGGCCTGAGTTGTTTTACAAAACCATTCCCTCCTGCTTAACTAAATGGCATTAATCTTACCTCTCCGAAAGCACTGACTTCTGGCCAAACAGAGATTTCTGTCTTATATTGAAGATGCTCTCAGTGATTGGGCTTGTGTGAGTGCCATGCCTGAAAGGCCTGCAGCTTTTTCTACCCTTCAGAGACTTTGCTAGGCTCCTGGATGGTATTCGTGAAGTGGCAGGAGGTATGTTCAACTTTCTTAAGGTAAAAACTCTTTCAAGCACTTATTTATATAAGCACTCATTTACATATAATTGCTTTCCTAATCCTACTTTGAACTCACATTCAAATAAGGAATGAATATTATTGCTTTAAAAAACTCTCAAATTTTGACTTCTCTGGTACTGCCTATGAAATTAGTCCAAGGTCATAAGTTTTACTATATATGTCATTTTGTGCGCTTTACGCCTGACTTGCTTATATAAGAACGTCAGCCACTTAAATTGAGAGAAGAGTTTTTATCTCTTCTTGCCAAGTTCTGAACATGATGCCATATATTTAGATTAGTTCAATAAGTATTAGAATAGTAGGAATTTAGAGCTGGAATGGAAATTAGATATTATCTTGTCTGCTTCCTTCCTTTTTCAGATGGAGGAAAAGAGGTGAAATGATTTGGTCAAGTTCATACACTTAACAGATGACAGAGATGCTGTGGTCTCACTGCATCTTATCAGGTGGCACATGATTTCGGTGTGTCTTATTACTAGTGATGTTAACTTTGATCATTTGATGAAGGTGGTGTCTGTCTGGTTTTTCTATTATAAAGTTATTAATTTTCTTTTTCTAATTAAGTATTTTTTTGGGAGTTACTTTGAGACTATGAATATATTTCTTTCCTCATCAAACTTTTATTAGCTATTTAAAAGTTTTATTTATTGAGGTATCATTGATTTACAGTGTTATATAAGTTTCCGGTATACAACATAGTGATTCATAATTTTTAAAGATTATACTCCATTTATAAAATATTGGCTATATTCCCTGTGCTGTACAATATATCCTTGTAGCTTATTTATTTTATACATAGTTTTTACCTCTTAATCCCCTACCCCTATTTTGTTCCTCCCTCCTTCCCTCTCCCCACGGGTAACCACTAGTTTGTTCTCCATATTTGTGGGTCTGTTTCTTTTTTGTTATAGTCACTGGTTTGTTTTATTTTTTAGATTCCATTCCACATGTGAGTGATAACATACAGTATTTGTCTTTCTCTATCTGACTTATATCACTAAGCATAATACCCTCCAGGTCCATCCATGTTGTTGCAAATGGCAAAATTTTGTTACTTTTTTATGGCTGAGTAGTATTACATTGTATATATGTACCACACCTTCTTTATCTATTCATCTATTAATGGACACTTAGGTTGCTTCCATATCTTGGCTATTGTAAATAATGCTGCTATAACATTGGGGTACATGTATCTTTTTGAATTAGTGTTTTCATTTTCTTTAGATATACCTAGGAGTGGAATTGCTAGGTCGTATGGCAGTCCTATGTTTAGTTTTTCGAGGAACCTGAATACTGTTTCCCACAGTGGCTTCACCAAGTTACATTCCCACCAACAGTGTACAAGGATTCCCTTTTCTCCACATCCTCACCAACATTTATTATTTGTGTTCTTTTTTTTTTTTTTCCCTTTTTTGCAGTACGCGGGCCTCTCACTGCTGTGGCCTCTCCCGCTGCGGAGCACAGGCTCCGGACGCGCAGGCTCAGAGGCCGTGGCTCACGGGCCCAGCCGCTCCGCGGCACGTGGGATCCTCCCGGACCGGGGCGCGAACCCATGCCCCCTGCATCGGCAGGCGGACTCCCAACCACCGCGCCACCAGGGAAGCCCTATTTGTGTTCTTTTTGATGATAGCCATTCTGACAGGTGTAGGGTGATATCTCATTGTGGCTTTGATTTGCATTTCTCTGATGATTAGTGATGTTGAGAATCTTTTCATGTGCCTGTTGACCACCTGCATTTCCTGTTTGGAAAAATGTCTATTCAGGTCTTCTGCCCATTTTTTAACCGGGTTGTTTGTTTGTGCTTTGATATTGATTTGTATGAGCTGTTTATGTATTTTGGATATTAACCTCTTATCGGTCATATCATTTGCAAATATTTTCTCCCATTCAGTAGGTTTTTTCATTTTGTCGATGGTTTCCTTTGCTGTGCAAAAGCTTTTAGGTTTAATTAGGCCCCACTTGCTTATTTTGCTTTTATTTCCTTTGCCTTAGGAGACAGATCTAAAAAAATATCGCTATGATTTATGTCAAAGAATGTTCTGCCTATGATTTCTTCTAGGAGTTTTATGGTTTCATGTCTTACATTTAGGCCTTTAATCCATTAAAAATTTAAAAAATTTTTTAAATAAATTTATTTATTTATCTATATTTTGGCTGTGTTGGGTCTTTGTTGCTGCGCATGGGCTTTCTCTAGTTGTGGTGAGTGGGGGCTACTCTTTGTTGAGGTGCATGGGCTTCTCATTGCAGTGGCTTTTCTTGTTGTGGAGCACGGGCTCTAGGCATGCAGGCATCAGTAGTTGTGGCACACGGGCTCAGTAGTTGTGGCGCAAGGGCTTAGTTGCTCTGTGGCATCTTTAATCCATTTTGAGTTTATTTTTGTATATGGTGTGAGAAAGTATTCTAATTTCATTCTTTTACATGTAGCTGTCTAGTTTTCCCAGCACCACTTATTGAAGAGACTGTCTTTTCTGCATTGTATATTCTTGCCTCTTTGGATGTAGACTAATTGACCATAAGTGTCTGGGCTCTCTATTCTGTTCCATTGATCTACATACACTTTTACCAGTATTATCCATTGATGTTTTGTGATTGAATTAATTATTACTATGATGGTTATCAAATGGTGATTTTTTAAATTCTATCATTCCTTCTATTAAGATTAGTTGGCATTAGTTCTATTAAGTAAGATTACTGTAAAGAAAAGTTTTCTCTTTCCCTATTTGGATTCCTATATTTCTTTGACTCACAGATTTCTTTTTTAGTTAATGGCCTATAATCTATTTCTATTACTACTTATTTTGATATCCAAATTGTCCCAGATAGGCCAGTGAGAGATACATCAAGCTGGTTTCTGTGTCTTTTTGATGTGTCTCTATCATTTTATCTTCCTCATTTAATTTTTAAATTGTGGCAAAATACATGAAACATCAAATTTACCATTTTAACAGTTTTTAAAGTGTGCCATTCAGTGGCATTAAGTACATTCATGATGTTGTGCAACCATCACCACTATCTAGTTCCAGAAAATTTTCATCATCCCAAATGGAAACCCATACCCATTAAATCATTCACTCTCCACTCCCCCATCCCTCTAGTCCCTGCAACCAAAAATCTGCTATCTGTCTCAATGGATTTGGATATTGTGGATATTTCAATTAATGAAATCATACAATATGTGGTCTTTTATGTTTAGCTTCTTCCATTTAGCATAAGGTCTTCAAGATTCATTTATATTGTATCAAGTATCAGTACTTCATTTTTTTTTTTGGCTGCACTACATGGCTTGTGGGATCTTAGTTCTCTGACCAGGGATTGAACCCTAGGCCAAAGCAGTGAAAGTGCTGAGACCTAACCACTGGATGTCCAGGGAATTCTCAGTACTTCATTTTTTATGGTTGAATAATATTCCATTGTATGGATATGCCATTTTGTTTATTCGTTCATCTCTTGATGAACATTTATGTTGTTTTCACCTTTAGGCTAATATAAATAGTGCTACTATGAAAATTCTTATACAAATTTTTGTTTGAGAACTTGTTTTAAATTATTTTAGGTGTGTACTACCAGTAGAATTGCTGGATCATATGGTAATTATATGTTTTTTTTTTTTTTTTTTTTTTTGCGGTACGCGGGCCTCTCACTGTCGTGGCCTCTCCCATTGCGGAGCACAGGCTCTGGACGTGCAGGCTCAGCGGCCATGGCTTACGGGCCCAGCCGCTCTGTGGCATGTGGGATCTTCCCGGACCAGGGCACGAACCCATGTCCCCTGTATCGGCAGGCGGACTCTCAACCACTGTGCCACCAGAGAAGCCCTGTTTTTTTAATATTGAGCTGCATGAGTTGTTTATATATTTGGGAGATTAATCCTTTGTCCGTTGATTTGTTTGCAAATATTTTCTCCCATTCTGAGGACTGTCTTTTCGTCTTGATTGTAGTTTCCTTTACTTTGCAAAAGCTTTTAAGTTTCATTAGGTCCCACTTGTTTATTTTTTTTTTTTATTTCCATTACTCTAGGAGGTGGATCAAAAAAGATCTTGCTGTGATTTACGTCAAAGTGTGTTCTTCCTATGTTTTCCTCTAAGAGTTTTATAGTGTCCGGTCTTACATTTAGGTCTCTAATCCATTTTGAGTTTATTTTTGTGTATGGTGTTAGGGAGTGTTCTAATTTCATTCTTTTACATGTAGCTATCCAGTTTTCCCAGCACCACTTATTGAAGAGGGTGTCTTTCTCCATTGTATATCCTTGCCTCCTTTGTCATAGGTTAGTTGACCGTAGGTGTGTGGGTTTATCTCTGGGCTTTCTATCCTATTCCAGTGATCTATATTTCTGTTTTTGAAAGCACCATTTGTTGAAGAGACTGTTCTCCCACTCCATCACTTTTTTAGGCTTTGGAGTTTTATTCAGATTCTTTGGTTTTATATTTGTATTTATTTTTTCTTATGTATAAAACCTTGTTTTTCATTTATATGAATTTTTTGTTTCCAACATACCATAGCTGTACTTTTCAGTAAAGTATATAGACAGAGTTTAATATTTCTTTTTTTTTTTTTTTTTTCTTTTTTGCGGTATGCGGGCCTCTCACTGTTGTGGCCTCTCCCGTTGCGGAGCACAGGCTCCGGATGCGCAGGCCCAGCGGCCATGGCTCACGGGCCCAGCCGCTCCGCGGCATATGGGATCCTCCCAGACCGGGGCACGAACCCGTATCCCCTGCATCGGCAGGCGGACTCTCAACCACTGCGCCACCAGGGAGGCCCAGAGTTTAATATTTCTTTGCAGGTAGTTTTGTCTTTTTTTTTGTTTTTTCCAAGCTTTATTTTGAGGTATAACTGACAAATAAAATTGTATATATTTAAGTTGTATGATGTTATGGTTTGATATATGTGTACATTGTGAAGGACTACCACAACCAAGTTAATCAAAACATCTGTCACCGCACATGGTTACTTTGTGTGTGTGTGTGTGTGTGTGTGTGTGTGTGTGGCTAGAACACTTAACAATTACTTTCCTAGCAAATTTCAGGTACACAGTACCGTACTATTAACCATGTTGTAATAGTTACCATGTTGTACTATTTTTAATTTTTAAAATAGGTATTTCTATTTTTAATTTTTTGAGGAACCTCCATACTGTTTTCTGTAGTGGCTACACCAATTTACATTCCCACCAACGCAAGCACTTCTTAATTTCTAGACTAACACAAGTATTTATTCCAGGCTTTCCCTGCCCTAGTCCTGAAAGTAGCCATTTCTCCAAGAAGCCCTGGTTCCTTTTAGTGAAGAATAGTATTCAGAAACCAAGATTTGGGCACTAGGTGTGCTTATTGCTTTTATGGTGTTGATGTTCTTAGGCCCCTTCAGTAGACAGAGCTATGTACACATATACCCACACACCTATTGAAAACCATGAGTTAACATCAGTACTTCCAGTAACAAACTATCAAAGTTCCCTCTAGTTTTCTTTCTTTATATGTAACTCTGTTTATTTGTAACTCTCTGACAGTGAAAAGCCTGGCTTTTATTTTTCTCAGTATATTTATTTATTGTAATCAATATTCTCCATCACCACTGTCCCCCCTGCATAGATGATGTCCTCACTCTACTTGGGCTTTGACACTTGTGCTGGGCTAGTACCACTTCTGTCCCGAGTGAACACCTTCCCTTGTTTCAGTTTGGACAACCCGTACTAGGTTGCCTAGATGATCTCAATTTTTTCAAGCTTTGATACCCCATGCTCATCTGCTGCTACTCCCTTCCCCACAGCCGCTGGATTCCTCCCTTGCTTGGCCTCACCTAATGTATTTTGGACTGAATTGTTCAGGAAGGAAGGAGGGAAGACAGGAATGAAATTGATCAATTTCTAGGCTCATTATTTTTTTTGTAATTTATAACTTTTCTCTGTGTTCAGTGTACTTCTTGCTGATGTATATCTTTTAATATTTACTTTCATGTCTTTGGCAAATGGATTAGCTGGCTATGAAATTTGAGCTTAACATTTTTTTTCTTTCTCTGCACTTAAAAAATAAATCTTTTGGGGGGATTATTTTAGATTTACAGAAAATTTGCAAAGATAAGAGTTTTTATATCTTAATTCTGGAAAATTATCAACAACAATTTCTTTCAATATTGCTTTCCTATCATTCATTTCAGTTTAGTCTTCTGGAATAATGGAATTCTTCTGGAATACTATTCTTCAATTTATTCCTATTCATTAAAATGTTGGAATCTCTCAGTCCGTCTTCCATGTTTCATAAGTGCTCATTTAAATCAACCAGTCTATCTATCTATCTATCTATCTTAGTTATCTCTATCTAGAAGGGAGAACAATCCAGTCCTGTTTATTGTATTTCAACTCAATCACTCTATTTCCTTTCTTAATTTCTAACTGCTTGTTTAAATAGCCACCTATGCTTGTTTCATTCTTTTTACATGTTTTTGTTGAAAAATTTTGTATTGTTCCACTTTATTTTTTAATTAATTAATTAATTAATTTTTGGCTGTGTTGGGTTTTCATTGCTGCGTGCGGGCTTTCTCTAGTTGCGGCAAGTGGGGGCTACTCTTTGTTGCGGTGCTTGGGCTTCTTATTGCAGTGGCTTCTCTTGTTGCAGAGCACACGCTCTAGGTGTGTGGGCTTCAGTAGTTGTGGCATGTATGCTCAATAGTTGTGGCTCGCGGGCTCTAGAGTGCAGGCTCAGTAGTTGTGGCTCATGAGCTTAATTGCTCCGTGGCATGTGGGATCTTCCTGGACCAGAGCTCGAACCCATGTCCCCTGCATTGCCAGGAGGATTCTTTTTTTTTTTTTGAAGATCTCAGTGTTTCTTATTTAAAGTCTTTGCTAAGCTGTCTATGAAATTAGTTTTCCAGTGTGAATACATGATTGTTAATTTTGTTAATTTTCTTTCTTAGCAAACAATTATTGTTTTGGAATTTTGGTTTACCAGTAATTTTAGATAAGATTTTTTGTTTTTCATTTTTCTTTCTCCCATTTTTCTCCATCTGCCTCTGTCAAGCATTTTTGCAGTCCCCTCCCCTGCAACAGTTATTCAGATCCCTAATCTATAATCAGGCCTTAAATTGCCAGTTGGGGTTCCTGCCACATAGCGATGGTGGAGTACGAAGAGCCAGTCAAATGGTCAGTAAGCAGCATGGCTCAGTTCTTATTGGTAAGGCGATTGGTAAGGTGGTGGGTTTTAAAGCTACAGCTCATGCATTTTCCCCCAGTAAGGTGAAAACTGATTCTTGGAGAGTGAAAAATCTTAGATATTATAGTGCCCCTTCAAAACTCTACTCGTATTCCTTGGCATTTAATCTCTCTCTTTAGGGAAAATTTAAATTAAAACTTTCTCATTAGGGGGATAATAATGAAAAAAAAGTTGACAAACATTGTTATAGCTCTAGGCAGAAGTCAGCTATGTTTTGTTGGACCTACTTTCCTTTTTTTTAATAAATTATTTTAATTTATTTTTGGCTGTGTTGGGTCTTCGTTGCTGCATGCGGGTTTTTTCTAGTTGCGGCGAGCAGGGGCTACTCTTCATTGTAGTTTGCAGGCTTCTCATTGCGGTGTCTTCTCTTGTTATGGAGCACAGGCTCTAGGCATGCGGGCCTCAGTAGTTGTGGCATGCACATAGAAACAGAAAAACTAAAACTTCAGAAGAAAGAAGTGTGGGGCTAATGAAATCTACCGGCAAAGAGTGTTACCCAATGCAATACTCCCCATGGAGGCCTTTACTGCTGTGCATGAGGATGGGTCATCAAGAAGATGTTCAATTCAGTGTAATCTGTTTAAGAAAGCAGAGAGCATAGATTATAACCGAGAAGGATTTCCATTCAAAACCGTGAATGTCCTAAAAGTTCTGAAGCTTAAAGGTGTAGGACTTGCAGTCATGTAGCAAGTTTGGCTTTTTTTAAGGGATTCTGAATGGCTGAAGTGTTACTAGGTGATTGAGATTGGTTCTTCTCCTGGTTTATAGAGCTTAAACCACTAAGTGTTTGCTGAGATATGGGGATATTGGTCACTGACAGTGACTTCATATATATGACTGGGTTGAGTGGAAAGGAGATGAAATGGAGAGTAGGGAAAGCAGGTGTAAAAATTACTCCAATTTGAAAGGAAGCGTGGAGGTGCCTGGTGCTGGGCATGGAATGGGTGCTGAATACATATGTGTAGGAGTGAAGGGAGCTTCTTTTAAGACAGACTCTCACCCAGTGCTTTGGGTGTCACACCTGGAGCTGATTGTGATGGAGGATGGTTGAGGGTGGAGGGGGACAATTCAGCCTGGGGAACTTGGGCAGGACCGGGTTCCAAGCTAAGGGTTCCTGAAATGGAACCAGCTTATGGGAGCCCATGCTGCCCTTGTAGGGCTGTTTTGTGGCTTTTTTTTTTTTTTTTTTGCGGTATGCGGGTCTCTCACTGTTGTGGCCTCTCCCGTTGAGGAGCACAGGCTCTGGCTCTGGACGCGCAGGCTCAGCGGCCACAGCTCACGGGCCCAGCCGCTCCGTGGCACGTGGGATCCTCCCGGACCGGGGCATGAGCCCGTGTTCCCTGCATTGGCAGGCGGACTCTCAACCACTGCGCCACCAGGGAAGCCCTCGTGTGGCATTTTGACCCTAGCGGTGCTCCCACCAGGCGAGAAGTCTGGCTGGCTTCATAGCCGTGCCTGTGTGGCCTGACTCTGCTCTATGTAGGGCCTGAGTGGTCCTCAGCAGCCTGGTCAGGAGTTCTTTGTCACGCCTGGCCCTTCTGGGCCACAGTGACTGAGTGACTAGCAAAGCAAGAGGAGCCCTGAGGTTTTATTTTGATAAGCCTAGTTCTCATTTCACACACACACACAAAAGAAAGCTTGACTATTTAGATTATTGATATAGATAGGTTTCTTTTTTTCTTGAATCATCCATGGAGAACCATTTCATAATAATTCACTGAATATAAGGTTAAACACAGGCTTAATTTTTAAAAGAAAGAAGAGATTTTTAGAGTTTTAAAAGATATAAATTCCACTAAGATTTTCACTATTAGTTAACAGGGCATCATTCCCTCTAAAATCTTTGTTATGAAAACTGCATAAAGAGCATATAATCATTATTGTATAATTTAATACCATTGTTATTCATTTACAAAGCACTTCTTATTGGAAAAGTTTTAACTATTTATAAGAGCCTTGTGAGGAAACGAATATTGCTCCTATTTTAGAGATAAAGAAAAATGAAGCTCAAAGGATCAAAATGAGTGGCTCCAAGGATTACCAGAAAAGGAGTTAATGTTCTGAAAGAGAAGATAAAAGTTTTCTGTAGTTTCATCTCCCTTCCCAGAGATGAAAAAAAAATTGACATTTTGGTGTATCTGCTCTAAGGTTTTTTTTCTTTGCTATAAATGTAAAATATATCATAATATTTGGTAAACATTTTCTTATGCTATTCAATAGTCTCTGAAAACATGATTTTTAAGAGTTGTGTAACATTCCCTCATACAGATGCCCCATAGTTTATGTAACCACTCCTCCCTCGTGGGATATTTGGGTGGCTTCCTTTTTGCTTTTATAAAGGATGCTGTGAGAAACATATTTGTCCACTTACTTTATTTTAGTCTACATATTTTATAGGCAGAGAGGCAGATATTGTCTAGAAAACCTAGAGAGTAGAAAGCCACCATTGACAAACCTGAAATGTGCAGAAGACTCTTCTAGGCATGGGGGCACAAAGATGGAAAAGGAATACTCTGTAAAGAGATAACAATTTGATTAATACTTAGAGTTTATATGAGTATACATGAAAGATAATGATACCAGCCAAAAATCAACCCCAAAGGCATGGAACGAACAGCAGCACACATTGTCATGCTGTGCAGACAGTTGATTCTAAAAATGTCGATTGCTTTGTTCTAGTTTGCAAGAGCTGAGAGTTTGGACCAGTGAGGATGTAGAACTTGAGTTGGGCCCCCAAGGGCAGTTAAATGTGGTGTGGATTTATAACAAAACAGATCTGTCTTCAGCTCCTAGTTCTGCTAATTCCTAGCAATATAACTTGGACCAGTTACTTGCCCTCTTATGACCCCAGTTTTCTCATCTGCAAAATGGGAAGAATAATCATATCACTGTCACTGAGGATTAAATAGAATCATGACTATTATTATAATAGGACTTTCTAATGTTATTAATTATTACAAGTGGAAACATTTCAGAAGAGTGACTGGAATTTTGATATCAGTTTACAGTTACTGTATAATAAGTTCACCACACAGATAGAAAGTATCTTGCCCCCCCGGGTATTTGAAACATTACAGCAACAAGGGGTTTGGGGGCAGCAGTAAAATGCTTAAAAGCTGTTGTGTTCTAAAGTGGGGGCAAACCCAAAAAGGAATTAAAAGAGTACATGTCGGGGCTTCCCTGGTGGCGCAGCGGTTGAGAATCTGCCTGCCAATGCAGGGGACACGGGTTCGAGCCCTGGTCTGGGAAAATCCCACATGCCGCGGAGCAACTAGGCCCGTGAGCCACAACTGCTGAGCCTGCGCGTCTGGAGCCTGTGCTCCGCAACAAGAGAGGCCGCGATAGTGAGAGGCCCGCGCACCGCGGTGAAGAGTGGCCCCCCCTTGCCACAACTAGAGAAAGCCCTCACACAGAAACGAAGACCCAACACAGCAAAAATAAATAAATAAAAAATTAAAAAAAAAAGAGTACATGTCAAATACTATATCTCATTCTCTTTTTTAAAAAATTTATTTTTGGGGGTGTTGGGTCTCCGTTGCTGCACGCAGGCTTTCTCTAGTTGCGGTGAGTGGGGGCTATTCTTTCTTGCACTGCACGGGCTCCTCACTGTGGTGGTTTCTCTTGTTGTGGAGCACGGGATCTAGACACGCAGGCTCAGTAGTTGTGGCTCGTGGGGTCTAGACCGCAGGCTCAGTAGATGTGGCGCATGGGCTTAGTTGCTCCGTGGCATGTGGGATCTTCCCGGACCAGGGCTCGAACCCGTGTCCCCCGCATTGGCAGGCAGATTCTTAACTACTGCGCCACCAGGGAAGCCCCCTCATTCTCTTTTGAAATGGTTTTGTATCCAGAACATTTGCAGGTCAGAGCTCCAGGGACACTAAATGGCTTGTTGGCAGCCCCAAATGTTGGTCTCACAGTGGTTCTGTGTCGTCCAGGGCTGGTGAGGAAATACACTTATGCTCATCCTAAGAGGATGCATGCTCTCCTAGATAGATGGAGGGTTGTACTTCTTTCTTGTTAGAAATCAAACTGCATGAGATTCTTCATTCACGGGGCAAGCAGAGAAGCTGGAAGCATAAGCAGAATGGAAAAACAATCTTTCCTTCTTAAGGTCTGGAGGAAGAGAAAATCTTCGTTGTCACAGGTACTAGATGAAAGATTGGGTTGGACTGCTGGGAGCATGCTTAGGAGCGTAAATGGGTTGGGTGAGATAGAAATATGGGTCCCCATGTTTCATCTGGGAAAGGTTTATGCATAGAGAGGAGGTCCTGAGAATGACATGGGAGGGAGGGCCTGAGAGAAGTCCAGGGATCCTTGCGCTGGAGTGTCACGGGGCTGACATTCTGGGCCTTTGCGAGGTAGTGCAGAGGAGAGGTTAGGCTGGAGCCAGAGAAGGCTATTAATGAGTGTGTGAATGTGAAAGTATGTGTGAAAATGTATATCAGTGTGTGAGAATGTATGTGTGTGAGTGTGTCTGAGAGTGGAAGAGTGTATGTGTAGGAGTGTGTGAGAATGTATGAGTATATGTGAAGGTGAAGATAGGAGTGTATATGTGAGTGTATGTGTGTGTGTAAGAGTGTGTGTGTTCGTCCAGTCAAAATCTCATGTTTGAGACCACTAGTAAAGGACTTCTCCAAACTTTTAACTGGGGTCCCTGGGTTTTTAACTTAGAACACAGAACACTTTCTGCTGTCAGTTTTCCTGTGTTGAAGAAACTTTCTCTGGGGCAGCCGAGTAGCACGGTGTTAAGCGAGGGAACTCTGGGATCAGCCTTCCTGGAGCCTTGTCTGTGTAAACCTGGGCAAGTAACTTAACCTCTCAGTTCCTTAGTTTCCTTGTCTCTAGAATGTGGATGACAAGAATAGTTCCCACCTCACAGAGTGACTGGGAGGGTTAAATAAATGAGTTAATACATGTAAGGCAAAAGCTACAGTAATCAAGACGATATGGTACTGCCTCAAAAGCAGAAATATAGATCAATGGAACAAGATAGAAAGCCCAGAGATAAACCCACGCACCTATGGTCAACTAATCTATGACAGAGGAGGCAAAGATATACAATGGAGAAAAGACAGTCTCTTCAATGAGTGGTGCTGGGGAAGCTGGACAGCTACATGTAAAAGAATGAAATTAGAACACTCCCTAGCACCATACACAAACATAAACTCAAAATGGATTAAAGACCTAAATGTAAGACTGGACACTATAAAACTCTTAGAGGAAAACATAGGAAGAACACTCTTTGACATAAATCACAGCAAGATCTTTTTTGATACACCTCGTAGAGTAATGGAAATAAAAACAAAAGAAACAAATGGGACCTAATGAAACTTAAAAGCTTTTGCAAAGTAAAGGAAACTACAAACAAGACGAAAAGACAACCCTTAGAATGGGAGAAGAATATTTGCAAACGAATCAACAGACAAAGGATTGATCTCCAAAATTTATAAACAGCTCATGCAGCTCAATATCAAAAAAACAAACAACCCAATCAAAAAATGGGAAGAGGGCTTCCCCTCGTGGCGCAGTGGTTGAGAGTCCGCCTGCCGATGCAGGGGACACGGGTTCGTGCCCTGGTCTGGGAAGGTCCCACATGCCGTGGAGCGGCTAGGCCTGTGAGCCATGGCTGCTGAGCCTGTGCGTCCGGAGCCTATGCTCCGCAACGGGAGAGGCCACAACACTGAGAGGCCCACATACAGCAAAAAAAAAAAAAAAAAAAAAGGGAAGACCTAAATAGACATTTCTCCAAAGAAGACATACAGATGGCCAAGAAGCACATGAAAAGCTGCTCAACATCACTAATTATTAGAGAAATGCAAATCAAAAGTACAATGAGGTATCACCTCACATCAGTCAGAATGGGCATCATCAGAAAATCTACCAACAGCAAATGCTGGAGAGGATGTGGGGAAAAGGGCACCCTCTTGCACTGTTGGTGGGAATGTAAATTGATACAGCCACTATGGAGAACAGTATGGAGGTTCCTTAAAAAAACTAAAAGTAGAATTACCATATGACCCAGCAATCCCACTACTGGGCATACACCCAGAGAAAACCATAATTCAAAAAAGACATGTGCACCCCAATGTTCATTGCAGCACTATTTACAATAGCCAGTTTATGGAAGCAACCTAAATGCCCATTGACAGACAAATGGATAAAGAAGATGTGGTACATATACACGATGGAATATTACTCAGCCATAAAAAGGAATGAAATTGGGTCATTTGTAGAGACATGGATGGATCTAGAGACTGTCATACAGAGTGAAATAAGTCAGAAAGAGAAAAACAAATATCGTATATTAACGCATGTATGTGGAACCTAGAAAAATGGTACAGATGAACTGGTTTGCAGGGCAGAAATAGAGACACAGATGTAGAGCACAAATGTATGGACACCAAGGGGGGAAAAGTGGTGGGGGTGGGTGGTGGTGTGATGAATTGAGAGATTGGGGTTGACGTATATACACTAATATGTATAAAATGGGTAACTAATAAGAACCTGCTGTATAAAAAATAAATAAAATTCAAAAATTGAAAAAAAATACATGTAAGGCATTTAGTACAATGCATGTCACATAATAAGCATTAAATAAAAGGTAACCATTATTAAAATTTGGAGTAAAGGAAATCTTCATGCCCATTCACGCTGTTGTTTGAAAAAACCATCCACTTAATGTTTTTTTTTTTTTTTTTTTATGTGGTATGCGGGCCTCTCACCGTGTGGCCTCTCCCGTTGCGGAGCACAGGCTCCAGATGTGCAGGCTCAGCGGCCATGGCTCACGGGCCCAGCCGCTCCGCAGCATGTGGGATCTTCCTGGACCGGGGCACCAACCTGTGTCACCTGCATCGGCAGGTGGACTCTCAACCACTGTGCCACCAGGGAAGCCCCCACTTAATGTTTTGACTAGTTAAAACATTCACATCAAAGGTCGAAATATATAACAAAGTGAAAGTTTCTCCTCACCCCTGTCCACCATTCCTATAGTTCCCATATTCCTATAAAATGTAACAACTGTTACTAGTTTCTTGTTCAAACTTCTATAAATATTTTACTTTTTTGCATGTAGAAGCAAATACAAATATATTTTTATTTTTACACATATGATAGTGTATTATATATAGTTTCTGTACTTTGCTCTTTCTTTCTTCCTTTTTTCTTTTTTGGTACGTGGCCCTCTCACTGTTGTGGTCTCTCCCATTGCGGAGCACAGGCCCGGATGCGCAGGCTCAGCAGCCATGGCTCACGGGCCCAGCCGTTCCGTGGCATGTGGGATCTTCCCGGACCGGGGCACGAACCTGTGTCCCCTGCATCGGTAGGCGGACTCTCAACCACTGCGCCACCAGGGAAGCCCTGCTCTTTCTTTTAAAGTTAAAGATGTGGAGCTCTTTCTATGTAGCTATAGAATAAGCTCACTTTTTTTAAGCTGCATACTATTCTATTATTTAAATGTGTAATAATTTATTTTCTCATCTGCTCTTGATGGCTGTTTAGGTTGTTTGCAGTCTCTTTCAAACTGCATGTGATGTGATGCCTTTACAGCCTAAATACTGGGCAGAGCCCTCTCTCTACATGAAAGATTTCTAGAAGATTATCCATGTATTAAGGAGGAGAGGGGAGAAGGTTCTTGTATCTCTTTTTATCCCCTCTGTTTGCTATCGTAAATTGTAACCAGGCCAGCAGAGAGGGTTTTAGGGGATTTGGGTTTTATACTATCAATCTTCATTATTTCATACCCGTATCTGTTCCTAGCATGGATGAAAACTTAGCCATTTGAAAATAACTTACACGTTTGCTGCCCTAAAAGGAGGAAACAGCCCCTAATATTTACTAACGCAGATGCCCTTTCCCAGCAGAATGCTAATTTGCCAGCAGAGGGCTCTCTCCTTTTGGGAAAAATAAACGTCTCTGGGAAAGTTTTGTGTGTGTGTGTGCGTGTGCATGTTTGTGTGTTTGTGGGGAGGAGAGGGGGAAAGGGAAGGGAAAGCAGAGAAAGACATAGGAGACAAATATGGTCAGGGAGAATGCTCACATGCAATAGAAGCACAATGTGAAATTGTAGACAGATAGGGAGTGGTGAAAAGAGGAGAAAATAGGGGACAGGAAGTAGGAGAAATAGGAGACAGATATGGGGTGGTGGTGATGATGTGTCAGGGACAGCCAGAAATTCAACAACCCTTCTTGGTCTTAAAGTGCCCTCATCTTGATCTTAAAGCATCCTTGGCCACGGTGCTGAATTCTAAGGCCCTAACAGGTAGACACCAGTGAACCATGCTATGACTTTAAGCTGTTATAGACACAAATTCCTTATTACAGGAATAATAAACTCAATTTGTTATTGAGCTCCCACTGTATGCCAGATACTCTGCCCCTTGCTTTCATACATATTATCTCATTTAATCACATAATAACTTCCTAACACAATAATTCAAAGAACTGCCAAAGTCTTGCCTTAAGTTATTCAAACCAAACCATAGTTGGGAGTGGGTACTGATTAAGAATATCTTACTTTGTTATAAGGACCTTGAAAAAGTCAAGGGAGGAAGGGAGAGAGCTGGTCTCTGGTTACATTTCAGTGATAACCAAAGGGGTCAGAGTTACACACAGAGAGAGAGCCAACGTGGGTTTTGTCAAGGATATATCCCACTAGAACACTGCCTGTCTGTGCTAACAGTGGCAGGGTCCTAGGGAATTTTAGGTGCTATTGTAAATGAGTATCTTTAAAATAACATAGAAATGATGTATCCAAAAAAGATTCTTTCATAGTAGAGATTCTAGCAGCTCTGACCCATTCTAATTATGTTGCTATTATTCAAAAGAGTTTTGGGCTCTTTTCTTGGAGGTTTTCTAAAGACATTACTTATATGTTTTCAACTGTAAAAATTCTTCATTTTGTGGGTGCAAATTATTAGTATTATTATTTTTTAACGTCTTTATTGGAGTATAATTGCTTTACAATGGTTTGTTAGTTTCTGCTTTATAACAAAGTGAATCAGTTATACATATACATATATCCCCATATCTCCTCCCTCTTGCATCTCCCTCCCACCCTCCCTATCCCACCCCTCTAGGTGGTCACAAAGCACCGAGTTGATCTCCCTGTGCTATGCGGCTGCTTCCCACTAGCTATCTATTTTACGTTTGGTAGTGTATATATGTCCATGCCACTCTCTCACTTTGTCCCAGCTTACCCTTCCCCCTCCCCGTGTCCTCAAGTCCATTCTCTGGTAGGTCTGCGTCTTTATTCCCGTCTTTCCCCTAGGTTCTTCATGACCTTTTTTTTTTTTTAGATTCCATATATATGTGTTAGCATACAGTATTTGTTTTTCTCTTTCTGACTTACTTCACTCTGTATGACAGACACTAGGTCCATCCACCTCACTACAAATAACTCAGTTTCGTTTCTTTTTATGGCTGAGTAACTTTTCACTATATATATGTGCCACATCTTTATCCATTCATCTGTTGATGTACACTTAGGTTGCTTCCATGTCCTGGCTATTGTAAATAGAGCTGCAATGAACATTTTGGTACATGACTCTTTTTTTTTTTTTTTTTTTTTTTGCGGTACGCGGGCCTCTTATTGTTGTGGCCTCTCCCATTGCGGAGCACAGGCTCCGGATGCACAGGCCCAGCAGCCATGGCTCATGGGCCCAGCCGCTCTGCGGCATGTGGGATCTTCCCGGACCGGGGCACGAACCCGCTTCCCCCGCATCGGCAGGCGGACTGTCAACCACTGTGCCACCAGGGAAGCCCCATTTTGAGTTTATTTTTGTGTATGGTGTTAGGTAGTGTTCTAATTTCATTCTTTTACATGTAGCTGTCCAGTTTTCCCTGCACCACTTATTGAAGAGGCTGTCTTTTCTCCACTGTATTCTGGGGAAGTTTTTAAACGTAATTAACACCCAGATGTTTCTCTTCTCTGTAGCTGGTTGGTGTGCCATTCCCCTGAATACTTAGGGATTAACTGAGGGCTGCCTTTGTCAGTTTTTAGGGTGTGTTTATGTGTGAGGAGTTGTGGGGAGGAAGTGGGTTCCCAGGGGTTTTAGGGGAAGACCTGTGATCTGACCCGGACTAGGGGATTACAGCTTTTCCCTGTAAAATGTGAGGCATCCGGCCTTGTTCTGTATTTCAATATTAGAAACCACTCACTCCTATACCAGGATCCCTCAGCTAGCTTGTGAGACCAGTTAACAGGGCACTTGACCCCTGTTTATCAAGCCCTGTTTATATAACCCCTGGTGACAGCTCTTTGAGGCTGAGGCTCCCACTGAGGTAGGTGAAAATCTACCTGGGCACTTCAGGGCGGGAAGAGGAAGAGAGCCGGTGTTAACTGTGTAGCTCCTGAGGTAGGTCTGGACTGGTTAGGCCAATATGCCCTGTTCTCTTCATTCTTGTCTGATGGATATTATTCCTGACCCTTGTGCTCCCTGCACTCCCCTTCCTAAATCAGTTCCGGAAAGCAAGGCTCAAGACAGTGAAGCATATTTCCCAGAGTCACACAGCTAGGAACTGCCACTTAGGAGCTAGCAAGTTCCCCAGCTGCGACTGCACCGCTGGCCAACGTGACTACAGAATCCAAACATTGTTTTCCACCAGAAAGACCCCCTCCCTGCCAGGCAGGAACAGCTTCACTCTGGTTTGAGAAGGTCGAGGTCACTGACTCAGCTTCGGTGAGGAAAGTTCCTCCTACTTCTAACCTCTGGCCCCGTTTGAGAACCAACTCAAATCATTTTTCTCTTTCAGATCAACGTAGAGTGATGGCTGTGCATTTCTATTTTCTTTTATGTAGGGCACACCTAGGCTAATATTGAACAAGCTCCAAGACATGTGGGGTGTGAGAAACTGAGTATAGAACTTGCTTCCTAGAAAACGGCCTATTCTCAGCCCCGAGTCATAAAGCACAGGTGTGCACACAGGTGTGTTCCTGCCCACCAGTCAGAGGTTTTCCAGCTGGTGGGAGTGGGACGGCCTCAGCCTGGTGGGCTTTTTACAGGCCAAAGTGGGTGCCTCAGTCTTATTTTGGTTTAAGAAAGCAGCAGCACAGAATGAAGAGAAAGGGGGAAACAAGCTGTTGAGATGCCAGTCAGGTGAATCCTCCAGGTACTCTTTGTGACATTCCATGTAATTTTGCACAAGTAGGGAGCAGACTAATGGCCGCTGATTAGGTATAGCCGATTTAGGTAACCTTCCCCTCCCCCCCTTTTGAACTCAGGAATACTCGTAAAAAAAAAAAAAAAAAAGGAATACTCGTTATACTGCTTTTACACTCAGTAGTGTTAGACTACCTTACAGGATTTTGAGAAACTATTTTTTGCATTGATTACCTCACTTGCATTCACAACGTTGCACACCTGTCAAGCATGTGCCAACAATGTTCATTTGTTCAAATCTCCCTAGAATTACAATAAAATTATGTGGAAGTTTCTAACTGAAAAGGAATGATTCCAGGAATGAACGTTAAAAAGGAGTTACTGCTGACCCAGTCCCAAATCTTTAAGAATCTGGACTGATGACTTGGTCCAGTGGTTCTCAATATTGAGTGTGCACCAGAATCACATGGAAGGCTTGTTAAAACATACATTGCTGGGCCCTACCCTCCTGAGTTTCTGATTCTTTAAGTCTGGAGTGGGCCCCCAGTTTTGCAATTTTTAGCAAGTTTCCTGAGGGATACTGATGCTGTTGGTTCAGGGACCATACGTTGAGAATTACTGACTCAGCACTGTAAGGTGGAAAAACTCAAAATGGTAGAAATATTGTTGCTTTATATCTGGTAGGAGAAGGTAATGGTTAAGAGGGCAAGCTTTGGACTCAGAAATCGTGTTGGGATTCCTCCTCCAGCACTTGCAACTATGTGACCTTGGCTAATTTATTTAACTTTTCAGTACCTCGGTTTTCTCATTTAAAAAATGGGGATGATAGCTTCTAATTCATTGGGTTGTTATGAGGAGGGAGACAATGTATATAATTGGTTTGAACATATATTACATTATATATTAATATATTAATATGTGTACATTAGCATGTACACACTACATGGTAGTTCTCTTTCTAAGAGTTCTTGCATATCTCTGAAGTAGCTTATTAGGCTTATGAAGAATAGACCAAAGTAAAAAGAATGAAGTATAGGCATGATTACTTTAAATAATTGGGGAGGTATGTTTCTTTCTTTTTTTTTTAAGCACTGAAATCCCCACTCATAAAGTAGAGCACAGGCATTACCAACCATTGTTATCACCTGACGTTAAAGGAAAGTTCGAGGCCTCTGAGCACATCAGTACTGAGGAAGTGGGGAAAAAGTTAGAAAGAAGATTACATGGTAGCTTTTAAATAATGAAACTCAAAACCTTCCCAGCTGTAGGAATAGGCAAGGCTGTTTTTAAGTCTTTAAATTTGGTCTTGAAATTCCCACCCCTCGCAAAATTGCCTCCTTCCTAGCTTGCCAGGGTAATGGAAATTCCCACTCCTTCAGTTTGAGGCCCTGTGTCTCTGGAATGCAACTGGTATTTCTAAGAGTAATAGCATATTAATCCAATAATACTCACTAACACTTTCAGATTAGATTATATTAGATTAGCTAGGTGTTACCTTGGAAAATGCAGTGCTTTGCCCTGAGGGAGGGAGACACAGAAGAAGCTGACTTGGAGGAAAGACCTGGAGTCTGGGGCGCAGTGGGGCTGTGGGCAGCCAAGGGCACTGGGGGGCAGGAGAGAACTGCTGGAGAGAACTGCTGGAGTGAACTGCTGGTTACCAATGCAGCCTCTGCTCAGGCTGCTGGGGAGAGCTCCAGAAGGGCTCTCCGGCTCCCTGCAACCTTTATGTCCCACACGGTTTATTCTGTGTAAGGCTGTGTTCGGACAGTTGCTTCTGCTCTTTTGTGGTGGAATCCAGGAGGATGGTTTCTGCTACAGAGTTCTCAGCTGCTTCAGTGGTACCACCTACTCTCTAGCAGCCCCTCCACATTTCTAGTGTGGAGAGCCACTCCTCCTGGGAGGAAAAAAAACACTGTTCTAGTTGTCTGAGAGTTAAGCCCAGCCAAGCAGTGGCTGCTTTGGGGCATTTAGAAAGAGATAACCCAATGAGGTTTTCCCCCTACTTCATTCCTGATGATGACTAAGTCACCTGAAGCCAGTGTTACCTAAACCTTATCCTCCTATCATGGGAAATCCTGAGAGGACAGAAAGATAAGACGTACAGAAGAGCAAGCTATGACTTGGTTTCATTTTAATAGCTTGTGCTGACTGGGAATCTGCAAACAAATTCCACTGAATGTTTTTAGTGACATTTTCCTGGCTAACCTATCAGTTGGAATTAGAGCACAAGGCTGGCTTCCCACTTTTACAGAATCACACAGGCTTGCCTAACTTCAGGAGAGAAGCACAAGGCATCACACATCCGACTGAAAAGCCGGGAGGTCAAAGTTTCATTCTGTAGCCCCTTTCAGGTTCTCAGGCTTTTTAAAAAAAATAAATTAAATAAATAAATAAATAAATAAATTAATTTATGGCTGTGTTGGGTCTTCATTGCTGAGCGTGGGCTTTCTCTAGTTGCGGCGAATAGGGGCTGCTCTTTGTTGCGGTGTGCAGGCTTCTCAATGCAGTGGCTTCTCTTGTTGCAGAGCATGGGCTTTAGGTGCGCGGGCTTCAGTAGTTGTGGCACGTGGGCTCAGTAGTTGTGGCTTGTGGGCTCTAGAGTGCAGACTCAGTAGTTGTGGTGCACGGGCTTAGTTGCTCCATGGCATGTGGGATCTTCCCGGACCAGGGATGGAACCCATGTCCCCTGCATTGGCAGGTGGATTCTTAACCACTGCACCACTAGGAAAGCCCGGTTCTCAGGCTTTGCTGCAGGCTGGTTATGACCTGCTAAGGGTCCTCTTTCCTCTCGGATCCTGGCAGCTGGACAGCCTACCACTTCAAATCTAAAGTCAAGTAACGTCCACTTCCCATGCCCAGTGACAGAGCGATGCTGCCAGATAGGGTGATGGGACTGAAGGGGAGGGCCAGGGCTAAGTTCAGGTCCAGCTGGTCTGGTTTTAGACTTCAGCCCTGTCCTGTCCTCACTTGGCAAGTGGGGAGGACATGGAAAGGAGGTCATCTCTGAGGCCAGTGTCCTCAGCCCACACTGGGTTTGTGTTTGGAAGGTGAGCTGGTGCTGTGGCCTGAGGAGGGGGCCCGGTGGAGAGGGAGATGGGAAAGAGGGTATGCTGGGACTATTCAGGGAGCTAAGTGGCTTGTCATGGTGCTGGCTGGTTGTGTGCATATTATAAGAATACATTAATATAAAATATGGACATTCACAAGTCATAAGAGATTAAGAGGATTAGAGAAATTGAAGACATTTCGAATGAGTCACTTAGTGGGTTCTTGGTACTATATTATTTATATCCAGCTGTACTATGGGCACTTCCTAGAACTTCCCCAGACCCAGGTCTATATGAAGAAGCCCCATGTTAGCTCTGGGAGAACACTGACCAGTGAGGTTAGAATTGGGGGTTAGATCAGGTGGGCAAGGAGTTTCTTGCAAACTCTAAGATTCTCTGAATTATTCAGGACTTGTAAGCTAATACTTTTGAAGCTCTTTTGCAGGGAATTCTACAAATGACATTGCTCACAATTGCCACCCCTCCTCCTTGGGAATGGCTCTCTTTGGTGCCTGGAGTCACTGCAGAAATGAACGTGGATGGGCTCTCTTGGGCAAATCTTTCAGAGAAGCTGGAGGCAATTTGATTGAAGGCTTTATGTACTGTTACTGGATGTGACCCTGACATGGTATTAAGGGTCAGGCAGAATGTTATTGCCCTTGATTCATTCTTCCACCAGGAGGAATCTTCTTTATTTAAAGCAGAATGGTTCATAGTTTGTCAGAAGCAACATGATAAATAAGTCTTGCAGAAGGAAAAAGTCACGGAAATGGCTTTCTATGTGCTTCTTAGAATCAAAAAGTCTTGCTGGGCTTCCCTGGTGGCGCAGTGGTTAAGAATCCGCCTGCCAATGCAGGGGACATGGGTTCGAGCCGTGGTCTGGGAAGATCCCCCATGCTGCGGAGCAACTAAGCCCGTGCGTCACAACTACTGAGGCTGTGCTCTAGAGCCTGTGTGCCACAACTACTGAAGCCCATGCACCTAGAGCCTGTGCTCCACAACAAGAGAAACCACCGCAGTGAGAAGCCTGTGCACTGCAAGGAAGAGCAGCCCCTGCTCGCCGCAACTAGAGAAAGCCTGCATGCAGTAACAAAGACCCAATGCAGCCAAAAATTAAAAAAAGTAAATAAAATAAAATTTAAAAAAAGTCTTGCTTATGACATAGGTTGAATTCACAAGGATTGGGGAAAGTAAGTTTTCAATAGAAATATTTGATTACATGCAAAGAAGGGATTGCTCCAAATCCAAATACTATTCTGCCTGTTGCGTTACTCTCCCCAGAGACTATCTATCTCAATGTTAAAACTTCTTTCAAATGCTTAAGAACAATATATGTGTGTGTGTGTGTGTGTGTACACACACACACAGATATAAAATTTAATACTCATAAAATTACCGTGAGGTGGATTTTGTTTTCTCTGTTTTACAGATGAAACTTAGAGAAGTGTCTTGTCCAAGGTGCCACAGCAAAGAAGTTGTAGAATGTTCCTTTCCGCTACCCCAGGCCCCTCTTGGGTTTCGTTGGCTCTGACCATTCTGCTTCTACCATCTCTGCCCTTCACCAGCCCGAGCCTAATCCTTTAGGCCAACTCATGCCAGCTGCCATGATCCTCCAAGACTTCTGTGTTTTTAGACATTGTATCTTCCTCTTGCTCCTGCAAAAGAAGAGCAAGTTCTCCCTGACTGCTTTGTGGCCTTTCCTCTCTGGAACTTAGTTTCCACATGTGTAAAAGAGGGATAACTGCCAGGAACCATCTTGCTTGTCACCCCGCCTCTTCCACCTCGGTCAGGCACTGTGAGCCTAGCCTCCAGGGCAGAAAGGACACAGGGAACCCAGGGCTCAGGAAACTTGTTCCTCATTCTTAAACTCTTCTTGTGATGCTCTTACCGTTGCTGCCCTAAGCTTGTCGCTAGTCATTCCAGGCCAGGGCCCCCAGCCTTCTCTGGCTCTCTCTCCTAGTCGCTGAATCTCATCTTTCCCAGTTAACAGCTATGTGATCTTGGGCAAATAACATCACTGCTTTGAGCCTCAGTTTTCTCATCTGTAAAAAATGGGTTGATAATATCTGCCTTGCATAGATGATTTGTGAAGATTAAGTCCGTTAAGATCTTACAGGAAAACACTTGGTCCATTTTAGTTTCCATCTTTCTTGATTTTTGGACTTAGTAATACCAGTCTTTCACACAGCAGATAATCAGGAATCTTTTTAAACCTGGTCTATCTAATCAGACACCCACACCTCTTCACATTCTGCCTCCATATGCCATTGTGTGTCCTCGCTCTACATGGCCCCTGGTCCCAGACCCTCAAGGCTTTTGAGGCTACTGATTTGGGGGTTTGCCCCCTCTTTCTGCTGCACCCTTTCTTTCTTCCCTGGGTCTTCTAGGGTTACCTCCATACCATTTGTGCCCTTCTTGCTGCCATAGCCAGGTGCTGACTGTAGTAAGACCTGCTTTGCATACCTTGGGGATTATTGTGAGGATCAAAGGGAATGATTTATGCAATGAAAGTGCTTTGAAACTAAGATGGACTGCATTCACATGGGTTGTGATGAAGATGATGATGATTATCACCCCGGACTATCTTCAGATGACTAAAAATATCCACCCAGCCTGGACCTTCTCAGCATATTCTTCCCTGGCCTGGACTTTCCCACACTGGCCGAGAGGTCTGACAGTTTAAGCAGCTGAAGAACTTGCTGGTAGAAGGCAATGTTGGGGGTGGAGAATGCCTGGGTAATGAATTGCCTTCTTTAGGGTCCCAGCGGGAAATCTGGTACCCTGGAAAGCATTAATTTACCTCACTTGAGTGAATGCTTTAGACCCAGCAAGCTTTTCATTTGCCCAGGCAGCCCATCGTGATGATGACATTAAATAATCATTATCATTACGTGGAAATCCTGTCACCTTGGGGATTTAGAAAGTGTTTCTCGAGTCACATACACAAAAGCAACCGAAATGAGCAGAATGTTCATCTAGAAGAACGTGGTGAAGACAACATTTGTTTGTAATTGTCAGTATTTGGCAAAGGCAGGAAATGAAAGAATGAAATGAACCACAGCTTTGGATTCCTTCCAGTGTTTTTTCCAACCCCAAATCATCAAGACTAGGGAGGGAAGGCTTCCTGTTGCGGACTGTGAGTTCTAGGGAGGAGGATAGGAGCCTTCAACTCCCTCGCCCCCTCCATCCAGGAAGTCATTTCAAAGGGAGCTGCCGCCAGGGAAAAGCAAGAGCCCACTGGCCAATATTTATTTATAGTCTTATACCCTGTAAACTTGTCTTCTTTTTCAAACTTAAGCGTAAAAAAGTATTTGGTTCTTGTCTGTTTGGACTACCTCCAGGCAATTGTATCTGTTTTCTTTATTTCTGTGCTGGTTGCTCAACATCTTTGGTCTTGATGGAACTGGTTTCATTCCTAGGCCCTCCCTTATTATTAATGTTCTTATTATTGGTTAGTTCTTCTGTGTTTGCAGTGTCCTTGACAATCTTTTTTTTATTAGCTGTTCTTTACAACAACCCAGTGAGGTGGATCAGCCTTACTGAATATTTATCTAACAAGTTGTCCAACATTTTCTTTTGTTGGCTTTTGTTAGGATTTATTACCATCATTTTTTCTTTCTGATAGTCGCCCTTCTGCAAGAAACTTATTTCATGCTCTTCTTCGTGAGGCTCCACGAGCTTGTGTCATGTGCTTTCAATTCGTGTTTGGTTTCTTCCTCCCCTGTCTGGCTTTTTCACGCTCCTCAAAATGATGGTTGCTTCTTCTGTTCATGCAAATGGTGCTCAACTCATCTAAGGCAGGTTTGAGCAGAGGGTTTCCTTTTTGCTTTCCTGGCATCTAGGTACATCTTTAAGTGGTCACTGGCTGTCAGTTCTTTAGCACGTGATTTGTTACCACATAGTTGGTCACTGCTAATATTTTGTGGTTGTTGTTTGCTGGGGTTGTGTGTATATTGGCTCACAGTGAACCAATGGACTGTCAGGCTAGGAAGAGAGATGTTTCTGGGATGGCTGGGAATTGGTACTATACCAGGAAAGGACATCAATTCTAATGAACCAAGAAATGCCCAAGTCTTCCAAAACCTACCATCATCACCACTTCTTCCACCACCAGTTCTTCCACTATAATAGCTGCCACCCTCAGTCTTGCACTCCCATCAAAAATACTTTATTATGTTTCTGTGTATGCACATAAACCTAGATATACCTGGTGTCTAGGAGCTTATAAGTAAACAGAACTCCCCCAAATACCAATTTAAATTTTGAATACTATGTTATCTTTCTTCTGTCTACCCCTGCACCTTTATATTTCTCTATTGCACTTATATTGTGATTATGGCTAACTTGTCTTTCTCACCCACTAGACTCTGGATTTCTTAACGGCAGAGACCATATCTTATTCTTCATCCACTAAGCCCTAAGCTAGGCACCAGGGAGATCTATTAGGCCAATAATTGTTTGTTGACTGAATATTAAAGTTATTTGATTAAATGCTTTTATAAACTATACAATGTTTTATAAACTAGTAAAGACTGTTCAAATACAACTTCTTTTTATTATAATTGCATTATTTTGTCTATGCAGCAATGAAGGATAGATATGAATCCTGTGAAGCTGGACAAAAAATACTTATCCATTTTATAGAAGAAGAATGATGGCTGTTTGACTGAATTTGCAAAAGATTAAAAGATCAGCCATATTATTTTGGCTAGTGTCTGATTTGGGGGCTGCTTGGTCACCTGTGGCCATTGAGAGAGCCCAGCAATGGGGGGAGGATAACCTTTGAGTGTCTTTAAAATTCATTTAAAAAATTCTCTTCTGTGTAGGTAGGTATTTTAGAAAATGTCCTAAGCAATTAACATGGGTTCTGGACATAGATGGTTCTGGAAAGCTATGTGTTATTCTGTGTCAGATTTAAACTGATGGAA
Organism: Mesoplodon bidens; assembly: GCF_964165515.1. Classification (NCBI taxonomy): domain Eukaryota; kingdom Metazoa; phylum Chordata; class Mammalia; order Artiodactyla; family Ziphiidae; genus Mesoplodon; species Mesoplodon bidens. Next base: position 56,653,908 of record NC_138160.1, on the reverse strand, counting down.
TAGGACTTGCCAAAGTAATTCACTGTAGTTTGCAGTCTGAAAGTGGCTCAATGCTTCAGAACTCTCCTCCCCATGGAACTTATCTGAGGGGCTGTGAAGAAGGGAGAAAAGTAGTTTCCTCTATTTGCTCTCCCCATCCACTGTTTCATGGTGTACTGCTTCCAAACAACGGACAAGTTATTTCTGCAGATCAAACATTACAATTCGTGATTAAAAAATAAGTTCTACTTATGAGTCGGGCACATTTCAGGTTCTTAATAAATACTGAGTGAATAAATGAATGAATTTAGCCTCCTTATCCCAGCTGTCCAAAGAGCTTAACATTTGCATGGAAAAAAGGCCCAGGAATGACTTTACTGGCTTTTACCCAAGGGTACCCTGGGATCAGTCAGCAACAGGGGAAGAACTCTGAATTTGGGCCAAGTTCACTTACAAGAAGCTGCTTTTGATAAAAGCTCAGTTCTCTTATCAATATTCCTTCAACTCTTTCTGCAGCCCTGGCAAACTCTTTTTAAAAAGCAAATGCACTGTAGGCAGAAGCTGAATCAGTAAGTCAGAATGCAAGTTTCAGCCCCAGCTGGGCAGCAAGACATCCCAAATCAACCCTTCGGCACATTTTGGGGGACGGATTTACAAAAGGCTGACAGCGCTTTTGAGTCTATGTATAGAAACATTAGATTGGTTGCCAGAGGTAAAAAAAAAAAAAAAAAAAAAAAAAAAGTCTATTAGAATTTACTTGTGATAAAATGAAGTTGCCAGGAGGCTGCACTGTAAGATTCTGGCTTTTCATGAGTTCTCACTAGTGGCCAGTGTTAGAAACAGAACTTGTCGACTTTGGGATCTGGTAATTGTCTTAAATTAGTTCCTTAAGGACCACAGAACTACTTTCCTTCTTTACTGCCTACTTTTCTGTTTCTCATTTTTACTATCGATTCTGTTTTTTTTTTCCTTCATGTGCAAATCTCTTTGTTTGGCAGGAACCAGCCATCAGAAGATTTTTTTTTTTTTTGGTCTCTGAATTCTTTGGGTGCTGAAGATTTAGCTAACTGGGAGTTGAATGGAGGAAAGAGTCAAGCAGGGAAATTTGTGCATGAAATGGATTTTTTTGTTCCTCTGAGGATTTGTCATAAGGAGATATAAAGTGTCTTTCCCCCTCAGAGTACCTCCAAGCGCTTTCACAAATCAATTAGTCACTGGCGGGACAGAGAGAGTAGAGGCAGAATAAGCCATGTGGTGACAGCCAGAGACCCTGGCTCCTTGCTGTCTCTCAGGCGTGCTGTCCTTGATCATTAGATAACCACAGTGACACTTCACCCCCTGGTGACTGTTTCCATTACAATCAGAACTTCAGAGCACGGGGAAGGCTTTCAGGATCTCACTCTGCTCCACTAATAAACAAACATCCACAAGGAGAGACTGGGGAAAAGGGAGGTTGGCCATCCCATCGAGACACAAAGCCAAGAAAATGAAACGAAAAGAAATCAATCTTTTATTTGGTCACTTGGACTCCAGAATACTTATGTACTCTCTAGAATGTTCAGTCTTTGAGTAACGTGGAATCCGGGCATTTCTCTCAGTTCATTAGAGGAGACCAACGAAAGGGTCTTTTTTTTTTTTTTTTCCGGTACGCGGGCCTCTCACTGCTGTGGCCTCTCCCGTTGCGGAGCACAGGCTCCGGACGCGCAGGCTCAGCGGCCATGGCTCACGAGCCCAGCCACTCTGCGGCATGTGGGATCCTCCCAGACCGGGGCAGGAACCCGTGTCCCCTGAATCGGCAGGTGGACTCTCAACCACTGCGCCACCAGGGAAGCCCCACAAAAGAGTCTTAATTCTAAGAGGATGAGGCTCTTGACACAGCCCTTCTAAGCTGACAGAATAGGTGCAACATGCCTCCTGCCAGCTACTCAGCAGGCAAAGCCTATGGCATATGCCTTAGGGGCCCACGAGGTACAGAGTGAGGGCGGACTCTGAGGAACACCTAAAAATGTGCCCAACCGAGCTGTCAGAACAACTCTCCATCAGTCATTCAGCAGGAGCAAATGGAGTTTCTGAAATGCACACGTCATTTCAGGCACACGCTTTGAACTTGGAGTTCCCAGCTTGCAGATGTTAGGGCCACAGGGGACGTAGGAATCAGGATGGGAGAACAGGGTGACCATTGCAAAGGGTTCAAGAGAGTAAAGGTGAATGCCATCATTTATAAGATCTGGAGCCTTTCGGGCTACTCAGCAAGCAAAGGGATTGGAAAGAAAAACGCTTCTTATGTAATAGCCGAGAGCTCTTATCTCATTCTTGGGAACAAGCTGGGGGGTAGGTGGCAACTATTTCAGTCTTCCGTTTCTCAGTTGGCAGAGCTGAGGTACAGGCAAAGGAGTTGGTCTGTCAGCCCGCTGAGCCAGACGTGCATGCGAAGAGTCCCTTTAATGTCCCTCCGCAGTGCTTCCCCATCTGTCATCAATGCCATTTACGACCTCTGCCCTGAGTCCTTGGGCAGCCTCCTAGAGACTGGGAATATACAGCATTGTTGAGGTCACTTGACAGACTTGGAGTCAGAAGACCTGAGCTTGAATTCTGGCTCTTCTACTTACTAGCTCTGTGGTCTTGGGCAAGTTTCTTAATCCCTCTGAAGCAAATCTCTCAGTTTGCTTCTCTTTAAAATGAGGATGACCATAGCTATAGCACAGGCCATTGGGAGAATTAAAAGTGTTTGAAAGCATTTGACCCAGTGCCTCACATAACTCAGTAAATGCTAATTGGATCTGAACTTAAAGAAGAAATAAAATGAGCCCAGATTTCCTTCTCTGACTTCTTTTGATCTCAGGGATGAGCAGGCTCCAACTTCACCGGAGGCTCGCAGGTTTCCCCATGCCTGTGATTCTCAAAGTGTGGTTTCTGGACCACTAGCATCAGAGGCGCAGATGGACCTGTGAGAAATGCACATTCTCAGGTGCAATCCTCTAGTGACTGAATCAGAAACCTTGGGGAGAGTGGGTGGAGGGCAGCAACCTATGTTTTAAGAAATCTTCCACGTGATTCTGATGCACACTCAAGTTTGAGAACCGATGCCCTATATTAGCATCACAATGGCAGGAAAAAAATGCCTGTGGGGCAACAGGCATAATCATCGCTGCAATGTAGCTGACTACTTCAGCTCAGGCATATATTGCTTATATCTCTATATCTGTCCTCTCTGTGGCCATTTTTTGAGAGAAGAGAAAAGGGAATTTGCTAATGGTGACCATCCTTTTGAAATTTTAAGACATTCTGCCTTTTTTTGGTGCGGGGGATGGAACTGACAATTTGGTGATGGGTCTGCATGAACACGGGGCTGGTAGAAGAAATTGTCAAAGGCAATCCAGACCCCCCACAGTCCTTGTAATGTTGGAGTGTGCGGACGCAGAACACTCCTTGAAATAAAACACTAAGGGAAGTGTTGGGGTCTGACATATAAACTCTGGGGGGAAGATGCTAAAATTTATTAGATATTCAGAAGGAGGCTTAGAGTGTTGACAAGTATCGAAACGACTTTGAAAATACTTTGAAACTTGAATATGTGATGTAAAGCTTGGATATTTTAGAGTTGCAGAGAAGATGAGCCTTTCTCTTCATTTCTCCTGTAGAGGGTAGGAGGCTGTGTCAGCTGAGCGACTCCTCATTTATTCTGTGTAACTTCTTTTACTTATTTATTAAAAAATTTTTTTGGACTTTAAAAAAAAATTGAAGTATAGATGACTTACAGTGTTGTGTTAGTTTCAGGTGTACAGCCAAGTGATTCAGATTCTTCTTTTTCCTTATAAGTTATTACAAAATGTTGAGTATAGTTCCTTCATAGTGGCTTCCAGAGAGCCTCGTAGTAAGAATGGCTACTGTGCCCGTCTCCCTCTTTGCACCCTGCCTCTACTTCTTCTCCATCACTTTTATTCCTTTCTGGAAAAGTTTAGCAGCTCTCCTTACCTTTTAGGAGGGAAACATTGGTTGAGTTCTTTTAGCAGCACCTGACAGCATAAAATATTTAAATCCAAAGATATTTAAAGACCTCTTATCACTCGTAATGCAACATTTTCATTTTACAGATGACAAAACTGAGGTCCAAAGATGGAATCCCCTGGCTCCAAGTTCAAGGCTCTTTAAACTACTCCCTAATGGAGGTGTCTTCACACAGTCTGCAAGCTTAGTCATCATGGGGTGTAGCAGGGAAAAGGGGAGTCGTTGAGTGAGAAGTTCTGTCCCCACTCCTAGTTTTTCAAATAGCATACCTGTTCAAATGGTCAACTTATACGTAATTGTCAACCTTCATTTGTATAATTGAGGAACATGATGTTTGGCCCATTTGTAATTGGGGTCACTGGGGAATGGGTGGAAGTCAAAACCAAACAAGTCTCAAATAGTCTCTAATTTATCTTTTTTTTTTTTTTTGCGGTATGCAGGCCTCTCACTGTTGTGGCCTCTCCCATTGCGGAGCACAGGCTCCGGATGCGCAGGCTCAGCAGCCATGGCTCATGGGCCCAGCCGCTCCGCGGCATGTGGGATCTTCCCAGACCGGGGCACGAACCCGCATCCCCTGCATCGGCAGGCGGACTGTCAACCACTGCGCCACCAGGGAAGCCCCCTCTAATTTATCTTTTTGACGGAAGAACTCATCATTGGCAAGCCCTTAGATTTTTTTTTTACAACTTTATTGGAGTATAATTGCTTCACAATGGTATATTAGTTTCTGCTTTATAACAAAGTGAATCAGTTATACATATACATCTGTTCCCATATCCCTTCCCTCTTGCGTCTCCCTCCCTCCCACCCTCCCTATCCCACCCCTCCAGGTGGTCACAAAGTACCCATCTGATCTCCCTGTGCTATGAGGCTACTTCCCACTATCTATCTACCTTACGTGTGGTACTGTATATATGTCCATGCCGCTCTTTCGCTTTGTCCCAGCTTACCCTTCCCCCTCCTCATATCCTCAAGTCCATTCTCTAGTAGGTCTGTGTCTTTATTCCTGTTTTACCCCTAGGTTCTTCATGACATTTTTTCTTTTTCTTAAATTGCCCTTAGATTTTAATTGCTGCCAAAGTCATGCTCTTCACTTCCATGGGGGAAGAGTGGGTGGGACCCAATCCTTCACATCATATTAATAGTTTTTGCTCATAAAACTTGAATTTCCAGGCCCAATCAGTATTTTCTCCCTCTGAAATAGTTTTAAAATAGGAACAAATTGCTTCTTTTTTCCTTCAGTGCTAGGAATATCAGGTGTTTACTTAATATTCCTTAAATTTTGCTTGGTGTTCTTCATGCTGACATTCTGAAGTGCCCAGGCAATAAGTGAAGTGATTTCTTAGATGTTCAGGGAACAGTGCATACAGCCAGTGCATACTTTTTCAGGATAATGGGTGAAAACCTTGGCCTGGATTCCTCCAAACCAGACAGATCATCAGAATAAAAAAGGTGTGTGTGTGTGTATTACACCTTTATTTTCTTTCTGACACTGTGGTAAGGACACACTTGAATGTTCATTACACAGTAACATAATGATAGTAATGGACACTTACTTATTGATCACTTATTACGTACCAGGTACTTGTGCCTGTAATATCTCATGTATTTCTCACTGCTCTCGGTGGAAGACATTTTATCCCCATTTTACAGCCTCAGTGAAGTTAAGTAGTTTGTCACAGGTCATGTGGGCAGTAAGTGGGAGAGACGGACTTCGAACCCAGACTGTCTGGCTTAATACTGTTCTACCTGCTTTTTGAAAGTCAAATTTTTGCCCTCTGTTCTCATATGCTAGTGGATGTAGAGTGTTGCCACGAGGTAAGGTAGGACCTAATCCTTGTGTAAATGACAAACTGTGGGTCAGTTCAGTGAGGAAAAAGCTTGGGCCAAGTGTCTTTCTGGAAGAGCCTAAATTTGAATGGTCAGAGGTGAGGAGATTAAGCATCCATGGGAAAGAAAACAGGAGGGAGATTTTAGGAAGGGACAGCTGAAAGGGTGGGTAAGATCAGGAGATGCTTGGAGTCAGCCCCTGTGAGAAGGCTGTGAGAGACCTACTTAACCTTGAACTACACTGGCCTTTAGAACCAGTGACTCCTCCACACTGTGCTGCGCCCTCCCTCCCACGGTTCTCCACAGCAGCAAGAACAGCCATCTTCAGTGTACCCTGGGAAGTGGCAATGCCTGGCTCTAACCCCTTCCAGTGGCTTCCTGTTACACTTAGAATAAAATCCAAGGGGGATAGGGGGGTCAGTGGGAGGAATTGGGAGATTAGGATTGACATATATACACTATTTTTTAAAAACATCTTTATTGGAGTATTATTGCTTTACAATGGTGTGTTAGTTTCTGCTTTATAACAAAGTGAATCAGCTATACATATACATACATCCCCATATCCCCGCCCTCTTGTGTCTCCTTCCCACCCTCCCTATCCCACCCCTCTAGGTGGTCACAAAGCACCGAGCTGATCTCCCTGTGCTATGCAGCTGCTTCCCACTAGCTATCTAGTTTACATTTGGTAGTGTATATATGTCCATGCCACTCTCTCACTTTGTCCCAGCTTCCCCTTCCCCTTCCCCATGTCCTCAAGTCCATTCTCTACATCTGTGTCTTTATTCCTGTCCTGCCCCTAGGTTCTTCAGAACCATTTATTTTTAGATTCCATATATATGTGTTAGCATACAGTATTTGTTTTGCTCTTTCTGACTTACTTCACTCTGTATGAAAGACTCTAGGTCCATCCACCTCACTATCAATAATTCAATTTCGTTTATTTTTATGGCTGAGTAATATTCCATTGTGTATATGTGCCGCATCTTCTTTATCCATTCATCTGTCAATGGACACTTAGGTTGCTTCCATGTCGTGGCGATTGTGAATAGAGCTGCAATGAACATTGTGGTACATGTCTATTTTTTTTTTTTTTTTTTTTTTTTGCGGTACGTGGGCCTCTCACTGTTGTGGCCTCTCCCGTTGCAGAGCACAGGCTCCGGACACGCAGGCTCAGTGGCCATGGCCCACGGGCCTAGCCGCTCCGTGGCATGTGGGATCTTCCCGGACCGGGGCACGAAGCTGTGTCCCTTGCATCGGCAGGCGGACTCTCAACCACTGCGCCACCAGGGAAGCACACATGTCTATTTTTGAATTATGATTTTCTCAGGGTATATGCCCAGTAGTGGGATTGCTGGGTCATATGGTAGTTCTATTTTTAGTTTTTTAGGGAACCTCCATAATGTTCTCCATAGTGGCTGTATTAATTTACATTCCCACCAACAGTGCAACTATTGATACTATGTATAAAATAGATAACTAATGAGAACATACTGTGTAGCACAGGGAACTCTACTTAATGCCCTGTGGTGACCTAAACGGGAAGGAAATCCAAGAAAGAGGGGATATATGTATACGTATAGCTGATTCATCTTGCTGTACAGTAGAAACTAACACAACATTGTAAAGCAACTATACTCCAATACAAATTATTTTTTTTAAAAAAGAATAAAATCCAAAGTCTTCACCTTTGTCAGCAAGGCTGTAGCAGGTGCTGTTGGTGCCATGCCCACACCTCCTTGGGACTCATTGTACCTGTGTACTGGGGCAGTTTTCTACTGCAATCACCTGCAACTCTATGCTTGAGGTTTCTGACTGCAGCTGGCTAGGCAGAACGCCCCTGGGAGTTAATGCCCCAGGAGCAGGTCCCAACCAGTGATGGACAAGAGTGGGTGGATAAATACCCCGACTCTCCTGGCCCTCAGCTGATGGAAATCTGAGGTGTGCTCTGCAGTCTTCAGAGGATCTCCCCTCCGTCCCCCAACCCCGGGATTGAGCCCCGTTGCCCACAGCTCACTCACGTGCCCATACTGCTTCTCTTCCCTTCCTATCTCACTTTCCTGCTCCCTGAATATGATTCCTTCAATAAATGACTTGCATTTCAAATCCTTGCTCATGGCCTGATTCAGGGGAACCCAACATAAGCCAAAGTCTTATTTGATCTGGCCTCTGCCCACCTCTCCAACTTCATCTAGAGCCACTATACCTCATGAACCGTTTTCTAGCCACATGGCTCTTCTTTACATTTCCTAAACATTCTGGCCTTCTTTGTGTGTGCGGTCCTACATTTCCTAGGCCTGGTTCTTCATTGCTTAGACTTCAACTTCAGTGTTACCTTCTCAAGAGGTCTTCCCTGATATCCCAGAAAGGAGCTGGAGCTCCCGGAACAGGGTTCAGGGCTCTCCTGGACGTGGCCCCAAACAGTGTGAGATGCACAACGTTGTGAGTGGTGGATGTGATGGCCACGTCCTGCCCCCACTCACTGTCTCTCTTTGGTCACCTAGCTTCTCCACATCCCCCAGTCTAAGGTGTGTTAGGCTCGGCTCATTCACCGTGTGGTGTGGCTTCTCCTCAGTGTTCCTGGGTTTATCTGAGGCACCAGGGTTAAGAAAGAGGCTTAAAACAGGAGAAAAGAGTGAGAGCCTGGCTGGTGGGAGAGACTGTGGAGGCTGGGTATTCAGGAGGCCTGACACACATCAGAAAAACCTTTGAAACTATGGATGTATATCTGAATCCAATTCTCAGTATCTTCTGAGTCCTGTTCACCAATAAATGTCCTTTATATCCTACACTGATTTTTCTCACAAAATCTTTCTAAGGGGGCAGTTCTTTCATTTTTCTGAAGTTGGCTTTGCTGTTACCATTTAAGTGTGAGAGATGAATAGGAAATTATAGACCCTCTTGCATCTGGGCTTGACATTCTCTTAGCAGATAGGCTGGTGCCCAAAGGTACATTTTTATTAAACTTTGCTTTTCCTTTTAAAGGAACCCAGAATGTTCCTTTGAGTGCATTAAGAAGAGGCCACCCTTCTGGGGGGAGGCTGCACCATCTGTGCACGCACAGGGACTGGATGGCAGCCTCGGCCCTTCCTGTATGGGACCCACCCTCTACAGCTCAGGAGGAAACCTGAGTCTAGAGATGGGGGTCTGGTGACCCCACCACCAGCAGTTCTAGCTTCCAGAAATGTGCCTTTATACCTAATGCCAATCCTAGGTGTTGCAGTTTGCATCTCCTTCTCTTTGAGCTTGATTGGATCATGAAATATCAGCATTAGGAGCTCTAGAGAGCACGAGTGCCAGCCTCCCATTTTACCCAGGAGGAGACTAAGGCTTACAGCCATTTAACGACTTATTCAAAGCCGCAGTGCTGATCTGTGGCACGTTTGAGATGAAAATTGACTGAATGTCATGGGAAAATTCTTTAAAGCCAGTAACTATCTGAAAGGTTCTTGTAATTCTCAGGAAATTAGCCAAAGGGACTGATGGGCTGTGAGGACATTTTAGGGAGCAGTGGCCTTATGGGGAAGTCCCTTTGCAAATTTTCACTGTGGAGTTTTGAAATTAAACATTTGGCCACTGAGTATTTCTCCCTTTGCAAATGTTTGCAGAATTGTGGTGTTTGCTTTGAAACACAGCACAGATGTGAAGTAAAAATTGATGTCGACCCTCAGATCTCATTTTTTCAGATCTTATTTTAGATTAACACTGTTGAAGCCTTCAGCTTGCTGCCATTTGAACAATCCTTTTTTTTTTTTTTTTTTTTCGGTTAGGGCATGAAATAACCCAGTGACTAAGACTTTTCACTGAAAAAAAAAAGGAAAGGAAAATATTTTGTCTGTTGGAATAAATTAATCCTTGCAGAGGTATGGTGAGATGAGCTTGACTCTGGGTCTGTAGGACCATTATTAAGTAATGAAGAATGAATTCACTTTTTTGGGGCTCAGAAATCGGGATTAAAATCCCTTCAGCGACCCAGCCTCTACTGCACACTCTTGAAACATTGTCATTCATTTAATCATCAAATATGCAATGAACACATATTTTGTTATGCACTGGGTTATTACATTCTATAATTCCAAGTAAAAGAGACTTTAAGAGCTTGTATGCACAAACAACTTGTCTGAAGAAGTGAAATGAAAAGAATAGGGTATCTCAAATGAATATGAAAATCACTCTTCATAGAAGATGGTGGATTACGTTTATTGTGTTGTTTCTGTAATGGGACTGATAGTTTGTGCTGAATAATTCATGCAATTTTGCCCAAGCCCCTTGAAAGCACTGGAATATCTTCAAGGGACAGCTGGCTAAAGTTAAGGTACAGACTGTTGTCACAGACTTGAATATCGCCAAGTAGCCTCCTGGAATATTTTTGAGAGGACTGGCCGTGGAATTAAGCAGACCTGGGTTCAAATCCTCACTTTACCCTTTGGCTTGGGCAAGGGATCCAGGCTCTTTCAGTCTCAATTCCTTCCTATGTAAAATGAAGCTAAAATTCACCCTCATTGGGATTTATACACATAGTGTTATAGGAACCAAAATTTCATTTTTAAAATGAAAGCTCCTTTCCAAAGAGGGTGGGTCTGGTTAAAGGGAAGGCCCCTGTTTTGCTAGTGCCTTGGGTTGTCAAAGTCTGGGAATGGGAGTTGGGGGGAGTAGGTGGGTACTAGGAGAATGGCATTGATTTCAGAAGAGGGAAAAGAATGGGGCAAGGAGAGAAGGGAGGAGAGAGGTGAGAGGAGCCAATAAGGAGGAGGGAGAAAGGCAATGATGCTGGGGAAATGGAAAGATGGTGCCGGTGCTGGTGGTGGAGGGCCAGAGGGTGTGTTAAGAACCACGGTGCTCCCTGATTTATTAAAGTTGTATGTGTGTGTGGCTGTGATGGTCTCCGTTTTCCATGTCCTCAGCTGGTCTACTTGCCTTCCGCTGCTCCTGGCTCAATTTTTTTTTTTTTGTGGTACGCGGGCCTCTCACTGTTGTGGCCTCTCCCGTTGTGGAGCACAGGCTCCGGACACGCAGGCTCAGCGGCCATGGCTTACGGGCCCAGCCACTCCGCTGCATGTGGGATCTTCCCGGACCGGCGCACGGACCTGCATCCCCTGCATCGGCAGGCGAACTCTCAACCACTGCGCCACCAGGGAAGCCCCCTGGCTCAATTTTTGATAAAGTTGGTTATGCTCACTAATGTTTTATGGAAGTTAGGGTGTGGGTATATTATACAAGTGGAGGGGGTCTGGATCAATGAGATGACACAGGTGCCCAGGAGACAGATGAGAATGGGAGCCCTTGGGAATTTGCAGAAAGCTGGTGAGAACTTTGGATTTTCATAGGTCTTGGTGATTCTATCCAAGCTGACCTAGACTTCAAGGGGATAGGCTTTAACTGGTACCTGAGTATTGGTAGACAATATTTATTAAGATTTTACTCTGTACCCAAGGCTGATATATGAACATTGTGGTGCATTATCTCCTTCCATTCACTCAATAGACACTTATGGAAGGGCCAGTTGAGTCCTCCCAACAGGTCAATTAAGTCTTGGAGGACCATAATTAGCTCCATTTTATAGATGAAGAAACTGAGCTCGAGGGAGGTTATGTAACTGGCCAAAGTTATCCTGCTAATATATATTTTTTAAACCCACAAGTTGAGATAAAGTATATCTCATTTCAAAGTCCATTCTGCTAATTGTTATGATAGCAAACCTTCCACCTTACTGCCTTATGCCATGAGGATTGAGGAATGAAGACTAGTGCTTCAAGTTCTTGGCACATAGTAGCTAATTTAAGTCACATTCCCTAGAAGTAGAACCTGAGATAGGGATTCTTATTTAAGGGATTTATTGGGGGAATGTTCTCAGGAGAAGGCATATGAGAGAAGAAAGAATAAGGCAGGTTTAATGGTGAATTGTACGTGTCAACTTGAGAAGGCCACAGGGTGACCAGATTTTTTTATTTTTTTATTTTTATTTTTTGCAGTACGTGGGCCTCTCACTGTCGTGGCCTCTCCCGTTGCGGAGCACAGGCTCCGTACGCGCAGGCTCAGCGGCCATGGCTCACGGGCCCAGCTGCTCTGCGGCATGTGGGATCTTCCCAGACCGGGACACGAACCTGTGTCCCCTGCATCGGCAGGCAGACTCTCAACCACTGCGCCACCAGGGAAGCCCACGACCAGATATTTTGTTCATCATTATTCTGAGTGTGTCTGTGAGGGTGTTTCTGGATGAGATTAACATCTGAACGGGTTGGGCTTCCCTGGTGGCGCAGTGGTTGAGAGTCCGCCTGCCTATGCAGGGGACACGGGTTCGTGCCCTGGTCCGGGAAGATACCACGTGCGGCAGAGCGGCTAGGCCCGTGAGCCATGGCCGCTGAGCCTGCGCGTCCGGAGCCTGTGCTCCGCAACGGGAGAGGCCACAGCAGTGAGAGGCCCGCGTACCACCAAAAAAAAAAAAAAAAACATCTGAACGGGTAATTGAGTTAAAGCAGATTGCCATCCCCAATGGGGGTGGGCCTCATCTGATCTGTTGAAGGCCTAAATAGAATAAAAAGACTGAGTAAGGGAGAATTTGCTTTTTCTGCCTTACTGTCTTTGAGTTGGGACACCAGTCTTCTGCCTTCAGACTCAAACTTGGAATGGACCTGTATCATTGTATCTCCTGGGTTTGCAGCTTGGTGACTGCAGAGCTTGGGACTTCTCAGCCTTCACAATTGTGTAAGCCAAGTCCTTATAATAAAAAAATCTTTCTCTCTCTGCTCCCTGGAGAACCCTGACTAATACAGCAGGGGGGAAAGCTAAGCAAGGATGTAGTCTCAGTGGATGTCAGTTCAGCCTGATCCCATAGGGAGCCCTGGAGCAAAATTATACCACAGTGTTGCCCCACCTTGAGGCCAGGGGCTGGCCTTTATAGTCCCATTAGTCAGTTCATGAACTCTGCTCCTAGGGTGGTATGGGGACAGTGAAGTAGCTCCCTGGAAAAGGGGGCAGCTGTGAGTTATCTGTTGATACTCACAGCAGCCAGGGGATGGGAGCATTGGTGCATCAAGAACATCCCCTGCAGTAGGCAATTAATAACTAGCAGCCATTACTATTCTCAAATTTTGATTTATTTCCCACCCCAAAATATACTAACTATAAAGGAAATTAACCAGAATGCCAAAATTGTCGACAGTCTCATACTCCAACATACAAATTGCCTTTCTCTGATCCGTGTGTGACTATTTTTTTAACCTAGGTATAATAATAGTATAAAGTCTTAAAATTATTGAAAGTATTAAAGTAATAGTGCTAATTATGAAAAGCTCCAACAGCATAGAAGAATATAGAATGGACATTAGTTTCCCTTAGCCTTCATGTTCTTCTCCTGCCCAGACAGGACCCCTATCCACATTAAGTATGTAACCTTACAGACCTTTGACTCCATACACACACTCTGTATAGACTCACACGTGCACACATACACACGTACTCCAGCTGGATTTAATGGGGTATTATTTCACATATTGGATCTAGGACTTGTATTTGCTACCTAACAATATATCTTGGAGACCTTCTCATGTCAGTACATTTAGAACTTCCTTATTCTTTTTAATGGGGCCGCACAATTTTGCTAGCATGTATGTATCATAATGTATTTAACTATCAATGACATTTAGATTTCCCATTGTTTCTTTCACAAACCAGGCAGTAATGAACTAGATAAAATTTTGTGTTCTGTTTTTTGTCACTGAAATCTATATTGTTGCACAGTCATAATTATTTTAAAATTGCACCATACTGTTCTATTAAGTTGATGTATCATCATTTATCTAATCATCTCCCTATTGCTGGTTGCATAGGCAACAAATGTTTATTTTTTTATATATATGTATGTATATATATATGTGTGTGTATGTATACATATTTACCCCCTCCCCCAATTTGAATTATTTTCTTATTCTCAGGAGTAGGATTAGTGGGTCAACTCTACTGAGCTGCATTATGCTAAGCAATCTACTAGACAGCCTCAGAGTGAAAGAATATTGCAGAGGTGCATCCATTACATGGATTGCTATATTGTATTAATAATAAGCACAGTAACTCTGCTATGAGGGGCAATGCATCCTCAGGGAATAGTTCCTAAAGCCAATGACAGGTAGAATCCTCTCTCCAAAACCTGTGCTGAATGATTGTAAAGCTGCATTTTCAGTACTAGGTGTGTGTTTTTGGCACTTGCTGTTCACACATGCATGTTTGTGTGGATGGAAACCAAGAAGCAAATGGGTAAAGATGGAGAGATTTAAAGTGCTGGTATTTCTCAGGCAGAATCAATGCAGTGATGCAGCAACAATCCAAATAATGAAAATTAGCAACTGTTTGTATAAGAACAGTACTTTATACAATCATCCACAGAATAACTTTGGCTATAGGCATTCAGGAATAATACTAATATCATGATTAATATTATAGCTGCAATCAATATTACTAATATTAATGTTACTTGAGCTAAAATTTGAGTGCTTGATACGTGCCAGGCACTGTTCTAAGTGTTTTACTTAGCACACGTTAACTCTACATAGCAATTCTTTGAGGTGAGTCCTTTGATATTCCTATTTTATAGATAAGGAAAGTAAAGCACAGAGAAATAAGATAACTTGATCAGATCTTCCAGTTTGTAGGTGGGAGAGCTGGGATATGACCAGACTTGGTCTGATTTCTTGACCACAATGTTTTACATCCTCTTGGTAAAGGATCATCTAATACCTACTTACATGTTTGATTTTCAACCAAGTTAACCTTTGTTCAAGGGAACAAATACTAGATAATATTGAAGCCAATACTGTAGCTGAGATTCTGCACAAAGAAAGAGTCACTAGTTGAACTACTTTGTAGACAATTTGTGCGGGACTCCGAGGCTGTCAACTTTGAGGAGAGGTGGTCATAGAAGAAAATGTATGGGTTTTAAACTAATTTTGAATTCCAAGGGAAGCCATAAAATTATTGATGTGGCTGCATGTTCCTCAGAACAGATGAGCTAGATAATGAGAGATTTCTGATAAAAAGACTTAAAAGCTAAAAATACCAATTCTGCATTTCACATACCTCGTGTGGGAGGGAGATTTCTGAAAGAACAATATCTTTCTTCACTACTTCATTCCAGATGATGGCTGCATTGTATGGAAATGAGCAGGTAATGGTGGCCCATACGGCAAAAAAAACAAACACACAAGAAAAGTTGGGGGGAGTAACTGAAGGTGGAAAAAAGAGGATCATGTCTATTAAAAAATAATATTAACACTCAGTGGTTCTATATTCATAGAAGGGGTATTTTCTAGGAGTAATGTGAATCTGGAGAAGGGAAAGGCATTGCTGTACTTTTGAGAGATTCTAAAGATCAAGAAATTAATTTTAAAAAAGTATCAGCTCTATAGCCACTGGATCAGAGATGTTTATGCTCTCTTATTTCATGCAGGCTTGAGAGGTCATCCAAAAACATAGGAATTCATCTTATTAGAATCTCTTCTCCATTTGCAGTTTCTAGGTGCTCGAAGATTTATTTCTGACAAATGAGTGATAATATCTAAAGTCATTAGCAATGATAGTCTAACACCCTGAAACACTCCTTGGAAGCTAGAAATTTAATTAGATGCTCTCCCTTCTATAGTTAGGGACTGAATTGGGCCGGTGGGCTGCCAGCCCAGATATGCCTTGCTTCTCTTTCTATAACTTTAACAACACTGCAATTTCAATGTACCTAAACTACAACTGGGCTCCCCCAGGGACTTTGCTTCAAGAGAAAGTTCATCTACCTTTTGGTTTTATATGGTTCCACTATCACCACTATGACCACCGCTGCCAGATGTGTCTACCACAGGCCAGGTCCTCTGCTAAATGCCTTCTGAGATTCATCTCCTTTAATCTTTTCACGCTCATGAGTGAGGGAGCAGCCAAAGCCAAGGCCCCCAGTGCATGCAGGGAGCGAGTTCTGTTCCGTGTGTTGACGCTCGTAGACTTAAGGGAACTGGCTCAGGAGGCTGTTAGGAAAAACAACTTTTGCCCTTGACGGTTTCCTTCTCTTCCATTGTGCACCTTTTTGGTGTTCCCTAGGATTTTTGTTAAAATATCTAACTGTTCACTAGACATTCAGACTTATTTTTTTCAAAGAATGGAGTTTTGAACATCACCATTCTAGCAAATACATTTCTTGGAAGGGCTTACAGCTCTCTCTAAGCATTCTGGATATTAACTGAAGGGATCTGGAGTCAGGAATATTGATCAGGGCTTGTCTCTTCTAAAATGGGATAATCTGCCCTAGTATTTTTTTTTTTTTTTTTTTTTTTTTGCGGTACGCGGGTCTCTCACTGCTGTGGCCTCTCTCGTTGTGGAGCACAGGCTCTGGACGCGCAGACCCAGCGGCCATGGCTCACGGGCCCAGCCGCTCCACGGCATGTGGGATCCTCCCGGACTGGGGCACGAACCCACGTCCCCTGCATCGGCAGGCGGACTCTCAACCACTGTGACATCAGGGAAGCCCTACCGCAGTATTTTCTTACGTGTGTTCTGCAAAAATTAGTCCTCTGAGATACTCGACAAAAAAGGGGCTCCATGGGCAAATGCATGTTGCAGATAGGGATTTAGTATGTAAACTTAGTTGTGCTGGGAAATATTGCAATTCCGTATTTTCTGTGAATCAGTTTGATTTTAACTCTTATCTGCCATCCCTCCAGATTGATTTTAACTTGGACGTACTTGGAGTTTCTGATTTTTTCCCTTCAAGGAGTTGTATCAGGATTCTTTGGTCTTACAGATGCCTAGGCATTGGGGTGATGTCTATCCACACTGCTTTATGCGAAGGTGCCCACTATCCTAACCTACACAGTCCCTTCAGATGGGGTCCCTCCTGCTGCTGAACTGTGCTTGGGACACAGGGTCTTTGGTGAGGTCAGAAACTCAAATATCTGATGCTGGGAGCTGGGAGGGAATAGTGAGCATGCGTCCCTGCTCTTGGGATCCTCAAACCTCTCTTTCCTCTAACCCTGTTTGATTTGAAAATAGAAGTCAAGAAACCTTGCCACGCCTCTCTCCTGAGGCAGGAAAGAGTAGACTCTGCTTTTCCATCTAACGTGGAAGGGAAAAGAGAAAAGAGAGGGAGAAAATATGAACTTGCATTTTTACAAAATTACAAGTTTGGGAGCCGTTGAATATCCTGTCCTTTCTTGATAGTAACATATCAAAGGCTCCGAGAAGTCCTGTAATAGGAAAATGTGTTTACATCTATTTAAAGCAAAGGCTGCAAAATGTATACTGACTCTGAACATCCCGCAGAGCTCGTGTTCTGGCGATGCTCTTGAGGAAATCTTTAGTAGCTCTGTGTGGACCCATTATTGTCCATGCCTAGGAGACCATAGGAACAAGTACTGATGACTTCTGACAGAGGGACAATTCTGATTTCTGTCCTATAGAACTTAACTCTTCTGGGTCCACTCCCCACTGCCTTTCTACTGTTCTAGCACTGTGCCTTCCAACATTCCTGGAATGGTTATCCTTTCCATAGTGCTTCCCATGGACTTCTAGGTGAGTGGCACTTCCACTAGGCATCATGAACACAGGCAAATTACTTGGCATTATCAGTGCCACGAGCCCAGAGGCGCTAGGCACTTGAAGTCTATTCCTAGAATACACACCTTGTCTAAGCACATGGATGTTATACCCATACAGAGAGATTGACCAAGTCTGGGATAATAACCAAGATTAGCAGATGAGTACTAAGATAGGCCTAAAAGACCTACAGTAGCCTCAGCAGTGCTGGAACACAAGGCCTGAGGCTCTAAGTTCAGTAAACAGGATAGTCATGGGACTTTTCATTATATATACAATGAGCTGAGAAGAGAGACAAGCTTGGGCCACAAGATTAAGACAAAAGTCATGCTCTATTACTGCCCGTGTGTTTGAGTATATTCTTTTAAGAGGGCTTGTGTGTTTCAGTTCCTCTTCTCTCTTTTGTGTTCTCTGCTTCTCTGCTGCTAAGGTACCCAGTGGCCAATTGCCCTATCCTGGGTCCTGTTTTCTGCCATATTCTTTTGCTCCACTTATGATTTCTCACATATGATTCCCACCCCATCAGAGTTTCCACTGCTGCTGTACCCTCAGCTGCGTAAGGGAAACCAAGCTGAGTAAACAAAACCATGCAGAGATGGGAGATGACAAGGATTCAGGGCCCCCACTGCACTCTCAGGGTGCTAGTCTGCGTGCCTCTCTAATTGGGAGAATTTCAGGGGAGAAACTTTAGGCAGGAGGCTTTTTTTGGAATCACATCCCTTGATCTTTTCCCTCAGTGTGGGTCTGGCCTTAAGAAAGGAGTGGTAAAGGAAAGCTGAAGCCACAGCCCTTCGCAAACCCACTTGTGGCCCCTTCAGTGCTGGAGGGAAGAGTTAGTCCTGCTTCCTTCCTCTTCTTTTACAAGCTCTGGTCCAAGGCCTGAGGTCTGAGCTAATTTTGTTGACTTTTTTTTCCCTCTGCAAATGGCAGAAAACCCCATTCCGTGAAGGAAACCAAGTACAACTGTAAACCTCAGCAATGATTCCAGAGTTGGAATCCTTACGGGGGGTGGGGTGGGCTTGGCTGTCTGCTTGGGGCTCCTGGGAAACACAAGACAGTGGGCGACTCTGAGAGGGCAAAAAAAGGCTTGGGTTCCTCTGTGTTAGCTGATTAGGGGTTTTCAGTTGGGCCAACTAACTTCTTCTTACTCCACTTAGCTGACCCTAGAAATTTTGGCTTAACTGCAGAGCTGTATCAATTACAATACTTTACGTGAATTATTTACCAATTATCCTTAATTACCAGGCTGCATGATAATGATTATGCATATCATCAAACATGTGCCAGATCAACTTGGTTGTAAGATTTTTTTTTTTTTTTTTTTTTGCAGTACGTGGGCCTCTCACTGCTGTGGTCTCTCCCGTTGCGGAGCACAGGCTCCGGACGTGCAGGCTTAGCGGCCATGGCTCACAGGCCCAGCCGCTCCGCGGCATGTGGGATCCTCCCAGACCGGGGCACGAACCCATGTCCCCTGCATCGGCAGGCGGACTCTCAACCACTGCGCCACCAGGGAAGCCCTGTAAGATTTATTTGATTGCAGTACTAATCATTGTGCACATCTGCTTAGTCTTTGTGAGTTGCTTGCCTAGTATGGACATTTCCTCACACCTTGAGAACAATGGCGGTAACACTGTAAGACACTTGCTATTCTGATGGGTTGAGGGAAGAGAGAAAGTAAGCAATGATGATTAGTATCTGCTCCCAAACCCAAGAAATCTAGATGATTAGTTTTTAAAGATAAAGGCCAATTGTACTTCATTAGAATATAAGTTTCTGTCCTCAACAGTGTGAACTTCTGTGTTCTTCCTATTTCTACTGCAGCCTCTGACATGGTAGGAATTCAATAAACATTTGTTGAATTGAGTTGAACTGAATTTGAAATGGCACTAGGCTCTATTTCATGGCCCAAGTTATCAACTGTCATTATCACAAAGTAATGTACTGAGACTATTTTTTCCAGTATCCTGAAGGTTCATAAGACCACACACATGGGGTTTTATGGAGGGATTACAAAACATTACCCATAGAAGGAAATCCGTAATGATGTGGCTTGAATTCATGACACCTGTGGCCTTTATCACTCTACAGAGTTAAGGTCACATTTCCTGAGAAGGGGAGCTGAGTTCGTCTACTGCTTAAATACATGTGGCAATGAGTTAGACAGGCGGTAATGCAAAAGCTGTGTGTAGATAGTATCAAATAACCCATGTTGGCTAAGTTGTTAGAAAAATTGTTATGAGAGCAGCATTTTCACATGGTACAAGTTCAAACAGTACAATTCAAACTGTGCAATAATGAAAGTGTACAGTTGTGAAAGGTGAACATTGCCCCCCCTCCTCAGACCCCCAGTTCCACTCTCCAAAGGCAGATACTATCAACAGTTTCCATTGATTCTGTCCAGAAATTTTCTATGCATATATTTGTATATATGTAGATAGTTTTGTTTGAAAATTAGGCAATTAATAATTAGGTAATATTTAAGACAAACAAAAACGTATGTCATTTATGAAGAATAATGCCACAAACGTGTGTTTCCACACTTTGCTTTAATAAATAAAAATAAATATAAAGGCCCTGTATACTTGTACATCTTTACCCTTACTACTTTTTTTTTCCTAGTTTTTTTTTTGGGGGGGTGCTGTGCCACGTGGCTTGTGGGATCTTAGTTCCCCAATCAGGGATTGAACCTGTGCCCCCTGCAGTGGAAGCACAGAGTCCTAACCACTGGACCTCCAGGGAAGTCCCTACCCTTACTTCTCTTGTCACTCAAGCGTTTTAATGTCTCTTCCTGATTGCATCTCCTTCCAAGAGGTAACTGCTCTTCTGAATTTGGTTCCCATGCCCACTTTTTATACCTTTATGATATATTTATGTGTCCTCAGCAAGATATAGTAATGCTTTTAAACAATATGTTTGTGAAATCATATCATATGTGTTTTTCTGTCATATGATTTTTCACTCAGTTTTGTAAAAGTCATTCATATGGATGCATGTAGCTATAGTTTATTTATTCTCATAGCTGTCTGATATTCCATTATATGAATATATCACAATGTGTACATTAAATCTCTTTCTGATGCATAATTAGATTGTTTTCAGTTTTTGCTACCACAGACAATACTGTCATGAGCAATCTTGTATGTGTCTCCTCATGTAAGGGTGTGAGTTTCTCTAAGGTATATACCCTGGCATGAAACTGCTCAGTCATGGGAAATGCACGTTTTAAACTTTTCTAGATATTGACAAATCGTTCTCCAAAGTGACTATATGTATCCTTTTAACATTTATTTCTAAATAATGAAAAGAACTTGTCCCAGGGTGCTATATATGTGCAATAGGCAATCAAGGTTTTGGAACTGTGTTGATGTACTTATCGACATCCATTTCTTTCAGAAGGTATGTTTCCAGCAAGAGGTGGGGCTGGGATTTAAACCTAGGACTTGTACCTCAAACCTCTGCACTTCCTGTTGCTTTATGTTCCATCTTCTCTTTACCTGAAGGCATCCAACCTCCTTGCATGTGTGTGTCTTGCGAAGGCAGAAATTTGAGCCTAAATGAAAATGTGAGTCCGTGTGTAGCTTGGGCTGTATTTTGTTTATGGGACCATAGTGGAGAACCTAGTTCTTTGGCTTTCTTTGGTCTTTGCTCCAATGACGTGTTCCTTCTTCTCGTCCTCCTTTTCCTCCTCCTTCTTCTAAACCCTAACACCATGTTTTTGGAGAATCAAGTAATACAGGTCCCCTTCCAAATCTTCCCACCCCATTCCCATTTTGCTCATCAGACTAACTACCACCAACTTTGGGTGGCTATCCTTCCGTTTCCTGTGGGGACATTCCTGGAGACTATGTCATATCCTGTTTCTCACCCAACTTTCGCCTACTAGTTTTAGTCTCCGTCGATGATTACTGCCTAAAACAGTTACTACTGTGGTGGTTGCCAGTTAGTGATGTAAACTCTTACTTAGAACTCAAAATGACCTCAAGAAGTATACTGTATTATTATCATTGTGAGTATAGACAAAGCAGCAAGGGAATGAATGAGCATGAAGGTCTAGTTGTTATCGTCACTTCTGAATCCTGACTCAATATACAAGAAAACCCCAAAGCCAAAACCAAACGATCCAACCTATTTGGATTAGATTAATCCACCGTTGCAATGGGCTAATGCTGGAAATACTCAAATTAAGATTAAAAGTTGCAGAAGGGGTACTAATGGTTCTTTATCCATCTTTAAGAATATGATTTTATGAGAATTTAAATATGTATGCATCTTATTCTGTACCTTTAAAAAAAAAAAAACGGGGCTTCCCTGGTGGCGCAGTGGTTGAGAGTCCGCCTGCCGATGCAGGGGACACGGGTTTGTGCCCAGGTCCGGGAAGATCCCACATGCTGCGGAGCAGCTGCGCCCCTGAGCCATGGCCGCTGAGCCTGCGCGTCCGGAGCCTGTGCTCCGCAACGGGAGAGGCCACAACAGTGAGAGGCCCGTGTACCGCAAAACAAAAAAAAACAAAAAAAAAATAGCATAATTCAGAATAAAACTCTGCCCCAACAACTTGTACTTCATCTGAAAAAATTTATTTGCTGAAGTTGTTCAAAAAACAACTTATCTTAAGAGGTGTTCGGCAGCAGAAAGGCCTGTAGGCATCTTCTGGACCCAAGATCCAAACTCAAAAAAGCATAAGTTGATATTTTATTTTAATAGGACCTGCGGGGGTCAACTTCTCTCCAAAAGGAAGGTTAAAATTTCACGGCACATCAAGAGACGTGTTCCTGCTTCTAATCCTCATGTTTGAAAACATGTATATCGGGGGAAAGAATGCTTCACGTCCTTATCAAGTAGGGCATAACAAAATTGGAAATTGGCTCATGATTTATTGCACCTCCGGTGACACCCTGAAGTGTGTAGTAAAATTAACTTTGGCTCTATACAGTAGCTGCTTGCACAGCATGACTAAAGAAAGACCCTGTGAACAGGCGAGGTCGCAGATGAACGAGGCCAGAAATGGAAAACTTCCACTGGTGCAGGCAGCACAAATGCTTGTTGTTAGCATTTGCATTCCGTCTTTGTGGCTAGTAGGAACACAGACTCAGAAGGCCCTGAAGGTCCCTCTCTCTTCCTTCCTCTAGCCACCTGGACCCCTGAAAGTCCATCTGATACAAAGGTCTCTTTGTTTGGAGTCAAGTCAGGGCTGCTACCGGTCGGCAAGCAAAGTCAAGCAGAAGTCCAGGCTACCGTGGCACAAGACCATATTGTTGCAGGCCCGGGCTTGGGAGGCATTTTTTGGCAAGCAGGACACTTTGAACACCCACGGGAGCCCGGGGTTGTGGACATAGCCGTGGATGGGGAAAATATTTGATAGCAGAGCCCTTTCTGGAAACTCCCACGTGGTGAACAAGGATGGGCAGTGTAATTTTGGTTTCATATTAAAATTCCTTGAAGCAAGCCCTAGGACTGTATCAGGTTCTGAGATCTTTCCCTTAATGAAATCGCCAAATGCAACACTTTAGCATTAGGATTCCATTGCAGTAATATAAACCAAGAAGGGGCTAATTTACATTTGTGCCCTCACCATTAATGTAAATTGGTTATTAGCTATTTATGCTAAAGAGCAGCAGTGTAAAACACAAAGGTAGTTTTACTAACTACATTTCATCCTCTGAAATCTGCTGTGCATGGAGTTTACATTCAGTGAATTTTTTCCCCCCTGCTCCATGCAGTACGGCATTTACTCTGCCTAATTAACATATTTATTAACAAATTACTGCCCCCTTTCTGCAATTTGCATTTTACAACACATCACCACAATGAAGTTAATAAGACTGCCCCATGCCCCCCCTCCGGTGATTCTTGTGGAATGTTGCATTAGCCTTTTTTTTTTTTTTTGCGGTACGGCGGGCCTCTCACTGTTGTGGCCTCTCCCGTTGTGGAGCACAGGCTCCAGACGCGCAGGCCCAGCGGCCATGGCTCACAGGCCCAGCTGCTCCACGGCATGTGGGATCTTCCCGGACCGGGGCACGAACCCGTGTCCCCTGCATCAGCAGGCGGACTCTCAACCACTGTGCCACCAGGGAAGCCCGCGTTAGCCTTTTTGTCTCCTCTTCATCTCTTTTTAGGCAGGGGTAATTAAAGAAAAAAGGCATTTACAAGCAATGATAATGCAGGAATAATAGGGATGTAAATGAGTTTCAGTCACCACATCCCTTTTTTGAGACTGTGGGCAGGAGTGAGCAGGGATATTGATGCGGAGGGACCAAAGCTTGCATCTCATCCATGTGGGAACAGTTCCTGAGAAATTAAAAAAGAGCATACTTATGTACACATTTGTTATCAAAAGCTTCCCGAACTGAGTTTCTCAAACTTAACAATACTGATGCCTGAGTATCAGGCATCAAAATTAAATAAAACTTTCTAGGAGTGGATCCCAGGAGAGTCCAGTTGCAGTCGGGGTTGAGAACTGCTGCTCTCAATGCTTTCCAGACGAGGAACTCTCAAACATTTTGGTGTGGCGACGCCCTTTTTGTTTATTTTTATGATACCACCTAACTGAGTGTATATGAAGCTTTTAAAATTAATTCTCAAAATAAAAGTTAAATAACATGAAATTTGTTTTGAGAATTTGGAGTGGAATTTAGTATAAGGCCTTGAAATAATTGGAGCCCATATGTAAAAGTTATCAGTTCTGGGCAGGGACGCATCAGGAACATGAGCATAGCCTTACTCTTTCACAAGTGGCTTCACTTTAAATTCCACTCTCAAAGCAACATTCACAGCAGGGCTTTCTGATGCTTTATGGACTTATGAGGACAGGCTGCTTCCAGAACACCTGTTGGTTTCACCTGCTTGTCACCTTTGAGCTCCCTTATTGCCCCTTTTCTCTGTTCTATGCTTAGATCTTATTTCTTGCCTGTATATTCAGTGTTTCCTTGCAAATGGTTTGAAATGCCTCAAAAGTGTAATGTAAACAGCCAGAGTCATTTAGAGAGATCTGACAGCTAGAAAGAGAGGTAGAGAGAAGTCACTACGGATATCATATTAAAGAATGTTCTTGGTGATAGCTGTGGTTTTCCTGAGAGCTTTCCTGAGAGCTTCCCTTAGGAGCCTCTCATCCTTCTCTTGTCCTGTTTTTTTTTTTTTTTTTTTTTTGCGGTACGCGGGCCTCTCACTGTTGTGGCCTCTCCCCTTGCGGAGCACAGGCTCCGGACGCGCAGGCTCAGCGGCCATGGCTCACGGGCCCAGCCGCTCCGCGGCATGTGGGATCTTCCCACACCGGGGCATGAACCCGTGTCCCCTGCATCGGCAGGTGGACTCTCAACCACTGCGCCACCAGGGAAGCCCCTAGTTTTATCCTGGACTGAGGAACTGCTGGAGGGAATGGGCACCACAGTCCCATCTTCTCACTCTATGCCTTTCTGACCTCATCACCCACAATTTCTTCATATTGGACTTAAATCCATGTCAGGAAGAGGAGGAGTACCTAAGTCGACTGCTGAAAGATGCGCCTGAAACAAAGGCCCACAAAGAAAAGGGAGGATCCTTTCATGGATTTCCAGTGTTTCTTTGTTCTGAAAGATGTTCCAGGTGAGAAGTTCCATCTTGTGTGAAGAGTACAAATTGACTCCATGATACTCAGGTGCAGTTAAAAACATATTCCTTTTTGTTTAAAATATCAAATGAGATATGGCTTAAAACGTTTGTTTCTTAAGTGCCTGTGGCATCTCCACCCTTTGGGAGGTACCCTTACTGTGCACCCTGTTCTTGGGGGAGGGGCAGCCCAAGGCCCAGGCTCTCCGTATATGTGTTCTCGTCTACCTGCCAAGGGTGCTTAAGACAAGATGTATCAGCACAGCACAGACTGGTTCATCGGAGTAAGACTTAGATGCCCAGTCTAGTGATAATTCCATGGAGCTATATTTTTTCTCATCAAGCTCATAATTGCCCAAGAGTGATACTCAGACTAGGGCCCTGGTGTCCAGCTGTCCTGACAAAACCCAATATACACAGGAACATTAATAAGCAACACCCTACATTAATTTAGCACTTAAACTTCTGGGAGGGAAGCTAGTTAATTTAATCAAAACCCACTTTATTGATGTATGACATGTAAGAAGCCGTACATATTCAGTGGATCCAACTTCGTGAGCTTGCAGATAAGTGTATACCCGTGAAACCATCACCACCATCAAGGTCATAAACATATCCATCTCCTCCCAATGTTTCCTCCCACTCCTTTCATTAATTTTTTGGCAATAAGAACACTCAACATAAAATCCATCTCTTGGCAAATTTGAAATATACAATACAGAGTTGTTAGCTAGAGGCACTGTGCTGAACAGTAGATCTCCAGAACTTCGTTATCTTGTATAACTGAAACTTGTACCCTTGACCATTACCTCCCTGTTGCCCCTCCCCCAGCTCCTGGCAACGACCATTCTATCTACCACTTCCATGAGTCCGACTATTTCAGATTCTACATATAAGTGAGATCATACAGTATTTGTCTTTCTGAGAAGCCAGTTAATGTTAATCCTGTGTATCAAGGAAAAGCAAAAAGACCTTAAAGCAGGTTTCTTAGTGTGGAATTAGTTTATAGATCCCCTAAGCGTGTGGCTGGGCTTTGATAGGTTTGCATAGCTCTTGAAATTGAATGAAAAAAATTAGAGCAAATTTTGAATACATTTTTTGGGTAGAAGATTTGAGACATCTACTAGATTTTCATGGTGGTTTTGGCCTTCAATGGGTGAATAACCACTACTGATTTTGGAATTTAGGATTATGAGAAAGGTGTCTTATGTGGACAGGGTGGGATCTTCACATATGCCTTTACAAACAAATATTTTCAGCCACCACAGATGTGCTAAACTATAGAAAATTGACTCCTCATTTCCAAAGCCCTCTCTGACTCTTGTTCCCTTGGGTGTCAGGTTACCCAGGATAGGGACCCAACAGAGTCAAATGAATGCAGGGGAAACAAGGAACCAGTAGCAAGGGAGACATTTCCTAGGCTCAGCCTGTCCTGGCCTCGAGCAGAACCGGACAGTAGGGGTGAAGCTGAGGGACTGGATGTTGTGGTGGAGTCAGAGGGGCAGTAGCCAAGGGCATGACATTCTGTGACATTTGATCTATTTCCCTGTTGGTGCAGGTGAATCCTTAGTCCAGTGGTCCTGGAAAATGCAAGCAGTGCCTACTGATTTCTCCATCCTGTAAAATAATGGACTCGGGTTTCTTTGAGGAAATAGAGCCACAGGGTACTACATAAATTTCATTACTCTTATTATCATCACTCTGATTTTAATTTGATTTAAAAATTTTATTGGTCCTAACTGCAGCAGTTATGAATGTTGATGTTATTTTCTGCCATTTCTAATTTCTATAAAGAATACAGATCTTTGCTTCTTAATAATTGAAAATGACTCCTGCTTAATAGATTCACGTGTTCATAGGGAATTTCAGTCTTTGGCTTTGACATTAAGGGTTAGTGGATATTATTAGTTCCTTTAAAAATTATGTTGTTTTCTAAATCTAGTCATGTCAGATCTGTATGATCTAATAGTCTGATGTTTTTTTATTATGGAGGAAAAGTAGCCAATTTGGAATAAAAAAGCTAAATGAACATACTTTTGTATGCAAAAATAAGAATAGTGCTTAATGATATTTTGCTATTGGCTTTTGCTAAAGATTTTTTTTTTTTTTTCCATTTGGTGTAATGCCAGTTGGGGACCTCTATAGATAAAGGGTAAGAGTGTGTGTTTGACTTTGTATGAGACACACTTGTAGGTCCTAAAGAGTTAAAACATATTTGGATCACTCTTGTTAAATAGGCTGCTATATTAGGCAGACTTGTATAAATACCCAGGAAAGGCCTTGTGAGAGCATAACCTACTGCATTCTGTTTGTGTTATGGTCACTGAATGAGTAAGCTAATTTTAAATATTGAACTCTAATTATAAAAAACCACTTCCCTGAAAGGCGGGGGGCATGTGGGGAAGGGGGAGTGAGGACCTGAGAGGTGAGTCACAGGGCCAGATGAGTGGGTGGAGGTGATAACTGGCCAGAGGGTGTAGGATCATTTCTTAGGGTGCACAGATCCTAGGGGAGAAACTAGGAACTGGGTTTGTTCCTGTGGCTGTCATCCCGTAGATGTATGTGGACAGAGTACCTCCACAGAGAGCCCTCAGATTTTGAGGAATAATAATCTGCCATTTTGACTAGGGGCAGGGAAACCCATAGAGAAGCACCCTAAGTAAGTAATATGGGGGTGCACTGCACTAAGTGGTCTGTGTTTCATGAGCAGTTACTGGAGGAGAGGGGATGTGGGCTCAGCAAGTGCTTTCATACTTTTGCTAAGATTCTTGGGGTGAGATTCCTTTGTGTCTCTGATTGATCCTGTGTGCATTTTCTTTACTTATTTTCCCAGCTCTTTGGTTTTTTTTTTTAGTAAATGCTGCTTGAATCCAACTGTTTACCTCTATTGCACTGAGGGAAAACAGGAAAAGGATATTAGTTCTGGACTTGGACCCAGAGAAGAATGGGCCCATATGGGTAATCCAGGACTATCTCCTTATTTTAAGGTCAACTGGTTAGCAAACTTAATTCTTTGCCATGTAACATAACATAGGCACATGTTCTGGGGATGCAGACATGGACATCTTCGGAAGGCTATTATTCTGCCTACCAAAGATGGAAATGTTCTACATCAGTGCTGTCTAATACAGTAGCCGCTAGCCACATGTGGTTATTTAAATTTAAAGAAAATTAAATGTCCAGTTCCTCAGTCACATTAGTCACAATGCAAGTGCTCAATAGCCACATGTGGTTATTGGTTAGCACAATGGACAGCACCACTCTAGAGTGGCAGGAAGTGCCGGAAAATGTAGGCCCTGGTGTTTCCCAACCTCTTCCACTAAAGGACACTTGAGAGTGGATGAAACTGCACCCATGGCAACAGGAGATGTGGAGTAGCCCAATGAGACACAATTCAAATACCAACATTAAAAAATATATATTTTTCTCATTTTATTGATTGATTGATTGAAGTATAGTTAACTTACAATGCATTAATCTCTGGTGTATAGCAAAATGATTCAAATATGTATATATGTTCTTTTTCATATTCCTTTCCATTACAGTTCATTACAAGATATTGAATATAGTTCCCTGTGCTATATAGTAGGTCCTTGTTATTTATCTATTTTACTCTCTCTTTTTTTTTTTTTTTTTTTTTGCGGTACACGGGCCTCTCACTGTTGTGGCCTCTCCCGTTGCGGAGCACAGGCTCCAGATGCGCAGGCTCAGCGGCCATGGCCCACGGGCCTAGCTGCTCCGTGGCATGTGGGATCTTCCCGGACCGGGGCATGAACCCGTGTCCCCTGCATCGGCAGGCGGACTCTCAACCACTGCGCCACCAGGGAAGCCCTATTTATCTATTTTATATGTAGTAGTTTGTATCTGCTAATCCCAAACTAGTGTCTCTGAGTCTGTTTCTATTTTGTAAATAAGTTCATTTGCATCAGTTTTTAGATTCCACATATAAGTGATATCATATGATATTTGTCTTTCTCTGTCTTCACTTAGAATGATAATCTCTAGGTCCATCCATGTTGCTGCAAATAGCATTATTTCATTCTTTTTTATGGCTGAGTGATATTCCATTGTTCATATATACCACATCTTCTTTATCCATTCATCTGTCGATTGACATTTAGGTTGCTTCCATGTTTTGGCTACTGTAAATAATGCTGCAGTGAACATTGGAGTGCATGTATCTTTTTGAATTACAGTTTTCTCTGGATATATGCCCAGGAGTGGAATTGCTGGATCATATGGTAACTCTAATTTTAGTTTTTTGAGGAACCTCTCTACTGTTTTCCACAGTAGCTGTACCAACTTACATTCCCACCAACAGCGTAGGAGGGTTCCCTTTTCTTCACATCCTCTCCAGCTTTTATTATTTGTAGACTTTTTAATGACAGCCATTCTGATTGGTGTGAGGTGATATACCTCATTGTAGTTTTGATATACATTTCTCTAATAAGTAGTGAAGTTGAGCATCTTTTCATGTGCTTATTGGCCATCTGTATGTCTTCTTTGGAGAAATGTCTGTTTGGGTCTTCTGCCTATTTTTTGATTGGGTCAAACACCAATATTTTTAAGAGACTCTTACGAATTTTTATTTTGTCAATAATTTATTCAAGTTTATTTTAATTAAAACTATATTTCTAAATCTATAAGTACAACCAGCATTCTGGAAAAGTCACCATGTTTATTCCAGAACTCTCTTGGCCTATTGCCCCACACTCCAGTGCTGATACATATACCAACAGGAGGAGCTCAGCTGTAGAAATTTCTGGGCACAGGAGGAATATGGCAAATTGGAAGAGGGCCCCAGGGAGCAATGGGGGAGACGGTTTTGATGGGAAGTAGACAAGAGATAAGGAGACCAACCATCCATAAGAAGATGATTATATATTCTTGCCCTCTTTAACTCAGGTAACATTATGTGACTTGCTTTGGCCAGTGAAATATGATCCAGAGTGACACATGTCAATTTGGGGCAGAAACTTTGAAAGCCAGTTCCTGTTTCATGATATTCTCCTTTCCCTCTTTGTGATACTTCCTCCCCCAGCAACAAATAATGTTTCAGATGAAGGCTGCTCCATCAGCCTTGATCCCAGAATGAAGACAGGGTGGAGCAGCGCTGCAGCTGACCCATGATGGGCATACAGTGTAAGAAATTAATTTATATTTTTGTCAGCCACTGAGATTGTGCAGTTATTTGTTACCTCAGCAGATCTTAGCCTATCATGATTGACGCAGAGATGGTGCAAGATATTTGGACAGAGGCCTTGGCTGTATAAAAGGTTAATTAAGAGATATGTTGCCTTAAAAATGGTTACAGCTCACAGGTGATCATAAGCCTTAAGTTTTATTTATGCTGTTTGCTTGTCCTTATACAACAGCCATCCTCTCTTTAGATTTCAAGTTAAGGTTATTTTTACTATTTAATTTATGCTTTATTTTTATTTATTTTTGATCACGCTGCTTGGCTTGCGGGATCTTAGTTCCCTGGCTAGGGATCGAACCCATGCCCCCTGCAGTGGAAGCACGGAGTCCTAACCACTGGGCCCCCAGGGAATTCCCTAATTTATGCTTTAGACAAATCAAATTATATACATAGTGCTAAGATCACTTCATGAGAATACTCTCTGATAGGATTTAGGTTGCAAAAAGAGAGCGTTGAAACAATTTACTGAAGACATAAGATTTTTCTGTTAACTAGAATTGTTGGAAATTGAGGAGATGGGTTTATATATTTCAGATGACTTTCCTCCCTGGTTTATTACATTGAGTAGTCCTTGGTTTGAGATTGCCCTTCCAACCTGAAAGCCAAAAATAGATACAATTTTGGTAGCTATTCTTATAAAGGGTTGAGCCTAAAAGCAAGTTAATGGTTGACTTGGATCTTTTTTCCTTGCCCTAATCAGTAATAACTGATACTATCTGTTTCCTCAGAGCAATAAATAATAGTACTAATTCATCTGGTAAATAAAATATATTATATGCCAGAGTCCAAAATTGGAACATATATCCCAAGATAGAGATTTTAATAGTTAGAATAGACCCAGTAGCAGCATGGAAAAAAATGCTATGAATCACGCACAGTAGTTATGTCACTTTTTTGGTTCAACTTTGAGCAGTTTATATTATTGTTACTTGACCTTTTTATGTGTATAAATACAGGTTTGGAAAGAGAGTGGAATTACTGGTGGGGGGAGGAGAGCAGGTATATTAAAATAGGTATCATGAGGCGGAGGGTTTATAATGACTTCACTGAAGTCTACTGTTCTCCTGGATAAGTTTCTGTTTCCTTTTCTTATTTCCTGTAGTACAAAAATACCCTTTGTTGCTCTTTATTGGCCCAAAGTATGAATCTTAAAAAACAGAGAAGCCACAAGCCATGTACTCTTCATGGACCATGAAATGGTGGTGCTGAGGGAAAGATGAGGCCAAACAGGGCTGATGTGTTCCTTCATCAGGACTCCAAATGATGGGACTGTTTGCTTCTATTGATGACATTCTTCCCTTGTCAAGCAAAAAATGTCATGGAGGAAGATGTATTAGGTGGTGTCTTTGTTCTTTCTTGACGTTCTTAGGCCATTTTTGAAAGGGGACGGGAAAACTTTCATACATATCCAGGGGACTAGGCTATATATATTCAATTTCATAAACCATGTATTCTTGATGTGTATTATGGTATAGGCACTCTGCACTCAGCACCTAGAGCAGAGTTGACATTTCCCCCTCCCCAACAAGGGAATAATTTTACCAATAGAAGCTTTTCTATGCAATGAGCCAGGAAACTGCATAGCAGAGTGGAATGTCTTAAATTGCTATAAAGCGAATCATACTTCTTCCTAGGAGCCATAGTAAAATTAAAGATTATCTTTCTGACTGAAGGGTTGATAGTAAATAAATCACAGATATATAAGTATATCGTAGAGGAGAGAATCAGGTGTAACTTCAGTTATAATTTAAATGGTAAATTAATGAAGTAATAAAATGGGTATAAATCCACACGGAGCAGCCAATGTAATATAAAGCACATGTACAACACAGGAAAACTCATGCATCATGCATTTGACCCAAAATTAATGATAGCTATAACGAACATTGATTAAACATTAAATTACCCACAATTTTACTTGCCTACTTAGGACTGATTTACTTGCCTCCTTGGGAATGATCTTCTGGGTGCTTTAAAAGAGGCAATCCAATGAAGCTTTAACCAATGTTTCCTTTTCTGTTACAGTAAATTTCCGTGTAGAAGACAGGCACTGTTGACCTTTATCACTGATCTTAAAATAGCAGGTGTTTCATAAATGAGGATTATTGTCAATTATGGGGCTTCTTCTTCTTCCAAAAATTATCTTCTAAAAAGAAGCTGATTATTCCATTCACAGTAGCACAAAAATATGAAATACATAGGGATAATCTTAACAAGAAATGTTTAGTCTCAATATGAAGAAAACTAAAATTTTTAAGGGAAGTAAGAGAAGATTTAATTCCTTTGTGGAGGGTGGGGTTAAATGTCTTAAAGAGAAGAATTATGTTTTTTTGAAATGAGTTTAATAGGATTCTAATTATTATTCATGTAAGATATTTTGGGGACATAAAAATAATCCCAAAACTGTTCTGGAGGAAAAATACAGAAGGGCCAAAAATTTTTTTGACACAGAGTCATAATGAGAGAACACTTGTACTATCATGTATTAAAATGTAATACACTATTTCACACCAATGAGGGTGGCTATTATCAAAAAAGAAAACAAGTGTTGGTGTGGATGTAGAGAAATTGGAATCCTTGTGGATTGCTGGTGGGAATATCAGATGGTGCAGCTGCTGTGGAAAACAATATTGCAGTTCCTCAAAAATTAAACATAGAATAACCATTTGATCCAGCAATTCCACTTCTTGATATATACACAAAAGGACTGAAGGCAGGGATTCAGGCAGGTATTTGTACACCAGTGTTCATAGCAGCATTATTCACAATAGCCAAAAGGTCAAAACAACCCAAACGTTTATTGACAGATGCATGAATAAACAAAGTATACATCCAAGGGAATATCATTCAGCCTTAAAAAAAGGAATGAAATTCGGACACATGCTACCACATGGATGAACCTTGAAGACATCATGCTAAGTAAAATAAGCTGACATAATAGGATAAGTATTGTATGATTCCACTTATATGAGGTACCTAGAATAGTCAAATTCATAGAGGCAGAAAGTAGAACAGTGATTGCCAGGAGCCGGAGGGAGAGGAAATGGGGAGTTTCATGGGGCCAGAGTTTCAGTTTGGGAAGATGAAAAACTTCTGGAGATGGATGGTGGTGATGGTTGTACAACATTGTGAATGTACTGAATGCCACTGAACTGTGCACTTAAAAATGGTTACAGGGCTTCCCTGGTGGCGCAGTGGTTGAGAGTCCGCCTGCCGGTGCAGGGGACACGGGTTCGTGCCCCGGTCCGGGAAGATCCCACATGCCGTGGAGAGGCTGGGCCCGTGAACCATGGCTGTATCATAAAGTTACAGCAGCAGAGTAGTTGCTCAAGATTGGTACTCAGTTCAACATGATCACATGCATAACCAAGAAAGAAACTCTACAGTGTTAATGAATTTAATATCTGTTATAAATAGCCATCGTAATAAATTGGAAAAAAAAGAATAATGAATACGGGGACAATTAGTGAACTATTTTGGGTAAATATACACACTGAGCTCTTATAACCTAAAATACCAGCTGGATCAAAGTGTTCAGTTAAAAAAATGAAAACATGAGACTTTCAGGATGGGTAAAGACTTTTTAAAAATAAAAATAAGAGCATTGCAAAGAAAAATTTGATAGGTTTCATGCATTAAATTACTTCTGCATATAAAAACAGTCATAAACTAACAAAAGGCCAGTGATAACCAGAAAAAATATTCATAGACAAAAGCTTTACTAACATTATCCTGTGCACAGTTAATGCAAAAATAGTTTAAAGAAGAAAAAGATAAGGGTTGATACAAATGTTCGGTCTTGCTAGAAATTTAAGATTTGTAATTTTTTTTGCCGATGTATGAACAATGCTGTGCTTTTTTAAAAATTGAAGTATAGTTGATGTACAATGTTGTGTTAGTTTCAGGAGTACAGCAAAGTGATTCAGTTATATATACACACACACACATATATACGTACACACACATATATATGTTTTCTTTTTCAGATTCTTTTCCATTATAGGTTATTACAAGATATTGAATATCATTACTTGTGTTGTAGAGTAGGTCCTTGTTGTTTATTTTATATATAGTTGTGTGTATATGTTAATCCGAAACTCCTAATTTCTCCCTCCCCCCTACTTTCCCCTTTGGTAACCGTAAGTTTGTTTTCTATGTCTGTGAGTGTATTTCTGTTTGAACAAAAACTGTTATTAAAGATAGTTCTCAGTGTGGTAGAGGGTTTGGGGTGGGGAGTAAGCACTCTGATTCACAGGTGGGGAGGGAACACATTTGGACAGCCTTTCAGGAAAGGTGTAGCAGGACTTTGTTGGTTGCGACAGAAACTAAGCTTAAGCTAGTTTAAACAAACAGGGAATTTTTTTGTCTTATGCAACTGAGAAGTTCAAGGAATGGAAGTGACTTTATGCAAAGTTGGATCGAGTCGTTCAAGTCATTCATTCTGTCTCAGTGCCCGTCTCTGTCTCTCTCATTTGCTTGCCTCTGCAGGGCTATATTCTCTACATGGTGAAGAGAGCAGCTGGCAGACCCATGTTTACATTATTCTTACTGCTTGCTGTCCTAGAGGAAGCAAGAGAGTGAGAGCAGGAATCTCTTTAAAAAAAAAAAGCAGCTTTATTGAGGTATAATTCATATACCATCCCAATTCACCCATTTAAACCATACAATCACATTAGTATATTCACAGAGTTGTGCAAGCATCACCACAGTCAAGCTTAGGACAATTTCATCACCCCGAAAAGAAACCTCATACCAATCACCTATACTCCATTTCCTGCCCCCATGCTCCCCAACACCTTAGCCCTAGGTAACCACTAATCTACTTCTGTCTCTATAGATGGGCCTGAGTATGAGCGTTTTTTTAAGTCCCTCCAGCAAAAGTCCCAAGGAAACTCCAGTTAGCCTGGCTTGGGTCATTTGTCTTTTCCTGAACCACTGACCGCATCAAATGGATGGAGTCCTCTTAATGGTCTGGCCAGGTCACCATCTCAGCTCCAGGGCCAGGGAGTGAGATCAGCCACATCTGAGCCACATGCTTTGGGCAGGATTCCTATGGAATGGGAAGCAGTTCTCCAAAGGCAGGAAGAGTTGGGAAGGTAAATGAGTGTCCGCACCAAGGGCAACTTGGCAATATGTATCCAAAGTCTCTGAAACATACATATCTCTGTGTAGCACTCTAGTATTGGAACTTTATCCTAAAGAAAGGACCAGAAACAGGCTTTCACTCCAGCTGTGCCAGTGGCGATGGGTGTGAAGCAGAGAAGGAGGCACAGAACAGCTGCCCTCCTGTTGGTAGAGAAGAAGTGAATGACAGTGCGGTACTCTACGTGGGCAGGGGGCACTTCCAAAGAACTCTAAACCTCTTGACTTCAGCTTCCCCTAAGGGCACCAGTGTGCCATGATGGTAAGCACCCCAGCTACAGGGGCGAGGAATATTCTCTGGCTAAACTATTGCACTTTTCACCCTGAGGAAGCAGGCTCTCCATCAGTACCCGGTGGAGTGATGTGTATTCCCTCTAACTCCTGTCCTGTCCCAGCCACTTGGGTAGCATTTTGAGTCCTGTCCTATGCAGTCCAGACAACAAGTGAGAAGGCTTGAGCCAGATGTAACAGTGCAGGTGTCCCCTGAGGAGCGCTGCCTCGACCTTGTCTACACATGTTCCCTCTGGTCTTTTAAACTTGTCCGGCCTGGACTGAGGGGACATTTGAGTTCTCTTCAGTCAGAAAAGAACCACCACACTGTGGTAGATCCCCCAGGACGATCTCTGTGTGGCCTGTACACTGTCTTCTAACTGCCTAAAACTGGTTTTTTAAAAAACATTTTAAAAAAATTGAAGTATAGTTAACTTACAATGTCATGTTAATTTCAGGTGTACAGCAAAGTGATTTGGTTTTATATGTATATAGATATATGTATATGTATGACTATTCTTTTTCAGATTTTTTTCCATTATAGATTATTACAAGATATTGAGTAGAGTTCCCTATGCTCTACAGTAGGTCCTTGTTGTTTACTTATTTTATATATAGTAGTGTGAATCTGTTAAGGTGGGTACTTTGGTTCAGGAGGTACCTGCTGTTTTATGAGGGCAGTGGGGAGAACCTCTAAAAGTGAAATTAAATCAATAAATTGAAAGGCTAGTTTGGGGGGCATGAAAGAAGCAAATACAACCAGCCTTTAAATGAACAAACAATTGTTACAGATAGCATTGGGCCAGTCTCTGTGTGTTTGAGGTTCATGCTGCTGGTCTGAATTGGGTTGTTAATTGTTGGAGGTTGAGTACTCAATGGGATTTCAGAAATACAATATACAAAGTGAAGGCAGTTCTGGCATCCTGTGGGCGTCTGTTGAGATTCAAGTGGGAAAGGTTTTGTCAACCATCCCAAAGTCCCGGGACGACCTCATAGCAGGAGTTTTAGGTGTTCGTTCCTACTGGGCCTCTCTGTGCAGTCCTGGCTGCCATGCAGGCTCTCCGAGGCTATGGAACTCCAAGGCAGAGGAGCTGGTATTTCTAGGAGCCACGGTCAACCCTGGCGTGGCCACGTCCTTTGAGTTTGTTCTAGGCAGGAACTAGTAAAAATTTTCTTCACTTGACTGCAGTCAGGATTGGAATAGCCCATCCAGGTACATTTAGAAATCAAACTAAGCCTGGAGTGATAAAAATCAGGGATGGGCAGAGAGGGTGGTTGAAGAGAGAACAAAATTTGGATTGGCACTGAGATTGGCCTGGGCGGGGGTGGGGAACAAGCCCTTCTTTCAAGTCTCCCGATTTCGTGATTTAATATTGGAAGAGAACCAGCTTTAAACCACATTTAAGATCTGATGGCTAATGGAGTGGAAGATGTTTGGAGAGCAGACTATTTTTGCTCAGCTCTTTGGCAAGCTGTTGGTATAAACAGTTAAGTGACGTGAGGCCACAGTTTCTCCAGCATCACTGCCAAGTTCCTGCACTGGAGTCAGGCGTGCCCTCATGGTGTTGTGGAAAGATGAATAGGATCTGAATTTAGAGCATTGTAGTTTATGTTTTAGCTCAGCTATTTGTCAGCATTGTCAATTGTCTGTGGCTTAAGTTTCCCATCAGTGACTGGAGGGATGGATTTTCTACAGGGGCTTCCTAACTGCCATCCCTTTTTATATTAATCCTTTATAGAATTTTAGGTTAAGTAGTTTTTATAGACGTAGCCTTAGAAGCCATGAATTTTAGAGTTAAATGATCCCTTCTTTCCTCTGTCCGTCTTCCCAAGGCCTTGATACTGCATGCCAACTAGCAATTAGAAGAGAAAAATGGCCTTGGGGGAAAGTTTAAACATCTTAAGCTTTGAAACTCTCCTTGATCTCCCCATGTCCCAAATGGTTTAATTTTAACATGAATAATATGCCTTCATACTGGATTGTAAAAGGCACGTGATTCTATTTTTTAAAAAACATTTATTTATTTATTTATTTGCCTGCTCTGGGTCTTAGTTGTGGCGCGCGGGATCTTCACTGAGGCATGCGGGATCTTTAGCTGCAGCATGCGGGGTCTTTAGTTTTGTCTTCAGCAGTATGAAAGGGAAAGAATGTTAGTGTCTATCATCCTCTCTTGCTTTTGAAGCCAGCGTAGTCATGGAATTTTGTTGCCAACAGTGCTAACTTAAATGTGATCTGGTTACCCTTGGAAGTGCAGGAACTTATATGAATGTACTATAAAATAAAATATGGACTGATTCCCAGCAAAAGAAAACAAAAGAAATCCTATAATCGCTTTGAATCTGTAAAATGAGAAGAGAAAGGGAAAAAAATTATGATGCCAATGATTATGATGATGAAGTTGATGTTGCCTGTCCCAAGTCTATTTTGGGCTGGTGGAGGGGATGGGAAGGGGTGGATTTGAGTGGGGCGGGGAGAGGTGGTAATCTGCGGTGGAAGAAGATCATGAAATCAACTTTACCCTGGCCAGGTGGTGGCGGCAAAGGGTTTTCTTTGCCACTGAAGATGTCTCAGGTGTCACTGGGGATTGGAGGCTGGGGCGGGGTGAGGGGGTAGTTGAGAGTCCTCTACCTCCCTCTCTCGGATGAGCTAACACAAGCACATAAACCCCAAAGAAATGTCTTTCAATTCCTTACTTCAAGTTTGTGATGTAAATTGTAAGGGTGCAGTGGGGGTGAGGGTGAAATATGAGGAGCTGCAGCCTGAGTTTGGCTGACTCATCTCTGTGCTCTGTACAGCAGCAGGGGCTTTCCTGAGCAGAACCTGGGGATGTTCCCTCATGGGTATTCTCTTGGTTGACAGACTGTTCAGCCCAGACCCCTCTCTTTCCTCCTTTCCTCCAGAAGTCTCCATTTCTCTTTGTTGTCCCTCCTCTGATGTCTCAGCATCCTTATTCCTTTATCATAGTTATGAATCCCAGCCAGTCTTTCCCCAGCCTCTCTTTTGCTGAAGCTCTAAGACATGGGATGGAAGGGAGAGGAAGGATTTTGGGTGGTCTTGACTTCCTTTTTAATTTCCCTTTTCTGTTTTTCTTTTATATTGCCTCCAGAGATCTAAAAAAAATCAGATTTCATACTGTGAGAGTTAATTTTCTTATTGGATCTACTTAGAGTCATTTCACCTGCTACCCTAGAACTTGGCTGTTATGTGCCAAAAAAAAAAAAAAAGTATCCTCTCGCGGCCCGTGATCAAATCCACTTTATTTTGTTTCTGGAGGCCCACACCCACCTGCTCTTTCCTGGTTTCTGTTTCTTTCTTAGTTGCATCTGGTAAGTAGATGTGCAGTCCTGCAGTAACAGTGGTGAAATAATATTGATGCTCCTGCTGATGTAACAGAGATGCCAGCTTTGGCCTAAGGGAAGTCTAGACATGCGTGGGCTTCTCTGTTGAACTGGTAGGGTAGGACTGTCAGAAGACTGTGTGTATGAGGATTAAGGATTCTTTGGGAACGGAATTCTTCAGGAAGACAGGAAGAGCTGGGCACAAGAAGCTTGGCCTAATAACCAGTCTTAGGTCTCAAAGGGGGGTGATGAATTATGCCTCTAATCAAATGTTCCTTCTCAGATCATCCTATCGTTGACTGAAAAATAATGCACAACATGAGAGTTGTGAGTTAAGTTTTATGTGGGACAAAATGAGGACTGTGGCTTCAGAGACAGACTCTCAGAGAGCTCGGAGGAACTGCTCTGAAGAGGTAGGGGGAAGGTCAGTATATATGTGACTTTAGTGAAGGGGGGACGTGCAGTCAAACATACACTTCGGCAGAGGCTGGCTGCTAGTCACGAGGAGCAGATGTCTCTGTTAATGATTTTAGTGCTTTTCTAGAGATGAGAAGATGCAAGAATTTGGACTCATAAAATCTTCTCCTGAAATTGTCTATCTGAAGGCCTGTTCTGCCAGTTTTTCCCACAGCACAGAGTGTCTCATTCCTGATCTCTACACTGAACTCCTTTTAGGGGGTGTTGAAGGTCAGCGACTGCAGGGGCTAGTGAGTTACTCCTTGTAGAGGCAGATGGCAATTGACAGTTTTTATTTTACACTGTCTAAACTGATACTCTGACCATCTCTCTTCTGTTCCTCCACTCTTTCAAATTTGTCTTCATGGGGCTCCTTGTCATCTAAATTGATCTTTCTCATTGCTTTGGTTGCTTATTTACCATCTTTCTCCTCATTGACTAGAAAGGAAGTTTCATGAGGTCAGGGATTTTTCCTTCTTTATTTCTACTGCAGGCCCCAGGGCCTAGAGGTGGGCCCACCACAGAGCAGGTGTACAATGAGAGAATGGATGGTGTACACTGAAGGAGCTGTCTCCGCTTCTTCCATGACCCCACCTCATGGACTTACGTGTGTATCCTAAGCAGAGAGAAGTTTATAAGTACAAATGGAAAGACTAATTTCATAAAATGAGGTGAAACCCATGGAGCACCTTAAGAGATGCTGAGCCTAATTCTAAAGCATGACTGTAGCCTATAGCATGTTTCTTCTTTGCTCTTTGGAATCTCCACATCACCCAGCTGAAGTCGGCATGAGGGCCCCCTGAAATATGCCTCCTTCAGGGAACCATAGGCTTTAAGGCATGTTCCTTCCTTTGAGGGACATCTAGGATGATGGTGTTTAGGGGTCTCAATCTTCTGACCAGAGTTACCAAGTCATGTTTGTGTTTTCATGCTCCCTTTTCTCAATCTAGACTTTGATCATAAGTCAGACAGAATGATGTAGTCTCCCTATTGTAATCTGGGGGATCTAATGGGGCAAAAGCATCGTACAGTCAGACATATTATACGTAAAGAGACAGTGAGCAGTAGAAGATATTAGACTTTGATGTTGGTGGGTGATGCTATGAATGCTAGTTCTTTCATTTGATAACTTTGAAAAGTACTCAAGGTATTATCTCTTCTAAGTCTCAATTTTATCATCTGTCAAATGGAGATAATAATACCTGCAGTAAATTTGAGGTAAATATTAAAAAAATTTTTTTGAAATATACTTCAACTATAGTTCATTTACAATGTTGCATAAGTTTCATACAGCAAACTGATTCAGTTATACACACACACACACATGTGTATATATAATCTTTTCCATTATGGTTTATTACAGTTTTTTGAATATAGTTCCCTGTGCTATACAGTAGGATCTTGTTGTTTATCTATTTTATATATAGTAGTTTGTATCTGCTAATCCCAAGCTCCTAATTTATCCATCCCCCCCTTCCCCTTTGGTAATCATAAGTTTGTTTTTTATGTCTGTAAGTCTGTTTCTGTTTTGTAAATAAGTTCATTTGCATCAGTTTTTAGATTCCACATATAAGTGATATCATATGACATTTGTCTTTCTCTTTCTGACTTACTTCATTTAGTATGATAATCTCTAGGTCCATCCATGTTGCTGCAAATGACATTATTTCATTCTTTTTTATGGCTGAGTAGTATTCTATTGTTTATATATACCACATCTTCTTTATCCATTCATCTGTTGATGGACATTTAGGTTGTTTCCATGTCTTGGCTATTGTGAATAGTGCTGCAGTGAACATTGGGGTGCGTGTATCTTTTCGAATTACAGTTTTTTCTGGATATATGCCCAGAAGAGGGATTGCTGGATCATATGGTAACTCTGTTTTTAGTTTTTTGAGGAACGTTCCTATTGTTTTACATAGGAACATTTACATTTACATTCCCACCAACAGTGTAGCAGGGTTCTCTTTTCTCCACATTCTCTCCAGCATTTATTATTTGTAGACTTTTTAATGATGGTCATTCTGACTGGTGTGAGGTGGTACCTCATTGTAGTTCTGATTTGCATTTCTCTAATAATTAGTGAAGCTGAGCATCTTTTCACATGTCATTGACCATCTGTATGTTGTCTTTGGAGAAATGTCTCATTAGGTCTTCTGCCCATTTTTTTTGGCCACACCACGCAGTATGTATGATCTTAGTTCCCCGACCAGAGATCGAACCTGTGCCCCTAGCATTGGAAGCATGGAGTCTTAACCACTGGACTGCCAGGGAAGTCCCTTCTGCCCATTTTTTGATTGAGTTGTTTTTTGTTGTTATTGAGTTATATGAGCTGTTTGTATATTTTAGAAATTAAGCCCTTGTTTTTCACATTGTTTGCAAATATTTTCTGTCAGTCCATAGGTTGTCTTTTCATTTTGTTATGGTTTCCTTTGTTGTGCAAAAGTTTATAAGTTTGATTATAAGCTTTTGTCCCATTTGTTTATTTTTGCTTTTATTCCTATTGCCTTGAGAGACTGATGTAAGAAAACGTTGCTACAAGTTATGTCAGAGAATATTTTGCCTATGTTCTGTTCTAGGAGTTTTATGGTGTCATGTCTTATCTTTAAGTCTTCAAGCCATTTTGAGTTTATTTTTGTGTAGGGTGTGAGGGTATGTTCTAACTTCATTGATTTACTTGCAGCTGTCCAGCTTTCCCAATACCACTTGCTAAAGAGACTGTCTTTTTCCATTGTATATTCTTGCCCCCTTTGTTGAAGATTAACTGACCGTAGGTGTGTAGGTTTATTTCTGTGCTCTCTAGTCTGTTCCACTGATCCATATGTCTGTTTTTGTGCCAGTACCATGCTGTTTTGATTATTGTAGCTTTATGGTATTGTCTGAAGTCTGGAAAAGTAATACCTCCAGTTTTGTTCTTTTTCCTCAGGATTGCTTTGGTAACTCTGGGCCTTTTGTGGTTCCATATAAATTTTAGAATTATTTGTTCTAGTTCTGTGAAAAATGTTATAGGTAATTTGATAGGGATCTTGTTAAATATATAGATTGTTTTGGGTAGTATAGCCATTTAAACAACATTAGTTCTTCCAATCCAAGAGCATGGGATAGTTTTCCAAAGATTCCAAAAGTTTGAAGAGGAGGGAACACTCTCAGAGTCATTCTGTGAAGCCACCATTACCATGATACTAAAACCAGACAAAGACCCTACCAAAAAGGAATATCACAGGCCAATATCTTTGATGAATATAAATGCAAAAATTCTCATCAAAATATTAGCAAACTGAATCCAACAGCACGTAAGAAAAATCATACACCACGATCAAATTTGATTCATCACAGGGTCACAAGGATAGTTCAACATATGCAAGTCAATCAGTGTGATACACCGCATTAACAAAAGGAAAGACCCCCCAAAAAATCACATGATCATCTCAATAGATGCAGAAGAAGCATTTGATAAAATTCAACATGCATTCATAACAAAACTCTTACCAAAGCGGATATAGAGGGAA
Organism: Mesoplodon bidens; assembly: GCF_964165515.1. Classification (NCBI taxonomy): domain Eukaryota; kingdom Metazoa; phylum Chordata; class Mammalia; order Artiodactyla; family Ziphiidae; genus Mesoplodon; species Mesoplodon bidens. The sequence goes on along the minus strand of NC_138160.1, from coordinate 56,611,026 downwards.
CATATCTCAACAAATAAAAGCTATTTATGACAAACCCACAGCCAATATAATACTCAGTGCTGAAAAGCTGAAAGCCTTCCTGTTAAAATCTGGAAGAAGACAAGGATGCCCACTCTTACCACTTCTATTCAGCATAGTATTGGAACTCCTAGCCACGGCACTCAGAAAAGAAAAAGAAATAAAAGGTATCCAAATTGGAAAGGAAGAGGTAAAATTATCATTATATGCAGATGACATGATACTCTATATAGGAAACCCTAAAGACTCCACACAAAAACTACTCTCCTTCTCTCCTCTAAGTGTCCTCTTAACGATTATTCAATTTGGTTTCATGTCAGGGAAGGGGTGGTGTTCTATTCATCTCTTTAGCTTTAGCACATAGCATGGAGCTTGACATGAGGGGGACAGTTATTGCCTATTGAGCTCAATTGAATTGACTGTCCTTGGTCCTAGACAGCTTGCCCTCAGGGCTCGGTTACCTTCCCATTGTATCATAGCTTAGACTACTACTTCCCTTCCTAATCTCCTATGCCTGACCTTGGGCACCATCTCAATAAAGGGAAAGGTCTATATGCCAGAATTCCTTCTCTCTAAACTCTCCACTTGTGCTATTAGACACTTTGCTCTCTGTCTGACACATTTTATATAGAATTACATCTAAAATTTGAAAACACTTAAAGAGTAATCACTCACCCTATTCATGAATGTACTGCATAGGTCCCTTCTTATAAGCTTCACAAGTTTATTGTCTGCAGAGAAAAACTCAGTCTAATCTACAGTTTCCCAATTTATAAACATTGCTTGGGTCTTTAGTGTTTTGGGGGTTTATACCTAAACTCTTATTTCAACATTTTCACGTGTTTATGACTGTAGAAGTATTCCCTACTTTGAAATCAATAGCAGTTAAATGTGTATGGGCCAGATCCTGATTCAGTTGTTTGTTTTAAGAATGCTTAATACTAACTTGTGCTGGAATTTATTCCTGTGAAGATTGCATTATTGTAGTGATTTCAAACTAATGTTCTCAAGGAACAGTGTTGTTATATAAGCTGGACCACTGGTTCATGGAGAAAAATAATAGTGATTGTTTTTCTACTTTTAAGAAAAAGTGAATTAATGAATGGATTGTTTTTTCAATTTTAAAATTTCTTGTGTTGGATTATATTGCTTCACTGGTAGTGAGGACCAGTTGTGAGTAAAGTATGCATAAATAGAGTAGACAACACACACTTGAAAAGTAATTCCTTAAACTTTTAGTGTGTTATTGTTTCTTAAATGCAGAAATATAAATACATATCTTATAGCCACATTTTACTGCTAGTAAAATTATTTATAATTTGTGTGGTAGAATTAAATATATCAATATTTCATGATATATTGCTGTAACTCTATCACAGGTCTCCCCATGAATAAATTTGAGGATCATTGCAATCATAGTTGAGTGCTCAGTATGAATTTTTGTCCAATGAATTTCCTAAAAGAATGATTTGAGTGCTTCCTGTAGGCCAGGAACTGCGCTCGATCTGGGTAGATGGAGAGTGATGTGTCTAAGAATCTCCTTAAGGAACTGACTACAGTATTGATTATGTTTTCTTCAAGGCAGGTGGGGAGAGTTAATCTACATTTCATGCTGTTTATCTTTATTGGGGAAAGATCAAGCAGTTCAAACCAATCTATTGTCATGAGTGTGTTTAGAGATACCCGGTGATGCTTTCAGGGGGCGGGATTTGGGAAGACAGCAGTCAACTCGACTAACCTGCACTTTTTCTCACTCTGCAGCCTGGTTCAGCACCCACCACCTTACTCTGAGTCCAGAGACGTAGATTCAGTGGAAATCTTTACTGTCAAATGATATGACCTTGGAAAAATGCCTGGTCTTGGCTTCAGTTCCTTAATCTGTTTAGTAAGGGATAGAACTCAAAGGTCTCTTCTAGCTCTTAAGCTATATGGGTTGATTCTTTTACTGTCTAAAGGCTGCTAACATAGTTGTAGGAATCTGGAGGTGAGGTTTCTGTTGCCATTATGATAGTTTTAGGGCCAGGGAACCAGGAATACCTAAATCACTTACCACTCCTCCCCTCAGTTTTCTAGCTGAGGGAGATGTTTAAGAACAGTAGCTAAATGGATATTAAAGCCCTGCTGTATCAATAGTTGACCAATGAATACTGACCACCAAAGCATGACTCTGGGTGGGAGCTGAGTTGGAGAATTCAGCGAAGGCCTGAAGATTTACATGAAGCTTCTAGGCCCTCCTTGAATCTAAGATGACCAGCCCCTCTGTGGAGCAGGGCCTCACCTAACCCAGTTGCAGGTGAAGAGGAGGCCAAGTAGAAAGAGGAGAGAAAATCTGATGAGGCTTACCTCCTCAGACAGGCCTAGATCTGCAACAGGGAGAGAGTTTAGGTCAGGTTCCCAGAAGCAGACCCTGAGGCTGTGATACAGATGCCAGTGATTACTTCAGGAAGTGCCCTCGGGGGAAACTGCAAGGGAGTGGTTGGAGGGTCCTGGGAAGGTGGAGCCCAGCAAGGGTACATTCCGGGAGGACTCCCAGACTCCAGATGTTATGGGGGGACTCTGAGTATAAATGACACCTCAGAATTTGTTTCGTCCGAGGGGAGGGAGCTGGGCTTTCCCACTGCTGCACATCTGGTCACTGGTTAGCAGTCCCCTGGGGTGGGGGTGGGGTGCGACAGGAGCTCCTGGGCACCCGTGGCTCTAAGTACATCCATGTGAAGTGGCTCCAGATTAATCCTCTGAAGAAGGTCACAGACTGGGCCGTTAGGAGCAAAGTAGACCCCAGAAGCTCAAGGACGGTGCACAGGACTGGTACAGGGGATTCTAGGGAATCTGGATGGAGCTCTCACAGCATGTCCTCGAAGAGCAAGAGAGGAGAGGATACCTTAGGTGGGCTGCCCACACGGGTGCAGGAAGTGAATGAATGAATCTCACGGGGCGCTGACCTTCCACTGCCTGCTAGTGAAACACCCCTGGTGACTGCTCTGCCCTCTGCCCTCTGTGATGAGCTATTTCTCCTCTTCTGGGGGAGGGAGGTCTATGCATGGGAGGGAAAGACAGGAGGTGGGTAGAGGGTAGAAGCATCAGGAAGGAGGTTGGAAGTGGCCCTCTCTAATAGCCATCTCTGCTTTCCTCAGGGAGTGGTTGTTAGCTTAGTGTGCTCTGGAGAGTATAAAATCCTAAATAAGGTAAGCTGTTGTGAATCAGTGATTTTGCCTGAATTACATAATTTTGGCAGAGCCGAGGTCAGATTTTGTGACTGGAAATTTAAGGATGTTTTCCTTGGATTATATGGTCCCTTTGTAGTTAGCTCAGTTCTTTGTAAACTAGGATAAGGAAAATAAACATTGCAGTGGTTACCTTATGACTTAATTCTATAGCTTCTCCCAACCCAAGACTAAGTAGCCTCTCAGAAGCTTTAGGTTTCACTACTTATGGTGTAATACTTTTGCCAGAATTTAGACAGCTGTGTTTTTTTTTTGTTTTTTTTAAAATTTTTTATTAACTCTGGCATCATGGGGTTTGGGACCATTGAACGTAAGAACTATCCCAGGGACTGGGTAATGAAGGCAGAAGATCTCTGGTTTATGATTGGTGGCAAGGGTGGTGTCATTAGTGATACTGGAATATATGACACAGGGACCAATTTCCTGAGCAAAGCATTAGATCGTATGGCCTGACGGTATAAGGACAATTGCATAGAATATTTGAAATTGGAACTAACCTAGGATATACATCATATATAATCCCCTTACATTGTTATTTATCCAAAAAAAACCCCCAAAACCTAAAACCTATAGCAAAAAATAGATTTGGGAGAGGCAGGCTGGTGCAGTGTTAAGGTCAAAGACTCTAGGGCAGGGTTACTTAGGTCCAAATCCTGTCTGCTACTTGCTAGCTGGACCATGATGGGTACATTACCTAAATTCTCTGTGTCTTAGTTCATTCAACTGTAAAACTGGGGTAAAAAATAGTCCCATCTCATAGGATGATCTTGACGATTAAATGAGTTAATGCCTGCAAATGCCCCTGGCACAGTCCCTGGTACAAATCAAGCATTATATGAGTGTTTACTAATAATAAGTTTATTATTATTAGCATATACTTCCACACACATAATATATGAAATAGAGATGGATTATGTATAACACAATTTAGTATTTTCTATTATTCTAGTTTATTTCATTAAAAACATATAATTCAACATCCTCTAATGGGTTTTGAATTACACTTTCAAAAACAGTGTCTTGTGTATAGCTGTCAGCATCTCTCTAGGCAGCAAGGCTATGAAATCGGAGACTTTGTTCAAATGTTTATGATATAATTTACTTTCCCTCCTTTGATAAATTAATTAACTATTAAGACTTCTAGAATCAAAGAAGGAGACAGGCTAAAGCTTAGGGTTTGGCTTGGAACACTGGGTATTTGAAAGTTGGAAAATGATGGGACTTGGTTATTGGAACTTTGGGTTGGGTAATTCCGAGGGACTTGAGGGGAAGAAAGTGAGACTTTCCAAGATTCCTGCTGTGTCCCTTGAACTTCTGCTCTCAGAAAGTACAGTTAATAATATCACTGTCCAGCCCCTCTGTCTCCTGTCCTTTCCTGAGGAGATATGTTGTTGGCGGGACCTCAGCGGGTTGAACTGGCAGATAAATGAAGACGTTGTTCCCTACCCTCACCCCCACCCCCCAGGTAAATCGTCTAAGTGCAAATAAATGTCTTTGTGTTTGTTAGGACTTGGTGATTTGTTTCCAGATGGGAAAGAGGTTGTGCTTTCATTTGTGAAGTGTCTTTCTTCTTTCCTTCTGATGATTATAAGTGCATCTAGAGGCGAGGTGAGACCTATAAACCTAATTCATAAACAGTATGAATCTACAATAAAATTATATGCATCTTTAAAAAATAGCCTCCTTTCATATAATTGCCATGATGCAATGCTATAAACTTCTGACTTGAGATATTAAATAGGTGAAAAGGAAACCACGTCACACTAATTCAAATGTGTTAGACTGATTAAAAATGAATTTCTGATGAGGAGGTATGTCAGTAAAATTGTAATTAAAATAGTGCTTCAAATGATCAGGATTTGCTTTTATTTTATATTTTTGTGGCACAGTATTTCCCAGTAGGTTATGACTGCATATGGCAAAGATGGAAAATGGAGACATGAAAATGAGGTCATGTCCAAGTGGGTGAGAGGCATCACCATCAGCAGCCAAGCCAAATCTGCTTCCTATGCAAATAATGGCCCAAGGGCTGGCAGGAGAGCCATTAAGGTCTTTGTTGAGTCCTGAGTCATCGCCAGCTGCTCTCAAATAGCACTGTATTAAATGGGCAATGTTGTAACATCTGGGGTAGAGATTTTCTTCAGTGCATTCTGATTTCAGATGGTCAAAGAGGTTCTGTCTGATTGAAAAATGGTTTACAGTTTGCTCATCTCTTGAATCACTTCCCCTCCCCCTTCTTTTCATACCCAATTAAAAAAAGGTTTTGCTTAATAGCTTCTCTTTAGTTTTCAATGGAAAAGGAGGGTGCTTGGGATGATGGTGGTTAGAACTGAGATAGGGATTAATATACAATTTATATTCCTTCTTGTTCCTATCATGAATCTAGAGATTCTCTTGGCATCTCTTGTATATTCATTCATTCATTTGTTGTTGGTTTATTCAGCAGATGTTCATTGAGCATCTACGTATGTGCAAGAGATTGGGATAGGGCTACGGAATCACTAGTGAACAAAATCAAAGAGGCCTTGGCCCTCCTGAGAATCTTCTAAGTGGGGATGATGAAAAATAATAAGCAAACAATAATATTTGGTCTTGCTAAAACACTAAGAAATGAAACAAATAATCTGAGAGAGAATTTTGGTAGGGTCAAGGTGATGGGAAGGATAATGGCCAACCTATTTTAGGTGGGCTGGTCAGGAAGATCATAGGTCAGGTTGCTAAAAGTCAATGAATTGAAAGCCAATTTGCTGAAAGCTAATTTGTTGCATGGCCAATTTCACTGAAGGACTAATTCACCAAGCTTATTTATGTCATCTATACTATTAGTTTTGGTTTTCATTTTGATTTTCTAACAGCATTTTAAGGACTTTTCAAGAGTTTTTCAACAGCTTGAGGGACAGAAAGCAGGGGAAATTGAGACGTGTGGGTGGGCGGTACTGGGGGCCAGAATAAAATATATTAGTGAGGATACATTCTTCAAAGGAAGAATTGTTATAAATATATTTTTCATTGTTATTATTATTCATAGGGCTGATACATTAATGTGAACTCTTCACATTGAAGAATTTAAGCAAGAAGGCACTATTTATAAAGAATATATTCATAAAAGAATATTTTCCTTGAATATATTCCTAAAACAATATATTCATGAGGAGAATATATTCATAAGAAGAATACATCCAATTTTCTCTGCCCCTGCTCCCTGCTGTTGCTGCTGGAGAAGGGGACAGAATTAGAAGGAGAGAGGGGAAACCGAGGCACAGATAGAGAGGAAGAAGAAGAGACTTAAGTTTCCAGTTCAGGTGTTACAGAGCTGGGGAAGAGACAGTCTAAACATTTCTTAAAGTGGTATTATGAAAGTAAAATGAAAATCAATCAACTAAACTAGAAAGCTAAAACACATAATTACATTAGGCAAATTGGTCATTTGGGGAACGGGTCATTCAAGAAACTGGTTATTTGGAAAACTGGTAGATTGTGTAATTTATCATCTAAACTGGGATGCTTTTGAGAGTGAAAGGGGTACTGTTGCTAATTATGCTGGGACAACAGGTATAAACTAGAACAGTGCTGGGCAAACTGAGATGTAAGGTCACCCTGCTTCCCTGTTTGCTGGTCCAAACTGGTCTCTGGTGCCTGTGTTTAAGTAAGATGGGGCATGCAGAGGCCTGAGGGACACTCTGGATCTGCTTGGTTTTGCAATATGGCTACATGGCTGGGTTGAGATTGAATATGTGGATTGTTTCTCAACATGAATACCGTCTTCTGTTTGAAAGATCCAGAGCTGTAGGGATAAGTTTTAAGGAGAGTTGTGATTTCTTGGATGGCATCCATGGCAGTTGTTACCTTTCAGTGGATGACTTCCAATTCTAGATCTCTAGGCCAAGCTCCAAACTCACATTTCCAAATGCAAGCTAGACACCTCCCGCCGGCACCTCAAATCCAACATGTACCAAATAGAACTCCTAGGAAGAGAGTGTAGAGAGATAAAAGAAGACCTTTGGGAAGGATTTCTCACTGTCATTTGTTTATGCATTGCTTGAATGTACTTAAAATTTTATTTATTTATTTATTTGGCTGTGCCCAGGTCTTTAGTTGCTGCCTGTGGGATCTTTGTTGTGGCACGCGGGATCTTTAGTTGCATCAGGCATGCGGGATCTAGTTCCCTGACCAGGGATCGAACCCGGGCCCCCTGCATTGGGAGCATGGAGTCTTAACTGCTGGACCCCCAGGGAAGTCCCTAGAATGTATTTTTTAACAACCCAATCTTCCTCTTCTTTCTTCCTCAAAGGTACCTGCCCTTTAATGCCCAGCTTAAATCTCGTCTTTCTGTGGTGACTTCTTTTTTTTTTTTTGCAGTACACAGGCCTCTTACTGTTGTGGCCTCTCCCGTTGCGGAGCACAGGCTCTGGACGTGCAGGCTCAGCGGCCATGGCTCATGGGCCCAGCTGCTCCGCGGCATGTGGGATCTTCCCAGACCGGGGCACAAGCCCGTGTCCCCTGCATCGGCAGGCGGACTCTCAACCACTGCGCCACCAGGGAAGCCCTGTGGTGACTTCTTATGGACTAGCCACATTTCTCTCAGTGTTATCTAAAGTACCAATTGTTTATCTACGATAGCAACTCAGGGTAGTCCTAAGTAAGGCCTGTGGTTAGTACCATTTAGTTTGGAATTGCATTGTTTTCTAAATGTTTCAGGTATCCTAGATATTTTCACCACCTTGCTCAGCACCTTGCTAAGCAGATAACAGAGGCTCATTTGTTCATTAATTCATTCTAGGAATATTTATTGAGTGCTATATTATGCACCAGGTACTTTTCTACTTTCTGGGGGGAGAGCAATCAACAAAACAGAGGTCCTGATGTCCAGGAGCTTACATTTTAGTGGAGAAGATAGACAAAGAACAAAGAACTCATTTTCACGATGAGGAAAATTCGGCCTTGAGAAATGAAGGGGTATGCCCAACGACACAAGGAATCTATTGTAGGAGCCAGAACCTGAACCTGATCCGCTTGCTAGCGCAGCAGCATTTGGCAGCACACCAAACCAGGTGCTCTGTATAACATATTGGAGGAGATTACGCCATGCGCTGGGTACTGTGGGAGTTTGCCTGCCCTCTCAGTGCTGCATTGCTGGGCAGTCAAGAGGGAGCCTGAAAGTCCCACTTACTTCTGGTTAGAAGATGCTCCCTGGACTTTCCACATCTCCATCTGCAGGAGCCAGGAGAGCCCAGGGTCTGTGAGTGCTCCAGGTAGCAGCACATGGGTGGGCATGAAGAGGGGCCCCAGAATTCTGTGTGGTCCTGGCAGACACCTAGTCACCTGTCCCTCCAACACACAGAGCCTCACCACTTTTTATCTTGAGATGCTCAGGACTAGTCTCATCACGTACTTCATCATGGTTTCCCTTAGTCACTACAAGAAGCCCAGAACCAGACTAATACTGGATGATTCCTCTTGTTCGAGGTACCTAGAGTAATCAAATTCATAGCGACAGAAAGTAGAATGGTGGTCACCAGGGCCTGGGAGGATGGAGGTCTGGGAGTTGTTTAATGGAAAGAGAGTTTTAGTTCTGCAGGCTGAAGAGTTTTGGAGATTGGTTGCACAACACTGAATGTGCTTAACTCTACTGACCTGTACACTTATAAATGGTAAAGATGGTAAGTGTTATGTTCTGTGTATTTACCACAATTAAAAAAATTAAAGAAGCCTAGGACCCAAGGTCATCTTTCAGCCCCTGTCACTCACCCGCATTCAAGTGTATGACTTTAAATTTACTGCTTACTCCAAGGAGTAAGGCTCTCTATGGCTCCAGGAGAGCCATGCCACTCCTGCTTTCTCCTTCCCCATGGCATTTATGACCATCTGACCTCCTGCATGTGTCATTTGCCTGTCTCTCTTCCCGCTTAACTAGAATATTGGCTCCACCAGAGCGGAGATTTTTGTTTGTTCAGTTTACTGCTGTAATCCAAGCACCAGAGTGCTTGACACATAGTAGGTGCTCCATATATATTTGCTGATTGACTGTTAACTGGTAAATTTTACGTGGATCTGCATAGGGGAACGTGCAATGTATAGGGCCAGGTAGTGGAAAGCAGGAGCAGTCATACCACAGTCTCTCCATGTCACATAATTTGACATCACCCCAGAAAATATCTTTATGTGACACGTTTCATTAACAAAGGTAGAATTAACGCTACCTTGAAACGCTATTTCAAAGCGTTTGTTTTGAAACGCTCTTTCAAAGCGTTTGTTTTGAAACATAGCTGGAAAAGGACGTGGGAGTGCTTTTCTGTTCCAGGCAAGCCTATGTATTGCTGCCTCGAGTGTTTCCTTTTGGGGCTGCAGGATGCCCCTTGTGTCGCCCCATTTTTAAATTTAGTGACATTGTTTCATGGCTGGTTTTCACCTTCATTTTTCATTAAAAATACATTGTAGACTCTTTTTCTTCATTCACTCCCTCAGACCCATCATTCACTCGTCATGTGTACATTCTGATGCTTTGAAAATTGCTGCAATCATAGGTGATCCGCAGAATTCTACCTTATATTAACAGCACAGCCAGAAGCTAATTAGAAGTATTCATTTGCCCAACACAATTCACATCCCTCCAGGAGCAATTGTTCCATCACTTGCTGCCTTCTTTTTTCTCCGCATTATTTTTCATTCTGAATTCATTTGGTTTTTCTGCTACTTTTAGGATCTTTTCCTTTGAGCTTTCTTGCTGCATGTAGCCCATGTGCTTGAACTATTTTGTTTGACTTGACCATCCATTCAATCAATTATCTGGTCAGTTCCATCAAAAACATTAAATCCTTTGTTTAAAAAACAACATTGGGGGCTTCCCTGGTGGCGCAGTGGTTGAGAGTCCGCCTGCCGATGCAGGGGACGTGGGTTCGTGCCCCGGTCCGGGAGGATCTCACATGCCACGGAGCGGCTGGGCCCGTGAGCCATGGCCGCTGAGCCTGCGTGTCCGGAGCCTGTGCTCCGCAACGAGAGAGGCCACAACAGTGAGAGGCCTGCATACTGCAAAAAAACCCAAAAAACAAACAAACAAAAAACAAGCAACATTGAACTCTGAACAATTCGATTAATGAATTCAGTCGAAACAGTCTTAACAGCCATCAACTATGATTTGCCTTCTGTCTCAAAGAAATTTACCTTTTTCTCCAACCTTTCCTTCATTTCCTTTTTATTCAATGCCTTCCCTTTCCTTTTGTTTCAAACTGATCTCGGAGATCCTTTTGAGGTATGGACTTTTCTTGAATACTGGAGCAGCTTATACGCCCTAGATTATGTTATAGACTCCTATTGCTTGAAGAGACAGCAAGGGTTTTCTTGTTTCTAGATCTCTGCCTAGTAGAATTGAATGTAGTAAAACAAGGAAAAAAGTGTGTGTGTGTTTATATATGCTATAGACAAACAGGTTCATAAAACCTATGTTTTTTTCGTTTGTTTGTTTTCTTTTGGTACCCTTGAACTCCAGGTGTTTTGACATAATCAAGTTGGGGTAAATGGTTCATTTAGTCCTACATGATTTACTGTTGGTAAATTTTTCTTTCTTTTTAAAAACTGGGTATAAACTATAATAAGAGACATTTCATAATCGTTTTCCCAACCCTCAGCCTAGTCTGGCCCTAATATTAGTTATCAGTAATTACAAGTCACATTCAAAACTTCAGAGTTTTGAATTTGGAAATATTGGAAATTCTTCAAATGACTCAAATCAAAAATGGAGGTGTTTATAATCATTTCCTGCTTCTGCTTCTTATACCTTTCCCTCTGCTTCGTCTTCTCCTGCTTTCCACACAGCACGGACACACAAAACACATGCCACATATATGCTGTCTGGTCATTTCTGAGCATTTCTTTCATATGGAATATGTCTTATACACTGTATTATGCATCACATCACAGTAAAACCTCAAGACCCTGGCCTAGCTTGGCATAAAGTGTTTGGATGATTGCTTTTTTGGATAACTTGATTTAAGTCACAAAAAGTTTTCCCTCAACTTTTTGTTTTAAATGGAAATTTTCTAAAATAAATTCTATACTCTATATCCTAGTCATAGGAGTATATGAAATATAATTGAACCTTTTCTTTATGATGTAGGCCATCCATTAAAGGAAGTTGGTGGGTTGTAGAGGCAAGTGTTTTAGGAGTTGGGTTTTGATTCAGTCAGAATTCTTGGTTGGAAGCAACAGAAATGAACTTGGGCTTATTAAGGATAGAGGGCACTCAAACAATTGTATAGAGGGCTGAAGACACCCAGTCTTTTGTTAAAATTTTGAATTTAATTTTATTTTTATACAATTTTTAAAGGTTACACTCCATTTACAGTTATTATAAAATATAGGCTATATTCCCTGTGTTGTACAGTACATCCTCGTAGCCTATCTTACACCCAATAGTTTGTACATCCCACTCCTCCACCCCATATTGCTTCCCCCCAACATTGGTAACCACTAGTTTGTTCTCTAAATCTGTGAGTCTGCTTCTGTTGTAGATTCCACATATAGTGGTATCATATGGTATTTATCTTTCTCTGTCTGACTTATTTTGCTTAGCATAATAACCTTCAGTCTATCCATGTTGCTACAAACAGCATTATTTATTCTTTTTTATGGCTGAGTAATATTCCATTGTATATATGCACCACATCTTCTTGATCCATTCATCTGTTGACGGATACTTAGGTTGCTTCCATGTCCTGGCTATTGTAAATAGTGCTGCAATGAACATTGGGGTGTTATTTCGGCACTATTAAAAACATTATATTATTTTAGCATCCAGAGCTACTGTTTTAGCTTCATGGGATTTTTTTTTTTTGTGGTAATTGAGAATTTCAGGATTTTTACCCCTAGTCTATTAAAGACAGATGGCATTTTTGCAACCACAGATGTAGTTGGTCATTCTGTGTCCTGGATTTCTTTAGTTCCAGATACCGTTGACCCTGGAACAACACAAGTTTGAATGGCATGGGTCCACTTATATGTGGATTTTTTCACTAGATACTACTACAGTACTACATGATCAGTGGTGGGTTGAATTCATGGATGCTGAACCATGCATATGCAGGAACTGCAGACGTGGAGGGTTGTATATGTGGATTTTTAAAATAATTAATTAATTAATTAATTTTTGGCTGCATTGCGTCTTCATTGCTGCGGGCTTTCTCTAGTCGTGGCGAGCGGAGGCTACTCTTCATTGAGGTGTGCAGGCTTCTCATTGTGGTGGCTTCTCTTGTTGCGGAGTGTGGGCTCTAGGCACACGGGCTCAGCAGTTGTGACTTGTGGGCTCTAGAGCGCAGTCTCAGTAGTTGTGGTGCACAGACTTAGTTGCTCCATGGCATGTGGGATCTACCCGGATCAGGGCTCGAACCTGGTCCCCTGCATTGGCAGGTGGATTCTTAACCACTGTGCCACAAGGGAAGCCCCTATATGTGGATTTTTGACCGGGCGGAGGGTCGGCGCCCCTAACAACAGCCGCCCCCCTACCCCCGGTGTTGTTCAAGTGTCAACAATAATCATGAAGTTTGGAGTTCTGGATATGGGTTAGTTCAGGTTTATCATTGTCTAGTGATGAAGGAGTTGGGATAGAATTCACTGTGTAAATCCGGACCATCGAGTGTCTCAGTTCACTTTTCTGAGAGCGGAAGTGATCCTGCTTGGGTCGGACTCCTGGGTGCTTAGGAGAGTGGTTGAGATGATGAGTAAACAGGAGAAACAGAAATGGAGGAGGAACCCGGAGTCTCCTGACTCCTGAGCACTGTGGCCATGCTTCTTACCTCCAGAACCACCATCCAGAAATCCAACTACCTACGGTCTTGACTTCCAGCCTTTTAGAATTTATTGTACCTGCCCATCAGCTATTTTAATGATTTTTAGAAGTATTGGTAGTAGATTTTTGATGGGAAGGAAGAGACATTCAGAAGCATTATCTAAAATTAAAATGCTATATTTTAGAGAAATAGATTTGGTTCAGATCCAGACTCTATACTGACTGTGTGAACTTAGGCAAGTTACTCAACTTCTCTGATCTCCAATGTCTTTCTCCTCAAAGTAGGGATAACAGTGCTTATTTTGTATAGCCAGTGAAGATTAAATGAGATAACAATGTAAATTGCCACTTATAGAGAAAGTACTCACTAAATGTTGGATCACTTCTTGCATGGAGTTCATTTATGTACACTGACCCTGTCCCCCTTGTGGTGACCTTAATATCTTTGCAGAGCATTGCTGGTGGAGGATGCTGTCAATTGAGTTTGACAGCCTCTCACTCTGATGTAAGTCAGATGTCACTCCTGAAATCATAATGAACTTTCCAATTTATTTTTTTTTGGTATAACTTGATGGGGTTAAGGAATTATGACTATTCTGGAAACATTCTAGCATAAAATCTATATATCAGAAGAAGTGAAATTCTGGCAAGATACCTCTTCCAAGGAATTAATTCTGTTTTTTTGGAGGACTACTACATATATTTTGCTTTATATTATATTTCTGAAATTGTGTTTATTTCTTTATTTATAAGTAATGCAATACTTTAAAAGAAAGTACCATCTTGGCTTATATTTCCCCCCAAAGACAATAGCTTTCTTCATTAGAATGCCTCATTTAAAAAGTAGCATTTGTGCTTTGTTTGCCAACCTTCCAAAAAATTCACTGCTGGGCAGAGAAAGAGGTTGATAAATAAAAATAATTTGTTCATAAAATTTATAAGCTGTGGGAAGTCAGGGCCCAGGAAGAAAGTGCCAAGTCAGCTTTAAATAGGAGATAATAATCAAAACAGCAAAGGTACAAGTGCATTATGGTAAGACTAAATCAACTGGCAAGGCTTAATATGAACAGTATGGAAAAAACGACCAAGGGAAGAAACGTCAAATGAAGGATTATCTTCACTTGTGAAGAATCTATTTAAATCATGAATTTAGTGCAGGATTTCTGCTTCTGAAAGCCTTAAGCAGCAACAACAAAACAAAACAACCACAAAACCCTTTGTTTTCCTACCAGCTTCTAACAGTTTTGTATCTAAGCGATGGGCTTTTTCAGTGGCCTGGCTTTCATGGCAGATTTAACCCTAAAAGAAGGGCTTCTGCAAGCTCTGCTTGGGCCTGGAGGTATAGATCATCAACTGGACACAAGTTTACTTCTTTAACTGGCCTTTGCCATAAAGGGCAGTTGTTGACCATTTAAGTCTTAATCTCCTAAAGCAGTGTTCCATGGCACATACATGAAATAACTTTATTATTTTTCTTCAATTACCCCTTTACATTTATTCCGTGCTAATTCTTCCTTGCCCCTGAATGAAAGATAAAATTTAGGGCAAATTCTAGTAGCTTGCTGGCCACTTTCAGTCAACAGAAGCTCAGGCCAGTAATAGAATCGGTATATTTCACTAAAGGTTAGTGCTTTTCCTCCTCCCCCAGCTCAGGCCTGCTCAAGGCTGGCTGCAGGCATTGGGCAAAAGGGGATCTGATTGGCTTTTTTTTTTTTTTTTTGCGGTACGCGGACCTCTCACTGTTGTGGCTTCTCCCGTTGCAGAGCACAGGCTCTGGACATGCAGGCTTGGCGATGGCTCACGGGCCCAGCCACTCCGCGGCATGTGGGATCTTCCCGGCCCGGGCCACGAACCTGTGTCCCCTACATCGGCAGGTGGACTCTCAACCACTGCGCCACCAGGGAAGCCCCCCTGATTAGCTTTTTTTCTTTCTCTCCAATGTGCATCATGCCCCTCCTTCCTTATTTTGAGATGAAAATTTCAGGTCAGTTTCAAGGTAGAAGGTGAGAGGGGCTAGGGAAAGGAGGGATGGAGCCAAGAAAGGTCTTACTTGACTAGTGCTGTCATCAGAAGGCAGCTGACTCCACAGATGGGCCCACCTGATTGTAGCGCACTTTGTGGATTCTCTGAGTATCCCCACCTCTGAGAAGCTCCTTCTTGCAATCCATCATTAGATCTGTTCTGCCTTCAAAAAATACCCCACATCTGACCATTTCATATCTGTTCCACTGCTCCCCATGCTCCAAGCCACTATCAACTCTCCCCTAGGTTACTGCAGTGGCCTCCTCCTAACTGATTTCCCTGTTCCTTTTTTATATATGGTAGCTAGAGGAATCCTTTTAACAGCTAGTTCAAATCATGTTATTCCTTTGTTCAACCTGTCTGGGTGTTTCCTATCTCACTCAGAGTCCTTGAATGGACTACAGGCTATATGGTTTACCCTTCCTCAACCATACTTTCCTGACCTCATTTTCTGCCTCAGGGCCTTTGCGCTTGCTGTTCTCACTACTTAGGATAATTTCCCTCAGCTATCCACGGATCTCACTCCCTCATCTACTTAAATCTTTGTGCAAATGTCTCTTTCTTAGTAAGCTTTTCTCTGACCATTCCATTGAAAACTGCAAAACTGCCTTTCCCCCAGCACTCCCCCTGTTTTCCTCCCCTGCTTAATTTTTCTCCATAACATGATTTTTTGATCTACTATATATTTCTTACTCATATACCTAGTTTTTTTTCCTCTCAGAATAAACTTAATAAAGGCAGAGTTTCTATCAGTTTTGTTCACAGTTGTATCCCTGGCACATAGAACAGTGCTTGGCATGTAGTAAGTGCTCCATATTATTTTTGCATCAATGAGTGGATGATTGATGATATTTACCATGTTTTATTGTAATTTATCTGTTCATACAACCATATCTCTTTGTAGGCTCTTGAGAGTAAGGTTAAGATCTGGGTCATTTTGTGTTCCTTGCATATCTCGTTCAGTGCCTAGCACAGAATAAGTTCTCAATAAATATTTATTGAATAAATTAAAGAATGAATGAAACAATCAAACAATCAAGAAAGATTGTTGGAGAGGTGGAAATGGAGGAGTAAACTATTATAGAAGATCAGGGAGGAGAAAGTTTCAAAGCAAAGTAAAGCGGTCATATATTAAAGGGAGAGGAAGCCATGGAGTTTGGGATGGGGAAGGGGCTGTGGACCTTAGAGGGGTGGTGGAGGGGAGGGTGCATGACAGTTTGCAGTGGGATGAGTGGTGAGGTGGAGGTGACTGTGAAGAGGCTGCAAGATGTGGAGGATTCTGTCCAGAAGAAGCTTGTGAGGGGATGAAATGGAATTCAGCCCGAGGGGAAGTTGGTTGGGGGAATTTTGTGCGTATATTAGCACACGGGAGAATTGAAGATGTTTGTAGGCTGAAGATCTTGTGGAGAGAGAGATTAAAATTCAGTAGAGAGGGGATAGATATTGGAGCAGATCTGGGAGGGGACAGGAGGAAACGGAATCAAGAGGACAAGAGAAGACCCAGGCCTGGGGAGAAGTAAGGTTCTTTCCTGAAGCAGGAGATATCACTGGTCCTGGCTTGGATACACAGGTGTGGAGTGAGGCAGGGAGGAAACGACTGATCTCTCTGTCTGTCTGTCTGTCTGTCTGTCTATCTATCTATCTATCTATCTATCTACCTACCTACCTACCTACCTATCTCTATTCCTACTCATTCATTCATCTCTTCATCCATCCGACCTTTCACCTATCTATCCATCTCTCGAATATTCCATTTTCCTTAGAACCCAGCCTCACTTCCTGGGTCCTTCTGAGTGCTTGTCCCAGGGATGCTGGGGAAGTCTGTAGTATTCTGAGGTGGGACCTAGGTACGGAGAACTTTTCTCAAGTTATGTACAGCTGGGCAAGCTAGGAGTTTTGAGTTGCCCTACACAGTGATTTCTCTAACCTGAAGATCACTTTGAGGTCAGATATACACAATGCGAGATGAAAAACCACAGCTCACTAATATTTAGACCTTGATACTTTTCAAAGTATTTTAAAATCCAAAATGTTCCACCTAATTATTTCTTTCCACCTAGTTCTCTGCGGACTAGGCAAGATGATTGTAGGTAAATAATTTCCACCTATCCAGCAGAAGAATTGAGAAATGCTTTTTTTCCCTTCCAATAATTACCACTTCTATTTATGAACAATGGAAGAGAACCAAATAAAGAGTAAATGGAAGAAATGAAAATAAATCCACCCTGACCTGACACTCTGTCCAGTTAATGAAACCTACAGAGGAACCACATTAATACGGACACTGTTTTTAATGATGGAATAACTCAATATGTGCATTCATTTGGGACATTTACAGATTATTAATTACCCCCCCCCCCACACACAGTATTCAAGCTATGAATGTAATTACGCAGAGTCTGTCTTTCCTTGCTGACCTGTTTCCTGAATCACCCTCGGGTGTGTGAAGCCCCAGGCGTACTCTGCTCCTTGGAGTCATTTTGTCAAAGTCCCCCTTAGCCTCTGCTTGTATTGACCTGCCAGGCACCCTCAGCTAAGTACCTGCTTTAAAGTATTGATTCTCAGGGCAAAGATGTTATGATGATTATGACACCTCAGATGATGCTTATGTTCACAGAGGGGACACAGGAAGAAGATTACAGGAAATGATTTATTTCAGAGACCTAGGGGACATCATGTTGCCCTTGCCTCTGAATCTGGGCTTAAAGACAGTTTAAAAATGATGAGGGCTGTTAACAGGAGACAGAGACATGCTGAGCAGATGGTCCATCAGAGGCCAAGAGCCAAAACTGATGGTAAACTAGGGTGGAGACTGGGAAACAGGGGCTTCCTTGGGGAAACGTATTACTTGTTCCCAGATGTGGAGTAGTTATTTCAGAGGCAATAAGAGTGACCTTAAAGAGGGTCCAATCTCTGCTGTGACTCAAGGCTCAGGCGTGTGGAGCTTTACAAAGCAAGGTTTGCACAGCACTATCTGGTTTTCGCTCAGTGGCTTTATCTCGGTGCTTCTTGGGGAGCCAGTAAGGTGGGGTATGGACTCTCCTTCATTAGGGAGGAGGGGACGCAGGGTCCCTCTTTCTCTCTCCCCACAATGTACTAGTATTATTTTTCTGATTATAAACACAATATGTGCTGATTATAAAATACTAAACATTTGAGACATAAGTAAAGCAGAAAGTGAAATTCCCCTTAATTTCACTCCACAGACATGACCATTGCTATAATTTGTTGTATCCTTTTCCAGAAGTTTTTTGATGCACCTAATAAACACATGTATCAGCACAGATATATCTTTTAGGTAAATAAAATCACATTAGATCTACTCTTCTATAAAATCTTTTAACCTAAAATATTTCATGGACATCTTTCTATGCTAATACATATAGATTTTATTTTGTGGTTGTTGGTCTTTTCCAATGCGTAAGAGCATACTCTCTATATATATGTGTTAGCATACGGTATTTGTTTTTCTCTTTCTGACTTACTTCACTCTGTATGACAGACTCTGGTCCATCCACCTCACTACAAATAACTCAATTTCATTTCTTTTTAAGGCTGAGTAATATTCCATTGTATACGTGTGCCACATCTGCTTTATCCATTCATCTGTCGGTGAACACTTACGTTGCTTCCATGTCCTGGCTATTGTAAATAGTGCTACAGTGAACATTGTGGTACATGACTCTTTTTGAATTATGGTTTTCTCAGGGTATATGTCCAGTAGTGGCATTCCTGGGTCGTATGGTAGTTCTATTTTTAGTTTTTTAAGGAACCTCCATACTGTTCTCCATAGTGGCTGTATCAATTTACATTCCCACCGGCACTGCATGAGGGTTCCCTTTTCTCCACACCCTCTCCAACATTTATTGTTTGTAGATTTTTTGATAATAGCCATTCTGACTGGTGTGAGATGATACCTCATTGTAGTTTTGATTTGCATTACTCTGATGATTACTGATGTTGAGCATTCTTTCATGTGTTTGTTGGCCATCTGTATATCTTCTTTGGAGAAATATCTATTTAGGTCTTCTGCCCATTTTAGGAGTGGGTTGTTTTTTTGATATTGAGCTACATGAGCTGCTTGTAAATTTTGGAGATTAATCCTTTGTTAGTTGCTTCGTCTGCAAATATTTTCTCCCATTCTGAGGGTTGTCTTTTTGTCTTGTTTATGGTTTCCTTTGCTGTGCAAAAGCTTTGAAGTTTCATTAGCTCCCATTTGTTTATTTTTGTTTTTATTTCCTTTTCTCTAGGAGGTGGGTCAAAAAGGATCTTGCTGTGATTTGTGTCAGAGTGTTCTGCCTATGTTTTCCTCTAAGAGGTTGATAGTGTCTGGCCTTACATTTAGGTCTTTAATCCATTTTGAGCTTATTTTTGTGTATGGTGTTAGGGAGTGTTCAAATTTCATTCTTTTACATGTAGCTGTCCAGTTTTCCCAGCACCACTTATTGTAGAGGCTGTCTTTTCTCCATTGTATATTCTTGCCTCCTTTATCAAAAATAAGGTGACCATATGTGTGTGGGTTTGCTTCTGGGCTTTCTATCCTGTACCATTGATCTATATTTCTGTTTTTGTGCCAGTACCATACTGTCTTGATTACTGTAGCTTTCTGGTATAGTCTGAAGTCCAGGAGCCTGATTTCTCCAACTCCGTTTTTCTTTCTCAAGATTGCTGTGGCTATTCGGGGTCTTTTGTGTCTCCATACAAATTGTGAAATTTTTTGTTCTAGATCTGTGAAAAATGCCATTGGTAGTTTGATAGGGATTGCATTGAATCTGTAGATTGCTTTGGGTAGTAGAGTCATTTTCACAATGTTGACTCTTCCAATCCAGGAACCTGGCATACCTCTCCATCTGTTTGTATCATCTTTAATTTGTTTCATCTGTGTCTTATAGTTTTCTGCATACAGTTCTTTTGTCTCCTTAGGTAGGTTTATTCCTAGGTATTTTATTCTTTTTGTTGCAGTGGTAAATGGGAGTGTTTCCTTAATTTCTGTTTCAGATTTTTCATCATTAGTGTATAGGAATGCCAGAGATTTCTGTGCATTAAATTTGTACCCTCCTACTTTACCAAATTCATTGATTAGCTCTAGTAGTTTTCTGGTAGCAGCCTTAGGATTCTCTATGTATAGTATCATGTCATCTGCAAACAGTGACAGCTTTACTTCTTCTTTTCTGATTGGATTCCTTTATTTCTTTTTCGTCTCTGATTGCTGTGGTTAAAACCTCCAAAACTATGTTGAATAATAGTGGTGAGAGTGGACAACCTTGTCTTGTTCCTGATGTTAGAGAAAATGGTTTCAGTTTTTCACCATTGAGAACGATGTTGCCTGTGGGTTTGTCATATATGGCGTTTATTATGTTGAGGTAAGTTCCCTCTATGCCTACTTTCTGGAGGGTTTTTTTAATCATAAATGGGTGTTGAATTTTGTCAAAAGCTTTTTCTGCATCTATTGAGATGATCATACGGTTTTTCTCCTTCAGTTAATATGGTGTATCACATTGATTGATTTGCATATATTGAAGAATCCTTGCATCCCTGGGATAAACCCCACTTGATCATGGTGTATGATCCTTTTAATGTGTTCTTGGATTCTGTTTGTTAGTATTTTGTTGAGGATTTTTGCATCTATGTTCATCAGTGATACTGGCCTGTAGTTTTCTTTCTTTGTGACATCTTTGTGTGGTTTTGGTATCAGGGTGATGGTGGCCTCGTAGAATGAGTTTGGGAGTGTTCCTCCCTCTGCTATATTTTGGAAGAGTTTGAGAAGGATAGGTGTTAGCTCTTCTCTAAATTTTTGATAGAATTCGCCTGTGAAGCCATCTGGTCCTGGGCTTTAGTTTGTTGGAAGATTTTTAATCACAGATTCAACTTCAGTCCTTGTGATTGGTCTGTTTATATTTTCTATTTCTTCCTGGTTCAGTCCCAGAAGGTTGTGCTTTTCTAAGGATTTCCCCATTTCTTCCAGGGTGTCCATTTTATTGGCATATAGTTGCTTGTAGCAGTCTTTCATGATCCTTTGTATTTCTGCAGTGTCAGTGTTACTTCTTTTTCATTTCTAATTCTTTTGAGTTGAGTCTTCTCCCCTTTTTTCTTGATGAGTCTGGCTAATGGTTTATCAATTTTGTTTATCTTCTCAAAGAAACAGCTTTTAGTTTTATTGATCTTAGCTGTTGTTTCCTTAATTTCTTTTTCATTTATTTCTGATCTGATCTTTGATTTCTTTCCTTCTGCTAACTTTGGGGTTTTTTTGTTCTTCTTTCTCTAATTACTTTAGGTGTAAGATTAGGGTGTTTAGTTGAGATGTTTCTGGTTTCTTGCGATAGGATTGTATTGCTAGAAAATTCCGTCTTACAACTGCTTTTGCTGTATCCCATAGGTTTTGGGTCATTGTGTTTTCATTGTCATTTGTTTCTAGGTATTTTTAAAATTATTTATTTATTTATTTATTTTTGGCTGTGTTGGGTCTTCGTTTCTGTGCGTGGGCTTTCTCTAGTTGTGGCGAGTGGGGGCCACTTTTCATCGCTGTGTGTGGGCCTCTCACTGTTGCGGCCTCTCTTGTTGTGGAGCACAGGCTCCAGACACGCAGGCTCAGTAGTTGTGGCTCACGGGCCTAGTTGTTCTGCGGCATGTGGGATCTTCCCAGACCAGGGCTCCAACCCGTGTCCCCTGCATGGGCAGGCAGATTCTCAACCACTGCGCCACCATGGAAGCCCTGTTTCTAGGTGTTTTTTGATTTCCTCTTTGATTTCTTCAGTGATCTCTTGGTTATTTAGTAGTGTATTGTTTAGCCTCCATGTGTTTGTATTTATTACAGATTTCTTTTTCCTGTAATTGATATCTAGTCTCATAGCACTGTGGTCGGAAAAGTTACTTGGTATGATTTCAATTTTCTTAAATTTACTGAGGCTTGATTTGTGGCTGAAGATATGATGTATCCTGGAGAATGTTCCATGAACACTTGAGAAGAAAGTGTATTCTGTTGTTTTTGGATGGAATGTCCTATAAATATCAGTTAAGTCCATCTTGTTTAATGTATCATTTAAAGCTTGTGTTTCCTTATTTATTTTCATTTTGGATGATCTGTCCATTGGTGAAGACGGGGTGTTATGGCCCCCTACTATGATTGTGTAACTGTCGATTTCCCATTTTATGGCGGTTAGCATTTGCCTTATGTATTGAGGTGCTCCTATGTTGGTTGCATAAATATTTACAATTATTATATCTTCTTCTTGGATTGATCCCTTTATCATTATGTAGTGTCCTTCTTTGTTTCTTGTAATAGTCTTTGTTTTAAAGTCTGTTTTGTCTGATATGAGAATTGCTACTCCAGCTTTCGTCTGATTTCCATTTGCATGGAATATCTTTTTCCATCCCCTCATTTTCAGTCTGTATGTGTTCCTAGTTCTGAAGTGGCTCTTGTAGACAGCATATATACGGGTCTTGTTTTTGTATCCATTTTGCCAGTCTATGTCTTTTGGTTGGAGCATTCAATCCGTTTACATTTAAGGTAGTCATTGATATGTATGTTCCTATTACCATTTTCTTAATTGTTTGGGGCCATTATTGTAGGTCTTTTCCTTCTCTTGTGTTTCCTGCATAGAGAAGTTCTTTTAGCATTTGTTGTAAAGCGGGTTTTGTCGTACTGAATTCTCTTAGCTTTTGCTTGTCTGTAAAGGTTTTAATTTCTCTGTCGAATCTGAATGAGATCTTGGCTGGGTAGAGTAATCTTGGTTGTAGGTTTTCCCCGTTCAGAACTTTAAATATGTCCTGCCACTCCCTTCTGGCTTGCAGAGTTTCTGCTGAAAGATCAGCTGTTAACCTTATGGGGATTCCCTTGTATGTTATTTGTTGTTTTTCCCTTACTGCTTTTAATATTTTTCTTTGTATTTAATTTTTGACAGTTTAATTAATATGTGTCTTGGCTTGTTTCTCCTTGGATTCAACCTGTATGGGACTCTCTGCACTTCCTGGACTTGGTGGACTGTTTATTTTCCCATATTAGGGATGTTTTCAACTATAATCTCTTCAGATATTTTCTCAGTCCCTTTCCTTTTATCTTCCTCTTCTGGGATCCCTATAATTCGAATGTTGGTGCTTTAAATGTTGTCCCAGAGATCTCTGAGAGTGTCCTCAATTCTTTTCATTCTTTTTTCTTTATTCTGCTCTACAGTAGTTATTTCCACTGTTTTATCTTACAGGCCACTTATCCGTTCTTCTGCCTCTGTTATTCTGCTCTTCATTCCTTCTAGAAAAATTTAAATTTCATTTATTGTGTTGTTCATCATTGTTTGTTTCCTCTTTAGTTTTTCTAGGTCCTTGTTAAACATTTCTTGTATTTTCTGCATTCTATTTCCAAGATTTTGGATCATCTTTACTATCATTACTCTGAATTCTTTTTCAGGTAGACTGCCTATTTCCTCTTCATTTGTTTGGTCTGATGGGTTTTTACCTTGCTTCTTCCTCTGCTGTGTGTTTCTCTGTCTTCTCATTTTGCTTAACCTACTGTGTTTGGGGTCTCCTTTTTGCAGGCTGCAGGATCGTAGTTCCCGTTGTTTTTGGTGTCTGCCCCCAGTGGGTGGTAAGTTTAGTTCAGTGCGTTGTGCAGACTTCCTGTTGGAGGGGACTGGTGCCTGTGTTCTAGTGGATGAGGCTGGATCTTGTCTTTCTGGTGGGCTGGACCAGTCTGGTGGTGTGTTTTGGGGTGTCGGTGGCCTTATTATGATTTTAGGCAGCCTTTCTGCTAATGGGTGGGGTTGAGTTCCTGTCTAGCTAGTTGTTTGGGATAGGGTGTCCAGCACTGTAGCTTGCTGGTCGTTGAGTGGAGCTGGGTCTTAGCATTGACACGGACATCTCTTGGAGAACTTTCGCCATTTGATATTACATGGAGCTGGGAGGTCTCTCATGGACCAGTGCCCTGAACTTGGCTCTCCCACCTCAGAGGCACAGGCCTGACACCTGGCCAGAGCACCAAGACCCTGTCAACTACACGTCTCAGAAGAAAAGAGGAAAAAAAGGAAGGAAAGAAAGAAAAAATATATAATAAATTTATTAAAATAAAAAATTATTAAAAATTAAAAAATAATAAGAAAAAACAAGAGGAGAGCAACAAAACCAAAAAACAAATCTACCAATGATAACAAGCACTAAAAACTATAGGAAAAAAAGAAAAAAAATGGACAGAACCCTAGGACAAATGGTCAAAGCAAAGCTGTACAGACAAAATCACACAAAGAAATATACACAGGAGCAGGAACCAAGATGGTGGAGTAGAAGGACGTGCTCTCACTCCCTCCTGCGAGAACACCAGAATCACAACTAGCTGCTGGACAATCATTGACAGGAAGACACTGCAACTCACCAAAAAGGATACCCCACAGCCAAAGACAAAGGAGAAGCCACAATGAGATGGTAGGAGGGGCGCAATCACAGTAAAATCAAATTCCATAACTGCTGGGTGGGTGACTCACAGACTGGGGAACACTTATACCACAGAAGTCCACCCACTGGAGTGAAGGTTCTGAGCCCCATGTCAGGCTTCCCAACCTGGGGGTCCAGCAACGGGAGGAGGAATTCCTAGAGAATCAGACTTTGAAGGCTAGTGGGAATTGATTGCACGACTTTGACAGGACTGGGGCAAACAGAGACTCCACTCTTGGAGGGCACACACAAAGTAGTGTGCGCATCGGGAACCAGGGGAAGGAGCAGTGACCTCAGCGGAGACTGAACCAGACCTACCTGATAGTGTTGAAGGGTCTCCTGCAGAGGCGGGACGTGGCTCTGTTTCATGAGGACAAGGACACTGGCAGCAGAAGTTCTGGGAAGTACTCCTTGGCGTGAGCCTTCCCAGAGTCTGCCATTAGCCCCACCAAAGAGCCCAGGTAGGCTCCAGTGTTGGGTTGCCTCAGGCCAAACAACCAACAGGCAGGGAACCCAGCCCCACCCATCAGCAATCAAGCAGATTAAAGTTTTACTGAGCTCTGCCCACCAGAGCAACAGTCAGCTCTACCCACCACCAGTCCCTCCCATCAGGAAACTTGCACAAGCCTCTTAGATAGCCTCATCCACCAGAGGGCAGACAGCAGAAGCAAGAACTACAATCCTGCAGCCTGTGGAACAAAAACCACATTCACAGAAAGATAGACAAGATGAAAAGGCAGAGGGCTATATACCAGATGAAGGAACAAGATAAAACCCCCAAAAAACAACTAAATGAAGTGGAGATAGGCAACCTTTCAGAAAAAGAATTCAGAATAATGATAGTGAAGATGATCCAGGACCTCGGAAAAAGAATGGAGGCAAAGATCTAGAAGATGCAGGAAATGTTTAACAAAGACCTAGAAGAATTAAAGAGCAAACAAACAGAGATGAACAATACAATAACTGAAATGAAAACTAACTAGAAGGAAACAATAGCAGAATAACGGAGACAGAAGAACGGATAAGTGACCTGGAAGGCAGAATGGTGGAATTCACTGCTGCGGAACAGACTAAAGAAAAAAGAATGAAAAGAAATGAAGACAGACTAAGAGACCCCTGGGACACCATTAAATGCAACAACGTTTGCATTATAGGGGTCCAAGAAGGAGAAGAGAGAGAGAAAGGATCCGAGAAAATATTTGAAGACATTATAGTCGAAAACTTCCCTAACATGGGAAAGGAAATAGCCACCCAAGTTCAGGAAGCACAGCGAGTCCCATACTGGATAAACCCAAGGAGAAACATGCCGAGACACATAGTAATCAAATCGGCAAAAATTAAAGACAAAGAAAAATTATTGAAAGCAGCAAGGGAAAAACAACAAATAACATAACAAGGGAACTTCCATAAGGTTAACAGTTGATTTCTCAGCAGAAACTATACAAGCCAGAAGGGAGTGGCATGATATACTTAAAGTGATAACAGGGAAGAACCTACAACCAAGATTACTCTACCTGGCAAGGATCTCATCCAGATTCAATGGAGAAATCAAAAGCTTTACGGACAAGGAGAAGCTAGGAGAATTCAGCACCACCAAACCAGCTCTACAACAGATGCTAAAGGACCTTCTCTAAGTGGGAAACACAAGAGAAGAAAACGACCTACAAAAACACCCAGAACAATTAAGAAAATAGTCATAGGAACATACATATCAATAATTACCTTAAACATAAATGGATTAAATGCTCCAACCAAAAGACACAGGCTTGCTGAACGGATACAAAAACAAGACCCATATATATGCTGTCTACAAGAGACCCACTTCAGACCTAGGGACACATACAGACTGAGAGTGAGGGGATGGAGAAAGATATTCCATGCAAATGGAAATCAAAAGAAAGCTGTAGTAGCTATACTCATGTCAGATAAAATAGACTTTAAAATAAAGAATGTTACAAGAGACAAGGAAGGACATTACATAGTGATCAAGGGATCAATCCAGAAGAAGATATACGAATTATAAATATATATGCACCCAACATAGGAGCACCTCAATACAAAAGGCAACTGCTAACAGCTATAAAACAGGAAATTGACAGTAACACAATCATAGTGGGGGACTTCTTAACACCTCAGTTACACCAATGGACAGATCATCCAAAACGAAAATAAATAAGGAAACAGAAGCTTTAAATGACACAGTAGACCAGCTAGATTTAATTGATATTTATAGGACATTCCATCCAAAACCAGCAGATTACAGTTTCTTCTCAAGTGTGCACGGAACATTCTCCAGGATAGATCACATCTTGGGTCACAAATCAAGCCTCAGTAAATTTAATAAAATTGAAATCATATCAAGCAT
Organism: Mesoplodon bidens; assembly: GCF_964165515.1. Taxonomy (NCBI): domain Eukaryota; kingdom Metazoa; phylum Chordata; class Mammalia; order Artiodactyla; family Ziphiidae; genus Mesoplodon; species Mesoplodon bidens. The sequence goes on along the minus strand of NC_138160.1, from coordinate 56,584,199 downwards.
CTTTTCTGACCACAATGCTATGAGATTAGAAATGAATTACAGGGAAAAAATGTAAAAAAAACAAACACATGGAGGCTAAACAATACGTTACTAAATAACCAAGAGGTCACTGAAGAAATCAAAGAAGAAATCAAAAAATACCTAGAGACAAATGACAATGAAAACACGACAATCCAAAACTTACGGGATGCAGCAAAAGCAGTTCTAAGAGGGAAGTTTATAGCTATACAAGCCTACCTCAAGAAACAAGAAAAATCTCAAGTAAACCATCTAACATTACATCTAAAGGAATTAGAGAAAGAAGAACAAACAAAACCCAAAGTTAGCAGAAGGAAGGAAAGAAATCATAAATATCAGAGCATAAATAAATGAAATAGAAACAAAGAAAACGATAGCAAAGATCAATACAACTAAAAGCTGGTTGTTTGAGAATATAAACAAAATTGATAAACCATTAGCCAGACTCATCAAGAAAAAGAGGGAGAGGACTCAAATCAACAAAATTAGAAATGAAAAAGAAGTTACAACAGACACTGCAGAAATACAAGGCATCCTAAGAGACTACTACAAGCAACTCTATGCCAATAAAATGGTCAACCTGGAAGAAATGGACACATTCTTAGAAAGGTATAACCTTCCAAGGCTGAACCAGGAAGAAACAAAGTATGAACAGAACAATCAGAAGTAATGAAATTGAAACTGTGATTAAAAATCTTCCAAAAAACAAAAGTCCAGGACCAGACAGCTTCTCAGGTGAATTCTATCAAACATTTAGAGAAGAGCTAACACCCATTCTTCTCAAACTCTTCCAAAACATTGCAGAGGAAGGAACACTCCCAAACTCATTCTATGAGGCCACCATCACCCTGATACCAAAACCAGACAAAGATACTACAAAAAAAGAAAATTACAGACCAATATCACTGATGAATATAGATGCAAAAATCGTGAACAAAATACTAGCAAACCAAATCCATGAACACATTAAAAGGATCATACACCATGATCAAGTAGGATTTATCCCAGGGATGCAAGGATTCTTCAATATCCGCAAATCAATCAGTGTGATACACCATATTAACAAAGTGAAGGAGAAAATCCATATGATCATCTCAGTAGATGTAGAAAAACCTTTTGAGAAAATTCAACACCCGTTTATGATAGAAACTCTCCAAAAAGTGGGCATAGAGGGAACCTACCTCAACATAATCAAGGCCATATATGACAAACCCACAGCAAACATCATTCTCAATGGTGAAAAACTGAAAGCATTTCCCCTAAGATCAGGAACAAACAAGGATGTCCACTTTCACCACTATTAATTCAACATAGTTTCGGAAGTCCTAGCCATGGCAATCAGAGAAGAAAAAGAAATAAAAGGAATACAAAATGGAAAAGAAGAAGTAAAACTGTCACTGTTTGCAGATGACATGATACTATACACAGGAAATCCTGAGGCTGCTACCAGAAAACTACTAGAGCTAATCAATGAATTTGGTAAAGTTGCAGGGTACAAAATTAATGCACAGAAATCTCTGGCATTCCTATACAATAATGATGAAAAATCTAAAAGAGAAATTATGGAAACACTCCCATTTACCATTGCAACAAAAAGAATAAAATACCTAGGAATAAACCTACCTAGGGAGACAAAAGCCCTGTATGCCAAAAACTATAAGACAGTGATGAAAGAAATTAAAGATGATACCAACAGATGGGGAGATATACCATGTTCTTGGATTGGAAGAATCAATACTGTGAAAATGACTCTACTACCCAAAGCAATCTACAGATTCAATGCAATCCCTATCAAATTACCACTGGCATTTTTTATGGAACTGGAACAAATCATTTTAAAATTTGTATGGAAACACAAAAGACCCCCAATAGCCATAGTAGTCTTGATGGAAAAAAACGGAGCTGGAGGAATCAGACACCCTGACTTCAGCCTGTACTACAAAGCTACAGTAATCAAGACAATATGGTACTGGCACAAAAACAGAAACATAGATCAATGGAACAAGATAGGAAGTCCAGAGATAAACCCATTCACCTATGGTCAAGTAATCTATGACAAAGGAGGCCAAGATATACAATGGAGAAAAGACATTCTCTTCAGTAAGTGGTGCTGTGAAAACTGGACAGCTACATGCAAAAGAATGAAATTAGAACACTCTCTAACACCATACACAAAAATAAACTCAAAATGGATTCAAGGGCTTCCCTGGTGGCGCAGTGGTTGAGAGTCCGCCTGCCGATGCAGGGGACACGGGTTCGTGCCCCTATCCCGGAAGATCCCACATGCCGCGGAGCGGCTGGGCCCGCGAGCCATGGCCGCGGAGCCTGTGTGTCCGGAGCCTGTGCTCCGCAACGGGAGAGGCCACAGCAGTGAGAGGCCCGGGTACAGCAAAAAAAAAAAAAAAAAAAAAAAAAAAAAAAAAAAAAAAATGGATTCAAGACCTAAATGTAAGACCAGACACTATAATAATCTGAGAGGAAAACATAGGAAGAACACTCTTTGACATAAATCTCAGCAAGATCTTTTCTGATCCACCTCCTAGAGTAATGGAAATAAAAACAAAAATAAACAAATGGGACCTAATGAAATTTCAAAGCTTTTGCACAGCAAAGGAAACCATAAAAAAGATGAAAACACAACTCTCAGAATGCGAGAAAATATTTGTAAATGAATCAATGGACAAAGGATTAATCTCCAAAATATAAAAACAGCTCATGCAACTCAATATTAAAAAAACAATCAACCCAATCCAAAAATGGGCAGAAGACCTAAATAGACATTTCTCCAGAGAAGACATACAGATGGGCAAGAAGCACGTGAAAAGCTGCTCAACATCACTAATTATTAGAGAAATACAAATCAGAACTACAATGAGGTATCACCTCATACCAGGTAGAATGGGCATCATCAGAAAATCTACAAACAACAAATGCTGGAGAGGGTGTGGAGAAAAGGGAACCCTCTTGCACTGTTGGTGGGAATGTAAATTGATACAGCCACTATGGAGAACAGTATGGAGGTTCCTTAAAAAACTAAAAATAGAATTACCATATGATCCAGCAATCCCACTACTAGGCATATACCCAGAGAAAACCATAGTTCAAAAAGACACATTCACCCCAATGTTCATTGCAGCACTATTTACAATAGCCAGATCATGGAAGCAACCTAAATCCCCATCGACAGACGAATGGATAAAGAAGATGTGGTACATATATACAGTGGAATATTAGTCAGCCATAAAAAGGAACGAAATTGAGTCATTTGTTGAGACATGGATGGATCTAGAGACTGTCATACAGAGTGAAGTAAGTCAGAAAGAGAAAAAGAAATATCGTATATTAATGCATGTATGTGGAACCTAGAAAAATGGTATAGATGAACCGGTTTGCAGGGCAGAAGTTGAGACACAGATATAGAGAACAAATGTATGGACACCAAGGGGGGAAAACCGCGGTGGGGTGGGGATGGTGGTGTGCTGAATTGGGCGATTGAGATTGACATGTATACACTGATGTGTATAAAATTGATGACTAATAGGAACCTGCAGTATAAAACAAACAAACAAATAAACAAAACAAGTAATACTAAACTTTCATTGGGTTATTTGTATGGAAATGTGTTAATATAAATATTTCAGAAATTACATGCAATTTCTAAAAATCTCATGTTCTGGTATAATTTCTAAAAATCTTATATGTTCTGGTATAATGTTATAAGTCATAATTCTAGTTATTACTTTAAAATGTATAGCTTGGAAATAACTAAATTTCCTTGTCAATTGCATTATTATGAACTTTCATCAAATCTTTAACCGTGGTCATTTTTAAGTCTTTTGTCAGTTACAGACAGTTCTGGGTGTACTCTGATGCTTTTGCAAATATGTTCCTATAAAAGGGTTTCATCTTCAAGGAATTCATGGAAAAGACTCTGACAAGTATAGGTTTCTGGTAACTGACTATACTGCTGAACTGAATGAATGAACATTTTTAGAACTCTAATGGAAAACTGATGAGCTCATAAAAGTGCGAACAAAAGATCAAGATTAAAAAAAATTAATTACATGGGACTGAGTGAAGTGATGAGGATGATTATAACTTTTGTGACTTTCTGTTTGAATAAAAAAAGTATACCCATGAATACTCACAGAAATAGAAAAAGGTAAAAAATATATACATCTATATATTAAGATAAAAAAAGGAAGAGAGCAACGAAATCAATAAATTTACCAATGATAATAAACTCTAAATACTAAACTAAGATAAACATAAAAGCAGAAACAAATTAGATGCAGAAAGCAAACCCCAAGTCTACAGTTGCTCCCAAAGTCCACCACCTCAATTTTAGTATGATTCGTTGTCTATTCAGGTATTCCACAGATACAGGGTACATCAGGTTGATTGTGGAGATCTAATCCGCTGCTCCTGAGGCTGCTGGGAGAAATTTCCCTTTCTCTTCTTTGCTCGCACAGCTCCTGGGTTTCAGCTTTGGATTTGGCCCCGCCTCTGCTTGTAGGTCACCTGGGGGCATCTGTTCCCGCCCTGACAGGACAGGGTTAAAGTAGCAGCTGATTTGGGGGCTCTGGCTCACTCAGGCCGCGGGGAGGGAGGGGTACGGAGTGCGGGGTGAGCCTGTGGCGGCAGAGGCCGGTGTGACATTGCAACAGCATGAGGCACGCCTTACGTTCTCCCAGGGAAGTTGTCCCTGTATCACGGGACCCTGGCAGTGGCGGGCTGCACAGGCTCCCGGGAGGGGAGGTGTGGAGAGTGACCTGTGCTTGCACACAGGCTTCTTGGTGGCGGCAGCAGCAGCCTTAGCATTTCATGCCCGTCTCTGGGTCCACGCTGATAGCCACGGTTCGTGCGCGTCTCTGGAGCTTGTTTAGGCCGTGCTCTGAATCCCCTTTCCTCGTGACCCCTGAAACAGTGGTCTCTTGCCTCTTCAGCAGGTCCAGACTTTTTCCCGGACTCCCTCCCGGCTAGCTGTGGTGCACTAGCCCCCTTCAGGCTGTGTTCATGCCGCCAACCCCAGTCCTCTCTCTGGGATCCGACCTCCGAAGCCCGAGCCTCAGCTCCCAGCCCCCGCCCGCCCCGGCGGGTGAGCAGACAAGCCTCTCGGGCTGGTGAGTGCTGGTCGGCACCGATCCTCTGTGCGGGAAATCTCTCTGCTTTACCCTCTGCAACCCTGTTGCTGCACTCTCCTCCGTGGCTCCAAAGCTTCCCCCCGCCTCCCCGTCTCTGCCAGTGAAGGGGATTCCCAGTGTGTGGAAACCTTTCCTCCTTCACAGCTCCCTCCCACTGGTGCAGGTCCTGTCCCTATTCTTTTGTCTCTGTTTTTTCTTTTTTCTTTTGCCCTATCCAGGTAGGTGGGGAGTTTCTTGTCTTTTGGGAGGTCTGAGGTATTCTGCCAGCGTTCAGTAGATGTTCTGTAGGAGTTGTTCCACATGTAGATGTATTTCTGATGTATTTGTGGGGAGGAAGGTGATCTCCACATCTTACTCCTCTGCCATCTTGAAGGTCTCTCACGTACCTTAATTTTTGTCCATTTGTTTATTTCCTTTGGGCAGCTTCTACAAGCTTAACAGCTAGGTCAAAAGGAATATTTATATAAAATTTCGGTGTATATTGTCTCATTTATTACCTCCGAAAAGTTAAACTGATTTACACTTCACAAGTAGAGTATTTGCAGCTTCAACTTTTGCAAATCTTAGGGTGGGAAATGATATTTCATTGTTATTTTATTTTATTTTATTTTTATTTTCTTATTTTTTTGCGGTACGTGGGCCTCTCACTGTTGTGGCCTCTCCCGCTGCAGAGCACAGGCTCCAGGCGCGCAGACTCAGTGGTCATGGCTCACGGGCCCAGCCGCTCCGCGGCATGTGGGATCTTCCCGGACCGGGGCACGAACCTGCGTCCCCTGCATCGGCAGGCGGACTCTCAACCACTGCGCCACCAGGGAAGCCCTCATTGTTATTTTAATTGACATTTCTTTAGTTACTAATCAGGCTGAATAACTTATTGTATGTTTTTTGGCAGTTTGTTTCTTCTTTTGAAATTGCTCTGTTCATGAGTCTTTACTTATTTTGGGGGAAGAGGAGATTACTTCTCTCATTTTTAATTGATATATAAGAAGTCTTCAGAGAAGAGATACTAACTTAAAAAAATTATTCATTTTATTTTTTGTCTGAACCGTGTGTTAGTTGTGGCACTTGGGATCTTCACTGAGGCATGCAGGATCTTTCCTTGTGGTGCGCGGGCTTCTCTAGTTGCGGTGTGCGGGTTTTCTCTCTGTAGTTGTGGCATGCAGTCTTAGTTGCCCTGCGGCATGTGGGATCTTAGTTCCATGACCAGGGATCAAATCTGCATCCCCTGCATTGGAAGGCGGACTCTTTACCACTGGACCACCAGGGAAGTCCCCAGGTACTAACCTTTTACTGCTCTGTATGCTACATATTTTCTCTCCCAAATATATTTCATTGCTGCGTTTATTTATAATTATTTTTTAAACCAAGGATCCAGTAAAGCATCACTCATTGTATTTGGTTGTTAGGTACCTTTCATTTCTTTTTAACATAGAAGAAGTCACTCAAACATTTTTTTCCAGTTAATAATTGACTTTTTAAAAGAGACTGTTATTGAATTAAAAAAAAATGTTCCGTATCATATTACTTAAGTCCTTCCATTTTTAGTTTAGCCATATTTTTAACCTGGAATGAATATAGAATTTTATCAACTGCATTTTCTGCATTTATCAAAGTGATCATTTGGCTTTTTATTGTACTCTATTAATCTTGTGAATGACATTGATAGATTTTCTAATCTTGATCCATCCTTGAATTCCTGAAGTAAATCTTGGTTACAGGCGCTGTATTGTTCTTTTAATGTGTGGTATGTGGTCAATTCTATTTGCTAATACTGTTTTTAGGAGAAATATATATATGTGAATTTGACTTATAGGTTACTTTTTTCCACTATTTTGGTCATTTTTTATATCAGAGTTATACTAGCCTTGTGAGTTGAGTTCTTGAAAGCTTTATAGAATGTTCTTATGAAGCTAACGTCTGGAACTTTCGGGGGGAGTTGAGTCTGCTAATTCTTTCGATTTCTGTTCTTTCTTTAAAAAAATCAGGTAATTTCTCAGAAAATTGTTTATTTTTTGGCTTTTGCATTATTGGCGTAAGGTTATAAGTAGTATTATTTTAAATAAGAATAGTCTCTTCTCTATCTGTAGTTATATTTAATTTTTCATTGCCAATGTATATGTGTTCTCAAACTTTATCCCGTTTGTTAGATTGTCAAACATCTCTTAATGCTTTTTTTTTTTTTTGTGGTACGCGGGCCTCTCACTGTTGTGGCCTCTCCCGCTGCAGAGCACAGGCTCCGGACGCGCAGGCTCAGTGGCCATGGCTCACGGGCCCAGCCGCTCCACGGCATGTGGGATCTTCCCGGACCGGGGCACATCGGCAGGCGGACTCTCAACCACTGCGCCACCAGGGAAACCCCCTTAATGCTTTTTAAAAAAGAACTAGTTTTAGTTTTACTCAGCAATTCTATTTGTTTTAAACTTTCTAATTCATTGGTTTCCTTTGTTTATTTTATTGTTCTTTTTCTAGCTTCTGAGTCTAATGTTCCAAAAGTATTTATTCTAGACATTTCTTGTTTTAGGAAAAATCTTATTTAAGGATATGATTTTCTCCTGAGTAAGATTTTGGCTCCATCCCATAGAATTTTCCATTTAGTGTTTCAACATATGTTAATTTCCAAATAATTTATAAGTTACGTTTTTATTTACTCATTGACACAAGGGTTATTTAGAAAAGTGAGGTTTTAGATTTAATTCCAGTTTAATCAGTAAGGGGGATCCTATAAGAGTTCTACTTTTAGAAATTTACTGAGAAATTTTTTATGGACTATTAAATGATCTTTCTCTCTTTATTTTAAATAAATGTTCCATGGACATTTGAAAAGAATATGTTCTCTCCCCTTTGGAGAGAGAGAATGATTTGCTATGAAGTCAAGCTTGTAGTGTGTGTTATTCACATCTTTTCTATATTTTTTGTTACCTTGACGTGACAAATTTTTGGGAATGGTTTGTTAACCTTTCTCACTATACCTATGCATTTGAGTTTTTTTTTTTTTCTATTTCTAATACTTCTTTTTACTTTTTGGAGAGAGCATAGTAGAAAGTTAAGAGTACTGATGCCAGTCCATCTGCCTGGTTTGGATAGGAGCTCCACCCTCACGAGCCTACAGGCTTTGACAAGTTTCCTCACCTGTAAAACCACATCATCTACTTTATAGGGCTCTTGGGAAGATTACATGAGTTTCTGTGTGTAAGGAGCTTAGAACTGCATCTGACATATTGTGAACGCTCTGTTACTCATTATGTATCTGCTGCCATGAGATTGGGAGTGAAAAGGTTCATGTTTGCTATATATTTTGATGAATCTATTGTGTATCCATATGAAACAACTTTTTGTTCAGTATAGAGTTTTTGCCTTGAATTCTGTATGAGCTAGTGTTAATATTACTATAGTGCTTTCTTTTCATTTGTACAACATTTGCTTGTCTGTCTTTGGGCATCTGTGTATTTGCAACCTTTTTGTATTATCTTGTGTTAGATAAATCTGTCTTAAATTGCATGCAGTTGGAGCTTGCCTTTTTTTTTTTTTTAAATCAGTCTGGGGAATTCCCTGGAGGTCCAGTGGTTAGGATCTGGTGCTCTCACTGCCGGGGCCGGGGTTCGATCCCTGGTCAGGGAACTAAGATCCTGCAAGCGGCGTGGTACGTCCCCCCGTGCCGCCCCCCCAAAAAAAGAATCAGTCTGAAACGTCTTATTTTTTTTATTTGAAGTGTAATTGATATACAATGTTATGTTAGATTCAGGTATACAACATAGTGATTTGATATTTATATACATTACAAAATGTTCACCACAATAAGCCTAGTTACCTTCTGTCACCATACAAAGTTATTACAATATTGTTGACTATATTCCCTATGCTGTACATTACATCCCTGTGACTTATTTAATTTATAACTGGAATTTTGTACCACTTAATCTCCTTCAACTATTTCCCCCCAAGTCCCACCCCTCTTTTCTCTGGCAACCACTAGTTTGTTCTCTGTATCCGTCACTCTGTTCCTGTTTTGTTTTGTTTGTTCATTTGTTTTGTGTTTTAGATTCCACATACAAGTCAAGTCATTTGTCTTTGTCTGTCTGACTTATTTCACTTAGCATAATACCTTCTAGGTCCATCCATATTGTTGAGAATGGCAAGATTTCAATATATATATATATTTTAATAGCTGAGTAGTATATATACACATACCACATCTTTATCCATTCATCTATTGATGGACACTTAGATTGCTTCTATATCTTGGCCATTGAAAGTTCTTACCTTTTAGTTAGAGAACTTAACATATTTGTAATCGTTGGGATTACTGATATTACTGATATTCTAATCAACTTTATGTTTTTTGTTGGATATGTTTCTAGATCTCTTTTCAAGGTTGCATTGTTGTCCCAGTGACCTTCTTGTGCTAGTAGCTAAGGTTAGATCCTTCTAGGCTAGTGTGGCTGGAGAAAAGTCAGCTACTCTTGCTTCAAAATAAGAAAAAGCAGAAGCTAGCCAGGAGACATAGCATCTGTGGTCACACTCCTTTTGGTATCTTGGAACTGAGTTTTCTTCTAGCTGTTCATTCAGTGAGTACCTAATATAAGCTGGGTGCTTTTCTATACACTTTATATATATTGTTGCACTTCAGTCTCACAACAACCTTACCAGATAGGTATTATTATACTTATAGATAGGGAGACTAATTAAAGAAATTAAGGCATGCTCTTGAGGAGCTGAAGAATATATTATTTGTAATGTGTAAGCTAATTCCCTTTCTCACCATGTATTCATGGGATGTGGTATAGGCTAAGAATTGGGTCCTGAATTTAGTTTTATTTAGTTTCTCAATGAGTAAGTTGCTAATGCTGCTGGAAACAGTGGGGCATCTCATTCCAGTTCACCCATTTTTCACACTAGTTTAAGTTTCGACTCTAAGTTGATTGTTCTGGAGTGGATAGTCCAGAGTCTAGTAGCCTTTTAACTCCTAGAGGGGAAAAAATGTGGTGTGTGCCACACCCTGTCTTTCATCCTGTTTTTTGTTTTTGTTTTTGTTTTTCAGGGACTGGGTCTGGAGTTAGTGGTATCTGTGCTTATTAGTCTCACACAATCCCAGAGAGGAGAAGGCTTGTGCTTTATCCATCTTTGAATCTCTAGTGCCTAGAAGAACGCCTGGCCCATAATAGGTGCTATTTCTTAAAATGACCTGAGCTCAGAAGTGGGAAAGTTGTTTTACATTAATATTTGAATTATGAGGTTTTAGAAAAAGGCCCACAGAATAGAAATGCATTCTCTTAAAATTATACTCTTTATAACTTCTACACTACCTTGTATAATGCAATAAAAGTAAAACGTGTTTATTACTTTTTCAAGAGCTTCCTCCAGACTAAAGCAGAGTATGCTTTCAGTAGGAGAAAGTACCAGTCACCAAGGGAGGGTGGAATGACACTGACATATGAATGACCATTTGCACTGGTAATGCAAGTGAGGACATTTATCTAATAGAAGTGCTCCGAAGCCAGCTGCAGGGGAGAAGTATAGCCCTGATCTCACAGGGATTCCATAGTTGAAAAAAGAAAAAGCAACCCAAATGAAAACTCCCAGCTTACATCAGGGAAATACTGCTGCAGACCTTTAATGAGATCCCTAGGTGAATCAGTTTTTATACGGGCCTGTTTGACTTCCACAGATATCTGGCTAGACCTTGATTGATTGTCAGGCTTTTTAAGTAGCATTGATTTTTTTTACTGCTGCAACACTGGGATGATGAGGTCATTGTATTTTGCCATGTTACTGAAGTTCTTGTTAAAGCAACCTGGAGGTTAGAAGCACATCCGGGCACTGGCTTCTTGCTCCTGCTAAGTTTTGAGAGATGGGAAAGTTGAGTTAAGTAAAATGATAGAGGCTAAAAAGCTCTCTCTTGTTGTGAGGGGGAATTTCAGACTTTTATGAATTAGAATGATTATTGGTAGGTCTTCATCACAGGTGATCATTTCTTTTCATTCTCAGCTCTCATTTATTGAGCAGGTAAATACATAGGCCCAGGGACTGTCACGAGCATTAAACACACACGAGCTCTTTGTTGTCACTACACCTCTGTGAGGTAGGTGTTATTATTTGCACCTTGCGATGCGGAAGCTGCATCTCAGAGAGGTAGGGTTGCTCTCTCAGGGTTAAGTAGTCAATGGAAGGTCTAGGTTTTGGATCAAGCTGTGGCTGACTCCAAAGCCCAGGCTTTGAACTGCTGGTTTCCTCTATGACGGCGTGTGAGAAGTTAGATCAGGGAGTAGTATTTGAGGCTGCTGCCACAGTGATGACCCCGCTCTCCCACGTGGACCTGGGTCCTGGGAAAAACTGGAAATAGCACAGTGCCTTAGGACACAGCATCTTGATTTCCCCCATTTGCAGAACTGAACCTCCCTTCTGCTTGAGTGAGGCTGTGCCCGTGAAGGGGCCTGAGAGGGCTTTGCACATTTTGGGATTCCTCTGGCTCCCACCTATTGATCAGTGGCTGCCAGAAGCTTTAATCCGATTAGAGTCTCTAAAACTAGTTTCCAGCTCTGGCGCCTGACTCGGGTTTCAGAGCAAGAGGAAAAAGTATGACATCACCCCTTCTTGCATCTGTGCTGGGTGGCTAATGAAATTACGTGATGGATTTGAGGACCATTAAAGTCAGTGTTGCTCCTGATTATTATTAAGAGTACTTTCAAATTTACTGCACCATGGGGTAGGCTCAAAAGCGTCATTTTTCATAGGTGTGTTCATTGCTCCGGATTTTAGCGCACAACTCTGTGGGATATGGAGAATGTTAGCAGCACAGAGAATCAATTATGAAATCTGCAGGTGAAAGTGCATGGAGTTCTTTTGCTGGAGGGAGGAGAATGTTCTGGGATTTTTCCATAATGAGGCATCGTGATGACCTCAGACTGAAAAAGCCTAAAATGAAACAAAATATGTTTGTCAAATAAATATGAAGCAACGTGGTTGCCATTAGCATCAGCAATAGTATTTTTTAAAAGTTTAAGTGGTTAGTGTACAAAAAAGTGCTCAGTTCAGGTCACCACCAATTCACTGAGCATAGATACTGAGCTAGCACCAGAGATACGCTTACTGAGGGGAAGGTGAGTCTTGTGCTTTCCATCAGGATGTCTCCAGGGCCCAGCTAAATGTCAGGCATACAGAAATTATTCTCTGTCTTAAAAAAAATACACACACACACACACACATCCACGTATAACATACATACTATAAAGATTTGAATAGATCTTAACTGTACAACTCAATAAATTTATACATGTACACGCAGCAACACACATGCACACCTTTGAACTTGGCCCCAAATTAAAATTTAGAACATTTTCCATATCCTAAAAGGCTTTGTCTTGCCCCATCACATTCCCCCAACAGAGATAACCACTATTTTGACTTCTTTCTCCACAGATTGATTTTGTCTATAATGAATATACTTCATATAAATTCATATAAGTTGAATCTTCATATAAAAGGATTCATACACTGGGCTTCCCTGGCAATCCAAGTGGTTGAGGCCCCACACTTCCACTGCAGGGGGCACGGGTTCGATCCCTGGTCACGGAACTAAGATCCTGCATGCTGTGTGGTGCAGCCAAAAAAAAAAAAAAAAAAAAAAAGGAATCATACTCTGTGTTTACCTTTGCTATCTGGCTTCTTTTACTCATCTTTATTTCTGTGAAATTCATCCATATTACTACATGTAAGACTACATAGTTTTTTTTTTAATTTAATTTTTATTTTATATTGGGTTTTTAAAAAATTGCTGCATAATATTCCATTGTGTAAGTATTCTGCCATGAATTTATTCTTCTGTAATGGATATTTGGGTTGTTTCCAATTTTTAGCTATTATAAACAAAGCCATTGTGAACATTCTTGTACAGATGGACTTTTCCACTTATTTCTTGTGGGCATATTGTGTAGAACTGGAACTGCTGGGTCATTTAAAATATTTTTGAATTGTTGAATTGAAAAACACAGTTCTTTATTTCGCTGTGGCCCACTCAGACCTTGCAAAAGAACCTTGGTCACCTATCCTACATGTTCTTAGTGGAAAATAATTCAGTTATAGCAAAGAATTACAGCATAATATATACAAATCACTCATTATTTACTACAATGACAATATGAGCTTAAACATGTGGTTTTAAGGTAAAAAAAATACCAACAGTTTGATCATCTAGTAATTTTATTACACCAAACTCAATATTATACTGCAAATTATGTGGTATAGATTCATAGTTAGCATAGTAGTTTTTTAAAAAGCTACTGAGAGCCTACTATGTGCCAGGCAGGCACTGCTCTGGGCACTGGGGCTCTAGTAGAGAATCCACAGATAAGGAAAAGTCTCTGGCCTTATGAGGTTTTAGTAGAGAGATAGACAATACGTACCAAGCAAATATGTACTATAAAACATATCACCAATGAAACATGCAATGTAAACAAATTTGGGGAGGATTATAGATATATCTGCTTTAGCAGTATATTTATGAATGATTTGTATTTGAACTGCATCTATGCATAGCTTAAAGTCTAGTTACTGGAAAATTAGAGGCCAAATGTCCTATTCCTGTGCATAGTACTAAAACAGTAATAATAGCTAACTATGTGGTCTAAGCCATGGATTATCTCATTTAATCTTCCGAGTATCCTTATGATGTAGGTACTAGTCTCCCATTTTAATGGTGAAGAAACTGAAGTACAAGGGGTTGAATAACTTACCCAAAGTCACACAGCTAGTATGTGGTGATATTGGGATAAAACCCAGGCAGTCTGACTTTAGAGACTGTACTCTAATTATTACCCTATTCTGTCCTCCAGATGGACAAATATGCGTGAATATACATTGTAAGGTTACCCAAATGACGCACAATAAATTCATAAAGATATTATACTTGCTGTAATATATAATGCAAAAGGCAAAAGCAAATAGCAATAGTTGGAAACCATGACCAATTGTAGACAGCATCAGTGATACATGATTCACAAATCGTGTTTCCTGAAAACTACTGTGATTCTGTCCTGTGTGCTCATGCAAAAGTTTTGCAGTATTTCCAAATGAGTGGTTGCCAGACTTAACCCAATACTGAATTAAAGGTTCAGTAAACTCTATTCATAGCTTCAACTTAGAAAGTACAGCTAACTCACTGGTAGGATATTAGTAAGGAACATTAGGTTGTAGGTAAAAATAAAAGCTAATGGAAAGTGTGTCATGTGCTATAAGTATGAAAGAAGATTTGCATTTCTGGGTCTGCTCACGGCCACTGGAAGGGCCCTCCAGGGGACTAAGGTCTACCCTGAGAATCATTGACTAACATAAAAGAAGATATACAAAGAATACTTCTAAGTAACATGCTGAGTGCTGTGGCGAGTGGTCTATGTTGCAGTGAGTGGGGCTTAGTAAATAGCTCCCCTGACTCCCTCTAGAATTCTGAAGCAATTAAGAGATAATCCAAAAGTCAGATAGTGATAAAAATATTACTGTTACTGATAACTGATAATGGAGAAATCTGGAAAGGGATTTATGCACCCAGGCACAGGCAGCACTGGATAGACAGGGCTTTCCTAGAAGTGCCCCCTCATGGCATCGGGAGGTGGGAAGAATATGTGTTCTCTGTGGGCGTTTTGCTCCCACCAACAAGAAGAGTAAGCCCACTCCAAGTTGCTCCGTCTCCCATGGGAAGAGTTTGTGGGAGTAGAGAGGGGCCAGCAGTGTCATGGATGTGGAACTCCCTCCATGTAGAAGGAAATATCAGGCTTGGGGAAGAAGCTTTTCCTCCCCCTGCAAAATGCTTTGATATATATGCTACAGGACTACAAAGAAAGGATGCACCTACCCAGGAATAGGAGAAAGCACTCTCAAGAAGATAACTTGTGATGAGTCTTGTTGGAAAACCAGGAGCTAGCCAGATGGAGGTTGAAAGGCAGGATGCTTTAGACCAGGGTTTGGCAGACTGCAGCCTGCAGGCCAAATCTGGCCTGTTGTCTGTTTTTCAAAATAAGAATTTATTGGAGCACAGCCACACTTACTCATTTATGTATTGTGTATGCATTTGTGCTATAATGGCAGAGTTGAGTAGTTGTGACAGAGACCATATGGCCCCCAAAGCCTAAAATATTTACTCTTTTGTCCTTTACAGGAAAAACTTGCCAACCTCTGCTTTAGGGAGAGGTAATGCTCAGGGGGATGAAAGAGGATGTGGGCTGGGGATGTGGGCTGGGCACTATAATTGGTTTGATAATGTTGGGACATGAAGCAGTAGGCGGGTGGTGATTAAACAGATGGACCCCTGGTTCTCTAAAACTTTATAGTCTTCTTCAGAGAGTAATGGTGCAGGCGGACAGGTTAATTATATTAATTGTATGAAGGCAAATGGACAAACATGTAACAAATAGAGCCTTTAAATTCATAAAGAATTTGCATCATTATATTCAAGTCAAAAGACACATGGAGAAGGAGTTGTGACAATAACAAGTTTTGAAAGGATGAAATTGGTCATTTCTCTTCAAGTGGCTTGGGGAGGGGTTCAGAGAAGAGGCATTTTGCTATTTTAGCAGCAGCTGTGGAAAGGGAATGGGGAAGGTGAATTAGGAAGGGGAAATTTGTTTCTGGAATAGGGATGCAATTTAGAGTTGGAATGGGAAGACCGAATGAAGTGAACTTGAGTCTCTTTGCCTGAGAGAATGAATGAGGAGGGTATGCCAGGATGGGGGAGGCGCTTTATGCTGAGAGGAGACCAGATCCTGGGACCAATCTTTTCTTTTTTAAATAAGATATTCCCCTCTACTCCCCAGCTGTTAGAATTAAAAAAATATATATTTATAAATGAGCATTCCTCTCTGTCCCGACTTATTCTGCTTCCAAGAAAGATGATTTTTACTTTTTGGCTTCTGGGATTTTAGTTATCCTGGTTAGGATAATAGAAAAGTGCTGAACTAGAAGGACTAGGAGATTAGAATTGAGAAGAAATAAAAGTATTGGTGGAATACACAAAAATAAACTCAAAATGGATTAAAGACCTAAATGTAAGGCCAGAAACTATCAAACTCTTAAGAGGAAAACACAGGCAGAACACTCTATGACATAAATCACAGCAAGATCCTTTTTGACCCACCTCCTAGAGAAAGGGAAATAAAAACAAAAATAAAGAAATGGGACGTAATGAAACTTAAAAGCTTTTGCACAGCAAAGGAAATCATAAGACGAAAAGACAACCCTCAGAATGGGAGAAAATATTTGCAAATGAAGCAACTGACAAAGGATTAATCTCCAAAATTTACAAGCAGCTGATGCAGCTCAATATCAAAAAAACAAACAACCCAATCCAAAAATGGGCAGAAGATCTGAATAGACATTTCTCCAAAGATATACAGATGGCCAACAAACACGTGAAAGGGTGCTCAATATCACTAATCATTAGAGAAATGCAAATCAGAACTACAATGAGGTATCACCTCACACCAGTCAGAATGGCCATCATCAAAAAGTCTACAAACAATAAATGCTGGAGAGGGTGTGGAGAAAAGGGAACCCTCTTGCGCTGTTGGTGGGAATGTAAATTGATACAGCCACTATGGAGAACAGTATGGAGGTTACTTAAACAACTAAAAATAGAACTACCATACGACCCAGCAATCCCACTACTGGGCACATACCCTGAGAAAACAATAATTTAAAAAGAGTCATGTACCACAATGTTCATTGCAGCACTATGTACAATAGCCAGGACATGGAAGCAACCTGTGTCCATTGACAGATGAATGGATAAAGGAGATGTGACATATATATACAGTGGAATATTACTCAGCCATAAAAAGAAATGAAATTGAGATATTTGTAGTGAGATGGATGGACCTAGAGTCTGTCATACAGAGTGAAGTAAGTCAGAAAGAGAAAAAAAAATACCGTATGCTAACACATGTATATATATGGAATCTAAAATAAAAATTTCTGAAGAACCTAGGGGCAGGACAGGAATAAAGACACAGACATAGAGAATTGACTTGAGGACACGGGGAGGGGGAAGGGTAAGCTGGGACGAAGTGAGAGGACATATGGACATATATACACTACCAAATGTAGAATTGATGGCTGGTGGGAAGCAGCTGCATAGCACAGGGAGATCAGCTCGGTGCTTTGTGACCACCTAGAGGGGTGGGATAGGGAGGATGGGAGGGAGATGCAAGAGGGAGGGGTTATGGGGATATGGGTATACGTGTGGCTAATTCATTTTGTTATACAGTGGAAGCTAACACACCACTGTAGAGCAATTATACTCCAGTAAAGTTGTTGAAGAAAAAAAAAAGTACTGGTGGAAGCTATGGCAGAGTGATTGGAGAATACACCCAGGCAGGTAGGGAAACATGGAGAAAAGACCACAGTCAGTTTCTTGGGCAAGGCTAAGGAAGAGGGGATGTGGGGGAGTTTAGAGAGAGAAGGAAAGAGTCTTAGTAGGCATCTCTGGGCATCTGAGTAAGGGAAATAAGACAGTGGGGATGGTGAATTGAAGGCATTTTTCTATCAGTTATGAATTGGGTTCCATTTGATGTTTTTCAACAGCCTCACTAAAGATTAAGACTGTTGTCATTTAATTCTTGGCTGCCAAATAGTTGTTGAAATAGGACATTGCAGAGACCAGGCCAAATAACAATTAATTATTTTTCCTAAATACTTCTTAAAATTTTTATTTTTATTTTTTTATTTTTATTTTTTTTCCTAAATACTTCTTAAAATTTTAAATGTTCATAGCAGCACTATTTACAGTAGCCAAGACATGGAAGCAACCTAAATGTCCATCAACATAAATGATAATAGATAAAGAAGGTGTGGCACATATATGCAATGGAATATTACTCAGCCATAAAAAAGAATGAAATAATGCCATTCGCAGCAACCTGCATGGACCTAGAGATTTTCATACTAAATGAAGTAAGTCAGACAGAGACAAATATCATATGATATCACTTATATGTGGAATCTAAAAACTGATGCAAATGAACTTATTTACAAAACAGAAACGGACTTACAGACATAAAAAACAAACTTACAGTTACGAAAGGGGAAGGGGGGAGAGTAATAAATTAGGAGTTTGGGATTAGCAGATAAAAACTACTATATATAAAATAGATACAACAGCCCTGAACCAAGATGGTGGAGTAGAAGGACGTGCTCTCACTCCCTCTTGTGAGAATACCAGAATCACAACCAGCTGCTGGACAGTCATCGACAGGAAGACACTGGAACTCACCAAAAAAGGTACCCCACATCCAAAGACAAAGGAGAAGCCAAAATGAGACGGTAGGAGGGGCACAATCACAGTAAAATCAAATCCCATAACTGCTGGATGGGTGACTCACAGACTGGAGAAAACTTATACCACAGAAGTCCACCCACTGGAGTGAAGGTTCTGAGCCCCACATCAAGCTTCCCAACCTGGGGGTCCGGCAACGGGAGGAGGAATTCCTAGAGAATCAGACTTTGAAGGCTAGTGGGATTTGATTGCAGGACTTCGACAGGACTGGGGCAAAGAGAGACTCCACTCTTGGAGGGCACACACAAAGTAGTGTGTGTGCATGAGGACCCAGGGGAAGGAGCAGTGACCCCAGGGGAGACTGAACCAGACCTACCTGCTATGTTGGAGGGTCTCCTGCAGAAGTGGGGGGTGGCTGTGGCTCACCATGGGGACAAGGACACTGGCAGCAGAAGTTCTGGGAAGTACTCCTTGGCGTGAGCCTTCCCAGAGTCTGCCATTAGCCCCACCAAAGAGCCCAGGTAGGCTCCAGTTTTGGGTTGCCTCAGGCCAAACAACCAACAGGCAGGGAACCCAGCCCCACCCATCAGCAGTCAAGCAGATTAAAGTTTTACTGAGCTCTGCCCACCAGAGCAACAGTCAGCTCTACCCACCACCAGTCCCTCCCATCAGGAAACTTGCACAAGCCTCTTAGATAGCCTCATCCACCAGAGGGCAGATATCAGAAGCAAGAACTACAATCCTTCAGCCTGTGGAGCAAAAACCACATTCACAGAAAGATAGACAAGATGAAAAGGCAGAGGGCTATGTACCAGATGAAGGAACAAGATAAACCCCCCAAAAAACAACTAAATGAAGTGGAGATAGGCAACCTTTCAGAAAAAAAATTCAGAATAATGATAGTGAAGATGATCCAGGACTTCGGAAAAAGAATGGAGGCAAAGATCTAGAAGATGCAGGAAATGTTTAACAAAGACCTAGAAGAATTAAAGAGCAAACAAACAGAGATGAACAATACAATAACTGAAATGAAAATTACACTAGAAGGAAACAATAGCAGAATAACGGAGGCAGAAGAATGGATATGTGACTTGGAAGACAAAATGGTGGAATTCACTGCTGTGGAACAGACTAAAGAAAAAAGAATGAAAAGAAATGAAGACAGCCTAAGAGACGTCTGGGACACCATTAAACGCAACAACATTTGCATTTTAAGGGTCCCAGAAGTAGAAGAGAGAGAGACAAAGGATCCGAGAAAATATTTGAAGAGATTATAGTCAAAAACTTCCCTAACATGGGAAAGGATATAGCCACCCAAGTTCAGGAAGTGCAGCAATTCCCATACAGGATAAACCCAAGGAGAAACAGGCCGAGACACATAGTAATCAAATTGGCAAAAATTAAAGACAAAGAAAAATTATTAAAAGCAGCAAAGGAAAAATGACAAATAACATACAAGGGAATTCCCCTAAGGTTAACAGCTGATTTCTCAGCAGAAACTCCACATGCCAGAAGGGAGTGGCATGATATATTAAAGTGATGACAGGGAAGAACCTACAACCAAGATTACTCTACCCAGCAAGGATCTCATCCAGATTCAATGGAGAAATCAAAAGCTTTACAGACAAGCAAAAGCTAAGAGAATTCAGCACCACCAAACCAGCTCTACAACAAATGCTAAAGGAACTTCTCTAAGTGGGAAACACAAGAGAAGAAAAGGACCTAAAAAACAAACCCAAAACCATTAAGAAAATGGTCATAGGGACATACATAGCAATAATTACCTTAAACGTGAATGGATTAAATGCTCCAACCAAAAGACACAGGCTTGCTGAATGGATATAAAAACAAGACCCATATATATGCTGTCTACAAGAGACCCACTTCAGACCTAGGGACACATACAGACTGAAAATGAGGGAATGGAGAAAGGTATTCCATGCAAATGGAAATCAAAAGAAAGCTGGAGTAGCAATACTCATATCAGATAAATTAGACTTTAAAGTAAAGAATGTTATAAGAGACAGGAAGGACACTATGTAATGATCAAGGGATCAATCCAGAAGAAGATATAACAATTATAAATATATATGCACCCAACACAGGAGCACCTCAATACAAAAGGCAACTGCTAACAGCTATGAAACAGGAAATCGACAGTAACACAATCATAGTGGGGGACTTTAACACCTCCCTTACACCAATGGACAGATCATCCAAAATGAAAATAAATAAGGAAAGAGAAGCTTTAAATGACACAATAGACCAGCTAGATTTGATTGATATTTATAGGACATTCCATCCAAAAACAGCAGATTACAGTTTCTTCTCAAGTGTGCATGGAACATTCTCCAGGATAGATCACATCTTGGGTCACAAATCAAGCCTCAGTAAATTTAAGAAAATTGAAATCATATCAAGCATCATTTTGGACCACAACACTATGAGATTAGAAATGAATTACAGGGACAAAAATTTTAAAAAGGCAAACACATGGAGGCTAAACAATATGTTACTAAGTGACCAAGTGATCACTGAGGAAATCAAAGAGGAAATCAAAAAATACCTAGAGACATGGCAATGAAAACACGACAATCCAAAACCTGTGGGATGCAGCAAAAGCAGTTCTAAGAGGGAAGTTTATAGCTATACAAGCCTACTTAAAGAAACAAGAAAAATCTCAAGTAAACCATCTAACATTACATCCAAAGGAACTAGAGAAAGAACAAGAAACAAAACCCAAAGTTAGCAGAAGGAAAGAAATCATAAATATCAGAGCATAAATAAATAAAATAGAAACAAAACAGTAGCAAACATCAATACAACTAAAAGCTGGTTCTTTGAGGAGATAAACAAAATTGATAAACCATTAGCCAGACTCATCAAAAAAAAGAGGGAGAGGACTCAAATCAATAAAAATGGAAATGAAAAAGGAGAGTTACAACAGACAACACAGAAATACAAAGCATTGTAAGAGACTACTACAAGCAACTCTATGCCAATAAAATGGACAACCTGGAAGAAATGGACACATTCTTAGAAAGGTATAACCTTCCAAGGCTGAACCAGGAAGAAATAGAAAATATGAACAGACCAATCACAAGTAATGAAATTGAAACTGTGATTAAAAATCTTCCAACAAACAAAAATCCAGGACCAGACAGCTTCACAGGTGAAGTCTATCAAACATTTAGAGAAGAGGTAACACCCATCCTTCTCAAACTCTTCCAAAACATTGCAGAGGAAGGAACACTCCCAAACTCATTCTATGAGGCCACCATCACCCTGATACCAAAACCAGACAAAGATACTACAAAAAAAGAAAATTACAGACCAATATCACTGATGAATATAGATGCAAAGATCGTGAACAAAATACTAGCAAACAGAATCCAAGAACACATTAAAAGGATCATCCACCATGATCAAGTGGGATTTATCCCAGGGATGCAAGGATTCTTCAGTATATGCAAATCAATCAATGTGATACACCATATTAACAAAGTGAAGGAGAAAATCCATATGATCATCTCAGTAGATGCAGAAAAAGCTTGTGACAAAATTCAACACCCAGTTATGATAAAAACTCTGCAGAGGGCTTCCTTGGTGGTGCAGTGGTTGAGAGTCCGCCTGCCAATGTAGGGGACACGGGTTTGTGCCCCGGTCCGGGAGGATCCCACATGCCTTGGAGCGCCTGGGCCCGTGAGCCATGGCCGCTGAGCCTGTGCGTTTGGAGCCTGTGCTCCACAACGGGAGAGGCCACAACAGTTTGAGGCCCACATACCACAAAAAAACCCCCCAAAAAACAAAAAAAGAAAAAACTCTGCAGAAAGTGGGCATAAAGGGAACCTACCTCAACATAATCAAGGCCGTATATGACAAACCCACAGCAAACATCATTCTCAGTGGTGAAAAACTGAAAGCATTTCCTCTAAGATGAGGAAAAAGACAAGGATGTCCACTCTCACCATATTATTCAACATAGTTTTGGAAGTCCTAGCCATGGCAATCAGAGAAAAAAAAGATATAAAAGGAATACAAATTGGAAAAGAAGAAGTAAAACTGTCATTGTTTGCAGATGACATGATACTGTACATAGAGAATCCTAAAGATGCTACCAGAAAACTGCTAGAGCTAATCAATGAATTTGGTAAAGATGCAGGATACAAAATGAATGCACAGAAATCTCTTGCATTCCTATGCACTAATGATGAAAAATCTGAAAGAGAAATTAAGGAAACACTCCCATTTACCATTGCAGCAAAAAGAATAAAATACCTAGGAATAAACCTACCTAAGGAGACAAAAGACCTGTATGCAGAAAACTATAAGACACAGATGAAACAAATTAAAGATGATACAAACAGATGGAGAGATATACCATGTTCTTGGATTGGAAGAATCAATATTGTGAAAACAACTATACTACCCAAAGCAATGTACAGATTCAATGCAATCCCTATCAAATACCAATGGCATTTTTTTTACAGAAATAGAACAAAAAAATCTTAAAATTTGTATGGAGACACAAAAGACCCCGAATAGCCAAAGCAGTCTTGAGGGAAAAAATGGAGCTGGAGGAATCAGGCTCCCTGACTTCAGACTATACTACAAAGCTATAGTAATCAAGACAATATGGTACTGGCACAATAACAGAAACATGGATCAGTGAAACAAGATAGAAAGCCCAGAGGTAAACCCACCCATGCACCTATGGTCAACTAATCTATGACAAAGGAGGTAAGGATATACAATGGAGAAAAGACAGCCTCTTCAATAAGTGGTGCTTGGAAAACTGGACAGCTATATGTAAAAAATGAAATTAGAACAGTCCCTAACACCATACACAAAAATAAACTCAAAAGGGATTAGAGAACTAAATGTAAGACCGGACATTATAAAACTCTTAGAGGAAAACATAGGAAGAACACGCTTTGACATAAATCACGACAAGATCTTTTATGATCCACCTCTTAGAGTAATGGAAATAAAAACAAAAATAAACAAATGGGACCTAATGAAACTTCATATCTTTTACACAGCAAAGGAAAGCATAAAGAAGACAAAAAGACAACCCTCAGAAAGGGAGAAAATATTTGCAAACGAATCAATGGACAAAGGATTAATTTCCAAAATATATAAACAGCTCATGCAGCTCAATATTAAAAAAAAAACAACCCAATCCAAAAATGGGCAGAAGACCTAAATAGATATTTCTCCAAAGACGACATACAGATGGTCAAGAAGCACATGAAAAGCTGCTCAGCATCACTAATTTTTAGAGAAATGCAAATCTAAACTATAATAAAGTATCACCTCACACCAGTTAGAATGGGCAACATCAGAAAATCTACAAACAACAAATGCTGGAGAGGGTGTGGAGAAAAGGGAACCCTCTTGCACTGTTGGTGGGAATGTAAATGGATACAGCCACTATGGAGAACAGTATGGAGGTTCCTTAGAAAACTAAAAGTAGATTTACCATGTGATCCAGCAATGCCACTATTGGGCATATACCCAGAGAAAACCATAATTCAAAAAGGCACATGCATCGCAGTGGTCACTGCAGCAGTATTTACAATAGCCAGGTCATGGAAGCAACCTAAATGCCCATCCACAGACGAATGGATAAAGAAGATGTAGTACATATATACATTGGAATATTACTCAGCCATAAAAAGTAACGAAATTGGGTCATTTGTTGAGATGTGATGGATCTAGAGACTGTCTTACTGAGTGAAGTATGTCAGAAAGAGAAAAACAAATATCGTATATTAACGCATATACATGGAACTTAGAAAAATGGTACAGATGAAGCAGTTTGCAGGGCAGAAATTGAGACACAGATGTAGACAACAAACGTATGGAAACCAAGGGGGTAAAGCCGTGGGGAGGTGTGTGGGTGGTAGTGTGATGAATTGGGCGATAGGGGTTGATATGTATACACTGATACGTATAAAATTGATGACTAATAAGAACCTGGTGTATAAAAAAAAAAATAAAATTTAAAAAAAAGACAAGCACAGGGAACTATATTGAATATATTGTAATAATCTATAATGAAAAAGAATATGAAAGAGAATAAATATATATACTCTTTATACACAAACACAGACACACACACATATGTAGATGTATATATAAAACTGAATCACTTTGCTATAAACCAGAAACTAACACAACATTGTAAATCAACTGTACTTCACTAATAAATTATTTAAACAGCTTTGTCAAAGTTTAATTGACACACAATAAATTGCACATCTTTTTTTTTTTTTTTTTTGCAGTGCGCGGGCCTCCCACTGCCGTGGCCTCTCCCGCTGCGGAGCACAGGCTCTGGACGTGCAGGTGCAGCGGCCATGGCTCATGGGCCCAGGCACTCCATGGCATGTGGGATCCTCCTGGACCGGGGCACGAACCCGCATTCCCTGCATCAGCAGGTGGACTCTCAACCACTGCTCCACCAGGGAAGCCCTAAATTGCACATCTTTAAAGTATACAATTTGATGTATTTTGACATGTATACACGTTTGAAGCCATCACCATAATCAAGATATGTACACCCATCACTTCCAAAAGTTTTCTTGTAACCTTTTGTAATCCCTCCTATTCCATTGTCCCTAGGCAACCACTGATCTTCTTTCTGTCATTATGGATTAGTTAGCATTTTCTTGAACTTAATGTAAATGGAATCATACAGCACCTACTCTTTTTTTGGGGGGGAGTCTGACTCCTTTCACTCAGAATAATTATTTTGAAATTTATTCATGTTATTGCATGTTTCAACAGGTCATTCCTTTTTCACTGCTGAATAGTATTCCATTGTATGGATATACCACAGATTGCTTATCTATTCATCTGTTGATGGATGTTTGAATTGTTTCCAGTTCTTGGCTATTGCAGTAAAGCTACTATGAACATTCATGTTCATGTCTTTGTATTAACATGTGCTTTAAGCTCTCTTGGGCAAATACTTAGGAATGTAATGGCTGGATATATGGTAGGTATATGTTTATTTAAGAAACTGTCAAACTGTTTTCCAAAACAATTTTAGCATTTTACATTCCTCTAGGAAGTATATAAATGTTATGTGTTCTGTACATCCTCACTGACCCTTGCTGTACTCACTCTTTTTAATTTCAGCTATTCAGATAAATATGTAGTGGCATTCCATTATGGTTTTAATTTTTATTTCTGTAATGATTAATAATGTTGAACATCTCTTTATGTACTTATTTGCCATCCATATGTGTTTTTTGGTGATGTGTCTGTTCAAACCTATTGATCATTTTTTATTGGGTTGCTTTTATTGTTATTGATTTTAAGAATTTTTTATATATTCTGGATACAAGTCCTTTATCAAATATTTGATTTGTCAATACTTTTTTCCAGTCTGTGGTTTCTCTTTGAATTACCCTAGCAGTGTCTTTTTTTTTTTTTTTTTTTTAGCAGTGTCTTTTGAAGAGTGTATGTTTTTAATTTTGATGAAATCCAAGTTATTGATTTATTTTTCCTTTGTGGATTATGGATTTTGGTGTCACTAAGAAAATTTTGTCTAACGCAAGATCACAAAGCTTTTATCATATGTTTTCTTCTAGAAGTTTTATCGTTTTAGGTTTAGTCTCATATAGTTTTAGGTCAATGGACCATTCTGAATTAATTATTACATGTGTAGAAATACGGATTAAAATTCTCCCCCTTCTTCTTCTCCTCCTTCTCCTTTGCATATGGCAATCCAGTTGTTTCAGCACCGTTTGTTGAAAAGATTATCCTTTTTCCACTAATTGCCTTTTCACCTTTTTCAAAAATGCATATGTTTATGATTCCATTTCTGAATTCTTTATTCTGTTTCATTGATCTGTTTGCCTGTCTTTCCACCAATACTATGTGTCTTGATTACCGTAGCTTTATAGTAAGTCTTGAAATTAGGTGCTGTTAGTCCTCCCACTTTGTTCTTTTTTGGTCAGAGTTGTTTTTGCTCTTCTGTCCTTTGAATTTTCGAATTAGTATACTGATTTTTTGGGGGTTTGATTGGAGTTGCATTCACTGTCTAGATCAATTTGCAGAAAATTAGTATCTTAACATTATTGAGTTTTCTAATTCATGAACATGGTTTTATTTAGGTCCTTAAAAATTGGTCTCAGCATTGTTTTGTCATTTTCAGTACAGGTATTGCATAATCTTTTGTCAGAGTTATCCCTACCTATTTTACTTTTTTGGGATGGTATTGCAAATGGTACTATTATTTTTCAATTTGGGATCCTCTGTTGCTAGTATATAGAAATACAATAGATTTTTGTGTATTGATCTTGAATCTTATAACTTTGCTAAATTCACTAATTAGTTTTAGTAGCTTTTTTGTAGGCACATAACTTTAAATGAGCAAACTGAATGGACATATATCCTTAAATGAAAAGTAGCTGTCCATTGGTTTGAAGTTGGCTTTTTAAGCTGGTCAGAGATGTTCTCCATGTGCTCTGGGAATGGCTCTGTGGTGCTTCTTTCAAAAATATAAGGTCTTTTGTGGAGAATGGTTTGGGGTAAAATCATAGTGGATGATTACTCCCAGACAGGGGCCAGGGAGAAGTACGTTAAAAATACATTATGGTGGACAAGAATAACAAGGATTTGAATAAACCTGAAAAGTGTGTTCAAGAACATTCCTCACATACCAAATGGAGGTAGGTCTGCAGGAGATGGCATGGCAGCCTTGCAGATTGAGGGAAAAGACTTCTCTGTGACAGCAGTGTTTCTTGTACCCACGATGAGAACATTCTTCTAAACCAACTCTGAGAGGAAGGGCTGAGTGGAGAGTGTTGGCTATGTCTTTGTGCTAGTAAATATCTAGAGGATGACTAGAAAATTTACTTAAAGCGTCTGGAAATTTATTTCAATTCCTAGATAATTGTTACCATGTGGATAAGATGAATTGTTGGGGAGACTTTTTCTGTTTTTAGCTGCTTCTTTCATGTCACAGAGGCACAGTTGTTGCAAAGTAAAAAACAGCAGACTGTGGCAACAGAATGGTTATGGCAGAAGAAGGACTGAGATGAGTCAAATAGGACTCCAGTGTCTCTCTTGTGGGAGTTTGATGATATTGTCTGCAGTAAGAAGAAACTCTGGCATAGTCAAGGACTTGTACAAGTAAGGCTTACATTAAGTGGATCTGGCCATTCAGTTTTAAGTAAGACTTGGTGGGCCTGATGAAATAAATGATTGATGTTCTACATCTGTTCTGTAGAGTCCCTTTGTTCCAAGGAGATCCTTTGAGGCTGCTATGAGGGCAGAGATGATGGTAAGTGGGCAGAGATCAAGACCATCCATCTTCCTCCATCCTACCCCTAACTTCTCCATCCAACCAGAGGTCCTTACCCTCCTTTTAGAAAAAAATCTGTTTAACATGTTAGGATTTCACATCAAAAGTTGCTTTCTAAATAACTCTTGTGTGTGCGTGTGTGTGTTTAGAAACCACTGGACTAGTTCAGTGGAAGTGATCAATGCTGCATGCCTTCCTCAGAAACAAGGAGCAGTGTCACACAGAACTTGTGCTGTCTGCCAAAACTGAAGGAAGTTGCTTCCTTCCCTGCATCCGGTCCTACTTAAGTGATAAGTTACTGGTGGCTCAGTGATGGGTAGCCACATATTGCATGGAACATACTTATGCTAAAAATTATTATTATTATCTGAAATTTAAATTTAACTGGATACCCTGTATTTTTAAAAAATTTTATTTATTTATTTATTTATTTATTTATGGCTGTGTTGGGTCTTCATTGCTGCGCGTGGGCTTTCTCTAGTTGCATTGAGCGGGGGGCTACTCTTCATTGTGGTGCATGGGCTTCTCATTGCCATGGCGTCTCATTGCGGTGGCTTCTCTTGCTGTGGAGCACGGGCACCAGGCTCACGAGCTTCAGTAGTTGTGGCATGTGGGCTCAGTAGTTGTGGCTTGCGGGCTCTAGAGCATAGGCTCAGTAGTTGTGGTGCACGGGCTTAGTTGCTCCGCAGCCCATGGGATCTTCCCAGACCAGGGCTCGAACCCGTGTCCCCTGCATTGGCAGGAGGATTCTTAACAACTGTGCCACCAGGGAAGTCCAGATGCCCTGTATTTTTATTTTCTAAATCTGGCAACCCTAATCAATGTATAATTCATAACAAATAGTAAATGGGTTCTCCAACATAATGATTTTGTTAAATATTGACCAAAAAATTCTCGCATTGTGGCTATGTGCATCATACTATATTAATCCCTTGGCCTGTTGTGCACAATCTCTTTCCAGCAGCCAGCCGTCCATCCTTGCTGGAATGTGAATAAGTGAACAGTGTTGTCAGTGCCTTTTTACTCCAGAAGGACCTCCCTCTCCACAGGACATTGAAGACAGATTAATCCAAATTCTGCCATGGAACCAATTTTCCCAATTCTTGTTTTTTGTTAAGTATCATTTCATCTTTGAAATTTCAAGTGGCAAGTTTTAGTTAGAATACTGATGGTGTCTTACAGTACTTCATCAATACCATATACTTTTTCCTTAAAGAGATAATTAAAATTTTTTTGTCTTTGTCACTATTACTTATTTATCTTATAATTGGAAGTTTATACCTTTTGACCACCTTCATCCAATCCCCTCTCCGTGCCCCCCCCCCCACCGGTAGCCACAAATCTGATCTTTTTTTCTATGAGGCAAACCTTGATTCATTTTGTATGTTATATTGCCAGGCACTCAGTTTTTGCTACTAAAAACAGCTTGCTCTGGTTCTGTATCCTTCTTTCCATCTTTTATAAATGCCCGTTAGAGATCTGAGTTTACCAGAGAACCCCTGGGTAGCTGCATTGGCATTTCAGATGTCTCTTGATGTCTTTCTCATTTAAATCCCAGCACAATAAATATCATTATAAGAAAATCTTCTAGACAGTAAAAAATTTTGCATGATTCAGTATGTGAATGGTTAATAGCTGCTTTCAGGTATGTACTAAGTACTGTACATTTTATCATCATATTCAATTCTCATAACCCTATGAGATAGGTGCTACTTCTTCATTTTATGGAAGAGGGAAACAAGACACAGAGAGGTAAAGCAACTTGCTCAAGGTCACACAGCTAGAAATTTGTAGAGCTAGGATATGGACATCTCTCTCTCTCTGACTTCAGAATGATAACTTACGGCTGTTTTGTTATACTCTGCAAACAGTGCTTTCTTGCTCTGTCTTCAGTCAATCATGCAATAATCATCTGATTGAGTTACTGCCCATATTAGTCACTCCAACACTAAGAGAAATTGATTGTGTGCTACCTGCATTGTGGATGACAGGATAGCTGAGCTTTTCCTAATAGGTTTTTTCTAATAGAAGTGATTTTTCTTCAGTAACTCTTATTCTCCACCTAGAAAGACTAGCCATCTAATTAGCTGCCATATCATATTCTAAAGAATTAGTTTAGAGAAATACAGCTACACATGGAACAACTCCTACAGAACACCTACTGAACGCTGGCAGAAGACCCCAGACCTCCCAAAAGGCAAGAAACCCCCCACATACCTGGGTAGGGCAAAGCGGAGAGATCCCCACACAGAGGATCGGTGCCGAGCGGCACTCACCAGCCCGAGAGGCTTGTCTGCTCGCCCACCAGGGCGGGCGGCACTGGAAGCTGAGGCTCGGGCTTCGGTCAGAGCGCAGGGAGAGGACTGGGGCTGGCGGCGAGAACTCAGCCTGAAGGGGGCTAATGTGCCACAGCTAGCCGGGAGGGAGTCCGGGAAAACTCTGGAGCTGCCGAAGAGGCAAGAGACTTTTTCTTCCCTCTTGGTTTCCTGGTGCGCGAGGAGAGGGGATTAAGAGCGCTGCTTAAAGGGGCTCCACAGACGGGCGCGAGTCGCGACTGAAAGCGCGGAGCCCAGTGACGGGCGTGGGACGCTGGGGCTGCTGCTGCCGCCGCCAAGAAGCCTGTGTGCGAGCGCAGGTCACTGCCCACACCGCCCTTCCGGGAGCCTGTGCAGCCCGCCACTGCCGGGGTCCCGGGATCCAGGGGCGGCTTCCCTGGGAGAACGCACGGCGCGCCTCGGGCTGGTGCAACGTCACGCCGACCTCTGCCGCTGCAGGCTCGCCCCGCACTCCGTGCCCCTTCCTCCCGCCCGGACTGAGTGAGCCAGAGCCCCCGAAGAGGCTGCTCCTTTAACCCTGTCCTGTCTGAGCGAAGAACAGACGCCCTCCGGCGACCTACACGCAGAGGCGGGGCCAAATCCAAAGCTGAGACCCAGGAGCTGTGAGAACAAAGAAGAGAAAGGGAAACCTCTCCCAGCAGCCTCAGAAGCAGCGGATTAAAGCTCCACAATCAACTTGATGTACCCTGCATCTGTGGAATACATGAATAGACAACAAATCATCCCAAATTGAGGAGCCAGGAGTCAGTGCTGTGCCTCTGAGGTGGGAGAGCCAACTTCAGGACACTGGTCCACAAGAGACCTCCCAGCTCCACATAATATCAAACGGCAAAAATCTTCCAGAGATCTCCATCTCAACACCAGCACCCAGCTTCACTCAACGACCAGCAAGCTACGGTGCTGGACACCCTAAGCCAAACAACTAGCAAGACAGGAACACAACGCCACCCATTAGCAGAGAGGTGGCCTAAAATCATAAAAAGTCTGCAGACACCCCAAAACACACCACCAGACGTGGACCTGCCCACCAGAAAGACAAGATCCAGCCTCATCCACCAGAACACAGACACTAGTCCCCTCCACCAGGAAGCTTACACAACCCACTAAACCAACCTTAGCCACTGGGGACAGACACCAAAAACAACGGGAACTACGAACCTGCAGCCTGCAAAAAGGAGACCCCAAACACAGTAACATAAGCAAAATGAGAAGACAGAAAAACACACAGCAGGAGAAGGAGCAAGATAAAAACCCACCAGATCTAACAAATGAAGAGGTAATAGGCAGTCTACCTGAAAAAGAATTCAGAATAATGATGGTAAAGATGATCCAAGATTCTATTTCCCAGATCCAAAATCTTGGAAATAGAATAGACAAAATGCAAGAAACAGTTAACAAGGACCTAGAAGAACTAAAGATGAATCAAGCATCGATTAAAAACACAATAAATGAAATAAAAAATACTCTAGATGGGATCAATAGCAGAATAACTGAGGCAGAAGAACGGATAAGTGAGGTGGAAGATAAAATAGTGGAAATAACTGCTGCAGAGCAAAATAAAGAAAAAAGAATGAAAAGAACAGAGGACAGTCTCAGAGACCTCTGGGACAACATTAAACGCACCAACATTCGAATTATAGGGGTTCCAGAAGAAGAAGAGAAAAAGAAAGGGACTGAGAAAATATTTGAAGAGATTATAGTTGAAAACTTCCCTAATATGGGAAAGGAAATAGTTAATCAAGTCCAGGAGGCACAGAGAGTCCCATACAGAATAAATCCAAGGAGAAATACGCCAAGACACATATTAATCAAACTGTCAAAAATTAAACACAAAGAAATCATATTAAAAGCAGCAAGGGAAAAACAACAAATAACACACAAGGGAATCCCCATCAGGATAACAGCTGATCTCTCAGCAGAAACTCTACAAGCCAGAAGGGAGTGGCAGGACATAATTAAAGTGATGAAGGAGAAAAACCTGCAACCAAGATTACTCTACCCAGCAAGGATCTCATTCAGATTTGATGGAGAAATTAAAACGTTTACAGACAAGCAAAAGCTGAGAGAGTTCAGCACCACCAAACCAGCTTTACAACAAATGCTAAAGGAACTTCTCTAGGCAAGAAACACAACAGAAGTAAAAGACCTACAATAACGAACCCAAAACAATTAAGAAAATGGGAACAGGAACATACATATCGATAATTACCTTAAATGTAAATGGACTAAATGCTCCCACCAAAAGATACAGATTGGCTGAATGGATACAAAAACAAGACCCATCTATATGCTGTCTACAAGAGACCCACTTCAGACCTAGAGACACATACAGACTGAAAGTAAGGGGATGGAAAAAGATATTCCATGCAAATGGAAACCAAAAGAAAGCTGGAGTAGCAATTCTCATATCAGACAAAATAGACTTTAAAATAAAGACTACTAGAAGAGACAAAGAAGGACACTACCTAATGATCAAGGGATCGATCCAAGAAGAAGATATAACAATTATAAATATTTATGCACCAACATAGGAGCACCTCAATACATAAGGCAAATACTAACAGCCATAAAAGGAGAAATCGACAGTAAAACAATCATAGTAGGGGACTTTAACACCCCACTTTCACCAATGGACAGATCATCCAAAATGAAAATAAATAAGGAAACACAAGCTTTAAATGATACATTAAACAAGATGGACTTAATTGATATTTACAGGACATTCCATCCAAAAACAACAGAATACACATTTTTCTCAAGTGCTCATGGAACATTCTCCAGGATAGATCATATCTTGGGTCACAAATCAAGCCTTGGTAAATTTAAGAAAATTGAAATTGTATCAAGTATCTTTTCCGACCACAATGCTATGAGACTAGATATCAATTACAGGAAAAGAGCTGTAAAAAATACAAACACATGGAGGCTAAACAATACACTACTTAATAACGAAGTGATCAGTGAAGAACTCAAAGAGGAAATTAAAAAATACCTAGAAACAAATGACAATGGAGACACGACGACCCAAAACCTATGGGATGCAGCAAAAGCAGTTCTAAGAGGGAAGTTTATAGCAATAAAATCCCACCTTAAGAAACAGGAAACATCTCGAATAAACAAGCTAACCTTGCACCTAAAGCAATTAGAGAAAGAAGAACAAAAACATCCCAAAGTTAGCAGAAGGAAAGAAATCATAAAAATCAGATCAGAAATAAATGAAAAAGAAATGAAGGAAACGATAGCAAAGATCAATAAAACTAAAAGCTGGTTCTTTGAGAAGATAAACAAAATTGATAAACAATTAGCCAGACTCATCAAGAAAAAAAGGGAGAAGACTCAAATCAATAGAATTAGAAATGAAAAAGGAGAAGTAACAACTGACACTGCAGAAATACAAAGGATCATGAGAGATTACTATAAGCAACTCTATGCCAATAAAATGGACAACCTGGAAGAAATGGACAAATTCTTAGAAATGCACAACCTGCCAAGACTGAATCAGGAAGAAATAGAAAATATGAACAGACCAATCACAAGCACTGAAATTGAAACTGTGATAAAAAACCTTCCAACAAACAAAAGCCCAGGACCAGATGGCTTCACAGGCGAATTCTATCAAGCATTTAGAGAAGAGCTAACACCTATCCTTCTGAAACTCTTCCAAAATATAGCAGAGGAAGGAACACTCCCAAACTCATTCTACGAGGCCACCATCACCTTGATACCAAAACCAGACAAGGATGTCACAAAGAAAGAAAACTACAGGCCAATATCACTGATGAACATAGATGCAAAAATCCTCAACAAAATACTAGCAAACAGAATCCAACAGCACATTAAAAGGATCATACACCATGATCAAGTGGGGTTTATTCCAGGAATGCAAGGATTCTTCAATATACGCAAATCAATCAACGTGATACACCATATTAACAAATTGAAGGAGAAAAACCATATGATCATCTCAATAGATGCAGAGAAAGCTTTCGACAAAATTCAACACCCATTTATGATAAAAACCCTGCAGAAAGTAGGCATAGAGGGAACTTTCCTCAACATAATAAAGGCCATATATGACAAACCCACAGCCAGCATCATCCTCAATGGTGAAAAACTGAAACCATTTCCACTAAGATCAGGAACAAGACAAGGTTGCCCACTCTCACCACTCTTATTCAACCTAGTTTTGGAAGTTTTAGCCACAGCAATCAGAGAAGAAAAGGAAATAAAAGGAATCCAAATGGGAAAAGAAGAAGTAAAGCTGTCACTGTTTGCAGATGACATGATACTATACATAGAGAATCCTAAAGATGCTACCAGAAAACTACTAGAGCTAATCAATGAATTTGGTAAAGTTGCAGGATACAAAATTAATGCACAGAAATCTCTGGCATTCCTATATACTAATGATGAAAAATCTGAAAGTGAAATCAAGGAAACACTCCCATTTACCATTGCAACAAAAAGAATAAAATATCTAGGAATAAACCTCCCTAAGGAGACAAAAGACCTGTATGCAGAAAATTATAAGACCCTGATGAAAGAAATTAAAGATGATACAAATAGATGGAGAGATGTACCATGTTCTTGGATTGGAAGAATCAACATTGTGAAAATGACTCTACTACCCAAAGCAATCTACAGATTCAATGCAATCCCTATCAAACTACCACTGGCATTTTTCACAGAACTAGAACAAAAAATTTCACAATTTGTATGGAAACACAAAAGACCCCGAATAGCCAAAGCAATCTTGAGAACGAAAAACGGAGCTGGAGGAATCAGGCTCCCTGACTTCAGACTATACTACAAAGCTACAGTGATCAAGACAGTATGGTACTGGCACAAAAACAGAAAGATAGATCAATGGAACAGGATAGAAAGCCCAGAGTTAAACCCACGGACATATGGTCACCTTATCTTTGATAAAGGAGGCAGTAATGTACAGTGGAGAAAGGACAGTCTCTTCAATAAGTGGTGCTGGGAAAACTGGATAGGGACATATAAAAGTATGAGATTAGATCACTCCCTAACACCATACACAAAAATAAGCTCAAAATGGATTAAAGACCTAAATGTAAGGCCAGACACTATCAAACTCTTAGAGGAAAACATAGGCAGAACACTCTATGACATAAATCACAGCAAGATCCTTTTTGACCCACCTCCTAGAGAAATGGAAATAAAGACAAAAATAAACACATGGGACCTAATGAGACTTCAAAGCTTTTGCACAGCAAAGGAAACCATAAACAAGACCAAAAGACAACCCTCAGAATGGGAGAAAATATTTGCAAATGAATCAACTGACAAAGGATTAATCTCCAAAATTTATAAGCAGCTCATGCAGCTCAATAACAAAAAAACAAACAACCCAATCCAAAAATGGGCAGAAGACCTAAATAGACATTTCTCCACAGAAGATATACAGACTGCCAACAAATACATGAAAGAATGCTCAACATCTTTACTCATCAGAGAAATGCAAATCAAGACTACAATGAGATATCATATCACACCAGTCAGAATGGCCATCATCAAAAAATCTAGAAACAATAAATGCTGGAGAGGGTGTGGAAAAAAGGGAACCCTCTTGCACTGCTGGTGGGAATGTGAATTGGTACAGCCGCTATGGAGAACGGTATGGAGGTTCCTTAAAAAACTACAAATAGAACTACCATATGACCCAGCAATCCCACTACTGGGCATATACCCTGAGAAAACCATAATTCAAAAAGAGACATGTACCAAAATGTTCATAGCAGCCCTATTTACAATAGCCTGGAGATGGAAACAACCTAAGTGTCCATCATCGGATGAATGGATAAAGAAGATGTGGCACATATATACAATGGAATATTACTCAGCCATAAAAAGAAATGAAATTGAGCTATTTGTAATGAGGTGGATAGACCTAGAGTCTGTCATACAGAGTGAAGTAAGTCAGAAAGAGAAAGACAAATACTGTATGCTAACACATATATATGGAATTTAAGAAAAAAAAATGTCATGAGGAACATAGGGGTAAGACAGGAATAAAGACACAGACCTACTAGAGAATGGACTTGAGGATATGGGGAGGGGGAAGGGTAAGCTGTGACAAAGTGAAAGAGCGGCATGGACATATATACACTACCAAACGTAAGGTAGCTAGCTAGTGGGAAGCAGCCGCATAGCACAGGGAGATCAGCTCGGTGCTCTGTGACCGCCTGGAGGGGTGGGATAAGGAGGGTGGGAGGGAGACGCAAAAGGGAGGGGATATGGAAACATATGTATATGTATAACTGATTAAATTTGTTATAAAGCAAAAAATTAAAAAAAAATAAATAAATAAAAAACTTTAATCAAAAAAAAAAAAAAGAATTAGTTTAAAAAAAGCACATAAAACAAAAGCCCAACATCCAGTGAAAGAAAGGGGGAATATATGTATTTGTGTATTCTTGGTATTTCTTTCCCCTGCTGGGTTCAATTCCCTTTGCTTGTGGATTTATTAACAGAAGCCGGATGTTGGCATTCTTTCTCCTCCAGATCCCTCAACCTGGAACCTGGTTTCTAGCAGTGTGTTAATTTTGCACCATTTTAGTTCATTAAAATAATTGGCAAGTTCCTTGAGTTCATCACAATGGGAGTTTACCTATTTTTAACTGTCTAAAACTTAATGTGGTGATGCTATTTTTACTCAGAAGCTAATTCTTCATAAGTTATTTCTGAAAAATTTTCTCCATAAAGGAGCTCCATTTAACCATTTCCAATTCATAGTAGAGAGAAAGCCAATTCTTGGAGAAGTTAAATAACCCATAAGGGGTTTCCCAGAGCCCAGTCGAAGCCCCTGCCTCAGCTGAGCGTCAGGACCTGCTGCTGTTTCTCTGTCCGTGGAAACAAAATTGGTTCAACTTGCAGTATCTGTAACTCTTGGCCCTTATAGCCAGTCATCCCTTATAGCGTGAAGGACATGACCATCACCACTCTGGGCTGTGATCAGACTCCCTCCCTCATCAGGATGTGCCCCTTATCAAGAAGTTTGCTCACCTGCTGACTTGGTTTGCCTTTGCTTCTCTCATTGCCCATTCTATTTGGGGATGGCTTAGTCATCGATATCTAGGAGAGGTCTGGGAGGTGTCACTTCTCTCTCGTACTCACCATCCCACAGTGGCAGTGCTCCTGTTCTCTGGGCTGGTTCCTTTGTCCCTTCACCATTCTTCCTGCTGGAGTGGTAAGCAGGCTGAAAGGGGAGTGCTGCTTCCTGAAGTAGAAAGGAGAGGCTCATTGACATTCTACCAGGGAATTGTCCTTCAGCTGATGGTGAAGGAGAAAGAAGAGCCACTGTCTGCATAAAGTCTCAATTAAAGTGCACGTGATGTTTGGGAAGGGCAACCTAGTACTTGAACTTGGGCTCGGTCCTGGGCTCTTCTCTGTCTGCCCTCACATGGTGTCGGATGACTCAGTATGCCACCTCTGTGCAGATGCCCCCCAGCCTCTCTTCTGAACTCAACACCTGTGTGTCCACTGGCCTGCTGGATGACCCGCTTCGATTTCTAAAAGACAGGTCTAACTAGCATGTTCAGAAAGATTCTTGACCTTCCTCTTCAAACCTGCTTTCTCTCATTCTTCTTTCTTGGTAAGTGTCCACTTCAATCTTTCAGTTACTCAGGCCAAAAATTTGGACCTCGTCTGTCACTCCCTTCTTCCCCTCACATTTCACATTCAATCAATCCTCAAATTCTGTCAGCAATCTTGTAACAATATGTTCAGAATCTGACCACTTTTCATCACCTCATGTCTATCACCCTAGTCCAAACTGCCCCCATCTCTTTCCTAGATCATTGCATTAGCTCCCTCCTTGCTTCTCCCCTTGATCTGACAAGCCTCTTCCCCACATATTATCTAGACTGATATTTTAAAGACATAGATTATACTCTGCTTTTGCTGAAAATTCCTCAGTGACTTCCCATCTCACTTGCCATAAAATGCAAGACCCTGCATGATCTGGCCACCCCCACCCCCACCCCAATCTCTCATCTCATCTCTAATCCCTTGTCCCTTGTTCCCCCTCCAGACAAGTCACAATGGCCTTCTCACCTGGAACATGCCAAGCACACACTGCTGTGCTTCTTAGAACACTATTGCCCTAGGGACCCACGTGACTCCCTCCCTCCCTTTACCTCTCTACTCCTACATCGCTTTATCGGAAAGTCTTCGCTGACCTAGATAAAATGCTACGCCCATTTGAGAACAGGCCCTTCTTTGTTTTTGTTTACTGTGTATCCCCATTACCTGGCACAAGGCAGACACTCAGTAAATATCTGCATTCGGTAAGTACGAATGAATTCATTCATTCCCAGGCAAGAAAAGAGTTTTGTTGTTTTTTCTTAAATTGTCTTCAGTTGAGTTCAGGGTTCCAATAGTGCCTTGATTAGTATCTTGTGTGATCACAGGAAGATCTCATAACCCAATTTCCTCATCTGTGAAATTCAGGGGTGGAGTAGGTAGTGTGTAAAGCACATTTTAGCTCCTCCCTTCTGGTTTTGTAAATGTGGGATCTCTTCTTCGATCCAACAATAGCATCCCAGGGTTGGGGTCTCTCCTATGGTCCCGAACCTGTGTTTGAAGTGATGGAGACAGCCTTTTCTTCCACACTTCCTATCCACTTGGTGACCCCTTCCTGCTTCTCACCATCAAACACATTATGTACTTGGGCTGTTAAGATGCAGTGTGCAGGAGCAGTTGTGAGATGTGTTGCCAGACATCACTTAATAGTATCAGATCATCAAAGTCTGTATATAATTTACATTAAAAGTCAGAGTGTTAAATCAACTATACTTCAATAAAAATTGAGTAATTAAAAAAGAAAAAATATTACATTGGAAAAAAAAGACAGAGTGGATTCAAGACTATCTGTAAAATGACCTGACCTTGCTCATCTTCATTTTGCTCTGCTTGCTTGAGTGGGAGAGAAATGGTGGAGCACAGTGGGAATTACGTATAACCCAGGGAATACATTTGGGAAATGTCTTGTCTATGAATGTCATTGATTTTATGTGCTATGTTGGAAAAATAAAAGGTTTAGAGCCACTGGTGTTACAATGCTTGATACAGAGATAAGAGATGTGGTCTCTGCCTTCATAGAGTTTATGGTCTAGATGAAAAGACAGGACGTATTTGTACCGTGCAAGGCTGTGTAAGAACACAGTGTGTGTAAGAGCTGGATGTGTGGTGCAGTTTGTCCTTCAGGTTGGCATCTTCATGGGCCAGATTGTTTGTGGGATTGGTTCATAAGAGAAGGGAGGCTTGAGCTGTGTCTTGAGGGGTCTCTCCTCCTCTCAAGAAGCCAGTTGTGCAACATGCTCTCCCTCCCCTCCTTCCTGGGGCCTATCATGATGACAGCTTGGTTAGCATGAAACATTAGGCTTACGTACTGTCCTTTGTGGTCCCCCTATAACCACATTGTCATAAATATACTCTCTTTGAATGGTCCTAGTTTAGGTGGGTTGTCTGTTCCCTGTTGGGGCCCTGACCGATACTGTCTTATAATAAATTTTTCTTTCAATGGGAATAGATGAGATTTCCAGATTAATTTTTTAGTGATATGCAACCTCACAGAAAGATAGGGTTGATATCTGCACCTGAGAAGAATGAGTACCATTTCTAAGTCCCCAACCTGCTCTTTCAAGTCACCTAGGAACAGTTTATCCTTGTTGATGCTTATGCTACCTTGGGTGGATCAAGGAGGCATTTGTCATGGAATCCTGAATAAGTAGGTTGACAATATAATTCATTTTCCACAGTGGAACTTTTTGAGAGTGCAAAGGTGCACTATAAATAATTATTCAGGGACAATAGGTGTAAACCAGGATTGTCAAAATGGTCAGTCTACAGGTAAAGGGATGTTCTAATTGCCTTACATTAAACTGAAATCACAGTTCTGCCCCAGAGAAAGCAAAGAGCACCTCTTCTGTTTGTTGGAGTGACTCTCTTGGTCATCTTCAGGGGCCCTGTTCTGGGCTGTAGGGAAGACCCTTTGTTGCCTGTCCTAACTGCTGAGTGAAGAAGCCCAGCTCAAAGACTCAGGATCATTTGTATGATTGAACGTTCTTACTGCTGGGCAGAGGCCAGGCAGCAATACAGGTAATGTCCGGGCTCTTCCTAGCACTGCCTTTGATAGGGAATTAAGGTCATATAACCCATTTTGAGAGGTCTGTCTCTTAGTGTTTTCAAATTCTATGTCGTGATGATCAAAAGAATTGAAGCATGGTCTGGCCCAGGAAGAAAGTGATTCTAAGTCTGGCAGATACAGAATAGATGAGAAGGATGCAGGTTCTCAGAGAGGAAGGGCAACAGCACTTCAATCAGGACTAGCCTTGTGAGCAAAGGCCAAA
Organism: Mesoplodon bidens; assembly: GCF_964165515.1. Classification (NCBI taxonomy): domain Eukaryota; kingdom Metazoa; phylum Chordata; class Mammalia; order Artiodactyla; family Ziphiidae; genus Mesoplodon; species Mesoplodon bidens. The sequence goes on along the minus strand of NC_138160.1, from coordinate 56,543,751 downwards.
CATCAGGGTGCCAGCTGCTACACAAAGCAAATTGGAAACCTGAGCCACATCTCCAATGCACTCGTGTGTGTATGGGGCTAGGCTTATGTAGAGGGATACATTTTCTTTATAAACCTTTCATTAGCTAAAAATGTGAAGAGATGTTTCAAAGCATCAGACCTCCCCAGTAGCCTGGTGTGTGTGTGTAGAAGCTGATGCTCCTCATTTGGCTTTGTGCTGTTAGCTCAGATGCAGTATTTGGGATTATTTAGCCAATTACTACGTTGGTACTCTGTCTGCCTCTCAAGGGATTTTCCTTTAGATTCTCTAAGAGAAACATTTTGTTTTCCCTTGAAGAACAGTTTGGTCACCCTTTTGGTAACCATGTCTTGTAATCTGTGTTTGTATTTATTTCTGCAGCTTGAACATACTCTTTTCTCCTCGTTGTCTTAGTACTTGGAGTTCTTGCTGGTAATTTATGGGGAGCACTTTGCATCATGCTCTCCAGCCTGGTGATCATCATTTCTGTTTTTGAAAGCAAAGGTGTTTCTTGCAATGGAAAATTTTTCATGTGCCTTCATACATGTATATGTATATTTTAATTTTGTGAAAGAGCAGGGAGCTACTGTGGTTTGTTGGAAAACCTCTTCCAGGATTAAGTGATATTCTTATAACATCAAATCAGAAGCTTCTAGCATTTGGGGCCTATTTATTATTTATTATGATGCAGATTGATGCTTAGTTGAGTTGAAATATCAAGACTGCAACATTGATAATGGTTAATTCCCTCAGTAATAAATTATACCTACAATTCTAATCGCTACCATAAGGTGAATGGCTGTGGTTGAGATTATAGACCTAGTGGCTTGACTCTCCTTAAGTATAGTTGACTTACAGAGGTTGGATAGGTGAGCATATGCTTTCAATTCTGTTATGCGATATTTGTGAGGCATAGCCATGGAGGTAATATATGGATGACCACTAAAATGTACATGAACACATATACATAAATTGGCAACTCTTTGACTTTCTCTCAGTCATCATCTGTGCACTTTTTTTCCTTGACTCTCTTCCTAGATTTAGAAAGCTTCCCAAACTGCCTTTATTTTTTTGTCTGTGCTTCTGGACCTTTCACTGAAATGCTCCTGCAAGTGAACATTTGACTAACTGCCTGCCCTCACTCAATAAAAGCATTAGTTTGCCTCCTTAAGCCTTCTAACTTCTTCTAAAGTATAGGGACAGCTTGTTACTGCTTTCCTGGTCAGAATAACAAAGCCTCCCTTTACAGTCTCTCTGAGCTCAAATGAAAAGAGGAACTCAAGGAACACACACTACAACTCACTCAGGAAGATCCTTCACTATTCAGGAACATATTCCTTGTGGTCATCATATTTATTCATCTTCTCCTTTTGTAGATTTGGAAACTTAAGTGGTTTCTAGGTAAGAAATGGCTGTGGCATTCAAAAGGAAGATCTGTAATACATTGGAGTGGTGCTACAATAGAAGGAACCTTAATCCACCATATGAATAATCTCTGGCCCACTTCATTTGTTCATCCATTAATTCATTGGTTCATTCATTCCTAAAACATTTATGGAGTGCTTGCTAAGTACTAGATACAACTTGGTGCTAGAGAAATTGAGATAAATGACACTATGTTTTTTTTGGCTGATGATATAATAGTATACTCAGAAAACCCAGTAGGCTTCGGTAACACAAGAATTAATAAAATTTCTGTAAGTGACTGGATTCAATAAATAATTGAGAACAAAAAAGCCTTTTTTCTCTATGCTAATAATGACACCTAGAAAAGGAAGTGGGCAAAGTATTTCATTCAAAATAGTGATATAAAATTACAAAATATTAAATTATAAAATATTAAAAAAATAAATTTGGCAAGAAAAATAAAGGACATATATAGAAAAACATGAAATAAATCTGAACAAATAGAAGGGCATACCATGTTTTTGGATAGGGAGATATTATATCATAAAATGTCAAATCATCCAAAATGATTATGTGAATTTAGTATAATTCCAATAAACTCTCAAACAACTTTTCATTGGATAAAAACAAGCCAAGTTGCGAATATAAAAGTAAATGCCCAATAAATGCTAAGAAAAGTATGAAAAAAATAGAAATTCAGCAAAACCACTATATTAAAAATCAATATGGTACTGGCAAGAGTAAACAAATAAGTAGCCTAGAACTAATAGAATAGTAGATAGACTCAAGAATATATCCCAGCATATGTGAAAAATCACCATATGGTAAAGGTAGCATTTCAATTCAGTAGGAAATGACTGATTTACTTAATAAATAGTGCTGATATATGGCTACCCTTCTAGAAAAAAAAAAAAGTTGTACCCTATCACAAAAAATATGCAAATGGAAATTCCACATTGCCTGAAGATTTCAGTGAACAATAAAATAACATTTTAGAAGAGAATCTAAGAGATTATATGCAACCAAGGAGTAGGAGAGAACTTTATAATTAATTTATAATTTAACTTTGTAATTAATTATAATTAATTACAGACTGACATCATTATAGATACTATTACAGATTATTTAATGATGTAAAAACCACAAAAAGTCAGGAGAAATATGGTAAATTTGCAAGAAATATTAGCAACAAGCATAGCAGAGAGTAATTATTTAGAATATACAGGTGGGGTGGGGTTAAGAAACAATGATAAAAAACTCAAATGACCACCCCCTCCCCACAACATTTGGCCAAGAATACAAACAGACAACTCACAAAAGAGTTAATCTGAAAGAGTAATAAAAGATGTTCAAATTTACTAGTGGTCAGAGAAAAGAAAATTAAGGTAACAGTGAGGTGTCATTATTATATTCTTCAGATTGGCAAGAGTTAGAAAGAGCAATAATACCTATTGCTGCAGAGTAGGCAGGGAGAAGGAGTTTCTCATATTCTTCTGATTGAAATGTGAATTGTTAGTCTTTTTGGAAGCAGCTAGGCAGCATCTATGAAAATAAAAAAAGTGATACCTTTAAAGCCAACAGCCCAAGTACTGGGCATCCTGTAGATATAATAGCATCAAGATACAGGTAAAAGAATGTTTATTTCAGTTCATGTCTCAACAAATGAAACAGGAAACAAATTAAATGGACATCAAAAGGGAAATATTGAATTCATAATCATGTATCTCTACTGTGAAACATTACACAGCTGTTAAAATAATTAGAGCTAACCGGGTTGATTTTGAGAGGGATTGCTATGAAGTATGGAATAGGAAGGACAAGGTTTAGAGAAGTATACATAATATGGGATATTTGGAGTGAATGGTGGGATGAGGATGGAAAGTGGGGAAGAGGTGTGCATGTGCACATGCATGTGTGTCTGTAGGCATATGTATAAAAGAAACTGGAAAAAAAGTAGAGTTTGAGCTACATAAACTGACTTATAGGCACTTTGGAATTTAAGACTTTGGAGATGAAGTGGGTTCTACATGCGGACAAGGAACAAGATGTGGCTATGGTCCAGGTTGACTAAAAATAAGCCGAAGTGAAAGCCCACGGATCCCAGGAGGTGAAGAAAGACACTGAGGCTTATGATCTGTGTGGCTGTTAGAAGTAGCTCAAGCAAAGAGAGTCATCATTGAGACTGTGAGTCAGACAGAGGGGGAAGTACAGGTTGTGAGGGGCCAGAATCTTACACAGTTCAAGAGAATTGAAATCATGACTACTAAATTAGATAGAAAAGAACATTTATTTGGAATGTGAAAAGAATCATAATGAATTAAAAATTTGAAAAAGCTGACAAATACGACCAACATCAAAAATACATTCTTTAGCTTCATAATCTTTGATCGCCTCTTCATATGACAACAATGTTGTAATATGTTTTTCATAGAGAAAATAGAAATGTAACTCTGTTGATGTTTTTTAAAAAAATATTGATAGTTTAGAAAGGTATTGCATACATTTTTAGGATTGTTATCACATTTCAAAAAATCTCTGTCAAGGAGAAAACTTCTGTTTTGATGAGGTATCAATGCAATCTGAATCCTCTACTTATCTTTTAGTAGATCTGATGATTAGAAGAATTTTCCATAGATTAGCTTCTGGTTTTGTTACATTTCAAACTGGTTTCTTTTGACTACCCAATACACTTATGGGAAAGAGCCCTGAGGTACATGTTTATATTGAGATGCAATCTCTTCCTCTATACCTCTGTGTCTCTCAGGGATCATCTGAGAGCTCCTGGAAGCCATTGCTCTACCAGGACACTAACAGTCACACAACTAACACAAGAGTGACTGAGAATCACTGAAATATATTTTACTCTTCTGTTAAACCCAAATGAAACATATCCTCAACTCAACTTTCTCTTAGTTGGATCCCCCACATTCTCCTGGCCTGTAATATGCTATCCAGTAAAATTGGAATAGAGAGAGAGAGAGAGCAATCTTAATCATTTTGGGTAAAATAGCTTACTTTTGCAATTTTTTATTTAGTATTTTTTAGTTGAAATATGGTTATTTACAATATTATATTCATTTCAGGAGTATACTGTAGTAATTCAGTATTTGGAAGACTATATTCCATTATAATTTATTAAAAGATAATGTCTATAATTCCCTGTGCTATATAAGATATCCTTGTTGCTTATCTATTCTATACATAGTAGTTTGTATCTGTTAATCCCTTACCCCTAGTTTGTTCCTCCCCCTTCCCACTCCCCTTTGGTAACCACTATTTTGTTTTCTATGTCTGTGAGTCTCTTTCTTTTTTGCATATACATTCATTTGTATCATTTTTTAGATTCCACTTATAAGTGATATCATACAGTATTTGTCTTACTCTATCTGGCTTATTGTACTAAGCATAATAATCTCTAGGTCCATCCATGTTCTTGCAAATGACAGAATTTCATTCCTTTTTATAGTTGAGTAATATTCCATTGCATATATATTGATATATACCACATCTTCTTTATCCATTCCTCTGTTAAAGGGCACTGGGGTTGCTTCCATGTCTTGGCTATTGTGAATAGTGCTGCTCTGAACATTGGGGTGAATGTATCTTTTCAAATTAGAGTTTTCATCTTTTCTAGATATATGCCCAGGGGTGGAATTGCTGGGTCATATGGTAGTTCTAAGTTTAGCTTTTTGAGGAACCTCCATGCTGTTTTCCACAGTGGCTGCAACAATTTACATTCCCACCAATAGTGTACAGGTGTTCCCTTTTCTCCACATTCTAGCCAACATTTGTTATTTGTAGGCTTTTTGATAATTAGTGATGTTGAGCATTTTTTTTTTTTTTTTTTTTTTTTTTTTGCAGTGCACGGGCCTCTTACTGTTGTGGCCTCTTTTGTTGCGGAGCACAGGCTCCAGATGCGCAGGCCCAGTGGCCATGGCTCATGGGCCCAGCCGCTCGGTGGCATGTGGGATCTTCCCGGACCGGGGCATGAACCTGCGTCCCCTGCATTGGCAGGCAGACTCCCAACCACTGCGCCACGAGGGAAGCCTGAGCATCTTTTCTTGTGCCTGTTAGGCATCTGTATGTTTTCTTTGGAAAAATGTCTATTTATTTCTTCTGCCCATTTATTGATTGGGTTGTTTGTTTTTTTGATATTGAGTTGTATGAGCTGTTTATATATTTTGGATATTAATCCCTTGTCGGTCACATCATTTACAAATATTTTCTCCCAGTCCATAGGTTATCTTTTTGATTTGTCAATGGTTTCCTTTGCTGTGCAAAAGTTTTTAAGTTTAATTAGGTCCCATTTGTTTATTTTTAATTTTCTTTAATTTAGGAGACAGATCCAAAAAAATATTCTACAATTTATGTCAAAGAGTGTTCTGACCATGTTTTCCTCTATTAGTCTTATGGTTTCCAGTCTTACATTTAGGTCTTTAATCCATTTTGAGTTTATTTTTGTATATGGTGTTAGAGAATGTTCTAATTTCATTCTTTTACATTTAGCTGTCCAGTTTTCCCAGCATGACTTATTGAAGAGAATGTCTTTTCTCCATTGTATATTCTTGCCTCCTTTATCATAGATTAATTGACCATAAGTGCATGAGTTTATCTCTGGGCTCTCTATTCTGTTCAACTGATCTATGTATCTGTTTTTGTGCAAGTACCATACTGTTTTGATGAGTATATCTTTTTAGTATAGTCTGAAGTCAGGGAGCATGATTCCTCTAGCTCCAATCTTCTTTCTTAAGATTGTTTTGGGGCCTCCCTGGTGGCGCAGTGGTTGAGAGTCCGCCTGCCGATGCAGGGGATACGGGTTCGTGCCCCGGTCTGGGAGGATCCCATATGCCGCGGAGCGGCTGGGCCCGTGAGCCATGGCCGCTGGGCCTGCGCGTCCGGAGCCTGTGCTCCGCAACGGGAGAGGCCACAACAGTGAGAGGCCCGCATACCGCAAAAAGAAAAAAAAAAAAAAAAAAAAAAAAAAAAAAAAGATTGTTTTGGCTCTATGGGGTCTTTTGTATTTCCATACAAATTTTAAAATTATCTGTTCTAGTTCTATGAAAAATGCCATTGGTGCTTTGATAGGGATTGCGTTGAATTTGTAGATTGCCATCAGTAGTATGTTCATTTTAAAAATATTAATTCTTCTAATCCAAGAACACAGGATATTTTTCCATTTCTTTCTATCCTCTTCAATTTCCTTCATCAGTGTTTTATAGTTTTCAGGGTATAGGTCTTCTACCTCCTTGGTTAAGTTTATTCCTAGGTATTTTATTCTTTCTGATGCAATTTTATTTATTTATTTATTTATTTTTTATTTTATTTTATTTTTTTTTTTAAGTTTATTTATTTATTTTTTTAATTAGTTTCTGCTTTATAACAAAGTGAATCAGTCATACATATACATCTGTTCCCACATCCCTTCCCTCATGCATCTCCCTCCCTCCCACCCTCCCCATCCCACCCCTCCAGGCGGTCACAAAGCACCGAGCTGATCTCCCTGTGCTCTGTGGCTGCTTCCCACTATCTATCTACCTTACGTTTGGTAGTGTATATATGTCCATGCCTCTCTTTCGCTTTGTCACAGCTTACACTTCCCCCTCCCCATATCCTCAAGTCCATTCTCAAGTAGGTCTGTGTCTTTATTCCCGTTTTGCCCCTAGGTCCTTCATGACTTTTTTTTTTTAATTCCATATATATGTGTTAGCATACGGTATTTGTCTTTCTCTTTCTGACTTACTTCACTCTGTATGACAGACTCTAGGTCTATCCACCTCATTACAAATAGCTCAGTTTCGTTTCTTTTTATGGCTGAGTAATATTCCATTGTATATATGTGCCACATCTTCTTTATCCATTCATCCGATGATGGACACTTAGGTTGTTTCCAGCTCCGGGCTATTGTGAATAGAGCTGCAATGAACATTTTGGTACATGTCTCTTTTTGAATTATGGTTTTCTCAGGGTATATGCCCAGTAGTGGGATTGCTGGGTCATATGGTAGTTCTATTTGTAGTTTTTTAAGGAACCTCCATACCGTTCTCCATAGTGGCTGTACCAATTCACATTCCCACCAGCAGTGCAAGAGTGTTCCCTTTTCTCCACACCCTCTCCAGCATTTATTGTTTCTAGATTTCTCTTTTTTTTTTTTTTAATTAGTTTCTGCTTTATAACAAAGTGAATCAGTCATACATATACATCTGTTCCCACATCCCTTCCCTCTTGCATCTCCCTCCCTCCCATCCTCCCTATCCCACCCCTCTAGGCGTTCACAAAGCACCGAGCTGATCTCCCTGTGCTATACGGCTGCTTCCCACCATCTATCTACCTTACGTTTGGTACTGTATATATCTCCATGCCTCTCTTTCGCTTTGTCAGAGCTTACCCATCCCTCTCCCCATATCCTCAAGTCTATTCTCTAGTAGGTCTGTGTCTTTATTCCTGTTTTACCCCTAGGTTCTTCATGACTTTTTTCCCCTTAAATTCCATATATACGTGTTAGCATATGGTATTTGTCTTTCTCTTTCTGACTTACTTCACTCTGTATGACAGACTCTAGGTCTATCCACCTCACTACAAATAGCTCCATTTCGTTTCTTTTTATGGCTGAGTAATATTCCATTGTATATATGTGCCATATCTTCTTTATCCATTCATCCGATGATGGACACTTAGGTTGTTTCCATCTCTGGGCTATTGTGAATAGAGCTGCAATGAACATTTTGGTACATGTCTCTTTTGAATTATGGTTTTCTCAGGGTATATGCCTAGTAGTGGGATTGCTGGGTCATATGGTAGTTCTATTTGTAGTTTTTTAAGGAACCTCCATACTGTTCTCCATAGTGGCTGTACCAATTCACATTCCCACCAGCAGTGCAAGAGTGTTCCCTTTTCTCTACACCCTCTCCAGCATTTATTGTTTCTAGATTTCTTGATGATGGCCATTCTGACTGGTGTGAGATGATATCTCATTGTAGTTTTGATTTGCATTTCTCTAATGATTAATGATGTTGAGCATTCTTTCATGTGTTTGTTGGCAGTCTGTATATCTTCTGTGGAGAAATGCCTATTTAAGTCTTCTGACCATTTTTGGATTGGGTTGTTTGTTTTTTTGCTATTGAGCTGCATGAGCTGCTTATAAATTTTGGAGATTAATCCTTTGTCAGTTGCTTCATTTGCAAATATTTTCTCCCATTCTGAGGGTTGTCTTTTGGTCTTGTTTATGGTTTCCTTTGCTGTGCAAAAGCTTTGAAGTTTCATTAGGTCCCATTTGTTTATCTTTGTTTTTATTTCCATTTCTCTAGGAGGTGGGTCAGAAAGGATCTTTTTTTTGTGTGTGTGGTAGGTGGGCCTCTCACTGTTGTGGCCTCTCCTATTGCGGAGCACAGGCTCGGGACATGCAGGCTCAGTGGCCATGGCTCACGGGCCCAGCCACTCCGCGGCATGTGGGATTTTCCCGGACCGGGGCACGAACCCGTGTTCTCTGCATAGGCAGGCGGACTCTCAACCACTGCGCCATCAGGGAAGCCCTCAGAAAGGATCTTGCTGTGATTTATGTCATAGAGTGTTCTGCCTATGTTTTCCTCTAAGAGATTGATAGTTTCTGGCCTTACATTTAGGTCTTTAATCCATTTTGAGCTTATTTTTGTGTATGGTGTTAGGGAATGATCTAATCTCATACTTTTACATGTCCCTGTCCAGTTTTCCCAGCACCACTTATTGAAGAGGCTGTCCTTTCTCCACTGTACATCCCTGCCTCTTTTATCAAAGATAAGTTGACCATATGTGCATGGGTTTATCTCTGGGCTTTCTATCCTGTTCCATTGATCTATCTTTCTGTTTTTGTGCCAGTACCACACTGTCTTGATTACTGTAGCTTTGTAATATAGTATGAAGTCAGGGAGCCTGATTCCTCCAGCTCCGTTTTTCGTTCTCAAGATTGCTTTGGCTATTCGGGGTCTTTTGTTTTTCCAAACGAATTTTGAAGTTTTTTGTTTTAGTTCTGTGAAAAATGCCAGTGGTAGTTTGATAGGGATTGCATTGAATCTGTAGATTGCTTTGGGTAGTAGAGTCATTTTCACAATATTGATTCTTCCAATCCAGGAGCGTGGTATATCTCTCCATCTATTTGTATCATCTTTAATTTCTTTCATCAGTGTCTTATAATTTTCTGCATACAGGTCTTCTGTCTCCTTAGGTAGGTTTATTCCTAGATATTTTATTCTTTTTGTTGCAATGGTAAATGGGAGTGTTTTCTTGATTTCACTTTCAGATTTTTCATCATTAGTGTACAGGAGTGCCAGAGATTTCTGTGCATTAATTTTGTATCCTGCTACTTTACCAAATTCATTGATTAGCTCTAGTAGTTTTCTGGTAGCATCTTTAGGATTCTCTATGTATAGTATCATGTCATCTGCAAACAGTGACAGCTTTACTTCTTCTTTTCCAATTTGGATTCCTTTTATTTCCTTTTCTTCTCTGATTGCTGTGGCTAAAACTTCCAAAACTAAGTTGAATAAGAGTGGTAAGAGTGGGCAGCCTTGTCTTGTTCCTGATCTTAGTGGAAATGGTTTCAATTTTTCACCATTGAGAACGATGTTGGCTGTGGGTTTGTCATATATGGCCTTTATTATGTTGAGGAAAGTTCCCTCTATGCCTACTTTCTGCAGGGTTTTTATCATAAATGGGTGTTGAATTTTGTCGAAAGCTTTCTCTGCATCTATTGAGATGATCATATGGTTTTTCTTCTTCAGTTTGTTAATATGGTGTATCACATTGATTGATTTGCATATGTTGAACCATCCTTGTTACCCTGGAGTAAATCCAACTTGATCATGATGTATGATCCTTTTTATATATTGTTGGATCCAGTTTGCTACTATTTGGTTGAGGATTTTTGCATCTATATTCATCAAAGCTATTGACCTGTGATTTTCTTTCTTTGCAGTGTTTTGGTCTGGTTTTAGAATCAGGGTAATTGTGGCCTCATAAGATGAATTTTGGAGTGTTTCCTCCTGTTTAATTTTTTTGAATAGCTTGAGAAGGAGAGGTATTAGTTCTTTTTTATATATTTGGTAGAATTTCCCTTTGAAGCTGTCTGGTCCTGGGCTTTTGTTTGCTGGGAGTTTTTTTTTTTTTTTAATTACAAATTCAATTTCACTCCTAGTAATTGGGCTGTTCAAATTGTCTCTTTCTTCTTGACTCAGTTTTGGCAGGTTGTATTTTCTAGAAATTTGTCCTTCTAGGTTGTCTAATTTGTTAGCATATAACTTCATAATAATCTCTTGAGATTTTTTGTATTTCTGTGGTGTTGTGTATTATTTCTCCTTATTCATTTCTCATTTTGTTTATTTGGGTCCTCTCTTTTTTTCCCCTTCAACACAAACAGGAAATTGGAGTAGAGAGACAGCAGTCTTAACCATTTTGGTTAAAATAGCTTATTTTTGCAAATTGCACAAAAACCTCTGACCATGTTGCTAGGTCCCCTCCCAGGGCCTTCAAACTTAAGCTTCACTAGTTACTATTATGTTATGTTTCTTCTTTTACTGACACCCTCCTCAGTGTTCTACTGATAGGGTATCAAGCTCACTGTAAGTCTGTGTATGTATGTGTGTGTGTGTGTGTATAGCATTTCTTATTTTCTTGCAAATTTTGTCACACTACAGCATTGGTCCAAATACGTCAGTCTTGCTTTTCTGACTTCAAATCATTTTTTAAAAAACTCTGGAATCCCGATGCAGGAACATTAAACACTATGACTACAGTAATTTTAGAGTCAATGTCCTGAAAATGAGAAATTCCCATGAAATGATGTACCACACAGCATTGTTTCCAGCCCCCTGCACCACCACTGAAGTTTTGCATGCATTTTCCTCCTTCATTTTCATATATATTATATTTACAATCAACCTTGTGGCAAGTTGCAAAGCAGGGAGATTGGGTGACATGGTTCTCTGATGGGAAGATCAATCTCTAAATGGCCCTTTCCTGCTCACGGTGAAAAAACTTGAGAATACAGCATTGCTATTCATCGTTCTTTCTTTTAAAGGTGGTAGGAACTTCAGTCGTGGTAACAGTAGCAAAATAGTCAGCCAAAGGTTTGAAGAGAAAAACTAATCAAGAGGAAAGAAGAAAAACCACAGAAAGTGATTGTGTGGTCACTTAGGGACAATTTTTGATGAGTTTGAATATAAATGCAAGAATCCTGTAAATGTCAAAAGAAGGCCTTTGCTAAAGCACTCAAAGCTTGGTTTATCTGTGGGAAAAATGTTTTTATTTATTAATGGCCTATTTTTTAATTTTTCATGTTTCTCATAAGGTTTTTGTCCACTGCACATAAGGGTTTAGTGCAACTACTTTTGAAATATTTCCCATTTTGAAACTGGAAGGCTTATACTTCAGACACAGACGTTTCCTTTCTGTTCCTCCTTTCCCAGAGATGTCATCATGTCTTCATTCAAACACTGCACTACCCAGAAGAGAAGTGTGTGTTGTGTGTGCCTATGTGTGTATTAAGCCCACTCTTATCAAATGTTGGAGTAGAATACACTGCAAATGCACACACATGGTTTCCACATTACTGGTTTAACCACATTGCAATTGCAATAATGAAAAGCAGAATGGGCAGGAGCCCAGGGGCTCTGCGTGTGTTTTCCAGCATGGATTACAAAAATTGGTGGGAAAGAAATAGCTTCATGTACAGAGAAGAGTTTGGAAATAAGGGCATCAGGAGCTTTCTGGGAAGAAATGTAAACCAGATGGAGGAACCCAAAATTAAGGATGGTGGTAAAAATAAAGAAGTAGCTGTTTCTTAGAAGCAGTGGGGGGAATGGGTCATTTCTCTGTTACCTAGTTGTCAAGATAATGGGAAGGGTGGTGCAGTGCAAACAGTAGATTTGGGGCTGTGAAGTCCAAGTTAATGGACATCTTCAGATATGCTTGGCTCCACCTTCTGGGCCCTGGACACTTGCTCAGTGGAGAACCCTTGGCCACCACCTTTCCGTAAAACACTGTCAGCTGTCCCAGTCTTTCCAGGGTGAGAGCACTGCTTGTGCATGACTCTACCATGCTCATTGGGCAGGAATTGCAGCAACCCCACCCCTGCCTTTCTACCATGTCCAAGCTCAGAAGAATTGTTGGAAAGTGGCATGCAAGGGGCTAATTGGAGAGGTTGGGTAACACTAACACACCAGACGTTTAAGGGAGTTAACACACCCAGAAGTGTAGAGGGATCCTTAGACCAGTGGAGATAGTAGACAGAAAGAACCTGGCAGATAAATTCTCTCCCTCTTTCCCGCAATGGACTGTTCATAGATGCAGGGCTTCCAAGTGACCTCTCTGGAGATGTCCTGCATAAAGAAGAAACCAGCTGCATTTTTTGGTGAGGCTGTGGTCAGCTCACTCAGTAAGAGACAGTGATAGAATGTAGTCGGCTCTCTATATCCATAGGTTCCACATCCATGGATTCAACCAACTGCAGATCAAAAATAGAAAAAAAAGAAATCCCAGAAAGTTTCCCAGAAAGTTTCAAAAGGCAAAACTTGAATTTGCCACACACTGGCAACTATTTACATAGCATTTACATCGTATCTACAATACTATTTACATTACATTTAAATTTATTAGGTATTATAAGTAATCTAGAGATGATTTAAATTATATGGGAGGATGTGCATAGTTTATAAGCAAATAATACACCATTTTATGTAAAGGACTTGAGCATCCAGGGGTTTTGGTATCTGAGAGGGGTCCTGGAACCAATTTCCTGTGGATACTGAGGAATGACTGTACCCTGACTGTACCTTATATTTGCTTTCCTTCCTTTCCTGCCTCCTTCAGGAACTATGGAGATTGTTGATTATTTTAAATATTGTGCCATTAATTTAGGTATGAGACATATATGTGGTAGTTTAAAAAGAAGACCATAGGGAATGATTATTGGTTATAAATAGTTGTCATTTGAGGTAACAGATTACGTTTTTAAGCCACTGCATTGTACAATAGATATAATTTGCTTATGAAACACTTGAATATATTCACTTAGTAATATGAGGCAAACTTGATAATAAAACTTTTGTAATTTATTAAGTATTCTGAACTTGGTAGAGGCACAAACAAAGTGGTTGACTTTTCTCCAGTTACTGCTATCAAATACATGCTGTTGAATCTCCTTGTATTAGTTTTCTATTGCAGCATTACAAATGATCATAATCTTATTGGCTTACAACAACACTCATTTATTATATCATAGTTTCTGTAGGTCAGAAGTAAGGCATGGCCCAACTGTATTCTCTGCTTAGGTTCTTGCATGCAAGGAGTCAGCTAATGAGGCATTATCTGGAGCATCTTGGAAGAGCCCACTTTCAAGCCCATTCAGGCTGTTGGCAGGACATCTTTGTGGTTGTAGGACTGAGATTCCAGTTCCCTGGCTGTTGGCCCAGGACTGCTGATGTCCTAGAGGCTGCTCCCAGGTCCTTTCCAGGGGTCTTCTCAAAGGCTTTCCACAGGCCCTTACTCTGAATCCTCATCAAACTTCAAATCTGAGTAGTTTAAATCTATTGGATGGGTACAAGCAACACCATTCAAATCCATCTACATGCTGCAGTATTCATTTGACCCATGGGAAACGCATATGAACCAGACTTGCTGATTGGGATTAAGTACCTATATTAGCATCAGGAGAAGAGAAATTGCAAAGAGATGGGAAACCCAAAAAAATGGGGAGCTGTGTGATAGTCTACTCTCCCAGTGGTTGGTATGGTTCTATTGTTGGGTTCTATAGGTGGTTGAATGGATAGAGGAGTGCCCTCTGTTACCCAGGCCCTCAGAGAAGCAGATGCCAAGATGGGTTTAGATGTGTAAGTGATTTATTGGGGGAAATGCTTTAAGAGGAAAGGGGCAGGAGCTGGAGAAAGCAGGGAGACCCACCAGATGGTGATGCTGCTCTGACCTCTGCATAGGAGAAAGGAAAGAAAGGAAGGTCTTAGCCTTCAGTGCAGTTCTAAGGAAGTTTTATCAAGGCTCTTGGAATGGTATCCCTTACAATTGGTATCCTTATCACTAAGGATACTGCCTTAGCATCCCTGCTGCTTCAGTCTTTGGTCTGGGAGCAGGCAATGGAAAGCCTGATCTTGGCTCAAATGTGATGGTAGATTCCAGTGCGCAGCAGCTGGTGCAGTTGTTTGCGCTCCCTGCAGTAGGACATCTGAGAGGTGCATTTTCATGGCTTCCCCAGTTGCAAACAGTAGTGCTCTTCCCTTAGGCCAGACCAGTGACTCACGATTACAAAGATTCTCCTTAAGTTTTCTGCATCCCACAGTTGTCTGTATGGAGAAGCTGGAGAGAGGTGGCAGGGCTCGGCAGGGTCGCTGAGCCGGTTTAGTCCTCTCTCTTAAGGGCTGCCCCTCCTCTTGCTTTTTGTCTTTCACATGGTATCTTTTTGGTTTTTGTCACTGGCTTTGAGTTTGGTGGCCAATTTTAGAAAAATGTGAAAAGTCCCTCTCATCTTATTACATCTTTCAATAAAAGACCAAATAAAAAGAAGTCCCTTATATATTTCTTAGGTGGTTTCATTATCCTTAATGAGAAAATTTTAAAATATTACTTCCAGTATAAAAAAGATGTATTTTCTCTAAAGAAAAATAGAAAAATACCAAAAAGTAGAAAACAAATATTATACAGCAACCTACAGTCCTAAAATAACAAAAATTAATACTTAAAAATTTTATGTATTTCCTTTTAGACCTTTTTTTTTCTTATACAATTTTGTATTCTGCTCTCCCCTCTTCCCAACAATGTGGCATAAACTTTAAAATTTCCCTTAAAAATAACTTCTATTGTGATCATAAAAGTAATACTGGTTTGTTTTGGAAAATTTGGTAATATGAACTCTGATTCTACAATTGAGCAATAACCACAATTAATATTGTATTTCTTTGTAAAATATATATAAGCAAACCTAAGATAATTCTACTTATATTGCATCTGTTCTTTTAATTAACATATTATGAGCATGATCTCATATTACTTACTAATCTTAAAGGTGCAATTTAAATAAATGCATAATTTTCTATAGTATGGATTGTCCTGTTATATACTTAGATGTCTAATCATAAATAATTCTGTGACATGCCTATTTCTCCACCTTTTAAATTATTTTCTTAGGGTAGAAGCCTGAAAGTAAGGTTATTAAGTCAAAGGTAACACATATTTTGAAGGATTTTGATAAGTATATTGCCTAACTGCTTTTCAGAAATGTACTAATTTACACTTCCATCACAGTGAATGAGATAACTTTCTTTTCTTAGACTGCCCCTTCTTATCTTAGTCTCAGCTCACTGGTAGTTGCTCTCATGTATCCCACTTCCTTTATTAGTGTGAGGATGTCCTGAACTTGCTTCAGGGGAGATGTTTTTCAGTGAGAAGACATGAAATTTAGCTTTTCTTACCATCTTTAGTGTCACCACTAGCAATTGCTTTTGATATTTCTTTAATTCAGTTTCTCCTCCCTAAGTTTAGAAGCTCCCAATAAGCATATCGATTTTCCTTTGCATCCATAGAACATAGAGATACAAATAAACCTGTGTCTGTCTTGCTCTAATCATAGGAGCCTTTTCGGATTTTGTTACTTTTAGTTTTCCTGCTTTTTCAGATGAAATCTTTCTGTCTTTTTCTTCACTGATAACCCCTGGCTACTTTGTTCTAGCCACTGACTTCTTTAAAGACTGGTTCTGACACAGAATTTAAAGTGACAGTATTCCTTCTAACACAGTAGAAAATTGAATAGAAAATTGACTAACTTCATTACGTTCAAAGTTGCAAAATGTCTGGCTAGACTCACAGGTTTAGTTTCTGACCACGGAGTAGAATTTTCTCCTGTGAGAAACTGGCTCATGTATTGCACAAGCTTTGGACTCATTGGCGTCTGCTTTAACCAACAGGAAGCACTAGCTTTGCCTGGGAAAGACTTAGGGACACATTCACGGTTTTCTGTGAGATTTGGTCCTGCCCCTAGGATTTCCAGACCTGGGTCAGTGAATCATGGTGGGGGTGACAGTGGAAACTCTTGTGACTAAGGGACAGACTTTGTGTGTAAGAGCCTAATTCAACCTCTACTGAAGTCTGATGGCCATCGAGATAGGCTCTGCCAGTCTACCAGGGCCACAGAGCCAGAGCTCTTGAGTCAGGACCCAACTTCTCTGTGATGTCAAGTCTTTTGTTTTTCCACAGGCCTTCATATCTCTCCACAAGGCATGTGGGAAAACAGTTTGTTGAAGATTTTAATCTCAAATTTGCTATGAGTCTGATACCTGAAGCCGAGAACGCATTGCACTGTACTATAATTAGCAGTGTAATGCTTCAGATCTTTAGAACTGAGACCACAGATCTCATTTTGGGAGGCAGACTCATTATGCCCATAGCTGTAGTCATATGAATCTCACACCTCGTGGGCAGCCCAGAGAGGACCATGGCAGAGGTGGGTGAATGCTCTAGGATCTACCCCTCTGATAGTCCATGGGATGGGCTCTCTTCCCCATCTGTTCTCTTGTGAGTACCAGACCCACACAGCTGGTCTCAGACATGGTCACATCCATGTTGATATAAGAATATGTTTGAATAAGCAATCTGTAGTTTGGAGACTTAATGAATTCCATGAAACTTCTAGCCTTAGCTCCTTGCGCCAAGGCTTTTCATGTGTTAAAAAGACCTTGCACCTGTGGCATGGCTGTAATGCCATCTGGGAAAAAGTTCCAGAGCCCAGCTAGACCATATTCTTTTTTTGCTTACATCAACCTGACTAAAAAAGAAGATGGTGAAAGCAAACTTCTTTCTTTTGCTCAAAGAACAAGGATAGATTTGGATCTAATGTTTGCTAAATAAGAAGTAAGAGAAAAGGATTAGGGCAAGGGGCTAGGAGGTCTTGAGTCAGGGTTCTTAGTTCTTCTACTGCTGTTTTGAGCCTACTCTCTCTGCACAAGTCAATACAGGCAAAGCAATGGGAAGATTAAATAAGGGCCCAGAAAAATCCCAGCAGTGTACATAGCCAAAAGGGAATATTTAGTTTCAAGACTGAAACAATTATTATTTTCAATTTCTCTACTCCCCTCCCTTCTCCTTTTTCCTAGTAAATGCAGGATAAAACTCACTTCAAAATCACCTGAATAAACACCAGTATTATACTCTCTGGTGAAGCAAGACTGTGGGTAGTTGGATTGGAATTAGAAACAAAATGAGTCTAATAGGAGAGGAAAAAAGAAAAAGTTGAAATTTGGAATTTGGAATGAGGCACAATTTGGATCAGAGTATAATGCTCTGGTGGGTAATAGATTGGATAATACAGAAAAGAGGACAGAGGGAAAGAAAGAAAATATTTAAAAATAAATTAATTGCAGCCACATACAGATCCTTCAGCAAAATTAGAAGCAGCCTGAACCAAGACAGCATGACACAACTCTAAATTAATAGACTATATTCAACTTAATGTCTATGAAAGCCAGGGAAGCAATACAATGGTGAGTCTTTTAAAATGAAATGTATTTTTTTGTGTGTGAAACAGAAAAAGGAGAACAAAAGGACTGAAAGACTGAAATGAAAATAAAAGTTTAAATATGTAGATCCAAAGTCCGGAGGAGACTAGAAGCATTCCAAAGCGAGACAAAATGAATAGTGAGAAATAAGAAGATTACACTTAACAAAGAAATGATTTTTTTGTTTGCTTTATTTTAGGCTTCACGAAGGAACGTAAAAGACAAGTACCAGGAAAAGACATGATTCTCTGGAAGAAACAAGATGAAAACCAACATGACTAAATGAAAATAAAGAAGGTAAAGACCATTTCTTGAATAATACCTTCATATCACCACAGCTGGGGAAAGTGGAAGGAGACAGAAAACTGGTAATTATTGCTAAGAGACTTAAACCATGCATTTAGGCAGTGATTATTTATTTTTAAATTTGCAAGTAATCTCATGGACACATTTTTGTTATAACAATTGTAATAATACAGTCAAAGAAAATGTCCCCATTGGCCCCACCCAAACCCACTTTTCTTCCCAAAGTGTTTATATCAAAAAAATGTAACAGAAATAACAAATCTAGATGGTTATCATTTTCTCAATAAGAAATATGTATGTTAGCTGGTTCTTGCTACTCTTCTTATGCTTACCTTTGATCATCAGGCAACTTTGAGTATAAAAATTCTAGTATTTCTATTTCCCTTTTGATTTTTGTGGTGCTAAAACGTTCTTGAAATTAAAATGTTCCACCCCCTCCCACTCTTCAAATCCCCATCTGTTCTCTTCTGAGCACAAGACCCACAGAGCTGGTCTCAGAAATGGTCACATCCAGGTTGATATAAGAATATGTTCAAATAAGCAATCTATAGTTTGGAGATTTAATTAATTCCACAAGACACCTAAAAAGTACCAGGTAGTATTTCTAAGAGATGGAGGGACAAAGATAAGAAAATCCTGGCATAATACTAGAGAAAACTCAAAATATTTTAATCCAGCAGAAGCTGGAATTGAAATGGTTAATGCGCACGCCCCAGAGTCATGCAGATCTGGATTTGAATGCCAACTCTGCCACCTATTATTTGTATGGTCTTTAGAAGTTGATGATATTAATTCTTAAGGTTTGTGTCATGCTTTGCATTTTCATACCCCTTCACCTCCACCCCATCCTTTATGGCAACAGATTCTACCTCTCTGGCCACAGAGGTGGACACAGGATAGACCAATCACAATGTTTATCACTCCTGACCACAGTGATTGGCTCAGAGATGAACACATGATCTAATCTGGGCCAATTAGAGTCCTTTTCTGAGATTTTTTTTCTACCTGGAGCAAGAAGAGAAGAACTTTTTTTTTTTTTTTAACCTGATGATGAGGCAGTAAGAATGTAATTTCAAAGGTATTTGTAGCCATTATTTCAGTGTTGTGGGAACAGAGAATAAAGCAATCAAAATATTATTTTTTTATGTTATTTGAATAGTAAAAATAGGTTTACTGTACATATATTGTATGTACATTATATATGTATTCGCTTTTTTTTTTTGGCTGCACTGTGTAACATGTGGGATCTTAGTTCCCTGACCAGGGATTGAACCTGTGCCCCCTGCAGTGGAAGTGCAGTACAGAGTCTTAACGACTGGACCACCAGGGAAGTCCCTGTATTATATAAACATAATCCAATTCTCTTGGCTCTTTTTAGATGTAATTACAATCCTGAGTGTTGTGTTTAGCATAAGTATGTATATATGTGTGTGTGTGTATATATATACACATACTTTTTTGTGTGTTTAGCACAAGTATATATATACCTAAACAATTTATTATTCAGTATTGTTTAAACTTTATAAAATGATGATAAATTATGTATGTTTCCGTCATTCTACTAGATGGGCAAAAATTAAGAAGTCTGACAATTTCGAGTTCTTGGTAGAGTTTGAAGTAATGGGAACTCATATATCTCCCCTAGGAATATAAACTGGAACAACCTGGCATTATCTTGTGGAGCTGAATATGAATGTAGTCTAAATCCTGCAATCACATCTAGGTATATACTCTAGAGAAACATTTGCACATATGTTCCAACAGACAGGTATGATGACTTATAGAACCTCCATACATAACAGAAAACAAAAAAGGAAGTAAACCAAATGGCCATTTATGGGAGAATAGGTGAATGCACTGTGGTACATTCACATGGCAGAATAGTATGCAAACGTGAATATGAATGAACCGCAGGTGCATGCAACAACGTGGATGGATCTTAGAAGAAATACTGAGTGTGAGTAAAACCATTTTAAGGAGACAGCTGGGTTCTGTGAAGAGTTCTGTAGCTGTCCTCCTAGTCCCCAGTTAGACAACTGGTCTTGACATCCTATTTTTGGGCTGCAGTAGAAGCGGGCAGCAGAGGCTCGGATGGGCAGTAGTCATTGTTGTTCTGACCCACCACACTGGTCACCCCGGGGGAGGAACGTAGTGGAGAGGGGCAACATCTACCTTGGTGGTGAGGTGCAGGGTCACCGTTTGCCTGAGCATCTGGATTCCTGAGGAGTTGCTTCAGGGACCAAGAAGTAGACACTGAGGAATCTTTCCTCTGCTCAGGGTCAAAAACCTGTGACAGGCTCTCTGCAGGTCTTATCTGGGTGGTCTCTAAGGCCTGACCCAACAGGCCTTTAATTACTGATGGACTACCATTGATGACATCTTTGGGATGAGTTTCTGACAGCTTGTGGTTTGATCTCCAGCTGCTGGGTCCTCCACTTGGGGCTTATGTATTCGTTAACTCGTGATTTTGGCCATCTCCCAAGAAGATGGTGTAAACAACCTCTCCTTTTGAGATCTTAGGTGCTATACAAAGGCAGCTTATCCTTTATTTTCTCTATATATTATTTCATCGAGAATCATTGTTTTACATTTTAGCATCTCTAAAAATAAAAATGTATCCTATGGTTGACAGCTTCTTTTTTTTTTTTTTAAGGAATTTTGCTTTTTTTAAAAAAATTATTTATTTATTTATTCATTTATTTATGGCTGTGTTGGCTCTTCGTTTCTGTGTGAGGGCTTTCTCTAGTTGCGGCAAGTGGGGGCCACTCCTCATCGCGGTGCACGGGCCTCTCACTATCGCGGCCTCTCGTTGCGGAGCACAGGCTCCAGACGCGCAGGCTCAGTATTTGTGGCTCACGGGGCTAGTTGCTCCGCGGCATGTGGGATCTTCCCAGACCAGGGCTCGAACCCCTGTCCCTTGCATTGGCAGGCAGATTCTCAACCACTGCGCCACCAGGGAAGCCCCGACAGCTTCTTAACAATGATAAAAAGTAGCATGTTTTTCTTTGTTGATGATACATAAGATGGAGGTGTGTCTCACAATCAACGGAATCTTAGACTTGATTAAATAGGATATGCTTACCTAATACAGATAATCTACTTTTGCTCTTTTTCCTACAATTATTTTCATACATAATGATCTGCACACGTAAGCAATATTCAGTCAACACTCTGGAATAGAATGGAGTCATATGTATAGTTTTGTAGCAGTTGGTGGAGGGGAGGAGGGAAGATCTTTGCAACTCTCTCCATTGTAGTAGGCAGCAACCAGGAAGAGGCATTGTAAAATGAGAGAAAGAGAGAGAAAGAGAGAGAGGGAGAGAGAGGGAGAGAGAGAGAGGGAGAGAGAGAGAGAGAGAGAGAAGCTTCCTTGATTTCTGATCACTTTCCAGTGCCTCTGGAAGCCTGATATGTCTTGCTCTGGGTTTCTGGAGTTGTTATAATAAATCCCCTTTTTCTTGGTTTAAGCAAGTTTCTATTTCCCCCAACCTAAGGATCTCTAATTAAGAGAAGTGCTCAGCAAGACACCCAATATTTAATGAATGCTCTGTAAGTGCTTATTGTTTTATTGTTGTATTAAGGGATTTATTGAGGTTCACCGAAAGTACTTCGAGAATAGAAAGGAAAAGAGAAAAAAGTTGATTATTTGGTCCCCAGTTGGGCTGCTTGGGGAGGGTCTTAAAGAAGGGTGGGTGATACTCGACAAGCGGAGGTAGGAAGCCAAAGGCTTTGGTGCAGAAGGATGCTCAGCAAAGGCGAGGGGAGGGTTTGGGAGCTGGGATAATGTGAGTCTCCGGCCGGAGGCTGAGCCTGGTTTGGAAGGACCTTATATATCACGTGATGGGATTTTTGCTCTATCCTGAAAGGCTTGCAGAGGAAGCAGGAGGCACCAGAAGATGACTTAAAAAAGAAAAAAATAAATAAAGGCAATCACATAAGAAATTGCTTAAACATATCACTCTGACACAAACGTGCAAGAGGAAGTGGAGAGGAATGGAACTGTATTGGGAGGCTGTGGCAGTCTGGGTGAGAAGAAATGAAAGGGAAGCGAGGCATCAACACCCCGCTCCTGTGTGACATTAAATAGTGCATGCGAAAGAGTGGACTTGTCCCTGGTCTGTGCAAGCAGTCTCCTGCTGACAATCAGAGTGACTCACAGGTGTCCCACCAGCTCGCCGTCTTCATGCAGGAGCTGTTACATTTATGCGCCTGCTCCATTAGCAGCCAGGCTAGCTAGCTGTGCCCTTTGACTCCTTTCCTCAACCCTCCACGTGTTTGCCTGCCACCTGGTCTTCTCCTGTTTCCTCCCCACTCCCAGGCTCTTTCATCCAAATTCGAACGGTAGATTTTCCATTTCTTCTTGGTAGCTCTGCACATTGATTAGACCATTTCAGACATTCTGTGTGTTTGTGCCTGGGCAGCGCACCCCTCCCCCACCTCACGCAACAGAGAGTAATTTGAAAACAGCCTAAAACTAACAGTTTACACAGGCTGAGTTGGGACCTTTTTTCCTTTACTATGGCATTTTGACAACAAGAAAAATGACACTGGCAGAGCACTTATTGATTCACAAAAGACCTTCCCTGTGAATTTGGATACAGATCCACCTGTGCACTCTAGACAAATCTATGTCTATTTGGGAGGTACAAAGCTATGGTATTATAGATGTTGTCGATGAACTTGACCTAAAGAGAGATTCTGTTTTCCCAGTGGTTAGTGCAGAAGAAATCCATACACTTATTTGGCTCAATAAATATTCTTATAAGTTATATGGAGGATGATATTTTTACGTTTGGGGGAATAATTCTTATACAGTGGAAGTAAGGGAAAAATAAATTGGGAATATACTGCTCAGTTCTGGCCATGTGGTCATTTTAGTGATGCTGTAAAAACAGAGATGGAGCAAGAGAGTGTTTCTTTATGAGGATGGGCTGACTACTTAACGCTCTCAATCTGGAAAGATGAAGGTGGAGTGGGATGTGATAAAAAATTTACAGTCATGAAGGGAATGAATCAGGTGAGTAACAACTCGCAAAAATAAGAGTAAGGAACATATACTGAAGGTAGTTTGAAGACAAAAGAAAGTGCAGCTTTATATGTTTATAGTAAAGTCATGATTCATTATTCCAAGAAGCAAGTTAGGTCAGGATATGATGGGATTTAAGCAAAGGCTTAGATAAACTCAAGGATGCAAAGTCAACAGTGGGTATACTTAACAAATATGCCCACATTTTTTGGTTTTAAGTTACAAAAATAACATGTTCATTGGAGAAGAATTAGAAAAATCATATAAGCAAAATTTTTAAAAATTAAAAAATCTTAATCTCTTAGAGATAATAACTCTTGATATTTTGCTGTATAAATACTTTATTTTTCTATTTGTTTATGTAATTTACCCAAATGGGCTCAAACTAAACATATTGCAGGTTTTTTCAACATAATATTTTGTGACCATCTTTCCATGTCAGTAACTTTATAGCTACACAAACGTTTCGAAGTACAAGGTGTTGCTTTGGATGGGTTTACTATAATTATCTTAACCAATTCCGTATTGCTAAATGTATTCTGAGATTTCCTACATGTTTATCTTCTACGTTTATGATACTTTTGTCAACTTAAAAATGTCCTATTGGATTTTAAATGCAATTGCATTGAGTTTACAGATAAATTTTGTGGGAATCTTTACGGTATTGGGTAATTTTATCTGGAAACACAATATATCTTTTTTTTTTTTTTGCGGTGCGCGGGCCTCTCACTGTTGTGGCCTCTCCCGTTGCGGAGCACAGGCTCCGGATGCGCAGGCTCAGCGGCCATGGCTCACGGGCCCAGCCGTTCCGCGGCATGTAGGATCTTCCCGGACCGGGGCACGAACCCGTGTCCCCTGCATCGGCAAGCGGACTCTCAACCACTGCGCCACCAGGGAAGCCCTGGAAACACAATATATCTTTTTTTTTTTTTTTTTTTTTTTTGCGGTACGCGGGCCTCTCACTATTGTGGCCTTTCCGGTTGCGGAGCACAGGCTCCAGACGCGCAGGCTCAGTGGCCATGGCTCACAGGCCCAGCCGCTCCGCGGCATGTGGGATCCTCCCGGACCGGGGCACGAACCCATGTCCCCTGCATCGGCAGGCGGACTCTCAACCACTGCGCCACCAGGGAAGCCCTCACAATATATCTTTTAATTTATTCTTATTTTCTTTTATGTCTTTCAGTAAAATTTTAATAATTTTCTTCATATTGGTCCTGTATATTCTTATTAACTTGATTCTTAGATCCTCAGCATTATGATTACCTTTTACTCCTACTGTGAGTGGTTTCTTCCATTACTCTAGTGGTTAATTTAGGATACATAAGAAAACTATTTCTTTTAAAATATTTTATTGTTCAAGTGGCTTCCCTGCCAAACTTAGTAGTTTTAGTTATTTTCTAGTTGTTTTCTTAGGTCTTCCAGTTAGACGATCAAATCATCAATGAATAATTATATTTTTGCCTCCTCTTTTTCAATATTTATACTTTTATTTTGCTTTTGTATCCATTTTAATTGCCAAGCACTTCTAGAATGATGTTAAATAACAGGTGTATGCCTATCTTGTTTCTCATTTTAATGGAGTGCTTTTATTGTTATATCTTCAGGTATAAAATTAGTAATTAGATTGAGAACTCTTCAAAGTTACATTAAGAGAGTGTTAACATATTAGTATTCTACTGAGCTCTTTTAAAATCAAGAGTATATTTTGATTTTTTTTTTTTTTTTTTTGGCGGTACGCGGGCCTCTCACTATTGTGGCCTTTCCGGTTGCGGAGCACAGGCTCCGGACGCGCACTCTAAGCGGCCATGGCTCACGGGCCCAGCCACTCTGCGGCATGTGGGATCTTCCTGGACTGGGGCATGAACCCGTGTCCCCTGCATCGGCAGGCGGACTCTCAACCACTGTGCCACCAGGGAAGCCCTATTTTGATTTTTTAAAGTATCTTTTTAGCAACTTTTACATGATCATATAATTTTTCTTCTTTGACTTATTGATGTGAATGATTTACTAGTGTTGAAAGTACTAGTATTCCTGGAATGGATTCCTATTCTGTTATTGTCCTGGTAATCTAT
This sequence comes from Mesoplodon bidens, assembly GCF_964165515.1. NCBI lineage: Eukaryota > Metazoa > Chordata > Mammalia > Artiodactyla > Ziphiidae > Mesoplodon > Mesoplodon bidens. Next base: position 56,518,396 of record NC_138160.1, on the reverse strand, counting down.
TGCTTCATGACAATCTGCCTCAAAAATTTCATTTTGCTCACAGTCTTATGGATCAGAAACTGAGGAAGGGCGTGGTTGAATGGTCCATCTCTGATTCTCACAGTACTAGCTGGGGCAGTTGGAGCCAAAGGATCCACTTCCAAGATGGGTTCTTCATTTACACGTCAGCTTCCTGGGTACCCCTTGGCTTCTTTCTCCCGTTCCACATGGTCTCTTGTTGTATAGAGACTTTCCTTCTCACTTGAACTTCTCAGGGTTTAGTGACTTCTGAGTTGTCACATTTCTTACATCTTATCTGGCTTGAAAAAGCAATGATCCCATACATGGAAGCTGCAAGATGTCTGATGACCTAACCATAGAAGTTTCAGAGTGTCACTTCTGCTGGATTTTATTGGTCAAGCCAGTTGCTGAGGCCAGTTTAGATTCAAGTGGAAGGGAATTATGCTCCACCTTCCAATGGGAGGAATAGCAAAGAATTTGGAATCATCTTTAATGGCTTATTACTTTTTAAATTGTTGCTGGTGTGATTTGCTAATATTTCTCAATATATTTGTGCAAACATTCCTAAATTATGTTGGTCTAGAGATTTCTGTGCTGTATTTACCAGGCTTTTGGTAACAGATTTATGACATTTGGTTTTTAAAATTGATTGGAAAATTTTGATCTTTTTCATAGTCTCTTTAACAGATTAAATAGCATTAGAATTTCTTGCTTCTTTTTAAAAAAAATTAATTAATTTATTTTTGGCTGTGTTGGGTCTTTGTTGCTGCATGCGGGCTTTCCCTAGTTGCAGCAAGTGGGGGCTACTCTTTGTTGTGGTATGTGGGCTTCTCACTGTGGTGGCTTCTCTTGTTGTGGAGCATGGGCTCTAGGCACGTGGGCTTCAATAGTTGTGGCTTGCAGGCTCAGTAGTTGTGGCGCATGGGCTCAGTTTCTCCGCGGCATGTGGTATCTTCCTGGATCAGGGCTCGAGCCCATGTCCCCTGCATTGGCAGGCGGATTCCTAACCACTGCACCACCAGGGAAGTCCAGAATTTCTTGCTTCTTGAAGATTTATAAAACCTCCCAGGCCAAATGTCCTTTATAATTTGACAATTCTTTTTTTTTTTTTTTTTTTTTTTTGTGGTACGCAGGCGTCTCACCGTTGTGGCCTCTCCCGTTGTGGAGCACAGGCTCTGGATGCGCAGGCTCAGCGGCCATGGCCCATGGGCCCAGCCGCTCTGCAGCATGTGGGATCTTCCCAGACCGGGGCACGAACCCGTGTCCCCTGCATCGGCAGGCGGACTCCCAACCACTGCGCCACCAGGGAAGCCCCTATAATTTGACAATTATTTGATGGTATTTTTATTATAGTATCTTTGATCTTATTTATACTTCTTACTTCGTCTTGAGTCAATTTTGTTATTTTATATTTTCCTAGTAAAAGAAGTCACAACAATTTTTGACAAGTATTTGTCACAACTTTTGCTGTTTTCCAGGACTGATATAGATGTCTTCTCCTTCATTTTAATTTTTTTTTGTCTATTTCAATGAGAATGTAGGAAGGAAGGCAAGTTTTTTTGATTTGCCAAACTTTAATACAGAGATGTAATGCTCTAATTGTCACAGCTGTGTTGTAAGGTATTGCACATTATTTATGCCTTATGTCATTTAATAGGAATGAATACACTGTGAGATAACAAAAATTACTCTTTTTATACAAATGAGTTTATGTTTTACAACACAAGTCACCTACTGTAAGTTCATTACAAAGAATTATTAATTTAAGTTCAGTCATCAAATACTCTGTTGAATCAGATGGAAAGCAGGAATTACATCTATAATGTGTTTCACGTCATCAGTTGTGACTTTTGTCCCTCATGCTGATTAATTCATTAAGCATATTTGGTTATATCTACCAGTCTCCCAAGAGAGATGGTGAGGTCCATGAAAAATATACCATATTTAAGTTGCTAACAGAATCTTAAAGTACATAATAGTAACCAAGAGATAGAAAATGTTCAATACTTGATATAAATGTCCAATTGGATTAAAAAATGTTTTTTATTGGGGTATAGTTGTTTTACAATGTTGTGTTAGTTTCTACTGTACAGCAAAGTGAAGTTCCCTGTGCTATCCAGCAGGTTCTCATTAGTTATCTATTTTATACATAATAGTGTATATATGTTAGTTGCAATCTCCCATTTCATTCCATCCCCTCTTTCCCTGCTTGGTGTGCATATGTTTGTTCTCTACATCTGTGTCTCTATTTCTGTCTTGCAAACCAGTTCGTCTGTACCTTTTTTCTAGATTCCACAAATATGCATTAATGTACGATATTTGTTTTTCTCTTTCTGACTTATTTCACTCTGTATGACAGTCTCTATCTCCATCCATGTCTCTACAAATGACCCAATTTCGTTCCTTTTTATGGCTGAGTAATATTCCATTGTATATAAAAACATGGAACACTTCACAAATTTGCGTGTCATCCTTGCTCAGGGGCCATGCTAATCTCTGTATCTTTCCGATTTTAGCATGTGCTGCTGAAGCGAGCACAAGGAAGGCAATTTAATGCATGGGTTCAAACTGGCATCTTATGAATGTTCTTATAGTCCTTTTTTTTAGGTAGAACTATCTTAGAATATGTCCATAGTGTTGTTATAAGTAAAGCTTTAAACAGAATGATCCATAAATCTGTTTTTTTGTGGCATTTAAACTTTGTGTTTTGAACTAAAACTAAATGGGAGCTAAAGATTATTTTATACTGTTCTCATAGAGATGCCAATACTGTCCCTACTAAATGAGGGCTTCATCAAGATATGTCAGCTCACAGAGGAGAGAAGGAAGATGAATCTTAAATAACAGAACTCAGATATCTGACTACTGATCATCAAGATCAATAAGAAGACAGTGAGGACCCCATGAATTGTAGGATAATTGTTGGTTAATTTTCATTAACAGGCTTCCAAGTGAGTCTGTGTGGTGTGTGTATGTGCCTTCTGCAAAGTTCAGAAAGTCCTTTTGGGAAGGATGATGAGATAATGGGGAAGGCAAGCAACGTAGGGTGCTAAGAGAAGAGACGCCAGTAACTTGGCATTGGTACAGGCTCACTCTTAGCCTAAGTTTCCCAATTCTGGGAACATTTTGTAATAGGGAAATGTCGTCTGTATCACTAATGACAAGGGGAGATACTAGAACTCTGGATAGTTCATATGGAAGCAAATGGATGGGTGGATCACTCATCTTGAAGACTTTGAATTTGTGCTGCAAGGAGAGGTTGCAGAAAGCATCTCTCCTGGTAAAGCATCTCACTATTTAGAAAGTAAATTTTGCTTAAAAGGAAGCTATGGGTAGACCGTGCAAAATGAGACCCAGAAATAATTGGAAAGGCGGCAGAGGAAAGATGAGAGAGTTTGAATAAGTCCTGAAAGCCCAAAGGCTGAGAATACCAAGATAATTTTAAAATACAGGGAAGATTTGAAAATACATGTAGCTGCAGGGAGGGTTGGCCAAAGAACAGAAATAGAGAAAGCCATAGGAAATGGAAGAGAGGGTAAATGGAAAGGGATGAAGATGTTACCCTTAACAGGAATGCAGACGCATGTGGAAAGATGCCAAAAAACCCAGGCGAATAAGTGCTCTGGATGGAATTTAGTGTATGTAGCTGAGGAATGAAAACAAAACCCACCACTACACTAGTAATAGAGGGTGGGAAGACTACTAAAAAATCAGGGGAGAACAATGTGGGTCTCAACAGGAGGTAATATATTGTATTCAAAGTCATTTGAGCATCCAACGTAGCACTTAGACACATGATCTAGAGAATGCAAGTGCGAAGGGCAGAATAGGAAAAGAATGTCTGGCCACTCTATATATAAACCTGTAAGTCTGAGCTAAATTTCTCTTTGTCTACTCTGGTTACTGTTTGCTTCTTTGTTGACATGTAAAACATTTCCACAGAGTGGTTTGGGGGGTATTAAAGTGAAACCAGGCTCATGGTAGAAAACAGAAGAGTATGAGAGGATTTTATGATATTTGATAGTTGCTTTATAATATAAAAAAAGATTTGGTTTTTTTTTTTTGGTTGTTCCCGTGTGCTTTACAGAATCAATCTCATGGCTTAATAACCTTACACCTTGAGCACCTTTGTATTTTGTGCTTAGTTGCAAATACTTTAAGCAACAGCTTTATTTCTTCCTGGCTCAGCCTGAGATCCCCTTTGAGGAACTATGTCTTCCAAGAATTCAGCTGACCACATAGTCCTAAGCCTAGAGTTTTGGGGAAAAGATTTGATTTGTAGCTGCATATTTGTGTTTTTGTTCCAGTGGAGTTAGAATTTACCTTGTAAGGAGTAAATACTCATCCTTTGGCACCTGGAAGATGGTATAGCATCTTAAAATAACCAGAAAAGTAGTACAAGAATCTCTTAACTTAACTTTCTGCCTCCAGCTCATCTCCTTTTCTTTCCCCTAGTGAAATGATCTTTAAAATAAAATAAAATAAAACTCACTTTCCATTCAACATCGTAAGTGAGGTTTAAACTAACCCAAAGAAAGAAAAGTATCTGTAAGTTAAGGGGACTTGTAAACTAAAATATCGACTTTTGTGGCAACCTTTTGTCATCTGGGAAAAGGCAGGTCTCTAGGAAGAAAAAAGAAGTGTGAAGAGGTGGGAAGGAAAAAAAAATGGAAGAACGTCTTCGTCATTTAAGAAATATTTCATAGACACCAAATTGTGTTCTAGATACTTTAGTGTTTCATTAACATTTTGGGCTCCTCAATTAGAGTGACAGTTTTCTGAGAAACAGGATTATGTCCTTTTAGTTTTCTTGACACCAAACACAAGGTCAAATAGCTAAATTCAAAAAATTTTATTCTCTTTAACTTTTCTACAGCATTCGACTCTGTTGAGAAATTTTCTTTCTAGATATTCTCTTTTTTTTTCTTCTCTACTGACACTGCTAGAGTTGGGCTCTCATCTGTCACCTGGTGTCCCACCTGCAGTTTTCTCTCCCCATCCCTCCCATTTCATCCTTCCCATTGCCATTGAAATTGTCTTTGATTAATTCACATCCCTGCTTAGAAACCAGTGATAGCTCCTCACCGGTGGATGCTATTATAGGCTATTATTGTGGATGCTATAGGAAAAATTACAAAAATCTTTGGCCTTGTATCTAACTCCAGTCCCAGTGGGTGGAGGATAATCAGTTTCCCCCTCTCTATTGGGCCCAGTCTTCCTTGTTCTCCCCAGAACCTACTCTACAGCCACACAAGACATGTGGCTCTCCACGTATGTCCTATGACTAACCTGGGTCTTAGAAGGAGACCATAGCTGTGGAGACCTGAACCTCAATTGCAGTGGAGAAGAGAGGAAAGATTGAAAACCAAGGGGCTTGTCTGAACAGTGGTGACCTCAGCTGTCTGGGCAAAGTGGTTTACTAAAGACCTCAGTGGAGAAATTCTATGGCTTAAGAGCAGAGTGGAGTGTATTGGTTTGTGTTCAGTGTATTTGCTCTATTGTTTTGGATGGGAGAGGGGTAGTTGTTGGATATGGGAAGGCAAAAGGATGAAAGTACAAGGGAAGTGACAAATGCCTCCATTTGTCTGAACTTACTGTGAACCACTCTAATCACAAATATCAAGTTTCCTGGAGAACAGGTTCATGGGTTAAAGAGAGGATATTTTTGGCTATTATTGTGGATGCTATTAACCCCAGTGTGCCTCCGCATGTATCATAACCATGGTGACCATATGTTTCCAGGTTAGTATGAGTCAAGGTAGTAAATTTTAATATTTACTTGGGAAAATATGGTCACCATAGCTATGGACTACAAAGAAGAATGATTCTTAGATGACCAGTGCATGATACGCCCAGTCAGCAAACAACTAGGAAAAAATGAACGTGTTAAATAAAACAGTATAAAGTATGGAGAGTCCAAATTAATTAGAATCTGATTTCTACCACCCTATGTTACCTTCTTCTGACCAGTTTGGTAAATTTTGTCTTCTTTAACCTTAAAGTGGGCCAATTCTAGAGTTAAACTGATTAAGCATACATCTTTGACCTGGTTTTGAAATCCAGGAAATTATGAATTTTTATGAATAAATTGCAGTAGAGAACGAACGCACCACCAACTTTGCATGTGACCTTGAATTTAAAAAAAGCTGTGCTACTTCCCACAATCAGCATTCGCATTTGGTCAGAGCATCTTGTTTTGAGCCATACATAGGCACTCTGCACGTTCCTTGTAATACAAACAGGCAAAACGTAGAACGTCAGACAGGTTGCTTAAATCAGGTAGGACAGATGTTGTAACCATTATTGCCTCCCCTCACCCCACTCGAAGGTAGCAGAAGAGCAACTTGCTCTTACCTCCGTATACTCTGTACATCGTTTCAAATATCTGCTCTTATCCGAGCTCCACCAGAATGTGGACCACTCATCCTGCAGATTTTCCTTAGACATCGGAGTTTCAATAATCAAGTATCACCTTTTTAAAAATTTATTTATTTATTTATTTTACTGACTGACCTACAACACTATGTTAGTTCGATATTTCTGTGCATTAAATGATCAGCACAAGAAGTCTAGTTGCCATCTGTCACCACACAAAGTTATTACAATATTACTGACTATATTGTCCTTGCTGTACATTTCATCCCTGTGACTCATTAACTTTCTATCTGGAGGTTGTACCTCTTTTTAAAAAAATTATTTTATTTTATTTTATTTTATTTTTTGCTTTATAACAAATTAAATCAGTTATACATATACATATGTTGCCATATCCCCTCCCTTTTGCGTCTCCCTCCCACCCTCCCTATCCCACCCCTCCAGGCGGTCACAAAGCACCGAGCTGATCTCCCTGTGCTATGCGGCTGCTTCCCACTAGCTATCTACCTTACGTTTGGTAGTGTATATATGTCCATGCCGCTCTTTCACTTTGTCACAGCTTACCCTTCCCCCTCCCCATATCCTCAAGTCCATTCTCTAGTAGGTCTGTGTCTTTATTCCTGTCTTACCCCTATGTTCTTCATGACATTTTTTTTCTTAAATTCCATATATATGTGTCAGCATACAGTATTTGTCTTTCTCTTTCTGACTTACTTCACTCTGTATGACAGACTCTAGGTCCATCCACCTCATTACAAATAGCTCAATTTCATTTCTTTTTATGGCTGAGTAATATTCCATTGTATATATGTGCCACATCTTCTTTACCCATTCATCCGATGATGGACACTTAGGTTGTTTCCATCTCCGGGCTATTGTAAATAGGGCTGCTATGAACAGAGTGTTCTGCCTATGTTTTCCTCCAGGAGTTTGATAGTTTCTGGCCTTACATTTAGGTCTTTAATCCATTTTGAGCTTATTTTGTGTATGGTGTTAGGGAGTGATCTAATCTCATACTTTTACATGTCCCTATCCAGTTTTCCCAGCACCAGTTATTGAAGAGGCTGTCCTTTCTCCACTGTACATTCCTGCCTCCTTTATCAAAGATAAGGTGACCATATGTCCGTGGGTTTATCTCTGGGCTTTCTATCCTGTTCCATTGATCTATCTTTCTGTTTTTGTGCCAGTACCATACTGTCTTGATTACTGTAGCTTTGTAGTATAGTCTGAAGTCAGGGAGCCTGATTCCTCCAGCGCCATTTTCCGTTCTCAAGATTGCTTTGGCTATTCGGGGTCTTTTGTGTTTCCATACAAATTGTGAAATTTTTTGCTCTAGTTCTGTGAAAAATGCCAGTGGTAGTTCGATAGGGATTGCATTGAATCTGTAGATTGCTTTGGGTAGTAGAGTCATTTTCACAATGTTGATTCTTCCAATCCAAGAACATGGTACATCTCTCCATCTATTTGTATCATCTTTAATTTCTTTCATCAGTGTCTTATAATTTTCTGCATACAGGTCTTTTGTCTCCTTAGGTAGGTTTATTCCTAGATATTTTATTCTTTTTGTTGCAATGGTAAATGGGAGTGTTTCCTTGATTTCACTTTCAGATTTTTCATCATTATTGTATAGGAATGCCAGAGATTTCTGTGCATTAATTTTGTATCCTGCAACATTACCAAATTCATTGATTAGCTCTAGTAGTTTTCTGGTAGCATCTTTAGGATTCTCTATGTATAGTATCATGTCATCTGCAAACAGTGACAGCTTTACTTCTTCTTTTCCCATTTGGATTCCTTTTATTTCCTTTTCTTCTCTGATTGCTGTGGCTAAAACTTCCAAAACTATGTTGAATAAGAGTGGTGAGAGTGGGCAACCTTGTCTTGTTCCTGATCTTAGTGGAAATGGTTTCAGTTTTTCACCATTGAGGACGATGCTGGCTGTGGGTTTGTCATATATGGCGTTTATTATGTTGAGGAAAGTTCCTTCTATGCCTAGTTTCTGCAGGGTTTTTATCATAAATGGGTGTTGAATTTTGTCGAAAGCTTTCTCTGCATCTATTGAGATGATCATATGGTTTTTCTCCTTCAATTTGTTAATATGATGTATCACGTTGATTGATTTGCGTATATTGAAGAATCCTTGCATTCCTGGAATAAACCCCACTTGATCATGGTGTATGATCCTTTTAATGTGCTGTTGGATTCTGTTTGCTAGTATTTTGTTGAGGATTTTTGCATCTATGTTCATCAGTGATATTGGCCTGTTGTTTTCTTTCTTTGTGACATCCTTGTCTGGTTTTGGTATCAAGGTGATGGTGGCCTCGTAGAATGAGTTTGGGAGTGTTCCCCCCTCTGCTATATTTTGGAAGAGTTTCAGAAGGAGAGGTGTTGGCTCTTCTCTAAATGCTTGATAGAATTCACCTGTGAAGCCATCTGGTCCTGGGCTTTTGTTTGTTGGAGGATTTTTTATCACAGTTTCAATTTCAGTGCTTGTGATTGGTCTGTTCATATTTTGTATTTCTTCCTGTTTCAGTCTTGGCAGGTTGTGCATTTCTAAGAATTTGTCCATTTCTTCCAGGTTGTCCATTTTATTGGCATAGAGTTGCTTGTAGTAATCTCTCATGATCTTCTGTATTTCTGCAGTGTCAGTTGTTACTACTCCTTTTTCATTTCTAATTCTATTGATTTGTCTTCTCCCTTTTTTTCTTGATGAGTCTGGCTAATGGTTTATCAATTTTGTTTATCTTCTCAAAGAACCAGCTTTTAGTTTTATTGATCTTTGCTATCATTTCCTTCATTTCTTTTTCATTTATTTCTGATCTGATTTTTATGATTTCTTTCCTTCTGCTAACTTTGGGATGTTTTTGTTCTTCTTTCTCTAATTGCTTTAGGTGCAAGGTTAGGTTGTTTATTCGAGATGTTTCCTGTTTCTTAAGGTGGGATTGTATTGCTATAAACTTCCCTCTTAGAACTGCTTTTGCTGCATACCATAGGTTTTGGGTCATTGTGTCTCCATTGTCATTTGTTTCTAGGTATTTTTTAATTTCCTCTTTGATTTCTTCAGTTATCACTTCATTATTAAGTAGTGTATTGTTTAGCCTCCATGTGTTTGTATTTTTTACAGCTCTTTTCCTGTAATTGAGATCTAGTCTCATAGCATTGTGGTCAGAAAAGATACTTGATACAATTTCAATTTTCTTAAATTTACCAAGGCTTGATTTGTGACCCAAGATATGATCTATCCTGGAGAATGTTCCATGAGCACTTGAGAAAAATGTGTATTCTATTGTTTTTGGATGGAATGTCCTATAAATATCAATTAAGTCCATCTTGTTTAATGTATCATTTAAAGCTTGTGTTTCCTTATTTATTTTCATTTTGGATGATCTGTCCATTGGTGAAAGTGGGGTGTTAAAGTCCCCTACTATGATTGTTTTACTGTCGATTTCTCCTTTTATGGCTGTTAGTATTTGCCTTATGTATTGAGGTGCTCCTATGTTGGGTGCATAAATATTTACAATTGTTATATCTTCTTCTTGGATCGATCCCTTGATCATTATGTAGTGTCCTTCTTTGTCTCTTCTAGTAGTCTTTATTTTAAAGTCTATTTTGTCTGATATGAGAATTGCTACTTCAGCTTTCTTTTGGTTTCCATTTGCATGGAATATCTTTTTCCATCCCCTTACTTTCAGTCTGTATGTGTCTCTAGGTCTGAAGTGGGTCTCTTGTAGACAGCATATATATGGGTCTTGTTTTTGTATCCATTCAGCCAATCTGTGTCTTTTGGTGGGAGCATTTAGTCCATTTACATTTAAGGTAATTATCGATATATATGTTCCTATTCCCATTTTCTTAATTGTTTTGGGTTCGTTATTGTAGGTCTTTTCCTTCTGTGTTTCTTGCCTAGAGAAGTTCCTTTAGCATTTGTTGTAAAGCTGGTTTGGTGGTGCTGAACTCTCTCAGCTTTTGCTTGTCTGTAAACGTTTTAATTTCTCCATCAAATCTGAATGAGATCCTTGCTGGGTAGAGTAATCTTGGTTGCAGGTTTTTCTCTTTCATCACTTTAATTATGTCCTGCCACTCCCTTCTGGCTTGTAGAGTTTCTGCTGAGAGATCAGCTGTTATCCTGATGGGGATTCCCTTGTGTGTTATTTGTTGTTTTTCCCTTGCTGCTTTTAATATGATTTCTTTGTGTTTAATTTTTGACAGTTTGATTAATATGTGTCTTGACGTATTTCTCCTTGGATTTATTCTGAATGGGACTCTCTGTGCCTCCTGGACTTGATTAACTATTTCCTTTCCCATATTAGGGAAGTTTTCAACTATAATCTCTTCAAATATTTTCTCAGTCCCTTTCTTTTTCTCTTCTTCTTCTGGAACCCCTATAATTCGAATGTTGGTGCGTTTAATGTTGTCCCAGAGGTCTCTGAGACTGTCCTCTGTTCTTTTCATTCTTTTTTCTTTATTTTGCTCTGCAGCAGTTATTTCCACTATTTTATCTTCCACCTCACTTATCCGTTCTTCTGCCTCAGTTATTCTGCTATTGATCCCATCTAGAGTATTTTTTATTTCATTTATTGTGTTTTTAATCGATGCTTGATTCATCTTTAGTTCTTCTAGGTCTTTGTTAACTGTTTCTTGCATTTTGTCTATTCTATTTCCAAGATTTTGGATCTGGGAAATAGAATCTTGGATCATCTTTACCATCATTATTCTGAATTCTTTTTCAGGTAGACTGCCTATTACCTCTTCATTTGTTAGGACTGGTGGGTTTTTATCTCCTTCTCCTGTTGTGTGTTTTTCTGTCTTCTCATTTTGCTTATCTTACTGTGTTTGGCGTCTCCTTTTTGCAGGCTGCAGGTTCGTAGTTCCTGTTGTTTTTGGTGTCTGTCCCCAGTGGCTAAGGTTAGTTTAGTGGGTTGTGTAGGCTTCCTGGTGGAGGGGACTAGTGTCTGTGTTCTGGTGGATGAGGCTGGATCTTGTCTTTCTGGTGGGCAGGTCCACGTCTGGTGGTGTGTTTTGGGGTGTCTGCAGACTTTTTATGATTTTAGGCCACCTCTCTCCTAATGGGTGGCGTTGTGTTCCTGTCTTGCTAGTTGTTTGGCATAGGGTGTCCAGCACCGTAGCTTGCTGGTCGTTGAGTGAAGCTGGGTGCTGGTGTTGAGATGGAGATCTCTGGAAGATTTTTGCCGTTTGATATTATGTGGAGCTGGGAGGTCTCTTGTGGACCAGTGTCCTGAAGTTGGCTCTCCCACCTCAGAGGCACAGCACTGACTCCGGGCTCCTCAATTTGGGATGATTTGTTGTCTATTCATGTATTCCACAGATGCAGGGTACATCAAGTTGATTGTGGAGCTTTAATCCGCTGCTTCTGAGGCTGCTGGGAGAGGTTTCCCTTTCTCTTCTTTGTTCTCACAGCTCCTGGGTCTCAGCTTTGGATTTGGCCCCGCCTCTGCGTGTAGGTCGCCGGAGGGCGTCTGTTCTTTGCTCAGACAGGACAGGGTTAAAGGAGCAGCCTCTTCGGGGACTCTGGCTCACTCAGGCCGGGCGGGAGGGAGGGGCACGGAGTGCGGGGCGAGCCTGCAGCGGCAGAGGTCGGCATGACGTTGCACCAGCCCGAGGCGCGCCGTGCGTTCTCCCAGGGAAGCCGCCCCTGGATCCCGGGACCCCGGCAGTGGCGGGCTGCACAGGCTCCCGGAAGGGCGGTGTGGACAGTGACCTGCGCTCGCACACAGGCTTCTTGGCGGCGGCAGCAGCAGCCCCAGCATCCCACGCCCGTCACTGGGCTCCGCGCTTTCAGTCGTGACTCGCGCCCGTCTGTGGAGCCCCTTTAAGCAGCGCTCTTAATCCCCTCTCCTCGCGCACCAGGAAACCAAGAGGGAAGAAAAAGTCTGTTGCCTCTTTAGCAGCTCCAGAGTTTTCCCGGACTCCCTGCCGGCTAGCTGTGGCACATTAGCCCCCTTCAGGCTGAGTCCTCGCCGCCAGCCCCAGTCCTCTCCCTGCGCTCTGACCGAAGCCCGAGCCTCAGCTTCCAGCGCCGCCCGCCCTGGTGGGCGAGTAGACAAGCCTCTCGGGCTGGTGAGTGCCGCTCGGCACCGATCCTCTGTGCGGGAATCTCTCCGCTTTGCCCTACCCAGGTATGTGGGGAGTTTCTTGCCTTTTGGGAGGTCTGGGGTCTTCTGCCAGCATTCAGTAGGTGTTCTGTAGGAGTTGTTCCACGTGTAGCTGTATTTCTGGTGTATCCGTGGGGAGGAAGGTGATCTCCGCGTCTTACTCTTCTGCCATCTTACCCGGAAGTGGAGGTTGTACCTCTTAATCTCCCTCACCTGTTTCCTCACCGCCTGCCCCCACGTCCCTCCCCTCTGGCAATCACCTGTTTGTTCTCTATTTTTATGACTCTGTTTCTGTTCTGTTTGTTCATTTGGTTTTTAGATTCTACATATAAGTGAAATCATATGGTATCTATCTTTCTCTGTCTGACTTATTTCACTTAGCATCATACCCTCTAGAATCATGTTGTCAAAAATGGCAAGATTTCATTCTTTTCTTGGCTGAGTAATATTCCCTAATCAAGTATCATCTTATCAGACTCTAAAAGTCTGTTCATAATTAATGCTGCAAATGAAACCAAACTTCAGAATAACTGGGCTTCCCTTTACATTTTTTTTTCTAAATAAGTAACCAGGCAAGTGTTCCACGTGAAGTGGGCATATCAGGGTCCTTGTGATTTCCTTTTGAGCAGGAAAAATGTAAAACACGAGCAGCAGTGTGATTCAAGTCAGTGATGTACCACTGAATAGGACTGGGACGCTGAGTCTATATTCTCAGTATCACCTTTATGTTCTTGTGTAAATCAGGCTTCTGCTTGCCTTCTTTGTGGTTGAACATCATATTACAAACTCTCAGGGTTCCCTTTTGACCCCCTGGACACAGTTGTCTTGGGACTTGCTGGCATTTGGGAGGGCTCTGACAGTGGTGGAACAAATCTATTCCTGTAATGGGGTATCACGGTGGCTCTGGTGCATAAGACCGGATGCTTGATGTCTTTATCTGCCCTCCCAGACACTTTCCCCCCACTTCACCTTGTTTTGTGCCCCAGGAGGCTGACCTGTGTGGACCAGATCAATGAGCTGCCTTGCCCTCAACTTCTAGTTAGGTTTGGCAGTGTGAGCTCTGGTGGCAGATGGAAGGGAGAGAGGAGAATGAGGTCCAGGTATTCATTTCCTTGCCTCTATGCCTGTGTGCTAATGGCATGCTGGCCGCCTCCCTCAGCTGAAGGCCTCAGCTCCTGTCAGCTCCATACAGCTTTGCCTCTGGATTCTGCTGTTTGGGCCTCGGGTGTTAGCAGTGCCCTTCTAGTACGAGCTTTGAGGTAACACACCATCTCTTGTGTTATGTTATGTTATGGGTATCCCTACCCATACCTTTGTAAATAGTCCCTTAATTAAACTCTCCTCAAATTACACAATTCAAGTATGGCATCTGTTTCCTCTGGGACCCCAACTGATATAGGGAGTTATTCTTGAATAAATGATGTTGGTGGAAGAGTCCTGAAGGATTCTATCAGTGACCCCCAGAACCTGGCAGTAAGCAGTGTAACTGATGCACATCTGTAAGTTGCCCCTGGATGCTGCCCGTGAGAGGGAAACTCTGACCGCCTGTGATTTCTGTTGCTGCCATCTGAGGCTGCCTGGGTTACCAGCCTCCTTGCCCCTGGGCAGCTACACCGCAGCTCTGACTTTTATTTGGAGCCTGGGAGAAAGGAGGAAACAAGTCTTCTCCATTAGTGCTGATGGACAGAGGAGTCTTCTGAATCTGCAAGTGAGAAGAGATTTTGAAGCATCACCAGGTCTCTGGTGGCCCTCATCTCTCCTCTGGTACTGGTGATCCAGGTCCATCCTGGCGGCAGGTGTCAGCGAGGGGAGCTGTGCCGAAGCACCGGGCCTGATGCCTCCCTCCTGCAGTCTTCTTTGGCATCCCTGTCCCCTTGCAAAGCAGAGCCCCATTAGCAAGTGAAATGTCATAGTTTCAAACAAACAAACAGGCCCTGTAGTCTGCCAAGTTGTCTGGGTGAAATCACAAAGAAATCTCAGTGTCCTGCGCCTATTTGGGGCCTCCTCTCAGGGGACTGAGTAATGCTTTCATGACAGGAGCAGGACTCACTTTCTCCCTGCTTACTCGAGGGTGTCCAGCTCCAAAGCCGTGACTCCTTTCTGCCAGTGACCCTGCCTGACCAAGCCTAGTGAGGTCCCTGGGAGCTGGGTTACCCTCTGTCCACTGTCAATTTAAGCAACTTGGTCACTGTTTGGGATTCGATGGATCCCCTGTCTTGCATCCTTTTCCAGTTCCAGGTTCCCTGAGGGAAGCTTCCCTCTCCACTTGACTTTTCTTGAGTAGCTCATCAGAAGAAACTCAGGGACTGCTCCAGATTGAGGAAAGTGGGCAGGGACACTATCTCTGCCCAAACCAGCAGCCAACTTTATCAAATCCTGGTAGCACAGGAGGGAGGAAGATGCCAAGTAGAGTTGAATTCCTTGGCAAAGAAATAGTAAACAGCAAAACAGTCATTTCAGAGGGCAGACTGTTTGCCTCACTAATAAAGCATGGCTCACGATGGAAAATAACTCAGGAGAAAGTAGGGAGCAAATGGATTTAGTTGCTATGGGAACGCAGTTGGAAAAAACATGCAATATGTAAATACTGTAATTTGGTATTTTAATGTACTTCTTTTCCATGAAGAAAATGCTTTGACAACTAAAACTAACAACTCATTCCTCTGCTATACACAGAACTGATTGACAGAGGCTGGGCAAGTGGGTTTCAGAATTCCATTTTGCCCCTAGGAGCAAATAGATCTTTATTCTCAGGTGTAAAAATCAAACATCAAGAGCAGTGGTTTTCAACTCTGGCTGCATGTTAGAGTCACTTGGGGAACTTGAAAAAAATTGGCCACACCTGGTCTGATTAAGTCAGTTTCTTGGGGGTGGGGAGGTGGGGGTACTGGGCATTGGTATTTTTTAAAAGGTCCCCAGTCTTGTCTTTCCTAATGGGCAGCCAGTGTGGCAAACCACTGGCCTAGAATCCTGATTTGAAATACTTGGCGAATATGGATCACTTATTTTGCCATACGCCTTCACTAGGTTTTATTTCACCCGATTTTTTTTTTTTTTTTTGCCATGCTGTGTAGTGTGTGGGATCTTAGTTCCCCACCAGGGATCAAACCTGTGCCTCCTGCATTGGGAGTGTGGAGTCTTAACCCCAGACCAACAGGGAAGTCCCCGATTTTTGATGATTGGATATTTTAATACCAATAATATGAAGTGATTAGCAATCATCAGTCTTCCATTATTAGTGTTATTATCTTCACCATAATAGATCAGTGTTTCTCTTATTATTTAGAGCAAACATATGATACTATATTACAAATCATTATCATTTAGCCATAATAATAAAGATGATTAATTGCTATTATTTGAAAAATTATAAATTGATAACTTGGGAAGTTTAGACGTTGCTCTAAATGTTGATATCAGTCTATATTTTAATAATTACCATTATAAATTATCATTAAGCTATGTAATAAATTAATAGAAAATATTTTCATAGACATAATTGTTCAACTTGCTTAGCAATAGTCCACACTAGAGCTGGTAAGTGGCATAATTTTTGTTTTCCAGATGGGAATAAAATGTTACACACAAGAGACATGTATCTTGCATTAGTTTATATGTTGCAACGATGGCACACCTGTGTGCAGAACTCCAAAATTTCAATTTTTTTTTCTAATTGCCTAGCTCCTCTGTCTTTATCTCTGTCCAACACGAAGTCTCAACCCTTCTTTTATGGGATTACTCCAGGAACAAGTTAATCCAGAGCTTACTGGTACCCAGAGAGAATTTGAATGGGTAGGGAAGGAGGGTTCATTGAAAAGTTAATATTATAGGAAACAAGAATGAATTGTGAAAATCTCACTTGGTTGTCCAATCTACATTCAGGTGGTCAGGAGGGGTAGGAGGTTACTTGGGATTCCAACTTATGGAAATTTTGCTTTCTTCTGAAACATTCTCACTCTTTTTACCTTTAACATTATCTTTATTATGTTCAACCTTTGGAGGCCAGCCCTCAGGTCCAGCCTGACTCACTTCAGGTTATACCTTCCATCCAGGCTGCTGGGTCTCCTGAAGATAGGCCCAGCATGGGGGCTCCTCTTGCAATGTCTCTTCTGATTGTTTTTGAGATGACCTCCTCTTACCCTCCAGACCAGGTTAGATTCTTTATTCTCTATTATCTGCTTCCATAGCACCATGAAAAAAGCCTCCTTTGTAGCCCTTAGCACAATAATTAATTCATAATTACATAATGCTAGCTGTTCCCAAAAGGCAGTCAGTTCCATGAGGGCAGGAAACAGTAGTCTTCATCCTTGTATCCTAATTATCTTAGCACAGTCCTTGGCACATATTGGATATTCAATAAATACTGTTGACTATGACTATTTTTTCTTCCTCTGTGCCTATTAATTAAAGCTACCCTGTTTCAGATACTTAACAATAATTTTTATTAAAAATAAACCTTTTTTGTTAAGAAAATTTTCAAATGTTCTGCAAGTAGAGATTTTATAAAGAACATCTATGAGTCTGTCACTCAGCTTTAACAATGACTACATCCTGCCAATCTTGTTTAAGTTTTTTTCTAATTAAAATAGATAATTTTTAGACTTTCAGTGTCAGCTCTGAAATGTCTTTGGATTGAAAGTCACCACTTCTGTTTTTGCAAGAAACATTGGAATAAACTATATACCAATGACTTTTCTGAGACCTGTCAGAGAAATGAAGTTGCAGGACAAATCACCACCCTGAAATCTGGAGAGAAAAGTGAATCCAAAGAGCCACAGCTTAGATCTGCTTATCTGAAGTAGACGCTGCAGGTAAGTTTGGTAATAAAAGTGATAATTTTGATGAATTGCTGGAAGCTGAGTGTGAGCTAGCCCAAAAGTGAGAAACTCCTGGTGCTATAGTCTTAGGGGGTCCTCACACTTCAGTGGGTTTCACCTCCAGGAACACTACCAGGTTCTCATGGTGAAGGTTCAAGAGGGTTTCCCTGTGGCTTTGGCAGGGGAGGGGAAGAGTAATCACTGTGATATGCCATGAGCATGTTCCTTAACCAAGGTCTACTCTCCAAGGGGAAAATGCCAGAACCTTATCTCACTGGGGAAAGAACATTCCGCCCACTCGAGCTCCCTTTAGCCTTCCATTCTCATTTAAGTCAGGAGAAAGCTACAAGAAGCACTTGTGAAGGTCACAGTCCAGAGACTAAAGTCCACTAAAACTGAGATATAATCATATGTTTATAGAATGCTTCCTCTCTCCCATACCTTACCACAAGGCTTACCAAAGACAAGAATAAAATAGTCTGAAGAGACTAAGCATCAGGCCCAGACTTAGGTATGACACAGATGTTGTAATTATCATATACAGAATTTAAAATAATAGCAATGATTTATAAGTTAAGAGCTCTAGTGAAAAAAGTAGAAAAAGTAGGTAGTATACAAGAACATGTGGATAATGTAAGCAGAGAAATGGAAATTCTAGGGAGCAATCAAAGGAAATGCTAGAACTAAAAAAAATACTGTAGCAGAGATGAAGAATGTCTTTGATGTCTCATCAGTAGACTGGACACAATCAAAGAAAGAATCACTGAGGTTGAAGATAGGTCAATAGAAACTTCCCCAACTAAAATTCAAGTTGAAAAAAGAATGGGAAAAAACTCCCACAAAGACCAGAACTCATCACCCAAGAACCGTAGGTACTATTTCAAAGGTGTAACATATGTTTAATTGGAATACAAGCAGAAGAAAGAGAGACCAGAACAGAAGAAATATTTGAAGTATAATGGCCAAGGACTTTCTAAATTAATGACAGACACCAAAGAACAGATCCAAGAAGCTCAGAAAGCACTATTCAGAATAAATACCTGCTTGATATATCATATCCAAACTGCAGAACACCAAAGACAAAGAGAAAATTTTGAAAGAAGCTAGAAGAAAGAACACTATACTTGTAGAGGAACAAGGATAAGAATTACAGTGAACTTCTCATGAGTAACCTCATGAGCAAGAAGAAGGTAGAATGAAATGTATAAAGTATTGAGAGAAAACCCCAGCCAACCTAGAGTTTTATATATGCTGAAATTTTCTTTCTAAGGTGAAGAAGAAATACAGGCATTTTCTGATAAACAAAAAGTGAAGGAATTTATGACCACCAGATCTTCTTTTCAGGAAATGTTAAAAGAAGTTCTTCAGGCAGAAGGAAAATGATATAGGTCAGAAACTCAGATCTGTATAAAGTGTTAGAAAAGGAGTAAAGATAATATCTTTTATTTGTCTTATTCTTAATTGATCTGGAAGATACCCATTTATTTAAAGCATTAATAATAACCATGTATTGGGAGATTAAAGCATATGGATAAGTGAAAGGAATGACAGCACTTTCATAAGAGATGGGAAGGAGGAATTAAGAATACTCTGTTGGAAGTTACCTGCATTCCTATATACAGAGGAATAATTTGAATTAGAAATTAAAAATACTATTTACAGTAGCACAAAATTAAACACTTGTTGTAACTCCAACAAAGTAAGTACAGGAGCTGTATTCAGAAAATATAAAAAACAGTATTTAAAACATTAAAAAAAGATCTAAATAAATGGAGAGAGATTCTCTCCATTTATTCATGGATTGGAAGATGGATTGGAAGATTAATATTGTTAAGACATAGTTTTTCCCAACTTGATCTATAGATTCAAAAAAAATCTCAAAATCCCAGCAAGTTATTTTGTAAACATTGACAAACTGATTCTAAAATTTATATGGAATAACCAACACAATACTGAAGAATAGACACATAGATCATTGGAACAGGCGAGAGCCCAGAAATTGACCCACACAAGTATAGTCAACTGACCTTTAACAAAAGAACAAAGGCCATTTAATGGAGAAAGGATAATGTTTTCAGCAGATGATGTTGGAACAATTGTGTATCTATATTGAAAAACATGAGCCTAGACACAGATCTTAAACCATTCACAAAAATTAACTCAAAATGTATCGTAGACCTAAGTGTAAAGTACAAAGCCATAAAACTTCTAGAAGAAAAATGGGAGAAAAATCTGGATGGCCTTGTGTTTGGTTATGAGTTTTTTTTCTTTTTTCTTTTTGTGGTACGCAGGCCTCTCACTGTTGTGGCCTCTCCCGTTGCAGAGCACAGGCTCCAGACGCGCAGGCTCAGCGGCCATGGCTCACGGGCCCAGCCGCTCCGCGGCATGTGGGATCTTCCCAGACTGGGGCACAAACCCATGTCCCCTGCATCGGCAGGCGAACTCTCAACCACTGCACCACCAGGGAAGCCCCTGGTTATGAGTTTTTAGATCTAACACCAAAAGCCTAATTCATGAAAAATTGATAAATTGAACTTTATTAAAGTCAGTAATTCTGTTCTGTGAAAAATGCTATTAAGAAGAATGAAAAGACAAGCCATAGACTGACAGAAAATATTTGCAAAACACATATCTTATAAAGGACTTGTATAAAATATATACAAAAACCTTAAAAAACCCAACAATAAGAAAACAACCCAATTAAAAAAATGGAAGGAAGATCTGAACAGATACTTCACCAAAAAAGATGTATAGAGGTCAAATAAGCCTATGAAAAGATGCTAAACATCATTTGTTTTTAGCGAATTGTCAATTAAAACAACAGTGAGATACCACTCCACACCTATTAGAATGGCCAAAACCCCAAAACCTAACAATACCAATTGATGACAAGGATGCAGAGCAATAGGAACTCTTATTCACTGCAAAATTATTCAGCCACTTTGGAAGCTAGAATAACAGTTTCTTACAAATTTAATTACAGTTTTTTTTTTTTTTTTTTTTTTGTGGTACACGGGCCTCTCACTGTTGTGGCCTCTCCCGTTGCAGAGCACAGGCTCTGGACGCGCAGGCTCAGTGGCCATGGCTCACGGGCCCAGCCGCTCCGCGGCATGTGGGATCTTCCCAGACCGGGACACGAACCCATGTCCCCTGCATCAGCAGGTGGACTCTCAGCCACTGTGCCACCAGGGAAGCCCAAATTAAAGTTTTTCATATGATCTAACAAGCATCTTGTAGGTATTTATCCAACTGATTAAAAAACTTATTCCCTTACCCAAACCTGCACATGAACGTTTATAACTTTTTTTCATAAGCACCAAAAAATGGAAATAACCAAAATGTCCTTCAATAGGTGAATGGATGTAAAGACTATGTTACATCCATACAATGGAATATTATTCAGTGATAAAAAGAAATGAACTAGCAAGTTATGAAGAGACATGCATGAATCTTAAATGTATATTGCTAAATGAGATAAGTCAGTCTGAAAAGGCTACATACTGTATGATCCCAGTTATATGAAATTCTAGAAAAGGCAAAATTATAAAGATGGCAAAAAGATCAGTGGTTGCCAGGGATTTAGGGGTAGGGATTTAAGGATGAAGCATGAGGCATTTTTTAGGGTGATCAAGCTGTTCTGTAGGACACTGTAATGGTGAGTATATGAAAAAAAATGCATTTGTCAAAACCTATAGAACTTTAGAGGGCAAAGTGTGAATCTTAATGTATCCAAATTAAAAAATGGTTTAGGAAGTCAGGGCATTCCAGGATGGAATGGGTAATGTGACAAATATGACAGAGCAATCTAGCTGTATTACAAATGTATGAAACAACTCACTGAATGGGGTGGAGGAAAAAGGTGCTGACCTAAGTAAGTTTGGAAATGAGCAGAGTCTGTAGGGCTAAAAGCAAAGTGTCCGTAAGCATTGTATATACTCTAGTTAATAAAGTTGTTTCCCATGGGGGCCTGGATTAACAGTCCTGATACTGCTATAATGTATACTGGAACTAAATGATTAAGTAAGTGGATGGTGCATGGTGGGAACCAGGTTTTTTAACTGTTGGAGTGGGATTACAGATAAGCAAGGGGAGCAGGTTAAAATGATTCTCATAGTAAGAGAGTCGGAGATGATAGTATGAACTCGTGTTTAGCCTAATATAGATGATTACATGTAGTGCTACTTATTTATATATATGATTATATTCATGGGTTAGTGTACACACATGTATTCCCTTGCTCTGTCAGCTGAGAGGGCCGAGAAGCAATGTAGCCACCAGTACACTTAGCACCTGGATCTTGGTTCTAACACCATTCTCCAGTATAAGAAATAAAGAAATAGCTAATTCTAGCACAGAGACAGGATATTTACAAGTTGATCCTGGAGCATCTTCTAGTGCCAGAAAGTAAGGAAGCTCTAAAACAACAACAACAACAACAACAACAACAAACCCCGGGGAATTCCCTGGTGGTCCAGTGGTTAAGATTCCACGCTTTCACTGCTGAGGGCCCAGGTTCAACCCCTGGTAGGGGAACTAAGATCCCACAAGCCCCGAGGCACAGCCAAGAAAACCAACACCAAAACCAAAACCAAAAACCACCCGCTTCACCCCAGTGCCAATAATCGAGGTATGTCAAAGGGACACAGGAACCGATGGCAAAAGCTGGAACAATCTGAAAAACAAGAAAAATAAAATAATATTGGATCATAACCAAAAATATAAAATAAATACCATGAGTTCATGATATAAACAGTTGATTGATAAATAACTGGGAGAGAGTTGAAAACTTCCATGTAACTTATGCAGATACTCTACCCTCAAGGAGGGGGAGTATAACTCCCCACACTTCAGTGTGAGCTATGCATTCCAAAAAGCACAGTATGGAAAGGGGGAATAAGTAGTAATTTCACAGTGAACAAATCTGACCAACACTACCTGGAGCCAGGTGATTAACATCAACAGTGATAAGTCATGTTGGTAGCAGGTACCCTTGACATGATGTGATGAAAATGGTACTTTAATTCTGGGATCTTCCTCCCAAAAAACATATAACTCCAGTCTAATTAGGAGACACATTTTTAACTGTGGAATATTCTACAAAATACCTGACTGGGATTCTGCAAAGCTGTCAAAGTCATCACAACCAAGGAAAGTCTGAGAAACTATCACAGCCTAGAGGAGTCTGAGAAGACATGACCATTAAATGTAATGAGGTGTCCTGGCTGGGATCCTGGAACAGAAAGAGGACATGAGGTAAAAACTAAGGAAATCTGAATTAAGTATGGACTTTAGTTAATAATGATGTATCAACATTGGTTCCTTAATTGTAACAAATGTACCATACTAATGTAAGTTATTAATAATAGAAGAAACTGGGTATGGGGTATATGGGAACTCTGTACTGTCTTTCCTTTTTTTTTTTTTTTCCTGTCAATCTAAAACTGCTCTAGAACAGTTTGGTTTTTTATAAAAAGATAATTTTTAGAAATGCCTTCTGGGATAGCCACTGTTTCAGAGTCTAAGGGGAGGCATTTTACTTGCAGGAAAACAGGATGTACGGAAAGGCCTCAGAGCCCCTGACATGTGATCCAAGTTCTGGATGGATGTTCACTTGTAATTTGAAATAGCCTCCATCATCTACATTCAGTGGTACTAAACTGGGGTGAAGCCACCATGTTGAGGGTGTTTTGATTTTGTCACAATAATTGGGGGATGCACAACTGGCACTTAGTGGGTGAGAAACAGTAAATGCTTAATATCCTGCAATGTATAGAATAGCTTCCTGCAGTGAAGAATTGTCTCACATCCTGCATGATTGTCTCTGAACTTCTGTTTAGGTGGAAAACCTGTTGAAAATGATCTAAGCCCAGACTCAATCTCCATTTTATATGTAAGCACTAAAGATTTTTTGCATGCTTTTAGTACACACTGAATTTTCCAGAAATGTCACCATCATGTAAATCCAAGAGAAGATTGTAATTTGCTTCGTTCAGAAGAGTTCACCTTTTTGGAAAAATCATACCATTGAAAGTAATGTGGCTTTTGATATATGAGTCACCAATATAGCACGCTTGAAAAAAGCTTTTGCCTTTATGGTGTTTTACATATAAATAGAGTAACTATATAATTTATTATCCACACCTGACACTTTTGAGTGTAAAAAGGAGGTGCTGTTAATAGTTACCAGGAAAATGGGCAAAGACATGATTGTCCCAGGAAAACTGGGTCATACAAGGGAACCTGGGAAATGTAGTTTTAGGTTTCTAGCCCCACAGTCCAGGAAGATATACCACAGAGAGATTAGAATGGATGTTGACTGGGAAAATCCACCAATCCTTGGTGATGCTTTATCTGTTTATCTATCAGTTACTGAGAGAGATGTGTAAAATTTCCCTCTATGATGGTGGGTTTGCCAGTTTTCCCATGGTTCCTTCACCTTTTGCCTTCTATCAATATTTTTGAAGTCCTACTTCTTAGCAGCATACAGTTCATAAGTGTTATAATATCCTAGTGAATAGAACTTTGTATCAATTTGCAATGATCCTTTTAATGTCCAAGTAATACTTTTTTGCCTAAAAATGTATTTTCCCTGATATGATAGCTCCCTTTCTTTTTCTGTGACTTTTTTCTTTTTTAAAAATTTTTTTATTGGAATATAGTTGATTTACAATGTTGTGTTACTTTCTGCTGTACAGCAGTGAATCAGTTATACATATACATATATCCACTCTCTTTTAGATTCTTTTCACATGTAGGTCATTACAGAGTATTGAGTAGAGCTCCCTGTGCTATACAGTAGGTCCTTATTAGTTATCTATTTTATATATAGTAGTGTGTATATGTCAATCCCAATCTCCCAATCTATCCCACCCCCGGTAACCATAAGATTGTTTTCTACATCTGTGACTTTATTTCTGTTTTGTAAATCTCTCTTTTAATTTAGTATTTACTTGGCTGACTTCATCCTTTTACTTTCAATGTTTCTGCATTCTTATGGTTTTCTGTTTTTTTGTGGTTAGCATATACTTGGATTAAAAAATGACAACCTTCACTTTTAACTGAGAATTTAATCTATTTACACTAAATCATGGTTGCTCCTTGACTTGGATTTATTTATATCTTATTTCATGTTTTTTCCTCACGTTTTCAATGTTTATTTCCTGTTTATTGCCTTCTGTTGTTTTTAAAAAAATTTATTTATTTATTTAAAAACATCTTTATTGGAGTATAATTGCTTTACAATGGTGTGTTACTTTTTGCTTTATAACAAAGTGAATCAGTTGTACATATATATATGTCCCGATATCTCTTCCCTCTTGCGTCTCCCCCCCTCCCACCCTCCCTATCCCACCCCTCTAGGTAGTCACAAAGCACCGAGCTGATCTCCCTGTGCTTTGTGGCTACTTCCCACTAGCTATCTATTTTACGTTTGGTAGTGTATATATGTCCATGCCAGTCTCTCACTTTGTCCCAGCTTACCCTTTCCCCTCCCTGAATCCTCAAGTCCATTCTCTAGTAGGTCTGCGTCTTTATTCCCGTCTTGCCCCTATGTTCTTCATAACCTTTTTTTTTTTTTTTAGATTCCATATATATGTGTTAGCATATGGTATTTGTTTTTCTCTTTCTGACTTACTTCACTCTGTATGACAGACTCTAGGTCCATCCACCTCACTACAAATAACTGAATTTCGTTTCTTTTTATGGCTGTGTAATGTTCCACTGTATGTATATGCCACATCTTCTTTATCCATTCATCTGTTGATGGACACTTAGGTTGCTTCCATGTCCTGGCTATTGTAAATAGAGCTGCAATGAATATTTTGGTACATGACTCTTTTATTTATTTTTTATTTATTTTTTTCTTTTTGCGGTATGTGGGCCTCTCACTGCTGTGGCCTCTCCCGTTGCGGAGCACAGGCTCCGGATGCGCAGGCCCAGCGGCCATGGCTCACGGGCCCAGCCGCTCCGCGGCATATGGGATCCTCCCAGACCGGGGCACGAACCCGCATCCCCTGCATCGGCAGGCGGACTCCCAACCACTGCGCCACCAGGGAGGCCCCATGACTCTTTGAATTATGGTTTTCTCAGGGTATATGCCCAGTAGTGGGATTGCTGGGTCATATGGTAGTTCTATTTTTAGTTTTTTAAGGAACCTCCATACTGTTCTCCATAGTGGCTGTATCAATTTACATTCCCATCAACAGTGCAAGAGTGTTCCCTTTTCTCCGCACCCTCTCCAGCATTTATTGTTTGTAGATTTTTTGATGATGGCCATTCTGACCAGTGTGAGATGATATTTATCATTGTAGTTTTGATTTGCATTTCTCTAATGATTAATGATGTTGAGCATTCTTTCATGTGTTTGTTGGCAATCTGTATATGTTCTTCGGAGAAATGTCTGTTTAGGTCTTCTGCCCATTTTTGGATTGGGTTGTTTGTTTTTTTGATATTGAGCTGCATGAGCTGCTTGTAAATTTTGAAGATTAATCCTTTGTCAGTGCTTCATTTGCAAATATTTTCTCCCATTCTGAGGGTTGTCTTTTCATCTTGTTTTTGGTTTCTTTGCTGTGCAAACGCTTTAAGTTTCATTAGGTCCCATTTGTTTATTTTTGTTTTTATTTCCAATTCTCTAGGAGGAGGGTCAAAAGGATCTTGCTGTGATTTATGTCATAGAGTGTTCTGCCTATGTTTTCCTCTAAGAGTTTGATAGTGTCTGGCCTTACATTTAGGTCTTTAATCCATTTTGGGTTTATTTTTGTGTGTTAGGGAGTGTTCTAATTTCATTCTTTTACATGTAGCTGTCCAGTTTTTCCAGCACCATTTATTGAAGAGGCTGTCTTTTCTCCGCTGTATATTCTTGCCTCCTTTATCAAAGATAAGGTGACTATATGTGCGTGGGTTTATCTCTGGGCTTTCTATCCTGTTCCATTGATCTATATTTCTGTTTTTGTGCCAGTACCATACTGTCTTGATTACTGTAGCTTTGTAGTATAGTCTGAAGTCAAGGAGTCTGATTCCTCCAGCTCCGTTTTTCTTTCTCAAGATTGCTTTGGCTATTCAGGGTCTTTTGTGTTTCCATACAAATTGTGGAATTTTTTGTTCTAGTTCTGTGAAAAATGCCATTGGTAATTTGATAGGGATTGCATTGAATCTGTAGATTGCTTTGGGTAGTACAGTCATTTTCACAATGTTGATTCTTCCAGTCCAAGAACATGGTATATCTCTCCATCTTTTTGTATCATCTTTAATTTCTTTCATCAGTGTCTTATAATTTTCTGCATACAGGTCTTTTGTCTCCTTAGGTAGGTTTATTCCTAGATATTTTATTCTTTTTGTTGCAATGGTAAATGGGAGTGTTTCCTTAAGTCCACTCTCAGATTTTTCATCATTAATGTGTAGGAATGCCATAGATTTCCGTGCGTTAATTTTGTATCCTGCTACTTTACCAAGTTCATTGATTAGCTTTAGTAGTTTTCTGGTAGCATCTTTAGGATTCTCTATGTATAGTATCATGTCATCTGCAAACAGTGACAGCTTTACTTCTTGTTTTCCGATTTGGATTACTTTTATTTCTTTTTGTTCTCTGATTGCTGTTTGCCTTTTGTTTATTATTGATCAACACCAGTTGCCCAGTTTTTCTATAGTAGTTTGGAAATGATATACTCTGTTTAAATTGTTTTAATGCTTACCCTAAATTTTAATAGATACATTTAATTTAGCAATGTCTAAAGATAGTTAATATTTTATTCTCCTTCTGTACAAGAAATCAAATGCCTTAGCTTCAGTCTTCTTCTTTTTTTCCTTTAGTTAGAACTTACTGTTGTCATGACTTATTGGTTTAATTCTACATTGATCTTTTAGCCCCTCAAATGATCATAATTGTTGCTATTTATATAGTCAATGTTTATTTATGTTTACCCCGTTACCCATTTACTTTGTTCTCCAGTCCTTCCTGCATCTAAGATCTACTTTCTAGGATCATTTTCTTTCTTAAATACATCCTTTTTTGAATATTTCTTTAGTTCTTTAGACAGTTTTATTTATTTATTTGTTTGTTTGTTTTTGGCTGCATTGGGTCTTTATTGCTTTGTGCAGACTTTCTCTAGTTGTGGCGAGCGGGGGCTACTCTTTGTTGCGGTGCGTGGGCTTCTCATTGTGGTTGCTTCTCTTTGTTGCGGAGCCTGGACAGGCTGTAGGTGCGTGGGCTTCAGTAGTTGTCTCACGCAGGCTCAGTAGTTGTGGCTCCTGGGCTCTAGCTTGCAGGCTCAGTAGTTGTGGCTTACGGGCTTAGTTGCTCCCCGGCATGTGGGATCTTCCTGGACCAGGGCTCGAACCCTTGTCCCCTGCATTCCTAACCCCCGGCAGGCAGATTCTTAACCACTGTGCCACCAGGGAAGTCCTTTAGTGAGTTTCTTTAATGAGTTTCTGTTAGTAACATGTTCTCTTAGTTTTGATTTATTTAAAATTATCTTTCACTTTCAGTCTTTTTAAAAAATTTTTTATTGAAGTATAGTTGATTTACAATGTTGTGTTAGTTTCTGCTGTACAGCAAAGTGAATCAATTATACATATCCACATATCCACTCTTTTTTAGACTCTTTTTCCATATAGGTCATTCCAGAGTATTGAGTAGAGTTCCCTGTGCTATACAGTAAGACTTTATTATCTGTTTTGTGTATAGCAGTGTGTATATGTCACTCTCAGTCTTAAAAGTGAATTTCATTAGGTGGAGAATAGTAGGTTGAGATTTATTTTCTCTTAGCACTCTAAGCTTACCATCTTATTGGGTTCCAGCTTACATTTCTGTGATTGAGAAATCAGCTGTCAGTGTAGTTTTACTGTCAGTCCAATTTAAATTATTTATTGGTAATCTGTTTTTTTCTCTCTGGTTGATTTAAAGGTCTGTTTGCTTTTGATGTTTGTAGTTTCACTACAATGGGTGTAGGTTTTTTTTTTTTCCTTTTTCTTTCTTATCTTTTTTGAGGTTTATATTGCTTCCTGAATCTGTGGATTTTGCCATACTGTATTTTGTGTATTTTTTTCAAATCTATTTTTCAGTTTACTCACTCTCTCCAGTTTTATATGGCTAAACTCATCAGCTGAGTTTACACTTTCAATTCTTGTGTTTTTTTTATTTCTAGGAGTTCTATTTTGGCATTTTTTCCAATCTGAATTGTTAATTTTGATAAGCTTTTTTTCCCTTTAAATAGGAAAAAGCTCTCAAAAATTAAATCCTCTAAGGTTAAATAATTCCTTTAAACACATTAAATGCTCTTATTTCACATTCTGTATTTGATAATGATAATATCTGTAGTCTGTCGTTCTGATTCAGCAATTTCTTCTTGCTTCTCAGTCTTGATCATGGTAGCTTGTTTCCCTGTGTGCCTGGTAATTTTAGAATTTTGAGCTGATGTTACTGGAAACTTCATCTGTGAAAATTCCTGAGAATTCCTGAGGCTTGAGTTTTAAGTGTTTGCCTGTAGAGAAAGTTTACTTTGCTTTTGCATGACCAACATAGGACCATTAAAATGAAGATTTCAACTTGATTTTTTAAGTTTACATGTATAGTGTGAATTTTACCTCAGAGAATGTGAACTTGTGTTTAGGGATTTATAGGGAAATATTTTTTTTTTCCTGTTCCATCTGGAATCTAGTTTGACTCAGACAGTGTCTTTATAGACTTTTGGTATGGCACTATTTCTTCTTTCCTCTGAGGATGGTCCTTTGGGAATCCTAGCTTTATGCAGTGGTCTCCTATCTGACCTCCAACTCTGCCCAAGCCTAGGCTTAGTCTGTTGTCTCTAGGGCTCTAATCTGCCAGGAACTGGCAAATTCCCCCAGGGTTCCAGCACTCACTTACCCCTCTGTATCTGAACCATTTTATATGCCTAACACAGAAATCTATGTTGATTTGAATTGCATGAGAGAGGTATGAGATTCTTTCTATGTAACTTTCTAACATGTAATGAAGGGAGCAAAGGTTATAGGAAGGGATCAGCTCAGTATAAGGAAGACTCTTCCCAATAAAATGAGCTATTTCATAAGGTAGTGAGTTTCCTGTCACCATAAGGATTTAAGAGTAAGCTAGACAACCACTTATTGGGGATGATTAGGTATAGAGGATTGGATTGGAGTAGACAAGGATTCTGCCATCCTCTCCTTCTACTTGCTTGATGCTGATCTGCATGCCAGATCCAAATCTGTTAATACACTCAGGAAGAAGACTCCTTTCCCTGGCCATCTGAAAGTTTAAACTATTGGCTTAACCAGCCTGCTGTCTTCCCACAAGAAGAAGGGAAGGTGTCTTCTTGACACCTGGCAGCAGAGCTGTCTGGGCCTGACAGGCTGCACCAGAGCATGCGATGCCTGGGCTGCCAGGGACTGCTGTTCACGTGGCTGCATCTCTGGGCTCTGTCAGGTGGCCATGGTTTGCCTTGGCCACATTGCTGTCAAGGGGACGGTAGACGGGGGCAGGATGAGTGAGCAACAGGTGTTACCAGGAGTCTAGACAGAAAAGTATCCTTATACCCACAGGAGCATTTGTTTAAAATAGCTCTTTCCCCAAATATTCTTCTGGTGGCCCTGGGCCCGTCGGTGCTGTGGTTAAAGATCATTTGGCAACTTTCATTTTTGTAATCAGAGAATGGCTTCTGAGGCTATAACGTCATCAGTGAGCTAAGCCAATTAGCTCAGCCAGGAGAGGATTATACACACCAGCTCTGGTACCAGGGCAACTTCATGCAAGCTGATTTCACAAAGTTTTACTGTTTTTACTTGCCCTGTTTTTCTCCAGGGCAGTTGTAATTTAACTGGGATGAAGCCCCAGCAGGTGATATCTTTGGGTGCTTTTTTAACTGCCTTTGGAGAAACTGGGTGAAAAGTGTTCATACTCTCATGTTTGGTATAGTAAGGAGAGGAGAATTGCCCTGCAAACATGGGCAGTCTGTTTATATGAAGAGAGTAGTAAAATGTCCTTTTTCGGTTTGGGAGGAATTGGAAAAACTCTCACCGAGTTCAGTCATGGGGGACTAGGATGAGGCTCTATCAAGAGTGATGGGATCCTGAGGGTCCTGCATGGCACCCAGGCTGATAATAAGGTTAAAGCCAAGGGGTCAAGTCAGATGTGAGCCAGGAGGGACTGTTCCGTGTTTGTGCAAATTAGTGCTCTGGGTTACACATACGATTAGGTTAGTGTAAGGTTATTCTGGCATGTAAAGGACAGTGAGTTCATATGTGAACTGAGGAACAAGAGCTGAGTTTGTTATGGGATTCTGCCCCCCTCCCCCACCACCAAAATAATTTCTTTTTTGTTTTGGCTCTTGTTACAATAGCATCTTGAACTGTGAGCAGAAAAAAAGAGATAAAACAAGACTATACAAAAGCCCACCCTTCCAGGGAAAGCTACTGGTAACATTTTGATGTATATCCTTCCAGATCCTTTTCTGTGTGTGTGTGTGTGTGTGTGTGTGTGTTTTGTGTGTGTGTTTCTTTTTACAGAAATAGAACCAGACTCTGGCATCCTCTTTTCCTACTTCTTATACTGATTCAGTCAACAGATAAAGACTTACTGTCACATGCCTGGTCCTGTCCTAGGCACTGGGGGTACATTGATGAACAAAACAAATCTCTTGCCCTCATGGAGCTGATGTTCTAGAAAGTATTCTGTAGTGAGCATCTTGTCATACCCATAGATCCTCTTATGGAGGAGCGTTTTTAGGAGCTACATACTATTCCATGATAGAGATAGACAGTAATTTCTTCGTAACCTGTTGTTGGAAATTCTGATGCTTTGCAACTTTTCCCTCTTACGAACGATGATTTGATGAACATTTTGGTGGCTAATATGTGTGCACATCTTTATTAGAGTAAAGGCTGTAATGGAAAATTAATAAAACTAAATGTTCCCTCTGGTAGCAGGAATAAATGTGTACTCTCTGGTTGTGACCTGCAGGCAGTTAGTTGCAGATACTTGAGCTCGGAGGGTATCACTGACAGAGTTGGCTGACTGCATGGCTTGGGTTGGGGCAGGCAAGCCACATGTGGATGTGTTTCAGCTGACCCAGGTGGACTGCCTGGCAGCCCTGAGAACTATGGATCAATTAAGGACATATATGGGTTTCAAGGGTCTTTAGAGGCCCAGTTGCTTTCATTGTGGTTTAAAAAATAGAGGTAAGCTGCTCCATGATGATAAGCTGTTTGAAATTATATCTTTGCAAACCAAAGAAAAGGATTCTGTGCAGCACACACAAGTGAGTTGGGGACAGTCTGCTCTTGTACATTGAGCGTTGGGCACAGACAGCAGGGTGTTTAGAAGGACCGGCTTTCATGAAGGCCTTTCCATACACTGAGCCTTTGTGAGCAGAATGGAAGCTGTAGCAAGGAGACGGAGCTGATCGCAGGAATTAAGGGTTACATTCGTGGGGCTCCCTAACTTTGTAGACTGGCATTCGTGGGGCTTTAGATTATCCATGTGCATCCATGATGTGCTCTTGTGCTCACTGCAGGAAGTGGGTCCCTCCCTTTGCTGGATGGTTGGCTACTGTTCTGGTATATAAGCCTAAAATATTGGAATGATTTTTAGTACTTTCTTCCTTGACACCCTTCCCCTTCACCAAATTCTGTCCAGTCTCGTTGACAAAGTCTCTTGAATCTGTGTTCAGTGCCTAATCCTCTCTCACTTGAAGAATGGCAGGAGCTCTCATGAGTCACCTGGCTCCCTGAGTCCTGGTCCCACACGACAGCCTAAGGGATCTTTGTGATGTGAACTTTGCATTATGTTACTGCCCCTTGAAAACCCTTAATGGCTTCTTGTTGCCTATAGGGTGAAATCCAAACTCCTTAGAGACTGACAAGGCTTCTAAGCTGCCTGGCCTACCCGACCAGTCCTGTCCCCAGCCTCACCCACACCTGTTGTCCAGCTGTGCACCGCCTGTAGCTACCAGAGAGTGACACATTCACTCAGCCCCCTGCATCCTAGCACGTGCTCTTCCCTTCTGCCTGGGATGATTTCCCCCTTTTGTTCCTTGGAGTGTTCCTCTTCGTATCCAGGCACCCTCTTTGTTGTGACCCCATTGCATTATGTCCATCTTTGTGTTATAGCTTATCATGCTGCTCATTTGCTTGTCTGCTTGTGTGTATCCTTACTGGACTGTGAATTACTTGAGGATGAGGACGGGGTCTTGTTCATTTTCGTATCTCCTCTCCCATAGCAGTGCTTGACGTATATTCGTTGCTGAATGTTAGAGGAGTTGATACAATCTGGACTGCAAAAATATTTTCTTTGATGCAGATCTAAACAGATAGAATGTGTTCCCAGTGCCTAGTTCTGATTTATATTTTCAGACGTTTTTCAAAGATTTTTATTCTAAAGACCACTAATTATGTTACATAAGGGATGTTTATTAGAGTTGATTTTCACACATGCTCTCTCAGACACATGATTTGATGTTGCAAACACACACACACACACACACACATGTTCAACTAATAAGTGGTGAATTCAAACACAGGACTGTGACTTCAGACTGTGCTTTTGTCTTCTATACTCTAATGCCTGGGGGTGCTGGTATTCAGGGTCCAAGAGAAAGAGCTGTAAATGGAAAGAAAGGGAAATGTGGAGAAAGGAATAACAGAAAAAACAAAACAAGCCCTCCATGACTACTTGTGTTTAAATAGACATTAAAAAATAGGCAATTGCTTTCTCTTTTAGTGTCTCACTTTCCATATTTGTCAAATGTGAATAATAATATTCTTCCTCATAAGACAGTTATAAGGAAGGATTAAACAGAATAAGATATCTTATATAGCAAATGCTAAAAACATAGCAATTATATTTATTTTCCTAGAATTCCTGACTTTCTATTTTTCCATGTGCTTGAGAATCTATGAGTGGGACCTAATAGAGATAAATCTTTGCAGATGGAAAGCTTGACTGTCTGTAATTGATGAGAAGTAGACACCTTTTTTTTTTTTTTTTTTTTTTTTTTTTGCGGTACGCGGGCCTCTCACTGCTGTGGCCTCTCCCGTTGCGGAGCACAGGCTCCGGACGTGCAGGCTCAGCGGCCATGGCTCACGGGCCCAGCCGCTCCGCGGCATGTGGGATCTTCCCGGACCGGGGCATGAACCCATGTCCCCTGCATCAGCAGGCAGACTCTCAACCACTGCACCACTAGGGAAGCCCAGAAATAGACAACTTTGAATACTCCTTCAGGAGTATCTGAAGACCTCAATGCACCTTCTGCTCTTATTTACTCCATGAAATCTCACAGTCAGATTTTACCCAAGCCCATGTTCATAGGTAGATAAAATCTGATACCCTTGCTAGAGTTAAGAAGTTAAAACTTTTACTTTATACCTCCATGAGATTGAGTTTTGGCTTCCTTTCCTGAGAAAGGATTTTTATTTGAGCAGGAGACCTGGGGCTAAGTTTGTGGAAGAAGTATCTGGTGAGGAAAAGGCTGAAAGAAGGAAGTAGTGGAATAAGGAATTCTGCAGAAAACTACATTGGATGTATTATCCAGGGTTGGCCATCTACCTTCCTCCGTTCTTCCTGCCATCTTGTGCAGGATTGTCTCTTGAACTATTTCTTTAATATTTTACAGCAATCCTTTGATAGAATTCTATTGAAATTCACTTCTCTGGGAAGTATGTGATGAGGAGGTAGGCTGGGGGAAGTGTGAGGGAGAAAGGACCTTATTAGCCCAATATACATTCTGGAAATCCTAGAGCTGAGCTTACTGGTAAGGACACAGTAAGGTTAGGACACAGCCCAAGGGGCAGAGCTGATGGAGGACATGATGAGTTCACAGAATGGGGATATGGTTGAGAACTTCAGTTTTCCCCAGCAGCTTTTATTTTAATGTGGTAAAATATGCATAACGTAAGAGATAACCATTTTTAAGCATATGGTTCAGGGGCATTAAGTACTTTTACATGGTGTTCAACCATCACCACCATCCATCTCCAGAACTTTCTTCATCTTCCCAAACTGAAAATCCATACCCGTTAAACAATAATCCCAGACCCTGGCAATCACCGTTCTACTTTCTGTCCCTATGATTCTGACTACTCTAGGTACCTCGTGTAAGTGGAATCATACGGTATATGTGCTGTTGTGACTGTCTTATTTCACTTAGCATAATGTCTTCAAGGTCTATCCATGTTGTAGCCCCCAGCTGCTTTTGGAACTGCTTTGGAAGCAGGAATGAGCAAGTTGACCACTGTCTAGTAGGCTTCAGCCCCAGGCCTGAATTCAAGAAGGAGGTGCCTGGGTGATCATTTGCCTTTCAAGGAGCTTGGTGATGGCATTGTTAGCATTTCCTGGACACCCAGGAAAAGAGCAGCTGACCGTTCTGTTTGTTCATTGCCTTCGCCTTCTCAGGGGCCGTCCAAATCCAAAGTGGCCTATTCTTCCCACTGAAAAGCCTTTGCAGGCTTGGCAGTGAGGCTGTGTACCATTGGTAGCCAGGACAGACTCTGCTCCCATTTAGGAGTTAGGCCACAATTGACGATGTTTGGTCCCACTTGGGGTTTTGAAATAGCCCTCCCAAGCGTCTGGTGACTTCTGCCCCCCATACAATGTGTGGCTTCTGCGGTAGGCTGTAGAGAGCTTGTCACTTCTGTGCTGGTCATGCTGACAGCCCCATGGAGGTATTGGCAGAGCTGGCCAGTGGCTGCCAGTCTCCTGGACGATTGCCTTGGTCCCTGCTTGGAAGTCCTGTCATGTCTGATGTGGCAGGGTCCGGTTTCTAGAGGAAAGCTTCCTCTGGGATTTGGATGAAATCTGGGCTGTCCTGTCCTATCCCCAGAAAAATCTGAGCAAGCAGCAATCGTACTTAATCCTTGGTGAATTGTGCCCACGGGAGGGTTAACTCCTGTCAGCCGAATGTTCTGAATGGGTAGAACACATGGTGTTCACATTGGTGCTAGCCATGCTTGCTAATGAAGAATTCACTTTGCTTCTTTTGGTCGTAAGGTTAGTCAAGGGTAGAGGCCCCGAAATAAAGCAGTGCCCTGAAAGCCACCTCCCACAGTGCTGCTGGCTTTGCTTTCTCCTCCTCTGGGGGCTCATCTCATCTTGAAGTCGCTGGTGTATATTTTCACTTCTAAGTAGGGGAATTCTTTTTTCAATTTTATTTTTTACTTCTGTAATACTTTTCTTTTTTCCCACACATGTAAAAAATTGAATTATAGAGACTTCCCTGCTGGCGCAGTGGTTAAGAAGCCTCTGCCAAGTCAGGGGACACGGGTTCGAGCCCTGGTCCGGGAATATCCCACATTGCCATAGAGCAACTAAGCCTGTGTGCCACAACTACTGAGCCTGCGCTCTAGAGCCCGTGAGCCACAACTACTGAGCCCGTGTGCCACAGCTACTGAAGCCCGTGCGCCAAGAGCCTGTGCTCCACAACGAGAAGCCACTACAATGAGAAGCCTGCGTACTGAAACGAAGAGTAGCCCCTGCTTGCCGCAACTAGAGAAAGCCCGTGCAGCAATGAAGATCCAACACAGCCATTAAAAAAAAAAAATTGAATTATAGGTGATTTACAGTGTTTCAGGTGTACGGCAAAGTGATTCAGTTATACATATATATGTGTGTATATATATATATATATATATATATACACACACACATACATACATATATGTATATCTATATTCTTTTTCAGATTCTTTTCCATTATAAGTTATTACCAGATATTGAATACAGTTCCCTGTGCTACACAGGCAGTCCTCGTTGTTTATCTGTTTTATCTGTAATAGTATGTATCTGTTAATCCCAAATATAGTAGTGTGTATAAATTAATCTCAAACTCCTAATTTATCTCTCCCCCTATTTACCCTTTGGTAACCCTAAGTTTGTTTTCTATGTCTGTGAGTCTGCTTCTGTTTTGTAAATAAGTTCATGTGTATCATTTTTTAAGATTTCACATATAAGTGATATCATATGATATTTGTCTTTGACTTACTTTACTTAGTATGATAATCTCTAGTTCTAGAGTAAGACAACTCCTAAAATTTTTTTAGCACACATAACAAGTACACAAATCATAAATAAGCTGGTTGATGGATTCTTCCAAAGTTTAAAACCCATGGAACATACAGATCAAGAAATAGAATATTCCTAGAGTTACAGAACGCTCCTCCCCCTCCCATGCCCCCTTCCAAGGGAAATCACTATCCTGATTTTTAATATCCTAGATTAGTTTCACCTACTTTTGAACAAGAACTTTGCCTGTTTTTGAATCACCAGTGCCTACACTTTAGTGTCTAGCTTGTTTTGCTTAACATTATATCTGTGAGATTCATCTGTGCTATTGTTGTAGTTATAGTTCATTTATTCTCATTGCGTACAGCATAATTTATTTGTCCATTCTACTGTCATTTCTGTGCCAAGCCATTCTGGAGCCTGAGGAAAAATCAGTAATACTGATCCTGCTTTTATTTAAAAATTTGATATTTTGTTCATCATGGAGTTTTTGCATTACTTTTGATTGAAAAAAGCCATTGCATTAAAATATTATTTATCTTGAGTATTAGATTTTTGGGCACCATTTAAATTTTGCTCCTGAGGTGAGTGCTTCACTTACTTCGCTCTGGTTCCAGCCCTGTCTGCTAGAGATAGACACATGAATTTTATAGTTTTTGGCAAGTATAGGTAGTGTTGCTCTGAACATTGCTGTACATGTTTCATGGTGAACATAGGTATGCATTTCTGTAAGTATATTCCTAGGAGTGAAATTTCTGTAGACAAATTAAAAAAAATTTTTTTATTGAATGTCATCGATTTACAATGTTGTGTTAATATCTGCTGTATGGCAAAATATATACATATATATATTCTTTTACCATTATGGTTTATCACAGGGTATTGAATATAGTTCCCTGTGCTATACAGTAGGACCTTGTTTATCCATCCTATATATAACAGTTTGCATCTGCTAATCCCAAACTCCCTATCCTTCCCTCCCCCTGCCTCTACCCCCCGACAACCCCAGCCTTGGCAACCATAAGCCTGTTCTCTGTATCTGTGAGTCTGTTTCTGTTCTGTAGATGTGTTCATTTGCGTACAGACAACTTTCTGATGGAAGGCTTGAGTGTAGGGCCAGGGGGCTTTTGTTTTCCCTTCCATGTACCAGCCTTTCCTTCCAAAGTTGTCTTGAGAATGCATTCAGCCTTAGTACGTGAGGCTGAGTGTTTCTTTCTGTTGGCAAGAGAGGACTTGACAGAAAGTCAAGCACCAGGCTCCCTGGTACGTGTGTCCATCAGAGCCTGAGGCTGCCTGGGAACCAACCACGTGCGCGGGTATTTTGGAGAGCACAGTGTGGTCCCTTATGAGGGAGAGTCCCTTAGAAACAAGGTTCCCTGAGGCTAATTGGCCAAGTTTTGATATCAGTTAGCTGGTACCGAGAACTAAGTTAGATCTCTTTTCATCTTTTCATATTCTCTGCAAAAGTTAGTATCTGTTTCTTGAAAGTTTGAGAGAATTTACTAATAAACCCTTTTAGAAATGAAATCATTCAACAAGCATATTGAAAAAACAATGTATCCCATGGATATTAGTCTATTCAAGTTTTCTACTTTTTCTTGAGATGATTTTTGTTTGGAAAAGTCCACTTCGTTAAGATTTTCAAATGTGTTAGTACATATTAATTTCTTGTCCCTTAAAAACATTCTTCTCTCTGCTGTTATATAGCCCTTTTTTCACTTTACCTTTAAAAGTTATTTTGGTAGAGTTTTTGTTCTCTCTTATTCTTGAGTTAATAAAGGATATCCACCCTTTGTAAATGTTTCTCAGGGTTTTTGTCATTGTTACTTTAAAAAATGTTTTTGACCAACAAAAATATAGAAATTTTTTTTGATCAAGTGTCTTAATTTTTTACTTTGTGACTTCTTTCATTGCTTCTGTGTTTAGAAATTCCACCCCACTCCAGTATTATTTATCTATTTTTAAATTTTCTTGTATTTTAATTTTTTATACTTAATTATTTAGAAATTTCTTTGATCTAAGATAAGTATTTAACTTGTTTTTCCACCAAAACTTGCTAGCTACTTTTAACATTATTATTATTTTTTACAGTCCATACTTTTTTCTGTTGGTTTATATAATTCCTTTATTATCTACTAAATTCATATATATATATACACACACACACACACACACAGACACACACATACACACATTTTTGATTTAATGCAATATGTGTGTTCGTGAAAAATCTCTCATTCTGCAAAATGGTGCACTAAAAAATAACAGGAATTATGAGAAAACAGGTTTAGAGGTTAGCCACTAAAAATCTAGCCTACTTCATAACAAAATTACTACAATTGTCATAAAAATTTTAGCATAGTTAAACCTTCACTGGCATTTGTACCCATTGTCACAGGCAGTCCATCACTTACAGCTATAAACCTCAGGGCTTTGAGATATAGATCTTTGGGAATATTTACTAAATATAGACAGATTTTTGTCAAAATTAAAATCTGATATGGGGTATACCCTTAAAAAGAAATCAGTTTTATTTCTTCTTTTTAAAACACACGTGAAAGGACATTGTATTTTTTTCAGCTTTAGCAAAATTGTCATGTTGTAGAAGACATGGGGGTCTGGAAGCCATTAAGCCAACCACAAATTTCAATAAGATACTTCTGCAGAATTCTAAACCTTTTAAAAATGATTTACATATATTACTAAGACTTTCCTCTTTGTGATTTGTTTTGTCAGAAAATATTTATTGTCCTCCTTACTCCAAGAACCAGATCCTGAATTTTAAAATTTTATTGATCTTCTCTTTTTCTGGTTCATTTATTTCTGCTCTTTACCTTCATTTTTATTTATTTCTTAGGTGGTTATGACATTAAAATTAAAAAAAATACTCAACTAAATGCTAATTTATTTATTTATTTACATCTTTATTGGAGTATAATTGCTTTACAGCGGTGTGTTAGTTTCTGCTTTATAACAAAGTGAATCAGTTTTACATATACATATGTTCCTATATCTCTTCCCTCTTATGTCTCCCTCCCTCCCACCCTCCCTATCCCACCCCTCTAGGTGGTCACAAAGCACCGAGCTGATCTCCCTGTGCTATGCAGCTGCTTCCCACTTGCTATCTGTTTTACGTTTGGTAGTGTATATATGTCCATGCCACTCTCTCGCTTTGTCACAGCTTACCCTTCCCCCTCCCCATATCCTCAAGTCCATTCTCTAGTAGGTCTGTGTCTTTATTCCTGTCTTACCCCTAGGTTCTTCATGACATTTTTTTTCTTAAATTCCATATATATGTGTTAGCATACGGTATTTGTCTTTCTCTCTCTGACTCACTTCACTCTGTATGACAGACTCTAGGTCTGTCCACCTCATTACAAATAGCTCAATTTCGTTACTTTTTATGGCTGAGTAATATTCCATTGTATATATGTGCCACATCTTCTTTATCCATTCATCCGATGATGGACACTTAGGTTGTTTCCATCTCCTGGCTATTGTAAATAGAGCTGCAATTAACATTTTGGTACATGACTCTTTTTTTTTGTTTGTTTGTTTTTTTGCAGTACGCGGGCCTCTCACTGTTGTGGCCTCTCCTGTTGTGGAGCACAGGCTACGGACATGCAGGCTCAGTGGCCATGGCTCACGGGCCCAGCTGCTCCGCGGCATGTGGGATCTTCCTGGACTGGGACACGAACCCGTGTCCCCTGCATTGGCAGGCGGGCTCTCAACCACTGCGCCACCAGGGAAGCCCACGTGACTCTTTTTAAATTACAGTTTTCTCAGGGTATATGCCCAAGAGTGGGATTGCTGGGTCATATGGTGGTTCTATTTGTAGTTTTTTAAGGAACCTCCATACTGTTCTCCATACTGGCTGTACCAATTCACATTCCCACCAGCAGTGCAAGAGTGTTCCCTTTTCTCCACACCCTCTCCAGCATTTATTGTTTCTAGATTTTTTGATGATGGCCATTCTGACTGGTGTGAGATGATATCTCATTGTAGTTTTGATTTGCATTTCTCTAATGATTAATGATGTTGAGCATTCTTTCATGTGTTTGTTGGCAGTCTGTGTATCTTCTTTGGAGAAATGTCTATTTAGCTCTTCTGCCCATTTTTTTTTTTTTTTAAACATCTTTATTGGAGTATAATTGCTTTACAATGGTGTGTTAGTTTCTGCTTTATAACAAAGTGAATCAACAATACTTATACATATATCCCCATATTTCCTCCCTCTTGCGTCTCCCTCCCTCCCACTCTCCCTATCCCAACCCTCTAGGTGGTCACAAAGCACCGAGCTGATCTCCCTATGCTATGCTGACCAAATAGATTTTAACCTATTTTTCTCTCTCTCCAAGTATCTGTCTGCCTTCTTTCTTC
Organism: Mesoplodon bidens; assembly: GCF_964165515.1. Lineage (NCBI taxonomy): Eukaryota > Metazoa > Chordata > Mammalia > Artiodactyla > Ziphiidae > Mesoplodon > Mesoplodon bidens. Next base: position 56,477,726 of record NC_138160.1, on the reverse strand, counting down.
TTTTCAGCCTTCTTTTTTATTTATTTATTTATTTATTTATTTTTTGATTTATAACAAATTAAATCAGTTATACATATACATATGTTCCCATATCCCCTCCCTTTTGCGTCTCCCTCCCACCCTCCCTATCCCACCCCTCCAGGCGGTCACAAAGCACCGAGCTGATCTCCCTGTGCTATGCGGCTGCTTCCCACTAGCTATCTACCTTACGTTTGGTAGTGTATATATGTCCATGCCGCTCTTTCACTTTGTCACAGCTTACCCTTCCCCCTCCCCATATCCTCAAGTCCATTCTCTAGTAGGTCTTTGTCTTTATTCCTGTCTTACCCCTATGTTCTTCATGACATTTTTTTTTCTTAAATTCCATATATATGTGTCAGCATACAGTATTTGTCTTTCTCTTTCTGACTTACTTCACTCTGTATGACAGACTCTAGGTCCATCCACCTCATTACAAATAGCTCAATTTCATTTCTTTTTATGGCTGAGTAATATTCCATTGTATATATGTGCCACATCTTCTTTACCCATTCATCCGATGATGGACACTTAGGTTGTTTCCATCTCCGGGCTATTGTAAATAGGGCTGCTATGAACATTTTGGTACATGTCTCTTTTTGAATTATGGTTTTCTCAGGGTATATGCCCAGTAGTGGGATTGCTGGGTCATATGGTAGTTCTATTTGTAGTTTTTTAAGGAACCTCCATACTGTTCTCCATAGTGGCTGTACCAATTCACATTCCCACCAGCAGTGCAAGAGTGTTCCCTTTTTTCCACACCCTCTCCAGCATTTATTGTTTCTAGATTTTTTGATGATGGCCATTCTGACTGGTGTGAGATGATATCTCATTGTAGTCTTGATTTGCATTTCTCTGATGAGTAAAGATGTTGAGCATCCTTTCATGTGTTTGTTGGCAGTCTGTATATCTTCTGTGGAGAAATGTCTATTTAGGTCTTCTGCCCATTTTTGGATTGGGTTTTTTTTTTTTTTTTTGTTATTGAGCTGCATGAGCTGCTTGTAAATTTTGGAGATTAATCCTTTGTCAGTGCTTCATTTGCAAATATTTTCTCCCATTCTGAGGGTTATCTTTTGGTCTTGTTTATGGTTTCCTTTGCTGTGCAAAAGCTTTGAACTTTCATTAGGTCCCATTTGTTTATTTTTGTTTTTATTTCCATTTCTCTAGGAGGTGGGTCAAAAAGGATCTTGCTGTGATTTATGTCATAGAGTGTTCTGCCTATGTTTTCCTCTAAGAGTTTGATAGTTTCTGGCCTTACATTTAGGTCTTTAATCCATTTTGAGCTTATTTTTGTGTATGGTGTTATGGAGTAATCTAATCTCATACTTTTGCATGTCTCTGTCCAGTTTTCCCAGCACCACTTACTGAAGAGGCTGTCCTTTCTCCACTGTACATTCCTGCCTCCTTTATCAAAGATAAGGAGACCATATGTGTGTGGGTTTATCTCTGGGCTTTCTATCCTATTCCATTGGTCTATATTTCTGTTTTTGTGCCAGTACCATACTGTCTTGATTACTGTAGCTTTGTAGTATAGTCTGAAGTCAGGGAGCCTGATTCCTCCAGCTTCATTTTTCGTTCTCAAGATTGCTTTGGCTATTAGGGGTCTTTTGTGTTTCCATACAAATTGTGAAATTTTTTGTTCTAGTTCTGTGAAAAATGCCAGTGGTAGTTTGATAGGGATTGCTTTGAATCTGTAGATTGCTTTGGGTAGTAGAGTCATTTTCACAATGTTGATTCTTCCAATTCAAGAACATGGTACATCTCTCCATCTATTTGTATCATCTTTAATTTCTTTCATCAGTGTCTTATAAGTTTCTGCATACAGGTCTTTTGTCTCCTTATTGCTAGATATTTTATTCTTTTGTTGCAATGGTAAATGGGAGTGTTTTCTTGATTTCATTTTCAGGTTTTTCATCATTAGTGTACAGGAATGCCAGAGATTTCTGTGCATTAATTTTGTATCCTGCTACTTTACCAAATTCATTGATTAGCTCTAGTAGTTTTCTGGTAGCATCTTTAGGATTCTCTATGTATAGTATCATGTCATCTGCAAACAGTGACAGCTTTACTCCCTCTTTTCCGATTCGGATTCCTTTTATTTCCTTTTCTTCTCTGATTGCTGTGGCTAAAACTTCCAAAACTATGTTGAATAAGAGTGGTGAGAGTGGGCAGCCTTGTCTTGTTCCTGATCTTAGTGGAAATGGTTTCAGTTTTTCAACATTGAGGACGATGTTGGCTGTGGGTTTGTCATATATGGCCTTTGAGGAAAGTTGAATGTTGCGGAAAGTTCCTTCTATGCCTACTTTCTGCAGGGTTTTTATCATAAATGGGTGTTGAAATTTGTCGAAAGCTTTCTCTGCATCTATTGAGATGATCATATGGTTTTTCTCCTTCAACTTGTTAATATGGTGTATCACATTGATTGATTTGCTTATATTGAAGAATCCTTGCATTCCTGGAATAAACCCCACTTGATCATGGTGTATGATCCTTTTAATGTGCTGTTGGATTCTGTTTGCTAGTATTTTGTTGAGGATTTTTGCATCTATGTTCATCAGTGATATTGGCCTGTAGTTTTCTTTCTTTGTGACATCCTTGCCTGGTTTTGGTATCAAGGTGATGGTGGCCTTGTAGAATGAGTTTGGGAGTGTTCCTTCCTCTGAAATTGTTAGGAAGAGTTTGAGAAGGATGGGTGTTAGCTCTTCTCTAAATGTTTGTTAGAATTCGCCTGTGAAGCCATCTGGTCCTGGGCTTTTGTTTGTTGGAAGATTTTTAATCACAGTTTCAATTTCAGTGCTTGTGATTGGTCTGTTCATATTTTGTATTTCTTCCTGTTTCAATCTTGGCAGGTTGTGCATTTCTAAGAATTTGTCCATTTCTTCCAGGTTGTCCATTTTATTGGCATAGAGTTGCTTGTAGTAATCTCTCATGATCTTTTGTATTTCTGCAGTGTCAGTTGTTACTTCTCCTTTTTCATTTCTAATTCTATTGATTTGACTCTTCTCCTTTTTTTTCTTGATGAGTCTTGCTAATGGTTTATCAATTTTGTTTATATTTCAAAGAAAGAGCTTTTAGTTTTATTGATCTTTGCTATCGTTTCCTTCCTTTCTCTTTCATTTATTTCTGATCTGATCTTTATGATTTCTTCCTTCTGTCAACTTTGGGTATTTTTGTTCTTCTTTCTCTAATTGCTTTAGGTGCAAGTTTAGGTTGTTTATTCAAGATGTTTCCTGTTTCTTTAGGTAGGATTGTATTGCTGTACACTTCCCTCTTAGAACTGCTTTTGCTGCATACCATAGGTTTTGGGTCATTGTGTCTCCATTGTCATTTGTTTCTAGGTATTTTTTAATTTCCTCTTTGATTTCTTCAGTTATCACTTCGTTATTAAGTAGTGTATTGTTTAGCCTCCATGTGTTTGTATTTTTTTACAGATCTTTTCCTGTAATTGATATCTAGTCTCATGGCACTGTGGTCACAAAAGATACTTGATACAATTTCAGTTTTCTTAAATTCACTGAGGCTTGATTTGTGACCCAAGATATGATGTATCCTGGAGAATGTTCCATGAGCACTTGAGAAAAATGTGTATTCTGTTGTTTTTGGATGGAATGTCCTATATATATCAATTAAGTCCATCTTGTTTAATGTATCATTTAAAGCTTGTGTTTCCTTTTTATTTTCATTTTGGATGATCTGTCCATTGCTGAAAGTGGGGTGTTAATGTCCCCTATTATGAATGTGTTACTGTCGATTTCACCTTTTATGGCTGTTAATATTTGCCATATGTATTGAGGTGCTCCTATGTTGGGTGCATAAATATTTACAATTGTTATATCTTCTTCTTGGATCGATCCCTTGATCATTATGTAGTGTTCTTCTTTGTCTCTTCTAATAGTCTTTATTTTAAAGTCTATTTTGTCTGATATGAGAATTTCTACTCCAGCTTTCTATGGGTTTCCATTTGCATGGAATATCTTTTTTCATCCCCTCACTTTCAGTCTGTATGTGTCTCTAGGTCTGAAGTGGGTCTCTTGTAGACAGCATATATATGGGTCTTGTTTTTGTATCCATTCAGCCAGTCTGTGTCTTTTGGTGGGAGCATTTAGTCCATTTACATTTAAGGTAATTATCAATATGTATGTTCCTATTCCCATTTTCTTAATTGTTTTGGGTTTGTTATTATAGGTCTTTTCCTTCTCTTGTGTTTCTTGCCTAGAGAAGTTCCTTTAGCATTTGTTGTAAAGCTGGTTTGGTGGTGCTGAACCCTCTCAGCTTTTGCTTGTCTGTAAAGGTTTTAATTTCTCCATCAAATCTGAATGAGATCCTTGCTGGGTAGAGTAATCTTGGTTGTAGGTTTTTCTCCTTCATCACTTTAAATATGTCCTGCCAGTCCCTTCTGGCTTGCAGAGTTTCTGCTGAAAGATCAGCTGTTAACCTTATGTGGATTCCCTTGTGTGTTGTGTGTGTTGTTTTTCCCTTGCTGCTTTTAATATGGTTTTTTTTGTATTTAATTTTTTTTTTTTTTTTTTTTTTTTTTTTTTTTTTGCGGAATGTGGGCCTCTCACTGTTGTGGCCTCTCCCGTTGCGGAGCACAGGCTCCGGACGCACAGGCCCAGCGGCCATGGCTCACGGGCCCAGCCGCTCCGCGGCATGTGGGATCTTCCCGGACCGGGGCATGAACCCGTGTCCCCTGCATCGGCAGGCGGACTCTCAACCACTGCGCCACCAGGGAAGCCCTGTATTTAATTTTTGACAGTTTGATTAATATGTGTCTTGGTGTGTCTCTCCTTGGATTTATCCTATATGGGACTCTCTGTGCATCCTGGACTTGATTAACTATTTCCTTTCCCATATTAGGGATCTTTTCAACTATAATGTGTTTTCTGGACTTGATTAAGTATTTCCTTTCCCATATTAGGGAACTTTTCAACTATAATCTCTTCAAGTATTTTCTCAGTCCCTTTCTTTTTCTCTTCTTCTTCTGGAACCCCTATAATTCGAATATTGGTGCGTTTAATGTTGTTGCAGAGGTCTCTGAGACTGTCGTCAGTTCTTTTCATTCTTTTTTCTTTATTCTGCTCTACAGTAGTTATTTCCACTATTTTATCTTCTGGGTCACTTATCCGTTCTTCTGCCTCAGTTATTTTGCTATTGATCCCTTCTAGAGTATTTTTAATTTCATTTATTGTGTTGTTCATCATTGCTTGTTTCATCTTTATTTCTTCTAGGTCCTTGTTAAATGTTCGTTGCATTTTCTCTATTCTATTTCCAAGATTTTGGATCATCTTTACTATCATTATTCTGAATTTTTTTTCAGGTAGACTGCCTATTTCCTCTTCATTTGTTAGGTCTCATGGGTTTTTATCTTGCTCCTTCATCTGCTGTGTGTTTTTCTGTCTTCTCATTTTGTGTATCTTTCTGTGTTTGGGGTCTCGTTTTTGCAGGCTGCAGGTTTGTAGTTCCCATTGTTTTTGGTGTCTGTCCCCAGTGGCTAAAGTTGGTTCAGTGGGTTGTGTAGGCTTCCTGGTGGAGAGGACTAGTGCCTGTGTTCTGGTGGATGAGGCTGGATCTTGTTTTTCTGGTGGGCAGGTCCACATCTGGTGGTGTGTTTTGGGCTGTCTGTGGAGTTATTATGATTTTAGGCAGCCTCTCTGCTAATGGGTGGCGTTGTGTTCCTGTCTTGCTAGTTGTTTGGCATAGGGTGTCCAGCACTGTAGCTTGTTGGTCATTGAGTGAAGCTGGGTGTTGGTGTTGAGATAGAGGTCTCTGGGAGATTTTCGCCATTTGATATTATGTGGAGCTGGGAGGTCTGTTGTGGACCAGTGTCCTGAAGTTGGCTCTCCCACCTCAGAGGCACAGCACTGACTGCTGTCTGCAGCACCAAGAGCCTTTCATCCACACCACTCAGAGTAAAAGTGAGAAAAAGTAGAAAGAAAGAAAGAGGATAAAAGAAAATAAAATAAGGTAAAGTAAAATAAAGTTATTAAAATAAAATAATAATTATTAAGAAAAAAATTTTTTTAAGTAAAAAAAACAATAACAAAAACGGACGGATAGAACCCTAGGACAAATGGTGAAAGCAAAACTATACAGACAAAATCTCACACAGAAGCATACACAGACACACTCACAAAAAGAGGAAAAGGGGAAAGGATAATAAACCTTGCTCTCAAAGTCCACCCCCTCAATTTTGGATGATTCGTTGTCTATTTAGGTATTCCACAGATGCGGGGTACATCAAGTTGATTGTGGAGATTTAATTCGCTGCTCCTGAGGCTGCTGGGAGAGATTTCCCTTTCTCTTCTTTGTTTGCACAGCTCCCGGGGTTCAGTTTTGGATTTGGCCCCACCTCTGCATGTAGGTCGCCGGAGGGCATCTATTCTTTGCTCAGACAGGACGGAGTTAAAGGAGCCGTTGATTCGGGGGCTCTGGCTCACTCAGGCCACGGGGAGGGAGGGGTGCGGATGCGGGGTGAGCCTGTGGCGGCAGAGGGCGGCATGACATTGCATCAGCCTGAGGCGCGCCGTGCGTTCTCCCGGGGAAGTTGTCCCTTGATCCCGGGACCCTGGCAGTGGCGGCCTGCACAGGCTCCCTGGAAGGGAGGTGTGGAGAGTGACCTGTGCTTGCACACAGGCTTCTTGGTGGCGGCAGCAGCAGCCTTCGCATCTCATGCCCGTCTCTGGGGTCTGCGCTGTTAGCCGCGGCTCGCGTCCGTCTCTGGAGCTCCTTTAAGCGGCACTCTTAATCCCTTCTCCTCGCGCACCAGGAAACAAAGAGGGAAGAAAATGTCTCTTGCCTCTTTGGCAGGTCCAGACTTTTTCCCGGACTCCCTCCCGGCTAGCCGTTGCGCACTAACCCCCTGCAGGCTGTGTTCACGCCACCAACCCCAGTCCTCTCCATGCGTTCTGACAGAAGCCCGAGCCTCAGCTCCCAGCCCCGCCCACCCCGAGGGTGAGCAGACGAGCCTCTCGGGCTGGTGAGTGCTGGTCGACACCGATCCTCTGTGCGGGAATCTCTCCACTTTGCCCTCTGCACCCCTGTTGCTGTGCTCTCCTCCGTGGCTCCGAAGCTTCCCCCGCTCCGCCACCCGCAGTCTCCGCCCGCGAAGTGGCTTCCTAGTGTGTGGAGACCTTTCCAACTTCACGGCTCCCTCCCACTGTTGCAGGTCCCGTCCCTATTCTTTTGTCTCTCTTTATTCTTTTTTCTTTAGGTCTACCCAGGTATGTGGGGAGTTTCTTGCATTTTGGGAGGTCTGAGGTCTTCTGCCAGCGTTCAGTAGGTGTTCTGTAGGAGTTGTTCCACGTGTAGATGTATTTCTGATGTATCTGTGGGGAGGAAGGTGATCTCCGCATCTTGCTCTTCCGCCATCTTCCTCCTCTCAATAATCTAATTCATTTATTTTTAAGCTTTTTGTTTAATTAGCATTATACTTGAGGCTATGGATTTACCTTTGAGCACAACTTTGGCTATAATAATTTTCGATATTTAAGTAGTCTTATTTTTTTTGAAATAGCCCCTATGCTTCCCCATTTTGACTCCATATTACTTAGGAGCGTTTTTTGTTGTTTTTTTTCCCACTCATTTTGAGCTTTACTTCTTTCTAGATTTTATAGAATTAGTCTTTGTAGCCTAATTTATGCTGACATTTTATTAAGCAAAAATGGACAAGAAATTTGAATAGAGTTTTACCAAAAGTTTCATGCATGCTCACAAAAGTATGAACTGTATTTCAGAACTGTCCTACTGTGGTGCAAGCAAGTTACCCAGCTACTCCTAACTCTCACTGGTTGAGGATCACTCCTGGGTGATAACTCCCTGACAGGTGGGCGGAGCACATCCCCTGGCCAGCACAGGCCTTTAGTGGGTGAGATGTGCAGGAAACTATTGCTGTGTTTGGGGACAGAGGGCAGAAGGCAGAGGGCATATTGTGAGAGCACTGACAAGGTCTTCTAGGCTTCTTAGGGGTCCTGAAGGTTGAGTAAGAGGTCATGACTGGAAGTGGCAGCAAAGAGGTATAGGACTCTCCAGACAAAAGGAACAGAACATACAAAAGAGATAAAAAGAAAGTAATGTGAATTCAGTAACTTATGATGAAGCTTTTTTGAGTATAAAGGGATGTGTTGGAGGGAGAGTGCAAGGAGGAGAATGTCTGGAGAGAGGTTAGGGAGGAGTCACGGGCCAGAACACAAGGGCCTTATGTTCCACATTAGCCATTTTGAACTTCATTCTGATGGCAAAAGGGAATATTTAAAGGGTTTTAAATAGGAGAGTGATATGCCCAGGTTTATATTTTTAGAAAGATTATTCTGAATGCTGTGCAGAAAATAGGTTAGAGGGTGGTAAGATTAAAATAATGAAAACCAGCTGGGAGGGTGTTGCAGTAGCCAGGTGAGAGATGATGGTGGCTGAACTAAGGTAGTGCTAGCCGGGATGGAGAGATGTGCTTGGGAGATGAAACTAACAGGACTTGGGTGGGAATGGAGAAGTGGGATGTAGGGGAAGGCAGAGTATGAATGGAGAGGATGAAGAGGGAGAGAGGACAATAAGGACTGTGACTTCCAAGTTCCTGACTTGGGTCTCCATCATTCCCTGAGCTGGGAATACAGTAGGAGTTTGGGACATTTTGAGTTTGAGGTGTCAGGGGGAGATCTTAAAGGGAGATACTTATCCAAGGGGGAGGATAGAAGGGTCTTTAGTTCCTTTGATAGGTCCAATCTGCAGATTTAGATTTAGGGGTGGTCAGCCTAAAGACAGTAGTTGAAACCGTAAGATCAAACAAGATGGCCCCCGGAGAGTAGATAGAATGAGATTTATGAGAGGAAGCGGAAGACAGCTGTAGAAATGTGAATCCTCCCAGGGCTGCCATTTAAAGTGTGTATTGCTTTTTCATCCAGCCATGAATGAAACCCCTGTCTCCTAACTTTCAGAAAATGGCACACAGAAAGGCGGGTGGGAAGTTGCACGCGAGTGCGTGCCTGAGGCCAGGTTTTCCTGATTAAAACTCTCCCTGGGCTTGTGGTGTTGCATCTGTGGCTTTCCTTGGCATGACCTTCTATTTTGAGAGAACCTTTTTGGAGGGACTGATCTTTTCTTCTTGTTTCTACTCTGGTTCAGCTTATGCTATAATATTTATGTTGGCCACTTGCCTTTCTTTTACCAGTTGGGACTGGTTGTATCCCCATAACCATTCCCTCCACTCTGTTTTAGAGAAATAAAAATGGAAATGGCAGGTTTAAAACAGAGAGTTTGCCAAAGTTGTGTCTTTCTTTTGCTGACAAGCGAAAGAAAGCCCACCTATGCCAGATCAGCACATTTCTAAATCTAAATGCACATTGGCTGTCCTGGCTGTGGGGGAGGGAGGGTGGTCCCCCCCCACCCCATGGGAGTAGAATCAGCTTCAGTAATACCATTTTTGCACTTCTCCTTGGTTAGTGAAATTTACTTTCCAACATCAACTGCAAGTTGTGAATTATTAATATCCTCCCCAAGGTATTCCACGGGCCTAATCTTATCCTGCCCTGTATAAATTGGTTTTGATTCTTCTCATTTAGAAGAGGTTTTGCCATCACTGAGACAATTCCTTATTTGTATTAATGCATGAATATCCTCTCTAACAAATCCTAAGAATCCATTCAGTTTTTGGAGGGGTTTATTTATTGAAAATCCTTTGATTGGATACTGCCTATGCCTTTGTTTTTTACTACAGTCATGCAGAGTAATTCTAATACGTCTTCCAAAAGATGGACTTTTAAATTCAAATATTTGAACTCCCCTATAGTGGTGGCCTCCTATTTTTCCTCTCCTTCCTCCCTTAAATTTCCCTACTCTCCCCTCCTACAAGATTTACTTGTGACAAATACAACTTAGTCACTGTCTTTTTGGAGTTAAGCCAAATCTAAGTCTTTTCAGTTTAGTTTCTACACTTTAAGAGGGAATTTAATAAATTAAAGTGATTACACTTGTGAAGATACTTGAAACTCTTAACAGTTTGGGACACCACATTTCTATGAAGATAGCCAGAGATCCAATATTTTTTTTGGCAACCACTTTATACTCTTGCCTTATATTCTGTTGGCTATCAAATAAAACTTCATATTATTTTCATGAGAACTACCACCTTCCTTATGCTGCAGCTGTGTGGAGGATCTTATGTTTCTTCTAGTTAGATGACATTTTGCTAGACCTAGCCCATTGTTCCAGTTTTTATCTCTTTCCGGATCTTGATTCTGTCCTGCAAACTATTAGCATTTAACCGCAAGATCTTGTCATATGCACACGTAATCACTATTTTCTCCTTCAAATCACTGATTAAAATAAAAGTTGTTTAGAAAAGTGTTAAGGAAGGAGAACTGCCAGACACCTTTGTCTACATTGACGTTACTCTATTAGTCAATACCCTTTGGTTAATATATAATTTAGCGCTCAGTTAGTTTATGGTGCAGTAATAAACAATCCCCCAACCCTAGTGGCTTCCAACAACAAGAGTTTATTTCTCACTCACAGTTTATGCTGACGGTTGGTCAGCTTCGGCTCTGCTCCCTTTGTCTTCTTTGCAGGGGCAGGAAGGAGGAGAAATCCCAATCTCTGATATCCTTTTATCATGTCAAAGAGAGAAAAAGAGATATTGCTAATCCACACACAATGGTTCTTAAAGCTTCTGCTTGAATGTGGATGTGCCACAACGCTTCACACACTGTTGGTCAAAGCAAGTCACAAGACCAAGCCCAACATCAGTGGGACATGGGTGCATACTCCTTCCATAGGATGTTCTAGAAGTATGGCAATGAGTGACAGTGGATAATTAGTAATAATGAAACAATCATTTGGTAAAACTATTTAACATTTGTGTACCAGTTCCAAAATGTTTTCAGATCACCGTGTTAATTTCCACAACAACTCTGCGAGGCTAGCATTGTTATCTCTATTTATCAGATGAGGTTCTGAGAGGTAGTGTCTTGTTATAGCTAGTAATTGGCAAGTTAGGACTTAATCTCAAATATTCTGAAGCCTACAATGTCCTTCTTAGTACTGATGATGATGACGATGATGACAAAGATGACAAATATTACTTACATTTATCGAGGCACTTTACCTGGCAGGCACTGTCGTGAGTGTTTTATTTTCCTATTGGGCAGGGTAATTAGCTCTAGCTGTCTCAGTAGATGAACCTCAAAGTCCCAACGTCTTTTTAAAAAACTTTTAAAATTAAATTTTTTTTTGTTTTTATTTCCATTACTCTAAGAGGTGGATCAAAAAAGATCTTGCTGTGATTTATGTCAAAGAGTGTTCTTCCTATGTTTTCCTGTAAGAGTTTTATAGTGTCCAGTCTTACATTTAGGTCTCTAATCCATTTTGAGTTTATTTTTGTGTATGGTATTAGGGACTGTTCTAATTTCATTCTTTTACATGTAGCTGTCCAGTTTTCCCAGCACCACTTTTTGAAGAGGCTGTCTTTTCTCCATTGTATATCCTTGCCTCCTTTGTCATAGATAAGTTGATCATAGGTGCATGGGTTTATCTCTGGGCTTTCTATCCTGTTCCATTGATCTATATTTCTGTTTTTGTGCCAGTATCACATTCTCTTGATTTCTGTAGCTTTGTAGTATAGTCTGAAGTCAGGGAGTCTGATTCCTCCAGTTCCGTTTTTTTTTTTCCCTCCAGACTGCTTTGGCTATTTGGGGTCTTTTGTGTCTCCAAACAAATTTTAAGATTCTTTGTTCTAATTCTGTGATAAATGCCACTGGTAATTTGATAGGGATTACATTGAATGTGTAGATTGCTTTGGGTAGTATAGTCATTTTCACAGTATTGATCCTTCCAATCCAAGAACATGGTATATCTCTCCATCTATTTGTATCATCTTTAATTTCTTTCATCAGTGTCTTATAGTTTTCTGCATACAGGTCTTTTGTCTCCTTAGGTAGGTTTATTCCTAGGTATTTTATTCTTTTTGTTGCAATGGTAAATGGGAGTGTTTCCTTAATTTATATTTCAGATTTTTCATCATTAATGTATAGGAATGCAAGAGATTTCTGTGCATTAATTTTGTATCCTGCAACTTTACCAAATTCATTGATTAGCTCTAGTAGTTTTCTGGTAGCATCTTTAGGATTTTCTATGTATAGTATCATATCATCTGCAAACAGTGACAGTTTTACTTCTTCTTTTCCAATTTGTATTCCTTTTATTTCTTTTTCTTCTCTGATTGCTATGGCTAGGACATCCAAAACTATGTTGAATAATAGTGGAGAGAGTGGACATCCTTGTCTTGTTCCTGATCTTAGTGGGAATGGTTTCAGTTTTTCACCATTGAGAATGATGTTCGCTGTGGGTTTGTCCTATATGCTCTTTATTATGTTGAGGTAGGTTCCCTCTATGCCCACTTTCTGGAGAGTTTTTATCATAAATGGGTGTTGAATTTTGTCAAAAGCTTTTTCTGCATCTATTGAGATGATCATATGGTTTTTCTTCTTCAATTTGTTAATATGATTGGTTAACATTGGTTGGTTTGTGTATATTAAAGAATCCTTGCATCACTGGGATAAATCCCACTTGATTAAAAGTATGATACTTTTAATGTGTTGTTGGATTCTGCTTGCTAGTATTTTGTTGAGGATTCTTGCATCTATATTAATGAGGTATATCGGCCTGTAATTTTCTTTTTTTGTAGTATCTTTGTCTGGTTTTGGTATCAGGGTGATGGTGGCCTCATGGAATGAGTTTGGGGGTATTCCTTCCTCTGAAATTTTTTGGAAGAGTTTGAGAAGAATAGGTGTTAGCTCTTCTCTAAGTGTTTTATAGAATTCACCTGTGAAGCCATCTGGTCCTGGACTTTTGTTTGTTGGAAGATTTTTAATCACAGTTTCAATTTCATTACTTGTGATTGGCCTGTTCATATTTTCTATTTCTTCCTGGTTCAGTCTTGGAAGGTTATACCTTTCTAAGAATGTGTCCATTTCTTCCAGGTTGTCCATTTTATTGGCATGGAGTTGCTTATAGTAGTCTCTTAGGATGCTTTGTATTTCTGCGGTGTCTATTGTAACTTCTCCTTTTTCATTTCTAATTTTATTGATTTGAGTCCTCCCCCTCTTTTTCTTGATGAGTCTGGCTAATGGTTTATCAATTTTGTTTATCTTCTCAAAGAACCAGCTTTTAGTTTTATAATATTTGCTATTGTTTTCTTTGTTTCTATTTCATTTATTTCTGCTCTGATCTTTATGATTTCTTTCCTTCTACTAACTTTGGGTTTTGTTTGTTCTTCTTTCTCTAGTTCCTTTAGGTGTAAGGTTAGATTATTTATTTGAGATTTTTCTTGTTTCTTGAGGTAGGCTTGTATTGCTATAAACTTCCCTCTTAGGACTGCTTTTGCTGCATCCCATGGGTTTTGGATCATCGTGTTTTCATTGTAATTTCGCTCCAGGTATTTTTTGATTTCCTCTTTGATTTCTTCAGTGATCTCTTGGTTCTTTGGTAGCATATTGTTTAGCCTCCACGTGTTTGTGTTTTTTCCGTTTTTTTCCCTGAAATTGATTTCTAATCTCATAGCGTTGTGGTCAGAAAAGATGCTTTGATATGATTTCAGTTTTCTTAAATTTACTGAGTCTCTGTTTATGACCCAAGCTGTGATCTGTCCTGGACAATGTTCCATGTGCACTTGAGAAGAAAGTGTAATCTGCTGATTTTGGATGGAATGTAGTATAAATACCAGTTAAATCTAGCTGGTCTATTGTGTCATTTAAAGCTTCTGTTTCCTTATTAATTTTCTGTTTGGTTGATCTGTCCATTGGTGTAAGTGAGGTGTTAAAGTTCCCCACTATTTTTGTGTTACTGTCAATTTCCTCTTTTATAGCTGTTAGCAGTTGCCACATGTATTGAGATGCTCCTATATTGGGTGCATATATATTTATAATTGTTATATCTTCTTCTTGGATTGATCCCTTGATCATTATGTAGTGTTCTTCCCTTTCTCTTGTAACATTCTTTATTTTAAAGTCTATTTTATCTGGAGTAGCAATGAGTATTGGTACTCTAGCTTTCTTTTGATTTCCATTTGCATGGGATATCTTTTTCCATCCCCTCACTTTCAGTCTGCATGTGTCCCTAGGTCTGAAGTGGGTCTCTTGTAGACAGCATATATATGGGTCTTTTTTCTGTATCCATTCAGCAAGCCTGTGTCTTTCGGTTGGAGCATTTATTTAATCCATTCACGTTTAAGGTAATTATCGATATGTATGTTCCTATTGCCATTTTCTTAATTGTTATGGGTTTTGTTTTTTAGGTCCTTTTCTTCCTTTGTGTTTCCCACTTAGAGAAGTTCCTTTAGCATTTGTTATGGAGCTGGTTTGGTGGTGCTGAATTCTCTTAGCTTTTGCTTGTCTGTAAAGCTTTTGATTTCTCCATCGAATCTGAATGAGATCCTTGCCAGGTAGAGTAATCTTGGTTGTAGGTTTTTCCCTTTCATCACTTTAAATATATCATGCCACTCCCTTCTGGCTTGTAGAGTTTCTGCTGAGAAATCAGCTGTTAACCTTATGGGAGTTCGCTTGTATGTTATTTGTCATTTTTCCCTTGTTGCTTTCAATAACTTTTCTTTGTCTTTAATTTTTGTCAGTTTGATTACTATGTGTCTCAGTATGTTTCTCTTTGGTTTATCCTGCCTGGGACTCTCTGTGCTTCCTGGACTTGGGTGTCTCTTTCCTTTCCCATGTTAGGGCAGTTTTCAGCTGTAATCTCTTCAGATATTTTCTTGGGTCCTTTCTCTCTCTCTTCTCCTTCTGGGTCCCCTATAATGTGAATGTTGTTGCGTTTAATGTTGTCCCAGAGGTCTCTTAGGCTGTCTTCATTTCTTTTCATTCTTTTTTCTTTATTCTGTTCCACAGCAGTGAATTCCACCATTTTCTCTTCCAGGTCACTTATCCGTTCTTCTGCTTCAGTTATTCTGCTATTGATTCCTTCTAGTGTAGTTTTCATTTCAGTCATTGTATTGTTCATCTCTGTTTGTTTGTTCTTTAATTCTTCTAGGTCTTTGTTAAACATTTCTTGCATCTTCTCGATCTTTGCCTCCATTCTTTTTCCGAGGTCCTGGATCATCTTCACTATCATTATTCTGAATTCTTTTTCTGGAAGGTTGCCTATCTCCACTTCATTTAGTTGTTTTTTGGGGGTTTTATCTTGTTCCTTCATCTGGTACATAGCCCTCTGCCTTTTCATGTTGTCTATCTTTTTGTGTATGTGTTTTTTGTTCCACTGGCTGCAGGATTGTAGTTCTTCTTGCTTCTGCTGTCTGCCTTCTGGTGGATGAGGCTATCTCCAAATCCCAATGTCTTAACACAATAAAAGTATTATTTCTCTTTCATATCATATTCACATGTGGACCAGGTGACTCTTCAGGAGTAGCTCTTTTCTAAGTGGTGACTTGGGAATCTGGGCTGTTCCTATCTTTTAACTAGGCCATTTGGAACATGTGACCTCTAAGGCTCCATTGCAAGGTGAAAGAGAAGGGGAGAGAAATAGAGAGAGAGAGAGAGAGGGAGATAGAGAGATAGATATGGAGGAACCTGATGTTTTTGAGGGCCAAGATGGGAATTGGATCACATCTCTTCCACCCATATCCCATTAGCCTATATTAGTCACATGATGTCACCTAGCTGCATGAGGGCAGATAAATAAGTAGAGCACTAGATATTTGATGAACATTAATAGTCCCTCTCACAAAGTTAGAATCATTAGCATCCCCATTTATATAGATGAGAAAATTGAGGTGGCGAAAATTTAAGTACTTTTCATTGGTCACATCTGTAGCAGTAAAGTAGAAGGGATTTGAACCTAGACAGTCATATTTCACAATCTGTGCTCTTAGCAACTGCACTAGACTGTCTCTCATCTTTCATCATGATTAGCTAGTTTATGAATATGTTGACCTAGGTTGGCATCCAGCCACATTTATCCATTTTGTCAAAAACATCATCAAAACCTTTTAAACTATTCTGTTGAAATCGTGATACTTCGTAGATACCATGCTCATAATGGTATTTATAAAAAACATTCAGTAAAGCTGGTACAGGAGGACTAATTATCAATGATTACTTTTTTTGTTTGTTTGTCTTCTCATGAGGGATTAGCACTTTTGGCCACAAGTGCAGGGCCAAGGGACGTCTCAGGGGAACCCAGAGGAGCAGATTCCCTACCTGCACCACTATGCCCTCCTCTGCCTGTCTCACATCTTGGCTCTATGTAGGACCCAGGAATTGTGAATCATTCTCAGGAAGCACTCAGGTTAAATTTTTCTTTTAGCCTGGAAATGAGGGCTTGGACTGAGAAATTATATTGTTATAGAAAATCAGAAAAGTTAAATTTATTGAGTCTGTGGACTGAGATGAATAGCTAGTACATTAAAAAAATTCTAAAATATTGCCCATGTGGCGATCAAATTCATCATTCTCTCATTTGTGAATTCTCTTTATTTTCTGAACTTAAAAAGGGGACTGGCTGTCTCCAGCATGTCTTCTATGGTTCTCTCTGGTTCCTCACTAAGTACTGGCCATGTTTTAGCCATTTCATGTGCAGTTTTCACAAAAGAAATATGTGATGTGTCAGAGCCAGAGTATATAATTGATTCTGAATACCTAGGTTTTATTTCATGAACTCTTCATCTACCTTGGGTTGTTAATTCCCTCTCAATTGATTTATCCCACCATTTTCAGAAAGCACAATTGCGGCTGAAGAGTCATGGTTTCTGACTGTCCTCCATTAGCCTAGGAAGAATCTCAGCTTTAGCCTAAGGAGTGGTCATCCTGGAAGTTAGATGTAAGCTTGTGTGCCCAGAGTTTTGTGGAGCCAGCTTGACAGTGCTTCTTTACTTAAAGATCTGAGGATCCTCCAGGGGTAGAATTACCAGAAATAACAGAGGGTACTGAGAGTGGAGGCCAAGTAGCTGGTCCAAGGAGAATGGACCAGTTATCAAAAGGAGGGGCCATTCTGAGCACAGCCCAGCATGTGTCACTACAGTTGTCTCCCAGCCCAGTCCCCACGAAATCAAGTCTGCACCCAGGTGTGGAGGCTTTTACAAAAGCAAGGAAAGCTGAAAGGATCATTTCTTAGTAGCTTTTGGGTGACTTTGAGAGTGTAAGCTGTGAACAGTGGTGCCGTCATCAGTAGAGATGTTGACAGGGGTGGTGGTGGCTGTTTAAGCCCAAGCAGTAACTGTCACCCTTTTTGCTGACCATGACTTGAGAATTCTCCACAGAGAATCAGAGTAGGAAAGGAGAAAAATGGCAGTTACAGCAAGGAAAACTGGATGACTTGGTATTATCTCTATTTCCCCTTGGGGCTTCCAGAAGCCATAGGAAAGGAACTTTGTGTGTGTGTGTGTGTGTGTGTGTGTGTGTGTGTCTGTATCTGTATGTTAGAAGTCCTGCAGAACAGGTGGAGTTGAAGCCAGAGAAATAGTGTTTTGTGTCCATTATTATTATCCTATTATTATTCCCATGTTTGTGTGGGCTGGGAAATACAAGTTATATTAGTTTTACTCCATTTGCTCCAAATAGCACTTATACCTTTCTTGTCCTCCTCAATCTAAAGACAAGGAAAATGGTCCTTTTCATTGTCTTTCCATATGGTGCAAACTTCAGCTCACTTTGAGCTTCCACTTTCTGACCCCGTGTCTCAGCCTCTTTACTAGTCTTTCATATTCGTCTCTGGGTGTGTCCTCTTCATCTTCTGAATTATTTTTATACTTATGAGTGTATTGCAAGTTCCCTTTGTATCCCTGTTGTCCTTGGTAGGTCACTTTTCTCCACCTCCCCCACTCCTTAGACTATGTACTTGCCTTTCTTGCTCTGTCTTTTTAAAGAACCAACTTTTAAAATGTTATACTTTGAAAAAAAAAATTCACTTTATGTTATAGCAAGTTGAAGATAGAATCAGCAGTAAGGAAAAGTTACGATAACTTCATGACCCAGAGTTCATATGAACACTTTGATGTCTTTCTAGTCATATTCCCATGCATATCTATACAAACATTATGTGTGTATGTGTGTATGAATGTATGTATGTAAATACCTGTAGTTACAAAACTGGAGTCATACCACACATGACATTTTGCAAACTTTTTCATCTATCAGTATACAATGATCCTTTCTCCATGTCATTTATTCTTCCAAAACCATTATTCTAAATGATTACAAAAATATTTTAAAACTTTTGATTCAGCTGGCTAATTTGCTTTCTGAAAAGGAGATGATAATGCACTTTCACCAGCAGTATTTACGAGCACCATTGCTGGATTCCTTGCATTCTTTTTTTTTTTTTTTTTTACTGGATTCCCTGCATTCTTATTAACACAACAATTTAAAAAATTTCTGCTAATTGTCTAGGTAAAAAATGAAGTGTTATTGTTATAATTTGCATTCCTTTCACTGCTAATGAGACTGAAGATTTTTCATGTTTATGGCTATTGTATTTTTCTTTCATGAGTTGCGTGTTTGTGCCTTGTCATGCATTTTTAATGGTCTTGTTGGAATTTAATTTTTCAGATGTCTCCTAATCCTCTTGCTCCCTCTTCTCTGTCAAGAGTCTCAGACAATGTGATCATGCTGATATCTTATCTCAGAATTTGGAAATCTGCCTTCCTTAAGCCTACAGAATGTTTCTGACTGTATCTAGCTCCTACCTCTGTGACAATCACACGATTAAGTGGCCTGGCCACTTGTCTTGAATTTTATTTGCCTCCAATACCTGACTGATCATATCAGAGTGGCTTACCTTGCTCCCTCAATATCACAGTTAGTATGGGGTTGACATCATTGCTTCAGTGATGCCAGAAAACTGAATGAAGGAGGGGGAGGGGAAATCCTTGAAGGGGGTTGGGTGTAGGGCAGTGAGCTGTGCCTCAGCAGGACACAGGAAAGGGCATCATCTGTGATCCTTTGGGTGTGTGTGGGATCTTGTAAAAAATCTTAAGGATTTGTGGAAAGCCGGCTGAGGCATGCCTCTGTCAAGTTGTCCCTGGTGTTGTGCTCCAGGGACATCTGATCAGAGATCAGAATCTCAATCCAGAGGGGAGGACAGAGGTAAAGTGTGGACCTTAGATCATGATGAAAAGTTAGTCAAGGAAGGATGGAGGAAAAAGAAAAGGACTCAGGTCCCGAGACTGTTAGAAATAGGGCACCGTGGTGGACTAAGGTGAGTCTGGGTCTATTCCTCTAAGCAGGCAGGAATGAATAGAAAAAAAAAAAAACCCATCTTCCCATCTAAGGAGGCCAAGGTCAGTCCTATAGAAGGGGAAATGGCAGGGGGATGCTGAAAAGGGAGGGGAACACAGTAGAGTTAAAAGTGGGCTAGAACTGAAGGGAGTGGGACCAAGAACAAGAGCCTCCTTTCCATCCCCCACCCCGCCACACCACTGCTAGGGACACCTTGCTCACTGACTCATCCGTGTTGCTTACTCCTTCCTTACCCTCTACTGCACCCTCTGCACCTCATTTCATTTTAAATTAACTCTTCTCTAGCTTAGACTCCTTGCAAAACCTTCTCTTCACCCCTTGCTTTAACTGAAATGTATTCCTCCCTAGAATGTGCTTCCTCAGTAGCCCTTTGGAGGAAAGGAAGGCCATTCTTTCATATTCCACACATCCCTGGGCCAAGGGAGGCGTTTGTATTTCTTCATGTCCCACTAAACCATTTCTCTTGGATCCTCATGCAAAAGTCTCTTTTCCTTTGAAATTTATGTGGTCTGGCTCTGCCACTTCCCCTGATCCTTGACATAAATATTGGCTTACCCAACATTTATGAGGGCTTTGGAACCTAGATTATAGGTTTATTTTTCATTCCACTTCTTGATTGACTTCAATTTCCATCTAACATTTCCACCTAAAATTATTTAGCCTCTTTGACTCCCATGACCTTCACGTACTTGAGGCACCCACTCTCAGGGCCTTCTCTACTTCCATCACCAGGATTCTGAGTGCTACTGGAGACAACTGCACAGCCTTGCGCTTGGTCTCACTAATAGTTGATGGTCTGACTTTAACTGAACCTTAACTCAGCTCATTATTCCTATCTCTTGCCCATGGTCAAGAGAGTTTTCTTTCCCATGTCCTATAATAGCCATTCCAAGTCCTCTGATCTTCTCAAGCTGTCTATTCAAATCCCACTACCTTCTGTAAAGAGATGCCCTTTCTTTCTATCTCGTAGGAGACACTGAGGTCATTAGTTGTGACTTCACTCATTTCTCTCCTTCGCTCCTTACTTGCAAACTCATCTGCATCTGACTTTCCTCTGTCCTTCACTCTAGTATCCAAGTAAAATGTTCGTCTCCTGTTTAAAGGTAATTCTCTGCTTGGTGCTTTAAATCACATCCTATTCTTTCCCTTGAGAGCTTCTCCATACATTATTCTCACTCCATTCTGTATTCTTATTCTTTCTTTCTTCACTGATTCATTCACTTGGTACATAAATAAGTACGTGTCTCTTCCTTCTTAAAAATGCCTCTCTGAATGCTACCCCTTCTTCCTTCCCAGCCAAACTCCTTCAAAGTATCCCTACCTGCTCTCTTGACTTCCTCATTTCCTGGCTGCTCCTCAATTCTCTGCAATCTGACCTCCCACCACAGAGTAATCTACAAAAGCATCTCTTACAGAGATTACCAGTAATCCATTTATCAAATTCAGTAGGTACTCTTTGCACTTATATTACATGTTTTCTCTTTTGTATTTGACATTGTTGATCATCCCCTTTTCTTGACATTTTTTTTCTCTGGTTTCCATCATATCACTCTGTCAGCTCTCCTTGTTCTTTCTGGATCATCATCATCCATTACTCTACTCTGAGGAATTTTCTTTCAGATGCTCCCAAAAATTCTATGCTTATTCTTCTTTGGCCATTCTACGCACTTTACACTCAAGGCTTCCAGTGTCACTTATATGTTGTTGACTCTAGAACTCTTCTTGAGTTTGAGACCACAATAGCCAGCTGCCCATAGGAAAACTCCACTTGGGTGACCCTACAAGGCTCAAACTAGATATGGTACTTAATTAATAATTGTTTTATGAGTCAATGTCCAGAACTCAATTCATCATTTCTGTCTCCAAGTCTGTTTTTCTTCCTATTTATTATTTTTTTGTAGGTGAAATGACCATTTATTTCTTTATAGCAATAGGAAATGAGATTTTCTGTGCCCGAAAAAGTCCCCCTCTGCTTTACTGAAGGAAGAAGAGGAAAAGGTGAAACGGAATGACTGTAAGCTCTAGATTGCAGTATTCTACAGAGATGTCTCCCTTCTTGCTTTCACCACAGTGGGAGTTTGTCTTTGCTATTGTCTGCATCTTGTTCTACGTGGTTTAGGTGTGAGAAGCACAGGTTGCTTGGTCTGAGCAGATGTCCTTATTTCTATACTCCAGTGGTTCTCAAATGTTAAAATGTAAAATATTCACCCGAGAAGGGTTTTTTGTTTGTTTTTGTAAGGTAATGGACACTATCCATGAAACTATAGGACTAAGGTGGGGCTTAGAAATCTGTCCTTTCAGAAGCATCCCAGCTATTTGTGATAAACGTAATTCACAGACCACATTTTTAGAAACACTATTCTAGTATATTGGAGCTGCCAATTTGCCATTTGTTTTAGCTATTAAAGATCTCTGTTGGGCTTCCCTGGTGGCGCAGTGGTTGGGAGTCCGCCTGCCGATGCAGGGGACACGGGTTCGTGCCCCGGTCTGGGAAGATCCCACATGCCGCGGAGCGGCTGGGCCCGTGAGCCATGGCTGCTGAGCCTGCGCGTCCGGAGCCTGTGCTCTGCAAGGGGAGAGGCCACAACAGTGAGAGGCCCGCCTACCGCAAAAAAAAAAAAAAAAAAAAAAAGATCTCTGTCACTGAAAGTCCTATTTAATTGATATGCCAGTGAATCTGGGGGCTTGATTCTGTAAGATTTATACAGGTAGGTTGTGTGTCCAAATTAGCATCCCACTGAGCTGTGATTTTTTATAGGATACCCAGTTTGACTTCTTTGAAGATGGAATGAATGACAGATTTTATATGTATTGACTTGTAGAGCCAAAGCCATAGTTCTCAACTTGTCCACTGGGAGAATGGAGCAATTTTTTTGCAGGTGACTGAATATGCTGCTTGGGTTTTGAGTGCAGGTGAACTATTATCTTCCCATTCCATTGTAGAAGAGAATAACGGAAATGTGGCAACTTTTTCTTGCTGAATGTTTTTCAACCTAGACTTCAAGAGCAGCTTCCTCAGAACATGCCTGTGATGCGTTAATCAATAACAGCTTGCTCCTGTGATTTGCTCTTCTGAGGCCGGGGCTACCTATCACTAGTATCCTAGCCAAGATACTGTTTACATCTCTCTCCCTCCGAAGCTTTGTGTCTAAAAGGTTTTTCCTGCTTGCTGATGGTAGAACTTATATCTAAAAACAGAGGAATGATTCCCAGCTTTTTATAGTTTGTGGGCTTTCTAGCCAGGAACTTTACAAATGCTTGGTAACAACAACAGCATTAAGGCAAACAACACTCATAAACTTGACATCACCTCAAAAATGACAACATAGTGAACCATTCATCAGCCTTTGAGATTTCAGTCTTGCTCCTCAGTTGCTTCTGTTTCCTTCTCCAGATGTAATAAGACTTTCCAAGTGATTACTTCTCATGAATTTGGTGATATTCAAATGACAACTAGTCACGTTTGCTATTCGGTGATTGTGAATAATTCTGAGCTTCAGCTGGGAAGTTTCAAAGTGTTGTTGTGTGACTCAAGAATATCTTCTGTTTTCTGCCCCCAGCAAAGACCTTTAAAGGGTTAGCAGGAGGGAACTGCAGGGGATAAATGTGCTAAAGCATAGATTAGTGCGATTTCCCATTAGTGGTGTTTCAGGCAATGTAGAATTGAAAGATCGGATATGATTGTTGTTGGAGCCATGTCCTCAGGAGCCAGGCAGGAGTTGTATGTACGTAACTCCAGGCAAGCGAATTCTCTGCCCTAGAATAGTCCGGCGGTTGAGGGAACAGTGTTTGGAGTCAACAAAGGGATGGGTTTCGGTCTTGGCTCTGCCACTTATTAGCCGGGTAACTCTGGGCACGTTACTGAACTGCTCCGAGGCTCTATAAAGTAATGTTAGCAATTCTCACAACCACTCTTTGAGAAAGAGCTCATTAGTCTTCCCTGGCAAGGGGCTGTTGTGAGTGTCAACAGCAACTAGTAGCTAGCATTGCTTTATTCACTTATTCACTCAAGGAATTTATATGAGCAGCCTCTGTGCTAGAGGCTAGAGATGGAGTGGTGAGCCTGAAAAATTAAGTCATTAACCTCATAGAGCTTACGTTCTAGTTGGGGTGAGATGGACAGTAAACAAATTAATATTCAAGGTAATTACAAATTGTGATGCATGCTGTAAAGGAGAGAAACAACCTAATGTCATAAACAGTAACCAGAGCAGACAGGTCAATTTAGATTGGTTGGCGACCTATGAGGTAGGAACTAAGTTTGAGAATATCTGGGGATGAGCATACCAGCTAGAGGGTGCCTCTGTGCTATGTGCTTTAGGGCAGGCTCCTATTTAATTCTCACAAAACACTGTGTGGCCGATAGAATTAGCACCTGTTTTTTTCAGATAAGGAAATTGAGGTTTACAAAATTGAATACGTTGCCCAAGGTCACACAAGTAATAGGTCAGCAGGGCTGGGATTAGAAGTCCAAAGCTCAAGTTTGTGGCCACAGCATGTCAGGGGTGCATCTTAGAGGAAGAAAGAAGCTTGGAGACCACCTAGCTCACACAGTCATGTTATGAATGAAGCACGACAGGCCAAGAAAGCCCATGTGACTTGCTTGAGGTGGTGAGGACAGGGCCAGAAACCTGGCCTCCTGCTCTCACATCCGGTACTTTTCTCAGTGCTCACCATTGTCAAATGGGTTTGCAGTAAAGGTCTTAGTGACCCAGTCACTTTCCCTGTTTGATTCTAGTTTCTGATAAAGATAACAGTTGGCTGATTTTTGGACTCCTAAAGTGTACAATTGTTTTTGAAAGCTAAATCAACTTGACAGGTTTTGTTCTAACACAATTCTTATTTTTCCTTTCTTTAAATGCATATATGCACATTATAAAAAGAAGTTGAATCAGTGTATGAAAGGACATTTAAAAAATGCATTTTCCTCTCAGAGATATCTCTCCACCCCCCACCTAGATTTTTCTCCCTAAAGTAACCATTATGAGCACTTTTTGTGTACCTTTCTAGAAATATTCTATGAATATACAAGCGTATATGTACACATCCTTTTCACATAAGACATACCTTATTGCACACAATATCTGTACCTTGCTTTTTTCACTTAACATTAGATGTTAGAGCTCTTTCCTTATTATAGAGTTGACTCATTCTTGTTAATGGCTACAGAGTATTCCACTGTATGAGCAAAACTAAATATATTTATCCCATTGCAATCAATCACTATTTAGGTAGTTTCCAGTCTTTTCTGATTGCAATATGATGCAGTGAACATCTTTGCAGATATTTTTGTGTGCACAGGCAAGTCTCTCTGTTACGACAGACCTGTAGTGGAATGGCTACGTCAAATGGCATGTAGATTTTAAGTGTTGATCGGTACCGCCCAACTACCCTCTGATGAGTGGGACATACCCAATAACTGCATGTAAGAGTTTCATCTTCAAGCCTGCTGACTGGTTGAAGAGTGGTCCCTTTTCCTGTGAAGTCAGCCTAAGCCACTGGGGGAGCTTTTGGGGAAGGCTGCAGATTTCTATGCTCTGGATTGCCCTGGGCCCCCTCCTCTTCCCAGCATGTTTATACCTTAGGCTGGAGGCACCCAAACCCCAGGAAACTCCCCCCTGGTTGGTCCTCTGTGCTTGGTTTAGGGACTCCCTATGGCCCCTTCTTTGAGTCCTGGCTTACCTGGCCCCAGTTCCTATACATTGTTTCCCTGGGTTATAGCCCAAGAGTCATGGCTTCAGGCAACTGCCCTGGCCTTTGAGTCCTCACTGGGTCTTGGTCTGGGGAGTGTGAGGGGGAGTGTGAGGAAGAGGGAGGAAGTGGGGGAGGGGAGATTAAGGGGGAAGGTGGGAGAGGTAGAGAGAGAGATGATGATGATGATGATGAAGGGAGAGAGACAGAGTGATTGAATGTCAACTTTCTTATTTCTGTTCTCACACACGTCTTTTGGGTTTGTTTTCTTTAGACTTTGAACCTTAAAGGAGACTTTGGGTCACTGATTCCTTAGTCATTTTACTCTGTTCATCAGCAGAGTCTTTGGGGTTCATTGCTGCTGCCCAGCTTGCTTCCTTGCTTGCTGCCATTTAAACCCAAAGGGAACTAGAGTAGGGAAAGATCTGAGGGAGCCAGAATCCAGTGACATCCACGATGTTCTCCTTAGGGAGCAATGGTGTCCCAAGGAGGTGCCTCAGGGGTTTCTGAGGGGGGACAGAGGGTCATGACCTATAATGGAGGATGTTGGTGGTCAAACTCTGGACCACTCAGTTTTGCTTTAACCAGAAAGATTTTGATCCTGTTCATATTATTAGACTTTTGTGTAGTATTATATTTAAAAAGGAACTCTGCTGTCTAAGAAAAAAAGTGTTTTACAAAACCCCCACCAATTTAGTCCAGTTCCCTCATTTGGATGTAAGGAAAGTGGTCTGGGAAGGAAAGTTGACTTACCCAAGATCATCCAGATATTTAAATGATGGAGGGGGGATTTAAACTCTACAGGCTTCTAGTTCAGTGCCCCTTCTGCTATAGAACATGAGTCACATAAGAGCTTGTAACTGAAATGTAGACCCCCTCATCAACGCCCCAGGTGATGGAGAGGCCTAAGTCTCTAGTTAAAACTCAAACCAAACCTTTGTTGAAATTTCTATGCTCCTTAAAAAAATAATTTTCACTCTTGCACTGAACCCATCTGGGAATAAATGTGTTGAAAGACTCTCAGAAAAGCTGTTCTCACTGTGCCTATTTCTTCCCATCTAGAAATTCCAGAAGGACTTGCCACATAGTGTATCTCAGGAGAAAACTGTTAAGATCTATTTTCTGGCTATATTCTTATGACATCACCCATTTCTTCTCCAGAGAGCCTGGAGAAGACTGAGTGGCAGAACTTCAAATTCATGTGAGGCACTGAAGTCACTAATATGGAGGGATTCTTAAGTATTTTATTTCTAAAATCACCATTACTGAGCTTATTTGTTTGTTCTGACAAATCATGCACACCTGCCGGCCTTTGCTGCCATGAGAACAGGCCATTTGCAAATTACACCGTAGGGAGTACATGCAAGAAGTACATAGAAATCAAAGATACGAGAGCACAAAGTACATGCAAAAAAATACACAGAAAATATAGATACAAGAGGCAATACTCAAACGTATATTTCTAAGTCCAAACAAACACATCTGGGAAATGGATCGGAAATGGAAACACACAAATTCTAGAGAATATAAGTTTCAGTCTAGAGGTTCTATTGAGACCAATTCCCTCTGTATTATAGCCCTGGCTGAAGGTAGAATTTACTTAATAGTTGAGATTTTCCTTTGCTTTCCTTCAGTCTCTCCCTGTTACAACCACTTGAACCATCTTTTAAAAATAAGTCTCTCTTTGTGGTGTTTGGTTACACCCTTCAAATGCTCGTGGGCATTTATTTCCCCCTTCAGGCGTCATTTGGTCAGGTTCTGCATATTTAATTCTTTTACTTTTCCCCATAAATGAATATTTCTGGCCCTTTGATCCTCCCCTCTCCGTTCAGGAACCAGCTGAACTGAGCTATTGATGGGCTCAGGCCTCCTTCCCTCCAGATGATGGGGAGTGAGGGCAGGTACGTTCCCAGCACAAGTGCACAGATTTTCTCATTGCAAGACACAGAGGAAGCTGTGGTTTTGGAAGTTATTTGGATGGGGTAATGAGAGATTTGCATGGGGAAGCAAGGAGCGACAGAAAGTTACATCAAAGGCTTGGCTGCTCTTATGGGGCCTTCTGGAATTTCCTTGCCTTGGAATCCCTCCCTATTCCAAATAGGACTGGATAAATAGATCTTGAAAATCACATAGCCCATGCTTGTTTACCCTGGCCGCTTTCATCCCATCACTTGGATATTGGAAGTATGGTGGGATTTGGTGGGGCTCACTCTTGGAGCCTGGTTTCATCTTTCTCCTTCACAGGAGCATCAGGAGGACTAGTGAATCAATTCTGGTGAAGGGTGTTCAAAGCCCAAGGGCACGTGCACACTACAATGATTCCTGTTTGGATTCAGTCTTTCAAGTGTATGTTTACACAGACATCCATACTTCCCTCTTATGGCTGTAGCTGTAGTAAATGTGTTTAAGGAGAGTTAGTGGAGCACAGATACAGGCTCTGTAGTTCAGGAACTTGTTCTGGGGCATTAAACTAGATTACAAATGCAGTTCCACTACTTAATTAAAATGGAGGCTTTTCATCACGAGTAAGCAAAGCCTGTTGTTAAAAGAGTTGATGTGTACAGACAAATGATGCTTATTGCTGGAGCAGCAGTGGGGACACTTTACCTGGGTCTCTGGGCTGAGATGCTGCCAGAGGTCCTCAGTGTGCTGATGAGAGAGGGGAGTGAGATTGAATCCTTTCCCTTCTACTGTCAGGTATTACGTAGTCAAGGACTGATTACGGTTAAAGGGTAGAAGAACGAATGACATGAGGACAGCAGCAAATAAATGAAGACCTGGGAACCAGAATCTCTTGTCAGCCAGAGATAACCACTTTTAACTCCAGAGATTTTTTCATCTAGAATGTTCCCTGGGTTTTCTGCAGTCTTCATCCTAGGGATTAACTTGAGGCCAGAGCTGTTTAAGGAAGACATGGAAGATTCCTGGGCCACCATGGGCTTTTCTGACAAAATGTCTAATATGACAAAAGTAGGTTTAGTCAAATAGCCTTAGTTTCCTCAATGTATTCATGCCATCAACTTTTGTGCAAGTGTGTGTGGATATGCTGTCTGTAACCATTGTGTAGCTAATGTGCCCATTACCTCATCAGGTGTAGTCACAGCCTCTCACTTTTATACTTTTCAGGTATTCATTCATTCACTCGTCTCTTCCATTATTCAACAGACATTTATTGGACACCTAACATGTGCTTGAGATAGATTCTGTCAGGAGCAAGTGTGAGTCACAGACCAATCTCTATGTCCTTCAAACTCCAGGGAATTCAGGCTACGTTCTCAAATGGTCCCCTTCAGGCCTCTTCCGTAGGGGTTGGGTGGAGTGGGGAAAGCATGGCCCACTGATAACTGCTTCCAAAGAAATCTACTCTCCCAACTCTCTACCTTGAACTTCTTGTTAGGGGCCAATCCCCACCTTCTTGTCTTTAATATA
This sequence comes from Mesoplodon bidens, assembly GCF_964165515.1. NCBI lineage: Eukaryota > Metazoa > Chordata > Mammalia > Artiodactyla > Ziphiidae > Mesoplodon > Mesoplodon bidens. Next base: position 56,449,365 of record NC_138160.1, on the reverse strand, counting down.
GAGTCGACTCATTCTTTTTAATGGTTACGGGGTATTCCATTGTATGAGCAAACCTGATTATATTTATCCCATTCCAATCATTCACTATTTAGGTAGTTTCCAGTCTTTTGTGATTGCAATATGCTGCAGCGAACATCTTTGCAGAGATTTTTTTTTTTTGCGGTACACAGGCCTCTCACTGTTGTGGCCTCTCACGTTGCGGAGCACAGGCTCCGGACGCACAGGCTCTGGACGCGCAGGCTCAGCGGCCATGGCTCACGGGCCCAGCTGCTCCGTGGCATGTGGGATCTTCCCGGACTGGGGCACGAACCCATGTCCCCTGCATCAGCAGGTGGACTCTCAACCACTGCGCCACCAGGGAAGCCCTGCAGAGATATTTTTGTGCACACAGGTAAGATATACTATAAGATAGACCTGTAGTGGAATGGCTATGTCAAATGGCATGCAGATTTTAAGTATTGATTGGTACCGCCAAATTGCCCTCTGATGAGTGGGACATGCCCGATAACTGCACATAAGAGTTTCATCTTCAAGCCTGCTGACTGGTTGAAGAGTGGTCCCTTTTCCTGTGAAGTCAACCTAAACCACTGGGGGAGCTTTTGGGGAAGCCTGCAGATTTCTCTGCTCTGGATTGCCCTGGGCCCCCTCCTCTTCCCAGCATGTTTATACCTGAGGCTGGAGGCACCCAAACCCCAGGGAACTCCCTCCTGGTTGGTCCTCTGTGCTTGGTTTAGGGACTCCCTATGACCCCCTTTCTGAGTCCTGGCTTACCTGGCCCCAGTTCCTATACATTGTTTCCCTGGGTTATAGCCCAAGAGTCATGGCTTCAGGCAACTGCCCTGGCCTTTGAGTCCTCACTGGGTCTTGGTCTGGGGAGTGTGAGGGGGAGTGTGAGGAAGAGGGAGGAAGTGGGGGAGGGGAGATTAAGGGGGAAGGTGGGAGAGGTAGAGAGAGAGATGATGATGATGATGATGAAGGGAGAGAGACAGAGTGATTGAATGTCAACTTTCTTATTTCTGTTCTCACACACGTCTTTTGGGTTTGTTTTCTTTAGACTTTGAACCTTAAAGGAGACTTTGGGTCACTGATTCCTTAGTCATTTTACTCTGTTCATCAGCAGAGTCTTTGGGGTTCATTGCTGCTGCCCAGCTTGCTTCCTTGCTTGCTGCCATTTAAACCCAAAGGGAACTAGAGTAGGGAAAGATCTGAGGGAGCCAGAATCCAGTGACATCTACAGTGTTCTCCTTGTCGAGTGATGGTATCCCCTGGAGGTGCCTCAGGGGTTTCTGACAGGGATTAATGGGGCAGCATGGCACCTTGGAGGGCTGTGCAAGTCATGCCCAAACATTGTCACTTCTTTGTTGTGGATCGTCTGGCAAGTTATGCTTTCTGACTCAGTTTTCTCATCCTAAACCATGGGCATGATAAAAGGCCCACTGAGCACGGGGGAGGAGATTTAAATAAATAATGCAAGTCGAGGGCATGTTGTAAAGTTCTATTCAAAGGTTAGCTCTTTAAAAAATCCTACTATGTCATTTTCAATGTAATTTGTGTGTACTGCTGTGTATTTAGCTCATTAAGTGGGAGGGGGTAAGGGATCAGTATCCTTAAAGCATAATTTTCCATTTACCTCCTCAAAGTGCAATTCCCTCTTTGTCTCACTTAGAGTTGGAATACGTTCATGTACTTGCCTTTGGCCATAAGTCGGCAGGTTCCCCAAGTGGTTGGGGCCATGCCTTTGCTGTATTAAGCTGAGTGTCTTGCCAGTTGTTGAGAAGCCTCCACCCCCAAGAGTCCCTTGAATTATCTGTGCATGAAGGAAACAGAGGGTTGATCTGAAGGCCCTGTGGGGCACCCACTTTAGGGAGGCCCAAGGATTGGGGAGCCTCGGTGCTAGGATTTGCTTCCCCAGACCATCTGGAGTCAGTTTGTGCCTTCAGGCCCCTTCTGTTGTCAGGAGGATGTATATAGACAAACAGAAGAAGGCCATGTGAGAAGGTGCCGGTGAAGGACACAGAGGAAGGTGCCAATGCTGGAATCACAAAGGCTAGGCTCTTAATTGGCACCAAAGCAGAATGGACACCCAGCCCTCTGTCTTTTCAGGGCCACAGCTGTTTTGGATCAGAAGAACTGTCAGTGTGCGTGATGGATGATGGCATGGATTCTTGCTTGCCTGTTGGGGAAAGAAAACACTCTGCCATGTTATGTCATAATAGACATTGTTATCAGCTCTGCTCACATTCTGTACATGTGAGGAAATCACCTGCCAGGATCAGGTCTGACTGGATATGAGATTAACGTCTTACCATAGGAATCTTTTAGTATTTTAGTGGAAAATGCCTGGTGACTCTATTACCAATGCAGGCAAGCTATATATGGTGAAGATTGTTTAACCATGTGGGTTTTTTCCACTTTGAGTTGAGTTCTCCACTAAGGGGAGGTTCTGTACTTGTTCACGGGTGCCCTCTCAGTGCCTATCAGGTACTCAGTTTGTAGCAGCTGCTCCATACGTGTTTCTGGAATCAAGTAGAGAAAAGAACTGGTAATAATATTAATTAAATAGACTGAGGAAAGTCTAAGAAAAATCCAGAATGTTAAAAAAGTTTTTTTTTTCTCCATTAAATTAGTGCTATTGGGCAAATTGTGCCAAAATTCCTTTGCCTTGTAGCTTGGAAAAGCATATGAAATTTTATTAGACCAATAGGAATGGGCATTTTCTTTTTGAAGTGGAGTTGGGTAAACAGTCAGCTGAGAGGTGACCTATCCAAGCAGCCAGCTGGGAGAGAAGGACATTAGGCAAGATGTGGCCAGGAGATGTTTGTGACCTGGCTGGGCTGCCAGAATGGTCTCAGCAGGGCCTCTTATTTCCATGCGAGGAGCTGGCAAGGGTTGCCTTCCCAGCTTCAGCTTGTGGCCTGTGTTGGTTGGGTATAGGTAGAGGGGAAAACAAAGGCAGGTTAAAATGGTGCTGGCATGCAGGGGCCTGGTGGCTGGGATCACTGTGCCTCACCTCTTTGAACCTTCTCCCCAGTGTTATTTTGACGTGGTTTAAGGGAGAGGAAGACACAACACATCAACTAATGTGGAAAACCTTTTTCTTTCCCGAGGTCAGGGATTGTGAGGAGTTTAAGAAGGCTTTTAATCACTTGCTCAGAAGTGACACAGTTTTGAAGGGAATTAAAACCAAAGAACACAGTTATCCATTAAACATACCAAAGACAACAAACACAAACAAACAAACAAACAAACAAAGTGTGTGGGGAAAGGACCAAACAAAACAAAAGTATCAAGAAAAAAAATGTCACCCCCATTCTTTCCAACCTCCCAGGACTGCTTCTCTGTCTAAAGGAACCCAGATTCCCATGAAGCCCATGCCCTTGGAGGAGAAAGGAGACCAGTACAGTGGTCTGAACCCACCAGGCATCAAGGCAGGGCTGGGAGTCCATGAGACAATTAGCTGGCCTTTGCTTGCCTTCTGCCTGCCTCTCTCCAGGCCAGTTTTGATTCCTGTTCCGAAGAAAATGGGTCCTTACATATCATATTTCATTGGTGAGATCCAAGAGCTCCACTTAAAATTTAGGTATATCTACTGAAATAATACTCCAGCTAGAAGCAGAAGAAGAGAGCTGGGGAATTTGTTTGGGAGTCTTCATCCTTTCCCACTGAATAGCAAAAATTCTAGGAGATCCTGCCGAGGATTAGAGGATCCTGCAATGGATTAGGAAGGGTCTTCTTGGGGGGAAAATGTCATATAATGGAAAAGAATATGAACTTTGGAGTCAGACAGGCCTGGGTTCAAATCCCAGTCTGCCCCTTACTTAGGGTGGGATTACAGACACGTTATGTCACTTGCCTTTTTGTGGCCTAAATCCCTTCCACTCTATGATGGGTAATACGAAATACCTCCTGGTGGTGTTGTGAGAATTAATGGAAGTAAGTGTTTGGAACTTACCAAAGTAAGTGTCGGAACACAGTAAGTGTTGGACTTACTATACCCTTGCTGTTGCAGTTGTTAAAAATTAAATAATTATATAATTCATAATAGTTATATAATTATTCATAAATGATGAGAAAACAGGGAGAGGCAGGGGTGATCAGACCATTTGTGGGTAGTAGCCCTGAGTGGATCTGGGGAGTAGCCCGAGTGGATCTTTCGAGGGTCTCTCTCTCCTTTGTCTGCCACACTTGCCCTCTTCCCCCAAATACAGAGTCCTCTCCTTCAGGCTACTGGAGCCACACAAATGGCACCACAGTGAGGTGATGGCCCATAGGGTCTGTCCCAGGCAAGGCAGAGGACTGGTGAATGGATTTCTTGCCACCCAAGCACAAGGCCTTCTGCAAGTTGCCTTCTGGAGGCCAAAGAGATATAGTTGCTCTTCCCCTTATCCTGAGGAAGCCCCTCTTTCACCCACAGGTATGAGAGACCGAGGTCCAAGGTTACCCTTCCTGGTGAGTCAGAAGGTACAAATGGCCACGGTGAGGACTCTGTGGTCTTTGAACCTTCCCCATGATGTTAATTTCATTTCTTCCCATCTCTGTTTCCCTGTAGAGATTAGTAGTAAACCTCTAAAAGGAAAACAAATACCACATGATCATTTTGGGGGGCTACAAGAAAGTGAGAGAACAGGGGTGAATGCTTCCTTTACAGCTGATCTTGGAGAAAGGGGAGAGGAACCCTGAGAAGCAGCATGGGTAGTGGAGGCCTTGAGAAGGAGTGCAGAGCTGAGGCCTGGGTTTGGGGCCTGCTTCAAAAAGTGAAAGCAAAGATGGGAGCTTGCTGGAGGCTGAGACAACCTCAGGAATGTCCTTGACATGTGACCCCTCAAGCCAGGTTTAATCAAAAACGTCCATGGCTAAGTCACTCTCTGCCAGGACCCTATGCCAAGGGTATTCCATACAATAGATCTCATCCTCATAAAGGTCCTGCAAGGTCATTATCACTCCCATTCTGCAGCTGAAACTGAGGCTCAGACTAGAAAGTGAAAGATCCAGGCTTTACACTCAAGTGTCTGATGAAACCTGTGTGCTTTTGCCCTTCTGATGCTCCAATATTATCCTTGCTCATTTCTTTTCATGAAAGAGTCCCATTTTCTCACCTCTCTGAATTCAGCTAGCAATCCTGAGGAAAAGGTGGCTGACAGGCTAATTCTTGCAGTAAAGACTGAAAATCACTGTCATTCCTTTCACGGCAGTCCTAGAAGAGGACCTTAGAGAAGGCTAAGAGGGAAGCCCGGAAGGTGGGATTTTGCAAACACTACTCAGTGGTAGTGTTTGCAATTTGCCTATTTATTACATCATTCAGAATTCCTGAATTATTAAAATGTGAGTATAGCTCATTAGTTTCTGAGCCTCCTTTCCAAGTATTTTAGCAAGAAGTCTCCTTTCCTCTTTTCTCTTGAGGGCAGACTGACAGGGAGGTTTGCTCTCATTTGCCCCCCTGTTCTTTATTCCACAAGTGGACCAACTAAGACTTTATGCAGGATCACTGCTTCTAGTTTTGGGGGCACAGGATCCTTCATGCCTTGCCCTCTCCTCCACCCCTGTCCACTGCTGTTAATCACCATCCAGGTATTACACTGGGAGAATCAGAAGTAGGGCAGTTAGAAGACAAGTTTTGTAGGAGCAACATGATTAGGATTTTGCTCAGGGATCAGGCAGGGAGCAGGGTATGGTTAATACAAGGAGGACCCATTGGGGCCAGTCAGAAAAGTAGCAAACACAGGGGCTTCCAGCATAGAAGATTGAATGTAGGAGATTAGTTCAACATGTTTCAGAAAAAACGAAAAGTGAACCCCGAGGTAACACAGAGGTAATAATTACATGAAGCCATTGCCATCCCCCAGGGTTGGGGAACAAAGGGAAGAGGTGGGGTTGATCAGAACCCAGAGGCTCAGAGGAGGGTCTCACAGAATTGGGACTCAGACTTCTGAGGAGGGGGTACCACCCAGGTCCAGATACCTCAGCAGCTCAGGGGAGAGGCAGCCACTGGGTGATAAGGCTAGTTCTGAATGGGGCAAAAGGAAGCAGGAGATTGGAATCAGCTGTCACTTCCAGGATGAAGGACGATTGTTGGGGTGATGCTCAGAGGAACAGAGGCAAACAGGAAGAAGAATGTTGCTTCTCCTGGCTTCTCCCTTGAAGTTTCCCTCTAGTCTCCCCTATTGGCAGAGTTGAGTATGGAGCCAACTGACAAAGGAGAAACGTGGCTTGCAGAGCCCCAGTCCCAACATCATGGAGCAGAGTATAAAGGGCTGAATTTTGGCACTGAGGGACACTCGTAAAAACTCACACATGGGATGGATAATTATGTATGGTTGCCAGTAAATCACTAACGACAAGGAACTTCATCCTTGGTGTTTAGAGAGACTGTCTTTAGTGCAGTGTTTCCTCTGCCCTTCTGTGGTACCTTCCCTGTTGTGAATATTGACCGTGTGTGTGTGTGTGTATGTGTGTGTGTGTGTGTTTAAAGATTAGGAAGAGGGCTTGGCCTTTTTCACGTCTGCAGGAGTCCACTCCATCATGCGGGGAATAAACACTATCGCTCTCCTCTGAGTTGTTAATGAGACTCCAAAATAAATGTTTTTCTTTAGATTACACCTTGTAATTTATGATTCAGTCCCAGAAAAGGACCTTTAGTGTATTGGGAAATGGGAAAAGAAGACGGTGTACTCAAAGAAACTTAACAGGGGCCAGAGCTGGAAGGATTTGGAATAAGGACAAACCCAATTGCCAGTAAACCTCAGTTAAGCCTCATGTCTCCAAGTCTTCGAAGCAGGCTAATGGCTTACAGTTTTCTCCTCTTGCTTACAGAGTTCCCGGAAGACAGGCAGCTCCCAGCCCCGAAAGCTTAGTAACTGAGCTTTACAAAACACCTGGGAACAGAAGACAGTGTGTGTGTGTGTGTGTGTGTGTGTGTGTGTGTGTGTGTGTGTGTGTGTGTGTGTGTGTGTGTGTGTGTGTGTGTGTGTGTGTGTGTGTGTGTGTGTGTGTGTAGGTGCTGATGGGGCCATTTGCAGGTTGAAGTTAGCGCCTGGAAATTGTTTATGGTCTGCTCAGTGTGCAGAACCCCTGGCAATTGAATTGATAGTGATTATGCAAGAGAGGGAAATGGGAGCAGAATAAATAGCACGTGAAAGGCATTATGATTGTTGAATGAATTAGAACCGAGTTGCAACTTCGTGTTCCTTGCCTGGGTCTTGTTCAGTTCTCCTCCGTTAAGCACTGGTTAAATTGGAGGCCACCAGGAGGAAGAACAAAGTGTAAAATTGCAAGTGCAGTGATTGGTACACTCCTACGTGCACCAAAATAGATAAGTGCTGATCTCATAAACAACATCATCTGCTGGCAGTGTTGTTCTCTGGTACCAAAAGTTGTCAGTGACAGAAATCCCAATAGCCAAAAAAATTTTCCGATGGGTAGACTCTTTTATTTCATTCTGGCTGCAGAATTCCTATTTGCAGCAGCTAAGGGTTGATATAATTGAGTGCATAATTAAATTCATTTATCAGAGAGACTGAAGAGCTTGGGCTCTGGAGTCAGACTAACCTGATTTCAATCTCTTTTCTCCCACTTATTATGTGTGTATGATCTTGAGCAAATGACTTCCCTAAACCTCAGTGTCTTCATCTTTAAAGTGGGGATAATTTTACTCCTTCTCTTGCAGTGCATTTGTGAAGAGTAAATGAGATGATGCAAATAAGATGTTTGATTGAGTTCTTGGTGCAAAAGAAGGACTTGAGAAGTGTTTGCTGTTCTCTTTATTATTATTTACAATTGCTATGATTAATACTTATTGAAAACGTACTATATACTAATTCCAGACTCTAGTGATAGAGAGATGAAATAGACCTAGTCCCCACTGTCAAAGAGCTCATGACTTATTGAAAAAAGGTACTCAGGAGGCTTTATTTAGGGAAAATGACCTAGCTCCGGTAGTTGTGTGTGGACTCATTCTCAGAGATCTTAATTTGTGAGGGAAATTGCAAGGCTGTGGAGGAATAGCCGTGGATGTAAGGAGAACACTGCAATCAGGAAGGGAGCCTGGATGTGCAGGACTGGCTGGGAGTGATAGAGGTAGCAGGGGGAGATGGCTTCGAGAGAACATCTGCTTCCTCTACCTGCTGCTTAAATCTTAGGAACCCATGGAGCTCAGTCAATGGAAAGGACACCAGCTCTAACTCCTGACTTGTCTAAATGATGCAATGGTATCGAGCTAATGACAGAGGTTCTGTAGGATATCACTATGAACTGATGTGAATTTGTGTCATATTGACAACTCTCTTGCTATTAAATGGCTTTCTACTTGCTCCTGGAAATTGAGCAATCCTCACACCTTATTGAGGATAAGGTGTGAACTGTGTTGATTGCAAAATTGTTGCAAAGACCAGGGCCAACAGAAACTTCGCATAATCCTTGGGTTAGGAATGGAGTAGGTGGGCCTCATGTGGGCCTGTCAGCAGACCTTGATAGGCACCTTATTGCTCCTGACAAATAGGCTTTCTGTATCCTCTGTGGAGAGAAACAGGGTGGCCTGGTTCTAAAAGGCCCCTTGGAAAGATTTCAATGTGCTGTCTTGTAGCAGATGAAGGGTGGCGGGACCCTAAAGACCATAGCGGAAATAGCTGTGTGCTGCCAACATTAAATACATATAAGGGTTATTTGGGAGGCCATCTAGACCTTGTTGAAAGGAAATAAAGAATATGTCAATTACAAGTTATTAATTTTTCTATCCTGTAATGGAATACTAAATCTCAGTTAACATATATGTTTACGTGACTGGGTTTCTGTGCAATGGCTAATGCTCAGCTGACAGTATTTGCTTATCTTTAGTGAGTCCCTTGCACATTTTGTGAGAATTTTTAGCATTGATAGGCAATGACTATTCTCTTTCATATTATAACAGACATTTGATAAACAACCTCAATTAAGGAAAAAACCCATGAACTAACACTCCAGAAAAAGGGAGATCATGGCTTTTGGGACATAAATTTTCTTTTTTGTACAAACACTTTTTTTTTTTCTTATCTGGAGTCTGCTATTTTTGGTTGACATGTGCAAACGGATGAAAGAAAGCTTAATCTTAGGTTAAAAAAAAAGCCACTAAATGGTTTATATTTTAGTAAGCCAGTAAAATCCAGAAGTTTTCCCTCTGGATAAAGAGCTCTTTCCACATAGCATATATTTCCAGAAATAAAATAACTAGATCATTTTCCCTGTGTTCTCTCTAAATTGTTTTGCTTCTTGGAAAGGGAGTGCCATATGTGAGGTTTATAGTAAATTCATTCATGGGACGCTAGAACCTGCCGTAAGGTATCCCAGGGTCCATGCTATGAGAAAGCTGTTTGAAATACCCTATAATTCAATCATTTCAGATCTTTTTTTTAGTGCTTTGGTGATTAAACCCCATTGAGGGGAGTTCGTTAAGAGACTTTTATACACATACATGCTCGAACGGCAGGCTTTTCCATGAAATGGAAAGAAGCATTACAGAAAGTCAGTTTCATTCAGCATATCACATAGTTTTATCATAGATTTTAATTGCCCAGTTTTGAATACATTTGAATATGTTTATTTATTTACGAATAGAATAATTAGGCATACTTGCAAAAGTTTAAATATTGGCTAAAAATTTTATAACTGTTTCTAGAAAGCTGTAGTTGATCTAAAAGAGGATGCTATCTATAACATTAAGGAAAATGACTAGGTTGGCTAAAAGGTCAAAATGTTGCTCACTGCCCAGGGAGGCTGGCTTGGAGCAGAGCTTTCGTAGGAAGCTTGCTGTCTCTGACTCTCCTGGTCTGATCACCTTCTCTCCCCTTTTTTCCTCAATTGCCTTTCTCCCCTGTCCAGAATGCCCTGCAATGTCTCCCCTGGGGATCCAGGTCCCTGGAGTCGTTCATTTGAATTATAACAGTTTATTTTCCCTGAAATTTCTTTTGCTTAAAACTCCTTATTATAGGTCATCTCATTCTCCATCCTTGGTTCATCCAAGTCCTATTCCTTGGTACTGACCAGGTAAGGGACAGACCTAGACTGGACTTGGGAATGCAAAGATATGGATATAATGATAATAGCAGCTTTGTTATTATGGTTACTATTTAGTATTACATTAATGGCAGCTTTGTCAGACATTTTTATAATGGCAATGGTAGGTAATCTGAATGTACATCAGGAATGGAAATGTTGAAAAATTGGGGAGTATTTACACTGTCAAATCTGGTGTGACTATTAAAAATGAAAAGTTAGATATACATGTATTGTCCCGGAAAGATGACCAGATGTTTTTTAGTGTTTTTAAAAAAGGTAAATTTCAGAGTAACATGTATAGTATACATTAGAGTAAAAGAAAAAGGGAAAAACCTTCTGATGTGTGCCTTTCTGTTTTGTGAATTCACATGAGCACAGAGAATGGTGTGAAAAGATACACACCACATTTTAAATTGGCAACGTCTGAGGACGGATAGACAGCTGAGAGGAAGATTATGAAGTTAAAAACTCTCTGTAATTTTTATTGGTTACAAAAAATATCACTTTTGTAATTAAAAATCCAATCAATTTTAAAATAAAGATGGTAAATTTTTTATGCCCTCATGAAACCTAATATTGAATGAATACTTCCTATGGGAAATCACTATACTAGATTTAATAGACTATAATAATCCTAATAACTCTATAGGTAGGTATCAATATAATTTCCACCTTACAGGTGAGGAAATTGAATTTTAGAGTGGTAATCTGTCCAAGTTCACACAGTGATGGAACTTATGCTATCATATATCCATGTATCTAGAAACTGGAGATCTTCTGAGGAAAGCTTGGGTAAAAGCACCAACAGACGTAGAATTTTTATTTTCAAAGCATAGCTTCTAAGTGGTCTATCCATACAATGGAATGTTACTTGGCAATAAGATGGAATGCAATACTGATACGTGCTACAACATGGTTAAACTTTGAAAAAAAACTATTCTAAGTGAAAGAAGCCAGTCACAGAAGACCACCTATTACATGATTCCATTTATCTGAAATGTCCAGAATAGGCAAATGCGTAGAGACAGAAAGCAGATTAGTGGTTACCTAGGGTTGGGGGAGTAGGGGGATTGGGGAGTGACTATAAGTGGGTACATAGTTTTCTTTTGCAGGGACAGATTGTTCTAAAATGAGATTATGGTGATGGTTCCGCAACCTTGTGACACACTAAAAACCTATTGAATTGTATACTTTAAATGGGTGAATGAGTTGGTATGTGAATATGTATTTCGATAAAGCTGTTATAAAAATAATTCCATTAATGGACATCCTTTAATGTCCAGAAGGGTCTTGTATACCCTTCTGCCTACCTTGTCTCTGATTCTCCTGGGACAGGACTCATGCAGGTCAGATTGCTCTGACTTTTTAAAATTTATTTAAAAAAAAATTTGAATTGAAGTATAGCTGATTTACAATGTTGTGTTAGTTTCTGGTGTACAGCAAAGGGATTCAGTTATATATCTGTATCTATATCGATGTATATATATATCTATATTCTTTTTCAGATTTTTTTCCATTATGGTTTATCACAATATATTGAACATAGTTCCCTGTGCTATACAGTAAGACCTTGCTCTTTATCTGTTTTATACATAGTAGTTTGTATCTGCTAATCCCAAACTCCTAATGTATCCTTCCTACCCCTTTTCCCTTTTGGTAACCATAAGTTTGTTTTCTATGTCTGTGAGTCTATTTCTGTTTTGTAAATAAGTTCATTTGTATCATATTTTAGATTCCACATATAAGTGATATCATGTGGTATTTGTCTTTCTATTTCTGACTTACTTCACTTAGTATGATAATCTCTAGGTCCATTCATGTTGCTGCAAAGGGCATTATTTCAATTTTTTTATGGCTGAGTAATATTCCATTGTATATATGTACCACATCTTCTTTATCCATTCATCTGTTGATGAACATTTAGGTTTCTTCCATGTATTGGCTATTGTAAATAGAGCTGCTGTGAACATTGGGGTGCATGTATCTTTTCGAATAGAGTTTTCTCCGGATATATGCCCAGGAGTGGGATTAGATTGCTCTGATTTATTGAAGTTCAAAGAAGCATGCAAGACAGCGTCAGTGGAATGAAGGCTCCCAAGGACCTCATTTGTGTGTGTGTGTGTGTGTGTGTGTGTGTGTGTGTGTGTGATGTCATATTCAAGAAGATTGTATAGATCTCTCGACTTACTTATAATAATCTCCTCAATAGTACAATAGTCCCTTCTGTCAATCAAAGGCTACTTTAATTTTGATGAGGTTGCCAGATCTCTCCTGGGGTTGTGAGAAGTCTTCAGTCTGGGAATTATCATTAGTTCTTTCTTCAGCCAGATGTTTTTTTCAACAACTCCAAACAAATTCAATTTCTCAAATACTGACTTTTAAACCTGTCATTCTTTTCATTCACGTTTTCCTCTGACTGATTCATTAGCACAGGTTCAATTGTTAGTTTTCAGTTGCCTGAACACTAGTAACAATAGCTATTGTGTTTCACTGGTAAAATAGTTACAGCCACAGTTGTTTTTAAAAATTAAAAATAAATTATTACTAGCGACTGGTTAAAATTACTCTCAGAAGCTTTCTCTTATGACAGTCACTGCTACCATTTGGGTTATGACTCACAATGCAACTACTGAGATGACTGAAAAAAAGAATCTCAGTATGTTAATGAGGATGACCTGTAAAAAAAAATCCAACAAATATTTATTGAGTGCAGATTATGTTTAGGACATTGGGATTTTTATGGGAGGTGGAAAATCATTAGGAACTTAAAATCTTTTAGGAAAGATAAGGCATGACAGACTACAAGTTTGAGAAACAAGATAAGAGTTAACAATAAATACCCCCCAATCCTAGAATTGTTACTTGTTGAAAGTATAAAAAGAGTCTTTGTTAATTCATTCCCTAAGTAACTCTTTATTCAGCATCTCTTATAAGCAAGCTCCCAGGGGTGAAGTTGATACTTTGTGGGCATCCAAGCCCCATGAAAGTGCCTCTCTCTCCTTTACCAGGAAGTAGGATAGAAACTCCTAAACCTCAGGGAACTTACAATCCATGGGCGGACAGGCACAGTGCGATGACTCTACTGCAGTCCTGTACACCAGGCGTTCTGTCTCCTGCCTTGGACCTTGCTTTTCAAAGGCCTCATGTGAGCCCTCTCTGTGGAGTGAGGAACCTGTGGGGCTAAAAGAAAAGTGCCCACCCATCATCCATATCCCCTTCCTCTAGGCACTGTGGGTATTCAAGGCCCTGAACTTCCCCGCCCAGATGACTCGAGTCAGTTTCTAGCACCTGTGCAGTTCCCCTCTCTGGGCTCACCTGTGCTGCTGGTATACACATCCCTGGGCAGGAGGAGGGGGTCAAAGGGCAGCTCTGTGTAAGGGATGTAGGCAGAGCTTGGACATGCAGGTTGGGGTCTTGTAAGTGTGCGTAGAAGGTGCACTGTGATATAAGAAAAGAAGGGGAGTGGGCTCTGGGCCGGGGGCTGACTCTCCCTTCCCACCAGGTTCTGAACTAGAACTTGGAGAAGTCCAAGAATTTATAATTCCAACCTGGCCTTCCAGGTCACTGTGAAGGTATTTTGTCAAAACAGGTAAAGTAGGATGAGTCTCCTTTATTGGACAGTCTGTTTCTCTTACCCTGGGCCCTGCAAATGTGAGGGGTGAGTCTTCAGAATGTGATAAGTGTCGTCACAGAGTGAGGAGCAACATGTTCTGATGAGGCAGCTTTGTAGGAGGGCTGACAGCTGCATTAGGCCTAGAAGGATTCGTTTAATGATTTTTTTTTTTTTTTTACAGCACAAGCATTGCAACAAGCACATTCCTTGGCACAGAGATACCTAGAGAGATCTTCTGTAGTCTCTGCCCACAGGGAACGTGCAATCCAATAAAGGAATGAGATTTGTAAACAAAAGCTGCCATGAAATAAGCTAGGCATCAAATGGAGAGTCTATAATACATACTAGGTATACACCGAGGGGACTGATGACTCATCCTCTAGGTGATCTGTCAAGGCTTCACAGAATTATTTGCTTTGGGTCCAGAAGACTGAGTAGGAGTTTTTAAGTAGATTGGGGCATAACTGAAAACCATTCCAGGCAGAAGAGAATAGCATATGCAAAGACTTAGAAGTGGTGCGTTTGGGGAACTGCACATATTTTGGTATGGGTTATAGTAGAGTTTATGCATTGGCAGAGGTGAACAATGATATTTATTCATCAGTATATTAAGCAGCTGCTTTCGTCAAGCACTAAGAGTTCTGGACTAAGCCTGATTAGAAGTTAGAGAGATGGATAGGGCTTGATATTTCATATCATTGGATATGATAAAGGGTTTAAAATTTATCCAAAAAGATATGGGAACTATTATAGTTATTTAAGTAGGCGACTAGAGAAAAGACACGACAGGAGACTATTGCACTAGTCCAGGCAAGAGATAAAGATGGCCTGAACTAAGGGCAGTGTCAGCGATGGCTCAGGACACAGATATGTGTGATATGGATTTGAGAGGACTTTTAAAGGAGAGAATACACATGACTTCTCCAGTTGATATAGAGGTAAAAAGAGGGAAGGGCAGTATTAGTACTCTCAGGCTGTAGGGACCAGCATTGTGTATGGTGATGGCATTTATTAGGCTAGGATGAACAACACACTTAAGTTGGAGTGAGGCTGGAGAGTATTAAATTCTGTTCTGGATGCATTGAGTCATTGAGGTTCTTATCAGATATTCATATAGAAGTGTCTACTGGATATTTGGAACTGTGGATCTGAGCTCAGATAAGAATTCTCAACTGAGTATGTAGATTTGTGAGCATAGAGGTGTAGAAAAAAAAGCCCATGGGGCTAGATGGAACTGTTCACTTTTTGAGAATCCATTACATACCAGGCACCGTATTAGGTTCTGGGGACACACTGATTAAATAAGGCACAATTTCTTTTAAGTATCTATTATGTGGGATCCAGGGGGTGGTATGGGAGTGCAAAATTATGTTAGGTAGAAAAAATGGATCTTAAGAAAGTGTTTTATGTTTTGTTTGTTTTCTAGATTCAAATAAGTCAGATAGTATAAAGGGAAAGGAGGATTCTATGATGAGAAGAGAACATTTAGATGGAATGACTAAGTGTTGACACTGGTAGGATAGATGGTGATGTTCAGAGAATAGGGCATCAGGCTTAATGATTTAGGACACAGAGGTAAGGTCTGTGTGAACCACTGGGATGGTTGCTGATGTGCAGAGCAAGTAAGAGTGATGGAGTCTAGAGGTTTAGGAATTAGGAGATCAGGGGTTTGGTGAACCCAAGTCATCCCAGAAGATGGCACAGGTTGGAGACTGTAAAGCAAGTGCCTTCATCCTCACGGGACATCATTGGATAGCCACTGGAGGTGAATGGGGGATGAAGTCAAGGAAAGGTAGAAGGTGTGGCAGAGCTGAATGGCATGAGTCTCCAAGACAGGGGGTTTCATCAAAGGCAGGAAGGATCAGTGGTGGGTTGGGAAAATGCTTGCATTACTATCTATCCTCACAGTATCTCCTGGAGATGGCTGTAAGGCATTTGGGGTTAACATTCCTTGATGCGATTCCATGGTGAAGAGGGCATTTGTTTGCCAAGGAAATTTCATAGAGATTGGTGGGAAGAATTGGGAGGTAGGTCCACTTAGGGGGCTAGATCATTGGGTAGGAGGATGTGGCAATGGCCTTGAATTTCAGGTGTGGACAGGTGAGGGGGATACAGAATTTCAACCTGCCTCCTGGCTCTG
The DNA here is from genome assembly GCF_964165515.1 of Mesoplodon bidens. NCBI lineage: Eukaryota > Metazoa > Chordata > Mammalia > Artiodactyla > Ziphiidae > Mesoplodon > Mesoplodon bidens. Next base: position 56,433,586 of record NC_138160.1, on the reverse strand, counting down.
AAACATTCAGAACTCTGTCACAAAGTGATAAAACACAAATATGACATTTTGGAATGGAAATGTGTGATAAAGTTTTTTCAGTGATAATACTCAGGTCATGCAGTGCCATTGCTGCAACCAACTTTGATTATCGGTGTGAATCTGGGGAGGAATCCCTTGAAAATAAAGGCTCTTTTGGAAATGTTGAGGGTGTCATTTTCTCCTCTCTATGCAAAAGGATATAGAGCATTCCAGGAAGAGGGATTATCAGAAATGAAAGCATAGAAGTAGGAAAACTGCGTGGCAGTTTGGAAAATGACCAGACATGGGGCTCAGAGATGGAAGAAATGACAACTTAGACTGTAGGAAGTGGCCAGTTTGGGAAGGGCCTTGAATGCCAGATGGAGGAATTTGGTTTTATTCTGCAGAATAAAAGAGAAGTGACATGCATAAGAGTTCTGTGGTTTGGAGATATAGAGAAATAGGAGTGATGTAGAGAATGGAGCAGTGGAAACAAGCTGAGCTGTCAGGAGATGGCTGCTGTTGGGCACTCAATAATGAAGTACACCTGGTGTCTGCCCTCAAGGAGCTTCCTATCTGTTCAGAGGGGATCAAGAGCATCTACAAGGTAGAATGTGATAATCTGAAAAGAGGGATGCAGGATACCATCCTAACCAGTGCAAGGGGATCAGGGAAGCTTTATGAAGGAGGTGGCATTTGGTCTCCACACTGAGGGGGAGGTAAGGTTTTGATATATGGTCATGAAGGGAGGAAAGAAGATATTCTCAAAGTAAAAATTACCTTGGCCCAAAGCATAGAATGTGTTTAAGGGAAGAACAAACGGTCCATTTAGTTTATAGTGGGGGTTCTTAATCTTTTTTGTGCCATGCATCTGCTTGACAGTCTGGTGAAGCCTATGGCCTCCTGGAATTTTTTTTTTTTTTCGGTATGCGGGCCTCTCACTGTTGTGGCCTCTCTCATTGCAGAGCACAGGCTCCGGATGCGTAGGCTCAGCGGCCATGGCTCACGGGCCCAGCCGCTCTGCGGCATGTGGGATCTTCCCGGACTGGGGCACAAACCCGCGTCCCCTGCATCGGCAGGCGGACTCTCAACCACTGCGCCACCAAGGAAGCCCTGGAATAATATTTTTGATGCATAAATTAAAATAATAGGATTGCAAAGGAAAGCAATTGGATTGAAATAAAGTCACCAATAAAACAAACACATTGATGATATAGTAATATATGTATTTCATTAGTAATGCAATAAATAAGAAGGTCTAGCAGCAATCTAATCATAACTATAATTTCCAAGTTGAGCTTAAGTGATATTTGCAAAAACTCTAAAGTGGTATGAAAATATCTGAGATCTCAACTGTTGACAAAATTAGTGGTACTGATAATACTATGGTTTGTTGCCTACAGTCATAATATAAGAAAGTATAATTTTTGAGTCATTATTGAAAATAAAGATAAATGTTTTCCCCATAAAGGTCCATGCCCTCTCTAAATTCTGTCCACAGATACCTGGGAAGTCATGAACCTCAGTTAAGAACTCCTTTAGAGAATGGGGTTCGGAAAGTAATATACCACAGTATTGCTCTAAGTTGTGAGTTCTGCCAGGGCTTTAAGATAGAGTTTGATTTACAAAATCAAGATTTATTTAGTACTGGAAAGGACCACGTTTACCAAGTAAACCAAGAACGCCCATGGTGTTGTATTTCTTTAGGCCACCAATGTGTTTTGCCCTTTGTTGCCCAAGAAGACTTCTTGACAATATTTACAGAATGAGGAGTTCATTCATCCCAAGTCCACAGAAAGGCATCAAGCTCAAGGTGTAGAACGGAGGTCTGAGTAGCCTAGGTGGTCAACGGCACAGTGCTCTTTAGTTTTCTTCCAAACCTTGGGGAGGAGATGGAGAGCCGGAGAGATGCTGCCTGTTGTCTTGGCATTAGGTGCTGGTCCCTGGTCTTTTTGTTTTAGGCTGCTTAGTTATTTGCTAGTTGGAGAAATCTTAGTAAAACACAGGTGGAACAGTTAAATGGAGAGATGGAAGGACAAAGAAAGCAGAAGGAAAAAGTGAGGGAGCATTGGAAAGGCTTTTTTTGGTGGTAGGTGTGCCCAGAGAGCCCAGTCTTCAGCATTGAGATTTTCCTCTGTGCTTGGGGCTTAGTGTAAGTGACTACCTTTCACAATATGCCATTTTGGAATATGACAAAAGCTGTGGAGATGGCTGCTTACTTTAGAAACAAATAAGGGCTTCTTTGTCTTCTAACAGTGAAGTGGGAACAAAAGAGCTTTACGTATGTGGCTCTAGTCACACCCTGACCACACCGAGTGGGAAACCTGGGACACTTGGAGCTCCTGAGCCTGAGAGAAAATAAACCTTTTAGTCCTGCAGCCCTCGTATTTCCCTCCTTTCTTCCCTGGGCAGTATGAGTCCACAGTGAGGTGGTCAGTGTTGTGCTTGTGAAATTTGCCCTTTATTCAATATATGACTGCTGTTTCTTGTGCCTTCTGGCCCCTGGGGACTCCTGGCATGGCTTTGAGCTCCAAGTCCTTAGGGCCACCTAGGCTGCTTCATGGTTCTTATTGTCCACCATCGGATGCCCATGCTCACAGAAAATGTCAACTGTACCACTCAGTGCACAAAGGAGTGATTCTCTCTGCAAAGGCAAAGAGGAAACATCTGATGTCGTAGCCAGCCATCTGGCTATCTTTGGGGACTGAGCATGCATATTAATTTCATTTTTTGTTTATTACCTAGTTTTACCTTCCAACATGTAAGTGGTATTAACTGCAGTATTTGTTAAACAGGCTCCCCACTGCAATCCATCCTTTCAATCCCAATCCTTGAGCAATTACCACCACTAATATATTTCCAGTTGAGTGTACCAGACAGTAAAGTGGACTGCCTATGTCTATTTCTCTTGGATGATGATCAGTCAGCTTTTTTGGCTCTTTAGAATGTAAAGAGGAAACATATTATTGAAAGATTTAATTTTCTAAAGTTAAGAAATGCAAAGGGAGTTCCTAGGGAAAGTGGAATGTGCTGATGGAATAGTATGGTCTGAAACTCACTTACATATAAGGTACAAAAGATTTGGGTGGGACAGACCTTCACTGGGCTTATAGGCAAAATAAAATCCTAAAACAGATAGTTTGGCTTGTCTTGAATGGGTTCTAGTCACTGCTTTGCAAAATAAGTACACTCAAAGACCACATAGCCCATAAATATCCTTTTTCTGCTTGCCAGGATTAGGAGCAAGCCAGACTGACAGTCTAGTCTTGACAGGGGCACCTATGATTATATCGACTTCTCCTTTTGCTTCCTCTTATAATATATGAACTTCCAACTACAAATGAAAATAGCATGTGATTCTCACAGCAGAGTCAAGTGGGGAGATGAAGGCTGGCTAATCAGGTCATCATACACACTATGTTGGTCCTTAATTCCTTGTTCAACTAGGACAGGCAGATGTCTCTGCAAAGTGAGGTGGAAAGTTATTTCCATCTCAGAAAGTGGCTTAGAAGAAGGTGTAGAGATAGGAGTGGAAAACAAAAATATAAGGAAGCCAAAGGGAAATTTAAGATGAAACTCTGATATATGATATTCTTTCATGATTTTTATTTAATTGACGTTTCAGTAATGTGTGATAAAGATATCTCTATATGGAATATTTGTAACTTCTGACTCCAATCAATCAGGGTATAGAATTGAGCAAGAGTAGTAATAGTTTATTCCCTTCCCAGATGGGAAGGAAAAAGAGAATGGGAAAAGTTAGGGATTTTTAGAACTGCTTAAGGGACATGAAGTTTGAATCTCTCCCGGAATCAACATTTCTAAAAATATCAGTACTCCGAGCTTTATGCTTAGTATCTTTTGGTTTTCCTATATTTTATATGTATACATACATCTTCTGTTTTGTTTGTTTCTAATGTCACAAAGACAGGTAGGTGGGTAGCCATTTGTCTTCCAATGGATGTGGAGTCACTGCAAATTTCTAGGTGTCAGGAATGAAGCAGTTGGGTTCCTTTGTCCTTACTCTCTCTTATGTGGGCTACACTGAGACATGTATTCTTTGAGTAGCTTGAAGGGAAACCAGGTGGGCAAAAATGTAATTTGGTGACTAAACACCTGCACTGTTTTGCAAGGACAAATTAAGTAAAAACTTAGAGCAGGTAATATACAAACATACGGATTCTCTCTCTACAACTGAACTTGTTGGAGGTGACTTTTAGAATAAAGGTGCAGATTTATTATTTAACAGTTTTTGGCTATTTTGCATTTTCCTTCTAAATTCCATAAAATCCTGGCTTACCACTAATTTTTATGAAATTAATTTGGAATTTAAAACCACTTACTTCTTTTTTCAAGCAGAAAATCTGAAGCATATAGCATGGTATATTGCAAATAATACGTATCCATGAAATACTTGTTAAATAAATGCCAAGCTGAACACTAAAATTTTGTGATTTTCCCCTGATTCTGGACTTGTTTATAAGCACACCATATATTTTTAATAGTAATTAACTTTTTCATGAAGCTTGTTCACATATATTCCTCATAGCATTGTTATTTCTTCTCTTATACTGGGATATTGAGATTCGCAAAGTTTGGGTGACATAATTTTATTTATTTTTCCATCATTCTATCATAAAAAATTTTCTAACTATTTCTAATGTTCTTCATTCCTTTCTGAAGATTCAAATTTCCATCAGCCTGAAGAGCTTCCTTTAGCACTTTTCATAGTGCAGGGCTACTGTGATAAATTCTCTTTGTTCCTTTTGTCTGAAAATGTCTTCATTTTATTTCATTCTTGAAGGATATTTTAATTGAATCAAGAATTTTGAATTTACAATTATTTTTATTTCAGAACTTTAAATGCATTGTTCTGTTTTCTGGTTTGTTTGTGATGAGAAGTCACCTACCATTTGAATCATTGTTTCCTTGTATGTGATGCTTTTTCTAGATTTTTTTCTGTATCTGTAGTTTTTTAGCAGTTTAACTGTCATGTGATTAGTCATGGTTTTATTTGTATTCATCCTTCTTGGGGCTCACCAAACTTCTTGAACTTGTAAATTTATATCTTTCACTGAATTTGTGAAATTTTTGGCTCTTAATTTTTCAAATATATTTTCTGTTCCATTCTTTCTTTCCTGTTTTCTAGAATTTCGGTTACCTTATGTTTGGTAACGGTTATTTTGATATTGTCCCATAGGTCCCTGTTCATTTTTTCCCAATGTTCTTAGTCACTCTTCTTTTAAATTAGAGCAATTCTATTGATCTATCTCTAAATTCGCTGTTTCCTCTGTCACCTCCATTCTGTTGTTAAGCCTGTCACAATTTTTTTTCAGATATTTTATTTTCCAGTTTTAAAATTTTCATCTGGTTCTTTTAAAAAATAGTTTCTAGTTATCTGTTGACATTTCCTATCTTTTCATTTAATAAAAACACATTTTTCCTTATGTGATTGAGCATAGTTACAATAGTTGCTTTAAAGTCCTTGTCTGAAAATTCCATCATCTGGGCCATCTCATGACTGGCTTCTTAGGATTGTCTTTTCTCTTGAGAATGGGTTACATTTCCCATATGTGGAGCACTTTTGGATTATATTCTGAAGATTATGAATGATTTGTTGTGGATACTCTGTATATTGTATATTTCCTTGAATAGAGTTGATTTCTTTTGTTATAGTAGGCAATTAACTGTCCTATAGCTGCAACTGCTGTTTCTTGGATGGCCATTTCAATCTCAGCTTAGTTGTTTTATCCTTGGCTGAGCTGCTTGGAGTCTGACCACACACTTGTGGTTCAGTCACCAGAGATTTGGGAAGAGTTATACACAGAATTTAGAGCTCCCCATTTCTGGCTCTTTACTTCTTGAGATGCTGCCCTCATCCTAGAATCCATGAAAACAGGAAACTCACCCAGTGTTGTTTTCTTCTTTCAAGTGTTAACTTTCTTCCAGAATCTGCCTGCTCTTGGTTGTTCTCCAGTGTCTTCAGGTTTGGTGTGTGTCTTCCTTTTGGTTTTGGTTTTGGATTTTGTCTAGAGTTTATAGTTGTTATCTGTGGGAGATTCAGTCTGCTAAGACCTTATTTGGCCATTTTAAATTATTTTTGAGCCTTTGATTATAGCCACATAGAACTAGGATTCTAAAAGCTAGCCCTCCTTTTCCAACTCAAAGCTGCCACACTGGTCAGTTATCCTTTAACTTGGTTGCTGTACACCAGTTCTTCTTAGGTGAGTGAAACAGTGAGAGGGTTTTACTGTAAACCATAAAATATATGTCAGTTTGGATCTGATTGTGGTGTTCAAGGTAAACATTCACCTTTTATGGACTTTTCTTTTTTATGAACTTTTCTTAGAAGTCTAAATAGTTAAAAGCTTCTTCTGATACCCTCATGTTAAAACAGAGCAAAATTAGTTACCACAGACCATTATAATTATCTTTTTATAACAAAGTTAACTCCAAGGTTAGTATAATGGCTTATTTATTTCAAGTCATATTTGACATGAAAAATTTGTCAATCTAACAAAAGAACTGGGGCAATCTTGTAGACTTGGCTACAATGGGATCTGAACTATCTTAATTGATTCCAAACATGGGGAAGCCACACATAATCCTAGTTGAGTAACTTAAAAGCTGAAACATAATGTAAACCTGTTGGATTTTTCTTTTGTGTTTAATATTCTATTAGTTTAAAACTGTCAGAAGCATTTTTCATAGAGATATATTTTCATTTAACATAATTTTCAAACGTAGCTTGAAGCATATTACATGGTTGATTTTAAGCCTGTTTAAATGTTAGATATTTATTTACAGAGTCTGCAACATAGCCTAATAATATTGAGCAAAGATCAGATGTATGTAAACATTGGGTAATATCAATCTAAATTGAGAAAATTCCAATTTTATCAAAATCACCACTGGAAAACTTTATTACATATTTCTTATAATAAACAGGTTGTGCTCTGTTATTTTGGAAATGATTGTTGCTCTTTTCCTTTTCTCCTCTTTCTTTGTGTTTCTGATATTACTCACTTGAGAAGTTCTTTGAATGGGCATCATTCTTTTCAAAATTGAAGATTATATGAAAAGCAAAATGATACACCATTTCATGTAGTTTAAATAGTTTTGTAGTTTAAATTTGATGTTGATTAATTTGCTCCTCAGTGACTGAATTTTTCTTTTGCAATAACTTTAACTCAATCACTACTTATTCCACTATTGTTTACATTTTTGATTTGTTTTATTGTTATAGGTATCTGCTTTTGAAAATGAAAGTTTAATCAAGAATTTTCATTAGCTGAAGATCTGTGTAATTGAAGTAGAATTTCCACTTTGAATGCATCTTCCTATATCAAGCTCACCTATCATGTAGGAAATATATTTCCTGAATTTATATTTTGACTTTGTACCTAGTGTATGATAAAACAAGTCTCTGTTCCAGTGAAAAACAGCTAAATCAAAATTTTTTGTTTGTTTCATTCTTAGGGTGATATTCAGACTCATTTATTCAAATGCATAAATAGTACTCTGCTTGGAAGTTTCAGTCAGTTAAACTGGTTGTTAGAGTGTTATTCTCTAAGGGTAGAAATGTTTTCTTTCCTCTTCCAGTAATTACGTGCCTTACACATAGTAGGTGTTTAATCAGAATATGTTTAACTTACGTCTAGTGAGATGGAACAATCCTAAATAACTGTGTTCGTTGGGGACATATAATTTTCACTTGAGAATTTATTGAATTCATTTCCTTTAACTTTAAGCTTTTTGGTTTTAGAATAATTAAATACTGATGGTTAGGCTCTGATGAGTAATATTGCTCCTTTATTTAAATGGAAGACTTAAAAAAACGTTCTTATGCATTTTCCCAGTAAGTGGGGCAAAATCCCTGAAACTTTATATAAACTAATAAAATCCTTCTCATTCACAATGCTATTTGAAGGATATTGGCACAAAGTATGCATGCCATAATTTCCTATCAAGTTGAACTTTGTGGTTTTGAATGCATTATTAGTGTTGAGCTATCTTAGCTGCATCCTACACACTGGTGAACTTGAAGGATGATGGTATTTACACTTAAAAAAACTTTGAGAGAAGTGGTGGGCTGCAAATTATAAAACTCTGTGTATAAAAGCTCTTTCCTCTCTATGGATTTCAGGCTATTTTATATTTTGGGGGAAATATTTGCTTTATAATCTGTATATAAATGTATATACTTTTCATTGCTTGACATTTTCATATTTACAAGTCAATGAGAAATATCGGCATTTTCCCTCTATTCAACTGTCTTCTTTCTTCTGTCTAAATAAGGGTGTAACTGGAGATTGACAGACTCTGGTGGGTGGCATTTGCATTATGGTGCAATGGAAATCTCAAGACTGGTTAATTATATTTTCAGCCTACACTAGGAGCTGCCACCCTCCTCTCTCTTTTTCCTTATTCTCATTCACTACCTTATAGTTAGTTATGTGCAGGGAATTGTGAGCTTTTTGAAAGCAAGGGTTGAGCTTTACTCATCTCAATGCCTAGCACCGGACCTGATACAAAAATGATTATTATATAAAATAAATCACCATAGTTGTGAAAGAAACAAGAGAGAAACAACAGTTAATAATGTTCATTGCCATTCACCAAACGTGTGAACTGATGTATAAAGTAATGATATCTGGGATCTTCCTTAGCAAGATTATGTAGGTCACTGGTCAGGAGGCAGAACCAGGACTCAGGGTTGGAAACCAATGCCAGATACCACCAATGTAAGCATTGTGCCATTCTGACTGCTGTCAGTTTATGAAAGTGGCCATTTTCTTTACAGAAACAAACAAATGTAAGCGAGCACACATTACCTTTGAGACCTGGATTACTCAGTGTGATTCAATGCATTAATTAAATTCTCCAGATGTTTTCACGATTGAGACAAAGAAATGAAAACTCTCCTAGTGTTAATGAAATATGATAAGAAAAGATGTCTACAAACAATGGTCAGTCTGTCCGTCTGTTGTTTGCTCTGCCTACAGTATTGAATCTGATTGTGATCTGGCTAATTTGAATCTAAGACTGTTTAAGCCTTTTAGTTCTGTGTGTGGAATTTCAGCAGGATTGAAATTTTCAGAATTATTCATGAAAAATCACATCACACTCAGTATTCTGGGACAAAAAGAGCAAGCTTATCAGGCAAGAATTAGTGCTATCTTTATAATCTGCCAGCATCTTTAAGCAACACTAGCAAACTTGCAAAGTAGGCCTAAAATTATTGATATTAACATCAATAAAATTATAAAGTAGGCACAATTGTAATAGTCTTTAAATAATATCAAGACATTTGTAGAAAACCAAAGATATCACAAAGAAAGAAAACTACAGGCAATATCACTGATGAACATAGATGCAAAAATACTCAACAAAATACTAGCAAACAGAATCCAACAGCACATTAAAAGGATCATACACCATGATCAAGTGGGGTTTATTCCAGGAATGCAAGGATTCTTCAATATATGCAAATCAATCAACGTGATACACCATATTAACAAATTGAAGGAGAAAAACCATATGATCATCTCAATAGATGTAGAGAAAGCTTTCAACAAAATTCAACACCCATTTGTGATAAAAACCCTGCAGAAAGTAGGCATAGAGGGAACTTTCCTCAACATAATAAAGGCCATATATGACAAACCCAAAGCCAACATCATCCTCAATGGTGAAAAACTGAAAGCATTTCCACTAAGATCAGGAACAAGACAAGGTTGCCCATTCTCACCACTCTTATTCAACATAGTTTTGGAAGTTTTAGCCACAGCAATCAGAGAAGAAAAGGAAATAAAAGGAATCCAAATTGGAAAAGAAGAAGTAAAGCTGTCACTGTTTGCAGATGACATGATACTATACATAGAGAATCCTAAAGATGCTACCAGAAAACTACTAGAGCTAATCAATGAATTTGGTAAAGTATCAGGATACAAAATTAATGCACGGAAATCTCTTGCATTCCTACACACTAATGATGAACAATCTGAAAGAGAAATTAAGGAAACACTCCCATTTACCATTGCAACAAAGAGAATAAAATATCTAGGAATAAACCTACCTAAGGAGACAAAAGACCTGTATGCAGAAAATTATAAGACACAGATGAAAGAAATTAAAGTTGATACAAATAGATGGAGAGATATACCATGTTCTTGGATTGGAAGAATCAACATTGTGAAAATGACTTTACTACCCAAAGCAATCTACAGATTCAGTGCAATCCCTATCAAACTACCACTGGCATTTTTCACAGAACTAGAACAAAAAATTTCACAATTTGTATGGAAACACAAAAGACCCCAAATAGCCAAAGCAATCTTGAGAACGAAAAACAGAGCTGGAGGAATCAGGCTCCCTGACTTCAGACTATACTAAAACCTACAGTAATCAAGACAGTATGGTACTGGCACAAAGACAGAAAGATAGATCAATGGAACAGGATAGAAAGCCCAGAGATAAACACACACACATATGGTCAACTTATCTTTGATAAAGTAGGCAGGAATGTACAGTGGAGAAAGGACAGCCTCTTCAATAAGTGGTGCTGGGAAAACTGGACAGGGACATGTAAAAGTATGAGATTAGATGACTCCCTAACACCATACACAAAAATAAGCTCAAAATGGATTAAAGACCTAAATGTAAGGCCAGAAACTATCAAACTCTTAAGAGGAAAACATAGGCAGAACACTCTATGACATAAATCACAGCAAGATCCTTTTTGACCCTCCTCCTAGAGAAATGGAAATAAAAACAAAAATAAACAAATGGGGCCTAGTGAAACTTCAAAGCTTTTGCACAGCAAAGGAAACCATAAACAAGACAAAAAGACAACCCTCAGAATGGGAGAAAATATTTGCTAATGAAGCAACTGACAAAAGATTAATCTTCAGAATTTATAAGCAGCTCATGCAGCTCAATAACAACAAAAAAAACAACCCAATCCAAAAATGGGCAGAAGACCTAAATAGACATTTCTCCAAAGAAGATATACAGACTGCCAACAAACACATGAAAGAATGCTCAACATTATTAATCATTAGAGAAATGCAAATCAAAACTACAATGAGATATCATCTCACACCAGTCAGAATGGCCATCATTAAAAAATCTAGAAACAATAAATGCTGGAGAGGGTGTAGAGAAAAGGGAACACTCTTGCACTGCTGGTGGGAATGTGAATTGGTACAGCCACTATGGAGAACAGTATGGAGGTTCCTTAAAAAACTACAAATAGAACTACCATATGACCCAGCAATCCCACTACTGGGCATATACCCTGAGAAAACCATAATTCAAAAAGAGACATGTACCAAAATGTTCATTGCAGCTCTATTTACAATAGCCTGGAGATGGAAACAACCTAAGTGTCCATCATCAGATGAATGGATAAAGAAGATGTGGCACATATATACAATGGAATATTACTCAGCCATAAAAAGAAATGAAACGGAGCTATTTGTAATGAGGTGGATAGACCTAGAGTCTGTCACACAAAGTGAAGTAAGTCAGAAAGAGAAAGACAAATACTGTATGCTAACACATATATATGGAATTTAAGAAAAAAAAATGTCATGAAGAACCTAGGGGCAAAACAGGAATAAAGACACAGACCTACCTGAGAATGGACTTGAGAATATGGGGAGGGGGAAGGGTAAGCTGTGACAAAGCAAGAGAGAGGCATGGATATATATACACTACCAAACGTAAGATAGATAGCTAATGGGAAGCAGCCGTATAGCACAGGGAGATCAGATCAGTGCTTTGTGACCGCCTGGAGGGGTGGGATTGCAAGGGTGGGAGGGAGGGAGATGCAAGAGGGAAGTGATATGGGAACAGATGTATATGTATAACTGATTCACTTTGTTATAAAGCAGAAACTAACACACCATTGTAAAGCAATTTTTCTCCAATAAAGATGTTAAAAAAAAAAAAGACATTCGTAGAGAGGGCAGGTAACTGTTTCCTTAGCTCTGCCTTTAGGTTTGGTCAGGAGTCCCCTTCTGATTGACCTAGTTTTGAAGCAGTAGTTCTTGACTGACGTTGTCAGATGCACTGATGGCAACTACTTCACAGTCCTTGAAAATGATGTCCACTGTGAAAATGGACCTATATAAACAAGAATGTGTTGGTTCTCTTTAGAGAAGGAATTAGAAGTGGGAGTGGTGAATGAAGCCCCTCCCCCCCCAATGATCAGACCATCTTAGAAGGATAGAGGGAGAGAAAAATGATGATCAGAATTATAGAATTGTGGAATTTTAGAGCTAGGAAATACCTCAGATGTGGATTAGTGTAAATATGGGTAGTAAAGTTGATAGACTTTCAAACATTTCTGGTAATCAGAATCAATTCTACAATCTAATTGGTTCACTCTCAAGAATCTCTGAGCAGTATATCCTGACCCCTCTAATAATGTTTGGAGTAGTGTTCTATAGAATTTGAGGTATACGTTTAGTTATATTACACTGGGACAGTTTATAAAGTAAAAGAGCTTTGTGCCATCTTTATTATAGGACAAATCCATCCTTAATTCTTCAATAACCTTTGAATTTCAGAGTGAGTTAATTGCTGCTGATGTCTTGGTCTAGGCAATGAGAGACAGTGCTGACACAGAAGAGGAACATGGAACAGTGGACAGAGGCAGTAAACCCAAGGTCTTAAAGATGATTTCCAGGGAAGTCTCAAGAAAGTTTTCTAAATTGTCTACTTCCACTATAGAGAAGACATGTGGGCATATGAAAACTAAATGAATCAGCCACCTTTATGAAGCACAGATCAGTAAGTTCTACTCTAAACCCCAATCCTCTTATCTTTTGGTACTTGATCTTGTTATGAATTCCTAATGATTCTTATCATGAATGGAGTTGGTCTTTCTGTACTCCTCCACACCATTCATTTGATAGAACTCATAGGAATTAGCAATACAATATCAAGTTGAAGTCAAATGTCTATCTTTTCCCTTTTTAAGTGTCTGTTTTGAGATCTATCTTACCCTAAGACTGATGTGGCTACTTGGAATACAGGATTTTGAGCCGTAGTGCTAGGTGTCATGTTCAGCTCTTGGCAGGCATCTCTAAATGGCCACAGTGCCATTATAAAATACATTGGTTTCACTTCTTACTGTGTGGCCAACTCCAAAGAATGGATGGCATTTTGATGTATGGACTTTATGTCTTCTATGACCTTTGTGAGTGATTTCTCAAAAATTTTTCTCTGTGATCTGTAGTCAGAGCACCAATAGTTCAAGGCTTGACTTTCATGTTGGGAGTTGTCAGTAACCTGAGTATGCCTAAGGAAACGTTTCTTTCCCTTGAAAATAGTCTTCAGTTTTTTTTTTTTTTTCATTTAAATAATTCAGTTGAGGAAGATGGCAGCATGAATAAAAGACATGGACTAGTAACTTGTAATGAGAAGCTTAGGAAAACATGGACCCCCAGGCACACCTCTGCTCTGTGTTTCCTATCGGGTGGAGTGGCCTGTTATGGATAAAGGTAAATTGAGTTCTTCTACTTGACCCAAACACTGATTCTGTGGCTCACATCCTGCCAAGGAAGTTGCATAGTTGCTGTTTAAATTACGTCACAGCCAAAGATGAACTCTGAGTGCTGTCTAAGTAGCAGCAAAAAAGACCTGGTCCTCCTCTGAAGGTCAAGTGCGGTTTTCCAATGTGTCAGCACAATAGGAACCCAAACACTTGTCCAGGAGAGACCTTGAAGATCTAAGGTTGTGACATGTGTATGGAGACTTGGCTTTGGCTATTGTCTGGACTGATCTAACACTGGGATGGAAAAAAAACCCCACTCAATTTCTTCCCACCTTGGTCTCATTTTATTTGTTCATTTATTTCTCTCTTCCTTAAGAAGATTTTTCCCTGGCTAATTTAAGACACACTGACTGTACTGAGCATGAATCTTTAATCGAAAGCAAAGCTCTTCAATGGAAGAATGGCTCGTTTGACTTCTGAATACCCTTTTGTACCTGTATTTCTAAACTTATCTAATTCCTATGAAGCCTTTCCATTTGAATCCTTCTTGGGCAGATGAAAAGCTTGCGGAAACACCCAGGGTTGGCTTCACTTTTGCTTCCCCTATATAAATAGGATAGCTTTCCAATCCATGGGGCTGAAAAACATGATATGGCATTAACTTTCCTAAATGGGGGAGGGTAAGGCTGATGCTTTAAAAAAACTTTTTATGCCAACTAACCACTATGCAGCTGGACCAGGAAGCTTACTGGCAGTACAGCAGTCTGGAGGAGAAATGTGGTCACTGATCAATAAAACCCCAGTGTGGGGAAAATAACAGGAGGCCAGTTGTAACATTAGGAAATGGTCTTTTCAGCGTCTTTCTCATTTCTTCTAAGTCTGTGTGTTTGGTATGGCATCTCTCTATTTCTCAGGCAAAGCTCAGTGGAGGAACTGTTCTAATTACTAATGGGACAAATTGCGGGTGCTCATAAGGAGAGATTCTGGTGACAGACAATTAAGTATCCGAGTATTTGCAAGTGTCAGGAGAGAAAATGATGTCTTCACCTCACCAGGTTCATTTAAAAGGTTGTATTAGTGGTTTTATTTTATTTTTTTTCCTTTTACCCTCATTCATGTCAATGAGAAAAATCCAGAGAAACTGAAAAGAAAATCCCCCTCGACACCAGAATTTCCTTGCCCTTGACTTAGATAAAGAGGGTACAGAGAGGCTCCAATGAAGTCGCCAGTACTGGAGTCCCTACAACTCTTTCTTTCTAGGCCTGCCTGTAGTCTCTGCTGAGCAGTCTTTTCAGAGTAGGGTATTGTTTTTTTTTATTCTGGGATAAGTGATGCTTTCTTCTGGAACTTCTTTTATGCAGTAAAAATGAATGTTTATGTATGCCGGTGATTAGGGGCTGTACTCCAGAACAGTGCAGTGTTCACTTTAACAGTTGAAGGAGTCCTCAAAAATTCCAGATAAATAAAATCACTTGGCGGGGTGGGAGGGTGGTTGGGAATTTTAGATTGAAAGGGAATCCTTCTGTGATTTTTTTTTTAGTAAAATATTGAATCTTTTTTTGAAGCAAATTAGCACATCCCAATTTATCCTGTGTAAATCTGGAATGACACATGGAGACTTGACTTTAACTGGAACACGCCTTCACTAAGCTAGTTCAAAGCCAATTCCTCCCCTTCCCCCAGACAGAAAGGAAACTCCATGAAAGCAAAGTCCTTGCTGTTCATAATTCCAGACTGTTGATGCTTGAGAGCTTAGAGTAGTTACTCACAAAATGTTAAGTCAGTGGGACAAATGAAGAGGCAAACAAGGAGTTGGTATTCTAAAATGTGATCAGAGAGAAAAAAATCCAGGATTCCTTGTTAGTGCTAATATTTAAAAGAGGCCTCTTTGGGTTGAAATGGAAAGAATTTGGGGTCTTAACATAAGAGTACTGTTTTGTACTGAGTATTAATTTTACCCCAGTGCAGTTCCTCCAGACCAGTGGAATCCTTTCTACATTTATGTCGGCCACAAACAGAATCTACACAGAGGAAGGACCCGTAGCTGGCTACTTGGGGATGTTGGATCACACATTCTTGTTGGCTTCCTTTTTCTGTGTCAGGACATGGTTGTAAATTCATGCACAAGGCATGAACTGTCGACGTGTACATTTACAGCACTCCTCATTCCATGCCATGACCTTCCCTTGTGAACATTAAAGTGGGAACTGATACGGGGAGGGGGTGAAGGGGAGCACCATTAAATGGAAACACGGTCCTGCTGTATCTCTTACTTACAATGAAGCTAGAGTCACTGGCACCCATAACATGACTCCCTTGTTCATGTTACACTCGGGGAAAACCAGAGCCACATGTTTGAGTGGCACCTTCTGAGCTCCTGTTTCCAAATTCAAACTGAGCTGACACGTGGTGTACACAATTTCAACTCAGGAGCAGATTTCACTTAATCCACAGGGCATCTGAGTTACATGAGTACAAAATGAGAAACAGACGTGACTGCAGGTGCTTTCTGCCCTGCTGTTGTGTAACTAACTTAAAGGTGTCTTTGATTTCAATAAGAAATTTGACAGAGAGCTTGTCCATAAAACACTTTAATTGCATTGGTTTTTGGTAAAAGGGCTTCACTCTCCTCCCACCTTGCTCTCACCACAAACATTCAAATACACATAAAACTCCCATTAGAAAGAGTAGAATGACTGTGTTAAAAATAAAATTTAAATTAAAGAACAATCTCAGTACCTTGTAATTTCCCATTTTCCTCATAAATGACCATCGGTTTTGGTTTTCGTGCTTTGGATAATTACGCAATAGTTCATAATGGTTCAAATGTATCATATAAGTAATATGGCTTGTAAATATATTAACAAATAAATATTTAACCAATAAACCAAAACAACTTCAAAGAAGTCAGTCACCTCCAACTGGGACATAACACATTTTAAAAAATTGCCAAAATAAGGATTTGTTCAGTAGACAATAACCATTCATGGCTCAAGAAAAAGTATGCTACCTTTGTGCCTGGAAATGTTTCTAACAAAGTCCTCAATTCTTAGACTAAAGGTTGTGTGTAATTGAAGCAAAGCTGCCCTACTATCGCCCCATGGTTTGGGAATCTTGGGAGGAACTTTTTTTGTATTCTCAAGGCTCAGCATTTAGAAGGTGCTCAAAAAATATGAAATGATAATGATGAATAAGACTCTATTTGGGGTCTGGGTGGGCTGAATACCACTCACAGCAAAGTGACCTATTTCGGCTGTCTATAGGAAGCAGAGAAACTCTTTCATCTTTTTAGCATAGGCTTGTTGACCTTGGGCAAGACATATTATATCTCTGGCCTTCAATTGCCTCATCTGCACAATGAGGGAATGGTCTAGATGATTATAACCAGGTCCCCCCTGGTTAGAGTATGACTCTTCGGGAAGTTTGGGTTTTACTGTGTGCCTTAAGAATTTTCTACAGAATAATCTACAACAACTTAAATTTTTAATAGCCCGAAGCTGCTACACCTTTGTGGAAATTATTATAGGTATTTTTCTGACTTAGATACACTGAATCAGGGTTGTCTAAGTTTGGTTTCACAGGTTGTGCACTGCACAACTCCAGGGGGCACTATTCACATAGATTATAAAGTGAATGCTCCCCTCTCCTTCAAGTTATGCAATGTTGCTTCTCTGCCTTAAATATACAGTATATTTTCTTTCAGCCTAGTGAATAGATTCATGTTGTCAGATTTTCTTCAACACCTAGGTTTGTCGGAATCCTGCCAGCTTCTTCCTTCAGACTCCTTTTCCAAGAAGACTCTTCCCCTGATTCTTTCCCAAGCCTTGATTAGAATGAAACTAACATCTAGTTAAAAGGTAATCATTCTCACTCAGATGGATTCTGCTCTCAAAGTGCGGGAGAAAAGGTCTAGAATTGGGGCACCAAACTATTTGTTGCCCCTTATCCGGCATTATGCATGTAGGGTAGGATGGCATCAGACGGCAATAGAACCTATGGGTTTCAGGTGGCTTGGGGGCTGGGTAGCTCTATATTTTTGTATGTTTCCAGTATAGAAAAGAATCAGAAATAGATGGCTGTTTCTTGAAACTCTGCCCAGTGGTTTGGCTAATGGGACTTTTCCACCTTGCATCGTGGAGTCAGTTTGATCTTTAATTGGGGCTGATCACGTCCTTAGGAAGGCTTCAGGCTTGGTGGCCCGGGGAAGGCACAAGTGGAATGCTAGCTGACTGCTTCTCTGCTCCCACACCGGGAAAGGACAAAGACTGCCGGGGTTTGCTCATGCCAGTCCTCTCCCTTGTGGGGAGCAGACCTAGGCTCTTTAAAAAAACATTATTGCTTAAAAATAACAAGTAGGAGCTGAAGTGCTTTTCAGCTAATGGATAAAAACTAGCTCTTTCTTACTGAAGTCAAATTAATATTTAAAGCCTGGATTCTGGGTTTTAAGATGTTCTCAGTAACTTAGTGGAGTTTTCATCACCTGCTACGGATGAGAATAGCTTTGTACCTGTGTATCCCCCTCTAGAGCAGGCTTCGTTCTGCTGGCAGCACTTCAGCTCTGCACACACATTTCTAGGGTGTGCAGTATGTGGGGGACAGAATTACCTTCCCCCGTCTGTCCAGACTGTTTAACTCAAATGATGAGATGATTTGATATTGACAGTTAGACCTGTCTTACCAGTCAGCCATATGCATCAGCTCCTAAGAAAAGATTAGCCCAATGCCTAGTAGTCCACATCATCAGAGCAATGTTTAAGCTGAAACATGGAGCCTGAAACCTCTTCAACAACAGAATTCTGACTAGTTATCTCTTCTGATGTTTATATGTTGCCCCTGACTAATCTATCCTTAATAGCAATAGAATTATTTACCCCAGAAATGATACTTTTTATTGAGACCTTACCTTACGTGATCACTAATCCCTACCCAGACCTGCAAGGTTTGGGATATTATTATCCCTGTTTTACAGGAGAAGATATTGAATCTCAAGAGCAAAGGCATTTGCTCAAGACAGGGTCAGGTTTCAAGGCCAAGTGTAAAGCCTGGCTCTATCCTTCAAGCCATGTTGCCATCCCTCTCTTCATCCCAGTTAGAAATGCAAGGCATCCTGCCATCTCCTCCCATGTTATCCCCCCTTCTTGGCCCAGCGCATTCTCCAGTCTCAGGCCATCTTGTGGATATACTATTGACCTCTTCCCATTGCTCCTAGGATTCTTCCATCTTTCCACAGCATTCCTTTCCTTGGCCACTTTCTGGTTATGTGATCTTGAGGAAGTTATTTAGTTCTCTGGCCTAAAGTTTCCCCATCTATATAATGTTTACAAAATTATATACATCTCATTATAGGCTTTTTCAAGGCTTAAATGTGATTATGTCTGTGACACCTTTGGCACAGTGCTTTACACATATAAGGCCTCAATAAGGGACCCTGTATATACAGTAGGCACTCAAATCTTGTGGAATTGATGCTAAATTCCAATTCCTGCCATTTGGTGTCTCTCTCAGCTCTACCACTGTCCCTTTGCACTGCTCATGCACTAACTAGGATTATCATGGCTTAGTGCTTCAATATATTGCAGCTGCCTCCTAATTTTTCCTCTTATGTCAATTTTTTTCTTTTTTACAATCTATCCCATACATTTCTGAAAAGTTAATTTTACCAAAGCAAAACTCAGATGCTATCACTTTTCTGCTGTGAAACTGTGAGTGACGCCAAATTGCCCATTGACTTAGGCAAACATGATGTAGTAATGGTCTAATTGACATATCTAAATGTGTCTCTTCTCACTGCCTAAATGCACCCTCACTGATTAAAGTTAATCCTGGAGATATGATCATATCTGCCCTGCAGTCTCTCCTTTAAGAAGCTGCTACACCCAGAGCCCTTGCCAGACAACACACATGAACACAGCTGGTTTGACCAGAGTTGAGCCCCAATCTAAAGGCTGCCAGTTCATAAGCTGTTTAGTGATCTATAATGTTTGATCCAGCTCCAAAAGATGAACTGGTTTGGTTAGATTTTGTCTTGGGAATATCAACTACAACCTAGGAAGAATTGTGCCGCTAACAGACGGAACTGAAGCAAAAAAATCATGAGCAAGGCTGATGGGGCATGGAAAACCAAAGCCCTGTGTAGATGAAATAAAGGAGAAGCAAAAATGGTAAGCTAGCAGCGTTAGCATGGCTTAGCGCATGTTGGCCCTCAATAAGTATTTGCTGAGGGAATGAATAAAGGCCAGTTGGAACAGGAAAGGAAGAAGCAGATACACAGAGTATATGTTGATAGTGGCAATGGTGGACCAAAAGGAAGACCCCCTGGAGGGAGCCCTCCAGAGCCATTTTGAATCCAGAGCCCCCCTTCAGCTTTGGTTTCTGTGATGTTCTACTATGGCTCCCGTTCTCGGATTGCAGAGACATTGCACTTTGTCACTCTATATGTATCTTCCTCAAAATTCCCTTCATTTGAACTAGCTTGAGTGGATCTTTGTTTCTAGTAAACCAAAAAGCAGGATTGAAACACCACTTAAATGGGAACTGAAAGGCAGAGATTCTACTTCTGGTTCTATTGCTATTTCTTAGTATCAGTCAATCAGTGTGTATTTATTGAGTGCCTGTTCTGAGTCTGGCAGTTTTTCAAGAGTGGGAGATGTGGTGACCAAGAAAATCTGCTCTCTAGGTGTTTATATTCCATAAGGGTGATAGATGGTAAGAGTGCAAACATAGGAGTAAAATAGTTTCAGCCCTGCATAAATGCTATGCAGAAGATGGGAATGTGACAGACAGTGCCTGGTGGCTGCTCTAGCCAGTGATTGGTCTTCTGAGCCAAGACTCAAGGAATGAGAAAGTGGTAGCCGTGCAAAGATCTGTGGGGAGAGCAATCTGAGCAGAAGGAATCACCAGGTAGAGACAGAGCCAGGAATGAGAATAATCTGTTCAAGGAACAAAGATGAGCGATATGACCAGATTGAGTGAAAAGGGAGATGGGGGGGGATGGATTGGCAAGGTTAGACTGTCTAGGGCCACGAAAGTAGGGTAAGAATTTAGGTTTCATTTTACGTGTAAGTAAGGGTGTGAGATGATGTACGTTTATACATTAGTAGAAAGATTATTTTGATTACTACGTGGCACATCTACTGGAAAGAGAAAGAGTGGACAAAGGGAGACCAGTTCAGAACTATTGAAATAAAATAGGCGGGAGCTGACTACAGTGTAAACCAGGGTTATATTGGTGGCAATTATGGAAAAGAGTTGAATTAGTGATTTATTTTTGGAAATGGAACTAGTACCTCCATTTAGGACGAATGCTGACTTAGATATAGGGTGCGTAAAAAATGGAGAATTGAAGGATGATGGCAAGATTTTGGACCTGAGCAACCGGAAGAGTGGTGCAATATGTCGAGGAGAAGCCTTGGGGCAGGGGGAGAGGATGGGGAGAGGCTTGGGGTAGAAAAATAACAGTTCTGTGGGGAGGTCTGGGCTGAGAGTTATTAATATGTGGTGGCATTTAAACTCATGGAACTTGGGGAGTTTTCTAAAGACAGAATGTGGGATAAAGAACAGGAGGGCCGAGGGCAGAGTTCTGGGCACTTGGGTTGACCTCAGGCTGGTCGCTTCATTTTTCTGGATTTTAGCTTCCTCTTAAAATGAGAGACATGGACTAGATCTCTAAGCTTCCCTGTCACCTTAACACTCTTAAGTTCTATAAATGAAACAGTAACAAATACATACATCATCTGAATCTGAACTTAAAATTATATACTGTCGAATTCAAACACATTCAACAATGGCTTCCCCGACAAAGCAGCAGCCTTCAGTGAGGTCAGGCTCCCTTGGTTGTGAGAAGCTGATTATGTTCTCTGTTCAGGAAGCGGCATTTCAAAAAAAGATTGACTTTGCTTATGAAAAATAACTGGTTTTGTGCTGAAACAGAAGGTCAAGGGGAAAATGGCACTAAAGGGGCAAAGGTTGCAGAAGGGTTGGAGACCCTTCCCACTTGTTAACTTGGGGCCTGGATTGCCTAATTATTTGAAAATGATTGGTGTTTCGTCAAAGGAATCTTCCCAGTAAGAACAGCCTCTCCCTGACTACAGCACCATTTGTTGATCTGGTTCCTTGGCCTGTGTTAAACAAACACTAGGGAATTCACAGCAGATGAATTCCAGCTCAGAGGTGTCTGTTATGAGGGGAAAAGTTGCCTATAGGATGCATGCTTACTTGCCTCCTCACAGGGCAAACTCAAGCCCTTGCTTTGCCCTCTGCTAGGGCACATGCAGAGGGCCTTAGCTGGGCACAGAGCATAACTTGTGGGTTGGGGAGTGAGGTTGAGAGGAGCAAATATTCTTGGGACTTGTGTGAAAACCAATAACACCAGGCCCTGATACTTAGCTATTACTCAAGGAGCCCAGAGTACTTCATAAACATGGGATAATTTGTTTATGCCTCCAAATTTTCCCTGGAAGACAGCTCAGTGTTCACCTTTCCTCCTGCTTCTATGGCTGGGGAAGCCTGCTGAATCACAAGAGTAAGTTACTTCCAATCCCACCACAAATTAGTTACCAGTTACAGGATGTGTACGTCTCCACACAAGTGTTGTCATCCACCTTGCTCAATATTTCCCAATTTAAGGAAAATAGTCCCAGTTACCTAGGAGATGTGGTGTGACTTTGTAGATAGGATAGAAGCATTTATGAGCTAAAAAATGTTCAGCTGTCACCCTGATTTTCCACCCTAGCTAAGACTTACTGGAATTGCTTGCATGGCTGAGCTAGAGTCACATGGTAGGTGACTTAGTGTTGGGGTAAAGATGAGATGAAAACTATAAGGCATTTTTTTTGAGATTCACGTGCCCTCCATTTCAACATGGTGTAGCCCACTGATCCTCTTACCAAAAAAACCTGAGACCTACTCCTGGCCAATTAAGTCAGGCTCTCTGGGGATGGGACTTGGGTGCCCATGGTCTTTACATCTTCTCCAGGTGATGCTACTCTGCCACCAGGGCTAGAAACCATAGGTGCAGCAGAAAGGACATGGATTCTCCTCGTTTGTTGTAGGCATGTCAGTCAACTTCTCTGAACTTTGATTTCCTCATAAATTGAAGATAGTAACACTTACCTCTTGAGGTTGTTGGGAAGATCAAGGGAAATTAAGTCAAATGAAGTACCTTATGGCAGGTACCTAGGGTTTACTCAAAAAACGTTACCACCCTGCTTTCCTTTACCTCAGCTGTTGTGGAAACAGTTTCCATCTACTGTGTAACTGGGATAGAGTTTTCTTCTTTTTTAAAAAAACGGAGGTAACATATTGACATATTACATTATATTAGTTTCAGGGGTACCACATATTTGTATACATTGTGAAACGATCACCACAATAAGTCTAGTTAAAGAGTCTTCTATATGATAGAAATGCACTTCTATATCTCATTGCCAATTAAAAGACTAAAACATGAAAGGACCAAAACCTCTAGCTTTGGGTTTAGTTGAAATTAGTCAGTAAAGCCAAGCGAGTGGTTGGTGTTGTCAGGAAGCCTCACGTTCAGCCTCCAGAAAGCCAGGTTCTTTGTTTCCAACTGATTCTGAACTGTTCATTTCATCAAGTAGAAGCCAGGATGAAAGTCCACAGCAGAAGGGAGGTACTCTCTATTAGATGGCCAGGGCCACCTGGTTTCCTGCATCCTGGGGGGCTCTCTGGGGAGAGTGGTCCAGGGTTGGTGAAGGGAAAATGGTGGCCCTTGTCTCTCAGAAGCTGGGTCTTAGCAGAGCCCAAACTCTTAACCACAAGGAAGTATAATCTGACTCCAGCCTGGCTTTTCTTTTGCTCAGTTCCATCCTCTACCCCTCAGTTACTGTGGTGCTGGTGCCTCTCCTTTTCTGGTCAGAGGAAACCTGTCTGGATGCCTACAGCCTGAGTAGCTCAGTTGTTTCTACTTGATAGCAAGGTTCTGCCTGGACAGAAATAAAGCAGGGCCAATGAAATGGCATTTCCTACTACCTTCCATTCAAAGGCCCGTGGCCTCTTAGGCTTTATCCAGGGGTATAATAGCCCAACCGCACATGTGTAGACATGGCTGTCTGGACAGATGAACAGGCTCCAGGCCCTCCTCAGTCACATCTGGGATGAATGGTCAGTGTGGTAGCAAGGGCTGCAGTTGCAGTGCCCCACCCAGCCTCCCTCATTAGCTCGGGGGCCAGGGAAAGACTATGCCTCCACTCCTCTGCTCACAGAGGTGAGCAGCACTCAGAGAAAAGGAAAGCCTGTCTTGGGTGTGTTAGTGAGGGGCACTGTGTTCCATGGGTTATCCCAGCTCCATTTCCTCCTGGGCCTGCTATGGAAGGGCCCACTCCACCCCCAGCTGGATTTAGTTTTGGGCAGGTGACTCAGCAGGCAGGAGACATTGCACCCTCAGGCTCTAACTTGGAGCCCCCAGAGCTTGGTGTGGGTTCCATGATCGTGCCTTGAGTTGCAGGGCACAGCTGTAGTCAAGCTTCTCAAGCTGCAATTTCTATCATCTGTCCTTCTGTCTACCAAGTACAACACTGAGACAATTCCTCATCCCTCAATCCCTTCATCCCTCCATCCTTCCCTCCATCCCTCCATCCCTCCATCTATCCAGCATTTACTGGGCATCTGCACTGTGCCTGGCACTGTGGAAGATGATGAAGGTCCATGGATGAGGAAGACACAGCACTGCTGTCAAGAATCTCAGGGTTAGTGAATGTGATTGACAATGAACAAATATTGGTTGGTTAGTGGAATATCATCTGGTGAGACAAGAATGATCACAGTTAGGAACAGGATATGTTGAGGTTCTGAATTTTACAGCAGTAACCCTGGATAGAGGAGGTGGAGAAGGCACACCTCTAAGGATTTTCCTGAGTTTAATGGATGCCCTGGGACAGTTGGCTCAGCTCAGGGACTATCTGCTTTGGGAGGGACCCAGTGGGGACTGGGAGGTTGGGGCTTGGCAGCATCTCCTGAGTGGAGGACTATTGTTGTCACCCCTCTTCCCACCCTAAAGAGAAGGTTGGGGAGTAGCAGCAGAGGGTGGTTCTCCTGTGTCTCATTACTCCAAGCTGCCCTTTTCAGGGAAAAAGCCTGGAGACCCATCCATCTCATTTTATTACTTTGGAAGGAGAGAAGCCACAAGTGTAGGGATGATGGCAGGGGCTGCTTTCAGGGTTATATTTAGAGATCAACTCCTACATTCAAATGGACTCCTAAGCAGGCTTTCAGGTGGGTGGAGCACTTGCTTGGCTGGGCAGTCTTCCTTTGGATACTGGAAACAGCTACCTAAACCTTGGTCGAGGAGGATCTTTGGTTTATCAGCAGGAGGAAACCTGAGAAGGTATACTTTGTGAGCTTAAGTAAGCCCCCAGCCTCCACTCCAGCTGGAGCAGATTAAAATTTGTGGACCCTTGGCATTTTCTGAGGAAATAGAATATTTTTTTCTCCCCAAAAGACAGGTCTCTGGTTTTGTTATGAGGCAGTAAGATCTGAAAATAAAGACAGACCTAAAATTCATTTTGATTGAAGACAAACTT
This sequence comes from Mesoplodon bidens, assembly GCF_964165515.1. NCBI lineage: Eukaryota > Metazoa > Chordata > Mammalia > Artiodactyla > Ziphiidae > Mesoplodon > Mesoplodon bidens. Next base: position 56,408,542 of record NC_138160.1, on the reverse strand, counting down.
GGTTCGATGCCTGTTTACAATGAACTTAGATAATTTTGCTTCATTATACAGTGTATTATGTTTGCATTGGGGGGGTTCTGAAAATAAGTTACTTGCTTGAAGATATGACTAAGATACCACTTTTCACCATGGTTTGGGCTAGTTGCATTTCTCATGAGGATAGAAATATGAAATGAGGATGGATATGAAATGAGAGACCAAGAAAGATGAGAGCCTTCACTTCCATTTTCCTTTGCAAGGAGCTCCAGAATAACCTACGTCCCTTTTCCCCTTCTGTCTCTTACTTGGGACCATCTTCCTCTTTGGTCTAAACACTCTCAGCTCATACAGCCCCATTGCCCACCCCCTCATTAACACCTTCGTCGATTAGCACCATGCAGAAAAGTTGAATAACATGTTATTCATGTGTGGTGCTCTTCTTGTCGTGGCAGAGATTCTGCAGGAGAATATACAGAGAGGGGAATGCTTCCTGAGATCCACCATATCATTTAGTTAATAGCCTCAGCCAGGGATCTTGCAGCCCAATACTCCTTCCTTGAAGTCATCCTTGGCAGAGTTTCCGGTTACTGTACCCTAAAAGCGATTTTGCTGTCCACTTGAGCCCCTAATATACTCTCCATTCTGTTAAGCTGAATTTGGACAATAGATATCAAGAACCAAAGATGATACAAAAGCCAGATATTTCTGGCACATAGCTGGCTACAAATACCTTGCCTCTCCCCACATCCTTACTTCCTGTTTCCTTTCTGATCAATTTGTCAGAATTCATCTGCTGTTCCGTGATGGAGCTAACACTGCCAGTACCATTTCTTCCACATTGAATTATTTATTCATTAAGCAAACATTTAATCCTGTGCTGCCTGTGTATAGGATACAAAGAAGGCAGACCTGGTTCTGTTTTCAAGAAGCCTCCAGTCTAGTGAGAATACAGATGTACAGAACTAGTCTGTCTTACAGGGGCTGATGTAGATGCACATATTGTGTGGGAACTTGGAGTAAAGCCAGTGTGAGTTGCCCAGGGGAGCTGAGCAAGTTTCTCAGTGGAAATGACTCTGAGGAATGAGGGATGATTAGGGATTTTATAGGAAGATAAAAGTGGAGACAGCATTCTAGCAGAAAGAACAGCATGTACAAAGGCTCAGTGCCATGAAAGAGGATGGTAGTTTCTGGGACTGGTGAGTAGCCCCATGTGGCTGGAGCCTAGTTTCCATGGGGAAAATGGCACAAGGGGTTTGTCCTCTAGGCCCAAGAAGATCCCCATAGGCTTACTTAGGAAGATCTATTTGCTCCCATGGGTGATGGGAAGCTGTTGAGGAATTTCGAAGAGGAATGACAGGAGCAGATTTTGATGTGATCTCGACAATAGGATATAGTCTGATGAGAGGAGAACTGACATCCTCCTATGGCTCTTTAGTGGATGCTGTAGTGTGTCCTCCAATCCTAGACACTTCTCCCTCCAGCTGTTGGGAGTATTGCCTGCTGATGTCTCACAACTGAGCCCGTCCCAGAAAACTGGCTGAAGAGAGCTGCTTGCCCAAGACGAGAGGGCATATAAAGGCTTAGCTCCAGCTGGGACAACTCTGAAAGGCCATCCCAGCTCTGGAGTGCCCTGTGGGAACCACTGATACCCTTGTTGTGACTGTATCACAGCTCAACTCATCCTTTTGCCTAATTCTGCTTGCTTTACTCCTTCACTGGTGGTGTTCCCAAGAGCCCTGTCCAGTAAGCTGCCTACGGACAAATCTCCATCTCAGAGTTTATTTTGTGGGGACCTCAACCCCGCAACAGTCTTCCCCAGTCTGAAGATTTGGTGGCCTGCTGCTCCTTTCTTGAGTCACCTTTACTCCTTAAAGTCTTCATGGCAAAAGAACAGTGGTTGGGTCTCTTGCACACCCTGTTTTGCAAGGTTTCTGATTCTCATTGGACACCAAAGTCTTTCTCTAAGCACTTCTGAAGACTGTGAAGGAGAGCAGAGATGTTCCCTGGCCAGCCCTTCTCTCCAGTATGAGGGAAGAACATATTTAGGTTCTTCCCATACATAAAGGGGAACCTTTGCTCCAGTGACCAATTGGATCTATGGTTTTGTGGGATTCTACTGGGAAATTATGACATGGTCTATTTGCTCAGCATCTGTCTCTGCTCTTAACGAATTCAAAGAGAATCTCTGACTTAACATTTACAAAAGGTCATAGAACTTAGAATTTAAAAAATAGGTAATAGTGATCTTCAAGATGGCAGAGGAGAAAGACGTGAAGATCACCTTCCAACCCACAAGTACATCAGAAATACATCTACATGTGGAACAACTCCTACGGAACACCTACAGAACGCTGGCAAAAGACCTCAGACTTCCCAAAAGATATATATATTTTTTTCTATTTCTCTTTTTGTGAGTGTGTATGTGTATGCTTCTTTGTGTGATTTTGTCTGTATAGCTTTGCTTTTACCATTTGTCCTAGGGTTCTGTCTGTCCGTTTTTCTTTTAGTATAGTTTTTAGTGCTTGTTATCACTGGTGGATTTGTTTTTTGGTTTGGTTGCTCTCTTCTTTCTTTCTTTTCTTTTTATTACTTTTTAATTCTTTTTACTTTAATAACTTTTTTATTTTCTCTTTCTTTCTTTCTTTCTTTCTTTCTTTCTTTCTTTCTTCCTTCCTTCCTTCCTTCCTTCCTTCCTTCCTTCCTTCCTTCCCTTCCTTCCTTCCTTCCTGCCTTCCTTCCTTCCTTCTTTCTTTCTTTCTTCATCCCTTTTCTTCTGAGCTGTGTGGCTGACAGGTGTCAGGGCTGACCCTCTGAGGTGAGACAGCCAAGTTAAGGACGTTGGTCCACCAGAGACCTCCTGGCTCCAGGTAATATCAAATGGCAAAAGCTGTCACAGAGATCTACATCTCAACACTAAGACCCAGCTCCACTCAACAACCAGCAAGCTATGGTGCTGGACACCCTATGCCAAAAAACTAGCAAGACAGGAACACAACCCCACCCATTAGCAGAGAGGCTGCCTAAAATCATAGTAAGGTCACAGACACCCCAAAACACACCACTGGATGTGGTCCTGCCCACCAGAAAGACAAGATCCAGCCTCATCCAGCAGAACACAGGCACCAGTCCCCTACACCAGGAAGCCTACACAACCCACTGAACCAACCTTACCCACTGGGGCAGACACCAAAAACAACGGGAACTACAAACCTGAAGCCTGCGAAAAGGAGACCCTAAACACAGTAAGTTAAGCAAAATGAGAGGACAGAGAAATACGCAGCAGATGAAGGAGCAAGGTGAAAACCCACCAGACCAGACAAATGAAGAGGAAATAGGAAGTCTACCTGAAAAAGAATTCAGAGTAATGATAGTAAAAATGATCCAAAATCTTGGAAATAGAATGAAGAAAATACAGGAAACGTTTAACAAGGACCTAGAAGAACTAAAGAGCAAACAAACAATGATGAACCACACAATAAGTGAAATGAAAAATTCTCTAGAAGGAACCAATAGCAGGATAACTGAGGCAGAAGAACAGATAAGTGACATGGAAGATAAAATAATGGAAATAACTGCCGCAGAGCCAAATAAAGAAAAAAGAATGAAAAGAATGGTGGACAGTCTCGGAGACCTCTGGGATAACATTAAACACACCAACATTCGAATTATAGGGGTCCCAGAAGAAGAAGAGAAAAAGAAAGGGACTGAGAAAATATTTGAAGAGATTATAGTTGAAAACTTCCCTAAGGTGGGAAAGGAAATAGTCAATCAAGTCCAGGAAGCACAGAGACTCCCATACAGGATAAATACAAGGAGAAACATGCCAAGACACATATTAATCAAACTATCAAAAATTAAATACAAAGAAAAAATATTAAAAGCAGCAAGGGAAAACAACAAATAACATACAAGGGAATCCCCATAAGGTTAACAGCTGACCTTTCAGCAGAAATTCTGCAAACCAGAAGGGAGTGGCAGGACATATTTAAAGTGGTGAAAGGGAAAAACCTACAAGCAAGATTACTCTACCCAGCAAGGATCTCATTCAGATTCAACGGAGAAATTAAAAGCTTTACAGACAAGCAAAAGCTAAAACAATTCAGCACCACCAAACCAGCTTTACAACAAATGCTAAAGGAACTTCTCTAGGCAGGAAACACAAGAGAAGGAAAAGATCTACAATAACAACCCCAAAACAATTAAGAAAATGGTAATAGGAACATACATATTGATAGCTACCTTAAATGTAAATGGATTAAATGCTCCAACCAAAAGACATAGACTGGCTGAATGGATACAAAAACAAGACTCATATATATGCTGTCTACAAGAGACCCATTTCAGACCTAGGGACATATACAGACTGAAAGAGAGGGGATGGAAAAAGATATTCCATGAAAATGGAAATCAAAAGAAAGGTGGAGTAGCAATTCTTATATCAGACAGAATAGACTTTAAAATAAAGACTATTACAAGAGACAAAGAAGGACACTACATAATGAACAAGGGATCAATCCAAGAAGAAGATATAACAACTGTAAATATTTATGCACCCAGTATAGGAGCACCTCAATACATAAGGCAAATGCTAACAGCCATAAAAGGGGAAATCGACAGTAACACAATCATAGTAGGGGACTTTAACACCCCACTTTCACCAATGGACAGATCATCCAAACAGAAAATAAGAAAAAACAAACTTTAAATGATATATTACACAGGAAGGACTTAATTGATATTTATAGGACTTTCCATCCAAAAACAACAGAATACACTTTCTTCTCAAGTGCTCCTGGAACATTCTCCAGGATAGATCATATCTTGGGTCACAAATCAAGCCTTGGTAAATTTAAGAAAATTGAAATTGTATCAAGTAACTTTTCCGACCACAATGCTATAAGACTAGATACCAATTACAGGAAAAAATCTGTAAAAAATACAAATGCATGGAGGCTAAAGAATACACTACTAAATAACCAAGACATCACTGAAGAAATCAAAGAGGAAATCAAAAACTACCTAGAAACAAATGACAATGAAAACACGATGACCCAAAACCTATGGGATGCAGCAAAAGCAGTTCTAAGAAGGAAGTTTATAGCAATACAGTCCTACCTCAAGAAACCAGAAACATCTCAAATAAACAACCTTAACTTTACACCTAAATCAATTAGAGAAAAAAAGAACAAAAATACCCCGAAGTTTGCAGAAGGAAACAAATCATAAAGATCAGATAAAAAATAAATGAAAAAGAAATCAAGGAAACAATATCAAAGATCATAAAACTAAAAGTTGGTTCTTTGAGAAGATAAACAAAATTGATAAACCATTAGCCAGACTCATCAAGAAAAAAAGGGTGAAGACTCAAATCAATAGAATTAGAAATGAAAAAGGAGAAGTAACAACTGACATTGCAGAAATACAAAGTATTATGAGAGATTACTATAAGCAACTATATGCCAATAAAATGGACAACCTGGAAGAAATGGACAAATTCTTAGAAGAGCACAACCTCCTGAGACTGAACTAGGAAGAAATAGAAAATATAAACAAATCACAAGCACTGAAATTGAGACTGTGATTAATAATCTTCCAACAAACAAAAGTCCAGGACCAGATGGCTTCACAGGTGAATTCTACCAAACATTTAGAGAAGAGCCAACACCTATCCTTCTCAAACTCTTCCAAATTATAGCAGAGGGAGGAACACTCCCAAACTCACTCTACGAGGTCACCATCACCCTGATACCAACCAGACAGAGATGTCACAAAGAAAGAAAACTACAGGCCAATATCATTGATGAACATAGATGCAAAAATCCTCAACAAAATACTAGCAAACAGAATCCAACAGCACATTAAAAGGATCGTACACCATGATCAAGTGGAGCTTTTCCCAGGGATGCAAGGATTCTTCAATATACGCAAATCATTCAATGCGATAAACCATATTAACAAATTGAAGGAGAAAAACCAATGCTCATCTGAATAGATGCAGAAAAAGCTTTCGACAAAATTCAACACCCATTTATGATTAAAAAAACCCTGCAGAAAGTAGGCATAGAGGGAACTTACCTCAACATAATAAAGGCCATATATGACAAACGCACAGCCAACATCATTCTCAATGGTGAAACACTGAAACCATTTCCTCTAAGATCAGGAACAAGATAAGGTTGTCCACTCACACCACTATTATTCAGCATAGTTTTGGAAGTTTTAGCCACAGCATTGGAGAAGAAAAAGAAATAAAAGGAATCCAATCAGAAAAGAAGAAGTAAAGCTGTCACTGTTTGCAGATGACATGATACTATACATAGAGAATCCTACTAAAGATGCTACCAGAAAACTACTAGAGCTAATCAATGAATTTGGTAAAGTATCAGGATACAAAATTAATGCACAGAAATCTCTTGAATTCCTACACACTAATGATGAACAATCTGAAAGAGAAATTAAGGAAACACTCCCATTTACCATTGCAACAAAAAGAATAAAATATCTAGGAATAAACCTACCTAAGGAGACAAAAGACCTGTATGCAGAAAATTATAAGACACAGATGAAAGAAATTAAAGATGATACAAACAGATGGAGAGATATCCCATGTTCTTTCATTGGAAGAATCAACATTGTGAAAATGACTATACTACCCAAAGCAATCTACAGATTCAATGCAATCCCTATCAAATCACCACTGGCATTTTTTACAGAACTAGAACAAAAAACTTCACAATTTGTATGGAAACACAAAAGACCCCGAAAAGCCAAAGCAATCTTGAGAAAGAAAAATGGAGCTGGAGGAATCAGGCTCCTGGACTTCAGACTATACTACAAAGCTACAGTAATCAAGACAGTATGGTACTGGCACAGAAACAGAAATATAGATCAATGGAACAGGATAGAAAGTGCAGAGATATACCCACGCAATATGGTCACCTTATCTTTCACAAAGGAGGCAAGAATATACAATGGAGAAAAGACAGCCTCTTCAATAAGTGGTGCTGGAAAACTGGACAGCTACATGTAAAAGAATGAAATTAGAACACTTCCTAACACCATACACAAAAATAAACTCAAAATGGATTAAAGCCCTAAATGTAAGGCCAGACACTATAAAACTCTTAGAGGAAAACCTAGGCAGAACACTCTATGACATAAATCACAGCAAGATCCTTTTTGACCCATCTCCTAGAGAAATGGAAATAAAAACAAATATAAAGAAATAGGACCTAATGAAACTTAAAAGCATTTGCACAGCAAAGAAACCATAAACAAGATGAAAAGACAACCCTCAGAATGGGAGAAAATGTTTGCAAATGAAGCAACTGACAAAGGATTAATCTCCAAAATTTACAAGCAGTTCATGCAGCTCAATATCAAAAACACAAACAACCCAATCCAAAAATGGGCAGAAGACCTAAATAGACATTTGCCCAGAGAAGATACACAGATTGCCAACAAACACATGAAAGGATGTTGAACATCACTAATCATTAGAGAAATGCAAGTCAAAACTACAATGAGGTATCACTTCACACCAGTCAGAATGGCCATCATCAAAAAATCTACGAACAATAGATGGTTGAGAGCGTGTGGAGAAGAGGGAACCCTCTTGCACTGTTGGTGGGAATGTAAATTGATACAGCCACTATGGAGAACAGTATGGAGGTTCCTTAAAAGACTAAAAATAGAACTACCATATGACCCAGCAATCCCACTACTGGGCATGTACCCTGAGAAAACCATAATTCAAAAAGGGTCATGTACCACAATGTTCACTGCAGCTCTATTTACAATAGCCATGACATGGAAGCAACCTAAGCGTCCATCAACAGATGAAAGGATAAAGAAGAAGTGGAACGTATATACAATGGAATATTACTCAGCCATAAAAAGAAATCAAATTGAGTTATTTGTAGTGAGGTGGATGGGCCTAGAGTCTGTCATACAGAGTGAAGTGAGTCAGAAAGAGAAAAACAAATACTGTATGCTAACACATATATATGGAATGTAAAAAAAATAAAATAAAATGGTTTTGAAGAACCTAGGGGCAGGACAAGAATAAAGACACAGACATAGAGAATGGACTTGAGGACGTGGGGCAGGGGAAGGTTAAGCTGGGACAAAGTGAGAGAGTGGCATGCACATATATACACTACCAAATGTAGAATGGATGGCCGGTGGGAAGCAGCCACATAGCACAGGGAGATCCGCTTGGTGCTTTGTGACCACCTAGAGGGGTGGGATAGGGAGGGTGGGAGGGAGACGCAAGAGGGAGGAGATATGGGGATATGTGTATACGTATAGCTGATTCACTTTGTCATAAAGCAGAAACTAACACACCATTGTAAAGCAATTATACTCCAGTAAAGATGTTAAAAAAATAAGTAAATAAAAAAGCATAAAAAATAGGTAATAAACATATAGAGTACGAAGTTCATAAAGAAGAAAGTTTAAAAATATTTTTAGAATAAGTAATAAACGTGTATCTCAAAATATCCATAAGGTACAAAAGCATGGAATTTAAGTATACTGATACTTTTTCCTTCCCCTAATCCTTTCAGTATTTTCCTTTCTTCCCATCCCTATCCCCCACCCAAACAACCACTGAGACTAGTTTCTTAACAGTTTGTAAGGGCAGAGAATTTGTCTCTTCCATCCTTTCTGGTGAAGTGATCTCCATTGACAAGGCCTCAGTGTGTAAAGGCTGGGAATCATGTGTGTTGTATAATTGAACTATTTCTCAGATTGTAGCTAATTTATAGATTTTCTGTGTCAGAGAGGTCATTAAAAATGCCTATTTTGAGAAGCCTTTCCTAATTTCCCTCAGGAGATCTTTGCCCACCTTGAGAGGCTAAGCCTTTGTATCGATCTTAAGACATACTTTCCTTTTTAATGTTAAACATAGCTTTTACTTTTTTAATTATAAAATCATATTTCGTATTAGGAAATGTAGGTAAGCCATCCTATACCACCACCATCCAAAGATAAACACCTATACTTTGATGTATATACTTCTAGAGAATTCTCATACAGTTTTATACATAATCTTTTAACAAGTGATATCACACTGATAACAATTTTTCAGCTTATTCTACCTTAGTATACACTATGTATTTTTCCATTTCTAGAAATCATTCCAATATTTATGTTAGCGCAACCTGGCTGCTGTTGTAAATAGACCCCATCATGCAATGGGCACATACAGTAGAAGTGTAAGCCTTGCTTTTGTACCAGTCCTGAACATGAATAGGCCATGGGGGCAGCTTTCCTCCAAGTGAGCAACCAGAAACGCAGGCTGTCTGAGGCTCTGCCGTCTTTAACACTTGACTTCTAGGGTTTGGTGATCTTGCCATTCCAACCAGCCAGGAGGAAAGAAAATGTAGATCTCACAGGTGCAGCACTGGAAATGGTGTATTTTATTTCCATCCACTTTTTATTGAGCAGGACTCAGGCACATGGCCACACCTAATAGTAGAGAAAGTTGGGAAGTGTATCTAGCTGTGTATCCAGGAATAAGAAGAGGAATTTGGGCAAAAGCCTAGCAGTCTCTCTCACATATTTATTAATATAGCTTGTCTGTGGTCTTGCCTATGTCTGGAAAGCTGAATCCATGTCTGATTCATGCCCACAACACTTTTTACAATAACTGGCACATAGCTGTCACTGCTCTGTAGGTATCTGCTGAATGCATGAGTGGAAACTACCTAATTCTATTGTCCAGGATTAATGAGAATCTTTTCCTTTTTTTAAGGGGTAAACAAGAGACACTTCTCAGATCATGAAGGAAATGTGGAGTAGAAACTTGGCATCTGAGAAAAAAAAGTTTTTAAGGAAAAGACAGGGTCCTTAGCCTGGACTAGGAATATAGGTGAAGGGAATATAAACTTCCCAGGAGCTAAGAAGGCTTCTGAACAGAAATAGTCTGGACTTGCACTGTAAGGGAACTGCATGATTTCTTTCCAAAGCTGGGTAAGGCAGATCTCTGTATAACCTTTATGGGTCTGAACTGTAATCCTTGATGTTTATGTAGTCTGTATCTTCATGAAATGCTTACATTTATAGAAAAGAAGTTTTTTTTTTGGTAGTGTTGTTCCTGAGAAGACAAGTCTGAAGGTGCTGTGTTGAGGGCTCATTCTGAGAAATAGGAAAGGCCCTGCAGTGGCGGAAATGGCACAGGCTCCCAGGGGACTGGCAGTCCGGAGAGCAAGTGGTGAGGACAGGTGGTATCCTGGCATTGCTGGGAGACGGCAGGATCAAAACCTTCACTGATAAAACAAATGTCTGTTTTCCTACACATTAGGTGATGCTGATAGGGATTCTGGGCAGCAGGTGGGGGCAGGAGAGGCTATGCCAGTTCTCCACGTGCCTTCTGCCCAGGAGAGCCTGGAAGGTCCGTACTGTTTTGTTCCCCTTCTGCCAACCCCCAAAGCATAGTGACTGGTGCCAAGGCAGCTGGCGAAGGAGGCTGAAGCCAGGCCCAGAATTCCCTTCTCACTCCAAGCCTGTGTTTTACTGTAATGTCAGGAGCCAGTGAGCTCGGTCCATGAGCTCCCCATTCTGACTTGGCCAGCCCTGCTCTCCACCTTTAATTTGGGAGATCATTAGGGAATAGTTGATTTCTCACTGTACAGTCTGATCCCACCAGTGTACTTACTCTTGGAAACTACCTACAGATTTGGGCCTCTTCTCTGTAAGAGGGTAGCAGGAAGAATACCCCCCATGGATTCCCATGGCCATGGCTGTCCTGTTATGGGGCCAAGTGGCCATTGGCTCTCTTCCACACTTGGCCTGGTTGGGGAGTGGACTGAGGGCTTTTGGGCATCCTGAACACTTTTTTCTTTTTTTTCTCTAGGATTAGGCACAACCTACTGGGACGCACAGGGCGCTGGAGGAAGGAGGAGGAGGAATGCTCAGCCCCTGCCCCACTGTGCCTTCAGAAGCTGGTGGCCAGCCAGCCAACATTTCAAGGCAGGCACACATCCTTTGAGGCTTATGAATCCACCTTCTTGCCTCCTGCAAAGGGAAAGGGGATGATTGGGCCAGGTAATTTTATTAGTGGATAGACCTTCTGGTCATTTAACATGTTACATTTTACAACTTACATGAAAATCAGCTTAACGTGTTGAAGGCTACTTGCTTGTTGAATGGAATTTTTAAATGGTGCAGCAGTTACTTTGGCTTCAGTAAAAGCTTGGAATGAATAAAGTCAAGAGTGTATATAGTTTCCTTTCAGTATCCCGAGTGGCACATGTAGTTATTAAGATTTAAAGCATTTTGGCCTTTAGATCATAAAATTCCTAGAGCTAAGGGGGAGAGGGTGGAGATGAAGGGACAAAGGAAGGGAAGGGTAAGGGTAAGAGGAGTCTTGTAAATGTTCTTAGCTGATAAATAACGCTATTTTATAGGCACTCGTCCACCTGAAACCTCAGAGCTCTTAGTGGGATCATACCATCAGTCCTCACACTGTCCCCTCTAGGAGATAAGAGAGGCAAATGGCAATGGATATGAAATATGAAAGAAGAGGTTCTGAGGAGGGGCTATCAGTTATTTGCTATAATGTCACCAGGAAGTTTCTACACCATGAATGTAGGGCCAGGTGTCCCAACCCCTGTTAGAATGCTTAGACTGCTCACATGGCTGTGCCCTGGGCTAAGTAAAGGTTGAAGGTCGTCATCTTGCTTTATGATCCATTGGGGATGAGGGGAGGGCACTAGTAAAGAACATGAAAAATCATTTAGGGTAGAAGTAGAAGCAGGCTCTTGGGATGGTCCAAATGATAGGTTTAACTGCCTCCATTTTAATTATGAAGTTATTTGTTTGGGTGTGGCTACCATTTGAGAGCCACAAAAAGCAACTGAGAGCACAAAAGTATTTACTCTAAAAAAATTCAGTGGAAAAGGAATGCAGCACGGTGGGCTGGGGAAGGGACTATCATAACGTTTCTTCTAACCCCTCCCCCAGCACTTACTCCCCACCCAATGAATCTTGTTAGTTGGTATATAAGGGGGAAATTGTAATTTAGTCATGGTTGAATGTGTCTCATTTCCTTTTGGTATTTAGAGACTTTTTTTTTTCGTAATTATGCTTTTGTGACAAGGGAGGTATTGGGATTCTCTGGGGTTTGGGAAGATCTTTGCTTTATCCTGAAAGCACCTGTCTATTCCCTGGTTTCTAATCCTGCCTAGGATGGAGAGATACAAAATGGGCTTCCAATTTCATGGTTGAAGTGAGAAGAGATAATATCAGCTCAGTTCCCTGCATAAAAATTATTTCTAATACAAATCTTCTAGAAGTTTGCCTTTGTGGCTGCAACATGGTCAGGAGGATAAGCTTGTGTATGTGTGTGTATGTAGTTTTCATTCATATATATTTATAAATAGATCATGGGGAGAAATTCTTAAATAACCCAAGAATTAGGCAGGATGCTCTATGTTATCAATGTGAGTGTGCAAGGTGATTCCTTTTAAGCGTTTTGTAGCATCCCTTGAGACAGAATCATGGCAAGTGTCAGGTGTATCAGCCCTTGATGGGAGCAATATTTCAGGCACCTCTAGCAGCAGTTATTTCAAGACAATCGTCCCTGTATAGGCTCCGCACATTGATCTTTGGCATTTGCTGTGCTGTAATATCAAAGGAGCTGAAAGAGGAAAGGGTTAAGGAAAATAAATGGGGTCTGATGTGAACATCTTTACTCCTTTTCAGCTTTTTAGAAGATAAATGTTTTAGATTTCAATCTGTGGTTCCCAGCAGCTCTCTGGGAACACTGCAGTCGGCCCACAAAAATCGCTACTGCTGAGCCAACCCTAGATAATGCCTCTCAGCAGGGATGACATAATGTGCTAAAAGAAGACTATGATGTAATGCCCATCTCAGAAGTCAGAGCCAATTTCCGTTACAAAGCCTTGGAGTGTAGCAGGAGGTAATGAGCTAGCATAAATTGTGCAGCTCGGAAAACTTTTAGGTCTGATATTCTGATCTGCATGTTTAAAGGCAGAAGAGAAAAAGGAAATAGAATTCCTAGATCTGCTGGGCTTAAGAGTATCTGCTCAGCAAGAAGCTCTGCCCCCTTCCAACTTGGACAGACTGGTGCCCCAGGCTGCCCAGATCACCTTGGCCTATGGGGGAGATAGTTGTCTGGGTCCATCATCTGCAGCAAGGTGGTGATGTAATGTGTTAGACTAAATTTGTTTCTGCAGATGATGCTTGAGAAGCAGGTATGGTGTTTGAAGGAGATCGTGCCTTCCCTGGCATGTGGGGGTAACCACGTTGGAAATGCCTAGGAGGAAGTCAAGGGAGGGGGTAAGGAGCATTGAAGAAAGTCAGAATGACCTTGAAAACTGTGTTAGGTGCAACCTGCCCTGGTTTGGAGAAGTACGTGTGTGGGGTACCTAAAGCTCCCAGGTAACCTCCGCAGCTTCACCTTAATGATGTATCCTGACCTCCTGGGGTGTAGCCTGCCTGGCAACCAGGGTCCAGCTCTTTGTTGTGTTTCATACAAATGTTGAAAACAGCCATAAATTCATCTAAGCAATGACCTAGAGTCTCAGGATATGGAAAGGAAAGCAGGATCTTTGATTTAAAGGGCGTTCTATCCCATTCCCACTACAGTTTTTTTTTGGTTCATTCTTTCCTTCATTTTATTTTTAACGGCTCTGAGTGCTTGCATGAGGAACACATTTCTATTTTGTTTGCCTTCCATGGTTTCTGTTGCTTATTCCTCACTGGGGGGCTTGATCCTGTAACCTGCCCTGCACACCATCAACTCCCTCTGGAAGGACAGTAGTTTTGTGTGCCTTCTTGTTGCAGATCAGGCCACCAGTGCCACAGACCTGGTGACAGCATTGGCAGAGAATTGCTGGCTTCACAAACTGAATGCTGTGTGTTTAAATAAGGAATGAACATCAGGAGCAGATGAAATTTTTCTGGTATAAGAAAATGAAATAAAATGGAAAACATAACATATAGGTTAAAGAAGAAATGCTCCTGTGACATGCCAACTGAAATGGGCATTGCTTTCTAGACCTTTCAATCAAGTGCCAGCAAGTCTTTTAAGTGTATTCTTCCCTGTTGAAAGGAGACTCGCCATCTCAGCCACCGGTGGCCATTTGCAGATGGATCACAGGTCAGATATCAATACTATTAACGATAATTTTTTTTTTTTTTTTTGCGGTACGCGGGCCTCTCACTTCTGTGGCCTCTCCCGTTGCGGAGCACAGGCTCCGGACGCGCAGGCTCAGCGGCCATGGCTCATGGGCCCAGCCGCTCCGCGGCATGTGGGATCTTCCCGGACCGGGGCACGAACCTGTGTTCCCTGCATCGGCAGGCGGACTCTCAACCACTGCACCACCAGGGAAGGCCCATTAATGATAATTTTTATCCAGTGTTTTTCAGTGTACAGCAGATGCTGTCCTAAACTCCTTGCATTAACTGTCTTGTTTAATTCTTACCAGAACCCACCCTGTGGGGTGGGTCTACTTAGTATTATCACATCCATTTTACAAAGGAGGAAACTGAGGCTCAGAGGGTTTAATTAACTCACCAGGTTCCCAGCTAGTACGTGGCCCAGCTGGCAATAGCCTCCCTCTTATCCTAGGACGCTGCAGGAGACATGCTTAACCACTATGGAGCACTAGTGTACAGATGGCACCAGGTTTAGGTAGAGATGGTTCCTGTCTTCAAGGTGAGGTATTCCACAGGGCAAATGAATGCCTTCATTGATATTTGCACAAAGCAAAGGATTGTTATCTTTTCTTTTTGTATCTGCATCCCTTGGCCCAGTGCTGGGTATATACCACGTGCTCACTAAATATTTGCTAAGGTGGGCAGTGGGGGATGCAGAAGAAAGAGTGCATGAAAGAATAAAATCCAAATCAGATAGAGAGTGCTCTGAAAATGACAAGGAGTCAGGTTGCTTCTAGTTTATCAGTGAAGACTATATGCAAAAGATGGTCTACAATGTGTCCACATTAGCAGCTAAATAAAGTGAAAGGGCTATTATTATTTGTTCCCAAATATTTTAGCATCTGACTAGGTGATTGAGTCTGCTTAGTGAATAAGTGGTAGAAAAATGTTATGCACAGATTGCATTTGTATTAATAGAGGCCCCTCCAAAGGCAAGTTCTTACCAGTTCAATAATGTCAGTTTTTAAAAGGAATCTCTGATATACAAATGAATGGGAACAGGAGCATAGTTTGACTATAGGAAGGACATGGTAAAGCAGAATTACTGATTTGGATGGTCTCCTTTATTTTCAACAGCCATGGGTCCACCACTATATAGTTATTGTATTTACACAACAGGACAGAGATTATGAGACCTTCTCCCTCTTCTTTAGCCTGAGCTATGTGACATCTGAGGTTTGTTTATTCTCATCTTTCTAAACCATAAAAAGACATAGAAGGGACCATACAGTTTTTAAAAATCTCACACATATCCTCAACCTACAGCAAGCAAAATCATTCAATCAACAAACATTGGGCCATGGTGAGACCATCTCAGGGGTAGGTTCAAAATCTCATGCTCTCAAGTATCTATTTGGCTTGGAGGAATTTTGTTTTCACCACAGAAACCCTGGGAAATGCTCCTTCGACCTTCACACCACATTACTCCTGCCCTGTCTGCATCCTTAATGCCCAGTGACTCTGCCTCCTTTCTGTTCTCACAGCGAGTGCTCTTTGCCTCGCATTTAGATCATCACAAGAAGCTGATCCTTCCTCCAGTGTCTTTCACTCCAATTCATTATGGCCCAAGTAATCTGCCTAAAGGCCAGTCCTCTGAAAAATTTTCAGTGTGTGTCTATCGCCTAGAGAACTTAGACCAACCTTTCTATCTCATTCTTTTAGATACTCTGCAATTTGGCTTCCACCAAAACTTTGCAGCTGTATATCTCTTCATTCATCTATCCTACACTTTAGCCAAACTGGCCTACTTGTTGTCTCCCAAACAGATATTTTATTCTTGTGCCTTTGTGCAATTTCCTTTTTTCCAGGAAGGCCATTCCTCAGTGTCCTCTTACTGTTTAAGTCTTTTCTGTCCTTCCAGCCCCAGTTCAAGAGGCCACATCTTTGATGAAGATTTCTTGGCTCCTGCCTCCTGGAAATGACTTGCTCTTTCTCTGGGCTCCCGTAATATTCAGGTCGAATCTCTCAGGGATCCTATCTGATTCCTCCCCGTGTTATAATTGTTAGTGTGAAATGTCACAATCTTAGAATTTTGCGACCAGGAGAAATATTTTTCTTCTTTTTAAATTCCTAGGGGCAAGAGTACATCTCCTTCATATTCACGTCCCATGGAGTGTGCAGCAGATTCTTATCACATGGCAGATGTTCAGTAGATGACTGTCAAATGAATGAAATGAGCATTTAAAACCCACAGTTGCAATATTAACCATTGAGACATATATAGTCCCAAAGCTGGAAAATGGGGTTCACTTAGATATACTTGTCTCTGCTTCTTTTTGTCCCTTAGATATGGGTGACCAAGGATATTCAGTGAGACTTGCTGCTATTTGGTTTATCTGAGGAGGCCAAAAATAGTTGGGAAGAAAAGGGTGATGACAAGGAGATGACAGGAAGCTGCTGACTAATTGACTTTCTTTTTTTCATCAAAAATTTTCACCCTTTACTTCTCTCTTTACTATCCCTTTCGTCTTCCTCCTGTTCTCCACACTTTTTGACTCATGGTAAGGACCATGGGTGATCAATAAAGATTAGATTAGATTAGATTTCTTGCTCCATGGAAGCTTTCTGGTTCCACTGAATTACTATGTCCGTTGAGGAAATTTAAGTCTTGCTTTCCCATTCTATAAAATGAAAGGGTGATAATGGATTAGCCCTTATAGCATCAGAATTTGTTGAAATCTAGTAAGTGACAACGCTAGATATTTTCCCCCTCACTCGGGTTGTTGAGTTCTTGAGTAGAACATTGACATCTTCTTTGCTATAGATAGTTTTATGGAGGATGTTAAACCTTGAGTGGGTGAAAAGTATTTGAGCTGACTGGTGCCAGAAACTCACAGGGCTAAAGAAATTCCCTTTAATGAATAATAGGGTAATGAAATTCCCCTGTACAATTTGGCAAAGTCAAGAAAAGGGTGGGTATTACTGTGGTGAAACTTCTGTGAACCAGAGGGGTAGCTAATTGTAACTATTCTTTTTCTGGAAGCTGGTGTAGGCACACACATCCCTGAATCCAAGAAAAAAAGACTTTTTTTGTCCATGCTCAAGCACCTGTTAAAAGAACTGTCCCTGAGCCTCTATCTGTGAATAGCTATGACGAAGCTCCACCTCTGACATCCTTAAAGCATTTCCTTTGATGAAAGGTCACAACCTCAGCCTCTCCAGGTTGACTTGAAGCCAGCTACTTCCTGCCTAAACCAAAATAACTATGAGCTAAGCCAAAGGATAAGACAGTTTGAATGGATCAGCAGAAAAGATGATAATGAGATGAGGATCATCAAGATGGTGTTGCTTCCACTGATGGTTCCCCGGTCTCCTGCCCATGTAGGGTAAATAGGGACGGGGAGAAGAGACCTCCCAGGAAATGGATGTGAATCACGAGCAGTCCCCCATGACTACCTATGGACCCCCTCCTTCCAGGAATGAACTCACCAACTGACTTCAAAAAGAACTCAGCCCACATCTTCCATTGACCACAGTCTTGTCACCAACACCTTATGATTAACTGAATCAGAAGCTTCCGACAGGTCTAAAATTAGCCTGGCTAAACATACCATTAAGGAGTCAGGGAGGAGTGTGAATGACCTTTCTTCAGCCCTGATCTCCCAGATCCAGTCAGCTGTGGGAGCTCACTGGAGTGCTAAATTGAGCTTTTAGGTTCTTAAAATAAATGACCCTTTAGACGGATTTTTTTTAATTGCCTGAAGGTGCATATTTTTAGAAAGTTTGGAAACATTCTGTTCATCTATTTTAAATCATTTGAGTGTAAAAATGTGGCATTTTCACACTTTGGGATATTCAGGTCCCCTATTCCTTTTTTAAAAGTCTCTAATATTTTTATAAACCTTTCAAATTAGTTTATTTAAGGGCCAAATTTGATTTCCTCACCATTTCTGAGGTAGGAATATAACTTTATGAGGGAAAAGAAAATCATGGTAGTTTGTCGTAAAGAAGTTATAAATATGTGGGAATACTATTCTCAGCATTATATTTCTGGTAGCGACTTAAGTACCCATGGAGAAGAGTGGCAAAGGCAGGGTCTGTGTTTTTACTGCTTTACGCAAACCTTTAATGGTAAATTAAAGAAAAAGATTCATTCTCTTTATCCTTGCTACTCAAGGACACCCTTAGCCTCCATTTCTTTCCAAGTTCCAGGCATGAAAGACCCAGGGGAAGAAACTGAAGATGACATGGTGCCATTTCTGAACTCTTGCTTGACATGAGCCAGACTGTTTCAATTTCTTTACTTTCCAGCCCAATTATTTTGAAATTTCATTTCTCTTCTCACTAAGCCAGCATGTCCCAAAGTCTGTTTCCTAGAATACTGGGTCTGTAGGATGTTAATAGATATGACATGGAAAAAGAGTTTTGAGTTAAACAGATTTCTTTACTGCTGGGCTTCTTTCTCAGATTCCCTGGTGTGTGATGTGAATCTCTGAGAAGGGAATGTGTTGCGTAGTATTTCTCATGCTTATGTGCCTTGGATGAACTTATTCTGCCCTCTCTCTCTCTTTCATTCTCTTTGTCTATTTATTAAACCAAGGATCTAGAAGACTGATATTTTCAGAAGCACAATCTGGGAAGTAAAAGAGGATAATATTTGTAATTTCAAAATTTATATGTTTTTCAGTTGACTGGGCAGTGATCATCTTGAGTGGCTACTGGTATGGCCCAGCTCTCCCACCACTGGCTGGTGGCCCTGGACCATCACTTGTCTTCTCTGAACCTCCATTTCTTTATGTATAAAATGAGAGGGCTGGGCCAGAGGATCCTTTGGACCATTATAGTGCCCCCTCCCCAAGTTCCTGCAAGGTGGACAGTGACAGGGCTTGGCCACCCAGCCACTCACCCACAGTTGGTTGGACTAGGGGTGGAATAGTGTTATCTGTTCAGGCGTGAATGATGTACTTTTGGCCTCTTCTATTTGAGATATTGTCAAAGAGTCATTAGGGGTCAGAGAACACACCTAAGACATGTTAGGCTAAAGGAAATCCTTTAACAAAGGGCAGGCATCTGAAAATGGGAGCTTGGCTAGAAAGTGGATCCTCAGCCATGATTTTAATATAGGCCTTATAGCCCAGCTAAGGTCATTTTCATGATTTTGAATTAAAGTGTGTCTGTGCTAATGCTGTAATTATAAACAGGCTCTATCAAGTCAAGGAGCATTTGCCCTTCAGTCATTGTATTTCAAGACACTGTCCACTTTTGACAAGTGAAAAATGTCTTTAGTTTGGAAGTCTACTACAGAAAAACATAGCTGTGATAGTTACATGTCATCTTCTCTCTGATCCTCCTACCTCAAACCGAGAGCCTGCCATCAATGTTTGAAGAGCCCTGGACCGGAAGGAAAGCCCATGTTCTATGTAAAGACACACTAGGCTTTAAACCCCACTGGGCTCCGGTTTCCTGATCTGTGAGGTGAGATCCTGATTGTACTGTCTCTTGGAAGCACACCTCCAGAGGCTTCTCTCTCCTTCTCCTGATCAAAACGTACCCGCCCCAGGGCCTTGCCCTCAGCTTTTCAAGCTGAGTCTTCAAACATCTATGGTGGGTTAGGTGTTCACGGCTTCATTGCTCTCATGGGGACATTGTTCTAGTTCTGTTGGCAGTAAGACACCCTTGCACACAGTCTGCCATAGTTTGAAGGAATGCATTAGTCCTGATGCAAACCACATGTTCTGAATGTGGCCATAGTGTTTTGGCGGCTTGGTGTATTTTGGAGCCATCTTCATTCATACTCCCCAGGCAGCTTCCTTTCGTCCAAGTCTGTGCATTCTTAATAACAGTATACAGAAGCCAGGGTAAAGCCTCTTATTTACACTCTATTCTCATCTTGGCTCAAACAAGTCGCATAGGATCAGAGTGGTGAATATGGCACCTGTTTGAGCATAGATGAATTGGGAAGAAGAGTCTCTTCCCCAGTAGACATCATTGTGTGGCTGTCACAAGTCTACAGTTTGTCCTTTAGGTCTCTAAAGACAGGCTCTGCTGTACCAGTCCCTCCCACAGGCCTCTTCTCATAAATCAGCTCACCCTCTCTAAGCTCCTCCAGTGTAGACAGTAGATTGTGTGACCCAGCCCTCCTCAGGTGAGTGTTGAGTGCACTAGGAGTAGGTATCTGATCCCAGAAGAATCATTCCCTAGGCTGGGTTGATCAATGATATTTTTTCTCTCAATAATTTGACCTAAGGATTACTTTCCTGTCTCCCTTGCATTAGAGTTGGCTCCTTCTAAAAAAGCCTCATCTCAATTATGCTTCTGCCTAAATTTCCTGTCATCCCCACCATTTTTCTTTTCCTAAAATTTGAGCTGAGAAATTCCTATGGGAATGACTTACCTGTTGGTTTCTTTCTCATATATATGGAAGTTCGTCTGTTTGCTTATTAGTACATGGTGGAAGAACAAATGGATGGATTTTCATCTTATTTGGAGAGTACATTTACATGGTCTGACTTAAAATATAGGCTGTGTAACGTCCATGAAATTCACCTTTTGGGGATGAATGAGGATAACTCAAAGAGGGACTTTTTTTCCATAGACATTTTCCAAAATATCTGCAAGAGATTGATTTGCAATCAAGTTGCTTTTGGGCAGTTGGGTCTAGCTGATTTGAATGATGGAGTTTGATGTAGAGGTTGAGGTAGTTTGGGAACTAAAAGGGACTTGGGCATTTATGTGTTTCTCTCACTGGAGTCTGGAGTGTGGTATGGACCATCTCTGTGCACTCTTTTCCAGGGATGGTTTGGTTTTCTGCTGAAAATATTTGAATCACTTTAGGATTAAAGCCAGGTTGAAGAAGAAAAATAGAGAGAGAGAGAGAAGAGGTGGCTTCCTGCCTTTAGTCCCTGAGCAGTTAGGAACTTCCAGAGTAAGAGGGTATGAGACTCATTCACTGATGCTCAGTGCCTGAGAAACACTGAGAGACCAAACCACGTGGGACTGAGATGGAGGCTTGGGGGTGGCTCCATGAAGTCTCAGGGACTGAGGGATGGACTGCATGGCTGGATGTTCTGGCTACAGTGTCATGTCAGGGATCTGGGATTATGTTTGCGTTCAGCATGTTTTTTTCTCAGCACGTTTCTCAGAAACTGTGGAAAGCAAATGCTTAGGCATATGGGCTACTGTCAATGATAACAAATGAATTGTACACATTTTTTTTTCTAAATTCCTAGAAACTGAATGACCACATGGCTGGATATAAAATAACCCCTCCCTTATTTTAGATTTTCAAGTGAGGTTTAAAAGATAATGGTGAGGGGCTTCCCTGGTGGCGCAGTGGTTGAGAGTCCGCCTGCTGATTCAGGGGACACGGGTTCGTGCCCCGGTCCGGGAAGATCCTACATCCGCGGATGGGCCCGTGAGCCATGGCTGCTGAGCCTGTGCTCCACAACGGGAGAGGCCACAACAGTGAGAGGCCTGCGTACTGCAAAAAAAAAAAAAGATAATGGTGATACATCTTCAAGAAATTAGAATTTCGGGGGAAATCTTGATGGTGTATCCTGTGGCAATTTCAATGACAATTTGCAACTTTTCTGTTGGTGTGGTGCATCATTTATTCTGCAATGAGCTGGATGTTGTTTTAAACACTATGAATTGCAAACTTCATAAACAGGAGAAAAGCAGATGTAGTTAGAAGGGCCCCTTATAAAAGTCCATTTAGTTTGTATAAACAGTTTAAAATTTATGGAGCCTCCTTTGTTTGTAGTTAAGAATAGTGGAAATGAAAATAACATTTAAAATAAAGTGACAGGGGCTTCCCTGGTGGTGCAGTGGTTGAGAGTCCGCCTGCCGATGCAGGGGACATGGGTTCGAAGATCCCACATGCCGTGGAGCAGCTAGGCCCGTGAGCCATGGCCGCTGAGCCTGCGTGTCCGGAGCCTGTGCTCCACAACGGGAGAGGCCACAACAGTGAGAGGCCTGCATACCGCAAAAAAATAAATAAATAAATAAATAAATAAATAATAAATAATAAGATAAAATAAAGTGACAGGATGACTTTATATACTTATAATATTCCCTCAAATCACATAAGGTAGGCATTATCGACATCTATGTTTTACTGATGATAATCAAAGAGATTAATTGACTTGCTCTAAATGACACTGCTGGTGGTGAAGTAGGGATTCAAGCCCAAGTCTTTCCCTACTATTCCTCATGTAATTCCATAACCCAACCCTGTGGTGTCTTCTTTATACAGTGTATTTTTGGTGAAAAATGAACCTGCAGCAATAAATAAAACAAAGCAGAGCAATTTAAGTACCCAAGAGGAAAGGTCCCCCACCACACATCCTCTTGCTCTACCTTTTATTCCAACCATTACCATGGAAACCAGCTACACCATCTATCGCCATCTTTGTGCCTCCAGGATTTTTTGACTTGGCAGTGTGGACCACCTACTGGAACTCACTAGGCTGTTCTCATGCATGCGCAAGCCTGGAACGGCAATCCTTGACCAGTGGAGGATGGTAGCCGGTCAATAAATGCTCCTTTCCTGGATGGCTGCTCCTACAAATCTCTGTAATACACCTTGCGTTATTTTTTTCTTCTTTCCTGTTTTGTTTTTCCCAGCTCTCAACTGTTTCCTGGATTGATCTCTGTAAATTAATGACCCATATTCAAGCCTTTATCTCAGGCTCTGTTTTCTGGGGGAAACCCAAGCTAAGACAAAAACTTTCTGCAAACACGAGCTTCAAGACTGCTCACTAATTACAGCAGACATTCATTGTTTCTGTCATTTGGTATTCACTCTTTCTTCTTCTTTTTTTATTGAATTGTAGTTGATTTATAATGTTGTGCTAGTTTCAGATATATGGCACAGTGATTCAGTTTTATATATGTATTTATATACAACTTTTTCAGATTCTTTTCCATTATAGGTTATTATAAAATATCGAGTATAATTCCCTTACAGTAGGTCCTTGTTGGTTATCTATTTTATATATAGTAGGTGTATATGTTAATCCCAACCTCCTAATTTATCCCTCTCGCTCCCTTCTCCTTTGGTAACCATAAGTTTGTTTTCTATGTCTGTGGGCCTATTTCTGTTTTATAAATAAGTTCCCTTGTATCAGTTTTTAGATTCCATATATAAGTGATACTCTATGGTCTTTGTCTTTCTCTGTCTGACTTACTTTACTTAGTATGATAATCTCTAGGTCCATCCATGTTGCTGCAAATGGCATTCCATTGTGTGTATGTACCACATCTTCTTTATCCATTCTTCTGTCGATGGACATTTAGGTTGCTTCTATGTCTTGGCTATGGTAAATGATGCTGCAGTGAATATTGGGGTACATGTATCTTTTTGAATTATAGCTTTCTCTGGATATATGCCCAGGAGTGGGATTGAAGGATCATATGGCAACTCTATTTTTAGTTTTCTGAGGAGCCTTCATATTGTTCTCCATAATGGCTATACCAATTTACATTACCACCAACAGTGTAGGAGGGTTCCTTTTTCTTCACACCCTTTCCAGCATTTATTATTTGTAGACATTTTGATGATGGCCATTCTTCACTTTTTTTTCTTATGGTAACCATAGCTTGAATTCTTCTTTTTCTAACTCAGTCCATGTGGCTTTGGTGTACCCGATTCCATCCCCTGATCCACATATTCCAGGCCATAGTCTAGGTTTGGAGGAGAACACGTGATCTAATCAGATGCTGTCAGACTTTTACTGGGAACAGAACTTGTGCTCCTATGTGCTGGGCTGGGCCCCCTGAGAGGCTGAGAGGTCTGTGCCACCAGTGCCGTCATGTGGGACTGGAGACTGCGAAAGGCAGGACTAATTGAAGGAAAAAAAGCCATGTCCTGATCATACTATTTGAGTCCTGAATCCATCTATGCACCAAACTAGATCCACCCCTGAACTGTTAGTAAGCCCATAAATTGCCCTTTGGCCAAGCTGCTCACTTGCAATGAAAGTGTCTCAACCATTCTCCAAATCTTCAGGACGTCTAGGTTCAGGCCTTGCCCTGTACTAGTAGACATCCAGACTCATCTCAATTTCCATTGCACAAGTATCCTGCCAACAACAGGATTAAAGAAACTACCATGGGGAGATAGATTTTTTTCCTCATCCCATCCATCCAATCAGACTGAGATGTTCTGGGTGAAATAATCTGTGGCACAGTTTCAATCTCCCCTCGCAGAGGAATGGCAGAGTCTCAGTATCTTTGCTGATGAGATCATGGAAGCTGTGGCTAAGATGGAGTCATTTCTGTCTTGATGAAAGGGGTGGGTTAGCTGTGTAGTGATGACTTTGGTGTGACTCACTTCTACTGGGGCCCTGGTGTCCTCTTTCATTTTCTAGAATTGCTGTTTTTGAGGAATGCTCTGTACTAAGCTGTATACTGAGTCTACACTAGGATAATGCATTCACAAGCATCGCTGGTGGTGGTTTGGATAATCCACGTTCTATCATCTGCAAGACTTTGCGCCTCAGGTTTTACCTTCTTGTTCTCATTTATGCTTATTTCACTTTTGGAAATTCACAGCCTTCTTCCCTAATCTAAATCATTGTCTTCTGCAAACCAGTGTCTTCTGAGGAAGATTACTCAGATTTAGAAGAGTTTTACCAGAAAGACCTTTTCCTTTTCATTTCCCTCCACCTCTGCTTCTGCTTCTAGATGCCAGTGTATTTATAACCTACCTGGTGGTGTAATGCAGATAAAGCCTTCCTAGGCAAGGGGATGAGGGCATCATGCCAGTCTTAAGATGGTCCTAGTTTCTGAGCATAGAGGCAACCACTTAAATCTCTAGAGCTTGCGTGATTTCTCAACTGCTTCAAGCTCCACATCAGAGTATCTCTGGCTTCTTAAAGGAACAAGAAACCCATAAGCTCACCTCATCTGTCAGCCATTCTTAAGGCTTTTTCTCCATAGGCTGAACAATTTTATAACTTTCTTAGTTGTCTGAGGTATAGAAAGCTCAAGAAGAGGTGCCCAGAGTTAGTCTGGGACAAATACAAGGGTGTAGGACAGACTAGCAAACAGAAGTCCCAAGCTGAAAGGAGACACCAAACTGAAGAAAAGTTCTGTTCATCTAAGCAGGCTCTCTGAACAATGCCTTTTTCCCTGGGGACTTGATCTCCCAGTGTCCATCTGATCATGTTCTCACTATTAGTTCTATCTTTTGAAGACAATGCTTTCCTTTGAAAACGAAGTCTTTATCTCTGGCATCAGGGTTTTTGTTATATTTGCCAAGGGGCCCTGGGGCTCAATTTTACATACTGGGAGTGCTTATATGTTCCTTTGAGTTATTGTTAATTTTTTACTTCTAGGTAAAGAAGTGTGATGTGACTAGTTTTTTAGTTTTTAGAGTAAAGCTCTAGTTATAACTACCCTGCTTTTGCCTGTTGGTACAACTCAGTAGTCTACTTTTCAGCCAGGAGAATGGGGTCCTGAAGACAACTGAGCAACAGAAGGATGGAGGAAGGCACTTCTAGTTATACTGGTAGCCTTGGACTGACTGGATGCTTCAACTGGCCACCCGTAGGCACGTTGATGAGAGGCTAAATAGAATCCTGCTCTATTTAGGATTGCCTTTGGGGCCCCCAAGTAGGGCCTGCTAAAGTTTCTTTTACCTCCTACTATACATAAACAAATTGAATTACACAATTATGACAAAAACATACTTCACCAGCACCATTGGCCATCCCTCAGGCATTTGGGGTTATAAATCAAGGTCTAGAGAGGGCACATCTGACCTCACAGAGCTGAGAACCTGGCTCAACACAGCTAGTTGTAGGGATTTCTTAGACACCCTGTTGCACAATTGTGAGATTCATCACCAAGTCTTCCAATGGGCTTCTCTTGGTGCTCATTTTGTAAAGACTTTAAAGCTGATGGTTATTTATTAGTGAGCATTGCTCTGTGCAAGACACTATACTTAGCACCGCAAGATAATACAAAGGAGGAAAAGAAAGGGTTCTTGCCTTCCACACATTTACAATCTTGCTTCCGAAGCCAGGGCACCCAACAGACAAAATTAAACAATGAAATACATGTTTTGTAGGAACACGAGACTGCAGTCCTGGAGATGTTACAAGGTAGCTGGTGATTACTAATTAGGTTTACTCAATATAATTTACTTTTTTGATGATAAATAAGTACACCATTGTTGTTTTACATAACCTTAACATTCATCACCACCCAAAGACAGATGTAGATTTTGTTTCTGATGATGAATACCCTATGATTTATTTTGCAGCTCTGACTTAGAAACTAAGATGCTGTTGTTATTTTATTTATCAAAACTAACAGTTGATGGAACTAGATTGGATATTGCTATGGCCCAGGAAAAGTTCTGAGCCACTGAGAGTATACTGTTGCCTGTCTGAAGAAGTCAAAGAAGCCACATGTGGTAGGGAAAAAAAACCCCAAAACTTTCTGGAGTCAGACGAGACTAGGTTCACGTATAAGACTTATCTTGACAATTTGTGAGCTGTGTGACTTTGGGTAATCTACTTAATCTCTCTGATGTTCCAATTGCTCACTGGTAAAGCAGAGACAATATCTTTCTTACAGGGATATTGAGGGGATACATGGTTTAATGCACATAACACACCTAGCATAATGGCACGATATGTGAAACTGGTAGGCACCCCATAGTGATAGCCTTTAGACTGATGCAACTATACACATCTGAGTTGCCTCTTCAGGTCACTTGAATCTTCCCATAGGATGACCAGGAATTGTGACATACGCCGAGGGCCCAGGGTAAGTTACGCTGGGCTCTATCTTGATTAGAGGTTGTGCAGTTTTAAATGCCAGGTATATAACAGTAATAATTTAAGAAGACATTATTGGTTTCAATAAATTTTTTAAAGTCTAGAATTTGTTTTTACTAACTGGTAATTCATAATTGGTAAAAACATTTTCTACACTTTTTTTTTTAACAAATGAGATCAAATGATGTCTTCTAAGATGAAAACTATAATATGGTTGATGTTGCTGGTAACAGTGTTTGAATAAGAGCTATGGTTTGGTCACAGAAAAACTTGTCTATATCATACACTTGTCTAAATGCACACAAATGCATTTAGAGAAAGTAGTGGTTGTCAGGGTCAAAGGCATTTATATATGTACCATAGACAACTTTGTAAAAGGAAGTTGTTAGGATACTGTTACAGGCTGAATGATGTCCCCCCGTCTCCAAATTCATATGTTGAAATTCTAACCCCCAGTATCTCAGAATGTTTTTGGAGATGGGGTCTTTAAAGATGTAATTAAGGTAAAATGATGTCATGGGAAGGGGCTCTAATCCAGTGTGACTGTAATCCTTGTAAGAAGAGGAAATTAGGACACAGACAGGTACAGAAGGAAGATGATGTGAGGACACAGGGAAGAAGACAGCTACCTACAAGCCAAGGAGAGTAGTCTGAGAAGAAACCAATCTTGCCAACATCTTGATCTAGGACTTCTAGCCTCCAGAATAGTGAGAAAATATATTTCTATTGTTTAAACCACCTAGTCTGTGGTGTTTTGTAATGGCAGGCCAAGCAAACAAACACAGAAACCAAGGTAGTCCTAGAGGATTGGGAGCTTATCTTTACCCTGTGGATAAAGGTGTGTGAAGTAATAGAATAAATCAGTGCTACTCAAAGTGTGGTTCATGGACCAGTGAAAGTCAGCAAATAGTTTGTTTTTAGTCTGTGAGAAGCACATAAATTGAGAGAATAAATGTTTATAAATTACAAAAAAAAAAAAAAGAATTAGGAGCTTATAACCTGGGACCAGGATCATTCCATTTAGATCTGGCCACTATTTTTCTCAAGGGAAAAAATATAAAGAGGAGCTTGTGATTCCCTGAACCAGGTACTTATACTGCTAAGCCAAACCCAAAATGTGATATTCAATATGGAAGCCTGAGAATAGAGTACAAACTGGGTTTTAACTGATGTCATTTAAAATGTGTGAAAAATCAGCTTGACTAGCTGGAGGATTGAGAATTTGCCATTAAAATAAAGTTTAACAGTCTTAGTACTCAAAATTTGGTTTTGTAAACAACAGTGTAGAAATGTGATTAAGTTCTCAAGGTGAGCACCTAGGAAGATCTACATTTCAATCTAAACTGTAACACTTCTGAATGGTGTGGTTTTGGTCAAGTGACTTGAGCTCTTTAAGCTTCTGTTTCCACGTGTATAAAAAGGGGCACTTCCCATGGCTGTTACAAGGATTAAGTGAATTAGTAATGAGTTATTGTGTAAATGTACAATAAGTATGAACTGTTATTATGTTAATATTAAAGCACAAAGTCGTTTAAACAGTAACTTGCTAATAAGGAAGAAGTACATGTTTTTTGCAGGCAAACTGTGCAAGAATTCAAACTTACTTGCAGTGGTTTACACAAAGGGTAGCAAATGCCATTGATGTGATTTCTTTCTAATTACTGCAATGGCTGGTGTGAAAACCCCGGTGGTTCTATACTCTCAAGTACGATAGTGAATTAGCTTACAGCGAAATATCCTCATTGCTTAAAAGATTGTTCACTATGGGGGTAGGGCTACTTCTTTGGGTCAGGGTGGGCTGTGGTTCATCACAGTGTTCTTTATTGATTCTTTTGCACTGTTGGTGGTTTTCTCTTCTATGTACCTGTATACGTGTGTTAGAGGAGGTAGGATATGGTTAGTGGCTTATTTTTAGATCTCACGTAACTCTTAGCTGTGCCTCTGCTATTACAATTCCAGACACCATAGCTTCCCCGGTTACCCTTGCTTTGCTAGCTCCTTTTACATTTTATGGTAGACCAGTTGATCGTTGAGGCTGAAGAAAATAAAGCACGCAGAGCTAAGGGCTGAGAACTATATTTCTTTCGCAAACCCTAAAGAGGAGAAGTGACTCAGACCTGGGTGAGCACAACGTTACCCAGGACCTCTTAAAATAGGAATGTTCTTTTCCCTGAAGCTGTAGGGATTAGTGCTGTGGGCCTGGGAGTTCCTGAAATGAGCCCTCCCAGGGCACTTCCCCAGGGCACTGCGTGGGCCCCTGCCCCTTCCTGGAGGAGGGTGGGGACCCTCGATTCCCATGGACACCCTTCCTGCCACCTGCCATAGTTGAGTTTCCAGAAGGGAGAGGAGGGCAGATCCTGGGGGAGGCAGGGAGAAGAAAGCAGGGTTCCCAGGCAACAAAGCACCACAGAGAAGCCTATGGCAGGTCCACGTAGCCCCAGGGGAATTGACGATAGCAGGGAAAAATGTCCTCTCTATGGTTCCAGGCATGGTGCTCAGTCACCCTTCACAAGCCCATCAAATCCCTTCTGAGGCAGATCCTGCCTGGAATGTTCTGTTACTTTCTCCAGAATATCGTTTGAAGTTAAGAGCCTAAAATCATAAATAATGTTCCTTCTTGCTTTCTCCTTCCAGCGTGGAAAATCTTACAGAGTTTGTTTGTTTTTGGTGTTGTGTTGTGTTATTTTGTTTTGTTTTGTTTTTGGTAAAAATGTTTACAGAAATTTGGGGGTTATTTCCAAAACAGGATGATAATAAAGACATATCTTTTCTGGGAGTGCTGACCAGGGACCTATTCAAGTTTGAAGGAAAATAGTCCGAAACAGGTACCCCTGATGGGGAGAGGAAACCTGGAAAGCAGTAATGCCAAAGGGGAGCTGGGGTGATAGTGCCCAGCCCCCGAGCAGCCAGACTGCAATGAGAGAAGGCAGCACGAAAGGCCAGACCTATTTTGGGACACGTACCCTGAGTCACGGAGTAACAGAGACCAGAGGTGACAGCTGGTCTCTTGGCTTCTCGGTGAACGAGCATCTGGAATATCACTTTGATTTTATAAAGCTCAGTTTAGGGGTATAGAACCCTAGGGAATTTGGAGAAGGGCAAGGAGAAGGAATAGTTGGAGGTGAGGACTTGGGGAATCTGATCAGAGGAGAGATTAAAGGAACTAAATATGGGTAGCTAATGGGGGGTTGGTAATGTCTACTAATTCATGATGCCCTAGAAAGCAAGAATTATTATAGTAGGAGATGTTAAAATTAGAAGATAAGAGATGGGAATTGAAAGGCTGAAGAGCAAAAGAAAATGCTCTGAAAAAAAAAAAAAGAAAGAAAATGCTCTTGCCAATTGTATTAGCTTACACAATAGGGCTACCATTTCCAAAGGAATTTCAGTGTGTGTGTGTATGTGTGAGGCCTCCATTATTTTAGATATTTGAAAGCAGATTTTTAGTACGGTGGTACCATAAGCTTCTCTGGATCAGAGACCATTGCAGCACAATTATACTTTCATTGCTTGATTAAAGTGAATTATACCTGGGGTCACCTGAGCTCTAAATTTGGCAAAAAGCGTCTGAATGCAGCTTCTAGAACCCACAGCCTTAGCAAAGTAACCTCAAAATGCTCCTCTAAAATGTAGGCTTCTTTCAAAAGATTTTGATTTGCGTCTTACAATCTATTCTGTGATGAGAAAAGGAATTCTATGAAGGCTAAGAAGTAAGGGGCTTAGTCTTCACATGGAGGAAGCATGGTCCTTCCATGGAGAATGCAGGGAGACCCAGAGAGAAGTAGAAGGCAAGGACCACATTCTGGACAAGAACCCATCAATACGCTTGATAGATGAATCCTAAAGGATGCTGTGACATATGTGGTTCCTGTTACAGTACTGGGGATCTGGTTAAGTGTGGATAAGTGTTTGAAAGTCCATGGAAGACTGTACTAGCAGGGATTTTGATTTGGACTGAAACAAGCCTTCTTTTTGTTAATTCCAGTTTCAAAAACAAGAGTTTGCTGCTAGGTTTGGAGGACAGCTGGGAAAAGCCTCTAGACTTGGATCCATACAGGCCTTCTCAGACATTGGGGGCCTATAACGGGCCAGACATTTTTGCTGTCTATTTTTATTTATAAATAAGTCCTACCTCCCAGGTGCTGGAAAGCTAATCCAGGCTGACAGATTTCCTTACTTGACTGCCTTGGTTTTCAAGGCCTGTGTCACTGCTATTAATAGTAAACTCTATATTCTTAAAGAGCTTTTCTGTCTGCTCTGCCAGTCTTGGGGCAGACCTTGGTAAGAAAGATCAAATTGGGGTTAGGCTGGAGGAAGACAGAAGCAATTAAGTAGAGGGACAGAGAGGCACCAAAAGAAGAAAAGCCAGGAATTTCTTGAGGGAAATTAACCTTAAGAGGACTTTGAAACTTTCCTTGATACATTCTTCTAGCAATTGGTTTTAGGGTTTACATAATACAAGAATTAAGGAGCTCAACAGGACCCATGGGTAGATGGAAAGTGCTTTCGATTACCAGATTAGTTGGCTTCTACGAGGAGGGAACTCAGAGATGATCTTTGTTGAGTGAGCTTCTTTTCTGGCTCCCTTTTTCTTAAGCAAGGTTTGGCTTAAAACAGCAATATGTATCTTTTTGCTAGTCTCTTCCTTTGGTTTTCAAAGTGCATTGCATATTTTGGGAGAAATTCCAGTCAATTTTGGTATCTTTGTGTTTTGCTTGTTTATCCTACTGTGGCCCAAAGTCTCAAGCAAAGATTGCACAGTGCCCCCAAACACTTTAGAAGCAAAACTTTTACTAATGGAATTCTGGGGAAATAGAATTTATGCTTAACTCCTAGTTAAACATAAAACCCCCTTTGCTTTAATCCTTGATGTTGAAATCCTTTCTAAAATGTTTACGTTTGCTTTTATGTCTGCACACAGTGCATGGATATGATCTAATCTCTCTCTGATGATTCAGCATCTTGCGGCCCCTCAGTTCTAAGTGTTTTATGGTTGGGGGAGAGGGTACAGAAGGTTGGAATGAGCCTAAGCCTTGGCTGAAAAGGCTCTTTTATCTAATTGTGTTTGAATCCTGGAGCCAACTGGCATTCAGTTCTAAAATCCTACAGACTCCAGCCCCAAATGCTGCAACTCCTTTAGCAGGACCAGAATAAATTGTCTGCTTCCATCTTATCTCCTCTTAAGAAAATTATGAAGCCCTGATAGTGAAGACTAGGGCAAGAGCTGTGTCTATAAGCGAGACAAAAACCGTACAGGAACTATTCCCCTGGGGCATGGCTGGGTGCGCCTGACTTTTAGGCCTGAGGCTACGTGCTCCTGAGTTTCTGCCTTGACATGCAAGAGACCTGGATGGGCCCATGAGGCACAGGGATGCTCCTAGCTCTTTTCCAACACAAACAGCTGAGGAAGTGTAAATGTATTCATTTACGTGGGGTGGAAGAGTCATACTCCAGTCTGTCTTCCCTTTGAGTTCAAGGAAAAGTGCCAGGTTGGAAGACATAAATAGCCCATCCAAAGACAATTTTGAAAATCCCCTCTCTCTCACCCTTTCCATCCCAGCTGCCAGAGTGATGGTGGGTCACTTGAGAAGGACAAGAACATAATAGGAGGTCAGTATTCCTATTTGCCTTGGCTTCTTGTGCTTGTTGTGACAACGACGAGAGAACCCACTGCACTGAAACTTCTGAAACCACCTTTTTCAGCTAAAGGATTTACAGCATTTATGAAGTAAATGGCCAGATAAATTAGAGCTGTGTCAAGGACGACAGGAGTTAGTCAAGGGAGCCCCGTGGTGCCTTGCTCATCATGAATGATGTATAGAATGAGGTAATGCAACCAAAATTAAGTGAGAGCTGCAGAGTCACTTTCCACACAGCTGGGAGTGAAGCTTTTTGATGACCATACGGTTTTTAAAAATGTCCTGGAGCATCAGAAGGCCTGAATTCTAGAAATGCATTGCCTTGCAACCTTATGTATGTCACAGGTATATCTGGCTTTCAAGGGAAGTAGGCTGTCTCCAAGGGGAATGCCACAGATATTGACATTGGGAGGTTTGGGAATGCCTTTCCCTCCAGTTGTTCCTTGGTCTCCATCTGTGGTCTGGGCCTTCCAGCCTAGAGAATCAGCATGATTGCTGTTGGAAACCTGGGAGATGGGAAGGTGTGATTGGAGAGGATAAAAGGTGAAAATCTGAAATGGGGGCAGTATATCTTGAGGGAATTAATTGGCTAATGCAGAGTTTATAAAAAGAGCAGCCTCCATGATCCACTTAGAAACAAAACTTTTACCTGCCTTGAGCTTTCCTTTACTTGAGGCTGTATTTCTAATGTTTACCATCAGCTGACTTTTCAGGCTCGTGGACTTTCCTTCTGAGGAAGGGAGTCAAGGAGACGTGGGTTAGCCCCTGTTCTGGCTGTGTAGCCTTGGGTCTCATCTGCAAATGGAGAGAGACCATCTGCCACAAAATGTGGTTTTGAAAATTGATGTAATGTCAGTGGCCAAAAAATATCAATTCTCTCCTTCCCTTTAGTTTCCCTCTCTCTTTTTCCTTTTCCTGTTGACTTTTCCCATTAATATTCTAGTAGATGTTTTCCTTGAAGCTGATAAAACTTCTGCTTATAAAGTGGGCTCTGGGCCTGCTCTTTTTGGAAATTCTGCTTTAGCCAATTAGTTCCCTTTGGAGGAATATATTCAGAAGATTATGAGAGAGAGAGAGAGAGAGAGAGAGAGAGAGAGAGAAACCACTATTTAGGGAGTCATTTGGAGTGCATACGAGGATTAAGAAAGGGGTAAGAAAGAAGGCATTTTATTCACCATGGGTAAAAAAGGAACATGATTCTTATAATCCAGTTGTTTTCTACAGTGTCCTGAGCATTAGTAAGAAACAGTGTAAAAGACTAGAAAAAAGATTTTCTATGGACCTGTGTTTGTTTGACATTTGATTTTGTTCTGTCTACATTATTTGGGAAACTCCCAAGCTGAGAAATGTTTGCAAGAAAGCTATTCCCTGGGGTTCCTGCAGAAGCAAACACAAGACAGATATAGTGGGATGAACCCTTAATCCGGGTCTCTCAGGATTCCCACAGATAAATACCTGCTGAACATGAGCTCATGATATATAGTTGTAAAATACACAAGAAGACAAGCTACCATGAATGTACATTAGTAGATTTTTAAAAAGCACATTAGAATTAGATAGTTTCCAATAATTTTAGATAGTGGAGTTATTGGGTAGAAGCTATGAAACTAACGTTTTAAGTAATTAAAGACACATAATAGGGAATTTAAAATATGAGAAAAGAACAAACTATTATAAAAAATAATTAAAAAAAGAAAAGGCAAATTTGAAAGAACTTACTAGATCTTCCAGAAGGGACTGTAATTGAATGCAATTGAAGTGAGGATTAGTAAGTGGAAAGTAGATCTAATAAAATTACCTGGAAACTAGCACTGAGAGATAAAGTGATGGGAAATATATAAAACAGGTGAAAATACATGTAGAACAGAATTAAAAGGTTTATATATGTTAATCATAGTTCCTGAAGGAAAGAATAAAGGATGTAGGGGAAAAGCAATTCTTCATTTTTGAATTTTATTTTATTTTTTTAAATACAGCAGGTTCTTATTAGTTATCTGTTTTATACATATTAGTGTATATATGTCAATCCCAATCTCCAGTTCATCCCACCCCCACCCCCGCTTTCCCCCCTTTGGTGTCCATATGTTTTTTCTCTACATCTGTGTCTCTATTTTTGCCTTGCAAAGCGGTTCATCTGTACCACTTTTCTAGATTCAACATATGTATTAATATATGATATTTGTTTTTCTCTTTCTGATTTACTTCACTCTGTATGACAGTCTCTAGGTCCATCCATGTCTCTACAAATGACCCAATTTCATTCCTTTTTATGGCCGAGTAATATTCCATTGTATATATGTACCACATCTTTCTTATCCATTCCTCTGTCGATGGGCATTTAGGTTGCTTCCATGACCTGGCTATTGAAAATAGTGCTGCAGTGAACATTGGGGTGCGTGTGTCTTTTGGAAATACGGTTTACTCTGGGTATATGCCCAGTAGTGAAATTGCTGCGTCATATGGTAGTTCTATTTTTAGTTTTTTAAGGAACATCCATACTGTTCTCCATAGTGACTGTATCAATTTACATTCCCACCAACAGTGCAAGAGGGTTCCCTTTTCTCCACACCCTCTCCAGCATTTGTTGTTTGTAGATTTTCTGATGATGGCCATTCTGACCGGTGTGAGGTGATAACCTCATTGTAGTTCTGATTTGCATTTCTCTAATAATTAGTGATGTTGAGCAGCTTTTCATGTGCTTCTCGACCGTCTGTATGTCTTCTTTGGAGAAATGTCTATTTAGGTCTTCTTCCCATTTTTTGATTGGGTTATTTGTTTTCTTAATATTGAGCTGCATGAGCTGTTTATATATTTTGGAGATTAATCCTTTGTCCATTGATTCATTTACAGCTATTTTTCTCCCATTCTGAGGGTTGTCTTTTTGTCTTGTTTATAGCTTCCTTTGCTGTGCAAAAGCTTTTGTTTCATTAGGTCCCATTTGTTTATTTTTGTTTTTATTTCCATTACTCTAGGAGATGGGTCAAAAAAGATCTTGCCGTGATTGTGTCAAAGAGTGTTCTTCGTATGTTTTCTCCTAAGAGTTTTATAGTGTCTGGTCTTATATTTAGATCTTTAATCCATTTTGAGTTTATTTTTGTGTATGGTGTTAGGGAGTGTTCTAATTTCATTGTTTTACATGTGGGGGGAAAAGCAATTCTTGAAGAGATAATGACTAAGAATTTTCCAGAGTTGGGACTTCCCTGGTAGTCCGGGGGTAAGACTCCATGCTCCTAATGGAGGGGGCCTGGGTTCAATCCCTGGTTGGGGAACTAGATCCCACATGCATGCTGCAAATAAGAGCCTGCATGCTGCAACTAAAGATCCTGCATGCTGCAACGAAGACCCGGAGCAGCCAAAATACACTAGACTTACTGAAATGAAATCTAAGAACTCAGAAGACAAAGAGAAAGTCTTAGAAGCAGTAAAAAAGAAACAGTATATTATTTACAAGAACTGACAACAGACTTTTCAAGAGCAAAAAGAAGACTAATATTTTCAACAGGCATAGGTCCATGGAAACTCTGTTTTCTTGTTTTTCAAGCAGTATCTTGCTAATGCTCAGGACACTGTAGAAAACAAGTGGATTGTAAGAATCTTGCTCCTTTTTTACCCCTGGTGGATAAAATGCCCTCTTTCTTTCCCCTTTCCTAATACTCATATTCACCCAATGTGATTCCCTAAATAGTGTTCCCCTCCCCACTCTGGTAATCCTCAGAATATATTCTTCTAAAGGGAACTAATTGGCTAAAGGGTAAAGATAAAATTTTGTTATTACACCCCCATTTTTGAATGATCATTTGGGTGAACATCAAATTATTCAGTAACATATTAAATTCAGAAATTAGGAGTGAGAAGCAAGAAGGAATGATGAACACATAAGTTAGTAAACATGAGATAAATCTAAATTAGTATTGACTCTACAAAATAACAATGGCATGATTTAGAGGTAAAAAGACAAGGAAAATTAAAAGCTGTACACAAGTAATATGCCAGACAGGAAGGCACTGATTGGATTTAAAGTATTCTAAGTTCTTGTATTGTTTAGGAGGAAGATAGAGATATAGATTAAACATAAACTTTGTTAAGGTAGGTATGCACATTAAAACTTCAGAATAACCACTAAAAAAAAAAAAGAAGAAGAAGAAGAAGAAATATATAACTTCCAAACAGGGAGAGAAGGGGCAAAAAAATAAAGAAAATTCATTTAATGTATTAGAACCCAAAATAGGAGATAAATATAACTTAGAGTAAATAGGAAACACAAAATAAAATGGTGGTAATCTATTCAAATATGTCAGTAGTGGGGCTTCCCTGGTGGCGCGGTGGTTGAGAGTCTGCCTGCCGATGCAGGGGACACGGGTTCATGCCCTGGTCCAGGAAGATCCCACATGCCGTGGAGTGGCTGGGCCCGTGAGCCATGGCCGCTGAGCCTGCACGTCCAGAGCCTGTGCTCCGCAACGGGAGAGGCCACAGCAGTGAGAGGCCTGCGTACCACAAAAAAAAAAAAAAAAAAAATGTCGTTAGTTACAACAAATGTAAATGGACTAACTCTCCTGTTAAAAGATCAAGGTTATCATATTGAATTGAAAAGAAAAGCAAAACAAAAGCCAGAGACATATCTATTACATGAAGACCCCAAAGTTAAAAGTGAAAGCATGACAAAAGATACACCAGACATATTTTAATCAAAAGAAAGCTTATAGGGACTTCCCTGGTGGTGCAGTGGTTAAGAATCCACCTGCTAATGCAGGGGACATGGGTTCGAACCCTGGTCTGGGAAGATCCCACATGCCACAGAGCAACTAAGCCCATGCCCCGCAACTACTGAGCTTGTGTTCTAGAGCCCATGAGCCACAACTACTGAGCCCAAGTGCTACAACTACTGAAGCCTGCATGCCCTAGATCCCGCCCGCCGCAACTACGGAGCCCGTGTGCCGCAACTACTGAAGCACACGTGCCTGGAGCCCATGCTCTACAACAAGAAAGCCACGGCAATGAGAAGTCCATGCACTGCAATAAAGAGTAGCCACACTCGCCGCAACTAGAGAAAGCCTGTGCACAGCAACAAAGACCCAATGCAGCCAATAAATAAATAATAAAATAAAATAAATTAAAAAACCCAGAAAGCTGATATAGCTAAATTAAAATCATACAAAGTAGTGTTTATGTCTTAGAGGTAAAGATGGTCCTTAAATGAGGAAGAAACAGTATGCTAGGAAAATACAAATTCTTTTCAAGGACTCATGGGGCATTTAAAAAAAACTCATGTACCTTTACAGAGAAATTCTTGGTAAATACAGTAAATACCAAAAAATCATATATACAACAAGTTCTCTGACCACAGTGGGATTAAATGAGAAAACAATAGGTAGAAATTTTAAAAATCCAATATTTTTGGAAATTAAAAATAACTTTATTACTAGATAAATAATGAATAACAATGGAGACAAAATTTATAATTAAACAATAATGAAAATGTCACAGATAAAAGTAGTGTGATAGAGCTAAATTCACTTTGTTATAAAGCAGAAACTAACACACCATTGTAAAGCAATTATACTCCAATAAAGATGTTAAGAAAAAAAAATCGAATGCTAAAAACTAGGAAAGTTCAACAAAATCTAAGAACTGACCTTCTTGTTCTC
This sequence comes from Mesoplodon bidens, assembly GCF_964165515.1. Lineage (NCBI taxonomy): Eukaryota > Metazoa > Chordata > Mammalia > Artiodactyla > Ziphiidae > Mesoplodon > Mesoplodon bidens. The sequence goes on along the minus strand of NC_138160.1, from coordinate 56,370,364 downwards.
CTTTATGCATTCTGTCCCTAGGAAGGTAGGATGATTTACCTAATTAGTACATTTGAGAGGAATAAGCTGAGCTTACTGACCTCAGCTCTGCTCTTCTTTCCGGGCACACGCATCTGGAGAAAGCATATGTTTCCCTCTTCTCCCTCGTGTCATAGACTTTACCCGGGCGGCCCTTTCAGGGCATTCTGCTTAGTCAGTCCATCAGTCAGTCAGTCAATCAATCAGTCCGTCAGTCAGTCAGTCAAATTCTGGCTCTCATATTAAAATACAACCTCCCACCTAAACTTTATCAGTAATAAAGTTACTCCTTTATTGGATTTCTCAATTTGTTCATAACCTGAGCAGGAAAGAGGGAAAGCACAAATAAAAGTTTTTAGGAATGAATAAGGAAACATGGTAAGATTTAGTAGATATTAAAAAATAAAGAGTATACTATGGCTAACCAAATACCCATAAAGTTTAAAACTTTGATGAAGTAGACTGTTTCATAGAAAAATAGAAATTTACCAAAACTGACTCAAGAAGAAACAGACAAGTAGTTATAGTCATTAACAAAATTCAGTTTTTTGAAAAAAATCTACACATATACATGTGCATGAGGATACACACACAAACATGCCAAACTTCTCATTTACAGGTGTGTTCTATCAAACATCCAATCTTATACATATGTTCCAGATAATAAAAAGAGTGAATGCCATTTTATCAAACTAGTGTAACTTTGATAGAAAATCAAAGTTTGATGAGTACTAAAAACAGAAAAAGTCAACATGAAAAAGGAAATTTGGAGGCCAATAATCACTAATAAACATAAGACCAAAAATCATAAATAAAATATTTACAAGTCAGTATCCAACTGTATCTTTCTGAGTTTTATATATGCGTATTTATGTGCATGTGTGTGTGTGTGTGTGTGTGTGTGTGTAAACCAAGTAGGGCTTACTAAGTACTAATGTAAAGAAGGTTTAACAATAGAACCCCTTTTAATGTAACATTAACTAAAGAAGAAATATAATCATTTAAATTGAAGCAGAAAAGGCACTTGAAAATTCAATATATTTTCATGACAACAGATTTTTAGTAAAATGGAAAAGAAGCATTTGATAAAGGATACCTACCAAAATTTAAAGTAAATATTATACCCTATGATATTACCTTCAGAGAGGGATAAGACAAGAATGCTTGTCATCACAGTATCTATTTATCAATGTACTGGAGATTCTGGTTAGTGATGGCAGCCAGGAAAAAGAAATGGAAGCTGTAAGGACTGGAAAGGAAGAAAAACCTTTCTCTTTTTTAAATTTAGTTTTTATAAGTGTTTGTCTTTATTTTTCTTTCTTTTTAAAATTTTTTTATTGGAGTAGAGTTGATTAACAATGTTGTGTTAGTTTCAGGTGTACAGTTTTTCTTGTTTATTAGACAATGTACTTACATATCCAAGAGAAGCTGTCAAGTAATTCAAGGATTGGATAAAAGAGTTTTGGCAGTTGAGCTCCAGGGAAGCTGACTCTGAGCGGAGATTAGCCTGCAGAGAGGTTGTTAGGTTGTGCTCTTGATATCAACACCTATGGAAAGAAAGGGTGTGACTGTGCAAAGGGAGAAGTTGAGCTGCAATGCGGTCCTAAAGGAGGGCCTAGACAACCCCATGGGAAGGTCTGAAGCTGGCAAGTCCCTGAAGAATTGTCCCAAGTTGGGATGAGGAGGCCCTGCCTTTCCATCCCCAAGTTGACCACTTTTGAGGGGTGGGATGCTGCGGGAAGGGGAGTGGTTCTGGGCTTGCCTGCTGCTTCCCACCAAGACGCTTCTTGAAGAGGGCTGGGAGAGGAGGTCTAACTGTTGGCATTACTTCCTGCACCTCAGGGGATAAATTCTTCAGTCTTGAAGGGGATGTGGGCGGCACTGGGGTCTACTTATTCATCTAAGTTCTGGGAGCCATCTCTTGAGGATTCCTGTGGGAGTCTTTTCCTTGGGGGACACTTGTAAGAGGAAGATGAGTGGGATGAACTATAGCTCCTCTTGTTGTAGCTGGTCTTGGGGTCACATGCGATACTCATCGATCCCTGCTTTACTTGGCATGCCAGATCCGTCCCCCTCCCTCCTCTTAGCTAGCACCTGTACTAGTCTCAGTGGCTTACCTGGTGGGTGACCCAGATCCTCATTGCTGAGAGGTCTGACACCCTGGTCACTGATGCCCTTCTTAAGCCAAGGTTGCTGCAACTGTCCAGGTACCATCAAAACTGAGCAAGAAATTACCAAGAGGCACCCAGGTGCATCACTTAAATGCCAAATATATTCTTCCCTGCCTACATTATGAAACAGCAACCCTACCTTCTCCTGGTAATCAGAGTTAATACCCCTGCCTCTCTGAACCTGCCACTCATTATGACAATTGCATCTCCTCGGCTTCTAACAATTAAGTGCTGCCATCTGGCCTCTGTTATTTCAGGGTCCTAGCGTCATCGTTGCTTTCAGTGAGCCAGGCTCTGTAAGGGCCTCTGACTGTCATTCCTGGCCTGCAGATGGGAGCCACCACTCAGCTTAGGGAGGCCGGTGCCCCTCTCACCAGCACATTCTTTATTGTTTGGGCCCTCCCAGGGAGCATCGTCATCCTATGGATTTTTCAGTTTGACCCTGTAAGTCCACTCTTGTAGGCCTACTTATCTGAGTATTTCTTCTACTTTCTTCCTTGGCATTCTCCCTTCACTTAGTGAGGGCTAGGGTGAAACAAACTTTTTCTATAAAGGGTCAGAAAGTAAATATTTTAGGCTTTGTGGGCCACAAAACAGCCTTGTCTGCATATCTTTGTTTATTTTTTATAACCCTTTAAAAATGGAAAAGACATTCTTAGCTTGCGGGCTGTACAAAAATAAGGCACAGGCTGGATTTGGCCAGCAGACTGTAGTTTGCGAACCCCTGGGGCATCACTTTTTCATGCTTCTGGGAGCCATCCTAACAGGGTGTTTGCACAATCTCCCAGGTCCTTAACTGGACCCCTGTTAAATCCCATGTCCTGTCACAGTGCCCTAAACACTCCCTTCAACTTTATCTTCTGCTTCCCTTGAGCCAGCATCCTCAGGATCCAGTCCAGTGCATACTCTCTTGGCTCTCGCTGAGACATGTTTTCTAGGTCCTGTAGCTCCTTTTTGGCATGTTCTCTTTTCTTCTTAATCAGGATCAGCATGTCCTGGACTGGGTTAACCTTCGTTATTGTCCTTGTTGCGAGGAGTGGCGGGGGGGAAGGTCCCAAGGGGGATGCATGTTGTCCTGCAGGAGAGAGGCCTCTTCAATACGTACAAGTGAGGGGGAAAGAACTAGACCTGAACAGGGAGGGGTGGGCCACTTCTGTAATTTCAGAGGGTGCCAGGAGATTAAAGAGTTTCATAAACCCAGGCGTCCTCATTCCTGTGACAGGGTTCACTCTTTCCCAGCCCAGGCTCTGAACTTACATAGCCGACCTGCATGAACTGAGAGCTTCATCTTCTTTGGAGCTCTGCTTCCCTTGTGGGTAAGTCCTGGGCCTGGGCCTTAGCATTTCTTCACTCTTCCCTCAGGATGCATGATGTGAGAGCCACTTTATGTATATGATGCTATGAAGATCCTTTGGCTTTCACATTTAGTTTTTAACTGACAATTTCTGTTAGCCTTTCTCTTTTTCAGAGGATTAATGAATCTTAGCTATAGCCACCCAATTCCACTATTCTTGTTATTATTTGCCCCTTATATCTCAAATGCCTGATAAATTACATTCTCTTGTGCACTCTCTTTCACCAGAATACCCTCTCAGTTTACCACTGATGGAAGTTTTAACAATTACACCTCTACCTTTTGCCAGTGATGGGTCCTCATTGTCGGTCATGCAGAGGATGACCCAATTCCCAAATCTCGTTTTAGCATCTGCTTTCATGGCCTGTTTCAGGTTGGGTTCTCCAGGAAGCAGACTTTGAGATAGAGATTAACCTGCAGGAAGCATGCTCTTGAGGTAGATACCTGTGGACAGGACAAGAAAGAAGCAGGACTGAATCGAGGAGAAGAAGAGCTGGGATGTAGTCTCAATGAAGACCTTGGCAGGAAAGCTGTAGAACTGGAATGGCCCTTCAAAGTTGTCCCAGCTGATAAGAGGGGGATGAGTTCTTGTTCCCTGACAATCAGTCTTTGCATGGGGATTCCACAGAAAAGAGACGTGACCTTAGGTAAGGCACTTTCTAGAGAGGACTACCAGCTGGGGTGTGTTTGCCAGTAGCATTTCCCACTGAAGGCAACTAAGCCCTTCAGTCTTAAAGGGAGATCTAAGTGGCACATCACAGCATTCACTACGAAGATCCCTAAACACTGGCCACAAATGTAGGGAATTTTCAGAGTTAGAAAATATAAGTAATGACACCTTTTGAAAGAATAACAAAAATTCTAAGGTGTCTGGGAATAAATCTAACCAACTTTTATGACATCTTAAGAAAAAATGATAACTGTATTGAAAGACATTAAAGTAGACTTAAATAAATAGATATATCATGTTTATGAATGGCAAGATTCAGTATTTTGAAGATGTTAATACTCAAATTAATATAAAATTCAAAATCCCAATAGCTTTTAAAAATTTGACAATATTATTCTAAAATTGATTATTATTCTAAAATATGAAAAAACAAAGGGCCAAGAATAGCCAAAAGAAGTTTAAAGTCAGAACAAGGCAAGAGGACTTGCCCTACTGGATAACCAGATTTATTAAAAATTAAAATAATCAAAATAGGAGGTTAGTGCTTTGGAATATAGACTAGAACAATCTAATAAAGATTTTACCCTTGTTTGAATAAATACTTAATACATGATTGTAGCAGCTTTGTAAATTAGCGGGAAAACAGATTTTTAAAAAATGGTTTTAAGACAACTGATTATTTCTATAGGAAAAGATAAAATTATAACTGTTTTAGTCCATGTATAAAAATTTGATTCCAAGTACATTGAATGTGTATAAGTTGTAAAACTTTAAAAGTTTTACAGGAAAATATACAGAAACATCTTTATGACTTTGATGTAGGAAAAGACTTCTCAAACAAGGCCTGAAAACCACATATCATAAAGGAAAATACTGATAACTTTGACGCCTTCAAAAGTTTTGTACAGCAAAGACAACTTAAATAAATGACAAGTCATGACATAAGATATTTGCAATATATGTAACTGATAGAGAAATAATATCTGGAATACTTAAAGAACTCCCAAGAAAGCAATAAAAAAAAGACAAGTCAACGTATCCATAGGTGAAGGATAAGAACAGGCAATTCAGAGAAGATGAACCATGAATGGCCAATATGCTTTTGAAAAGCTGTTCACTTTCCTCAGTGACCTGGGAAAAATTCATGAAGACCATAATGAAATACTTTTTCACATCCATCAGTTTTACAAAAACTGAGAAATTTGCCAGTTCCAAGTGTTGGTGAGGATGTGGCACAAGAAAATATTCATACTCTGCTAGTGGGAGTGTAAAGTGGGAGTGTACACTGGAACAACCACTTTGGAAAACAATTTAGAACATCAAATAAAATTTGGAGTGAATTTTCACCCCAGCAATCCTCTGCTACGCTAGGGAAATTTTTTGCACATGTGGATAAGAATGCTCAATTTAGTATTATTTGTAATGGATGGAAATTGGAAACAGCTTTAATTTCCATTCACTGGTGAATGGATAAGTTGAAGTGTCTTCATACAAAGACATATTATACTGAAGTTAAAGTAATCTAGAATCACGTCTCAATGTGGATGAAACTTAAAAGTAAAATCTTGAACCAAAAAAACACCAAACCCAAAACCAAGTTGCAGAATATTTATAGTATAACGCAATATATTGTTTTTGAATATACACACATTATATGTATGTAGTTCAATGTAACCGCACACATTACATACATGTAATGTTGCATGTTACATACATTGCATATATGTAATGTTCCATATTACGTGCACTACACATATTATACATATATTACATATATTTTATAATATCTTATGAAATATTATGAAAACATGAATGAAAGTGAAAAACACCAAATTAAAGATGGTAATTCCTTTTGTAGAGGGGAGTGTGAGAAGGAGAAGAATGGGATTGAGGAGGGGGCTTTCATCCTATCTGCAATATTTTTTTTTCCCCTTAAAAACTCTAAAGCTCTAAAATTATAAGGCAAAATTTTAAGCTTTGACAAAACTGAGTGGTGAGTACATGAATGTTCGTTGTTTTATTTTCTACTTTTTGGTATGTTTGAAGTACGGAATTTAAGGAAAAAATTAAGAAGTTTAAATAAATGGATTGTCTAAGGAAAATCTATTATTGTGATTTGATTAAAATTAGAGTTATAAATCCTTGTTTCTGACCAGTGAAACCCAACTTTCATGGAATTTAGCCTGATAAACTCTATCTCAGACTCTACAGGGACCCTGAAGAGGATAGTTAGATGATCCCCCAAAAATCAAGTGTACTGAGAGTAATCAGATGGGATCTCTTTAGTCTGTCTTCTCTGCGGACTTTGAGGAGGGGATGGGGAAAGGAATGTTGGTTCAGGGAAAACCTCAGAGATCAGGAGCTTTGAAGGAGATTTAGTAACTTGTACAGGACCTAGTCCAAGGTCTCTCTGTCTCTGCTGTCAGGATCAGGCTTCCTACCATTCATGTCACCCCCTGCATCCTCGCATCTCTGTGGGCTTGGTGCTCTAGGTGTCCTGGTCAAAGAAGCTGTGAAGCTGTGACATTCCAGGCCTTCCTGTTAGGGAAGGAGCATGGAGGCAGCACAGCTGACAACATCCCCTGTCTGTTCAGTGCAAATGGAAAGATTGGGCTGTGCTGGGAAGGTTGGCGATCACAGCCATGAGGAGGGAAACCTTGGCAAGTCAGTGTTGGAAGGGACTTTAGAGACTGTGGAGTTAATCTTTTGCGTGTGCGTGTTCAAATGTTTTATTGCAGCAGAGTATATAAAGCAGGTGACCGTGAAACTGCTCTGGTTAGAGAAAATGAGGGGACCCCAAAGAATGGTCCTTTGTGCTCCTGCTTCCCCCTCTCCATCCCTCCCCTCTCACTCACACCCCTGCCAGTCCCCGACCAGGCTGTAGGAAGCACATGGTGTAAAATGCTGGTTCACATCCAAGCCCTTCATTTGATAGATGAGGATATTCATGTCTAGTGGGATCCTGTGATTTGCTCAAGGTTACCCTCAGCTGGTGGGGGTAGATCCCCTTGACCCCTGCCAGTACTCTGTCTACCTAACCCTTCAAGCAGTTTCTTGATTTTCATGTAAATGAGCCACTATCAGCAGGCTATATTTGTTTTTAATTCCTTTGTTTATTCATTCTCTATATTCTAGATTTTTTAAAAAACACAATATTGAGTGTATTTATAACAATCTATGATATTATCATCCTGCTGTGTTCCATCATTTTATTTCACCGAGCTCCATGTGAAGGAATCAGAGTTAATTCTTAAGTGTTATGATAATGGAGGAGGGAAGAGGGATCCAGACTAATTCCATGTGGGGAGATAGGAGATCAGTGTTAAGAAGGAGAGGAATATCTCACTCTGTCTGTTCTCCCCAAACAGCTCTCTCCTAAACCCCACTCTGTTAGATAATAATTTGGTTTATTAAGCTGCATTTTAAAAATGCCCACATCTCCCCTGCAGGTAAGATCCATTGATCACTTGCACCACAAACTGAATATTAATGACGTTTCTAGAGCACTTTCTACATGCCAGGCACTATGCTCAGTGCTTCACACGCATTATCTTATATAATCCACATCATAGTGGTATGAACTAAATACAATTATTATCTTCATTTACAGAAGATAAATGGAGGTTTATAGAGATTAAGTATTTCACTCAAAAGCACACAGCTAATAACTAGCAGAGTCAAGATCTGAGTTCATGCTCTTAGAGGCTATGCTATCCTGTGATGGACAGTCACTTTCATACCCGATACTCAGAGAATGGGTGTTTCACTGGATGTTTGGAAGAAGGGGTAATTAATTATAGAGCAGGTAGACATGGCTGGGTGCGGCTTTCCTCCCCATTTTACGACATGCCTTAAGTTACTTCTGTATTGATTTTGATATGAGATTCCCAAGAATAAATAAAGTATAAAAGAAGAAGACATCTAAATATCGCCAAATTGTAAGAACCAAAAACTGCACTTTAAGTATAAGATTTGCTGTAAAACACTTACATGAATGAGAGCATAATTTCTGGAGGAGCTAAATGCTATCAGCTCCGATTTCCTATTGCCTTTGTAGACTTTCAATTCTTAAAATCAGCTTTATAGTGAGAAGGAACTGTTAGGGACATTTATGTAATATAAAAGTTAATTATTGATTATCTATTTCAAAGAGAGGTAAGCTGGGTATTTGAAATAATACCTTAAAAAAATCTCTTTTTGCAAATGGTGTCAGTCTTCACATCATTCGAATACATTTGCAAGTAACAGATTACCAAACTCAAATGGGCTTAAACAACAAGGCTATTTATTAGGTCTTTTAGAAGGCAGTTTGGAAATAGAAGGGGCTTTATGTTCGATTGATTCAGTAACTCAGAAAGTGTCATCAGAGGGTCAGCTTCTCTCCATGTCTTTATTGTGTCTTAAGATTTGGCTTCATTCTTGGGTTGGTTTTCCTTGTGTTCGCAAAATGGCTGCCAGCAGCATTTGGGACTAGAAGCCTCCTTATTCACATACAGTGAGGAAGAGAAAACCAGCTTCCTATTGCTCTCCCTCAAGAACGAAGAAGAACATTCCTGGAAACCTCCTTTCCTTCTCACTGGCCAGAATCAAGGGTCACAGGACCATTTCTTAGCCAATCTCTGGAAAATGGGTTGAGATTGCTCATAGGCAGCCAGGTCTGTCTCTTTAAATGAGGTCATTCCCTCAGACATCATTGCTTTTTCTCCATAAGAGGGAAGTGGAATGTATGTTACAGAGGCAACCACAATCCCCAGTGCAGAATTTGCCTACACCAGATGGGTACCATGATTCATTGACATATTCAAGAGACATGTATTAAATAAATATCTGCCATCTGCTCAGAACCAAGAGATTCTAAAGAAAAGTTACACATGAATACATTTTCCTATTAGGTGACAAAATGACAAACTGTGGCTCATGCCCCTTCTGCTTTCTCCTCCCTACCCTTTGGTGTAAGCACTTAACAAAAATCCCAACACAGCCAAAGATTGGACTAAAGATGGAAACCGAGACCACACTGATGGCTCCAAAGCAAGGAAACTGGCCAAATTCAGTCAACCAGTTAGTTACTAACCAATTATTTTATTAAACACCATCCTTTAGAAGAATCAGTCTTTCTTTTTGTACAGACCAACTTCCCTTTATCAGGTGATAGATTGCTCTGACTTAAGCTTTAACTCTTGAGAACATTGGCTATGCATCTCCACAACCCACAACTCATCAGTTTAACAAGTAGCAACTTTACTCTTAGGCTTAGTATATTACATACTTACATCTTTTATATCAAGAGGGGTAGGAGAAGGGCTCAAAAATTCTTATATGCAGAGCTCAGAGTGCCCTAAGTTGGTAAAATAATTTCATTTATAAGTGTGAAATACCTTCAGAAGCCCTTCCCTTGAAAGTCATTGAGATATGGGAGCTGGGAACAAGTTATGAGTCGTCTTATACTGTGGTTTAGCAAGATTTGAAGTTGGTCAGATAAACAATCTTCACTCTCTCCTTTTTTTTTTTTTTTTTTTTTAACAGCCTAGCTGACTGCACCTGCCTCTTTATTAACCACAGAAAAGTGAGAACCTAGCAACATGAAATTAAATCTTTTTCTGCTTTGGCACCAGTATGCCCATGGAGAGTGCTAAAGACATGTGGAAGATTTAATGCTTAGGGAGAGCAAAAGATTATTTGCTTCTGCTCCAGCAACAGAGCTATTCTAAGAGCTCTGATTGCTAAAGAGAGGCACGGCACAGGCATGGCCTCCCTTTCTGTCTCTTGCTTAGACTTTTAAATTCTTGTTGGTTTATTTATTTGTCAAAGAGATTATAGTGTAGTCTAGAGCAGTGGCTTTGGAGTTTGTTCTTCTAGGTGACTCCCAGGCTGATTACTAATAGTATTTGTGTTTATAAAGAGATAATAATCTACATTTTTGCTTTTGGCATCATTTCATCATTGAACTGTTGGTTCATAAATCCCAGGAAGCATTTTATTCTAATTCTAGCAAGTGTTGTGACGGTGGAAGTGAATAGAGAGAGGTGAGGAGGAGAGAGAGGTGAAAGTAGGTGAGCTGAGGATTATTTTGCTGTGCCAACGTGGAAACATGGGGCTTCGAATTGCCACAGTCCTAAATTCATGTGGCTTTTCAGAGCTCAGCCTCTCACCTTCAAATGACTTTATACTTTATGAGTTTTGTTTCTCACAGCTATTAGATGCCAACTCTCCAAACTATTCTGCACTGCTCCACATTTCTTTTACCATGCAAACCTTTGTCCCAGTCTGAATATGGATCCCACCTGTGTCAGAATATTTCATACACAGAGTTTAAGACCCACTATACCAGAACCATAAGAATACTCTGAGTTTGCTGAAGAATGAGATTAACAAAGCATGAGGCTTTCTGGTTGAGTCCACTTCCAGACTGTCTACGTGACTGATTTTTTTTTTTTTTTTTTAACATCAAGGACTTGGTGTTTTGGTAAGTTGGAGACTCACTGAATGTCCTCCCATTGTTCTTCAACCCAGTAAATGTAATATTATCCATGCTTTGTTTAGATTAGAAACATAGGAGCAATCCCTAGTGCTTCCTTTTTTGTTATTCCTCACATCTATTTCCTTCTGAATTCCTGTGGTTCTCCCTACAAAATACACATCGAATGTGTCAACTTCATCTCTGTGGTCAATGTCCTCACCCCAACCACCATCATCTCTAATCCTCAAGAATGTTCTGTCTTGTTTCCTTGGCTCAATCCTTGCTTATCTACAATCCATTTTCCACCTTGAGGCCATAATTTTTTTTCTTTCTTTCCTTTCCTTTCCTTCCCTTCCCTTCCTTCTTTCTTCCCTTCCTTCCTTCCTTCCTTTCTTTTTTTATTTTTTGGCAGTGTGGCGCAGCTTGTGGGATCTTAGTTCCTGACCAGGGATCGAACTTGGGCTCTCTGCAGTGAAAGTGCAGTGTCCTAACCACTGGACTGCCAGGGAATTCCCCCTTTTTTAAAAAAAAATTATTTAATTGGAGTATAGTTTGTTTACAGTGTTGGTTAGTTTCTGGTGTACAGCAAAGTGATTCAGTTATACATATATGTCTTCTTTTTCATGTTCTTTTCCATTATGGTTTATCACAGGTTATTGAATATAGCTCCCTAAGCCATATGGTAGGACCTTGTTGTTTATCCATTCCATATATAATAGTTTGCATCTGCTAATCCCAGATTCCCAATCCATCCCTCCCCCCCCACCCCGCCCCCTCCCCCTTGGCAACCACAAGTCTGTTCTCTGTGTCTGTGAGTCTGTTTCGGTTTCGTAGATAAGTTCACTTGTGTCATATTTTAGATTCCACATATAAGTGATATCCTATAGTATTTGTCTTTCTCTGTCTGACTTACTTCATTTAGTATGATCATCTCTAGGTCCATCCATGTTGCCGCAAATGGCATTATTTCATTCTTTCAGAATTTTCTTTTAAAAATACAAATCAGGGTATGCTGATCCCCTTCATAAAACTCTCTATGGTTTTCCAGTACTCTGAATAAAATCCAAGTCCTTACTGTGATCTCCTAAGCCCCGCTTCTCCTAACTCCTCCAGGTTCTTTATTGCCCTCAATCACCATGCCTGGAGTTGTTACCCTTGGTTTTTGGTTTTTTTTCTATGCCTGGAAAGTTTCTTCCTCAGTTCTTTACATGGTCTTAGCTTAAATGCCACCTCCCCCAGAGGCATTCCTTGAATATCCTTCCAAAATGGTGTGATAGTTACTATGGATTAGGTAGTTTAACATCCATTCAAACTCTCTTTTCCTATGCTGAGACTGCAGAACTGAAATCCACATTTCCCAAACTTTCTTGGAGCTTGGATCCTAGAAATGATTTTGTTTCCAGGAACAAAGTGCAAGGCACCAATTTTGTGGTTCGCAAGGTCTCCATTTTGAGGGGACCAAGCATCATTTTGTTGGCATGGACTGTGGTGGCCGTGGTGTGATTCTGGAGCAAGCAGTTGTAGCTGTGGCTACAATGTGTAGCAACAAAGGGCAGCTTTCTGATTCTGTGGCTCTGCAGCAGCAGTTTTAATTGCATTGGGGCCTAGAATAGTTCTGCAGTCAGTAGGGATATAGCACCTTCCTAATACAACAGTTTCTTATGACAGATTATGCAGAGGCTGGGGATAGTTCTTGAGAGGTCAGTCTAGAGCCTACTCTTCCAGCCCTTTTAACAATTTTATAATCACTAAATTCCCTGTATAGAATCCCTTTCTGTTTAAATTAGCAAGAGTGGATTCTGTTGCTGCAATAAAATCTGGACCAATATAAGTACCTTCCATAAGTTACTCTTTAGCTCATCTTTTAATGTTTGTTCTTCAGCCTTATAAACTATTCTTGTATTGTCTTTCTCCACTACAATATAAGCTTCATGAGGATGGCCTTGTCTGTCTGGTTCACTGCTCTGTCCCCAGCACCTAGGACAGCTCTTGAAGCATGGGAGATGTTCCATAACCATCTGTGGCATGAATGGATGGGCCCTAGGGATTTGTAGAGGTACCCCACACCATGCCCCAGCAATCTTAGCACCAGGGGCATTTGCTCTGCAGCTACAGCTTTCATTTGACTCACCATTTGTTTCTGGTCCTGCTCCAATTTAGTTCTTCTGACTCAGCAGTGGAAACATGCACTTCTGATGATGATGACAGAGTGAGTCCTTGAATTCTCTAAAAGTTCTGCATCAGGAAGCTTCTGCTAAATGGTGCCTTGCACCACTATCAGGAGAGCAGGGCTCAACTGGATTTCACTATCAGTGGCATCAGGCTGCAGGGCAGAGACTGGTCAAGGAGGGCAAGCCTAGCTTGGCCATTGCAGGCCCTTCTTGCTTGAAAGACTATTTCATAAACAAGAGCAAGTCAGGATACTCTCCTTCTGAAAGATCATCCCAGTCTGTCCGAGATCATCTCATCCATTCTGGTTGCTTGCAGTCTATTTGCTCTTTCTAAGAGCCCTGCCTTTCCCTTTGCCTATTTCCAAATGACGCTGAGGTCCAGAAATGCATGTTGTCTTTTTGCTTTGTTTTTAGCAAACCAAGAAGTTGGGTTCTCAGCATAAAATCTTGAAGAATAATTTGCCTAAAATAATCTGTGCCTCATTTAATTTTTTGTCCCAGTGCTCAGTACAGGGTCTGGTACATAATGGGTACTCGATAAATGTTTGAAGAATGATTGAATGAGTGAATCATCCTAGTTTTGTGCTTTTTTAAAAAACTGGCAAAAGGTTAATATATGCAGAAGAGACTTAGTATAAGAGAAAAAAATCTCACATATGACTTTGATTCTATTCAAATGTGTTCCGGCAGTTAGGCAAGATTTCATTAACATTTTCTCCACATCATGCCTGCTGAGTATCATTGCAAGGTTTAGTTGACAAGTGCCATTCACAAACCACATCCCTGAACCTAAGAGGGTATCCTGCCACACGGGACTTTTCTCAGTCCTGACACAAATAAGACAGCAAATGTCAAATGTTCTTTTTTAGAACTCGTATATAGAATGATGTGCTTTTCCAAGGTCAGGGCAAGCACATACTTTACTTTGCATTCATGAGCAAGAATGCTGGCTGGCGACAGGTAACCTTCAGAGAGAGAGAGAGGCTGTCATTAGCAGAAAGGCGCAGGCTGGGAATTGAATCTTCCTAAAAAAGTCACATCTGCTGGCTGGCAGGAGAAGGAACTCATGTCAGGGCAGGCTACTAACTGGCAGTGGAGGGCGGCTGGTTACTGATTAAGCTGGGCAAGGCATTTTAAAAGCAAAGAGCACTCCTGGAGTTGAGATTAGGCAGGCTCTCACGACCGGGAGGGGGGTGGGGAGTAGGTGGGTGGAAAAGGGTGAGGTCAGGAAAAGGAGAGGGAGTGGGTATACCCTTGGCTTGGTGGGAGGGAGAAGTCTTGCAGGGGGTGGCCAGGCCCTCTGCTCTATCTCTGGTTAGACAGGTCATGTCTATCTCTAGGGCAGAAATTCCTGTCCTTGAGGTTGAGACACTTCATGGGTTTGCCAACTGTCTCAAAGGGCAGTGAAACTCCCAAACCCAACTGGTTTCCAAGTCTCTTGGCTAATCTGTAGACCATACAGCTACCTTTGAGGACCTTTCGAAGGCTGAATATTTCCACTCTTAAAATGCCTGGGAGTAGCTGCTATGCTTGCTACTCTTTTCACTTGTTTCCTATATGACAAACCTTGAGTTATGTGCTTTGCAGATATTACATAACTGTTACATTGAATCCTTACAACCTGGTGAGATAGGTGGATTTATCCCCATTTTATAGATGAAGCACCTAAGGCTCAAAGAGGCTGAATATCTTGTCCCATATCACAGAGCTGGAAATTGACAGACTCCCCTGAATGGAAGCAATTCTGGCCCTGTCTAGGGGAGTGAGTCCCTAATGGTTCCTTGCCAACTGCAGAAGATTGAAAAGATATTTGGCCCTAAGGCATGCTGTTTTCCATAATTGGGAACTAACTGTACATTGATGCTCTTGTGTCCCTCAAACACTTAATATTATTAACTATAGATCAATCTAAGGTTTGGTTTTTTTCCGCAGATTCAACTGAATGAAGCAAAATGTGGACTGGCCATAGGATGGGCAGAGAGCACATGAGGAGTGGGCAGCTGGCTTATAAAATGTCAGAGTCAAAACTGCAGCCTCTCCCTGTCTTCCCCTCCCCCAGGCCAGCATACCTGATGCCTGAAATTCCCCCAAACAGAGCCACTGGTTTAGATGAGATTTCTCTCAGTCCCTCCTGAAATGTCAGTTTGTTACCTGTAAGGACTAATGTACTTAATAATAAGAAAATATTAATACTTTACCTGTATATATTAATTTCTCTCATTTGAATTTCTCAAAAAACCATAAGCCATGTGTTTTCTCTTGGCATAGGTTAGTATATCAGAATAGACGGCACTGAGCAAAGCTCTCAGGGAATGGAAGGTAGGTCAGGTACGTTTTGATGGTAAGAAAGATTATCAGGAAGAATTGTCAGAAAAGGCCAGAACATTAGGCCTATCCCTTGGGGTGAATCCTGATAGAACTGAAAGCAGCCAGAGACCAGCATCAAGGGTTGGGAATCCCAGGAAGTGAGGGTAAGACCACAGAAGGTTGTGAAGCTAAAATGTGAAGAGTGTTTGTATGTAGAGGGGAATCCATAGGCAACTTAAATATTTAAATTTCTTTTTAATATTTTACGTAAGATTTATCAATGAGTACCACTCAATAATTACATTTTATCAAAGAAGTAAACCGCATCTCTTAACAATTTTGTCTTGGCAGTCCTAGAGGGAGCATGCAGGAGATATGGGGAGAGAGGATGAGAAAAGGGAAGAGGATCATGGAGCTGATAAGCACATTTCCACACCAGAATCAGGATAGGCGTGTGGTGTTGTTCTTCCTCACACACTCTTTGCTAGGAGATCAGAGACCCCAGATGGGCCCGGGAGGCACTCCCAGATGCCTGGCCGTGGCGTGAACTGTGCCGGCACGCCCACCTTCCCAGGAGATGGACCCGGGCATGGTCACCCAATGGGAAATTCCAGAGCCTCTGACCCACTCCACTCTTCCCAACCTGGAGACATTCTGATGCTTTCCTACCTCTTTCCCCCGCTCCTGCTCTGTTCCTGACACTCCACCCAATCTCACAGCTCTGTGAGAGCTTACTGTTCCCTTAGCAGTGGTGCCAATGAGGGCAGGGTACCAAAGACCAGTCACACCCCCCTTCCCTGGGGTCTCCTCCCTGTGTGCCGGTAAGCGCAGTGCTGGCTCAGGCAGATTTGTCAATTCAGCAAAGTCTGGTTTTCATTTCCTCTGCTCCTCCTGCTGCGTCTCAAACCAGCCAAGCGTCTAGTGCCCTCATTTCCTCTCTCCCGCCCGCATCGCTACCCCCTCCTACTGTTTCCTGTATTCTGGTCCTAGACCACCTCCTACTGTGGGTAGTTCTCCTCTTCCTTTTCCAAACTTACCTGTCCTAGGTCTCATCATTGCAGGACCTGTTCTCACGTGGGTGATAACCGTGTTGTCCAGATACAAGAAAATTGATCAATACTAACATATGAACCAATATTACAGTATTAGCTAATTAATATGTTACTTCTTCCTGAGAGACAACACCTTAAAACACTTCAAGATGGACCTTTGTCTAAGAAGGCTTCCAAGGAGTAACTTCAATGGGAAACAAACTATCACCAGCCAAAAGGGAAGACCTTGCAGTCACTGGTCCCCTTCCCAGTGGAATCAGCTGCCCCTTCTTTTATTTATTTATTTATTTATTTATTTTTTCTTTTTGCGGTATGCGGGCCTCTCACTGTTGTGGCCTCTCCCGTTGCGGAGCACAGGCTCCGGACGCGCAGGCCCAGCGGCCATGGCTCACGGGCCCAGCCGCTCCGCGGCATATGGGATCCTCCCAGACCGGGGCACGAACCCGTATCCCCTGCATCCGCAGGCAGACTCTCAACCACTGCGCCACCAGGGAGGCCCAGCTGCCCCTTCTTTGTGACTCCAAAAAGATCTTGGCCACTAGCTGTAAACCTCCCTAGAGACTCCAGGGTCTCCCTCTGCAAAGTAAATGTTGATAGTATGTGGGAAATCTCCTTTCTCTAGGTGTGTCTTGAGAGAAGGCTACTAAATTATTGCAAAGTACTCTGCAAATACTGAGCATTTGGGGCAAGCTTAATAAAATATTTGGATGAAAATTCTCTAGAGGTGGGTTGGGAGGTTGAGATGGGTTCCTTGGCAGAGTTCAGTGCTAGAGAGTGAACTTCTTGCAATGCATTAGAAAAACACTAAATGAAGTACTCGTGGCCATTAGATGCTTTCTACCCTAAAAAATACCAAGTCTGGCAAGTCTGGGAGATGATTGCTGCCAGCTATTGTCCAATTTTGTGATGCTATCTTAAGGCGTCTTAGAGACATATTGTGCTGTGGAGGTTTTTAGGCTGGTAGAGGAGGGGTGGGGGGTGGGGGTGGGGTGGGGACAGTTCCAGGATATGACTTCGCTTTTTCACAGAGTTAACTGGAACATGCTTTTCCAGATGTTGGCCTGAATAAATCCTGACCACTTGCCTTGTTCCAGAAGCTACCTAGAATTGGATTTGGTCATATTTACAGGCAGTACAGAGTGTCCCAGGAGAAACTCAATGATACCAAATGGCTCATGGGAGCATTTTGACTTTCCCATTTTCTCATAGCTTGGGGCATGAGTGCCTCACATCTGATGGCCACTTTGGTTTATATGGAAGTGTACCTTTTTGAATACCTGAAATTCTATCTCTGCAGAGTCTTCACTTAGATCCCGTAGGCAGTTCTGTACAGCACAGAGTAAAATCAGACCCCATTCTAGGCAACTGCCTCCAAATTCTTGATCAGGGGGGTTTTGGGTTGAGGTAGAAGCCATACAATGTACAGACATGTGAAGTGTTTTGCTGGTATCTGATGAGCATAATTCACTTCTTTTTTAAGCATCTATGATTTCTCATGTCTGTGCATCATGACAAGATAGAACAAGAGGACACTGAGCATTTGACTAGTCTCTCCTTTATTTCTCTTGATTATGTTACTCTGTGTTACTGCTGTAGGTTCTGTATGTCTGTGCATCATGCACAGCAAGAAGCAGAGACAAGGCCAGCTGGCTAGGCTTCTTCTATCTGCTTGTGGTGATGTTTCCTCAAGCAGCTGTTTTTGGGAAAACCATTAATGCTAAGTTCCCTGGAGAAATGGAGAAGAATCAGTACCTTCCATCAGCTGTGGGATAGACTTCCCATGCCAGAGAGGCAACTCCATACTTGGAAAATTCTCTTTTTTGTCAATGTTGATATTTCTGACAATTATCTATTTTTATTTCCTTTACCATTTTTTGGTAAACTAGTGCTCTTTTGGTCCTATCAGTTTCTGTAGGGAGGAAATCTCTTGAGGATACTTGCACACCTTTGACATCTGGTCTTTTTCATCAGGAGGAAGTGACTCGGGAAGGGCAGTTTTGCTGTAAGAACAGGAGGAACAAGTGTTGCAAGAAGAGGATGGATGTTGGATCTGAAGCTTTGATGATAAAATTGGATTGAGAGAGAGGCCACTGAGAGATGAAGGTAAGAGTGAACATTCAAAACCAAAACCTCTGGGTCTGTGAATTGGGGTGGTGTCTTTTCATGGAGACAGTTACCACTCCAGTGTGGTTATAACATGGACCTTTGATTATTGTTCATTCACTGGTAACATATCCATTCTATGCTGAGCCAAGCTCCAAACTTCTGCTCCTCTTTTTGTTTCTTTCTCATTTTATTCATGTTTATTCTCAAAAAGGTTTAGTAGGATGGGAAGTGAGACATACAGTTCACCATCATTTGCAAATTTTTTGGAGGTAATGATCTTTTTCATGAAGTCAAGGATACTAAGCCCCCATCTCCCCATTCTCAGAGCTTACTAGTATAATAGGTTATGGAGACCTCTTGCTGTGGGCAGGAAGGAGGCTCTGCAGGGAAAGGAGTAGAAATTCCAGTCTCTTTCTTGGAGGGTCAGTGGCTCAGATGTGGAGAAGGAAGCTTTCTGTCCCACAGAGACCAGACTTTGCCAGCCTGGTAAGGGCCAGACACACTGGTCTGAGATGGATGGAAGGATAGAAGAGAGGCCCTACCCAAAAAGTCACAGACTTACCTGCTTCCCTGGCAACCCTCAGTCCCCCAGCCCAGCCTCTGCCCACAGAAAGAAACAAGTTTATAATAAAAGCTCTGGCAGAAATAAATGTTCAACTGTGTAGGTTTATATTACTTAATGCACAGGGTCTTGTTTTTTTTTTTTAATTGCAAAGTTAATTTGACATTGACATTAAAGAATATATATTTTGAAAGGCTGAAAATATTATCCATAGAGCCTTATATATTCTTTGTGGTACTTTTATGTATTTTCTAAAGTTTTTATAGCCAATACGTATTACTTTGAAAAAAATAGAGTGATATTAAGACTGCAAAAATAAATTACATACAATCCCCCAGGCTACTGCATCTATTTCCATTTTGAGGTGTTCTCTCTTTCAGTGTCTGTCAAGTTTGTGTGATTTTGGCATGCTTTAAAAGATAATTTATTGAGATGAAATTTCTCTGCATTTCCCCCTTTCTCCAGTGCCTAGAAACAACTAATCCACATTCTGTCTATGTGGATTTATCTATTCTAGAATTTTATATAAACAGAATCATATAATATGTGACTTTATTTTGCATACGATTTTTGTAGGTTCATCCATGCTGTAGCAAGTATCAGTACTTTTTCCTGTATATGGCTGAATAATATTCCATTGTAAGGATATTTCACCATTTATTTATCCATTTATCTGTTGATGGATATTTGGGTTACTTCAACATTTTGGGGTTGTGAATAGTGCTGCTGTGAATATATACATCCATGTTCTTGTTCCTCTGTTTTCAATCCTTTTGGTTCTATGCCTAGTTTATACTGGTATTAATATAATTGCTGGGATATAGGGTGACTCTTTGTTTAAGTTTTTGAGGAACAAACAGCCAAACTGGTTTTCACCTTGGCTGAACCATTATGCCTTCTGGCCAACAGTGTGCAAGGAGTTCAATTTCTCCACACCCTTGCCAATACTTGTAATTTCTGTTTGACATACTTTTAACCATTGTCAACATGTCATTTCATGCAATCGACTAAATGTTGAGTTTTAAAATTTGTATTAACCTCTAGCATTTGTGTGTATTGGTGCATTTTATATTACCTGGATTGCCACTTCAGAACACTTTTGTTCCATTATCCTACTTTTTCTCAGATCCTCTAATTCATCCCTATGAATTTACATTTGATAATTTTGAGCCCAGGGCTTATGGTTGGAGCACATTCTCTTGTATCTTAGAGTGACCTCTGTATTAGACATGAGAGATCAAACATGTTGTCCCCTGCCCTACTTTTTGGCTACATGAACTTTCTTGAAGCATGACATTCGAAACAGAGCTCTGTCCTAAAAGCCAAGTCATGGTACTCACATTTGGCTTCTACTGAAAGCTCTGCTGAAAATAGGAATATGTGTATGAGGCAAAAGAGAACAAAATGGGAGATGTCTTGGAGTGTGTGTTTTTCTTCAGCCTCACCCACATGCCCAGATTTCAGGCTCTCACCGGGCACAGGGGTAAGAAGAAATGAGACTGTTCCGTTAGGCCAAGAGAGTCTGGGGACAGAAGGGGAGGCAAAGATGGCCTTATACCTGCAGAAATGGATGGAATGAAAGGCAAGAAAGATTACCTTAAGCTGGGTTTGCCTGCTATAACTCAACGGGTGAATTAAGCAATCAGTGAAAAATGACAAGGCAAAATTCAGGGTTTCTCAACCTTGGTACTGTTGCCATTTTTGTGCTGGATCACTCTGTGTCATGGGAAAGCTGCCCTGTGCCTTGTAGGATGTTTAGCAGCCTCCCTGGACTCTTCACAGTAGATCCCAGTAGCACCCGCATGCTCCTCTCCCCGCCCTGTCCAGACATTGCCAGTCTTCCCTGGGGGGCAAAATGACTCCCAGTTGAGAACCTCTGGGCAAAGTGATTATTAGTTTTTTTCAATTATCAGTTGGCATTATCAGTGGGTTGTTATTGAAAAGCTAGTATTTATCGAGGTCCCGCTATGTGCCAGGCACTGTGCTCAGCATTTCCATTCATTTATTCCTCAAGCAAATGTTTGGGTGTCTGTTCTGCTAGGAACTGAATCTATACTGTGGACTAAACACTGGAAAGTTCCTGCCCCCATGGAGCTTCCATTCTAGCGAAGAGATGGGCATCTTGAAATAATCACACAAACATAAAATTGCTACCTTGACAAGTGACATGGAAGGGAGGGCTTTGGGGAGTACGGCGAGAGCAGTTTTCCAGTGCTCCCCGTAGACCAGGCTGTGTGCTGAGACTGTCTGTCAGACAGTGTATTAATTCCTGTGCCCCTTACAACAATGGTATGAGGTAGGTGCTGGTGTTCATGTCCATTTTGTAGGAAGGCAGCTGACTCTTAGATGGGCAAACGTCACACAGGTAGTAAGTGGTGGAGTTGGGGTTTTGAACCTGACAAGTAGTCCTCAGAGCCTGTGCTGCTAATTACCGCCCAAGATACTGTGAGTTGAGATCTGCAGAATGAATAGATAACGGTTAACTGGTTAAAGGAGGGGGGGGAGGGAAAGTGTTCCAAGGCAGAGACAAAAGGAAACGGGTAGGCCTTGAAGCAGGAGAGAAAGCAGAGAACTTAAAGGAGGCTTGCATGGCCGGAGTGGAGAGAGTGGTGGGGAGGGGAAAGGGAAGGTGGCTGAGGTGACGGGGTCCCTCCATTGCCGGGCCTTGCAGTCCACGTTGAGGAGACTCTTCACCCAAAAAACTATGGGGAACCCTTGGAAGTTTAAGTAGGGAGAGGACACTGAGGTTTTCCCTCATAACGGTATTTAATACTTACAGCCACACAATGAGGAAGGAAGGAAAGTCATGTCATCAATGAGGTGGAGGGGACTTGGGGAGTCAAACGCTTTGAGAAGGTCATAAAATTGAAAAGTGGCAGAGCGGGCCTTTACCCTCAAGCTGGCCCGTTCTCAAGCGCCTCCTCTTGACCACCACGCCACACAGCCGGTTCTGCTCCAGGCCCTTTGAGCACGGCCGGGTCACTGAGCACACCTCCCCCATGGCGGCTAGTGAGTTGGGTCTGACGTCTGGAAATTCTGTTCCTGGGAGTTTTGATGTCTGAACAGAGACACGATTCCATGCATATCCACAGTCATTCTTTAACTTTTGAATTTTCTAGTCTCTGTTTTTTATCTTGCACTCCAGCTCCAATTCACCCTTTCACCCCGCCCTCCCCTCAGCCCTGCCATTCGGCCCTGGGACACTGCACACATGGCCTCTGATAAGAATCAGTCCATTCAGAGTAGCTGGCAGGTAGATGTCCTCTTTGCTCAAACATGCGTGAAGGTCTCCACTCCCCAGATCTCACGGCTCTGGAGCCTGGAACTCTTTGGCTGGCCCTCTTCTGCTCTTTTAGAGATAGTGTGTTTGCCCCTCCAGGTAAACCTCAAACTGGTGCTCAATTGAATATTAATTTGCAATTGCACCATCTCTCCTGTGATACTGTGGGGATGAGGCTGAGCCAGCCTCCTCACGCGCTTTAATCACAGGTTTGAGCAGTGCTGGGACTTTCAGCCGAGTCGGGTCCTTCCTTTCACACCATCCAAAACGCTTTGCAGTGCTAACCGAGTTGAAATGAGCCCCTTCATCTTACACACGGATGATTCAACTTCAAACACTGTTTATCTCTGTCCCCAAATCCTCAGAATGCAGAAGCAAATTAATTTTAAATCTATATCTGCTTTAAATAGTAATTGTTTCATCAACAGGCTTGATGGATAATTATATTCTTTGTTCGTCCTCCCTGCAGGCTTGAATAGACCACATAATTCCTGGGTTGCTTTCATTTCTGTAATTAGATCATGTGACAGACCCTCTCTGTATTACAGTTGACTCTAGTTACTTCTCTCCCACCCCCTTCTAAATTCTAAACTGGTTTCTCATGAATACTTAGATTATAACAGCCCAGCTTAACACGGAGCTGTGAGTGTTTGGCTTTAATCCTTTATTCTTCTTTCACCTAATAATTTACTTGGAAGCAAGCAGTCTTATTGGTGGCTGCTACATTGTGTTGGTTGTATCCTTTCAGAGTTAAGAGTTCTAGTCCTTATTTTGAACTCCTGTTTCCCTAAAAGAAAACCCTTCTTGACCACATGGGAAATACACTGTCTGGACCCCTTGAAGTCAATATTATTCTTATAGAAGGATTTAAGGTTCAAACTGAACAAAAGATAATGTATGGGGCTTTTGTTTTTTGACCACCTGGGGTTTCATGGAGAAAGAGGAAGTCATTTTCCTTATTAGAAAGAGCAGTTTTGTCTCCAAGAATTTATTTTACTTGCCTGGATTCATCCCATAAAAATGAGAGCTGGACATTCAATAATTAGGTCAGCATTGAGATCTATTCTCTAATTGGAATTTGTTTGTCTCACGCAATATGACTGATTTTCTTTGGGTCTGTGCTAGCAATAGGATTGTTCAGCCAGCCTGGCTCTCTCTGCTTCCTTTATCATTCGTGTCCTCCTGCTGATTATCTTTCAGATTTTATTTCCCAGAGTTCTTGCAATTCTTAATATTTTTCTCATTTTTGTTATTGAGCTATGCAAAACTGAGTAAGGCATAGTGGGTATGGCCTAATCAATAGAGTGTAAATTGGGGGGAGTGAGTGGAAGTTGGAGGGAGAGAGAATATCATTTTTTGTTGTTGTTGTTATTGTTTAAAAAAACCCCACAGGGTGTCTATGGTTAAAGCTCAACTTAACTAGGCTCTTTTTCCTCCATCGTATTTCAAAATTATATCCAAGTTTGCACTGTCACTCCTCCGTCTTCTCAGCTTGATTTGTTTTTTACTTTCTTTCCTACTCATGGAATATCCGTGTTTTTGATTGCTTTCTCTTAACTATACAAATGTAGATTTTTCAGGCAGTATCTCATTTTGCTATTTTGATTCAGCTATGCATTTTGATGAGTTTTACCACCATATCCTGCCCATATTTCTGTAACTCAGGTTTTTTTTCTTTTTGATCATTTCACCATCATTTGGGTGTTTGCAACATCTCCCAGTTAGATCTGTGGAATTAATTTCTGCATTTGTTATTCACCTTTCCAGATCACCCATGCAAATGCTAAATTAAATGTGACACGCTCATAGGTACAATTACCTTCCCAGGTCAATAATTATCCTGTGTTAATGCCTTCATGATATGTTTTGGTTGGAGAATTCTGACCCCAATTTCTCTCCTACTCTTCAATGGAAGATCAATTATTATGTAGCTTTCATTTGTATATTTTCCAAGATTTAGAAACCCACATCATCATACAGCAGTAATCTGAGATGTATTTTGATATAGATGCTCTGTCAGATAAGGTCTAGTAGGGAAATATAAACCACTTTTAATCTTTCAATAGAACGAATAATATAGTACAGGAAGCCGTATTATAGTTCTGTTATATTATAGTATTGTTACCTAGGTGATGGTAAAAATGAGACGCCAAAGAGGAGAGGGTACAGCAACCCAGAGGTTGGCAATGGCTGGAAGCTTGTCGCACCCCCAGACCAGAGAGACCACGGAGGGTGGAGGTGTTTGGGAGCTCTGCAGAGGCTGCCTGGTGGGAACTGGGAGCACAGAGGCCAGGATTGCCTGTTGGAGTCGGAGACTCCCAGGAGAAATAAGCTCTAAGATGCCACCTCGTGCAGGGAGAGGAAAGGATAAACAGGTTCTTTCCTCCTCCTCCTCAAGCTTTCTAGCCTCCCATTGGCTGATCCTACCTGGAAGCCAGTTGGCAAGAAATCCAGTCCTCGAATATGCAGGTTAGAGCAGACACGTGTAGAGGGGATCTGAGAGCAGAGACAAATGGCCAGCACAGATGTGCTGTGGAAGCTGGTACAAAGTCCTTTATGCGTTTCAGTGAACTTGCCAATTCACCACCACCATCACCTGCCTCTCTAGTCCACTCTGGACACACTGCTAGGCTGGTATTCCTAAAATACTGTTTTCACCTTTGCACAATGGTCTTTCTTGCCACATCAAGCTTGAGGTCCTCAGGACTTTCCTCATCTGTATTGTCCTTACCAACTCAGATCTAGATGTAGTTCACGTGTGTGCTGGCTCAACTCTTTGCTAGAAGGAAGGGAGGAAAAAAGGTAAAGTAATGTTGGTTGACCACCTATTATGCGACAGATGTTGACCTGGGAACTTTGTATACCTTTTCTTATAATTGAATTCTCAAGTATTACTCTCATTTTTAGGTAGGATGCTTAGGCTTAGCAAGGTAAGGTAACTGTTCCAAGGTGACATAGTCTGGCTAGAATTGGAGACGAGTCCTTCTGACACCAAATCTTGTTTCCACTATGCTGTATCACCTTCCTGGTTGATTAATGCTTGGAGAGAAGAAGTGATTTATTAAGGTTCACATGGTTGGTAAGCACTATCTGACAACTCAATCCACTGTTTTGGATTTAGAAGATCTTCCTAGTAGTCATAGTTTAGCAAGATCTTATCCACTGATCCTTAGTTCAAGTCTTACTGTCTCCATGGTATTCCCCCCTACCTGGAAATCCCACATCAAGCTCTCCTTTCTTTGAACTTCTCTGGCACTGACACCGCTTAAATATACAGAGTTACTGGGTTCTCTAAGTGCTTCATATAAGGGACATAAATTTGCATTTCTCTAGTAATTCTTCTGATTTTGTTAATCCTGGAACCACACTTTGAGTGAGTCTAGACCACAGATTTACACATCAGAAGCAGCTGACAACCTACCGAGGACACTTATCACAATGGACATGATGAACAGACAGCTACATATGCTCAAATCTAGGAAACTGGTCTGAATGGCCAATCAAATTAAGGTTCATAATGTTGGAAGATGAGAAAGTGAGAGTCAGTATATACTAATGAGACTAAATTTGGTGTGGGCAGGGCTGGCACAAAGTATTATATGGTAAGGGTTTTTTGTCCTTGAAAGCAAGATTCTTATAGTCTATTGCCATTTTTAACATTTTATTCAAGGGAAGGGTGACTGCAGGAAATGTAAGGAGCGATGCCCTCTGAGGTGTTCTTGGAAGGGAGAAAGAGAAGGCTGTTCTTAGGCTCAGCTCTGACTTAATGGTCTCCAAAGAGGATGAGGAAGGTGTTCTTATGCATCTTAGTTTGGGGAATATATTGGGAGAGACCTTTGATGTGCTGTGATGGTCCGAGTTTCTTGTTCTCCTTTGCCAAGTTCTAGCTGATGATAGGGCAGAAGAAATCACTCTTAAGAGAGGAAGGAGGATGGGCTTCCCTGGTGGTGCAGTGGTTGAGAGTCCGCCTGCCGATGCAGGGGACACGGGTTCGTGCCCTGGTCCGGGAAGATCCCACATGCCACGGAGCGGCTGGGCCCGTGAGCCATGGCCGCTGAGCCTGCGCGTCCAGAGCCTGTGCTCCGCAACGGGAGAGGCCACAACAGTGAGAGGCCCGTGTACTGCAAGAAAAAAAAAAAAAAAAAAAGAGAGGAAGGAGGATAACTGGTGATGTATACGTGCATGTGTACGCATGTGCATATATGTGTACACACACACAGTGTGCTTTTGATGTGCAGCAGACTGGTGTGTGGGACTTAGCAGGCCTTCCCCACTTAGTCACCTCTTTTGACTGTGGGCAGGTGTACTGGTCCCCCAAGGTCATGGGGTGGCACTGCTCTGAGCAGTTGTTGACCACATCCTGGAGAAGAATGGGAAGATGTACGCTTTTCCTTCCCCATCACCTCCCGCTGGGTCTCAGGAAAGTGTGCTGAGTTGCCTCCTGGATTGTTAGACTCAAACTGAACACTTTAATAGGGATTGAAGAAGTTTACCTGAGGTACTGGCTAGGATCAATCTTACTTCCATTTTCAAAAATCAATACCATATTTTCTATAATTCAATCTTCCCATCTTTCTCCCAAATCCTTGTTGCTGATAAAAAAAAATCATTACTGCCTTTGTCAGACATTTAACTGTCTATAATCCATACCATCTGCTGCAGATTTTTCTATTTTATTTTAGGATTTTAATGAAGTTTTTTATTTGTCCATTTTATATCTCTAGCATTATGTCTAGGACTCAGCTCATATTTCCTCAAACCATCTGGAAGAGGATTGGAGCAATCTCATGTACATTGCTGATTTTGGAACTGGATCAGATTTTTTTGGGGAAGATTTGTACAATTTTCCAAAATTTGTACAATTTTTTGATCATGCCCCAGAATGTCCTTGCCCACTGCTTAAATTTTATTCACAATGTGGTCTTCCCTATTTACCAAATAATAGCATTTTTTATTGACCTTAATTTTTTGGGTGATCGTATTTGGAAAACTTTGGGGTGAAGGAGTCAGATAGAAAGAGATAATCCTGGTAGAAATAAGTAGTAAGTATAAAATATTACCACGCTCCTCTCCTATCTCCTGTTAAAACTTTAGGAATTTCTGATTTGAATTTGGCTAAATACATTGCTTCTCTCCTCTCTTCTAGAAAAGACTGTAAGCTCCACTAGTGTTCAGATTCTGTATTTTCATCTGTGTCTCTAGTACTTGGTACATAAGTGCTCAGTAAATACTGATAAATGAATCACTGAATGACTTTGTCTGATTAACTTATATTGTGGTCCCGTGATAGGAAACTTCTTGAATCCTGCAGCAGACTGGCTAGGAGGTGCAGGCCAATCTTTTCCTCCATAGAGTGAAGGTCAGTTTCCCTAAAGTTAATCCTTTTGTTCCTTTTATTTTGTTCCTTCCTATCTATGTATCTGTATATAAGCACAGATACTGCATTTCTATATGGAGAGATTCTATATAGAAACACAGACTTGATTTATAATTTCTGTTTGTAGTGAATCATCTCACTGCAGAAGGTG
Source organism: Mesoplodon bidens (assembly GCF_964165515.1). Taxonomy (NCBI): domain Eukaryota; kingdom Metazoa; phylum Chordata; class Mammalia; order Artiodactyla; family Ziphiidae; genus Mesoplodon; species Mesoplodon bidens. The sequence goes on along the minus strand of NC_138160.1, from coordinate 56,342,685 downwards.
GAGGGAACTGCAGAGGGAGACAGATGGGGTGGCAGAAAGAACACAGGCTTGGAATTAAACAGAAGTGGGTTTGAGTGCTGGCCTCACCTCTTTCCAGTGATGGAACCCTGAGCATGTTACTCGTGCTCTGAGTCTATAAAATGCAGACATTAGTGAGGTAGAAATGAGGTAACTTATAGTGTCGTAATAAGGCCTCCAAGGCCTTGCCTGCCCTGGCTCTCATGTACCCCACCATTCTTCTTTTGCTCTCTGAATTTCACCCACGCTGCCTTCAGTTCTTCAAAAGCTCTAAGCTCCTACCCACTTACCACAGGGCCTTTGCTCATGTAGTTCCCTCTGCCATCCCCACTTTTTTTTTTTTTTTTTTTTTTTTTTGCGGTAGGCGGGCCTCTCACTGTTGTGGCCTCTCCCCTTGCAGAGCACAGGCTCCGGATGCGCAGGCTCAGCAGCCATGGCTCACGGGCCTAGCCGCTCTGCGGCATGTGGGATCTTCCCAGACCGGGGCACGAACCCGTGTCCCCTGCATCGGCAGGCGGACTCTCAACCACTGCGCCACCAGGGAAGCCCCATCCCCACTTTTTATCTCAGAAGTTCTTACTCATGCTTCAAGGCTCAGCCAGATTCCCTGATCTCCCTCAAGTAAGTCAGATCCCCATGGAAGATGTATTCTGACTTCGTACGACTTACCATATTTGTCATTAAATAATAATTGTGTCATAATTAGTTCAATTCCTTGTACACTTTCCACCCATGAGAATGTAAGCTCCATGATGGCAGAGATCATGCCTGTATTACTCGTCTTGTATATGCAGTGTTTAGCAGAGTGCCTGGCACCAATTAGCTTAATAAATATTGTTGGATGAATGAATAAATGAATGAAAAGTTACAAATAAAATCAAAACACAAGCTAGGTGCACAATAATTTTTATTTCTATCCCACCCTCCCAAATGCCTTCTTTTTTTTTTTTAACATCTTTACTGGAGTATAATTGCTTTACAATGTTGTGTTAGTTTCTGCTTTATAACAAAGTGAATCAGCTATACATATACGTATATCCCCATATCTCTTCCCTGTTGCGTCTCCCTCTCTCCCACCCTCCCTATGCCACCCCTCTAGGTGGTCACAAAGCACCGAGCTGATCTCCCTGTGCTATGTGGCTGCTTCCCACTAGCTATCTGTTTTACATTTGGTAGTGTATATAAGTCCATGACACTCTCTCACTTTGTCCCAGCTTACCCTTCCCCCTCCCCATGTCCTCCAGTCCATTCTCTAGTAGGTCTGCGTCTTTATTCCCGTCTTACCCCTAGGTTCTTCATGACCATTTTTTTTTTTTAGATTCCATATATTTGTGTTAGTATATGGCATTTGTTTTTCTCTTTCTGACTTACTTCGCTCTGTATGACAGACTCTAGGTCCATCCACCTCACTAAAAATAACTCAATTTCATTTCTTTTTACGGCTGAGTAATATTCCATTGTATATATGTGCCACATCTTCTTTATCCATTCATCTGTTGATGGACACTTAGGTTGGTTCCATGTCCTGGCTGTTGTAAATAGAGCTGCAGTGAACATTGTGGTACATGACTCTTTTTGAATTATGGTTTTCTCAGGGTATATGCCCAGCAGTGGGATTGCTGGGTCGTATGGTAGTCCTATTTTTAGTTTTTTAAGGAAGCTTCATACTGTTCTCCATAGTGGCTGTATCAATTTACATTCCCACCAACAGTGCAAGAGGGTTCCCTTTTCTCCACACCCTCTCCAGCATTTATTGTTTCTAGATTTTTTGATGATGGCCATTCTGACTGGTGTGAGTTGATACCTCACTGTAGTTTTGATTTGCATTTCTCTAATGATTAGTGATGTTGAGCATTCTTTCATGTGTTTGTTGGCAATCTGTATATCTTCTTTGGAGAAATGTCTATTTAGGTCTTCTGCCCATTTTTGGATTGGGTTGTTTGTTTTTTTGATATTGAGCTGCATGAACTGCTTGTAAATTTTGGAGATTAGTCCTTTGTCAGTTGCTTCATTTGCAAATATTTTCTCCCATTCTGAGGGTTGTCTTTTCGTCTTGTTTATGATTTCCTTTGCTGTGTAAAAGCTTTTAATTTTCATTAGGTCCCATTTGCTTATTTTTGTTTTTATTTCCATTTCTCTAGGAGGTGGGTCAAAAAGGATCTTGCTGTGATTTATGTCATAGAGTGTTCTGCCTATGTTTTCCTCTAAGAATTTGATAGTGTCTGGCCTTACATTTAGGTCTTTAATCCATTTAGAGTTTATTTTTGTGTATGGTGTTAGGGAGTGTTCTAATTTCATTCTTTTACATGTAGCTGTCCGATTTTCCCAGCACCACTTATTGAAGAGGCTGTCTTTCCTCCATTGTATATTCTTGCCTCCTTTATCAAAGATAAGGTGACCATATGTGCGTGGGTTTATCTCTGGGCTTTCTATCCTGTTCCATTGATCTATATTTCTGTTTTTGTGCCAGTACCATACTGTCTTGATTACTATAGCTTCCAATTGCCTTCTTTTCTGCAACTCTGCATGGGAGAGTAAGAAAAATAAAGCATTCATGATTTGAATGGGTGCATCGTGACCTCCTTCATCTGCCTGAAAATTTCTCCTTTGGCCATCCTCTAAGTCCATAAGTCTCAAGCCTCACTTTGCCCTAGAATTTGCTGGGAACCTTTGTAAAACTGCAGATAACCTTGCAATCATTGTAGGGTAGAATCTGCACATCAGCATTTTAAAATGCTTTCCAGGTGATTCTAGTGTGTAGCCAGGGTTGCAAACCACTGCTTAGGTAAGGAATTATTTTAAAGACTTAATGAAATTCAAGAATATCTGTGTCTGTATAAGTCATGGTATGTCTGTTGGAGTGGGTTAAACACCTTAGCATCTACTAGCACTTTTGCACCAACTGATCAGATTGGCCTTTGGAGAAAGGGAGGGAGGAGAGAATTGTCATCAGACCAGTAAATCATCAGATATCAGCAAATGTCCTGAATGGGTACCAAGACATAATCAGGTGGAGTCCTGCAAAGACTGACTTCATCTTCTCAACATTGCCAGTACACAGGCTAGGACCAGATACACCTCGTTGTTATTTTCATGGAGTGAATCACACTGGGCTAGTCCTGGATGTGTTTTTTCATAGATGAAACAGTGCTGGGATGGGTTTCTGGTATGGGAACAGCTTCAAGGACATTGTCCCCAGAAGGTACTAGGGAGGGGAGGGGTCTGAATGGGCTATGGGACAGGATTTTGGAAGTCAGTTAGCAAAGATCATGGTAAAGAGTCAGCAAGCTTTGGCTTCAAAGAATCAATTTGTAGTCTTCTTAAATTAAAAAAAAGGAATGTAGAAAAAAAAGTAGAGTAATAATTTTGAGCATAAAAGCTCTCTGCTGAGGTATAAATGTTAAATCTTAGAACTCTGTTAAAGCAGGGGTTGGCAAGCTATGGCCTATAGTCCAACGACTTCCTGTTGCCTGTTTTTGTATAACCTGAGAGCTGAAGATGGGTTTTTACATTTTCAAATGGTTGAAAATAATCAAAAGAAGAACATTTCATGACCCATGAAAATTATATGAAATGCAAATATCAGTGTTCATAAATAAAATGTTATGGGAACATAGCCACGCTTATTATTTGCATATTGCCTGTGGCTGCTCTGTTCTACAAGGGCAGAATTGAGCCATGGTGACAGGCTGTGTAGCCCACGAAGCCTAAAATATTAACTCTCTGGGCCTTTGCAGAAGAAGTTTTCTGACTCCTCTGTTAAAGAATCAGAAGGGGAACTGGATAGAAGGGTTAATTCTGGGTGAAAAGAGGAGTGGGAGACAAGAGAAAGGAGGATACAAATATCATTGTGGTGATTGTTTTCTAAGTGTCAGGCACATTAACCCTCTCAACAACCTTTAAAGTAGTCAGGGTCCCAGCAAAGCACAGATGCAACTTCACATTAAGATCATTGGAAGAGGGTTTAATAGACTATTTGCAGAGTGAAAGCAGGTATAGGGATCCACGAGAGAGTGCAGTATCTCTGGGCTAGTCACCTCTGAGCCTGGAGGGTTGAGGGAGGGGAGGAATTCCCAGAATCCAGAAGGAAAGAGTTATGTAGAGAGGGCTGCCTGGAAAGCGCAGGGACCTTCACTTGAAGGACACAGCCAGTCAGGTAGGATAGAGAGAAGGAGAGAGCCAACGGCATCACTGCCCCACCCTCATCCTTCTCCCTCCCTGCAGTCTCCTGCTGGGGCAGGAGCCTTTTGCACCCAACAAGGGAGTCTGTTGAGGAATTTCATCCAGGCCAGTCTCCTGGGCAGAAAGGGGGCTAGTGAGGGGTGCAAGGGGATCTGTAGGGGCAAACAGAGCATATCGTGCCCAGGTGGGTACCACTGTCATCATTGGGCCTCACTTGCCCACAGATAATGCAAGTTAGGTTTAGTCAGGTTAAATAGTGTCTCTCAGTAAAGCCTGGGCTAGAATTTGAACCCAGACATTCTGATTCCAGGACCCACATTCTCTTAACCATTGTGTTATCCTCAGTTCAAATGGAAGGGACCTTAGAGGGAATCCAGTTTTCCCAGCTCAGGGATGTTTTTTTTGGGTCGTCCTTTGGCCACTACTTGACTATACGTCTACCTGGGGACCAACCACAGTCTTCTGATCACTTTTTCCCCACTAAAGGATCCCTCTGTGACTGGAAAGTTGTTCCTTGTACTGGATAAACCCAGGAGGTCACATTTACTAATTTAAAAAAAATTACATAGATCTATATAGATAGGTAAATAGATAGATAAGATAGAAACATATACACACACACACACACACACACACACACACACACAGAGATTTGAATCTCCAAGTTTTCTTCCTTAACCACTTTCTTATGTTTTTCATTTCAGAGTCACTAAAAAAATTCCTCCATTTCTGTTTTCCTTTCTGTGACCCTCATGGTGTCCTTTTCTGGAATCAGTGGTGTGAATTTTTCCTATGGGTACTCCCTCCTCCAGCCAGATGGTCACTTCTCATAGCCTTCTTCTTCATTGAAAGTCACGGACTTTGATCAAAAGAACTTGGGATACAAGTTTTTCTTTTTATTTTAAAGGATTGAGCTCTTAAAAGTCATGGAAGGTACATTACCAGGTCTTTTGGTGGCTGCTCAGTTCTGTGTGAATCAGTGGAAGTGGGTGGTGGTCAGGGAGAGTGATGCCTCTTGGCAGGCTTTACGCTGTGTCTCACACACACTCCAGGAAGAAGGCTCACCTTGTGAATGGCCACATCAGGCCTTTTGTGTACCACAGTGGGAGCGCACTCTAGGCACCCTTCTATGCTGGATGTGGTAACAAGATACCTCAAACCTGCTGGTGCTCATGAGTCCTTCTTATTGTTTCATGGATCATGGGATGTGGTTTCTTTCTCAGGATAAGTCTAAGACTCTGTAGGCTCTGATGATGATGATGATGATAGTGGCAGTAACAACAAAGTTTACTGAGTGCTTGCTTAATCCTTGGTGTACCAGGAATATTTGTCAATATTTACCATTTGCCTCCAAAAAATCCTTTTATATTTTTAAGTCATTTTATGAGTAATTTGCAGAAGTAAAATCAGAGATAGAGTGAAAAACAACTTTATTAGAAATTTTAATAAAATTGTCAACATAGCAAATCCCAGTTTTTTATTCCATGTTTTCCTGGTTTAGAAGGTACATATACCAAAAATGGGCAACTTCCTTTGAACACTATTAACTAGCCATCGATTGTCATGTATGATTCTGGAACATATCCGTCGTGTAAATCTGATTCCAGATTTCAAATACATCTCTAAAAGTTTTAGCTTACCATTTCTTCTGATTTTATCTTCTTGTCGTTAAAGTCATCAAAATATAATACTTTTGAAAACTTTGATGGCTCATAATTTTGAGAAGACAGCCATCTTTGTTCCATAAATGCAAAACATTTCAGATTTATAAACATGAATTAGAGTGATCAGTAGAATTTTTGACATTTACATTATCTGTTTTCTTTCATCCACCCTTTTATACGTACCTGCCTTGTCCACTTATGACCCATATCAAGCAAAATTTTGGTGTACAATCATCATAAAGATGAAAGAATATGGTAGTTCGTTTTTTAGCAAAACATCACATAATAAAGTTCTTACTGAGCGACTAGCTCATTGAGAACAGTGCATTTCCTTTTTGTCTTTAGAAATATAGTAGCCACTCAGTGATTCACGAGTTTGAGAAAATCCACCTAGGAGACCATCATCTGAAGACTCATAGTCCGAGATTTTACTTACATGAAGTCTCTTTGCGTTAACCTTCTGATTTGTTTAATGATTGTGAAACAACTTCTATAAATTTCCTTATTTTTGCCATTATGGGTAGAAAATAAAAATTATAAATTCTCAACTGTGTTGACTGAAAGATTTTTAAAAAACAACAAAGATGGTATTCCCTATCTTATCTTAATCCTTGAAAGATGCTGCAATACCTGGGGCAAGACAACAGGAAAACTGAAGGGTGATGTAATAGTGATGGTTTATTTCATTATTGCATCAACCTTTTAGGCAATTCCATTATTTTTCCATTTCACATTATTTTAGTGTGTTTTAGCATAGTTGAGAATAATTGATGAGTAATATCAAATAATGTCTAAGATGATGAATAGCAAAATATTTTAAGATATAGGAAAAATAAAATTGCTAACATCCCATAATGTATCTTAAACTTTCAAAAATTCAAGATACAATGAGTTTCATTCTTTTTTAAAAAAAGCAGTTTTTCTCTTTGTTCTTTGGAAGACTTCTAAAAGAAAGAGTAAAAACAATAAAACATTAATTCCTACAAATAGAACTGCTCAAAAAAGAAACTCAAAAGCTAAAATGAAACCCCATGTTCCCTGATGTTATGCTGACAGTTAACGTGTATTAGGTACCATGCTAAAAAATTTATGAACGTGGGCTTCCCTGGTGGCGCAGTGGTTGGGAGTCTGCCTGCCGATGCAGAGGGGGCGGGTTCGTGCCCCGGTCCGGGGGGATCCCATGTGCCGCGGAGTGGCTGGGCCCGTGACCCATGGCCGCTGGGCCTGCGCGTCCGGAGTCTGTGCTCCGCAACGAGGGAGGCCACAGCAGTGGGAGGCCCGCGTACCACAACAACAACAACAAAATACTTATGAACGTGACCAAAACCAGTTAATGGATCAAAAAAATAATAGAGTTTCAGTTCAGGATGATGAAAAGATTCTGGAAATGGATAGCGATGATGGTTACACAAAAATGTGAATGTGCTTAATGCCACTGACTTGTACACTTAAAAATGGTTAAAATTATAAAATTTATGTTGTGTATATTTAACCACAATAAAAGTAATGGTAATGTTTAAAGGTACTGAGATAGTATACATACTTACAATTATCTTTCCATTACCCAACTTGCAAAAAACAATTCCGTAGTCAATCACCACAGTTACATGAGTTAAAACTGTCCCTCTTCAGGTGGATGGAAAAGGCTTCAGAGACTGAATAACTCACTCGACATCACACCTGGCAAGTAGCAGAGAGTAAAACTCCGGCAGGAAGACCCAGAACCTCACATGTAACCAACCACACCTGCTACTGCCCGTGTGAGGTGTGGCAAGTCACGGTCCTGCCATGGTCATGTGATACGGAGGCTTTATACCCCTGTCTGGGTCACGCACTCCACTTCCTTTTTCCAAAGTCTTACTGTAGTCTGCGATTCCTTATCTACCTCTTGGAAATCTCTTTCTTCTGATTTTTTTTCCAAGACGTTTAAAAAAAATCTTTGCATGTAAAACCACGAGCATTTTTGGCCAAAATAGCTTCTGACACTCTCAGAAGATAAGCATGCTCATGTCCCAAAGGCCAGAGGAAAACAGCTCCCCATTCCCATCCCCTATCCTGTGCCTCCTTTGGACTTGGCTCTGTATTGCCTCCTTCAGACTCTGTTTATGACTGGTCCTGACACTTTCCACCACTTCTAGTTGCCATGCATGTACCAGGTGGTAGTAATTGTCACTAATCTGTATCAACTCCATAGATGTCAAGCCCAATTTGCTATTATAATATATATTTGAGGAAGGTAGTGTGTGATTAGATGGATGTTAGTGGAATTGTTTCTGCAAGTTGGGTGATGAATTCTAAATATGTGTACTATCTAAATATCTTTAAAAATGAAATACATAGATAAGCATTATTATTCTATTCTAATAAAAATCACATTGATGTGAATAAACAGAGTATAAGTAGGCAGCAGAATAATTCCTATTACTTGAGTGGAAAATAAAATATTATTCATATCTCAAAGGTAAATTTATTTCAAGGTAAGGATCTAATTGGGGTAGAGAGCTGGAAGTGTCTTAGAGCTGTAGTTCCTGCCTGGACCAGCTGAGGGCAGTTGTTCTGGTGAGATGGATTGTCTGCCCAGATTCCACTTACGGTGTCTGGTGAATGGTCATTTTGAGTAATTAGGAGAAAGACTATCTCTAGCATTCAGAGGGCCCAGTTAAGGTGAAGGGTGACGTAAACCACTTAGATAGTCTACCTACTGTTTTACTTAAAGTCGTCCTAGGACCACCTTTCCAGGTCCATGCTGGGAATGGCAGATCTTAGGGCACCACCCAGGAGCTACTGAGTCAGAAATTCCTTAGGTGATTCTTTTTCACAGGAAAGCCTAAAAATCACTGCTCTGTTAGCATCTCTTCAAGTGGGAGGAAGGAGAGGAAGACAATAGAAGGAACCAGACCCAGATGAAATGTCAGGATTTATGGGATTACTAGAATGCTGTGTTGGGTCTGATGTAGGATCCAGGAAATAAGAATGTGAGAAGAGCAGTCAAAGGAAGAGATCTCTCAGGAGACTGTTTACTCGCCTGGTTGAAAATGCAAAAAAGGGAAGCAGAGGTGAGGCAGATAGAGCCATAAGATTACAGGATTGGGAACTTGGAAGGCCTAAGGCAGGAGAGGCACTGGGTGGGAGACAGTGGACCTCACCATCAGGAGGGCTTAGGGATGCAGCACAGCTCAGGACCTGATAGGCTGGAGCTAAGTGCTGTACTGTCACAGTCATGAGCCTTCCTCTGCCTGTCCTTGGCTTGAAAGTTAAACTCGCAAACCTCGTGTCCTGTCACATCTCTCTTACGTTAGACAACCAGTAGTTGCAATCTCAGGAGGTCCTGTTACACACCCAACACCCAAGTTGTGGACATGGGGAGCTTTGTAGTGTAAGAGGCTTCCCGAGGCCTCAAGGAACAGACTTGCTTCATGGGGCTGATCAAAGTGAAGCCCATCCAGCAGACTTCCATGTGGGGAAGAGCATTTCAAGTAGTGGGATCCATTTTAGCAAAGCAAAGAGCAGGGTGAGGAAAGAACCAAGCAGTTGGGAACCACTAGCATGCGTGTATGTACACGGGATGCGAGGCTGGAGAGGGTAGCCTTCTGAAGGCTTTGTAAGTTTGGGATTTATCCTGAAGGCAATGCGGAACCAGGGAAGGGTTTTAAGCTAGACAATGACATGATCAGATTTGGTTTTAGCCTAAGAAGTGCTATAGCTGGGCTGGTTGTTTGGATCATATCAGTGGCAAGAGAATCAGAAGTGGGGCAAGTTAGTTACTTTTTCATTTGCTGCTCAGACAAAAGAAAAATACACATTTTGAGGACTTTGATGATGCTTAGCTCCCTAAGTCATGTGGCTGGGTTTGGCCTCCATCATTCTCCCTATTCCCTACTGTCCACCTTTTCTGATGTCCTTTGAAAAGGAAACAAAGATACTTCCTCTAACTCCAAGCAGGAAATGGGAAGGAATGCTCTTGGAATGAATCTGTCTTTTCGAGTTTTCTCATAGTGTTTTTTCCAAAATTTGAAAACAGTTATTACAAAATGGATGCAAATGTTTGTGGCTTTAAAAGTTATTGACAAAGCTTCTAATTTTTGCAAAAAGAAACCCAAGAAAAGTAAGGCAGAAACTAATGAAATCAGTTATCTACAAGGGCTGAGTGGGAACCAAGTGCAGGGGTAGGGACCTCTCTTTGTACCTGTTGACTTGGTTTTGACTTTTAAGCTGTGTTAATGGTTTCTATTTCCAAAAAATAAAATTGAAATACCAAAGATGAAAAAAAGATAGATATTGAATTTAAACAGAAAAAGAAGAACCTAACTTTATATCAAATAGGTAAAAATCTCACCTAAGAGAAGTTATTCAAATCACTTTTAAACACAGTATTCTGACTGTGTACTCTCAATATGATTTTTTTCTAAGAAAAAATTAAATTGCAAAGAAACCTGGAACTTTACCGAAGCTGTTGGTAGTGGTAATTGTGTAGCAATCTTGAAACTGTTGTGTGTATTGCAGGACCCAACAAATGTGTATTGCAGGGCCCAACAAATGACCCAAATACTGGGGATGGTGGGAACTTGGGTTCTTACTATGGGGGAGGGGAGATATAAATATGGACTGGGTTATGATGGTTCTTGTCTGAATATTACTCTGATGGTTATGAAATGGTAATTTTCTGAATTCCTTCTTCATTTATTAGTTTTCTCCTGTAAAGAACTTTCTTTTCCTTTTCTTCCCACTTTATTTTTTTCATATCAGAATATATGTTCCCCTCCCCACCCACCAATGTGTTATAGTTGTTTCTGTCATTAGCCATTTTCATGTTCAAATTATGCCAGTTTTCCCAGTGGGAATTCCTGCAAGCTAGATCCTATGTCCTCTTGACATATCTCCATTATACGAAGAAATACCTTTTTTGAAAAAATTGTGACTCTATACTGAGACTCCTAAGACCAACCCAGTATCACAGAACCAAACAAAAACAAACTCAAACCATAACAAAGCAAAAAGGAAACCAAAGTAACGAGACATGTCAAATAAATGCAATATGAGATCCTTGATTAAATCCTGGAGAATATAACTCTATGTATCATTATCTCTATATTATATACCTATATATACATATACAATTTAAATATTTATATACATATACATTTCAATCAGCTACATAAGACTTTATAGGGACAATTGGAGAACTCAAGCACTATATATTAGATGACAGTATTGTATCAATGTTACATTTTTTGAATAAGATAATCATATTGTGGAAATGAAGAGAATCTTTTTGTTCTTTTGAGATACACCCTGAAGTATGTAGGGGTGGACATGTCATGAAGTTATAAAGCTAAAGCAACTAATTCTAAATGGTTAAATAAAAATATGTGTAAGTATGTATACAGAGAGATAAAGCAAATTTGGGATGGTATGGACAACTGGTGAATCTAGGTGAGCTATTCATTATACTTTTCTTACAATTTTTCTTTAAGTTGGAAAATTTTCAAAATAAAAAGTTGCAGAGGAGGGAAAACATGTTGGGTTAAATGAGAAAGGCCATGGCAGGCAGGCCTGGGGTCAAGTTGCGAACTTTGAATCTCTGCGGGCCATCTTAGAGGGATTCCAGAAGGCAGGGCCTCAGGGGGAGGTGGTTCAAGGCAAACAGCAGAAAACGGAACATCTGGGGCAGCAGTGATTTAGGACCTGCAAGCCCTGGGATTTTACTGATGCAATGATTTGTTTTAAACACATGTATAACATGATTTCGTTTCATATCCATATTTCACACACAAAAATTGAGATCATGTTCCCGTTCTGTCCCAGGCCCACTCACTCAATGAGAGGTGCATTTCTTGGCTTGTCTGGTAGGTGGGTTTTAGTCCAAAGCTCCTTTCGTGAGTGATTTCAATTCTTTCTCGTTAATCTTGCTGTAGAATCACAGTTAAATGATTGTGGGAGAGTACATTTAAGATATCCAGTGATCAGCAGTGTGGCTTCTTTTCTGTCAAGTGTGACTTCGGCCTTTTTATCTGATACTTAACCACACAGCTTCACACAAAACAGGTTTGCTTCACCCCCTCCCCACCCCGCCCCCGCCTCAGCACCAGTTGCCCCAGCTCCCAAAACAGATTTGTATTCCTGGCATCCTGCTCTTGTTTGATGAGTTCTAGGAGGCACCAATTCTTGTTTTGTCCCTAGGAGTCAAGCAGCAACTGCTTTAAACTGATAATGACATGATTTTGCTGCCCTATAGACAGTCATTTAAACTCTGTGATAGGTGGCCACTGCCTCAAAATTCAAGCAGTGGAAATGACATCATTATCAGCCGACTCTTTAGGATGAAAAATGACCCACATTAGGAAACAATCTGAACCCAAGGAAACTTCAGTGATCAATCATCACAATTATAATGTGCTGGTCTTTTATGTAAATCCAACCCACAGTGAAGCTGGGTTTGGGTGGAGGACTTGGGGGAGAAGAAATCCTGTGGAAAAAAGAACATTAGGACAGTATAATTAAACAAAAGGGAAAGTTTCAGATAACGTACGTTTCTCAGGGGACCATTTCATGCCTTAGGGATCCTGACAGATCTAGGCTGAGAGGGTTCCATCATCATCATTTAAAGCGTTTGTTAAATGCCTGGAGCTACGCAGAGAGCGGCTGGGCTTGGTGCTGCATGAAGTTTGTTGAAACCGGCCAAGGCCCTCCCTCCAGGAACTGGAGCCCTCCCTGGACTACCTCGTTCATCGGCAGGAGGCAGGGGCTCCCCAGGTCACAGAGAAGCCCTCACGTTGATCACCAGAGGATGATGTCCTGTCGGGGGTGGGAATGGGGTGGGGGGAGCGCCTGGCTGCCCTCATTCCACTTCAGTCCCTTCTGACCAGCAGGCCTTTTCATCACCTTTTCACCGCCATGCGGCCAGCCACAGGGTCATGGTGGCCTGAGTATGAGTTGGAAAGGAGTGGGATTGTCAAGTGGATGAGAAACGTTGCCTGCCATATCAGTAAACAAAAGATGGTGCGGCCAGCAAACCGGCAGCCCCTGCAATCACCCCCAACCGTGCACCCCGAGGGGATTCAGGGTGGAGAAAATCAGGTTACTGGTCCTAGACAGTTAAGGTGCATCTCAAAGGAATGGTTTCAGTGAGCCCAGACTCTTGCATCTTCCCATACATAGAAAAGCACTAACTAAATTCGTTAATTTGAGATGTCTGGTTTCTTTAATTAACAGTAACCTTTTGATGTTCCATCTATCTGTTTTCTGTTGAAAAACTCCTGTGTGTCCTGGCTCCTCCCTTACCTTTTCAGTGCAGTCCCTCAGAGGGATCTGAAAAGCTATCTTCCGGGCTTAAGTCCTCAGTATGTCCATCGAATAGAACATAATTCTCAACGTTAGGTTGTGCGCTTTTTTCAGTTGACAGTCACCATCCACCTGCAAGGAGACAGATGGTTTTCAGAGAGCACAGGAAGTGGAACCTTTGGTGCTAAATCTTGCCTTTATCCGTGGGCACGTGTGAGTCCTCCCGGTCCCCGTCACCTGTCCTTGCTTGGTCCTTAGAGTCTGTGTTTTGTGTAGTCTCATTTTGTCAAAGCTAGAAAAGGGGGGAGTGTGTGTGGATGTGTGAGGAGATGTAAGTGGGGTGAGGAGGGACAGAGAGGTAATTCATGTGGTTGGGTTGATCCCAGACAATTGCAGTGCACTGACTTATCAAGGGTACCGTTGCCTGTACCCTTGGATTTGAGAAAACACGAGGAGGTGAAATTTTATCTCATTCATCCTTCATCAGGGACTCAGGAGGCCCTAGGCCCATGGGCCAGCCTGGTAGCCTGGTAGCCCTGGATTTGTGAGTGCTGTAAACAGGATGTCTACATCTTGGCCCCCACCTGGGGATTCTGGGTCCCCTTCACCCTTATTGTTTCTGTGAAGCAATTTGTGGTGTCATCTCTCCTGTCCTCCTTGACTCTGCCTATAAAACCTGTCGTATATGCTAAAAGCAATGTCTAGGTTATAAGGCCCTGGTCTGCTTTCTCCTTTATTCTTTAATACTCTCCTACCGGATACAAAAAACCTTTTCCACCTGCAGACCAATAATATATAAGATTCCCTCCTAGATGTTTGTTCCTTGTAGCTAAAGCTTTGCCCTCATGAGGAATACAAATGCTCCTGATAGGGCAACGCATGAAGCATGGTGTGGCTTTGTGGATTGCAGACCCTGTCTTTTTTCTTTTTCTTTTTTTTTTTTTTTGCGGTACGCAGGCCTCTCACTGTCGTGGCCTCTCCCGTTGCGGAGCACAGGCTCCGGATGCGCAGGCTCAGTGGCCATGGCTCACGGGCCTAGCCGCTCCGCGGCATGTGGGATCCTCCTGGACCGGGGCACGAACCCGTGTCCCCTGCATTGGCAGGCGGACTCTCAACCACTGCGCCACCAGGGAAGCCCCAGACCCTTTCTTATATGGCAGCTAAAAGCAGGTTTCAAAAGGATAAAGGGAGGAGTGACCTGGAGCACAAGCACTGCCCCACAGGGCGGACAGGATGGAGCCTTGGGGACAGGGGAAGATGGTGGGCCTAGTGCCCAGGAAGAGGAAAATCCTATGTAACATGACTCCACGTTTACTCAGAGTCAGGTCCTGTTCTAAATCTTTATACCAACCATGCAGTTGATCCCTCAGCTACCTCATGATGCTGTGTGGGAGCTTTGATTATCCCCTTCAGTAGAAGAGGAGCCTGAAGCTCAGAGGGGTTCATGGGGTTTGTGGACAGAGCTGGGATTCAAACCTTGGCAGCCTGACGCTCAGCTCCTGCTCTTCATCCTCTCACTGCACTGGAAGGAGGAAGAGCACCTGTGGGGAGAAGTCTGTCGAGCTTCCAGGGAGGAGGTCCTGGTGGCGACCACCCAGCCCTGACTCTAGTCCAAGGCGCCTTAGCTGTCTCTGGTTGTAGGCGAGATGTGTGTCTTGGTGGTGGCAGGAGGTCACATGCCATCCGGAGAGGGTGATGGGCTTGCCAGCAGAGACCCCGCTCTGTTCTGGGAGGGTCAGCTTCCGAGAAGCCATGGGAGCTTACTTACCCTCAGTAGAAGCTAAGACCCTCCCTGGGTCACCTTTGGACTTGTAGTGCTAGCAGCTTCCTAATCGGACCCACTGTGGCAGTTTCCACACTGCCAGGAAATGCCCAGCTGATTTGTCTACAGAGATTAATGAAACCAAATCTTGGGATCTACGGACGTCATTGGACACGCTCTAGCTGGCCTCTGCTATAGTCCAATGGCCGCTTAGCGAGAGCGCCATCAGTTAAGTTAGCTCAATGAGGGTGTTTGCTGAGTGTTCTCTCAACATGTGGAAGGTAGGGGTGTGCTTTCTGCATAGGAAACAACCTTTTCTACTCTGGGCTAAAAATGAGGCAAGAAAACCCCTTTGGAACATACCCGAAAAAAGACAGTTTCTCCGGCCCCCCAAAGTAGCTGATGTTCAGTCAAGGCCTGGTCCCTGGGCTCCCTACCGTGACAGAGTCAAGGAGCTGGGCTCTTTTGGGAGCTTTGTGTGTCGGCTCTGGTTCACCCTGAATGTCCACCTCCACCCTCATAGTTTCAGGTGGGATGGGGAAGGGCTATGTGGGGCATTTTGAAATAATCATTTCCTAGCGATGGTTTAAATCATGCTTTCTCTGATGAATAATCCATACATGGTTACCGGGAGTCATTAATCGTTGTCTGTCTTCGTGTTCCATGTGGTGGGAAAAGGGGAAGGTGAAACCAACATCACTGGATCTGTTTGCCTGTCTTTGTGAGCACTGCTCTTTTGACCAGCTCAGGTACTTTCTTCCCCACTTAGCCAAGAGGGGGGCCATGGGGACCCTCTGAAAATGTTGTGTTTGGAGCGAGAGAAATAATTCACTGTGGCTGAGAAGCACAGGAACTGACCTGCCTCTGTTTATAGAATCCCCCTTCATTTGTGCCTTTGGTGAGACTCTTCTGTCTGAGGTTTTGAGGACATACCATCATTAAATTTACCATGGTATTTATATTCAACTGGCTCAAAAGTAAATCACCCCTCATGTCCAGTCTGCTTCTTAAAGCTCCCCAGTGAAGAGCCCCCCAGAAATTCTTGGATTCTGTTTCTTTCCTGAAAGTCCCTTAGTATATGGTGCATATGCATGACTAGACTTTAAAAGCAGAGATTCGTCATGCCCCACTTAAGTGGAGCCCCTCTTCAGAGTGTATACAGAGGACGTGTTTCTAATCAGAGCCAGATTAGGTTCATAACTTTGGTAGCGGTTGTGATGACCAAGCCTCAGTGGGGAGAAAAAGCTGAACAGTGTAATGCCAGGAACACTGGGATCAAGAAATAACCAGGTATCAGCGGAGTTACACTGGGCTTGACCTAAAACTCTCTGAGCATAAGCTTCTTATCCGTAAAGTGGAGATAATATTATAATACCCACCTTGAAAGGTTTTGGGAAGGCTCAAGTAAGATAAGGCGTGGGGAAGTGCCTTGGGAACCATACAATCTTAAACACGCGCAAATTGTGAGTCCTGGACTTAAGTTGGATCAAATAGTTTTTGAAAGAAGATAGTCTAAGTCTAGAGCTTGGTTCAACAGATATTTCTTATTGATTTTTCTCCTAACAGGATTTAATCTATACTTTGTTGTCTTATGTATAATTTTTCTAAAGACAGGCAAGTTAAAAAGGCTTGTGCTTTAAATCGTGTTGGGCAGGGCCCTGCACTTTGCCGAGCCAAGGTAGAAACTGCTCAGAGCCAGAGCAGTCCTGTCTGGAACAGGTATATGTCCTGGTAGGAGCGTCCCTGCCTGGTTGCTGTGGTGGGTCCCCTCCTCTGCCTCCATCTTGCACCCTTGCCAGGCCTCTGAACTATCTCATCAGTACACTGAGGTCTGTAGAGGCTGGGGGCTGTGGTTACATCTGTGCCCAGAGTCTTCAGGCCTTTCAGAAAGAGAGGTGGTTTGACATTTAGAGAATTATTATAAGTTCTTCCACTTATTATTTTTCTTTTTTAATGAATTTATTTATTTATTTATTTATGGTTATGTTGGGTCTTCATTGCTGCGCACGGGCTTTCTCTAGTTGTGGCGAGCAGGGGCTACTCTTCGTTGTGGTGGGCGGGCTTCTTGTTGCGGTGGCTGCTCTGGTTGTGGAGCACGGGCTCTAGGCGCACGGGCTTCAGTAGTTGTGACGCACGGGCTTAGTTGCTCCATGGCATGTGGGATCTTCCTGGACCAGGGCCCGAACCCGTGTCCCCCGCACTGGCAGGTGGATTCTTAACCACTGCGCCACCAGGGAAGTCTCCTACCACTGATTTACTGTATGCCAGGTGCCAAACTAAGCACTTTCCGTGCATTACCCCAATTAAATTTTCACAATAACCTTGTAAGGTAGGAGGTCTTATCAACCTCATTTTACAGATAAGGAAACTGAGCTTAGAGAGTTTTAGGTCAGTTGTCTAAGGTCAACAGCTAACATAGTACAGATCAGGAATCCCATGTGGGTCTGTCTGACCCCAGAGGTGGTTCTTAGCAGAATGCTGCTCCAGGGCCTGGCCGGGCTGGGACTGGACATGACAGCCAGAGCCTCAGATCACGAGGCAAGATCAGACTTGGCCCTGGGGAGTGTTCTCCTCTTGCTGAAGGGAGGGGAAGCAGAGGGCTGGGAGTGCCTGCGACTTCTTTCTTGTGGCACTGAGGTACCAAACCCAACATCAGTCCCGAACTGAAAATGCCACAGGCCGGTTCAAGCAGGTGTGTACCTAGGGCAGATGTGCTATATATGGGACACCTTTGCTTCACTACACACATAACTGGCCACTTAAAACATTTCTTTTCCAAATAGCTACCCCCACATATTTGGGCAGTTTAAAGGGTGGGATGAGCTACAGATCATTACAACTCTTTGACCCTGATTTCTTACTGTTCAATCATAACTTATAAGTTACTGCCTGAAAAAGGAAAGGAAGAAGAAAGAAAGAAAACAAGCGGGAAGAAAGAAAGAAAGTTTATTCAAGGAAGGTAAGGAAAAGAAGACAAGGAACGGGGGAAAACAATGTGATCCAGAGTTGAATAAAGTAGCGTGAAACCGAGGTCTTTGACATCTTCTCCCCCCACCCAATACCATCCCATAAATCTTTACATTACATTCCACTAAATGTGTCAGAAATGTAACTGCACTTGCAAATAATTGCCGCTATTGAATGAATCCACCCTGGCGTATCCATTTGAGCTCAAAATAACCCGTGTAACCTAAGAGTAAATCAGTGACTGGACACCCAGTGCCAAGCATAATCTCAAGCAACATTTAACTAGGTTCAATATTTATTTCCCTGCCTTGAGTCACTTTGAAATGATCTGGACTCAGTTCAGACAGGACCAGCCCTAATTTTATGGTGCTCTTGGAACCCTTCCAGCAGCACAAGGGCTCAGATGTCAGGGAGTTCCTGAAAAATGAGATCCCTCACAGAAGATTTCACAATTTAAGGCACCCTCCTTTCAATATTTTGCAACATGTGGGCCTTTTGACTGAAGATATAATTTTTTGAGAAGGCTTTGAGCATCCTTAAGAAGTATGCCTCACCCACACCCCGACTCCTACCTCCTCCCTAGGGATGGGGTGGGTAAAACTAACCGGGTTAACAGCTTGCGTAAATAAAATCTCTGAATATCCACAAGTAGGAAAAGAGTAGCCCACAATTTACCACCATTTTCCAAACAAGTGCCATTTTCCACACAATCATGGAAGCCAGATTTGGGAAGCTTTGAGACGCATTCAAACAGCAGATAACGTGGCTCCAAGTTTGATGGATACAGGAACACATCAAATAAATAGCAGCCAATTCTCAAGCTTTTGTATCTCAAATGCTCAATCAATAGAAAACCAACCAATTTTAGTGTACATCAGAGATAACTCTCAAGATGGCAGGATTGACTTATAGCTCCCTGTTAAAGGGGGTATTGAGCTGACATTGAGTGACCTCACACTCAGCCAAAACATTTATTTTAGAAGTCTGACGTGGTTAAGTGAAATGATTGATATCGGCCCATTCTGCTCTAAGTGCAGGCTTTCATGTGTTTTAGTTGGGAGAAGAGTCAAAGACCTCACTTATGAAATCAAACATTTCCCTTTTGTTTCTCCTTTATCTATAGATGATTAATCTTAATACAGAATAACAGCATGCATTCTGGAGCCTGAGACACCTAGTTCATGTCCTAGGAGCATCATTTGCCAGCTTTTGAGCAAAATTTTAAGTTTCTTGCAGGGGCAGTTTTCTTATCTCTAGAGTTAGGAGGATGGGGATGGAAGAATGTATTTAAAGCAATTAGTAAAGTGTGCAGGCACATACTCAAGAAATGCTAGTCATACTATTGTTCTAATAATAATGTGATTGCCATTACTAAAGCAATGACATTATTATTATTATTTTTTAAGATGTTGGGGGTAGGAGTTTTATTAATTAATTTATTTATTTTTGCTGTGTTGGGTCTTCGTTTCTGTGTGAGGGCTTTCTCTAGTTGTGGCAAGCGGGGGCCACTCTTCATCGCAGTGTGCGGGCCTCTCACTATCGCGGCCTCTCTCGTTGTGGAGCACAGGCTCCAGGCACGCAGGCTCAGTAGTTGTGGCTCACGGGCCTAGTTGCTCCGCGGCATGTGGGATCCTCCCAGCCCAGGGCTCGAACCCGTGTCCCCTGCATTAGCAGGCAGATTCTGAACCACTGCACCACCAGGGAAGCCCCAGCAATGACATTATTAACTAAAGTTATTTTGGCTCCTGACTTCACAGTTCCATAGACTGTTATGCTATCAGCAAAGATAATAATGACAATAACAACAGTAATAATTATATTACTTTCTCGTTACCTGCTAGTTACCAGGCACTACACTCAATGCTTAAAATATATTTTCTCATTTAAATCTTACGACAACCCTTTGAAGTTGGTTGTTGTTATTATCCCAGTTGTTAGAAATGAGGAAACTGGGGTTCAGGGAAATGAACAAAATTACTTGAGATCACACAGTTGGCAAACATCCAAACACACTACATTACACTGGCGTCCCTGCCCCACGTCACATAGATTATTGCTTTTTGTATTATTACAATCCGTAGGGGAACAGAAAACTTTAATAATTTGGGGGAAGTCGTTTTATCTCTCTGGACCTTAGGTTTTCCATCTGTCAAATGAAAAAGTTGGAATGGATTATATCCAAGATTTTAGGATTTCAGGATTCTAATGCAGTAAGTTGCTGTCAAGGGAGAAATGCTTGGAAAATGTGTATATTGGATTTTTTTTTTATGATTGAAAAGGAGGTGGTGTACAAGTCTGACGTGGTTGCTTCCTCCAATAGGGCTGGAAGGAAGAACATCATTGCCTTTTCCATAATGGCCTGATTCCCTCTTCTCAAGCTGTCCTTTCAGACTCTACTGTGGAGGAAGCTGTCAGCTCACCCAGTTACATTTGTCTGCTGTGTCCATGGTATTGTAGCAGAAGCTAGGATGGTCCTTCATTTGGATTGACCTTTACTCCCTGATCCCAACCTTGATTCCTCTGAGATGCTTAACAATATCTCCTTCTTCCCAAATACTAAAGTAAATCCTCCTGTCATTCTGGGACTAATGTTGAGATTAAAAAGTTATTGATATTGGGTCCTCACACTTCAGGGTAGCTGTAAAATGAAACCACTGATCACTGTTGTTGTTGGGTTAGAGTGTTTAAAATATTTCACATCCTGGCCACAAGCTAAGCAGTTTCCAGATACAGCCTGTTTTGGGGCTGGGCTTCCAGGCTAGAGAAGGTCGGCAAATGTAGGGAGAAGTGGCTTGAGGATGCAAGGGTCTGGAGGTTATAGAGGGGAGTCTGAGCCTCAGTTTCTGGCTGGATGCAAGCCCTGGGCATTTCCTGGTGACCTGTGTCTAGTGCCATGACATAGACCTAGTGTCCTGGCTCTGAGCCCTCAATTTCGCTTCTTGACCATGGCTGTCTGCTGGTTTTGGCGTCTTGAACCATTGTTTTATCCTGGTAGTGAGAAGGGCATGCAGAAATATTGTATATGATGGATTGGCTCTTCAGAAATAGTCAGGACTCCACATTTTGGCCTTTCACTCTTTTGGGTTTAGACTAAGGAAAAAAAAAACCCATCTCTCTTCAGGTCCTAGGGCTAGTCCCTGTATAATGTGTTTATATAGACAGGAACCTGTGAAGAGGATCATTTGATCACTCCAATAATTTCAATCAAACTATAGATTGTTGGGGGAAAATCAGAATTAAACAACTTATTGAAACTAAGGATACTAAAAAAAAAAATTTTTTTTTAATGTGTGTGCTTTAATCGACTTACATGTGAGGACCCAGACCAGGTCAGGGTCCAGGCAGATGCATGGGAAGTTCCAGATGGCCATTTCATCACTTCTGACAATTTGAGGAATATAAATAGAAATAGGCATTGGGGAGGGGGACAGAAGTTGATGGTGTGCTTTATGGAATATTCTTTCAACATGGCATTAGAAACCAAGAAAACTCTTGAATATTTGCTATTGATTTATCTTTAAAATAAATAAGTATATATATATATATATATATATATATATATATATATATATATATATATATTTAAAAAAAGAAACCAAAACAACTCTTAATCTGAGAGTGATTGGTTTTGTTACTTTGTGCCTGCCCATTAAAATTCAGAAAATTACTCATTTTTTGGTATTTTCCATGGGAGGATTAGAATTAAGTTTTTAAGCAAGATTTTTTGTCTTTTAAATATTATTTACTGAAAATGTGACCCAACTTTTTATGGAAAATGTACAAAAGACATTAAAATGTCTTTTTTTTTTTTTCTTGAGGTCTCGCTAATCCTTGCAGTTCAAGCCTTGTAGAGATTTTACCAAACCTGTTTTTCAGGGACTTGAAATCTGCTCATAAAAATTAACTGCAGGCCTTTATTCAGGTTAAAAACAGAATTCATGTGGTTTTTAAAAAAACTTGTAAGCCTTTAAAAGAAGGACTAAGAAAAATATACCTTCCTAGATGGCTTTTCCTGTGGCTACATGGCCTGCTTAAGGAACCATTACAGTTCAGTAGATCATCTTACCCCTGCCCCCAAGCAGGACGAAGTATTTCCGGTTTTATTCAAAGCCCTCAATGGAAAATGCCAGCTGTTCTTTTTGTTTGTTTGCTTTTCCTACTGAAAATTGAATTAAGAGCTCAGGAAAAGTATAAGATAACTTCACAGTGCAGAGCTTGAATTCTTGTGTGGGTCCCAAGGGGGCTGAGGTCTCACTCACCCTGTGCTCAAGAACGGATTATATTGTCCTTGGAGCCACAGTGTGGAACATCAATCTTATCCTCCCAGGTGTTGGAGGCCAGACCTGTCCATGGCCCAATCCGGTTTCTTTTGGGTCCCCATAACAAAGGAGGATGTGCTTTCAAGGTCATAGATCATCTCCCGATCCACGGTCAGCTTGGCCCAATGGGAAGCTAAGAAAATACCTCTGGGCTACTTCAGTCATTCTTAGGAGAAGGAGAAACTTCCATGACTGCTGAGGACAGCCTCTTTGGACTCTGCTCAGTACAGCTCCTGCTGATGCTTTTGGCTTGTCTTAGGGTGATGTCACAATGCCCTACCCCTGCGGGATTATGGGAATGAACCAAGATTAGCTCTTTGGTGGGAGGAAGAACTATATTACAGAAGATACAAAGGTTCATTCATTCATTTACTCATTCATTCAAGCTTATAGTGAACATGTACCCTGCGCAAGACACAATTCTCAGTGCTGAAGTCATGAGCTGAGAGATGTAAGCCTTGTCCTCATGGAGCTGGAGCCTCCAGGTGAGGAGAAGCACACTGATATGGTACAGTGTGTATAGTGAGTAACTCAGTACTAAGATAGGGGGCTGTGGGGTGGAGGAGTGGCATCTAACCCACTCCTCTCCCCACAGGTGAGGAGGGGTTTATGGAAGGCTTCCTGGAGGGCATAACTCATGGGTGAGGTTTGAGGAACAGATACAAATGAAAAGTCTGGTATCATCATTACAATCAATAATTCATTTCCAAGATAGGGATTTTGATGTGATGACTGTAATTGAGTCCCAAAGGGTATAGCCTTTTAGGATGTAGCCTGGAATCCTTCCTTTCTAGCTGCTTCTTTTTTTTTTTTTTTTTTTTTACATCTTTATTGGAGTATAATCGCTTTACAATGGTGTGTTAGTTTCTGCTTTATAACAAACTGAATCAGTTATACATATACATATGTCCCCATATCTCTTCCCTCTTGCGTCTCCCTCCCTCCCCCCCTCCCTATCCCACCCCTCTAGGTGGTCACAAAGCACCGAGCTGATCTCCCTGTGCTATGCGGCTGCCTCCCACTAGCTACCTGTTTTACATGTGGTAGTGTATATATGTCCATGCCACTCTCTCCCTTTGTCACAGCTTACCCTGCCCCCTCCCCATATCCTCAAGTCCATTCTCTAGTAGATCTGTGTCTTTATTCCTGTCTTACCCCTAGGTTCTTCATGACATTTTTTTTCTTAAATTCCATATATATGTGTTAGCATACAGTATTTGTCTTTCTCTTTCTTTTTTTTTTTAAATTCTGTCTCAATTATCCTTTATTTGTAGTTTACCTTGAATTACTCTGGTAACCTATTGAGGTTTTTTTTTTTTTTTTTTTTCTCCAATTCGCGCTGTCTCGGCCCACGTACGTGTCACCAGCTCTTTTTTTTTTTTAATTTATGGCTGTGTTGGGTCTTCGTTTCTGTGAGAGGGCTTTCTCTAGTTGTGGCAAGTGGGGGCCACTCCTCATCGCGGTGCGCGGGCCTCTCACTATCGCGGCCTCTCTTGTTGCGGAGCACAGGCTCCAGACGCTCAGGCTCAGTAATTGTGGCTCACGGGGCCAGCTGCTCCGTGGCATGTGGGATCTTCCCAGACCAGGGCTCGAACCCGTGTGTCCGGCATTGGCAGGCGGACGCTCAACCACTGCGCCACCAGGGAAGCCCCTGTCTTTCTCTTTCTGACTTCATTCTGTATGACAGACTCTATGTCCATCCACCTCATTACAAATAGCTCTATTTCGTTTCTTTTTATGGCTGAGTAATATTCTATTGTATATACATGCCACATCTTCATAAGCTCAAAATGGATTAAAGACCTAAATGTAAGGCCAGAAACTATCAAACTCCTAGAGGAAAACATAGGCAGAACACTCCATGACATAATCACAGCAAGATCCTTTTTGACCCACCTCCTAGAGAAATGGAAATAAAAACAAAAATAAACAAATGAGACCTAATGAAACTTCAGAGCTCTAGCTGCTTCTTTGAAGAAGGAACCATTTTATTCCCTAACACCCAGTGTGGTCTCCAAAGGACTTTATCCCATTTACTATCAAAGCCCCTAAGATTAGATGACAACTTGACCAAGCTCGGATTCCCATCCCTACTTTCTGTTATTTCTATATGTAGGACTAGACTTGTCACTGCTGCTTGGCCAGGTCACACTGTCTGTCTCATAAAGGATCTTACCAGAGATGCGTCTCAGGAAAAGGACTCTATTCGTTACGTGTCCCAGCATAGTGCTTTAACTACAGTTCCCATGGAGTAAGAATTAACTACTATGTGGTATCACGGAGGGTTCCTGCCCCCAAAGCTGAGACAGAAACCTAAATGATGTTGCCTTCTGAGTGAAGAAAAGCTTCCTTATTCTGAGAGGGAGAAATCCAGTAGCTTCACCCATCTATGACTTAGAGCCTAGTAACTAGCAGGTAACATGAGCTCATGCCCTTTCCTCAAGGGGGCAGCTCAGGTCCCCTCTAGACTTGTAACTTTATTCCTGATTTTAATAGGTTTGGGTCTCTTGTTTCTCAGCCCCCAGATGTTAGCTGCAACAAGCAAAGAAAGGGGAAGGAATGAAGGAGTTGGCTTCTAGAGAGGACCAGCAGAGACTGTAGTCAGTGGGGCAACAGGGAAAGAGGAAGAGGAGACCCATGAGAAGCAGACACTAGAATTTAAAACATAAGGAAGTTCTGGCCAAGTGGGCTGGAGGTAGAGATTCGGTAAGAACCTTGAGTTTTTCCTTTCTTCAATGAGTCTTGGATTCTGCTTTCCTGGCATTTTGTCCAATTGAAAAATGCACTAAGCATTTTCCTAATTTTTAATTGACATGAAAATTATGGTAATTTGTGAGAAGAAAGGACTTTCTCAAGTCACTTTATAAGTCATTACAAAGGTATTGCTCTCCTTGAGGAGAACTAAGGTAGAACCATATTCTTTTAAGTACTCTTTACTTAAAGGAAAGTAACAAGGCTTAATGGATGAGCAGCAGATTGTTTATCTGGAACCTGTTTCTAAACTGTTTCTGGCTTTGCTTTCTCTAACTCTGAAAATAACTCTACCCTCCTATGCTGTGTTGTTGTTGTTGTTTTTAATGGGGCTGGTTGCCCTGACAGAAACTTATGAGTGATACACTCTTGTAACAGAGGTGTGCATGCAGAGAGGTTTTTAGAAACATAGTGTATATTTACATGAGACTTGGGAAAGGAAACTCAGGCCATCAAATGAATATCAGATGATATCTAGAAGGTAATAAGGGAATAAAAGAGGTTGCATTCTTCATCGTACAGATGGGGAGACTGACACACAGCAAGGTGAAGTAATCTGGTTGAGGTTCTATGAAGGGCAATGATGGAATTTATATGAACCCCCTCAGATCCTGAGATTTTCCATCAGATTATGATATTAATGTTAAATTTGTATGGCATTCAAACTAGTTGACCCTCCCTTTAATTTTTATGCATGTCCTATATTTTATTTATTATGTGTTGGAACTCTTCTCTTGACACTGCATTTGAAATTATGTTATGGCTCAAGCTTGAAGGTTTATAATGCAATGGCCAGACTTTCATTTGGCACTATTTCCCAATGATCTAACTAAGCCATTTAAAGCTTAGCAAGGGAGCCCAGTAAGACATTGAAGTTCTGTCCTGGAGCTGATTGGCTGGATGAGTCTTGGCTCCCCAGAAAAATCTCAGGAACAATGATTGGCACCATCACACTACTTTTGTGGCCAAGGTGGTACATCTCCTGGGAACTTCCCTGACACTGCTTCTGTGCCAGGTTTCACATGGCCCCACCTGGTACTGAGGGGCTAAGAGAACCACAGTGAACCCAAGCAAGAGGATTTATCGACTATTAGGGGCTCTTTCCACACATCACCATCACCCGGCCCTTTCTTCTCCATCCATCACAGTCTATTAGGATCGTTCTTATAAAGCCTTTGAGAACCTTGAAGAAATATGCCCATCCATTCATTCTACATCCATTCACAAATACTAGGCACCTACTAAGTGTCTTGCCCCATGCTAGACAAATATAACATGTGATCCCCATTCACCAGTGGAGTAAATGCCATTGTCCAGGTGAGGCATAAGCACATAGAATAAGGTATAAAAGGATACAATGCAAGTATATTGTGAGGTAGTGCAGAGAATGGAGTATGGAATGTGGGAAAGAGCATGGGCTTTACAGATGACAGATCTGGGTTGAAATCCCATCCCTGCTGCTCACTGATTCTGTCACCACAGTTTCCTCTAATGTAAAATAGGTTGTGGTAGCTATGAAGATTCAATAAGATAGCATATATGAACTGCTTAATATAGGCCCTAGTATGTAGCGAGTAGTCAATACATATGTGCATGCATAAAATATTATTATTCTATAGATTGTAAGAACTACAAGAATTCAGAAAAGTGGGAGCTCAGTGCAGGCTGGCTGAGAGGAAGAGACCTATACACTGGGAAGCTGTTGGTCCTTGAGGAATGAGTTCAAATTAGACAAGGATGGGGTTAGAAGAAGGGCACCCCAGGCAGTCCCAGACACACAGGAGAGCAAAGGTCTGGAGGCATCAGGGAAGGTCTGGAGGGCTTCCTGGGAGAATCCAGGGGTGGGCCCCTTGGGGAGCACGGAGATGAGGTGTAACCAGATTTTGGCGAGGCAAAGCCTCCATCTCCTCTCTCAGGTAGTCTTTACTGGCCTTGGTCTGCTTCAAAAGCTACAGGCTTTCGAAATGTTCTTATAACTGTCACTTCTACCACGTTTTAGCAGAGGTAATCCAAAGTCTAATAAGCAAGAATGTTTTTTGTTGTTGTTGTTGGGGGAAGTGGAAATACCAGATATACTGACTGAGAAGAAAGAGCTAGCAGAGGAAAAAAGATCATGGAAGTGAGAGAGCATCTGTCATTTTCTTACGGGGTCTCCCTCTCTCCTTCCAAGGCCCTTGTAAAGTCCTGCTGATTTATGACTTTGGCAGACTTATGACGTTCTTGACACTAGAAAATTATCCTCTACCTCTACTCCCAAATGACACAATGAATATGGTTTAGACTTATTTGTTAGTGTATTTTCAGTTGGGCTTCTACAAGTTGTCTTCTTCTGCTATTTCTTCCTAATTACATATCATGGTAAATTCCTCCCACCCCCAGAAAACCCAGAGGCATTAGCTATCTCCATTACCATTCACAGACCTGCTTAGCTGAATGGGCAGAAGCCTGCTATAGCCAACTTGCTATCCTGAAAGAATGATTATGTGTCCCTTGGGAATTTTGTGAAGTGTGTTTCTTGACAGCCTCGCAGAGAAGAGAAGCAATATACATTTCCCACCCAGATCTGTGTGCAAAGCTCCTTGCAAATGAGTTTCTGAAGTTAAGGGTCAATAATAGCTGGCACCTGGGTCATCTAGCTAGTGCTTTTCTTAAAATAAGGTAATGGAAATAGCTCAGTTCCCAATGTCCACCCTCAGCAACCCCTTGCTCTTTTATTTTAAAAAGGAATTAGTATAACCTTTGGAATTGTCATTGTGACTCATTAGGTCACAGAGAAACAGCCTGCAGAATCCATGGGTTGCAAACTCATTATATATTAGCTGCAAACTAGAGAGACCAAGCTATTTGGTGCAAGGATGTCATTTTATCCCCTCTTCCCTCCGTGATCCATGTTGTGCAAACAGAAAATAAGATATTATTTACCTACTGATCTCTTGGGATGATGCAGAGCTGTCCAAAAACAACGTGTAGGGGATTGTTTAAATTTGTTTGCAAGTTGGTATTATTCCGTTTATTTCTTCTATTTATTTATTTATTTATTTATTTATGGCTGCATTGGGTCTTCGTTGCTGCGTGAAGGCTTTCTCTAGTTGAGGCAAGCGGGGGGGCTACTCTTCGTGTGGTGCACGGGCTTCTCATTGCAGTGGTTTCTCTTGCTGCAGAGCACGGGCTCTAGGCACACGGGCTTCAGTAGTTATGGCTCGCAGGCTCTAGAGCGCAGGCTCAGTAGTTGTGACGCACAGGCTTAGTTGCTCCACGGCATGTGGTATCTTCCCAGACCAGGGCTCGAACCTGTGTCCTTTGCATTGGCAGATGGATTCTTAACCACTGCGCCACCAGGGAAGTCCCTCTTCTATTTTTAAAATAACTGTTTCCTTTGCTGCATTGGCTTCAGGTACAGCAACAAAGAATGAACATTTTCTAATAAATAAGATGTTAAATAGCAACAGTGATTCAGCTTATTGTTTTAAGTACATAAACTGCATTCCTGGGTTTTTCCTAGGGGGAGAGAGGGTAATGAAAATGAATGGCTCCCAAGCTTGATATCTATTTGAGAGTCACAGGGATTCTGTATCATTATTAAAAAGACGAGTGCCCTAACCTCATATGCTTCTTAGTGACTCAACCATAACCAACTCCAAACAAATCAGCAGATCTAACTTGTGATTAAGAAAGAGGCAGCTTCTCTGTTATAAATGTGTTAATATTTATTGTGCTACGGGGGTGGTGACGTGGAGGAGGGAGAGGCTGGGGACTCTACTTGTAGCAAAAATGATAGGAAAACCTCCAGGCAGAGGCTTCAAGAGGAACAGTACAATCCCGTGCTAAGGTCCTAATTCACAGGTGCTTCCCAAGAAATAAAAGAAGGGGCTTCTCTCTTGTGTGTGATGTGGAGGTCATGTCAAGTCTCTTTCATGGGCAGCGTCTGCCACAGCAGACAAGCATCCTGTCTGCCAAAAGATTTATGGTGAAAGAAATCCTAAGGATGGGCCCATTAAAGGGGAAAAAACAAAACAAAATAAAACAAAATACCTCATTTTAGAATTCAGCTATCTCTTGCATAAAACAAGCCCAGTCTTTTGATTTCAATTTTCTTTTTTTAATCACCACCTCTTCAATTTTTAATCCCTGAGAAAACAGACAATTGCTAGTACCTTAGGCCTCTTTGGGGGGATATTAAGAATGACTCCTACGTTTAGCCCTATTTTCAGAGCTGATTATTCCACTTTCTTGGAATCTTATGTCAAGAAGCTCTTGAAATAGTCTCTTTCTCAAGAACAAATCTTGGTCAGTTTCCCCAATTGGTCAGGTCCTGGTGCTGATTAATTACAGTCTCTTTGATTATCTCTTTCTGTTTTGTGTGTGTGTGTGTGTGTGTATGTGTGTGTGTGTGTGTGCTTTTTTCCCTCCTGATCACTTTTCTCTTGTATTTTATTTTCTGCTGCCATGTTGCAGCAAGCCTCAAGTTGATATTTCTCCCATTATTTCTCTGGCGTTAGTCTGTCAATTTCTTGCCCATCAGAACATATCAACAACTAAGACTAAAACTTAGGTCCCACAGCTACAGGTTCTATAGCAAGAAATACAAAGATAACATCCCACTGTAATTAGAGAATGTGGCCATGCATCACAATTACAAAAAGGAAGCAGGTCCCCTGCTGCAAGTGCAGTGACTTATTGAAAGTCCATCATGAGTATTAATTGGTGCAACTCTTTTGGAAGACAATTAGACAATATCTATCGCATTGGAAAAGGCACATACATTTGACTCAGCAATTCCACTGTTAGGAATTTATCTTATTGATATATAATAGATCTACAATACATAAATATGTACACAGGAATTTAATCGAGCGTTGTTTGAATAAGACTAAAAATTAAACCGACTTAAATATCTTAAAAATAGGACTAAATAAATGAAATATGAAACATCTTTACAGTGAAATATCAATGCTGATATGGAAAGTACAGATTATGAGATTCAAAAAGTTTCAGAACTATTCGCATAAAATGGTTTTATTTATATTAAGAATAGTGGCATAGTATCACACTATAACCCAAGGTATAAAGTAAACACACGAGTCCATACTGATATAAGTAAATAAATAAGGATTTTTTCCTTCAGAAGAATTCCAAATAATATATATAGATATCATCCCCTCAGGAGGTAGAGCTTAATTCTGTTTTCTTTGAGTGTGGGCCAGAGTAAGTGACCTACTTCCAAAGAATGGAGTATGGAAAGGGAACAATACTAATGTAACAGAGGAGAAAATGGGTAGATATTACCCATATCACCATTATCAACATGGTGATAAGCCATGTTGACAGTATGTACCCTCTGATATAGAGTGATGAGAAGGGCACTTCAACTCTGTGGTATTCTGCTTCCCAACCCATAACACCAATGTAATCATGAGAAAAACACCAGGCAAATACAAATTGAGAGGCATTCTATAAAATATCTGACCAGTACTCCTCAGAACTGCCTGTGGTAATGATGAAAACAAAAGATCAGAAAACAGAGCAGAGGAGATTAGGAGAGATGACAACTTAATGCAGTGTAGATCCTGGTTGGACTCTTGGAACAGTAAAAAGGACGTTAGTGAAAAAAGGAGTAAAATCTCAATGAAATCTGTAGTTCAATTAATAGTAATGATTCCATGTTAATTTCTTAGCTTTGATACATGTACCATGACTATGTAGAATGTTAACAATAAGGGTACCTAGATGAAGGGTATATGGGAATTCTCTGTAACTTTTCTGTACATCTAAAATTATTTTTTTGAAGTTAATCTTCAAAAGGCAAGGGAGGGTTTTGATAAAACACTCACGCACAGAAATTTCTGGAAGTCTAGCCAAGAAACTGTTAATATAGTTTACTTCTGAGAAGCAGGATCGTGGGGAGGGCCTGGGAAATGAAGAGAGAGAGAGAAAGACAGAGAGAGACAGAGACAGAACGAGACCAAGAAGGGCAAAAGTAGGAATTTTATATTTTCACTTTTACTACTCTTCACTCTTTGATTTTTTCCCCGTGTTTGACTTTTATATGGCCACCATGACTGTCAAGCCACTCTCCTCCCTCAACACACTCTCAGCTCATCTTTCCAAAACAAAAGGGGAGACATTTCATTTAGCCATTGTGCTTAAGAACAACTGTGGGCATATAGCTCTGTGCACTGGTATTAGCTTAATATCTATGCCTGTCATATAATGGGTCTCATACCCTGCATCTCACATTTCAAGGTTTTAGTTCTCCTCAGATTGCCATTTATCATAACATTAGTTATAAGGGAACAGTCCTTCAAATCAACAATCCTCCTTGCTAGAGATTTATTCAAGCCCAAAACATTTATGTTCCATCCTTAGTAAATTTTTTTTAAGTTGACTCTTGCATATGGATTGCCATACCTAATTCATTGTAATAATAACAAAAAGTCGTTAGTCCTCACTGGCATCATCTTGAGGTCATGGATTGTTTCAGCAGAGGAGAACTTCTCAGTGAGAATCACATCCAATTAATTGTTTGGGAAGAGGAGAAAATGATTGTCAATTAGAGGATGTTAAACTTCTAGCTATCTAGAAAACAATAAAATAGATAATGGAAGTGAAAGCCACTTGATATAATTTAGTTCATAAATAGAAGTCAATCAGAGACCACCTTTCCTACCTCGTCTCAAGATGCAACAAAGATTGTAATGTTCAATTAAAGAGCTTGGGCTGGGGTCAAGAGTTTTTGAGACTGTGTAAGAACACTGGTGCACACACCTTGCCTGATGATTAGGCTTGAGGAGAAGAAGGAGGAGCATGTTTGCTCAAAGAGGAGTTAGAAGGAAGGGAATAAGACTAGTGATGTCTCACTTCTGGGTAGAATAATTATATGTTAATGAAGGTAGGTTGAATGTAGAAAATTATCTTGGCATCTGGCTAAAAATCAGTGAATTGTGTCTGCTGTTCTGACCATAAAGTTCAAAAAGTTGACAGAGACTGTTTTCTCAAACACGTACTTTTGTGTAGATTTGTCAAGTTTTCTTCATAGTTTTGCTTTATTTTTGTTTTATGGTTTAGACAGGACAGGTTCTCTTTTGTTTCTTGGTTTCTTTATATTTAAACTTCATCTCTAGTAACTGGGTCTCTTTTTCTCCATTCTAACTATCTCTGTTTAGTCTGTAAACAATTAATGAAACTATTGATATGGTTGGATTTAGGTCTACCATTTTATTATTTTCTGTTTTGTTGTTTCTCTTTTCTTTGTTTTTCTTCTTTTGTCATATTTGAATTGGCTTAAAAATGTTTATAATTCTCTACTGTATTTTCAGATAATACCTCTTTACATTGTTTCTAGTGGCTATTATGGTGATTAAAATATACATACATGCGTACCTTGGAGATATTGCAGGTTAGGTTGCAGACCACTGCAATAAAGCTAATATGACAATAAAGCAAGTCACATGAATTTTTTGGTTTCCCAGTGCATATAAAAGTAATGTTTATTCTATTATAGTCTATTAACTGTGCAAATACTTTATGTCTAAGAAAACAATGTACATACCTTGATTAAGGATACTTTATTGCTAAAAACTGCTAACCATTCATTTCAGCCTTCATTGAGTGATAATCTTTTTGCAATAGTAACATCAAAGACCACAGATGACCATAACAAATATAATAATAATGAAAAAGTTCAAAATTTTTGGAGAATTACCAAAACGTGACACAGAGACAAGAGGCGGGCAAATGCTGTTGGAAAAATGGCACCAATACACTTGCTCAATGCAGCGTTGTCACAAATCTTCAATTTGTAAAAAAGTGCAGTATCTGTGAAGCATAATAAAACAAGGAATGCCTGTACTTAACTTTTCACAGTCTACTACTTAGAGTTAATATTCTACCACTTCATGTAAAATATAGAAACCTTACAACTGTGTGAGTCCATTTTCTGCCTTCCTATCCTTTGTGCTATAATTTACATGTATCATCAACACACATTATGAGATATGAGACAATGTATATATTTTTTTAAATACTCATGCATTTCAGAGAAATAAAGGGAAAAGGGTCTTTTATATTTACTCAGATATTTAACCAGATGTAAACGATTTCTGATGTTTTATATTCTGTTTTGTAAAGTTGAAAAATTTCCATTAGCTTTTCTTATAGTGCAGATCAGCTGACAGTAAATTCTCTTAGTTTTATTTTATAAGAAAATATCTTCGTTTTTATTTATTTATTTAATAGATCTTTATTGGAGTATAATTGCTTCACAATACTGTGTTAGTTTCTGTTGTACAACAAAGTGAATCAGCCATATGCATACATATATCCCCATATCCCCTCCCTCTTGAGCCTCCCTTCCATTCTCCCTATCCCACCCCTCTAGGTCATCGCAAAGCACCGAGCCGATCTCCCTGTGCTATGCTGCTGCTTCCAACTAGCTAAATATTTAACATTTGGTCGTGTATATATGTCGATGCTTCTCTCACTTCGCCCCAGCTTCCCCCCGCCCCGCCAACGTGTCCTCAAGTCCATTCTCTGTGTCTTTATTCCTGCCCTGCCACTAGGTTCATCAGTACCTTTTTTTTTTTTTTTTAAGATTCCATACATATGTGTTAGCATATGGTATTTGTTTTTTCTCTTTCTCACTTACTTCACTATGTATGACAGACTCTAGGTCCATCCACCTCACTAAAGATAGTTCAATTTTGTTTCTTTTTATGGCTGAGTAATATTCCATTGTATATCTGTGCCATATCTTCTTTATCCATTCATCTGTCGATGGACAGTTAGGTTGCTTCCATGTCCTGGCTATTGTAAATAGTGCTGCAATGAACATTGTGATATATGTCTCTTTTTGAATTATGGTTTTCTTAGGGTATATGCCCAGTAGTGGGATTGCTGGGTCATATGGTGGTTCTATTTGTAGTTTTTTAAGGAACCTCCATACTTTTCTCCATAGTGGCTGTATCAATTTACATTCCCACCAACAGTGCAGGAGGGTTCCTTTTTTCACCACGCCCTTTCCAGCATTTATTGTTTCTAGATTTTTTGATAATGGCCATTCTGACTGGTGTGAGGTGATACCTTATTGTAGTTCTGATTTGCATTTCTCTAATAATTAGTGATGTTGAGCATATTTTCATGTGCCTCTTGGCCGTCTGTATGTCTTCTTTGGTGAAATGTCTAGGTCTTCTGCCCATTTTTTAATTGAATTGTTTGCTTTTTTGATATTGAGCTCCATGAGCTGTTTGTATATTTTGGAGCTTAATCCTTTGTCCGTTGTTTCATTTGCAAATATTTTCTCTTATTCTGAGGGCTGTCTTTTCATCTTGTTTATGGTTTCCTTTGCTGTGCAAAAGCTTTGACATTTAATTAGGTCCCGTTTGTTTACTTTTGTTTTTATTTCCATTACTCTAGGAGGTGGGTCAAAAAAGATCTTGCTGTGGTTTATGTGAAAGAGTGTTTTTCCTATGTTTTCCACTAAGAGTTTTACAGTGTCTGGTCTTACATTTAGGTCTTTAATCC
The DNA here is from genome assembly GCF_964165515.1 of Mesoplodon bidens. Classification (NCBI taxonomy): domain Eukaryota; kingdom Metazoa; phylum Chordata; class Mammalia; order Artiodactyla; family Ziphiidae; genus Mesoplodon; species Mesoplodon bidens. The sequence continues at coordinate 56,308,222 of NC_138160.1, read as the reverse complement.
ATTTTGATTTTATTTTTGTGTATGGTGTTAGGTAGCATTCTAATTTCATACTTTTATTTTTATTTATTTATTATTTTGTTTTCACACACACATACTGTATTTTATTTTTACAAGAGATGAATAAACTGACACCAAGCATTGTAAATGGATGACCACAACAAAAGCAACAATGATTGCTATTACCGAACACGAAATGCACTCATACTATGTCATAATATTGATGTTCAGTCCAGTAATCCTCCACTGTAACAGATCCTTTAATTGCAGTGAAAATTGATTTGTATATTTTTTACCTCTGAGTCCTTGTGGGATTTTTTTTTCATTCAAACAGAAAGTCACAAAAATTATAATCATCCTCATCAGTTCACTCAATCCCATGTAATTAATTTTTTTTCATCTTGATCTTTTGTTAGCACTTTTATGAATTCATCAGTTTTCCATTAGAGTTCTGAAAATGCTTATTCATTCAGTTCAGCAGTATGATCAGTTACCAGAAAACTGTACTTATCAGAGTCTTTTCCATGAATTCCTTGAAGATGAAACCCTTTTATAGGAACATATTTGCAAAAGCATCAGAGTACACCCAGAACTGTCTGTAAATGACAAAAGACTTAAAAATGACCACAGTTAAAGATTTGATTAAAGTTCATAATAATGCAATTGACAAGGAAATTTAGTTATTTTTGAGATATACATTTTAAAGTAATAGCTAGAATTACGACTTATAACATTATACCAGAACGTACAAGATTTTTCAAAATTTCATGTAATGTCTGAAACATTTATATTAACATATTTCCATACAAATAACCCAAAGAAAGTTTAGTATTAGTTGTTTTTTTGTTTGTTTGCTCTTTATACTGCAGGTTCTTATTAGTCATCAATTTTATACACATCAGTGTATACATGTCAATCTCAATCGCCCAATTCAGCACAGTATACATGTCAATCTCAATCGCCCAATTCAGCACACCACCATCCCCACCCCACCGCAGTTTTCCCCCCTTGGTGTCCATACGTTTGCTCTCTACATCTGTGTCTCAACTAATGCCCTGCAAACTGGTTCATCTGTACCATTTTTCTAGGTTCCACATACATGCATTAATATATGATATTTGTTTTTCTCTTTCTGACTTACTTCACTCTGTATGACAGTCTCTAGATCCATCTATGTCTCAACAAATGACTCAATTTTGTTCCTTTTTATGGCTGAGTAATATTCCATTGTATATATGTACCACACTTCTTTATCCATTCGTCTGTCGATGGGGATTTAGGTTGCTTCCATGACCTGGCTATTGAAAATGGTGCTGCAGGGCTTCCCTGGTGGCGCAGTGGTTGAGCGTCTGCCTGCCGATGCAGGGGACATGGGTTCGTGCCCCAGTTTGGGAAGATCCCACATGCCGCAGAGCGGCTGGGCCCGTGAGCCATGGCCGCTGAGCCTGCATGTCTGGAGCCTGTGCTCCACAACAGGAGAGGCCACAACAATGAGAGGCCCACGTACTGCAAAAAAAGAAAAAAGAGAAAATAGTGCTGCAATGAACATTGGGGTGCATGTGTCCTTTTGAATTCTAGTTTTCTCTGGGTATATGCCCAATAGTGGGATTGCTGGATCATATGGTAATTTTATTTTTAGTTTTTTAAGGAACCTCCATACTGTTCTCCATAGTGGCTGTATCAATTTACATTCCCACCAACATTGCAAGAGGGTTCCCTTTTCTCCACACCCTCTCCAGCATTTGTTGTTTGTAGATTTTCTGATGATGCCCATTCTAACTGCTGTGAGGTGATACCTCATTGTAGTTCTGATTTACATTTCTCTAATAATTAGTGATGTTGAGCAGCTTTTCATGTGCTTCTTGGCCATCTGTATGACTTCTTTGGAGAAATGTCTATTTTGGTCTTCTGCCCATTTTTGGATTGGGTTGTTTTTTTAATATTGAGCTGCATGAGCTGTTTATATATTTTGGAGACTAATCCTTTGTCCGTTGATTCATTTGCAAATATTTTCTCCCATTCTGAGGGTTGTGTTTTCGTCTTGTTTATGGTTTCCTTTGCTGTGCAAAAACTTTGAAATTTCATTAGGTCCCATTTGTTTATTTTTGTTTTTATTTCCGTTACTCTAGGAGGTGGATCAAAAAAGACCTTGCTGTGATTTATGTCAAAGAGTGTTCTTCCTATGTTTTCCTCTAAGAGTATTATAGTGTCTGGTCTTACATTTAGGTCTTGAATCCATTTTGAGTTTATTTTTGTGTATCATGTAAGGGAATGTTCTAATTTCATTCTTTTACATGTAGCTGTCCAGTTTTCCCAGCACCACTTATTGAAGAGACAGTCTTTTCTCCATTGTATACCTGCCTCCTTTGTCATAGATTACTTGACCATAGGTGCATGGGTTTATCTCTGGGCTTTCTATCTTGTTCCATTGATCTATATTTCTGTTTTTGTGCCAGTACCATATTGTCTTGATTACTGTAGCTTTGTAGTATAGTCTGAAGCCAGGGAGTCTGAATCCTCCAGCTCTGTTTTTTTCCCTCAAGACTGCTTTGGCTTTTGGGGGTATTTTGTATCTCCATACAAATTTTAAGATGATTTGTTCTAGTTCCATAAAAAATGCCACGGGTAATTTGATAGGGATTGCATTGAATCTGTACATTGCTTTGGGTAGTATAGTCATTTTCACAATATTGATTCTTCCAATCCAAGAACATGGTATATCTCTCCATCTGTTGGTATCATCTTTAATTTCTTTCATCAGTGTCTTATAGTTTTCTGCATACAGGTCTTTTGTCTCCCTAGGTAGGTTTATTCCTAGGTGTTTTATTCTTTTTGTTGCAATGGTAAATGGGAGTGTTTCCATAATTTCTCTTTCGGATTTTTCATCATTAGTGTATAGGAATGCAAGAGATTTCTCTGCATTAATCCTGCCATGTTACCAAATTCATTGATTAGCTCTAGTAGTTTTCTAGTGACATTTTTAGGATTCTCTATGTATAGTATCATGTCATCTGCAAACAGTGACAGTTTTACTTCTTTTCCAATTTGTATTCCTTTTATTTATTTTTCTTCTCTGATTGCCATGGCTAGGACATCCAAAACTGTGTTGAATAATGGTGGTGAGAGTGGACATCCTTGTCTTTTTCCTGATATTAGAGGAAATGCTTTCAGTTTTTCACTGTTGAGAATGATGTTTGCTGTGGGTTTGTCATGTATGGCCTTTATTATGTTGAGGTAGGTTCCCTCTATGCCCACTTTCTGGAGAGTTTTTATCATAAATGCATGTTGAATTTTGTCAAACTCTTTTTCTGCATCTATTGAGATGATCATATGGTTTTTATTCTTCAATTTGTTTATATGGTGTATCACATTGATTAATATGCGTATATTGAAGAATCCTTGCATCCCTGGGATAAATCCCACTTGATCATGGTGTATGATCCTTTTACTGTGTTGTTGGATTCTTTTTGCTAGTATTTTGTTGAGGATTTTTGCACCTATATTCAAGAGTTATATTGGTCTGGAGTTTTCTTTTTTTGTAGTATCTTTGTCTGGTTTTGGTATCAGTGTGATAGTGGCCTCATAGAATGAGTTTGGGAGTGTTCCTTCCTCTGCAATGTTTTGTAAGAGTTTGAGAAGGATGGGTGTTAGCTCTTCTCTAAATGTTTGATAGAATTCACCTGTGAAGCCATCTGGTCCTGGACTTTTGTTTGTTGGAAGAGTTTTAATCACAGTTTCCGTTTCATTACTTGTGATTGGTCTGTTCATATTTTCTGTTTCTTCCTGGTTCAGTCTTGGAACATTACACCTTCCTAAGAATTTTTCCATTTCTTCCAGGTTATCCATTTTATTGGCACAGAGTTGCTTGCAGTGGTCTCTTAGGATGCTTTGTATTTCTGCGGTGTCTCTTATAACCTCTCCTTTTTAATTTCTAATTTTATTGATTTGAGTCCTCTCCCTCTTTCTTGATGAGTCTGGCTAATGGCTTATCAATTTTGTTTATCTTCTCAAAGAACCAGCTTTTAGTTTTATTGATCTTTGCTATTGTTTTCTTTGTTTCTATTTCATTTATTTCTTCTCTGATCTTTATGATTTCTTTCCTTCTACTAACTTTGGGTTTTGTTTGTTCTTCTTTCTCTAGTTCCTTTAGGTGTAAAGCTAGATTGTTTACTTGAGATTTTTCTTGTTTCTTTTTTTTTTTTTTGCATTACGCGGGCCTCTCACTGTTGTGGCCTCTCCCGTTGCGGAGCACAGGCTGCAGATGCGCAGGCTCAGCGGCCATGGCTCACGGGCCCAGCTGCTCCGCGGCATGTGGGATCTTCCCGGACCGGGGCACGAACCCGTGTCCCCTGCATCGGCAGGCGGACTCTCAACCACTGCGCCACCAGGGAAGCCCTTTTCTTGTTTCTTGAGCTAGGCTTATATAGCTATAAACTTCCCTCTTAGAACTGCTTTTGCTGCATCCCATAGGTTTTGGATCATCGTGTTTTCATTGTCATTTGTCTCTAGATATTTTTTGATTTTCCCTTAGAGTTCTTCAATGATCTCTTGGTTATTTAGTAACGTATTGTTTAGCCTCCATGTGTTTGTGTTTTGAACATTTTTTTCCCTGTAATTTCTTATCTCATAGTGTTGTGGTCAGAAAAGATGCTTGATATGATTTCAATTTTCTTAAATTTACTGAGGCTTGATTTGTGATCCAAGAGGTGATCTATCGTAGAGAATGTTCCATGCACTCTTGAGAAGAAACTGTAATCTGCAGTTTTTGGATGGAATGTCCGATAAATATCAATTAAATCTCTCTGGTCTATTGTGTCATTTAAAGCTTCTGTTTCCTTATTTATTTTCATTTTGGATGATCTGTCCATTGGTGTAAGTGAGGTGTTAAAGTCCCCCACTATTATTGTGTTACTGTTGATTTCCTCTTTTATAGCTGTTAGCAGTTGCCTTATGTATTGAGGTGCTCCTATGTTGGGTGCATATATATTTAAAATTGTTATATCTTCTTGGATTGATCCCTTGATCATTATGTAGTGTCCTTCCTTGTCTCTTGTAACATTCTCTATTTTAAAGTCTTTTTTATCTGATATGAGTATAGCTACTACGCTGTTTTTTGATTTCCATTTTCTTGGAATATCTTTTTCCATCCTCTCACTTTCAGTCTGTATGTGTCCCTAGGTCTGAAGTGGGTCTGTTGTAGGCACCATATATATGGGTGTTGTTTTTGTATCCATTTAGCAAGCCTGTGTCTTTGGTTGGAGCATTTAATCCATTCACGTTTAAGGAAATTATTGATATATATATTCCTATGACCATTTTCTTAATTGTTTTGGGTTTGTTTTTGTAGGTCCTTTTCTTCTCTTGTGTTTCCCACTTAGAGAAGTTCCTTTAGCATTTGTTGTAGAGCTGGTTTGGTGGTGCTAAATTCTCTTAGCTTTTGCTTGTCTGTAAAGCTTTTTATTTCTCCATCGAATCTGAATGAGATCCTTGCCAAGTAGAGTAATCTTGGTTGTGCATTCTTCCCTTTCATCACTTTAAGTATATCATGCCACTCCCTTCTGGCCTGTAGAGTTTCTGCTGAGAAATCAGCTGTTAACCTTATGGGAGTTCCCTTGTATGTTATTTGATGTTTTTCCCTTGCTGCTTTGAATAATTTTTCTTTGTCTTTAATTATTGCCAATTTGATTACTATGTGTCTCAGCGTGTTTCTCCTTGGGTTTATCCTGTATGGGACGTGCTGCACTTGCTGGACTTGGGTGGCTATTTCCTTTCCCATGTTAGGGAAGTTTTCGACTATAATCCCTTCAAATATTTTCTTGGGTCCTTTCTCTCTCTCTTCTCCTTCTGGTACCCGTATAATGTGAATGTTGTTGCATTTAATGTTGTCCCAGAGGTCTCTTAGGCTGTCTTCATTTGTTTTCATTCTTTTTTCTTTAGTCTGTTCCGCAGGAGTGAATTCCACCATTCTGTCTTCCAGGTCACTTATCCGTTCTTCTGCCTCAGTTATTCTGCTATTGATTCCTTCTAGTGTATTTTTCATTTCAGTTATTGTATTGTTCATCTCTGTTTGTTTGTTCTTTAATTCTTCTAGGTCTTTGTTAAACATTTCTTGCATCTTCCTGATCTTTGCCTCCATTCTTTTTCCGAGGACCTGGATCATCTTCACTATCATTATTCTGAATTCTTCTTCTGAAAGGTTGCCTATCTCCACTTCATTTAGTTGTTTTTCTGGGGTTTTATCTTGTTCCTTCAAGTCGTATATAGCCCTCTGCCTTTTCATCTTGTCTGTCTTTATGTGAATGTGGTTTTTGTTCCACAGGCTGCAGGATTGTAGTTCTTCTTGCTTCTGCTGTCTGCCCTCTGGTGGATGAGGCTATCTAAGAGGCTTGATGGGAGGGACTGGTGGTGGGTAGAGCTGACTGTTGCTCTGGTGGGCAGAGCTCAGTAAAACTTTAATCCACTTGACTGTTGATGGGTGGGGCCGGGTTTCTTCCCTGTTGGTTGTTTGGTCTGAGGCAACCCAACACTTGAGCCTACCTGGGCTCTTTGGTGGGGCTAATGACAGACTCTGGGAGGGCTCACGCCAAGGAGTACTTTCCAGAACTACTGCTGCCAGTGTCCTTGTCCCCACGGTGAAACAGAGCCACCCCCCACCTGTGCAGGAGACCCTCCAACACTAGCCGGTAGGTCTGGTCCAGTCTTCCCTGGGGTTACTGCTCCTTCCCCTGGGTTCCGATGCGCACACTACTTTGTGTGTGCCCTACAAGAGTGGAATCTCTGTTTCCCCAAGTCCTGTCGAAGTCCTAAAATCAATTTCCCCATGGCTTCAAAGTCTGATTCTCTAGGAATTCCTCCTCCTGTTGCCGGATCCCCAGGTTGGGAAGCCTGATGTGGGGCTCAGAACCTTCACTCCAGTGGGTGGACTTTTGTGTTATAAGTGTTCTCCAGTCTGTGAGTCACCCACCCAGCAGTTATGGGATTTGATTTTACTGTGATTGTGCCCCTCCTACCGTCTCATTGTGGCTTCTCCTTTGTCTTTGGATGTGGGGTACCTTTTTTGGTGAGTTCCAGTGTCCTTTGTCAATGATTGTCCAGCAGATAGTTGTGATTCTGGTGTTCTCGCAAGAGGGAGTGAGAGCACGTCTTTCTGCTCTGCCGTGTTGGTTCCTCCTCCATCAGTAAGTTATTCTTAAGGAGCAGTTTCATGTGAGGCAGTGTATTGAATGGAATGGAATGGAGTGGGGTGGTGGTGACTAAATCCTAGCATGCCAGGGGGAAAAGCTCAGAGTAGAACTGTGGCATGATAAGAGATATATCTGGTCTTTGTATCTGGTTACTGGTGCAGAGTTCTAATTTCATTCTTTTAAATGTAGCTGTCCAGTTTTCCCAGCACCACTTATTGAAGAGGCTGTCTTTTCTCCATTGTATGTTCTTGCCTCTTTTGTCATAAATTAGGTGCCTATATGTGCGTGGGTTTATCTCTGGGCATCCTATCCTGTGCCATTGATCTATATTTCTGTTTTTGTGCCAGTACCATACTTGCACAAAGTAATCATGTCTTGATTACTCTAGCTTTGTAGTATAGTTTGAAGTTGGGGAGACTGACTCCTCCAGTTCCGTTTTTCTTTCTCAAGATTGCTTTGGGTATTTGGCATCTTTTGTGTTTCCATACAAATTTTGAAATTTTTTTTTCTAATTTTGTGAAGAATGCCATTGGTATTTTGATAGGGATTACATTGAATGTGTAGAATGTTTTGGGTAGTATAGTCATTTTCAGAATATTGATTCTTCCAATCCAAGAATATGGTATATTTCTCCATCTGTTTATGTCATCTTCAGTTTCTTTCATCAGTGTTTTATAGTTATTTGAGTACAAGTCTTTCACCTCCTTAGGTAGGTTTATTCGTAGGTATTCTATTCTTTTTCTTGCAATGGTAAATGGGAGTGTTTCCTTAATTTCTCTTTCAGATTTTTCATCATTAGTGTATAGGAATGCAAGAGATTTCTGTTCATTAATTTTGTATCCTGCTACTTTACCAAATTTATTTTAAATCTAGTAATTTTCTGGTAACATTTAGGATTCTCTATTTATAGTATCATGTCATCTGCAAACAGTGAAAACTTTACTTTTTCTTTTCCGATTTGGATTCCTTGTATTTCTTTTTCTTCTCTGATTGCTGAGGCTAGGACTTCCAAAAGTATTTTGAATAAGACTGGTGAGAGTGGACATCCTTGTCTTGTTCCTGATCTTAGTGGAAATGCTTTCAGTTTTTCACCATTGAGTATGATGTTTGCTGTGGGTTTGTCATATATGGCCTTTATTATTTTGAGGTAGGTTCTCTCTATGCCTATTTTCTGGAGAGTTTTTATCATAAATATGTGTTGAATTTTGTCAACAGCTTTTTCTGCATCGATTGAAATGATCATATGGTTTTTATTCCTTAACTTGTTAATATGGTGTATCACATTGATTGATTTGAGTATATTGAAGAATCCTTGCATCCCTGGGATAAATCCCATTTGATCATGGTGTATGATCCTTTAATTTGTTGTTAGATTCTGTTTGCTAGTATTTTGTTCATGATTTTTGCATCTATGTTCGTCAGTGATATTGGTCTATAATTTTCTTTTTTTGTGATATGTTTTTCTGGTTTTGATATCAGGGTGATAGTGGCTTTGTAGAATGAATTTAGGCGTGTTTCCTCCTCTGCAATTTTTTGGAAGAGTTTGAGAAGGATGGGTGTTAGCTCTTTTCTGTATGTGTGATAGAATTCTCCTGTGAAGCCATCTGGTCTTGGAGTTTTGTTTATTGGAAGATTTTTAATTACAGTTTCAATTTAATTACTTGTGATCGATCTGTTTATATTTTCTAATTCTTCCTGATTCATTCTTGGAAAATTGTACCTTTCCAAGAATTCGTCCATTTCTTCATGGTTGTATATTTTTTTGGTATAGAGTTGTTTGTAGTAGTCTCTTATAATCCTGTGTGTTTCTGCAGTGTCAGTTGTGATTTCTCCTTTTTCATTTCTAATTTTACTGATATGCGTCCTCTCCCTTTTTTTCTTGATGAGTTTGGCTAAGGATTTATCTATTTTGTTTATCTTCTCAAAGAACCAGCTTTTAGTTTTATTGATCTTTGCTATTGTTTTCTTTGTTTCTATTTCATTTATTTCTGCTCTGGTGTTCATGATTTCTTTCCTTCTACTGACTTTGGGTTTTCTTAGCTCTTCTTTCTCTAGTTGCTTTAGGTGTAGGGTTAGATTATTTATTTGAGAGTTTTCTTGTTTCTTGACGTGAGATTGAATTGCTATAAACCTCCCTCTTAGAACTGCTTTTGCTGCATCCCATAGGTTTTGGGTTGTTGTTTGTTCATCGTCATTTGTTTCTATGTATTTTTAAATTTCTTCTCTGAGTTCTTCAGTGATCTCTTGGTTATTTTTTAGCACACTGTTTAGCCTGCATGTATTTGTAGTTTTTACAGTTGTTTTCCTGTAATTGATTTCCAATCTCATAATGTTGTGGTCAGCAAAGATGCTTGATATGATTTCAGTTTTCTTAAATTCCCCAAGGCTTGATTTGTGACCCAAGATGTGATCTATCCTGGAGAATGTTCCTTGTGCACTTGAGAAGGAAGTGTATCTGCTACTTTTGGGTGGAATGTTCTTTAAATATCAATTAAATCTATCCGGTCTATTGTGTCATTTAAAACTTGTGTTTCCTTATTTATTTTCTGTTTGGATGATCTGTCCATTGGTGTAAGTGGGGTGTTAAAGTCCCCTACTGTTTTTGTTTGTTTGTTTTCTTGTGACTTTATTTCTTCCTTATCATCAAGATGTACACACCAATAATTCTATCACAAGCAAACCAAATTTTCGATTGTAAAGTTGCTTGTGAGAGGCAAAGTTTCTCAAGATAATTGTAAAGGCCTTTAATTGTTTTGGATTTCTCTGAGCTTATCTCCAAAATAGTTCCCACTTTAGTTTATCACATTCAACTGTCCACTCATATTCTGAGTGACCAGAGGCCCAAGACCAAAACTTTATTTGGAAGGTTGATTGGTTTGAAGGGCACCATGTTTTGTTAAAGTCCCTTACTCTTATTGTGTTACTGTCGATTTCCCTTTTCATGGTTGTTACCATTTGCCTTATATATTGAAATGCACCTATGCTGGGTGCATAAACATTTATAATTGTTATGTCTTCTTCTTGGATTGATCCTGTGATCATTGTATAGTGGCCTTCTTTATCTCTTGTAACAGTCTTTATTTTAAAGTCTATTTTGCCTGATATCAGTATTGCTACTCCAGCCTTCTTTTGATTTCCATTTGCATGGAATATCTTTTTCCATCCGTTCACTTTCAGTCTGTATGTGTCCCTAGGTCTGAAGTGAGTCTTTTGTAGACAGCATATATATGGGTCCTGTTTTTGTATCCATTAAGCCAGTCTGTGTCTTTTGGTTGGGGCATTTAAACCATTTACATTCAAGGTTATTATCAATATGTATGTTCCTATTACCATTTTCTTAATTGTTTTGGGTTTGGTTTTTTGGGCCTATTTCTTCCCTTGTGTTTCCTGCCTAGGGAAGTTTCTTTAGCATTTGTTGTAAAGCTGGTTTGGTGGTGCTGAATTCTCTTAGTTTTTGATTGTTTCTCTTAGTTTTGATTGAAAAACTTTTAATTTCTCCATCAAATCTGATTGAGACCCTTGCTGGGTAGAGTAATCTTGGTTGTAGGTTTTTCTCTTTCATCACTTGAAGTATATCCTGCCACTCCCTTCTGGCCTGCAGAGTTTCTGCTGAAAAATCAGTTGATAACCTTATGGGAATTCCTTTGTCTGTTATTTTTTGTTTTTCCCTTGCTGCTTTTAATATTTTTTCTTTGAATTTAATTTTTGTTGGTTTTATCAATATGTGTCTTGGTGTGTTTCTCCTAGGGTTTATCCTGTATGGGACTCTCTCTGCTTCCTGGACTTGGGTGACTACTTCCTTTTCCATGTTAGGGAAGTTTTACACTATAATCTCTTCAAATGGTTTCTCAGACCCTTTCTTTTTCTCTTCTTCTTCTGGGACCCCTATAATTCGAATGTTCGTGTGTTTAGTGTTGTCCCAGAGGTCTCTGAGATTGTCTTCAATTATTTTCATTCTTTTTTCTTTATTCTGTTCCTTGGCTGTTATTTCCACCATTTTGTCTTCCGGCTCACTTATTCGTTCTTTTCCCTCATTTATTCTGTTATTGATTCCTTCTAGTGTATTTTTCATTTCAGTTATTGTGTTGTTCCTCTCTGTTTGTTTGTTCTTTAGTTCTTCTAGATCATCATTAAACATTTCTTGTATTTTCTCAATACATGACTCTTTTCTATTTCCAAGATTCTAGATCATCCTTACTATCATTACTCTGAATTCTTTTTCAGGTACATTGCCTATTTCCTCTTCATTTATTTGGTCTTGTATGTTTTTACCTTGCTCCTTCATCTATGACATATTTTTTTGCCATCTTATTTTTTTTTTCCTTTTTTTTATGAGTGAGATTGTGTTCCTGTCTTACTGGTTTTCTGGCCTGAGGCTTCCAACACTGTAGTTTGTAGGCTCTTGGGTAGAGCTGGGTCTTGGTGCTGAGATGAGGACCTCCAGGACACCTCACTCTGATAAATATTCCCTGGCATCTGAGGTTCTCTTTTAGTCCAGTGGTTTGGACTCAGAGCTCCCACTACAGGAGCTTTGGCCCCACCCCTAGCTTGTGAACCAAGATACTGCAAGCTGTGTGTGGCAGCCAAAAAAAAAAAGAAAGAAAAGAAAAGGAGGACAATAACAAAGTAAAAAATAAAATTAGAGTAGGAAACTAACAGCTGTGTTAGAAAAAAAATAAAAATAAAAATATAGATGAAACAACAACCGGAAGGTAAAACAGAACCACAATAGTAAAAAAGAGGAGCAGAAAAAAAAAAGTGCAGATCAGCTGACAATTCTCTTAGTTTTATTTTATATGAAAATGTCTTTGTTTTTAATTCTTGAAAAATATTTTCACTGGATGCTGAATTTAGGATTAATGTTTTGTTTGCTTCTTACACTCTCTACTGTCTTCTGTAATTTCCAGTGAAAATCATTGAGTTTGCACATTGGCTTCCCTCTGTGTAACGGGTTTTTATCTGACTGCTATCATGATTTTCTCTTTATCTTTGGTTTCATTTTCAACAATGTTAGTACAGTGAAACTAGGCATAGTTTTCCTGTTTTGAGTTCACTGAGCTGCTTGGATTGGTAAAGTTAAGTCTTATACGAAATTTAGTAGATTTTCAGCCATTATAGCTTTAAATATTTTTTTTCTTGTGCCTAAAGTTTTTATTTATTTATGTTTTTACATCTTTATTGGAGCATAATTGCTTTACAATGGTGTGTTAGTTTCTGCTTTATAACAAAGTGAATCAGTTATACATATACGTATGTTCCCATATCTCTTCCCTCTTGCATCTCCCTCCCTCCCACCCTCCCAATCCCATTCCTCAAGGTGGTAACAAAGCACCAAGCTGATCTCCCTATGCTACGTGGCTGCTTCCCACTAGCTATCTGTTTTACCTTTGGTAGTGTATATATGTCCATGCCACTCTCTCGCTTTGTCACAGCTTACCCTTCCCCCTCCCCATATCTTCAAGTCCATTCTCTAGTAGGTCTGTGTCTTTATTCCTGTCTTACCCCTAGGGTCTTCGTAACATTTTTTAAAAATTCCATATATATGTGTTAGCATACGGTGTTTGTATTTCTCTTTCTGACTTACTTCACTCTGTATGACAGACTCTAGGTCCATCCACCTCATTACAAAGAGCTCAATTACGTTTCTTTTTATGGCTGAGTAATATTCCATTGTATATATATGCCACATCTTCTTTACCCATTCATCCAATGATGGACACTTAGATTGTTTCCATCTCTGGGCTATTGTAAATAGAGCTGCAATGAACATTTTGTACATGACTCTTTTTGAATTATGGTTTTCTCAGGGTATATGCCAGTAGTGGGATTGCGGGGTCATATGGTAGTTCTATTTGTAGTTTTTTAAGGAACCTCCATACTGTTCTCCATAGTGGCTGTACCAATTCACATTCCCGCCAGCAGTGCAAGAGTGTCCCGTTTTTCCACACCCTCTCCAGCATTTATTGTTCGTAGATTTTTTGATGATGGCCATTCTGACTGGTGTGAGATGATATCTCATTGTAGTTTTGATTTGCATTTCTCTAATGATTACTGATGTTGAGCATTCTTTCATGTGTTTGTTGGCAGTCTGTATATCTTCTTTGGAGAAATGTCTATTTAGGTCTTCTGCCCATTTTTGGATTGGGTTTTTTGTTTTTTTGTTATTGAGCTGCATGAGCTGCTTGTAAATTTTGGAGATTAATCCTTTGTCAGTTGCTTCATTTGCAAATATTTTCTCCCATTCTGAGGGTTGTCTTTTTGTCTTGTTTATGGTTTCCTTTGCTGTGCAAAAGCTTTTAAGTTTCATTAGGTCCCATTTGTTTATTTTTGTTTTTATTTCCCTTTCTCTAGGAGGTGGGTCAAAAAGGATCTTGCTGTGATTTATGTCATAGAGTGTTCTGCCTATGTTTTCCTCTAAGAGTTTGATAGTTTCTGGTCTTACATTTAGGTCTTTAACCCATTTTGAGCTTATTTTTATGTATGGTGTTAGGGAGTGATCTAATCTCATACTTTTACATGTCCCTGTCCAGTTTACCCAGCACCACTTATTGAAGAGGCTGTCCTTTCTCCACTGTACATTCCTGCCTCCTTTATCAAAGAAAAGGTGACCATATGTGCGTGGTTTTATCTCTGGGCTTTCTATCCTGTTCCATTGATCTGTATTTCTGTTTTTGTGCCAGTCCCATACTGTCTTGATTGCTGTAGCTTTGTAGTATCATCTGAAGTCAGGGAGCCTGATTCCTCAAGTTCCGTTTTTCATTCTCAAGATTGCTTTGGCTATTCGGGGTCCTTTGTGTTTCCATACAAATTGTGAAATTGTTTGTTCTAGTTCTGTGAAAAATGACAGTGGTAGTTTGATAGGGATTGCTTTGAATCTGTAGATTGCTTTGGGTAGTAGAGTCAACTTCACAATGTTGAGTCTTCCAATCCAAGAACATGGTATATCTCTCTATCTGTTTGTATCATCTTTAATTTCTTTCATCAGTGTCTTATAATTTTCTGCATACAGGTCTTTTTTCTCCTTAGGTAGGTGTATTCCTAGATATTTTATTCTTTTTGTTACAGTGGTAAATGGGAGTGTTTTCTTGGTTTCACTTTCAGATTTTTCATCATTAGTGTATAGGAATGCCAGAGATTTATGTGCATTAATATTATATCCTGCTACTTTACCAAATTCATTGATTAGCTCTAGTAGTTTCCTGGTAGCATCTTTAGGCTTCTCTATGTATAGTGTCATGTCATCTGCAAACAGTGACAGCTTTACTTCTTCTTTTCCGATTTGGATTCCTTTTATTTCCTTTTCTTCTCTGATTGCTGTGGCTAAAATTCCAAAACTATGTTGAATAAGAATGGTGAGAGTGGGCAACCTTGTCTTGTTCTTGATCTTAGTGGAAATGGTTTCAGTGTTTCACCATTGAGGACGATGTTGGCTGTGGGTTTGTCATATATGACCTTTATTATGTTGAGGAAAGTTCCCTCTATGTCTACTCTCTGGAGGGTTTTTATCATAAATGGGTGTTGAATTTTGTTGAAAGCTTTCTCTGCTTCTGTTGAGATGACCATATGGTTTTTCTTCTTCAATTTGTTAATATGGTGTATCACATTGATTGATTTGCATATATTGAAGAATCCTTGCATTGCTGGAATAAACCCAACTTGATCATGGTGTATTATCCTTTTAATGTGCTGTTGGATTCTGTTTGCTAGTATTTTGTTGAGGATTTTTGCATCTATGTTCATCAGTGATATTGGCCTGTAGTTTTCTTTCTTTGTGACACCCTTGTCTGGTTTTGGTATCAGGGTGATGGTGGCCTCGTACAATGAGTTTTGGTGTGTTCCTCCCTCTGCTATATTTTGGAAGAGTTTGAGAAGGATAGGTGTTAGCTCTTCTCTAAATGTTTGGTAGAATTCGCCTGTGAAGCCATCTGGTCCTGGGCTTTTGTTTGTTGGAAGATTCTTAATCACAGTTTCAATTTCAGTGCTTGTGATTAGTCTGTTCATATTTTGTATTTCTTCCTGATTCAGTCTTGGCAGGTTGTGCATTTCTAAGAATTTGTCTATTTCTTCCAGGTTGTCTAGTTTATTGGCATAGAGTTGCTTGTAGTAATCTCTCATGGTCTTTTGTATTTCTGCAGTGTCAGTTGTTACTTCTCCTTTTTCATTTCTAATTCTATTGATTTGAGTCTTCTCCCTTTTTTTCTTGATGAGTCTGGCTAATGGTTTATCAATTTTGTTCATCTTCTCAAAGTACCAGGTTTTAGTTTTATTGATCTTTGCTATCATTTCCTTCATTTCTTTTTCATTTATTTCTGATCTGACCTTTATGATTTCTTTCCTTCTGCTAACTTTGGGGTTTTTTTGTTCTTCATTCTCTAATTGCTTTAGGTGCAAGGTTAGGTTGTTTATTCAAGATATTTCCTGTTTCTTCAGGTAGGATTGTATTGCTATAAACTTCCTTCTTAGAACAGCTTTTGCTGTATCCCATAGGTTTTGGGTCATTGTGTCTCCATTGTCATTTGTTTCTAGGTATTTTTTTATTTCCTCTTTGATTTCTTCAGTGATCATTTCATTGTTAAGTCATGTATTGTTTAGCCTCCATGTGTTTGTATTTTTTACCAATCTTTTCCTGTAATTGATATCTAGTCTCATAGCATTGTGGTCGGAAAAGATACTTGATACAATTTCAATTTTCGTAAATTTACCAAGGCTTGATTTGTGACCCAGATATGATCTATCCTGGAGAATGTTCCATGAGCACTTGAGAAAAATGTGTATTCTGTTGTTTTTGGATGGAATGTCCTATAAATATCCATTAAGTCCATCTTGTTTAATGTATCATTTAAAGCTTGTGTTTCCTTATTTATTTTCATTTTGGATGATCTGTCCATTGGTGAAAGTGGGGTGTTAAAGTCCCCTACTATGAACGTGTTACTGTCGATTTCCCCTTTTATGGCTGTTAGTATATGCCTTATGTATTGAGGTGCTCCTGTGTTGGGTGCATTAATATTTGCAATTGTTATATCTTCGTCTTGGATCATTCCCTTGATCATTATGTAGTGTCCTTCGTTGTCTCTTCTAATAGTCTTTATTTTAAAGTCCATTTTGTCTGATATGAGAATTGCTACTCCAGCTTTCTTTTGGTTTCCATTTGCATGGAATATCTTTTTCCATCCCCTCACTTTCAGTCTGTATGTATTCCTAAGTCTGAAGTGGGTCTCTTGTAGACAGCATATATATGGGTCTTGTTTTTGTATCCATTAAGCCAGTCTGAGTCTTTTGGTGGGAGCATTTAATCCATTTACATTTAAGGTAATTATCGATATGTATGTTCCTATTCCCATTTTCTTAATTGTTTTGGGTTTGTTATTATAGGTCTTTTCCTTCTCTTGTGTTTCTTGCCTGGAGAATTTTCTTTAGCATTTGTTGTAAAGCTGGTTTGGTGGTGCTGAACCCTCTCAGCTTTTGCTTGTCTGTAAAGGTTTTAATTTCTCCATCAAATCTGAATGAGATCCTTGCTGGGTAGAGTAATCTTGGTTGTAGGTTTTTCTCCTTCATCACTTTAAATATGTCCTGCCAGTCCCTTCTGGCTTGCAGAGTTTCTGCTGAAAGATCAGCTGTTAACCTTATGGGGATTCCCTTGTGTGTTATTTGTTGTTTTTCCCTTGCTGCTTTTAATATGTTTTCTTTGTATTTAATTTTTGACAGTTTGATTAATTTGTGTTTTGGCATGTTTCTCCTTGGATTCATCCTGTATGGGACTCTCTGTGCCTCCTGGACTTGATTAACTATTTCCTTTCCCATATTAGGGAAGTTTTCAACTATAATCTCTTCATATATTTTCTCAGTCCCTTTCTTTTTCTCTTCTTCTTCTGGAACCCCTATAATTCGAATGTTGGTGCGTTTAATGTTGTCCCAGAAGTCTCTGTGACTGTCCTCAGTTCTTTTCATTCTTTTTTCTTTATTCTGCTCTACAGTAGTTATTTCCACTATTTTATCTTCCAGGTCACTTCTCCGTTCTTCTGCCTCAGTTATTCTGCTATTGATCCCTTCTAGAGTATTTTTAATTTCATTTATTGTGTTGTTCATCATTGCTTGTTTCATCTTTAGTTCTTCTAGGTCCTTGTTAAATGTTCCTTGCATTTTCTCTATTCTATTTCCAAGATTTTGGATCATCTTTACTATCATTACTCTGAATTCTTTTTCAGGTAGACTGACTATTTCCTCTTAATTTGTTAGGTCTGGTGGGCTTTTATCTTGCTCCTTCATCTGCTGTGTGTTTTTCTGTCTTCTCATTTTGCGTATCTTTCTGTGTTTGGGGTCTCGTTTTTGCAGGCTGCAGGCTCGTAGTTCCCATTGTTTTTGATGTCTGTCCCTAGTGGCTAAAGTTGGTTCAGTGGGTTGTGTAGGCTTCCTGGTGGAGGGGACTAGTGCCTGTGTTCTGGTGGATGAGGCTGGATCTTGTCTTTCTGGTGGGCAGGTCCATATCTGGTGGTGTGTTTTGGGCTGTCTGTGGAGTTATTATGATTTTAGGCAGCCTCTCTGCTAATGGCTGGGGTTGTGTGCCTGTCTTGCTAGTTGTTTGGCATAGGGTGTCCAGCACTGTAGCTTGCTGGTCATTGAGTGAAGCTGGGTGTTGGTGTTGAGATGGAGATCTCTGGGAGATTTTTGCCATTTGATATTATGTGGAGCTGGGTTGTCTCTTGTGGACCAGTGTCCTGAAGTTGGCTCTCCCACCTCAGAGGCACAGCACTGACTCCTGGGTGCAGCACCAAGAGCCTTTCATCCACACGGTGTCACCTGACCAGGCAGCAAATCCACAGCCATTCTTTCCTTCTTAGTTTTCCTGAAATAAATTTCTTCTTTTGGTTATCTCATATAATGAGAACACCAGAAATGAGCAGCACAGGGCCAATATGGAGGCTCCATAATGTCATCAGAGACCAGCCTCTTTTTGTTTTTGCTGCTAGAGTTGGAAGGTCTCCTGCAGAGGCAGGGGGTGGCTGTGGTGCACTGTGGGGACAAAGACAGTGGTAGCAGAAGTTCTGGGAAGTCACTTTAATATTTTTTAATGCCTCTTCTGTACCTCTTCTCCTCATGAAACTCCAACTATACATATGTTAGACTTTTATTCTTGTTCTTCAGGTCCATGAATTCATGAGAATCTGTTTCATTTTCCCCAATCTTTTTCTTATCTGTCTTTTAGATTGGATCATTTCTATTTATCTGTCTTCAAGTTTACTGACTCTCCTGTATTTTCCATTCTAGTACTAAGAACATACTGTGAATTTTTAAATTTTAATTATGGTGTTTTTAAGTTGTAGTATTTCTATTTAGTTCTTTTTTAGAAATAGTTTTCATTTCTCAGCAGAGATTTTCTACCTTTTCATTCATTGTGATAATATTTTTCTTTATTTTGTTGAGGATAGTTTCTTTATATGGTTAGAATTTTGGGATTATACCCTGACCATTGTGAATAATTGGTTGTAGATATCCTGCAGTCTGTTATTTCTTCTGAAGTTAATTGTTGTTTTGCTTCAGAATATAATTAATTTGATGACTGAAACGGCAAACTCTGTCTCGTGTATAGTAGCTCAAACCTTAGTGGTTTTTTGTTTGTTTTTCTTTGCTGGTTTGCTTAGAGTCTATCATATGCATGTATAATTCACGTGTCATCCAGATACTTGGGAAGAGTGTATGTATAAATTTTGGGCTCTGCCTCTCTGAATCACTCCTTGTAGGAAAGTTTCTGCTCACTTTCCAGTAGCTGTGGTTGCCCTACATTCTGTTCTTTGGTCCTTTTCTTCAAAAAAGACTTAATTTTTCTATTAAAGGTTTTCTCACCCTGAGTGACACTGACTTCAGCCTGCCTTTAGACAGAGGCATACAAATTATTAACTCACTTGTACCAATCCCTTCTATGAAATCTCAGCCCCTATCCAGAATTTGACTGCTCGAGTTTACCCCCTAGCACCTTTGGATATTTGATTTTTATTTGCATATTTTACCCATGTTTTACAGTTAGCTGTCATAGGCTAGGGTCTGGTAGGAGCTTTCTTGGTCATATTAGAAGTGAATATAAAATAAAACCAATTTCTTCCCTTCTAAGATGGAAAAACTATGATCTACCCATTATCCATGGAATCTCAAAATTTGGTGCTAAGAGTATATTTGAAAAAGAATACAAACCCAGTTAAACTCTACTATGTAAAAATTACCAGAAAACTCTGTAATAGGTAAACATAAATATAAAGTATAATAAATACTTCAGATAAAATTCTGCTTCAATTTCATTAACAATATTTAAGGAGCCTAGTATGAATTGTGAGATGTAACATTTAAGAATAGATGAGAGAAGATTCGTCCAAAGCTTCTGAAAATAGGTACTAGTCCACTGATATTCTCTAAGCCTTTAAGTGGTTCTTCCTGGAACTCTAAACCCCCAAAGGTCATCTCAGATGAAGTTCTCTAATATTGGCTATAGAGTGGGGAGAGAGAAAGTAATACTAATGTACATGAATCCAGTGATGGCAGTGGGAAATAGTTATCTGTGGAGTTATGTCAGATTCCCAAAGAAGTATTTGTGGAACGAATGCAAGAACCACTGGTTTAAACTTCTATTGAAACATGAATAGGAGGTATGAATGGAAAGGTTATATTATATAATTGAGGAGTTCTATATGGGATATATATTAGGTCTGCATGCATGACTTCTGAATCAGAAGTAGAAGGAGGAGGCTTTTTAAGAGGAAGGAAAGCTGAGTTTCTTGATCTTTTCTGATATGTAGCCCGTTTTCTGTCTCCAGTCTGTTTCATTGCTGATTGTCCAATGACAATCAGGAAAGGACAGGAATCTGAGAGGCTGAAAGGGAGGGAAACTGTACAGTTCTAAACTCTGACCCACAGCTTAAAAACAATTCATTAATCTTTGACAAGTATAAAATTTAGTTGCTGGTAATGTGAAAAACTTAAATTATTGCAGCTGAATGTCTTTATAGCCCATGAGCTTGGAAAAGGAAAATTAGATCTGGGTGCATTCATGAGCTGGACCAGGCTGGTTTACCAGTTTAAGCATCTCTGCTGATGGTGTACTTGCTGTTGGTGGAGACGTGGCAGTCCATGAAAAGGTCTTTGAAAGGCTCCAGGAGAGCTCTGTGTTCTGCTCCTAGAGGAGTCCCCAGCCATGCAAACTTGGAGGGTCTAGAATTTTACTGGAAACCAGGGGCTTGCCGTGACTCAAAGAAGCTTTTGCAAGTGTTCATTATGGAGCCTCCCCTTGAAAGGTCTCCATATTTTTATTCAGCTTGATGTTTTAGTTGGCCTGGGGTCACTTTGGCTAGAGAATTTCTGCCTTTTCTTTAGGCTGTTTTCTGGAGAACAAAGTCACTCTTTCAGTTTCCTTTACAAAGGTCCCAGCAACCCCCAGGCTGTATTGACCCCTTCAAGCCTCTGTAGGTATCCCAGTATTCACCTCTCTTTTTGAGGCGAGATGGTCAGAATGGCCAAGGATTTACTTACTACCCTTGCAAAGGTATTTATCTGAATAAGTGAGTGATTTTCTGCTTGCATTAAGAGGAGTGAGTAGAAATCCTCCTAGGAGGGCACCCTCTAAATTATCTGCCTCTCGTCTTTTTATAATTTCTGATCCCCAAAACTTTACCCATTACCGAATACTATGTCACCATATGATTTTGTGACAGCTAGTGTGTCAGGTCTTTGTAGTAAAATGGATGCTGATTGGGATGTAGGGTTACTCTGGGATGTAGGGTTACTCTGGAGACATCATGTGGTGACAGCAATGGAGACATCACTGGCCACAGTCAGACACCAAAGACATCCAAGCCCTCTCATTTAAAGGCAGTCATATCTTTCTTTTTTTCTTTCCAGATTTATTGAGATATAATTGACATACAACATTGTGTAAGTTTAAGGTGTACAGCATAACGAGGTGACTTACATACAACATGAAATGATTATCACAATAATTTAGTCAACATCCATCATCTCATATGGTTACAAAATTAAAGGAATAGAAGAAAACTTTTTTCCTTGTAACGAGAACTCTTAGGATTTATTCTTATCAAATCTCATATATATATAACATTCAGCAGTGTTAATTATATTTATGATTGACATACAATACTATGTTAGTTCCTGTTACACAACACAGTGAATTGATATTTCTATACATTTCAAAATGATCACAATGGTAAGTCTGGTTATATCACCATACAGAGATATCATTTAGTTATTGACTATATTCTCCTTATTGTACATTTCATATCCATGACTCATTTATTTTGCAGCTGGAAGTTTGTACCTTTTAATTTTCCTCATCTATGTCATTCCTCTCCTCACCTCCTCACCTCTGGCAACCACCTATTTGTTCTCTGTATCTATGACTGTTTCTGGTTTGTTATATTTGTTCATTTGTTTTGTTTTTTTCAGATTCCACATATAAGTGAAATCATACATTATTTGTCTTTATCTGACTTATTTCACTTAGCATAATACCCTCTAGATCCATCCATATTGTCATAAATAGCAAGATTTCATTCTTTTTTATGGCTGAGTAATATTCCATTGTATGTATGTGTATATATATATATATATATATATATATATATATATATATATATATACCACATCTTTATCCACTCATCTATTGATGGGCACTTAGGTTGCTTCCATATCTTGGCTATTGTAAATAATGCTGCAATGAACATAGGGATGCATATATCTTTTTGAATTAGTGGTTTTGTTTTCTTTGGATAAATACCCAGGAGTGGAATTGCTGGATCATGTGGTAGTTCTCTTTAATTTTTTGAGGAATCTCTATACTGTTTTCCACAGTAGCTGCAACAGTTTACATTCCCACCAACAGTGCACAGGGTTCCATTTTCTCCACATCCTCACCAACACTTGTTATTTGTTGATAATAGCCATCCTGACAGGTGTGAGGTGATATTTTATTGTGGTTTTGATTTGCATTTCCCTGATGATTAGTGATGTTGAACATCTTTTCACATGCCTGTTGGCATCTGTATGTCTTCTTTGGAAAAGTGTCTATTCAGTCATTTTTTAATCAGTTTTTATGTTGAGTTGTATGAGTTCTTTGTTTATTTTGGACATTAACCTTTTATTGGATGCATTGTCTGCAAATATCTTCTCGCATTCAGTAGGTGGCCTTTTCGTTTTGTTGATAAAGCAGTCATATTCTTGAGCATCATCCTGTTCCAGTCTGAACTGGTGAGTTTTCATCATTTCTCTAGACTCTAGCCTTGGGAATTCTGAACTTAACTCTGGAATTTCACATTCCCTCTGTTCCTGCCCATTGTGGTGTTTACCTCAGAACCTATCCTCCGTGTTTCTCACTCTAGACTTCAGAGCTGATTTCCAATTTTGATCTGCCTAGAGAGGGTGTTTCAACAGGAAACTTTGTTTCTCAATACCAACAGTCTTTGTGAGATAATTTATTTGCGAGTATTCTGGGGAGATATCTTAAATAGAAAGAAAGAAAAAATGGCAATTTTTTAAAGAATATTGTGTGTTAAAAAGAAACTATAAAGAGTTTCTTTCATTTGGAGTGCAGTAAAAACAGAGTAACAGACACTACGATGGGAATGTAGATTGGTACAGATTTCCTGAAGGGCAATATAGAAAAATATTTGAGGAAACTTAAAAATGTGCTTATCTGCAAATTACCCTTCTAGAAATTTTATCCATATAAGATAAATTGAGACACTAAATATTTATTTAAACTGATTTCATTATAAGTAATTAACATAACCCAAGTGCTCCAAATGGGAACTAGATAGATATTAAATTGAACTATATGAAATTACTGATAGTTGACAGATGTTGACCCACAAAACAGCTTTTTTATGGTTCAACCTAATGAACTGTGGAACGTTCACATGATAGACTTCTATGCAGGTATTGAAAAGCATATTTTAAAAGAATATTTAATGCTCATGAATAATTATTGTGTAAAAAAGGTAGGATATAAAAATAAGTATAGGGCCTCCCTGGTGGCGCAGTGGTTGAGAGTCCGCCTGCCGATGCAGGGGATACGGGTTCGTGCCCCGGTCTGGGAGGATCCCATATGCCGCGGAGCGGCTGGGCCCGTGAGCCATGGCCGCTGGGCCTGCGCGTCCGGAGCCTGTGCTCCGCAGCGGGAGAGGCCACAACAGTGAGAGGCCCGCATACCGCAAAAAGAAAAAAAAAAAAAAAAAAGTATATAGCCTGAGATCTCCATTTTATTTTATTAAAATACACTTACATACACGGTCAGAAAAATGACTGAAAGAAAACATTCGTATTAATAGTAGTTCTGTGAGTGATTGGATTATTAATTTTTTGTTTTATGTTTGTCTTTATACTTTGCTGTCTTCCCCAAATTTGTGTGGTTATAATAATACTAGTATTCTTCATTTCCTCCTAAAGTCATACAGTTAACATTGTCCATGATATTGCATATTTTCCCAGATCATTTTAATGGATTCATAATAATCTCTGCAGTAGAATTCCATCAATTATTTAAATATCTCTCAATAGTAGGCTTTTAGGTTGTTCCCTCCCTCCCTCCCTTCTCTCCTTCCTCCCTCCCCTTCCCCCTTCCTTCCCTCCCTCCTCCTTTCCCTCCCTCTCCTCCCCCTCCCTCCCTCCCCTCCCCCTCCCTCCCCCCTCCCTCCCTCCCTTTCCCCCCTTCCTTCCCTCCCTCCTCCTTTCCCTCCCTCTCCTCCCCCTCCCTCCCCTCTCCCTCCCTCCTTCTTCCTTCCTTCCTTCCTTCCTTCCTTCGCTTCTTATATAAATAAGGCAAGATTCTCTTTCCCACATTTTGGATTATTTCCATAAAATACAGACCCAGAGTTAAAGTGTCTATTAGGCATGGAAGGGGGAGGTGGAGAGAATGTACTAGAAGCTGAATGTTGCCAAGTACTTCTTGAGAACCTTACCCCAAACCCTGTCAGCCTTTTGAAGTACTGGAAAGACACTGTTGTAACACTGTTCTTGTTGTTAGTGGAAATGTGATCATTTTCCACGTTTCTGGTTCCAAGGCAGCAACATTTTAAAAGCTCAGCTCAGGTGGAACAGCTTATTAGTGTTTGCATTCCTGCTAAACCTGGGAGAAAAACTTACAGAATCAGATAAAAACATTGCTAATGTGTCACACATAACTTCCCAGTTTTCATTCTTTCTCTTGTTCAGATAGCATTTATATACCTTCAGCTGCCCAGTGCTTGCTTGGCATAAACCCACCTGGTAGCCCACGTCTGAGGGGTCTGGAGGGAGACTGTGTTAGCTCTGGGCTGCTTAGAGCTCTTTCACTTGTGAGGAAGTTCTGCTGTGTGATGAAGATCAGTGTGATAAAAGAGGCATTGTGTTCTTCACCCATTGGTAAAACATGGATTGGAGAAATACTGTCTCCTCGTCAGAAAGCTTTGGTGCCTGGACACATGACTTTCAACCGGTAGCCCATCTTGTCTTTGCTTGAACACAGGAGGGTATAGGAAGTCACAATACACACAAGGGCAGCATCCCATAGCTTTCATGGTATTTGGGAGATAGACCACCTCCATCCCTCAGACCTGGGTGCCCCATGTGAATGGGTGTCTGCTGAGGGCCTGGCACAGCTGGGGGGCTGCTAGACCAAGCCAGCTGCAGGAGAACTTGGGGGTGTGGGAGCTCTCTTAAGGGACAGTTAACAGCTGTATGGCAAAGCCCAGGAGAAAGCAGCCACTGTCTGCTGGTTTGTTCACAAGCATTTATTGAGCTTTTGCTATGTATCAGATGTTATGCTGGGCCCGGAAATAGCAGCTGAATAAAACATCCTTCCTGCTTTCCAGGAGCTCATGTGAATGGATGAGACAGGCAAGTAAATGGATCATTTAGAGCCCAGGGGGTCATTTAGAGCCCAGGAGAGAACACAAGAGGAAGAAGGAGAGTATTATGGGGGACACACAGGAAAAGTGCTAGGATTGGGAAGTTTCCAGAGGAGGCAAGATATTGAAGAATGAGAAGTATGCTGCTTCCAGGTGGTGGAAAATAAAAAGAAGGACACGCCCTTCCACAGAGGGGCAGCCAAAACTGCGAGACTGGGGTTGTGGAAACATCTCTCTGAGTGCTGGGCAGACACATTTGCTGACCCCTTGATTGTATCACTGACTTTGCAGCCACCGACAGTGAGCTGTGGCTGCCTCATTTGTAGCCTCTGATAGCAGGGTAAGGGGCTACCTGAAGGAAATAAATCATACATGTCTGAGTCTGAGCACCAGCAGTGTCCTTTCTTCACTAAGATCTTTTTTTTTCCTTCTTGAAGTTCTTGAGTGACAATAATATGATTAGCTATCTCTAATTATGAAAATGACTCATGCTTATCATTAAAACTTCAAACAATACATGAAAATATAAGGAAGAAAGTAGGCATCACCTCAAATCCTTCAACCTGGAGATCACCACTTTGGCAAACATCCTTCCACATGTCCTTGTATATACCCACACTGAAACACTTCTACAGAAGTGGCATGCATTTCAGGTTAGCAGACATTTATTGTACCGGGGCTGTGCAGGCATTTGGCATCCAGCAGTGAACAAGACAGGGAGGGGCCCTGCCTAGTAGAGTTTCACTCCCAGTCTTAAGGTGGACTCCCAGAATGGTGAAGCTGATTACAAAACCCCATGGGGACCAGGAGTCCCTTCCCTTTATAGTAGAGCCTTTGCACAAGCTGGTTTCTCTGCCTGCATTGCTTCTCTCCATCCCCCCTACTATGGACAGATTTCCATGTTAAGAGATATAATTCTACAGTATATTAAATGTAAGTATATTTTCTCTCATATAGATGAATCATTGATTCATTTTTATTTTTAACCAATGACTTATTGTTAGATTTTAGGTTGTTTCAAAACTTTTTTTCTATTATAAACAGCTGTGTAACAAACATCCTTTTATATACATCTTGACCATTTATTTTAGGATAAATTCCTAAAAGTGGAATTACTAGATCAAATGATATACACACTGCTGATACATGTTGCCCTTCTGAAAGGTCTGTCAACAGTATGTAAAGTACCATTTCCCATACCCTACCAATACTAGGAAACCTCAGTTTATAAAACCTTTGACCATCTGATGAAATTTACTTTTACTTGTTAGTAGTTTGATTGTTTTTCATCTATTTATTCATTCTTTATATGTCTTCTTTTGTGAACATTCTGTTAATATCCTTTGCCTATTTTTTTTCTATTGAGATACTGTTTTTTTTCATATTAATGATTTATGAGTGCACTTTATATATTAAGGGTGTTAACACTTTGCTATACCTATTGCAAATGTTTTTTCCACATATCATTTCACTTTTAATTTTTTATGTTGTCTTTTTGTCGTTGAGAGGTTAAAAAAAAGTCATATCTAATCACCTTTTTGTTCATTGTTTTGTATTTTTATGTTATTCGCTTCATTTCTGATTATATTGTCTCATTGCTTGTGTCCCACTGAATTTGAGACTTGGGTGAATGCCAGATGGCTAAGAATTCATTTTAATAAGGCAAGGGACCATGTTGGTAAAGATGGGGAAATATCTAGAAAATATGTCTGAGATCATCTCTGTTCTCTCATTCAGAGGCATGACTCTTGTCTTTTTCCCCATAGATTGTGATGTTCCCATGCTGTGGTTCCTGAGCAGTCTGAGGGCAGGCATATGTAAGATCACCTTTCTACAAACACACAAAATGAAGAGAACCATCTCTTCTTTAAGAAGAGGGTCCTCTGCCATTCCCAGTTTGGACATGCCAATGTCAGTGTGGACAGGGCAGTACTAAGGACTGAACTTAGCTTAAGTAACAGGAAAATTTGAGGAAAATTGATGTAGAAGATAAAATCCATTCTGGAGAGCTAATGTAAAATAGTCATCATTTGTTACGTATCTACTCTGTGTCCTCCAACATCTTACACGATATTTAATCTTGTCCTCATCTTGTGTATCTTAAAAACTAACCAACAAACAAGGCTTTTAGAGGTGAAATGATTGGCCAAAGGGCATATAGCTAGTAAGTAGAAGAGCTGGGATTTGAACTCTGATTTGAGCTGAGTCCAAAGCTAGAAACAGCAACAAAAGTTAATATTATTGAGTACTCATCTGGACAGGTATTGTGCTAAGTGCTTTACATCTATTAGCTTTTTTAATATGACAGCAACCATCTGAGGTAAGCATTTCTATTTTAAAGAGAAGAACACAGAAGCCCAGAGCAGCTAAGTAGCATGCTCAAGGTCACATAGCTAATAAGTTGCAGGACCAGGAACTGAACCAACACATTCTGACTTCGACACCTGTCCTTTTTTCTTCATGCAGATCTTTTCTTTCTTTTTAAATTTTATTTTAAACAGAAAATAACTTCATTATTTATAATTATGAAATGCTCACACTTATTAAAATTTCAAATAATTCATGAAATAAATCATTGTTGTTTCCATCACTCCATGCTGCTTGCTCCTGACATGTTCTGAATCAGCAGTTGTCCTTGGGAGAACTTAACACCCTATTTCCACTCCCCATGCTTTGAAAGTTATCTTCTTTTTCATGAAAATATATTTTGGGGGGTAACTACTGAATGGGGAAAAGGACTAATTTATATAATTACTAGGCAATCTTGGTGTTGTCAAGCGTGACCAAAGTACCTGGAAAAGTTAATAAGTGAGTGATTGTTTAATTACTTAACTACTAATGATTTTCCAGGAATCGAACCATTTGGTTTTGCACCTGAACATTTTTTTATTAAGTTGATTGGAAGTAACCTGTGAGACAGCAGAGTTCTGAG
Source organism: Mesoplodon bidens (assembly GCF_964165515.1). Classification (NCBI taxonomy): domain Eukaryota; kingdom Metazoa; phylum Chordata; class Mammalia; order Artiodactyla; family Ziphiidae; genus Mesoplodon; species Mesoplodon bidens. The sequence goes on along the minus strand of NC_138160.1, from coordinate 56,280,227 downwards.
CTCCAAAGGTCATTGCATTCAGGTCACCATTATCGATTCCACCATGGGGTTCCACTAAATCATTGACTGGGATATTGACCAGTTATTTTAATGCATTCTCTCTGTTAGTGGGCACAAGTAACACACTGGGTGATGAAAAAAAATTGTGCTTTCCAAATCTTGCTCCCCAGACTGTAGCCATTTTCTTTGATGTGCTTACATTTTCTTTCGATTGGTGACCTTACTAGAAAATATGTTCCTAAAGCTTGGTCATATGCTAAATTTGATTTTGTAAATAATGAACACCAGATTTCCGGAAACCTTTTGATGCATAGAGATCCTTTGTATTGATATTTGGGCGTTTCCCCCAGTGCTTTTCCCAGCACATACTAAGACTCATATACATAACCTTACCACCCCTACAGTTTCTCCCGCCCCTCAACTAATTGGTTTTGAGATAGTCACCAAGGACTGGAGGATAAATAGTTCAATGTGAGTTATTAGAAAGAAACAAAGGGGACCAAATATGTATTCCTGGATACAAAGAGAATGTTTCTTATCCTTAGAGTAGGGCCTCTTAGCAGGTATCAGAATCACCCGTAGGGCTTATTGAAACATAAGTTCCTGGGTCCCACTCTTAGAGAGTCTGGCTTGGTGGGTCTATAGTGGACCCTAAGAACATGCATTTCCCATAAGATTCCATGTGCTGCTGATTGTGGTGGTCTTAAAACATGGCCACAAATTCTTCAACACTCCTCCTTCCCTTTGAGCTACCCCATACCTCTACTCTCCCTCACCACCATATTCAGTTAACCAAGAAGTCCTGTAGATTTTACCCTTTAAACATTTCTCACACCTGCTGATTTCTTTGCATTGACTTCCATTGATCAAATTCCTACCCTCTTCATCTCTCACCTGGTCTATAATAATCATCTCTTTATTGTTCTCCATACCACAGATACTCCCCTTTAAATCCATCTACCACTCTGTAGACAGTGTAATCATCTAATTCTAAAATCAATTCCTTCTTGTCTTTCTTTTCTATAAAGTTATCATTTATCTTTTAAAACTTCAGAAATTTTCTCCTCAAGCAAGCCTTCCTTGAAACCCCTGCTGGGTTAGATGGTTCTCTCTGTCTCACATATCCCCCTGTGCATACTTGTAACTTAGTTTATTTTCCATTTACTGAAATTGTGTGCAGTGGTCTCTTTCATTATAATGTAAGGCCCTTCAGGCAGAAACCATAGCTTATTCCTCTCCCTACCACAACCACCTAAGATAATAGTTGCTTAATAAATGTCATACGGCACTAAGCAGTGACACTGGATTAGGCTGTGAGGGCATGTTGGGCAGCATGCAGTTCATTCATTCATTCAACAAATATTTATTAAGCACTGTTATGGGCTAAATTGTGTCCTCCCAATGCCCCCAGATTCACATGTTGAAGTCCTACCTCCCAGTACCTCAGAATGTGATTATATTTGGAAATAGGGTCTTTAAAAAGGTAATTAAGTGAAAATGACACCATTAAGGTGGACCCTAATCCAATATGATTGGTGTCCTTATAAGAAGAAGAGATTAAGACACAGACACAAGGAGGGAAGCCCAGCTACCAGCTAAGGATAGAGGTCTAGGAAGAAACTAACCCTGCCAACACCTTGATCTTGGACTTCTTGCCTTTAGAAATGTGAGAAAATACACTTCTGTTGTTCAAGTCACCTAGTCTGTGGTACTTTGTTATGGCAGCCCTAGAGAACTAATACAAGGCACCTACTATGTATTAGGTGTTATTCCAGGTCCTTGGGGGATTTAGATGAATCTCACATACCAGGCCCCTGCCCTCCCAGAGCTTGCAGTCTACTGGGTGTCTCCTAGATGTGAATGACTATTCAACACACTAAGTGGGCTCTGCATGCGTGGCCATGGGTACACACAAGGATGTGTACACACACCAAATACCTGAGCTCAGGAAATTTGCAACAGAACTGCAGAGACAGTTCTTAACATAACAGTAAAATGAAGAGACAATTCTAAACCAACTACTGCAGAGAAAAATGTCCTTAGGAATCCCAAAGTGGGGAGGGATTGTTTAGGAGAGATTATCTAAAAAGACTTGAAGGAGGTAGAACTTCAGATAGGCAGGGCTTAGGCTGAGAGGAACAGGGTCTTTACCCAGAGAAAAGAACAGCAGGAGCAAAGATCTGGAAGTGGGTACCTGATGCTTTCAGTGGGTGGAGCGAAGGCTGTAGCAAAACCATTTGTCAGAGAATAATGAGAATAACAGTAATTGCCACTGTTTATATGTGTTTTCTATGTGCCAAGCACTGGGCTAAATGCTTTGTAAACATTGCCTCATTTAATCTTTAAGGCAAAGGAGGCATTATTATTCTCATTTTACCATTTGAAGCCCAAGACTCCAAGCAGTAAAGTGGTTATCTATAGCTATTACAGGTCGTTTGTTAAAAGAGTATATAAAAGAAGAGATGATGCCTCTCAAAAATTGGGAAGGAAACGTGAGATCTTTTAATAGAAGAAATAATAAAATGAAAATAATTGAAACCCTGATCTGGTGGCCATTTGTAAGGTGGTATAGGTAAGTGGTTCTCAAACTTGGCTGTATATTAGAATCATCTGGAGAGCTTTGAAAATTCCAGATGTCACCCCAACACACAAAATCTTCACCAGAAATCTCTCCTCCAAATCCTTCCTCCTTATCTTCTCCTCTCCCATACACACTGCCCCAGTTCCCTCCATCTCTTCCATTTCCATTGTGGTTATTTTTATTTTATTTTGCCTATTCTCCTTATCAGACTAACTCTTTTAAAAATGTGGTGCCCAGTATGAACTTTCCTCTTGTGGCAATTCTACTGAGTACTGACCATCTCTTAATGAAGAGATTATCAGAACATTATCAGATTCAGAACAATCAAGTCACAGACCCTCTTTAAATTTTCTCCCAGTTCCTGAGCAGATGTGGAGACTGTCTGTGTCTTCTGTCCATCCATCTGTCCATCCATCCATCTATCCATCCTTCCTTCTTTCCATCCATCCATCCATCCAACCAACCATCCCTCCAACTTTGGCACTTGTAGGGCAGGGTAACTCTGGTAAATATTGTAAATATTTAATCCTCTCTTCTTAATTCATTGATGTCTCTGCATAGTTATCCTATCTCCTATACCTATCATGAACTTCTTTTTCTCTGTCTGCCTATTTTTGCTTCTTTTACCAACTGAATGCTCCAAGTGTTAAGAACCACACCTTTTAAATTTACCCTAAACAACAACTAGCACAAAGCAGCTTCCCAGATAGTAGTAAATATTTTTTCAAGACATATATCAATAGCCCTTTCTAAAAAGAAAGGTTAAGGGCCTAAATAGCCCAGTTGAGCATATTAGCTCTAGCTTCAGTGTGAATTTTAAATTAAGATGGAAAACACAGCTGGCATGGTGAGAGCTTATGTTTTCTCCTGCCCACCAAGGCTGAGCATGGCCAAATGCTCTATAATTGCAGCAGGGGCACATGCACACAGGTAGTCTCAGAGAGCCTTTTGATCTGGCTTGCAGCACAATGATTCTGCCTGAATGATCCATCTTCACTCCAGTTCTATTTTCCTATGGGCAACACAGTCAATCCTCTTAAACAGTGGTTCTCAGATTCATTACCCCAGGAGTTCATACTGGCTGAACATATAAATAGAGTCAAGAAAAGTTTAGATAAAGAAAGGCAGGTCCACTGATTTATGTTTTTGAAGGGAAAGGGAAGTTAGAGATGTGAGTTATCCCTACCTCTGAAATTATCACGCAGAGGACCCCTCTTTTTTTTTTTTTTTACATCTTTATTGGAGTATAATTGCTTTACAGTGGTGTGTTAGTTTCTGCTTTATAACAAACTGAATCAGTTATACATATACATATGTTCCCATCTCTTCCCTCTTGCGTCTCCCTCCCTCCCACCCTCCCTATCCCACCCCTCTAGGTGGTCACAAAGCACCGAGCTGATCTCCCTGTGCTATGCAGCTGCTTCCCACTAGCTATCTACCTTACGTTTGGTAGTGTATATATGTCCATGCCACTCTCTCGCTTTGTCACAGCTTACCCCTCCCCCTCCCCACATCCTCAAGTCCGTTCTCTAGTAGGTCTGTGTCTTTATTCCTGTCTTACCCCTAGGTTCTTCATGACCTTTTTTTTTTTCTTAACCTCTCTTAACAAATGTCCGCTTGACCCTGTTCTCAGGATGCCAAACTTAATTTCTTATGTGTCAGGAGTACAGACATACAGTGAGGTCACTGATTCTGCATATATCTGGGATGATTTCAGTCTGAGACACTCATGTGTGAGTAAATGATGCTGCCCTTTATGTTATCACGAAATCCCTAACAACAAATGGAGATTTCAGAAAGTCCTGGAGGTGTCTCCTATCCTGACAGTCCTTACATTTTTGTTTTGTTTTATTTTGTTTTTGACTTAAAACAACAAAAATGTATCATCTCATAGTCTTGAAGGCCAGAAGTCTGTAATCAGTCTCCCTGGGCTGACATCAAAGTGTGAGCAGGGCCACTCTCCCTTGGGAGGGGCTAGAGCAGAATGTGCCTTATTTCTTCTAGCTTCTGGTGGCATCCAGCGTTCCTTAGCTTGTAGTCACATCACTCCAGTCTTCACATCACCTTCTGCCCTGTGTGTCTAATCTCCCTCTGCCTCTCTCATATAAACACCTGATGGCAATTAGGATCCACCCAGATAATTAAGAATATTCTCATCTCAAGACCCTTAACTTGGACTTCCCCGGTGGCGCAGTGGTTAAGAATCTGCCTGCCAATGCAGGGGACACAGGTTCGAGCCCTGGTCTGGGAAGATCCCACATGCCGCACAGAGCAACTAAGCCCATGTGCCACAACTACTGAGCCTGCGTGCCACAACGAATGAAGCCCGTGCACCTAGAGCCCATGCTCCGCAACAAGAGAAGCCACTGCAATGAGAAGTCCGCACACCGCAAGGAAGAGCAACCTTCGCTCTCCGCCACTAGAGAAAGCCCGTGTGCAGCAACAAAGACCCAAAGCAGCCAAAAACAAATAATAAATAAATTTAAAACAAAAAACTTAAAAAAAAGAAAAGACCCTTAACTTGATCATACCTGCAGAATCTTTGTCACCCAAGGTAACATTTACAGATTCGAGGGATTAGGACCAGGGATTGAAATATCTTAATCCAGGGGTTATAATAGACATTTATTTCTCTCATAAAAGAAATCTGGAGTTAAGCAGCCAAAGGCAGTTGTGCAATGTCAGCAGAGTGATAGTTCCTAAGTAATTGGTTAAATGCACTACAAGATAAATTTCAAGTCAGAGTTATACTAACTCCTAATAAACTACTGAGCAAGGAATCTGTGGTTGATTCTATTAATACCAATAAGAAAATCATACAGGAGAACCTAAAGGAACATTCTGAAGAAGTGATGCCTGAGTTTCTGTGGCTAATAAACCCATCCAAAGGGATTCTTTCTTTAAGAAAAGTGGAAGCATAGTTTGCCATCAGATCACTTCAATACCCCCTTTCTGGTAAAGTGAAGAGGAGAACTTAAAATTTCTTTTAAAACATGTTGACTTTAGGCCTCATTATTTTACTTTTCAGAAATGTTCCAGACATTGCACATAACTTATGCAGAGTGAAGATTGACAGGTCAATTAGCTGCCAAATCAAGGATGAGAAGACTAGGGGAGGTTTGTACTGGAAAATTCCACTTACCTGAGCAGCTGGGGCCCAGGGGAAGCTGACATTTAGAAGATAAATACAGAGTTTCTGGTGCCTTTAATAACATGGCAACAGAAAGAAGGAACTGAAGAAACTCAACCAAAATGAGACAATAGCAACTTCCTGTGGCTTTAAAAAAAATAATAATAACCACAACAAACTATGAGATGAAGCTCCCGCAGTAACAATAAACAAAAGAGAGGAAATACGCCTTTGAGACCTGGGGTTCAAAATGGCAATAACCACTTGCCAGGGATTGCTGTGTGGCTGCTGACCACAGACTATTTCCTTCGCCCAACAGTGAGAGCCTAAGAGCACAAGGGCACCAGGACTCTTCCTGTGTGAAAGGTGGGGCTGCAAGGCTCAGATGCTCACGAGGCCTCACATGCAAACTGAGCTGAAAAGCTTTATTTTCTTAGCAACTGAATTGTCAAATGGGTGGAGGGGCACAGGGGCTGCTTTGTTTGGAGGGAACATTCATAATCCTGGATTTAGTTAAATAGAGAACATTTCTTAATATTCTCTGAAATTAGAAAAACAAAATGCTAATTCTTTTTTTTTTTTTTTTTTTTTTTTTTTTCTTTTTGCGGTATGCGGGCCTCTCACTGTTGTGGCCTCTCCCGTTGCGGAGCACAGGCTCCGGATGCGCAGGCCCAGCGGCCATGGCTCACGGGCCCAGCCGCTCCGCGGCATATGGGATCCTCCCAGACCGGGGCACGAACCCGTATCCCCTGCATCGGCAGGCGGACTCTCAACCGCTGCGCCACCAGGGAGGCCCAAAATGCTAATTCTTTAAGGAAATCAACTCAAAACCAGGAATGGCAAATATCATTAGGATATTCAATTTAATATATTGGTCATGAATGCTGATATCATTGAACAGATGGGGATAGGCTGCAAAATTATACATTTTCTTCTAAGTTCTCATGGCCTGGTTCGTTGTTTTATTTGAGTGAGTCATGGTGCTCTAAGAGTTTCCTGCATCCTAAGCCCTCCTAAAGAAGGGGTGTGCCCCCTAGCAGGCAAGGCCTGTTGCAGCATTAAAACAAGTTAGTAGCTGTTCTTGCTGCCAAATGGAGGATGATTTTTCCCTAGATATGGGATAAACAGTGATAAAACTGCCCGGTTTGAGCTTTTTATTGTGAATAAAAAGTGAAAACTACTTCATCATGATGTAACACAGCATCTTAATAGTGGATCCAGACAACTTTATAAAAAAGATCCTATGGCATACCACTATGCCATAGAGAGAACACAATGCCATTGCTGATAATTATGGTCCAGAAGGAGAAGTAGTAAATAGGCTGAAAGGTGCTACATGTAAAAGTTAGGGATGATAGTTATTCTTTTGAATTATTATTTATCTTTAACACTTTTCTCTTTGGAAAAAAAATTTTTGAAGCTGGTAACATCAATTTAAACTGTAGACATTTAAACAGAATTTTATGAAGTCAAGCTCTGAAAAAAATCCCCCATATTTATTCTTACGTGTGCTAGGAAAGAATGGGGTGGAGGGTTGGAGGGTGGTTATTCTTAGGTCCCACGTTCCACAAGATGTCTACTTGAAGTCAACTAAAATTGTACAGTTCACATGAATATCCTTGATTCATTTTTAACTGCTTTGTCAAGGTTGACATATAATAACTGCACATATTTAAAAGTGTACAATTTTGATACATTTTGACATATTCATATACCCATGAAATTGTCACCATAATCAAGATAGTGAACATGGCCATCACCCCTAAATGTTTGGATCTCTTGGTAATCCCTCCCTCTCTCTCCTCCCCACCCCACTCTTCATTCCCAGGCAACCACTGATCTGTCATTATAGATTAGTTAGCATTTTCTAGAATTTTATATAGATGCAATCATACAGTATGTACTCCATTTTGTCTGGTTTATTTCCCTCAGCATAATAGTTTTGAAATTCACCCATATGTGTGCATTTCTTTCTATTTCATATAGTATTACATTGTGTGAATATACCAAAACTTGTTTATATTTTTTTATATTGCAAGTAGTATTCTGTTATATGGATATACCAAAATTTATATATTTACCTTTTGATAGATACTTGGGTTGTTTCAAAATTTTGGCAATTACAAATAAAAATTTTAAGGACATTCATGGAGAAGTCATTGGATGGACATAGTTTTCTTTCTTTTTCTTGTGGGTAAATGAGAATGAAATGTCTGGGTTGTATGGTAGGTGTATGTTTAATTTTTAAATTTTGTTATATTTTTTTCTTCATTAAGTTCAGAATATTTCAAAATTTCTCTTGAGACTTCATTGATTCATGGGTTACTTAGAAGTTTGTTGTTTAATTTCCAAATATTTGTGAATTTTCCGGATATTCTGTTTTTGATTTCTATTTTAATTTCACTATGTTCAAAAAATATAAGTTGTACAACTGCTATTCTTTTGAATTTGTTAGTGTTTGTTCTATGGCACAGAATATGATCTATCTTGATGAATATTCCCTGTGCACTTGAGAAGAATGTGTGTTCTGCTGTTGTTGGATGGAGTGATCTATAAATGTCAATTAAGTCAGGTTGGTTGGTTGTGTTGTTAGTCTCGTCTATATCCTTACTTTTCTGTCCACTTTTTGTAACAATTACTGCAAGAGAAGTGTTGAAACTTCAAATATGATTGTAGATTTGTCTATTTCTTCTTTATGTATTTTAAAATCCCATTGTCAGATGGATACATATTTAGGATTGTTATGTCTTTGTGGAGAATTGACTTCTTTGTCATTATTTATTGTCCCAGTTTATCCCCTGTAATATTTCTCATTCTTAAGTCTATTTTTCCTGATATCAATATAGCTTTCTTCTTTTTCCCCACAAAGTATAATTACTTTTATTGAGGTAACATTGGTTTAAAACATTATATGTTTCATGTGTACAACATTATAATTTGTCTTCTGAATACACTACAGCATGATCACCACCAAGAGTCTAGTTTTCTGGGTTTCTTTTTATTAGTGTTTTTATGTCATATCTGTTTCCATTATTTTACTTTTAACCTAGCTATTAGTTTATCTTTAAAGTTGATTTTTGTAGAAAGTATATAGTTGTGTCTAGTTTAATTTTTGTCTAATTGGATAATCTCTGTCTTTTCATTGATGTGTTTAGTTTACATTTAATGTTACTATTAATATGGTCAGTTTTAAATCTACCTTCCTGCTAAATGTTTCCCATTTGTATCATTTATTCTTTTTTTTGCTTTTTTTTTTTTTTTTTTGTGGTACGCGGGCCTCTCACTGTTGTGGCCTCTCCTGGTGTGGAACACAGGTTCCGGACGTGCAGGCTCAGTGGCCATGGCTCACGGGCTCAGCCGCTCCACGGCACATGGGATCTTCCCGGACTGGGGCACGAACCCGTGTCCCCTGCATCGGCAGGCAGACTCTCAACCACTGCGCCACCAGGGAAGCCCTTGCTTCTTTTTTTGATTGACTATTTTTTTGCCTCTATCTCATCTCCACTACTGATTTCTTATTTATGTCACTTCTTTAAAAAAATCCTTTCTAGTTTCTGCCCTAGGATTTACAGTAAACATATTTAATTAATCAGAAGTCAAATAATATTATAACATTTTACCTGTCCATAAAGACCTTGTAAAAGTATATTCTCAGTTCCTCCTCCCCATCCTTTGAGTCATTGTTAACATACACAGTTTACTTTTATATATGCTTTAAACACACAATATATTCCCACTCCTTTTGCTTTAGATAGTTACCTTTGCAAGCAATATTTAAGAAGTAAATTTTATTTTTGCCTTCATTTATTCGATTTACAAAGTTCTTAATTTCTTTGTGTAGATTCAGCTTTCAGGTTGGTATTTTACATCTTCTTCCTGAAGAACTTCCTTTACCATTTATTGTAGTGAAGATCTAATGGCAATGAATTAGCTGAGCTTTTGTTTGTATGAGAATTTCATCATTTCCTCCGTCCTCTTTGAAAACTCTTTTCTCTGGGTTTTAGAGTTCTGAATCAGCACTTTAAAGACATTACTGCGTTGTCTTTTGGCGTACATGGTTTCTAATGAAAAGTCTGCTCTCATTCTTATCTTTGTTTCTTTGTACTTACTATGGCTTTTTTCTTCTAGCTGCCTCCAAGATTTTCTCTTTATTGTTATTGTTTTCATAGTTCGAATATCTCACTTGATGTTTTCTGAGCTTCTGGAATCTGTGGTTTGGATTCTGTCATTAAGTTTATTAGACCATTTGACATTTATTCTACAGCTCTTAGATGCTCTTTTTTTCACTATTTTTTCTTTGTGCTTTTATTTGAGTTATTTCTATTGACTTATCTTCAAGGTCACTGACTTTTTCAGCTGTGGTCAAGTCTACTGATGGGCATGTGAAAGGCATTTTAAATCTCTGATTGTGTTTTCTTTCTAGCATTTGTCTTTGATTCTTTTCTTACAGTTTTCATCTCTGCACTAATATTACCCATCTGTTCTGGTGTGTTTTTCCCTCTTCCATTATTGTCTTTGATATTTTAATCAGTGTGTTATATTTTCTTGCTCTTGTTTTCTGTTTATCCCACTTTTTCTTTTTTCTCTTTCTCCTTTGCACTGATTTCTTTTGAAGTGTATTTTACAATTCTATTTTATTTTCTTTATTGGCGTATTAACTATTACTCTTTATTATGTTAGCAGTTGCAATAGTATTAATAGTACACTTAAATTGTTAACTCAGCACAGTCTGCATCAAGTAACATTTTATGCTTCACATATAGTATAAGAACTTTATAGTAATATATGTCCAGTTCTCACCTTCTGGACTTTAATCTGCAATTGCCACACCTTTTACTTCTACATGTATCATAAATCTTATACTACATTATTATCATTTTTTCTTTAAATCAGGGATTGGCAAACTAAGACCCAATAGCCAAACCAGCCTGCCACCTGTTAAGGGTAAATAAAGTTTTTACTGTAACACACCCATACCAATTTATTTACATGCTTTTTATGGGTGCTTTCATAATATAACAGGAGAGTTGAGTAGTTGTCACAGAGATTGTACAGCTCACATTGCCTAAAATATTTACTTGCTGACCCTTTTCAGAAAAAGGTTTTCCAATTCCTGTTCTGAACAACCAATTATCTTTTAAAGATGTTCCAATAATAATAAATAAATCATATTTACTCGTGCAGTTACCTTTCTGATGTTTTTCATTCCTTTGTATAGAAACATATTTCTATTTGATATCATTTTCCTTGTGACAGAAATATTTCCTTTAATATTTCTTGTTGTGCAGGTCTGATGGTGATGGATTCTTTCAGCTGTTGTATATCAGAAAAAGTATTTCACCTTCATTTTTAAAAGATTTTGCTGGGTATAGAATTCTATGTTGACAGTTATTTTTTCAGTACTTTAAAGACGTTCCACTATCTTCTCATTTGCCTTGTTTTGATGAGAAATATGCTTTAATCCTTATCTTTGTTCCTCTGTACATATCATGATGACTTTTTTTGTGGCTGCTTTTAAGGTTTTCTTTTTGTCACTGATTTTGAGCAATTTGATTATGCTGTGCCTTGGAACAGTTTTCTTCATACATCTTGTGCTTGGGGTTGCTTGAGTTTCTTGGACCTGTGGGTATATAGTTTTTTAACAAATTCGGAAGTATTTCAGCTATTATTTCCTAAATTGTTTCTGTCGCCCTTTGAGGATTCCAATTAGACATATGTTAGGTACTTGAAATTGCCTACATCTCATGAATGTTCTATTCATTTATTTTTATTCTTTTTAAAAAAATTTCCTTTGTGTGTTTTATTTTGGATAGTTTCTATTGCGATGTCTTCCAGTTTTCTTTTGCAGTGTCTAATTTGACATCAATCCCACCTAGTGTATTTTTCATCTTTAAGAGATCATTGTGAGTCTTTTAATATATGTCTTTCATATTTCTGCAGGTCCATCTTCTCTGCAGCTTTTTGGGCATATGAATATGGATATAATCACTATGTTAAGATGTTTGTCTTTAATTTTATTATTGCTGTCAGTGCTGAGTTGGTTTTGATTGTTTGATTTATCTCCTCATTATAAGTCACACATTCCTGCTGCTTTGCATACTTGGTAATTTTTTTAGTATATGCTAAACATTGTCAATTTTATTCTTTTGACTGCTAGATATTTCTGTGTTCCTATAGGTACTCCTGGTTTTGTTCTGGGATATGGTTAAGTAACTTGGAAACAGTTTGATCCTTTTGGGTCTTGCTTTTAAACTGTGTTAATCTGCATAAGGGCAGCATTTACTGGAGGGCTAGTTTTACCCCACTAGTGAAACAAGACCCTTCTGAGTACTTCTGGCCAGCAGAATCCTAATATGGCTTCCATGTTTTTGCCCCTTGGTGTTACCCCCATGGTTATGTTGTGATATATGGAAATAGAGATGTTGCAGATATAATTAGTGTTACCAACAAGATGAATTTAAGATATAGAGATGATCCAGGTGGGTCTAACCTATATGAGCTTTTTAAAAGCCGATACTTTTCTCTGGGTGGTTGTAGAAGAGTAGATCAAATAGTCTAAGGACAAGGGGAATTTGATGTGTCACTACTGACTTGAAAATGTAGAGAGTCACTTGGAAAGGGTCTGAGAGAGGCTTCTAAGAGCTGAGAGCAATCCCTGGTTGCAACTGGCAAGAAAATGGGGACCTCAGTCTTACAACTACAAGGAACCAAATTCTGCCAATAACCAGAATGAACTTGGAAACATATTCTTTCCCAGAGTCTCCTGATAAGAGCCCAGCCCAAAGGACACATTGATTTTGGCCTTATGATACCCTGAGCAGAGAACCCAGTCAAGCCCACCTGGACTTTTGACCTACATCATTGTGAAATAATAAATGGGTACTGTTAAGGTGCTAAGTTTGTGGTAAATTATTACACAGTAATAGAAAACTAATATGGTAACCTACCCAATATCCTGAAAATTGAGGTTTTCCATTTCTGGTCAGTGGAAACAGACACTATTCCTTATTCCATGCATATTCTGAGTTTTGTTTCCTCTTATCCTCTTATATGGTCGTTTCCCTGGCCTCTGATACTTACCTCACATTTCTGTGCTGATCAGTACTTGGCTAAACACTCAAGGGGGTCCTTCAGAAGATCTTCAGAGTCCTCTCTTTAAACAACACTCTCCTTTCTGGCACTCTGCTCAGCAACTTTTAACCTCACCAGACTTCCAACTCTGTTACCTCAACTCAGGGAGACTGTCAGGCTCTGCCTGGATTCTTTCTCCCTGTACTGCAGCCTGGAAACTCTGTCTAGGAAGTAAGCTGGTGATTGGGGCTCACTTAATTTGTTTAATGTTTCTCAGAGATCACTGTCCTTTGTTGCCTCATGTTTTATGTCTTGAAAGACGTTGTTTCACATATTTAGTATCGTTTTTGTTTGTTTCAGGAAAGAGGGAAATTCAGTCGCTGTTATTCCATCTTGATCAGAAGCAGAAGTCCTTGGTTAAATACTTGGAATTAGGCACTGTCTAACTCCAAAATTCGGGGCCTAAGATGCTCAAAAATACCCACCCTGCCAACGGTGGTGTATCAGCATTGTCTGTGTTTATAGATTGAGGATACCATGTTAATTGTAGCAATCCACCATTTTGTGTGTGTGTAGATAGAGATTAAAATATTAAAACAAGTCTAGTACAGTCAAAGCCTATTCTAGATCTGTTGAGTTCTGAAGGAGAAGTAGGATAGATTGTCTGCACATTGTTGGTTTCTTTACAGATCAATTTTCCTATCCCACTTTATGAATCAGCTTGATTTCCAGTTTCAGTAGTGGGGATCCACAGTTATCTGCTCTCCCCTCATGCTGAGTGAGGACTTTCTTTTTATCATTCTTGTGCTGATATCAGCTCTTAGTTTAGAAAGAGATGTCTCAATCTTGGGATCACAAAACACCCCTTAGATTCACTAGAAAGCATTGCCTTGGATGTTCTATATCAATATCTGCTTTATTCACAAGTTGCCACAGCCAGGTGCCACAGGGTCTGGAGATGAGTGTGCAAAGATAAAATGTGTTATTATGAAACCCTCCTGATGGTTGAGACATATGAGCTATTTAGGGTCTTAATGTTATGTCACACTGATGAGAAGCATCCTTCCCTGTACCAGGGAGAGGCTGTGAGTCCTTGCTCCACCTGGGCTGCTGCTTTCTCCAGCTCACCTGCAGTGAAGCCTATGGAAGCCAATCCCTGTGTGTGTTGGGGGCTGGTGGGAAGGGCAGGGGAGATTCTTGTGTGCTTGCTTTGAAGCAAAAAACAAAACCCAAAAAATTAGCTACTAATGTCTTCCTTGAGTCATTCTGCTCATCTCACAAAGAAACAAGTACTTACAAAAGGAATAGCTTTTGTGGAACTGGCCAAATCATAGAACCTTAGACTTGAGATGGAATTGAAGAGACCAGAGCCAAGACATTCAAGTGTACAAGCAGGTGAGAGAACCATGTGGATATAGTGGAATAAGTTTGTAAAATCTAAATACGTGCTTTAAAAGGTGCTTCTCAAACTTTAATGTGCATGTGAATCATGTGGGAAACTTACTGATACAGTAGGTCTGGGGTGGGCCCTGAGATTCTCCATTTCTCATAAGGTTCCAGGTGATGCCTATGCTGCTTTTTTGGAGACCACACTTTGAGTAACAGGGTTCTGCAGGAATGCATTCAGGAGTAAACACATGAGAAAAAAGAGAAATATAATCACAATCAATATTCATTAATTTATTCAGCATTTAAAGGCCTATTATGTATAATAAACTATACTTAGTGATATGGAAAAAAAGGGGAATCAGAATAAAACCTGTTATTGCGCAAAGTATAAAGAGGTTAAAAAATATATAAGCGTTAGATTATAAGTAATATAGTGCAGAACCTAATGGTTAAAGATGCCTAGGCTTAAATCCTGAACTGTGAAAAATTGACCCAATTACTACTTAACCACAATATGTTTCAATTTTCTCATCTGTGAAATGTAAAAATAAGAATAATGATAACATCGACAGCATAGGGATGTCAAATGAGTTAAATGAGTTGATACACATAAAAATATATAGAACAGTGACTGGCACATAGAAAGGACTAAACATTGTTTTTATAATAAAAGTTGAAAGATGAGAAAAGTCATAAAATAGGTTTAGATAAAATATGGAATTCAATCCCCATCAATTGTCAGTGATCATTTCTTTCCAACCATACATTTGGAAATGGAAAATTTTTTTCTGCCAATGCCAGGCAGATATAGAGGGCAGATCTTAGGTTTCCTGCTATATAGGGAGAAGATGAGGAGGAAATTTGAGAAAAAAGATTTTAAAAAGTTGTCATCAATGTTTCTTTGTATCTCTGATTTTCCTGCTTTTCTTCCATAAATCTAGAAGAACTGGCTCTGCTGCACATTACCTGTAACAATGATACATTTCTCAACCTGTCTCTGCCTTAGTAGCCTTATCTTTAGAATGGAGATAACAATGCCTGTGCAACTGTGTAGTTATGAAAATTAAAAACAGAATTGTAGGAGGTTGAATAATAATGGCCCTGAAGATATCCAGGTTCCAATCCCTGGAAATTGTGAATTTTACTTTATATGGCAAAAGAGACTTTGCAGATGTGATTAAATTAAGGATCTCGAGATAAAGAACTTAGCCTGGATTATCTGGGTGGACCCAGTACAATCACAAGGGTTCTTATAAGAGGGAGGCAGAGCAAGATTTGACACAGAAGAAGGCAATGTGACCACTGAAGCAAGATGCCATATGGCTGACTTTGAAGATGCCAGAAAGGGTCATGAGCCAATCACTGCAAGAACTACAGCTCTAGAAGGTAGGAAAGTCAAGAAAACAGAGTTCTCTAGAGCCTACTGACACCTTGATTTTGGCCAAGTGAAACTGATTTCAGACTTCTGACCTCTAGAACTATAAAAGGGTAAATGTGCATTTTGTGCATTTTTTTTAAAGCCACCAACTTTGTGGTGATTTGTTACAGAAGGAACAGGAAACAAATACAAAAAGCATGAAAAGCAGCCATGGAGCACTTCACACATGTTATTTTTCATCCCTTCCCTAATTAGAGAGCCATCATGAGCATGAAAGATCTTTAAGTTAAGGCCACTGTAACAGTTCTAGTTTTCCACGAAGAAGCCCAAAGCCATGAAGTAGTCTCTTCTTGTCTATAAGATTGAGATGTACATGAAGCAGTTCTCCTGATTCTCCAGAAGGATGTTAATAACTTTAGGGACTACACTACCCTTAGAAAGAAGTCATAAGACTAGGTGACCAGATGTCCCAAATGAAAACACTTCTGGTTTTCAATTTGCCCTGGCAGGATATTTGTCCGGTGGTCTGAATCAAGTCTTACGGATACTGCCAGAAACTTCAGAACACAAAGATCTAGTTATTTCAGAAGTGATCTTCAGAAGGGAGGAAAAAGGAAGGGATAATGATCTGTGAAGTGACTGAAAAGCATTGTTTACATTTAGAATTTCTTATACTTTCAAGTTTCAGTTTGGGGTCTAAAACACATTTTGTTTAGTTCTATTACTCTAAGTTGATATTGACAGACCTTTGGTGTTTGAGTAAGAAGGAGAAAGGTTTTGTGAAAAAGTTAATTTTTAATATGCTTGATATATATAAACCAATCACTAGTTCAGTAACACAAGATTAAACTTGTGGGCCTTTAAATCCTTAAATAAGGAAAAATGTTCAGAAAAGTTTAGTTAATCCATTAATTATAAAATGAAAGGATCTTTTTCTTCCTCCCTGAATATCTCTTCCTCACCTTCCCCCTTAGACACAACGGCACACCCACACCAGTCTGACACATAAAGAGAGCAAAGAAAGGCAAGTCAGCAGTCAACACCAGCCTCCTTGTCTTCTCACACTACCTACTCTCTTTAACCTTCCATTGTCCACTAGCTGATTTTCTTAAAGAGATGATGTACGTTCTCAGCACAAAGGTTTGTGATTATTCATTCAAATATTTTTGTGACTCTATCATGTTGCCATGTTAATTTCAAGTAACACCCAATAAAACACATTAGTTTTGCCAAGAGTTCAAAGGCTCCATCAAAATATAGTATTTGATAACCATTTTAGTTAACCTTGCAAGTTAGCCTAGGTATCCTTTGAAAACTCTATCCTTTGATTTGGAGGGCCCAGAATTTGATCCTCAAATGAGATATTTATGGCAACATTTGGGAAACTTTAATGTGCTATGCAAATATTAGGCAATCATCACAATAAGTGCAAAAACCACGTCCCACTAGAAAACATTTGGAGAACATTATGTATAGTGGAGCATCATGTGATCAACTATGGCCTCCTCTCTAATGGATTCCTCTTCCACAGAGAGATTCAGAGTTCCTGACTTAGGCCTTCACATAGAGAACGATCTAATCTGTGTGGTCACAGTATTGAGAGCCCCTCCCCGGTAAATCCTCTCATAACTGACAGTCAGCTTGGGACCTGACTCCTACATCCAGTATTATGTAAGCCAGATGTCACCAACAGCAGATTTTACCTTTCTTCCTTCCCCCTTATTACACTTTTTCCTCTTTATTTTCTCCAGCCATCTCTTTTTTCCCCAGGCCATCAATCTCCCAATTCTAATCCCTATTTTAAGGACTAACTTAAACTATCATGAACTATGAATGGGGGAGGGGGAGCTGTCATGAAAATTGGTGTCACAAAGTGCACGCATGAAGTCACATCCCAAGTAGATCAAGGTTAGAAAGGCAAACAGGCCAAATCATGGAAGGCTTTGTGTATTAAGTGAAGGCATTTCAACTTCATCCTGAGATTAGCAGTTGTTTTTTGAAGGGATTTTAAGTAGATTATTATGTGACTAGATTTGCATTTTAGATAGATCATTCTGACAGTGGTAGAGATAGATGAACCTTATATTGGGTTGTGGGTTGGGTGACGTGGAGTGGGCAAGCTTGGGGGCAGATAGATTAGTGAGGAAGGTATTGTAATGGAACAGGCAAACAGTAATAAGACTGTGAACTAAAACAATTACAAAGGGAATGGAGAAAAAAGAATTAGATGGATAACTGATGACATTTAGGCAATGGAATCTATAGGACATAGAGAGTACATGAAAGTCGGGGTCCAGGAATCAAATAGAAGAATACACAAGCAGATGAGAGAGCTGGGTCAAAAAAAACCTTTCTAATTGCTCCAGATGGAAATAACAGCTCCTTCCTAGACTAAATTGTTGTTGTTTATAATTGTTGTTGTTGTTATAATTGTCCTTATGGCTCTTGTGACATTCTACTTTGTATTTTGGCTTTCTATTAATATATTTTATTCTGCTACTGAGTGTTAAATTTTTAGGGCACAGGAACAGTTGTTTGTCCTTCTATTATACTCCTGAAATACCTAAGTCTATGCCTTAGACTAACTAAATAAGCACTAAATAAATGTGTTGAAAGAATGAGTTAGAGAATGAATTACATTTTATAGTACTCTACAATTTGTGAAGCACTTCATATGCATAAATCATTTGATGCTCACAGTGTCTTTGGGAAAGGTGAGTATGGCAGTTGATATCATTCCCATTTTTCAGATGAGGAAACCTATGGATAGACGTATTAATATAACATAGCTTGTAATTGGCAGAGCTAGGCTTAATACATCTGGCCCAGCACCCACCACTCAACTACACTGTTTTTCATTATAAAGGTCTCAATGTCCTCACTCAGGACAGTTTATTCTTAACAAATTACGTATCAGATTTTCAAGTCAGTACCATGTTAAGTGCCACAAAAATAAAAGATGGAAAGAAATGGAGTGGGACAGCTAGGCCAAACACACAGACTAAGTGTTAGAGTGTTCAGCAACTGGCCAAGAAAAGCAGGAAAACCGTATGTACCAATGAGATGTCTGTTGACATCATTGCCTCCCTTCCAAACTCTCTCCTATGTGCAAGCATTGGAAGTCTGGAGACTACATTTCCTTTTACTAGGAGGGTTCAGGTTTTGGTTTTACCAATGAGAGGTGCTCGTACAAGACACAGAATGTGAAAAAGGAGAGGCTATTTTCTAGCCAGAGCTTGAGTGGGCATGTGGGTATCAGCAGACAGCAAAAGGAAGTTTTTTCAAGGACTTCCAGATAACCTCTTGAGAATCACCTGCTCTTGTACCACAGTTAGTTAAGGTCATGGGGAGCAGTCTCCTATGAAGCCTTCATTTCCTGAATTATTCAGTGCTAGCGGTGGTGTCCCTGATCTTTGCACCACCCAGCCTTTCCAATGATTTCATATATTGCTAAATCCCTATATTAAATTCTGTCATGCTTTAAATACCTAGAGTGATTCTGTTTTCCTAACTCATACACCATACAAAGAAAATACAAGTATTAAAAAAGTATTGCACACTTGAAACTAACACAGTAGTGTAAACCAACTATAGTTAAATACAAAAAAAGTATTGCAAGCTAAGATCATATAGTTTAGAGGCAAATGGCCCTATTTACCTCAACTACCTTTAGAACACTGTTGCAATACAATGGGGTCCTTTAAGAATACGGAGGGGTAGATCATAGATTGACAAGTATTTCTACTCAAAGTGTTTTAAATACAAACCTCCAGTAGTTTGATGCTGAGGCTTGATACTTAGAACATTTAGTTGCCTAGAAAACTTGGTTCTTCAGGTGACCTCATTCCCCTAAAGCACTGGCAGAAAGCTAAAGTTTCACCATGGGTAGAATGGCGTTTCACAGTGGCCATATGCAGGAATCAAAGACTGCTAAACTTAAAATTTCATGTATAGTCATGTTCAGATGGGTTGCTGATAGATGGATTTAAAAAAAAAATTCCAGTAACCCATGGGTTGATGGAAAGATATTCAAAGGGAATGGCATTAGAGTGCCAAAAATTTCCATGCATTCCTTTGGAACTTTTTTTTTTCCAAAAAAATAAAATGAAGTTTTTAATGTCTGGAAAAAACTTCCAAACAATGTGACCTCACCTTTCATCAATACTTTTATTGTCCTTTGCTTTTCTAAATTCTTCTGGTCAATGCAGATAATAAAAGCCCCCTGTCAGCCATCCAGCTATGGTGATGACCTTCCTCTCAAATGAGCATTTCCTATTCATTTGCTGCTTTGTGCTCATTTTCTAGGCTAGACAGCACACTGGCTTTGGTTCAGTTCTTAATATCCTGGTGAGGGAGGAGGGGAGCAGCTCACCTTTTTCTCAGGTCAATGGATTGCTGCCTTTTGGGGTGCTGGGGCAGGCTGAGTTATTCAATAACTATTGGGCATTTCCACTGCACTCCCAAGGCACGTAGGCAGTTTTGGTGCTTCAGAAACTTATTTCCCCACAAATACATTTGACATTGAATCAAACCTTGATGAGCCAAGTTTCATTTTTCCAAACTCTAGGGATGGGTAAACCTGGCTTTGTGTTCAGTTCACTGAATATCTCAAAACTATTTTTCAAATGTCCTAGGTTTGGCCAAAACCAAATCTACTTTGCCAAACATTTTGCTTAATTTAATAATAACAATAAAAAACCCATCTGTATTTTAATGAAAATTTAATCCATATGTTTGATTCACTTTTTGCACTCAATCCATCAAAATATTTTGTAAGAGTTATCTGAAGTCCAAGAGGACTTCTATGCCATTTTTTAAAAAATAATCCAGTGTAAGCCTTTCTCCCCCCACAATTTTTTCCCCTGCTAACAGGGAAGTTCTGCCTTCCCAGTCCCTATCTGACTCAAGCCTTATCTGTACCCTTTCTCTGACTCCCATTCCATACCAGTTCTACTCTGGTATGATCCCTGATTGAAGTGGCTCATAGAGACATTATCCATTTTGCTTTCTTGTGCTGCTTGAAGGAGGAAATTAGTAAAAGAGCGGAAAGAAAAAAGAAGATCCTAGCGTTTCCTTTGGGGAGGAGTCTAGCTGCAAAGTAACTTGCATCTTCTCGGGCCAGGGAGAGGAATGAAAAGCCATCTTCCCAAATTTATGCAGATGTATTCAGTGCTGAAGGGGGATAAGAGGGATGGTTAAAAGTCCCCCCTAAATATGATCTGTAGAGGTAGCTCCAACAGAGAGTTGTGGGGAAAGAAAGAAGACCAACCATTTGAAAGCAGCTGGCTAGCTTCTACTGGTTTAAAGTTTAAGATAGATCAGGACAGAAAGACACTTAGTTGGCTGTTTGGAAAAGAGACTGTAGTTTCAATACATTGACATATTTACTTCGCAGGCTAGCTGTGCTTCACTGGGCAACTGGCAGTCCAATGGTGGCTGAGGAGAGGGAGGGCAGGCTCAGAGAGGGAGGGTCAGAAAGGGAGGTTGGTAGCCTTGGCTGCACTCTTCAATGAGGTAATCCTTTCTCGGAGCAGCCCTGCCGTCCCTGTGTCTGTTGCCAGTGCCCCAAGAGCTCCAGATGCAATTGATCTCATTATAGATCAGAACAGAATTGGCTTGGACAGCCTGTTCTTTCCTAATGATTAGGACATAGCATATTTTTCTTCCCCCTCCCCCTCAGCCCTATCTTAGTCTCTTGTCTGAAGGTTCTTTTGTCTTTGGATTAATCTAGGGTTAATCTAGGGTTAAGTTTATTTACTCGCTGCAAGCCTTGAGCTGACAAGGTAGACACAGTCTTCAAATACCTCTGAAAACCTGCCCGCATTGTCAGTGTGTGCTCTAATTAGTTTAACCTCTGTCTATATTGGACTCACAATAACCTGAAGAAACTGGGCACAGGGCTTAGTAGGATTAAATCAAAGATTAGTTCTGCTTTTATCTGAGATGAAATTTTCATTTTGATGTTGACCGGCTGGGAGGCTTCTCAATACTTTATGTTTCTCATAGAGAACGTTGCATAAAAGAATCATGGGACATGAAAGGAATTTCAGCAGACTGCTACTCTGTGCCTTTGCTTCCAGTAAGGACTGCACTTCAAATATTCCCTTAATAGAGAGCTCCTTCTCCTTCCTCAAACTGTCTAGAGAGAGACCCACAAACTCCTTGCTAATGTGTTCTGTATCTCTGTAATGTAAGGCAATCCCTAATGAAGCTGATTGTGAGATCTGGTGGATACAGGTGGTAGGTAGTGAGATGCCTCTCTCTCCTAAGGAAAATAAGAATCAAAAAGCAAGAGCTGGAAACAGTGTTGTGGTCTGCGAGTTTCTAGAACTTTTTCCTTACTTGGACCCAGAAACAAGCTCGTTTGACTCTGAGTTCGTGACATAACCTGTTTTGGCCTTAGTTTCTTTGTATGCATAATGAAGATCCCTCAAGTTTCTTACAGCTCTAAGATTCTTGTAGCTTGTGATTTAATTCACTTGGGAAATCGGTTGCTAGGTTCAGAAGAAAAATGTAATCGGTGACCACCAGTTGTCTCACATCTGCCTCAGAATCTTCCTTACTCACATGCCCAGCAGTATACCCACCAAGACAGGATATAGACTTTTCTTTTCTTGGTACATGCTTAGAGTTACTAAGAGAGTCTCCTAAACTTTCTGCCACTAAAAGATAAACACTGGCCCTTGGGAAACTAAGGTATGGAGTTGAGAATCTGTGTATCCTCACATGGAGCCATTGCTATGATATGGGAGCACTAAAGACAAGCCTTTGTCCACAAAGTTTGGGCTTTCTCTTAATGGACGTTCATTACTGAGGGGGCTAGACACTGTATTTTTTTTTCTCACTGTATCCCTCATCCATTATTTTTTTGTTTCTCTATAGGTAAGGAACTTCTAATAGACTCTAGATTCCAAGGGAAAAGATATAATAACCAGAAAAGACATGGTTTTTAAATAAAGAAAATCCCCAATGTTTCAGGATTATTGATTTTAATGTTCTAGTGATATTACCATTGCTTGGCAGCATTTACTCAGGGAAAGACAGAGTTCCCACTTGGGCTTAAGTAACGCTGAGCAAGCCACTTACAAAGCAATTTTGAAGTTATGAACGGAAAGTATAGATACGATGTAATTTGAAGCAGAGAAATAAGCCTTAGTAAGACAGGACTCTATAAGGCACAGTTTTAAAAGTTTGACATCTGGAAACCACTTAAGGAATAGATTACTGATGTCCAACAAGTGAAAAAAATTCATCATGATGTTTTAAAAATAAAATGTATTTTAAAATACATTTAAAATACATGCCTTACCTCAACATCAGATTGTTTGAGCTTTATGCCAGATTCCACATCCATTACCTTTTACTTTTTGTTTCTATTTAATTGCAAAATCTTAATGCGGAATTATAGATCTTAGAAATGGCAGCAAGTTGTGGGTATTAAGACGGAGAAATTATGGAGCAATTTCTCACTGAAGACTACTTTGAGTTTTTCATCATATGTTGAGTTGATGAGTCTATTACACTCAAAAGTAGGACAATTGAATGTTGAGTAACTCAACTTGGAAGATACGGGTGAATGGATTCCAAATTCACTCTCTGGTAGTATTGGCCTCTGTATTTTTCCATGTTCTTTGTTAGAATGTGGATGTGATTTTTGAAAAATATTCTCAGTGATATACTCCAGGATTTCTTCTTCTGCTGAGTGAAGAAAATCATCCAATGCTGAAAAGACACAAACTCAGAGAATGAGCCATTTGGGTCACTGTTTGGTCTTAAGAAATTCTGATATTTTACGTACAACACTAAAAGCTGTGTGAAAGTTTGATCCTAAAGCAATGGATTCAACCTATTTAAGATACTGCATGTATCACTGATACACACCACTCAAGATAATGGTCATAAAGAAATGTTTTCATTTTATCTTTCATCTCAAAAATTACTGTGAGCACCCTTATCAGCAATATTGATACAGGAATTTGAGAAACCTTTGCCAACAACTTTTTTGTAGCTGGTTGTAAAAGTTCTTGGAAATGTTGTGACTTTGAACTTCTTTTTGTTACGAGGAGTGCACCTTTTGAATGACACACCTGCAATTTTTATCTCTTCTCTGCCTTTTACGAGAAAATTAATCAATTTTGGTTTGAAAGCATAATTTTGCACTCATAATAGGAAGACTTGATTGGTTACTATGCTTGGTTATTTGTCTATAAAAGATACTGTTCTGATAGTGATCTTCCATTCTTCTTCAACAAGGAAATAAAGATTATCCTTAACCAATGTGACTTAAAAAATAGACCTGGAACCTCTGATTTGGAATGTAAGGTGTGTTGGGAACTTAATAGATTGGTTAGGTCCAGATGTTGCAGCAATTTGATCTACATAATAAAGAATTTGGGAAGGATTCTACACACTATGGGATTCTTTGATGTATTTAACTGGGAAAGTAACTGCTCTAGGATTATTTATTTGACATTAGTGTGGAAGAGATCTTCTAAGTGTAGAATATTAGAGGCAGGGAGGCTAGGTAGGAACAATATAATTAATCAAGAGCCTTAAAAATATTAATAGCCTTTTATGGAGTAACTCTACCCCATATAAAGAAAAGTTCCTAATATGGATAATGGTTCATACACGAAGATGCTCAGGATTCCCCACATATATCTTGCTATTCCACTTCCTTGTTTTTATTTAATTCTCTTCCTTGAAGCTGGAGAATTATGCCCTCCATTTCCACCCAAAGCTGTTTAATGTGAAGTGATGTGGATAGATTCTAGAGCTAGAGAACTTGGCTTTAAACTTTGGCTGTCAATGTGTGAACTCCTTAAGTCTCAGATTCTGGTTTTTTTTTTTTGGCCTCGTGGCATGTGGGATCTTAGTTTCTCAGCCAGGGATGGAACCCGTGCCCCCTGCAGTGGAAGTGCAGAGTCTTAACCACTGGGCTGACAGGGAAGTCCAAGTCTCAGATTCTTGAGCTCTACAAATAAGGATAAAATACCTCAAAAGAGTTGTTTTGGGGCTTATATAAGATATTTATAAATCATTTAGCATAGAATCTGGCACACAAAATATGTTCAAGAAGTGTTGGCATTGTTATTATTATGATCCCAGCCATCCTTGAGGACAAAACTTAAAAGCTCTCTTCCTCTGGAACCTCCCCAAATCCCCAAAGTCAGCACCCTCTTCTTTTTTTCCAAAGGCTTTTCCAAAGTGCCTTGTGAAAATAACCCATATAATACATGCACATGTCCATTGGAAAAATAATTCAAACAATTCACAATATGTAAAGTGGACAACCCCAGTTAACAGTTTGGTATCTATCTTTCTGGACTTTTATTGAGGACACATAAATATGGAATTACTTTTCTTTTAAATCATCTGAATACTCTTCCACCTCATAGCAAATTTCACATTTTATTCGTTATTTATTTTTGTGTATGTTTTTCTATATAGCCAGATTCTAAATTTCCTACCAGTTAGGGAAGGTGCTTTTTCATTTTTGCATCGAGACCTTCTTGGCAAACAAGGGGGGGTGTTCAAACACAGGTGTTGAATGAACAGATGACTGTCCTTCCCCAACTCCCCGCCTCCTCTGCAAACAAAATATTGAATGTAAATTCCCTTAAACCCCACTTTTCCATGATATTTCTCCAGACCATTTATCAGATCAGTCTTCTACTGATATCCCACAACGTTTATCTGTTTCTAAGATTTTAGTACTGCCTGGTATCATGATTTATCTGTTTCACGTGGATTTAAAATCTCATCTCTCCCATCAGGTAGGAAGCTCCTTGATGACGTGAACCATATTTACAGAGCCCCACACATAACAGACACTCCATAAATGTTTCTAGAATTAAAGTAGAATTGAAGAGTTGAACCTTGTGCGACTAGTAG
Organism: Mesoplodon bidens; assembly: GCF_964165515.1. NCBI lineage: Eukaryota > Metazoa > Chordata > Mammalia > Artiodactyla > Ziphiidae > Mesoplodon > Mesoplodon bidens. Next base: position 56,254,784 of record NC_138160.1, on the reverse strand, counting down.
CAAGTTGAAGAGAGGAGAAAAAAACCCTATCTATGTTCTTTGCCACGTGAACAATTTAGATGCCCCGTTTTAAACGTGTAATGACATAAATATGAAGAACACAGACACTTGAAGCTTCTAAGAAAATCCCCTTTCCCTTGTCCTCAAAGGCTCACAGAGAGACAAATAACGCATAGAGGAGATAAAATTAGAGAGAATTACAACGCACAGATGCACATGTGCTTGTTCGTATTATTTCAATTTGCACATGCCATCTTTATGTTTGTCAACTCCCATTAGATTGAACCAGGCATGACTCTGGAAGCAGTGACTGATGGTGAAGTCACACATTTCCATGAAGTTTCCATTGCAAGAAGCCTGTTTGTTTCTTTCAGAGGAGTCACATTAGGAAGATAGTGCTTTTCTTAAGTGTGCTGCCATTATTTGGCACATTTTTTTAAAGTCCAGTTTATTAGACTACAAAAATAAAAGATATTTCTTGCTTTGTTGTCTCCGCTTGCTGCTGACATAAAACTGTTACCCGGTTGTATCACCCATCTGATTTAAGACTTAGTTGCAAAAGACTTTCGACACTTTGAAAACCTCACACATCCTCCAGGAGCTGTGACAATGATAATTATAGTACTAATAATACTAACAGCATTTACTGAATGCTTGCTAGGTGCCAAGCACTGTGCAAAGTACTATTTGTAGATTTTCTCATTTAACCTGCACAATGACCCAGTGAGGTGTAGATACTGTCATTATCACCATTTTACTGTGAGGAAACTTAGGGACAAAGAAATTAAATAACTTGCCCAAAGTGATTTATCACCTCTGAGGTTGTTTAAAAGAAAATGTTTCAGGCTCTGGAAGGCAATTCCAAAAGTAATTCTTGGTCATCTTTGGTCAATGGCATTGTTATGAGAATGTTTATAGCTTATGGGTGCATTCTGTGAAGGAAAACAATAGTTGTTTGGATAAAAATATTGGGACTCTTGTTAAAAATCAGGCTCATGAGTTCACAGTCTCACTCCTTGAGCTGCTTCTCTTTTTCATATTTCTCCACAGAACCTAGTGCATTATTTAAAAGAAAGTGGAGAGACACAGTTGGATGTTTCTTGTCCAATAATGTGGAAGCCAAATCTTTAAAGATTGAGTTTTAATGACAATTGTGGTAACATAAAACATCATCTTTCTCTTGAATTACAATAATAATAATTTAAAAAACCTCAGAGGAAACATTTCTTGGTCCAGTGAGTGAAGAGAAAGGGACCCTCAGCTCCTGACAGTGTGGGGATAGTGCAGGCCAGGAGCAGGAAAGAACAGAGGTGGCCAGCCATGCCTGCATCCTGTTTAATGGTTACAACCCTTACCAGTTCTTCCCACAGCTTTCCTGCTCCACTGTTGGGCTGGGCCTCCTCTGCCTAGTGCAGTGTCTCACACACATCTCCGCTAGGTAAGTATTTGACAACAAAATGAGCCATCTGTTTCTGAGGCTGAGTAAATGCCCAAACTTCAAGTTAACCTTCAGCAGACTTGAAAACCATCTCAGTGGCAGTTGTGTTCCAGAATATTATGTATTTCATACTTTGAAGCCTCCTTTCTTCCAGGCCATAGATAACCCCAAACTGTCAAACTTCAGCTTCCTAAAGGACCTATAAGCTCAAATATCTTGTTGGTTGCTTTTTTGAGAAGAATGGAGACAAGCCAATCCCTATGGTTTCTCTGTTTACTCTTTATTTAATAGAAAACCTTCATATTTTAAATTCCATTGAGACCCCTCACTCAATTATTCCAAGCCAAGAGAATAGAGATCTTAGGGATTTGAAAAGTAAAAAATGGAAACCACCATCTCTTTGCAATATTTCAAACAAAACAAAATCTTAGACTTATTAAGACTATACAAAGTGACATCATTTTTTACTTAAAAGCTAAATAAATTTTGATTGGCTATTTCATGTTTTGATTAATATAAATGAGCACATTAGTCAACTATTACTTAAAATTTCAATTTTTTTTGGTTAAACCAATATTCCTTTTCATTATAGTTTCTTACAAGATTTTGAATATAGTTCCCTGTGCTGTATAGTAAGACCTTGTTGTTTATCTGTTTTATATATAGTAGTTTGTATCTGCTAATCCCAAACTCCTAATTTATCCCTCCCCCTCCCCCCTTTCCTCTTTGGTAACCATAAATTTGTTTGCCATGTCTGTGAGTCTGTTTCTGTTTTGTAAGTAAGTTCATTTGTATCATTTTTTAGATTCCACATGTAAGTGATATTATATGATATTTGTCTTTCTCTGTGGACTTACTTCACTTAGTGTGATAATATCTGGGCCCATCCATTGTTGCTGCAAATGACATTATTTCATTCTTTTTTATGGCTGAGTAATATTCCATTGTATATATGTACCATATCTTCTTTACCAATTCATCTGTTAATGGACCTTTAGGTTGCTTCCATGTCTTGGCTATTGTAAATAGTGCTGCTATGAACACTGAGGTACATGTATCTTTTCTAATTAGAGTTTTCTCTGGATATATGCCCAGGAATTGGACTGCTGGATCATATGGTAACTCTATTTTTAGTTTTTTAAGGAACCTCCATACTGTTTTCCATAGTGGCTGCATCAATTTACATTCCCACCAACAGTGTAGGAGGGTTCCCTGTTCTCCACATCCTCTCCAGCATTTGTTATTTGTAAACTTTTTGATGATGGCCATTCTGACTGGTGTGAGGTGATACCTCATTGGAGCCTTGATTTGCATTTTTCTAATAATTAGCAGTGTTGAGCATCTTTTCATCTGCCTATTTGGATGTCTTCTTTGGAGAAATGTCTCTTTAGGTCTTCTGTCCATTTTTTGATTGGGTTGCTTGGGGGTTTTTTGTTATTGAGTTGTGTGAGCTATTTGTGTATTTTGGAAATTAAGCCCTTGTCAGTTGCATCATTTGCAAATATTTTCTTCCAGTCCATAGGTTGTCTTTTTGTTTTATTTATGGTTTCCTTTGCTGTGCAGAAGCTTATAAGTTTGATTAGATCCTATTTATTTTTGCTTTTATTTCTATTGCCTTGGGAGACTGACTTAAGAAAACATTGGTGTGATTTATGTCAGAGAATGTTTTGCTTATGTTCTCTTCCAGGAGTTTTATGGTGTCATGTCCAATATTTAAGCCTTTAAGCATTTTGAGTGTATTTTTGTACATGGTGTGAGAGAGTGTTCTAACTTCACTGATTTACATGTGGCTGTCCAGCTTTCCCAGCACACTTGCTGGAGAGACTGTCTTTTCTCCATTGTATAGTCTTGCCTCCTTTGTCAAAGATTAATTGACCATAGGTGTGTGGGTTTATTTCTGGACTCTCTATTCTGTTCCATTGATCCATATGTCTGTTTTTGTGCCAATACCATGCTTTTTTGATTACTATAGCTTTGTAGTATTCTCTGAAGTCTGGGAGATTCTGCCTCCAGCTTTGTTCTTTTTCCTCAGGATTGCTTTGGCAATTCTGGGTGTTTTGTGGTTCCACACAAATTTTAGGGTTATTTGTTCTAGTTCTGTGAAAAATGTCATGGGTAATTTGATAGGGATCACATTAAATCTGTAGATTGCTTTGGGTAGTATGGCCATTTTAACAATATTAATTCTTTCAATCCAAGAGCAAGGGATATCTCTCCATTTTTTTGAATGTTTTATAGTTCTCAGCATATAAGTCTTTCACCTCATTGGTCAGGTTTATTCCTAATTTTTTTTGGATGTGATTTCAAAAGAGATTGATTTTTTTACTTTCCTTACCTGATATTTCATTGTTAGTGTAAAGAATTTCAACAGATTTCTGTCTGTTAATCTTGTATCCTGGTATTTTTTAAAACACAGAGTTCCTGGGGGCAATAAATTTGGTCCATGGGGTATAAAACATTGCCTGGCACATAGTAGTGGCTCAGTAAAATTGTATTGAGTGAAGAAATTAAACAAGTTTTGCTTTTAAATAGGAATTCTTGACCTTTAAAATGCAATGGAAAATTTTTTTTGAACAACATCTTAGTTTGAACACAAATTGTGCAACAGAGAAAAGTAGACTGGCTTTTATTAAAGTTGGGGGTGTGTGAAGGTAACAGTTTTCCAGAACCCTCCTCTCTTCACCTCCTTTGACCTCATGGAAGCTCCTCAGGTAACTACTGTTTCCCCCACTATCTGAAAGTAGAGTGTTCCTAGGAAGCCTTTCATAAGCCAAAATGGCATAAAGCAAAGAAGCAATGACCTTAGAACATATCTTGCTAGTGGATGCACAAAATAAATTGAGAGGAAGCACAGATGCTCACAGACACAGTTCAAAGCTATGGCGACTTGATGCTGAGATGCTGAGTGTAGTTTCCAGGGAAGGAGCTTGGCAGTGCCACTCTCACTGCTAGGGGCACATGCTCCTGTGAAACAAACACTGAACACTATTTTTGCTTTTTGCCTTTCTAAATTAAAGCAAAACTTCTCTTTGATTTCTTTTGGTCACTCATGTACTAATGTACAGGCACTAATGTAGGTCTTTCATAAAAGCAAATTGGTGTAAAGTGAACTTTTGAAAAGCGGGGGATACCTGTATTTGGAATTGCAAGGTTTCATGAAATGCAGTTTTTAAAGTACTGTTCTAAATCATTCTATCCCAAATCTCTACTCTTCATTTGACTCCTACATCCATTTCCTCAGCTATTTGGTTTGAAAAAAATAATTTTCATTATGTAGATAGACAATGATAACAAAAATGGGAAAGGTACTGTATTAGTTTGCTAGGGATCCAATAACAAAGTGTCTCAAACTGGAAGTCCAAGATCAAGATGTTGACAGAGGTAGTTCACTCTGAGAAATATGAGAGAGAATTATTTCTATGTCTTTCTCCTACATTTTGGTAATTTGCTGGCAATCTCTATTGTTCCTTGGTTTGTAGAAGCACTGCCCCATCTCTGCCTTCATCTTCATATGGCATCCTCCCTGTGTGCCTGTCTCCACATTTCCCCCTTTTATAAGGACAATAGTCATATTGGATTACAGCACACCCTAATGACCTCATTTTAACTTTATTACCTCTGTAAAGATCCAACATCCAAAAAAGGTCACATTCTGAGTTATTGGGGGTTAGGACTTTAAGATATGAATTTTTGGAGGACATAATTCAATCCATAACAGATACCTCTTCCAATGAGGAGGATTAAGAAAATACAAGTGGAATTCATGGTTTTCTTCACTGTCAATGATTAGCATTCAAAAGCCTAATAAATGAGTATCAAAATGAATTAAGTAATAGAAACTGGATTGTCAGAGGCCTTTATAAAACAATGGTTAAGAATACAGGCTTTGCCGCGGCCCGCCGCCGCCGCCGCCGCTGCTGCCGCCGCCGCCGCGAGGCCTGTGTGCGAGCGCGGGTCACTGTCCGCCCCGCCTTCCGGGGGGCCTGTGCACCCCGCCACTGCTGGGGTCCCCGAGACCCGGGGACGGCTTTCCCGGGAAAGCGCACGGAGCGCCACGGGCTGCTGCAACGTCACGCCGGCCTCTGCCGCCGCAGGCCCGCCCCACACTGCGCGCCCCTCCCTCCCCTCTGCCTGAGTGAGCCAGAGCCCCCGAATCAGCGGCTCCTTTAAACCCGTCCTGTCTGAGCGAAGAACGGACGCCCTCCGGCGACCTACGCGCAGAGGCGGGGCCAGGTCCAAGGCTGAGACCCGGGAGCTGTGAGAGCAGAGGCAGGGAAATCTCTCTGTGCAGCCTCGGAGGCAGCGGATTAAAGCTCCACGGTCCATTTGATGTGCCCTGCGTCTGTGGAGTGCATGAATGGACAGCGAATCATCCCAAATTGAGGAAGTGGACTTTGAGGACAAGATTTAAGACTTTCCCCCCTTTTCCTCTTTTTACAACGAATTATTCCAAATTAAGGAGGTGGACTTAGAGAGCAAGATTTCAGACTTCTCGCCCTTTTCCTCTTTTTACAACGAATTATCCCAAATTGAGGAGGTGGACTTGGAGAGCAAGATTTTTGATTTTTCCCCCTGCTCTCTTTTTGTGAATGTGTATGTGTAATCTTCTGTGTAAGATTCTCTCTGTATAGCTTTGCTTCCACCATATGTCTCAGGGTTCTATCGGTCCGTTTTTTTTTTTTTTTTTTCAATAATTACTTTCTAATTTTAATAACGCTACTATATTTCATACTTTATTCTATTTTACTTTACCTGCTCTTTCTTTTTTTCCTACTCTCCCTTCCTCCCTCCCTCCCTCCGCTCCTCCTTTCCTTCTTTCTTTTTCTTTCCTCCCTCCCACCCTTCTTCTTTCCACTTTCTTTTTCTTTCCTTCCTCCCTCCCTCCTGTCTTTCTTCCTTTCCTTTCTCCCTCCCTCCCTCCTTTCTTTCCTTCTTTCTTTCCATCCTTCCTCCCTCCCTCCCTCCCTCCTTTCTTTCTTCCTTCCTTCCTTCCTTCCTTCCTTTCTTCCCTTCTTCCTTTCTTTCCCTCTCTCTTTCTTTCTTCTACTAATTCTTTCTTTCTACTTTTTCTCCCTGTTACTCTGAGCCGGGTGGATGAAAGGCTCTTGGTGCTGCAGCCAGGAGCCAGTGCTGTGCCTCTGAAGTGGGAGAGCCAACTTCAGGACACGGGTCCACAACAGACCTCCCAGCTCCACATAATATCAAGCAGCGAAAATCTCCCAGAGATCTCCATCCCAACACCAGCACCCAGCTTCAGTCAACGACCAGCAAGCTACAGTGCAGGTCACCCTATGCCAAGCAACTAGCAAGGCAGGAACACAACCCCACCCATTAGCAGAGAGGCTACCTAAAAACATAATAAGGCCATAGGCACCCCAAAACACACCACCAGACGTGGACCTGTCCACCAGAAAGACAAGATCGAGCCTCAACCACCAGAGCACAGGAATTAGTCCCCCCCACCAGGAAGCCTACACAACCTACTGAAACAACCTTAGCCACTGGGGTCAGACACCAAAAACAACGGGAACTACGAATCTGCAGCCGGCAAAAAGGAGACCCCAAACACAGTAACATAAGCAAAATGAGAAGGCAGAAAAACACACAGCAGGTGAAGGAGCAAGATAAACACCTACCAGACCTAACAAATGAAGAGGTAATAGGCAGTCTACCTGAAAAAGAATTCAGAATAATGATAGTAAAGCTGATCCAAGATTCTATTTCCATGATCCATAATCTTGGAAATAGAATAGACAACATGCAAGAAACAGTTAACAAGGACCTAGAAGAACTAAAGATGAATCAAGCATCGATTAAAAACACAATAAATGAAATGAAAAATACTCTAGATGGGATCAATAGCAGAATAACTGAGGCAGAAGAACGGATAAGTGAGGTGGAAGATAAAATAGTGGAAATAACTGATGCAGAGCAAAATAAAGAAAAAAGAATGAAAAGAACAGAGGAGAGTCTCAGAGATCTCTGGGACAACATTAAACGCACCAACATTCGAATTATAGGGGTTCCAGAAGAAGAAGAGAAAAAGAAAGGGACTGAGAAAATATTTGAAGAGATTATAGTTGAAAACTTCCCTAATTTGGGAAAGGAAATAGTTAATCAAGTCCAGGAGGCACAGAGAGTCCCATACAGAATAAATCCAAGGAGAAATACACCAAGACACATATTAATCAAACTGTCAAAAATTAAACACAAAGAAATCATATTAAAAGCAGCAAGGCAAAAACAACAAATAACACACAAGGGAATCCCCATAAGGTTAACAGCTGATCTCTCAGCAGAAACCCTACAAGCCAGAAGGGAGTGGCAGGACATAATTAAAGTGATGAAGGAGAGAAACCTGCAACCTAGATTACTCTATCCAGCAAGGATCTCATTCAGATTTGATGGAGAAATTAAAACCTTTACAGACAAGCAAAAGCTGAGAGAGTTCAGCACCACCAAACCAGCTTTACAACAAATGCTAAAGGAACTTCTCTAGGCAAGAAACACAACAGAAGGAATATACCTACAATAACGAACCCAAAGCAATTAAGGAAATGGGAATAGGAACATACATATCAATAATTACCTTAAATGTAAATGGACTAAATGCTCCCACCAAAAGACACAGAGTGGCTGAATGGATACAAAAACAAGACCCATATATATGCTGTCTACAAGAGACCCACTTCAGACCTAGAGACACATACAGATTGAAAGTAAAGGGATGGAAAAAGATATTCCATGCAAATGGAAATCAAAAGAAAGCTGGAGTAGCAATTCTTATATCAGACAAAATAGACTTTAAAATAAAGACTATTAGAAGAGACAAGGAAGGACACTACATAACGATAAAGGGATCGATCCAAGAAGAAGATATAACAATTGTAAATATTTATGCACCCAACATAGGAGCACCTCAATACATAAGGCAAATACTAACAGCCATAAAAGGGGAAATCGACAGTAACACACTCATAGTAGGGGACTTTAACACCCCACTTTCACCAATGGACAGATCATCCAAAATGAAAATAAATAAGGAAACACAAGCTTTAAATGATACATTAAACGAGATGGACTTAGTTGATATTTATAGGACATTCCATCCAAAAACAACAGAATACACATTTTTCTCAAGTGCTCATGGAACATTCTCCAGGATAGATCATATCTTGGGTCACAAATCAAGCCTCGGTAATTTTAAGAAAATTGAAATTGTATCAAGTATCTTCTCCGACCACAATGCTATGAGACTAGACATCAATTACAGGAAAAGATGTGTAAAAAATACAAACACATGGAGGCTAAACAATACACTACTCAATAACGAAGTGATCACTGAAGAAATCAAAGAGGAAATTAAAAAATACCTAGAAACAAATGACAATGGAGACACGACGACCCAAAACCTATGGGACGCAGCAAAAGCAGTTCTAAGGGGGAAGTTTATAGCAATACAATCCCACCTTAAGAAACAGGAAGCATTTCGAGTAAACAACCTGACCCTGCACCTAAAGCAATTAGAGAAAGAAGAACAAAAATACCCCAAAGCTAGCAGAAGGAAAGAAATCATAAAGATCAGATCAGAAATAAATGAAAAAGAAATGAAGGAAACGATAGCAAAGATCAACCAAACTAAAAGCTGGTTCTTTGAGAAGATAAACAAAATTGACAAACCATTAGCCAGACTCATCAAGAAAAAAAGGGAGAAGACTCAAATCAATAGAATTAGAAATGAAAAAGGAGAAGTAACAACTGACACTGCAGAAATACAAAAGATTATGAGAGATTACTATAAGCAACTCTATTCCAATAAAATGGACAACCTGGAAGAAATGGACACATTCTTAGAAATGCACAACCTGCCAAGACTGACTCAGGAAGAAATAGAAAATATGAATAGACCAATCACAAGCACTGAAATTGAAACTGTGATTAAAAATCTTCCATCAAACAAAAGCCCAGGACCAGATGGCTTCACAGGTGAATTCTATCAAACATTTAGAGAAGAGCTAACACCTATCCTTCTCAAACTCTTCCAAAATATAGCAGAGGGAGGAACACTCCCAAACTCATTCTACGAGGCCGACATCACCTTGATACCAAAACCAGGCAAGGATGTCACAAAGAAAGAAAACTACAGGCCAATATCACTGATGAACATAGATGCAAAAATCCTCAACAAAATACTAGCAAACAGAATCCAAGAGCACATTAAAAGGATCATACACCATGATCAAGTGGGGTTTATCCCAGGAATGCAAGGATTCTTCAATATACGCAAATCAATCAATGTAATACACCATATTAACAAGTTGAAGGAGAAAAACCATATGATCATCTCAATAGATGCAGAGAAAGCTTTCGACAAAATTCAACACCCATTTATGATAAAAACCCTGCAGAAAGTAGGTATAGAGGGATCTTTCCTCAACATAATAAAGGCCATATATGACAAACCCACAGCCAACATTGTCCTCAATGGTGAAAAACTGAAACCATTTCCACTAAGATCAGGAACAAGACAAGGCTGCCCACTCTCACCACTCTTATTCAACATAGTTTTGGAAGTTTTAGCCACAGCAATCAGAGAAGAAAAGGAAATAAAAGGAATCCAAATTGGAAAAGAAGAAGTAAAGCTGTCACTGTTTGCAGATGACATGATACTATACATAGAGAATCCTAAAGATGCTACCGAAAAACTACTAGAGCTAATCAATGAATTTGGTAAAGTAGCAGGATATAAAATTAATGTACAGAAATCTCTGGCATTCCTGTACACTAATGATGAAAAATCTGAAAATGAAATCAAGAAAACACTCCCATTTACCATCGCAACAAAAAGAATAAAATATCTAGGAATAAACCTACCTAAGGAGACAAAAGACCTGTATGCAGAAAACTATAAGACACTGATGAAAGAAATTAAAGATGATACAAATAGATGGAGAGATATACCATGCTCCTGGATTGGAAGAATCAATATTGTGAAAATGACTCTACTACCGAAAGCAATCTACAGATTCAATGCAATCCCTATCAAACTACCAATGGCATTTTTCACAGAACTAGAACAAAAAATTTCAAAATTTGTTTGGAAAAACAAAAGGCCCCGAATAGCTAAAGCAATCTTGAGAACGAAAAACGGAGCTGGAGGAATCAGGCTCCCTGACTTCAGACTATACTACAAAGCTACAGTAATTAAGACAGTCTGGTACTGGCATAAAAACAGAAAGATAGATCAGTGGATCAGGATAGAAAGCCCAGAGATAAACCCACGCACATATGGCCAACTTATCTTTGATAAAGGAGGCAGGAATGTACAGTGGAGAAAGGACAGCCTCTTCAATAAGTGGTGCTGGGAAAACTGGACAGGGACATGTAAAAGTTTGAGATTAGATCATTCCCTAGCACCATACACAAAAATAAGCTCAAAATGGATTAAAGACTTAAATGTAAGGCCAGAAACTATCCAACTCTTAGAGGAAAACATAGGTAGAACACTCTATGACATAAATCACAGCAAGATCCTTTTGGACCCACCTCCTAGAGAAATGGAAATAAAAACAAAGATAAACAAATGGGACCTAATGAAACTTCAAAGCTTTTGCACAGCAAAGGAAACCATAAAGAAGACCAAAAGACAACCCTCAGAATGGGAGAAAATATTTGCAAATGAAGCAACTGACAAAGGATTAATCTCCAAAATTTATAAACAGCTCATGCAGCTCAATAGCAAAAAAACAGACAACCCAATCCAAAAATGGGCAGAAGACTTAAATAGGCATTTCTCCAAAGAAGATATACAGACTGCCAACAAACACATGAAAGAATGCTCAACATCATTAATCATTAGAGAAATGCAAATCAAAACTACAATGAGATATCATCTCACACCAGTCAGAATGGCCATCATCAAGGAATCTAGAAACAATAAATGCTGGAGAGGGTGTGGAGAAAAGGGAACACTCTTGCACTGCTGGTGGGAATGTGAATTGGTACAGCCACTATGGAGAACGGTATGGAGGTTCCTTAAAAAACTACAAATAGAACTACCATATGACCCAGCAATCCCACTACTGGGCATATACCCTGAGAAAACCATAATTCCAAAAGAGACATGTACCAAAATGTTCATTGCAGCTCTATTCACAATAGCCCGGAGCTGGAAACAACCTAAGTGTCCATCATCGGATGAATGGATAAAGAAGATGTGGCACATATATACAATGGAATATTACTCAGCCATAAAAAGAAACGAAACTGAGCTATTTGTAATGAGGTGGATAGACCTAGAGTCTGTCATACAGAGTGAAGTTAGTCAGAAAGAGAAAGACAAATACCGTATGCTAACACATATATACGGAATTTAAAAAAAAAATGTCATGAAGAACCTAGGGGCAAAACGAGAATAAAGACACAGACCTACTTGAGAATGGACTTGAGGATATGGGGAGGGGGAAGGGTAAGCTGTGACAAAGCGAAAGAGAGGCATGGACATATATACACTACCAAACGTAAGGTAGATAGATAGTGGGAAGCAGCCGCAGAGCACAGGGAGATCAGCTCGGTGCTTTGTGACCGCCTGGAGGGGTGGGATGGGGAGGGTGGGAGGGAGGGAGATGCATGAGGGAAGGGATGTGGGAACAGATGTATATGTATGACTGATTCACTTTGTTATAAAGCAGAAACTAATTAAAAAAAAAAAAAGAGAAATCTAGAAACAATAAATGCTGGAGAGGGTGTGGAGAAAAGGGAACACTCTTGCACTGCTGGTGGGAATGTGAATTGGTACAGCCACTATGGAGAACGGTATGGAGGTTCCTTAAAAAACTACAAATAGAACTACCATATGACCCAGCAATCCCACTACTGGGCATATACCCTGAGAAAACCATAATTCCAAAAGAGACATGTACCAAAATGTTCATTGCAGCTCTATTCACAATAGCCCGGAGCTGGAAACAACCTAAGTGTCCATCATCGGATGAATGGATAAAGAAGATGTGGCACATATATACAATGGAATATTACTCAGCCATAAAAAGAAACGAAACTGAGCTATTTGTAATGAGGTGGATAGACCTAGAGTCTGTCATACAGAGTGAAGTTAGTCAGAAAGAGAAAGACAAATACCGTATGCTAACACATATATACGGAATTTAAAAAAAAAATGTCATGAAGAACCTAGGGGCAAAACGGGAATGAAGACGCAGACCTACTTGAGAATGGACTTGAGGATATGGGGAGGGGGAAGGGTGGGCTGTGACAAGGCGAAAGAGAGGCATGGACGTGTATACACTACCAAACGTAAGGTAGATAGATAGTGGGAAGCAGCCGCAGAGCACAGGGAGATCAGCTCGGTGCTTTGTGACCGCCTGGAGGGGTGGGATGGGGAGGGTGGGAGGGAGGGAGATGCATGAGGGAAGGGATGTGGGAACAGATGTATATGTATGACTGATTCACTTTGTTATAAAGCAGAAACTAATTAAAAAAATAAATAAATAAACTTAAAAAAAAAAAAAAAAAAAAAGAATACAGGCTTTGGGGCCATACTGCCTGGGTTCTATTCCTGACTTCATCATTTACTAGCTGAGTGACCTTGGGTACATCTTTGTACCTGAGTTTTCCCATCTGTAAAATGAGGATGATAATAGCACATACCTCGTGGAGCTATTGTGAATATTCAATGAGTTAATACATGTTGAGCACCTAGGGCCAAGCCCAAGTTAAGCACTTGAAGCTTAGTTAGTTAAATTATTTATTCTAGTTCATATTAAAAATGATTATACAGCAATATAACTATACCATAGACATGCTACTGAGAGTGTACTCCTACTTAGGAAAGGGCAAAGATGGTCTAACTTGCTTAGTCTTTGTACAGTTTAGCGTGTAATTGACTACATAGGTGACATGCCACAGTTACTTTCCTAATACTTAGGATAATCTGGGGAGCAGACATTAGCCTTCTTTCCTCTGTAGAAGGGGTGTTATGAGAAGCTAATCATTGTGGTGAGAGACCCTCCAGTTCCTTTCCTATCCTAAACTTATTGTCTCTCCACACCTCACTGAGGCCAGGTAGGGTCCAAGCTTGACAGAAAGACACACTAGCACTAAGATTTCTTCACATGGATCAATAGCTCAGAAGTAAGAGAATGGTTTATACAGCAGTGGAGAGGGAGAATTTCAGGATGAGCAGGATGGATAGTGCTTTAAAACAAACTAAGAGTGGCACAATGAGACATGAACTGCAGTTCCCTCCCATGTCTTCACTAAGAAAGGAATTGATCATTAGGATATTCTATGTGGGAAACTCTCATAACCAAAGATTTGTCTAAGGGGGCATAGAGGGTTAACACTATCATTTTACCATTTAAATGACAACTCTTGTTAATTGGATATTGTACTCTACTTGATGTTTTGAATATTTCTTGTAATTATAGAATAAACACTTTCCTATTTAGTTTCTTTTTAACTATATTTTAATGGCCACATAAAATTTCTCAAATGATGCATTGTGATTTACTTTACTATCCCTTTATTGGAAATTTGGATAGTTTTAATTTTTTCATAATTACAAATAATACTGTGATGAACATCTTGGTAAATGAATTTTTTAATATATTTTGGATTGTTTCCTTAGGACAGGTTCCCAGAAGTAAAATTACTGGATCAAAAAGTAACTACATTTACATTTTTCTTCATACATATTGCCAAATTGCTTTCCTAAAGAGCTGCACCAATTACGAACATAGCTATAGATAAAAGTGCAACTATTACTATATCTCTCCAGCATTGGATTTTATATATTTTTGATCATTTTTTCAGTAAAGGGGTATCTTAATTTATTTTTAATTTGGTGGTCTAGTAAGACTGACCACCTTTCTAATTGTTTTCTATCTTAAATTGTCTTTCCTTTGCCCATTCAGAGATCTTGATAACTCTCAATAATTTGTTCTTTTTTTACTTTAAAGATATTATCCATTTGTATATTATATATGTTACAAGTAATTTCTTTGGTCTGTGACTTCTTTTAATGTATTTGTTTATTTGTTTTTTATTCATTTATAGGCAGTTAGGATTTAGTAGTAAGCCTGTTGACTTTTCCCTCCTAAAATATCTTCTATTGCTTCTAAGCTTACAAGGGCCTTCTCTCTTCAGTTGTTTGATAGTTATCTGATTCCATTTTTTTCTATGAGTTGAATTTTTTAAGCAGTTTACTCTTTAATCCATCTGGAATTGATTTTGGTCTATGCTATAAGAAAGCATTTTTTTCATTTATTTAAAGTGATTCTTAATTTAGAATTTCCTATTGGAAAAAGTAACTTTAAGGTAAAGAATTTGAGTACTTGTAGGAAGTCACTAGGATTAATGGGATGAGATCTTGTCTGGTTGGGAGAAGTGGAGCCAAGAGTTGAGGGAAAAAGGAATTGGGGGCGGGTGCTATGAAATTAATGGATGAAACTTGGTTGAAAGCAGGAAGATGGAGAAAATAATTACTTTGAGCCTTATTTATTTGTAGAAGGCCAATATGCCTAGATTGTTTATTGAAGATGTTCTTTATAAGATCAGAGAGTGAGCAGCATTATCAATCTTCACTGATACATTTTCTTTATTGTGCATTATCAGCAAATTCTAAAATAACAAAGAGAATATTAGGAAAGCATTTACTTATTCTTTCATTTAGTTAATAAATATTTATTGAACACCTGCATGTGCCAACAGATCTTCTTAGTGCTGAGGATGCAATGGTGGGCTAAACCATTGAGACTGAAGAGTCTACACCTCTACACCTGTTGGCAAAAGACTTCATACCCAATACATTCAAGATCCTCCCAATATGGCCCCAGTCTGTCATTCCAGCCATAATGCCCATTCTTCTTCTAAATATTCCATATATTTTAATCAAACTAGACTCTGCTGTTTCCTAAGCACCTCTAGTACTTTGGCCTCTGGTCTTTATTCACAGTGCCCCTTCTTTTTAAATACCCCCACTCCATATCTTCATTTAGAAGGTCTTGAGTGCTACTCCTGTTCAAAGCTTTTGATCATATTCTGAAAGAGCTTGATTACTTCCTTCCTGCTTTCGCCTCCTTTAAGAACTTTGCTTCTTTTGATGGAACTTGGATTTTAGCTGATTACTTGTCTTTTCCCTTATTTCTTCTTTATTAAACTGTAAACCCCAAGAGCAAAACTAGGAGTCTCTTCCATTTTCTAATTCTTATAGTTCCAATTATAGTACCATGTAATGTGTTCTGGCCAATAGGACATGAGAGGAAGTGATACATGTCACCAGAAGAGTGTGTGTTCTAGACAGTGCAGCTACAGGTTATTGAGTCCACCAACCATATGTTGGACAGGCAGTTTAAGCAAGAAAAATAAACTTTTTCTATGTTAAGCAGCTAATATTTTGTAATTGTTACTGAAAGATAGTCTAGCCCTGGAGATGGAAATTTTTTTCTGTAAAGAAGCAGATAGTGAATATTTTCAGTGAAAGCAGCCATGCACAGTACATAAGGGAATGTGACTGTGTCTCAATAAAACTTTATAAAAACAGGCAGCAAGCTGGATTTGGTCTATGGATGTAGTTTTTCAATACCTGGTCTATCATGTCCTGACCACACATCTCCAAAATATTGTTTCTCTTTGCTATAAAATCTCATTAAATGACCGTGTGTGTGTGTGTATATTTGCGTGTGTGTGTGAAACATAAGAAACATTCCCCATAAAAGTCATGAACAAAGCAATTAATGCTTGCTGCGACAATTTAATGCTACAATTTAATGCTCACTGTTTCAGAGTTCAAATTGATGTAAATGAGCAAGAGGAAAGAATCCAAAAAGTTAAACTGTAAAAGTATTTAAAAAAATAACAATTCAGAAAGATGTCTGAGTATGAAATTAATATAATAAAATCAACAACCTCTGTTTTAGACTGAATGTTTATGTCCTTTCAGAATTTATACATTGAAACATAATCCCCAATGTGACGCTATTTTGAGATGGGTCTTTGGGAAGTGCTTAGGTCATAAGGGTGAAGCATTCACGAATAGGATTAATGCCCTTATAAAAGACCCAAGAGAGCTCCCTCACCCCTTCTACCATTTGAGGACATAGTGCGCAGATGACTGTTTATGACCCAGGAAGCTTTCAACGAAAACTGAATCTTGTGATGCCTTGATCTTGGGCTTTCCAAATTCTAGAATTGTTAGAAATAAGTTTCTATTATTTATAAGCCTCCTAGTCTATGGTATTCTCTTATAGCAACTCAAACAGACGAAGACAGTCTCTCTATGCAAAAAACAATCCTTTAGAAAATATAGAAAAAAGTACAGTTTATAACACAACCCATAATAATAAAATATTTAGTAATAAAAGTATTAAAAAATGTTTAAGATTGACACAAAGAAAATTTTGAAAACATAGGTAGGTATGAAAACTTGAGTAGAATGAAAGAAAATACTCTTTATGCATAGGAAGGCTCATTATAGTAAGGATAATTTTTTCCCAAATTAATCTGTAAATCCTATTCACAGAATTTAGTAAAAAGAAAAGATATTTAAATTTAATCTTTTGAGATGGTAATAAATTCATTTAGTTGAAAAATCTAAAAAAAATATTTAAAAATTAGCAATAACTTATTCCTTTCACCCTGTCCCTAACTCATATAGCCCTCCCGACCAATATAACCTCTATTTTTCATGTTTAATATGTCCCTCCAGTGTATCTTTATATAAGCAAATATGAATACACATTCATATTTAACTCTAACCCCAACGTTATTATATTTATGCCGAATTTCATACCTAAATTTTTAATTAATATATTGTAGAAATATTTTCGTATCTATACATAGCTTCCTCATTTTTTTAGCTTCATAGTATTCTTTCAATTGATGTACTATACTATTGCTTATTTAACCAGTCATAATGATGTTTGGGAAATTTTTGCTATTACAGTATTGTAAAAATAATATTGAATACAGTATTTTCACATGTACATATATATTCAGACAATAAATTCTCCAGTACTGGATTGCTTGATCATGGTGCATATGCATTAATATACTTTAATAATTTTTTAACATCTTTATTGGCATATAATTGCTTTACAATGTTGTGTTAGTTTCTGCTGTATAACAGTGAATCAGCTATACATATACATATATCACCATATCCCCTCCCTCTTGCATCTCCCTCCCACCGTCGCTATTCCACCCCCAGGTGGTCACAAAGCACCGAGCTGATTTCCCTGTGCTATGCAGCTGCTTTCCACTAGCTATCTGTTTTACATTTGGTAGTGTATATATGTCAACTCTACTCTCTCACTTTGTCCCAGATTACCCTTGCCCCTCCCTGTGTCCTCAAGTCCATTCTCTATGTCTGCATCTTTATTCCTGTCTTACCCCTAGGTTCTTCATGACATTTTTTTTTTTAGATTCCATATATATGTGTTAGCATATGGTATTTGTTTTTTCTCTTTCTCACTTACTTCACTATGTATGAGAGACTCTAGGTCCATCCACCTCACTAGAGATAGTTCAATTTTGTTTCTTTTTACGGCTGAGGAACATTCCATTGTATATCTGTGCCACATCTTCTTCACCCATTCATCTGTCGATGGACACTTAGGTTGCTTCCATGTTCTGGCTATTGTAAATAGAGCTGCAGTGAACATTGTGGTACATGTCTCTTTTTGAATTATGGTTTTCTCAGGGTATATGCCCAGCAGTGGGATTGCTGAGTTATATGGTAGTTCTATTTTTAGTATTTTAAGGAACCTCCATACTGTTCTCCAGAGTGGCTGTATCAATTTACATTCCCACCAACATTGCAAGAGGGTTCCCTTTTCTCCACACCCTCTCCAGCATTTATTATTTGTAGATTTTCTGATGATGGCCATTCTGAACTGTGTGAGGTGATACCTCATTGTAGTTTTGATTTGCATTTCTCTAATGATTAGTGATGTTGAGCATCCTTTCATGTGTTTGTTAGCAATCTGTATATCTTTTTTGGAGAATTGTCTATTTAGGTCTTCTGCCCATTTTTGGGTTGTGTTGTTTGTTTTTTTGATATTGAGCTGCATGAGCTGCTTCTATATTTTGGAGATTAATCCTCTGTCAGTTGCTTCGTTTGCAAATATTTTCTCCCATTCTGAGGGTTGTATTTTCACCTTGTTTATGGTTTCCTTTGCTGTGCAAAAGCTTTTAACTTTCATTAGGTCCCATTTGTTTATTTTTGTTTTTATTTCCATTTCTCTAGGAGGTGGGTCAAAAAGAATCTTGCTGTGATTTATGTCACAGAGTGTTCTGCCTGTCTTTTCCTCTAAGAGTTTGATAGTGTCTGGCCTTACATTTAGGTCTTTAATCCACATTGAGTTTATTTTTGTAGATGGTGTTAGGGAGTGTTCTAATTTCATTCTTTTACATGTAGCTGTCCAGTTTTCCCAGCACTACTTATTGAAGAAGCTCTCTTTTCTCCAATGTATATTCTTGCCTCCTTTATCAAAGATAAGGTGACCACATGTGTGTGAGTTTATCTCTGGGCTTTCTATCCTGTTTCATTGATCTATATTTCTGTTTTTGTGCTACTACCATACTGTCTTGATTACTGTAGCTTTGTAGTATAGTCTGAAGTCAGGGAGTCTGAAAAAAATTTTTTTGTTCTTGTTCTGTGAAAAATGCCATTGGTAGTTTGATAGGGATTGCACTGAATCTGTTGATTGCTTTGGGTAGTATAATAATTTTCACAATGTTGATTCTCCCAATCCAAGAACATGGTATATCTCTCCATCTGTTTGTATCGTCTTTAATTTCTTTCATCAGTCTTACAGTTTTCTGAACACAAGTATTTTGTCTCCTTAGGTTTATTCCTAGGTATTTTATTCTTTTTGTTGCAGTGGTAAATGGGAGTGTTTCCTTAATTTCTCTTTCAGATTGTTCATCATTAGTGTACAGGAATGCAAGAAATTTTGTGCATTAAATTTGTATCCTGCTCCTTTACCAAATTCATTGCTTAGTTCCAGTAGTTTTCTGGTAGCATCTTTAGGATTCTCTATGTATGGTATCATGTCATCTGCAAACAGTGACAGCTTTACTTCTTCTTTTCCCATTTGGATTGCTTTTATTTCTTTTTCTTCTCCGATGCTGTGGCTAAAACTTGCAAAACTATGTTGAATAATAGTTGTGGGAGTGGGCAGCCTTGTGTTGTTCCTGATCTTAGAGGAAATGGTTTCAGCTTTTCACCATTGAGAATGATGTTGGCTGTGGGTTTTTCATATATGGCCTTTATTATGTTGAGGTGGGTTCCCTCTATACCTACTTTCTGGAGAGTTTTTGTCATAAATTGGTGTTGAATTTTGTCAAAAGTTTTTTCGGCTTCTATTGAGGTTATCATATGATTTTTAGCCTTCAATTTTTTAATGTGGTGTATCACATTGATTTGCGTATATTGAAGAATCCCTGCAATCCTGGGATAAACCCCACTTGATCATGGTGTATGATCCCTTTAATGTGCTGTTGGATTCTGTTGGATTTTGTTGAGGATTTTTGCCTCTGTGTTCATCAGTGATATTGGCCTGTAGTTTTCTTTCTTTGTGACATCTTTGTCTGGTTTTGGTATCAGGGTGATGGTGGCCTCGTAGAGTGAGTTTGGGAGTGTTCCTCCCTCTGCTATGTTTTGGAAGAGTTTGAGAAAGATAGGTATTAGCTCTTCTCTAAATGTTTGATAGAATTCACCTGTGAAGCCATCTGGTCCTGGGCTTTTGTTCATTAGAAGAGTTTTAATCACAGTTTCAATTTCAGTGCTTGTGATTGGTCTGTTTATACTTCCTATTTCTTCCTGGTTCAGGCTCTGAAGGTTGTGTTTTCCTAAGAATTTGTCCATTTCTTCCAGGTTGTCCATTTCATTGGCATATTCTTGCTGGTAGTAATCTCTCATGATCCTTTGTATTTCTGCAGTTTCAGTTCTTACTTCTCCTTTTTTATTTCTAATTCTATTGAGTTGAGTCTTCTCCCTTTTTTTTGATGAGTCTGGCTAATGGTTTATCAATTTGTTTTATCTTCTCAAAGAACCATCTTTTAGTTTTATTGACCTTTGCTATTGTTTCCTGCCTTTTTAAAAATTTATTTCTGATCTTTATGATTTCTTTCCTTCTGCTAACTTTGGTTTTTTTGTTCTTATTTCTCTAATTGCTTTAGGTGTAAGGTTAGGTTGTTTGAGATTTTTCTTGTTTCTTGAGGTAGGATTGTATTGCTATGAAGTTCCCTTTTAGAACTGCTTTTGGTGCATCCCATAGGTTTCGGGCCATGGTGTTTTCATTATCATTTGTCTCTAGGTATTTTTTGATTTCCTCTTTGATTTCTTCAGTGATCTCTTGGTTATTTAGTAACGTATTGTTTATCCTCCATGTGTTTGTGTTTTTTACTTTTTTTTCCCTGTAATTCATTTCTAATCTCATAGCCTTGTGGTCAGAAAAGATGCTTGACATGATTTCAGTTTTCTTAAATTTACTGAGGCTTGACTTGTGCCCCAAGATGTGATCTATCCTGGAGAAAGTTCCTTGCGCACTTGAGCAGAAAGTGTAATCTGTTTTTGGATGGAATGTCCTATAAATATCAATTAAATCTATCTGGTCTATTGTGTCATTTAAAGCTTCTGTTTCCTTATTAATTTTATGGTTGGAAGATCTGTCCATTGGTGTAAGTGAGGTGTTAAAATCCCCCACTATTATTATGTTACTGTCGATTTCCTCTTTTATAGCTGTTAGCAGTTACCTTATGTCTTGAGGTGCTGCTATGTTGGGTGCATATATATTTATAATTGTTATATCTTCTTCTTGGATTGATCCCTTGATCATTAGTTAGTGTCCTTCCTTGTCTCTTATAACATCCTTTATTTTAAAGTCTATTTTATCTGATCTGAGTATTGCTACTCCAGCTTTCTTTTGATTTCCATTTGAATGGAATATCTTTTTTCATCCCCTCACTTTCAGTCTGTATGTGTGTCCCTAGGTCTGAAGTGGGTCTTATGTAGACAGCATATATATGGGTCTTGTTTTTGTATCCATTCAGCAAGCCTGTGTCTTTTGGTAGGAGCATTTAATCCATTCATGTTAAGGTAATTATCGATATGTATGTTCCTATGACCATTTTCTTAATTGTTTTGGGTTTGTTTTTGTAGGTCCTTTTCTTTTCTTGTGTTTCCCACTTAGAGAAGTTCCTTTAGCATTTGTTGTAGAGCTGGTTTGGTGGTGCTGAGTTCTCTTAGCTTTTGCTTGTCTATAAAGCTTTTGATTTCTCCATTGAATCTGAATGAGATCCTTGCTGGGTAGAGTAATCTTGGTTGGAGGTTTTTCCCTTTCATCACTTTAAGTATATCATTCCACTCCCTTCTGGCTCGTAGAGTTTCTGCTGGGAAATCAGCTGTTAACCTTATGGGAGTTCCTTTATATGTTATTTGTCGTTTTTCCCTTGCTGCTTTCAATAATTTTTCTTTGTCTTTAATTTTTGCCAATTTGATTACTATGTGTCTCAGCGTGTTTCTCCTTGGGTTTATCCTGTATGGGACTCGCTGTGCTTCCTGGACTTGGGTGGCTATTTCCTTTCCCATGTTAGGGAACTTTTTGACTATAATCTCTTCAAATATTTTCTCTGGTCCTTCCTCTCTCTCTTCTCCTTCTGGGACCCCTATAATGCAAATGTTGTTGCGTTTAATGTCCCAGAGGTCTCTTAGGCTGTCTTCATTTATTTTCATTCTTGTTTCTTTATTCTGTTCCACAGCAGTGATTTCCACCATTCTGTCTTCCAGGTCACTTTTCCATTCTTCTGCCTCAGTTATTCTGCTATTCATTCCTTCTCGTGTAGTTTTCTTTTCAATTATTGTATTATTCATCTCTGTTTGTTTGTTCTTTAATTCTTCTAGGTCTTTGTTAAACACTTCTTGCATCTTCTCGATCCTTGCCTCCATTCTTTTTCCGAGGTTCTGGATCATCTTCACTATCATTTTTCTGAATTCTTTTTCTGGAAGGTTGCCTATCTCCACTTCATTTAGCTGTTTTTCTGGGGTTTTATCTTTTTCCTTCATCTGGTACATAGCCCTCTGCCTTTTCATCTTGTCTATCCTTCTGTGAATGTGGTTTTTGTTCCACAGGCTGCAGGATTGTAGTTCTTCTTGCTTCTGTTGTCTGCCCTCTGGTGAATCTCCCTTCATCATTCTGTAATGTCTTTCTTTGTCTCTAATAATAGTCTTTATTTTAAAGTCTATTTTGTCTGATATGAGAATTGCTACTCCAGCTTTCTTTTGGTTTCCATTTGCATGGAATATCTTTTTCCATCCCCTCACTTTCAGTCTGTATGTGTCCCTAGGTATGAAGTGGGTCTTATGTAGACAGCATATATATGGGTCTTGTTTTTGTATCCATTCAGCAAGCCTGTGTCTTTTGGTTGGAGCATTTAATCCATTCATGTTTAAGGTAATTATCGCTATGTATGTTCCTATGACCATTTTCTTAATTGTTTTGGGTTTGTTTTTGTAGGTCTTGTCTTTCTCTTGTGTTTCCTGCCTAGAAAAGTTCCTTTAGTATTTGTTGTAAAGCTGGTTTGGTGATGCTGAATTCTCTTAACTTTTGCTTGTCTGTGAAGGTTTTAATTTCTCCATTGAATCTGAATGAGATCCTTGCTGGGTGGAGTAATCTTGGTTGTAGGTTTTTCCCTTTCATCACTTGAAATAGTATCTTGCCCCTCACTTCTGGCTTGCAGAGTTTCTGCTGAAAGATCAGCTGTTAGCCTTATGGGGATTCCCTTGTATGTATTTGTTGCTTTTCCCTTGCTGTTTTTTATATTTTTTCTTTGTATTTAATTTTTGATAGCTTGATTAATATGTGTCTTGGCATGTTTCTCCTTGGATTTATCCTGTATGGGACTCTCTGCATTTCCTGGAGTTGATTGACTCTTTACTTTCCCATGTTAGGGAAGTTTTCAACTATAGTGTCTTCAAATATTTTCTCAGTCTCTTTCTTTTTCTCTTCTTTTTCTGGGATCCCTATAATTCTATTGCTGGTGCTTTTACTGGTCTCCTAGAGGTTTCTGAGACTGTCCTCCATTCTTTTCATTCTTTTTTCTTTATTCTGCTCTGTGGTTGTTATTTCCACCATTTTATCTTACAGGCTACTTATCTGTTCTTCTGTCTCAGTTATTCTGCTATTGATTCCTTCTAGAGAATTTTTAGTTTCATTTATTGTGTTGTTCATCATTGTTTGTTTGCTTGTTAGCTCTTCTAGGTCCTTGTTAAACGTTTCTTCTATTTTCTCCATTCTACTTCGAAGATTTTGGATCATCTTTACTATAATTACTCTGAATTCTTTTTCAGGTAGGCTGCCTATTTGCTCTTCATTTGTTTGGTCTGGTGGCTTTTTACCTTGCTCCTCATCTGCTGCATCCTTCTCTGTCTTCTCATTTTGTTTAACTTGCTGTGTTTGGCGTCTCCTTCCTGCAGGTTTTAGGTTCGTAGTTCTCGTTGTTTTTATTGTCTGACCCCAGTGGGTGAGGTTGGTTCAGTGTCTTGTGTAGGCTTCCTCGTGGAGGGGACTGGTGCCTGTGTTCTAGTGGGTGGGGCTGGATGTTGTCTTTCTGGTTGGCAGTGTTGCATCCTGTGATGTATTTTGGGGTGTCTGTGAACTTAGTATGATTTTAGGGAGCCTCTCTGCTAATGGGTGGGGTTGTGTTCCTGTCTTTTTAGTTGATTGACATGGGGCATCCAGCACTGGAGCTTGCTGGCCTTTGGTTGGAGCTGGGTCTTAGCGTTTAGATGGAGATCTCTGGGAGAGCTCTCGCCGATTGATATTACATGATGCAGGGAGGTCTCTGGTGGTCCAGTGTCCTGAACTCAGCTCTCCCACCTCAGAGACTCAGGCCTGAATCCAGGCCAGAACAGCAAGACCCTGTCAGCCACATGGCTCAGAAGGAAAGGGAGAAAAAAAGAAAGAAAAAAAATAATTTAAAAAGTTAGTAAAATGAAAAATAATAATACTAATAAAGAGCAACCAAACCAATAAACAAATCCATCAATGACATCAAGCACTAAAAACTATACTAAGATAAACATAAAAATCAGAAACATATCAGTTGTAGACAGCAGATCCCAATTCTACAGTTGCTCCCAAAATCCACTGCCTCAATTTTGTGATGATTCGTTATCTATTCAGGCATTCCACAGATGCAGGGTACATCAAGTTGATTATGGAGATTTAATCCACTGCTCCTGAGGCTGCTGGGAGAGATTTCCATTTGTCTTCTTTGTTCACACAGCTCCTGGGGTTCAGCTTTGGATTTGGCCCTGCCTCTGCGTGTAGGTCTCCTTCAGGCTTCTTTTGTGAAGTCTCAGTTCTTCTGTCAGCATTCAGTAGGTGTTCTGTAGGATTTGTTCCACATGTAGATGTATTTTTGATGTATACTGCTTTGGGTAGTATGACCATATTAGCAATATTAATTCTTCCAATCTAAGAGCCTGTGATATCTTTCCATTTCTTTGAATCATCTTCAGTTTCCTTAATTAATGTTTTATAGTTCTCAGCATATGTCTTTCACCTCCTTGGTCAGGTTTATTCCTAAGTATCTTATTTTATTTATTTATATTTGATGTGATTTTAAAAGGGATTTTTTATATTGCTTTTCCATTATTTGATTGTTAGTGTAAAGAAATGCAACCAATTTCTGTAAATTAATCTTGTATCCTACTATTACCTTTCTAAGTTCGTTTATCAGTTCTAGTAGTTTTTGTGTGGAGTCTTTAAGGTTTTCAGTATATAGTATCATGTCTTCTGCATATAATGTATAATGTGCATTCCTTTTACTGATATTGAACATCTTTGTATTTTTAAGTGTTGTTGGTATTTCATGTTTCATATTCTGTGAACTTCTATTCCTATCACTTTTCTATTTTTCTGTTTGACTTTGTTATTTTCACTTTCTAGGAGCTCTTTAAACACTAGAGAAATTGTCTGTGGTATAAGTTGCAACTATTTTTTCCTAGTTTGTCATTTATCTTTTGACCTTGTTTATTATAATTTTGCCATGAAGAAGTTTTTTTTAAATGTAGTTACATTTATCTGTAATTTTTTATGGCTGTAGGATATTTTGTTTTATTCTAGAAGGCCACTTTCATTTTAAAATTCAAAAATATTTACTCACATTTTCTCCTGTTACTTTTATGGTTTAATTTTGTGTGTAAATCTTTGATCCATTTTCAGTAAATTCTGGTAAATTGTAAGGAGTTGACATAACAACCTTTTTTAGATGGCTACTGGAGGAATCAGGCTCCTGGACTTCAGATTCTACTACAAAGCTACAGTAATGATGAGAGTATGGCACTGGCACAAAAACAGAAATATACATAAATGGAACAGGATAGAAAGCCCAGAGATAAACTTACGCACTTATGGTCACCTTATTTTATTTAATTTATTTTTTGCCTTATGTGGGCCTCTCACTGTTATGGCCTCTCCCCCTGTGGAGCACAGGCTCCGGACGCACATACCCAGTGGCCATGGCTCATGGGCCCAGCTGCTCCACGGCACGTGGGATCTTCCCGGACAGGGGCACGAACCCGTGTCCCCTGCATTGGCAGGTGGACTCTCAACCACTGCGCCACCAGGGAAGCCCATAGTCACCTTATTTTTAATAAAGGAGGCGAGAATAGACAGTGGAGAAAAGACAGCCTCTGCAATAAGGAAATAGGAAAACTGGACAGCTACATGTAAAAGAATGAAATTAGAATGCTCCCTAACACCATACACAAAAATAAAATAAAAGCAATATATAAAAAACCTTCATTTAATAATAAAATAAATGTAAGGCCAGACACTATAAAACACTTAGAGGAAAACACAGGTAGAACACTCTATGACATAAATCACAGCAAGATCCTTTTTGACCCACCTCCTAGAGAAATGGAAATAAAAACAAAAATAAACAAATGGGACCTAATGAAATGTTAAAGTCTTTTGCACAGCAAATGAAACCATAAACAAGATGAAAAGACAACCCTCAGAATGGGAGAAAATATTTGCTAATGAAGCAACTGACAAAGGATTAATCTCCAAAATTTACAAGCAGCTCATGCAGCTCAATATCAAAAAAACAAACAACACAATCCAAAAATGGGCAGAAGACCTAAATAGACATTTCTCCAAAAAAGATATACAGATTTCCAACAAACACATGAAAGGATGCTCAACATTAATAATGAGAGAAGCGCAAAGTAAAACTACAGTGAGGTATCACCTCACACCAGTCAGAATGGCTATCATCAAAAAATCTACAAACAATAAATGCTGGAGAGGGTGTGGAGAAAAGGCAACCCTCTTGCACTGTTAGTGGGAATGTTAATTGTTACAGCCACTATGGAGAAAAGTACGGAGGTTCCTTAAAAAGCTAAAAATAGAACTACCCTATGACCCAGCAATCCCACTACTGGGCATATACCCTGAGAAAATCATAATTCAAAAGAGTCATGTACCACAATGTTCATTGCAGCTATATTTACAGTAGCCAAGACATGGAAGCAACCTAAGTGTCCATCGACAGATGAATGGATAAAGATGTGGCACATATATACAGTGGAATATTACTCAGCTATAAAAAGAAACAAAATTGAGTTATTTGTAGTGAGGTGGGTGGACCTAGAGTCTGTCATACAGAGTGAAGTAACTCAGAAAGAGAAAAACAAATACTGTATGCTAACACATATATATGGAATGTAAAGGAAAAAAACTAGTTCTGAAGAACCTAGGGGCAGGACAGGAATAAAGGTGCAGACGTAGAGAATGGACTTGAGGACACGGGGAGGGGGAAAGTTAAGCTGGGACAAAGTGAGAGAGTGGCATGGACATATATACACTACCAAACGTAAAATAGATAGCTAGAGGGAAGTAGCCACAAAGCACAGGGAAATCAGCTTGGTGCTTTGTGACCACCTAGAGGGGTGGGATAGGGAGGGTGGAGGGAGACGCAAGAGTGAGGAGTAATGGGGATATATGTATATGTATAACTGATTCACTTTGTTATAAAGCAGAAACTAACACACCATTGTAAAGCAATTATACTCTAATAAAGGTGTTAAAAAAAAAAGAATAATGTTGGAAGAGAGATCAGTGTTGCCTTGGTAAGTGGAAAAACAGGAGATCTAATAGACACCAGATATTTTGACATGTGTAGAGGAAATGTGGCCCCATTTATTGAGTTTCTGAAGGCCACACAAGATGGAACAATAGTCTTACTGGGAGCATATGATGATGGAGCAACCAAACTCAATGATGAGGGCTGACAGCTCATTGCTGAATTGGGGAGTACATCTATTACTCATCTTGGTTTTAGAGACTAGTGGGTCTTATGTGGTAGAAAGGGCATTAATACAAAAAGTCCTTTTAAACAGCACATATAGAACTATAAGGACACAAACAAATATGAAGGTTGGCCTGAAGTTGCAGAGATGGAAGGCTACATCCCCCAGAAGCAAGACCAATGTGGAGAAAATTGAAGGGAGCACACTTTCACTTTCACACTACTAATGGGAAAGCCCCAACCAAAAAACTACATGTAAATACTACATGTAAATATTTTAAGAGCATGCAGCCACATCAGTGTATGCATGACCATTATCTCTTTTGATATCAGGATTATTTATTGCTAATGTAAATAGACATGTTTATAAATAGTCATCATAATGAGCAAATCACTGAACCATTTCTAAGCACATCTCCCTAATGGTGCAGTGTTCAGACTGTGATGATATTGGCATCTTTTTATTCTAAAAGCATTACCCAATGGATAACTGAACAGATTTGAAAAATATATTGATATATATACTAGTTGCTGTGAAAACCTATCATGGAATAATATGGATTTTAGGGAGGAGACTTTATATATATATATATATATATATATATATATATATATATATATATATATATAGCCTTTGATGATAGTATCTTTTAAATTAAAAAGATATAGGGCTAAAACAAAAAAGATGTGTTAGTTGACTTAAGCAAGAGAAAAAGGAAGAAAGCACAAATAGGAAATAAGAAGTGACACAAGTAAATAGCTACATATGCAGATGTAAATAGAGGAGTTAACTTTCTGTGTTCACATTTATAAAAATAAATGTGAGAGTCCAGATTCAATGTGTAATTTTCTTAAAAAGTATAAATGCCAGAACTGACCCAGAGGAGATAAAAATGTCATCCTATCTTTATCATGGGAAAAATAGAGAAAACTATTCAAGATATATATCCTCCTAAGGAGCAGTGGGTTTGATGGATTCAGAGTGGAATTATACCAAAGCTTTGAAGGACAGGAAACTGCAGTGCAATTAAAATTCTTCTTGATCACAGAAAAAGAATGTAAGCTTCCAAAACATTTCACAAAGCAAGTATAACATTGATTTCAAAATATGACAAAGATTGAACAAAAGCTCTGGGTATAAATTTCACTTATGTATACTGACAAAATCCCAAGTAAAATAGTTGCCAATAGAATCCAGCAGCACGTAAAAAATTAATGTAGCATGGTGAAGTTTATTTTAGAAAAGCAAGAATTATTCCATATTATAAAAATTTATTCCAAAATTTACAATATTAATAGGTAAAATAAAACATAATATTATAAACCTCCATAAAGGCTTAAAAAGCATTTAATAAAGTTCAGTTTTCATTCTTGAATTTTAAAATCTCTCGATAGAAATAGGCTGTGTTTTTGTATGTATGTGAATGTGTGTGTGTGTGTATATATATGTAGTGTGTATGTGAATATAAAATATGTGTGTATATACATATGTGTGTATATATATATTCCACTCAACCAGTATGATTCTTAATAGGACAATATTAGAAACATTTCTATTAAATTTAAGAACAAGACAAAGATATACTCTATAATCAATCTTATTTAATAAGCTCTAAGGATTCTAGCCAACGCAAGTAGATTAAAACAACCGAAAAGGAAATTTGCCAGATTTATATGAAGAAAAAAACTTAAATGCTAGTAAGAGACTTGAAGTCTAATAAAAGAAGACTTGCACAAATGAAAAGGCATACTGTAATTAATTATGGATAGGAAGCATTAAAATCAGAAAGATGTCTATTTTCTGTAATCTATAAATTTCATGTAATCCCAATGAAAATATAAAAAGGATTTTTCTTGTGGAACTATACAAGCTGTTTCTAAAGGTCAAGTGGAAAATAAACAAGCAAGGATAGCTAGGAAAAATTCTGGTAAAGAAGATAATAGGAGAGAGAAACTAGCCTAATACATATTAGCTCTTGTTATGAAGCTATAATAATTAGAACAATCTGGTGTTGTTACATGAATAGACAGGAAGATCAGTAGAACAGAATAGAAAGTGTAGAAATAGATCCAAATTCATATGGTTATGCAGTACATGATAGAGATGGTATTTCAAATCAATGGAGAAAAGATGGATTACTCAATAAATAGTATTGGAGCAATGGAGTAACCATCTGGAAAAAATTTGAGAACTTTGCATGCTATACCAAAATATATTCCCAATTGATTGAAAGTTTCAGCATAAAATATAAAACCATAAATACCTTAGAAAACTCTGGAGAAGTATTTTTATAATCATAGGATGGGAAAGACCTAAGCAAAATACAAATCTCAGAAGTCATGAAAGAGCGATAAATTTAGACTATGTTTTTTAAATGTTTGTAAAATTCACTATAATTGAAGTCAAAATGTAAGTGAGAAACTGGAGGAGATATTTGCAACTCACAACACATATAAAGAATAATTTGCTTATATAGAAAGAGCTTCTACAAATAAATACATACATGTCCAAGAATATAACAGAAAAATAGGCAAAAGTTACCAATGGTGTTTCACAGAAAAGAAAATACAAATGATTCTGAGAACTATGAGCAGATATTCAATCTTCCTCACAATTATAGATACATAAAGTCAAGTAAAGTAGATTCTGTTTTTACTTATATTGTCAGAGATAAAAAAAACAGTAAATATTGTTGGTAGTTTGAATATATACAATACTCATGAAGGAGAATTTATTTTATCTATCAACAGATAGATATAATAAGTAGACTTTTGTTCCAGAAATCTTTTAGATAAAAATTTAGCCTCTAGGAGATGTATACATGTGTGAAATTACATATGCACATGTCTGTCCACTTTGACACTGTATGTAATATCAAAAAACTGGAAATATCATAAACATGAATTAATAAGATACTGATGAAACAAATTATGGTGCATCCATACCACCCATTTCTAATCAGATGTAAAAAAAGAATAATGAAGTTCTTTATATTCTGTTAGAGAATGATCTTCAAAATATATTAAGTGGAAAAAACCAGGTGTATGTGTGTGTATAGTATACTACCATTTGTTTTAAGAAGGTAAAAATAAGGTATTAAGGATGTACTTACATATGTATAATATAAAATATGTCTAGGAGAATATACAAGAAGTTGATAATGTTAATTGCATCTGAGGATGGGAAATGGGTGCCAGAGGTAGAGGGGAGACATTCAGTGTACACTCTTTATAAAATCAGTCTGACTGATTTACATACAATAGGCTGCATTTATTTACAATGTACAATTCAATGATCTTCAGTTTCATATAACCATGCAGCTGCTGATACAGTGAAGATATAAAACATTTTTATTACCACCAAAATATTCCTCATGCTCCTTTGCAATAAACTTCTGGCTTCCAGCAATAACTGGTCTGTTCAAATTTTAAAATAATAGCTTCATTGATATATAATTCACAAACAAATGCAATTCACCCATTTAGAGTATGTAATTCAATAGTTTTTAGTATATTCACAATGTTGTGTAACAATTACCACAATCAATTTTAGAACATTTTCATTACCCCAAAAAGAAAGTCTGTACCCATTAGCAGTCACTCTCCATTTTGTAGAAAGCCCTAGAAAACCACTAATATACTTTCTGTCTCTATGGATATGCTTATTCTGGACATTTCCTATAAATGAAATCACTTTTGTGACAGTTCTTTCAGTCAGCATAATGTTTTCAAGGCTCGTCCATGTTGTAATGTGTGTCAGTACATCATTCCTTTTATTGCTGAATAATAGTCTATTGTATGTATATACCACATTTTATTTATTTATTTATTTTTGGCTGTGCTTGGTCTTTTTTGCTGCACGCGGGCTACTCTTCATTGTGGTGTGTGAGCTTCTCACTGTGGTGGCTTCTCTTGTTGCGGAGCACAGGCTCTAGGTGTGCTGGCTTTAGTAGTTGTGGCACGCAGATGCAGTAGTTGTGACTCATGGGCTCTAGAGCACAGGCTCAGTAGTTGTGGCACACGGGTTTAGTTGCTCTGCGGCATGTGGGATCTTCCCAGACCAGAGTTCAAACCCGTGTCCCCTGCATTGGCAGGTGGATTCTTAACCACCGTGCCACCAGGGAAGTCCTGATACCACATTTTATTAATCCATTTGTCAGTTGATGGGTATTTAGGTAGCTTCTAATTTTGGCTATTATGAATAATGCTTTTATTATGAATATTCATATACAAGTTTTGTGTATGGACATATATTTTCGTTTGTCTTGGGCACATAATTAGGAGTGGAATCACTGATCTATTTTTATTGCTATAGATTAGTTTGCATTTTCTAGAATTTTGTATAAATGGAATTCTTTATATATTCTTGTGTCTTTTTTCATGCAGCATGATGATTTTGAGAATTACCTGTTGTGTTATGTGTATCAGTAGCTTGTTTCTTTTTATTGCTGAGTGGTGTTTGGTTGTATAGATATAACACATTATGTTTATCCATTCACAAACTGGGTTGACCCTGGTTTGGGGCTTTCATTAATAAAACTGCCATAAACTTTCAATACAAGTTTTCTGTGGACACGTGTTTTAATTTCTCTTGTGCAAATACTTAGCAGTACAAAGGTGATACGGTAAATACTGCATGTCTAACATTTAGAAATTGCCAGTTTTCTAAAGCAATTGTACCATTTTTCATGAGAACTCCAGTTGCTCCATAGCATCACCACATTTGATATTATCAATTTAAAATTTTTATCCATTCTACTATGTGTACCTCAGAATTTTAACTCACATTTCTCTAATGACTAATGATGTTGAGCACCTTTTCATGTGCTTACTGGCCATCCATGCACCATCTTTTGTGAAATGTTTAAATCCTTTGTCCATCTTTAATTTGGTTGTTTGTCGTTTTATCATTGTTACAAGTTCTTTATATATACTGGATACAAGTACTTTGCCATATATGTATTGCAGATATTTTCCCCATTTCGTGACTTGACTTTTTGATGCCTTAATGATAATTTTTGAAAAGCAATAGTTTTAAATGTTGATGCTGTCCAATTTATCAGTTTTTCCTTCATAGTTTGTGATTTTGTATACTGTATTTAGAAATCCTTACCTATCTCAAGATCGAAGATTTTCTCCTAGGAATTTTGTAGTTCTAGCTTTTACATTTAATTCTATGACCACTTCAGGCTAACTTTTGGGTATGGTGTGAGGTAAAAGTTGATTTTCATTTTTCTCACCAATGATATCCAATGATTTCAACATCATATGTTGAAAGATTTTCTTTTTCTCACTGAAATGTCTTAGCACTCTTAGTTAAAACCAATTGATCTTATATGTGTGGTCTATTTTTGGACTTTGTATTCTGTTTCATTAATCTATGTGTCTACCTTTCACTAATAACACATTGTCTTAAACTCTGTAGCTTTATAATAATTCAGAAATCACATAATATAAGGCCTCCAACTTTGTTTTTCTTATTTCAAGACTTGTTTTGCTATTCTGGATTCTTTGAATTTCTATGTAAATTTTAGAATTAGCTTGTCAGTTCCTATAAAAAGACAGCCAGACTTTTGGTTGAGGTCATACCAGAACCTCTAAGTTAATTTAGGGATAACTGATATTTTAACAATACTGTATCTTCCAATCCATAAGCATGGTAAATATCTCCATTTATTTAAGCCTTCTTTAATTTCTTTTAACAATGCTCTCTAATTTTTAGTGAAGTTTTCCCTTATTTTGTTACACTTATCTCTTAAGTATTTCATGTTGTTTTGATACTATTGTAAACTTTTGAAAAGATTTTCTTTTTCATTTTTTCTTTCCTTTGCTAACAAATAGAAACACAATCATTATTGTTGTGTGAAATATCATTGACAATATCAAATGGCAATAAATATCAATAAGAATTTCTTATATCCCACTGTTTCTGTGGGTCAGAAATTTAGGTTTAGTTTACCTGGGTGGCTGTGCTGTAGATCTCTCATAAGGTTTCAATCAAGGTGTTGGTTGGGGCTTCAGTCTTCTGGAGGAGTTAAAGGATCTGCTTCCAAGATGGCTCACTCATGTGGCTGGCAAGTTGGTGCTGACTTGGGTAGAACACCTCAGTTTATTTCCATATAGGCCTCTCCATAGAGCTGCTTGAGTGTCCTCATGACATGGCAGCTGGCTTCCCCCATAGCAAGTGATTCAAAAGAGAGCTAGGCAGAAGCTGCAGTGTGTCTTAGAGACTCATATCGACCTAGAGTCATAAGTCACGTGCTGTTATCTCCACAATATTCAATTAGTCACACAGGCCAGTACTGTTTTTTATGGAAGGAAAATACACAAGGGCATAAATACTAGCAGGTGAGGATCATTGAGAACCATCTTGGACATTGGCTATCACACTTGGTGTGGTCATTTGTTTTTAAGACTTTTGGTTTTTTTAGATCAGTTTTAGATTCACTGAAAAACTGAGAAAAATGTAGA
Source organism: Mesoplodon bidens (assembly GCF_964165515.1). Lineage (NCBI taxonomy): Eukaryota > Metazoa > Chordata > Mammalia > Artiodactyla > Ziphiidae > Mesoplodon > Mesoplodon bidens. The sequence continues at coordinate 56,220,535 of NC_138160.1, read as the reverse complement.
GAGATTCCCCCCTGCCCAAAACATGCATAGCTTCCTCTATTACCAGCATTCCTCACTGGAGTGGGACATTTGTTACAACTGATGAACCTACACTGACACATCAAAATCACCCAAAGTCCATAGTTTACATTAAGATTCACTCCTGGTGTTGTACATTCTATGGGTTTGGACAAATGTATGATGACATTTATCAATCATTACAGTATCATATAGAGTATTTTCACTACCCTAAAAATCAAAATAGTACTGGCCTAAAAATCCTCTGTGTTCCACAAATTCACTCCCCCCACCCAACCCCAGTACATATACACACAAGATGGGACAACCACTAATCCTTTTACTGTCTCCATAAGTTTTGCATTTTCTCTGTCAGGTAGTTGGAAACATACAGTATGTAGCTTTTTCATATTGACTTCTTTCCCTCAGTAATATGCACTTGTTTCCTCCATGTCTTTTCTTTTAAGATAAAAGATCTATTTCTTTTATATTTAAAAAATATTCCATTGTCTGGACTTACCATTTATTTTATTTATCCATCTTGGTTGCTTCCAAGTTTTGGCAATTATGAATAAAGCTGCTATAAATATCTGTATGTAGGTTTTTGTGTGGACATAAGTTTTAAACTCCTTTAGGTAAATACCAAAGAGCTCAATTGCTGGATCATGTGGTAAGAGCATGTTTAGTTTTGTAAGAAAAATTGAAGGCAAAATTGTCTTCCAAAGTGGCTATACTATTTTGCATTCTCACCAGCAATGAATGAAAGTTTCTCTTGCTTCACATCCTCACCAGCATTTGGTGTTGTAAGTGTTCTGGATTTTGGCCATTCTAATAACTATTTGATGGTATCTTATTTTTGTTTTAATTTGCATTTCCCTGATGACATATGATGTGGAGTATCGTTTCATATGCTTATTTGCCATCAGTATATTTTCTTTGGTGAAATGTCATTTAAGGCTTTTGGCCCCTTTCTTTTAACTGGGTAGTTTGTTTTCTTATTGTTGAGTTTTTAAAGTTCTTTATATATTTTTGTATAACAGTTCTTTATCAGGTATGTCTTTTGTAGATATTTTCTCCCAGTCTGTGGTTTGTCATCTCATTTTCTTGACAGTATTTTTCTCAGAGCAAATTTTTAAAAATTTTAACGAAGCCCAGCTTATTAATTATTTCATTCATGGATCATGCCTTTGGTGTTGTATCTAAAAAGTCATTGCCATAGCCAAGGTCATCTAGATTTTCTCCTATGTTATCTTCTAAGAGTTTTTTTTATCATTTTGTATTTTACATTTAGATCTAAGATCCATTTTGTGTTGATTTTTGTGAAGGATGTAAGGTCTGCATCTACAATTCTTCTTCTTTTTTTCACATGGATGTCTAGTTATTCCAGCATCAAATATTAAAAAGACTATCTTGCTCCATTATATTACCTTTGCTCCTTTGTCAAAGGTTAATTGACTATATTTATTTGGACCTATTTATGGGCTCGCTATTCTGTTCCATTGATCTATTTGTCAGTTCTTTAACCAGTATCACCCTGTCTTGATTACTGTATCTTTATAGTAAGTCTTTAAAATTCTTACAACTCTGTTCTTCTCCTCCAATATTGTGTTGATTATTCTGCAGCTTTTGCCTCTCAATGTAAACTTTGGAACTAGTTTATCAGTACCCCAAAATAACTCACTGGGATTTTGATTTGGATTGCATTGAATTTATAGATCAAGTTAGGAAGGACCGACATCTTGACAATATTGAGTCTTCCTATCCATGAATATGGAATAGCTCTCTTATTTAGCTCTTCTTTTATTTCTCTCACCAGAGTTTTGTAGTTTTCCTCAAATAGATCTTGTATACATTTTGTTAAATTTGTAGCTAACTATTTCATCTTTCAGGGTGCTAATGTAAATGGTATTGTGTTTATAATGTCAAATTTCATTTGTTAGTTGCTGATGTATAGGAAAGTCATTAACTTTTATATATTAACGTTGTGTCCTGAAACCTTGCTATAATTGCTTATTAGATCCAGAAATTTTTTTGTTAATTTTTCAGGTTCTACATAGATGGCTATATCATCTATGAACAAAGATAGTTCTATTTATTCCTTCTTGATCTGAATACCTTTAATTTCCTTTTCTTGTCTTATTGCATTAGCTAGAACTTTCAGTATGATGTTGAAAAGGAGTGGTGAGAGGGACATCTCTGCCTTTTTCCTAATCTTAGTGGGAAAGCTTCAAATTTTTCACCATTAAATATGATGTTAGCTGTAGTTTTTTTGCAGATATTCTTCATCAAGTTGAGGAAGAGCCCCTCTACTCCTAGTTTACTGAGAGTTTTTATCATGAATGGGTGTTGAATTTTGCCAAATGTTTTTTCCACATCTATTGATATAATCATGTGATTTTTCTTTTTTATCCTGTTGATGTGATAGATTGCATTAATTGATTTTTTAATGTTGAATCAGCCTTTCATACCTGGGATAAATCCCACTTGTTTGTGGTGTATAATTATTTTTATACATTGTTGGGTTTGATTTGCTAATATATTGTTGAGGGGTTTTTACATCAATGTCCATGAGAGATATTGGTCTGTAGTTTTATTTTCTTGCGATATCTGTCTGACTTTGATGTTAGGATAATGCTGGCCTCATAGAATAAGTTAGGAAATACTCCTTCTGTTTCTTTCCTCTGAAAGAGATTGTAGAGAACTGGTATAATTTCTCTCTTAAATGTTTGGTAGAGGGCTTCCCTGGTGGCGCAGTGTTTGAGAGTCTGCCTGCTGATGCAGGGGTCATGGGTTCGTGCCCCAGTCCGGGAAGATCCCACATGCCGCGGAGTGGCTGGGCCCATGAGCCATGGCCACTGAGCCTGCACGTCCAGAGCCTGTGCTCCACAACAGGAGAGGCCATAACAGTGAGAGGCCCGTGTACCGCAAAAAAAAAAATAAAATAAATAAAAATGTTTGGTAGAATTACAGTAAACTCACTTGAGCCTGGTGCTTTCTCTTTTGGAAGATTATTAATTATTAATTCAATATATTTACTACATACAGTTCTATTCATATTGTCTATTTCTTCTTGTATGAGTTTTGGCAGATGGTATCTTTCAAGGAATAGGTCCATTTCAACTAGATTATCAGGTTTGTGGGCATAGAGTTGTTCATAGTATTACTTTATTATCCTTTTATTTTCCATGGGATCTGTAGTGATATCCCTTCTTTGATTTCTGATATTAGTAATTTGTGTCCTCTCTTTTTCTTAGTTAGCCTGCTAGAGCCTTATCAATTTTGTTGATCTTTTTAAAGAACCAGGTTTTGGTTTTGCTGATTTTTTCTGTTTCCTGTTTTAAATTTTAATGGTTTCTGCTCTAATTATTATTATTTCTTTTCTTCTGCTTACTTTGGATTTAATTTTCTCTTCTTTTTCTAGTTTCTAAGGTGGAAATTTAGATTATTGACTTTAGATCATTTCCCTTTTCTAATAGATTATTAAGTGCTATAAATTTCCCTCTAAGGACTGCTTTTTCTGCAGCCCACAAAGTTTGATAAGTTATTCATTTTCATTTAGTTCAAGATATTTAAAAATTTCTCTTGAAATGTCTTCTTTGACCCATGTGTTATTTAGAAGTGTGTTGTTTAATCTCCATGTAGTTTGGTATTTTTCAGTTATCTTTCTGTGGTTGATTTCTGTTTTAATTCCATTGTGGTCTGAGAACAGACACTGTATGATTTCTATTCCTCTAAATTTGTAAGATGTGCTTTATGGCCCAGAATGTAGTCTCTGTTTATGGATGTGGAATTTAAAAAATTTATCTTCTTGAGATTTTTCAAGCATTTAGAAGGTGTACGTTTTTTTTTAAGTTTTATTGGAGTATAGGTGATATACAATGTGTTGAAGGTGTAGGTTTCAATTTTTTAAATCAATTTTGGGATATATTCAACCATTTTTTCTTTAAATATTTTTTCTGCCTCTTTCCCATCTCTTGATCTAGGACTTCAGTTACACATATGTTACTTGGTTTGATATTGTACCACATGTTGCTGAGGTCCCATTCATTTCTTCCCCAGCCTTTCTGTTTTCTGTGCTTGATTTTGGATAGTTTGTATTATTATGTCTCCAAATTCAGTGATCTTTTTTTTTTTTGCAATATCTAATTGGCTCTTAAATTCATAAGTGAATGTTTTATTTCTGCTATTGTGTCTTGGTCCTCTACAATATTTATGTGGCTCCTTTTTATGTTTTCAACTTCTTATCTCTTCATGTCTTTGTTTTCTCTTAAATTGTTGAGTTTTTATAATAAGTCTTTTAAAAAGTCCTTGTCTTCTAGTTCCACATCTCTGCCACTTCTGGGTTTATTTCCACTGACTAATATTTTTCCTGATTAGAGGTCACATTTTGCTACTTCTTGACATATCTGGTAATTTTTTATTTGATGTTGGATATTAGGAATGTTACATTATTGAATATATTTTGTTGTTTTCCTTTAGAGAGCATTGGGAGTTGTTTTGGCAATCAGTTATGTTACTTGTGATTCGTTTGATCCTTTTGAGGATTGTTAAACTTTGTTAGGGCAGGTCTAGAATAGCCTTATATAAGGCTAGTTTATTCCCACTACTAAGGCTTGAGTTTTCTGTAGTCTTTACTGAATGCTTAGGTATTCAATGAGGTCTTTCCACTCTGAATGATAACACTCTGAATGTCTCTTAACCCAGTTTGAGCTCAGAGAATTGTCCAGTTAGAGAGCACTTGCAATTGTTCTTTGCCTGTTTTTGTGGTGTTCATTACACATGTTCACTTTTGGATTCAGCCTGAGACTCAATGAGACTCCTATGCAGTTTTCCGGAGCAATTGTTTTGTGTAGCTCTTTCCTCTCTGGAATGCTTCCCTGCAATTTTTATCTGCCTCAGCCTTTCCAAGCTCCTATCTCTCTCTCTCCTCAACTCAGAGAAGTTGCCAAGCTCTGCATGGGCTCTCCTGCCCTGCCCAAAGGTTAGGAAATAAATTGGCTCTAGGGTGCAAATTATACTCTCAGGGATCACAGATTTGTACTGTCTGTTATCTAATACCTGAAAACAGATATTTCATACATTTTGTCCAATTCTGTAGTGTTTATGGGTTATGGGGGGAGGGGTGCAAATACCATACAGTTACTACTCCTTCATGAGTGGAAGCAAAAGTCCTTCCCTTTGTGATTTTAAAAATAAAGTAAATGGGATGAACTATTAAAAGGAAAAGAAAATAACTCCAGATAATAAAAATAGTAACAGTTAATATTGAGCATTAGCTGGAGTGTGTGGAAGTAGGCCACATTAAAAAACTACTGGTTGGTGCTTAAGTTTGAACAATCTTTCAGGAAGACATTTTGGCAAAATGAGAAAAAAGCTTAAGCATTTTCTATTTTTGAACTAGCAATTTTTCTCTTAGGGCTTTATCCAGAGAAAATAATCAGACATGTATGCAAGTATTCATTATAGAATTAATTATAATAAAAAAATTTAACTTATAATAAGTAAAAAATTTAACCTAAGTGTCCAATGGTATGGGATTGGTGGAATAAATTTGTTGGTGCATCCACATAATGACATACTGTTTAACTACAGAAAAATATTTTTTATAAATATAACTTAGTGATATGGGAAAATGTTTTAACAATTTTATTAAGTTGAAAAAATTAGATTACAAAAAAGTGTGCTTAATCACAACAATATTAACCTATTATAAGCATGATGTAGAGAATACAAAAATATTAATAGCTATCCCTGCCTGATGTGATTATAGAAATATTCTCTGCTTTGTGCTTTTCTAGGTTTTCCAAATTTTCTACAATAAACAAAAACTTATATTTTTAATTTTAAGACATTTAAAATCCTTTATTAAATTAATCTATAATTACATGGTAATTGGAATCTAGATAAAATGCCTATAAGGGAGCCAATATGGTGTAGTGGATAAGGGGACAGGACATGAAATCTGGGATTGAATTTCACTCCACAGTTTGTTAGGTGAATGATCTTGAACAAATTATATAATGTTTCAGAACCTCTATTGCCTTACCTGCAAAACGGGGGTAAGTATACTACCTACTTCTTAGGGTTCCTATAAGAATTAAATGAGATACTCTGCATGAACCTTTAGCATGGCAAGATTCCATGAACGTCAGTTAATGTATTATATTATCACTACTATTTCCACTACTCCTACTTTTGCTGCTACTACTGTTACTGTTACCAATGCAGTTAATAGGATAAAGAACCTTATGAGGATATGGGAATACTGTGAGTTTAAGAGAAGAGTGCCAAAAAAGAAGAGAAAGCCAAAAGCCAGAGAGAAACTTTACTAATTTTATGGTTTTTCTTATGATGAGCATTGCTTAAAACAAAATAAAACAAAACAAAAAAAACCTCAAATGGGGAATTATTTTCAAGATAATTAAGATAAGCACTTATCTTTTAAGATCCTCAAGAGAGATAGAAATGAGACCCCTGCTCAGTTTACAAAGAGTATCAGGGGGTTTTTTTGACAGAAAATCTCTTTATGTGAGAAAATGAATTATGGAACTTTCAGGTATAATACTGACAAGATACTTGATTACCTTGTGACTCAGTTTTCCCACGTGTCAACTAGTTTAAAATTTTTGATAGGCTTTTAAATAAGATATATAAAGTGGAAACCTTAAAAACCTATGAGAATCTGAGCACTATTCTCTACCTTAACTGTTATCACCATGGGCTAAGCCACCATCAATCAGCTCTGGCCTCCCTGCTTCTACTCTGGCCTCCTAAAGTCTGTTTTCTATACAGTATCAACATTGATACTTCTAAAACATAAGTGAAGTCAAATCAATGGGAAGCAATTCCAGGCTGAGAGAGCTACATGTGTAAAAGTAGGGAGGTACAGAACTACAAGGTGTAGTGTTTGAAACTCAAAGAGTTTGGCATTGCTAGAGCTTCATGTGAAATTTGGAGACCTAGGTAGAGAGAGAGAGAGAAGCTGTAGAGGTTGAGAGGGACCATAACCTTATATTTCACATGAGGTCAACCAAGATGTATGTTTTAGGTGACAAAAATCCATTGAACATATTTCAGCAGAGGTGTGACAATTGCAAATAAGTATTTTAGAAAGAGGAGAACAGACTTGGAAAGAAGAAGAGAGAGGAAAAGGATGAGATTCAAGTTCGTATATTTAAGAACTTATTGTCTAGGATAGAAATGCACAAGCATTTTGACCTTAGCTCACTTAGTTGGAACAAAAGCTGCCTTAACACATCTACTCTAGGAAGTTCACTGTCTAGTAATAAAAGAAATTAGAGGAAGAAAGATTCTGAATAGAACTATATCTTTACTCAATAAGAAGTATATGAGTTTAGATACTTATGATGTTTATTATCCAATGATTCCCTCTAAACTCATTTGATCATTACACAGTTTATTGGGAGGACTTTCACAGCCAACCAGCAGGCTGAAGATCTTATGTTGATCTCTGGTTTGGGAAAGAAATGGTTATTATGTAGAGAGAGAGAGTGAGGAAGAGATGGATACAAAATTATTAAAGAGGTAGAACTGGTGATTAATTGATGTGGGATTTGAAGAAGAGGAAGGAGTGAAAGTTGATACCTAGGTTTCTGGCTTTGATGATTACGTGTGGTCAACAGAGATAGGAATTCATGAGGAAAATCAGATTTGGGGAAGTGGGAGATGATGGGTTCTGCTTTAGACAGGCAGTTAAAGTTCTTTTGCATCATCCAAGTGAGACTATCTAGTCAACAATGGACTAACACATAGGGGAGATATTTGGACTGGGAATGGTAAAACGACACAGAAATTCTCAAACTTTGTGAGTGGTGCTGCCTCTCCAAGGGCCATTTTGAAATATACAAGGGTTTTTTTTGGTTGGCACAATGACTAGAGGTGGTACTGCTGGCAGGACTGAGTGGGGATCAAGGATGCTAACTGTTCTGCAATATACAGGACAGTTGCACATGATGAATTGTCCCAGCCACAATGCCAGTAGTATCCCCATTAGGAATTACAGAAACACTGGAAGGGAGAGGGTGTAAAGTGAGCAGAGAAGAGGCCACAGTTAGTACAGAGATGGAAGACCCAGCAACAGAAAGCAAAAAGAGGCCGAGCATGTGAAATATGAAACAGATTGCTCCCGGGTCATTTCTTTCTAAGAGGAACTGAAGAAAGGTGCTCTTTCTAAGATCAAAAGTGAGGAAAGTTGCTGGGGTGCTTTAAGCTATTTGTACTCATTCCCATAATTATCAAGTATTTTTTTTAATCAGAAATAGGATTTTTCTAAACTGGAATTAGCATTTGCTATTCTACCTAGATAGTAGTGACAAATGATTCTTTTGTTCCAATAATTATTATACTGCTTGGAACAGAGTTTTAAATTTACCCTAATAATGCTACTTTGTATTTGTAATGCCCATATTTTATAAGAGGTTGTCTTATGCTGGTTATTGTGGTCTAGTTTCATAATTCCCACCTCATTTTACAAATGGAGAAAGAGAATCAGAAATTTTAACACACTTATGAAGATGTGCACGGAATACAAGAAATTTGGGCTATTCAATGCTTACCTATCAGATTTCAGATGCTTCCTGCCCCTTGGTTGCCCCTTGCTTTGCGTGGATGGAAAACCTAAATTTCTAAGGCAGTCTGAGCTTATTTGCTGTGGACAGAGTTCTGTCTGGAATTTCTTAATTTTGTTTGCATCTCCCTCCCTCCGTCTCTCCCTTCCTTCCGCCATTTAGAACCAGAAAGGATTGAAACCAGTCTATGAACATACACGAAACATATAAAACAGCATATATAAAAAGCAAAGATGAAAGAAAGCAAGCAAGCAAAGGAGGGGGTCATTAAGTAGAAGATATTTGTTATTTAGGAGCAGTAGAATAAGGAATTGGGGGTGGTGGGTAAAGTCAACTTTACCACCCCTCCCCACGCCTTAAAATTTTGTGCCCAACCTGGTAATGAAGGTTGTGCCAGGAATGTTAAGGTCCACGTGGATTGTTGATAACACAGTGATTCTGAACACTACTGATACCTGGGAATGTTCTTAGCATAAGCATGAGGACTGGAAGCCACAATCTTCTGATTATTAAATCCTAAAATATTGCCCTAGACCACATAGTGTAGATAAAACTGTCAAACCCAAATCCCTTGCCTAAGGGAAAAGAGCAGCTTACAGGCTTGAGTGGCACCACCCAAAGATGGAATGAAGGAGCAGGGTGGGTGGGATGAGTGGGGATGGAATGTGCCCAGGAAAGGTGGGGCTCCCCGAGTGTGAGGGGTGGCTGGGAGGTGCATGGCGTGTGTTGATTGCAAGAATTCCAAGTTGTTCTTGGCAGCCCTCAGTGTCAGGAGGTCCCATGACAAGCCTGGGTTAAGGAGACAAGGAATTGTCTAGAAGGCAGTCCTCTTCTGGACAGTACGAAATATTTAGCAGACAAGGCAAGCTGGGGTGTGTGAAGAATATGGAGGTGTGGGGCTTCCCTGGTGGTGCAGTGGTTGAGAGTCCGCCTGCCGATGCAGGGGACACAGGTTCGTGCCCCGATCTGGAAGGATACCATGTGTCACGGAGCGGCTGGGCCCGTGGGCCATGGCTGCTGGCCCTGCACGTCTGGAGCCTATGCTCCGCAATGGGAGGGGCCACAACAGTGAGAGGCCCGCGAACCGGGAAAAAAAAAAAAAACTAAAGAATATGGAGGTGTGGCTTAAAGTGAGAGGGGAAAAGAATCTAACACATTGGTCAAATAACATTCAGCTTGGGCTCAGAGGTCCTCTATCAAGAAGTATCTACTGTGAGCAAGCTTTCACATCTGAAGGCAAAACAGCAAGAGTTGCAGGATTCTGGGCCATGTGGAATGCATGTTGTCAGAGTGAATGGTATGTGACAAATATGCGTTTGGGGCTGTGGCATACCATGAAGCTGCAATGTGTCCTTGCTGGTTTGTGGTATGCCACAGGACCATGAGCAGGTGGATGAGAACCATGCTCGCCTGCATCCCTTGCCTGAAGCTTGCTGCATACCATATCCTCTCAAACGTTTTTGTACACGTAGCAACTTTTTGGTTGCCTTCCTTCATTGTAGAATGTGTAAACTGCCAGAAAGACATTGGTTTATGTGGACAAGGCACCACCACCCAACTCTTCAGACAAGAACTAAAGGTTGATTAATAGGTGGCACAGCTGTTGCCTGTGACATGCTCCCCACCCCGCATGGACTCTCCTTCCTTGCTTGCAAATGATTTGGGTCTGCATTAGTAGGAAGGGGACACAGGACTTTCTCTTAATGTTTGTAGAACCAGGAGCTGCAGATGTCTACTCATTTGAGAGGGAATGAGGTTAATTGGGTGTTGAAGTTGGCTGCTTTAAATCCCTGTGTTATGTCAGGTCCCAGATTCCTTACTAGTAAAATGGAGAAGAGAATAGAACTGTCCTTGTGAAACCATACACCTTAGATTGGGACCTGAATAACCCACGTGCTGGGATTCAAACCTGGCCAAAACCCACGGTCTTCCAACTGAGATCACACATCTGGTTTCAGGACTTAGTGAAGCTCAGGTTCTTGATGTCTCATCGCAGAAAGAATTCAGTGAGAGACAAAGTGATAGGTAAGAAGTGGATTTGTTTAGAGAGAAACACACTCCACACAGAGTGTGGGCCATCTCAGAAGGTGAGAGAAGGCACCAGGGAAAGGGGTTGTCAGTTTTTATAGGGGTGGGTAATTTCATAGGCTAATGAGTGGGAGGAGTATTCCAGCTATTTTAGGAAGGGGTGGGGATTTCCAGGAATTGGGCCACTGCCAACTTTTTGATCCTTATGGTGGGCCTTGGAACTGTCATGGCGCCTGTGGGTGTGTCATTTAGCTTGCTGATGTGTTACAGTGAGCGTATGCTTAGGCTCAAGGTCTAGTGGAAATTGACTTGTCTGCCATCTTGGACCCATTTGGTTCTAATCAGTTTATGTCATGTCCTCGGGCTACATCATTCTTTCAGAGGTTGTGCCCTGCCCCCTTCCCTCCTGTTTAACTAGTAGAGTGGCCATGAGGATTTGGTGAGCTGATACATGGAAAGTATACTTTAAAAGTTCCCATCCCACATCAAATACTCCATAAATGATAACTAGCATTGTTGTACTTATCATCATGATGCTTAGAACCGAGGAAAGTCCTGGCCCATGTGGTAAAAATTCCAGTGCTAAGGCTGTGTCCACCCCCTGCACGGACTTCCTTATCCGCAGGCCCCTGTTCTCACCTTGTTCAATTCAGGCTGTACTCTCTGCCTTTCTGCCTTGCAGAAATAGTTCTGCTTTATTCCTGGCAGAATAGGAATGGAGACAGAATTGTCCCTTGGGCTTGGAAAGAGTGAGTGGCTAGTGCTGGCCTAGGTCCCTGGGGCCAGAGGCTCAGCTCTTCTGTCTGAGGTGCTGAGTCATGAGCTGTGGTTGCAGGCTCCGCTGCACTGCTGGGCTTGGCATGGCATCTGGGGAGGATTAGGAGATTATGATCGGAACAAGACACAAAGGAATTGCAGCTGATGTTGATAAGCGATTTGGAAGGTACTCAGAAGAGTGGGAAACATGAAGGAGGTCTGCAGAATCAAAGTGAGTGTGGGCAGAGAGAGCCATATGGCAGACAGGGGCATAAACCATGGTTGTGATATTGAACCATAGTTTTTCAGTACATTACTACTGGGGGGAACTGGGTGAAGGGGATGCGACATCTCTCTATTATTGGGTTGGCCAAAAAGTTCCTCTGGTTTTTAAGTAAAAATGAAGATACATTTTTCATTTTCACCAAGAACTTTATTTGAACAGCGTATTCATTGTTTTGTTCCACTACCTTCTGCCATTTTTTAGGCAGCTTCATAATTCCATCTTCCCAAAACTTTTTCTCTTTTTGAGCAAAGAACTGTTCCAGGCGCCTTTTACAGTCTTCCAGGGAACTGAAATTTTTTCCATTAAGAGAATTTTGTAAAGACCAAAATAAATGGAAATCCGAAGATGCAGTGTCTGGTGAATACGGTGGATCAATCAGAACTTCCCAGCCAAACTGTAACAGTTTTTGCCTTGTCATCAAAGAAACATGTGGTCTTGCATTATCCTGATGTAAGATTTTGCATTTTCTGCAGATGCTTTTCGTCAAATGCTGCTTTCAGTTGGAATTAATCATTTGGTTTTCCAGAAGGAGCTCATCATAGAGGACTCCCTTCCAATCCCACCATATACACAACATCACCTTCTTTGGATGAAGGCCGGCCTTTGGTGTGGTTGGTGGTTGTTCATTTCACTTGCCTCACGATCTCTTCCATTCCACATTTTTGTACAGTATCCACTTTTTGTTGCCCGTCACAATTTGTTTTAAAAATGGAATGTTTTCATTATGTTTAAGTAGAGAATTTCATGCAGAAATATGGTCAAGAAGGTTTTTTATTGCTTAACTTATGTGGAACCCAAACATCAAAGCGATTCACATAACCAAGCTGGTCCAAATGATTTTCAGTGCTTGATTTGGATATTTTGACTATGTTGGCTATCTCCTGCATGGTATAACGTTGATTGTTCTCAATTAATGTCTCGATTTGATCCCTGTCAACTTCATCTGGTCTACCAGACCGTGGAACCTTGTCCAGTGAGAAATCTCCAATACAAAATTTCGCAAACCACTTATGGCACATTTGATCAGTCGCAATACCTTCTCCATACACTGCACAAATCATTTTTTGCATTTCAGTTGCGTTTTTACCTTTCTTGAAATAATAAAGCATAATATGCTGAAAATGTTGCTTTTTTTTCTTCCATCTGCAATATTAAAATGGCTACACAAAAATTACACCAATTTTGATGTTTTTTTAAAAAATGCACACTGATATGGCAGCTGTCACAGTACAATGTAACAAAATTGTTTCAAATGAAGTCAAAGACAACTAAGCGCTACTAGAGCCGTCTTACGGAAAAGAACAAACAAATGTTTTGGCTGACCCAATGTTTATTACAACTGCATGTGAATCTACAATTTTCTCAAAATAAAAGGTTTTAAAAAATGTGGTACAAGCCCTTAGGATGCCCCTTCTTCCTGGAACATTGACATTGTTAAAGGGATTTTGTAAAGCATACTCCATACTGGTTTACAAAAGTGAAGTCCCATTAAGAGAACAACTGGTACAAATCCTTGGTCTGGGGGGAGTCAGGGCTAAAGTGAGTTACCAGCCCCAACTCCACTGGTAAATTTGGGCGGTGTTTGCAGTTTTCTTCCCTGTCAGTACCCAGGGACATAAGTAAACACCTTGTCCCCTAATTATGATGGAATAGAGGTCAACCAGAAGAGATACATGCATGGCTTCAATGGAACTTCAAAACATCTTTATAAAAGTACCTCCCAGGGTAAGATAAAGGCTGCCTTCTCTGTACTGAGGGGTGAGTGACTCCATGAATCCCTAAGAGAAACTATCTGGTGACCTGAAGGCTGATGATACTGACAGGTTGATTGGATGAGCCCAGAACTCCTAGGGACAGTGGTTTAAATGTTGAGGATGTGGAGGATGAAAGTTCTTGAGTGGGCTCTCTGGAAAGAGGACCTAAAGCTGGACTTGTAAAACTTTAGCGAGTGTATACATCACCAGTTAAAATGCACATTCTGATTCAACAGATCTCCAGTGGGGCCTAAGAGTCTGCATTTCTTTTTCTTAATAAATAAATAAATAAATTTATTTCTGGCTGTATTGGGTCTTCATTGCTGCGTGGGGGCTTTCTCTAGTTGCGGCGAGCGGGGTCTACTCTTCGTTGTGGTGCGTGGGTTTCTCATTGCGGGGGTTTCTCTTTGTTGTGGAGCACAGGCTCTAGGTGCGCGGGCTTCAGTAGTTGTGGAACGAGGGCTCAGTAGTTGTGGCTCACGGGCTCTAGCGCGCAGGCTCAGTAGTTGTGGCACATGGGCTTAGTTGCTCTGCAGCATGTGGGATCTTCCCAGACTAGGGCTCGAACCTGTGTCCCCTGCATTGGCAGGCGGCTTCTTAACCACTGAGCCACCAGGGAAGTCCCTAAGAGTCTACATTTCTTAAAGCTCCCAGGTGATACCAATGCTGTTGGGCCAAACGTTGAGTCATGAGCATCTAACCTAGTCACACTTTGAAGAGTAAGTCCTATCTGAAGAGAAAAATAGATGTAAAAAAGGATAGGAGGGAGAGACCTTCAAGATGGCGGAGGAGTAAGATGTGGAGATCACCTTCCTCCCCACAAATACATCAGAAATACATCTACATGTGGAACAACTCCTACAGAACACCTACAGAATGCTGGCAGAAGACCTCAGACTTCCCAAAAGGCAAGAAACTCCCCACGTACCAGGGTAGGGCAAAAAAAAAAAAAAAAGAAAAAAAAAAACAGAGACAAAAGAATAGGGACAGGACCTGCATCTCTTGGAGGGAGCTGTGAAGGAGGAAAAGTTTCCACACACTAGAAATCCCCTTCACTGGTGGAGATAGGGGGTGGTGAGGGGGAAGCTTCGGAGCCACAGAGGAGAGTGCAGCAGCAAGGGTGTACAGGGCAAAGCGGAGAGAGTCCCACACAGAAGATAGGTGCCAATCAGCACTCACCAGCCTGAGAGGCTTGTCTGCTCACCTGCTGGGGCAGGCGGGGGCTGGGAGCTGAGGTTCAGGCTTTGGAGGTCAGATCCCAGGGAGAGGACTGGGATTGGCTGCATGAGCAAAGCCTGAAGGGGCTAGTGTGCCACAGCTAGCCGGGAGGGAGTCCGGGAAAAACTCTGGACCTGCCTAAGAGGCAGGAGACTGTTGTTTTGGGGGGCACGAGGAGAGGGGATTCAGAGCACCACCTAAATGAGCTCCAGAGATGGGCACAAGCTGCTGCTATCAGTGTGGACACAAGAGATGGGCATGAAGTGCTAAGGCTGCTGCTGCAGCCACCAAGAAGCCTGTGTGCAAGCACAGCTCACTATCCACACCTCCCCTCCCAGGAGCCTGTACAGCCCGCCACTGCCCGGGTTCTGTGATCCAGGGACAACTTCCCTGGGAGAACACACAGCATGCCTCAGGCTGGTGCAACGCCATGCTGGCCTCTGCCACAAAAGGCTAGCCCCGCATTCTGTACCCCTCCCTCCCCCTGGCCTGACTGAGCCAGAGCCCCTTGCTCAGCTGCTACTTTAACCCCGTCCTGTCTGGGCAAAGAACAG
Organism: Mesoplodon bidens; assembly: GCF_964165515.1. NCBI lineage: Eukaryota > Metazoa > Chordata > Mammalia > Artiodactyla > Ziphiidae > Mesoplodon > Mesoplodon bidens. The sequence goes on along the minus strand of NC_138160.1, from coordinate 56,205,354 downwards.
ATGCCCTCAGGTGACCTACATGCAGAGGCAGGGTCAAATCCAAATCTGAACCCCAAGGAGCTGTGCGAACAAAGAAGTGAAAGGGAAATTTCTCCCAGCAGCCTCAGGAGCAGAAGATTGAAAATCTCCAAAATCAACTTGATGTACCGTGCATCTCTGGAATACCCGAATAGACAGTGGATCATCCCAAAATTGAGGCAGTGGACTTTGTCAGCCACTGTAGACTTGGGGTTTGCTTTCTGCATCTTATTTGTTTCTGGTTTTATGTTTATCTTAGTTTAGTATTTAGAATTTATTATCATTGGTAGATTTGTTTATTGATTTGGTTTCTCTCTTCTTTTTTTTATACATATATATATATATACATATATATATATATGTATATATATATATATTCCTGTTTCTCTTTTTGTGAGTATGTATGTGTATGCTTCTTTGTGTGATTTTGTCTGTATACCTTTGCTTTTACCATTTGTCCTAGAGTTCTGCCTGTCTGTTTTTTGTTTTTTTTTGGATAGTATTTAGCCCTTGTTATCATTGGTGGATTTTTTGGTTTCATTGCTCTCTTCTTTCTACCTTTCTTTTTTTATTACTTTTTAATTTCTTTTTATTTATAATAATTTTTTAATTTTTATTTTAATAACTTTTTTCTCTTTCTTTCTTTCTCTTTCCTTCTTTCCTTCCTTCCTTCCTTCCTTCCTTTCTTTCTTCTTTCTTTCTTTCTCCCTCTCTCTCTCTGTCTCTCTCTCTCTTTCTCTCTCATTCTCCCTTTTCTTCCAAGCCATGTGGCTCACAGGGTCTTGATGTTCTAGCCAGGTGTCAGGCCTGCGCCTCTGAGGTGGGAGAGCTGAGTTCAGGACATTGCTCCACCAGAGACCTCCCAGCTCCATATAAATATTAAATGGCGAAAGCTCTCCCAGAGATCTCCATCTCAATGCTAACACCTAGCTCCACTCAACGACCAGCAAGCTACAGTGCTTGACATCCTATTCCAAACAACTAAAAAGACAAGAACACAACCCCACCCATTAGCAGAGAGGCTGCCTAAAATTATAATAAGGTCACAGACAACCCAAAACACACCACCAGACGCAGTCCTGCCCACCAGAAAGACAACATCCAGCCTCATCCACCAGAACAGAGGCACCAGTCCCCTCCACCAGGAAGCCTACACAACCCACTGAAGCAACCTTAGCCACTTGGAGCAGACACCAAAAACAACAGGAACTATGAACCTGCAGCCTGAAAAAAGGAGACCCCAAACAGAGTAAGGTAAGCAAAATGAGAAGACAGAGAAACACACAGCAGATGAAGGAGCAAGGTAAAAACCAACCAGACCAAACAAATGAAGAGGAAATTGGCGGTCTACCTGAAAAAGAATTCAGAGTAATGATAGTAAAGATGATCCAAAATCTTGGAAATAGAATGGAGAAAATAGAAGAAACGTTTAACAAGGACCTAGAAGAACTAAAGATCAAACAAACAATGACGAACAACACAATAAATGAAATGAAAAATTCTCTAGAAGGAATCAATAGCAGGATAACTGAGGCAGAAAAACAGATAAGTGACCTGGGAGATAAAATAATGGAAATAACTGCCGCAGAGCCGAATAAAGAAAAAGGAATGAAAACAATCACAGACCTCTGGGAAAACATTAAACGCACCAACATTAGAAGTATAGGGGTCCCAGAAGAAGAAGAGAAAAAGAAAGCGACTGAGAAAATATTTGAAGACATTAGAGTTGAAAACTTCCCTAATATGGGAATGAAATAGTCAATTCCATGAAGCACAGAGAGTGCCATACAGGATAAATTCAAGGAGAAACACTCCAAGACACATATTGATCAAACTATCAAAAATTAAATACAAAGAAAAAATATTAAAAGCAGCAAGGGAAAAAAACCAAATAACATACAAGGGAATCCCCATAAGGTTAACAGCTGATCTTTCAGCAGAAAATCTGCAAGCCAGAAGGAAGTGGCAGGACATTATTTAAAGTGATGAAAGGGAAAAACCTACAAGCAAGATTACTCTACCCAGCAAGGATCTCATTCAGATATGGAAGAGAAATTAAAACCTCCATAGATAAGCAAAAGCTAAGAGAATTCAGCACCACCAAACCAGCTTTACAACAAATGTTAAAGGAACTTCTCTAGGCAGGAAACACAAGAGAAGGAAAAGACCTACAAAAACAAACCCAAAACAATTAATAAAATGGTAATAGGAACATACATATTGATAATTACCTTAAACGTAAATGGATTAAATGCTCCAACCAAAAGATGTAGACTGGCTGAATGGATACAGAAACAAGACCTGTATATATTCTGCCTTCAAGACACCCATTTCAGTCTTAGGGACACATGCAAACTGAAAGTGAGGGGATGGAAAAAGATATTCCATGCAAATGGGAATCAAAAGAAAGCTGGAGTAGCAATTCTCATAACAGACAATATAGACTTTAAAATAAAAACTATTATAAGAGACAAAGGAGGCCACTACATAATGATGAAGGGATCAATCCAAGAAGAAGATATAACAATTGTAAACATTTGTACACCCAACATAGGAGCACTTCAATACATAAGGCAAATGCTAACAGCCATAAAAGGGGAAATCAACAGTAACACAATCATAGTAGGGGACTTTAACACCCCACTTTCACCAGTGGACAGATCATCCAAAATTAAAATAAATAAGGAAACACAAGCTTTAAATGATACATTAAACAAGATGGACTTAACTGATATTTATAGGACATTCCATCCAAAAACAACAGAATACACTTTTTTCTCAATTGCTCATGGAACATTCTCCAGGATAGATCATATCTTGGGTCACAAATCAAGTCTTGGTAAATTTAAGAAAATTGAAATCATATCAACTATCTTTTCCAACCACAATGCTATGAGACTAGATGTCAATTACAGGGAAAAAAAATCTGTAAAAAATACAAACACATGGAGGCTAAACAATACGCTACTAAATAACCAAGATATTCCTGAAAAAATCAAAGAGGAAATTAAAAAATACCTAGAAACAAATGACAATGAAAACACCACAGCCCAAAACCTATGGAATGCAGCAAAAGCAGTTCTAAAAGGGGACTTTATAGCAATACAATCCTACCTCAAGAAACAAGAAAAATCTCAAATAAACAACCTAATCTTACACCTAAAGCAATTAAAGAAATAAGAACAAAAAAAACCAAAGTTAGCAGAAGGAAAGAAATCATAAAGATCAGAAATAAATGAAAGAGAAATGAAGGAAACAATAGCAAAGATCAATAAAACTAAAAGATGGTTCTTTGAGAAGTTAAACAAAATTGATAAACCATTCACCAGACACATCAAGAAAAAAAGGGAGAAGACTCAAATCAATAGAATTAGGAAAAAGAAGTAACAACTGACACTGCAGAAATACAAAGGATCATGAGAGATTACTACAAGCAACTATATGCCAATAAAATGGACAACCTGGAAGAAATGGACAAATTCTTAGAAAAGCACAACCTTCCGAGACTGAACCAGGAAGAAATAGGAAATATAAGCAGACCAATCACAAGCACTGAAATCGAGGCTGTGATTAAAAATCTTCCAACAAACAAAAGCCCAGTACCAGATAGCTTCACAGGCAAATTCTATCAAACATTTAGAGAAGAACTAACACCCATCTTTCTCAAACTCTTCCAAAATAAAGCAGAGGGAGGAACACTCCCAAACTCATTCTACAATGCCCCCATCACCCTGATACCAAAACCAGACAAAGATGTCACAAAGAAAGAAAGGTACAGGCCATAATCACTGATGAACATAGATGTAAAACTCCTCAACAAAATACTAGCAAACAGAATCCAACGGCACATTAAAGGGATCATACACCATGAGCAAGTGGGGTTTATCCCAGGAATGCAGAGATTCTTCAATATATGCAAATCAATCAATGTGATACACCATATTAACAAATTGAAGAATAAAACCATATGGTCATCTCAATAGATGCAGAAAAATCTTTCGACAAGATTGAACACCCATTTATGATAAAAACTCTCTGGAAAGTAGACATACAGGGAACTTACCTCAACATAATAAAGGCCATATATGACAAACCCACGGCCAACATCATTCTTAATGGTGAAAACCTGAAACCATTTCCACTAAGATCAGGAACAAGACAAGTTTGCCCACTCTCACCACTCTTATTCAACATAGTTTTGGAAGTTTTAGCCACAGCAATCAGGGAAGAAAAAGAAATAAAAGGAATCCAAATCAGAAAAGAAGAAGTAAAGCTGTCACTGTTTGCAGATGACATGATACTATACATAGAGAATCCTAAAGACTCTACCAGAAAACTACTAGAGCTAAGCAATGAATTTGTTAAAAGTAGCAGGATACAAAATTAATGCACAGAAATCTCTTGCATTCTTATACACTAATGATGTAAAATCTGAAAGAGAAATTAAGGAAACATTCCCATTTACCATTGCAACAAAAAAGAATAAAATACCTAGGAATAAACCTACCTAAGGAGACAAGAGACCTGTATACAGAAAAGTATGAGACACTAATGAGAGAAATTAAAGATGATACCACCAGATGGAGAGATATACCATGCTCTTGGATTGGAAGAATCAACATTGTGAAAATGACTATATGACACAAAGCAATCTACAGATTCAATGCAACCCCTATCAAACTACCACTGGCATTTTTCACAGAACTAAAACAAAAAATTTCACAATTTGTATGGAAACACAAAAGACCCCGAACAGCCAAAGCAATCTTGAAAAAGAAAAACAGAGCTGGAGGAATCAGACTCCTTGACTTCAGACTATACTACAAAGCTACAGTAATCAAGACAGTATGGTACTGGCACAAAAACAGAAATATAGATCAATGCAACAGGATAGAAAGCCCAGGGATAAACCCACGTACATATGGTCACCTTATTTTTGATAAAGGAAGCAAGAATATACAATGGAGAAAAGATAGCCTCTTCAATGAGTGGTGCTGGGAAAACTGGACAGCTACATGAAAAGAATGAAATTAGAACACTCCCTAGCACCATACACAAAAATAAACTCAAGGGACTTCCCTGGTGGCACAGTGGTTGGGAATCCACCTTGTGGCACTGGGGACACAGGTTCAAGCCCTGGTCCAGGGGGATCCCACATGCTGTGAAGCAACTGGGCCCATTAGCCATGGCTACTGAGCCTGCACTCTAGAGCCCACAAGCCACAACTGCTGAGCCCTAGCACCATGGCTGCTGGGGCCTGCGTGCCTGGGGCCTGTGCTCCGCAACAGGAGAGGCCGCCGTGGTGATGAGCCCGCGCACCACGACGGGGAGCGACCTCCGCTCGCCACAGCTGGAGGGAGCCCACGCGTAGCAGCGGAGACCCAACACAGCCAAAATTAAAAATAAATAAATAAAATAAAATTTATAAAAAATAAATAAATAAACTCAAAATGGATTAAAGACCTAAATGTAAGGCCAGACACTATAAAACTCTTAGAGGAAAACATAGGCAGAACACTCTATGACATAAATCACAGCAAGATTCTTTTAGACCCACCTCCTAGAGTAATGGAAATAAAAACAATAATAAACAAATGGGACCTAATGAAACTTAATAGGTTTTGCACAGCAAAGGAAACCATAAACAAGACGAAAAGACAACCCTCAGAATGGGAGAATATATTTGCAAGCGAACCAACTGACAAAGGATTAATCTCCAAAATTTACAAGCAGCTCATATAGCTCAGTATCAAAAAAGCAAACAACCCACTCCTAAAATGGGCAGAAGACCTAAATAGACATTTCTCCAAAAAAGGTATACAGATTGCCAACAAACACATGAAAGTATGCTCAACATCACTAACCATTAGAGAAAAGCAAAGCAAAACTACAATGAGGTATCACCTCATACCAGTCAGAATGGCCATCATCAAAAAATCTACAAACAATAAATGCTGGAGAGGGTGTGGAGTAAAGGGAACCCTCTTGCACTGTTGGTCGGAATGTAAATTGATACAACCACTATGGAGAACAGTATGGAGGTTCCTTAAAAAGCTAAAAATAGAACTACCATATGACCCAGCAATCCCACCACTGGTCATATACCCTGAGAAAACCATAGTTCAAAAAGAGTGATGTACCACAATGTTCATTGCAGCTCTATTTACAATAGCCAGGATATGGAAGCATCCTAAGTGTCCATCAACAGATGAATGGATAAAGAAGATGTAGCAAATATATACAATGGGATATTACTCACCCTAAAAAGAAACGAAATTGAGTTATTTGTAGTGAGGTGGATGGACCTAGAGTCTGTTACACAGAGTGAAGTAAGTCAGAAAGAGAAAAACAAATACTGTGTGCTAACACATATATATGGAATCTAAAGAAAAAAAATAGTTCTGAAGAACCTAGGGGCAGGACAGGAATAAAGATGCAGACGTAGAGAATGGACTTGAGGATACAGGGAGGGGGAAGGGTAAGCTGGGATGAAGTGAGAGAGTGGCATAGACATATACACACTACCAAATGTAAAATTGATAGCTCGTGGTAAGCAGCCGCATAGCACAGGGAGATCTGCTCAGTGCTTTGTGACCACCTAGAGGGGTGGGATAGGGAGGGTGGGAGGGAGATGCAAGAGTGGGGAGATATGGGGATATATGTATATGTATAGCTGATTCACTTTGTTATAAAGCAGAAACTAACACACCATTGTAAAGAAATTATATGCCAATAAAGATGTTAAAAAAAAAAAAAAGATGGGAGAACACAATTGAGGGCAGAACGGAGATGGCAGAGCGCTCTGGTAGCTGTTGGAGGTGGGAGCTCTGCCCTGAGAAATTCAACCAGGCTCAAGTTCCTTTAGAAATGTCTTGTAAGAAATGGCTTAATGTTTTACCGTTGTGATTGCATTTTCACAGATGTCTTCAGTGTCTAAAAGCAAAGAAAGATCTTATGGTGGAGCTTTTAGAGACCATGAGAATTGGTGTATATTAATGTATTTGGCTGAGAAGACTTTTCCAGAGTTCTTCCAATAACATTCCCTCTGTCACATTAGTGCGTTTCCTGGCCATAATGTAGGCTTTCTAGGAGTTAAGAGGTCAGATCAGAGCAAAGCTCATTGCCCTTTAAGCCTGAGTGGAGGAGAAGGGTGGAGAAAAGCTCTGCCACGCCCTCCTATCTGCAAGCAGCCCATGGGTGATAATTCTTGGTTCTCTTTGATTATTTCTGCTAGAAATGAGGAATGAGGCTAGATTGACACTTTAAAAAAGGGAAGAAAGCTCATTATCCAGCCCGCTGATTTGTGCTTGCAAGCTCACATTTGCCAGAAATCCATTCTTTCCTCATACTAGCTATCATTTATCCATTTCCCAACCCAGGCTTTCCTACTTGAGGACCCACTGAGATTGACCTTGTTCTATGAAAGGAAGAGTGACTCTCCAGAACTCCCTTGCAAAACAGGGGCACTTGGATAGGTTAGATGTGAAACTGTGTTCAAAAGGTAAGCTGGGGCCAGCGTGTAGAGTGGATCCAGAGTCCCACCGTTCAGAGAACTTTGCCTTATTTTTACCATTGGTAGGAAGAGTTCTCATATTTCTTATTGACTCAAGATGTACTTGATATGGTTGCTTGGCCCCAAAGCCTGTCTTCCCCAACAACTGTAGAAGATCCAGAGATACACTGCCATCCATCAGATCTGACAAGGCTGCCTCCTACAGCAGTTGTATCGTTTATGAAATGAGTCACTTTCATAGCAAATCCAAAAGCAAACTTATGCTCGATTTGACAGATGCATCCCACTTCATTCTTCTCATTCTCCCCCTTCACATGCTTGCCCAGCTCCTGAGTAGCAGCCTAAATTTGCTAAGATGGAACTGAGAAACACAAAGAGGGGTTATTTTACTTGAATAAAATCATTACACTTGGTTTCCTAGGTTTAGAGTAGTTCAGCAAGCCTGTGTCTTCTCTGTTTTCAGCAGTGGTAAGTGAGGGAAGAAAAAATGAGTGGGAGAGAGTGGTGGTTGCCACACGTGTATTCTGAGAAAAAGATTCCCATTATTCTGTTATTCTATTTAATGGCCCAGTTTGTATCTAGAATTCTTTTTACAGCATCAAATTCTCCATAAATGTCTAGCTTCTCTCCTTTATGAACAGTAACAGCAAAATGGAAGCTACTAAGGTGGGGGCTTTTGTTGATTGCGTGACTCTGAGAAGGAGTGAATGATAAAGGTTAACTTAAATAGTCAAGGTGTTGGGTGAGAAAGTATCACTCTGGTTCAGCCTCATATGTAGGCAAAATAGGCCTAGAAATAGAATTTGAGTGACTCCAAAGAACTTAGTCCTTTGCTCTTTTTTGCTAATAAAACTAGTTTTGGAATGGGGTCACATGACCACTTAATACCATGTGACCAGTGCATTGATGATGTTATCCGATGCTGAGTTTTGAATAATCTGAGGGAATTTAACATGCAAGACATGGATGCTTAAAGGATAAGGGGCACCCAGGTGAGAGGAGAGGTCCCCCAGTGATGGAATTCACAGATGTTGGATAGGTATTCACCAGTGGCATTCACCTGTGTTGAACACAGAGGGTTAGGTTCCAGGGCTAAAACAGTGAATAAGACATAGTCTCTGTCTTCAGTGGAGGTCAGTCTGGTGGGAGACACAGACATCTACCCAATTACATAAAATATGACAAACACTATAAAAGAAGTGCTATTTGATGCTATTAAATGTGTCTTATCCAGGATATTGCAAAGCCACCTCTGAAAAAATAAATCCTATCACTTAAGGAGCCTGTGCAGTTCCTCAAGACTCCATGAAGAACTCCTGGTGTAGGAGGCAGGGGATGGAGGTTGCCACTAGGGAATCAGCAAGGCTCCTGAGAGGAAAACACATGGGAAAAGTAAAAGATAAAAAGGAAAAGACTTATTGCTTGACTACATAAGCATTTAAAATTTTGGCAGAGAAAAATTCATAAATAAAACTGAAACTTGGAACCTTGGGGAAAAATGGGCCACATTAAGAGCCACCTTCCTTCATATATAAAGAGCACTTACAAAAGAAATGCTGAATCAGCAAGCAGATGCATGTTTTACCTCTACATGACCTTAGCTGATTACTCATCGGGTTTATGGATCAAATTCCAATATCAGTTATTCTGGGAATAACAGTGCAAGTTTAGAACAAGGATGGAAACCCCATAATGCCCTTGGGAAACTCAGTTTCCCTTTGCTTCTTGGCATGGTCACAGAAATGATTGTGAGGGGAAAGGGCTGCAATTATTTGACTGTGACAAGTGATCCAGGGGGTTCCTTTAGCAAAGTGTTTCTACAGCACCTTATATTCTAGTTGAACACTCTGGTGGAGGGTTTTGAAAATCCTAAGGCTTCAATTTGGAGATGATATCCCTAGAATATGCTAGCCTGGCTTTCAAAACTCTATTAGAAGTGACTGTATCCAGCCTACAGAGAATGTTGAGATATTTTTATTTCATTGTGATTTTAGTCTTTCAAGTGGCCAGCTATAGTTGCAGTGACATCCAGTATTCCTATTATGGGTTGAATCATGTCCCCCAAAATTCATTTTTTGAAGTCCTAACCCCCAGTACCTCAGAATGTGACCTTATTTGGAGATTAGGGTCTTTACAGAGGTAATCAAGTTAAAATGAGGTCATTAGGGAGGGCCCTAATCCAATATAACTGGTGTCCTTATAAAAAGGGAGAAACTTGGAGACAAACAGTCATACAGAAAGAATGCCATGTGAACATGAAGACAGCCATCTGCATGCCGAAGAGAGAGGCCTGGAACAGATCCTTCCTTCATAGTAATCAGAAGGAACCAATCCTGCTGACATCTTGATTTGGCCTTCTAGCCTCTAGACAATAAATTTTTGTCATGTAAGCCACCTAGTCTTTGGCATTTTGTTATGGCAACCCTGTGAAACTAATCCAATCCCCGCATTGAGTCATTTTCTTCCACTTCTCTGTGTTTAAAGTAAAATAATTTTTTATTTTAATGAAAAATTATGTTCTATTAAACTGTTTTCAGATATGGAAAGCAGTGGAGAGATGGTGAGAAAGAAAGAGGGACATTTGTCTACTTAAGAACTGCTTGTGTTTTATAAGCATCCCTCTATATGTCAGGCACCATGATATATATATATATATATATACAATGGTGAATAAGAGAACATGGTTCCTGCCTTCATGGAGCCTATAGTCAGTAGATAGAAACAACCTGAACCTAGACAATTAGAAGAGAGTGTGATGAGTGCTTTCTATGACAAAGATATGCAAAGCCTCCTGTGGGAGTGGATGAGGGAGCCCTGGATCTACTCCTGGGATCCAGAAAGACTTCTTTGACGTGAACTTTCAAGACTTCTGAGCTGAAACTTGAATAACGGATAGGAATTAGCTAGTGAAGGGGGTGGAAGATAAATAAAAAACAGTAAGGGCAGAGAGGACCATGTTTCTATGTAGAGGCAACAGCTAGGCTCCATGCTCCATATATAAAGAGGGAAGAAAACTTGTCTTCTATTTTGGAACTGAGGAAATGGCTCCAGGGTCATGAGGGAAGCAGACAAAGCAGGTAGAGCTGTGCAAGTGGAAGAAAAGTTCTCAGCTGCGGTCTTTATTTGGGCAGCCTGTAGGTGTGGAGGTAACCTTGACCTTGGTGGGTCACCTCAAGTGCTACCTGCAAGAGGAGTAACACTGGCTGCCCCAAGCAGCCCCGCAGGAGTGCTATCCAATCTTCCTGACCTTTACCCCAGTGTACTTGCACAACACTTTCACAGCCTGGTTTGGGAGTTTCTAAAAATGTTTTGTACAGAGCCAGACTTTGTGAGAGGGCCAGCCAACAAAGAAAACCCCACTTAGCTGACGGAAGAATTGCTGGGGCTTGTCCCTTGATGGGAAAGGCCACTCCCGTCTCTCCCAATCCCTCCCCAAAACCTTAAAACTGAAAGGGCCTTTTATGTTTCTGATAAGTGGTTTGGCAAACATTTAGAGTTTTGGAATCGTATCCTACCCGACTTGCCTTCCGCTAATCCCCTCTCTCCCCCATCAAAATATGTTGTGTCTTCTGGCAACACAGCCTCAGGAGTGAATGGTGTCTCGGAAAGGTTAATGTTGTAGAGGTCGCTTCTGGGTCCTCATCCTGGTTTTGCTGATAACTAGTCCTGTGATGGAAAAAAAAATCCTCTCATCCCCAAGTCTCAGTTTCTAAAGGTATAAACCAATTGGGGTCAGCAAGTCTGCTTAGATGCTTCCTAACCTGAATGTTAGGATTCTATTATTCTTTCTGTATCCAAAGCCACTGTAATTCACCCCGACTCAACCTAACCATAGCCCAGTCATTGTCAGAGGTCAGAGGAAGTGGCTTTTGGCAGTGTTGGGCGGTCATGTGGCTGCCATGTTGTTGTCGTTAGTAAGTGTGAAGGGTGGGTAAACATGAACCAGCAGAAACTCAATTTCCCCTCTGCTCTCTCACCTGCTGTCATCTAGGATGTCCTCCTTCTCCCTCCACACCCCACCCCATCCTCTTGCACCCACAAATTCATCCAAAAACTTTTGCCTAGAGGGGAATTCAAGACATTTCTTTAATGGTCAGAATTGTGCTGGGTCAAGACTTTTGACTGTGTATTTAATGAGTCATCTGTATGCATGTAACTTAAAGGCGTTCAGCTGTGCCTTTTTATAGGATTAATAAAGCAGGTTGTAAATCACCTATGCAGCCTATAAAAGCATTTATAGCAGCTTTTCTCTTGCTTTGCCTTTACAGAAGCTTTGTTTAACCTAGCGGAGGTTTGCACAGGGATAGTTCTTCCCAGTTCTAGGAGGAAAGCGTTAACAGTCCCTTCCTGGCAAACCACAACCCCATCATTCGGCAATGCAAAATGTGCTGAAATGTTAAGCTCCAGCAAGGCCGTTCCAAGGCGTTATTGCCAACAGCAAGCCTTCTGTGTTAATGAAAATCAAAATACAAAAAAGCCAGTCAACTGCAGGCACAAAACTTAAGCCGAGCTGGAGAAATATGAGCAGAGCTGGAATGCCATGGCTTCTTGACTTCTATAAACCTTAACAGGACTTGGCAAGCCCTTCTTCAAGCTCATGCATTTGCACTGGCCGGACACCTTTTGGAACTACCTCAGCCAATTCCGCAGATCACTGAGTCTGCAAAGGAACAAGCCACCTTTTGTCTGATAGATGTTCAGAGCTGATGTGGGTAAAGTAAACAGTTACGAGAACCCCTTCTTTGTGTCAGCAGGAGGTTCATTTCTCACACCCTTCTCTCCAGCCTAGCAAAGAAAAGGTCCCAGTTCTTAAACGAGCACGAGACCCCTGTCATCTCCCCAACGTCATTCCTTTACAAGGCTTTCCTGACTTGAATTCTTCTTCTGGCTGAAGGCAATAGAAAATAGCATTGATTAGGATCTTGTCATAGATGACAATAAGTTAAACACATATACTCTAGTTTCCATTTCAGGGCTAACCCTGGACAGAAGCAGCTGTAGGTTTTGGATTTGCAGACACATGTTCTGAAACCTCGCAATTTGTATTTCTTCTTTAGAAGAATCTTGACTGTCTAATGATCAGCAACCTCTCAGTTGAAAGAAAAAAGAGAACATCATCATTAAAGAGATCACAGGAACCTGTGAAGAATAATCTGACTTGGGGTTTGGGACAGGCTGCATTCTCCTTGGCATTGGGGACTTCCATAAGTAGGTAGCTGTTTGTGTATTTTCCTGGCTATCAGAAGTTAAGGTACTTGGTCACTTTGGTTGACCCTAGAGTTAATCAACTCAGGGGGTAGCTGGGTTTTGCTTGGAGTCCTTTGGTATAACTTGTGTTTGTATTTATTCAGGAGTCGAGTGTGAGGGTGTGCGTGTGCTGGCGGGGGGGTGGGGGGGTGGGGCGGGGAATGTGAAGTAGCACTGGGCTCTTCTCCCTGCAAACTGGCCCTAAGAGTGGGGAGCCATGGGGATTTGATTCACCAACTTTGTGAAAGTTTTCCAACCTTGGAGATTGACTGGAGCGTCTTCAAATCTCAAATATTTTGTTTCTTCTTCGAACTTGTTGGCTTTTCTTTCTTCTCTTTCCCTTCTCCCTCCTTCTTTCCTTCTTTCTTTTTCGTTCTGTTGGAAAAGATCTTTGGGAGAAATATCATGGATGATATCCCCAATATCTATCTGACTTCAGAATGTGGGATTCAGGACTAATTCTTTTTTTTTTTTTTTTTTGCTGTACGCGGGCCTCTCACTGCTGTGGCCTCTCCCGTTGCGGAGCACAGGCTCCGGACACACAGGCTCCACGGCCATGGCTCGCGGGCCCAGCCGCTGCGCGGCATGTGGGATCTTCCGGGATAGGGGCACGAACCCGTGTCCCCTGCATCGGCAGGCGGACTCTCAACCACTGCGCCACCAGGGAAGCCCAGGACTAATTCTTTTTGAGACGGGATACGTTTATATTGAGATGGGATATCTTCTACAAAGAAAATGTATAGAAGAAAACTAGCTTACCCTTTGATTATGGCTAGGTTAGTTTGAACTTGCTTCTTTTCTACTAATGGATCATCTTATGCTTTCAGAAAAGATATTCTCCATTATATTCTTTGCAGTTAGAGAATATTCTCTTTTTTTAAATCGTTAGTAAAGAATAGAAAACATTTGAAGTTGAGATTGAGAGGTTAGCTTTACATCTTCTATCATGTTCCCTTTGGTGGCTACTGACTTTTAACAAATTTATTTAACAAATAACATATCATGAGATTCACCCATTTTAGGTGGGCAATTCAGTGATTTTTATGTAGATTTACTGAGTTGTGTAAAAGCACAATAATTGTTTTAAAACATTTGTATTACTCTAGTGAGATTTCTCATATCCATTTACACTTAATCTTTATCCTATCCCCAGCCTCAGGCAACCACTAATTTACTTTCCATTTCTGTAGATTTGCATTTTCTGTACATTTCATATAAATAGAATCATTCAATATGTAGTCTTTTGTGTCTGGCTTCTTTCACTCAAAATAATGTTTTTGAGGTTTATTAATATTGTAGCATGTATCACTATTTCATTCCTTTTTATTGCTGAGAATATTCCGTCGTATGAATATACCACATTTTGTTTATCTATTCACTGGTTTATGGGCATTTGGGTTATGTACACTGCTAGGCTATTATGAATTACATTGCTATGAATATTTGCATGCAAGTCTTAGTGTGGACATATGTTATCATTTCTCTTGGTTAAATGAGTAGGTCTGGAATTGCTGGGTCATATGGTAAAGTTATGTTTAAGTTTTAAGAAACTGTCAAACTTTTTTCAAAGCATCTGTACCATTTTATATTCTTACTAGCACTGTGTGAGGTTTCCTATTTCTCCACATCCTGGACAACATTTGCTATTATCTGTCTTTTTGATTATAGCCATTCTAGTGGGCATGATATGATATCTCATTGTGGTTTTGATTTCCTTTCTCCTAATGACTAATGAGATGGAACTTCCTTTTGTGAACTTATTTGCTATTCATATATCTTCTTTGGTGAAATGTTTATTCATACCTTAGGTCAACTTTTATATGATTTTTTTGTCTTCTTATTTTTGAATTATAAGAGTTTTTTGTATATTCTAGATAATAGTCCTTTATCATACATGTAATTTGCAAAAATATTTTCTCCCAATTTGTGGCTTATCTTTTCATTTTCTTAATGATGTCTTTGAACCACAAAAATTTTTATTTTTAATGGAGTCCAAATTATCAATTTTTTCTTTTCATGGCTCATACTTTTGGTGTTGTATGGAGGATGTTTTTGCCTACCCCAAGTTCCTGAAGATTTTCTCCTGTTTTCTTCCAAATGTTTTATATTTTAGCTTTCACATTTAGGTCTCTGATCCATCTTAAGTTAATTTTTGTGTATGGTGTGATGTCTGAGTTTACCTTTTCGCATGTGGCGATACAATTTTCCCAACATTTTTTGTTAAAATGACTGTTCTTTCTTCATTGAATTTTGTGTCAAAAATCAATTGACCTTAAATATAAAGGTTTATTTCTCTCAATTCAGTTGTATCTTTATATCTATCCTTATGCCCGTGTTTACTACTGACTCTGATTTTTCTGAAATTCTGATGGTCTAAAGAGAGTCAGTGCAATTGGACATAAGACATTAAGCTAGATTTTTTAAAATAATAAATCCTCCCCACAAACAGAAATGGGAGAAATGAGGTGATTTAACAAATGATTTACATGACAGAAGAACCCAGAACCAGGGCTGTCTGTGGGACTGGAATGACTCTCCTGCAAAAAAGACCCACTGTATTGAATGGAAGCTCAAAGCAAATACAAGACTTGAATTAAGCAAGGGAGTTCTCAGGAGAGGGGGTCAGGAGATGGGAGAACTGAACCAGGTGGCCACTTAGGGAAAATATTTCTCTCTCCTGACCGCGCAACTCATCAAAGAATGTAAACTTGGAACAATTTAGTAAGAACCTCTGTTTATTTTTAGTGGAGATGTCTCTAAAAGACTATGATTTATGAAAAAAACACTCCTTGTTTTCCTTAAAAACAAAAAAGACAAAAACAAAGCCAGTTTGATAAAGGAGAATAGTGGGAGGAGACTTTCGTTTCTAGCTTTCCTTTTTTCTTACTCTTTCCATCCTTCCTCCAATTTGTAATATGTCAGGGATCTGCTGTTATTGGTCTAGACACAGAACCAGCCCTACGTGATCCTTTTTTAAATGGATATATCAGCAGCAGCATAAATGCCACTTACAGTGATAACAATATAGCAAGTTTAGTTTATGACTTATAATTTAGATCAACATGCATGGGACAAAGAAGACCTATGGACCTTATTGAAGTCCACTGATATGTGTCCTGAGAAGTCTCCTTTACTGAATTATGCATGACAAAACATGAGTATTGAAATCATTTCCTCAAAGGGAATACTGTTTCCTAAGCTTCTCGTAGACCAAGAGGAAAAGTTCACTGAAGCCACAGAGCTGACTATACAGAATAAATGGGCTTTTCCTGGAATCATGTTGAGAAGATGTGGCTTTGGCTCTTCATGTCTCTTGCCTGGAGCAGCCTGGGATCACTAAGACATCTTAGAGGATAGGCATAAGCTATAATTAATTTGGGGACCTTCTGTATCTATAGGTGAAGTGAGCTCCACATCATGAAACATTACGATCTAAGTCCCTTCCTTAACCCACTGGGTTAAGTGAAAATAATACGACCTCTAGAATCAGGAACACGTTACAGTGAGTTTGAGCCAGTACATGGCTGGAGCCCATTGATGTTCAGTAGTCTTTTTTTTTTTTTTTAAAAGCTTTTGCTTTCACTGATATTCCATATTATTTTTTTCTATTATTTCATTGATTTTTTCCCCTTATTTTTTTTAATTGCTCTTTTTATTTTTCATTATTTATTTATTTATTTGGCTGTGTTGGGTCTTCATTGCTGTGCGTGGGCTTTCTCTAGTTGCGGTGAGCGGGGGCTACTCTTCGTTGTGGTGTGCGGGCTTCTCATTTCTGTGGCTTCTCTTCTTGCGGAGCATGGGCTCTAGGCACGCGGACTTCAGTAGTTGCAGCACATGGGCTCAGTAGTTGCAGAGGGTGGGCTCAGTAGTTATGGCTTGCAGGCCCTAGGGCGCAGGCTCAGTAGTTATGGTGCATGGGTTTAGTTGCTCTGCGGCATGTGGAATCTTCCTGGACCAGAGATCAAACCCGTGTCCCCTGCATTGGCAGGCGGATTCTTAACCACTGCGCCACCAGGGAAGTGCTGATATTCAGTAGTCTTGGCTTCTCTCTCATGCCAGCCATTCTCCATCATCCACTCCCTGCAGAAGGAAGCTCTCAGGAGAGCTAAGACACTGGACAGGAAAGTTATGATAAATGGCAAAGGAAACAGAAAGGTCTGATACAAAGGCATGGTTGAGTGCTTGCCATTCAAGCCAAAGCTTCGGATCTAAACATGTGAAAACAAATAGACCCTTCAAAATGTTAAATCCACATGGATTTTATATTAAATTTTCTTCCAAATAACCAAACTAATACCAATGATTACAGAACAAGTGCAGAACAAGAATTTGATGGATCTCAGCTGAGAACCACTATCCTAAGACTGGTGTATGTGCAAATCAAACAAGAAGCCCTTTTCTCCCTGTACACCACACTGAAGACAGGCAGAAACCCCAAACCCAGGGCTGGCCCAGGACAAAAAATGGGGAAAACTGTGTCTTCAAGCCTCTTCACCCTGCTTTAGACACTCACCTTTTCTGGTTTTTCCTCTTCCCTGATGGCCCTGGAGCCCTGCAGTGGCCCCTGCATCACTCATGGTCTCCTTCTGGGTCTGGTCACTTAGGAAACACTTTCATCATTGCCACCCTCTACTCAGAATGCACCTGGCCACCATTCTGTTTCTAATGGGCCTTCCAAGGAGAAGGCTGCAAGTCTACTCATATGGAATACTATGGACTGACTGTCTTTAGGCTTCTAGAGATTATTTTAGTCTACAGAAGCTAGTGGGGAGGGGCTTAGAGGCTGACAGAAGCTTTCAAAATCACACTCCTTTGTGGACTGGAACCCACTCTATCTACTGTCCATCTCCCCTCTTTTCTTGGAGAAGTCTAGAGGAGCCAGGCCCGCCTAGGCCAGGTGCCTGGGGGTGCAGTGGCAATGTCTTTTTAGCCTTGTTCTGCACAGTTAACCTCAATTATTGTAATGTGTCTCTTGTCTGCTTGTGAATAAAATCATCCCAGGCTGGCCTCAGATGCTCTGTCAGTCACTGCCATTCTGTGGGTCTCTGTTGTCAGCCTGGACACATGGATAGTGACAACAGTCGCCACAGGCTGCCCTCTGCTCTGAGGCTTGGACACTTTGTTCTGACCATGCCAGGCTGTTAGCTTGGCTTCCTTTCCGTGGAAGCTGTGAAGTTCCCATTGTGTTGGGGCTGGCTGGGGCTCAGCAGAGTCATGTAGGGATGAACCTGCTCGAGGGTACACTGTCCATAGGGGTCTAGGGTGGATGATTGGAGCTGCTGTGGAACCCCAAGGCTCAGTGCGGCTTCCCAGCCGCTTCCTTGTTCCAGGAACCCAGGAAAGGGCTCAAAGAAGGAGCTGTTTGTATACAAAGTGTACAGAGGAGCGCTCTGGGGATGCAGTCATGGGAGGAGGGGTGGATGAGCAGGGATGGAGGAGGAGAAGGCAACCTTAATATATCTGGCTTTGGCTTATTGAGCCAAGCTCATTACCAGCAATTTTTGGGGAAAAAAAATTTAGTGATTGTCATTAAAGGACTCAAATGATTTTTTCTTTTAAATGGTGGATTTTCTTTTCCTGTTTATAAAAACATCCATGCACAGTTAACCTTATTTCTATAGTGAATAGAAAACATGAAAAACACAAAAACTATCAATAGAAAAACAAAAATCATCTGAACAGAGATAACTGTTGTTAACATTTTGACAAATTCATCTGGTCTGTTTTCACATATATGTACAAATATATACATATATTTAAGTATATATAAAATTATGTATTGTATGTGTGTATATATTTTTAACTAAAGGAGGAATCATATGTATTACTTCCTATCTTTTTTACTCAGCATTATATATTTTTCTGTAAAATGATTTTAAGAGCTATTATTCCATCTTTTTCATGTACCATAATTTAGTCAATCAACCCCCATTGTTGGGCATGTAGGTTGTCTGTAATTTTAACCTAAGTCTTTGCTCACCTTTATAAGTATATATTTAGAATACATTTCTAGAAGTGGAATACACAGGTTAAATTCTTTTTTTAACCTTTTTTTTTTGGCTGTGTTATGTCTTCATTGCTGCGCGTGCAGGCTTTCCTTAGGTGTGGTGAGCGGGGTAGAAATATCACAGTTTGACCTTAAATATAAAGGTTTATTTCTCTCAATTCAGTTGTATCTTTATATCTATCCGTATGCCCGTGTTTACTACTGACTCTGATTTTTCTGAAATTCTGATGGTCTAAAGAGAGTCAGTGCAATTGGACATAAGACATTAAGCTAGATTTTTTAAAATAATAAATCCTCCCCACAAACAGAAATGGGAGAAATGAGGTGATTTAACAAATGATTTACATGACAGAAGAACCCAGAACCAGGGCTTCTTCGTTGCGGTGCGCAGGCTGCTCATTGCGGTGGCTTCTCTTGTTGTGGAGCTCAGGCTCTAGGTGCATGGGCTTCAGTAGTTGCAGCACGCAGGCTCAGTAGTTGTGGCATATGGGCTTAATTGCTCTGCGGCATGTGGGATCTTCCCTGACCAGGGATTGAACCCATGTCCCCTGCATTGGCAGGTGATTCTTAACCACTGCACCACCAGGGAAGTCCCCACATTAAATTTTTTATACACACTGACATATTTCTCTCCAGTAAAATTGTTCTAAATTATATTTGTACAAGTAGTATATGAAATGTCTGTTTCTCCTTGCAGTCTACATTGGATAGACTGTATCTTTGTTAACCTTTGTCAAGTTGAGAAGCATAAAGTTCTATCTCATTATTCTAATTTGAATCTTTTTGATTATTGGTGTGGTTTAGTATTTTTTCATTTATTTATTGATGAAATATATACATACATATCACCAATAAATGGGGTCTCCCTATTTTTAATAGCTTTGTAAGAGCTATTTATATATTAGGATGCTTCTCTTTCTTTTATGTAATGTAAATAGTTTTATAATTTATTTTCTTTTAATTTTAGTTTATAATTATTCAAATGTCATGTAATCAAATATACTTATCTTTTTACTTAGAATGTCTGTACTTGATGCTATTTCAGAAGATTGTTTCTCCTGTAGGATATAATATTCATCTTTTTTTCTAATATTTAGAAATATTTTTTGAATGTTTAAAGTAACTCTTTAATCATTTGTAATTTTGGGTACCTGGTATAAGGAAGAAATCTTACTTCCTTTCCTGACCTCTTGAGGTTAACCTATTTTCCCAGCACCATTTATTAAATAATAGAGTCATCCTTCATTGATACAAAATGCCACCTTGTTGATATATGAAATACTTATACATGAACTCTGTTTCTGGGCACTTTATATAATTTCATTCATCTATCTGTACAATTCTGAAGCAATACACACTACTTTAGTAATCATAGATTCTTCCTGCCCTTATATTTATTGATTTTTTTTTCATTTCTTCCAATTTCAGCTTATTAGTTTTTACTTCTCCTTTAATGAGTCTTTTCCCTCTTTATTTTGATATTTTGGCTTTCTTTTTAATGTCTTCAGTGAATTTTAGTACACTTTTTTAGTCTTTATTTACTGCGTTGAATATTATAAATAAAATTCTGATTACATTGATCCCATACTGCAGACTTTAAAATATGATGATCTCATTATTATTACTTTCTAAGGATTCTTTAATTATAGTTTTGATTTTTTATTTGTCCCAAGAATTATTTCTAAAGGGATCTTTGAATAATCAAGTAATGATTTAATTTTTAATAATTTTATTATTAAAATAAAATATAAAATATCTTGTTTGGGAAAGTTATTAGTGTTTTCTCTGTAACCCAAAGCATGTAAAGTATAGGGAAAAATATTTATCTGTTTATTTGGTCCAAAAGTCAATATATATCAAATGAGCCAACTGCATCAATTGTATTTCTCAAATTCTCTTTCTCTTTACTGACTCCAGTCTAGCAAAAAAAAAAAAAAAAGAGAGAATATTGTTAAAGTCTTTCCCTATTTTTGTACTTCTGTAAATTCCTTCATAAGTTTCAGGGTTTTGCTTTATGTGTTTTGATGCTGTGTTATTCTGCTCATAAAGGGGTTAATGTTAATGGGACAAACTGATACCCCACCTGAGAAACAATAAGAACATCAATTCTGTGATATTTCTACCCAAAATGCAAAATCTAATCTATTCATGAAGAAATACCAGATAAACCCCAATTGAGGAATTTTCTATAAAATTATTGGTCCGTAATCTTTTCAAAAATGTTGAAGTCACAAAACTCAAGGAAAGACTGAAGAAATATTCTAGATTGCTGGAGATTAAAAGATATCACAACTAAATCTGACACACAATCCTGTATTGGGTGCTTTTTACCGTAAAGAACATTGTTTGGACAATTGGCAAAACTTGAATGGGGGTCTGTGAATTAGAGACTAATAATATATCAGTGTGAGTGTCTGGATTTTGATGTTTGTAATGTGGTTATGTAGGAAAATATCCTTTTAGTAGGAATTATACACTCAGGTATTTTTGGGGGGGTCATGGCACATCTTGTCAATAATTTACTCTCAAAAGGTTTAGAGAAAAGTTCTTCACACTCTTGAAGGTTTTCTGTAAATTTGAAATTATTTTAAAAGGAAAAGACTAGTTTAACGTACATATCTTTTGAGTCATCTGGACCTCCTCCTTGTAACCAAGTCCTGTCATACAGCTTGCCTTCATGGTCAGGTTGGTGCCAATTAACATCATAATAAAGTGATAGTTTTCAACTTTGAATATGTTAGTGACCACATCTGAGTACTCTCCGTCCAGAAGGGGCCCAGCCTGTGGCCTGACCGAGGAATGAAATGAATTCTGCCAAAAGCAGTAGCTCTTTTGCCTCGATTGCTTTTTATGGGGACTAAGTGTGCCCTGCCCAATGTCCTTGGGGATCTGCAGGTATCCCTGTTTCTGGCAACCTCTGTAGGGGGAAGTTGGGCAGGTCACTGCCAGGAGACTCAGATTCTTGTCTTACCCTTCTACAAACCAGCTGTGTGAAACAGGGGAAATCACTGAAGCTCTCAGTGACTCAGTGTTTCTATTCTGGAAATGGAGAGGATGGGAGTCTAGGCTCATTCCAGGCCCAAAAATTATGATTTTGAACATTGGTGAGTACAAACATTTTTAAGACTTTGGAGAAAAGGGAGGTCCATTTGTGCTGGAGCAAATAGAAAAGCCTTGGTGAAGGTGCTGGGAGAGGTGTTGGGCCTTCAGTGTGGGGCAGGATATGGACCTTTTGTCAGGAGGAGGCAACACTGGAGAAAACCCATGCCCTGGGGGCAGACCTGGAGAAAAGGCAGAGAGGTTGGGTGCGTTATGGTGAAGAAGGCACAGGATGGGGCAGGCCCGGCTTGGGGTGTGGTTACTCATCTTTTCCCCACATGAACTCTGGCCCATGAAGATCCTGGCACAAGTTTTTGCTTCTAAGGTTGATCTGTGGATGAAACTCATGAGTGTTTTCAGTACTACTGGGAAACGCTCTGCAGTTAAAAGTAGACCAGATCTGCCTTCTAACACTAGAATTATGAATGCAGTACTTTAAGGGGATACTAGGCTTGTTTTTTCTTAAACTAGTGGGCAGAGTTGAGGAGTGGGAAGGAACTGGAAAGAAAGAAGAACCATAAAAATTAATTCGGCATTGCCCTATGAAATTTAATATGCCATGGTTGGGCCTTGTGGGTGCTTTATTATTTTTTTTCCCTCTCTCTAAGAAAGGGTCTGGGTAGGGTCCATGTGTAAGAACAGAAAGCAAACAAACTGGGACTTGCAAACTGTGGAATGACTCATGGGAGCTCAGTAGACCACATACTCCTCATTTCAGTGACCCTGATACCAAAGACTCACTATCCATCATACCTACACGCTCTCTGGAGAGGCAACCCTTCAGCAGCAGAGGATGGGGAACTGCCCAGGAGCAACTGGATCTGGCGGGGATGCCAAGGGCTCATGTGGGGCTAATGGACCCTGCCTGCTGTGAGGGACACACTGGCCCTGTCTCATGGTGACGGAGGGGTGTGATACCACTTGGCTGTTGGCCCTTGAGTGGTCAAAGCAGGGAAGAATCTGTCCCAGGGGACTGATGTCAGGCTTGGTTGGGCCCCGTGGCTAGGAAATTCTTCATTTATATAAAGGAAATAAAAATGTGGGCAGACTGTTTTGTGAAAGACAGACAAAAGCAGCCTGGAGGAGAGAAGATCCTGTACCCAATGGCTAAGTGGAGCGTGGAGCCCTGGCAGGGAGGAGAGGAAAGGCAGGCCTGGGCGGAGGGCCATGGGCGGCAGCCCGATGGGAGCACCATTATCCTGCCCCCTCCTGCCTGCCATGGTCGGGAACACAAAGAGAAGGAGGGTGGGGTGGGAGGCCTTGGCCCCTCTCCCTGCAGAGGTCGGTCCGCTGGCTTATTGCGTTTAATGAATTGCAGCTTGTGAAAGGCTTTGAAGCTCGAAGGCAGAGCCTGAGCGCTGAGGATTCTTTTTCTTAAATCATTTTATTCCATGATTTGAAAAAGAAAATCTCTCTGGAGCAGAGAGCAACAGTCAAGGCTGCCAACCTCCAGTTGTGGTAATTTTTTTCCCCCCTATCCAACTGCAGTTAAATGATGAAGACTACAAAATGTGGAAAAGCTGAAGCCCAAGAAGACAATGGGTTTGACATTTAGGCAGGAGGCAGGGGGAAATGGTAAAGGGGCTTCGGCTGGAGCACTGATAAGTAGCCCCGTTAGCTTGTGCATAACCCATAAATGTAAGGAGCACAGAAACCTGGAGACCGAATTACTGCGGTGCCCATGGGAAAAACTCTCTATGCTGGAACTATCTCACTAAACGGACATAAAAATCGTATGGTGTGTATCTTTCAGTGGTAATTAACCTCAGTTACCATCCTATAGTCCGTAAAGACAGCTGCATGGAATAGGGTCCGGGAGGGATCTGTAGCTGAGTCTGGACTGTCTCTGCTAGTTACCTTATAGACGGGGGCTGCCTTTGGGGCATTTTCAGACCTGGTGTAAATCCTAAACAGCACTGTGTGCTCCCAGCTATAAAAGAGAGAGTAGCAGGTGTGTCTCCCCAACCAACCCTTTATTGCCTGGGCGTTGTGACGGGATCTGGCTGCTCCACCTTAGTAATGAGCCAAGAAAAGCAAGGAAGGGAAGGGAATTGAATTCACCAGGGTTTTTTCAGGTATCTTGAAGAAAAAAGTGGAGCCCAGCTTTCTGATTCACATAGCTCCTTTCTCTGAAGAACCCCTCGCTGGTATTAGCACTTATGCTGTCTCTAGTTTTATTTTGAAATTATCAGAAGTATTTTGTATTTTCTCTCATTAAGAGAAACTCGGTATTTCTACAAACATCAGAATATTGCATGTCTGTTCCTCAGAAACATTTTAAAAAATTGTCTCTCCTCCTGTGTCTTCCTCCTCTCCACTCCTCTCCCCTTTCTTCCCCTCTCTTCTCTTTCTCCCCCCTCCCCCTCCCCCCTCCCCCCTCCCCCCTCCCCCCTCCCCCCTCCCCCCTCCCCCCTCCCCCCTCCCCCCTCCCACCTCCCACCTCCCACCTCCCACCTCCCACCTCCCCCCTCCCCTCCCCTCCCCCTCTGACTCCCCCTCCCCCTCCTCCCCCTCTGACTCCCCCCTCCTCCCCCTCCTCCCCCTCCTCCCCCTCCTCCCCCTCCTCCCCCTCTGACTCTCCCCTCCCCCTCCCTCCTCCTCCCTCTCTGGCTCCCCACCCCCTTCTCCCCTCCTCCTCCTCTTCCTTTTTCCTCCTCTCCTTCCTCCCCTCCTTCCTCTTTTTCTTTTCTTCCTCTTCCTCTTCTTCTCTCTCTGCTTTGGGCAACTTATTTTTCTAATTCTTTTCCACATTTCTAGGGTTTACCATTCATAGAATCTCTTATTTGTATTTCCTTTTCTACTCCCTTTTTATTTTTATTTTTTAATTTTTTTGCAGTACACGGGCCTCTCACTGCTGTGGCCTCTCCTGTTGCGGAGCACAGGCTCCGGACCCGCAGGCTCAGTAGCCATGGCTCACAGGCCCAGCTGCTCCGCGGCATGTGGGATCTTCCCGGACCGGGGCATGAACCCGTGTCCTCTGCATCGGCAGGCGGACTCTCAACCACTGCGCCACCAGGGAAGCCCATACTCCCTTTTTAAACAAGACTAAAGGAATACTTGATTTTAGTTGGAGTTGTCCACATTCCTATTCTCCATCATCTCGGTCACGTTTCTGCAGCATCTTTGCTATGGCGCATTCATATATTCATGGACAGGCATTTGGTGCTCGTTCTCCTTTCCTACTCTTGTCTTAGGTTGTACTCTCATCTACGCTGAGACTTTCTATTAGTGTTTCTCATTACTTCTCAAATCTGTCTGTATTTTAAATGTCTGCCTGTTGTTAATGGTTTTTAAATGTTGTGTTACTGTGATTTATTATTAGAAATATATGTTTTGCCTTCCTCCCTGTTTCTGGCAAGAACTCCTAAAACCCTCAGAATTTCTTAAATGAAGCTATCAGTTGATCAAGGTATCTCATCTTATGTTAATGAGGTGACTTTTGGAAAGCTCCTAGGTAACCAAAGGATGTAGGCTGGTTGCCAGGGGAACCAGCCTTGATTAGAGGGTTGGAACTTTCAGCCCCACCCTCTGACCTCTGGGGTGGGGAGAGGGGCTGCAGATTGAATTCATCCACCCATGGCCAATGATTTAATCAATTATGCATGTGGAAAGAAGCCTCTATAAAACCCCAAAAGGATGAGCTTTCAGAGAGCTTCCAGGTTGGTGAACCAAACAGAACACATCCATGTGCTGGGCCCCAAATTCCATGGGGCAGAAATTCCTACCTTGAGGACCTTGACCTAGGTATCTTCATCTGGCTGTTGAGTAGTATCCTTTGAAATCAATTTGGCAATCTAGTAGGTAAACTAATTTCCTGAGTCCTGTGAGCTGCACTAGTAAATGAATCAAACCTGAGGAGGTGGTTGTGGAAACCTCTGATTTGTATCTGGTGAGTCAGAAGCACAGGTGACAACCTTGACTTGCAGTTGGTATCCGAAGCGGGAGTGTAGTCTTGTGGGACTAAGCCCTTAACTTGTGGAATCTGACATTATCTCTAGGTAGATAGTGTCAGAATTGAGTTAAATTTATGGGGCATTCGGTCAGTATCCACAGAGAATTGAGTTAATTTCTTGGTGGTAGGTTGAAAAAACACACATTGGAATCAGTGTCAGAATGGTAAATGTTTTGGTTGCATAATCCATGCAAATACCTTTGATATTTTTCCATTGTACACTCTTTCTTGATTTTCTTTTCTAGGTTGCTTATCTTTGTCTTCCACTCCGCCGTCTTTATTTACTATATCCTTTCCAAGAAAGCCATATAATATAGAAGAAAGACAAGTCTGGGTTCCAGCCTTGGCTCAATTTTATCTTGTGCAAATTACACAACCTCTCAGCCTCAGCTTTCTTGACTACGAAATGGGAATAATAAAGCCAAGCTCTGAGAGCTATTATGATGACTAAATTAAACAGCATAGCTGGAACCTCTCACTCAGTGCCTGGTATATTGTAGGCATCCACAAATGTTAGATTCCCTTTTCCATTTCAAGCAAACCCTATTCATTTTACAAATTCTTTGGAAGGAACCCAAAGACCACCCATGAGACTTTCAATACTGGCAAGTGGAACTTGAGGCCTTATCTCCCATTATTGTTATCTTCTGACTTGCTGGGATTAAAACATCTAAAAAGAAATCTTTAGTGTGTAGGTTTTGGTCATGCCAGACGTCCTCTTTGAGGAGCGAGCCTCCTCACCATGCTCCGTGAGGGCTACGGAGGTATGACAGCCCTTGTTCTATAGGTGCAGGCAAGTTACAGAAGTCTGTGCCATCTCTGGGGGGAGTTGTATCATTATACTCCTTTCTGAAAGTCTCTACCATCCCAAGGGAATGGGAGAGGGGAGGAGGGAGGCTGTCTAAGGTCCAGAACACAGAAGTTGTTGGGGAAGAAAAAATGGAAGAACGAAGTCCTGTTAGGTCCTTGCACGGTGTAATCAAAGTACCCGGCTGTCTCTATTTCAGGTATTTTATGTTATTGCACTGCATCACATTCGCTATTAAATCAACCAATGGTTAGCTATTCCATGAGAAAATTGTGAGCAATAGTGTAAGACAGGGAGAGAGAGAATATGAGAGAGAGGGACACACTGTTTTAGAGAAAGAAAAACTCTCAGAGAACATTGGTAATGAGGTTGCAGCTGTGTGGGTGCCTCAATGGCTGAGTTCACTGTGGGGTCAAAATGACAGCACCAGGGTAGCTCAAGAGACATGGAAAATGCAAAGTATTCTTAATTATGAGAACCAACATAAGACCTGGGACGGTGGAGGAAAAAAAAGAGTCATTCCCATAGGGTCAAGTCCTGCCCATGTAAAGGAGGCATTCACTTCAAAGGGGAGCTTCACTTCAAAGCCACAGTCTTCAGGATGGAGGTCCTGGGTCACTATAGAGAGTTTTGTTTGAGCTGAGAAATTGTTACAAGAGAAACAGGTGTCTCTAGCTCCTTCCTTTTTCTTTTTCTCTACCTGGCCTTGAGCACATCAGCCATCCTTCTCAGATTCTCTTTTAGGAAGTATAGAAGGGAACAAATGCCAAAGAATGGCATTCTGTATTTGAAGCTCTTCCTTGAGTCCTTTTAGAATACAATTGTTGATGATCAGAGAGAGGCATTAGAGTCATGGTTCTCAAAGTGTGAACCCCTGACCTACTGAATCAGAAATTCTCAGGTGAGGCTCAACATTTCGTTTTGACAAGCCTTCCAGGTGATTCTGATGTCCTCTTAAGTTTGAGAACCTCCAGATTAGAGCAGAGGGTTGAAAAATGCAGACTATGTTATGCAGTTCTAATCCCAATTCTGCAATATTTGGTGATATCCAAGGGCTCTTACAAGGATCATGTGAGAAAATGCCTGTCCATAGGTATTTAACAGAATCAGCATCATACCTGGCACATAGTAGATGCTATCTGTGGACTTGGGGAGGGGGGTTGTGAGTTTGTTTGTTGGAAGACTTTCCAAGAGAATTTGATTTTGCTTATCAAGACTCTCTCCAGCTTGTTAAATGTCCTGTGTTCTGAATGACATGGTCTTCCTTATGTCCTGCTACTATCTAAAAAGCATGGAAAATGTTGCCTTGTGGGTACCCTGCTGGTGAGTGGAATGGCCCCACCAAGAACAGTGAAAAGATAGGCTGACTGAGCCCAGAGCTGCATTTTGTTTTTTGGAAAATGGGTGGAGGGAGTGGGAGTTACCCATTTTTTCCCCCCTTTGGCGACACTGTTCTTTCTGAACCCTGAGGAGTAATGAAGAGAGAAAAATGAACATTTTTGTGGTTCAATTGACATTAAAATGGGAAAAAGCACATCACTGGAATTAGAATGTCCTGTTAAATTAGTCACTTTTTCTTCTAAAATTAAAAGGTCTCTGCAAGCTGGAAAAAGAACAAGCCTTTGATGACCTCATAACTCATTATTTTTAAGGAATAGACTTAATTCCCAGCAGAGATAAATCTGAAATCGATTTTCCATTTTTGTCGACCATTGACTGGCGGCCTTGCGAGTCCTTGTGAAGGAGAATACGTACTTTTTGAGGGGTTGGCAGGGCTGATGGGGAGAGGGGGTTGCTGTTGTTGGTAACCTTGAGGGCAGCTGCTGAAGATCTATTTTCCTTCACAAGCTGTCCTGAGACTCTCAGAAACTGAAGAAGAGGAACTTGGGCTGGATATTTCATCATAAGACCTATCCGGCTGTACACACAGCCGCTATTGCAACTGAGATCCTCTTTCCAGGCCATTAGGAAAGAATGTGCCAGGCACCACCTGCTGATAAGGAGTGAGAGAGAAGGGCACTGGAGCCTTCATTGACAGGAGGATGGTTGTTAGAAAGAGAGTCTGCTCTGATGCTTTCTGGAACATTCTTTGCCCCCCGTCCCCCAGACCTCTGAGCTTGTGGTTCATCAGAGCTGTAGCTGACTCTGAACTCTTAGAGAGCCCCTCCCAATGCCAGGATTATACCTATTCCTTATATCAGTGTTCCTTTCTGTGGTTAGACCAGAAAAAATATTCTCTGGATATGGTTCAAGTATCTTGTGCTACGACAGAGTGGGTGAACACTGGAACTCTGTGTGAGTGACATCATAGTAATTACTCTGCCCCCCAAAGTCAATAAACTAAGAATATAGATCATCACAGAATTCAGCAGTGACAACTAAGCCCCAAGCTCAGTGAAATGTCCGCTGATTTTCAAGCACCGTTTTCATGTTGAATTGACAGTTACCAGCTGTGCAAACACAAGATGATAGGAACGGAAGTCACAAATGAGCTGTACCTCAGAAAAAATGTATAGTACTAAATTTAACGTTTTGTAACTTAATTCCACATAAATGTGCTCACATTCATTTTTTACAGCATTCATTAAATTGAAATTCTGCTCCAGGCAAAAACCAAATCATTTGTGGGTTGATGACATGATGCAAAGTAGCTGAATGGTGAGCAGATCTGTATCTCCTTAGCTATATTAACAACCTAAATAAATTGCAGCTAAATAGCAGATTGACATGTATCACTAAAATTTGAGCCATTGGTTAGCAGCACTCGCTCACCCTAGAATGATAGCATAGTTTCTGGGGACCTGGCCAGGAGACTATTCCCTCACAGGCCCCTTGGTCAGGCTCATGTCCCTGTAGTAGGCTGGATAA
The DNA here is from genome assembly GCF_964165515.1 of Mesoplodon bidens. Lineage (NCBI taxonomy): Eukaryota > Metazoa > Chordata > Mammalia > Artiodactyla > Ziphiidae > Mesoplodon > Mesoplodon bidens. Next base: position 56,175,842 of record NC_138160.1, on the reverse strand, counting down.
TGGCCCTCAAAGATCCTAATCCCTGGCATCTGTGAATGTTAAGGTATATGACGGAGTCTTTGCAGGTGTGATTAAGTTAAAGTTCTTGAGATGGGGAGATTATCCTGGATTATCAAGGTGGGCTCCAAATGTAATTACATGTATCCTTACAAGAGTGAGGCAGAGGCAGATTTGCCAGACTAAGAAGAGAAAATGATCTGTAGCCAGAGCCGAGGTAGATTTGAAGGTGCTGGTCATGAAGATTGGAGTGATGTGGCCACAAGCCAAAGAATGGCGCAGCTACCAGAAGCTGGAAGGGGCGAGGTGTAGATGTTTCCCGAGAGCCTCTGGAAGAAGTGTAGCCCTGCCAACACCTTGATTTCAGCCCAGTGATAGTGAGTTTGGACCTCTGGCCTCCAGAGCTGTAAGAGAATAAATGTATGTTGTTTTAAGCTAACCAGGATGTGGTAATTTGTTACAGCAGCCCCAGGAAACTAATATAGTACGTACAGTCTCTCCCTAAGGGTGAATATGATTAGAGGACTGAGGAGCTCAGGCAGACTTAATTCCAACAACTGCCGTATCTCTTAGCCTCGCTGCATTTAATCACTGATTCTCCCACAAGATACCTGGGGTCCTTATGGGAATAAACTGCCTCTCATCTTCTCTCTATTCATGCCCAGTGGAATGGCAGAATATACAGGAAGTCCACAGCTTGGACCCTCATTCTGGATCCTATTATACAAATCACCCTATTTAGGACACAGGTATAAGTTCAGGAGAATGTAATCCATTCCAAAAAAAAAAAAAGCCACTCAGTATGGTATTTTTCTTTTATTCACTCAGTCATTTAGCAATTTTTTTTTTCTGCACTGCACGGCTTGCAGGATCTTAATTCCCCGACCAGGGATTGAAACCAGGCCCTCGGCAGTGAAGGCTCAGAGTCCTAACCACTGGACTGCCAGGGAATTCCCAGCAATTATTTTTGAAGAGCCTACTCTGTGCCATGAACTGTGTACTTTTAGAAACTCAGCAATAATTTATCTCCCAGCTCTTCACTTCTAAGTCAAAATTCAACTGAATCTCATTTAGTGGGAAGTTTACACAGAAAGGAGAAGGGCTACTTTTCCTGCTTAAAGAAACGCCCTTCCCAAAATCTGATCTCACTTGTAAATCGTTTCCGGGCATAGTGGATGAGGAGTGATTTATTTCTTCTCCCACCCAGTACAAAAGTTAAGCCATTTCTGGATACACAAGCCTAGGATGTTGCCTATGATGACAATATTCAGTCTCATCAGGTTTGCTCTTGTTGTTAAATGATTTCAGATGATATCACTATCTCTATTTGTACTTCCAAAATATCCATTGCATTTTAGAATAGGGACCTCAGAGATCCAGGTCAGTGTCACATTAATCTATGTTGTGTGATGGCTAACAGTGTCAAGGTGTCAAGCCTAGGAGCTTGCATATGGTGAAATTAAGTTAATTGTAATAGAGAGGCATATGGCAAATTAACCAGACTGATTCCATTGAGCTTTATATATTAAAGTATAATTCAGATAGATTCTAAATGTTAAAATCAATTGAGTAACTTTTGCAATATGTGTTGATCTTTATACCTCAGTGGATCTGTGTACTGGCTGAAAGTCTGAGCATCTCTGGATCTTGACAGTTTTTCACAGGATGTCTTAGTACCCGAAATAGTGGTTAAGAATCTGAACACTAGATTCAGGAATTGAGAATCTAAATCTCTTCTCTAACCACTCGCAAGCCATGTAACCTTGGGTATGACCTCTCTGGGTTTTGGTGTCCTCAGATGAAAAAATAAGAATACGATAGTTCTTATCTCACAGGGTCTTTGCAAGGATTTTCTGAGACATGGATATAAAGTCTATAGTATAATACTTCCCACTAAGATGAAGAACACAACAAGAATGTCGCCTCTCATCACGTCTTTCAGCATCATACTGGAAGTCCTAGCTAATACAGTATGAAAAGAAAAGATATACAGATTGGGAAGGGAGATATAAAATTGTCTTTGCATATGATGTGATTGTCTACATAGAAAGCTCAAAATAATTAACAACAACAACAACAAAATTCCTGCAACTAATAAGTAATTTTAGCAAGGTCGCAGGATACAACATTAATATACAAAATTCAATGCCTTCCCTGGACACCAGCAATGAACAAGTGAATTTGAAGTTAAAAACACAATACCATTAATATCACTTCCCTCCAAAAGTAGTACTTAGGTATAAATCTAACAAAATGTGTTTAAGATCTATATAAGAAAAACTATTAAAACTTTGATGGAAGAAATAAAAGAAGAGCTAAGTAAATGGGGAGAGATGCCATGTTCATGGATAGGAAGACTGAGTATTGTCAAGATGTCAATTCTTCCCAACTTGATCTATAAATTCAAGGCATTGCCAGTCAGAATCCCAGCAAGTTATTTTGTGGATATTGGCAAACTTATTCTAAAGTTTATATGGAGAGGCAAAAGATGCAGAATAGCCAGCAACAACATTGAAGGAAAAGAGCAAATTGGGAAGGCTGACACTACCTAATTTTACGACTTACTATAAAGTTACAGTAATCAAGACAGTGTGGTAGCGGTGAAAGAACAGAAAAATAGATCAATGGAATGGAATAGAGAGCTCAGGAATAGACCCACGTAAATGTAGTCAACTAATCTTTGAAAAGGAGCAAAGACAATACAATGAAGCAAAGATAGTTTTCTTAACAAATGGTACTGGAACAACTGGACATCTATGTGCAAAAAAAATAATCTAGAAACATATCTTACACAATTCACAAAAGTGAACACAAAATGACTCATGGACCTAAATGTAAAACATAAAACTGTAAGACTCCTAGAAGACAACACAAGAGAAAATCTAGATGCCCTTGGGTATGGCAATGACTTTTTAGATGTAACACCAAAGGCATAATCCATGAAAGAAAAATTGATAAATTGGACTGCAGTAAAAACAAATGAACAAATAAACAAAAAAAAACTTCTTCTCTGAGAAAGATACTGCCTATAGAATAAGAGAAGCCACAGACTGAGAGAAAGTATTTGCAAAAGACATATCTGTTAAAGGACTTTTATTCAAAATATTTAAATTATATAGCATAACATTTGGCCCAGTTAATGCTCACCAAGTGTTAGCTATTACTATTATTTGATTATTGCTTTTTCATTTTGACTCAGTATCCTTCCATTACCAGAAGTTTTCTCATGTAATTTTTTGACAGTAGCAGTTGGTTTATTCCATCCAAATATTTCTCTCAGTCAAATCCTGAGAGCTGGGCAGCTGATTTCATTGAGGGTTTATTGGTCTCCTCTTCTAGACAAGCCTTGAAGGCACAGAGGCAATGTGTTTGATGGACTTGGGGTCAAGCAACAGTCCCCTGAAGCCCATCTGTTTGGGGGCAGATCAGAGATAGTACCAGGGAGTGTGGGCAGCCTACAGGCTCATCTCATTCCACTGCTTTCTCAGTGAGAAAAGTGAGTGGGGTTGATGACAGGTAGATACAGCCCTCGGGGAGCAGACATCGCTGTGCATCCATGCAGAGTGGCTGTGGAGAATTGACTAAACCAAACTTGAAAACAGTAAAACTCTAGGGAAGCACCTCCCTGGCCTGCCTGTCCTTTAGGAGAGCTGCTCCTCTTGGGGCAGAATTCTGGAGATTCCCTCCACTCCTTCTTGCCCACCCTGTGCTGTGGGCACACCCAATCACACTGCCATGGGGCTCAGAGACAGGGAGGTCAGGCAGCAGCTGCTGGGTGGTGTTTGGGTGGCGTTTGCATGGCGTTTGGCCCACGGTAGAGAGTGGACTGTGTGTGAATGCAGGGTGGTCGGAATGGTGGCCCCCAAGAGTGTGTAGTGCCTCCTTCACCACCCTCCCTCTGCCCCAATCTCTCTCCTGTCCTCCCCTCTGGGTTGCCTCCTGCTGAAGTAACAAGTTTCCTTAAGCTTCTGGTCAAATGAATTAAAGAACAGGTTTTAGAGGAATAATAAAATATCATAAATGAAGATTAGAGTTTCAGATTTTGGGTTTCCCTTCAATTGTTGTGAATACTTAATTGCTTATTAAATAGTCATGAGATGTTGGCAGCATATAGAAGATAAAGGGAGAGTTTCTGGTCAGTGGGTTTATATTCTTTTTTTAACTTTTTTATTTGGAGTATAGTTGATTTACAATATTGTGTTAGTTTCAGGTGTACAGCAAAGTGATTTGGTTTTTTTATATACATATATATGTATATATGTATGTGTATATGTATATATATTCTTTTTAAAAATTCTTTTCCATTATAGGTTATTTTAAGATATTGGATACTGTTCTCTGTGCTATATAGTAAATCCTTGTTTATCTATCTTATATACAGTAAGGTGTATCTGTTAATCCCATACTCTTAATTTATCCTCCCCCTCACTCCGCCACTTTCCTTTGGTAACCATAAGTTTGTTTGCTATGTCTGTGAATCTGGTGGGTTTGTATTCTCATCAAAAATGCGAGAAAGCAAAGCTATAACACAGAGGCATTCTAGGTAAAAAGTTAGACAAAGTTTCCTGGTGAACTGCTGAGAGCGTCTCATTTCATTTTCCCTTTGCTCTTGGATCTGTTCTGACCCTTCAACCTTACATCATTGAATGGGGAGGGGTAAAAGTATCAGGGTGTTGCATTATATGATCTCTCAACATGCAATCTATGATGAAGGCTTTGAAAGAGCGCAAAGACACAAGTTTGACCAACCAGATTAAAAAGCATGTGCAAGTAAGAGTAACAGTGACTGAGAAAAATAAAGATATGGAGAAATGTATAAAACTTAAATGAGTTTAATTGACTTTATTGACAATAGATGGTAATTGAGTACCCAGTACTTGACTTGAGCGCTTTAGGCTTTTTGTGGAGGGAGGAGAGTCTATGAGGATACCCAGGGAATTTTTTTTAAAAGGACAGAAGGCTCCATGATGTGGGAAGCTGTTGGCACATGGCAATCCCTGTCTCTATGTTGAACCTGTTAGGATTAGCATTGGCTGCAAGTAACGAAGACTCAAATTACAGTAGCTCAAACAAGACATTTCTTTCTTTCTTGTGTACAGGTAGGAGGTGGGCAGTCCAGGAATGAATGGCAACTCTGCTTCACAAAATCCTCAGAGACTTAGACTCTTCAACTCACTGCTCTGCTACCTCTAGAGGCCTTTGTCCTTAGGGTCCAAGATGGTGGTTAGAGTTCAAGCCATTAGATCCAAGCTCCAAGCAGGAAGAAGGGATGGAGAAGAAAGGGGCAAAGGGTATGTTTCAGCTTGCTTTGAGGAAGATTCCTGAAACTGCATAAGAGTTCCATCCATTTCCGATCGGTCAACAATTAGAGACATGGCTACATCTAGCTGTAACGGAAATCAAGAAATGTGGCTAAAAACTCCCTAGCTAAAAATTGGGAGTTTTATTACTGTGGAGGAAGGAGAGAAAATTGCCATGGTAATTTCCTAAATCCCAGCTCTCAGTAAGTCATCATTTGAACAATGCATGCTGGTCTAGCCTTAAAGTAAGATTGCCATTATATGCAATGCAAAAGATGTGGCTACTTGCAATTTAAAGTTAGTAATCAAAGAAAGTAGCTTCCTTCCTTGATCCTGATAAATCTGAACAGTTCTTCTAAAGGGTGATTGAATATTTGAGTTCTCACTACCTGTTAGGATTAGGAGTCAGACATAACTAAGTTCAAATCCTAGCTCTTCTGCCTACTAGCTGTGTGAGTTTGAGCAGATAATTTAAGCTCTCTGAGCTTCAGTTTTATTATCCTTACAATGGACATGACACCCATGCCTAAAGATGTTGTTAGGGTTAGATATCAATATAAATGTGACATACCAGGCATATAGGTACAGTTGACATGATAAATAGGAGCTTCTGTTCTTTCATCTTTTAATATACATTTATTCTCTCTTATTTGGAATCTTTTCTTCTGCTCTCTGACCATGTTTACACTCTCACCTTCCCAAGAAGTCTTTTTTCTTCCTGGTTCAGGTCTTTTCCAACCAATGCACATAACACTTATAGAATTTTGTGAAATTAAAAATAAATTAGAATAGATTCACTTACTTTTAATTGCTTTCTGATAATCTTGATTAGCAGAAAAGAATAGGGTAGGTCATATATTGTTGGCACTGAAGAAGTTCAGGACCCTGGGTGAGTGGGTCTTGGATGTGAATGTTGCTATGGTCATGTGGGAAGATCCCAAAAGATGAAAGGTTTTCCTCCTGCTTAGAGGTGGAGCTAGGGTGTTCAAGTAGTTGCATAGGTGTCAAAGTGAGGAAGTGGGTTGTGCTAGGCTAGAGTGTGTGTGTGTGTACACACGTGCTTGGGAATGACTTTGTGTGTGAGTGACCATGGGCATATGAATGACTGTGTGACTGCGTATGTCTCTGTGCATGCAAGTTTGTGTGTGAGTGAATGTGTACATATGAGGTGAATGATTGTGTGTCTATGTGTGTGTGTGAAATTTCTACATGAAGGCAATAATGGGAGCCCTGAGATGTTCATAGCACTTAGCAGGTGGGTGGGGAGAAAGGTCTATTACAGGGGCAGACCCTCTAACTATAAGAAGTTACAATGTGACTTTCTGGTGAAAGGGAGCACAGAAGATTATACAAAACTAGAAACCCTAAAAAGTCTGTGTCAAGTCTGTATGCAGTTGCCTTATGTTTCTCTTCCTCCATTATTTAGGATGAATGACTATAGGCCAGATCCGACTGTAGTTTTTGCTTTTGCTTTTTTTTTTTTTAATGAGAAACAAACACTAGCATTTTTCATTTTGTCATGTGTAGAAAGCTCTATCTCATCCTCCCTCTTTCTTGATTCTACTCTAAGAACAACTAAACAGATTGAGATCAGTCTTGCCAAGAAACTTTTATTATGAAGATGAAAATACACAGAGAAAAGTTTTAGTCTGAAAATATAAGGTAGTTAGATAGCTACAAAAATGGAAATCAAAATTTTAATGCATGGGCACATTTTGCTGTAATTATTTTATTTGCCATTAGCAAGGAATCTCAAGCTGTAGAGCAGCCAAAAACTTATTTCGGAACTTAGTACTAGTGAATGAGCCGTTATCTTTACCAATGCCACTTATTCTCACTTTATTTTTGAAGTTCTCTGATGTCACATTCAAAGAGTTCGACTTTAATGAAATAATGCAAAAGAACAAGACAGAATGGAAAGTGAAACTAACTTTGAGGCTATCTTTTTTGGAAGAAAAAAAATTCCCAAGAACAAGGTACACCAAAGGGAGATGAACATCCTATAACTCCTGCTATAAAGCAAATATGAATCAGAATGTGGTGCCCTCCACATGGAAGACACCAAATAGTAACTTGTTTATGATAATGGTGGTGGGCGTGGTGATTTGAGATCTCAAATAACTCGAACCAAAAAAATTTTTCACGTGGCAGATTTGGTTTTCCATAGATGGTCATAATAAGATGGCCTCAATTATATACCCATTACAAAAATATCACTTCCCACAGGGTGGGAACGTACCTCTGTTATTATGTCAAATATGACCTTGACGTACCTTAAGTCTATGTTTCCTCCCTCTCAACCTGGGCAGACCTTTGTAATTACCTTGACCAACAGAATGTGGCAGCAGTGATGCTGTGTGACTTTCAAAGCTAGGTCATAAAATGCAATATGGCTTCTATTTGGTTCTCTTTCTCTCTCTCTCTCTCTCTCTCTCTCTTTCTTACTCTTTCTCTCTCTGATTGTCCTTGGACCCCAGCCACCATTTTCTGAGGAAGACAACCCACTCGGAGACGCTGTGTGTGGGTGTTCCAGCTGACAATGCTAAATAGGCCCCCTACTGACAGCCAGCATCAGTGCCAGACACGTGGTTGAAGGAGACTTCATATGATTCCAACCTTCAGCCTGTAAGTCTTCCAGCTGAGGCCCCAGATCTGGTGCCCTGTCTGAATTCTTGACCTGCAGAAACTGTGAGAGATAATAAATAATTACTGCATTGTTGTTTTAAACCATTAACTTTTGGGAGTAATTTATGCAGCAAAAGCTTACCTGCTGGGAGAATTCAGGGATGCCACCAGATCACCCGCCCAGGGAGCTGGGAGATTCTCCTTTTTTGCAGCATTATCTTGCTAAGATGGTACAAGAGCTCTCTGTCCTGGGTGCTCATTCTTGACCCAAGGCCCCATCATTGCTGGGCTTAACCATTAGTCTCTCACAGTGTCTTCAAACTGAAGCATATAAGTTATGATTAAGGTTCCATAATCTACTATCCATATCATTTTTATGTGGTCACATAGTTTACTTATTCTGAATTTTTGCTTGTATAGATCAGTGCTTTCTAATGTTTAATGTGCATATCCATCAAGTGGGGATCTTGTTAAAATTTAAGTTCTGAATCAGTAACTCTAGGGTGGGGCTTGAGAGTTTGCATTTCTAACATGCTCCCAGATGATGCTAATGCTGCTGGTCTGGGGACCACACTTTGAGTATCAAGGGTGTAGAGGGTTGTATAAACACAACAAAATTTTGTATAACCCATTTTCAAGGAAGAAAGCCAGAGGTAATATTTACTATCATTGATCATCTACAATGTGATAAGACCCTTCCTAGGTGTTCCATATACATCAACTCTAGTCCTCACAACATCCTGCTAGTAAATATTATTATCTTCACTTCTACTATGAGAAAACTAAGGTTCATAAAAGTTAGGTAGGGGCTTCCCTGGTGGTGCAGTGGTTGAGAGTCTGCCTGCCAATGCAGGGGACACGGGTTCGAGCCCTGGTCTGGGAGGATCCCACATGCCGCGGAGCAACTGGCCCCGTGAGCCACGATTACTGAGCCTGCGCGTCTGGAGCCTGTGCTCCGCAATAAGAGAGGCCGCGATGGTGAGAGGCCCGCGCACCGCGATGAGGAGTGGACCCCACTTGCCGCAACTAGAGAAAGCCCTCGCACAGAAACGAAGACCCAACACAGCCATAAATAAATAAATAAAAATTTAAAAAAAAGTTAGGTAAGAGGCAGATCCGGGGCTCATCACAAAACTGTGTCCTTGCCACTGTGCCGTCCATCTTTCCTGCTTCCTAAGCCTGTAATAGGTTCTCTGCTTATCATTTCACTTTGAATAAGGAGATGCCTCTGTAACAGTGCTGTCCAATAGAACTTCTTGCAATGATAGAAATGTTCTGTGTCTGTCCTGTCCAATATGGTAGCCACATGTGGCTATTGAGAATAAAAATGTGGCTAGTGTGACTAAAAAACTGAATTTTAAATTTTATTTAATTTTAATTAAAATTTTAAATTGCCTTATGTGGCTAGTGGCTAGAACAAATGGCTGATTGCTCTTGGCTACTATATAGGACAGCACAGCTCTATAGAAGGGGTCCTCAAGGCCTCTGGGTTTGAAAGGTGACTTGGATTTGCATTGTAAGTATGTGTGCCATGACCACCTCTGCATGTGAAACATTTTAAGCATTTATACAGTGTCCATAACTTTCATCCATAACCTTTACTTCCCTCTTATTTCCTTTCCTACATCCCATTGCATCAAACAACTTCTATCTTTTGGATTCACATCAATTAAACAGCAGTCCTAGACACGCTGTAAATACTGGAGGCCACATAGAGGAAGAAACACCAATTCAGGAAGGAGGAGGACTGGAATAGCAAGTGGAAACCACCCTTCCATTCTTTACGGGTTTGGGAAAGAATGAAAAGGATCTATTCAGATGCTTCCCTTTCCTCTTGAAACTTAAACAATTAGAAGGCTTTAAGCTACAAGTAGTAGAAACCCTGACTCAGATTGCTTTAAACAATGGAGTGTTATTTCACGTAATTGGAAGTCCAGGGCAGAGTGGACTAAATCTGAAGTCCAGGACTTCAGAGTTAGTTGACTCAGTCGCTCAGCCCTGATCTCTTAAAAGACCCATGTTCTCACCATCGCTCCTGTCTCATCAAAAAGAGTCATGTACCACAATGTTCATTGTAGCTCTATTTACAATAGCCAGGATATGGAAGCAACCTAAGTGTCCCTCGACAGATGAATGGATAAAGAAGATGTGGCACATATATACAATGGAATATTACTCAGCCATAAAAAGAAGCGAAATTGAGTTATTTGTAGTGAAGTGGATGGACCTAGAGTCTGTCATACAGAGTGAAGTAAGTCAGAAAGAGAAAAACAAATACTGCATGCTAACACATATATGTGGAATCTAAAAAAAAAGAAAAAAGGTTCTGAAGAACCTAGGGGCAGGACAGGAATAAAGATGCAGATGTAGAGAATGAACGGGGAGTGGGAAGGGTAAGCTGGGATGAAGTGAGAGAGTGGCATGGACATATATACACTACCAAATGTAAAATAAATAGCTAGTGGGAAGCAGCTGCATAGCACAGGCAGGTCAGCTCGGTGCTTAGTGACCACCTAGAGGGGTGGGATAGGGAGTGTGGGAGGGAGATACAAGAGGGAGGAGATATGGGGACATATATATATGTATAGCTGACTCACTTTGTTATAAAGGAGAAACTAACACACCACTGTAAAGCAATTATACTCCAATAAAGATGTTAAATTAAAAAAAAAAGCTGGCTTCCTCCACGTGCTTGGCAGCAAGATGGCCACAGTAGTTCTGGGCAATATATCCAGACGTGGCAATCTGCAGAGGAAAGGGAAAACTATCTCTTCCTGCAGCTCTCTTGGAAGATTGAAAAGTTTCTCCAGAAGTGCTCAGATTTCCCCTCATGTTTCTTTGGCTGGAATCAGGTCACATAACCACTCCTGAACAAATATGACAAGGAAAATGAGACTTTCCTTACTCTGATCAGGACCACTCCTGGGGCTGGGAGTGAGGCCAGCTTTTCCTGAGTACATGGATACCTGAACAAGATTGGGGTTCTGTTAGAAGCAAAGAAAGGGGAGGGATCAAACCTTGAAGGCGGGTTGGGATGGGGGAGATACTGAAGCATCCAGTTTGGTATAAGCAAACTAGAGAATGTTAGGGTTAGTGGCCTGTTTCTCTGAGCATGACCCTGGGTGGCTCTATGTCTCTAGAGGAAGCCCATTTTTGGCTCAGTGCCACATCTAGTGCACTTTAGGACTGAGAGCAATGGTGGAGTCTAGGCCAGTGGACCTATAATGGTGCTTCTGATTCCCCAATCCCTGGGCAAGGCACACAGGGCCCCAGTAGTTCCCACATGCCCTGGTGAGGGCCAAAGTGGGACAGACAGGCCTGAGAAGTACCAACAGTGAGTGGAAAGTACCCAGCACAGAGTTCAGAGTAGGATGTCACTTTCACACATAAGACTCTTCCTCTCTCTTAGAATATTCCCAACTCATGTGTGTCACATGCTGCCATCCTGGGGCTGATCTCTGCCCATCCCCAAGATGACTCCATTGTGTCAGAGGACTGCTTGTGCCCAACTTCTGCTCTTGATTCTCCTTTCATGCAGAGAACACCTGTCTGGATCACCTTGTGCCTTCAGGGAGTCACTCCCAGCCCTGTGTGTGCAATCAAAGGCCTGGGAACAACCTGATTTGGATATCTTTTTCTCCACTGAAGGATGTCTAGTGAAAGAGTGGCAAATACCAGCATCAAATATTTTTCTACTTAAATAGATCATTTCTTTGAGTCATATTCTCTGCTTTTGCTCTTCAAATTCACTTGGCCTTTCCTGGCGCTCTTGGAGTGAGACACCCAAGGTGCCTGACAGTGGCCCTATGCCACCTCAACTTCTGCTGTATCTCCTGGGTGGCATCGCAACTTTCCTTATTGAAACAAGAAAGGAGCCCAGCCTTGCCCCCATCTCCAGGCGTTCTGGATGGAACCCCTTATTGTCCTGTGAGATCTCTCTGTCCTGTGCATTGGAAATCCCCTGGGGCTGAACCTCCACAGCCTTTCCTGAACTGCTGTATGGTTTCCTCAGGCTTCCTGCCTGCCTCTCTGTCCTTGCCCCTCAAAAACCCTGTTTCTGGAGTCACCCTTTTGTTTCATTTTCTGTCACATCCTGCATTCCTCCCTGGGCCAACATTAGGTTTATGCTCTTACCTTCACCCTGGTGCCACTCCACTGCAGACATCTCTGCCTAATGTATCCCTCCACCTGACAGGCCCCCTTAGCTCAGAATGCTGCCACACCACTCCCCAGGTGCCCTTGCCTTGGTTCTACATCTCTTGTAACACAGTGGACCAATGAGTTTAGGAACGTCTTACCTGAGCCCTGATGGATGACCCAAGTCATTGTTTCCAAGGGCGAGTCCACTCACTGGAACCAGATGGTTGTATCGGACCTGCCTGAGAGTTTTTGAAAAATGCATGTTTCTAGGCCCATGTCCTGACTACTGAATAAAAGGCCTATGGGGTGGGGGTGGGGGGTGCGGGGGGAAGGAGACAGGAGGGAGTCTATATTTTTAAAATATACTTTCCATGTGATACTGCAGATCCCAGTGTGGGAAGCACTAGTTTGGTGCCTCTCCAGTTCTTATGTAGCCATCTGATTCCTTATGGCTATCTGATTCCCAATTTGAAATCACTCTTGTAATGATAGTTGAATTAGGAACTGAAGCCTCTTTCAGACTCTGGACCAATACAGTACCTTGGGGAGAACAGAGGGTGAGAGAGTAGCTTCACTACAGGACATTCCATAGGTCCAGGCCCTCTGAAGGGCCATATATGGGGGTCAGGAATAAGGCACTGTAGACATTTTGTTTATTTGAGGGATAGATGTTCAAGGATTTGGGTTAATGATAAGGCCTAGGATTTTGTCATGAGTTGAACAATTATGGTAACAGTAACTCAATTATCATCGTCAACAAATATCCACTGAGTGTCTTCCATGTGTAGGACACTGGAGCTTGGTAATAGAGACTCACAAAATAACTAAACACCTTCACCTAGAGTTGCTAGTAAGGCAGCTGGGAAAGAGCACACAGGCTTCAAAAGATGTGCTGAAATTGTTATTTTCCAAGGAAAATTAATATCTACTGGTTTCAGGTCCATTTTTTTCTTAACACCTTCATTCAAGGGATACTAAGGGGCTATGATACGTGAGGCACTGTACTAAGCCAAAGGTGGGCGACAGTGATAAGGATACAAAGATGGGAAGAAATGGTTCCAGTGTAGCAGGGAGAAATACAGCTTCCACACAATGTGGTCAGGGCTAAACAGAAAATCATTCTAATCATTGTGGGAGCACAGAGAAGGGAGCTCTTTCACTGTGGAGTTTGGGGCACTGGTTGCTTACATCTGCCTAAGAATGAACTATGTACCTGGGACTACACCAAGCACTTTAAATATGTTGTCTCACTTAATATAATTTATCATTTTCCAAGATCCTTTTAGGTAGATAGTCTTATCCTAATTTTACACATCACATGGATTCCCCTGAATGGTAACTGAAGCTTCTTTGAGAAGGGATAAAATACTGTCCCTATAGTGCACACAATCCCATTGGTGTAAGCTGATTTGCATAGGAGGTATTGAGGTTTAGGGAAGTCTTAAACTCTCTGGTGGGACCAATGAACTCTCAGGTGGGAACAGTGGAAGAACCCTTGGGAGTAACTTCCAAAAGGGTTAGGTAGCCCATTGAGTTGTCCCAGTTAAAGACTTGGTCAAGGTTTAAGGTTTGGCAATTTCTGGATACAGGTGCACCCTGTATTTACAGTCCATCCCTATCTGGAGTGGAAGAAGAGCTGTAAATCTTTGGGGCCCAATCAGCACTGTTGCGTCATTTTGGGGAATCCTTGACTGACCAAAACGTATAAGATGAGAGCTATCTCTATTGTTCCAAAGGAATTGTTAAGAAATAGTAGTGGAATTTCCCTGGTGACACAGTGGTTAAGAATCCGCCTGCCAATGCAGGGGGCGTGGATTCGAGCCCTGGTCTGGGAAGATTCCACATGCCACAGAGCAACTAAGCCCGTGAGCCACAACTACTGAGCCCGTGTGCCACAACTACTGAAGCCCACGTGCCTAGAGCCTGTGCTCCGCAACAAGAGAAGCTACCGCAATGAGAAGCCCGTGCACCACAATGAAGAGTAGCCCTGCTCACCACAACTAGAGAAAGCCCGCGTGTGCAGCAACAAAGACCCAACAGAGCCATAAATAAATAAATAAATAAATAATTTTTTAAAAAAAAAAAGAAAGAAAAGAAACAGTAGTGGGGGTGCTCAAAGGCTTGAGCAGGGAGGATCAAGACGGTGGCATGGTTGGTGGTGGATTTTTCTCCTGACTGGCAGCCAATCTGCTCCAACTGGCAATGAAGTTAGTTGCCTTTAGGTGACTGAGATGACTGTGGCAGTAACAATAAGGCAAAATTCCAGCCTCCAAGTGTACTTTGTGGACCAGCTAGGTCTGGATTTAGAGTCAGGTTTCAACAGTCTCACTTAACAGTTCCCAAAAATACTTACAGAGAGGGGATCTGTTAAAACACACATTCACGCACGCACACACACTCGCACACAAGGCACACACACACCTGTACCTGAGTGGCCTTTAAACTGACTGGTGGATCAGTGTGGCCAAACCGGTGAGAGTCAGGGATTTCTGCTAAGTCCTTAGATTTTTATTTCCAGCCTGGTGGAGCTCTTTGGGCTACATACAGATGAGAAAACTGAAGGTTATTTATTACTCAGAGTCATGGAACCAGTACACAGCAGAGCCTGGATTCAAACCCAGATTCTTCTGACTACAAATGTATCCCATATCTTGTGAGGTGATATTTGAATAGAGGCTTTGTAAGTGGAAGGGGGCTAAAGACAGGTCATTCCAGAGAGAGTGGCAGCCAAGTTTGCAAAGACAGGAAGGATGAAAGAGCAGGTGTTTAGGAGGCTAGGCCATGTAGTATGTAATTCAGCGAGGCTGATGATAGATGTTGCAGAGGAAGTTGGAACAGGTGAGCCTGCAAAGGCCCACTGGGGTAGATTATGCAGAGCCCTTAGCCTCGCTAAGGCAGAGCATATAGACCTCTTTCACCCACCCTCCCACCTTTTGATAAATCCCCAAATCTAATTTCCTCCTTTATAGTTACATGAAATATCAAATACAGTAAATGTGTTGACAAAAAAAATCACAGCAACAGAAAGTTTTAGAATGTGAATTTTCAAATTACAGTTGACCCTTGACAACATGGGTTTGAACTGCATGGGTCCACTTATACGTGGATTTTTTCAGTAGGAAATACTCCAGCACTACATGATCTGTGGTTGGTTGAATCCAGGGATGCATAACTGCCAATACAGAGGCAGAGGGAATCGCCTATATAGTGGGTCATGGGCCTATGGGATTTTTGACCATGTTGGGGGGTTGGCCCCAACCCCTGCATTGTTCAAGGGTCAACTCTACTGTGTTCTTGAGTCCACCTAGCATTTTTCACCTCAGCTGCCTGGAGGTAGAGCTATGGAGTCAGGGAGATCAGGATGAGGTCATCTTAACTCTACAAAAGTAATGCAGAGAGAGGAACAACAGATTCAAGAGCCATTCCAGAGAAAGCAGTGCTAAGACCTCTCATAGGAGAGAACTATTGGATTTTTAAGCTGCCTTGATTACTGGGAATTTTTGCTTTAAGCCTGGAAGTGGCAATATTCCAACCCTACATAGACATTCATAGTTGATTCTAAGTTCAGTAACCTCTAAAAGAAGTGAATTTTAGGCCTGATAAATACTCTGCTATTCACAGTGTCACTTTAAATAGGTGTTTTGTGTCAAAATGAGAGAATTTATGACTTTAATGATTTTAACCTCAAAGCAGCTGGACACTTTGCCAGATACGTGTTGATTATTATAATAACTGCAAGTGATTTTTGGGCCCTCATTGTATGCCAGCCACTGTAGGAAGTGTTTTGCATGTATTATCTCATCAATCCTCACAACAGCTCCATGAATTAGCTGCTATTACGATCCTCATTTTATAGATAAGTGAGTGGAAGCTCAGAAAGGAGAAGTGACCTGCCTAAGGTTACACAGCTGGTAAATGGTAGAGCTGGAATTAGAACTCAGGTTTGTTTAACATCAGAGTCACTCTGATTGGGAGAGGGGCTACTGAAATGAGAGCTCAGGGGTTTAGAGAGTGAGCTGGGGTGTGACCACATCCCCATCTTGGACAGGAGATCTAGGCAATGCCAACAGCAAATGCCTCTTAGAGTCAGGGTGCATCATTCCCACGGGGAGACCCTTATTCTGTGCCGAAGGTGCCACATGCAGTCCTTTGGCTCGGAACAGGGAAGGCTCAACTTAGTCCCCATTTTCCAAAGCCTGCCCCTAATACTGCCAGCTCATGCCCCGATGGAATATGGAATAGGTGTAGGTGCTTTTTGGCCACAAAGCTGGTTCCTGAATTGTGTGACTGATTCCAAAGCACCCTTGTAGAGATGGGGCAGCAGGGAAGGCACGACAGCGCCAGGAATAAGAGTCTCGGAGAAAAGCAGAGCACATCACCCAGCATCTCTGGTTCAAGGTCCCCAACCATTAATTGACCTTGACTCTTCCTCACCTGGGTTTTATTAAACACACCCTTTGCACATACTTTTTTTTAATGTAATTATTTAAACATAATTCTGTAAAAGGTGAACGTGCTTTTGCTTTAAGAATTCAGACATCATAAAATCCTTGAGCAGCTTTTAAACATTTAACTCTCGAAGTTTAACAACTTTGGCTGCAACTGTGAAAGAAACAAGTTATAAATGGCATTTAAACACAAACTGAGTTTTTTCTCACAACTGATATGGACTTTAGTCCTGCTCACCACAGGACACAATTTATCTTATCTATGGAAGCCTTTTTTATCTGTCATGGATTCTGGGGGGAAAAATGCATTATGTGTGCTTATCGAATGTAGTTGTTTTAAACTTAATAAATGGCCTTCTAAAAGCCACTTGCGGATTATTTCTAACAGGGCCTACAACCTAAATTGCTCAGGTTTAAAAGTGCACAAAGATCTCACCAAGGCCCTTGACTACTGTCAAGTTCTCTTCTCCATGTATTTGGCACCCAGGTCTAGGTCAGACAAGTCCCAGCTGTAATTTGATGGTGACTAACCTAAGCATTGTGATATATGGCCCTAGAAATGAAAAAGAAAAAACCCATCTCTGAAAGAGTTGAAATTTGTTACCACTTCACTGACAGAAGCTGAATAGTGTAATGGTAGAACAATGTATCCACATTTCTTTGGAAGAGGAAACTAAGAAAGAATGGAACAATCTATAAATGTGGGAGGGGAATAGGTTGTGAGTCTCCCAAGGTTAACCGCATTGCCACTACTTCAGTTTTCCCAAGTCGGAAAAAAACAGACCAAGTTTTGCACCACCCAAAATGAAGTCAGACCAGGCCCATCATGTTTTAAATATGTGGTGATGCTTTCTTATGTCTTAAATAAGACATAAGAAAGAACAGTTCTGCCTGCAGGCCCTGTCTAATGTTGGCTTTGACAGCTCCTGTGGGCTTTTATGTGACTATTTACTCTGAATAAATAATGGAACCACATTCTCACACAAAGACTGCTAATTCTGCAGCCTTCTGAGATCCACAAGTTACCGCAAAACCAAACCTTGTGTTTACACGTACAAGGGGATCTGGAGCTCCAACGAGGAGCTTGCGTTCGTCTCACATTAGAATCCTTAGTCTAACTAACACCAGGAATCTTTGTTCCTTTTGTATTTAGGTTGTTCTGTTGTTTTCTGTTTGGTTGGTTGTGTCTTCCACAGTTACATTTGGAGGAAGTAATGGGGGAATGGAGTGTTTAGATAGATTTGTGGGAAAGAGGTTGACACCGACCTCTGTCTTTCCCATGAATCTAGCTGTACCATTGAGTTTCCAAAGAGATGCCTTGTCAATTATTTAGACAGTGGAGGGGATTGACAATTGGCTTTCCTTCTCACTGAATGATGCTAAGTAAGTGCTAGGATACTAGGAATAAGTGCTAAATAGCCAAGAAAAAGGAACAACTACTATTCCCCTCCATAAGCGGGTCTCTTAAATTTCTCACCTTGTGGCCACTGTAGGTGTTCAGATGGCTCACTGTAATGACGGAGGGGAGTGGAATTAGATGCAGATCCCTCCTTTGCCGACCTCTCAAGACTGCAATTATCTCTTGATTCCACACTCACCACTCCCCAGGCCCTCAGGGAGCCCTCTCTCATTACTATGCCCTTTGGGCATTGAATTCCACGCCAATGAGAATAGATAGAAAAGACTAGAAAGAAAGAAAAAAAGAAGTGGCCCTTTAGGTTCACAGTGGTCAGACTTCAACTTGAAAACAGATGGAAAGAAATATAGGCTGGGGCTACTAGGGAATGTATAAAATTTCATCCATTAAATAAGGTGCATGTTTTTACTCCGACCTATTTGTAGACTTTCTCTTTACTTAGATGCTATGGAACAGAAGTTATTTTTTATAAAGTTTCTTCATTTGCTGACTGTTGTCTGCAGAAACACAAATATGAAAAAGGGGAATATTAGCTTCCTCAGTAACTGCCTGTTAATTACTTCTCCTGACTGTAAGCTCCTTGAGAGAGGCATTGGGTCTTCATCACTGTTGTAAACCCGGGGCATTGTGCATGGGAGATACTTAATGGGTAGTGAATGAATGAATGACTTAGCAACAAGGGGGCTTAAAGAGTTAAGAATTGAGTGCTGTAGTAACAAATGCACTAAATGAGCATTAAGTTTAATCACCATGTGCGTCCATAATGGTGACGTTAAAAGTGAAAAATACTCTTTCTTTCTGTTTACATTGAAGTTCAGTTTTAGGAATGAGTGATGACAAGAAGAGGTAAGGGTCAAAATATTCAATGCAGCTGCAGCATCCAAGGATTGATAAGCAAAAGTAATTAGTAGTCAGTGGCAGGTTAATTTTTTAAGCCCCGAATCAGTCATTTGCAAGGATGGTAAAAAAAAAAAAAAGCTGGAAAGCATCAGTTTCTTCTCTGCCCTGTCTCTTTATGATTCAACCGCTTTCTTTAAGTAAGTTAGTTATCCAAGGGTGTTACACTGACCCTTTAAAGCCACTAAGTTGGCAAGACTCGCTCTTCCCCTCCCGCCAAGTTAATCATTTCTTCTTTCATTCAATGAATTTTTTTACACCTATTATAGGTCAACGTGCTAGTCCTATGGAATAGAAAAAAATTGTACACAGCATCCTTACCTTCATTACTTATAACCTATCTTAGTCTGTTTGAGCTGCTGTAACAAAAATACCATAGACTGGGTGGCTTGTTAACAACAGAAATTTATGTCTCACAGTTATGGAGGCTGGAAGTCCTAAGTCAGGGTGCCAGCATGGTCAGGTAAAGGCCCTTTTCTGGGTTTCAGACTGCTAACTTCTCCTTGTATCCTCACATGGGGGAAGGGTCAAGGGAGCTCTCTAGAGTCACTTTTATAAGGGCACTAATTCCATTTGTGAGGGCTCCAGCCTTCACCTAATCACCTCCCAAGGATGCCACCTCATAATACCATCACCTTGCGGGTGGGCTTCAACACATCAAATTTAGGGGTACACATTCATACCATAGTATAACCTAATTGAGGAGAAAAGATATAAGCACGTGAAAAACTAAGGTAATCAATAATGGAAATGTCAATACAAAAAAAGTTAGAAGGCAGTATGTGATCAGAAACCTGAAGAACAGAGTCTACCTTGCCCTCTTCCTTTTTTGGGAAACATCACTTCCCAGACCTGATATACAGGATTACTGTAGAAGCCATGTTCTTGCAGCATGAACTCACCTGCCTGGCCAAAGTTGAATGGACTAGGAGTGGTACCTGACCAAGTCGGACCAATCAGACCCTCTCCTAGGAATTTGGAATTGGGTGCAGTTTGGTTATTCCCCCTTATAGAAGAGATGTAAATATTGGTAGCAGCCATTTTCCACCATGACAAAGCAAGGAAAGTCAGTTGCAGTGAGGAAAGAGAATGAAGCAAATATGAAAAGAGAAGCAAAGATAAAAGAAGGAGGGAAGGGACTCTGGTTCTCTAATGGGCTCTAGTCCCTAGTTACAGCAGTTCTGAGTTTCACTTTTCTCTCTGTCCTTGAGATCCATGAGAGCTTTCTGTATCCATTTAAGGGTGCACTTCTACTTCTGCAGAAAGCCATTTCATCTTTAACAAGTTGAGTTGATCTGACATCTGGCTGGCCTATGTCATTGGAAATCCAGGGCATTCCTGGTCCAATTTGAGGATGCTTTCTCAATACCCCCTTCCTCCTGCTGTATGTATTTACTAGCACCTCTCATTTTATAGCATCTCAGAGGTTGGGTCCTTCCAAAACTCCCTCATTACCCTTTCTTTTAGGCTCCAACGTGGACAGGTGCTTCAAATATTTAATTTTATTTAATCCTTACAATAACCCTTTTG
The DNA here is from genome assembly GCF_964165515.1 of Mesoplodon bidens. NCBI lineage: Eukaryota > Metazoa > Chordata > Mammalia > Artiodactyla > Ziphiidae > Mesoplodon > Mesoplodon bidens. Next base: position 56,155,488 of record NC_138160.1, on the reverse strand, counting down.
TGAGGTAAATACTGTTATTATCAACATTTTGCAGATAAATTTGGTGCACAGAAATTGAGCAAGTTACTACCTAAAGTCACATATCTAATAAGTGTTTGAGTCAGGATATGAACTGAAGCAGTGTGACTCCTGAACATATTCTCCTAACCACTAAGCCACTCTCCCTCATTTTGCTGGTATAGCATAGGGAGCATTGCCTAGGATGATCTTTTCTTCAGCACTTTAAAGTGTTAGGATCTTTCTATTTCTCCCATTCCGTATTTTATTTTTGTAAAGCATAAACCTTGTAGTGGAGACTAGGTAGATACTCACTGATCTCTTTCCTCTTGCCAGGCAGACTGGAAGTCTAAATTTCCTACTCTCCCTTGAAGTTAAGTTGGAGATACATGCTACATACTGGCCCTGGAATGGCACAAAAAGTGACATATGCTCCTTCCTGGACAGAAACTTCTCTAGACCATTTTCTTTGCTCTTTCTTCTTTTTCCACATAGATAAAGAATCCATATCCTGTAGATGATGGTGGCACAGGCTATAAGGAGCCTAGATCCCTGAGTCATCATATGGAGGCAAAATACCTAGGAGAACCATCCATTGCACCCAGTCAATGACTGGGACACGAGTGGGAAATGATTGTGCTGAGCCACTGCAATTTGGGGTTGTTTGTTATAGAAGCTGCCAGTTTTCCTTTATTGATCTACTTAGTGAATTCCCCAAATTGGATGAGCACTGGTGGCCACCAAGAAATTAGGCATTTGGGTATACATACTAAGATTATTTTTTATAGAAGCTTCATCCCTTTAAAAATATCTGATTTGTATTATTAGTGAAAGAAATTAGTGATAATACTCTCAAAAGACACTCAGCCCTATACTTCTGTGGTTGTTAAGAGGATGTACCATGAGAGTCTTTGTCATAGCTGATGGGGTAAATCTTTCTGTGGTTCCTCAGATCATTCTCTGGATGGTGGGGTCAGCTTCTTGCTTATGCAGGGACAGGGACTTCCATCAGAGTCATGGAGTTACATTTCAGAACAGGATGCTCAAGATCCCAGCTCCAGCTTACATAGAGGCTGCATTTAGTTGCTTTTTGACAGCAGCTGAGTGGGACAGAAGTTGTTGTTGTTGTTGTTTTTTTTAACTTACATACAGTGTGGCCATTCAGTCTTCTTGGGCCCATCATTTTAAGCGTTTTCTCCATTCCTACAAGTTAGAAAGGGGAGTCACTGTTATCCAAATGGAAAGCTTCTGACTTGGGTGAATAAAGAAAGATGTAACAAATGGTGTTGATTAAAGAATGAACCTTTATTTTCTGCGGGTCCACTGGTGGAGCTATCGAAAAAAACCTAAGTGTCCTTATGCTAGGAGGTCCAAACTGGAAGCTGATAAAGTCCTTTTGGGAAGCTGTTGAAAATGTGCAGTAAAAGTTGCTCAGTTTGCAGTTAATCTCATCATTAAGTCAAAGGTCGAGGTTTTATTCCAAATTAAATTTATCATGAACATAATATGAAAATGAACTTGCCACATTTATAAATGATCTCAACCATCTCCATATGGTTTTGGTAAATTGTCATCTTGCAAAAGGACATTCTGACTTTCCCAGGGTAACAGGCTGTCTGCCTGACCATAGTGAAGGTAAGGAGAGACACAAGAGCTAAAATCTATGCTTTTGTTATATTCTTACAGTTTAAATTAAATGTCCCTAGACTGGGCTGCCAAGACATTGCTGCATTAAGATTCAAGGACATGAGCTTGGAGATGTTACACTTAAAATAATCTGTGGTTGTTGTTTTTCTATGTTATTAGCCATTCAATTAATATTCCCTGAGTGCTTTAATGTTCTATGCACTAAGTGCAGCAAAACTGCTACCTACTGTCAACTGGGGTAATTATTTATTTAATTTTTGCTGCCACCTCTGCTAGAGCAAGCCTTGTTTTGATACAGTACAAGATGGGATCCAGAGTCTGGCACATAGTGGGTGCTGAGTAAATGCTTGTTGAATGAATATATGAGCCCATTATGATATCTGAGAGATCCTGTGTGAGCAGCAGCATCAACATCACCTCTGCTCAGACCATGTCCCTGAGAAAAGGATAAACTTTCCCAGGTCAAAAAAGAAAAGGAATTGTTTCTATAGTGTGTTAATGCAACAGACATTTACTGAACAGTTAATTTGTGGTAGACACATTGCTGGGCCCATTGGCTGGGAGACACTCACGCTCTGAACTCTAGTTCCAACAGCAGCATATTGGATGCCCCATGCTTTATTGCCTTGGGTAGATAGGTAATTAGTTAAGCACTGATGCCTTTGAGAATGTCTCCTTTCTTTTCACCCTCAATTATGCCAAGAGGGGAGAGAGGGAGGCATCTGGTTGGTATGAGTGTCAGGGTCATAATATACTCCTATTTTCTTAGGAGTACATGGAATGAAACAAAGTGTTGGACTTCGCTGGTGGTGCAGGGTTTAAGAATCTGCCTGCCAATGCAGGGGACACAGCTTCAAGCCCTGGTCCGGGAAGATCCCACATGCCATGGAGCAGCTAAGCCTGTGAGCCACAACTACTGAGCCTGTGCTCCAGAGCCCATGAGCCACAACTACTGTGTCCACATGCTACAGCTACTGAAGCCCACGTGCCTGGAGCCTGTGCTCCACAACAAAGAGTAGCCCCTGCTTTCCACAACTAGAGAAAGCCCGCACACAGCAGTGAAGACCCAATGCAGCCAAAAATAAATAAATAAATAAATAAATTTTAAAAAAATGAAGTGTTAACCAACATCTCCTTTGAAATGAGACTGAGAGGGATTAGCTGAGGGGAGGGCATCATTAGAGAGAGAAGCCCCGTTAATCACTGTCCTGAAATAATCCAAGTTGAATATCTTATTGTTTAATTATTTTTAATCTTTTGGAAATACAGAGCCACCCTGGGGTGTTTTCTTTTCTCTCTCCCTCCTACGGAGCAGTCTGCTTGGGGAGCTGAAGGCTTCCTGTGTATTCCTTGAACTGGATCCAAATTCATTACAGATATACTGTGAAGTGGACAGAGATGATGAAGCTGGTAGAGAGGGTGGGGGAAGAGGGAAAGAAAGAGAGCTACCGTAAGTAGCCTGGGCTAGTTTTAGAAGTTGCAAGGTGATCTTTGACCTTCCCATGACTCATAAAGCACTTTATGACTCCCACCCCTTAGTCAAGAATTTTCAAGCTCCACAAAAGCGCTTTTAGCTGAAATGCCATTTTCACCCAGCTTCACAAGGACAACTTATTTTAGTTTCTGTGTTGACCAAGTACAGTTCTTCACTTTTGACTATCTGATAGCCGACCAACTTGGTTGATCCATGTGTATTTGTTTGGTCATACATTTCATCCAGACATAGAATTGGGTGGCGAGGTCCTCTTTCTCTGTTGTGGGAAATGGATTATAAGATGTGTGTTATTTAGACACATGGATGGATTAGAGCGGCCAATATGCAAAATAAGGAGAGGAGATTTTCCAATCAAAAGTCATCCAGAGAAACAAACCCCTACATTCAGAATTGCATCCAGAGGTGCAAGCTAGGGGAATCCTTATAGCGGAATATTCCTGGGCTAAATACCCTGGACTTTCTAACACTTTCGTAGCTCCGATCTCTGATAAGGAGTACTAATTATTCCATTCACCACCAATGAAATGTCCAGTTTCCTTATTTGGCTCTTTGAAAGGCCCATAAAGCCAGATGAAAGAAGTATAGCCATTCTTCTTTTAACAGGCTTCGGCATATGCTATGTGGTAGATTAAAATGACTACAAATTCTCTGACATTCTTCAATGAGAGGTGAGGTCTATGTCCTCTCAGCTTGAATCTGGACATTCTCTGTGACTGCTTGACCAACAGAATACTTTGGAGGTATCACTGTGCCCGTTTCTGTGGTACTTTGTTATGTGGCAGTAGATACCTAGAACACATTGGTTGGTTTCAAGGTACGGGCATCTGAATATGGTGATCCATAAGGACCTTTTAAGTTGTGCAAAAATGATCACACTTAATTTTAAAAATCTACGATTTTCCTGGTATTGTGCCAACTTGGGGGGATATTGATATTCATATATGGCTCCCATTTTGAAGAAGTTCACAGTCTGATGGAAATGATAGATGTACGTGGAACATCAAGATCCGAACCAGTGATGCTACTGATGGGATGCAGGCTTAACAAGATTCCCTGGGTTATTCTGAAGAGTGTGACTGGAAACCACATTTTAAGAAGCATTAGCTGTAGAAATACTCCTGAGTTTGGAGTGACTCTCTGAGACTGTGCAGAGACTCATCTGGAAAAGCCTCCACAGAGGTGACAGTCCAGCCAACCCAGACTTCCGGCAGCCCTATATGTGTTGTGGTTGGTCTAATCTGACAAACGCCAGAAGTCTTCCCCAACCAAAAATACCTTCCTCACTAGCCCCCCTGTAGCATTCAAAACTCCTATGTAATAGTCCATCTTTGAATAGGCTTTGAAGGTCTCTGTAAATTTTAAAATATTATTCGGAAAGGGTTACACAGTAGACCATTTTTAGCCCCTAACATATTAGCCTGAATTTCCTTATTTTTATGTTCCAAATTATTATCTTTGATTGATTATCTGGGCCAGCCCTTGAATACTATAGATGCTCAAAATACTTTTTTTTCCTGATTAAATAAATACTTGTCCTGGGCTCAGAAAGTTTGCACAATGGTGTTTAAAGGCATGGATTGTTTTAAAGAGAGGCGCTCCAGTGAGTGTAAGAAACCCCTCCTTTCAAAGCACAAATTGCTTCGAAGGTAAAGAATGACCATATGCTCTTGAAAAAACAAATACACATTTAGCACTGGGGTGGCTGTGAGGAACACACAGCGGGATTCAGGGTGGTGCCTTCAAAGAGGTTGCAATCTAATGAATCAAAATTAGCAACACACGTAGAAAATTACACTGTGTACATATTTTAATGTGAAATAATGTGGCAGCCATTTAAAATGGTATAAGAATTTAGCAACAAAGTCAGCCAGAGGGGCATTCTAGTGCCAAGAAAGTTTCTTCACAAGCTTGTGACAAGAAAGGACCTGGCTCTTTTGTGTGATATGTTCGACGTTCTTTCAGATGCAAAGAATGTCTATAGATCCTGTGAAAGAATATTAGAACCTGAAGGAAGACTATCTTTTGGAAAAGATAATTAAGCATAATAATTGTTTGGGTTAGGAAGGAGGATAATTGTACTGACTCCTTCTCAGCTGTTACCAAGACCAGATCTCTTGGGACTATCATAGTCAGAAGGAATTCTTTCACTGATTGTGATTATGTAATCTCTTTGCCCTACCTGTTTGCAGAAATAGGTTAGAAGCCCCACAGCATCGTTCATCCCATTTCTATATAGCTGGCAGCCTTTCTAAAATGGAGGTCTGATGATAACACTTCGCTGCTTAAAATCCACAAAAAAATCCCAATGCCTCAACCTAACATAGGATTCCAGAGCCTGGCCCCCTCCCTCTCCAGCCTCCTACCTTGCCACAGCTGTTTACACCACAGGCTCTGGCCACACAGCTATTTCTGAAGCTTCTTCCCCCATAGCATTCTCCTCCCATCTAGATGACAATTCTACATGTACTAGAACCAGCTCAAGCATCACGTCCCCAATTATATATAATTTGCTTTTAGCTTCCAAGAAAGAACACATTTATTGTGCTCTTTGTTGTGTGCTCATTGCACTTAGAAAAATTTGGCATTCTACATATGGTTGTGTGTCCTTTAGGCTCACTCTCCTCCCTTCTCTGTTCTTCCCTGTGCCCCAGGAGCCTGGCCCATACGCACTCTGGGTTTCCTTGTCCTCCACCTCCCAGTGGGATTTGGCTAATGGGAGTCACTGGCAGGAGTTCAGAAAGGAGGATGCGAGGGAGTTGAAGTATTTATTCCCTGGCTCCCCCCTTCCTGTTTGCTATGGTTTGTCTGGATCTTTCTACCAAAAGCTACAGTTTCTTTCAGGCAACCCTATCCCTATAGCTACCCTCTCCTGCCTCTGGGATCCTCTCCCGCTTCCTGCTTATTTGGCTCTCTTGTGGTAGCAGCAGCTCTTACTTGCTACTGGACCTGGAGTACTGCTCTGCCCTTGTCTGTTCCTTGAGACCCTGCCCAGGCCTTCTGGACAGTCTTTAATTTGTTTTTACTAATTACCCAATCTGAGTGGGCTATCTGTGTCCTGTAGGACTCTGACGGATACATCTAGTTTGCAGAGTAAGTTCAGGAACTTTATGTAACATCTATAACCTGATAATTTGGTATCTTTTTTTCCAACATGCCATCTGAACTGCTTCTTTGAGCTGTAAGACAGGTAGCCCCAGCCTGCTAACAACAACAGAAAACATTATTCCAAGCCCCCTCCTTTTGCATCTCAGATAGGGAGTTCGGACGCCATGTCTACTTACTGAGTCCACAGTGACAGATCTAGTCAGTTAAGATTAGGAAAATTCTAACAGTAGAACTTTGATAGTTGGGTGTACCCTATCCCCACTAGCAGTGGAGGAAACATTTATATAGAGGCCGGAGGCAATCTAGAGAACCAGTCCTGATCTTCCAATCCCACTGCCCAATATGGTGGTAGCAATTCCATTAAATAGCAGGTGTTTGTTCGTAATTCGGGTTGCCATAGATAATTAATCCAAAGTAGATGCTCAATACATGCCTGTAAACTAGAATTTAATCGGATGGTTTCTGCAAGTTGCAAGCACAGTGGAGTGCTGAGTCGAAGCCAGAATTGAATTCTAGTTTGAACCCACCAGTTTCTGAAGGCACCCAGGTCCTTCCTGGGACACTGGTGGCAGAGCTAACATGTGATCCACCGGTGGAGTGTCCCAAGTGGAGAAGACCACCCAATAGTCTCTAAATTGCAAGCCAAGGAGGGTAACTTGCTGTAAAGTATTTGCCAAATGATAATGTCAACCACACATAAACCACAGTGGGTGGAAAATTACATGTCTGAGCCGGGGACTGTCGTACATTTAAAGGTTAAGATCAGCAAGGAATTCCTCTGGCTTTCCTCCCTGACAAATGTCCAGGTTCACACAGGCAGATATATCTGAGCCTCTGGGCTGGGCGGTCTGGAGAGGCAGCCACCACAGAGAAGGAGTTTTTTCATGAGTGATGCTTGTGGATGAAAGTGAAACCCCTGACTTGTGTGCCCAGGGGCTAAGATCTGAACTCCTGGCCTGAAAGAGAGGCTCTATTGAAAGAACAGTAGGCCTCCCTATACTGAAATTGGCCAGTGGGATTTTTTCAATTTGCACCTGGTGTTGGGCAGGGGTTCATGAAAATCCACAGAAAGGAATGTTTCCGAGTTGAATGAGGGAAGAGGGGGAAAAAAAGTCGTCCTTTGGAATCATGAAAAGCACTGATTCAATGTGTAAAATGGAGACCTCAGTCTTTGCTGAGGAGGACGTTTCTCAGCCAGCCTTGGAGGTCTACACTTCACAGACATGTGCAGTGGAGTATTCGCTGTCACCTCATTGGTTAGCCTTTGAAAGCCGAGCTGCGACGCCCAAAACCACCCAGGAGGAGCCAGAAAGGTTGTCCTTTTCTAACCAGGAGTCTTTTTCATCTTCTCTTTCCAGTGCAGAAGGCTTTTTCCAACCCACTAAATATTTCAAATTCATACTCGGTGACAGTCCTTTCTTGACTTAAGTTGAAGAGGTTGGCATTTTTTGAAGCCTACTTCTCGTTTCCAGAAGGGCCAGAGTCTTTCTATAAAACGTATGTTTTATTTCATCTAGAATTTCATTTAAGTAGTACAAAAATAAGAAATGCTTATATACAAATTTCAAATGCCACTAAAGAGACTAATTTAAAAACTTAAAGTCACCCTTAATGTTAATCTAGAAATGACCACTATCAAAGGATTGGAGGGTACTTTTCCACGCTTTATTTTCTAAGCATTTAGGAACATATAAAGCATGCCTTTTTTTTTAACTCTAAAAGAAGAGCCAAATGTATATTTTAGGACTTGCAACTACAATAACTGAAATTAAAATCACCAAAGACCGCAACATTGCCTTGTTGAAAGGAAACCTCTCCACTCCTATTTTACCTGACTTCCCTGAGGCTTTGAAATTGTTGATGAAGTATCTCTTTGAGCTCTTACTGCTTCTGATCAATTTTCTGTCCTAGCAGCCCTTTTGCTCCTTGGTCTCTAAAACCTGTGGCTTCTAAAGCTCTTCTGTTTGGTGACTTCAGGTCTGTATGCCCAAGATTTCCAAATGTGTGTTCTACGTCATCCTGGGGCACGCATTTTAAACAGTATAGAAATACGAAAACAAAGTTATGCAGTGGATTCTCTACACTTAAATAAACTGCTTCTCTGATAAGTATAAATGATCTAAGTGGTTTTATTCTTGGCACATCGCTAGTTTTTGAGAAGTTTAGGAAACTTTCAAATGACTTGTTCTAAAAATATTAGGCAGGACATGTATTTGGGAACTTTGGAGTCAAGTGATCAGACCTAGGGTGAGGTAGAGAGAGAGTGATTCAGGATACAATTTTTATTCTAGGGCTGGGTCCACATGAATGGTGGGAGAAGGATGGTACTGTTAGCCCAAGTAATGTGGAAAATCTCTGCTATGTTTCATTTAAATGCCCTGTAATTTTTTTTTTTTTACAAAATGGGTCGTTCTACCATCGTGAGCTCCTGGTTTCTTCATCAGGCAAGGCTGCTGGCCCATCACTCGTGATTTCGGTTTCCATGACAATGCTCATTTGCTCCCAGGTTGACTTAGCCTCTGTCTTCTTTGTGGTCCTGCTTAAATGTGCTTGAATTCATCAATGTGCTAGGTTAAGGCTGTGGTCAGACTTAAAATAATTTTTTAAGCTGATAGATTCAAAGACTTCAGAAATGCACCTTGGACATTCCAGTGCATTTATGAAAAACTGAGAATTTGGGACATATATAATAATGATAATGAAAAAAATGTAATATCTGACTATGCACCATGCATTTCATCAGGTGTTTTCATAAGGCTTATCTCACTTAATTCTCCATCAGATGTTTCATAAGCCTTATCTCACTTAATTCTCCACTTAATAATAAATGTAACTACATTTATTATTCACAGATGTGTAAGCAGAGGCTCAGAGAGGTTAGTTAGTTCACTTGCCCAAGGTCACCCAGCAGGTAAGTTGCAGGGCTTAGATTTGAACCTAGGCTATTCTACTCCAGAGCCTTAACTACTGTCTTTCACTGTCTCCCTTTATTGACCTGGGGCATCTATCATCAATTTAACTGTGTGATGGCGTTTCAGGCTAGCAAGGGATCTCAACCCTGGGTGCACACTGACTCACCTGGGAAGCTTTTGAAATATACCAAGCCTAAGCCCAGCCTCCAGAGATTCTGACTTAATTGGAATTGAGGCCAGTATTGATACCTTCAGCTTAGGTAGAGGCCAGTGTTTGGTTTTTTTTGTTTGTTTGTTTGTTTTTCTGTACGTGGGCCTCTCACTGTTGTGGCCTCTCCCGTTGCGGAGCACAGGCTCCGGACGCGCAGGCTCAGCAGCCATGGCCCACGGGCCCAGCTGCTCCGCGGCACGTGGGATCTTCCCGGACCGGGGCACGAACCCGTGTCCCCTGCATCGGCAGTCAGACTCTCAACCACTGCGCCACCAGGGAAGCCGCCAGTATTTGGTTTTTTAAAAAAGTGATTCCAAAGCTCAGACAGGCTCTGGATTAGAGATACATTTTCTCTGAGAAATGGATGCATTAAAAAAAAAAAAAAACCCTTTGGGGGTTTAATGGCTTCCTCTCATTGTTTTCCCCCTGCTCTGAATGCCCTTGCCTTATGTTCCATAGACACTCCTGCCTCAAGAATCAGCTCCTATAAGAAGTTTTCTAATCATCCTTCCTTTGTACTCCCTAAGCAATTTCATATTTAGCTTGGCCTAGTTATTGTGGTGAGTGCCTCGCGTAGTTGGATTTTAATCGATTTACATGTGCCGCATCTTCCCACCCAGTTAATCTGTAGAGTCCTTAAGGGCAGAACTACGTCTTCTCCAACTTCTGTTTCCTTTCAGATACCTTGTTTAGTGCTGTGTGTACAGGTGTGTGAAACATGCTGGCTGAGTTAGCAGCAAAACTGCTGTGGGATTTCAGATCTGTGGAAGGGTGAGCAAGGGGCAAAGAAGAAAACTAAATCAGGAACCGACAGTCTTGGTATAATAATCAACTTGTATTTCATGTATGTATTCAGTTGATACTTACTGAGCACGTACTACACGGCAGTCATATTCTAGTGAGAGACACAGAATCATCACGTAGATCCATAAACAGGTCATTTCAGATAGTATTGATATCTTGAAGGAAATAAAAGAAATTAATGTGGAAGAGAGCGACTGGGCAGGAAAGGGGCCTTTGGGAAAATTGGGGAAGGCCTTGCTGAAGGAGAGGATGTTTGAGACTAAAATCTGAGATGTCAGCCATGGAAATTCTGGAGAGTGTTCCAGACAGAAGCCCTAGAGGTAGACATAACTTTGGTTTGTGTGCTTGAGGGAGAGAAAGAATGTCATTGTGGGACAAATACTGAACAAAGAGGCTAGTGCCGAGGTCAGAGAAGAAGGCTGCGCCAGACTCTGTGGCCTCGAATGTCACAGTAAAGAGTATGGATTTCACTGTGGGCATAATGGAATTTTGAAAAGCGCATGTAACCTAACTGCAATTCACAGTCAGCTGATGATGCAAATGCAAATGTATGTGGGCTGTCCTAATTATTTTATATTTTTGGATGGGGGCCTTAAGGAAATTCTACTAGTGACCTCTAGTGTAAGGGAAGCTTTAGTGTATTCGGTTCTATTTGTTCCTTCAAAACATGGCCCTGACCCCAGTGTCCAAATGCCTGAGGGACAGATCATCGACTATGTTTGTTTTGTTTTTTTTTCTAACTATGCTACAGTGGAGGAGGGGGAAGGAATACCCCTGACAAAATGTTTATCTCATTTTACTTTGGGGGTAACATGGCAGTAGCAGAGTTGTGGTTCACTGTGTCATTTAATAACATCAGTTGACTACACAGCTCAGCTTTCTTTTTCATTATTTCAGTATGAAACCTATAAATAACAGAAACCTTGTGATAAACATTTGGTGTATTATTTATTGCCTTATAGATTCTGTAAGTCAGGAGGCCAGGCACAGCTTAGCTGGGTCCTCTGCTCAGGGTCTCAGAAGGCTGTAATCAGACTATCTGCTAGGCTGCATTCTCATCTGGAGGCTTAACTGGGGAAGAACCTTCTTCTGAGGTCACTCAAGTTGTTGGGAGAATGTATTTCCTTGCAGCTGTAAGACTGAGTGCCTGGCTTCTTGCCATCTGTCAGCTGGAAGTCATTCTAGAGGCTCCTATCAGCCTCTTGCCGTGTGGGTCAGTCTGTTAACAAGACAGAATCTTAAATAACACAACATAATCATGGAAGTGACAGGCCATCACCTTTGCCATATTCTATTGGGTTAGATGCAAATCTAGGGTCCATACATCAGGGAAGCAGAATACCTAAGGGCATGAATGCCAGAAATACAGGACCAGGAGTCATGGGGGCCATCTTAGAGTCTGCCCACCACACTTGGTTTTATTAAAAAAAGATGTTTGTCTTTGGAAGTTATAACCTACTAATGTAATAAAATTCAGTGGTTGCTGATAAGCAGATGTCTTAAACATTTTACCTTTATAAATGTAAACTTTGTTGTTTTTGGGTTTCCTCTGAAAGTAGAGAGGGAGGTACATCTTTTTTACATGAATTTGAACTGGTTTGTAAACCGACAAACATCTGCACAGTTATTGGTTTTTATGACAGTCCAAGGCTACCTCCTATCTTTTTGCAGTGAGATCACTCCATCCTGTACTATACAACAGCAGCCAAAATAAATCTGTGGAATTTTTTAACCTGCCTTTCTAGGAGACTGCTGTCCCTGGAATATTTGCAGAGTGAAGTCCTCTGTGCACACTCACATGATGCTCTGTCATCTTTGGGAGGAGAGCCAATATTATAAAATGTTGCCAGGAGAAATAATGGATCACAGCAAAATAACCTGGGCATTTAACCAGCCTGTGAGTTTGACATGCTTGATGTCCGTATCCTTTTAGCAAAGATTTGCCTTTTATTGCCACTCTTTGCCTAGCCAGTATTTGAGTGGTTCCTTTTGCTTCTGGAAACATCAGCCCCAAGATATTAGATCCACAGTGTGGTGGTGTCAGGTCAGAAGCAGTGCTAAGGAGTAGCTTGGAGGGAGTACTGAGAATCCCCACCCGTCCCACCCTCCCCTCCCCATTACCACTGCCCTTTTAAAAATATGGACAGTTGATGTTTTCTCAGACTTATGTGAAATGCTATGTAAATTGGGCTCCAGGATAAGACTCCTACACCTACACCCTTTTAACTAGATTGCTGCCCCCACACCTCTCCCATTGAGGTGTTCTGAGATTCCTTTCATTTTAGGTTGATATCAGCTAAGAGAGATTTGGAAGCACATCTTTTTCTTTACACATGCCTTAGAATTCAAAGGGGGAAAAATCATTGTAAATATTGTCTGAAGGACAGATGTGAACTAGCTGCTTCCCAGACCCAGACAACTGGTTTGGTTTCTTCTCTGGGAGGTGGTTGCTGCCAACCTTTTCAAGTTTCCTGGGTCAAAGAAACCGAAGTTAGAACCTGTAAGTGTTGACTAAGACAGATGTGGCAACTTTGATCAGTTAAGTATGAATAAATCAGAAATTCAAGGTTTGAATTCTCTCTGAAATACATACACACTTAGAGGGTAAGGAGACAAAGCATTTGGCAGAATAGATCTGCGGAGTTGCCAGCCATATAATGCTTGATAAATAGCCAGATAGCGTTTGCCAGACCCAAAAGCAGCCAGATTTGCTCCTTTCCACATTAAAGGAACATTAAGGTCTTTATCTATTGACCTGGACCTACTGAAGAAAAGGGAATTTTAGGGTTGAGACTTATGTTTCTTGGAAAAAAATCACCTCCAAATGCCTAATTATTGCTGAGATCTCTGTGTGACATTGCATATCTAATGCCTGATATTCAATGATACACAAGTGTGGAGTCTGCAAATAAGTAAAGGATGTTATAAAGAGGGTAGAGACCAATATGCCTCATTAGGTTGAGCAAGCATAAGGACAAGTAATGGCCTCTGACTGCAGTAGGGGAAAAGTAAATGAAATGTTAGAAAAGATGGCACTATGTAACAAACAAGGCCACAGCTGCATCAGGATGTAAAATGACTTTCCCAAGAGCCCCAGGTAGAAAGTACACAACAGATAGACGTTTGAAGTTCTAAGAAAAAAGAGATGTACTCAAACGATAGTGATAATTATTTTTTTTTGACAACTGGCACCTCTTTGATAAGTTTACCTTTTTAAAAAATTATTTATTTATTTATTTATGGCTGTGTTGGGTCTTCGTTTCTGCGCAAGGGCTTTCTCTAGTTGCAGCGAGTGGGGGCCACTCTTCATCGCGGTGCGCGGGCCTCTCACTATCATGGCCTCTCTTGTTGCGGAGCACAGGCTCCAGACGTGCAGGCTCAGTAGTTATGGCTCACGGGCCTAGTTGCTCCGCGGCATATGGGATCTTCCCAGGGCTCGAACCCGTGTCCCCTGCATTGGCAGGCAGGTTCTCAACCACTGCGCCACCAGGGAAGCCCAATAATTATTATTTATTTGTTGTTATTATTGCTACCATTTACTAGATACCAAGCACGCACTTGAAACTGGGCTATGTTCTGTGCTACCCCCTGTGCATATACTATTTATAAACCTAACAGCCCTTCAGCACAGGTATTCAGTTGGTGTGACTTCTTTTATAAGATTCCCGATCAGAATCTAGAAGCTATGTTGTTCCATATGAATTTTAGGTTGCTATGGAAAGGTATCTCTGAAGAGCTGGGATGCCTTATACCTAGAGGTCCTTGCAGATTTCCAGCCATTCAAACACACTGCCTTGCCCAGTCTAACCCAAAGTGATTATATAAAGCATATCACAGAACCAGGTTAACAACTATGACAGATAGGTGGCCCAGTCTGTGCTCAAATTTGCTAAGAAACTGCAAATATTATTTCTTAGAATTAATGGACCAAAGTATAATATTTCCTAGACTTAATAACCAACTGGCCAATTCTATACTGATTATGATATGTGAAATAATTTTTATTGGGAGCTTATATAACAGATACTATTCTAATAGTTTCTATATATAGTAACTCATTTAATCTTTACAATAACCTTATAATATAGTTTTATTCAGGAGTGACTAATATTTGAGATAGTGTTAGAATTGATGAATTGCTGTAACAAGCATCCCCTAAATCTTAGTGGCTTCATACAATAGAAGATTTATTTTGTGCTTAGGTCACAGTCAGTTGGATGGTTGGCAGATGGCTTTTCACATCATGATTTGCAGAGGCAGTGACAGCTATGGGGTCCTCTGAATCATCTCCTGGATCTTCTGTAGTTGGCCAGCAGACAATGAGACAGGAGAAAGAGCATGGAAGATCCTGTGGGAGGTTTGAGGGGTCATCCCAGTAGTGGCATAACTACTTGTGCCCACATTCTAATGGTCAGAATTAGTCACAGGGCCTCACACAGATGCAAGGAGAAAATAGGAAATGGGATTTTCCTTTGTTCCCAGCAAGGAAAAGAAACCATGTGGTAAACATACCACAGTGTTTCTGCCTCAGATAGATACTGTGATTATCCCCGCTTTATAGATGAGGGAATGAAGGCTCCAAGGTTCACTACACTGTATCACACAGTCAGTGAGTAGAGTGGGGTTATAAAAACAAGTAGTTTTATCCCTGAGCCCATGCATGTAACCACAATTCTGCTGCCCAATATAGTAGGGTGAGAAACATTATTCTCAAGGTATCACTATTTCGTTTGATAGTTTCACCCCAGGTCTAGCCCCAGATTATTATTTAAATATTTTTATGATTGTGTAAGTGTGCCATTTACAGAGTCCCAATCACTGGTCATATTATAAGCCAGTTATTCAAACAAAAGAAGATTCCAAACTCTGTAGGAAAACTGAATATCAGCCTTTCACCCCCAACACCCATATGCTTTCCCAGTCTTAGACCCCCCCCAACTCACTCTCTGCTATTACCACCACCAGCAAAAAAGAAAAAAGAAAGGAAAACAAAGTCCTCACAGCATTTGAGAAGGTCAAAGGGACTTTAGCGAGTTAATATCTGCCTGCTCCTGAAATTAACCAGACATTTGGCTCTCGTCCTATAATGGATGTTTAAAAATATCAGGCCATGAGCTCTGAGAGAGTTTAGGCCAGCCTTCAGCCTTGTGCTTCATAGCAGGCTGCTCCACGACTTTCCTTACCCACCACTGCTATTTCTCCTGCGTCCAAACACATCTGAAACCATATCACTTGGGCTCCCCCGTGGTGCCTTTCCCTGAAGTCTTAGAGACAGCCTCGGGCTGGCCTGGTCAGCCCCCTTGGAAAGCTTCAGAAACCTGCCTGTCAGATGTGTACATGTCAACACGCCACCTGTTCTGGCAGGAAACCAATTTTCTATTTCTTCCTCCTTTGGGAAGTGTGCCTGTTTCTGGCATCTGTCCCCACTTATCCGGCTTCACACACTGAGACAAAGAAGTCGTTTCATTTCTCAAGCCATCTTTCCCACTTCTTAAAAAAAGTTCTTGAGTTCTCTCTCAACAGGTCTGTTGGCTCTGTTGTCTTCCTCTACTTTATGTATTTTAAACCCCTCTTGTTTCCGTGTGTAATATTCTTGCTCTGTTTTTCTCTTCTAGTTCTCCTTCTTTGTTTCCATTTGGAGTCTTCATTCCATCTCTTCTTACCAACTTTGATTATATAAAAGAACCCCTCTTAAGTCATCTAAGAACAACTATTGATCTTAATAGTTTTCATTGTTATCCTGGAACATTTTGTCATTTATCTTTAGACAAGTTTGATGACTTGCTTGTCTTTCCTTCTCATAGCGCACACTAAGATATAGCCAGTGTGAATGAGAAAGCATGACAATATTAAAATGTGGGCTCACGTGACTGATCTGTACACTAAGAAACACTGCTTTCTGGATTTTTAAAAGAACATTAAACTTTCACTTTTTTTCCCAAACTCCTGCCACCTCTGTTGTTTGAAACATGATTTCTTTGGAGTGTGAAAAGAAACGGGTTCCAAGGAGGTTGCCTCATTGTTGTGTAGGCAGGTCAGATGGATTTTCTTCTTCCTAGAGAGTCATGCTATGATCTTGAAAAAGTGAAGCTGCAGGACAAAAGTGTATTTAGAGAAAGATATTATGGGACCGGAAGCTTAGAGAATTTAACTTCACTTCTGTGACTCAGATGGCCTCCCATTTTAAGAAAGTCATCTGAACACTATGTACTTTGGTTTTGCCTTTTTATAAAAAGGAAGCCAATAAAAATATAGCACCCAAAATACAGGCCCCTAACAAACTTCCAATAAATGGCTCATTAAAATCGTCTTCAGAGTTATGTGGGTGAAAGCTTAATCAACTTACCAGCAAGTTTGTTTCCCAGCAATTGGAATTTTGTGAACATTCTATGCCTTCCTCCTTCTATCTCCTCCTGTCAAACCATCAGCCAGTTCTTGTGTTCCAGTGAGCAATATTTGGATTTGCCTGATACGTTTCATGGGGCATGAAATTTTTAGTGAAAAACAGGAATTAGCAGGGTGTGATGAGATTTATGGTGCATGCTCTTAGACATGATGTGGATTTCTTTATCTTCACCCCCTCTGCTCTCTCTATGACACAGTGTTGCAGTCAATAATCTTGCAAGTTGTCAAGGCAGAGCCCATGGGCTCAAATACTGGCTCCACCGCTGTTTAGCTATGTGATTTTCAGCAAGATCTATAACCTCTCTAAGCTTTAGTGTCCTCATAAGTAAAGACCTCCTTGCGAGCTGTGAGGATGAAATGGAGGAAAGCATGAGAAGCACTTAACACAGTGCCTGGCATATAGTTGACGGGCAACAGTTAGCTCTCCCATCAGCTCAGTAGAGACTATTTTTTAAATATTAAGCTAGTCTTTCTTCCTCTTCCCTTCAAACATTAATCCCTGGCAAATCCCATTTCCCTAAATTCCTTGGGCCTTTACAGTTGATTGCCACAGAGAAAGAGAGGGTGGGCACACACTAAAACTCCTCAGAAGTTATCATTTAGCTCTGAGTTGAAAAGCTGACATTCTGAGTCTATAGTGTGACGGTAACCTTGAAAGCCAAGCTTTTGAAAAAGAAAAAAACCTTCTACATTGTAAAGCTTCCCTTTACTTAACAGGAGTCAAGCCTGGTAGATTTGGACTCCAGAGCTTTACTTATGAGCCCTAGAAAAAGAAAGAAGGAAGATGTGATGTAAGAAGAAATTTCACCTGACTGAAAGGGAAATTAAGGAAACCCATCAGGTTCCAGAGAGAGGAGTCCAAGAAGGAGGAGGAAAAAAAGAGAGGCCAGATGGAATTGAGGATTGTGACTTCACCTTCAGGATGAAAATTCTGGGTGGAAAAAGGTTTGAGAAGCCCTGAGAGTAGGCTGACATAGCCCAGACATCTCAAGATAAATAGAGGGAATTCAAAAGCCCTTTAGGGGAGCTCCCTGTTCTCAGTCTAGCACTGGACCATCCAGGTGAGAATTAGAAAGGCCCAAACCCTCCTACATGGCCAGGATGGAGCTCCAGAATCCTCATGTGTTTCAGTAAAAGAATCAAGAAGTGCTATAGACCACTGAACCAGAGAAGGACAGAGCAAAGTCCAAGAGGTAAGATGAGGAGGTTATTTCATGATGCTGAGTCCTCAGGTCAGGCAACTATGGCAGAAACCACAAACTTCTACCTCAAGTGCTAGGTGCAAATGAGATAAGCTACATCACACTAGAGACAAGCACGGGCAGCAGAAAAAAGATCCAAATGGTCACCTGGTGTCAGAGGCCTGGAGCATTCAAGGAATAGCAGAGACAGAGTGACCCAGAAATGGTAACTTTGACTTTTCTCTGCTACCTGTGAAAACAAAGAGCTCCTGAATAAGATAAGATCTGAGAGAGAAGATGAAGAATCTATGTTTACTTTTGCAAATCTGAATGTAACTTATAAATTTCTGACCCTTTTACAAAAATAATCAAGAACTGGCCTCATACTGAAGCTGACTTTCAGTTTGCTCATGTGAGCAGGGTATTTGGCATAGGACCTCTAACTACATCTCAGACCTGTGGTGAAAAAGAGAAAAACCTTTTGAAGAATAAATTTTGAAGCTCCACAGAATAAAGATGGTAGTCTGCCACAATTACATATTATTTTTTCGTATGAAAGTGGGTCACCTAAGGGCATCCACCAAAACACACACACACCTGTAGACATGCCACTTAGCCACTTAGCTATGTGAGTAGTCCTAAACAAGGTTTATGAGTCCTAATCAGATGAGTCCTAATCAGATGTACCTCGCTACTTACTGCCTGAAGCATTCCCTGTTTGGGGCTGAAGTAATCCAACTAAAAATATACCTACCAATCCACACCTCCCTGTTGTTTCTAGCTGTGTGGATGCTAAGGGCAGAAAACGTCTCCAAATAGACTTCAAAGAGCCCACAGCTCTTCAGGACACTAATTCACACCAGTATTGTGAAAAGCAGAATAGATGTGTAGCATAGTTACCAATAATGTCAACAAAGTCAAGGTGTTAGCGTGTGAAATGAGGTGGTTATGTTGATGACAGTGATTATATCAACTGTTCCTCCTTACAATCATCGGGTACATTTAGATCACGGACACTAAAATTACCAACCAGTCATTTAGAGCTCAAATTTACAGCACCCATTCAAAATAAATTGGTTCATTTCAACTCAGTGGCATTGGGCAACAGAAAGAATGTGAAGTTCTCAAACTGGTTTGTACCAGCTCAAGCTTGATGAAGTTCTAGGCAAATGGTTCTTTCAGACATTGCTCAACTAGGACATCATTTCTGCTCTTGTCAGAATGGAAATCCCAAAAGCACATATTTTAGAGTCCACAGACGGTCTGCGTAGTGTATTTCAGTAACTCCTAAAGCTTCACTGTTGGAAAATTTTTTATTTTGTAACCCAAGTCTCCCAGCGTCATGAGGAGTCACTAGGTCCTTGAATGGCCATCAGTTTTATTCCAAGTCTCCATCTTGGATACAACAGTCCTGTCTCTTCCTCAAGTATTTCTATACATTCCTAGATGGCTTACATTCCTGGTGGTTGCTTATTGTCTTAGTTAGGAATTGGGTATGTCTGCCTGTAACCAGAACTTAACTGCTGTGGTTTAGACAAACAGAAGGAGGGATGTCTTTCTCACACTTCAAGTCTGGTGTTGAACAGTCCAAGGGCTCTGTGAGGTCGTCAGTGTTCCAGGCCCCTTCAGTATTTCTTTCCTCTGTCCTTAACACAAGGCTCTTGCCTTATTCTTGTTGCTTAATGGTCACGAGACGGCTGCCCCTTTTCCAAGCTCAGGTCTTTGCTCTCAGCAGACAGAGGAAAGGACAAAGAATTAAGGGCAACACCTGAAGCAGGAAAGCAAAACTTTCCCAGAAATCCCCCGCAGACCTTTAATTATGTCTCAGTGACCCAACATGAGTGGCAGTAGTTTCCCTGAAGCCTGCGAAAGCAAGGGTTTCAGTGAGGTGCATTCCCACCTGAAGAAACAAAATATGAATGGGGTTGGTAAGAAGAAAGGGCAGCATGGCAGCTGAGCACCCAGCAGTGTCTGCCAGCCTTCCCATCCCTCATCCTGAGCCCCTGCTCCTGGCTTCTCCAACCAGGCCAGGTCTCCTAACTGCGGGCAGGGGAACTCTAACTCTAGATACCAAATGTGATTGCCTCGGTGGTGGCCTTGCCTCGATGGTGGCCTGGCCTCCTTGTGGCGGTGTGGCCTCCTTGAGGGGGTGTGGCCTCCTGGGCATTACTTCCTGCTCCTCCAGCCTGACACCATATTGCTGAGACCACTTTATTTCCTTATTCGTTCAATTAACAAATACTCTTGAGCAACTTCTATGTGTCAAGGACTGTTCTAGATTTGAGAGATATGGAAGACACCAAGATCTCAAGGCCATACCCTTCACGGACCTTACATTAGAATGGGAGAAATTGGGTTTCCACCCCCCCGTTGTCCCCTTACCTGGGCACGTCCGTGCAGGACACAGCCTACACCAGTGTTTATTCTCCAGGGATCATTCCCCAGGGATCAAGGCTTCTGGCCTTCTCTCTCTCTCTACCAGAAGAAGTCAGAAAAAAAGAAAAGCACACAGCAAACATTATTTTTTTTCCGAAATGAACCCACCGACCTATTCCAAGTCTCTTATGTTGTTCAACAGGATATTTACCATCTCAGTCAAGCACCTGCCTCTGTGTCACTCCATTTGCTCAGACCTTCCTCAGGAAGAGTATTTTCACTTTTTTCCTGCATGAGAGACTTTGCTTTAAACACCAGTTCCAGTTTGCACCTTTACAGCCACCAGGAGTTCAGGAAATGTGGGATCCCATCCAACATATATCTCATAGAGATTCCTCACAGAGCAATTCTGCCCATTGACAGTTCACAGCTTAATTTCCTGGGCACATTTGCATTGACAGTCTGTGTGTTCTGAAGCTCCTTCATAAAATTCAAATTCAGGTTTTATTTGAGTCTAGTTGATGTGTTGCTTTAAACCTCTTCTTTGATTAGGGAAAGGGGTTGATAAAATCTCAGGCCTGACTTACCCCACTAACTCAGGACAAGGAAAGGAAAGACCTCACAGAGCCCTTGGACTGTTCAATGCCAGACTTGAAGTGTGAGAAAGACATATAAAGGAAATATGACAGTGTCAGAGTCATCATATGCAAAGGTATACAAAGAGAAAGGGGGTCCTTGAGGAGGTTTGAAGGTTCTGTGTGCAGGGGATCAAGGGTAATGTGTTGAATTTATAAATTTCTCAACTTCCCAACGTATACTCCTTACCAAACTGCCTCATCTCCAGCTCCCATGCTCTGTTTTGTGTTCTCTGTCCCAACTAAACATGGGATTCCCTCTCATTTCTAAACCTTCCCTCAAGTGCTTTTCCCTGCTCTCTGCCAAGCACATCCTTCAAATTCATCGTTCAGGATGTTCCTCCTCCTTAAACTTGGCACATACATGCCAGCCTCCCTGTCCTCACCCTGCTCAGCCGGACTGTCCCTTGGCACTTGTATATAGCTGTGTCCACCTATCCATCACCTTGCCCCTTTACTGATGGCTGTGCTGATTCATCATGAAATGATACAACTCAGAAAAGGGACATCAGGGTCTTCTACATCCTCGGGAACTCCCCATTATAGATTGTGTAACTCCTCACCCAAAATAGATCATCTGTAAATGAGGCCGCTGCAGGTTTAAGATGCAAATTTTCTCTTCGGCAGGCTTGATATTCTAGGCAATTTACATTGGAGAGTGCAGAGCAGTGGGTGTGTAACTGGTTCCAACCTGTCTGGGTGGTGACGCAATCGTGGGGAGGCCATCTGTGTTTCCTCCATCTGCTGAAGCTTCTCTGCGCCTAAGCAAGTGCAATAAACCAACAGCCTCGCCTCTCTGAGCAGCCTTCTCCAACTGGACCACTCCTCTTTGGGAGTCCACTGACTCTCAGGCTCCAGAGCTGTAGGTCTATAGATGGATCACGGTTCCATGCACGTGCCAATAAAGAATTGCAGAACCTCTGAGCCTCAGTTCCCTTATCAATAAAATGGGATGGTTATGTATTCCTCATAAGTTTGATGTGAAGACTGTGTGAGACAATGTGCAATGAAACCCTTTGTACATTGCAGGTGCTCAGCATTGTTAATTCTCTCTATCAAATTCTCCTGCCGGGATATTCATTGTTCGTTTGCATGAAGTCTCATTTCCCCTCCATTATTGTGAACCCCTCCAGGACAAAAGTCATATCTTATTTGTCTTTACATAGGGAAAAGTAAGGTGATAGAAGGAACATAAAACCATCTTGGTCATGGACCTGCCATTCATCATCTGTGTGACATTGGGCTAGTTCATTTGTCAGTAAAACAGGGGGTTTGGTTTAGATGATTGCTAAGGTTTGTGTGTCTGACCTAAATCCCCTAAAGAACTTAGTAAATGGGCGTCTAGGAAGTGTGAGACCCAAGACGTTTTAATAGGTGAATAGGAGAATGTCCAATGTCTTAATGGCATTGTGGTCACACTGGGAGTTCCTTCCAATTGGGCTCATTCAAGCCCAGCAGACTAGAGAGCTTGGCCCTGCTGCAGCTTCTCAGGCCCACAGAAAGAAGATGTCCCTTGGAACTGAAGCCCCACCCCAAGCCAAATTCTAAGAACCAGGAAAGCATGTCACAAGAGTACACACCCTCCCCTACATCACATCCATTCAACTACCCAGCAAGACTGATGTGAGGATGCTGGTGGGAATGACAGATTGAGAGATAGGAGTCTAAATTCAGGTTCTGCTATTTCCCTTCCATTTATTTTCTCACAGCTGATGCTGGAAGCTAAGGTACACACCTGGTGAGCAAATGTTTGGTACCTTCCTCACCCACTGACAGTATAATGAAAGTCAGTATTGATGCTGAGAATTGCTTTGAATTATCAGGTAAAAAATGCTATATGGGTCGAATTATAAAATTGCCAATTCTATGACCAGATCTTTATACAAGGAGAAAGGTTTTCCCCTGTGTCACGCCATTTATTTAAAGTTATACACAACCTGACAAATTTGCTATACAACCAATCAATTTAGATAGTATCTTTGAGGCTGTATTAAACAAAGCTGCGATGAAGGTTCCTGTTCTTGGCTTGTTCCTGGTACCATCACAAGAATATCTACCACATTTGTTTCTAATGAACTCGTTTGGATCTTTCCTTAAGAATGCTAAGACACAGGATCACTCCAATGAAACATCATTTCTGTCTCTAAGACCAGGAACCTCAAACAGTACAAGTTTCTATAATTAATTGAAATTGGCCAAAGGTCAAACTAGTGGGAGGAAGGGGTTGTAAATTAGTCACCAAAGGGAAATGACTTAACCAGCTCAAAAGATAAGTTAACCTACCTGTGGCCCTCACCTCCATTTCAGCACAGTCCTCATTTGGAAATCTGGACTGGAAGGCAGTAAGGTAAAGAGGTGTAACTCATTCTAAGATGTGAGCTCCTGGCAATTTTCAATTTTCACAAATTCTTGAGTTTAAGAATTTGCAGAAGGACTTGGAAACAGATGTTATGAAGACTGCCAACTCAAATGCACCTAGGCGTCACTAATGTATCCTGCTTCATCAGTTTGGAATATGAAATAACCTCGCATTTCTTTGAAAGTTCAATTTATAATAACTTTAATCCCCTGTGCTCACTGAGAAGAGAAGTCTATACTTTCTTTCCTGGCTATTGCTCATGAGGAGACTAAGAACCCAGGTCCACAAAGGACCCAAGTCCACATTCACTCAGGGAAGATGATGACAGCTCTTGCTGTGTCTCTACTGAAAGCATTAGTCTGTCTGTCTAGTGCAAGCAGAAAGGCTGCCGCCACCAATCATCTGGGGTCGGGGAAGTCGGCAGGGCAGAGTGCTTCTCCCTAGAGCGCCATGTTCCACTCAGCTCTGAGGCTCCATGCCATAGCAAGTGGGGTTCCAGCAGGGGAAGTCTTTGTGATCAGTCCTCTTTCTCACATCCTCAGCTATTTTCCACTGGGCATGGACACTGTATGAAGATGAGTGAATCAGGAAAGGACAATGTGAGTGCCAGACCAGCTCTCCTCTTGGACCATCTTGACCCTGTTCTTGAACTGAAGGCACTTGAATGTACCTGATGGTGAGTTTCCCCTTGAGCCCCACCCTAATGACTTGTCTTGCCAACTTAATTCAGTTTAAAACATTTCCATATTTCAGAGATGTTCTAATAACTTGGAGTATCTAAAACTAGGACTTTGAGTCTTGTTTCTCTTCAACCTCCAAAGAATCCCCCGAATCCCATTATAAATACAGGGTTGGTACTTAAAGGAGTACACTGTCTAATGCCATTGCCAATAGCAGTCAAGCACTAAGACTTTGTCAAGTCAGGAAATACCCTCTTACAACCCTTACATGTGAACCCTGGGGGAGCACTAGCCTTACATCAACTGAACCTCTCATATAGCTCAACCCAGAACAAAATTGCCTACGTCAAAGTGATTTGATAGCTAGAATCAGAAACAGCAACTTTTAAAATGGACTTTTTCAAATAGTAATAATGAAATAATAATTTTAAGTCCTACGTCATTGGGTGATAAAGACAGACCGATAGTTTGTGGGAATTGACTACATGCTGAGTCCTTTCATACATATCATCCTTATTAATACTCAGTGAAAAGGAAAGAGGAGGAAGGGAAGAGCCCTGAGCCCCCAGATGTGCAGATACTATGTTAGTCCTGATGTACTTTGACTCAGAAAGCTAAGGCTGGGAGAAGTTAAGGAACCTGTCAATGTTCGCACAGCCAGTACATGGCAGAGCTGGGATTCAGAATCAAGTCTTCATAACTCCAGCATCCATGTCTTAACTGCTGTACCCTAAGGCCCCTCTGACTTAGCAATGAGGTAAGTTGTTATCTCATCAAAGCGGCACAAAACACAAGGTATGAGGTCCATGTAAAATTCTATCTCCGGGCTTCCCTGGTGGCGCAGTGGTTGGGAATCCGCCTGCCAATGAAGGGGACAAGGGTTCAATCCCTGGCCCAGGAAGATCCTGCGGAGCAACTAAGCCCGTGCTCCACAACTGCTGAGCCTGCGCTCTAGAGCCCATGAGCCACAACTACTGAAGCCCGTGCACCTAGAGCCCGTGCTCTGCAACGGGAGAAGCTACCTCAATGAGAAGCCTGCGCACCGCGACTAGAGAAAGCCCGCATGCAGCAACGAAGACCCAACACAGCCAAAAATAAATAAATTAAATAAATAAATAAAAATTCTATCTCCTTCTCTCCTTGTAGCTCTGTTCCATGCCAGGTGTGCTTTGGTGGTTAATGCTATTGAAGCTCTGGGTGTGTCCAGATGATCTGCTATCTACAGCACACAAATGGGAAATTTCAAGATGGTGTTCTTTAACAGGCTTGCCACCAAATGCTGTCAGAAAACTAAAATTGTCCAGGCTATTTTGAGACCAAACTCAAAGTTTTATCCAGCTTCTCCTCAAAGTAAATTGACATCCATGAATCTCAGAGCTGTTCTCTGCCTCACATTTTAGTTGGAGTCATATAGCTAGAGTTTGTGTTCAAATTCATGTCCCTGTGTTGACCCTAATGCTTCTGAAAAGCCCAGTGGAATTACGGGGTCTCAGGTGGATTTGGGGGCCTGCCTTCATTTGCTTCAAAATAAAGACAAGAGTTGACTCAGAAGGTGAACACAGTACCAGGAATAAAATTAGAATCACCCACCTTATGTCTACACACCACATAAGCTGAATGTGGGTGTAGCTTGTTTACTTTTAAGTATAAATTACCAAGTTTTCCCACCTTGAGATAGAAACCTGACCTGTGAGACAGCATTTTCTTTTCTTCCCTCCTTTTCTAACAAGTAGGGATGACTCGGTGAAATGTGTGTTGGTTTTCATTCCAGGTGAGAAAGTAGAAGTAAGGCCACAAATTCTGAGTAATGCATCTAAGATGCATCTGAGACCAGACTGGATGGGACATTAAAACAGTAACGAGGACCAGAAATGTCACCCCCCCACCCGCCCCATCATTGGCACTTGGCACTTGGCCCTGGGTCCTGATGTCCTCATAGTTACTGTGTAGCCCAGGAAGTGATGCAGGGTGACACACAGAGAGAATCTTTTCCTGGAAATGGGTTCAGAGGACAGCTTATTATACACAGTAAGCCCTTGTGTATGTGATTGAAAATAAACTCAGACAGTGCATCAGGTTACAGTTATGTGTTGAAAGGCGAAAATCCACCTATCCACATACCCTGACCGAAGCCTTTGCCCAAGCCTGGAATCCCATCCCAGGACCTCAGACTAAGTGATCAGACACTTCTTTATCCAGAGTCCAGTGACTTAGGGATAGACTTCCATGGGACTTAAACTTAGTTTAAAAAACACGTAACTTTTTGGGACTTCCCTGGTGGCGCAGTGGTTAAGAATCCACCTGCCAATGCAGGGGACATTGGTTCTATCCCTGGGCCGAGAAGGTCCCACCTGCCGCGGAGCAACTAAGCCCATATGTCACAACTACTGAGCCTGCACTCTAGAGCCCGCGAGTCACAACTTCTGAGCCCACATGCCACAACTACTGAAGCCCACGAGCCTAGAGCCTGTGCTCCGCAACAAAAAGAAGCCACCGCAATGAGAAGCCTGCACACCGCAACGAAGAGTAGCCCCTGCTCGCCGCAATCAGAGAAATCCCACGTGCCACAATGAAAGCCCAACACAGCCTAAATAAATAAATAAATACATTTATAAAAAAAATAAAATAAAAATAGAAAACATAACTTTTGGGGTCTTTTTAAGAAAGGAGACCATGTTGTATGAGACGGTCACATGATCTTTTATCTGTCAGCTTGTTACTGGTTACCCAAATGCCACTGTGGAGGGACTATTCTGGGTCATCTTTCACATATTTTCCTCCATTCATTGTTCATGATATTATCCAGTCACAGCGTGTTTGTTGGCCCCAAGCTGTATGAATGAAAAATATGACAAACTTTCAAGCTTTGTCCCTCCAGACAGAAAAAAAAAATCATAATTTTTTTTATCATTGCTTTTGATTCTCTACTGAAGTTCTTGTTAAGAAAATAACATTTCTGGACCAGAAAATGGTGTATATGGGTCAGGATGTTACGTCTTTTCTTCCCCCATGATGTACATCTCAGTTGAAATGTTTCCTTCCTGTCTTCCTTTCCCATGCTGCACAGCTATAGTTCTGGAGCTGACTGTATAATTTCAAGAGGATAATTTTCTATCAACTTAAAACACTTAGGAGGACTCAGGAAAAGTCTTTTGGCACCTACTTAGGGAGAACTATTATGCTGGTAGCAGTAACATCTTGGAAATAAGAAGTGTCTTTAGTCTCATGATTACATAAATTTCTACTTGGCAAACAAGGATTATTCTGGCATTGTGGGCCTAGATTTTAAGACATCATCTTTTCTACCTAAATTCCTTTTCTGTGAATCTACATTGTTGGTGAGGACACAACCCAGGGAGGTATTTTTTGTAATTCAGTGCTCAGGAATATGGACAAAGTTTCAGGGGACTTAAATATTTTAAATTATTTTAGCAGGTACAGAGGGCTGGAAGGGGGAATCACAGCTTCTCATTCAGTTAGCCCGTGGACAGCTACAGGAGAGAGCTCTAGGGCACACGGGGCGAAGCATGGCTCCTGTATTTTCTTAATAGGCTCCCTGAAACAGAAACATTTCAGGTAGTAAATGAGTCCCAGTGGCAGCCTAATGCTATAAAAAGAGTTAGAACTTTTGCCTTAAGTATAGGTTCCCAGCCTGTGCACTGTGGGCTCCTGGCAGTCTGCAGTTTTGTAAAGGATGAGAAATTGGGTAGAAAATAGCCTGGATGGTATGTCTCATACAATTGTGTCCTAGATCAACTAACATAGTGGCTAAGGCCCTGGAGCCTTACAGGTTCAAATCCTGGCTACGCCTCTTACTAGTCGTATAGCCCCGAACAAGTTATTTCACTTCTGAGTGCTTCCGTTTCTTCATTTCTGCAAAATGTAGACTAGTGTCACATACTTAGGAGTCAACACACTTTAGCTATTGTTTAGTATGGGCTAGTGTCACATACTTAGGAGTCAACACACTTCGGCTATTGTTACTGTTTGACAGACATATAAGTGGCTGCCATCATGATAAATTAAAAAGACATTCAGGGACTTCCCTGGTGGCGCAGTGGTTAAGACTCCACGCTCCCAATGCAGGGGGCCCGGGTTCGATCCCTGCTCAGGGAACTAGATCCCACATGCATGCCACAACTAAGAGTTTGCATGCCGCAACTAAGGAGCACATGTGTTGCAACTAAGGAGTCTGCCTGTCACAACTAAGACCTGGCGCAACCAAATAAATAAAATAAATAAAAAATAAAATAAAATTTAAAAAATCATTTGAATGTGATTTCATTGCTACTCTTTGCAAATATATAAAGTTTCAGTGGATGGAAACCAAATGTAGGATCACCATCATATGGGAGATCCTTGTTCTCAGAAAGGGATAGAAGGAATAAAGAGGTGGGGCTGAGTTATCCTAAAATAGAGAAGAAGATATATATGACAGGCAAGGCCACTGTCTCCCATTAAGCATAGTAGATAGATAGTCTAGGACTCATGATGCTTTTAAGAGCTCATAAAAATGTTCTTTTATTTATTTATTTAATAAATTTATTTATTTTATTTTTATTTATTTTCGGCTGTGTTGGGTCTTTGTTGCTGCTCCTGGGCTTTCTCTAGTGGCAGCAAGTGGGGGATACTCTTCATTGCTGTGCGCAGGCTTCTCATTGCAGTGGCTTCTCTTGTTGCGGAGCACGGGCTCTAGAGCACAGGCTCAGTAGTTGTGGCTCGCAGGCTCTAGAGCACAGGCTCAGTAGTTGCAGCGCACGGGCTTAGTTGCTCTGCGGCATGTGGGATCTTCCCAGACCAGGGCTCGAACCCGTGTCCCCTGCAATGGCAGGTGGATTCTTAACCACTGTGCCACCAGGGAAGCCCATAAAAATGTTCTTTTAAAATTAGAAGAAATGTTTTAATATGTAATATTAACATAGAACTTTTGCATATAATTTTAACATTTTTATAGGAGAAAGGTCCAATGAAGACAAAGGTATTAGGGCCCACGGAGGTCATAATGTTGCCCTGACTTGGCAAGTGGCTCTGTTACATTGGCTCATGTACTTCTCTGTGTCCCCTACCGAATGGGGAGATCTTCGAGCAGAGATTGCATCCTCTTTGCCACTGTACACACAAAGCCTGTTGTGGTGCCTGGCACATAATAGGCAGCCAGTAAATATTTGGTGAATGAAGGAAATGATTAACATTTTGGGTCACATGCAACAAGCGTGATGCCCTGGAAAGAAGGTTGTTGCTAAGTCTCTATGCGAGCCAATTTGAGGGCAGCCTAGAAGTGCATTTGAAAGTGGTGTTCTGTGTTCCGTGGATGAATATTTAAAAGGATGGAAAAGTCATTGAGTAGGGCAAAAGAGAGAGACATATTCTGTTTTCTCTGGATTTTCTTTAGACCAGTCTTTGCACGAAAGACTGAAAGTTTAGGTCCGACTGGGGCCCAGCTCCTGGGAAGGGAGCCCTCAGAGATGGGTCTTGGAAGAGTGAGGCTATTTGTAGCAGAAGGGGCAATGCTACTGCAGAGATGTGAGAACACCCTCCCAACCCTCCCTTAGAGCTCTTCTGGGCCCTCCACTGCCCGAGGCAGGGAAGGGAGAAGGTACTTGGAGGCAACACCTCCAAGAAGCCAAGCTCTGTATGGTAACTAAGAACCAATCCAATTGGAGTCAAGTTGAAACATCAAGGTTCTGATCCGAGATCACGGTGAGCTGGATCCACTTCATGGAACACTGGGAGGTGGCCGAGGAGATCTGGGAGGCAGGGGACAGAACTGGGGAGAAGAGTGGAAAAAATCAAGGTAACTAAAGTCTGGGGGAAAAAGGAAAATATTTTTGCTTTGGATTTTTAGGTGAATTAAAAATCTTTTGCTTCAATTCTTGTATTCAAAAATATTTCAAATACACTGTGATCTATTTACAATCGAGAATATCATACAGAAATCAAAATAAGTAACAATATGAATGATTCTTAGCAATAAAATACTTAGTTTAAAAAAGTCCCAAAGTATTATATACAGCCTGATAACTTGAGAAATTTATATATGGAGAGTTTTAAATACTATAATTTCCTCCATATACCCGCCACTCAGCTTCCATCTTGGCTGATCTTGCTTCATCTATATGCTTCGGCCCTCCTTTATTATTTTGAAGAAAATCTCAGTCATCAGAGAATACCATTTTTATAATGTTAAAAATAACTAAAATTTAAAAAATATTTTCATGGATACAGTACATGCAGTGAAACTATATCAAAAGAAACTCAAGGCCTTGAGAAGCACAGCACTTTGGATGACAGTGACTGCAGGTAAGGGGAGTGTCAATGTGTAGATTAGCGTCTGAGATTTTGTTTTGAATGGCCAGTTCTGGGTACTTATCACCTTGTTAAAGATAACTGCTTAAAGAATTAGCTAGACACATAAAAGTAGATCATTCAAGAACCAACATGAAAAAGTACGTGAACCAAGCATTCAAATTCATCCAGTTCTGTACACTAAAAGTCCCATTGGTCCCCTTTTCTATCTGAGTGAATGAAGTCATCATTGCCTTCCTTTTCAAAGGTGACTACGGTGTGTGCCAGAAGAGGACTTTGAATCTAACTTGTCTGAGGTCCTGGTTAGATGGGTTGGACTATGCATCCATAAGCATGCCCTGGTCCTTTTTGCTTTAACCCACTTCACTTTGCCTTACGCCTGAATTCTGGGACCTAGAACCACAGCTTGGTAGAAGAGGCAGCAGAATAATTGCATCCTGCACAGGAGAGGCACATGCATTACAGCCAAATGTACCGTGAGGGCTCCAATAAGATGCCTATGCAGCAAACTTTATTTCTGGCTGGAGAGATTTCAGAGCAAGGAGGAAGATAGGGAGGAAGGAAGAAGAGAGAGAGGAGAGAGGTGAAGCAGAAAGAGAAAGAAAGCAGGGAGAGTGTTTACTCATAGCTATTTACAGTATATATTTTCTCAATCCAAGATGTATTTAAATGGATTAATTTGAAGAACTGTTCAAATTTGAACAGTTCTGGAAATTTGAAGAACTTTCATCCTGTGACTTGAGTTTTGGATGTCAATACAATTTTGGTCCGTTGAATTGCTGGATTTAACTAACTGAGCTGTTAAGCAAAGGGGTGGGGGCAGAGTGTAATGCATTGAGACCCCCTCTTTTAACCCATGTTCTGACCTATTGAGCAGGTCATGTAAGCTCTCTGGGTCTCAGTTTCCACATCTGTGAAAACAAGGAGGATGGACTAGAAGATTCTAGGATCCATTTCAGGGGTAACATTTTGTGATTTTCAGTGCTTGAACAGACCATAAATAGCACAGACAAGGGTATTTCACAGGGATTTAAAAGACCAGTACGTTTGATCTCTGACTCCCCAGAATGATGTTCTGTTTCTATACATGCAGTAGCTTAGGTCTTGAGCTGTCATGTATTTCCACATTTTCTTATGACTTGCAACCTTAAAAGGAAATGAGGGTTGCAAAATCTTCTCCACAAAACCCCTTGTTAAATGGAGCAAAACTTTTCTTAAATAAGCAAGAGTTCTCTGAATGGGAACAGCCACTAAATCAACCTCAGATTCTAGGTATTCACTAACACAAGTCACAGGTAGAAAATATCTCTCTAGTTTGGAGAACCATAGGATACTGAGAACCAGTCCTGAAATACACACACACACACACACACACACACACACACACCACATTTATAATTGAAGGAAGCATCTTTTTTCAGTCCTTGCAGTCTGATTTAGGGCCCAGAATCATGGCTCTTCTATCTAGAGAGGAACAG
Organism: Mesoplodon bidens; assembly: GCF_964165515.1. Taxonomy (NCBI): domain Eukaryota; kingdom Metazoa; phylum Chordata; class Mammalia; order Artiodactyla; family Ziphiidae; genus Mesoplodon; species Mesoplodon bidens. The sequence continues at coordinate 56,123,897 of NC_138160.1, read as the reverse complement.
GTGACAAGGTATTAGATGCTGTGCTTAATATGTGATGAAGGTCAAATCAGTAGGAGAAACACATTATTTAATAAATAGTGCTGGGATCACTATTTGTTCATCTGAAAAATGTCAAGTTGAACCCTTAACTCACATTATATACTTAAATACATTCCAGATGGACTAAAAAATTAAATAAAAAAGTAAAACTACAAACTAAGTAGAAAAAACATGTATATAATTTTGGATTGAGAAGCCTTTTCCAAGACAGAAACTATGAAGAAATAGGTGGATAAATTTGACAACCTAACAGTTTTATAATTCTGTACATCCTAAAAATATAAAATTTAAAGGCACAGGACAAACATGATAAAGAATCAGTATCTCCCTGATAGCAAGAATTCTTATTAGTCAATTCAGAAAAGATACCCCTCCAAAAGAAAAAAAAAATTGGCATAGGCAGTTGGCAAGAAAGAAGTAGAAAATAGCCTCAGGGATAATCAAAGTACAATAAATTAAAACAACAAGATACTATTTTGCCCATAAAGTCAAAGAGTTAAAAGGCTGATAATAGCCTTGGTAATGGTGTGGTGAAATTAACACTCTAAGATTAGATTTACTCCTGGCTTTAGTATATAATCATAGGAAAGGCATGAAAGCTTTCTGAGCCTCAACTTTCTCATCTCTAAAATGGAGCACATGATAGTCTCACTCACAGGGTCAGTGTAAAGATTAGATGAGATAATGAATTTTAAAAAGAACTTTGTAAATTCGAAAGTAATAGACACACAGCTATACAAGTATAATACACAGGCCTAGTTATTGGGTCTGATAAGCCAAGTGGACCAGTGCTATGCCTCAAAGAAAAAAAGGGAGATGGAGGGGTAAGTAAACTTGCTTCCTTGGTGTCATATTTAAGCTACAGTACTACTCAGATAAGTTCCTTGAAAGAGCTGTGTGGCATTGAAGCTTCAGTAAGCTACAGTTTAGAGGTGCTGCTAACAAGGGCTGAGGCAGCTGGATATTGTTATAGGAGCAGCAGACACAAAGAGGGCCCTAAAAATGATGTTGGCAGGAGTGGATGCCCCAAATCACCATTCATTGGCAGCAGCCATGACAAGAAGTAGTGATGGAAGCCACTTCCAATGACAGAATCTTCCCCAGTGGAGCACCTGCTGAGTGTGGTCCCTGGTACAGGGCTGTGTCCAAGGAGAGGAGCCACTAGCAGCGAGGTCAGTAAGCCTGGCAGGAATTACCCTCAGAGCTACCATTGAGAGTGGCGGCTCAGAGATGGCACTGTGGAGATCCCGGGAGAGGTGGAGACCATTGGTCTTCTGTGTAGTAGTTAAAGCGTGGGCTTCAGACCAGGCTTCCTGGGTTCAAATCCTGATTCTACCAGGATTTGTGTGACCTTGGGGAAGGTCTCTGTGCATCACTTTTCAGAGTTGTTAAATGTAGATAATAACTGCATCTAACTGAAATGGTTACTGTGAGAATGATATGAGTTAATACACATAAAGCATTTAAAGATTCGTGGACCATAATACATGCCTCACTCATGTTAAGTATATATTATTGCTGTGGTTATCGGTAATCCTACTACTATCACTACCATAATCTTCTTTAAGAGAGACTAACAGCTTCTCGCTAGGAAACTTGGCATCACTGGAGGCTTATATTTTTGGTTTTCACCACCATGCAAGACCTAGAGCTCCTCTGTTTTTCCAAAAGGAAAGAAGGTCTAATAAAAGAGCTGTAATTGTAGCAGTAGATTATTCCCCTTGCTACATAGAGAAGTATTCATCTGTCATTTGACTCCGCCTCCTCTTTTCCATGGAAAGAAAGGAAGTAAAAGTCTTCAGCCTGCACTATGGGAACTTACAGCATTTACCCAGATGCAGCAGCCTCTCACATCCACCAGAGACCCCTTTCAGGTTCACAGTCTCAAATCCATGCTCCAAACAAGTGCCCCCAGTGGGAGGACTATTACTGTACTCCAGCAATAGAGAAGCCACGTATAACTTCTGTTTCATGTATTCAACAGTAAGTTCAAATATCTCAACCATGAGTATTTCCTAGAGAATATCCCATGATGGTTTTGGAATTTCCAATATAGAGGAGCTTGATAAAAAAATGAATGAGAGCAGGTCAAACTTCACTTCCCAAATGACTTTGCCCTTCCCTTCTAGGTCAAAGTGTGCTTTGTGCCCTGGTGTTAATGGTGCTGTAAAGCAAAACCTTTTCCCTATGTAATTTGGAAATTAAAAAGATTTGAGAAACTAATTTTAAAATACAGCATTTGGGTGACTGTGACCAGTGACACATGCAGAGTGAACCTGCAGTCAGGGATGTCTGATCCCTACCGCCCCAAGGTTGGTGCTATTGAACAATTATAACTGCCAGTCAGAAGAATGCTCACTATAAGATGTCCCTATTTAAGGCATGTAATTGGATTAGCAATTAATGATTCATGTCATAAGAGAGAGAGAGCATACTTGCTACGACCAATAGTTCCTGGTATGGAAAAAGGAGAGGCTCAAGAGATGGTCTGGGTCACATCCATGCCATCAGACACACAAGGTACCTTCACCTCTACTCTAAAAATGAAATCACCAAGGTTTCAAGAGGTTAATTGACTTGTCCAAGATCACTCCATTAGATCATTAGTAGTGGGAGGGAACAAGGGTGAAAGGAAGAAAATAACTATTTGCCTTACGTGCCATCCATACTGTCTTTTTCTCCAGGGAGAACAAGGAGCCATAACCATCAATAACTATAGAATATACACCAAACTCTCCACTGTAAACTATAGAAGAGGTAGTCAGAGAGAAGGAGAGTAGAAAAGAAACAAAATGCCTGGACCCTCAAAATGGACACAACAAATCAAATCCTAGATGTTGAACAGGCAGAACCCTTGGACAGTGGGTCTACCCATGTTGTCAGGGATGAGTTGAAAGAAGAGAGTTATGAGAGGTGATGGTGCAGTCATCATTGTTGACTTCTCAGAGGAGCAACTTGACTTTCCTGTGCTGTTTATTCCCAGCTACTCCGTTGGAGCAAAGGGACCACTATTACTTCTGGGCTTTCTTAGGGGTTGCTGAAAACATGTTCTGCTTTCCATGTGTAGTAGAAAGAGTATTCTTAAGAAAGAAAGAGAGAGAGAGAAAGAGAGAGAGAGAGAGAAAGAGAGAGAGAGAGAGAGAGAAAGAGAGAGAGAGAGAGAGAGAGAAAGAGAAAAAGAGAGAAAGAAAGAAAGAAAAAGAAAGAAGGAAAGAAAAAGAAAGAAAGAAAGAAGGTAAGAAAAAAGAAAGAAAGAAAGAAAGAAAGGAAGAAAGAAACATCCTTTAGAGTAATATATGATACTGATACTGATTTGGCCAATTATCAGTGTGCAAACATATTTGCTCATCTATAAAATGAGAATGACAATGATAGTGGTGATTTTGGAGAGTTGTTGCAAGAACTAAATTGGATGATATTTGTGAAGTAGTCAGCATTATATCGAGCATATCGTTCTTCCCTAACAAAAGTGAATCCACTGCTTCTTTCCTTAGGAAATAGAAGTAAGGGCAAAAACTGGTATCATACTCTGTTGGCCTTTTCCTCTTTCCCTCTTCTCTGCTTTGAACTTGAAGTAAGAGTGCCTGGGCTGAATAATATACTTCTATTGTAGGTGTTTTGTTTTGTTTTTTCCTTTATCTCTTGAACTGTGAAATATCAGAGTAACCAAGAAAATAAATGTTCAATTCACCAGCATTTTGATCTTGTGCAAACCTTTGATAAGATAAGGCAGTTTCACGCAACCACTTGTTACATAGTCTCAGTGTCATATATTTATAAGGAATGGAACACTATTACTGTAGATTTAACCTGGATGTTGTATCAAAGTGTATTAACAAGCCAAGAGTTCAAGTTATGCTGTTAATGTGACTAAACCCAAAGTAAAGACAACAGAGTACTTACTCATAACACACTCTAGAGCAGGAATAAAATTGGGATGCACCTCTGAGGGGCTGTGGCTGGGGATAGCCTACTGATATTTACAGAATATGCCATGTTTCAGAGGATGCATCTCTCCATCTGTAGTTATGACTTGAATAGTATTCTGATCCTGCTTGTTTTAAGAGGGTCAACAAATCAGCAACCTTAAGAAGAGTCATATAAGAAAAGTGCACTTGTGTTATCAGAAGGAAGGGAAGAGTCGGGATAGATCTGTTAAAAGCCCACTGACCACAAAGGAAGGGCAGGTATGCCAATCCTACAAAGGCTTGGCTGGACCAGGGAGCTCAGAAGCAGGAACTGTTTCTTTGAGAGAGAGGAAGAAAAATGAACCCAGAGTCCATTATGGAGGGAAAACGCTTCAGTACATGGTATTTGTATTAGTTGGAAACAACAAACTTTGGCTGGGTTTTAATTTTTTAAAGTTTCTTGAAAACATATTTAATTGATTCAGAAAAGCCTGGAAGATGGAGAACCAAGAAAATAAAGAGGCTAGGACCAGAGCCAAAACCGTGCTACAGGAATTTTCTGACGGGGATGGTGTATTGGTTTGCTAAGGCTAGCATAACTAAGGAGCACAGACTGGGTGGCTTAAACAACAGACGTTTATTGTCTTACAGTTCTGGAGTCTAGAAGGCCAAGATTGAAGTGTCTGCAGGGCTGGTTCCTTCTGAGGGCTGTGAGGGAAGGATCTGTTCCAGGCCTCTCTCTTTGGCTTATAGATGGCCTTCTTCATGTTCACATGGCATTCTCCCTGTATTTCTCTTCACATTGTCTTCCTTCTTTGCATATCTCTCTGTCCAAATTGCCCCTTTTTATAAGAACATCAGTCATTTTGGATTAGTGCCCACCCTAATGACCTCAATCTAACTTGATGACCTCTGCAAAGACCCTATCTCCAAACAAGGTCACGTTCTGAGATACTTAGGATAAAATAATCAACATAAGAATGAGTGGGGGGACATTATTTGACCCCAAACAGATAGTCCCACTCGATACTACTTATAGGACCCTGTTTCCTTCTGGTGCTATTACCCCTGCTACGTAGATCACTGAGGGAGGAATGCTCCACCCCTGCCAGTGAGCAGAAAGAAAACTAGAATTGGACTCTTCACTTTCTAGAGTGGGAGGCAGGTTCTGCCTTCTGCCAAGATGCATGCTATGAGAACACCTTAAAAGGATGTTTCAGTGGCTGAGCAGTTAAAAACCTGTCAAGTAGCCACATCAGTACTTTTTCAGCCAACCAGTGTCTTCAGGTAGACATATTAGTCTTCAGAAAGAGGCTCTGAATAACATATAAATAGAGGGTCTAGAACCAAGTCAGTTGAAGAGGGACTCTAATGATTAATGGCAAAACTTGTAAATTGTAGTCCAAGTTTCTCTCTCTTCAGATTGAGAGAGGTAGGATAATGTGGAGCCTTTCTGCTCAAAGTGATTGACTTCTGCCTTCACAATCCCAAATGGAAGAGGCAAGCACCCAAGTCCCTGTAGCCCTTGTCCTCTCTGACTTTGCCACCACAGTCATCTGTGATGAGACATATAAGTGCTGAGCAGTGGGGAGCAAAGGTTTCTTTAGATTAGGAGAGAAGCAAAACGAGGCAAATGATGCCAGAGCCCTTGGTCGGAATCACTGCTGAGTAATAGACATCCGTGTTAGGAGAGTCTCTATGGAAACTTATCTAGAGAGAAGAGTGTCAGGGAGAAAACTCAGTCCCGTTTCTTCTCATGGGAATACATAAGAATCAAATGAAATAAGCACCTGAGAATGAACAGCTACTGCCATGACAAGGTTCTTGGCTTCACACCTCTCATCACCATGACTTCTATGAGTGATTCCTTCCGCAGGGCTCTCTTGCCCACTTGCAGTTTCATTATTTATTGAGCACCTCCTGGGCCAGGCACCATGCTAGGGACTGGAGACGCAAAGATGAAGAGACTTGATCCCTGTCCTCAGGGAGATCCCATCATAGTGGGGGAGACTGACATGCTCATAAAGAGCTACAAAACAATACTTTTAAAGCATATATCAGTATGTGGAATTATGTGTATTTTCATGTGTTTATAATTATTCACTCTCTGTCCTCCACCACTACAGTGCAATGGACTTTGTTACATTCACTGCTGGGTGTGCAGCACCTCAGCACCTCCAGTCTAGAGAATGTTCAGGATTCAGTACATATGCATGAGTAATTTCTACACTAGAAGCATACCAGAAAGAGTGTGCAAGTCTGCTGAGGGAAGTCAGGGAGGCTTCCCAGAGGAGAAGGCTCTACGTCATCATGATTTGATCTCATTGTGGTGGATTAATTGCATTATTAGCCATGGGATTTTCATACCTCCCTATATGCATGCCCTTGGACATTGAGCTTAGCCATGTGACTTCTTTGGACAATGAGATAGTAGCAAATTTGATGCAAGCAGAAACTTGAAATGTGGTTTCTGATTTCTCTCTTGGAACCTTGCTGCCACCAGAAACACAAACCTAGACTAGCCTGCTGGGAGACAGGAGACCATATGGGACAGAGATGAGTTCCCCCAGCTGAAGCCCATCCCGGACCAGCTAGCCCCATGAGAGTGGACAGCTGGTTGCAGATATGTGTGTGAGCCTAGACCAGATCAGCAAAGCTGCCCAGCTCATTCATAGAGGAATGAGAAAAAAATAAATGGCTGTTTTAAGCCAATAAGGTATGAGGTAATTTGTTACACAGCATTACTGTGGCAGTAGATAACTGATACACTCACCATCTCAACAACAACCTGTGAAATAACACTTTTTATTGCCACTTCCAATATAAGAAAACTGAGGTTCAGAAACAAATAAATAGGAGGAAAATAGAATTTAGCCTGAGTCTTTATACCATAGCTGCCTTTATATTAGAAATATGACTCTGATATATCATGGGAGCCTGTGAGTTAATGATGTAAAGGAAGGCAGGAAGGGAGAGAGGGAAGGAAGAAGGGAGAGAAGGAGGAAAGGAAGGATGAAGAGAGAAAAAAGGGGGGAGGGAGGCATCTCTTTGATCCCCAAGGCAATGTTCACTCCACTAATTTAGTCACACAGGTGGTACTTAGGGAGTTCTCAGTGATGTTTATCATAAACCATAGGCTAAATTAAGAAATAGATGAAAGGGACCTTTTTAAGTATGAAAAAGGAAAAGAGGAATAAGCAAGAAAGAACAGGGAAAAGGCTAGATATGTTTCTGTTAGATGAAATCATTTATCCTACTTTTGGCTGGGTGGGCAGGGAAGGACTTTCTGGAGAGGTGGCAATCTGAGATCTGAATAAAAAGAAAGAACCAGCCATGTGAGGATCAGGGAGAACAACATTCCAAGGCAAGAGAACAGCTGTGGCAAAGGAACAAAAGCTAAAACAAGCTTGGCAAGTTCAGTGACTCAAAGGAGGGCTAGGGTGGTCTGAGCAAAGTAGAGGAGGAGGACAGATTTTATTCTAGGTGACATCTGACTTGTGCTTTGAAAAATGTGGCTCTAGATTGTGGGGAGAATAGACTACAGGCAGGCAAACGTGGAAGCAGGGAGACCAGGTAAGAGGTTCTCATTGTTGTCCCTGGGAGAGCTGATGGTTGCTGGGCTGTGACATTGGTGGTAAAGATCATGAAAGTGGAGTTTTCTGGGCATTAGAGTCAATCAGACCTGTCAATAAACTGGATATCAGGGAAAGGCAGGAATTAAGAATGACTCCCAAGTTTTTGGCTTGATCAACTGGGTGAGTAGGGGTGCCATAGAGACAACTGCAAGAAGAAGCGGGTTTGGGTTTGTTTTTCCCAGAGTTGGGGATTAATGGGAAAATGAGAATGAAGAGAGAAGAGTGGGGATAAAGGGTCAAAACTATCGAGCCTATGCTGGAGAGAGACTGGGTTACCTCCTCCTCTACAGTATCACTCTGAAGCATCAGTCCACAGGTGGTGGGCCGTGATCTAGTGTTTTAACATGTGTGAATGATCCAGGAAGGTTGGATTGTTATGGAATAAAGACAGACAATTAAAAAAAAATAGAACCACAGCACTGCTAAAGAACAGCTTCTTAGTAAATAGCAACAGCTCAAGGCAGAGCATGCAAAGTTTGCTTTTCCTCTCCTAACCTAAGCACAGCACACATGTGAGGCCAGCGCTGGTCAGCGGTGAGTCCTCAGGTAACCACCTCCCTTTCCACACACGCTTCTCCGCCACAACGGAAAAAAGAGACCTTTGGGTCTCTGTTCTAATATAGCTCACACTTTAATAGCACTTCAGCTGGTTGCTGACAATAGCTCAGTGAGGAGAGCAGGAAAGATACGATTATCCCCAATTTTTAAATTGGAAATCTGAAGCAGAGGCAAGGCCACATGACTAATGAGTGGTGGAGCTGGGACCTTCCAGTACCTAGGTCAGTGTGCTTTCATGGCGCAAGACTCCCTCTCCTTCCTAAGGCTGACTCTGTGTTGTTGAGGCTCAGCCCTTTGAATTTCTCAAACATGTTCTCCAGCCTTGGAGACCACCTCTGGTCAACCCCAGTTTTCAGTCCCCTCCTCTCCTCACCCCTTCCCTACCCAACATGGATTCCACGGCTCATCCCTTCATCCATTATATTGTACACTCCGTGAAGCCCCGTGAGAACCCATCCTGTGATAATGTGAACTCAGTAGACATTCTCTACGTGGCCCCATTCTCATTTCACTAACCTAGGCATAACAAGGCTCTCCATTGTACACCATATGCTTCATGTTATGATGGGGTTTTACTCTACCATCAACTCCTTTTTACTGTGCTCCTCCATCACATCCACTGGCCAACTGTTCACCTCAGGTTCAGTACTTGGGCTGCCAAGAACTGCTGGGGGAAATCACCCATCGGCCAGGTGAAGGCAAGTTCAGGCTTTGCCCTGAGATCCTGCTCTATCTCCAGTTTGTTTTCCTGAACTCTTGTTTCAAGTCTTTCTACTCTTTACACTTCAGATCCCTCCCTCACTTAAAGGAGATGACTTCTTCCCAGGGACAACAGATTTCATATGGAAATGGCTTCAGTTTCTGGCCATGGGATCCACATGTGTTCCTGCAACAGCATTTTTTTTTCCCCTTCCAATTACAGTGAAGGAGGTGGTCCTTCTCTGTTATAAGGTCTCTTCATCCACTGTGCTCTGGATCCCATGTTCCTCTGTCTTTCAGCTTGTGTATTCCAAATTCTTCCTCAATAGGTTCAAGTCTCTATCAAAAAGTAAGACAAAACAAAAATCCTTCCTTAGACTTCCATCTCCTACTCTAGCCATTATTTTGTCAGTCTCCACCCATTCATAGAGAACTTCTCATCTTTACCATCTTTTAAACTCTTATTCACTCTTCAACCTCTTACCAAACCTGGCTTCCTTCCCTATTACTTTATCTAAACCTGTTCCAGTAACCAACAATCTCCATGTTACTATGTTTGATGGACACTTCCTCATCTGATCTTATCTCTCAGATGTATGACACACAGTTAGTTAGACATTCCATACTTACCTTCAGGAAACATTCTGGACTTTATGGCATCATTTGCACTAGGCTTTCTTTTAATTGGCTGAGCAGCCCTTCTTTTTCACTCTGCTCTGTAGCCACCTTATCTTCTTCTACTCAGCTATTAAATTTCTTCTCATTCGACACACTCCTCAGGTGATCTCATCCATACTCTGTACACAGAAAACTCCCAAACCTTGACCTACTGCCAAGAACTTTCTACTGAACTTCAGACACATGTATCCATCTGTCTACATGACATCTGCATGGATAAGTTTAATAGTCTTCAAAAAGAACATGGTGCAAATTTGAGCTTGTGATCTTTCTCCTCGAAACTGTACTCTTCCTCTAGCAAATGACCCCACCATCCACTCAGTTGTGCCTGTAAAAATCCTAGTTGTTACCCATAATAAGTACTGTCATTCTCGCCTGCTTAGCATTCATTCACCATTGCACTGCTAAGAGCTCCTCAAATTTCCTTTCCCACTCTGCGTCTATTTGCTTCGGAGGGACAGATTCTGCCTTTCAGCCCCAGGAGTGAACATGATACCCAGGACTAACCAATGAAACTCAATTCTAGAATATTTCCTGAAAACAGTGAAAAGTTCTCTTGTGCTGAAGTTGCTACTCTGTGAGGATGTGAACCTGGAGCTGCCAGCTGCTATTCTGCCAGCATGTGGAAAGAGCTTTTCAGAGAGAGGGTGAAGCCAAAGCAGCAGATAAAGAATCAGAAAGAGATCTACTCTGTGAGGCATCATCTGAGCTCCTGGATCCAGCCATGCCTGAAGCATCTGAGCTACTCCCAGGACTTTTCCTGCACCTGAATCAATCAATTTCCTTTTAGGCTTAAGCTAGTTTGAATTGGGTTGCAATCACTTGTACAGAAACAGTTCTATTATCTTTAGTGCCTCCCCTTCCCTCACCCCCTCACGCCCCTCCCCATCCAATTAGTCCCTCAGTTCTTTTGATTCCACTTCCTAGTTAGCTAAATATCTCTAAAATCATTCTTCTTTGATTTATTCCAGCCATCACTCTAGGCCAAACCATTATCTCTCAGCTGGACAATCACAGTGGCATTCTAACTGATTCCTTGTATCCCCTCCTGTTTCTTCAATCTGCTCTCTCTCTATAGTCAGCAAGATCTTAATAAAACCTAAATCTGACTCTGTGTCTTTTCTACTTGGAGCTCCTCATTGCTTCCTCTTGCCTAGATAATTAAGTCCCCAAATGAGTCACATGGCCTGTGGCCTCTGAATGGGCTGGTCCCTGTCTAACTTTCCAGGTTCATCTCATTCCATTTTCCCTCTTATATTCTCTTCATCCCAGCAATGTCAGGCACTACTGCTAAATCTCATCACCTTTGCAAATGCTATTCCCAGTGCCTGAAACAGTCTTCCCCCTGGTCTCCCCTTAACTGACTATGATTTAAAGTTCATTCCTCAGGAGAAGCCTTCCCTAACATACTTCCATGAGCTATCTCTCACACCCCAACACCTTGTATTCTATACTTTTCCTTCTCAGTATTTGTATTTGTCATCATTTAATTAAGCGTTTAATGTTAATGATTAATTTCAAATCTAACTCCCCCACTAGACTGTATGCTCCATGAGGGATCATGCCTGTTTTGTTCATCACTATAGCTTATCAAAGGGCCTGAGATCATTTTGAATAATTTTCCTTTGTTCTGGGTACTGGGAGATAGGGTGGTAAAGAGAAATTCAAGAAAAACAGAGATGTTTGATCAGGTTTACAGATTTCATTTTAGACTAAAAGCTTTATTTTTAAGCTGTTGACCATCTGTTATACCATTAAGGCAGTATCTCTTTAGGTGAAGATAAAGCAGAAAGTTGGGCAATTTCCTAAAAATCTGGTTTATGTACAGAATAAAATATGAAAGAAAAAAGAAAAGAAAAACATACAAAACCTCAGCCTTCCTTGTTCTCTTCAACAAGGCATTTGATAAAAAATAATAATAATAAAGAGAGGGAGGAAGCAACACTAGATTAAAGAATTTTAAGGGACATAATAAATAGGTGCAATGCAGGGCCCTAGGTTTGAGTTTGGTTTGGATAAACCACTGTAAAGGACATTTTGGGGACAAGGAGGGGAAATTTGAATACAGATTGGGTTTTAGACAAGAAAAAAATTTATTGACAAGGAAAGATGGAGATTATTAACTAAAGAAAGCAGGTTACAAACAGCACACCATCTCATTTTGGTAAAAATATGTATATGTATATTTATATATGCATGGAAAAAGCTTTCAGGATCTACACACAGGTGTGTTAACAGTGGTAATCTATGGGTGGTAAGAATACGGTGCTATCATTTTCTTATTTTTTTAATCTTAATTTATAACTTTCTACAAGGCACAAATGCTGCTTTTTGTAATATTAAAAATTAAAACATGAATGAATTTTTAAACTGTTTCAAATAGGCTTAAACTGACTCAGATTTTCACTGAAAGCTGTCCAGGAAATTTTTTCTGCGTCCTCCACCTTGGAAATGAATAGTGTGTCCCAACTTCTAAGTAGGTCTCAGCATGAAGGATTAAAAATTTTAACAGTCCTAGAACTGAAAGGGAATCAATCAGTTATTGAGCATGCATACATTTTCTCCTGGCAATGTCAGTAAACGACCTCCCCATCAGGAGCAGGGAAGGTTGCAAGAAAGCAACCTGACAACGAGGTGATCACCAGTCAACACTGAAGCAACTGTTTACTGCTCTAATGGAGATATCCACAGTTCCTCAACTCCTAAGGGTAGTAAGTTCATAGAAAATTTAGGAAATGCTGAGTTTCAATGCTGTCTGACAAGGAGAAGGAAGGGTATGTTGAAGACAACTGCAAAAGACTGGAAAGGTCACTTATTGGATGCTATTGAACTGATCATCAAGAGACTTTCGTTCAAGCCTTATGCCTAAGGAACTGGGAAAGTTCACAGCCATGGGAGCCCTCATATTCTTTATCTACAAAGTGAGGTCTAGACAAAATCTAACATTTTAATTGCTTCACAACCATGGTTCATTGAATAACAAGATATTCTGTGGGAAACTAAGTTATAACATTAAATATCCCAGAGAATTTTGCCAACATCCCCTTTATGAATTCTCAGACTGCTGAGCTAGTTGCCTGTAGAGGGCAGTAGTCAGTTAATAACATCTTTTTGACTCGAGCAGGAAGGGACTTTATGGATCCCTCTTTGTTATAGAGAAGGAAATTGAGGCCCAGAGAAATCAGTTGACTTGCTCAGAATCACACAGGTAGCACTAAAGCAGAGGTGAAAATATCTTTTTTTTAATTTAATTTTTTAAATTGAAGTACAGTTGATTTACAATGCTGTGTTAGAAAATGAAGAATTCTGATCCATGTTTAAAAAAAAAAAAACAACTTACAGAGATCTAAACTTGAATTGCATTTAGTTGTCCGTTTACTGAATCACCTCTTCTGAAAACAGTAACATCACCATCACCGTAAAACAAGGACACTATCCCAGAAAACCTACTCTTTAAGACATTTTTCTTGAAGACATTTCATTCCAATGTCACTCCCCAGTCACAGTGCTATCCAGTGAAATTCCCTCAGCCTGTTACCATTTTGTTGATAAACTATGCTGTTGAAATACTTCTTTGCCAAATATATGTATGTAGTCCTCAAAATGCTTTGGGGGACTGGATGGTGTGTAGAGTTTTTATTTTTTTCCCTCTTAATCCCATCAATGGCTGTGGTTACCTGAGGTTGGTGTTCAGTTATTTCAGTCATCCTGTGATCAGATTAGATCCACCACTTTGTAAGATTGTCTCTTCCTTGCCAATATTCCAGAAAATAGTTCATGTGATCAAATACTATACATGGACTCAGGCTTGTAAAACCATGACGAGGATATGTTTGATGTGTTAGCTTTGGGCTTTTCAGGTTGTTCTTATTTTGAGAAATAGGCATGTAGTGGCATCATGCCGCAGTAGGAGAATCGTCAACTTTGGAGCCTAACAGAGGCTTAAATCCTGCCTCTGCTCATGTATCAGCCAGGTCTCTGCAACAAGTTACTCTAACTCTATGAGTATCAGATTTCTCATTACAGTATTTACCTTATAAGTGAAGATTAAGTGAGAAAACTATAAGTACCTAGATCAGTGCCTGTAGTATATGACCTATTAGAATTAGGAGAGAGCAAAAAGCAGAATTCCACAGTGTAATGGAGTCAAGGGCATGGCTATTAAAGCAAGGTATTGTCTTTAAAATGACCCATGGAAAATAGATTAGATGAACATTCCAGTGGATAAGTTTAAGGAAAGTAGCTTTTTTTTCTTTCTTTCTTTTTGTGGTACGCGGGCCTCTCACTGTTGTGGCCTCTCCCGTTGCGGAGCACAGGCTCTGGACGCGCAGACTCAGCGGCCAGGGCTCACGGGCCCAGCCGCTCCACGGCATGTGGGATCTTCCTGGACCGGGGCACGAACCCGTGTCCCCTGCATTGGCAGGCGGACTCTCAACCACTGCGCCACCAGGGAAGTAGCCTTTAACCTACCACAAGCTAGTGCCATGGTGCTCTTATTGTTCACCAACTTTCACAGCAGTGACATTACTAAAATATAGCCTAAGTCACCCCACACATGTTAGTGGTGATCAAAGAACATGCTCCATTAAGAACATGAGTAGAGGAACTTAGAACAGTTAGCCACTCTCACTCCATGATATTTCTAGGATGCAGAGAGAGCATCTCAGTTTCTTTTTCAACCCAGTCTTTTCTTAGAGCTTATGGAAAAGAGAATGAAGGAGGTCCTCAAAAACATGATGGTCCAAGCATAGGTACACTGTTGCTATGGCATTTTTTCCATAGTTTTGCATAATTGGTTCATACCCTTTGAGTGCATATTATGTTCAGAGCACCAGACATGTATTATTTCATTAAAACTCCACCACAACCTGATGGGGAGATACTATTACTGACTTCAGTATATTGACGGAGAAACTGAGGTTTGACAAGGGTGTGTTGCTTGCCCAGGTCGAACGTAATGTGGTGAAACCAGAATGAAACCCTAACAGTAACTCCAGAGTCTGTACTGGAGACACAGCACAATATATAAGTTTGGCATCTTATATATTGGCTTTTATGAATGTGGTAATAGTGGGCAAAAAGGTGGATAGCAACCTGAGGGGGGAAAAAAACTCAAGAAATCTACTGAGAACCAAAACCACTTCCATCCCCACAGTCTACATTAACATAACTTTTCTATTCCATGGGTCTTCATCAGCATAACTTTACTGTTCCAGAAAGCCCAAGAAGACGGCAATTACAAATGACTTTATCGTTCACTCCAAAGACCTCCCCAAAGACCCTTCAACTCATCTACTGAAAACATCAAAGGATAATTTTACATCAATGTGAGCATTTTCAAACCCCTCACCTCAAAATCTTCACCTTGCTATGTCCATTAATCCTAAAGATTATATTGTGGTCCTCACCCAGACCTAACCAGACCTCCCCACTCCCAAGATGAAAGACGCACATGGAAGAAAACCATACTTCAAAATCTCAAAACTATTCCCAAGCTTGCCCTCCCTATTCTGAGCCTCTGCTAAGACTGTTGAGGTGGTGATCTCTATTACCTGTAAAGCATTCGTTTCTTAACTGGGGCTGATTTTGCCTCCAAGAGAAAATGGAGCAATGTCTGGAGACATTTTTGATTGTCATGACTGGGGATGCTGCCGGCCTCTAGAGGGTCAGGGTCAAGATTGCTGCTAAACATCCTACAATGCCCAGGATAATCCCCCTCTTCTAACAAAGAATTATCCAGTATCAAAAGGTTATTTTGATAATATCTGGGGGAGCTAGAATTCAAACCACTAATTAGCAATGTCTAAATTCATTCTATATAGAAGTATCTCAAACTCTGAACCATTCTGGCTATGTTCTTATTCTCATTGCTATTCATTTCCAGTATCCCTGCAGGTTAGTAAGCCCCAAATACATGGTGCCCATCTTCAAGAATTTCATCCCGAGAGTCTATACTACAGACAAATACCTGACTTTCTTTTTATGGTGTTTTCCATCTTCTAAGAAAAGATCACCTGGTGGTTCATTTATCTTTAATTTCTATACTTTGTATTCTGAATGAGCAGTTTGAATTGATGGACTTGAGACCACAGTTTTTTAGGAGATATCCTTATCTGTCTTAATAACTAGAGTTTCTGAAGGTGAGAAAATGGCTTTAATGAACAGGAAGCTTGTTCTCCTGAAACCAAACAGCATTAAATCATAGCATACTAAAAGTAATAGAGAGCATGGAATACTGCCTTTGGAAATTAGAATTGAATTTTACCTTTTCTTCTAGATATTTCCATGGATAACAATATTTCCTTGGACATCAGTGTTTGAGTTATAAGATCAACTTGTAACTGAACATATAAACAGTCTACCTTTCCTTCCTGTGGTGGGTAAAAGGAAAAAGCAACTATATATAGAAAGAGTTCAAAAACTGATATCACTTAAGTCTTGAAATACTGTGCAGTGATTTTCTGAAGGCAAGTAATGGGCTTTGAATCTTGGGGACTTAATGAAATTAAATACCAGCCCTCACTGTGGGCACAGAAGCCAGGACTTGTGTTGTTGGAATGAAGCCCATGATGATCTCAGCCTGTGCAGAAATTACATTGATAAACCCACATTGCCTTTGTATTAGGCAGCAATGTGTTTGTCACCAGGAACTTCACTGAATCTTCTGGAAGCTCTCAAGCCCATCAGAGAAATATTGCCTATCTCAACACTTGTCACAGGAAGGACCCGGGAGGTTTTCCTTCTTTAAAATTTTGGGGTGATGAGAGTCTTGAGTCTTGTGGGAATCCACTCAGACCCCCAGAGTTGGTATAAAGATAATGTTAAAGACAAAACATTTTAGCTAAAGCAGAGGCAGAAAGAAATCTTATCTAAATGGCCCTTACCTGACTATGGCAGAAACTCCAGAGAAATACAACTGCTGTTAACCCCCTTCCCAGGGAGTTTCCTGCAAATTCAGCTGCCATGGAGACAGACTACCCATTCCCTTAGCATCAAAAAGTCCCATAGAACATTCCCTACCTTCCCACTGAAGCCCTAATCACCACCACCCCTCTGTTAAATTTGGTACATGAACCTGTTAATCCCTGGCTGTTGAATGAGTTCCTCATCGCTGACTGCTTCCACCTGCCTGCATAAGTAATCCTTGTCTTTTCTCCTGTTAATCTGTCTATTGCTGGTTAATTTGTAGGCCCTCAACCACTAGACATCAGTTGGAAGAAGAAAAATTTTCCTTCTTCAACAGTTCAACAGTTTTGGTGATAAGGACGGGATGGTAGGGGCACCCTGCTCACCCAGAGACTGTAGCTGAGATCTGGGGACCTCTGACCAAGCTGACAGGTAAGTTTCCTTACCAGCCAGACTCCCAGGTCTCTCAGGGTCTGGTTGAGCAAAGGCAGTAAGCGCTTCTCCTTTATTTTTCTTTCCAAGGTTGAGATTAGCAGGAGAAAATACTTACACGAACTAGTTCTTTGTATATTGTGACTCGGTTTTGGTTTTTTTTTTTTTTTTTTTTTTTTGCTGTGAAGATATTTTTTAGTTTTTTGTTTATTTTTTTGAATTTTAGAATTTTATTTATTTTTTTATACAGCAGGTTCTTATTAGTTATCCATTTTAGACATATTAGTGTATACATGTCAATCCCAATCTCCCAGTTCATCCCACCACCACCACCACCACCACTTTCCCCCCTTGGTGTCCATAGGTTCGTCCCTTACATCTGTGTCTCTATTTCTGCCCTGCAAACCAGTTCATCTGTACCATTTTTCTAGTTTGAGTACTCTTATTGTAGATCCTTTCCCTCCCAGGGATAGCCACTCCTATCTGTTCTTCTCTTTTTGTGTCCTGAGAGCTTGGTTTGGATCTAGTAAGTGCATTCACTCTCTGGTTTTCTGTCTGCCCAGGGATGCAGATTTTTGGATCTGTGTTCAGAAGAAGCCAAACATTAGGTTGAGATCATGAGAATCTGTAGACTGCAGGACAAATATGTGAGCAGACTGGGCACCCCATTTGTGGCTGGTGTCCTGCTAACCATTACCAGCTCTTAGTGCGTTCATCTTAGTCTAGATAAAGGGTCTTAGTCCGTAAGGACCTTATCCCCTGTTTCCTCATTGCCTTGCTTGTGCTGGGAAGTCCTATCCCGGTATCACCTGCCTGGTGTCAGACACAGATCGGAAGGTCTGTAACTGGAGGTGTCTCACTTAAAAAAATATATATATTTTTTTTCTTTATTTTTTTGGCTGCGTCAGGTCTTAGTTGCAGCATGTGGGATCTTTCATTGCAGTGCAGGTGCTTTGTTGTGGCGCGTGGGTTTTCTCTCTCTAGTTGTGGCGTGCAGGCTCAGGATGCATAGGCTCTGTAGTTGTGGCACGCGGGCTTAGTTGCCCTGTGGCATGTGGGATCTTAGGTCCCAGACCAGGGATCGAACCCGCGTCCCCTGAATTGGAAGGTGGATTCTTTACCACCAGAACACCAGGGAAGTCCCGAGGTAGCTCACTTTTATGGGAAACTAGAGACACATATTTTCACAAACACCACTCCCATCACCTGTGGCAAATGAGATTCTTTGCTTTCTTTCTCTTTGGCTATTGTTGGGAGTGACTCAATTATGGGTCTTCATTTTCTGCACCCTTTTGGGGGGTTGCCTCTTGTGTCCATGGCTAAATCATAAAAGGTCCATTGGTTTTGAGGTACATTTTAGAATACATATACGTTTGCAGATCCTAAGTCGTCAGTGGCCAGACAACAGATCTTTTGATTTGAAAAAGTGTTTACATTTGTAAGAATTTTTAGAGAACTCTCACCCTAAACAAATATCCTATTACCAATATGGAAAAATCAAATTGAAAAGAGGACATAAAGAAAGATCACAGCTAGCTTAAAAGTCTCCCTTAACAAAATTAAAGAACAGAAATCAAAATCTATATCCACCGTAAACTCCCTCCTCCACCTCCCTGCTACAAATGGCCCACTTGGGCCTTTCCCCTGAAGGTTAATTGGGCTAAAGTGGAGTGAAGTCCTCAGAGGGAAGGAATACATCCTAAAGCCTTTGTTGAACGATTTATAAAAACATTCCAAAGACACAGAGCTCTAAATCCACAAGCCCTGGAACATAGGAATCTTGGTTTCTGCCTTAATTGGAACTCTCTCTGATATACGTAAGAAATTCAAAATAATATAGTTGGATGGGTAGGCCAGCCCCTTAATATCACTACTGGGGCTGCCACTCAATTCTTTGAAGGATTAAAAATATCTGTCCTGGGCTCCCCTGGTGGCGCAGTAGTTGAGAGTCTGCCTGCCGATGCAGGGGACACAGGTTCGTGCCCCGGTCCGGGAAGATCCCACATGCCACGGAGCGGCTGGCCCAGGAGCCATGGCCGCTGAGCTTGCATGTCCGGAGCCTGTGCTCCGCAATGGGAGAGGCCACAACAGTGAGAGGCCCGCGTACCGCAAAAAAAAAAAAAATCTGTCCTTACCTTACTAATCAAGTCTTTATAAAATCAGAAATATGGCTCTAGAAGTAACCCAAAGTACACCCATCTTTCTGACCACTTCCGGAGCCTCCCCTATTCATCTCAAGATACTTGCTGATACTTTAAGAAGTCAGGATGTTGGAAAAGGGACTGACCTGAACTTAAGAAAAAGAAACACAAATAGTAATTACGCTAGGCCTCAGCCTCCTCAGTCCGGCTCCTCTGAAACCTCTTCGCAACTAGGCCTCAACCTGGGCCAATTAGAAACTACAGACTCTCAACACAAATAATTCTGCCCACCTACTACATCCCCCTCTCCCCCTCCTCCCTTAAAAATGCCTGTTTGCAAAGGCTTAGTGCTACCAGACGAATTTGCTGTTGTCCCGGCCAAAATCTGGTAATAGGCCAATATGCCCCTGAAAACGCTCTTAGAGCAGTTATTTTAAAATAACTTTAAACTTTAAAATAACTTTATTCTTCCTCTCCCTCTTTGAGATGTAAATCTTCTACCACCCAGAGCCGTCTTCTCCTGGACCCGAGAGCCGTCTCTTTAAAATGCAAACATCCAAAGAAACTAGGCTGGCTCTCAGCCTGAGGGATCCCTTGCTTTTAATTGTACTATTGCTTCCTGTCATAAAATATGAGAAATTTATTTCTCCTCTTAATAAAAACCAATTAATATCCCCCTTTAATGAGCCCCCAGTGCTCTTTTCCTTAGCACTTCCCGGGCTTTAAAAAGTAACTTCTCGGGTCTTCCCTGGTGGTCCAGCAGTTAAGACTCTGTGCTCCCAATGCAGGGGGCCCAGCTTCCATCCCTGGTCAGGGAACTAGATCCTGCATGCCGCAACTAAAAAGATCCTTCACAGGGCAACTAAGACCCGGCATAGCCCAACAAACCAACAAATAAATAAATAGTAACTTCTCAGGCCACTAAAACAACCACCTGAGACTGAACTACAGCCTCCACTGATTATACATCAAGGCAAAGAAAAGGTCTTAAAGGTCTCCCCCACAAATATTGGTAAAAAGCTTTAGCCCATATGTTGAACAAATAACAACTCATTTCATCTGCTAGAAACATAGTCTGAATAAAAAGTGGGGCAAAGACAAACACTAACTCTTACCTAAACTAATAAATTTTGGATTACTATGAAAGCTATAAGGTTTCTATTTGTGTCTGCATGTATGCTTATGTCTGTCTATGTATGTAATATGTATATGTGGTATTTTCTTACCCCTGGATGGCATAGCCAAATTAATTTATACAGTTCCTTAAAAGAGCTCTACTTTAATTGGCTTAGAGAAAAATAAAAACATGTAAATGAAATATTCCTAAAACTCAGAAATCTAAACTTTTCTTCAAATTCACATGATTTGGGTAAATCTTTAGTAAATAAGACTAGTTTAATATCATTTGTTTAATAATAAAAATAACTGTTTCTTCTGAGTTATCAGCATTATGATACAAACATATTTTCAGACTACTTGGGTTTACTAATCAAATAAGCTATTATTTACTATATGTTTAAGATTATAAAACTTACAGATTTTATTTTTTTTATTGGACTATAGTTGCTTTACAATGTTGTGTTAGTTTGTGTTGTACGGCAAAGTGAATCAGCCACACGTATACATATATCCCCTCTTTTTTGGATTTCCTTCCCATTTAGGTCACTACAGAGCACTGAGTACAGTTCCCTGTGCTATACAGTCGGTTCTCATAAGTTATCTGTTTTATACATAGTAGCGTATATATGTCAATCCCAATCTCCCAATCCATCCCCCACCCTCCTTCCCCCCTTGGTATCCATACATTTGTTCTCTACGGCTGTGTCTGTATTTCTGCTTTGCAAATAAGTTCATCTATACCATTTTTCTAGATTCCACATACATGCGTTAATATACGATATTGTTTTTTCTCTTTCTGACTTACTTCACTCTGTATGACAGTCTCTAGGTCCATCCATGTCTCTGCAAATGGTACAATTTCATTCCTTTTTATGGCTGAGTAGATTTTATTTTTTTTTATTGAAGTATAGTTGATTTACAATGTTTTAGGTGTACAGCAAAGTGATTCAAAGATATATATATGTGTGTGTGTATATATATATTCTTTTTCAGGCTCTTTTCCATTATAGGTTATTACAAGAAATTGAATATACTTCCCTGTGCTATACAGTAGGTCCTTGTTGTTTATCTATTTTATATATAGTAGTGTGTATCTGTTAATCCCAAATTCCTAATTTATCCCTCCCCCCTCCTCCACTTTGGTAACCATAAGTTTGTTTTCTATGTCTGTAAATCTGTTTCTGTTTTGTAAATAAGTTCATTTATATCATTTTTTTAGATTCCACATATAAGTGATATCATATGATAGTCACCTTTATCTGACTTACTTCACTTAGTATGATAATCTCTGGGTCCATTCATATTGCTGCAAATAGCATTATTTCATTCTTTTTTATGGCTGAGTAATATTCCATTGTGTATATACACCACATATTCTTTATCCATTCATCTGTAATGGGCACTTAGATTGTTTCCATGTCTCAGCTATTGTAAATTTTGCTGCTATGAACATTGTGGTGCATGTACCTTTTCGAATTAGAGTTTTCATCTTTTCTGGATATATGCCCAGGAGTGGTATTACAGGATCATATGGTAACTCTATTTTTAGTTTTTTAAGGAACCTCCATACTGTTCTCCATAGTGGCTGCACCAATATTCTCACCAACAGTGGAAGAGGGTTCCCTTTCCTTCACACCCTCTCCAGAATTTAGTATTTATAGACTTTTTGATAATGGCCATTCTGACTGGTGTGAGGTGATACCTCATGGTAGTTTTGATTTGCATTTCTCTAATAATTAGCAGTGTTGAGCATCTTTTCATATGCCTGCTGGTCATCTATATGTTTTCTTTGGGAAAATGTCTATTTAGGTCTTCTGCCCATTTTTTTCTTTTGACTGAGTTATTTATTTTTTTGATAGTGAGCCATATAAGATGTGCATTTTGGAAATTAATCCCTTGTTGGCCGCATTGTTTGCAAATGTTTTCTACCATTCTGTAGGTTGTCTTGACTTGTTTTGTTTATGGTTTCCTTTGTTGTGCAAAAGTTTTTAAGTTTAATTAAGCCCTCTTTGTTTATTTTTGCTTTTGTTTCCATTACGCTAGGAGACAGATCCAAAACAAATATGACTGAGATTTATGTCAGAGTGTTCTGCCTATATTTTCCTCTAGGAGTTTTATAGTATATGGCCTTACGTTTAGGTCCATTTTGAGTTTATTTTTGTATATGGTGTTAGAGAATGTTCTAATTTCATTCTTTTACATGTAGCTCTCCAGTGTTCCCAGCACCACTTATTGAAGAGACTGTCTTTTCTCCATTGTTTATTCTTGCCTCCTTTATCATAGATTAATTGACCATAGTGAGTGGGTTTATTTCTGGGCTTTCTATCGTGTTCCATTGATCTGTGTCTGTTTTTGTGCCAGCACCATACAGTTTTGATTACTGTAGCTTTGTAGTATAGTCTGAAGTCAGGGAGCAAGATTCCTTAGAGATTTTATTTTAATCAAATTAAATCATTGCTCTTACAAATTTTATTTCAACAAGAATTGTGTTTTATTATATGTCTGCTTAGAAGTACTTTCCAAAATCTTTTTTGTAACTTGAAACCTTAGAGTTATACAAAATTAAATAATAGATATCCATTAAATATTCATTAAATATCTAGATCATTTCCAAATAATATAAAATACTGAAACATTAATTACTAAACATAGCTTTAAGTTTATCTGTTTTGACTTCTTATTTATACAGGAAACTAAAGATATTTGGTTCTATGAACAAAGATGATCTTTTTGTCATATTGAGAAATTGTACTATGAGGGCAGCATAAGTCTCTAGAAACTGTGAGATGATGTACTGATAAATTTGCTAATCTACTACACAATGCTGGTCTATGACAGTTCACAATTGTCTACTTCCTAGTTTTCTCTGGGAAATAAAGGTTACTAAGGGTTCAAAATTATAATCAATATATGTAAATGAAGCTACTAGAAATAATTAGGGTGAAGAAGAAAACTCTGAATGCAAAGTATTCAAGGAGTGTAGGATTGTGTTTGTTAAGAAAAAGGAAAGAGTAATTCTGTCCAAAAGTAGTTGTTTAAAGATTGTTGCATTGGCACTGCGAAGACGTGTGCTGGAGTGCGCCCCCCGGCCGCTGCAGCCCCTCGCCGCTGCGGTCACCTCGGTTCTCTGTGCCTCTGTTGGGACCCAGCCAGCCCGGGCGCCGCGAGCTGCTGGAGGGCCCGTCCGGGCGGCAGCGTGGCGCCCGGGACCCCCGCCCGGCTGCTCACCCGCGGCCCGCCGGCCGCACAAGTCTACGGAGCCGGGCCTAGGATGGGCGGCGGCTCGGCGTGGCTGGGCTGGGCTCGGCGGCGTCCACATAGCCTCGGCCGGCTGGCGGGACGGCTCCGGCCAAGATAAGTACCGGCTCGTGGTGGCCGGCGGGGGGCGGCGCGGCAAGTTGGCGCTCACCATCCAGTTCATCCAGTCCTATTTTGTAACGGATTATGATCCAACCGTCGAGGATTCCTACACAAAGCAGTGCGTGACAGATGACCGGGCAGCCCGGCTAGATATTCTGGATACAGCGGGACAAGAGGAGTTTGGAGCTATGAGAGAACAGTATATGAGAACTGGCGAGGGTTTCCTGTTGGTCTTTTCAGTCACAGATAGAGGCAGTTCTGAAGAAATCTGTAAGTTTCAAAGACAAATTCTGAGAGTAAAGGATCGTGATGAGTTTCCAATGACTTTAATTGGTAATAAAGCAGATCTGGATCATCAGAGACAGGTAACGCAGGAAGAAGGACAGCAGTTAGCACGACAACTTAAGGTAACATACGTGAAGGCGTCAGCAAAGATTAGGATGAATGTAGACCAAGCTTTCATGAGCTTGTCCGGGTTATAAGGAAATTTCAAGAGCAGGAATGTCCTCCTTCACCAGAACCAACGCGGAAAGAAAAAGACAAGAAAGGCTGCCACTGTGTCATTTTCTAAGAATCCCTTGAATTTTAGCTACGAACTGCCAGGAAAAGCCCTCATCTTCTCCCTCTCTCCTTACAGTTTACATCACGATGGTACCTTTCTAGCCTTAGATAAATGATCACCGTGGTAGCCTTAGACCAAGAAGCTGGCTAATCCTTTCCATGAAGTTAATCCAATGGTCATTCAAGACAGATTTAAAGGAAACACTAAGGCTGCTTCAAAGATTGATTCCTTTAAAATGGATATCTATATATACAGACACATTCTTTTTTTAAGGGCTTACTTTTAATAAGGATGAATCAGCTTTGGAACCTAAGCTGTTTGCCAAGCTGAAGTCATAGGTTGTGAAATAACTTTTAACTTCTGGAATCATATCGCCTACTGTTACTCTAAATAGAAACATAGGGAGTTTTTTTTAATGTGAATTTTTGCCTATCTCTAAAAATTTTGATGTCAACTTTAGTTAACCTTAAATACACTGAATTGAATTCACAAAAGTGAGACATCTCAGACCTTTACTGATGCTATAGCCTTTGTTTTCCAGTGGCCAAAATACCAAAATGCCTATTGTATTTATAGGTTAAAAACTGCATGTAAAGCCTTTACTATTATTCCTAAAGATAATATTCTATGTGGCCAAATATTTGGACTCATTCTGGACTTAGGCATTTTAGTGTTCTTGGTTTTTTAATTTAACTCTTTTCACAGCCATGTTGAGAGTAAAAATAAATAATTTCTGTCTGTCTTCCTTTTCAAGTATTTCTGGGTAAGGGATTCAAAAAAACTAAAACTGTTTTTGTTTATAATATAAAATATGGAATTGATCTTTCCAGGGTCAGAGATAATTAACGTTTTGCTATATACTTTTATACGTTATTTTCTTATCAAACTAGTTAACAAGTATTTTTATATGATTGTAAGCAAATATGCTCTCACAGCATACCTCGTGTATATGTAAAGATAAGTATTTAATTCTCACTGTTCACTTTTAGCTGACAAAGGAAAAAAAAGTGAAAACTACAGAAACTGTGGTAGAACCTTACATGCTGTTCTGGTCCTGGTTGTACCCACCTTTGGCCAGTCGCATAGCTACTCAAGAAACCTTCCCAATAGAGTACGACAGGATGAGAATCTGAAATCACTTCCGATATCCCCTACTAGATACTGACTGCTATATCAAGTAGTAAGTGGTAAAACTTTTAATTGACAATTAGTATAACTGTGGGTGACTTCTGATTTTGTTTTTCATTCTGTGGCTTGTGTTTAAACAATTCAAAGGTATGTTCCTGATTTTGATATACTAAGTGGTATTGTAAGTTGTCACTTTATTGAATGTGTACAACAGTTCCACGAAGTTTGTAAAGCATATCCTTGTATAGCTTCAGGTGCTAGAATTACAATTGCTCTGTTATCACAAAACAAAACAAAAAAATTGTTCCAGAAGAAAAAAGAAAAAAAAAAGAGAGACAAGGGGCTTCCCTGGTGGCGCAGTGGTTGAGAGTCCGCCTGCGATGCAGGGGACGTGGGTTCGTGCCCCGGTCCGGGAGGATCCCACGTGCCACGGAGTGGCTGGGCCTGTGAGCCATGGCTGCTGGGCCTGCGCGTCTGGAGCCTGTGCTCCGCAACAGGAGAGGCCACAACGGTGAGAGGCCCGCATACTGCAAAAAAACAAAGAGAGAGACAAAAAGATGAATAAATATAGGAAGTTTTACAGGTTGGGGGGCGGGGTGATGTTGTGGGACACAGAGAGAGAATCTTAGCTCATGTGGTCAGGCTGAATGGATTTACTGTAAGTTTTATAATGTCAATATTGTTTTAATATCAATAATGTATTGATGCAAAATTAGAGTTTGGTTTTCTCTCCCTTAAAAAGACAAAAGTTTCTTGGATTACTGGTTTGTTCTTAATAAGAGATTGTAAAAATGTTCTCTTTACCTTTTAAGTCATCTACTAAGGAAGCAAAGATTCTGTGTCTTATTGGAATAATTTCCAGTATTTTAACCATGTTTTTGATTATTTAAGAAGACCAAGTCTTTTTTCTTAAATAAGAACTGACCTGTGATCCTATTTAATCAGATGTTCAAACCTGCTGATGTTTTGGACAGCTTCCCAAAACCAAATTCTAAATGAAGTCTTTTTGACCTGGAACTGACTTTGAGACTTTCCACGGGGTCCCTGGAAAATCTCGAAGGGTTTGTCCTCTCACCTTGTGAAAAGGGAGATGTTTAACTAATTAAGTTTATGTCATAAGTTAAGTTGCATGGAAACATTGTCAAATAGGAAGAGGTGCTTAACCTTCCCTAGGTTATACTGGTATGCCTAAATGTTATTGATATAAGTACTTCAGAAATTCTATGAAGTTCCTAGAAATTTGTCAATGCCCTCATTTTCTATGATATGTCCTGATAGAATGTTATCAGTTATAATTTCAGTTATTATCCTAAGAGAATACATGTCACAGAAACAACCAAATTTGTCAACTGCATTATTTTTTATAATGAATTCTCATCAAACTTTAACAGTGGCCATTTTAAGTTTTTTGTCATTCACAGATAGTTATTCTATTATTCTGATGCTTTTCTAAAAGCTCTTGCAATCAGCTACAAGCCGGAATACTTTGTCTTCAAAAAAAGGGATGTCTCAGAGAACCACAGAAAGATCTATGACCTAAGGTACTCTGGGGTACAGGCTTCTGATGGCATTGCTTAAATAAATTTGAGATCATACCACTGAGGATTTCCAGAATTCTAGTGGTGAAGCTGATGACTTCACAAAACTGCTAAGCCAGTTTCAAGTGGAACAAGAATTATTATGTGGGACTGAATGAGCAAATAAAAAATGATTATAATTTTTATGGATTTTTTTGTTTATTTATTTGGAATATTGCTTGTTCTTAGATGTTTTGTTTTTCTGGATATAAGGAACCCCTTTTCTGTTTTCTCCTAAGCTATGTATAACTCACAACATATAAGAAGATTATATCTTTGCAAACTGAAAAGAAACATTTATCTTTTTTCCCTAACTGATCCCTCCTGAATTCAGAAACTCTTATTGAATATTTTTATTCTCATTGCAATATAGTGGCTTGCATAAGTTCAATAAGAATCTGTTCTCTTTGTAACAGGACATAATTGAGAAAATTGGGTATATCACCAAGGCTTTCACTGGAATGTCATATTTGAGATTCATGTGCACAGAATCATCTATGACCAAACAGTTTTCAGGAATTAAGATTGCTTTATGAAGCCAATGTTTACAAAACCGTTCTGGGAAAACTGGCCTGGTACCTGGCTTACAGGCTTCCCGGCCTTTATAGGTGAGTAGGGAAAGTCACTTTCTGGCAGGCCCAGGAACTTTAGAATATTTTGCAAACCTCAAGAAGAAAGGAAATCACCAAATCTATAAATACTGCAGATGAAGTCTGATAAGTTCATGGCTTGGCTTACAAGCATCAAGAGGCATTTAAAAGTCCAATCTGAGATTCCTTATAAAAGTTCCAGCCAAGCAAACTTTAAAAGGCCTATATAGTCCAATTACCAATCTTGCTGCACTTATGTGAATGATCAGGCCAAATTTAATGGGACAAGACTTATTTTGTAAACAAGAGTAATCTTACTTTGATAATCTTTGCTCAAAATGGGGGTGATTGTAGGGGCTTCCATGGTGGCACAGTGGTTAAGAATCGCCTGCCAATGCAGGGGACATGGGTTCAAGCCCTGGTCCGGGAAGATCCCACGTGCCGTGGAGCAACTAAGCCCGTGCGCCACAACTACTGAGCCTGCGCTCTAGAGCCCGTGAGCCACAACTACTGAGCCCACGTGCCACAACTACTGAAGTCCGTGTGCCTGGAGCCCGTGCTCTGCAACAAGAGAAGCCACTGCAATGAGAAGCCCGCGCACCGCAACCAAGAGTAGCCCCCGCTCACCGCAACTAGAGAAAGCCACGCACAGGAACGAAGACCCAACACAGCCAAAAATAAATAAATAAAATAATTTTTTTTTTTAATGGGGGTGATTGTAGAAAGAAATTGTATGTTTCAGTGGAAAATAATAACCTACCCTTGTATGTTACCAGATTTGAGTCCCGTTCATTGTCTTAAAGCTACCTTTTCATCTCTGTGAATTCTACCTGCTATCTTACACGTTTTGTTGGTAATTAAGTTTTTCTCTCACTCTCTTGACTTGGCACCACTGAGAACTAAAGCTGCCTTTTTCCTAAAGCCCTGCGAGCTGAAGCTGAAGTGCTATAACTTCAAAGGATTTATCACCACAGCAGTGTGGACCATTCAGAAAATTCACTGGAACACCTGCATCTTCCATACTCTGCTCCAGGAAATAGCCATGGCTATAACACTGCCACTACCATCCTCACTAAAGGTGCTTCAAAATCCAACGTCTAGAAATCTTCTTGACTGGCTGCCCTGTGGACTCAGAAACTGCTCCAACCATTCATCTTTGTTTTCTTCTCCCTTTGTGTATCTCTTTCCCTGCAACTTCTAATCCAAATCTCTTCCCATAGCCATCAACCTAGGCTCTTTTTTTTTTTTTTAAACTTCTAGGGATGTTTCCAGTGAGGGAAATGTGGGGAACCGCTCAGACCCCCCAGAGTTGATTTTAAAGTAAAAACATTTGAGCTAAAGAAGATACAGGAAGAAATCTTATCTCAAGTCCCTTTATCTGACACAAACATAGCTTTCAGAATATACAGCTGACATTAACCTCCTTCCCTCCCCCCAACCATGGGTGTTTCCAATGTATTTAGGTGCCTGTACGGAGGCAGACTGCCCATAGCCATTAGCATCAAGAAGTCCCACAGAACCTTCCCTATCTTCCTACTGAAGCCCTAACTACCACCATCACCACCCCTTTGTTAATTTGGCCTATAAAGTTTTTATCCCAGTCTGTTGAGTGAGTTACCTATTACTGAGTAGTTCTGTGTGTAGGCTTAAGTAAACCTCATCTCTTTTCCTGTTAACCTATGCCTCGTCAGTTAATTTACAGGCCACCAACTACTGGACCCAAGTTGGAAGAAGAAAAGTTTCCCCCCAACAGTCTCCTCCCTGCTGACTGCAATGGCTTGGTCCCTGATGAAAGCAGCATTCATTGCCATGACTACAAAATTATCTATTCCTATGCATATGTGTGCATATGGGCATGTGTATATTTACAGCGTTGGCAGCTCAGCAGGTTGTGACTAAACGTCCTTAGGAATTTCCTTGGTGAGTCCAAGCTTATTGAAGTAGAAGCACTTCCCAGAAGATCAGAAATCTATCTTCAAACCAAGCTTATTCCCCTGCTTGTTGCATCATCAAGCCAGGCAGCTTAAAATAAATCATCTATTAAAAGTGAACCAATTACCAAACTCACCTTCCAACACTTCCAACACTAGTTTTGGGAAACGGACTGGAAGAACTCCTTCAATAGTAATTTGACCGTGCTCTCCCTGATGACATTGTCTTGGAATGTTGGTAAACTTCTTTTGGCATATGCTTCAGGGGGAAGACAGTTGTCTGAATTAATGACGAACTGGGTTCAACTCCCATCTCAACCATTTTGTAGCTTTGTAACCTTGAACAGTCCTTTAGCTTCTTTGAGGCTGCCTCAGTTTCCTTATTTGCAAGGTGGGGGAAATAAATCTTCACTTGAAAGAATTGGGGAGGGGATAAAATGAGATAAATGTATAGGCAAGTACTTAATTTTCTTCCTGGTTTCTTTAGAGTGCTTTCAGAATCACTTGGGACATAGGATTAGTACTCTGTAGGCAACAATGACATAGCTCTTCCCTACATTATAGCTTATACCCTAATCATTTACTTACTTTTCTTCACCTATTTCCCTGCTTCCCGTATTCCTGGAAAAAGACCATACGTGCCTTCTGTGGACAGAAAATGCATTCAGTTTTTCCTATGGAAATCAAATTTAAAAATTTTAAAGGTAGAATATGTTTATTTTGGGTCATTTTCTAAATAATAATAACAATAACAACAATAACAATAATAATAAATCCTGTTTAGTTTCATGAAGATTTCTAGATTTCTCTTTAGCTTGAATCTGGTGGGCATAAACTGATATGGAGTCTGGGTCCCCTCCTCTGTCCTTTTCTTGCGAGTATAAGTGTCATTATAGCCGGTTCTACCAGCCATGACCTGAGCCACCCTGAGTCTGGACTGAGTGCATTGGGCAATAAGCAGTCCAAGATCTTTCTGGTCAGGGCTTGGCAGCATGAATGGAGGAGGATGCCAGCATAGTTGCCAAGTGGATGGCTCATAGTTTCCATCTTTGTCTTTGTGGATGGCAGTCATGTGCTCCTTGTGGTGCCCAGTTGTGCAACAGACATCAGAGGCACTAAGCCAGAACGAGGGCCTAGGATGAGGTTCGCCTTCCTGATGGGCCTGGGCCTGCGTTGGGCTAGCAGACATGTGTTCAGCTTGAATAATCAGCTAAGGCCGGTTAGACTAAGGCTTGTTTGGGTGGATAAAATCAGGAACAGAGGCTGAGTGTGGCCATTGGAATGGCAAGAATGGGGGTCAGAATGAGGATGTTAGGCTGGTGTTGATTTTACAGGTGTGGTCCTCAGATTAGGCTCAAAAGAGGGAATTTGAGGAGTCAGGTAAGGCCATGAAGACAATAACCAAGATCAGTCCAGATGCTTCCCCAGGGGCTTGTGGTGCTAATGGGAGCTTCCATTTACCAAAGTCTGCCTTAGAGTTCCTCTTGGCAGCTCCACTATGGGGCAATCAATCTGTTTTCTCTGACACCCAGTTTGTGGTGGACATTGAAAAGAGGATCCTGGTTCCATTGGAGCAAAAGCTGAATATTCTTTGGACCAGAGCCACTGAATCTTTCCATATAAGCAGTGCTGTCTCCTAAGCTGAAATCTGAGGCAAAGACTAGGATTTTCTCTGTCCATTCACAAAACGTGGAGAAAGGTTCCTACCATGGGGCATCTAACCAGAGTCTTGATATGAGACAATCAGTACTTTAGGAAATGTGTTTTTCAACTTCTTTCTGTATCCGTGTGAGAGTGCTGTCTATGATGACTTGTAGGGAGTAATCACTGGGCTAGATCTACTATCAAGAAAATACATCTACTGCATTGAACACTTACCCTGCCTATAAGCCTTTCTATCCACGACATCTCAGAAAGGATAAACATTTTTTGTTAACAATATGTAGGTATGACTGTCAGAGGTTATCAACAATTGTAAAAATCCTTTGAGGTCCCTTAATTAACTTATCAGTCCCAGATCAGGGGTTTTTTCTTGACCTGTGGCCGGTCCCTCAACCTGGTTTATGAAAACCCGAGGGATTGGCATGAAGTAGGGTAGGGATATGAGAGGACATGAATGATGAGGAGCCACTTCCATGAGATCTCCGACCCTCTGTTGATGGGACACATGTCTCTCAGGGCTTCCTACACCTTCCAGAACTCTTGCCAGAACTTCTGCAACTCTCCTGAGTCTTCTGAGAATGCCTGGAAAGGAAAAGGTCCCTGGTCTAGGCAACAGGTGAGGGCCTTTCTTGTGGTAGAGATATGAGGTCAGGGAGCTACTGTGACCTCTTTGGTAGTGATATCCACACATGGAGTAAAAATGAGGACTGTGGCATTGCAGGAATCAAGGCTCAGATGTTCTGGAAGAGAGCCACGTCTTCTCTGAAAGCCTCCTATCCTGACACTGAGGCAGCTGTCACTGACCCGACAGCCTTGGCCCAGCCTAATCCCAACCAGGTGTCTTTCCAGAGGAAGAGGCAGCCTTCCCCGAATGACCACACCCTAGTTCCCTAAGGCTGCCAGGCTATCTGGGTTTTCCCTTGATTAACTTTCATGAGACTCTAGAACACATTATATACACTAAGTACATAAATTAGAAGTCTGCATGTGGTATCTTCTTCACTGGCAAATGAAGCCCTGGTCCTAGATACAGAAAAGAGAAAAATTGGCTTTACAGTACATCTCAAAAAGCAAAACAGAACAACTCAGACTAAAATGAATAAACAAAAACTTTGGCTTCTTCAAGTTTTGCATGAAAATAAGAGACCTTGAAATTTTCAGCAGAAATGTCTTTGTACACATCAGAGCAGGATACAGGTGCTTGAAGCTTGTAATGAATACTGGAATATCTTCAGAATCAGAGGTAACATGCAATGTAGGGTGAAGGGGAATTTTCACATACCTCTGGACCATGTGGAAATGATCTCATCTATCTGGATCATGTCCACCTACAAAGCACTTCTTAGATTGAATTATCCAGGTGATTGCTTTATCCTTCCAACATACCTTCCATGTACAAAACTATCTTAGATGAATACTAAACACTATGCCATTTTGTAAAATTGAACTTGAGCTCTTGTAAGCATCTTGCAAATCTATAGTTTGACTTGTATTTCCTGGAATTTTTGATTTTTTGTAACATTGTTTTTAAAAAGATTCTCTCAGTGTTGATTTGTGTGGCTGAGCTCCCTTGGGAATAATCTGGCCTTCAGCAACTCCTCTCTCCACCCCCAGTAGGAGCTTGAATAATGACTGAGTGACAAAGTGTCCCATTCAGTTATTATTCAACTATATTAAATTGCTAAAGTTGGTCATTGGAGCATATCTTATTACAAAGGCAAAAGTTCAACATTTTTCCCTGGGCACAATAGGCTTGCACATTATAAAACTTCTGGTCTGGTAAGGAATAAGATGTCAGGGCATGGAGCATGCAACAAATAAAACAGGGAAAGATGTATTAAACAAACCTGAGCAAAATTACCAGGCATTACCTTCAATATATTTACCAAACTCAGGCCTTCTATAAAGGGGTGCAAGAGATAAATTAGAAGGGATTCTTGAAAATACATCAGTTTTCCCAAGCTTTATTAAGCTTCCACAATTAAAAAACTATCATTTAAGGGGGAGAGGGATAAATTAGGAATTTGGGAGTAACATATACACACTACCATATACAAAATAGATAACCAACAAGGACCTACTGTATAGCACAGGGAAGTATACTCAATATTTTGTAATAACCTATAAGGGAAAAGAATCTGAAATATATATAACTGAATCACTGTGCTGTACACCTGAAACTAGCACAACATTGTAAATCAACTACACTTCAATTAAAAAAAAACCTATCATTTAAAGTCTTACACTAGGGACTAATATCTAGACAGTAAACATTGGTTGCTTATATTACTATATATACTCTTTGTCCACTTGGATTAGTTGGTGCCCAGACAGTACTGATTATTAAATATTTTGAAATCTCGCCACATTATATTGAAACCCATTTGGATCCATAGCTGTAGAGTATTTACTGGAAGGAGCATATGGGGTATGGCTGAAGGGTCTGATTTTTTCTAAAATGGCAAGTGAAGGAGCAGTTTTACCAAGAGAGTAAGAACTTCAGGTACTTGCTTGAAAGTGGTCACTCCAAGTTACTGCTTCAAAGAACAGGAAATGAGTGTTGTGGGAACTACAGAGACCACAGCCTATATGGTAGTATTCCTCAAAGGTGCCTCTTCATAAGACTCATTTGGGGCACTTATTTAAGAATATAGATTCCCAGATTCTTTCCCTGGGGACTATGATTACTATGTCTGGGCAGGCTTAGTAATCATTATTATTATTATTATTATTATTAGTTTATAAATTTATTTATTTATTTACTTATTTTTGGCTGTGTTGGGTCTTCGTTGCTGTGCGCAGGCTTTCTTTAGTTGCGGCAAGCAGGGGCTACTTTTTGTTGCGGTACGCAGGCTTCTCATTGTGGTGGCTTCTCTTGTTACAGAGCACGGGCTCTAGGCACGCAGGCTTCAGTAGTTGTGGCATGAGGGCTCAGTAGTTGTGGCTCATGGGCTCTAGAGCACAGGCTCAGTAGTTGTGGCACACAGGCTTTGTTGCTCCATGGCATGTGGGATCTTCCTGGACCAGGGCTCGAACCTGTGTCCCCTGCATTGGCAGGCGGATTCTCAACCACTGCACCACCAGGGAAGTCCCAGTAATCATTATTTTTAATGTGTACCAATGATCCTCATGGCAAGGCAAATGAGGGAAACACAGTTCAACCATCGATACTCATTCATGATATTATCATTCATTCATTCACTCTTTTATTCAGTTCTTTAGCACTTAATATGGTATATCTCGAAGTGACCCTGGATCCCCTACATCACAATCATCTGGAGTATTTGATTGCAATCCAGATCTTGGGCTGAATCCCAAACCTACCATATAAGCATCTCCAGAGGTAGGATCCAGAAATCTGCATTTTAAATGGGCATTCCAAGGGATTCTTACGTAATCAAGTTTGAGACTGTTGTGTGTCTGGCACATAGCATTTCTCTTCAAGTTGTCTGTTCCCAGTCAATAGGTAATAAGCACTTATTTAAAGACTTACTAAGACAGGGATCAGTGAATGATGTATGTAGAAGTGATGTAAAGGGTGAGGGGAGAGAAGCAGTTCTTCCTGCTGTGAACTGGAAGTCTACAAGGCTTGTAGGAGCAAGAAGGGAAGTTCCCCTACATATGCAGTGGCCAGGTTTGGGGAGATATGGAAAAGCTGAGTGAGGCTCAGGCCCCTTCAGCCTCTGAAGCCTATGGCAGGAGCCAACCACACACTTGATTGGAGATGGCCATACAAAGGTCCCACAATCCCAGGGTCAAGCAGTAGGGCACCTACAAGAGCTCTCACTCAGAATTTCCTGCCAGAGCTAGAGCCCTGCAGGACATAAATATACTTTACTTTTCTCCTTTCTTCTCCCGTTTCCTTAGTTTTGTTTGTGGAATGGTAATGGAACTTGCCCAGGCATTGTTTCATTTTGACACCGTAACAAGGTCTGTTCTGAATTCACTTTCTCCATTAGAAGCCTGTGGAGGGACCATTGTTCCTGTGGACTTTTACTGATGTGCAATTGTGTTTAAAATAGCTTGTCCAAAGCATGTCTGGAAAATAATAAGTAAATTATTTTAAGTACAATTTGGTTGATGATCCCAATTCTGATATCTCTGACTGCTCATGTGGGGGCAAGTTCAAGCAAATGCCCTCTGGTTTTGAATGGTAAGAGTAATAATAACAATAATAGTGAAGTGCCCAGGAATTGTAGTATTGTGATATTGTGGTATTGTAGCTCTAGCATGGAATTTGAAGTAAAAAGATCTGAATGAACCTCATTTTCTCATCTATAAAATGGGAATAATGAGACTTGCCCTAGTTACCTCCCTGGATTGAAACTTGGTAAACTTTAAAGCTTTATACAAACATTGGTTGTTGGTTTTAATAAGTTTTTGGTTAATACCTTGTCCCTCTCTAGCTTTAGCCGTCACTGGAACACTTTTCGATAGTATGGGTCAGCCTAAAATAAAGCACTGAAAAAACATGGGAATTTGGGTTAAAGATGCTTACCATTGCAATTACCTCCATTACAGAGATAATTATCTGGACCAAGATATTATATTTGCTAAGGTCTGGCAAGGAGGAAGTATGATCCAAATAGCAAAGGTCCCAGTGACAAATGAAAGGCACTTGGAAACTATGGTGCATTGTTCTGCTCTTCTGGAAGGCAAAACACTGCCAGGATGAAGACGGAGCCATTCCAAGTGAGTGATGAAATTTACTTTATTGACATTATCAATAAGGATGTATTTATGAGAAACAAACATGAAGCATTGCTCACACTTACGGGACTTGGCAGGTAAGCAAAGGGAAGTGGGTTGTCTGATCACGAGGCCTAAACCTTTGGGCTCATTTGGCATTGGTTTCGTGCCTGGTTAGCTATGTGATTTTTTAGGTAATTATCTTCCTTCATGGATCCTCAACTTTCCCATGCATAAAGTGGGCATAAAACTCTCCATTACACCTTATAAGAGCAAAGAAGATCATGTTTTTCACTGGAGGTAGAAGGCCATACATATTTTATCATTATTAGGTAATGAACATTACTTCTTTCGTGAGGGTTTAAATCCAGAAAGATATTCAATAGGGTTAAAAAATCACAGAGTGGCACCCAGGCTTCTGTTTAATATTTTGGCTTGTGTAATATGAATGTCTTAACTTTTGGTTTTCTGTTTTTCTTCTCTCTTAAGTAAGGGCATATATATCTACCCTGTTGTTAGACCAACAAAATAAAAAGCATGCCTCTCTTCAGAACTGTAGATCAAAAGGGAGCTTTATCATTCCAAATCACCCCCTCTTTGTACTTCCTGGAATCTTGTGAGACGAAGGAAGACTTTTGTACATTAAATGTAAGTTCATAAAATAATTATGGCCCTGCCCTAAATTCATGCATATTATTACAGGGTGATGAATCATTGCTGGTTCTTGTAGCATTATTTTACTGGAAAAAAAAAGTTAATACATTGATTGTTAAAATTGCCAGGTTGACAAGTCCAGAAAACAAAGAACTTTTCTTTTAGGATTAAATAGGAGTCATAGCATGTTTAAAGCAGAAGGAACCTCTAAAACCATCAGTTTATAGATGAGAAAGCTGTAATAGTAATAATAAGAAAACTTTATTGAGTGTGTTTACTGTGCTACATATATACTAAGTTATTTGCATGTATTATTTCAGTTCATTCTCAAAACAATACTCAGAAATAGGTGCTATTGCTAATGCCATATTAGAAGTAAGGAGACTGAAGTTTGAAGAAAATAAGCTACTTGCTTACGGTTCCCAGCTTGTTGATTCTCCTGAGCTGCCTTGATGTCTTATAATCAGAATACCACAGATTGGTGCCTTAAACAACAAA
Organism: Mesoplodon bidens; assembly: GCF_964165515.1. Classification (NCBI taxonomy): domain Eukaryota; kingdom Metazoa; phylum Chordata; class Mammalia; order Artiodactyla; family Ziphiidae; genus Mesoplodon; species Mesoplodon bidens. Next base: position 56,087,131 of record NC_138160.1, on the reverse strand, counting down.
ACTTTATTTCTCACAGCTCTGGAGAATGGTAAGTCTGAGAGCAAGATGCCAGATAATTTGGTGCCTGGTGAGAGCCTTTTCCTGGTTTGCACACGGACACTTTCTTGCTGGGTCTTCACAAGGTGGAGAGAGATGTCTTTTTTTCTTTTTCTTTTTGGCCATGATGGCTGGTATGTGGGATCTTAGTTCCCCAACCAGGGATAGAACCTGGGCCCTCTGTGGTGGAAGCAAGGACCGCCAGGGAGTTCCGAGAGATCTCTTCTTATAAGGGCCCTAATCCCATTCACGAAGTTTCCATCTTCATGACCTAATTATCTCACAAAGGCCTTACCTCCAAATATCATCACAATGGGGATTAGGCTTCAAAATGCACATATGAATTTTGGTGGGACATAAACATTCAGTACAAAGCAACTGATGAGAAGAATTGTTGATCCTTTTACATAATCAGTTGATTCAGTTACATAATCAATTAACATTTATTGAGCACATATTATATGCCAAACACTGTTCTTGGCACTGGGGACACGAAGGTAACCAGCGAGATATGGTCCCATCTTTATGGTGTTTACAGAGCCGTAGGGGAGAGAGACATAAATCAATTGTCACACAAATACATAACTGTAAACTAGGAAATGTAGTTTTAAAAGGAGAGTATAGTAGTTATGAGAGCAGGGAAGCTTGTCTAGTCTGAGGAGTCAGAGGGGCTTCTCAGAGGACATGACTATTGAGCTGAGACCTGAAGGGTTAGTAAGAGTTAACTAGGGCAGTTAGAGGAATGTAAGAGTGTTTCAGACTTGGGAAATGCCAAGTTCAAAGATCCTTGGCTGAAGCCGTTTGGGGGTGGGAGGAAGTGGAGAGATATGACAGGTAAGCAGGAGCCAGATTATCCAGGGTCTTGAGATATTTGGTCTTTATCATGAGAACAATGGCTTCCAGAATTATCCTCAACCAAGGTCACCAGTGACCTACTAGTTACCTAGTTTTACAGGCTTTCCCCAGTTTCTTTCCTCCCCAGATGTCTGGGTCCCTGAGAGCAATGGCCTTGGGTCCCATGGTCCTGTAGTTTCCAGGTCCTCCAAGAACCTCAGGGCTCTGCCCCATTCCTCTTCTTCCTCCTTAATGTAAGAGGAGGTACTATAAACTCTTTTATTTATTTAATTTATTGAAATATAGTTGATTTACGATGTTGTGTTAATTTTTGCTGCATAGCAAAGTGATTCAGTTATACCAACATACATTCTTTGTAAACTCTTTAAAAGTGTGGGGTGTGTGTACGTATCTTCTCAATCTTCATATCTTACTATTTTTACCAAACGCCCAAATCGTATGTGCTGAGGCCACTTAAATTCCTGGTACACAACTATTTTTTTTTTAATATGCTTGTCAAATATTTTGTTTTAGCCCATGTTCATTGATATACCCTCATTAATAGCTCCAAAACTTCTCTGCTATTAAGATTTCTCTTGGGTTGGGAAGGCATTCCCCCAACACCATCGCCCTCCCTGACAAAAATCCTTCACCTATGGTCTGGCTGCTCAAATTCCCATTAGAGTTCCTGCCTTTAGACTAAAGCATTATCAAGCATGTTAAGATAAATGAATAATCTGAAAACATGTAACACTTAAGTTATCAATCATTTATATCATAATGAAAATGAGTTTCAGATTATTTCCATTAGGCAAATTTGGAAAGAGAAATGGTGAGGAAGTGCATAAAGTCACTGAGCTCCTAGTGGAGATGGGAAGGGAAGCTGAGGGGGGGTGGGGGAGGGGAGCTGTGGGGAAGGGATTCTGCTCTGCAAAGTTGACAGCTTTTAGCAATGTCACTTTTCTTTCTTTCCTGTTCCTAAATGCGATTTATTTACTCTTTGGTAATCATCCATTACAGTAAGTAAATTTCTGGTTCAAATTTTTACTATGGTTTCCTTTAGGTTGTAATTATATGAAAACTCTTGATTCAAGATAGTAACTTGAAGCACAAACACTTAACCCTGGTGATATAACCAACCACCCAAATAGATTTACATTTTTTTCACATTTAAGTTCTTTTCTATTCAAATACAGTACACTGTGAAAGGAATAATGTGCCCGAAGGCATCATTTGGCTCAACGGGAGTTGCTACTTTGGAAAAAACAGTAGCTCAATTCAACACCAGTGTGATTCAAGATGACTGACACTTGAGAGTGGGCATCCAAGTTCCTTTCATGAATAGGAGGGGGAATTTGGCTTCAATTGAGCACTTACTCATCAGTGTCTATGCTACTGGTTTCCAAGCAATTATAAATTACTGCTTGCTTTCATGTGGAATAGAGAACCAAGGCAAATTCCATCTTTTAGGAAGTAACCAGCCTCTACCTCATTTCTTTTTTTTAATTTTATTTATTTATTTATTTTTGGCTGTGTTGGGTCTTTGTTTCTGTGCGAGGGCTTTCTCTAGTTGCGGCGAGTGGGGGCCACTCTTCATCACAGTGCGCAGGCCTCTCACTATCGCGGTCTCTCTTGTTGCGGAGCACAGGCTCCAGACGCGCAGGCTCAGTAGTTGTGGCTCACGGGCCTAGTTGCTCCGCAGCATGTGGGATCTTCCCAGACCAGGGCTCGAACCCGTGTCCCCTGCATTGGCAGGCAGGTTCTCAACCACTGCACCACCAGGGAACCTACCTCATTTCTTAGATATGATAAAAGTAGGCCGACTAGCGAAAGGGCTCCAATGGAGCCATGTCAACATGGCGGCTTTGTGTTAACTCAGGAAGATGCTGGAATTCTGCTGTTACACTGGGCTTATTGCTTGGCTGGAAGGAAATATACTGGACTACTTAGAGAGAAATGGTCTTTCTGTTCCAAATCTTTGCCTCCAGTGGCTTTGAGGTGGTTTGTAAGTTACATTTCAGGTTGTACAGCCTCCTACCAGGTGTTACCCCAGGGGTACCTGCCTTGTGAAGTTTCCTTCAATGCCTGTTCGAAACTTTGAACCAGTGGAAAGCATCTGTTGTTTGGGAATCACTTGCATTGTTATGGATACAAAGTGATTCATTCCTCTTTGAGGAACAGCCACTTCTGGACAGAACGCACTAAAATGGGTCACTGTGTCAAAGATAGCCTAGGAACAGAGAGAAACTCAAGCCAGAACTCTCCAGATGGGGGCAGCTGGAATTCAGTGGTGGTCAGAAAGTGTCACTTGCGCTCTGCTTGACAGGTGAACATGGGGCCGGATAGAAAGCAGATACCAGTCATGGGAATGTGCGGAGGAGTCATGGAGCATGCAACACTGATGCCTGTTCCTTTCTGATTCTTCAGGGGAAATGCTAGCTAAAGAGGAAAAGGTGTCCTTTATATGAGAAGCTGGCCAATTGCCTGTGTCTTGCCAAATGGAGAAGAGCATAGCTTGCATGTATGGTGCAGGGCAAGGTAGGGGAGGAACTGGGAGTTTTCGTAAGTCACTGCACTTGGAAGGGAAGGTTACTTGGTGTATTTGATCAGATTGGAATGATGCCATTTGAAAATCACTGGGCCCTTTCCCTCACTTATCACCCTCCTTTTTCTCAACCAACACCATCTGATTCAACCAGAAATTTTGCTCAGCAAGCCTTGGAAGAGGCCAGAGGTGAAAGACAGAGGAATGGTCTGAGGGCCCCAGCCTCCACCAATGTCCCCTTCCTTCTGCATTTGATAAGTAGACATTCCCTGGAGGGAGGGGAATCAGACTTCTGTAAATCACCAACAACTTTTCTGAATTTGTTACATGTTTCCTAGTACAGGCCACAGCAGGCGATATTGGCAGTGAGGGCAAGCAGGGGAGCATGAGGGTGGGTGTGCAGCCACAGGAGGTGAGCTAGCCCCTGCCCCACCTGTGTGTATGCAAAATGTAATCTTACAGCATTTTTATTTTTAAGTATGTAAAAGAGACAGCACTTATATAATTGAATTCACATCAGTTAAACACCTATATGGTGTCTCTCTACATATGCACATGTCTGAATGTGTGCCAGATTACCAGCAGTTATATGTTAGAGAACAACACAACTTCAGAGAAAGGAACTGCTGTGATTTGTTTTATATCTGAGGGAACAGAGGCCCCAAGAGACTGTCCTTTGCCCATCTTCACTGATGCTTTATGACTTCGAGGGTTTGCTCCTGAGGAAAGTAACAGGAACCTGCTTCTCTTTATTTCTGCCCATCGAGGGCCTGCGGACTTGATGAACCAAACACAGGGAACTGTGAGGTGGTATGAGGTAGCTGAGGTCTGGCCTTTGCATCTTACACGGAGGCTGCTCCTTTCACAGGGTGATTGGCTGCAGCTTTGGCTCCACGTAGGAGCTGTCTGCCCACAGCAAACAGGTTCCCATCCAGCTGCCTGTCTGTGCAGTTCCTGAGATTGTCCAAATTGGTGGCCCCATGAAAAGGCCCGAGGGGTGCAAAAAGAGGATGAATCTGTAGTTCTAGAGCCCAACACACCTTCCAACACACACACACACACACAAGGCACACATGCCCTATTTCTTTGTAAAAGGAAGAAGGCAAAATATATGACATGGTCAGCTGTTTAGACTCCTAGAGTATTGACTCTTGGGAATGGGGCAAGCTGGGGAGAGGGTGCTCATGACTTTTTTTTTGGTGGGGGGGCAATTCCAACTCTAATCATAAGGATGAAGGGAGTTAGCAGAACTGGTTTTTGACACGGAAGACCCCACTCCCCTCTTTAGGTGCCCTGACTGATCTCATTAGCAGCCTTCCATCCCATTCATTAGCCATCTGATGCCTCCTTACCTGCCTTAATTCTCTCAGCCAGCTGCCAGAGTGTGTAAATCCCTACCAAGAGGGCAGAGCCAAAGGGAGGAAGGTGTTCCCTCTCATGCACTTTCATCTGGGTAGTCTTATAGTTCCCACTGCCTCCGGAGACCAAGGGAAACCATGTAAGGATAAAGTGTCACACAGGTTAGAGAGAAATTTCTGGGCCACACACCTTCACGTTGCTTTTCGTATCACAACCCAGGTCAAGCCTGCTACTTCTGTAAGCAGGAGGGAGGCTGGGTGGGAAATCAGAGGAGGCATCTCACCCTTTGGCCCGAGGAACCCTCCATGCCTGAACTTGGAGGTGTAAGCTACCCTCTGAAACACAAATCCTTATCGGCCCTCAATTCCCAAATCTTTTGTTTTTTTCCACATGAAAATCTTTTGTTTAGCAGAACCATTGGGAAACATGCTAAAAAAATATGGCTCAGGCCACTCATACTTACATATTCTTTCCCTAAGATTTTCTTCAGGGCAGTTCGTGGCGTCACAGGTTGCCCTGCGTCCCCCCTACTACTTCTGCCACCCAACTAAGAACCTTCACCTGTGGTCGTGAGCGAACTGTTTCCAGCTCCTTTTCAAAATTAAATTATCCTATTTTAAATATATAGCCAGATACAAAAGAGAGAAATGTGCCCTGGCGGTGGAAAGGAAGAGAGGTGTCACAGCCAGCCCATGGTGACTTCAGAAGATGTGAAGTCTCTAAGAATGGGACATAGTACTAATACCCATGCATGGTCTGCAGAAGCAGACTGGGCTTTCACTCACTAAGACATCAGCAACAAGCTGGTGCATTTGAACTATTTCCTCCGGCCCCCACCCCCAGTAGTAGTAGTATGACACTTGTGAAAATAAACTATTTAAAATGGAGTCAGGAAGCTCTCACACTTGTATCACTCGCTGCAGCTTACTGACCGTAGCAGAAAGAAAGATTTCCTTCTGATCCATCAACAAGTCGCCCACCACCTGCCACCAGCAAGAACCACCACAGCCCTCCTGATTTCCTCCAAAAACCTAATAAAAGCTGACCTTCCCATTGTCTCCTTGGACCTGCCTATGGTTCATCATAGTTTGCATGTCCCCAATTGTAATTCCTCTGCTATTCCCAAAGAAACTATTTTTGCTGGTGGAAACAAAAAAAGTATCCTGAAAACTTATGGTGGCCAGCCAAGACACCAAGGGTTGTTGGCTTTCATTTGACAAGGGGACATTCAGTGTTAGTTTTCCTCATTTTATTTAACTGGGAAGAGGGCCTACATCCCACAGTATAAAATACCCAAAGCTGTATTTCATGAAGAATAGTCCTTAGAACTACTTACAAGAGAATGACCTGGGGAACTTGTTAGCATGCCAATTCTTAGGCTGGGAATATGATTTTAAGGGCACTGATGCTTGAGAGCTTCTGAACTAAAGGTTCTCTCTCTTGAGAGCGACAGCTCCGTTTAAGTTGCAGGTTATCCTGGCTGTCATGTTATGGAGAGTGCCGTATTAATCCCCTGCATAGCAGCAAGGTCCACCCCATTCAGGGCATTGAGGGAACAGGACAGTGGCAAGGCTACATTCATCAAGGGGGCTCCCTGCCCTGTGCTGCCTGGGACCTCCCACACAGACCTGCTACTCAGCCAGGGACACTTAAGCCTCATCCTACCCCTAGGTAGGCCCTGAGGCAGCCTGGCCCTAGAAGGATGGAGCCAACCTCTCCTAGAATTCCCCAACACCCAGCCTTCCCAGTTCACCCTAAAGGCACAGTAGGCTGACTGCAAAACCTGTGAGAACACAGCCTACAAAAAAGGCATCCCAAGGACCCAAGGCTTAAATTATCATCATCATCATCAAGGACTAAACAAAATCATAGTTTAGATGGGAGCATGTCCTGTGTTCCAAGTCCAAATCTGACAGAAATAGCTGTGTGCTGTGAGGCAGATCGCTCTCTTCTCTGTGCTTCCATCTCCTCATCCCTAAAAAGGATACTGAGAGAACTGGCCTCTTAGGATTGTCGTAAGAATTAAATGTGACAATGTGCACCAAATTCTTAACACAGAGTTAGGCATACAGTAAGTGCTCAGTAAACAGGACCACTGCCAACATGTAGAATGTCGTGCTAATTCGGAAAAAAAAAAGCCGTCCTCCTTTGGGTAGACACATAGAAAAAATGCCTTTCCTCTGGGCTGGCTCAGGCTGGTGCCTGAGCTCTTATCTTGGTGGGCAGAGTACCCTCTCAGCTGGCCACCCTTCAGCTGATCACAGCCCATAAAACCCAACACGGAGGCTGTGACTAGATGTTAGCTATGGTAATTCCACGTGAGGGTAGGAATGAGCTTGAACCGGGCTTCTGCCACGGCAGGCCTTGCGGATGAGCGGGGATGGGGGTGGGGACGGGTGCCCACGCTGAGTGGGAGTGATGCATCTCACTTCTCAGAAGCACAGTGCTGCGTTCCGCAGACGCTCATCGTGATAAATTTCAGCGAGCACAGAGGTACGACGACAGCTGACTTTCCTCTTCTGAGCTTGGTAGCAGCTGATCACGCTTCCTGTTTCTCTAAGAGCTTCCCTGACAGAGGCGACTTGCTCTTTCAAATTTGTCCATCGCCCTCTGGCTTTCCCGTGTGAGTCAGAGTGGTTGCCCTCGTGACCCCGGCTCCCTCCGGAGTCAGTGTCTGCAGGCGGCTGCCGTCCCCGCCTCCCCAGGTAAATCCCCCTCTGCCCGGGGTGCGCGGCCCCGCCCACGCCGCTGCCTGGGGACGTGCGCCGGGACGTGAGTCACCGCACCGTCCTCCCCAGTCACAACTATTATTGGAATGCTTCGGCACGCAGCGCACGCTTGCTTCCCGGATTTCACAGTCCTGTGCTCAGGATCTGCAAATCTCCGCGCAGCCCGAGGTTCCACCTGGGCGATCACAAGGTGGCTTGCACTCAGGTCGGAAAGTTTCTAAGAAAGGTCTCCTTAGGCCAGGCATATCGGCATCCTCCAAGGAGTATCAACCGCGTGTCTCCAGCGTGTGCCCAGCAGTGTGCCTGCCTTTATGGGTGGCTCAAAAGAAATCGTGCTGGAGCTTTGCTTTCAATGTACAGGAGGACGCAGTAAAATGAAAAGCAAGGATGAGGGTTGCAGACAAGCGAGGGGGCAGGAGAGATCTCTTTGGTCAGAAGCACATGGAGAGTTCAAGCTGGGAGGGGACAGGGACGAGGCAGAAGACAGGGAGCAGGTCCCGGGGAGAAGAGCCAGGGTTATGAGAAGCTTGGACAAAGATGCAGAGTGGAGAATGCATTGGGCTTATTGATACGAACCTAAACATTGAGCTAAATTGGAATTTGGAAGCTCCTTCTTCTCTGTGACAGGCTGATTGATGGCCTGTATCATCAGTCTTTACTATAGCCGGGCAGTGCGCCTGCCATGAACTCTGCCAGTCATACAATTCCTGTCTCCCTTTTACAGATGAGGAAACTGCAGTGAAGTTTCCTCAGGAGGTGAAGTCCTGAGCTCAAGGTCATGTAGCCAGCAGGTGGTGAAGTGTACACCCAAGCAGGCTGCCTCTTAAGCATTAACCTCTGTGACTCAGGGTAAGAATAATTTTTTTTTTTTCCAAGTGGATATTTGAAGGCAGGGGAATATGTTTAGTTCATTGATGACTCTATGAAATCTGATGTAGAACCCACCTCTTGTATGCGAGATATTGATTTTTATGTCCATCTGGCAGGGATCTCAGGAAACTTCTGATGTTCATTACAGGTTGGATGATCTTGGAGACAAAGCCTGGGTCCTGAGCTCAGGACTCCTAATTCCATGTTCATCTGGCACTGGCTGAGTTCCAGAGAGAGAGAGTGAGCAGTTAACCTTCCTCATTTTCCATATTTGACAAAAATGTGAGAACATGAACATGACCCAAACAAACAAACCTTTGGCTAGAGCCTTTTCAGACCCTAAAAAGTTCAACCAAAAAGGAAAAAAAGCAGCTCCTGGGGCAACACGGAGGAGTATCTTGGAAGGGGTTACAGGTGGGCTGTGTCAGAGGTGCCTCAGCAGTAGGCGTGCAGAAAGAGAACAAGGGAGGGGTGGGAAATTCCTCTTCAAGTTGCAAACACACACAGCATCCCAGGATGCCTGGGAGCTGCCCCTGTCACTTCTTTCCCCCAATGACAAGGGACAGGAGAGAGAGCCTGTGACTCACTTCATCTGGCAAGATGGTGCTGGTACAGGTACTTCCATAAATCAAGACCAATCAGTCCTATCCTCTTCCTAGGTGCCAGTCTTACCCTGAGTCTCTCTCCTCCTTCCAGAGTGGCCACCCTACAAAGTGAAGAGAAAAGCCTTCTTTTTGTCTGCGGCTTGAATGCAGCTGTTCAAATTAACGTGGAAGAGGAGGTTTAAGTTTTCCCCTCACAGATCAGGCCAGTGTGGAGCTTGGGATTGGCAGAGAAGAGGTGGAGATTTGGGGCACCTTTTTATTCCTTGATCTGAAAGGAAACACTTACACTTCTGCAGTTACGACAAGTTGAGGGAGACTGGAAATTTCCCTGAAGGACAGTTAACCGTACACCGAATCACTGAGTTCTCTCCCATGTCCTCTCAGAGGTGTCGGGTATGCACATCTCAGCATCCTCCTCACCCCCCTTCCCAGTCCAGCAAGACCCCAGTCCAAAGAATGAAACAGGCCTGTCTGAAGTTAGGATAATCGCATCAGACACTTATAGAACACCTAGCAAGGGCTTCCCTGGAATCTTCTCAGTATAATTCTCTCAGCCCCTTTGAGTGAGATCCATCCTCATTTTTTCAGATGAGAAAACTGAGGCACAGAAAAGCCTTTGAAATCTGATTTAAAAGCTGCTACTTTTAGTACACCTGAAGTTAACACAAAATTGTACGTCAACTGTATTTCAATTTTTAAATAGTTTAAAAATGCAATACATACAAGTAAAAAATTAAAGCTGCCAGCTTAATAGGCCTCTAATGAGTAGACATCTTCAGTGATTACAGTAAATGATTTGTAACCAAAATGAAGCAATTCAGTCGATGATAATATCCAAACAACCAGCTCTATGGGGGTGAAGAATAGAAGAAATGGGAAGTTTCCCATGAGGGGGTATGTGTGTATGTGTGATGATGGTGGCCAAAGAGCCCAAAGGAAGTGTTCATTTTCTAAGGCATTTGGTTGAACTCTTTTGTGGCTAAGAAATGTTGTGTTAGAACTACACTGGGTTTTGGAAAAGGCATTTAAAGCCACCAGTGACGGGCTTCCCTGGTGGCACAGTGGTTCAAAATCTGCCTGCCAATGCAGGGGACACGGGTTCGAGCCCTGGTCCGCGAAGATCCCACATGCCGCGGAGCAACTAAGGCCGTGTGCCACAACTACTGAGCCCACGTGCCACAGCTGCTGAAGCCTGTGCGCCTAGAGCCCGTGCTCCACAACAAGAGAAGCCACCGTGATGAGAAGCCCACGCACCGCAACGAAGAGCAGCCCCACTTGCCGCAACTAGAGAAAGCCCGCGCACAGCAACTAAGACCCAATGCAGCCAAAAATAAATAAATAAAATAAATAAATTTATAATTAAAAAAAAACCCCAGTGACACTAAAAGAACTCAAAACCTCCACACTGTTTTTTGCCAAAATAATATCACCAGATAACTGTGTGAAAAATGAACCATTTGGCCAAAGGTAGGGACATCCCCGGAACACAGCCTCCTGTTTGCACATCCCCCTCTTGGTTCTGCTGTTCAGGTTCTGTGCCTCCATGTTACAGGGAAAACTTTTGCTCATATACCCTTGGACATTTCAGATTTTTCAATGTGACCTCCCCAAAAACCTCCCCCAACAATCCCTCCAAAATACAGAACCAGAAACTGCTTCTGTCATGTCAGTTCAAAGTTCACATCAGGACAGAGGTCTTCAGAGAATGAAATGGTAGGCTTTGGGCATTAAAAAAAAAACATTGTAAAGGAGATGATTTCGGAAATTTAGAAAAAGAAGGATCTGCAATTTTTCAATCCAAAGTGGACTGACAAACTTTTCAGTTCATCTTGTTTAAATCATGACCATCAGAAGCCTATTGTTTAGTATTTTTCAAAAAATTTTAGCATTCTCAAGGCTTTTTTTTTTCTTTTCTTTTTAGACCTACTTAATACTCTGAATATTCATAGACCTTTTCAGGACCTCAACAAAACAGAACTGTGAAAAAATAAATTCCTTGACAAGAACCCCCAATAAAACACATCAACAAAATGCTTTGCACTGAACTTTAAAACAAATCAAAATGAGTTTCGCCCGATGAAACCACGAGTAAATTGTGCAGAATCAGAACTGAAATTATAGCCTTTCATAAGTATTGAATTAGAAAAAATGAGTACATCAATATATTTTCCAAATCCATATTGCAATTAGCTCAAGTTTCTTAGTTTCTCTCCCTTTCACATTAAACATGAAAAAGTCCCACTGGTTGGCAGCAAGAGTTTTAACACTTCTTTATCTACTAAAGGATGTGGTCAAAGCAAGGAAGATGGCCACTGAGATGATGCTACTGGAGAGGGTGTCCCACCCGCCATAATACCTCATGAATGCTGCAGCTTTATCATCTTGGACAACAGAAAGTTGACCCTTGGACTGGACTCTGCCTGCACACTTTTAAGCATATACACATGACAAAAGGAGCTACAGGTTTTGTGATTATTGATTTCAGGGCAAATCCTGGAAGCAGAAGCAGCTTTTGAGCACAGCAAGGCAACAGTCAAATCGCTTTGAGAAGAGTTTCAATCCTGAGTTGACCTCTCCCCCACTTCTTCCATTTTTCCACTCTTTCAATCCAGGGACAGGTGAGTATGGAAGGTCTAGCCATTTCCTCCAGAAAGATGATCCATATTTTAAACAGTACTGTGGAGGGGCATTAAGAATCAGAAGACTTGGTTTCCAGTCTCCATTTGGCCTTTTAAACAGTCTTGATAGTTTGAGTAACTCAATTATCTCAGAGTCAGTATTCCCACCTGTAAAATGGGGCTAATAATACCTAGCCTATGTATACAGAGCTGTAAGAGGAACAAAACGAGAGATGGCGTGGTGTATTTTGTGTATCATGTTTGTTGTTTCAAAACCTGGTTGGTATCTCTTTCTCTCTCTGTGCACTGTTTAAGATGTAACTTAAACTGCAGTTCATCTCTGCAGTCACAGAAGTTCCAAATGGAGATTATTTGGACATAGCAATCACCCCTCCAAATCAGGCACCATCTCATTCAAGGTGCCTGAGACCGTATTAAATTTTATTTGCTATTTCATGAATGTATTTTTCATTCAATTATATAAAATACACTTACTCTTTTCTCTCCCCTCATTTTTGCCATTAAACCTTTAAACTCTAAACAAATTGTAATGCGTCTATTTAGGAGTTAGAATTGGCTGTGCTATGGTATGAATATTAATAGAAAGTTCATATGTTTCAAGACATTCTATAAAATATGAAGAAAAGTACTCTTAGCATTCTATGTAAAACTGCACTGTTAAATACATGGGTGCAGTCATTAAAAAAAAAAAAAAAAAAAAAAAGAGGGATGCAGAGAGGAAGTGCAGCACTTTCCTGCAGAGAGGACTTTTAAACCAAGCATCACCCCCTCTCCCAGTCAGAGAAAATGCTAACTAGATAGAGAAACCAGAAAGACTAGTCAGGATGGGGGTAGGGGAGGAGCTAAGGCTTAAGCAGGCAGTTATGTCTCTTTGGAAAGGTAAACAGACCTTTTCAGGATTTCGGGGGTCAGGATGGAGAAACAGGGAAGCCTTCGGAGTCAGATCTTTATTATGTGGGCTTCACGAGGTAGCACAATGCGCATTCAGGGAATGATACTCCAAGGTGAAAAGATATCTATCTGGGCATTTTCCATTCTTTTGGGTTTTCCAGGCCGCTGGTCTCCATAGTCCTGGCAATTAAAGGTCATGGGATCAGAGGAAGTCAGAGCGGCAAGGAGCTTTGAAGACCCTCTGGCCCAACTTTTTCGTTTCACACACGAAACGAGGCGAGGGGCCCAGAGGCTGGGGAGCACGACCCCACTTAGGGAGCACAGGCTCTGAAAAACCTAAAAGAAATGTCTTCTCTGTAACTGACTGATGAGCAGGCCTGAAATTTGCTTAACACTCTCCTGATTTTTTTCCTCAGGTCTCAATAAGGGTAACTATCCAGTGCCATGTGGCAGAAGCCCCTGCCTGCCTGCTGGAAAGGAGCCCTGAGGTGAGCTGTGAGCACCTTCTGCGGAAGCTGGACTGTTGCTTCCTGGCCAGAGTGCAGCCCAGGGTTTGTTTGTATGAAGGGCCAGGGATGGATGGGTCATACAGCTCTAGCTTTTGCATCTGGGGGAGAAAAATGTCTTGGTAAAAACAATAGGAACAGCAGCCTGAACTGAAAGGAACAAATGGCATCCAGTCAGAGCCCAGGTTCCCTTCCACCCCCACCCCCATCACACACACCCCTGCACATATTTCTTGCTTCTCAGCACTTGCCTGACATGCTGCCTCCAGTGCTTATTTTGAAATACCCACTGAGAACGTTCCATAGGGCTATGTCATGTAGGCAAGCACTGCAGACTCCCTTTTGAAGCTGAGAGCAGTCAGACAGAAAACTGTGTTAAATTAGACAAGCTGAGAAAGGGAAAGCGCCCCTCCCTGCACTACCTCCAGGCCTTGAATCAGGCCCCTGAGCTATGCGTTACATCTGGCAGCCAGAAGCACTAGAATCACCCCAAGGGAGGCCCTGGGCAGCCCACAGCCTTCCCCGGCTCCTGCCCCATTATCAGCCTCTCCCTTGCTTCTGCCTCAGCTATCAGAGCCTTCAGCAGCCTGGACATCAGGGCTGTGCACACAGCAGCTTCATGTTTGATTAAAGAGGAAGCTGGCCTCCATCTCCATCTACTTGTCTACTGAGGCCTGTTTGGAGATAATCCTGGCCAAGATACGCACTGCGGATCACAGCGGATCACTTAAAATCCTTCCACCCTTGCTCACTACCTCAAGTCTCCCCTTCTGTTTCCACACCCCACACACGTTTTTTTCTAAAGATTAGAAGGAAATTAATTTGTACTCAAAATTAAAAGGATAGAACGCTCATAACTGCAATGTCCAACCTTTGTTTTTCTCTGCTTTGCCTTCTATCTGACATTTTATGTGATGATCGGGGAGTTTAGTTTGTGTATTATAAAATGTACCTTTTTGTGTGTCTCTGAGTTTCTTGGTAACTACTTGGAAATCAAACTGTACATTTCCACTTGCAAACTAAAAAAGGCAATCTGTACTTGGATAGTTATATGTAAGGGGCCAGCCTTTGGTATAACAAACATTCATTAAGCACCTATTGTTTGCTAGCCCCTGTGCTAGAACTCTGGAGACACAGAGATGACAAGGCATACACCTGCCTCCTGTAAATTGAGATTATTCTCAGTCTTCTACTCTCTGAGAGAACATAATTCTAATCAATGCTTAATCCTCAAATGATTTTTTTCCCCAGAGGGATGAGGGTGCCTGAGTACCCGTGTATATTGATATTTACACAAACACTGGGGGTCTAACCTTGTAGCTGACAGCATTTAGAAAAGAAGAGCAAATCTGCTTTACCCGACTATAAGCCTTCAGATTTCACAATGCTTGAGTACATGACACATTTCTCGGCTATCTACTGTGAAATGTGGAAAAACACTGAGCTCTATTTGATACTTCTAGGCAACAGGAAGAGGATAAAAAAGGGGAGCAAAATCTCAGTGTCACCTTGAGGGTAGTAGAAGGAGCTTGCAAGGGTAGGGAGTTAATGAGAAAACACAAGAAAGCAATGATGAGACCAAGACAGAAGGAAATATCAGTGATCTTCAGAGTGGAGTATAAAAAAAATAGCAGACGATCTTCTGTTCATAGTTATGCTTATTAAAATGAAAAAAGACATTAAACTTTATTAATATTTAACAAATAGATTGGCAGTAGTATATGTGTATACTATATATACTACTATATAATATGTAATATACATGTATATGTGTATTACAGTTGACCCTTGAACAACATGGGTTTAAACTGCGTGGGTCCACTTATACAAGGATTTCTTTCACTAAATATTGTACTACAGTACTACATGATCTGGGCTGGTATAAAGTTATACATGGATTTCCTACTATCCTGAGGGTCATTGCCCCAGCCCCTGTGTTGTTCAAGGGAGGTTACATATACATATCCAGTCCTCCCCTGCTATCCACGCGGGACTGGCTCGTGGATACCAAAATCAGTGGATGCCCAAGTCCCTTGTATAAAATGGTGTAGGACAGTCAACCTGTTGTCTATGGATACATATATGAAATGCTTGCTCAGACATTTATTATTCATTGGCTATATAAGCAAAAAACGTTGAGGCCATTGATGGAGAAGAAGCAAAAGATAAAAATTAAGGTCAACAACTGCATGCTCCGAGTTGTGAAGTGAAGATAGAATCAGAGAATTAGTATCAAAGTTCACATCTGGGAGAATAGAATCCAATGAGTGTGCAAAGATGCCACTGATTAATTCCTTCCCTCTCTGTATGCATGAGCTTTCTACCCTTTGAGAGGTAGAGCCCATTTCTCCTCTGCTTGAATCAGGACTTTGTGACTCTCCTTGACCCATAGGATGTGGTTGAAGTGACGTTCTACGACTTGCACGCCCAGGCTGTTAGAGGTCTGGCAGCTTCCACTTCTTCCCTCTGGGCAGCCAGATTCTGACCACGTGAGACTGAGCTGTGGGGAAGCCTAAGTTAGCCACCCGAGGGGCACCGAGGCACCGGACATGCATGAGAAGCCCTCTTGGATCTTCCAGCCCAGCCAGCCACCAACTGAATGTTTTAGCTGAGTGAGTGACACAACTGACACCACGGGGGCAGAAGAGCCCAGCAGATAATTCTGAAAAAAAAGGGAATTATTGTTTTAAGGCACGAAATTTTAGAGTGTAGTTTGTTCCACAGCAGCAGATAATTTTTAAAAGAGTCGTATCTTATGGTTCAGGAATTAGCCCTGGAAACAAACATGTTTACTAAGACTCTTCTTTTCACATGTTGCCACCTTAGACAAGAAAACAAAATTCTGATGGCCAAGGGTTTGTAGTCAGTGAAATCCTGGGGCTAGGGTAAGCCCAGAAGACAATGGGATAGACACAGCAAATTTACAAAGTATTGTTTTTAAAGAAAAAGTTGCAGATGGGTACAAAACACATAGGGATTTTGGTATTTCGCAGTAACCAGGAATCTGAGCACTGGTGTTTATTTTGCCTTTTCCTTTGTGAAAAGTTTTCTCCCTTCAATCCTTTGGGGGTGTTTCTTTCTTTAACTATATAGGCCAGCTTGCCTGTTATGCAATTCCTTCTAATTGTTAAGGCTGAAGCCTGGGCACTACATTCCTCGGCATCCCTTGCCTGAAGAGTTTTGAGTCTGATGCTGACAACCAGAGGTACTTGCATGGGATTTGGAAGGTGGAGGAGAGGTAGACGCCACATTATTGCTCCTCTGTCAAAGTGGGCAGATGTGTGGGGTTCAACAGACATCGGAGTTTGTATTAGATCCCAGACATTTCCCTTTGAATCATCCACCTCTGTCAGTGCTGGAAGCAGATGAAATCATCACCAGCCGTTTCCTGTAGTCCCTGAAGCTTCCTGTCTCTGTAAAGCTAGCAGCAAACTTGAAAGCTTGTTGCTTTCCTTGACCTGCCCTCCTCCAGACCTTCCAGGAGTTTTGTGTGCATCCAGTTCCTTGTGTTAAATTCCTTCTATTGCCTGAAATACCTAAGATGGTTTCTGTTTTTCTTACTAATTCCTATTGCATAAGCCTATAAAATTCCATTTTATAATGGAAGTCAAGATAAAGTATAATTTCTCTTTACACAGTTTTCTTCTCTTTAAACAGCTACAGATCTCTTTCGTAAAATTTTGAACACAAACACCTTTACATCGCATAGCATGGAGGGAGATGCATGTGGGGGAATCGTAGAATGGAAAGAGGAAGTAATAAAATGTGTAGTAATAAAATGTGTAGGAGCAGGGGAAATTAGCATTTTTCCTTCCAGTTAATCAAAGAATGTTTTATAGGTGGGGTCACTGTCACCAGATTTCGCAAAGAACAACAAAAGGTCACCTAGTTACATTCGAATTTTAGACTGACAATGGAGTAGGTAGAATAACGTTGCACAAAAGATGTTCCTCTCCTAATCCCTGGAACCTGTGAACGTGTTACCTTACATGGCAAAAGAACTTTCAGATGTGATTAAGCTAATGGGCTTGGAGATGGGGAGAGTCTCCTGAATCATGCAGCTGGGCCCAATCTAATCAAGTAAGTCCTTAAAAGTGGAGAACACTTGCCAACTGCAATCAGAGGGAGATGTGATTAAGGAAGAAGAGTAAAAGAGCTGCAACATCGCTGCCTTTCAAGATGGTGGAAGAAGGCCAGGAGCCAGAGGAGTGCGGGTGGCCTCAGGAACTGGAAAAGGTAAAAGAATAAATTGTCCCCTAGAGCTTCCAGCAGGAACATAGCCCCGCTGACTCCTTGATTTTAGCCCAGTGAGAAACGTGTCAGACTTTTCAACAGCAAGATAATAAATTGGGGTTGTTTAACCCTTTAAGTTTGTGATAATTTGCTAACGGCAGCAACAGGAAAATAATAAAAGAGTTTTTTAGTGTAAGTATGGCCATGCAATATTTAGGACACACATATTTAAAACTATTTCTACTTTGAAGTTAAAACAACTGTGAATCCTATACTTTACCTGTCAACCCTATTGATCAGAAAGTAGGATTCCAAAGCTCTTTTATGTCTCTGCCTTGAAACCTATGGTACTTACTATGAGCTAGACACTTAAAATGAGCAATTTACCTATTTTATTTCATTTGATTCTTACAACTCTTTGGTGTAGGGATTATTTACAGCTATTTTCCAAGCAAGGTAACTGAGTCTGTGCAAAATTAAACAATTTGTTTAATGCAAATTCGAGGTGGTGGAGGAGCTGGGGGTGGGTCGGGTCGGTCTGACTCCAAAGCCCATTATGCTAAGTTATCTCTGTCTAGTTTGCTAGGCTATCACTCCTTTTCTCAGCTTGCTTTCATTGCTGGAGCCCCCAAAGCTGGCCTCTACTACTGCTTCCACGTCCTCTCCCCCCACTTCCTCCTGTAATCTGGTTTCTGCTTCCCCTCCCCACCTCTTCTATACCCTCGAAACTGCTTTCTCAGAGGTCACAGATGGCCTCTAATCTGCCATCATTTCTTTTTTTTTTTTTTTTTGCGGTACACGGGCCTCTCACTGCCGCGGCCTCTCCCGTTGCGGAGCACAGGCTCCGGACGCGCAGGGTCGGCGGCTATGGCTCACGGGCCCAGCCGCTCCACGGCATGTGGGATCTTCCCGGACCGGGGAACGAACCCGTGTCCCCTGCATCGGCAGACGGACTCTCAACCACTGCGCCACCAGGGAAGCCCAATGCCGTCATTTCTTAGTCAGCCTCCTCTTTACCTTTGTGCAGCATGTGACTGTGTTGACTTCCCTTCCCTTCCAAGCTTGCCCCCCACCTCCACACACACGGGGCTTTTACGAGTCTCCTTCTGCCACTCTGAAGATTTCTTCTTTATGATGGTTAATTTTATGTGTCAATTTGACTAAGGGATGCCCAGATAGCTAGTAAAACATCATTTCTAGGGGTGTCTGTGAGGATGTTTCTGGAAGAAATTAGCATTGGAATCCATAAACTGAGTAAAGAAGGTGACCCTCACCAACGCAGGTGGGCATCATCCAATCTGCTGAGGGCGTTGGCACATCACGTGACCTTTTCTCTCCCTGTTTCCATCTCCTTCTTTCTGTTATCACATGGCCTTCTTCTCTGCCGTAAGTCAAGTTTTCCTCTGCTTCCCTCCCAACAAGGATACTTGTGATTACATTTAGGGTCCATCTGCATAATCCAGGGTCATCTCCCCATCTCAAGATCCTAAAGCACAACAGTAAAGTCTCTTTTGCCATATAAGGGAACATTCACAGGTTTCCAGGATTAAGCTGTGAATATCCTTGGGAGCCATTAGTCCGCCTATCACACCAGGTGATTCTAATTTGTAGTGATGTTTGTGAATCAGTCATAACTGAACAATCTTCTACTGGGCTCCTTTGTCCAATCCATCTTGCTCACCATCTTCCTAATACACCCACCATCTCTATGATCACATGGCCCCTGATGAAATGCCACCAAAGTTTACCTCTGTCTTTAGAATACATTCCAAACACCTTCATGGAGAACACAGCCCGGTGTGCACTGACCCAAAGACTCCTTACTTAACAAGATATGTTTTACCACTCTCGTCCATGAATGTTTTGCTTCAGGTAAACTGATTTTTCTCAGACTGTGCCTGGCATTCTGACTGGCTTATTTTGTTGGTGCTGTTTCACTGACATGTAAGGCTTTCCTTATCGTCCTGTGCTTACTCAGGTCTTACCCATGTGCCAAGCTGCATTCTTTTCCTCAGGCTGATATAAGAAAGTACCACAGACTAGGTGGCTTAAAAAACTACCTAGAGGGCTTCCCTGGTGGCACAGTGGTTGAGAGTCCGCCTGCCGCTGCAGGGGACACAGGTTCGTGCCCCGGTCCGGGAAGATCCCACATGCCGCGGAGCGGCTGGGCCTGTGAGCCATGGCTGCTGAGCCTGCATGTCCAGAGCCTGTGCTCCGCAATGGGAGAGGCCACAGCAGTGAGAGGCCTGCGTAACGCGGGAAAAAAAAACAAAAAAACACCTAGAAACTTGTCTCAGTTCTGAAGCCTAGAAGTCTAAAATCAAGGTGTCAGCAGGGTTGTTTCCTTCTGAGGGCTGTGAGAGAAAGATCTATACCAGACTGACTGCTCTTCCTGGCTTGTAGACGACCATCTTCTCCCTGTGTCTGTCCACATTGTCTTCTCTTTCTGCATATCTGTCTCCAAATTTCCCCTTTTTATAAGAATACCAGTCCTATTGGATTAGGGCTGACACGAATGACCTCAGTTTGACTTGCTTACCTCTGTAAAGACCCTATCTCCAAGTAAGGTCCCATTCTGAGGTACTGAGGGTTAGGGTTTCAGTGTGGGAATGTTTGGAGGGGGATACAATTCACCCTGTAACACTAGGATATCACAGTCCTATTTGGTTCCTGAAGTCTTTAGCCTCCTCTGCAACTTAGGCTAAAAGACCCTCCTTCATCTAAATAATACAGCAGCTTTTGTCCATTCACTCGGGAAAAGAACAAACTAAACCTCTATTGCGTCTCCTGAGTTGTTGTCTTTGAACAATGACTGTGTGTGTGTGTGTGTGAGTGAGTGAGTGAGTGAGTGAGTGAGTGTATATATTTACCCTCCCCATATAGAATATGAGCTCTTTGAAGACAGCCATTGTGTCTTATTCATCTCATTACACCCATGATACCTTTAATATGGACTCAACACTTGTTGATTTAATTTCAGAAAATCTGAGAGAGTTTAGTTCGGGGTGAGGAGTGGGCAGAGACTAGTCCAATGATGAGATAGGATCTAATACTGTATAGCATTGACTAAAGGATTCCCTGAATATATTTGTTGGAGAGAATCTAAGAGAATGCTTTCAGGTGGTGTGGTGCTTAAAAGCTATGAGCTGACTAAAGGAAGAGAAGAGGAGAGAGAAAGAAGAAAGGCAGCTCTCTAGATACTCAAATTAATTCATTTAAGAGCTGGGTGAGTCAAGGTTAACGGCATTTTGCATCATCAGCATCACCACCCCGGTCCTTACTCGATGATGATAGTGCGGTGCTTTGGAGGACTTATCAAGCTGACACAGGCAGCCCGGGTTGGGAACTCCGCCAACCCTTTGCTGGTGGCCCTTGCATTTCCGTCTACTTGCTCTAGGTTACTATTCTGCCTACCGGGCAGAGATACTCTGGTCACTTTCATAGAAACAGTGTACAGATTAATGAGTGGAGGACTGTCAGGTTGAGAAACGGAAAGGGTTGTGTGCATCGGAAGTCTTGGTCTTAGCCTGAGAATCTAGAGGACTGAAAAGGGGGAAGTCTGTCATGTTATAAAGGGGCACCAGAGCATCCAAGTGTGTCATCCCTTCAGAGAATTTATCTGCGTCCGGTTAAGAAAATGATGAAGCAGGGGCTTGACTCAACCGCTATAAATAAACTCCCTTTACCTTGAATTAGCATGGAGCTTTAAAAACCTACCTCTTTTCTGGTTTAGGTAGACCATGGCTTAGTCTTTCCTGCCCCGCCCTGTTCTCCCCAGGGGCCACGTGGCTTCCATGTCTATTTGACAGAGCTGGGCTCCACTTCCTGCTGCTTTGGTTTCAGCTTGGTTTCTTGTTATCATGCCCAGGTCACACCAGCTGTCCCTTCCTGGTATTGACACTGGGCGAGACCGGAGCTGTGCAGTGGCACCCTGACTTGCCCAGGGCTGGGGGCTTTCCATGGGCTTTTTTAGCTCTGTGCCCCTGGCCTCTTCACTCCCCCTTGAGTGGAGACTGGGTGCCCAGGAATGGCAGCCTCCTCTGCTGCCATTCCTGTGTGCTTATCAGTCCAAGCACGTAGGACTGAGCATTCTCAGGGTCTCCTCCTTTCTCGTCGCAGCTGCCACACTTGGAGAAGGAAGAGGGATCTTCAGGCATCTGATGCTTGCCTGAGTGGGCTGTCTTCCCTCTCAGAACTCCAAGTGTGAGGTCAGGCTCGTCCCCATGCCCTCCGGCACTCCTGGAGCAGCTGGGGGTTATTTTTGCAGCCGGGGTGGAAAAGGAACAAGAGTGCAGTTGCCCAGGGCTTTCCTCTGTGTGGGACTGTACAGGAGGTCAGAGGTGAGGGTGGAGTAGGCCAGGTTGCGTCAGCTCCAGGGGAAGGGAGCTGGGCTGGTGTCAGCCTGGCCCACGTACCTTTTCAAAGTCCCTTCTGTCTGGTCTTCCCATTCAACGGCTAAGCTGATTCCCAAGAGGCCATGGGTCTGGATTACATCATTTTAGCCCACAACTGTTCAAACAACTCTTGACATTTGACCTTCAAGCCTTTATGCAAGCCGATGACCTTTCCTCACCCTATCCTATGTGGATTCAGAACATGGTTCTTCTCCTGGTTAGCCATCCAAATGATCGACTTAGCCTTAATGTACATGCCTTAGAAATTCTTTATCATTCATGGATAGATTTCTTGCCTCTTCTTGTGTTTTCACATATCTTTGTGCTATATCAGTGCTATAAGTTGGGAACTTAGCAGTTTGAGTCATACCAAATTGCATTCTGTAACTTTAGGTTTATGTCCAAGTAACAGCAAAATCCAAAAATTATAAAAACTTAAAAGAGATCAAGCAATAGGAGATGTCTCGCAGGTAAAAGCAGACAAAAGCAGTGCAGGGCTGGTAGGGTGGATCTGCTCCAGGAAGTCCTTAAACAGTTCTCTGGGCTGCTTTCCGTATGGTATGATCTCATGTTCATGGTCAAGGTTGCATCTGCTTCCGGGCATCAGGAGGGGTGAAGTAATGAAAGAGAGGCAAAGGCCACATGTCACCCAAGTCTCATGTTAGGTTCCCAGAAGCTGTTCTCTGATCCTTTTGCTTACTTCTCATTAACCGCAACTTAATCACAGGACCACACTTAGCCACAAGGGAGTCTGGGAAACATGGCCTTTCTTCAGGACAGTCGTGTGCCTGCTAACAGGCGTGTTACTAAGGAGAAAGGATAGTCAAGGACAGCGAGCAGCCTCTGCCGGAAATATTCTAAAATAGATTGGGGGGGAGGGTCCTCTTTGTAGAATGAAGAATATGTGTTCCTAAAAAGCAAACCAAATGATTGACTCCTAGAATATAAATCATTACCTATCCGGATAAACATACAAACATGGAAATTTATATAGGTCACTACTTACATAATATTTCAAGTCAAGTAGACAGTTATATATTGGGAACATTTTTAAGCTATTTCTGTAAATAACAATGACTTGTTCCTAAAATGTTTTCCCCAAGATGCAGTAATCCTCTGAACCATTAAGATGGCCAGTGACCTTAAGCAGCTCTGTCAGGCAATCAGATGGTGAAATCTCTGAAATCTCTGGGGTCCCAGTTGCCAGGATTATTTCAACCTAGTGGTAGGAAACAATGTCCCATGGCTACCAAGTCTGCATATCTGTTACGGAAGAAACAGGATATTGGGGGAGATTCTGACACAAATTACAGCAAGGTGTGGGGAAGGCCCATATGTATAGGGAGTAATTGCACAGGTGGGACATCTGTTTATGTGAGATACATGGAGAATCAGGTGAAATAAGGTGCTTAATAAAGAATAGTTAGCACCCTTGTGGACAAGCCTACCCCTTGGGGGATGGTCTCTATCTAATAGAACTCAAAATGATCTTTGGGTTTTTAGGTTAACTTTTAAAAGGGGACATAAAATATTTTTGCTTAATTTTGTTCTTTGCTCATTTCTGTGTAAAAGAAAGGATTTGGCTTCCCCCCCCACCCCCCAAGAGATACTAAAATGGCATGAGGAAGCATCCTGTGGCTTGACCAGAAAAACCAGAAACAAAAACACTTGAAAATAGCCTTTGAATGTTGGTTTGCAGATATATTAAGTAAAAAAAAAAAAAACACTTCTTAAAAAGTAATAACATTTTTAACTTATTATTTTGTGTTATCTAAGGCAGAAAAGTAAATAAAAATTAGGAACAGTTCTTAAAATATCTTCTTACCTTCAATTATTGGATGCCTTTATATATCTTGTCCTTCTCAAGCCCCACTATATGAGTAAATTCTCATTACCCCATTTCTAAAGCCCCAAAAGTTATTTTATTAATAATGCTTTGATAGGAAGTCTATTAGCAAGGCCAGGTTGTCCCAGGCAAAACAGTAAACCATGATGATGTGTTGCAGACATTGAATGTGTCCTCCAAGGTGCAGATTTTCTGTGATAATTTTAGCTTTGTGTTGTCATACAAGTTACTATAAGCAACTCTAGACATTACGCAGTTACCTTGTAATTGAGCCCTGCTACTCAATTTCCATATCTGAATTTGCATTTGTTTCCAAAAAGTCAATACTCTCAGGAAATAGCAGCCTAGGCAAGCCTAGCTCAAAAAGACCTCAGTCGTTAAAAAAACAACAACAAAAAAAACCTCCGTCATAGCAGCCAACACCACGACTGCTGCTGGCAAGCCTGAGGGCGGCCCCCATCTTTTTATTCACGTACGTGGAGCAGTTCATAAGCAGACAGTACAGGGAGTTATAAAAACACTTGGAAACCTTTTTATTACATGGAATTTAACATTTTTTTCCAGTAGTGCATTTTGGCACACAGTTTTAAATGGCCCGTCAACCTAATAAATTGATGACTAAAACTTTTTTTTACAAAAAGTAACAATAATGAGTGAAACAATAGCTTATCAAAAGCAAAAGAATCAAGTCAAAAACTGAGGCACTAAGCATATAAACACATCTTTCTATCCTTAAGTACAGTCTTAAATACAGCAAATCTTAATACAACAAAAACAAAATCCCTCATTTCTTTATTTTTACTGATTTAAAATTTATAAAGTTTTATAACAACATTTCTTAGGATTTCAGTGTAGTTCTAAAGCTATATACATATGTTCAGTATTTGTCTTTTTTTCATAATTATTGAAGTAAAATGATAAAACATTTCTCAACACTAAAACTCCTCAGAATGGTTTTCTTTAAAAAGAGACCATAAAACAAGTCTGCAAAATGCAGAACCAGGAGGCAAGTTTTTCATGTCTCCCTTTGTCCACATTTCAGTACCATCTCCCACTTGAACTTTCAGGCCCATTTACCTTCCTGACCCTGTCATTCAAGAGCACCACAGTTGTACCCAATCAGCCTGAACCTCATTTCACTCAAAGTCAAAGTTTCTGCAGAGGAGGCTGATTGACTTTTAGCCTAATAACTACTAGAGAAATGTCAAAAGCTTAGTCTAATAAACAAGGTGCAAGAATTCATATTCAGCACCAGAAAACAAAGATGATAAGGGGAGTTAGTTGGCAGAGGGCCAATCCTACAGGGCTAGGAGTTAATAAATTGAGTTAGAACTGTCATTGTAGGAACTGAGGTATAAGGAAGGTTCTCTAGAAAATTTGTGACTATCAAATTTAATGTGGCCCATTATAATTTTGAGTCTTTCCTAAGGCTCATAAATTGAATTTTTTGCCCAATTGTGTATGTGTGTGTGTGTGTGTGTGTGTGTGTCTGAGTGTACACACACAGGGGCAAGGAGCTTTGGGGACAATGGAGGCAGGGATGGATGTACCCAGAGAATAAGAAGGGGAAGAATTCATTAAGTCAAGGA